>NC_142251.1:22486128-24987794 GCF_052056855.1 Sturnus vulgaris
GCAATAAAGTTTCTTCAGATTCCAAATTTATCCAGATAACTAGCTGAAAATAAAACTGCAAAGCCTTGCAGAAGATTCCCTTAGATTTTCACCCTGGTACTCAATACTAGCATCTCAAGGTTAGCAATCCAAAACTTAATGGGAAACACCACCCTAAAGACTGTGAATCGTTGTTTTTAAAATTAGCTATTACCACACAGGAAAAGACTTACAAAACACCATTGAAAAACTTCCATGAAAAGTTAAACTGATTGGTCAGTTACCACCAAAAAGCAAGTCAGACATTTGTAGGAAAAGCAACTGAATGAAACAGAAAACAAAATGTTTCATTACTTAAGTATATTGTGTGTATACTCAATACTGCACTCTGAGCTCTCAGTTTGAGGGGAATACAGGCAAACAAGGTGACAGCAGAATAGCAATGCTGACCAGAAATATGTTTCCATATAAGAAAAGACTTAATAAATCACTGCTCTTCAGCTTTGGGAATGCCAAAACAAATAAGAAACACCACCCCACAGAAACAAAGCCCAAAAAGTAAGGGATGTATATGCTACCTTCAGTTTATGGCTTTTCAGGTCTAGTCAGAGATTAATGCTTTTCTCTATTTAGATGCTAAAATGCTCCCACCATTCTACTCTCACAGAAGTTCTGGAACTTTAGAGTCTACTGCCTCAGACTGCTAATCCATATTTTTCTATCTTCCTCCATAATCCCTTTTACAATGTGGAAGCAGTTTTGGAGTAATATGTGCACTCTGAAACATCCTTGTGATGTAAGGGAGTACAGTGTTTTAACTTCATAGATAAAAGCTCTGATGGAGCTTTCAGGCACTTCATTCCAAATAGCAAATGAGTTTCTGAGGTGGAGGACTGTAGCTAGCAGGAATTTATTATCCATTCCTAGTGTACCTCAGGAATCAATAGAAGGTTCAGTCCAGTGTTGGCCAACACCATCATTAATCATCTGGATAATGGGGCCAAGTGTGATCTCACTAAGTTTGCTGATGACACAAACTGGGAGGACTGGCTGATGCACCAGAGGGTCATGATGTCATCCCAGGGGACCCTGACAGGCTGCACAAATGGGCTGACAGGACACTCACAATTCAACACAGGGAAGTGGGAAGCCCCACATGTAACCCCAAAATGCACCAGGAACGCTGGGCACTGACCTGCTGGGAACCAGCTGCACAGGCCAGACCTGGGGGTGCCACTGGACACCAAGGTGAACACGGGCCAGCAATGGAGCCAGGGGTGGACAGTGATGTCCTGGGCTGCATTTGGAGGAGTGGTGACAGGAGGAGGAGGGAGATGATCCTTCCCCTCTACTCAGCACTGGTGGGAGCACAGCTGGAGTGCTGCATCCAGCTCTGGGCCACCCTACACAGACATACTGGAGGTGACCAGGGCTCTGCAGCACAGATCACAGGGGGAAAGGCTGACAGCACTGGCAACATCCAGCCTACAGAAGAGAAGATTCAGGGGGAATCTCATCAATGGGCTCAAATTCCTGAAAAACACATGTCAAAACACAGAGTCAGCCTTTCTTCAGTGGTGCCCTGTGACAGGACAAGAGGTGATGGGCACAGTCTGAAACACAGAAGATTTCATCTGAACATCAGGAAAGATTTTTTCACTGTGAGAGTGACAGTGAAAGGGAGGTGGTGGAATTGAAACCAATTGAAACCTGATGCCTAGTTTAAACAGGTAATGACAGAAATTCATATAGTACCACTGTCAGGAGGTGTAAGAATAGGTGAAGGCAAGAGTCTGAAATAAATATGATACTTTGGATACAATTTTGAAACAGTGTTTAACAACTCAACATTTCTTAAGGAAACAACTGTATTCCTTTTTGCTTCCTCCTCACACTACAACTCCCAACTCCCCAAAGTCAGTGAAGCAGCAGGAGGCAAAAATTAAACCTAATTATTTTCTACAGAATACTGGACTGATATAGAATTCATTTCAAGATCATGAGAATACATTCTATCTGTTTACAGTTTCACTGTTACCACAAGAAACAATGTTATCCCATGCTCTATTTAAGAAATGAGTTACAGTTTAAAAAATCCCAGATATGTACCTGTGGCTGAAATGGTGGAGCAGTAGGCCCCTGCATCCCTTGTGACTGTTCATCCATTCTATCACACAACAATGTCCCTTATGCCCTGAAAAGAAAAATACAGTCATTACACTGTAATTCAGTTGGTATTTATGATTAATGAATATCAGCAGAAGAACAAAGGAAATAATCTTCTCAACTCTATGCTTGAGTTTAGGAACATTTAACTAGTCTAGCTCTGCACTGTTTAGGGGAAGGAGGTTTTCTTATGTTTAGCTGCTCTATGAAATTAAATAAATCACTATAGGCACCTGAATGTACTATTAAATAATGTGAATTAAAACTTACACCACACAAATGACTCTGTCTGATAAAAGCTGCATCATCCCATTACTCCTCAGGGGCACCAACCACTTGTTTAACTATATGACTACCTGACCTATAGATAGCAGGGGAAATAGCAGATCAGCAGAAGAGTTAAATCAATGCAAATAAGCACTATGTGTGCTGCAGTTGTAACTGCAGATTTTAGGGAATATGCAATAGTAGCTCCATCTAAACAGAAAAAAAGCTAAACACGTACACAATACATTCTGACAACCTAGTTAAGAGGCCTTTGGAATACCATGTTGGAAGCACAGCCTCCATTCCAAACTGTGAGCTTCTCATTTCCCATCAGTAAGATGGGAGGAAAGATGTCTGCCACATTGCCAAGATTGATACACAAGGCTTTGACCAGTAATAAGAGTTGCAAAATGCACTGAATCATTAGCAGGAAAAAGAGGAGAGATAAAAATGCAAATGCTCATAAGATTTCTTTTCCCTGAGCTAAGTGCATCCTTTCTTAGGCACCCCCATGGGGGAGCAGGTGCAGCAGCCAGTGTTACTGATGCCTACAAGGCCAAGCCCTGTCAGGTGAAGACAAAACTAGTGAACAAAAGTTCACTAGCAGCTTCAAATGCAAACAATGAAATAAGCTTTCATACAAGTAAGAGGCAAGGCCTGAACAACTTTTTCCTCCCACAAGGATGAAGTATCCCTGCCTATTACCTGGCCAAACTTGCCAAGGCCTTCCAAGGATCACGTGTCTGACGGAGATACTACCCCTTACTTTTCAATTTATTGTTTTCTTATTCCCTGCTCCAAATCCTGAATGTTCTAGAGACAGACGATACAGAACATCTTTTCTGACACCATTAAAATCTTTAACATAAGGAAATTTCCTGTAATAAATTTATTCTGCTAAACCTATGTGCCTCCACACACAAAGCTATTTACACTCCACACAGAATCCAATAGCTGTTAAAACACACAAATCTTCCCAGTAATTCCTCTAGGCTATTCAAAAGGTTAGAAAAAACTCTTAGAAAAGTTTTTCAAAGGCAATTGCAAAATATTCAAGAAACTAATGAATGGCTTGTGCTGGAAGCACTGTTGCCATTCTTACAGCATTGTTGTGGTAACATCACTAACAGACAGAGTCACCAAGCAGCTCTGCAGTTTCTCCCTGTGCTGCCCTTGTGTAGTAAGCAGTGGACAGCATACACAAACAAATCATTAGTGATCTGCTCTCCCTGGCCCATTGAAAGAAATCACCCACATGCCATCCCAGCTCCATCAGCAATTCCTGAAACCAAACCACAGCCACACTCCAGAGAAACCAAAGGTGCCCTCAGGCTTTGCCTTCCCATCCATCATACACTTCCATACAAATCAGACAGGTTGGGGCTTCCTGTTGTTTTGTATTATCTGTAACTGATTCAAAGACAAAGGAGATCCACAAAAAGCAACTCCAGGCAGGTAAACAGATTTTTTTTACACGTCAAATTATCAAACTACAGTGAGAAGCAGAGAAGAGGAGGTAGGAATTGCCAAGATTTCCAAGACTGTCAGAATGACCATGCTGAGAAAGGGGAAGTCAGCTGCCAGAGACAGTGCACACCACTGACCAGGCAATCTTTCAGCCAGCACTAGGACACCAATATCAACACTTTTTCCAAGTTCCAAAACATCTCCCATGCAACATCCCCTCCAAGGCAAGAAATCATAACACAACAGCACTGAAAATTAAACCGTTGTCACAAAACTTCAACTAAATTCTTCGGGTAGATTCACAGGGGTTGATGCATTTGCAACAAATCCCAGGGGAGGAATATACAGTAAACTTAAGCAATCTCCTGCTAATTTCTTGTTGTAGAGATCTTTCTATCACTCCTAAGAAGGCAGCAATTTTTTTCTGAAGTGTTGTTTCAAAGAGTCTTTATATGAACTTAACTCTCTTCAATAGCATCAATATTTCTACTGAAAGTTTTGCCATGTTTTACTATTAGGTTTCAAAATTCAAGATTTTGACCATGTAATGCATCAACAGGTAGTTCCTACAGATCAAACATTTCCTTCAAATTGCCAAGTTAAAAGAAGTAAATAAAAAAACCTTTACCCTCTATTGCAAATATATGCCCAACATTAATGAAATCTAAACTGAAATGTTTAGATGATGTATGTTGATTCAAAATATATAACCCATTCATCCTATCTGAACAGTCAGAGGCACTGACTGAAAGTGCTCAGAAATTTGTCCTTCTCTTTTGTTGTTAAATTTGGGAAAATATTAGAAATGGGAGAAGTCATATTACTACCACTGCCAGTCACTCTGTCGTCTGTGGCTTGTTTTTATAATAAAAGCAAGCAAACCAAAGAGATAAAAATATTCTACCATACAAAGCACAGAAGGTTTATTAACATGTGGATTTGCTGTTCTTTTTGCAGAAAGGCAAAGAGAAGTATTTTATGTCTATATATGAAAGTTTTTAAAATTTTTTAATTTTTCGTCTTTGAAGGCTGCATGATAGATTAACATTTTAGATAATTGTGCCATTTTGATCATACAAAAATCACAAAGATGCAAAGGAATGCCAAGGATGCAAAGTAAATCTTTTGTACTATAAAATATAACACAAGTAAGAATTGGATTTTGTTGCTTGAAGACTGTTTTCACTGTCAGGCATGCCTTTCACCTTATATACTAACTCCAGAAGTCAAAACATAGCACTGTAATATTGTTCATCCTCAAATTTCAATTGAGGCAATAGTTGTCTCTTCCAAAGATGGTTTTCAAGTTCCAATTTACAGTGACAAGAGACTAAAAATACTCCAGAGTCCATGCTTGTTTAAAATTGAAATGCAAATACAAAACAAATACTTTAAACAAGTAACAGAGTGACCACTTTCTGCAAATCCATCACCCTGATAAAGGTTCACAAAAAAGAAGCAACAGGCGAGGTGAGGCAAGTCTATAACTATAACAGCACTCCCCAAAACCTCCAAATGTAACTCATGTTCTTCAATACACTCAAACTGATCACATGAGGGGAAAGGACTCCTTGCCTTCAGCACACCCCTTGCAAGAAAATGGAACTTTCTGAATCATTTATCGTGTAAACATGATGTTCACCATTTTGATGATGAAGATCATTTGGATTTGGACAACCTCCACAGAATATGGATCACACAAATATACACTAAATCTTATACTCTGGTTATGACTGCTAACTTTACAATTAGAGTTAATACTTCTGGTTTAATTACTAATGCTTTAAATCTTCAACTTTTTCAGCTGATCAAAACAGTATGTGGCACCTACTCACGAATGAACTTCCTGGGGATACAGACAACAGGACCAATTTTTCATTTGGGATCACACAGGCACAGCAACTCCTCTTACTCCACAAGGCAGAAAAGGAGCCCTCACCAGTAAGTCAGACCACCAAACTCCAATGCCTGAAACAGGAGTAACACCTTTTCCTTCCTTCACAAACAGGCATCACTGTCCTCATTCACCTCCTCAGTGGCCACCTGCCAGAGCTCTGGGGTATCTGCCCACACATCTGAAGATTATGCAGATACAAAGCAGCCCAAGAGGCAAGAGCACACTCCTACACACCAAGCTCCCATCCCACAGGCAGACTCAGCCTTCCAGGTGCTTTCCAGCAGCCTGCCAGAGCAGAGGCAGCACTACCCACGGCTGTCAGTGCAGCAGGGCAGAGGAGCCACTCCTGAACAGGAGCCAGAGATCATCGCTTTCATTTCACTCAGATGTATTTTAAAATAACATTTAAAAAAAACAAAAAATAAAGATACCTAGGAAAAACTTGAAATCCTTGTGACTTAAGTCTAACAACATGTATTTAAAAACATGATCAGACTATTTCAGGAGAAAAAGATTACATGCACTGCTTAATCACATGAAACATGCTTTTTAATAACTAGTTTCATAGCTGCAAGTCCATAAAGCATTCACACTGAATTCACATGGTATTTAGGCAAAAATGTTCTTGCTTTAACAGATGGCAGCTCTACAACAAAAAAAATACGTTTTCCTGTACAAAACATCATTAATAGTCTCAATATACATGGTTTCTATTAGCTACTTGCTATGCACTTGTTTATCAATTTTGCATTTTAAGTGAGAACATAGAGTAATCAATGTCAAAGTAGAAACAGCTATACTTTAGGAAAAGAGCATATACTTAAAGAATGTTCAGAATGTTACAGTTCTGCTGAGAATCTAAGAAGCTCAGTCTTCTTTTTATTCCTGCAAAATAAAGCTGTAACTACTCCACATAATTGCTAACAGAGAAACACAGAGTTACACTGGTTCAGGATGTGCTGATCAGGGACACAGTCAATCTGGCTGTTCTCAAAGGATGGAATGTACTATGTTTACCTTTGGATTACACCATCAGTTAAGGCAGATATTTTCAGTTTTTACTACAACCATTACTTTAGTTAGGTTATACACAAGGCTTTTCAGAAACAACTGTTTTTTGTAAATTACTTTCTTGTAAGTTTTGTGTAGATTCTTCAGTATCTAATGTGGATTTAAATGAAAAATTTCAGCTCAACAAACTTCTCATCTATCTTTACTTAATTTAAAGATAAGGATCAGCCTCAGCTGAGGGGTGAGGGGAGGAACCTAACAACACATATGAATACTATGTTTTCACATAACAACACAGGCTAAAGAAATATCCCCATTTGCTTATATCACATGTTGAGGCTCAGCTACCCAAAAGCACAATTTAAACGTAGGTAGAACACTCAAGCAGTCACCCTGGTTGAACCTAAAAAAAGCAGAGCGCTGTGGAAACAAGGGTTTAGATTTCCAAATGCCTTCCTGAAGAGCCGCCACACAGTCCCGCAGCCCACCGCAGCAGTGCTAATCCCAGCAGCGTGTGCCAGGCAGCCCAGGCGTGCCAGCCTGATCCCAGCACTGCTCTCTGTCACCTGCAGTCACACTGACATACCCTCCCAGCTCCAAAGCCACAGACCTGGTGGGAGGAGACAAATTTCAGACCCAGCAATAACAGCTTGGTCCTTCAGCTTGATGTGAGCAGGGTGAAAAACAGTCACAGAACTGGTTTATAAGGCAGACTGTCTTAAGTCATTCTTTACCTCTTTAAGGCAAAAACTTGGCCACTGGAGGGGACTGGCTTGGTAGTCAAACAGCCCACACTTTGTCAGGTCATCAACACTGATCAACACTCTTCAGCATCCACTCAATGCTGGCAACCTGGGGGCAAGCTGCAGTTTATAATGTTTATATTTACATATATTTTTATATGTATGCATTAATAATGCAAAACACATTTAAGCTGACACCCACTTGAAGTCAGTCTACCAAGACTAACTGACAAGGGACAAAGCAAACTCAGTACTGGAAGACCAAGTTAGCCATTATCACAAAAAAATGTCACATATGCCTATTAGTATATATACATATATATAAACCTTATATATATGCATGTTAGATATGTGCACACATCTGTACACGCAGTTTCTGTATCTATACCTAAGTGTGCACGTACATAGAAAATCTCATTTTTACCACTGTCAACTAATAGCAAATATTTGCTTCACATTGCCCAAAAAACCCAAAATGTCTTCTAAAGTAGGGAAAACACATACCCATTTGTCATATTCTCTGCAGAAGCATCCACATGAGACAGAAGCTGTATATGCAACTTTTAAAGTACTCCAAGTGATTCAGTATAGATCCATATACATCTATATTCAAGTAGGATTAGTTTTCATTTTAGAAGGAGTTGCTAAAAGCCAGATCAATACTCCCCACAGGATGCCAAGACACTCCTCCCCTCTGTAGGGACAGCCTTGAATCTGAACAATACAAATTCCCAGCAGTTGTTAATCTACAGGTAGATATTAACTGCCTAATTGGAAATACTGCAGTTTTCAGCAAATTTATGTCCAAATTCCCTACTCGTGGGCATACCAGTCAAAGCAGTCAAAAAACACACAGACAGTTCATCTGGGGTAAAGTTGGTTTTAGCAAGAGCAGGAGCAGCCATACACAAATAACCCTTTTAGAAGAAAGTAAGGGAATACACTAAGAGTTCATAAGCAATTTTCTCATCCATTTGGCCCGACTTACCAGGCTTATTTTCACTCCAACCCTGAAAACACACATGCCACTCACTGTCATTTCCTAGCTACTAAGAGTTTGCTCTGCCAGTGCTGTCTGACTAGAAGATGAAAGTCGAAGCTCTCCTGCTTCACAAGTCCGCTTCCATTCCTCTTTATGAGCACAATTTAAAAAGTTAGTTTGTTTACTTCTGCCTCTCCATTTCAATTATGTCACTCAAGTAGATTGCTTATCTTGCAAGGTACTCCCAAAGGGTTATACATGCACTGACTTGCCCTTTATTGACTGTTTATTATTTCTCACGAACTGAAAAAGAAACAGGAACTGAAACTGCATGAGCAGCAAGCTTCTACATTTTTCAGTTTATCAGATTTCTTTCAGGTGAATAGAAGCTAAATATTTCTTCATACTCAATAGCCAGTTATAAAGGGCATAGGTAGATCATCATAATGTCACAGTGAATAGCATTGCAGAGAACAATGCACTGTATTTAACCATGATACCATCAAGAAAGCAAAGCCTCAGCCCACACCAGGCTGTGCTCCCGCCTCTGTAAGTGAGCAGTTCCAAGACAGTGGGAATGGATGATGTGATGCTGCCTCCCCTGCCTTCAGCCATGACTCCCAAACCCTCTTCCTTCCACTGGGGCTGCTACGGCTACTCAGACCACTGGTAAGGAAAGTGAAACACACTCCTCAAAGAAATGTCTCAGTATCTTAGAAAGCAGGGCAAGATATCCTACTGCAGGTGTTAGAAGCGTATTTTCAAGCTGAAAAAAGTTATCTGTAATATACAATTCAAAATCTGCTAAAATTTGTTACCCCAAAGATGATAAAATTAATGAAGCACTAGCCATGTTTAACAGGCTTTCTGTGAACCTCTGAGCAGCACTACCCTTGACTCCTCAAAGCAGTAAGTAATCCAGGATCCCTGGGTCCAGAAGCAAGGCAAGCAGCAGCCAGCAGACTCACCTCAGAGGCAAGCCAACACTCAAGTCTGCAGCTGTTTCTACGTTTTACATTAAAGCACCACTGTCTAAAAGATGCAAGACCCATGTGTGGCTGTGGAGCACTGTCAGTGACCAGCTGTACACTCAGCACTGTGAGTGCAGCCTGCTCCTCCAGTCCTGCTGTAAAGCTCACACACAGCCCACGTACCCAACACACAGCTCTGAATTTCACTCAGGGCACGGACTGGAAGTTCAGTGCTGCAAAGACAACTCCTTTTTTGGATTTGCTCTCAGATGAGGACAAAAAGGGTACAGAAGAAGGGCCTCTCCAGGGCAGAAGGCTATGTGTTTTCCCACCACAAGTTTTTACTTATTTTTAGAAGTAACTTTTAGTTCACCTGTGATACTTTTGCCTTCCAGCTATCAAAAAAAAATCAGTAATCTCGTAAACTCTGTACTCCAACTACAGAAAATTGAAAAGAACTGAGAAAGACTGGTTCATCAACACTTCACAGCACCTAATTCAAAAATCTCCCAAAGGCCTCAGCAACAATCAAATCTACGAGCTCTACAAGAACTTTTATGACATGGTAAAGTAATTCATCTGGTCCAACATAAATACAGCCATTAAATAAGACAGCAATAACTTTGTTATAAATCATTCCAAGCAGCTTAAAGAGGCCTAAATGCAGACTCCCAAATGCCACATGATGCAAGCAGTCTACTTACTTTGTCACCTATAATCCAAAACAAAAGTCACTAATATCACAAGACTAACTAGGTGCAATCAGGTTTTAACATAATTGTTCACAGTATTTTCTTACAAATTCCTCTTTTTAATGCGTTGTTTAAAATTTTATAACGAATTCCCTTGCATAAATAAGTGCTATATGCCCAACAGGTTACAATAGCACTTGAAATACTGTGCATTTTCTACTACAAAAATCACAACTGAATCACAGATATGTTTTACATGCCTGACACAAATACACACGAGTCTCTTCACCAAAGTAGCAACTCATTTTAACAGCATTGCTTCTCTGCAGCTTTTTAAACTAACCCGATAGGAAGAATCACTTTAATACTTATTAAGGAAACAGAAAGTGAGATTATGTACTTCAGTCTAGGGCTCAGTTCCTTCCCATGTGGCCAGGGAAGTCAAATGGTGATAAACACAGCAAATCAGTGTTCTAAAGGCTGCCCTTATCACCACTTTGGTATTTTGGTCAGTTATTTTCATCTCTGTTGCAAAGCACATGGAACACAGATAAACTGAACAAATTCTCTAGAAATGAGTCAGTTAATTCCTAAAACTACCCATAGTATTAACCTTCACAGGATAATCCCATCTTCTCCTAAATCCTACTTCCTGGGAATCAGGAAGGATTTTTGGATAAACACAAATAACAAAAAAAAAATACCCTTGAAGATAGAGAAGAAGTTATTGCAGTTGGACTTTTCCTAGGGGACTTTCCAATGTAAGGTGAACTCAATCAAGCATCCAGCACAGATGTTTGGAACAATATCAAACTTCAGAAGGCAGCAAGGCACTGCTAGTGATAAGCTGAATTTAGCATCAGTATAAAGGGAGAGAGCACTGCACTTAGTTTACTAAACATGGGGAGGGTGTATTTACGAACAAACTGCATCAGCAAATTGTCTCTGTGCACAAATACACAAGACTATGTTTTGTGCAACTGAGCTCAACTCTTGCACAAAAAAATAAAGGCACAGAGGGGCTTATGTGGCTCTGTTTTATACTTCAGAAGATACCAGAGGTCACAGCAAAATGAGCAACTGACTTCCTGCACTCTGTTTTTCATCTTTCTCATTTATTCACAGGCCCTCCGACGAACTCTAAAATGTTTGATTTTTTTTCTTCTTTTGAAATAAGCTTCCATAGTGAGGATGGGAATCTACTTATCTAATTCGTGTAGACCCTGGAAGACGCTGTGATAAGCCCATCAAAAAAAGATTTTTGATTGAATAAATTTCCTTGACAATTGGTTTTCTTACTGCAATGACTAACTGGTATGTTGAATACAAGATACCTATGACAAAGGCACTATCTCCATCCTTACAGTGAACGATCTCTAAGTGTGCTTTGACAAGCCAACTACCCAAACATCAGGTACTTCTAAATATAGTATCTTCATGTTTTGCAATGGAAGAACAAATGTTCTTAATATTATTCTTTTTTCCAGTATCAAAAATTTAAAAATAACAAACATGGCTTTAAGTTCTTACTTTAAAGCTGCCCGTCTTGCTAGTAAGTTTCCCTCTTTCCACAACACAACACAGTTTTCATTCCTCTGCCTAAGTTTTCCATAGGCCATGAACCAATGACTGTTTTCCACTGCATTTCATCTCTCTCAAGACAGTGCAAGTCTGCAGTTTAAATACAGACATTTCTACAGCACTGCAACACTTGAGTTCTCTCCTAAACAGCCTGGAAAAAAAAACTTTTAAATTTCATTCTTCCTGATTTAGCCAATCTGTGAACGTAACCATCCAATCTAATAATCCAAAGTGTGTATCTTATGCAATTTCTGCATCTCACGCTTGTAACACAACTTAATATAGGAAAATTACACAAAATTACTGTGCACATGCAACTTTTCCTGAAAAGCGATGCCACTGTCTCAATCTGAGAAAGCACCTCTATCACTTCAAAAGGGGAAAAAAGTTACCATTAAGTTGGTGCAAGAAGAGAAAAAACATTTAGGAAGTTTTTATCTAGTAGCAAAAACTAAATATCTGTCTAATTAATGAACACGCATCCCCTCATCATCTTTATCAGAAGTAGGGTGACTAACTTAAGTAGGTTTACCATTCCAGTAGTGATGCCCCTGACAAAAAGCAAAGCCAATCAAAGCACACTGTGCTGGAAGAACAGCGTCCTGAACCATAAAACCGCGCAGGTTCAGCTCGCAGGGGTACCGAGGGGAACTCGGGGCCAGCACTGGGACAGCCGAGCGCGGATGCTCGGTAAGGCGCAGGAGCGGACACTCGCTCCGCAGACGGAGAACGCCTCCGTTCCAGCGTCTCCCAGCGGGCCGGAGCTCCGGGCAGCCCCGCAGCAAACCGCGCTGCCCGGGGCGGAAGGGAGGGGCCCCGGCCGGGCACCGCCGGTGTGCCCCCGGGCAGAGACCGCCGGCCCCGCCGGACGGGGCTGCCCCCTCCCGCAAGCCGCAGGGCCGCGGCTCCCGGTGACGGCGCTGCTTTCACCCGCGGCCGTGTGAAATCGCCAGGCTGGGCTGTCCCGGGAGCATCTGCCGGACACCCACCCCAAGAGAGAGGAGGGCACGGGAGCCTGGAGGAAACCAAGGAAAACCGACAAGCAGTACCAGGGAAAGCAGCTCGGCAGGCACGCAAGGAGCCCGGCGCGGCAGAGGCAATGGGGGCCGGCCGGGCCGCAGGCGGCGAGGCCGCCGGGCAGGGTCCCTGACCGCCCGCTCCTCTAGCGGAGGCGGCACGGCGGCCGCCACCGGGCGAAACGCCACCGAGCGCTCAGGGCGCCGCTCGCCCTGCCGGCACACGGCGGCTCGGCGCCCCTCCAGCCGCGGGGCAGGTGCCGGTGCCCCGGACGCGGCGCAGCCCGCGCCCGTCCCGCCCCAGCGCCGCGCACAAACTTTCTCGCTCCGGCCCCGCGCCGCTCCCTCCCCGCGCGGCGGGCGGAGCGGCAGCCGCCGCAGCCAATAGCGCCGCGCGCCGCAGCCCCGCGGCCAATGGGAGACGGCGGGAGGCGGGACCGCCGGCACCGCGCGCGGGGGGAGCGCCCCGGCAGCGCCGGCTCGGCCGCCCGGACCCCCGGGACCCTCCGGCCCCGCCGCCGCCCGCGGCCCCGCCGCCGCCCCGCTCACCGGACAGCCTGGCTCAGCCTGCTCCTGCCGCGAGAGACCGAAACCGGCGGCCGCTCCTCCCCGGCTCCTCCGGTACCTCGAGCCCGGGGCCGCGCCGGCGCTGGCGGCGGGCGCCTAGCGGGGCTCCTGGCAGGCGGCGCGGGCACCGGCGGCAGCCCCGACCTGCTCTCCGCCCCCCGCCGCTCCTGCCAGGCCCGTAAACATCCCGGCATCCCCGAGGATGGGGCGGAGCGGTCGCCGGGCCCCGCCTCGCCCCGCTCCCCCCGCCCGGCCGGAGGCGCGGTGTCCGCCGGGGCGGCCGCGGCCGGTCCCGGACGGGTCCGGGTGTGTCGCGGGAGCTCTTGGCTCCCCTGGAAGCGACGGAGTGGTGAGCGTGGTAGGACCGGGAGTGCCCGTCCCAGTGTTGGTGCCGTGGGGCACAGCGGGGCCCGGGCACTGCCGTAACGCGGCCGCTCGCCCCGGGCCGAAGTGGGAGCGGGAGCGGGAGGAACGAGCTCCGGCCTCTGGAGCAGGGACTGGCCCCTCTGCCCTGAACAGCGCTGCTCTAAGGCTTGGCTTCTGCCAGGTTTGAAAACGCAGCGTGCCAGACTTCCTCAATTTGTGTATAAGTTGTGATACTCAATCTGCGAGACACTCGGTATTAGCTGCGTACATCAGCTGGAAGTGACACAAACTCCTTTTTGCTACAGTGGGAGAAATAAAAGTGACTCTTGGTGAGTCCTGTTCCACCAGCTTCTACTTTGCAATAGCACTGGCTTTAAGTAGATAAAAAATACCGAATTCCAGAATACTACTGTTTTTCAGGTTCCTGAAAGTTTACCCTGCTTCAGTGCATGGAAAATAATTACCTACACAGAAGAGAAGCCTTAAGAACCAATGATGGGGAAAAAGTATGAAAGCTGACCAGCTTCCCTAGTAAGGTTACGGATTACTGTGGTCAAGTAACTTTTTCCTCAGGTGTAGAAGTCCTCTGTAAAAGGCACTACAGTAATTAAAAAAAAAAAAAAGAAAACAGTAATTTAAAATTATATTGAATCAGATGTACTTGATTTTTCCAAAGCAAAACTTAAGTTCTCATAAGGTTGGAGGTTTTGCTGCAGTTTTTCCCTTGTAACAAGTAAAATAATACTTGATTTAAGCCTTGAAAAAGAAGTAGAAAATGGGCCAGTGTGTCTGGAAAAAATCTATTCACTTCCCTGTGTACAAAATTATATCTGTTTTTGAGGCAAATTTTTATATCTGTTCTGAGGCAAGCTTTGAGACAGCTGCAATGTCTCCAGTGATACAAAGTCTAATGAAATTTGAAAGGAAATTATTTTTGTTGGCTTTCATTTCTCTGATTTGTTAATCATTCTGCACATTTCCTCTGCATTAGCATTGGGGCATTCAATGCCACTGGCCAAATACAGTGACAAGGTGACCACCCAGGCTGTGAAATCAGACATACCCTATGACCTTCCCCTTTGATGTGCATTTTGTATTTCTTTAGGGTAGTCCAAAAGAATTAATTGGAATTGTGATTAATAATTTTATTTTTTTTTTTATAAACTATCTTGCAAATGCAGTTTCTTGAACAAGATTTCCCTGTATTGTTTTCTTGTAGTAAGTGCAATACATCAGGGCTCCCCACATACCAAAGAGTGAAAACTTGATAGGTCTGCCATACGATATTAAGAAGTTACTTTAAAGAATTACAATCAGCAATTCCACTGACTGGATTCCATCTCCAAAAATCTCTTCAGCCTCAACCAGAAATGGGGTTGTGTGAGGTAGTCACCTGTTTGTAAAATCTCTGATGTAAAAAGGAGAGATTGTTATTTGATGTGTAGCTGACCATAAAATACTGAGTCTTATCAGGGCTCATGTTTTCACAGGTAAAGGCAATAGTACTGTAATACCCAGCTATTGCTATTTTCTAGACTCTTAGATGGAAAATGAACAATTCACCACCTAGACTTCAGTTGCATTTGCAGGTTTCTCTACATTCATACATAAAAAGAGAATACCCAGGGCTTACTTGCCTTTTTTTACAGTAGGTTTCTCACAGTCTTCCTTTGTTTAATCTGAGTGCATTTGAATTTTTTTTCTTTCATCCTATTTTTGTACTCACTGCTCTTTCATTCTTTTTCTTTGATTTTCTCCATGCTGTTTTTTCACTGTATAGTTCCATAATATTTTGACTTCTCTTTTTAGTCACCTGAATCCAGTGGCTACTTTGGCCTGCAATACCAGCTGATGAAGCATCTCCTGTATTCCAATCGTACCGTTCTTAGAAGATGGTTGTTTCTATTTTATTCTTGGTGCTTGGGACTCAGAGAACCTAAAAATGAAGAGTCTGCTTTAGTTAATTAGTTCATCATCACTACCAGGCCGAAGGCTTTCATAGAAATGTAACTACACTGCCCCCATTAATTTTAAATTTGCAACGTGACACAACTTCCACAGAAGATCCTCTTCAAACCTGGGTTGTTCAAATGTTTATTTATAGAAGGATGTTTTTCTTTGCTTTTCAATTGACATGTGCAGTTAAATAAATTTGTCAAATATTCCCTGTAATGGAGACTTTATATCAAACAGAATCAGAAAGGCAGAAGAGACTCCAGAAGATCCGGTAGCCTTAGGGATTGTTAAGGAGCAGGCTCATCTCTGGCAAATGCTTCTCTCAGAGGCCAGAGGGGACACTGCCTAACCAGCTAGCAAAGGATTAGAGAAAATGGACGAAGACATGCTGGAATTAGGGATCTGTGAGAGACAACATGGCTTGTTCCCTAAGCCTTAGCAACTTCTGAAGGTGTTGGCAGCAAATGCTTTACACCTGGAATGGAACAGGCCAGAGACAGAAGGAACAAGGCCCTCACTATTTGTCAGTGGATGCTACACTTCATTAGCCATGCTATTGTTAATCCATTTACATTTCAGCATTGGTTTTTAAAAGCTGCACCAATCTTTTTCTGATCATTGAAATCTGTGAATATCCATAAGCTATAACTATAGTTAGAGTTCAAAAATATAAAAAATACCACATTATAACAAAGGGTATTATTGGGAATGGCAATGTCCATTGATGTCCTTTGTCGGGACTAAGCTGCTAGACTTGAAAGCACCTAGAGAGTGTTGGGTAACAATATAAAAATCAATCAGGAATTCAAACATTTAGCTCAACTCTCCAGATGGTTCCTAACTTGCTTCCACTGTTATCCAGGGCTCTGTACAGATGGAGATTCTTGAGATGTTCATTAACAGAGTAAACTGAAAAATACAGATTTGAAAAGTTTAAAACTTTCAGGCAGAAGAGGACAGTGGAGGATGGGAATAGATGTAATCTTTGAGGTCACAGAGATAGGAGCATAACATAACAGCTTCACTGGTTAACAATTCTTCAGGTTCTTCAAATCAGTAAAGTACAGGAAATTAATCAAAAGGAGCAACTGCTCTGCTCTAAGTCCTTGAAGCCTGAAAAGTCTCCCTCTGTCCTGGTACTTTGTTACTAACAGTAAAAAGGCTAGGGTAGCTGCCTGTGACATGGATGGGGAAATGAGAAAGGCTGTGAAGGCAGGAGTAAAGAGATCTCCATTATATTTGCACTGGATAAATATTATAGGGCTTTATGCAGAACTTAAGCTTTGACAACAAAAATCATTAAATGGAGCAATCCAGGGGAGCTTGGAGAATTCCTGATTTGTATCAAGCAGGGCACCAGACCTTCTTCTGAATTTCTGTATCAAAGAACTATTTTAGAATTTTGATCATAATATATTCAAATTCAAAAACCTTGTAGAAGTGAAAAGGCCAAATAAACTTACCATAGCAATAGTAAATGTTGAAAAGAGGACTACATAAAATGAAGGAAGTTTGTTAAAAGTAAATTAGAAGGAAATGACCTGTATTAGAGTTTCTGAGGAAGTATCTATCATCTGTCAAAGCTAGTTAGAGGGTCTCCAAAAGACTAGCAGAGCACTACATGTGAATAAAGGATATTATTAAAAAGAAAAAGGAACTCCTAAAAAAGCGGGTGTTCAGATGAGAAAAACAGAAAATAGCAAAACCTCTGGCAAGCTACATGTAAAACTGTAAAAGGCAGACCATAAGCATTTGAAGGAAAATGTTAGTAATGGTATAAAACTTTATTGTAAAACCTCTTCCAAACACATCAGAAGCAGGAAGCCTGCAGGATAGAAAAACTGTTTGCTTATGTGGATATTATGAGAGGTTCCTACAGGGACCCCCTTTATACTGCAGAAACCTGTGAGAGTTTTTGGAAAGGTATGTGGAAACAGGGAGCTTGCATGATAGGAGATTGCTCTATTTCAGTAAAACTTCTTAACAAATCTTCACTAAAATTGCTTGAAGAAAGTAAGCTGCATTGCAGTACAAAGAGAGGGTCAGTACTGAGCTATATTATTATTATATTATAAGGGTCAGTACAGAGTTCTGTGCTATAAGTTTTCCTAAAATTTGGTTATATATATATATATATATATATATATATATATAATCACAGTTAAATACAGTTCTTCAGAATTTTTCTTTGCACTAGCACACTGCTATTTTGATGTATTATCATAATACATGTGTTATTGTTTAACTGAAGAAAGAAAATATTTGTATATTTCCTGCAGTGAGCACAGTTACCCTGACCTAGCTTACTGGTAATAAAGGAAACTACATTTTGGTGCAGGTTAATTGATCATAGGTTGATCTGTCCATCCAGACTCCCCCTGCACTGCAGCCTGATGAGCAGGTTTCAGGGCTTTTATACCTTGGTCCATCCACATCTTCCCTCAGCATGTCCTGGCATTCCCCATGTTCCTTGAGGGCAGGACTATCACCCTCATTTCACAATGTCACTAACAGAGTCCCCAGGCAGAGAGCTCCAGTGCAGTTTAGGGGTAGTTCTGCCATTCACACGTGATGGCAATGACTGTTCAAGAACCAGCGACATATTCGTCTGTATTATGTCTTACCTTACTTCTTCCTGTTTAACAAATATTTATTATAAACCCCAAACTGTTCTCAAGATTTTTTTTTTGCTAAGTCATCCTTTACATTTTTCTAAAGGTCCAACCCATTTTAAACATTACCAATGAAACAGTTTCAGTAACTATGTGACTAATCAGTGATGGCAAGAAATTCCCTGTATGTATTTTTCCATTTTTCACCTCCTAAATTGATTACCCTGCTCTGAATGCTAGAATCTGAGTATTGGTACATTTTGCTAATGGTAAAAGCTATCTAACTTCTACCTGTAATGGTCCTTCATGCATGAAGTTCTTTCACAGAAGCATATTCATCTAAAAGAAATTCTTACAGAAGTGAGTAAGACTTTCAGCTTCCAAATAATTGTTCTGTTTGTCCAAGGTGGTAGTGTTTACGATATGACACAGGATTAGAAACTGCCTTCAAGTCTATAAACATGTACTTGCCAATAAAACCTGTAAACTGTATATCTGGTGTCACTGAAGTTCAGACTCCTACCCAGGGTAAGTTGGTGTAGCTGCTCTGACTTCAGTGGAGTCATGCTGATTTACACAGCTGAAGACTTGGGCCTTAGCTGCTGGGTCTGAGAATTTTAACAAATAAAAAAGAAAATTTATTCAAGTTCATCCTTTCCTTCAGTAAGTTATAGCTGCTAACAATTGTGTCATGCTGGGACATTATTCCTGTAATATTGCAAAACAAAAATGCAGTATTATGAATGAAAATTCACAGCTATTACATTTTAAGCTAACTAAAGTAAATATCCATGCATATGGATCCATATGCAGAATCCCACTGGCTTCAGTGGTGCCTCAAAAATGAGGATCTGGTATCTAAAAAAATCACTGAAACCTTAACCATACCTTTCATTTTCCTCTCCCACCTGACTAAATCCCTGGGTAAATCAGACATCCACACCAGTGTTGAAACTCTGGGATGTCCATAGAAGCACCTTACCTTTCATAGTAACACAGGTAAAATTTAGAAGTTTGTTCAATAGATTTGGATTTTTTAGTGGAAAGTGATAGGTGAGATAAATGCATTTTTTTGTCTATTTAGCACACAAGTCAGTGAAGCCCCAAACCTCATGGAGGTGCATATTTGAATGCATTATGTTATCCACTGTCTCATTCCAGGTATACACCTGGCAGCTATTCCAAATACACAGTTTAGGTCTTCTTACCTGATCTCAGGAAAATGTACACTTTTGGGAAAAGGCAGCCCGGGGCTCATGATTAACTAAATACCATTCAGAGTTTACATTTAGTCCTGACATGAGACAAAAAGGTACATACATGTCATGTAGGCACTTTGCCCAGAGTCTAATAAGACTTTGACCAATATGTTCTCAATTCCATTGTTACTTGATAAATTTAATTCAAATCACTTTATTCATTCTTTCCATGTAAGTTTGACCAAATTTCCTAATCTCTTCTTCCAACCTTTCAGATAGAAACAAAATGAAGATAAACCAGCATTTGTTCTGCTAGCATCCTTTCTCTCAGCCTGTGTCACAACTGATTAGAGTGCAATTCTTCCAAACAAGAATTGTCTTTCACCATGTCTTTGCACTTTGCCTGCTAGAATGGAGCCTATGCCTGTGCTGCAATGCAAATGAATAATAATTTATGGTGATGTTGGAATGGTGTTGACAGAAATGGAGCTAACAGCATGAGTGGGGAATAACTGCATTTCTCCTAAAAATAACTATTGTCAGTCAAAACAGCAAACTTAATTTCAGTGTTTAGCCTTTATTAGCTGAACCCTTAGAAAGAACATGATTTTCAGTGGCAATTCTGCTAGAATGAGGACTACAGAACTTTTCTACTGACTTCAGAGCCAGCTTGAGACAAGAAAAATGCACAGAACAAGTGAAATAAATATTGTTGGCATTTTACAGTAAAAATGGGGATGCATTTTATAGGTGGATAGCAGCTGGTAGTTAAAGACAAGCTTAATAAAAGTAATCTTTTCCCTGTGCTTATTAAAATGTTTCATGTATCAGCAGGCCGTGCAAAGGACTCACTACCAATCTCTTAACTTGCACTAAAACCCAGAGATGTCCACTTGAGTCATAGTTCCCAGTGCCAGTCCTGTTCCCTGCCTGCTACTGGAATTCAAAGCCTCTGAGAGAATTAAAACTAACACATTAGTTCCTAATTAAATCCAAAAGGGTTGTGAAATGTAACCAAATAACTTTATAGTATTTCTTGGGAATATGATCTCAGGAGGATAAGGAAGGAGCAGTGGCTTTCAGTTAATGATTTTCCCTCTTCTCACACACAGGAAATGTCTGCAATGTTCTTTTGACCCCTTTTAATTTCTTCAAGGGGAGCATTTGACTCTTCAAGCTTCTTCCTACAAATATATTTTTAAAAGTTCCTGCAGGTTTGTAATAATTTAGTAGGATAAAGAAATACAGTCATTACTATAGCAGTCCTTTTTTCTTCAATTAGTATTTCTAATCACATTAGACATGTTTTCAGTATCCAGAGAGGATGCCTGATCCCTACAGCTATCGTGAACTATTAACTTTAATTAAAATTTACAAGTCTAATGTTGTTACATCTGCTAAAAGCATTAACTGCCATGTTAATTACCAAAATGTTAATGTTGCGTTAAAATATGAATGTTCCCTTTTGACAGTTCATCTGTGGTTTAATTATTTATTTTTGGTAGAATATCTTCTCAAAAAAAGAAAAAGGCATAAAAGCATAAATGCTGACTGAAATAATGAGACATGATGGGAAAACTTCATCTAGGAAGAAAACTTAATACTTTAGAATACCAGTTGCTAGCAGAAATTCATTTGCATTCCTTGCTATGTCGAAAATAAATACATAGCACTTGTGTCGTGTCATGTCTAAGTTGTTATTTATAATTCCAGCACATTCTTCTTCTTTTACTTTATAGGCATATATAATGTGCAGGACAAGTTCTTAAATCTCCATAGTTCAGCAGTGTCATTGTGTTGGTACTACAATAGAAACTCCCCCAAAAAAAGATTTCAGGATTTCATATCAAAAACTTGATTGGATTTCTGAAGGTTTCCCCATATAACTCATTTCAAAATAAATTCACCAAAGGAGATGTCTAGAACTCCATCCTGAAGTTACTGTACTCCTTATCCCAAGAGTACAGGATCAAAAGATTTTTTAAAAATCACTGCAATTAGTAACAAGCATAGCAGAGACTTTGCAGTGGCTCATCTAAAGTAAACAGAAATCACTGGTTAAAGTAAAGCTGTCTCTTGCTGTATTTCATGGTACAATACTCCTCTATCATGTTTAGATAGAGGGATTGTCACTGAATTTAATAAATGAGAAAGTTCTGACAAACCAACGTTAAATATAATTGTTGCTTGTTTCCCTCATGTTGAATAATTATTTTAATAGCTGAAGTTAACAGTCTGCCAAGTAATTTTTTAATGTGATTGTAACTAGCTACTGTTAGATTTTATGCCATCCTCTATTTTTTAATTTTGCATGAAGCAACCTTAATTTTGCCTGTAAATCTTCTATGGTACATGTCAGAGGCACATTCCTCACTCTTTACTCCGTTGAATGTTGGAAGTAGGCAGCTGTTTAGTAACAAGTGCATAATTGGGTTTGTGGGTGGAGGAAAGTATATTTTTAGAGATCAGATGTCCAGCTCACAGATTTAGATGGTTTATTAAGAAAACAAAAGTTTTAAATTCCCAAGTAAGACCACTGCAAGTTGTCAGTAGACTTTGAGCTAGCAGGACAGCATGCATAACACCTCTTGCTTCACCACAGCCTGACCTCTTCTGATGTCCAGACTTTCTCTCCACTGTACAGTGGAATTAGTTCCAATCATAAAACAGGAGTTTTCATATAACATATTTAGAGCTCTTCTTAGCAGTGAGTATTGAACCATGGTAATGGAATTCTAGATGAGAAGTTGGAAGTTGCATTCAGTTGTCTTTTCAAGTTAACATTGTAGGAGAGTGCTGCAATAAATCCTCATTTGTTTTCCACGAAGTTTGGAGAATTTGCCTCCAAATCCTTTTGCAGAGCCTTTAATATAAAAGAGCTATTGAACAAACTGGTCTGAAGCAGAGAAAAGCCCTGCAGTCTCCCAGATGTTCAGAGTCCAGATTGGTCAGGGTTTATGGAATATATCCACATACAACTCCACCTTCCCTCCCAAAAAGCCCCAAACAAACAAAAAACCTAACCCACATGTTCAAGCTCAGAGGGCTGGTTATGTTCCATGAGCCCTACTGCAGGCACATTCAGCAGGACTGGTGATAAGATTTACTCTGGTGTGCTCTGATCCTGAGGCTTTTTAGAGTACTACTTCAAACAGAAAAGATTTCCATTTAAAAATAATAGTGGTTATTGTTTTGAAGAATGTAGCAAGTTGCTAAAGAAATGTTTTCTAATCGTCTGCCAGAAGGCAACCTATCTCCTGGGCTTTGTTTGCTTGTATAGATTTCATTGCCTGCAGCAAAATACTTCTTTAAGTCAAGTTTACAGAAACTTGTCTCTCTTGGGGAGATGAGTATCTTTCAAAGCTCATTATTTATTTGGGAATATTCAAGGACTCTAGAGAAGACAAGGAAATAATTCAAATGATTCATTTGCAATGAATCTGATACTAACTTTTGTGCTGCAGTGCTCTAGCTTACATAACTTCTTGCAAAGGTCTGTATTACCACCAGTCTTGGTGCATGGAATTCACCCCTCTCTTTCAGTGTCACAGTTTTTACAGCATGGGGAAATTAGTTAAGTTCTTTTCTAAGCAAAAAAAAAACAACCAAAAAAACAAAACAAAACAAAAAAAAACCACCAAAAAACCCGCATTTTTTATCTGGTGGCTTGTGGCTGCTTGTTTGACTGTCATTGTAAAGCAGAGTGTGAAGGATAATCCTTTACAGCCACTGAGACACACACACAAGCCAGAAGCTTCCCTATTCATTTATCAATTATCAGAACTCCTTTTATTTTGTGAAATGGAAATAAATAAATTAACCCCACTGTACCATGCCCACAGAGTAGCTCTAACAAAAACGTTGACTTTTCTCAGTCATTCTGATTAAGCTATAGCCAGATTTTATTCAAAGACGTAGCATTAAGGAAACAAAGTGCCTTCATTCAACAGGTTTTGATTTGCCACAAAATGCACATTAAAAAAAAATTGTGTTTAAGATCAATGTCTGCATTATAATTTGCATCTCTTCCATCTCTGCCTACATTTTAATCTTTTTTTTCCGTAGTGCATGTACTATTAAACTTCAAAATATTTCTGTCATTCCCTTCACCAAGCTTTTGGTGAAGGATGCCCCTCTGAGTACACTCTAATAGCTGGCAATCACCCTGGCACATCATCCACTGAGAAACTCTTGTTAGACTTTAAACCAGTGCAGTCTTATTATGAATAGTTAATTAGAAGGCTGATGTAAGGGTATTATTTTATGTTCTCTTTCAAGATGTGGTCACAACAGTTTTTATCAGACAAAGCATCAACAAGCAAACTGCTCAGTTTTGCTGTGCAGAACTTTTTGGTAGGAGTGACAGACAGCTTCAGCAGTAAACCTTATTATGACCTTTCTTGCAGACCTATATGCATTCTTGAATGAACATAGAGAAAAGCACTGCGTTGGTAAAATGACAGCAGAGTTCTGGAGCTCTGCTACAGAATCACTGCTGTGATCAATCTAGATTTACTTTAAAGAGAGCAATATTGACCTCACATACCTGATTTTGTCCACACAGATCTCCAATGTGTGAGTATATAAGATCATACCTAGCATCAAGGAGCTGATTTATAGAGGATTTATACACTATTCACATATTTCAATTAAGGCACGTGATTTATGCACCTTGCAGAATTTTACAGGTTTTGAGTTCATTATATGTATGCACCTGTGGGTGTGTATGTATAAAGTATTATATGTACAATAGAAATTAACATATCAGAAGTAAATGTATTTAAAGTATTGTTTCAGGTCAAGGAATACTGAAAACAAGACCTTAAATTTCAAAAGTGAAATCTTGGCTCATTAAAGCTGAGGGAATTTTTAATTTATTTCTCTGTGACCTGTATTTTCCTTTAAAAACTTAATTTCCACCTAACATCTTGCTTTCTGTTCTAATTATTTATTCTTCTGCAATTACTCCGAGTAATATTATAGCAGTGGAAAACAACCTGATAATTTGATGTTTAGCAGACATCTTCCATCAGTCATTTTTAGATCTGAGGCTTACGCAATTGGATTGTAATTTTGAAAAAACATAGCATCTGCTTAATGAGGCAGTGCTTTAATGTTTAGAAGTCTAGTCTTTAAGATTCTTTAAAAAAAATTTTTGTACATTTCTCATCTAAAACATTGAAAGCTTTGTATCATCTCCTCATGTGCCCTAAGCTTTAGAGACTCTCAAGGCTATATGTGGGAGTAATGTCACCTTTTTTGTGTGGTCTCACTAAGGAACAGTGTTAATCGCTCTCCTACAAGCATCTTACACCCAGTATACTTAAAAAATACTCCTGCTTTGCTCAAAACTTCTTATGAGATACTTCAAGGACACATAATCTATACATACAGTCCATTGACAATCTTCATAATGGGATACAGCAGCATTTAATGAAGCTGCATTGACACAGGGCACTATTTTACTACCTGCAAACCAAACCTGTCAGTTAGGGTGTTGCTGTCATTTACTTATAACAGATTTAATGTAGCATAATGCTCCAACATCTGCAGTGTTTTAGATAAACCTGCACATACAAACTTACTAGATGTCAAATACTTATTTTACAATATGCAGACAAAAATAGGAGTATATATATTCTTACTAAATATTCTCATAAAATATCTAGGAATGTACCATTGCTTGTTCTATAAACTTCATCCCATCAATGATCAAACACACTCAAGACCATTCCTAGTGCCTTTCTTTCTTTTACCTAACCAATCTCCCCCATCTCTGGTGTATTCTTTTAATCCTACCTTATGCAAGGAAAAATGGAAATCTGGAGGGGTTTCCTTTGTAAGTGAAAAATGGAATAATAGTTTTGTTCCAGGTACTCCACAAACTACTGCTTCATCTGGCATGACACGACGGCTTAAATTGAATTTGGAGGCTTCATGGACTGCTCTTCCTAAAAAAATATAAGAAAATATGTATGAATGAAAACTTTGTTCCAGAATATCTAATTTACAGGAAGTCAGAGCAAGCCAACAATGATTTTCCTGCTCCTGTTGTCACTCACTTTTCACCTTTTTCCTAATAAAATAGTAATTTCAATTACACACAAGCTGGTGAATAAAATCTATACAGGTACACTGACTATCCCCTGCTGTTCACTCATGTTCAAAACATGCAGTTGTTAACTCCTTAGTCCATCTGATTTCATAAAGGTTGCCAATTACAGTCAAAAAATGTTTGATCGACAAATGTAATTATTGTAGCCTATTAAAGTACTAAAATATGAGTTTAGATCTGTGGATCAATCCTTAATTAAGCAAACATCAAAGAACAGAAAGCTGGAGGAATCAAACAGGGTACATTAATTTGCCCAGAAAAAGACTTTCCTGTTGTCAGTATTTCCCACAAGTGAGACCAAGTCGTAAGTTCAGAAAAAAAAGTTGCACAGAAAATGCCCAGTCTCCCAGTAATACTTTTTTCAAAACTTAAACTAAGTAGGTAATTCAGTAGCAACATTAAAAGGGTGGAGGAACCATCCTCATGTTCAGCTTTTAAGTCTTCTGCAAGAATAGAATGAAAGGAGGGCAAAATTTTGAGCTGAAAATCTGATCATCCTAAGTAGATCCTAATTGTCAGTGTAAAGGACTGTGTACAGAGCCTTTAATAAAATTACATTGTTTTGAAGAAGTGTGGGATGCAGAAATACTGGTTTTTCCTTCTAATGGTCTTTTAAGTTTCCTTTTCATACAGATTTGCTGTTACTGTAACAAAGTGAAACAGGACAAGTTTCTTCCTTTTGGAATGCTGCTTCCAAAACCCCACTCCAATACTCCTGAACCATAGCCACAGACTTAATAAATTCCAGAGACCACTGGGAGCAAGATTTGGAAACATTTCAGCAGATGAACCACTTTTTCAGAACTGAAACCTTTGTTTCAAAAACACATTCAATACATGCTGACTCCCAGAAGGGCTGAAGTTAGAGCCTCCTTCTCTCTTTTCCAGACTCAGTCCAAAGAGAAAAAACTTGGAGAGAGAGAAAGGTTGGTGTAATGATCAGGATACAAATAAACAAAATATATAGGAAACATTGGTATGCATCTGCACAGATACGAGAATAAAAAATTAGCATTCATTCAAAGCTGCTTCTGCTTCCTGACAGGTAATAATGATTGTTAATGGGACTGACATTTCCACTGTACAATCAAAACATATTCTTCAAAACCTATTGCATAATTAACATTACTTACACACAATTCACATCAAATAACATCAAATTAGAAAGACTTATGGGGCTAGTGAATAGCATCCTGAAAATCATCTTGTCCAGGTGTTGACTGAGCCCTGATAACACTTGCAGGGCTCTGCTGGGCTCTTGTCTCAGCCAGGCAAGTCCTCAGTATGTTCTGCCAGAGTAAAAGGCTGCACATGTGAACACAGTACTGACAGGAATGCTTTTCCTTCCTGCACATTGTCCTGACAAGGACAGTGCTGGATTAGCCATACAGGAGACATGTTCCTGCACTGTAATCCACATGAAATAGCAGGAGAGGCAGAGCAAGGTTCATATCTTTACCCACCTGATTAATGGCTTGAATGCCCAAGATTAGGCAAGATTACAAAGGAGTTCAGATTCTTAATTTCTGTATGTCTTTATTAAATCAGATACTTGATGCAAATTCTATTTTCCCTCTCAATAAGCTTCTCACTCATTTTCTAGAACAGAGACTGATCTATGCACAGATGTTTCCAGAAACACTGCACCTACTACATATAAACATGTCAGCTGTGTCCTCTTGCTCAGCCAGAGTGGAGTTAACCATGTGGCCTCTTCACTGAGCTAGAGACATGATGGTCTACAAGAGCTTCCCAAAGGAAGAGGCAGGGAAAAACCTTATTACTTTTAGTGTGATGTTTTAGTCATTACATGAACATCATTTTGAGCTGCAGTGCCCAAAACACGAACTTGGGAGGTGCCTTCCCAACCTAAGAGAGGGGAACCTTGCAGACAACAACCCAATCATTTCCTGTTCTTGTCTTAGGAGAAACTGGACGTATTTTGGGGGGTTGTAGTGGAAGAAGGAGGGGGAAAGGAGGCTGCTACCAAGTAGTTGTTAAAAACATGCTAAATAAAAGCTCTAGATAAAAAAAATAACCTCCTTCTACAGTCTTTGATGTTGCCAAACATTGATTGTGAATTGAACAAGAAAAAAAAAAAAAAGCAAGCTGAAAATGTGCTGTCAGGACTTTTATAACACCAAGCTGCTTTTTTATGATTTTTTAATGCTCCAATGACAGATGTATGAAAATGAATGCAAAATGTAGAGAAGAAAGAATATAAAACCACAGTGTAGAAATTGCATATACAAAGAAGAAAGTATAATTTCCTAGCACTGACGACAGCATAAGCATGGAGTAACTTTCAGGAGAATTATTTTTGCAAAACACCAGTATGTTTCACATGCTTTGGTTTCTAATATGTCATTGTTAAATCAAAGAGTACTTTTTTTTTTTTTCTCCAGGCATGTAGAAGAGTTAAGAAATATGAAACAAACTGTAACATTACCACTAAGGCTTTAAAAAAGAAAATAAAGTTACTTGTTTATATTATTCATCTAGATCACGCCAACAGATAAAATAGCCTACAGATTTCCAGGACAGTACATGAGCATGCACAAAATAAGGTAATTAAATCTTGCATCAAAGTTTATGTAAAGTGCAATTATATCTGGCATTTCAGTTTATCGCTTTTTGAGGATTTGTGCAGGAGATAGGTGGTACACAAGTCATATCTTCCTACTGAATCTGAGAAGGACTAAGTTGTACTCCCTTTAGTCTTTGTTTCCACTTTCATTTTACATATCAGAGCTCAAGCTAAATTTTGGGGAAATTACATACTTATGCTTTCTTAGAGCTTGTCTTCAGAATGTTTTTCAAATCTACCTATAGTGGAATAATCCATGTCTGGATCACTCAGGAATAAAGGAAATTAATTAGGATTCCTAAATAGGAAATTACTTAGGATTTTGTTATTTTAAATATTGCATTTACATCACAGAAATAGATCTAATCATATGTTTTTATTTGAATTTCAACAATTCACCTTCCCAAAAAGAAATATCCCATGCAAGCGACCTCAAGCTGCCACTGGCAAAAACCTGCAAGCAGGTCATAATCAGTTTGCCAAACTCCATCTCCTGGATATTGGGAATGAGAAGTAGGAGTAGCTAGAGTTCATCACAAGTATATTTCTCAAACATTTCTAAAATTAGAAGTAGTTTTATAAATTATAGCAAAGAAATTCTCAATAAGGTAGAAACTGAGGACGATTGAAAGAGGTTCATGCTACCATGAAGAGGAACAAACTTTTCTACTTCTACTTCCTGAGTTTCAAACTGTCAAGGAAAAAAGAATACTGAAATATGTGGACCAAGTTTACCTTCCTTAAAACTATCATTTAGTCTGTTTAACTAAAAAACCTTTTAAAAATTTAAGTAATTTTGATTTTTACTGGCAGTGAAATCCACTCTTACATACCTGTCAGCACTCCAGGCTACCTGAAAAACTTGGTGTAACAGCCCAGCCCATAACAGCCACTTCATATCAGAATTGGATATTTCCAAAGTGATTGAACAGGCTAAAATATAATCTAAGCCCAGAATGAAGCTAATAGAGTGACATCTCCATTTTTCCCACTTTCATTTGTGTTGTCTTGTATTTGCATTTTTAACATGAAAATAACTCCAAGGGGAAAATCCTCCATAATATATTCTCTGGCTGCCAAAACAATAATTCTGAAAATTCTGTAATGAAAAGGATATAAATTCTAGAAGCAGTTTCTTGTAGTAACTGTCATAGGTTTCAGTGTGGTAAAAACAAGCTTGGAAGTATTTAAGATCCACCTTTGATTATGTGCTGGATGTTTCTCTCCCATGGCATTTCTCTTGCTTTGGGAAGCCTGGATGGATGATCCAGTGGAAGTCTGTGATGGATCTCCCTGCCCAGGAGAGTCCCCTGCAGTAAAGGTTACTCCTGTCCCCTAGATCCCCCCAATTCTTTGTGATCAACAGCATTACCCATACTCTTCACCACGGCTTTGGTGAGCAGTCCTCTATCTCTTGTCCTGTTCTGGTCTTTGGGAAGGGAGCTTTATACCATCCTGCCTCCAGATCAAGCCTTCCTTCCAGGAATCATTTTTCAAAACAGAGGCAACTCCTTATGGATTCCCAGAAGAGAATAGGTGGGCTGGACCATAGCACAGAGATGCTCAAGAAGGTTTAAGCAAGCTGGATCAGCACTGGAAACTGCAAAGGATGCAAGCTCGCTGAGCTGCAAGGGCACTGGAAAGATTCAGTAGTTAATGATGTGTCGAGGCAGCCTGCCCAGGGCACTGCGCTGTGACAGGAGACAGAAGGACCCGGTCTGAGCTCTGAGCCTGAGCTGTTCACAACCACAAACACTTTGCCTCCTCTCCTCCTCTCCTGAATCTGCCTTGCTCATTTGATGGTGGGGATTTTTGTGGCAGCAAATGTTTATTTCACAGGTGAAATTCTTGATGTGCTGCAGCCAACAGTAAATCTCCAAGCTCTGGGCATTCCAAGTTTTAATTCTATGCATTCATAAACCGTTTATCATGCCAAAGGCCCTATTTCAGTTTCTAGGTGAAAACAAATTATAGCTATAAGGGATCCGTTAAATCATCATTTTAAAGCAAAGCAATGGAATATTTCATAGATAGGAGGGTGTGTTTATTTATCCATATATTTTATTAAATCCCGGTTACCATAGAGAGGAAAGCAATTTTTAATCATAAAAAAAGTACATGAAAAATTGATATAACATTTTTCCCTTATCTCCTGACTAGGCACACATCAGACAGACCAACAGCATTTATTGGAACTCAGACAGTGTGAGGCATTTGGAAGAGAGAGGAGAGAGGTTAGGAAAAAGGAAGAAAGGAAAGCAGATCACAAGTTTGGACAACATTTGAATAGTTTAGAATTGCTTTGAATACTGCATTCTGAGCTGTTGAGGTATGACAAATTTGGGCTTTGTTTTAAACTGGCATAGTCTGCTGTTACTGAGAATGCTTTTAATATTTCAATTCAAAGATATCCTTTAGGGTGACATATTGCAAACATGTTTTCTGTTTTGTTTTCAATTTTGCTTTGTTGTTGGAGTTGCAATGTAAATATGCACCATATTTTCCTCTGCATATTCCTCATTATATTCATTTTAAAGTCTTCTCTATGCAGCATCTTCTTCCCAGCACCAGAGCATACAGGAATATATTGTCTCTATTCTGAGTTTGGCAATGAAAATACTCTTAGTGGTTTAACTATACAAGGGCAGAAATTGTGACGGCGGGCAACAGCATCTGAAATTCATTAGCAAACATCTGAGATGACTTCCTGAGTGGGCCACAATGAAGTGTGGAATGAACAAATGATCTGCAGGGGTGGCAGAGGGAAAGAATTCCCATGTATGATAAAGGCAAAGAAAAAATGCCCATTTGTTAATAGAAATCTTTTCTTCACACTGATCCTGATTTCTTCCATGCAAGTTTCTTTTCCCCCTTTACTTAACATGAGAATTAAGAAACCAAGGATTCCTTTAACAACCTTTTGCTCCATTTCACTCAGCTATCAATTTCAACAAGTTCAGTACCATGATATGTGCTTCCAGGAAAGTCTTGCTTCCTTATTTTTCTTTCACTCACTCTTAATTCACCCACTCAGCACTAACCTGTGCCATCCTATTTGAAATCCAGCGATGAATTCGTGATTATGACATGGTGGCTGCCAGAAGCAAAAGCCAGAAGAGTGCTCTGTAAGAAAGGAAACTGATATTCTATTATGGTTTTATGCCAGTTTTTTTTCTAAATCATGCTCTTTAGGCTGCAATATTCTTCAATAGCTGTTATGTTACCATAGCAACTCCAAGTACTTGCTGTGGCCCACTGTGCCAGGGTCTCTACAGAACAGAAATGGCCTTGTTGGTAATTCCTAAAAGTTCTAAGAGAGCCACACAGATGCTTGGGAGAAAAAACTACAGATTTTTGATACACAAGGTAGTATGTGATATCACTATATGGCCTATTTATTGTAGATATTACAGTGAAGGAGAAGTTTAATGAAGGATGGAGCCCAATACTGAAAAATTTTGTGCTATGCCTGTAAAAATATATCAACAGTTGAGACTTTCTATAATTCTGCAAAACTTTGTATCAATATGACAAAAAAACAAAAATCAAAGAATTATTCTACCATACATTCTATAATTTGTACATTAGACATTACATTGACTTTAGGTGTTGAAATGAGGTGTGTTATTTTTGTACTAGAGCACTTGTCATTGCTTTCCTGAATTTAAATTTGAGTATAAAATATCTGTCATTAAATTTTTAAACATGCTTAGATTATTAAATTTCAAAACAAAGCAAGAACTGAATTAACTGCTAAAAAAAAAAAACCTCAAGCATTAATTCAACCTGTCAGTTCAGAATTGTCAAATGCATCACTCTAAGCAGCAGTGGTTTTGCCATTTTCCTGTTTGTCTTTAATACCTTCTTTGAATAATGTTCAACTATATTTTTTGTTTTATTTTCTAAGAGAGACAAACTCATCTTTTATCTTGAATTTATGGGTGCAAATCAAACAAATCTCATTGCTCAGGCATGGCATAGGAGTTTTCAGCATCCCACTGCTAAATTGAGCAAATGGCAATGTGTTGCATGTCTCAGGCTGAAATACTACTCATATATTTGTTCCTGTATTTCCTGGTCCAATTCTATTGCTATGATATAGAGAGTAACCACATTTCCATTTTTCTGAAGATTGTATTACAATAACCACTTCCTGTGAAAATCAATGCTCATTTCAGTATCTGAGTTCTTGAAGGTAAATAAGATTTGCACTGGAGATAAGATCTGTTTCCCAACAAATTTCTTGAGATGCTCTCATATATAAAGAAGCTGTTTTGATTTTTTTTTTGGTGAAGATTAGGGGAGCTAATCATTCCCTACTAGCAAGTAGTTAATTTTTATTTACAATATCATTGGTTGCAAACAGAATGTGGTGAAATCTTATGTTGTTGAGTTGGGTGGAGGTTTTTTTCCAAATATACACATTTCGAGAATTGAAAGCACAAAGTTTTATCTAGATTCTGACTGTTGTCATATTTGAGTAACTGTTCAGATGTGCCAGTCAGGCTTTTGGAGGAAAACTGGCCACGTTCTCCCACAGTTGTCATGTATCTGTCACACTGACACCAGCTAGAAAAATCGAATTGGAACCATTCTGTTATGAGCTGTGAACATCTTTGCAGCAGTGTCATTTGCATCAGAACGGCTGCTATTGTTTTCAAATGTCAATATTCATTTTAAATGAAACGAGAAAGGCAAAGCAGTCTTTTGTTGAAGTTTAGCCCATTCATGAGTGCAGCGAGGAAAACACAGACTGAGGCACAAAGATCAGATGGGATTTAGATCCTTCAAGGGCTTCCATGTACGTTCCACCCAGACACAGTGGGTAGACACAGCTCTCATAAACTGCCTTACACTCTTTCAAAGCACTAGCGAGCCAAAAGGCACAAATAGACATCTATAATGAAGAATTATAGTCCAGGAAAATTTCTATAGTCACTCATTTAATTTTTAAAATGGCAAGTACAGCTAAAATCTTCCTGATGCTGTTCCTTTCAAATACTCATCCTCCCAATCTATGTGTTTAGAAAACAGACAATTCTGTAAGCTATTCATTCTTCCAGCACTTGAGGAAGAGTTTTTTTTCTCCTGATAAGAAAAAGGACATATTTTTAAAAATTTAAATAGATGACTTGACGCACAGGAACAAGATAAAAAGTAATTCTTTCAAACCAGAAGATACACTGAATCATTTAAGAACTCTGCAGCAAAATTTGCTTCTTGCCAAACTGCTTAGGCATATTTCTATGACAGTGATTTGTCTGTATTCTTTCCACTGGCATTCCAAGATTTGAATGGTAGATTTCTAGCATTTTTTAGTGTCTGGTTGTTGTGCTTCTTTATCATTACAGTATAGACACACTAAGAGGTGTGAATTACTTGCTTGTACTATTTTCCTTCCGTTTCTTAAATTCAAACAGCTTTTCACTACAAGATATTCTAATAATATGTTCTCACATCTATTTTTTTATTGTCTCATGTATTTTAAACATTATTCTACCCATCCTGTTTGAAGTCCTACACTGCAGCAAAACACCCAGGTCCCTAACACATGACTCTGAATAACAGAGAAGTATGTCTATTATTTATATGCAATATCTGGCTGTATTTGACAAATAGAAATTGCTTTCATGATCTCATTTGAAACTGAAAACTGCCTGAAGATTGGCCAATGGTGGAACTTGAAAGTTATGGAAGTAGGCTGCACATGGTGTGAAAGAAAAATTAAGGTAGGAGGATTTAAAGAATTGAGTCATATAAACAAAATGAGAATGAAAAACATTTAACAGCACATTGAGCAGACATAAACACAACAGAACTGAAAAAGATATTTAATTGAATATTTTAATTGTATGTTCTAGTTGTGTGAATAAATCGAAAAAGAGAAATCTCAGTTATGGAAAACACTGCAAAATTTGACTATCACCTAAACCTGCAGATCAGAAAGAAATGATGATAAAATAATTACTGCATAAGTGACAAAATTTAATTTTGTTCACAGTTAATAAAAAGGAGGAAAGGAACAACATGATGAAAACACTAAGGAGTTTAGTCATCTTACACATGACCTAAAATCCAAACAACCATAAGATTGTGTCAGAATAGTGAAAGCCATGGTTTGCATGGAGGGCAATGGGTGTGAGGAAGAAAGAGTGAGAAGATGGATCTGCATGTCATCTGCACAGCAACAATTGTGAAAAGACAGATTCCCTGGTTTAGGAAAAGGGCTTAGACAGCACAAAAACAAGGAGCCCAGAGAGGAAAAGATTTAAAGGAAGGACACCTGCCACTTTCAGAAGGATAATGCCACCAGTCGTGGGATTCTGCTTGGATGAAGTAGAAGACTTCAGCAAAGGGTTTTTCAATGATGGTTAAAGTATAAAGCATAGTGGAGAAGAACTAGCATGAAATAGATATCTTGTTCTTGTCTTTTCTAAAAAGAGCAAACACTTCTGGGTATCTTTCTGCACAAAAAACCTAATCATTCTCACTGTCTGTCTCTCAGGTTCCCTAATCCCACAGCATTATATTGGAAGTTTGAGAATCCCAGACTACTTTTTATTCAATCATATGATTTTGGGGTTCATTTATCATGAAAACCAAAGTCTGACTCTGAACTTGGCATTATTTCCAATGGGATTTGTGTATAGATGTGACAAAGCATACCCAAAGACTTTTACTGCAGGTTTTAATTTCTAATACCATTCATGTGCTCATTTGCAGGTCTAGACCTATAATGCTTAGTTAGCTTGAACAGCTGTGTTTTTATGGCTGGAATAGGTTTGAATGAAAGTTTAAAAGCTTGTGTGTACTTATTGTATATGTCCAATTAATCTTCACTCTGCAAAATCGAGGTTTTCCCTTCTTTTTTGCTACATCGCAGTTCTTATGCTTGCTTTGGACTGCAATCCTGGCTCACACTTCAAGCTAACAAGGCTGTGGTACTGCCTAATAATCCCTAACATGTTTAAACAGATGTTTATAGCTGCTGGTGTACCTAAGCTCTTGTTTTAATTCGTGAGGTTGCTTGTTAAACCTGAGTATGACACAAGGTTTCTGGCGATAAAATGTGATTTTTCCCATATTTGATGGATGATATATGAATGCCAACACCTGAAGCGTCTCAAACTCTTCAAAAAAAATGACAAGTACAGAGATATAGGGTTTAAATCTCATAGCAACACAGCAGAATAATTTTATCTCAAACTGGGAGAAAACATCTAAAAGGAACATAATCTGACCAAGATTGCCACCATGTAAGAAGATATTTTGTGATAAATTTTGAAGGAGGCATATTTAAAAATCCAGTTTTGGATTTATAAAATCCATACGAACTGCCTTACTCCAAAGGGGCCAACAGAAGAGTTTTGTAACTCCTCATTTAATTCATCAGATTGCTCTGCAGATGGCAGTAAAATTTATTTTCTATTTAAAGAGCGTCTCGCCTCATCATAATCAAGGAAATATACTTTCCAACTTAACCAAAAACTTGGCAAAGACAAAGTTCTGCACTGGCACCAAGTAATCCCGTACAAAAAGCCTGTCTCCCATCTTACTTGTTTTGCTGTGCCAGAAATATTTTTAAAAGACCACAAAGTAGACCTTTCATATTCTACTGTGAAATATTCACACTCACTTTAAACACACACATGCTCTCAAGATCCCAGCAATTGGCTCAGCCTGGCCTGCACCACATGAAATAGGTGTTTCCCTTCCCCACAAACTGGTCCGTGGGAAGCCAGAGCATCTCCAGGCTGTCAGGGCTGGTGCAGAGAAGCAAGGCTGGATAATTGCCTGCTCACACCTTGTGGTGTGAATGGGAAATGTCCTGAGAGGAAACCAAGGTCTTCCAGAGCAAATCCACACAACTTTCCCATACAGCTGTTGAGTCATTTTTCCATGAAGGAGAGAAAGAAAAGAGCTTTCCCAGGAGACTGGAAAATCAGAGCTATCAGCATAGATGTCAGAGAATCCAAGGCAAAGGATGGGAAGATAAAAGGGGAGGAAGATTACAGCTGGCTCCAAGATGAGCACAGAGCCACCAGGACAAAGCACTCCATTTCCAACAGCAAGTGACGGTGAACAGCAAATCTGAAACATTTCCATGGAGCACTGGGGCAGGAATAGGCTGCAGACAGGAAACAATCTGCATAAATGGCATTATCAGAAAGGTAAGTTTTGTCTCTTACTGCACTTCCACACTAACACTTGACTACGTTTTCCTGGAAGTTCTTCTGGAGAAAATGGCCACAAGGAGTATGTAGGTGACACTCAGGCTTGGAGAGTTTGCTTCTTAGCTGTGTTATCAGTGCCAAGTGGTTTGAAAAAGTGTACTTTTCCTTACTTGCACTTACAAGCTATTCCTGTGACTGTGAATCCAGGACATTTATCATTCAAATATTTGAGTAAAGCTGCAGCTCTACTCAGGACTTGTCATCACTTGGAGGGAGCTACCACCACTCTTATTTGTGCAGCTCTCACTTTGCAAAACATTTTCACAGTAAAAGTTAATGACAACTTCATATGCCTTCCTGAGATTGAAAATTAGGTAGTAAGCTAAGAATCAAGATCTTGGAAGACTCTAAAGTATTTCTGGTGACTCTCCAAAAGAATACTTAACTGTGGTAATTCATCTGCTTAGCAGTTCAGCTACATATTTTCCTAATCAGGTGGTTCTTGGCTTTAAATGCATAAAAACTTCTTCATTAAGTAATAGAAAAGATCTCAGAAATAATTTGCCAAGTCTTTCAAAAATACAGCTATAGATAAGATAAATATTTCTTCACCTCCAAAATTGTTTCAAAGGTATATTTACAACTGCAACATATACAGCAGGATAATCTTTATTATATAAAGTTTTCTGGCTCCAAACCTGCTGCTAGGAGTGAAACTCGAGATAGAATCAAGGCAGATCTCTGGGGAGGTAACGATAGGAGTACATATTGAACTGCTGGCAGCATGAATATGCATAGCTCAGTAATGGCAAATGACAATGGCCTACTGTATGCAGCTGAAATGGGTGTATATGTTTGCTCTTTCCACAAGAAAACTGAATTCACAAAAAGAAATTAGAAACTGAATATTTACAGCCCTTTATTAAAGTAGGTTTCATCTTGAACTTTAGCATTGAATGTATTTAGATTTGAGGAATCTTGTCAAGTTTCATTACTGCAATATGGTAGCTTGTATATTAATGGCAGGGGGAGAGTTAGAAACAGAACATAAAAGTACATTTTAAATTACATTTAGAAAGTTTTATCATGTAAGAGAGGGGAAGAGAGAGAGGGAGGGAGGGAGGGAGGGAGGGAGGGAGGGAGGGAGGAAGGAAGGAAGGAAGGAAGGAAGGAAGGAAGGAAGGAAGGAAGGAAGGAAGGAAGGAAGGAAGGAAGGAAGGAAGGAAGGAAGGAAGGAAGGAAGGAAGGAAGGAAGGAAGGAAGGAAGGAAGGAAGGAAGGAAGGAAGGAAGGAAGGAAGGAAGGAAGGAAGGAAGGAAGGAAGGAAGGAAGGAAGGAAGGAAGGAAGGAAGGAAGGAAGGAAGGAAGGAAGGAAGGAAGGAAGGAAGGAAGGAAGGAAGGAAGGAAGGAAGGAAGGAAGGAAGGAAGGAAGGAAGGAAGGAAGGAAGGAAGGAAGGAAGGAAGGAAGGGTTAACACCACAGATCATAAGCTACTTTGAAATTTAATTGAATAATAATTTCATAATGTACAAAATGTTTACTTGACTCGAATGCCAAAAACTTATTTGCCAGTACCTGGCAGTTATTGCCATGGCTTCTCTTACTCAATTGCTAAACAAAATTCAAAATGAAAACCCTTAAGACAAAACCAGGACTACAGATAAAACTACTATTTTGTTAAAAGTCTGTATCATTTTAATTCTACTTGGTTTAAAACAACCTGAGAGATATAGATGCTTATGCCTGAGGCAGCAAAGAATCACAAACCTTGCTGTAAGGGTACTGCTGCAATACACCAGCCAGGCTTTAGTGGGACTGTTTATTATCAAATATACGTGAAAGACCAGGACCCCTACTTGACTAGACACGACAATTTAACTTTGCCTCTTCCACTGCAGTGACATGGTCATAAACATATTACCAAGTCCTGCAGTGTGATCAACAACAGATGTAAAATTAAGAGGTGACAAGTTTTAGCAGGTAGCTGAGCCTTATGTATTTTCTGCCTAATTTTAATTTCCAAAAATCTTCCAGGCAACTCTTTTTTAAAGACTTCAGAAACCACTCTTATTTTTCTCTTCTATTCTTGCAGTTAGTACCAGTGCTCTGGAAAAATAGGATTCAGTTGTGGTTTCTTTCAGGACAATTTTCTTTTCCTAACCTGAATGACAAGCCTTGCTGTGGCAAGGAAAGCAAACAGGATGCTGGGTTGCATCAACAAGGGCATCACCAGCAGAGACAAAGACACAATCCCACTGTACTCTGTGCTTGACAGGCCACAGCTGGGATGCTGTGTTCAGCTTTGCTCCCAACTGTAACCAAAGATGGGGATAGGCTGGGCAGGGTCCTGAGAAGGGCAACAAAGATGATCCAAGGACTAGGAAGCCTCCCATAAGGACAGGCTGAGATGCCTGTGTTTATTCAGCCTTGAGGAAAGAAGGTTTAGAAGAGACCTTGTGTCACCATGTTCTAGAATTTTAAGGATATAAGAAGTTTGAGACTCCCTTTTTACACAGAGTCATGTGGAAAAAAGGAGGGTTATTGGTACAAGTTACTGCTGGGTCAATTCCAATTGGACACAAGAGGAATATTTTTCACAATGAGAGCAATCAGCCATTGGAATAATCTCCCCAGGGAAGTGGTGGGTTCCCTAACAAAAATTTTGGCTGAGTCATCTTGTCTTGGCTTTTGCCAAAAACATCTGGACCAGACAACACTTCAGGTCCCTTCTAACTGGGTCTTCCATGGTTCTATGATAATAAATTAACAATAATCCATGGCAGGTAATGTACTTGTTATTTGAGAGTTGGCTCCATTGGCTTTGGAAAGCATAACTTAGCGATGAATGTGTCCTTCCCCTTTGGGTGCAATTATATTTCAAAAGCCATTTCCTGGAGTTGCTGGTATAGCTTCTCTTTGGTGAAAAGTTTCTCTATCTTCCATAGATTACACTCATATTTTTCTGGAACTGTACACTGTGATTGGCAAGTGCTAACGTGAGGATTTACTTGTGCTATGTCAGGTTCAAAGCTTAGTGCTCAATTTGATATGGCTCAATTTGATATGGCTTAACCATGTGAGCATTATTTTGAAACATGAACACCAACCCTCTAAAGCAAGCTTTAGTCCAAAGACTGAGCATCATTCATTCTAAACAGCAAAAACTTAGAAACAGACGTTTCTGGTCACTAATTCTTCTCCTGGGAGTTCACAGTTAAACCCATGCTAGTAGGGTAGGAGCAATGGTGGTATAACAATCACATCCTTGAGATTTATTGAAGGTCTTAAATCTATTCAGTACCACTGTAAACTGAGGTTTTTTCAGTAACAAAACAAAACAAATCAGAAGACAGTCATCTGCAGCATGGCAGAAATAAAGGAAAAGGCCAAGGAGAAGGCTCACTGCTAAATGCTGGGAGGATTTCTCCAAAAATATTATTAAGACCTAAAACACAACAGAAAAGTGAAAGATGAACAACTGTATACCTGAATCATTTAAGTTAAAGTAAATATTTACCTTAACAAATAACATAAATATCTACTGTGGCTGCTGAGAAATAGAATCTTTGATGGAATCACATTGGCTCCCAGTTAGTTTGTTTGGGTTTTTTTAAATTGGGAATCTTCATGTAAATATTCTCTGTCTTTGAAATTTCTATTTGTAACCTTGTATAAACTCCCCTGGTACATTTAAAGAAGTAATTTTTAAACTTGGAAATACCTTGTGTGTATTACAGTTAACTGAGTATTTGTGGGTTGCAGCCATAAAAAGAGTTTAATGAATGTTTATGCCATTTATATTTAAAATTTTCAGGAGTTTGAAAAGAAAACTCAATTTTTTCATAAGGAAAAATAATTACTATTGTGTTATAAAATACAGGTAGTTGAGTACTAAAGCAGATCAAAAGGTTATGAAATCAACTGTTTAAAAAAGGTAGTGATAACTACAGGCAACTGGGAGAGAATATTGGAATGAAAAGGTGATAATCCAGTTTAAAAAGCCTGGAACAAAACCCGAGAATTGCAATTAATGAATAAAACAGAATTGAGGGAAAGGGGGAAGGGATAGCCGTAAAAATCACATAAAATGAGTTTGTCATTTCCTCTAGTGAGTGATGGGAACTCAGACAAAAAATGTTAGGTTTGATCTGTTTTGCTATACTTCTTCTGAAAAACAAAACAGAAATCCTGCTGACAGATTCAGGGCACACTTTGCAGCACTTAAAAGTGGTGATTGCTCTACTAATATTCCTTCCCATTTTGTTCTATTCAGCTATGACTTCTATGACCTCTGTCTACACCTTCTGAAAAAGGATTCCAGGACACCTAACACAGAAAAACAGTCCTAACCAAACCCTTTATGTACAGTCTTTAAATAACAGAACCACTAAAACTACCTCTAGAACACTTTTCTTGGTTTTTATACATTTTTAGGCCACATTAGTTTGCTCCTTCTTACTTCTTTTTCCTAAATTAACTGTTCCTATCTGTCACTTGTTTGTTATTATATGCTTCATTCACTTCTAAAATCTGGCATGATACCTCAGTCATTCACTTTGACATCAGTAATCCACAGTGGAAAGCTGCCAGCAATACTCTTATTATTTTGAGGTACTTCATTTCTTTTATCCTAAATTAAGTATTTTGGGCTTCTTCATTGGTTTGAAAGATTTTATACAAGGGAAGTCTACCAACATCTTCATGATACTTTTCTTTCTCTAACCAGAGGCCTGAAAGTCCAGTGTCCCCCATGCCCCAAAACAGAAATCTTGTCTCCATTTTTATGAAACTATTTTGAAAAAAACCCTTTAATTTTTCCACCTTTATTTGCCAGATATTGACTGCTTCAAAACTTTCAGTGTTACTTTAATTTAATGACAAATTTGTCTCAGTTCACATTTTCCCCCAAAGATAGAACTCAGATATGCCCGTATTTGGTATTACCAAATTGAATGAATCATAGGTGAAAATGAAGTTACTATTTTATCTTTATTATGTTTAGGTTTTCCCAGTTCTTAGTCGTTACGGAGAAGATTATCCTGATTCCTGACCTCATGATCTGCCATGAGTTTTTACTTGGAATTCTCAAGCTCTGCAGCAAAAGGAAAGAGCACATGTAGCTCATCTGCACATTAGGAGTTCTGTAGGCTGAGTCAGGTTTGTGCAGAGATCATCTCTCAAGAAGCTTGAAAGGAACAGGGATGAAGGGTGACAGAGCACTGCTGTCCCTGGCACGACAAACAGCATTAGTGAACAGCAACATCTCAACCACAGTGCCCTAACTAGTGCCTAATCTGTTTACAGCAGCAACTCAAAAACACTCTGATGGTGTAGTTACACCTTATAAAGCCTATTCAGTTCAAATAATACAATTGGGTATACAATATTTAATATTTCATTTCAATTAACTCTATTAGTATTTTCCTGCTGCATTCAATTATGAGCTTCAGTGACCTTAGTGCAGATACCTTAGAATTCCATATATTCTGTAACAACAGGCCTCCTACATTAACATACATCATGTGATGATTCATTCTTTCAGTCTGTATTGTAGATATCCTCTTCCTACATATACTATAACATCTTAACAACATAATGAAGGATTTAGGGGTTTTCCCCTCACCCAAAGTGAACAAAAATATGGACATAAAACTTGACAGCCTGTAATGATTGCATTTTCAAGTTTGAGTTTGTCTTGCACAAGAGATGGTTCTCCAAGGTGCTGTGCAGTTCCTTGCATGTGCTTGCATGTTTGAAAAAACTTTACTAAGACATTGTGGCTTACTGTGCAATATAAAGGAGGTGCATTTTCAGCATTAAGTGTATTTTTTCTAGAAATTTCAGTCAGTAGTTTGATGTGGTTTTTTTAAATTTAAAATTATGCCTTCTACACAAAAGCTGATAAATGTGTCAGATTCATAGTGGGAGGGTTTTTCTCCAAGAAGTTTTCCTTCTGATAAACTATCTTTTTTAAGTCTTTCTTCTGCCTGGAGCTGGATGTGGCTGGGAAAAGAAAAAAAAATGGAACAAGAACAAAAAAAATTGTTTGTTGGGCTTTAGTGTCATACCACAAGAAAACAAAGAGTAAAAATATATTTTAAAATTCCAGTTCATCATATACAAACATATATTCAGAATTTGATCCATTGTCTTACCATCTACTTCCTTCTGGCACTTCCATAAATCAAAGCCTGACAAAAAGTTTCAGATTAAGTTTATATGACAGGCATGATCTTTTTGATGTTACAACATGATCCAAAAATATAAAGTAAAATCTAAGGTTTTTGGAGTTCCCCTCATCGTGTCTGTTTGGAGTTTTTGTGTTCTTCTGTCCCAGTCATTATCTTTTGCTTACTGAGATTTCTCTCTCTCCTCTGATTCCTTAGACATTTCATAGCTGCTGGTTAGATGCTATTACCATGTGACGTGTTCAACCTTTAAAACAAATAATTTACTGTGAAAGTTGAAAACTGTTAGAATGATGAATTTGAATGTTTATCACTGAGTTCTTCAGGCCTAAAAATACTGTCAAACTCTAAAACAAACAAGTATAATAAAATTACCCTTCTTTTCAAGGTCTCAGAATGTGGATGGGAGGGTTTTTTCTGGCTTTTTACTCAGTGCTGTGTAGCCTGTCTGGAGGTGCTGTTTGCAAAACAGCATTTTCAGCATTTAAGTGACAGGCACATTTGAAATTAGCAGCAGATGAGCACTGTGCTGCTACCTGCCATTGCCACTCATGTTTCTGTGGGAAGGAACGTGACATCAGCTAAAGCTGGGGGCCAAGCCAGACAGAGAAGAGAAGGAGCTTAGACAGGGCAAGCAAAGTTCCCCAAATCCCAGAGCACTGAAGTGGCACCAAAGCAGCAAGCACTGCTGTTGCAGAGAGCCTGAGGAACTGCTTTGCACAGTAGAGGACATGGAATGAAAGAAAACATGTTGCTTAAGTGGTTGTTTTCTGTCTTAGCTAGCCAGCAAAAATGCTACAAGAAAACATAAACCCAGCTTTTACTGAGTTACTCAACTGAAGGAAGCTGCAAAAAGTGCAGAAGCTCCTGGTTCCACCAACCACCCCACATAGAAAAGGTGAGTTTTCAGTCAGGCCTGGGCTTGGGGAGCTCATACCTTCTACCAAAGCCCGACAGACTCTCTATGGCCTGCCTGAGATGTTTCTAGTAGTTTTCTCATTGTTTATCTATTAATCAAGTTAAACAGAACCAACCCTCCCCTAAACCATTTTCAGGTGTCATACAGATGTGGTTTTTCCAGCCTCTGGCATTTAGATTTGAGGGAAAGGTAGCAGCAATGCCTTGGAAACTAAGACAGGGACCAGGCTTTTTGCCTCAAGCTTTTTTCTTAAAATCAAATCATGACTCAACTGAAAGAGCCTTTCTGCTACTGTATTTTAACACTGGTAGAGAGTGTGGCTAAATGTAATAAGTTTAGTAATTGGGCATCAAGTCTAAGCCTTAGAAACTAGTAGGTAGCTAAGATCTAATGGTGTTTCTGTAATGGAGAGAGATAAAAGCTGGACAAATCCCCAGTTTCCTCAACCATAGAAACTTTGTTCTTTTGTCCAGAAAAAGATAATTTGTGTTAATTAAAACTGTTTGAATAGCTGCAGATCCTATAGAAATCATCAAGGAGAAAGATGCTGAAGACGATGTAGAACGAGGAACTGTGCTAAATATGCTAGTGTTGTAATAAAAAAAAAATTATTGTGCTTTCAGCACTTCACACTTTCCATTCAGAATAGCAAAACAATATTCTAACTGATTGGTCTGTGCATTTTCATTTGTGCATCCCAGGAAAGCTTTTGGATAGGCTTGAAGGTTAAAATTATTTGATAGAGTTCAAAATATCTTCTTCTGAAATGAAGAAAACAACCATTGCCTCCAACTGTAAACGCTCTATTACTTCAATGGTATTTAGGACACTAAAAGAAAAGAGCCCATAGAAAGGGGCCAGGGATTTTTAATGTCAGCACAAGGGAATGTCATCATTTGTTTCCTTTCAGTTAAAATCCTAAAAACCCCAAAAAACAAACAAACAAAAAAAACCCCAGCAAGCATTCATTTCTCTAATAACACCTTATTTAAAAAAGGAAAATCATTCCATGGTTTCCCTGAAGTTATGTGACTATTATACAAGAAACAAAAGTAAATCAACATTAAGAGCAGAATTAAAGTAATGTTAAATAGAAACCAGTGTGTTCCTAAACCCTTTTTATTTCAACAGGGTTCAATAAGGACTTGTTCTATGCTTTAAGTAAGCAGATAACAAAATCTGGGTATGCAGCTAAACTTGAGCATGACGAGTTTTCAGACCAGAAAATGTAAAACCCTGAATGTAACTGCAAACTCAAATGTTGGTTTCCCTAAAATGAAAATTATATTGATAAATACAAAAAGCTTTCAACAAAATTCTGATCACTCTATGGCAGAAAACTCTAATTCCCCAAACAAAGATTAATGTAGCCCTTTCCTAACTAGAGTAGAATCTCAAAATTTCACTCTAATTCCTGCCACAATTGTCTTTCACAGAAGTTGAACAAGTTACTAAAGTCTCTCAGGCAATAGTGTATAACTGTTTATGATGGTTAATGTTTTCTTCTCTTTATCCTCTTCTTCTGCTACCACTTAGTGACACATAGTTTTGTTTCTTCTGACCCTATACACGCCCTTTAGCATTTTTACAAACTCAATATCAAAGTCTTCAGGAAAAAAAGGAAAGATGAATTTGGACCTTCAGACTGCTGAAGGAACAACAGAGTAACAAGGCAGCAGGCATTGTCAAAACATATTTAATGACAGAATTCTTCAGAGAGCTTTGCGAGATCAAAAAAGAAAAAAATTACTTGATGTTACAGTTCCCTGTGGGACTTGATTTTTGTTTTAAATTGGGAAATATTGTTCCTGAAGAAACAGTGTATTGATTTGTTAAATCCCTGATTTAAGAGCAGCTTTTTAAAATAGAAATGTAAATGGCATCTTTTCTTCGTGACTTAAAGAAGTCTTCAGAAAAAACAATCTTCTAAGAGACTCTGCAAGCATCAAAACATGACTTATTTGTAAAACATTTAGTCAAGAACATTGGGCATGTTAGTAGGAATTAGTGCTTTTTGCCAGGACTAGGGGCAGAGCCACACTGAACTACACAAAACAATTTATCTGCACCTCTGAAAGATACACCAGGGCAACTGCAACAGGCTGTCTTGTAGTGAAAAGAAAGAAATACTAGAAAAGCCAAAAAGCTACAAGAAAGCAAATAAAATCTTCAGTATAGATAGTATAGATCAAAAGCAGGCATGCAGCTAGACCTTTTTTCAGTTTTTTTACTAAAAGGAATTAAATTTAAGCCAAAAATAGTTCTTTGTTGATTTGGTACTTATATGAAGATCAGAACCTATTTTTATAGCTATGCGTCCCCAAGGCCCAAAAATCTATTGTTTAGATAGTGAGTTTTGTTCCACTGTTGTTAATTATCACAAACTCTTCCCACATTTCTTCACAGCTCTGCATTTAAGTATAAGAGTGTGTGCTGTGCCCATGGTATGCTGCCTTCTGTCCTCAGTATGAATAATCAAGGTCCTCCCTGCATGTTAACTTTCTGTATTTGTACCTTCTGTAGGAAAGACTAAGGCTTAAGTGTTTGGTTTGTAGTTGTCTCACCCTCTAGTGGCAGAGAGGCTTTAGTTCTCAGGGATAAAGAAATGAGAGATGGAGTTTTTTTCTTCTGGTCTACTGTGCTGTGTTGCCTATTTACAGCAGGCTGATAAAGAACTGAAATTGTTTTATTTGTTTATAAAGCTGCAGATCATTGTCTACAATATATGCCCATCACCTCTAATGGAGCAATGCAAAATATGCTGACCTATAGGCACTGAAATAATTAAAAAGGTGCTAATGAAGGGTAGTTGTATGCTCAGATGAACTCCTTCAGTTATGTGAAATGACTGCTACAAAAGCTCCCCTGTGCCACCACAATTAGTAGTAGTATAATGCTGCTGCCTGAAGACTAACAGAGATAGAACCTCTATTTTCCTCTAAATTCAAATTCCCTATTAAATTTGCATTTAAAAGCAGAAGATAGACATCAGATTATTTTTGTCCCCAGAAAGACTTAAAACCATAATGCACAGCTTTTATAAAATAACATGCTGACCAGATATTAGCTGACAATTTAGTAGATTTCCTATCCTGTGTTTGGGGAAAAGAAACAAAAAGCAAAAAGAGTACTGAGTAATGTTAGCTTTTGCAGAAATTTATCTGCTACTTTACAAGATTAGATCCTTGAAAACGGAATTAATTGAAACCTGGATCATTTAAATTTTGTTATTGCTGTTTGGTCTGTACAGCTGGACCAGAACAGAATAGAGAAAAAAATATGAGGCATTGCCAGCACTTACTGAGAGATAGCCCCTAAGTGAATGGAGAACTCTGGAGATACTAATCAGCTGTAAGGAAAGGTCTTTTGCCATATTTTAGAGGAGGATGCATAAAGTACAAAACCACAGGGAGCAGCAGCTTAGCTGCCAGTGCAGCAGCACGTCTGTTAAAACAATTTCACCATTTTTAAAATACTTTTTAAAGGCGTAATTCTTACTTGTAAATGCATTGTTGCTGATAATCAGGTAAAGTTCTAATGTCACCTGTAGCTGTGATTGTTTAATTAACAAGTATAGATGATGGTGCACCATTCTAACTGCCTGCATTCTCCACTATGAATTCTATGGTATTTCTCACACTCTGGTCTCCTGCAATTCAGCCAGCCTTCAGCCAGTTGCATTTATTTTTCACATGGTAATACAAGACAGGTATTTCTGAAAATTAGGATACAGAAAGGTACAGTATTTTTGCTACATCCGAAAATCCTACTGGCATTAAAAATGAGGACTCCTCCTAATAGAGCACAGAAAAATTTGCATCTAGCCCTATTTATAGGACTGTGAAATACCCATAAGAGCACAAAATGCCTTTATGGTTGCTCCAAACACCAGCATTGTCAAGCAATTGCATAGGAACGTGAGCAACAATAGGTTTGCTATGTCCAAAAAGCCCAAATTGTAGCATTATGATTAAGATAAATCTAACAATCCAAGCAGAATCCCATGCCAACACTATTATTTAATACCAGCCATAAAGTAACATTTTTGTAAGGATACTGGGCCATATTTGCACAGACATATTGCAGATACAGTGATCAACAGTGTCTTCAGAAAGACTTGTAGAGAAAGCAAATCTTCAGAGAGAATAACTGACAGTCACAGGGTGCAATGTTCAGGCTCCAGAGTGACTCTGTCTTCTTTGGTTACAAAATCCAAGTTTAACCTATTACCATGGAGCTGGCTGCAGTCATTGCTGAAAAAATCTGAAACTGTGTAGCCCCACAGTCTCAGTACCTGAGGCAGGGTGCAAATGCTGTCTTGGGTACAGCAAGCTCGCTTAACCTACTGCCCTACATGCTCAGTACTTTCTCCATTTTCTTACGTACTTTAAAAGTGTCTAATAAAAATATTTTACTTAATGTTTCTTCATATATAGGTCTCAAAGAAGGATAATGGGAAGCAGATGACATGAGCACGTACAAGCAAGCTCATTTTGTATATATAAGAAGTAGCTTTCAGAAAAGAGATTGAATTCTTGTGAGTGGGATTGGTTTAATTACACCGCAGACTTTGATCCTGTGCACAATTCCAGTGTGAATTTGGGCAAACCTTCACTGAAATGGTACAATTACAGACAAAAATAAACTAAGAAAAGGTGTTTCAAAACTCAGTAGAGCATCGCTGAGTGAAGAAGATGCTGTTAGACAGGATGCACAGGTCATACCTGTGTATCATCCTGCCACCCTTATTTACTGCAAAGTCCACATAATGCATGTTCTAGTCATGTAAACAAGTCCCTTAGAAAACAAGAGTGCAATATCAATTCACAAGGAACAAAACATATAATAGTGTAATAATAATGTTTTACATGTGTTACATTTGTCACCATATTGAGCATTTTTAGGAAATTTTGACTTGCTTTTTCCCGTTACTCTACACTGGATTTCACTTTCACTAGTAGTACTACATTAATGATAATAAATGCGTTGCTGCAGCAGCACAGCAATGCCCACATCCCCCAGCCACCACTCCTTGCTGTTAAGGGCATCAGACAAACACCAGGTTAATGCCTGCTGCACTCCCTTTGACAGGCTGCTTGTCTGAACTTGAGGGTAGCTACAAATGACATTGATGAATTCTATCACGTGTGTAGTGGCAAATTCTCACCCATGATCCTATTTCCCTTTCAAACAAGGTGCAATGCAAAATCAGGGTGCATGAATGAGGATCACAGAGGCTGCAGTTTGGAGCCTACAGGTCTGCTCTTCTTGAAAGTTGCTCAAGTGTAATAACTTCTAACCTAGCTGAAGACAGGAGTGGCCCAGGTGCATGCCAGGTCACAGTGAGCTGACATTCACTGAAGAATTTACACAGTGGACAACACTGTCTTTTAAGGAGCTGAGCCATTAACCTTTCAGCTCATCACATGTTGTTGTTTGCATTTAAATATCCTGCATGTAGCACTTCCCTGCGTGGAACACACAGATACATTTACCTGTTCATCCTACTACTGCTATTCCCTATTTTGAACTTTAATAAAAGGGGATCAAAGTTCACCCTGGATTTAAGATAGACTTAAGTCTGTAGAGGACTCAAACTTTTTTTTCCTACAAAAAAAGAAAAGCTCAAAGTTGGGTTTTTTTGACAGCTTTCTGAAAGCTGGTTCTTGCTTATCCCTTTCATGATTCAAGCACAAACTAAAAACCCTGGTGCTTTGTATTTATGCAATGGCAGTAAATCCCAAAATCTGGGCATGCTTTATTGCTATCTCTGCCTCTCATATAGCTACTTTAAAGTTGTGCTGAATATTAAGTATGATAATTTGGAAGCACAGAAGAAATAACATCTGTTGTAACCTGAAATACCAAAAGTAGGCCTTTTCATTCCATGCCAGTGAGGAAACTAATAACATATGTGCAGAATGCATTTCATATATGGCAGTGACATATTTGCAAAACATTCAAATTATAGTTTCATCCTTTGACCATTTGTATTCTTGATCATTAATCCAACTGCTTCCATTCCTTCTAATGCTAATTCCTAAGCAAATGTAAGCAACTGGCCACAAACAAAGCAAAATTCAGAAGTTGTGGGGATATTTCACTGGTATTCTACTAACATAGCTGAAAATCTTTTCAATTATTAAGAAAGAAACAGAGTTGGTATAAATTATGCACTAAACTCTAATTTAATACCTCTAGTTAAGTCCAGCACTGCAAATAATCCCGTTTAAATACATTTCAGAGGTGTCGCACAGGACAAGGAAATTAAAGACAAGCATAAATGTTTTCACTACCAGGGTCACAGCATATGGATGAAAGCTGGGATTAGACAGAGGAGCTGAAATGAGTTTTTGCTGTCAGGTTCTGCTGCCATTGGTGTCAAGGTGAGCGAGGGCCAGGCCGGACAGGCTTTGAACAGCCTGGCCTAGTGGAAGGTGTCCATGGCTGGGGACACGAAGGGAGGAACTCTCAAATCCCTCCCAATCCAGACTATCCCATGATTCAAAAAGCAGTCCCTGACCAAATCATGGGGTGTTCCTTTCTTACCAAAAGGCAGCTGGGCCCGTGGGCAGCCTGGGACAGAGGCAGGCCGTGCCATTCCCTGGCAGCAGGCCCAGGGCTGCGGGGACAGGCGTGGTGCCCCCGGCCCAGCAGGGTCTGCACACCCCTGAGGCCAAGCATGAATGGAAGGATAAAAAGTGTTGGACAGGATCAGCTGGGTGTGCTCAGCCCCGGCACTGAGGATTCCAGAGCAGGATTTCACCCCCAGCACGGGCAGTGCTGATAGAGCTGCCAGAGCAATGCTGCTCGGACTGCGCTCATACGGGACACACACAGAGCACTGGAGGGCAAAAAAAAGAGTAAAATGGCTCGGAGGATTCTGAGCATTCTGCTTACTCAAAGTAAGAGATTTTTATATTGAAGTGTTATTTAATCTAATGGCAAAATTCTTCAGAGAAGTTCAAGAGAGAGGCCTTTGGAAACTAATTATTGGAGGGCCCAATCTCAAAAAAAAAAGAGTATAGCTGTTACTTTTCTTAGGAAATAAAGGAAAAAAAGCCCATACATTTTAAAATTCTTACTTCTGTAAAATTGTTTCTTTACTGATGTTATTCATTACTTCACTTTTTTGTTTTTTTAAAGACCAGAAAGCGCAGTAGGCTATTATAAAACTGAGGTTTTATTTCAGCAGATCCAAATTAAGAAATCAAGAAATCAAGAAAATTTAATCAAAAAGGTCCAGATTTCACCAGAATTCAGCAGTCCATATTGGAAATATGATTAATTCAGACAGTTTGAATAGGTTCAAGAACACAAACATGCTTTTAAGCTCACCAGTTTTAATTTGTTGGTATACAAGGGGATAAAAAGATCTCAGAATCTGGATGTTATTTTAAGAGGGTCTGAGCATTACAAATCATATAGTCTTGTAATGGTACTATTTTAGAGGTAAATTGTGACTTGAACAATTTATCGATTTTGATCCAGCCCCAACAACAGAAGTAGTTACAATTAGTGTTTTGAACCACTGACTATTATGTAGCTGCTGTCATGTTAGTGTAAGTTACAGGTTAAAAAGAGCAGAAATGGATTCATTTCAGTCAATTCTAACATTACTGTATGTGCAGTACGATTCTGGACAGATAAACTATTTCTAATAGATCATAATGAACTAACTTCTTAATTTATCCCAACCAGATTTTAAAAACCCCATATCTGTCCAAGGGTTCGATTATTAAGAAATGTTTTGACAAAATGGGGTGGGTAATTAATTCAGCTAATGTAGTTACAGCTTGTCTATGTAGCTCCATATATAAGAAACAAGGCATCTTCAAATTATAAAGCAGAAAGAAAGCAATAATATCATTGTGGGACTAACAGAGCCTCAAAGCCACAGAATTTTGTATCAAATGGGCTAGCAGAGACATAAAAGACACACAGTCCCATTCATGTATATTTCAGTGTCCATTTAACTTTCTTTTCTGTAGCCCACTCTTTCTTATAAAATAAAAAATATTCTGCTGGACAGCCAGAAAAGAAAATGAGAAATGTTATCTAACACTTGTGGCTGCAGTCCAGGCAGTAACAATGCAAGTTTCTTGGCACATAAAAATACTCACCTCCAGGGTGCCAGGTTGGTGACTTTGTAAACAGATCTCAGCTGTCCCTACTGACATTGCATGCATGGCTCCTTATTGTAATGGGACTTGTATCTGTTAGGTAAAGGTGATTATCAGCTAGGAACTAAACAGGAATCATGAGCCTGCACGTCTCTCTAGCTAAGATGTAGTAATCAGTGCTTTCAGCTTTCCTGAGGTTCCATTTGATTTTACTGATTTTAGGACAGTGGGTAACAAGATTTTATTTTGCTAGATAATAACTCCTGAAAAATTCTTGTTACATGTTGTTCTCTATTGATCTCTGGGATCAAGGTGCATGTGGCAAAGCAAGCTGCTTGATCATTTACTCCGTGGAAGGTCCAAATTCCTCAAAGAAAATGGTGAAGTAAGAATTCGTAGGATGTTAAATAAAAAAACCTACAACATCTCTCCCAGTGACTGCTTGTACTTGCAACTTGATAACCATTGCTTAGCTTGTTCTTTCCCTTATTATTTACTTGCTATAGGCAGCATTCTCACAGATTCAAAATGCCATGTATCTGTTCTGCCTCAAAAATCCATTCTGAAGTGTGCAACTGAGGTGCAAGACGGAAGCATATACAACTTTTATTATCTTGCAGTAAAATAATTAACCGTGATTTTATTCTCTGTTAAAGCCTAATTTGAAAAGAGAGCAAACTAGAAAATAACACTGATTTTTATCAAGCTAGAGCTGACCTTCAGTCTAGCCCTCTGTTCCTAGCAGTAGCAAATACCAGAAATTTCAAAGGATGCTTTTTCACAATCCCATTTCCAAAAACAGAGGCACGCTTGAGCCAGAAATGAGTATATCTAAAAAACTCTGTCATTTCTAATATTAATCATATTAGTTAAAATTAGAATTGTCTGTATTTTATATAGTTTATTGTGATAAAATTAATCTGTGGAGGGGAACACCTTACAGTAACATGCAAGCCAGGAATTCAGTGATTACCATAGATTTGTTTTTCTAGATATTGCAAGAAAAACTGGAAAAATAATCTGTACACTTAGATGCATCAAGCACTACTGTTATCGGTGGGGTTTTTTTGTCCAAAGCTATGAAAATAAAAAAAAAATAGACCATACAAATGTCCAAACTTCTAACATAAAACCTACTCCAGAAAAGTGTTTTACGGTAAAGGAGCATCAGAACAAAAATTATGACAACTGCCTTTGCTAGAACGTGGAAGCACGGAGAATTGCTTCCTGTAGGTTTGAATGACTTAAATAAATATGAAAGTACTGGTTATCTGAAGGCAAGACAAGGATATGTGTATAGGTATGTGTCGAGATAAGTCTGTGTCAAGTGAGAAGCGCAAAAGAATTGTTCAACATTGCAGAATAACTGAATAAAGTCTCTGACACTGTAGTAGCTTCTGGAAATTCCAGCAGTATAATTTGTGTCCTGCATTTGGCTGAAGGAGGAAGAAATATTTTGAAGTCAATTTAATGCATGTGCCAGGTGCTTGGATTAGCAGCTCTGAAGGATGAAGTCCAAAGCACAGAGCGGCATCACTGTCCCATATATTCTGTCTCATTCTGAAGATTGTGCTTTCTTTAGAGACAAGAATGTAATTTAATCTCCATGTTCGTTCAGCTCCTGGCTCAAAGCCCACGGAATCAGAGAGAGACTATTTCACCAATTGCAGTGGGCTGGGGTGTCATCCTTCTGTCACTTGACCTGGTCCTGCGACCATTTCTCTGGGGAATAATTCTGAGGGAGATGTTCTAGGACTGCACAGTTTCTTTTTCAAGACCAGGACAGCAAAGAAATGCTGTGTCTAGACATGGAAATGTATCCACTAGAAAGAGCCCCAAGACATTTCTCACTCGCAACAATACTGAAAATCTACCTTTGTCTTGCATTTTCTCAAGCCTTGTCTGAAATGTTTCCTTTTTTTCTTTCTCAGATAATGCTGCCCTTTCAACATGTTTGCTTTCTTAATGCAGGCGACAGTTCTGTATCTTTAAAAAATTTGGATTGTCTAATGCCACTTGTCTGGTCAGTCAAAGCACTCTGTGCAGGACTGTCTCCAAACAAAGCTAAGTCTTGTTAAGAAAAATCAAATCTTCATGTCTCTAATCAGCCACAGAGAACTAAAAGTGTCCTGGTTTTATTTTAGATTTTGCCAGTATTTCACCAAGATTATTTAATTAAGTTCTTTTTCTAATTTAAATGAAGTTAAAAATGCAGCACTTGGACAAAATAGAAGTATCTCTGTTAAGTATTAAATCGGAGGGAGAAGAAATCCAACTTATTGAAGAATGCAGTGATTTACAAAGAAAAATTATAACGCATAGGTTTTTTTCTTGGCCCTAAGCACCACCAAGTTCTTTAGTGATTGGAATAATTAATGGTTGTAATATTTTCCTAAGGACAATGGGAGGAAACCACATTGTGGCTGTGACACAAATAATTGCTTTCCTACATTTACTTACTTTCTGCAGTAATAAATACACATAAGGCTCAGCTTAAGAATTTCACAATATACTTAAAATTCTGATGAAGCTGATTCAAATTAAGTCCACCATGCTAACCTTTTTCAATAGAACTTTACAATATACTATAAAACTGTTGTTTAAACAATCCTTCCCATAATTACCACCAATAAATGATAACTTTTTATTGCCATTAGAACACTCTTAGTTACCAGTTTCCAGAGATTGCTGCAGTAACCTGTACATAACTTTGTGCTATGTTGTTAATAGTTGTAGGGTTTTCTTTTTAGAATTCTGAAACTGGAAAGGTTTAAGAAAACATGCAAAATGCTGAGGATACACGTAAGTGAAATATTTAATGTCCATCATTCATAAAAGTTACATTGTTTACATAGGATTCATTAGTATATAATAAAAATGTCATCTTAATGAAAGATTTTCTGGCAAGTCTTTTATATGTTAATTTGTTTAACATATGCTTTGGCTATACAGCTAAATAGGAATATATTTTAAAAAATCTTTCTGCAAATAGTTGCTTAACAGTTACAAAACCTCATTACTAAGAATTGGTTATTGTTACACTTGCTTGTTGGCTTTTAAAAATCATCTGTGATTTGGACTGGGAATCTTAGGACCAACTTTATGTAGCAAACTTGCTCATTGCATAGTGACCATGTAAACAGCTCAGGGACTCACAAATTATATCCTTGTACTCTAAAGTCACTGTGTAAAGTACACACTGTACTGCTCGTGTTTTCTTATATTGATGAAGAATTTGGGGATTGTTTTATTGTTGATGCTGATGGGAATTTCTTTTTAAAACAAGTCAGTTTTATACAAGAAGTTAAAAAATTAAAAAATAAACACCAAAGGAAAAAATTTTACACTGTGCAATAATATTGCTACCTCATTCTTTTTGATTTTAGATATATATATATATATATAGCATATTGGAACTGCACTGTACTGCTTCCTTTCAAAAGAAAACTTTAAATTAGTTGGAACGATTAGCTATGTGTTTACATAAAGTTAACTATGTTTGCATCAAATAAAATGTTTATTAATGAAAGGTATTATACAAGAAACATCAAAGAGAAATTCATCATACAGAAATGTACACTATATGTGACAGATGGAAAAGTGCATGCAGAGTTGTCTCATTTTAAAAAAAATTAATTCGGAAACAATAGTACTAAAATTACTGGGTTGTGATTCCTATGGTCTCAGATGAGTGAAAAGTTCTCCTTGAATTTACAAAAATCCATTTAACAGATATGACTAGTACACATTAGCAAGCAAGTGGAATGAATGCACTCAGATTTTATTTTACAAGTACTTGTGCTTGACAAATGTGATTTTTTTTAAAAAAAGAAAAGGTTTCTTCGAATATGGGCTGGGTAGATTGCTGCCAGGTTGCTCTGGTTTTATACATAAGTTCTCTAAATTTGTTTTTGATACCACACAATTTGTTGAAGCCTTCAGTTCTGTTAATTAGACACCATAAAATAACGTATGTTTTGTTAACATTCAGGAAATGACATCGAGTCTTTTATTTTTATTTTTTGGCTCAATAGATTTTTAAATGTATGATTATCATAACCTAATATTGTCTTTGTCTTCACTGCAGTGGATTTCCGATCAAACTTTTCCCCTTCTTTTAATACTTTAGGGAATTTTCAAACGTCGGGATGTTTGGCTGTAATGCCCCATGATTTGTTCTCCCTGAAAGAAATCATAGTGACAATTTATTAAACTACAGAGCAACCTGGCTTTTCGGGGTCTGCAATTCTATTTTGTGCTCAATATACCTAGCATTAAATCTTGATTCATTTCATCATACTATTTAGGTTATATTTGTCATGCAATTACTTTAGTTCCTAGTTTTCTGGCTCTTTTAGAGGGCTAAGACAGGGTTTCAGTATCAAATCAGTGGGGCATTACTTTGCATGTTCAAAAAAGGAGGTTAAAAGGCTAAAATCTAAATTGCACCAGCAGTAGCATATACATTGAATATGAAGAAATTGAAAACCTAAAAAGGAACTGTACTTTAAAATATTTAAAAGGCCGTGTTTCTGTGTTTAATACCAATTGTTCATAGGTACCGTAAAAGCAAAGAGACACACGGGTACATGTAGACCTTAAATTTTAAAAAAGAAACAAAACAAAAAAAAAGCCCAACCCAAAAAAAAAAAATAATAACCAAACAACGAAAAAACTGATGGGAAATAAAACTCCTTAGATTCAAAATGGTTTATTCACACAAATTTAATAGGATATATCACAATTGTTTGGTCCATAAATATTTAGGGGAAATAGTTTCTATACAATGCATTTATCAATAAACAAAGAAACATGGACAATTTTGCTAGACCACTTACTGTACTATAAACACGAAGCTCAATATATAAGATTATTGGATTTTATCAACTATATCTGAAAGAGTGCACAACTGCTTTCTATGACATGTTTGTCCCCTCTAACAGGATACACCATAAAAAGAGTTTCAGAAATAAGAGGTAAAACAGTACAAAACTAGTGAGGTGTCAAAAGGGCTTAAAACAGTTAATTTAACAAACAACACATATATCCTGATTTTTCACAAACTTACTCCCAAGGTATATCATAAGGCACATAGTAGAACTGAGTTTTAATTAGTCTACTTAATAAAGTAGATCTCTAGTACCATATATTGTTCTGTCAAAGAACAAAATTTATAAGTATCAATATTTTTACCTGTAAAAGTGTATTAATAAAGATCTCAGCCTTACCAAGGTCTTTTGGTCTGGTTAGTGGTAAATGCCCATAAGGTAATAGAAATAGGAAAAGTCAAGATTCAATATCCGTAGAAGATGATAACCATACTTGCTAAATATATAATGGCAAACACACCTTTCTTCTATTACAGTGTTAACATCTCTTCCGTCATCTTTTTTAAAAATAAGCTACTTTTCTGTGCTAATTTTCTAAAAACCCTGAGCAAAAATTACAATAATGCACTTTAATGTGGGCAGTGAACTGTCAATATGTAACCACACATTTATACAGCCAAAAAGGACACCTTTAAAATATATTAAATAGCCACTTTGACCACCAAAAAGAGATTTGATGGCGTCTAAAAAGTGGGGTATATGTGCAAAGTTATTCTTAACAATCCACTAAAAGCAAGACATAGATCTTGACTGGTTTTTGTTCGTTTTTGTTTCTGAGACTCTCCACAATCTAATTGGTGTTCAACTACAATAAAAGGATACAAATGAACATTCACCACTGCCCAGACCATTCAGACTTTTAGCTTAAATAAAACTAAAAAAAGAAGGATCGCTATTGTAAACTAAGAAATGTATTCAGATCAGCATCCACAAGGCTTCTGAGTTTATCGGCTTTGAAGTTATTCACTGCCAATTCCTGGTTTTGTATGATTTTTGCTAACATTTTTTTTCTTTTATACAAAGTTTAAAAAGTTAAAGTATATGTTAGAGATATTAATGAACTAAAGATTTTAAGTTCCTGTGTTAAACAAAGTGTCTGATACAATCTCAGGAAACATCTAAAGAAAATTCAAAGTAGTAATGAATAAATTGTACTGATTTTTTTTTTCCTTAAACATCTTAATAAATTATATTTTGCTTATTTCCATTTTCCCTGAAAAAAAAAAAGTAGGATTTATCAAAAATTGATTTGAATAGTACACATGCATACAACTTCTTGAAAATTATTTTTGTGCTCACTAAAGTAACTGGGCAGCCTCCTGTTTGCTTTAAAGGTACGGCATCGAAGCCATGTAGCCAATTGCAATTTTTATCTTTTTTAATTCCAAAAATTCAGAGCTGCTTGACAGACAAAAATTAAAACCCCTCCCTAGGCAACATTTCAGATCAGTAGGACTCTCCACTTGCATTGTTACTCTGCTATTGTTACTTTAATGACATCCTTATAGGAGAGAGCTCACTCTGGAGGGTTTTTTCCAGATCTTGCCTCCTTAATGTGGGGCACAAATTTGGAGACCAACGGGCTGGTCATGCCATCCTCACCCACACGTGCTCCCATCACTGGGTCTCTCTCCAAGTCCTCCATCCAGGCATGGCTTTCAGTGGTGGCCAAGGACGTCCCAGCTGGGTGCAGAACTGGCAGAGGAGCGTTTAGCTATCCCAGTGAGACTTCCCAGTGCTCAGGGAGGAGCAGGCTTGTGACTACTGCGCTGGGAAAGAGCACTGGTACTTCCAGTCTAACTGTTCCCATGATTAGTTTATTTCATTTTGTATTTATTTTTCAACATTTAAAAAATAAATAGTACAAAACTTTTGGATGCATCATGAAAAGAAAATTAAATTTGGGGTTCTTAAATGCTGGAAGTGAACATACAATCCTGAAGCAGCATTCTTTTGGCTATAATTAAAATGGTTTTTATCTGGTTATCAGAGAGGAATAGAATCTTCTTTTTTTGCAGGGGGGTAACAATCAATTTTTTCAAGGTTCTGGAAATAAGTAACATACAATTTTAAGAGGCACTTATTAGAATGATTCGTCACCTTCTCTTCAGTCATTTGATAAATTTAAAGAATTTGAGTACAATTTACCAACAATAAATGTTCGTATATTATAGCAACATATTACTTCAAACTCATTTGCCAGGTGGCTGCAGATGCTACACATCAAGCTGTTTATTTTCCCAAATATTTTGTGGGTTTGTTTTTGTTTTTGTTTTTGTTTTTTAAAGGCTTGAAAATAATAATAATAATTATAATAATTATAATAATAATAATAATAATGAAGAGTAAGAATTAAAAAATAAAAAAAATGAACTGTTAGAAAAGGTTCGTTAAGGTAGTTTGTGAGGGGCTCCCGGATTCGTGGCTGTCCAAGTTAGAGGTCACTGATGTCACTACAGTGATAGTGGGATTGGTCAGGTCTGTTAAAGTGGTCGCAGTGCCGGGTGGAGTGAGTGCGCCGCTGTCTGCTGAGGGCGGAGCCGGGAGCGAGGTGCCGTCAGCTTTATCGACACCCCCATTCTCCTGCCGCAAAAGGTTCCTTCTGAATTTGGCTCTTGCGTTTTGAAACCAAACCTGCAAACCAATCCCAACGGATTTCTTTACCGATGCTTGTTTTGCTTTGCTTATTTTTGTCTTTGTTCTCGCTTTTTAAATTCATTTTTGATGTTTGATTTTGTGTGGCACATCACCTAAGTCATTCTATAGCTTTTCTTGCTACTGGTGGTACTGACTCTCTGTGAACAGGCCCGGTGCTACAGGTGCTTACAACCCTCAGAGAGCAGCCTCGAGAAAAATCTGCTCGCTCACTTAGCCAAAGAAGCTCTCTTGATGGCCACGTAGTCTTTCTCAGGTTGGGTAGCTTTGGGGTCAAGACACATAAAGATTGAGGCAAAGGGTGAGTGAGCAGATTTTTGCCAAGGCTGAAAGCTTGCCTTGATTATTTGAAAAGGCTGAAGAGGAAGGAGGGGTAATTACACCATCCCTGTCTTACAGATTGTTGATATGGGTCAGCTAGTCTTTCTGTTCTGTAAGGTTCACTGGCAGTGCTTGAGGTGACATGTAACACGGACAAGGAATTGCCTCTAATAGATTCTCCTTCTACCTCACTCGCTGCCCTTCTTTGGCACTCTGCGTGTAATACACACCTCATTTTAACTTCACTGAGCTATCACAGACCATATAGGGATTTTTAACATAATTTGCTAGGCTGTCCTTCACAGGGAAGTGCCTTTTTAACTATGCAGGCCCTTAAGAAAAACAGTTGTCTAACAAGCATTGAGAGGGGGAGCCAGGTGGTCCTGGAGGATCATATTGGTCAAAGCTTGCTTCAAACACATCGGGGATCTGCTTACTGAGGGGCCACATTAACTCCTTCAGGGGAGCCCAATCAGTAGATTTGCCACCTCTATCCTTAGTGCAGTCACCACAGAGAGACCACCAGCCCCAGGATATCTGCTAGGTGGGTGGACTCTGAAGACATTTTGTTCATGGTGAGGATGCAGCTAATCATAAACCACAGTTTGGTGTTTGGCTGCCTCGGGGCAGTAAGGCACACATCTGGCACTTCTGCCACGTAATAGCATACCCCTCTGCACACCCACTAGGGACACACCCAGCAAAAGCATTTCTATTTATATTGCTATAGTTATGCATAAGGGAAAGGCTATTGACTAACAGGGGAAAATTCTGTCAAGCCTGTGATGTGGCTTCTTACCTGCAGAACTCTCTTGGTCAGGCCTGTTTTCTGGGCAAGCTGCTTGAGGTCCTTGGCATCTGGGTTGTGGTTGATAGCAAAGTAGGACTTCATGGTACGGAGCTGGTGGTGTTTGAAGGAGGTACGCATGCGCTTTGTTTTCTGGGATGGGGGATAAGGCTGCTGGTCTCTGTCCAGGTGATCTGCCTCGTTCTCATTACAACCTGTTGAATAAACAAAGTGGAACAAGAAGTTAGTGGCCATGAAACATGTAGGAGAAATGAATCAAGGCAAAAATCTTGAGTAACAGGAAGGAAGGAAGGAAGGAAGGAAGGAAGGAAGGAAGGAAGGAAGGAAGGAAGGAAGGAAGGAAGGAAGGAAGGAAGGAAGGAAGGAAGGAAGGAAGGAAGGAAGGAAGGAAGGAAGGAAGGAAGGAAGGAAGGAAGGAAGGAAGGAAGGAAGGAAGGAAGGAAGGAAGGAAGGAAGGAAGGAAGGAAGGAAGGAAGGAAGGAAGGAAGGAAGGAAGGAAGGAAGGAAGGAAGGAAGGAAGGAAGGAAGGAAGGAAGGAAGGAAGGAAGGAAGGAAGGAAGGAAGGAAGGAAGGAAGGAAGGAAGGAAGGAAGGAAGGATAAGTAAAGATGTGATAATTAGAGACCAAAAGAGATCCAGAATATTATCATTTCCTATGCTTGTCCTATGTCCCCCAGGCCTGTACCTACTAAGGGCAAACTTCAGAAGTTCTCTCTCCTTTGGCATTTTTTTCAAACAAGTCTTTTCCCTGTGGTGATGGTTTTGCTTTGGGCACTCAAAGAGTCATTTGAAATCTCATTCAGATTTTGAAATCTTACTCATTGAAACATTCTTAGCTTGAGAGAAGAATAAAGGTCAAACCAGCATTTTGAATGTTCCTGAGCTTTTCCCCCAAATCACAAGCACCTATAAAAAGAGACGTACAGCAGGGAAGTTTGTTATGACAGTTCCTCAAGAAAGTTGAGGGTTTTGCTGATGAAACAAACAGTTTTGGACTCTGCCTGGGAGTTCATATGAACTGCTCGAAGCCCTTCATCTGTCAGATGTATCCAGGAAGCAGTGGCATCAAGACTTGATCCAGTCCCCCAGTCCCAATCAGCAGTAGGTCTTAGTTAGCACTGGTTTAGGACATTTCTACAAGCAAGAGCTAGGGGCTCAAAACTTGAGTTTCTCTCTTTTCCCTGATTCAGTATTTTCAAAGTGTCTATGAAAGATAAGTTTGTTTCAGATTACACTTTTATGGGTGTGAATTGTACACAAGAGTTGCAGCTGTTTGGGGATGATGGCATCATCGCTTCATATTGGAGAAAGAAATTACAGTATTAGCAAAAAAGAAAAGTAAGAAATGCGTCTGTGCTTTTCAGCTTAAACAGAAGGGTTAGCAAGTTCTAGGATCTCAGTTTATAAAGATAGTTCAGTCACACAGGAGAAAATTGATGGTGTCATCATAGCAGGAAATATTAATTAAAGAAGAGCTAATTAAAAATGTTTCAGAATGTCTGTAAATTAGACTGAGTTTCATTAGTTGCTCATTTTGATTTTTGAACTGCTTTCCAATAGTTACTGGATTATTTACAAGGCCTAGCTGATCCCCATTCCTAATTGAGAGAGAGAGAGAGAGTAGAGAAAGAGGGAAAGCACACAATACAGAGACACTGATGTCGGCAGTGCTGAAAACAGAGGCAAAGCAACTTGAAACCACAAGAAAATAAAAAGCTTCTTGAAGGTGTTTTCTCTTTTGAATTATAAGACAAGTCAACATGAACAGATGCTGGTAAGACAACACTTTGACAGAAAATCAGGTGAATATTTAATTATAGCTAGCTTTGCTCCTAGTCATGGTTAGCAGTATATCTGTACTTTCAAACAAAGTAAGCTGACACTTCTGAAAAAACAGGAGTTGAAAGTTGCCTTAAAAACTATTTCAGACCAGATTTGGATTGTATTTACTACTGGTTTTCACAAGCAATCACACTGCCTTCAGTCAAACTGCGTGGGCTATAACTTATGAGCTGACATAAATCAGAGTACCAGAATTCAGTCCTCAGGTTTTACTTCAGAGTTGCAAGCTGCTTGTTTGTGTTGTTTTCCCTGGGCCACTCAGGCTTACAGCAGCAACACAAACTTCCTCAGGTTCTTCTGTCGTGCTTACTGTCCTTGTTTCTGTACTCTACTCTTTTTCTTTTTCTTTTTCTTTTTTTTCTTTTTTCTTTTTCTTTTTTTGTCAGTGGCCTACTTTATTTTGCTTTTTATTTTCAAGAGAAAATGAGAAGAGGACTCCAAGTATCGTCAGACAATCCAGGTTTATACAATAATTACAGCTCACTCTCTGTTTTACACAGTGTTGTGTGGTTTGGCCACATCATAGAGCAGAGTGTTACACTCTCTCCTAGAGAACTAAGGGAAAGCACAAAGTCAGACAAGACACTGCTCATTTCTTTGCAGCAGGATTGAAGAGTTGTTTAAATTTTGCTTTCAAAAGAGCTAGAACAGCTTACTTCTTATTGCCAAGAATTCTTCAAGTGAACTCTTCATAGTTTTACACGCGCACACACACACACACACACACACACACACACACACACACAATGAGATAAAGTAAACAGCTCCTTGAGGAACAGATGTGTAAAATATTTTCCTAAGGAAATCTTCACTGTCTCATTTCTATATCTAAGCTGAAAGTCAACGCAGTATCTCTCAAAATACATATTCATTATATAAGATGTACTATAGAGAAAGCCTTGAATGTTTTAAATACTTTTGAATAGTTTCATCCCTTTTTCACATTAATTCCAGACAGTATGAGTGACTTGTACCTCATAACATTTTGAGTTATTTATTGTTGTGGTTCCACTTTACAACCGAGGAGCCGTGAAAAAGAAATTAAGCTAGCAAACGAAATACAGAATAGAAAAGCTGCTGTAGATTCTGCAGCAGAGCCTGAATTTCCATTCTGGACCAGGGCTCAGCTCCCCTGTAACATAATGTGCACACAAATCTAAGCCAGAGCCTGCTGGATGGCTCTGAATATGCACATGCTCATGCTCAGCTGGGTAAAACTGTTGGTTCCATCGGAGTTTCGTTTTTAAAGCTCGGGGTCGTTTTCCACAATGGCTTGGCACATGGTAGGGACTGTTTGGGAAGGCACTCGGCTCACTGTGGAGGTCACAGCAGCGGTGCCCCCATCCCCGGAGTGCCGAGAGAGCGGGCTGAGGAGCTGCGGTGTGTCCGGCCCCGGTGTGCGGGGCAGGGCTGTCCCCGGCCGGGGCTGTCCCCGGCCAGGGCTCCGCGACACGGCCCGGACACCGCCGGCGACACGGCCGGGACTGCGGGGCCCCCTGCTCCCGCCGAAGGCGGCAGCCGAGCGTCCGACATTTAATTTCTGCGGACTGCTTGCCCTTTGTAAATGATTACGTGCGAGAGCAGTTACTGAGTCACAGGGCAGAGAACGAAAAATTTGTGCAGGGAAGTGGCTGCCAATTAGAGATTTTTTTTTCTCTCAAGAAGCGATTTCATTTCGTAGCTGTTCCAGATTCGCTTTCCTCCCCCTGGGTCTGGAGCGCAGTGGGTCAATGGGCTGGAGCTGTTTGCAGCGGATGCACGGTTTGGCTGCAAACTTTCTCGAGACCATGTGTCAACCCTGGACATAGCTAGATAATGCTTATAAAAAAGAATAAAATCACGGCCCTAACAGAAGAGATTTCTCAACCATCTAGCCTGAGTCCAAAGCATCAGAGCGTTTGTTGATTCGTTTTGGTTTTTTCTTTTTTCTCTCATTTGCCCGGAGGATTCTGTGAGTTCTCAATGCAGTGAGCTGTATTTTCATAGTGGGTGGTGCTTTTTAATCTGATTTGGAGTCAGTGGTACATCTTATATGGCCTGTTGTTGTAAAGAAGGGGAGTTTTAAGACTAGCACACAAAAATTATGTCAGCGTTCGCAAATAATGTCTCTCTTGAGTCTTGATCTGAAGTTTAAGGAGAGCTTTATCATATACACAACTCTTCATCTTACCATAACTTCTGATTCTAATTTTAAAGCTAAATTGTCCCTAGAATTATTTCCCTTTAGGAATCTGGGGAATCGGATGATGCTGTGTGGACCAGGGACAGAGACCAGAGCAGGGTGCGGGCACACGGGAAATCCACCATTGGAAGCTGGGGCTGAATGAATCCTGGCTGCGCTACAGGTTCCCTTTTCTTTAGCAGCTTTCAGGATTGATTGGAAGCCGCTCCGTAGCCAGAGATTCCAATGTCATCTTCAATTAACAAGGAACAATTAGCGCAGTGATTACCCTGGCTCCAAGGTCTACGCATCAGAGGAGATGAAATCGCCTTGCACAGCTCCCTGGTTCCCAGCTAAAGCCCGTTTCACGAGCGGCCCCAGAGGAGGTGCCGGGGGAGGGGTGGGGAGGGCAGGGGGGCGGTGGAAGATTCCTTATGGATCTCGGTGGCAGCGGGTTGAACTTGGTGCCGGGGAGAGAGCTCCGGGCCGAGAGCGGAGCGCCGTTACCGACCCGCGATTGCCGGAAGGGAGGCCCTGACCCCTGTCCCGGCTCCCGGTGCGGCCCCCGGCTCCCTGCCCGGCCGGGACGGCTCCGCGCTTCACGGGGAAGCGCACCTTGCATCACTCCTGCTTCCCACAGCTTGCTTTCCTCTTTTCCTCTCTTACCGTCCGCGGAAAGCTTAACTTTCGCTAAAACGATTTTGGAGTCTAGAGTTTGCTAATTCGTATTTATCTTTACTGCTTTCAACTTTCATCTAATGAAACTCTGCCTCAACTGCTTGGTCATCCCTGAAACTCCTTTACCTCTGGCCGCTAACACTGTTTATACATGGTTTTGGTAATCAAGTGACTGGAGTTATGGAGGACATTTAATACAGGGCAACACTTGTTCCTATCCTACTGTTGAGAGAACAGAAACCATTCTTCTCAATTACATTTGTTAGGGTTTAGTTAAGGAAACAACATTTATTTGTTGACCTCTTGTACAGTTTGATCATTTATGTGTCAGTAAAACAGAATTATTCAGCCTGAATAATTAATCACTATAAATTCAATATATAAATCGAGTTATATGCATAACACAGTGGCATTGTAGGAACCATATACTATAACTTTTATTCTATTTTTTCTGATTTATTTGGTTGCTCTTAAGGTTTAAGTGGTGAGATGCTTTTAGGTAATCAAATATAAATAATGATAACTGTATCTCTGAGATTCCAACAGAGAAAGAGCTATGTGGTTTTGGGGTTGGGTTGGGTTTTTTTCTTTTTTCTTTTTTCTTTTTTTTTTTTTTTTTTTTTTGTCTTTACCCTGGGAAGTGGCTAAGTTTGGGTGTTTGACATTAATAGGCAAAGACAGCCTTTGAGGAGGGCTGCTGTTAGCTTTCCTGCAAACGCTCCAACCCTCAGAGGGCTGTTTGTTTGATTTTCCAATGGTTAAGCAAGATTTGGCCTGGCTGAGTTACTCACGCACTGCCTGGCTGAGCGGAAGCCCGAGAACGCTCTGTTCGGGGGAGCGGGAGGCAGACTCGGCGTGTGTTTCCCACCTGAGTTGTAGCTGACGATGTCCACTCCCAAGGCAGGGCTCTTTCGTTTCCTGGGCCTCCCCTTCTGGACCGTGCCGGTGCCGTTGAAGTAAGGCAGGGCCAGTCCTCCGCTCTTGGCAGCCAGCTCGGTGTAGCTCAGCTGAGGGGGATATTCTCCTTGCAAAAGGGACTCGAAGTGGGCCCTGCAGTAAACCAGGTTGTCCTTCATGCCAAAGTGATCGCCCGTGGTCAGAGTCTTGTTGCAGGTGGTGCAGGTGAAGCAGCTCAGGTGATAAACCGATTCCCTGGCTCTCATGACCATTTCAGAGGCGGAGATCCCAAGGTGGCAGCGGGCACATCTCTGCACGGAGAACCTTCTGAAGGAAACAGAAGAGTGGGCATCAGCTAGAACGGCAAAGGCAGAGCTTGCCCCGGTGTCCCCCGCCTTCCCTCCCGGCCACGTGAGGGAGCCTGTCCCCGACCGGGTCGCGCCCCCCGGCCCCAGGACGGCCCGTGACACCCGGCTGTGTGACACCCGGCTGTGTGACACCGGCTGGGTGACACCCGGCTGTGTGACACCGGCTGTGGCCCCCGGCCCGCCTGGTGTCGGGACAGCTTCAGAGAGCCGGCCCTGCGGTGCCGTGGGGAGCGCCTCGCATTCCCCTCCCGAGCTGACCTATTCTCCCCGGACTTTGGCCGAGTCCCTGCCCGTGAGCACGGGGCCGGGCGGGCCGGAGCGGGGGGAATCGGTCCCCGCTCTCCTGGCGTTCCTGTCAGGCGAGAAGAGCCGCGGGACAGCGGTAACACAGAGCGGGGCCCGCTCGTCGGGCCCTGCCGCGGGGCTGGGCGGCGCGGCGGGCTCCGGCCCTCGGGAAAACCGGCAAGCTGCGGGCAGAGGGGAATGAATTTCGGTAGGGGCTTTACGGAGAGAAGCCGCCGAGCAGCGGGAGAGCCTTCGCCTGTTTGTGCACCGCCACACATGCTCAGTCAGCGCGTCCCCTGACGGCCCGTTCAATTCTGAAACGTGCGAGACTTTTCTGAGGGGACTAAGGATTAAGGAATCGCTGACTGCGAAAAGCTACCTTTGAAAGCCCGTGTGGAGAAAAGAGCGTTTCGGTTCACAGTGCCTTTTGAGGGGATGTGTTTTGAACCCATGAGGACTGATTGCTGTACCTGTAGTAATCCTCCTTGCAGTAAATACTGCCGTCCTTGGCAAAGCAGGTGAGTTCTGACTCCAAAGCCAGTTTACATTCACAGCACTTAAGACACCTGAGGTGCCATTGTTTGTCAACAGCCAGCAGGTAATATCTGTCTGAGATCTTCCCTCCACAACCAGCACACAAAGCAGGCTTCTCGGGGCTCATGGGGGGCATGTTCTGCAAAACAACCACACCACAAGGGATGAGACAGGGAGAGAAAGACAGGCAGGCAGGCAGGCCGGGCTGGGGACGGGTCCTGCGCAGGGCCGGGGGCTCGTACAAAGGCACGGCTCTCGGAAACCAAACTCCTGGCTCCCGGCGGCAAGTTTAAGGGGGAACCGGGACCGTGATCCACAGTAAACCTCTCCTCTCCTCTCATTAAACGCTCTCATGTCATTTCAATACGTGAAAACACGGATTAGGCCGTAGTAAGAAAACCAGAGCCCATTCTTTTCTGAGGTTCTGAACTTAAAGTCTGAGGCTTCCCCGTTTTTGTTTTTTTTTTAGCGTTTTAATCTTAAAGCACTTCACAGGAACAGCATTTTAAAGTAGAAAATACCGGTTTTCTGTTCCTAAAGTTTATTCTGTTCCTAAAGTTTATGACAGAGGGTTCAGGCTTGCACTCATTCTGTGGCAAATTTTCACCCGTATTTAAACGAGCCGCAACCACGTCTCTAAAGAAAGACAGGCCTTTTAAAACAGGAGTAAGAGAAAGGAGACAGGTGGATGGTGTAAAGAGCAGCGAGTATGAATGCTCACCAGCCCGGCCAGGGACGTGGGCAGAAAGGTGGCACGGGCTGGTTTCAGCTCAAACCAGCATCTTTTTGTCAGTAAACTTCTGCGAGTTCCCATTGATCTGCTCCCCACGAGGAGTGCCGCTCGGGACAAAGGGAGACGGAGGGACGGCGGAGACAAAAGCTCGGCCGTGAAACTTGGGATAGCTTTTGCTGATAAAGTAGCAGAGGAAAAAAAATCCCAAACATCTTGTTCTAAAGTCGCAACTGTTTTAAAGTGGCAACTCCGCATTCATTTTTCAATCTGAAGTTGTGTTCTTCGCCCCCTTTCCTTTTTAGCAATTGAAAGGTGAGTTAAATTTACATTGCAAATCCTCATGAAACAAAGCATGAGTTTATTTAAGAGAAGGGATAAAGGACCCTATGGCCCAAAGCCTTAAAGCAGTTTTTCAGGCCGTTACTTTTTGTGCAGAGCCTTGTGCGCGATCGGCGGAAGCCCTACAAGTTGGAGAAAAGGAGATCTCGCTTTGCACAAAGCCCAGCGTGACACTCGATTTCTCCGCCATCCCTTAGCACATATGTAAGGACTTTGGTCCTTTTGATTGAGGAAAGAGGAGATGTTACTTTCTAAGCAAAGTAGTCGGCCGGCATAACACTCAGAGAGAGCGGTGCCTCTGTATTAATCACACACTTCAGACCAGAGACAGTTACGAAAAGTAAGCAGTCGCGGTTTGAGGTTTAATTTAGGAGGTGCCAGAAGTGCAGAGTAAAAATAAAGCACACCTCGGGAGCTCCAGCTGCAGCCCTGCTCGCAGGGGCAGAGCGGCCGCAGGCAGCCGAGCAGGAGCAAAGGCTGCTCCGCCGCCAGGGCTGAACCCCCGTCCCTGCTACGATTTAGAGCAGTTCCCCCGTTACTCCAGAGAGCGCAAGCAGCGACATGGATTAGACAAATGTATAACCGAGCCTGGCCAGCACAGCACCCGGCGTTACGGGTGGGTTTACAGGGAGCCTCGGAAAGGGTTCCACAAGCAAGGGGTGACAGGGAAGGGACAGAGGGAAGCTGCGACTTTCTCTTCCCCAAAGTTAGGGTCTGTCCCGATGGGGGTCCATGCTTGCAGGGATTCCCTTGCAAAGAGCGCCAGCTCCTTTCTTACCGTATCTCGTCCGTTCATCTGTCCCCCTTTGGCCAGGCGGGACTCGGTCTTGGATCGCCTCTCCATCTCCTCCATGATTCCTTGGATGTGGCCTCCGGAGATCCCGTGGAAAAGCATGGCTGGGGGACGGAAAGGACAAGTATTTTCTTCTGCTCTGCACCCCACTATTTCCATATACAGACCCCAGAGTCTTTAGATCATCCAAAATGTTTACACCGAGGCGCACAGCGCAGGGAGGGAGGTTGCAATAGGAGCTTCTCTTTGCGCAAGCACTGAGGGCTTCCTGAAGATGTGCAGAAAACAAACAAGGGGGAGAAAATGTAATAATAATTAGTTTTAAAAATAAAATAATAAAAGCGAGCTAAAGGATCTGTTACTGTTCTGGAGAGCTGGGGCTTCTGACTGGAGAGACTTAGACCTGGGGCAGTAGAATCGGTCGGGAAAGGATATAGTTTTGAATACAAAGAAAGCAAAAAGAAGTGCTATTTTCAGCAGTCCCTGGTTGCTTTTAAGTTCCCAGTGCCTGTAGGTTGGATTTGGGACTGCTGCTTTCCGGAGCTCTGTCCAATTTGTTAAGAGACTAAAGCCAGCCCATTTTTGATAATTTAGTAGGAGGAGTTCTCTCCCTTGAGCTGCCACTGATTTTTATTCAGACAACAAAGACCTGTCATACTCCTCTCAACCCCTAGTGATGGGCAAGCAGTGACAAACATTACGGTCGGGGCTGTGGGTGGGGTGGGATTTATTACCTCCCCCAAACGCGGAGTCCCGGGAGTTGGCGGCGACGGCGCCTGGCGAGGGGCAGGGTGGCCCGCTCTCCCCACAGGGGGCCCCGCTGCCCCCGGGCCGCTCCGCGGGAACCTCCGCTCGGGCTGGCCCCGCCGCGCCTGGCTCCACCGCGGAACGGGAGAAGGAAGAGGAGCGCCGGTGCCGGGCAGCCGGGGCGGCCGGAGCGGAGGGGTGCTGAGGCGTGGGGGAGCCGCGGAGGCAGGGGCGGCCCGGGCGGTTCGAGCGCTTCCCGGGGCGCTGCTGGCCCCGCTGCCCCGCGGAGCCCCCGCCCGTACCGCGGCAGGATGCGGCCACTCCGCGGGCACTCCGCGGGGCCGGCCCTGGCCGGCCGGGGACGCCCTGGTGGGACTCTCTCCCCTCGCCCGCTCCCCGGCCGCGGACTGCGAGCGATCACTGTGTGCAGGGGACCGGCCGATGCATTCCTTCCAGGCTAATCTCTCTGTCTGCTCTCCCTCCCCTCCTTTCCCCATTTTCCTACTTACTTTTCACACCGCTCTTCCTTGCCTTTCCCTGAAACAGCTGCTGGCTGTTTCCTGACACCTCGATCCCTACTGAAGGATCTTCCTGGCGGCAGTCCTGCGCTCCCTGCTCCCTGGGGGACACTCCACACCAAACCCTAGCGCGACTAGTGAAAGAAGTACCCCAGCCCCCACTTCCTTTCCAAAGCATCCCAGAGACATCCTCAGGGGCTCCTCGAGTCACCTCTTCCATGTAACCCAAGATTCAGGCAGCAAGTTTCCTCCCCTCTCTTTCCCCCTAAGTAGCTAAAATTAATGTTATTTGCAGATTGAATGTTGTTACATTCCTCCGAGTGCCAGAATACAGCTCATAAAACACAATTTCACACAAAGATGAAGTCAATCAAGTGAAATAAGCCGGGATTTTTTTTCTCTGTTGGCACACTAGACCCTGGACAGCAGGGCTGCTATTTACTGTAAGTAATGTAATTAGCCCTTTTGGATGGAAATCAATGTGTTGTATGTATGTGTGTGTTTTAATAAGAGAGTAATAGCTATAAAACCAACGAGACTCCAAAAGGGCTGAGGGAATCTCCCTTAAGAAGAGCAGATCTCTGCAGAAGCCGTAGTCTTCTGCAGAGCACTCTCGGACTGGAAGAAAAAAAAATGTATCTGTGTGTGGGGAAGGAGGAGGAAAAGATAGGCTTTCCTGGGAGAAAACAAGTCAATTAGCACAATAAGACATCAGGAAAAATAAACAAGGTGATTCAATCCGGGATACGGGAGCTGTTCGCTCGGGATCCCCAATCCTCCTCCACCCCCTCGTTCCCATGGCCGCCCCGCGACGCCCCGGCTGCTCGGGAAGACGGGCGGAGGTCGGGAGGCGCTTCCCTCTCTCCCCCAGCCCCGCGGGGAGCGGGAGGGCAGCCGGCACCCCCGCGGGGCTGCGGGGCCCGGACCAGCCCTGCTGCGGGGCCGGGGGCTTTGTGGAGCGGCCCGGCCCGGGAGGAGGGAAGGGAAGGGATGGGAAGGGATGGGCGGCGGCGCTGCGGGCGGGGACGAGCCCCTGTGCGGGAGGGATCGCCCCGCTCGCCCTGCGCCCGGCAGGTACGGCCCGCGTGCGCCCGCCTGGCTCAGGGAATCGCAGCGGTGGCTGTCGACAGAGGTAAAAAAAAATCTCCTTTAGAGAGGAGTTTATCTCTAATCCTTGCAATATAGTCTTTGCGCTCTACAGGCACGTTCAGGGTTTATTCTGGGTCTTTTTCCCTTCGAAGGAGAATTTTCTGTATTCCCCTCCAGTTATGTTGTCGGGGTAACCCACCCTGCCCCTGTTTCGTGGTGTATGTGCTCTCCTGGAAATGGTCTGCGTTTCCCGTGGCGCTCGGGTTGCCAAAGACACCCCGGCGTGTGCCAGGCAGGACCCTCGCCGACCCCCGCCCGCCCGGGCCGGCCCCGCAGACCCCTCTCGGAAGCTCCGCCGCCGTCCCGCTGTGACCGTGTCCCTGCAGGGCTGAGAACTGGCAAACTCATCGTGCCCGCCGGGAAAGGGGAGAGGAGGGGTCTGGGGGGAGCCCCCGCTGCCGCTGGGCCCAGTTCCCTCGGGAGCTGGAGTGGGGAGGCTGCGCCCCCGAGCAGGTTGTGCCCCCGCCTCGGGTTCACCGCTGCCCTCTCTGCCCGCTTATCTCGCGTTTGCTGCCTCGGCTTCACCGAAACGCTCTGTAGGTGCGGCGTCAAAGCATCGGTCCAAGACAGAGACACGGAAAATATTGCTTGCTAAATTCCCGTCTCTACCTTAGCTCGACGGCGCCGTTAGGAGTAATTGGGCAGACTCATAACAAAACTCAGAAATGACTGAGCCTCCTCCGGTTAGACACACTTAATTAATTAGAGGGTCCTTTCTTTCTGCTCCATCAGGTACGGTTAAGGATACGCTACTAGCTACTGCTGCTCCAGTAAAGGAGGCCAGGGGTTTCCAAGGCGTTTTCTGATTAACATCCTAATGCTGGCAGACCACTTCTTACCTAAAGGGACACTAAAAGTTTGTTGCTAGCATCAAACGTGACTTCTCCGTTTCCAAAAGGCCTGTAGGAGATCAAGGTAAATCTATTTCAATGTTCCTGAGATCTCATTCCTCGCTGTGAACTGGAGCTCCGCTGCTCTAAGGCAGGCTGGTAGCGAGAGGTTGCCATTATAGCACGAGGGATTCCGTACAGTTTTGCTGGTTTGCTTGGGGGGCGGGGGAGAGAAAAGCTCACAAAGGACACGACAGGGAACCTAAAATCCAAATCTACGAGCCTGTCCCTCATGAATCCATCGACATTAGCACTTTGCCTGTGAACGACAGTTTCTCATCGCAGGGCGCTTTTGCCGTAGCATTTGGGGAAGAATATCTGATGCGCAATATTCAGAATATTTTAGTAACGTGACAGGCGTTCTCGGTCTTTTCCTTTCTCTAAGGCTCTACCCGAACTCCCTCAGCTAATGGGGGGGCTGAGGGGAAGGATGAAGGATACATCGCCTTGGAGATTTCCACAGGTACAGCGTTTTCCTGCCCACGCAGGGCTGGAGAGCTCCCGCGGACATCCCGCTGGCCCGGCTGCGGCCGCTGCCCGCAGCTCCGCGGGCGCTGCCCGGAGCCCCTTCCACCTTGGCAATTAGCGTGTGCCCTGGGAAGATTTCAGCGTGCGGTCCCTGCGATCCGCTCTGCCACCGAGCCCGCGTCCTCCCTGGCCACGGGCTACGGGCTAAAGCCCATCACAGCGTGAACGATCTCGTGTTTAGTTCGGAGGATTTAGGACAAGGTCTATATGCAAATTAATAATTGACCAACAATAATTAGGAGAAAGGGGGAGGGTGTTCAGGCGGGGGCTGGGGGTGGGGAGGAGGAGGTGTTCTTTGAGGAGAAATGGTTTGGATTTCGCCTGCCGCATTTGAGGCCGTGGCGTGTCCGGCTGCAGGCGCAGGGCACTGCCCGGGCCAGCCGCCCCCCGCCCTGCAGGGCACCAGAGCTTCACACCCTCTCCGTCAGCACCTGAACTTTTCAAGACACTTCCAGTTTAATCATTTCCAGAAATTTAAAGCGCGTAGTAATAACAGCAAAGGGATTACCATCCAGTTGCCTGCGAGTCCGTTGGTTAAAGCCAGGTCTGTTTTTAAATCCTAACCCTATTTTCTGCTCTATAAGCTTGTGGTTGAGTACAGTGCTATTAATGATCAGTCTCATCTCTTTGTAAAGTCCGCGAGCACTGCAACCAATGTAGACACAAAGAAAGGAAATATGAATAAAATTACATCTCTTGTTGGTGGCACCAAATATAGCTAATATCGTTTCCAGTATTCAAATAGGTTGCGGTTTATTTTACCTCAATTTTAATTTATTTTTTTTTTCACTTTAAAGCCCGACATTATTTAAAATTCCACTTCAGAGTCAGATACAATGTATTTTACCATCACCATCTTTCTCCCCGGTGTCCTCTCGAGTGTACCGTAAAGCAACTTTCGGATGGCTGTGTTAGGGGCATGTTAAAGTCGGTGCATCGCAGCCAGACTAGGGCACGAGCTCCTGTCCTCCCCTGCCAGGCTGCGCGGGGCTGGCGGTGCGAGGGACACAAGCGCTTTAACCGTAACCGGCATCGGATTAAAACCCCCCAAACCTCCCTATGTGATCGTTTCACCCGGTAATCTGAAAACATGTCAATTAAGACACGTATTCATCTGCTTAGGGAGATGACATTTAAATAAGAAACAACTAAGTGCTTTGCATAGTAATCCCAAACACATATCTCCATAGCCAAGCGCTGTGACTGACCACAAACAAGTGATCACACAGACAGAAGAAAGCAGGAGAGGCAGATTATTGTCTAACATTAAACTGTTCACCGCCCAGGACTTCTGCACTGTCAGCTCCATCGTTGTCTGGTATTAAATGTAATCGTATTTGCACTCCGCTTGTAATTAAGGCATTGGAAATGATCATATTTTGCAGCTTTTGAAAAGAACTCCCTTACAGACTGAATTACAGACAGGTGAACGGAGCCATTCCATTAAAAAAGAAAAAAAATAAAATAAAAGAAGCACAAAGAAGGGGAATTTTAAAAAAATTGAGCTGAAAGGCTCAGCCTTCCCAAACTGAGCTATTTTTCTAGATTAAAACATAGATGCATGAAATGTTATCTGCGAATACACCTGGGGAAAGTACCGTTCTGTGTTGTTAAAAAAAAATCCCAACCAAACAAACAACACCACGACGCCGAAGAAACACCCTGCAAATTACATCCGTGAGCTCCAAATAGCTGCATTGCTAGCAAACACTCACGCAGGAGCTTACCTTGAGACCTTAGAAGCTTCTTCCAAAATTGTACCCTCCTTAATGAGTGATGAGGGATGGGTTTTGAATGGAGAAGAGACGCAATGATCTAGCCAGTAGATGGAGGTTGTTCCTTGCTCCTAGCAGAGGATCCCTATGTTAATTAAAATAAACAAGCTGCTTGGTGGAAAGATTTTTTTCCTCCCTTCTCTCCCTCTCTCTTCCCGCCCTCTGCATAGCCTCTGATACAGAACTGACGTGAATTTCTAACCTCTGACCTTTCGCCAATATACACTGATACCTGCCTTTTATTTTCTGTTTGTTTCAAAATATTTCCGAAAACAAAATAAATAAATAAAGATGACTGAATGAAAGCAAAAAAAAAAAAAAAAATAAATCCCACCTCTAGATTTTGGCTGGTTTGCTGGATTTTCTTGATTAGCTGTCTCAGCTCCTCAGTAATCAGGTGAGGTGTTAATGGGGAGCTGGTTGTAAATAAAACTAATAAAGCAAAGAACATATTAGGAAATTAAAAAAAGGCGAGGACTGAGAGGCTGTTAAAAATATTGTAGCGAGCTGAGCGTTTCCCCATCACGTCGTTTTTTTCGTTCTGTGCTTATTCACAGCTGAGCAGCAAACCCCGGGTTGTTGCCATCTCTCCACATTTTTTTTCGAATCGCACTGAACCAGCCATGGACTGCATCAACCCTTCCCACTTTCATAAAAAGCCTCTCAAATGGAGTCGCTAAACAGCAAACTTCAGCCTGATCTGATGTGATATGATATATGGATTCATGGAGCAACCTCGCTTTGCCAAACCCGATGAAACTGTGAGTTGTCATGCAATACTACGCAGTCAAACCTGGGATAATTGTAAAAGTGAACCCAATTTAACCCATTAGAATAAAATCAGGTGCCAAGATGAATCGGAATCATTGCTTCTTAGGTGACAGTACTGATGACAATTGATCCACCGGCTCAAAACAATAGAAGAATATAGGGTCGGGAGTCATTTCTCTTGCTCCCTCCCAGGGGGAAGCGGGGAGCCGTCGGGGAGGCAGAGCCGGCTCCCGGCCGGGTTGCGGAGGGGCAGAGGCTCCCGGCCGAGCGGCTCTCGCAGGAAGGAGCTCACTGCGAGGACCTTGTGGCCGGGAAGCTGTTTTGCAGCAGCCACACGAGATGACTTTTCGCTTTGGCTTTGTTTGCCCGTTCCTCTTAACTCCTGCGACAGTTTCTGTCCTTCTCCCCTGAGCCATGTGACCCTCAGGTCTACGTGGCCAGCTTGGTAATCTAGCTGAGGAAAAAAAAAAAAAAAAAAGGCAAGCAAGGGATGCTAATGATCTTCCTTGGAGTTTGTCAGCGGAGCCCCGGCGGCGAGCGGAGGAAGCAGGGCGGGCTCGGCTCCCCGCCGGGGTGCGCACCGGCGGGCGGGGGTCCGGCCGTGCGCTCTGGGCACAGCGAAGGTCCCGGTCTGCCCCGGCTCTGCTGGCAGCTCGGCACAGCGGGGGAACAGCGCGGTGGCACCGGGAGCATCTCTCCCCGCCCCGGCTCCGTCCCGGCCGGCGGGGGGAGGCCCCGCGCCCGCCCTCCCGCGGGCAGGGCTGGGGAGCGTGGGCAGCCCGGGGCGCCGCGGCCGGCCGTGCCCGTGCTCCCCGTCAGCACGGACGGGCAGCAAAGGGCTCGTCCCAGCAACAGCAGCGGCTCACCTGGAAAAACCGGCCAGGGACGGGTGGGTCGGGGGCGTGTGTGTGTTTGTGTGGGTACTTCTGGTGGGGAACCTAAAAGCCGAGTATGTCTCTGCAGGAGGAGTGGATTTAGGGCAGGGACCGTGAGCTCTCATCACGCAGGGCTCTCTGTGCCGGCTCCGGGGCCATTGCAAACCCGTCTTGCTCCCATGGTTCGGATGGCGAGGGCTTTTAGAATAAGGCTTCGTTAAATCCACTGGCGACCAGGAAGTTTAAAGGCATCCCGAGCAAAAGCGGGAGCAGCTCCGGGGCAGGGGGGGGCTGAATCCGTCTGTTCATGCGTGCCGGGAAGCGGCTGAGCGCGCAGGGAGAGAGCGGCCTTCATGGGACTTGCTGTCTTCTTAACCTCCCTGAGAGAGCAGCCGCCATCTGCGCCAAGGTACAACAATACGAATTATTAGTATCATAATCACCACGGTTGTTATCGCTGCGACTTTGAGGGAGAAGCCCAGCCCCGGCTCCAGCTTCGGCCCGCTGGACGCCCTAGACGCGGACTCTGCCCCGTTCCTCCTCTTACTCTCTAAATCGCCTAAAATATTTCCCCCTGCAATTACCAGCGCTCTGATATGGGACCAGGAGGCAGAGGAATATGCAAGGCTCATAATAAGCCACCTGCTGCGTCGCGCCTAACTAATGTTATGCTTTATTTCATTACTGCAGCACCGGCCCGTGCGTTACAAATTCCCCACCCGGCACGGACAGCCGGGAGAGGAGCCGGAACGCTGCGGGGCCGGTGGTCGGTCAGCGGCAGGGATTGATGCTCGGTGGCTGCGCACGGAGCGCGGAGGCACGGGCGGTACCTCGGAGCGGGCCCGGGTCCCGCCCGCTGCTGCGGGGCGCACAGCCCGCTCGGTCCGTCCAAAGCTGTCTCTCCCCTCAGTGACCCCCCTCTTCACCTATTTGCATGCCCACACGAAGCTATATAAACAGCAGTAATAGCCTCATACATTAAGTCAGTATTTGTTAGCACAACCAATCCGAGTCATTTCAGATATTTGGACTCAGTCTGTTCAGTGTAGCTTCAACCTATTGACTTGCCAGACGAGATGTTCATGTGGACCCAGTTGCTAAAACCATGAAAACAGACTTTAGCTCTAAACTGTGCTACTCTCCCATCTGACGGATGTTAACACACAAATGAAATCCATTTGGATGTTTTTTGTTACCAGAAGGCTGCGCTGACGTTCAAATGATCTAAATCTTAGCATCTGGAAGCCTGTACAAGCATCTTTTTTGGAATAGGTTTCAAGACATTTCGTTCAACCCAAGCTGAGGAAGGATCAAAATGGGACACCAGGAAACTGACAATAGCTTCCTATCTAAATGAAACTGGCTGTTTCATTTGAAAGCACAAAAAAAAAAAAAAAAAAAAAAAAAAAAAAAAAAAAGCAACCCCCCCCTAAAGCTTTTCCATTTACTACAGTCCCTCCGGGTAGCCCCAAACCCTTCCAGCCAAGGTTCATCATGGAGTGCTGCGAGGTACCGGGATGTCCCGAAGGCCGGAACCGCCTGCGAGTCCCGCCGCTGGCAGAGCGCTCCGCGGGGACACCAGACCGGCTTCATCTCAGGAATACTTTTTGGCCTGGGGATTCATTTAGTGTTTTCTAGGCGCAGCAATTCATCGACACTATGATAGAACATGTTGTGTGGAGTGCCATTCAGCCTTAATGAAGATCTGTGGGAGAAGTCGTGTGAGACAATAAATACAGCAGTCCGGATGTCGGTGACTTTAGCAGGAAATAAAGGAGGGCTCCGTGTTAATGAAACAAAGATGTGGGAGCTCCTGGCAAGGGCCTCGAATGTACAGGAGTGCTCAGTACCTCCTGGGTGCTCATGAATATCAGTGGTGTGCGTTACACTTCATATTATGTTTGAAAACAGAATTCTTTTGTCTTTCTAAGGTTTCTACAAACTTGGATGCCAAACAGACCGATGTTGAACCAAATAGAAAGAATTTAAATTATTCAGGAGCCCAAGCGATTCTGTGGAGCCTTTCTTTCTCCCATCCCCCATCTCAGTGCCGGGGATTTAATCCGGTAGCAAGTGTGTCAGGGAGCCGCTTCTGCCCTGCCCCAGGCAGCGGGATCATCTCCCGGGGCCGGGGGGCCCGGAGACCCGCGGCGGAACCGCGCAGCCCAGCCCGGCCCGGCGGGGCTTCCGTGCCTCCCCTCGGGAGGGCTCCGGTGCCGGTGCCCAGGCATGGCCGGGCTCGCTGCGCAAAGGCGTCGGAGCATCCTCCGGAGCAGTCCAAGGGGATGGGCTTATCCCAAAGGGCGGATTTTCCCGGTACGCGGCGGGAGCGCTCCGCCACCCCGGGCATCCGCCTGTGCCGGTGAGGAGCGACAGCCGGCCCCGGCTGTGCTCACAGCACATACACACAGCAACACAGCACACAGAGCACAGAACACACACAGCAACACAGCACACAGAGCACAGAACACACACAGAAACACAGAACACAGAGCACAGAACACAGAGCACACACAGAAACACAGCACACAGAGCACAGAACACACACCACAGCACACAAAACACACACACAGCACACAGAGCACACAGCACATACCATAGGGCACAGAACACAAACCACAGCACACAGAGACACAGAACACAGCAACACAGCACACAGCATACAGAGCACACAGCACAGAGCACAGAACACACACAGCAAACACTACACTGCACAGCACACAACACCCAGCACACAACCCACAGCACAGCAGCACATATCACAACACACAGCACCATCCATCCCTGCCTCCCTCACCCTCTCAACAGTCCAAACTCCTGAGTATCTTCGATTTTTGGCCATCACGTTGCTTACAAAAGTAACGTTAGATACACTCATGGGACTTACAGATTGCATGTGCTCCCTTTCTTAGTTCCTTTTTAAGGGAAAATAATTGTATTATGGGGTGGTAGCCCATTACTTGTAGCACAAAAGAAAGTAAAAGGGATGCAATGATTCACTGTTGAAAATACACGTTCGCATATGGTTCATTTTGTGGTTTATGGCAATTAAAACACATTCACTGGGAGTCAGGATCAGGTACAGCAAATGCCAGTATTCCAGCAGTGGAAGACACAAAGAGATGATGGGCTTCAGTTTCACAGTCCCTCTCACAGAATGAAAAAAGCTAATAGTCATTAAAAAAGAAAAAAAAGAAGAGTTGAAATGCTTCTTTTTGGACTCATTTTCACATTAACTTGCTCATATGGACACTGCAGAAGAAATATAACAAGTCCTTATTGCATTACTTGGTAATCAGTATGGAAAAGCCCAACCCTGCTTATGGTTAACAAGAATTGTTAATGATATATAAATCATTTGATCTATCGTGCCCTCCAGTCTTAAAGGAAAATAATGGCAACTCCAAGCAAATGGTCCTAATTAGTGTCCAAGAAACCACTTCCTAAATGTATCCTTCCAACTCATTCCAGTTTGACTGTCCAGAAGAGTCTTTTGTTCTTAAATCCCTTTATTTTGTGTGTAACTGCAAAAATGCTCTGCATACCAGTGCTCCAAAAATAGTTCATTTCAGAGTACAGACCAGCACTGGGCGCAGGAGGAAGGACGAGAAGATCCCAATCTCTTGTTCTTGCAAATCGGTCCCAATCATTTGAATATATATTTCCCCGAAACCTTGCCTCCTGACAAGTCCCCTCAGAGAAATACCAAAGGGGAATTAATCAAAAAATCAAGTTCCTGCCACCACTCGGACAGCAACACAAACTTTGAAAAGCCAAACCTAAAACCGGACCCAGAACCAAACCGAGCATATTCGAGCTGCCTGCCACCTACTTTCACCCACTCTTTGCACCGTTTCCAAGTGTGACTGTAGGTTAAATGCACCGTGGAATAGCCATAGATTCCACACCTCATTTGGTACCCAGGTGAAGCTTCAGGCACACCCTGGAGGAGGAACAGAGCTTGGCCACTGGGCTATTGTGGCCTTGATCTTGTCTTCACTGAAAGCAGCACAACTCTCACTGTTTGCTCCCTCAAGAGGCCTCTCTCTCGGATGTACAAAATACAAACTGCCATTTCTTATTAGCTGGAGTACCAGATCCTGTTGTTTCATTAATATAATCCGTTCTTCCACCGAGTCCAGCATCTTGTGCCACTTTTCTATCCCGTAACTATTCTATCACAAAACATCGTCCCTAAAGTTCGAAACGCAGTGTTAAAAAGCTGAACTATGTTGGACATCTTGGTCACTTGGTCCTAGCATCTTGTTGTTGGTTGGGTATGGTGGTGTGGGGTTCTTTTTTATGTTATTTGTTTTTTTGGGGTTTTTTGTTTGGTTTTTTTGGTGGGTTTTTGTTTGGTTGTTTTTGTTTGGGTTTTGGTTTTGTTTATGAAAGCTGGAAGGAAACAGACTTTCTGACATGGGTTCTCTTCCCGAATGTGACAGACCTACCAAGGGAAATAGAACTTCTATAAAACGACAGCAAATTTCATAGTTGCTGTGTAGTGCTTTTTATGCCGTTTCCAGGAGATAACGCTAATGGGAAGTGCCGCAATATTTTAACGAAGAAAATCTGGACCTTGCCTGCACTTAAAACGTCCTTGACTCATTTAAAGTCACCGTAAAACACTTAAGATGGGTTGCCAACTCTTACTACCCCAGCATAAATTATTTTACTAAGTCGCGGAGACAACATGCAAACTGATGCCGAGAGGTTTCTTACTCACGTGTCTGCCCGCAGAGCCACAGCAGCTGCCCCTCTGCAAGCGGGCAGCTTCGGAGAGCCCCGCAGCCCGGCAACTGCATCCACTGCGCTCTGCTGGCCAGCCGGAAAGCAAAAGCAACCAACCTCGGCTCTCTGGAGCCTTCAGCTCTTGCAGGTTTCATATTGCAAGCGAGTTTGATATTGTCCTCTTGTAACTGCTTAAACGAAACATGCTGGCTTGGTGACTCGTGATTAAATGCGTTTTATAGAGGAATAATATAGTCTGGTGTTCACAAAGGCTTGGCAAATCAGTGGATGGGGACAGGTTACAGAAGCGATTGCGGCAGCTCTAAGGTAACGTTTGAGTGCAGGCACAGCCTGGCCGTCCCTCCCGTCCCCTGGGGACAGCTCGCCGTGCCCCGGGGAGCCCGAGCCGCCGGTGCGGCGGGACGGGGACGGCCCGGGGGACAGCGGGGCTGCGGGGCGGCCACAGCAGCGCTCGTTCCGCCGGGGACCACAGGACATTCACACCGCTTTAACTTGGGACCTTGTCCCCTCGCTAACACTTTCCTTCTCTCTTTCCAAATTTTAGCTCCTCGAATTTTACTTGTAAAACACTTCAGGCAGTTACCAGAAAGTATTTGACGTATTTTACTGCTTTTCAGAGCTCCTTGATCAAAAGCAACGTTTATCCCTCCAACCTCCGCGCTCTCAGGTGCCCTGCGGTGACCAGCCCGGGGCCACCGAGCCACTGCTGTGCGCAGGGGAGCAGCGAAGGCGCCGCGGAGCGGGACCGGCAGCGGGACCGGAGTCACTTAGCACATCTGCAAGCTGCTGCCGGGCGATTATCAGGTCATTCCTTCCGTAATGCAAACCATGCGCTCCCGTATCACATCAAACCGCTAATTGCGAGTGATGCGCTCCGTGTCGGAGGTGAGCGGTTGCCCCCGGCCGGGGCTCGGGGAAGCGCCCCGGGCAGAGTTTGCGGGTCGGGCCCTTCCTTCTTCGAGCCGCCCCTGAAGTGCGGGTGGGATATCTGCGCCTGGGCAGATCGGTGGGGATGTCTATCTCCTCCTGGACATACCCGGGGACAGTGTGGGTATCTATCTCCTCCTGGGCACACCCAGGGTCGTTATGCCAGCCCGTGTCTGTCGCGCTGGAGCCATCCCCAGCCGCACCTCCCGAGGTTCTCCCGACGCTGCTGCTCCTGAGGGAAGCGGAGCCCCGGAGGAGAGTGATGGAGCCCCAGCCCGGGCCCGTCTGTGGCTCCTCTGTGAGGGGCTGGCGGCCATGCTTAGCTGTTGGGTTGGGTACATTTTTTGGGTGTCTAATGTAGCTGTGCTCCCCAGGGATGCCGAATGCCACCCATCTCGAGCCTCTGATAGCAAAGGCTCCCTACTCGGGGTGTGCCTGAAATCAGTGTCGGTGCAAACATAATTTGTGCTTTGGTATATTTCGGCATCACTTTAAACTGTACAGTTACACAGTTTCACTTTTCCCAGACCTGCCTCCTTAATCTATTTCTTCTGTGAGTCCAGTGCCGGTTTTCAGCACAATCTCAGACTGCACATGGTGTTTCTCAGGAGATGCACTTTCACCTTCCAGATCTCCTTCTCAGGTGTTCTGTCTCAGACCCATTCCGAACCACAATGCCTGTGACGAAGCATTTCCTTGTCCCGGGTTTTTCAGTCTCAACACCCTGGGTTTCACCACAGCCAAGCATCTCCAAAAGCCCAGAGCAGGAACTGAGTGGCTCAGGCGCCTCGGTGGGATTGAAGCCTTGTTGCTGGACTCTGTCACCAACCTTTTTGTTCAGCCTTTTCTAGTTACCTACATGGATTTTGACCTTTTTGTGAAGTTGTGGACTCAAGGTGACCCATCTCCCTTTCTGGTTCCTCTCCCGTTGCCAATTCCAATGTAGCGATTACCTCCTCACTCCTTTATGGTTTTTTGCCTTCCCAGACTTGATGGTTCTCAGGGAACACAGCTGCTCCTCAGATGTCCTTTTATTCCTCCTCCATGCTGAGTGTCAGTTTGTTGCCTCGGTTGAAGTCTACCCTCTGTTCTCTCCCACTAAAGTTCAACCCTTTCTGGTTCTTCGTGCAAATCAGACACTTTTCTCTCCCACAAGCTCTAGGGCCAGCAGGAAGTGCAGACAGCACCAGAGAAAAGGCTTCTTTCACCGATTCCAGACCCAGACAGCCTAGGAAGACCCAAGAAAAGTCCAGAAGAAAATCTGCAAATAAAATCGTACTTTACCCTGAATCTGAGCATTTCTACCGGAATAATCAGAGAATGTAGCTGCACGTATTCAGCAGGTCCAGCAGGACACATGGATACTTGCAGGGCAGGGCTTGTTACAGTTTATGACTTGGCCAGATTAGGGTACATTCCCACATATTTGGTAAAAGTCTCATTGCCAACACACAGAGCTCCTAGCACAGTATCTCCCTGCCAAGGGTACTGCTGCTCCAGAGGAGGGGACACAAGTGGTGCTTAAAGTCTTTAGAACTACCAACATGAACATAACAAACCACTTATTTTTTCACAGTCTTATATAAACTTATATGTACATGTATATATAAAGACTATGTCTTTCTAGGCTAAATTTTTGCAAAGCATTTACCCTAAAGCAAAGAGGAGTCTGGAAAATAGCTTAATTTATTAAATTATACCAGTTCTAAGGAACTGCATTGAAAACAATGCAGCTATACAGATAGTGACTACACTTAAAAATTTATGAAAAGTATATTATTCAGCAGCAGTGAATAGATCTAAATAATTCTCTTTATGATTGAATGGCTGCACCAAATTTGTTTCAAGCATTTAATTTTATTTATAAATTCATGTACTATTCTGTGTGGTGCCTTGCAGGGCCCAAAAATGTGTACAACACTGTGCCCAATCTGGAAGCTTATTTTCTTTCCTAGTACTGTCTTTACTTGCTTGATATTTGCATCATCAGTCCAGTTCACAATTTATATAAATTATGAACCTTCCACCTGATGTCACATTCCATGAATTTGTGTCCTCAAAACTAGGCTCCAGGAAAATAATCAAGGAAATCAGCATTTGACCTTGTAGTGTAATCTTAATTCACCTGAGATTAACATCTTAATTTATAAATGACTGTGCAGGTTCCCTTTGAGCACTCAGTGACCTCACTGATGTAAATCCTGCAGTGGAAGATGTGACCCAAGTCCCCAAAGCTGCAGCCCCACAGGAGTCCCCTGGAACTCCAGTACCTGACTTCAGTGCACACATCGAGTTCTCAACAGCCACAGAGCTCTCAACTGACTGAAAATCTATACCTCATATACCTGGGATTTATTTGGAAAAACGGTTTTCAGGATAAGTATTGCAGCTGAGTTTGGATGATGAAGAGAAGATTGAGAAGGCATCTGGTAGAGGGGGTGTTGATGGAGTGCTGAATGACAACTGCTTCTTTTGTCCTTACAGATTGACTTGCTGGATTATGCTGTTTAGCAGTGCTGACCATAACAACAAATAATCATATAAGAAAATCTGTATATACTAAAATGTCACAAGCTGAAGATACATTTGTTTTCCAGCTGAGCAGCCTATTTTATAGGTGTGTGAATTATATATTTCAGTTAACTGAATGCAGTAAAACTAAACCTGCTTTTGCAGATGTTGGTCCCAGTTCCATAATCTTGGTAGGATTCAATTTCAGTAGCAGTTTGATAAATTCTCGTTTTCCAATGAAAAAAATATAAAAATGAGGAGCCAGTTTCCTTTATTTATTCCAAACCACCAAACCTCTGCTTTATGAAATAGTTCAAAAGAATCAGCAGGTAAGGCCTGTGGTCCTTATTTGTCCACAAGTGTCTGGAAGTGTGAGAAAATTGCTTATTTTCAGGGAATAACTGCTAACAGTGCTCTGGATACACAGAGCAGGCTCTGACTGACTGTTGCTGACTTCAGTTATTGCAGACAGGAGGCCCCAAACGTGTGAAGGCAGAATGTTCTCTCACAGGCTTCAGCTGCAGCTTTGTAAAATTCTCATGGAGAAGAGTGCCTTGATAAATGCAAACTCTTCATTTTAGTACAATGATTCTGCTGGAGTCTATTCTCATGTGGCCATGTATTCCATTAGGTTTGTGTTGCTTCACATGCTGAGATAGTGCTTAGGGCACAGAAAAGAGGCCCAAACAAAAGGTGATAGAGCCCCTGTATGTCTGAAGAACATGGCAGAGTAAACTTCCTGCTGCAGTCTACTGAGTCCTCCAAGATGATGGGGAATTTTAAAGAAAATTGCGTGGAATTAAGTCTTTAAAAAGCTGAGCTTCCTTAGATCTGCAGAACGTGCCACCTGTGCAGCACATTTTGGGAGCAATGGGAGTGAGAGTGGCCTGTCAAGAAGAGCATCTTCTGCACAGTGTCTAGCGGGGCAGTGTCTGGATGTGCTCATGGGAACACACCTTCCTTTGCCACTTGGTACCTCCATCCACTGCCCAGAGAAGAGGCACTTGTAGGAACAGCCAGAAGTGGTTTGGTAAATTCTCTGAGCAGACAGCCTGGGGTGCTGTGATTCCTCAGTGCCTGTGCCAGGGGCTCCTCAGGCACGAGGTGTGCAGAGTTTTGCTGTGACTAGTGCGTGTTTATGGGCTTTCCATACATGTGACTTCTGAGCCAAAGTACTACACATTGTTACCTACTTTTCTCATGGTTCAATTGCTTTCCCCTTGTTTGGCAGCTTGTCCAAGGCAGCAGTCCCTAAATAAGGACATGCTGACATGTTGCACATCGTTCAGCCCTCTTCTCTGGATGTTAGGAGAGTTTCAACCCCGAGTAATAGGAGCTCTTCCTACAGCTTTGCAATATACTTGGTAGAGTCTGTTCTTTTCTAGTGGCTGGCTCTAATTTCCTTCTGTATTTTTTCCTGTGTTCTGTGGAACATAAATCAGTATTTTTTCAAATCACAATTACAGACAGAAAGCCATCTGTGACAGACATTTGGAGGACAAGCAATGTATCTTATTGAGCATCTTTTAATAGACTCTGCATTTTTGTATGGACTAACCTTTCTTTGAAGAGAATTAGAAATTTTTGTGAAATGCTTTTTAGTGAACCTTCTCACATTCTCAGCTGTCTATGCTAGATAATACAGTCAGCTGTGAGCTTGGCAATGACAGGTATTTTTAAACTCAGAAAGGAAAACAGCTTTTCAATTTCTATGTGCTGATATATTAAAAAGCACATTATAACATTAAATGGAGCATATACTACTACATAGTGTGGTGCCATTGTGACATCTAACAACAAAGTAATTAATGAGCATGCAGATAATATACAATTTAGCTTTGTTTATCTCTGCTACTATCTGACTCTGCTTTCTCTCTTGGTGTTCCCCTCATCAGCACTGCATTCTTAGTCAGAGAAAAAACAGGCAGCAACCCAGTTATAAGAACCTGATGCCTGCTAATGTGCCTTACTCTATCATGATGTAAGGCAATCTTAGCAAAAATGAGAATTAGGTCTTGAGTATCATCTCAGGCCCCCTGACTCTATCAATATAAATCCTCTACACAGCTCCTCATGAAAGATAAGAATGTTCAGTGCCTACAGAGCACTTTGAGGTCAAGGAAACTGGGGAAGGGGAGCAGTCTGAAATACTCAGGGGTCTGAGGGATTGTTGTAGTGTCAAATTCTCCTTAGTAGTAACAACCACTGTGTGTCTATTTTTATAGTGAGCTAGCAAAGTAGGGAGACTGCCATTACAGATGTGATTACTTACTCACTGCCGTGCCTTTTCCCTTGACTTGTTTTTCTTGTGTTTTGTAAACTTACCTCCTTTCTCATTTTTGTTAATGTACATTTATGGTACTTAACTGTTAATAGGAAACTACAATTTTAAGATCAAAGAGTAGCTGGTGGGTCAGAAGCACTTGTTCAACAGTTGGTGATTGCAGTAATTTGCTGTTATGTATTGCACGTGCAATCACCAACACACAAAATCATAGTATCGATATTAGCTAATTGAAATGCTGGATATGGTAGCATTTAATGGGAAAGGGCTGATTTGCTTTAGCCTCTGTTTCCCTCTGTGATTCATTGCTTTTTCTCTAGCACATATGGAGGGAGTCCATTGCAAGAACTAGCACTGGCATTTCAAGGACTTGGTGATTTTGTTTGTACAAGGCATATAGGAATGTGAAGGGTTCCACTTGAGAAGAGAGCCTCTTTCCTCTGCAAATTGTATGAAGATTATGTTCTGTCACAGGAAAAAAATCTTCTAAACCTGTTATTTAAGGATTATAAATGAGGACACAAATATTTATGGGTACTTGTAGAAGACTTAGAGTTATCATATAGTTTTATCACCAATAAGGAAAAGATACAGCACTTCATAGGTTTTTCTGTCTTCACTAGAACAAAAGAGTTAAGCTAATTATTTAAACTAGTTTAAAAAAATAGCATAATTCAGTCTACTTCAAACTAGCAGTGAATTTTTGTTTCCTTTATTTGTGACCTGAGGTGGCAATCAGCATAAACCAGCATTTGTGTAATACATGGGCAGATAAAAAAAGCCACCCTTGTTTTTGTGATATAAGGGGGGGATTCTGTCAGGACTGATTTCTGCCAAGCTGGAAAGACCATTTTGAGGTGCAGACAGTAGACACATAATTCATGTGATCTAGAACCTGTTGGTCAAAACCACTCTGCTGCAGCCTGTAGAGATTGCACAGGTTTGTCCATAGTTCCTTTCCATCCCTGAAGGCAGGAGGTGGGAGTATCCTGTCACAGCTCAGACTGAAGGCTCTATTACCTCTCTTTTACTGTGACCTATGGATGGCAAGAAATATATTTTTAGCAAGGGGGCAATAGGTCTGGTGCAACCTCTAGTATAAAAAGGGATTTCTACCACGTTGTTTTTATCTCATACCAATGGTACAAACCACCTCACAGTATTATATGGCAGAAACCTCCAATTATTTAGATGAAGGCACTTACTGAGCAAGATAGTGAAGGCTTTCCTGCAGGACAGAATGCAGGTGTATTAGCTAATTTCAATGGCAGGCAGAGCTGGAGAAAGTGCTCTGGGGGATTACTCTGTGTGTGCATATGTGGGACATACATGCATCTTCCCCCTGAACCCAAAGAAGGTGATATAAAGTGTGTTTGGCATCTAAGAGGAGTAGGATTAATTGCCTGGCCCCTGACGGCACCAATAAACTTCCATGCCCTGAACAGCCTCACCTGGGCACCCTCCCATACCCTGCCCTGGGGCCCAGGGCTCTATTTAAGCTCAGCCCAAGGAGCCCCTCTGTGTCTTAACTGTGTGTGTTATCCTGAAGGAATCATGTCAAGATTTCTGCTACTAAGGTTTGTGACTACTGGGCTTCTTTTTAATTGTATTTGGAAGAGTGGAATATGTGCATTGGTGGGTTTCTTTCAGGAGAGAAGTTTTTTTGGAGTAAAGTATTGTAAAAACGGTTTTATTTTCATAAATAAGCAGTTGAACTGAGCTGCCTTCTTCTGCAATAGGCGTAATGACAGCCTACAACTGCTCTGTGGCTGCATGCTTTTAGCTATTTAGTAAAAGAAACTGGTAAACCCAGCTAAAAATACCAAGCATGAGGGCTTTCAGCAAAAAGCCAAAACTTTTTCTCAGCTGCTGCCTCCAGTGGTAGGTTTTGACAGAGTAATTTTTCTTCAATGCTATAGGTGATTTTCTGCATTAAACATGGGGGCACCCTCAGTGGTTGCAGGGAATTGCCTCTCTCTTAATTGGGTTTAACTTCCTCACTGCCTGTCATTTGCTGGAGCTCTGATGCCCTTATTCAAGCTGTTTATCTCTGCTGACACTGGAAAAGAAGAAAAATATCTTGATAATGTTTGAACCAGACTGATTGTTATGTATGAGCTGCTGCTGACTGTGGCTGGCAGGGATCTGAACTGAGCTCTGAGGGAGCTGTGCCTCACACCTAGGAGGTATGGGACACTGCTCCTGTCAGCAGGGGGACACAGCTTCTGGTGCCCATTCTGGGCTGCTTTTACTTTTGAGTAATTCTTCCCCTAGTATTTCTGTGCTTTAAAATAATGAGTAATTAAGAATGGTTGCATTGAGATAATTATCAAGTATTTGCTGATGATATGGTGATGATGAAATTATCAACAGTCACGTTGTTTTTACAGATCTCATTTTGGTGGGGATGCCACTTTTGAAGCCTTAGGAGCTAGGAATATAATCACAGAACCTTTTCTGCAGCTCTCTTCACCCAGCCCAGTGCCAAACACCAGCCAAAAGCTGTGTGTACACTGCAGGCTGTTGAGTGCAGCTTCTTTTGAGTGCTTGTTTATGACTTAGCAGAGCACTGTAAACAGTCATCTTCATGTCCTCTAATTTGATCAGTATTAACATTAACTTTTATTGCTTGTGCCTGGCAATAGTCTAGTAAAGCAAAGTACTGCTTTTACACTTTTTTTTTTTTTTTTTTTAATTTAGTTTAGTCAAACTGTAAGGAGAAATTGGAAGGTCTTTTTTCACTCTACTCTTCAGAGACCCAGGATCACTGTTGGGCTGAAGAGCTTTGTTTGTGGTCTACTGAGTCTTTTTATTCTTTCTGTGGCAGCTCTATCAATGCTTTCTCAGTTGCTCCTGTACCTAACTTGTGAGTCTAGAATGTGGCATGTGCCTCTTCCCAGAGTTCTACCCATGTGTAGCAAGAGCTTTACAGAGCAGCTAAATAAATAAAGCTCTCAGCTTGGACAGTCAGGGATCATTTCTTTCTAACCTATTGTGGGTCCTTGTCTCTAGAGAGCTCTGTTCCCTTTGCTCACTGCATACAGGATGATAAGCCACCTGCCTGATTGGATCAGTGAAATTCACTTAGCTCTTGCTCAGAGGGACCAATATTTGCCAGTAGAGTATGGATTTCATGTGTATGCTGCCAGCTTAATACAGAAGAGTTTTTTCCTTGAGGTAATGCTCCAGGGTAGTGTGCATCACAAGCTCTCTTGCTGTGTATATGAAGAAACCCAAACCAACTAGTTTTGCATAGGAATAGTATTGTATAACAGCAAAACAGGAAAGAAATCTTTAACTGTGAGATTAATATTGTTGTTTTCCTAAGAAGCACAAATCCTACCTTCCCCATTGCCTGTCTCTGTTGGTTTGAGGGCTCAGACTCTAAGGTAAGGTTTGATTCATTATTAAAAAGCACGACTGCATTTGTAACTAATCCATAGCCTTTGCTTTTTCTTTTATTATTAGAGAACAGAAAAGAAAATTAAGTAGAAATAAGCTGCTTTGTTTCTTATGCCACAGAAAATAACCCAAAAAACCGAAACCCCAAACCCATCAGGGTTAGGAAGATAACAACTCTCTATTTGTTTTCTTGGCCAACTAAAAGCACCTACTAACCAGTGTGACTCCTGTAAAACTCCCCATAGAGGGCCCAGTTTCAACTCCTCCAAGACCTCAGTCTCCTTGCCTTTAACGGGGTGAGTGCAGCCTGGTGTGAGGAAGGACAAGGCCAGGCACAGCAGTGTGCCAAGGCACTGAGGCTTTGAAAGGATTCATGTGTCAACTTTGAACATCCCTTCTGTTTTCTGGGCTCTGCCTCTTCAGCTGTGTGACACTGCCACCTTTGTATGACAGAGCTGCTGAAGAATCAGGTTTTGAAGAGCCTCTTGATTTTTCATATCCAGTTTACTGTGCAGTAGCTAAGCACTGTTGTAAGGTTATGTGGCTCATATCATGAGCAATGTTACTTATTTGTCTTTCCCTATAGAGAATGTGCTTTAAAAAGTCCCATGAACATTTAAAAAGCAATAACCCAAATTAATTCATGTTTGATTATAATCCAATGCTGAGTTTGTAGTAACCCTGACTCTGCACATTGCTTAAATATGTATGATTTGGGCTCATAGAAATCTTGGGTTATGCAAGTGTTTGTGTCCCTTTGGTAAGTGCTAAGCAACCAACTCATAAGTGGGAAGTTCGGTGCTCTCTGGTTTGTGTATTGCTAACTAAAGATATTTGATTTTAAAATAAAGTTCTCATTTCCACCATACACTGCTCAGAATGATGGGGAAAGCAATTTTCAGTAGAGAAAAACATCTGATGTGCATGCAGTGCAGGAGCCTGACACCTGAGCTCACTGACCCTGTGTCCCATGGGGGCTGCAGCACTCTCCACAGCCAGGCACGGCAGAGATGAGGCACACTTCACATCTGAACATATTTTGGCAGTGAGTGAAGTAAGGGCTTAATGGAACACTTCTAAAATCAGCTCCCTTAAGTCTTGAAATGTGTGAGCATTTTGAGAGCTGGAACCTCATTGTTCACTTGCTTTTGTCTAAACCACAGGTCGCCCCCAGTGTGGAGTTCAGCCTTGTTGTCTGGTGGGATGAGGCTGTGGGGGAGAGCAAGGAGCATCAGATTTCCCCAGAGATGGAAGAGAGAGGCTACACCAGCCTGTTGGGAACTGGGGAGGGCTGGGGCTTGGCAGGCTCTGGTGCAACAAGATGGAAACATAATTTTACAATATATAATATTTGCTCTATCACAAAAGCAAACCCTTCATTTCAGATCTAATATTCATACTGGGTTGGTTGAAGACTTGGTACAATTGCTTCTGTATCATGATCTGCCATAGCAATACACTCACAAAGGGAGAGACCAAGGACTACACACCTCAGTCTTGGGGCAGGCTCGCCAATAATTCTGTTATGCATCTGAAATTATTGCTATTACCCATGGCAGATTGGTACTTACCCAAAAAATAGATATTTGCATGTGCTTTTGAACTGCAGCTGTCTCTGCCATGAAATATGATTGTTTAAACACCAAAAGCACAAGAGAATAATTAAAATAGAACTTGATCTCAGTTTAGCTTGGACTGCATGAGCAGTTGCAATGAAAAAACCCCCCTCAACTGCTTTTCAGAGGTGCTGGGGAAAAAGGTTGGCTGTATTAAAATGTGTGAACAAGGACAGGAGATACTAGGTTTTGGTTTGCTTGTTTGTTGTGTATGCCAGTGATTCAGCCAGAAGGGGCCAACCTTTCTAAGCAAAGGAATTGTCAGATAGATGGAAGCACTTGGAACAACACAGTCAAAGTCCTCCTTCACAGAGGTTTGGGATGGAGTCAGTAATCAAATTTTTTGACTGGATTTTAAATTCATACCAGAAAGACATATTAAAAATATGACAAGCTTTGAGAACCTAAAAGATCCAAACCAGTAAATGAGCTTATAAAAAGTTAAAAGAAGCAAGGATCCTCCTATATGAAAAGTAATGGTTTCAAACTTCCTAGACTCGCTTCAAAACTCAGCTGTGTGCTTTGCTTTTGCTCAGTTCCAGAAAACAAACTTGGATGAGGTTAGAGTTTCTTTAGGACTGGGACTTAGAATACTTCTGTGTAGATTAACACTGGCAATTACACATGGTGGACTGAACCATAAAGAAAGTGTTGTTTCTCTCTGATGAAATAATTTCAAAATCCATTCTTGGTTTTAAAGTTTTTAGAGTTGGCAGCAAAAGTGCTTCATGGGATGGAAACACAACTGCAGTCTTTGAACTACATTTTTTCTGAGTAAGAAGCAGAAATACAGTTTTTCTAGCAGACAGACATCTGGCAAAGCAAAAGTTCTGATCTTCGTGGCCATCTCTAGACTGAGTATATAAGGACTGCATTAACTAAGATGATTTTGAGCAAACGCCTTGTGGTCAGGTGTTTTAAAGTGATGTTTTAAAGCATCAGGGCAGCTGGTTAAATTTCATATACATATTGTTCCCTTTGAGTACCATGTGCAGAATTGCTCCCTGTTTAGGTACCTACACTGTAGGTGCCCATACCTGACCTGTTGGCTTTGTAGTCTAGTGACTGTATTTTTCTGAAGGACAAGTTAATCTCCCTGAAAAATCTCTCCTCCAGTCAAGTCATTTATACTTTTGAGGTGTTTTTTTTCTCCCCATGGATGATAGACTGATTCTCACCCACTTTGGTGTGGGTTTTCTGAGTTCTGCAGCTCAGGGAAATGTGATTCCACCCATCTTGTCCTTCCTATTTTGTGCCAAGTATGCTGACAGCCTGCTAATTTCAGTGTGCTGGATATTTCAAAATACACTTTTTTGCTACTGTAATTATAGCTTAACATGAAAACAAAAGCTTTTGGTCCCCTGTGTTACTGGGGAACTGTTTTGACAACAATGCTTCAGCTGGACATTGAGCCTTGGAATGAACATGTAAATGATCTCAAAATAAGCAAGATATCTTTAGCCAGTGACATTTTCTGCCTATAAGGGTCCCTGGTTATTAGGTGTTCATTGGCCTAACTTCTTAATCGTTTTTTTTTTTAAATGCATTTGAAGTGTCTGGAATATAGGTAAAAAGCAGGGGCACATGAGCCAGATGGAAGAGCTCAGGAATGCCATGCCATCCAAAAAGTGTGGGACTAGGAGCAAACTGTGGGAGAAGCACAATAATGAACATTCAAGGCTTGCATCGTGATGTAAGAAGGAAAAAAAAATAGGGTAGGAAGGGAAGACTCATAATGGAAAAAGCAATATACTAACCTGCCAAAGTTAGCTTAAAAGGAGTGATTTTACAATGGCAAATATAACTGCCACAGTAAAGCAGATTTCCCACTCTGTGTGGGAGGTTTCCATGTCGTGGTGAGACACTCTGAGCTGCATGGAATTCCAGTCTGGATACTGTGTGTGCAGGGGATCCTCTAGGTTGTGTTGGTGGGACTGAGAAGATCTGGAGGAGAGAGATACTGATGTAAATGTATCCTGATTTCTGGGAGTAATAAACCAGCTTGTGAGTGCATGACTAGGACTTCAGCATGCCTCGAAAATAATGAGAGAGACAAACCATGATTCAGCTCTAATTTATGCCAGTTTCGCATTAGTAAGTCAGCTGACAGCAGTGGAAGTAGTCCTGAATTTTTGTGATATAAAATCAGAACCAAGAATAGTTTGTGTTCTTGGAATTTGGGCTTCCACACTCCATCAATTTGTATCACAAAGACTACATTATTCAGGCACGAGTTGTTTCATATTTAATATCATATTACATATGTCCCTTGATGAACAAAGGACTGTAATGTAATTGGGTTCAACCATCAGGTTAAACCCTCAAGAGAACAGAGTTCAAGCTGTTAATAAATTACTGCAGAATCCTGACATAAAATTGAACATTGGGAATTCCATCTGTTGTTTTAATAGAGAGAGAGAGAGAACGATTACTTAAATATTTCAGAAAGGCTTGGCTGAGTAATAACCAGAGAGATGAGGTAGAATAGTATTTATGAGTCTGAGCTAATGACTCATTGTGATAGCATTATAAGACAAACAACAGGAAGCTGCTAAAAAACCTTCAGTTTTTCTTTTCTCAGTCTCTTAAGCTTCCCAAAAAATTCTCCATCCTAGAATAAGACATAGCATTAAAAAATTATAAAGTTGACATGGCCTTGGCTTCATTTCTGGAGGCATTACTGCTGTAAAATTGCAAGGTCTAACCTTGATTTAAGTGCCTTGAGTCTGAAATGTCTTGCTCTGAAGCAGTTTTATTGCCTGGTGATGGAACATAGGAAATAAATGACTGCTTTGAAGCTGAGTGGTAGGAGCTGGGTAGAGAAGGGAGGAATCATTGGTTGAGCAAGCAGAAGAGCTTGTGGTATAAGACAAAAGAAAACACTATTAATTAGAGGACATGTAATTTGGGCATTTTTCTTATTCTCAGAAGGAGCTAAAGATGGAATCTGTGTTGAATTCAGCTTTGAAAGAGTACAGGACTGCTTAGATGTGCAGTACAGAAACTAGAGATGCTGCACATAGAGTTGCAGCTTGGCTGAGGGCTCGGAGGCAGCTGATTACCCTTTCCTCCAGCCTTTCCTTTGCAGAAGCTGTCCCTGAAGTGTCCCGAGCACTCTGCTGGGGCGGTGGGGAATGCTGGCCCCCTTTGCTCCCTCCTCTTGGTGACAGCAGCAGCTGCTGGACACGGAGGGAGCAGTGGCTGTGTGGGTCAGGACACCTTTGTGACCTTTGTGGCCATGAGCAGAGCTTTGCTGCTGGGCTGAGACCCGGGCAGGCAGCGCTGGGCACTGCCCAGCCAGCCTCGGAGTGCCAGCTCCATCGGGACATACAACCCCTTCCTGGGAGGGAGGCTGCCAGGAGTTCTTTCAGTTAAAACCAAACTCCTGTTTCTGTGTCAGAATGTACAGAGTTTTTGCATAACAGAAGGCTTCTTTATTGAAGTATGTGCAAAGAATAACATTGCGAGGTTTAAAAATACATCATATTGAATTTTTTTAAAACCGTCACATTTTTGTAACTAGGTCATCTATCCATTAATTCATATCCCTTATTGCTCAGAGATATTAATATAGATATTTTTTTCATAGCATTAATCTCCTGCAATATGAATCTTCTTGTTTCTAAAATAAAACCCATTAAGCATTTGCTGGTTCATAAAAGAATACAATAATCTGATATCCTGATTAGATGTTATTTAATTTGATAATGGTGCGCCAGTGGCTAGGGGGAAACTGTTAAATAAACATGGAAGCATTGCTCTATTAAATAACAGTTAAATCATCCTCTTGATCTATCCTTAAATCTCCCACTTTCTTAGCAGCATTTTTAGGAACGGATTAATGAATTCTGTGGAATAACTTGCATATGCAATTTATAAATGCGATTACTTTCTGTAGTCACAGCAGACCCAGGTGACGACACAACTGCCTTCAAGTTTTTGCCAAAATGTAGAGGTATGCTGTGACATTGGTAAGTTTATGCCCACATTTTCAGCTCCTCATGTCCAGAGGGAATGAACAAGAATGGCACAGACCTTCAGGACAGAGGCAGCACTGGGCAGGATTGCTCCACCTGCAGACTGCCCATGCCTTGGCTGGTCAGGCTGGGAGCACAGGGCCTTCCCCCCTCCTGTGCATGGGGAGGTGCTGATACACCCTGACACCACCTCTGAGTCCCAGGAGGCTGAAAACATTGCACAAAAAGATGCAAATCCTGCTGTTAGCCCTGCCTGTGCACTGGTTTAGGGAGAGGAAGGCTGGGAAGGAGGTGGGAAGTGGAGCAGGGGGAGCTGGCACAGGTGTCACATAGCATCTCAAGGAGAAGGATTCCAGCTTCCTTTATGGGGCTGGAGAAGTGATCCTAAAGCAGGAGCTCCCAGAGGTGTCAGGGCAATTTTGGGCTACTGCAGTGACTTGCAGTCCTTGCAGAGAGAAGGTGCTGCTGTGGAAGAGTGAGCTGGGACTGGTGTTTGTCACAGTGGTAAAGGTGCTGGGGAGTCTTTTCCCATAGCCCCAGGGTTTCTCCAGGAAACAGAGCCTGAGTGTCCATGTGCAGTGCCCAGAGCTGCAGTGTGTGCATCCTGTGATACCTCTGCAGCAAATTGCATTTGCTCCAGTGGAGTTGCTCCAGTTTAGGCCTTCTACATGGTTTGGATTCAAATTATTGCTTGTCACAGCCACCAAAGTCATTTGATGTTAATTCATTGGGGTACTGTGGATTGTCTGTGCTCTCGTCTTGTCTCTTACTGTCAAAGAAACATCCCCAGCTGAAATGTATCCAGGGCTCAGGCACAGCAGCTCGCCTCCTTTTCCTGCAACTCGCAGGAAAGGAAAATTCTTTTTAGTACACAGTGACAAGAAACTAGCTTGTAAGTCAGGTGTAAACTATTAGAATGTTAAAATAATTCTGTGCCAAAGAAATAGCTTATATAAATATTCCTTGTGGGGATTATGCATGAAACCAGTTAGCAGGAATTACTGAGTTTTAGGCAGCCAGAAAACATCAATTTTTTCTATTGATTAAGTGCAGCCTTTCTGTAAATCTCTATTCTTACCTTGGTTGCTGCTATGTTGCTACTTTTTGCACTCTGCTTTGGGGTTGCTCTTGCTCTTTGGCTTGTTTGGTTGGTTTTTCTTTTTTTTTTTTTTTTTTTTTTTAATTTTTAAATTCTTTTTTCCTCCAATCTCTTGTGGGTTCCCAAGAGTTAGAAGTCTTGGGAAATGATGATAGAATGTGATTTGTTTTACAAGTCTGGAAGAACTCTCTGTAAAAGTGAAGATGGGACCTGGAACAGGGTCTTAGTTTGAGGATTACAGATACCATATATAACCCCTGAAAACACATGTGGATCTCATCCAGTATGAGAAAAATGTGAGCTAATAATTTGTTATTGCATACTTTAAACGTTTTTTCTAAAAAATGAAGAATAACTAACCGGAAAGGTTCCTTTGATATTTTTTTAAAATTTCAGTTGGTTTAATATACAATAGTTATATACTTATTTACAATAAGTTATATACTTATTTTTTAAGCTTATGTTTTGAGAAATTTTAAAATTCAAGTGAATTTTATGTAAGTCTTTTCAGACCTTGCTTCTGTTTGCATTATCATTCACATGCCCCTGGCATGCTTTAAGGGACAGTGGCTTGAATCCCATAAGAATAAAATAATTTTAAATGGCAAAAGACATGTCAAAAATGTCTATTTTATTTTATAGTGAGATAATTAGTCTGATTTGCACAGGAATTAAAAATGTATTTATTAGAATATATTGCTAGCTAATGGAGAAAAGGTCAGGTTTTTGTATTATCTTAGTAAAAATATGTTTTTTGGATCAAAAAATTTTAGTGTATGTTTCTCAGACATGGATGAGGGAAGGCTATTTTTTGGCTTTCTTGTGCTCTTTTTGCCTTTTATTTCAGCAATAGGGTTTTGTTGCTTGAGCAGGTAACTTCAAATATGTTACAAATCTAACCTAGACTACTGATGAATCACATGGCCTTTGCAAGAAATAAAAAATAAAATAAAATTTTAAAAAAAGCAAACTTTTCTCTGAAATCTGTGCCAGGAGTTGGAACTTTGTGAAGGATGATCAGCTTTTTGTAAAGAGTGCTCAGGTTCTTCTGCATAGCTTTCTGCAAAGGTGCCTTGTGTTTACAAACCAGCTCACAAAATTCAGGGTGTGAGAATTCGGAAGTGATGCTCCAAAAATTCTACCTTGAACTTTGCCTTTACATGAGATGTGAAGAAAATGCCAGTGGGATCATGCACAGGATGAACCTCTTTTATCTGCTGATTTTCAAACTTCTTTTAAGGATGTTGTCTAGGAGATCCTGTATGTTTAAAGAAGGTACAAGTGAATAGGATCCTTTATTTTGGGAGTTAATGCTTATTTACAGCTTGTCTTAGTCTTCATGCCATTGACTTTGTGAGCCATTCTGCCACTGATCTTTGAGATTTTTCACAGTAGTTAGTTCTGCAGAATTAGCTGGCTCTGGTTTGCTTTAGGCTGAGGTAATGGTGCTGTGCTTGGAGGTATTGGGTTTCTTGAATCCCCACTAAAGTTCACACAGCAGCATTGCCACTGTTGGAAAAGGTGAATCAAGCAGCTGAATTCCATTTTTTGCACCTCTCTGTTTACTTTCTCCAGTGAACACTGAACTTTAAAGGACTATAGTAACTACTTGAAATAATTGAATGTTTCAGGATTTGGACTATTTTGGCTGGTGGAATTCAGGAGTTGTGGCTGGAATTGAATTGCACACTCAGCCCAAGTATGATCAAAGCTAAGGTACTTTTTGCTGCTGCTGTAAAAAACCAAAACAACAACTTGGCCTTAGGTGATTTTCCCTCAATGAAAGAAGTGTTTTCAAAAGCTCTCACACCTCTGTTTCTTGGCCTTCTAAAATTGCTGAGCAATTACCTGTCTGTGTAGGCAAGCAAGGGCTTTGAGAAACCAAATGCCTCACACTTATCTGTACTTACATTGTCCATCTGTCCATGAAAATAACGTGGTATTCTCAAATATTTAAAAGCTTGACAAAACCTGTTCAGCAGGCTTGGAACCAATGGGTTGTTAAGGTAGCTTTTTTTTTTTTTTTGAAGCATCTAAACAAACATTAAGTTGTCAGGTGGAAGAAGGCTGTCTCTCAGGAGATGGGAGAGAACAGGGAGCTGCACCTTCTCTGTGAGTGCTCAAGGGCTGTGGTGGTTCTGAGCAGCAGAAGTCAATAAGGCTCAGGCAGCAGGATTCATTTCAAAGGTGATGTTCCCATACCATCTGGGATTAATACACACTACAGGATGATTCATAAAACTGCACGGAAATGATGTCTGTTCATCCAATACCTTTGGCACTCAGCACTATTCATAAAAGTGTAAATGTTCTGTTCCTTTGAAATAGGGACTTGACAGTGTATAGGGTTCCCTGCTTCTTGTTAGCATCTCATCTAAGCTAGGAGTGGACAGGGAACATTTTTATTTCTCCTGTGTCTCGGGGGAAGGGCAGATCAGTCTACTTCTGCATTATTCTGCCTACCAGTGGTCTTAGCTATAAAGTTATAAATGGTAATTTTCCTGCTGAAACGGCTCTTGGATGAGTTGAAGATCAACTAGGCAAAAGAGTTTGGTATTCACTATAGAAAAATGTAAGACACCAAGACTAGAATTCTCCTTGGACTGTACTTAGACCCTTTAAAAGTACCACAAATGTTACTGAAACAATCAACCCCAAAACAAGCCCCAACATTTTAAGGCAAAACAAGCCCTGGGCAAAACTAAGTAGAGCCTCAGCATTCATTATACATTACAGGATGCTTATTCCTATAGCTGCAGGTGATCCAGGTACTCCATAGCAACAACCTTGAAGCATTTAAAAAAAATTGTATCATTAAAAAGTAATAGTTGCAGGGACTCTTCAAACGCAATTTTAATACTTGACAGACTATTAGAATTTTGGAAACTGAACTTTATTTTTATAGTCACTCTCATGACAAAGATTTTTAGCAGAAAAATTTACTCTAAAAACCCATAAAGTAATACTCCCCAAGTGAAGGAGTGGGGTTTCTTACAATGCTTTTTCATGCAAGCTCAATCCCAGAAGGAGCAGCTGCAGTATACCACAGGCAGCTTTGAGCAGTAGAACTGGGGGGAAATGGCTGCACAGTCTGCAGATCCTGATTAGAAAATTGAATGAGAACCTAAAACTTGTCTGAATTAACAATTTATGTCGGAAGTCCTATTGAAATGAGTAACTTGGCCACAGAGTATTTCTGAAAAATCTCATTTTACAAGTCAAAAATATCACTTTACAGGACCACTTATGTTCACCAAGCAAGTTAAATGGCATTGAGAGCCCTTTGCCAATAGCTTCAGTAAGAAGTGGGAGATTAATCCAACACTTGCATTCAAGAGCCAGGGATCCAAAGTCACACACAGCCTGACATGACAGTTTTCTGGTACCTGGTGACAATGCAGAAAGTGCCCTCGGGGTAGCTCAGTGATCCTGAGCTGTTTGGTCATCTGGGATGCAGGAAACCTACTGTGACATTTCTGCAGTGGAACAAAAAGAAATGGGGGAACTTCAGAACCTCACATGGAATAGTTATTTTCTGCCTGGCTATGTTATCTGCTAAACTTGTCCTTCTTCATTTGGAAAACATAGATTGCTCTGCTCCTGGGGATTGACCTGAACCTGGCATGAGTCCATGGTATCCAGCCTGGTAGCTGGGACTAGGGCTCTTCCCTGTGCATTAGTCCAGACTCAGGAGGTTGATGTGGACCCTCAGTACAAGGAATTGTGTGTGTGCAGAGCAGAAAAGCTGTGGTCATCTTGTTTCATTAGCACATGTTTGGTTTTAGTATAGGTGAAGGGATGCCAAATCAAGTGAACACACCTCAGGGCCAGAAATAGGATCCTGGTGCTGGGCTGTAGGATGGCCTCACTCATGTTAGTGAGGGGAAGAAAAGTTTTTCTCCCCAAAAATTAGATGTTAGAGAAGCAACTGCTGGAGCTGTAATGCTCCTGAAAGCACTGGGAATGCAAAACCTCAGTGGTGGTGGTTCTGGTCATAAGGGCTGCCTCTGGCTCAGGTGAGTGGGAAAAACTCATCTGGAACTGGCTTCTGTGATGGAGGAAATGGGGTCACCTTCCTTTCAGACTTAACTTCTGCTCTGTTCACTTCAATACACTTCTTGTTCTGGCATTGGTGTGCTGGGCAGCCGGGTAGGGATGTGAGCACAGATTTTAAGTGTATTGAATATGTTCAGAACAGAGCAGCTGCAGCAAGCAATGCCAGAGCCCAGGCCACCAGGCAGCAACCCAGAGCATCTGCTCAGTGCCTCCCCTGAGCACCAGTGCTGGGCTGTAGCAGCTCCCTGGTACTGGGAACAAATGGCCCTTTTCATTGACCAAGGGGCTGATGGTTCTGGAAAGCCAAGTGTGGCCTGGGCGAGACTGCAGTGACCCAGGACACGTCTGAAAGGGAATGTTTGTGCCAGTGCCTGATCCCTCTCCGTAGGGTGCTCCTGTTTGCTTGCAAGCAGATGCTCTCCCTGTGCTTGCACATCCTGCTCGGGAAACTAATTCAGTGTCTGTGTGGTGGAAGCAAAGGTCTGAGAGGACTGAAATGAGAATGAAGGCTGTAACACCTCCTCAAAGTAAGAGTGCCAAATGGACTCTTAATCCCTAAAATAACTGGTTTAGTAGAACTCAAAACAAGAAGTAGAACTCAAAACATGTTTTCTAAAGAAATCTTCATCTACTGGGCCATTTTTCTTGAGCCTGCACTTCTCAGTAGGTGAGTTATGGCCCCTTCTAGCTCCTCTGGAAAACTCTCCCTCACCTCAGAGGTGGAGCTGCTGGAGTGGCCACTGGCCAGAGGTGATCCTGCTCTTCCTCTTCTGCCAGCTCTGGAAATTGCCTCACCATCTGTGGGGCTTGTTCAGAGCACTGAATTGGCAGAAAACTACCTCAGGGAGATTTTTAAAGGTTCTTCCAGATGAGCATGTTCATTTACTACAAGGAAAGGTATAATTTCCCTGTCCCTTGGCACTGTGTTGTCTGACCAGGATGTGGGTGCCAGCACAAGCTGGTTGGGCCACGGAGAATATACAAGGGCTCACCAAAATCACCCTTTTTCCACATCAAGATGGGGCTCCTTACTGAAGCAGCCCATAAGGATGGTGGACTGTAATATATGCATTGGTGTAATGAAAATCCTTGAGAATGAAAGATGAAATCCTGGCATCATTAAAATCAGTGGAAAAATGTGCTGAATGCTATTAAGGTATTTTACCATAAAAAGTAGGGGTCTCTATTAACCCATCAGGCTCTTCATACCTTCAACCCTTTCATGGCTTAAGAGCAATTTTCTGGTGGAAGTTTTAATTTTGTTTTCTGGTAACTTAGAAAAATATCAAGCTCTATACACTAGGTCAATGCTTCCCTTCCCACCTTCCCCTTTGAACTTATGAGAAAGCAAATGTTGCAATCTGTTTTCCCTGGCCCATAACAAAGAGATGCTCTCTCAGCTAGGCACACTTTAAAAGTGAAAGATCAAGACTTAAAGAGAAATATTAAGGGCATGAAGTTATCGAATAATGCAGAAGTTTGCATCTCTGAATTAATCACTATAAATCTTGATGTTCTTGCAAACCACCACTTCTTTTCCCAAAGTCAGAAGAGAGCTTGTCCCTTGATTTCCTGTTGGACCATGGGATAAGACATACTTACCCATGTGAAGTTTAGGTTTGCCTATGTTGCAGATTGAGGCTATGTAGAAAACACAGTCCTTCTGGTTTTTTGGGTTTAAAAATCTCAAGCTGCACTCTTCCCACTGAATGGGCTGGAGTGCTACAGAACCAGAGGCACTCTAGTTTCAGCTTCATGGAGCCTGTGGTGACAATGCAAATGCAAAAACCTTTTGCAGAATTTGAAATGTAAGTTATATTGGTATTATATAGGACATTGGGGACATAGGAGTCATTTGGCATTGACTTCATACTGGCATATTTATATTCACGTTTTTCTATTTATGATCATTTAGGAATAGGATCAGGAAATGGATATTGAAACATTACTTGCCAAAAGCAAAGACGACTGAAACAGATGACGTGATCTTTAGAGTAATTTTGTACAATTGGGGAAAGAGAGGAGTAAAGGAGAAAACCAGTTTACATGTCAGTTCTGTGAACTTCAGAATAGAAAGGCCAGAAACTACAGTGAGAAATGATCTGAAACAGTCAGCAGCATTGCTTTATTGTGAGAAATGATGATGATAAACTTGGCTACAAAGACAGTGAGAAATTTTGTGGTGTAAAAGATCACAGTCCAGAGTTACCAGGTTCACAAGACTGAAATCAGAACTGGAACTGGATGCCAGCAGAATCAGACACTTTGGCTCCACAGAAGAAAACTGGGCAAGAATAAAGATTTTTTCATCCAAATGCCATGGCTCCAGTCCCTGACTCTGAGAAAAACATACAGAAGATCTTGGTTATTGTTTTCCCTGAAGATGTCTTGTACAACTTGATAAAGCACAGTAAATTGCATTTACTTATTAGGGTGTTTAGAATAGGGTAAAGCTCTAGGCTAAAGATAGGAGCATGGGCAGTAGGTTTGGAGTGACCTTTTCAGTTGCTCTTTTCTGCCCTGACCCAAGAAGCTGCACTGTCATTATCCTTTCATAGTTCACTTCTCTGAAAAGAAAACTTATTTCCTCTTTAAGTCTCCATGAAGACTACTGTTTTTAGCCCAGTTCCTTGAGCTGTTGCTATTATAACTTAAGCTAAAAACTTTTGGTAGCAGCAGCTTCAAAGATAGCTGGGAAATTGGATCAGTTTCCCTCCCAGCCTTGGTTTTCCCAAGCTAGATGAACCACTTGCTTCTTTCTACCAGAAATCTTGTCTGGCATGAGAATCTCTTGTTTCCTCTGTTCTGTGTTGGCTTTACCAGTTTGTATCAGCTTCTGTACTTACTCCTAAAATACTTTTGGAACTGGTTATCCTGGGGCTACTTCTGAAGTCCTTTCCCTACAGTTTTCCTCACTTATCAATTCCAGAGAGTTTTAGCAAATTTTGTTTAAGAAAATCTCTAGTGTTAATATTCTGGATGACTTCAGGAAATTTTTTCACTTAGTTTCCCTTCCTTAAAATCTGCTCTTTTGAAATAAAACTCATAGTTAGAGATCAACATTTGTTTCTTTTTCCATTTAACTAAACGCAAGCAACTTATGATAACTTCAACTTTCTTTTGCATGCACAACTCTCTTATAGTGTGATTTCTAAAAGTCTAATATAACCTTGCTAGTTAGTTTGATAATTATTTCATAAAGAAATCTGCCAGCTGCCATGTTTAGGAATAACTTTTTCACATCATTAGTAGAAAACACTGTTTCATGTGAGCAAAGTTAAGATTGCTCATTATAGAATTCTTGTTAGTGTTCAGCTTCCTAATATGAGTGGATTTCAGTAGTAGGTTATTGAAGTGATCTTAGCAGAACTTCTTCTCGTGCTTCTTCCACATTTTGAAAAGCTTTAGATCTTTAACTGCTTATCTCATTATAGTTTATTACAACATTGATAAATAATTCTACTTTGCTGTAATAGGTTTCTCACCTTTTGTTTCTTAATGCTAACTGCAGGTACCTGTACTGGGATTAGGGTGAGGTTCCCTTGGTTTTGAGTGCCTGTAAAATGTCTTCCGTCAGTTAGCTGAAGTTTAGCAAGTTTCTCTTCATTTTTCTGTTCAAATTTCTTGTATTACACAAGACAGTAAGGGCAGGCATCCATTTTCAACTACATTGAAGCTTTCCATGCAATTTTAGATGTTTAAGGTCTGTTGAGCAGTTAAAGCAGATTTGCGCAGGTCCAGGACTTTATCTGCTCGTGTGTGTGTGCAGTGACTCAGAGTGCAGAGTGGTTATGCATGTGCAGGAGCTGAGCTCAGCTCTGCAAGTGAAGTGGTTACATCAGGCCTCCTGCTATCATCTGAGGTGCCCTTAACATGAACACATATTTATGTGATCATTAACTACTTTACAATGAGTATTTTCCTGCCTTTTTAAAGAAGCCCAGTAAACAACTAGGAAATTGCAGAAGGATGGTTTGTTCCCTGAGATCTGCTGAACTGGGAGAAACTTTTTCAGAAATAAGCAGCTGACCAAGACAGTATTTGATCTGAAATACTGGGGCAGCAATGTCATTGCTGTGGTCTGAGGTTGCAAGAGTCTAGCTCAGTGCTCTGCAATAGGTTATTTTATCTTCCAGGTTTTAATTCTCTGCCCAGGAGATAGAGAATCACATTTAGCTTTCTCATAATGGTGGTTTGTTGGGATTAATTTCTGCAGGCTGCTGAATTTGGCAGATGAGGATCTTCATAAATCAGACTTTCTAGACGTGAATTGCAATCTGGACCCCTCCTTTGGGACCCCTTTGGAAGGCAAGTACATTGAGACATTTTCTCTTGGATTATTGTACAGCAAGACTGCTATAGATATATTAGCCAGTTTAACTTTTTTAGCCTTTTCAATATGTCCTGTCTCTTACAGAGCCTATTATTCCTGACAAAATGATCAGAAAGTTATGTTTTGAAGTGTGGACTGTTTGTTCCTCACCACAGTTGCTCAGGACTCATCCTGGCTTGTCATGTGCTCGTGTGCCCAGAGACCAGCTGCAGTTTCAAAGTGGATTTGCTGTGCAGCGGTAGAAATTTCTTGGAAAATAGGTAATCTGATATATTAGTTTATATTAAACCATGAGGACTATTATTCATGCTGTTCCTGGTCTTCATCATCGTGGCTGTCAGTCTGATATCCCTTCTCATCAGCTGGGTAGACAGGGCTGAAAGCCTCAGGCATGTCTATGAAGCAGAGAAAGAAGCAGCACTCCAAGGCTGCCTGGCAAAAGTAGCCTTCTCTTGTCAACGGGGACAAAAAGAGAAGGATGGAGGTCACATTGAGGGTTTTAAAACAATTTTGTCGTGGGGCTGGGAGGTGTGTGTTGATTTTTTTTGTTGTTGTCGTTTTGTTTTTGAGGGGGAGGGAGAGGCAGAAAGGCACTGGTGTAGCCTTTGCCTGTGCTTGACTTGGCTTAAGAAAGCACTGCAAAGCTGTAATGTACCTCTGTGTCCTAAACTGCAACAGCAAACTGAGATAGTGCTAAACCTGACCCTGGGGACTGCTCATGGGGGACTGCTGTCACCCAGGTCCATTTCTTAGAAATGCTTTTAGTAAGCATGATTAATGTAGTCAATCTCTTGATGATCTGAGCTAGTGGATTCTTTTTTGTCAAGTTTTGCTAACCACAAAATCAGCCAGTCACCACCAAAGCATATGCAATGCTTTGAAAAAGAGAAAAACACATGCCAGATTATAAAGGTAAGATTTTAAATATGCAGCTATCTAGATAATTGGGAATACTGGAAATATTCCTGGAAATACTTATGCATATACTTAACCTTAAGCATACACATAATTCTAGTAACTTCAGTGGGACTATATATATTTCTAAAGTGGATCACCTGTGTGTTTGAGAAGACAAAGCCATTAAGCTTCTCTGCATGCAGAATCTGATCCTGTGACTAAGTCTTTGTGTATCATGCTGTAAATTTACCCTGGAGCTTGCCATAAAGTCAGTGCTTTAAAAGAGTATATTTGAAGAGCTTCAGTAGAGTCTCAAGGCAGTTATAATAGTGAGTATTTGATTTACAGCATGCCATTGAATTAGAAGGCTATTTGAAAGAGGATTTATGTTAAAATAATATAGACAGTGATTTAGAGCATGGATTGTGGCCATAAGTATGGGCAAACCAGAAGAGTTTATTGCAGCAAACAGCTCATTGCCTTCTGCGGAAAAAACACTGAAGTAGAAAATTTGGAGATTGTCATCTTGGCTGAGTATATCTGTTCACTAAAAATACTGGTCAACACATGGCTTTTCAAAGTACAGAGGACTTTCAACAACATTTTGTGTAACCAGCACTGGATAGAATTATCAATGAGCTGGAACAGTGATTTGGAAAGGAGAACCATGGAATCAATAAACCAGCTGGGACAACGAATCCAAGAAATATACATTTCTTGGAAAATGACAAAGCATTTGGCAATAAGTGCTACAAAAGAAAGCTGATCTGAGAATTTTGCCAAATTCCTCAATGATACTGAGATGGCTCCTGAATAGACACATGCCTTGACCTGATTAGTAAACATTTGGGTTTTATACAAAAATCTAGAAATTAAATCTTAAAATAATAATTTCAATTTTTTTATAACTCTCTCAATCACTCTCAGTATTGTTTTCCTAATTTCTTATTGGAAGCTTAAAATGCTATCAGCTGGCATAAATTACCTGACTTTTGTGAAGATGGGCTGGTACAAATGATGTGAGGCTTAATCTATCTCCTCCAACATGTCTCTTCCCTGCCTTTATAATATTACAGTCTGTTATTTTGGACTTAAGTGGATTTTTAAGATGCATGAGGCCGCTGTGAAAAACGAAAACTTATTTTCAACATAATGCTGAACTTAGCATACACTTGTAAAGTGAAAACTGTGAGAGCTCTCTGTGTGAACTTGCACTGGGAGACAGGCAAAGCCCACGGTGACTCATTTGGTGACAAAGTGCACCTGAGCCAGCCCAGAACGTTTCCTGTTGCTGCACAAGGAGCACACGGCCGTGCCAGAAGGTGGGACGGGCAGAAACCATGGGACTTGTACAACTTCTTGGTTTGGATGGCTGTCTATAATTCTGATAACAAACTGCTGATTAGGGGGTTGCCAAGCTTATCAGCTGAACTCTCAGGTGCTCGTTTTGTTGTTTTTTTTTTTTTTAATGCTAACACTTGGAAAACAAACCAGTAATGATCCTCTGTGGGCTGCAGTTCCCTGCTGAGAGAAGCTGGTCAGGCTGCTTCCCCTTTGAAAAACATCATATTCATTCTTAGAGCCTGAAGTCGCTGGGTAAAACTTCGCTGGATTCACTGGGAGAGGCAGCACTGCTTTCTGTACCAGGAGCCTCACGAGTGAAGTTCCTCCCTAGGACTGTAAGGATAGAGCAGATAAAAACTGATATGGGACAAATGCCGAGGACAGAAAGGTCTGTGCAGTGAAATGATGCATGAAATATTAAGGGGGCGGTGTTTGGCAGCTTCATTAGGAGGCCAGGGGAAGCATTCTGCACACCAAGAAAGGATGAAGGCAACTGTGTCTTGGAAACTTGACAAAGAGATCTTTGTGTTCTCCTCTCTTGTTTGGTTTAACATCGTCACACTCCTCTCTCTTCCCGGAAAATGCTCTCAGCCACAGCAGAGGAGCCTGTGTTTCTGTTTGGGTGGATGTGCAGGTCTCCCTCCATCCCCTACCCTGACACACTGAATCAGTCTCCTGCTGGATCCACATGGATTCACACAAACTATGGGAGTGGACAGAGGGAGCTCTCCTGCTCCTGTTTCAGGCAGGCTGTGTGTTCAGCCAGACATTTCAAGATCAATTATTCTCAAATTTGAGTTTGAGCTAGTGAATGAAAGGTTTTGAAAACTTGAATGATTTCTTGTTTTTTTTTAATGGGAAAACACAACTTCATCCCAGTGCTCAAAGGATGATGTGTGCCTCAGTCCAACATGGAGAGAGTTGATGGCAAGAGCACAGATGAAGGAGCTCATAAATAAGTGGCAGTAGAGCTGCTCAGAAATAGCAGCAACAGTGCTGGAAATTGAACAAAATTAACTCCCTGCAAAAAGAAGAAACTTGAAAACATGTGGAAGAAAAAAGCAGTCCAAAGAAAATTATTTTGATGCTCTCTGGGAAAATAAAATAGACAAGGTTGAACTGCATATAGTCAGATCATGATTCCTTTTTTGGACATGAAAATTTCAGAAACATTTAGTAATATAAACTTCTTACCCCAAAAGTGGTTGCAGAGAATATTAAGAAAATGTTCTTTGAATCATAGAATGCTAATTAATATTCTTAATGTACTTTATCAACTTTATGGACAGAAAAAAATTACAAATTGTAAGTATGTCATAGACACAGATGAATAGGCAGTAAAATCTAAAGACCTACAGAGAAAACAATTTTTAAGGTAAATTAATCATAATGCATTGGAGATATTTTTCTACTTCTGTTGAAGCAAAAGTAGGAAGCAGCATTGCTACTCCTTCTCACAGGAAAGCATCCTGCTTCATATAGAAACAAGGAAATGCAACTTCTTTTGTCAGAGGGCTTTAAGAAATTTTCCACCACTAGTACTCGTCCTTTAGGCCCCTTTGTCTCAGGCACCTGTCAGCTCCTTTATGGCTCTGCAGAGGTAAAGCCTCTGTGATAGAAGGAGGAGACAGCAAAGGAAGCAAAGCAGCACAGTGACCTTGCAGGTCACAGGTCAACCAGTGCTTGTCCCAGTTGTTTAGGATCCTATTTGCCTTGCAATCCAGCTGCAGGACAGATGTTTTCCATATAGCTTCTTCTAAAGCTCTGAGAAGATTATAGATCTCCATTTTATGCCATCAAGAAGAGTAGTCTCTGGCAGACATTTTCATGGGCTGGTTCTAGAAATGCTTTCTCTTGGATGCATAACTGTGAACAGTCACCAGGAAACAAGGATCCCTTCCTTGTCCCTAGTCAATGCACCTGGGTTTAGTGCTTGGTTTTAAAGTGCAGGATGAGTTTAGCAAAAGAGTAGCTATACAAGCAGAACTGCCATACTTCAGTAATTACTGTGAGTGATACAGATCTCCTGTGTAGCTGGATACAGCAGAGGGACTGGAGGGATGCTGGTTTGTTGCTTGCATTAAAGGTGATTTGTGCTGATTCTTCTGTTGCAGGGAGTGAAAACCTGCAAATGTTTGGTTTGAGAAGTGCAGGGAAGTTGTTCTCCTTGATTCTGAATGAGTCCAAAACAAAATAGGTAAGACAAATATCTTTACTGGCAGTGTATGACTGTTCCTGTGCCATATGTGTGATGGAAGATTTATGTTATGGGTAATGCTCAGATTTATTGAAAATATTGGTTGACTTCCTCAGCAGGCCAGAAATCATCTTGCAATAAAACACAGAATGTTATTACTTCTCTGGGTTACTGCTGTTACAAGTTGATGACTGCACGATGAGAAATTTAAATTTTTCAGTGATAACATTTAACAGAGGCAGTCTCAGGCAAAGAGCAGAGGCAATTGCAAGCATTTGGGTAAGTGCATGGGCACTGCAGTTAGACTATTTTAAGAACCCCTTACTGTATCCATCATAAAAACAACCTCTAGTACATGAGAAGATTGATAACACACTCTGTGCTGTACATGATTTTCATTCAGTCTGTAGATTACAAAAGTGAAAACAAGTTGCATCACATCAGAATCACAGTATATCATGTCTCCAGGCTAAACTAGAAGTCTTTTAAGGAGGTCCTTCAGTTCAAAACAAGTTTTATTTACTTAATTAATGCCTGAAAATACCCTATAGTTTTATAGTTTTACTGTGGAAAGGAGTTCTTTCTTCTCTCTTTTTTTTAAGTGTACTGAATGCTTGATTATACCTAATTGTCATCCCAGGCTTATACACTGAAGAAAGAAACTCCTTTTGCAAGATTCTGGCTGTATTTTGTAACACATTAGAGGAACTCTCATATGGATTACATCTCCCAAGTCTGCTGGTGCCTGACATATGTTCTGTGAAAAAGAAAAATGACATATTGTTCTGTAAAACTATTCCCCGTGTCTCCCAACTTGCCAAGTTTACTATACATTATGTGAGGGGAAAAAATGTCCAGAATATTTCAGGAAAAGTGGAACAAACAATTGTAGTTGATTATGACAGCAGTGAATATACTTGTAAGTGTAAATGCTGGTATCAGGAATATTCTTTAAGCTCTTTGGAATGCTTTCACTCGGCATATTTCAGATTTCCTGGTTTGTACCCTGAAGAACAGGCCCAGCCCTGTTTATATATATCAATTGAGTGTTATTAAGCAATGCTAGGTGTGATGAGCAAACCACGAATGACAGATAACAGCTTTCACAGTGCTTTTTGAAATGCACATCAATGATGCTTCGCCATAGAAGCCTGTATACAAAACACCACACTTAACTGTTGGCATTAAAGAAACTCAGAAGATAATAGAGCAGAAAGAACATGTCCTTGGACTGGTTTATAGAGTGCAATTACATTTTCATGTGTAAAAGGTCCTTGAATGAGGAACTTTAGCTTTGCTTTCTCTGGAGATTGCAAGAGAAATAAAACATTGATCCTTGGAAATGAGAATTTCAAGACAATTGTATTTCAATATAGTCCATTAGATCTCACATGCTACTTCTGGTGCTGTTTGGATAGAAACATGCAGAGATTAACTGCTTCAAGAAGTGGAGGTGATAAGGATGTAGGGATCTTCTTCTTTAGGGTCAACACCAAATTCAGGATTAAGGGGATACCCTCTGGCTTGGTGTCTTGATCTCAGGCTCAGTCCCATCGTGTCCATCCACATTCTGACTGACTGCAGCTCACCACAGCTCTAAGATGCAGATCCCACTCAGTGTGCATGATGAGGTTTCTCTTTGGTATCACATGTGCTTGCAGGGATATTTGGCATCTAAACACATTGTGGGCATAAAGATGAATTATTGTTTAGCCCTGTTTTGAGTGCTTATCACAGGCCCTGGCATTCATAGAGAATTTCAAACACCCTGTCCACTAGAATGGTGACAGGATCATGCACAACCAATCCAGGAGGTTTTTGAAGTGTACTGAGGATATCATATTGTAGCAGGTGGTGACTGAACTGATTGCTGGACCCATTACACACAAAGAAGGAAGAACTGGTTGAAAAGGTGAAGGTCAAGGGCAGCCTTGGCTGCAATGAGGGTGAGACTTGGCAAATCCCCACGTGAGACACTTGGAGGAATGAGGGGCCCAGGAGAGTGAGTCAGTCTTTAAGGACAAACCTCCTTAGGGCATAAGAGTAGTCTATTGCAATAAATGGAAAGTAAAACAAGAGAAACAGAGGGCAAGCATGAGTGGAGAGGGGATTCCTGGCCCAGCTCAGATGCACAGAGGGAGCACACTGAAAGAGGAAGCAGAGATGGCAGCACAGAAGGTATTCAGAGACACTTCTTGAGCATGCAGACAAAGAACTGCAAAAGCCAAAGCTCAAGCTGAGTTGAAATTAGCAAATGACGTAAAAAGGTATAAAGGGGTGGGCTTTGTGAGCTTATATGCCTGGAAAGAGTGGCCAGTGTCAGCCTGGGTTCAGTGACCACACAGCAAGTCTGTTGTGACGAGGCAGGTTCAAGGTCAAGGCAGGGAATGAAGGCAGCAGGTCGGGATCAGGGAGGCAGGGGACTGGGCACTGACACAGCTGCAGCACAGCTGCAGTGCTGCTCAGGCACAGGCCAAGTGCAAGCGCCTCAGCTTGAAAGCAGCTCCCAAGGGAGGGAGAGGCAGGCAAGCCTTGCTGAGGCTGTCTCTAGCTTTATTCCCAACAAATAGCTCAGATCAGCAAAAAGGCTGACCTTGAACTCAGTCAAATCAACTCCTAAACCAACTAAAATCCTGGCAGGGGGAGTTGAATCAGGGCCCTGATGCACTACAGGCTGGGGATTTGCTATGCAGAAATCAGTATTACAGAATAAAACCTGGGAGACCTGGTGGACAAGGAGCTGACTGTGAGTCAGCAGCATGCTCTTGTAGCAAAGCGAGGCTGACAGCACTCCAAGCTCGGGGAGCCAAAGGCCAGGCAGCTCTGAAGGGGAGGCATTAGTCCCTCTGTTTACTGTGCCCCATTTTGGGCTCCCCATCACAAGAAAATGAAGCACTAATGCAGGGCCAGTGGCAGCTTGCCAAGATATTGTGTGGCTGGAGTTTCTGAGAGAGGGGGGAGCTGCTGAGAGAGCTTGTTCAGCCCTAAGGAGAGGTGATTCAGGGAGAACCCCCTGGTGCATGCAGCTACTGAGGGGCGTGAGGAGAAGATGGAGCCCAGCTTTTCCCAGAGAGGGACAGAGGCAGTAAAGATGTGTTGAAACGTGAGAAATTTTGACTTGATGCAGTGATTTTCATTTTTGCTGGGGGGGTGGTGGAGCACTGGAACGAGCAGGATGCCCAGGGAGGCTGCAGCATCCCCCAGCCTTGGAGATGCTCCAAACCAACCTGCACGAAGCCCCAGGCAGCCTGAGCAGCAACCAGAGGGGAGGGCAGCATCCCACAAGTGGGATTGCACATGGCAGCAAGGTGCTTGGTTTGGTGTTAAAATGCAAGTCTGAGGACAGAGGTTTGTACTTAGCAACATTTCTAATTCTTAGGAACACGTACACATCATTCTGCTCCAACATCTGTTAATAATAGAGTATGAAACAATACGACTTTCTAATGGAACTGTCGAGAAGAGCAACAGATGGAAAATTTTGTGCAAACTATGTCATATCAATATGATTTAATTTTTGTGTTTGCCTGGGACTCTGATAATAAACTGGCCTGATTGTGTGGCAGAAGTACAGCAACACTTGAGAACTACTACAAGCCCCGTTTTCCCTTCACCACCACTGAGGAGCAAAGCCCTGAAATAAAACAGTGAGGTGGCTCCACAGGCTTGCTGCTGTCATCTTTTCTGAACTCTCTCAGGCACAACCTCTCAAATGCCAAACAGGATGGTGTTCCTACCACCCTTCTGCTCTTAAACTGAATCTACAGCTCCAGTGGTTAGGGTAGGCAGCAGGACTAACTCCAGTAAATAAAGCTATCAGATGTGTTAATGCAGTAGGGCTGTACTGTCCCTAGGACAGCCCACTGGCCTTGCTTTTCTGGAGATGGCACTTCCTTCTGATTTCATTTTACCTATTAAACTCAAATTTTAGCTATTAAACTCAATAATTTCTTCAGTAAGCGTACTAATAAACATGAAAGTTTATTATATTAGTTAATTGCTGGGATTACACTCCCATCTGTTGTGCTTAGAACCTTCCCATTTGCTTTGTGTCTTTGGTATCAGATGCAGTGGTGAGTCAAAAATGGCAAATGCATATAGGGACCTTAACCCATCTGCCTGAAGTACTTGTAGCTATTTTGCACAATGGTAACTGGGTCTGCTGTCCTTACACCTCTGAATGAAGAAACCTGCAGAAGATGTATTCGACATTTCAGTGATTTACCTGTGATCCAGTTGCATAACAAAGTGCTAAAACAAATAGCATTGTAGGAAGACTTCCTTAAATACCTGCCATATTCCTACATTAGGATTCATACACTACACAGGGATACAGCTTTTCCTTTATAGGCAAAAAAAAAAGAAAAATCATTTTGTTAGAGGGAATTTACTTATTCCTAAGAAGAAAGGTTGGCACTGCTGAATTACCTTGTAGAATGAATTATGAGCAAAGCACCCTCAAGAAAAGATGAGGACAAATTTCTGGCCAAGGAACCTGGCACTGAGGGCTCCCCATTATGTCAGCCACAACGTCAGAAGAGGGTTAGGGACATTCTACATCTTATATCTTATCATTCTTATATCTTTTGATATAAGTAACCATACAGTGATTTTTAATCTTTTAATGCAATAAACAAAAAAATACACTGTCTCTACTGGCTATTTGTAAATTATATACTGTTTTTAGAGCTGAGAGACTGGCTTTTTTATAAAGAATTTTCATATAAAACATCTGTCAGTATATACTCTTTTATGTGTATGCTAATGCATAAATAGGGCCTTAATCCATGGCAAGTAAATAGCTGGAAACTGTTTTTTTAATATTTAGGATTCCTTGATTTACTGCTTGAAATTTTTTGGTAGACACAGCAGATAGTTTCTAATGCAGCCTAGAGACTTTTAACATCTTCATTTTAATAAAAATCTGTTCCTAATTTTATGTACATTTAGCCTTCCCACAATAAGTCCACATTCAGAAGATTACAAGAGTAAAAAATTTTTATGTCTGATAACAAAAATCAGTTTCATACTGCTTTGAATAGAACTTTTTAAAAAAGCTCCATTGTAGTTTTAATGAGTACCAGATTCATCAGGTAGCCTGCAACCTGCAGCATTTAAAATATACATTTGAGAAGTATGAGGAGTATATTCTTGCCTAAAGAGAACTGAATTTATTCAGCAAGAAAGCATTCAATCTGGGATGAAACTTTTACTTGCAAATGACTTGAATGAGTGATTTCCTTCTCCTGAATCCATGCATATTGAAAGATGCCACCTGACCCTGCTGCTTCACTAAAAAATTCTTCCTTAAGCAAACTGTCTGCTGAGCTGAAAAAATTTCCACAATAATCACTAAGTATGGGAAAGAATTGGGTATATTCCCTTAATATTGCCATAAATGTTTCTTGAAACTTTCTTTGATATTTTTTTTTTTTAATGCAAAGGAAAGAGCAGCTTCTTTCTTTTTTCTGTCTTTCTTTTCTTTGAAGTTCCTAACAGGGAGGCCGGCTGCAAGGTGTCTGACTCGCATCTAAACTGGAACTGGGCAAAGACCACCCCTTGTTTTCAAACACTCCCATGAATAATCAGCATCCACTGGAAAGCACTTGATATTTGCTGGCTGAAGGCTGGATTTGGGCAGCAGACCTGAAAGGTGGCTTATTCTACTGTTAGATTCTGCCAGCTGTCATGTCTGAATAAATTAGAAGTCCGCCCAAATTTTCTAAATTGTATACGAATTGAAGTTAATATGCGTAGAAATGCTACTTAATTAATTACTAAATTATTTCTAAATTAATTTGCATCTAAACAACTGATAAAGCATCCAGACTGCATAGGTTAAACAAATGTATGGTTAAACTTTATAAAGGCTTGTAAATATTAACTAAATGCATACTTCACATCTTCTGTATATTATGATGCAGATCTATCTAACAAACAAAAGGTATTATGGATTAGACTGCAAAGATTTGCAAACACTACCCTATAAATAGTATAAATACTACTCTATAAATAGTATTTATAGAATTAATTATTATTACCAGTAAACCAAATGCTGAGGTAATACAGCTGTATCATAAGTATTTACATTTTGACTGTCTTATCTCTCAAAGCTCTGTAGTTATGTTCATAAAAGTTCCCCCATCTCCTTTGTTAAACTCGTAATTACAGCTGACCTGATTATGAAGACCTGCTAGCTCAGTCTTGTTGGGAGGGCACATTGATTAGAAAGCCAGGGAATCCTCATTTCCATCCAAGCAATGATCTCTGCCCAGGAGTGCACTGATTAATTAACGAGTGTGCTTACCTGGGTGTGTGAGTTTGGGCAGATTAGCCTTTGCACACAGCCTGGCTGCAAGGACAATGACAGCTGGTGGAATGCAGCATCCCGGAACCTTAATGACAATGTAGCACACACATCACATCAAAGTCCTTACCCAGCCATGGTGAGGTGTCATTTGTGGTCATGCCCACCTTAAATAATTTTCTGTCCTTAAGCAGGAAAACTTAGAGCCCTTTACAGCGCATTTTTGAGTAAATAACATTGAAAGGTTAAAAAAGATGTTTGTATGATCATGCAAGGAGTCAATAAAAATGTGCAATACTTGTAGATATGTATATTCTATATATATATTTAGTTAATAAACAGGCTTCTTGAAAGAGAGTATCTTTAAAGAAACTGAATGATGAAATCACATAATGCAGGTATGTGGTGGTTTTTTAAGGTACAGTATTTTGTCTCTAAGTATTGTCTCATGACAGTATTATGGCTAAGAAGTTTAACGGGCAAATTGATGTTTGTGAATTTGGTAGTCTGGAAAATTTTGCATAGGGCAGATGACATAGTCACTTATTTATAACTTGGGATGGGTGTGTGTAAGATGCAAACAAGGTGATAAAACCCCCAAACCTCCAACCCCATTAAAATGGGGCTGAGAGCAAACTCTCATTGTAAGAGATGCTTTTCAAGTCTGTGAGGTGTGACAAGGTAATTATGTTGTTAGGAGATGTACTGATAGCTGCTGAGATAACATAAAACTACTGTAACTTGTCTGAAGGACAAGGACTAAAACAGATAGGAGTACACTCAGGGGTGAGTGAAGAAGTAATTCTTGGTACAAGGTATAAACTGCAGATCATATCAAAGTATTCTAAGAAATATTTATTATGGCCATAGAGTGGGAAAATTAATCGTTTTTGATTTTGACAAACCCATTGGTGTTCCCAGGGGAGAACATCTCTTTCAGTAAGCTCTGTTAATAATCTTCTGAAGGAAATCTCTTTATGGGTTTCAGCAGCACTTAAGAGGAAAATCACTTTATTAGTAGTATGCTTTACTATTAAATGAATTATACCTGGCTAGTGAGGAATTCTGTGATACTAAAGATTCCCTAATTGACAATATGTATGCTCCAGCTTATGGTGATGATGGGTGTTTTCTACCTCTCAAAGCCTTGCTGGAGTTATTTGGGGTGGGAGATTAAGATCTGTACAGAGCTGGATCCAGTCAGTGATTCCTAAACCCTATTATTTCATAGGGTGGCATTTATGTGTAAGGTAAATTCTGTTTCCTGTGCTCCCTGTGAATCTCTCTGCACAAAGCATGGGTGCTTGCAGTTTACATTAGGAGGATTCAAATTCCCCCATGCTAAATACTGAACAGAATAATTTTTGTCTTCAGAGGTTTAGTGCTTTTGTCTTCCCTCTGTCCCTTTTATGCCTTCTGTGCTAAAAGAAAATCACTACATGTGTGAATGTAGTGGTATCAACTCAAAAAAAGTAATTGGCTTCTTGTGGAACTTCTCTTCCTTGCTCCACTGCTTACAAGTGACACGATGTGTGGCCATTTTTTGTCTGTTTCTCATCTCCCTTTTGGAGATCTTAACCCTGCTTTGCACCACTTTTATAGACCCAAACCCACATGGTTTTGATTTGGCAGAGAATGGCAGATTGCTAACAGAAAGGATGTGATGCTTGTTTTGGCATTTTGCTTGGTGTTTTTCATCTACATCTCCTGTTGTGTCCATATTGAGCTTGGTTATAAACTAGAAACTATGCTCTGTGTTTTTTGGGGCTGATAACAAATCTCATGAGGTTTGGGAATCTCATGAGGTTTAGTAAGGTCAAGTGCAAGGTGCTGCAGGAGTCCAGAAGGGGCCACCCAGCTGATCAGAGGGATGGAGTACTGCTCCTGTGGGCAAAGGCTGACAGAATTGGGTTTGTCCAGCCTGGAGAAGAGAAGGCTTTGGGGTTGCAGCCTTCCAGTACCTGAAGGGACCCTACAACAAACATTGGCAGGGACATTTTAAAAGAGCAATGTAGTGACAGGACAAGGGGGAATGGCTTCAAAATGAATGACAGTAGGTTTAGACTACATATTACAAAAAAATTGCTTGTTCTGAGGGTGGTGAGGCCCTGGCACAGGTTGCCCAGAGAAGCCCAGCATGCGCCATCCCTGGAAGTGTTCATGGCCAGGTTGGATGGGGCTGTGAGCAACCTCGTCTAGGGGAGGGTGTCCCTGCTCAAGGCAGGGGACTTGGAACTAGGTGAGCTTTAAGGTTCCTTCCAATGTAGGCCATTCCATATTCCTTGAAATGGAGCTGCCCTGATGGCACTTCCATTTTCCTCTTATATGATACAGATGAAGTAGACTTTTGGATATTTTTTCATTCATCCTCTTACTCCAAACCATGAATAAATCTGGGAGAAAATTAAGGCTTGTAGATCCAATTCAATTTACATGAGACCTCTTTTACTGCCAGTATGAAAGAGCTGAATTGTGTAAGTATCTGTATCAGATACTCCTTTTCTTATTAAACTGGTAAAAAAATGACTAATGAATATCACCACTGGTAAACTACAATGGACAATTGAGTAGGAATCTTCATCTCTAAGTTACCTGGTTTTCAGTTGCTCGTATCTACAAAACAAATGTTCATCTCCCACACCAGCAAATCCTCTTATATCAGGTCCTATGCTAATAGTTTAGATATAATTTAGGTTGAGGTCAGCCATTTTCATGTTATGCAAAACATAAAGTAAAAGGCTTTGTGTCTTCTTGGATTACATGTAAATCAGCTGATTCTGAAACGCCCAAGTATCAGTTGCTTCATGGCTCTAATTTCGAATGGAAAACCAGAGTAAAGAAGAGTCAACTACACTCACAGCTTCAGAATATACTAAATTACTCAATTTTCTGCATATCTAGAGATTTTGCTTTCAGTTTTTCCTTCTTCCTTGACCCTCTTCCAATGAAAAGCTGAAACCAAGGCAGTAGCAAGAGGTGGTTTTGAACACCAACACCTTTCCTAAAACATAATCTTTCATTAAAAGGTGCTGTGGTTGCAAAACAGTCTTGAAAACATGAGCTAAGTGTAACCTGGACAGAGATGTCTGCTTAAGCTTTCACAGAGTCTGAAATAATGGCTCGGAGAGATGTGAGCCTCATCTCAACAGGGTGTTCTCTCATATGCCTTCTATTTTAAACTTGAACTTTCTCTACTCTTCCTGCTCTTCCAGGCAGGCGAGGTTTAGTCACTGCATGCAGTCAATTTACTCCAGTGACAAGGCAGGTATTTACTTTGGGAAAGAAACCCTACCCATTTTTTCTCCAATTACAGTAAAATGAAATCTAAGGGACCCAATGGTCCTATCTGCCATGACAGACCCTAGTCCAAGAGTGGCTGGAATTGCGTGGCAGATCAGCTTGACAGGCCGCCAGATTACTCTTCTGTCTGCAAAAGAGGCAAGCATCAGCAGCTTAAGAGAAGAGGGAAATAAATGCACACTAGACTTATAAAATATTTATTGTATTTCAAAATACAGATTTACTGAAACCCTGGGGTTTTTTTGGGGGGGGATGTTGGGGGTTTTTTTGTTTTTTTTGTGCTTTCTTGTACACCTCAGATTAAATTTTTTCAAAATGTCTTAGTATTTGGATAATCATCTGATCCAAATTCAATCTTGTTAAAGTATTAGCCATTTTTTTGCAGGAGAGACTTTCAAATTCTGTTTGCTTTACAGTAGGGGAGGGGTCTGTGGGGAGAGATGGAGGGCAGAGGAGAGGCAGGCAGAAAGACAGAGGTACAGACATGACTGTGGTTGTGCCCCATAGCCTTCCCCTTCTCTTGAACCCAGCTTTACCAGGTGCTGCTGCTTTTGGCTCTGTAGCATCCCTGGGTGCTGCATGCCTTGCTCTTCCCATCCCCTTGCTAGAGCAGACATGGGCATTGCTCCCTTCTCTCCTGGCTCTTTAATCCACACTGATCTCACCAGAGAAGTTCAATTTAATAGTGGGTAAATTAACACTGCCTGCTATGAGGGCCTCTCATGGTATACAAAAATTCACATTTAACTTTTTTTTTGTAAAAAAAACCCTAATCTACATGAAGTGCATGGTTATATGTTAAGGATACAAAGCCCAAAGCAATTTAATTTACTTCAGTGGGAGTTGCAAATACTGCCTGCTAAAACATAGCCAAAAATTACCACAGAACAAGGACTGGGAAAGTAAGTACTTGAAACCCAAGAAAATCCCCAAGCTAAGGTTACTGCTGCAACATTCAGTTCTTTTTGTTGTACATCTATGTGGTTTATTATTAGTTAATCTATGTCCTGTGAGGTGTGTAGGATGTGCAATGAAGCCAAAACAATATTGGTTTGGAGAAGTTACTATTTGTAATTTCCTGACTTTTGAATATTTGATTTTTCAGTCCCAGTAATGCACTAATGCTGTTTTATGTGTTTAATATATAATTGGCTTGAATTTTTTCATCTTTTCAACTGTTGATACGATGATTAGTTTCTGGAGGAAGAGTGAAAAGAATGACGTTTTTTCTTTGGCCCAGTACCACAGAATCTATTTTATGCACTTTTTCATTGCAGTGTTACTATGTTGGTGAGGGAAACTTGGTGTAGGTGGGAATTTGGCCTCTCAGATGAATGAGACTTGGAAGCCTCTCAAGGACGGTGTTATTTTTATTTCCTTTCCAAACTCGAGGGAAGCACTCGAACTGAAAGCTTTTCATGTGTGTTTACAGGACGGTGGCTTCGCTGCAGCCGTCCCACGCTGCACCCGCAGCTCTTCAGTTTGGGATAGTGTTTGTTTAGCACTCGATAAAAACAAAAGCTAAGCAGATTACCGCAGGTTAAAGTAACATTTATGACCTTTAGTACAAAAAGCTCCACTTTGCTGCAGTGCATACAGAACGTGAAAGGGCTTTACGATGTGTCAGTGCACACAGCAGCCGGACCATTGCTCCGAGCCGCGGTGGCAGCGGGTGAAGGTGCCCGTGACGGTCCCTGCCCTGCCCTGCCCACCCGCACCTGCCGCGGAGGGCAAGGGCCGCCCCCAGGTGACACCAGCCCGCGGCTCCCCGGGCCGCCGCCGAGCTTCCTGGTTCCCAGAAGGTGCCGGAGCGGCTGCAACAGGAACTGAGAGACGGGGGAGGAGGCGGTGCCGCCGCTCCGCCGCAGTCGCGGCCCGAGCCGGGGGAGCGGAGCGGAGCAGCCATGGGCCGCCGCCCGCCGCGGCGCTGAGCCGCCCCCGCCGCCCCGCGGCCGGCGCTGCCCCTTCGCCCCTGCCGGGCGGGGCGCTTGTCCCTGGGGCGCCGGGGCCGCCGCCGGGGGCCCGCGATGTGACCATGGACAGCAGGTTCAAGTGAGTGCTGTGTGCGCGGGGGCCGCGGCGGGGCCGAGGGGCGCGGCGGGCCGAGCCGAGCCCCCGGCGGCGGGCAGGCGGCGAGCAGGCCCCGCGGCAGCCCCGGTCCGCACGATCCTGCCGTGCGGCGGGCGGGGACGGCAGGAGGGGGAGCCCACCCGGCGGGAGCGTGCGAGGGGCCGGGCGCGTCCGCCGCGGCCGCTGAGTGACAGCGGGAAGGGCGGGCGGGAGCGGCGGGGCCGGAGCCGGGGCGAGGCGGGACCCGCGGGGCGGGGGGAGCGGCGGCGCCCCCCGACCCGGCCCGTGGCGGCGGGAGGAGGAGGAGGAGGAGAAGAAGAAGAAGAAAGAGGAGGAGGAGGAGGAGGAGGTGGTGGCGGCGGCCGCAGCCCCGCCGGCCGCTCCCCCGCCCCACGCCGCCTCCCGGCCCGCGGCGGCCCCGGCATCGCCCGTCCGTAGCGGGCAGGGGGACGCGCTCGGCAGCCGCCGGCCCGGCCGGGCAGAGGCCACGGCTGTGCCCGGTGAACGGGCCCGTGCGGGGCTGGCAGCGCGGTGCCAGGGCTGCCGGGCCCAGCAGAGCTGCCCGCAGTGCCCCTGCCCGCCGCGGGCCGAGGCTGTCACAGGCATCTCTTTCGGAGCTCACGGAATTGTCAGGGTTGGCAGGCAGCTCTGCAGATCATCCCGTCCACTCGCCTTGCCAAGGCAGGGTCAGGTAGAGCAGGAACACTTTCAAGTGGGTTTGGAACGTCTCCAGGAGAGGAGACTCCACGACCTTCCTTGGGCAGCCTGTTCAGTGCTCTGCCACCCTCAGGGTAAAGTTCTTCCTCACGTTCAGGTGAAACTCCTTGTGTTCTCGCTTATGGCCATGGTGGTTGCAGATCACTGTTCTGCCATTGCGGCACGGCAGGTGCAGGAGAGGTTTTTTGGGTGTTTAGGAGCACTGCCGCCCGGGCTGCCCTGCGGCTCCGGTGACTTTGAAAGTGACAAGATGTTACACACGGGTTTCGGCGCCTGACAAGCAGCTCCGTATCCGTACGTGCTGAGCAGGCTGGCACCGCCGAGCTGGCAGGGAAACCAGAGATGAGAGACGGGCTCACGATTCTCAGATTAGTTTGACACATTTTTGACACTTCTGAGCGTAGTGGGATGTGAAGAGTAAACTTAGAAGCATTTTCCTGCGAAAGCAGTTATAGAGTACTACAGTGAAAGACAGAAGGCAGTATTACTTCAAAGAGCTTTTTTCATGAGTGAAATTCAGCTAGGAGTTAGAAGCACTCATTTGGTGACGGTAACACAAACTGATTCACATTAAAACCCCAACCTGTGAGGATAAACCCAAGGCCTAAGCTAGAGCAATGTCATGGGGAGGTGTCATTTCTTTTAAATGTAGGATTTTTGTGGTTCAGTTTTCTAGGTGACTCAACCAAGCACAGCCTTACCAGTTTCATTCTGAACCTGCTCGCCAACCAGAGGAGCAATGGACAGTTTTGCCAGAGTAAATCTCTAATGTGCTGGATTTAGGCTGTTGTATCTCCTACAGACAGGATCAGTAGATACAGGATTTCCCCAACAAAACGCTTTAAAATGAAAGGAAGGAGTGTGATATGGGCAAGTTATGTCTTCATAATCTGAATTAGACTATAATTGCATATCTCAATTGATGATGGTGCTGAGGTCAGTGAAAGCATGTACTGAATCAATTAATTTGTGACAGCTGAGTTTTTCCCTAGCTTAGCCTTTGGATTTCATTCAAAATTTTATTTTAAGAAACAACATGTTAATTTCCTGCATGCTTTATGTGAAGCATTCTAGAAACCTGGAACCAAGTCTTGTTTTTTTTCTTTCCTATGCTGAATCTCCAGCTGACTTCAGTGGGAGTGTTACACAAGACAGGAGTTCAAGTGTGTGCCTTTTATGTGGTTAAACAGATAATTGATATGGGTGCGGTTATGCCACTTGTTTTTAATATAAATAGCAGTGTGCTTGGTAGGAGAGAGGACTGGTAATGGCATTTAGACCTGTTTCAATGAATATGTAGTTTGGGATTAGGTTGGGTGTTAATTGCTGTTGGCACATGCAGTTTGTTATTACATTCAGGTGGAAGAGGCGCCGGCCGTCACCCGCAGCTGCCCTGGATGGCTACTGCAGATAGGGCTGGCTGCCTCGGGCTTGTGTCATCCCTTAGCTCGGGCCTGTGTCCATCCCTTAGCTCGGGCCTGTGCCCATCCCTAGGCAGTGCACTCGTGTTGGCTCTCGCAGTGAATCACGCCTGAGCTTCAGCCTCTAAAGTCCCAGCTGGCGATCAATAGCTGGTGAAAGAGGAAGCCAAACGATTCTCGGCCTTGGGGTGGTAATCAGATGCATTGAAAGGAGAGTGGCTAAACATAGGGAATTAAAATGGAAGTCTAATGATGGGCTGTTGCTATTTAGTAGAAATAAGATGTAGCTGTAAAAAAGGCTGCCTGGGACTCCATTAATGTTGCAGATTGACTGATTGATAAGGAGCTTAGTAGCTCTTTTTTCTCAACTGTGAGGTGGGATATGGTGGAGTGACTTAAAAGCTATTTGATATATGAGGCAGTGACAATATCACGTAAATAAATCACACAGTTTAGCATATTTATCTTTCTTACTCCTTTCTTAAGGCTGCGAGACTTTTTGGTTCTTCCTTAGAACTAATTTGAGTACAAGTTTTGTTTTAATGGTATTTTCATTCAATTTATTATTCTATTAAAAAATAGAAGGGATATAACAGTAGAAATAAGATCTGAAATATGTATATGATAATTGGTTGTGTTTGTTTCTTCCAGGGAAAATCCAGAACGTACCTTTGATTTGGTACTGAAAGTAAAATGCCAAGCTTCAGAAAATGAAGGTAATATACTGTGCCTATGATATTTATATAGACAAATGAGAGCTGGAAAAAAATACTTGGCATCCTAATCTAGTGTTATTTTATACTTTGAATTGTTTTTGGACTGAGATTGTGTTAGAATGTGCCTATGATTATTTTATTGCTTTTAAAAATCTATTACTTTGTAGTAGTTGTGGGGTTTCTTATGTTTTCATTTTATCTGTTGTAAAAATATTTTTGTTCTGCATGATATATTTGCAAAACTTGGACTTGAAATGTATTTTCTACTCTTAAAATGTTGGTTTTGTCGAAGATTTCATTTTAGAAGAATAGTTGACTTCTGTCTATCAGGGGAATGTTAATTTTGATCAGTGTGATAGAGAGAAAGCAAGTTATTTTCTGAAAAACAATAGGAAGATAGCTTCTTTGTAGCTCACGTTTGGCAGCTGCCTTGGTCTGCCACACCATTCAGACAGCAATGAGAGCTGCCTTGAGCTTGTATCAGCCGTCACTTTCACGTCTCTATAAGCACAAGGTAAAAGAGATGTAGTGGTGCAGGAGTTGTCTGAGAGAGGCTTTTTTTCCTCTTGGGTAAAAAGAAGATGGGCTTTCCAGTACTGAAATTAAATTAATTTCCAGTACTGAAATTAAAGTGACCTCTTGAAAGTCCGCTGGGGGAACTCGGTTCATGTTCTCGTCCGAGGTTGTTGGCCTTACAAAAGCAAAGGGAGAGGAGGAGTCTGGTTGGGGTTGTATTGTGGTCATGTTAGTCTGTGACAGCTGTGTCTTAATCAAAACTGTAAAAACAATAAACTACATCTTAAAATAGACTATATTTCTTATCCTACTGTGCTAATGGATGCTGTTTCCAGAGTTTACTACTTTAACAAGTAAGAAGCCTATAGACGTTTATAGCCCCAAATTATTACTTTTTTTTAAAATATATATATTTCAGGCAGCATTTCTATTAGTGTTAGTTGTAGGACCATGCCTAATGTGTTTGGGGGAAAAAACTATTTTTGTTGAAGCTAAACAATTGTAGTTCTTCAGGTCTTTTAATTATTTTTGTGACCAGCCAGCATCCTTCAGTTTATTGCCTGCTTTTAATTTGCTGTTGTTATGGTCATAGTTTGGCAAATCAGGTGGGCTTTCCTAACTCTGATCATTGTTGTGACTTATATCACATGGCATCCTGCCTTCTTTTCTCTCCCTTTTGTGGTTTTTGCCTTAGAGATTTCATAGATGATGTCTGGGAACCCTGCTTAGCTACTTGACTTTGGATCTGTTCTTCCTTGCACTGTGCTTTTAGTCTCTGCCTCTACTCAAATAACCCTTCCTGGGGGCCTGTCCATGTCTTGGCTTAGGCCTAGCTTTAGGCTGCAGATTTTATTCCCTTTATTCCTTTCCATCCTGAGATCTAGACTGTTGGTAATCCTTTTAGGTCTTCATCTTGAAATCTTGAAAAATGTGGGCTTTTTTTCTTCTGTGATCAGAACATGGATCTAGATCCTTTTAATTCCTTTTATCTCCTGTTTGACTTCTCATTTTTCTTGTGCATCTTTCTGCCTCTGCTGCTGTAAGAAACCACTTCTCATTGCGTGCAGCTCTGGCCACTGACCACTGGCACCTGAATTTTGGTCATAGGCACTTCCCTTGCCTCTCTTGGTGGGCAGTTTTGCTGTTTATTGCTTGTCCTCTGTGGAGAAGAGGATCTTTAAGAAATCTGTGTGTCTCCGTGTGCTGTGACACGAGTTAATGTAGAGACTTTGTTTGTGACTATATTGTGGTTTCATTCTCTGCTATTCCCCTTTTTGTCACAGTTGCTTCTACGCTGTGTGGGCTCAGTTGCTCTTGGTTTGTGGGGTGGCCAAAGACAGGAAGGAGGTTTGGTAGCAGTAATTTTTTTGAGTCTGCAGTGTGTAACTGATGAGGGGCTGAGGGGCCTTTAGCTGGTCTGGAGCTAATGTTGATTCTTGCATGCATCCACAGATCAGGACAAAAGTACAGTCTCCTTTTGCCAATCTAACAGTGCTGGCTGAATATTCCCGTTACCATCCTGTTGTACTTGGTGACCCATCTGGGATTTGCTTTAATGTCTTTCATATCATATCTAATTCAGATAACAAACTCACTCCAGTGAGGGCTTGACATCATATTTACATATGGTAATATGAGCACAGTGATATATCAAATTAATATATCTGAGTGTTAAAGTTATCTAAAGGAAATTCGCAAGGGACAAAAGTGTATTGTCTTCACTGCCACTTTAGAAATGGAGCACAGGGCTTGTCATGCAAAACAGGGAGCTTTCAAGGTTGGCTTATTATAAGGCCTAACAAATTTGACAGTTACCCTGTATTGTAGGTCTTGCCTTTAAATAGATTTTCATGCTAGGATAATCTTTTGAATATATCATACTTGAAAACGTGATCCATTCACCTGGTTCTTTGCTCATGCCTCTTTCTTTCTTATGAAAGAGATTTGTGTTTAAATAGGGGCTTTCTCCCTCGCATCCCATCTGCTCCTTGTACTTGATCCTGAAGCTATGTCAGGACAGAATTTGTGACATCACTGTCACCAGTGTTGCCGTGGAAATATCACAGCCACAAAATTATGATCTCCCTGCATGAGTGAGCAGCAGGAGAAGCTGACTTAGGAGAGAGGAAGACCTTAATGTGACCTGTGTATCTCGAAGCTTTTACTTTTCAGGCTTTGCTAAAGTCTGCCTTCTTCTGCATTTTAATTTCCCTGTGCTAATGTGTAACTGTTCTAACAAATCAAAATTGAGGTGGCCTTACTGCATGTGGAGTTCTGAGAAGATGTTTTTATGAGGATGCTAAATGCTTGCAGCAATGTTACATGATAAAGAATTTTGCTGTTAAAATTGTTTAACACTTTTGGAAAAGTATTTTTTCATAACTTGTTAAATACAACATAGCTCTCAAGGAATGTCAGTTTTTCAGATGTTACATTGTCCTAGGCCTGTTCCAACTGGAACTGGATCATGCATACAATGAAATGCAGCAGCATATAATTTCTTATATGTCTTAAGAAATTTGTTCTTCAATTATTTCACTAATTATTTTCAACATAGGTGTTTACACTGAGTAGAAACCAAAGAGGTTTCACGTAGGTTAGTATGAATCACTTCATGTTTGGTGGGTAGCTCTTGGATTGGTTACAGGCTCAGTTGTGCTAGCACGTATTTATTTATAGCTGGATTAAAATTTTGTTTCCCACTGGATACATGGTTTTTGGATTGTTTGTGATTTAAGAGTAGCTTGGGTACTTGAATATTTGTTACTCTGTTTTAAACTACAGTAGCATTGCTAGAACAGTGATCTTCCAACAGGCAGGAGAGAAAAAAAAAGATACCCTGTAGTTAAATATTCTCATAATTCCCTCACCAGTTTAGGATCTATTACTTACTGTACTTTGGAGTAAATCTCCAAAGAGGAGACAAAACCCTTAACACCAGCATCAGATTGTAGCCCAGATCATAACTTTGAGTCCTTGGCAGTGCTGAGGGTAGTGAATATAAATTAGTGACTAGCTGATGTGACAGCATTTACTTACACGAATTCATAACCCATTTCTTGCAAAACTTTGAGATGAATTAGCTTCTGTTCAGCAGAGTTTGCTAAGTGACTGGGACATAAGTGCTAAGCTATTCTAACAGCCTGGTATTTGTTAATTGTGAATTTGGCTTGCAGTATGAGTAGCACCTTACAGAAAAAAGTTTTACACTGCCTTCCAGGCAGTTGCATATTTTTGTAATTCTTTTCTGTGTTATTCCTTAATGAGCAGTGAACAAGAAATAGCAAAAATGTGTGCTCAATTTAATATCAGCAGCAGGCCTTCTGTATTAAATTTTCACTTACAGACCCAGAGGGCAAGTTGATAACAAATATTATCAAAACTGCTGTGTTATTTTAAGGACAAGAATTGCTCTTTTGCTTTAGGGTGAAAAGTTTTTTGCACCTTAGGCTGAATCACCCTTACTGGGTATCAGGAGTAAAGCAGTGGTACAGTTGTCCTAAGTGCACAGTCTTACATAAGTCTATTGCTCAACAGCTGCACCTACAGCAACTTTACTCTTCTCCTGGCACTCTTTTGTCCCTTGAGAGTTGCACTGCAACTGGCACTGGAAGATGGGCTGGAGCCCAGGAATTGTCTGAGCAAAGCTGTCTGCAGCTTCGTTTTTGCCATCCACATCCTTCCATCATGAAAAGTAAATTGAATTTCTGTAAGGTTAATGTTTCAGAGCTTTTCCACAGGACATATCCAAATTAATAGTGCCGTTGGAATCTTTGAGAGGAGTGTGTATTTGTGTATTGTATCTAGGAGGACACAAGCATGTCCAGTTGTGCATACACAGCTCTAAGTCTGAGCTGTGGATTTGAGTTAAATGGGCAGAAATGAAGTTTGCAATTTAACTCAGTCTATAAATTCTATATCCTGTGCATTGATTCTGTTAAAACTGGGCTGCAGATGCAAAAGGCAGTGCAGATACAGCAGCCAGCAGTAGAAAAGCAACGTGCAACAGCTTCTGTGAGCATAAAGACTTCAGCAGTTCTGTCCACAGTTTCCCAAGAAGACGATTCAGATTGGTTTCAGTGTGGTTAAGAGAGTGCTGTTTGCTGCACCTTCATTTTCTTTGATTACAGCACATAAAAAAAGCAACAAAAAGGCTCCTCGGAGGCTGCAGGTAAATCCGGAGAAGTTAACCACTGAATTGTGGTTTGGGTCTCAAGCAGTCCTGACTGTTAAAGTTTTACTTGAAAACCCTTTTAAAGTACCAGTTCATATTCTGTCCAATCTAAGAATAATTACCAGAACACCCTTGAAATTTGGTTGCTTTGTCTCTATTTCTTTTTTAAATGCTGAGAAGTCTTATATAGCACTAGGGCTAGATAATGTGATTTTCAGAGAAGGTGTTAAATAGGTTGTGTTGAATTGCAGGAGTAATTCCTGTAGTTTATCTTGCCTCTGCCAGAATGATAATAAATCTTAGTGATGTGTGATCTCCAAATAATTTTTCTTTAAAGGGTCTCATGTTCATTAAATTTTCAGGAAAAAGGCACAAATCCAGTTTAATTGTGTGTTGGTAGAGTTAAAAACTGTATGCATTAAGTCCAGGAATTAGTTTAGAAATGCAAAATTTGTTGTATGAGGTTTGATTGCTCTCTGTTAAGGTACTAACAAAATATGTAAGGTCCCAATTCCAAAAACCAGTTTAATGCAGTTGGTAGTTTTGTCCAAGGGTAATCTGTCTTGCTTTGATAAGATTTTGATTTAGAGTCTTCCAAGGCTGCCCCTAGGATTGTGGACAGAGCAAGCACCACTTTTTCTTCTTCTGCTTTTTCTTCAGTCTAGAGACTGGTTTGTTAACCACATACTCAGCCAGTGGGTGTAACATGCTGATCAAGATAAGTTCTTTCCTCTGCTCTACATATTTTTGTACAGCATCTCTTGAACCTGATGAAAGAGATAATTCTATCAGTGTAATACAAGAAGAAATCTGCAGGATTTTTTTTAAAGAGCAGTTAAAACTTTTAATGCAGTGTTTATATACTGCTAACCATTTTCCCTGTTGGTTTTAGCTGGAAGGGTACTAAATAAGTACTGGCCCACTGGTTTCTCTAATTTTTTAAAGCATGCTCTGTTCTTCAGGCAGCTATGGAGAGTAACTATATGTTGCTATGAACTAGAAAAGCTTTCTTACAAGTCTCTCATTTATGTCTATATTTTTAGTCTCAAATACCATATTAACATATTAGAATTTGTTTTACACCAATAAAAAGTTAAAGTTGCTTTTTCAATCAGTAAAATGTCATTTGAGACCATTGACTATCTGCTTATAGTCTTAGTTTAGATGCAGGTTTTGTGTATTAAAAAAATAAAACTTTCTTTTTATATTCTTCAGAAGTTTCATTGAGCTTAACATCCGCTCCCCTGCACCCTTCCCCAACTCATTAACTCATATGTTGTTATTTAGGTTAGTGCTACTTCCCTGTAGTGGTTTCTTGCTTTTCTGTTGCAATTTTGAAGCTAAAAAGGACATTTAATCTAGCCTGGCTTCTCTGTAGGATTGATTGATTAGGAGAAGAAAATGTCACAGTCTTTTGTTGAAGGTTGTGTAAATGCTTTGAAGACAAAAGCAGGTAGTGTATGAAAAGCAGGTAGAGCGTCACTTTTGTCCTTTAGACAAACCCAAAGAATATAAGCCACAGTTTGGCTGAAGTTCTCTTGTGTATGAACACCAAGCATTAGCTGTAAATCCTTCATAAGTTATAATCTTTAAACCCTCCACTTGTAGCTAAATGAGTAATTTCATTGTGTTCAAATTTCTGGCATTTAATTGGAAAGCCCCTGAGGGTATGAACAATGTCTTCTGTGTGTTTGGACTGTCACTAGCACAGAGTGGGTGTAGGAAAATTATGAACAACAAAACTAATTAAGACAAGAATGATTTTGCATCTAAGATAAAGATTGGCATATTGATGCTTTTTACCTTTTCCTTCTTCTCTCCAGAGACCAAGAAATGCAGTGTAGTCTCTCCAGCTTTCAGTTTCTCCACAGATGCAGAATTGTGGAGGAAAATGTTGCTACTTTTCAGCATCTCATTTCCTACAGATCTTTTTTTTTCCACCAACCTCCAGAGATTCTTGGATGTATATGTAATTTGGAGGTGGGTGCAGATATGTGTGTGTAGGAGGGGAAGGGGTGAGAGCTGCTGAAGAAATAGGTCAAGGAAGCCCTTTCTCCTATCTGGCCTGCATTCTTTACCAGGGTGAAGAGACCTCGATGGGGAGGGCAGACCCTGCTCCCCAGCAGCCAGAGGACAGTGCTGGGAGGAGTGGCAGCTCTGCTGTGCTGCACAGATTCCAGCTGCAGTGATGTGGGGGCAGGCACTGTGCTGGGAATGCTCACAGAGATGAATTATTCCCCTGCAGGCACTTGCCTGGCTGTGTCAGTTTTTCATGTACTGCCATATGCCACTTTCAGCAGTGTGATTGGGTTTTGGGCAGAGAAATTGAAAGGGAAAAACTCGATGAGTTAAGGAATATAAATGCTAAGCTAGTATAAAAAGGATTTTATATAAAATTGAGTAGAATGAACAAACTAGTATTAGTATAACTAAATATAAGTCGAAAACAGCAATGTGTGTACTATAGTCAATCAGTATGAAGGTTGACATTCTAATGCTTTTTTCAAATTTAATTTTAGTTTCGTTTTAGTACTTCACTATTTGAGATGGCTGCCTGGGGGATAGTTTGTGGGCTTTTAAATTGCTTGTATTCAGAAGTGTTAAGAGTTTGCATATTTTCCTAAGCTAATGCCAGCATGCTTCTGCCCTCCCACACACTGTACAGCGAGCCCATCGTACACAGAGATTTATCTTTCTTCAATGTGCTGTTTTATGCTGCTTGCTCTCTTCATATATAGTGTAATGACTTTTAAATTTTTTTAATGTACAGAGGATTTAAAATCTGCTGAAAAAACTTTGAAAACTAGTTAAGCTTCCGAGGTTTAAAATACTTTTTTTGGAAAGTTGTAAGACACTTCTGTTTACCACTAATTTGAAGATGCTGAAGTGTAGGGTTTCCTGTCTGGTTAACAAAAATAGTTAAATTCTTTTTCCTTTGCCACTGATGATATTATCTGGAGAATGGCACATACATGTACATGCACATGCTCATCATCTAATTGTTGAAATACATATTTTATAAATAAAATAAAACATGATCGGGGCTACAAAGGGAAGAGTTACATAAGTGTTCATGAAGGGTTTAAAAACTCCTGAAGCCAAGTAAACTGCTGTTTTTATTTCTTAAAGTAATGTAGTAAGAGTAATTTGAGCATATCATTGCTTTGCAACTAATATGTTAAGAATCTGTATTTTTCATGGCAGGCTGATATGTGATAACTCCAAGATCCTGGTTAAAAAACGATATTTACAGGCAAATATTTAGGATGGAAGATTCTATGTGACTGACAGATAAAGTAATAAAATGCTGAAAACATTAACTTCCGATATTCACCTTTAATATTTTTCCATGTATTTTGAAGAACTGCAGCTTTGTGCTTAAAACTGACTAATTTGGGTGAACAAAGACTTTTTATATTTTGGGAATCTGGTTTAGGAGAAAATTTTAAAACTTAGTACTGAACTTTATATGGAAAAAAGAGAAAAAGCAGAAGTTAAGAAAAAAGGCCTGAACAAGATTTTGGGTGTGGTATCTGTGCTTCCTGCCCTGGGAAAGCCAAGGCAGCAGTTTACAGTTTTACTGTGTTCCTCTGCAAAATTCTCAATCTCTGTTTGGAAGGTTTTGTCCAAGTGTTAAGTCCTTAATTAGAAACAAGGTTTGGACAACGCCCTCAGATGATTTTCCTGAATCTGGTTTCATTGCACATTTGAATGAGTATTCAGATGTAGATTAAAACCTAGCTAAAATTAAAAACTTTTGTCTGAAAAGAGCATATTTGTTAGGGTTTCTCTGGGACATATTTTTAAAAACTTTCTTAGTTAATGCCAGGTTTGATCATCATGGAAGCATAGTTGTCATAACCAAGGTATTTTGCCTTAAGTGGCTTAACTCTGCATTGTTCCTTAAACTCAGAATGATAGAATGACACAAAGACTTCCTATTCATCTGACTTTAGAAGCTGCTCAATATCAAGGGTTTTATTTGTTGTACCACTTGAACCTGATTAGAACACATGTGAATATTGTTGTATTGTCATTGTGTGGATGGGGTGAAATGTTTGTGTGATGGGGTGAAACTGGGAGGAGGCAGTTCTTTTGCTGTGTCAAAGGGACAAGCTAAATGCAAAAATCTGCTTAGTATTTAAATACTTAATTTAATTGTATTGAGATAGTTGCACTTGATGCAGGGAAGCCATGCTAATAATGATTATGGGCAGGGCATTGTTTCCTTCAGAAGTTACAAAGTAAAGCTTAACACTTGAAGGCAACTGTTTCCAGGAAAGAAATTGACTCATTAGGCAATAGCGATGCTTTTTATATCCATAGGCTAAGATGCAGTTGAAAAAAAGGAAGAGTGTTTTGTGCTACATTGAAGGTGTTTGTATTCTGTTTAAGTGCAAAATAAGAAAAAGTAGCAGCATAAAGGCAAAGGACAAGGGTTGTGTGATGATTGCAAACTTACCTATCGTGAGTTTGAAATAATGGAGTGAAACCACTGTGCCTTAAGTGTCAAGAGGGAAACAGTTACTGTAACTTAGTCTTGATGGCAGGAGCTGATCCTTTTTGCATCCTGTTCCTATGTTCTGGGGGTTTTTTGGCTCCTAATCTGTGTTTGCTGTTGTGTTTCATTTTAAATAGCTGGCAGTGCTGACAGCATGTGAGGGAAGCATCCTTCCTGCTCCTGGTGGCACCTGGCAGGCTGCTCCATGGCATACTCACCATCCACTGCTGGGGCTGCCTCTGGAGCTGACAGGACAAGTTCATTGTCTGAGAGGGAGGGACCCCATGGGATTTTCATGCCATTCAATGTGGCATCAGCTGTTGATTCATCTCTTAGTGCTAATTTCAAGTATTTCAGGTTTGTTGAAGTAAATGTATTGCCAGTTCCAGAAGCTAAACACGACTAGGTATGCCCTTACTCTGTCCTTCTGTCTTCCTGTTGGCTTTGTGTTGGAATCTGTTTGGGTTTTGTTAAATTCTTGTCTTGTTTTTAAAAAATGGGTTTGACAACTGTGGTGATTTTTCCCAGTTTTTCTGTTCACAACAAAATTTAGCTCCTAAGAAAAACCCAAATACTCAAAGTTAGAGCCCTGTCACCTGTGGACACTTTGAAGCATTGTAGATTTGGAGATAGATAAAATTTTCATTTTGTATAAACAAAATTCTGGCTAAAGACCACGATTGTACTAGGTTGATATCATGCAGTAATTTATAGAACTGAAAACAGTTAACAGTATTGTGACATAGCAGAGGAAATTCTGATGAATTTTGTGTCCAGGAAAGACTTTTGCTGGTATTCATCCTCTAGGTAACTTTTCCTCTAAGAATACTGCCAGAATAAGAACTTCAGTTTCCTGGTAGCAGATGAATTTTGCTGTCACGTCAGAGGAGGCTGTGATGGTGGTGGTTCTGTGACAGGACAAGTAAAGCTTCCTGACACTGAACCTGAGTTAGGTGAGGTTCTGAGCATTCAGATTCAGCCAGGCATTTTTAATTGATACATCTGAGTAAATCCATTTTGGTTTCTGGGAATGGGTGTGTTGCATGCAATATAAGTGTGTGTTTCCATCTGCTTTAACTTGAGTTTGGAGCCCTCTAGCACCTTACAAGTTCTAGTCTAAAAATGCTTGTACAAGTTTCAAGTAAGAAAAAAAAATCAGAACTAGCATAGGTAATTAATAAGTAAATGTTTTAAGGAATTTATAAAAACTTTTTTTTGGTCTTGATATAATATGCTGTATTATACAGAGAATGATTTGAAAAATACATTCTTTTGCGTTCTGATTGTGATGCTAGAAATCAATACTGTGACACTGCTTGACCAAAAAGAAGCTTGAGATGACCACCTCTCAAGTGCCTGGATGAAAATATTTTTCATTGGCAATAAAAACATTAATAAACTAAAGACTGTCTTAAACTGTGTGGCAGATAGTGATGGTGACTCTCTTTTTTTAAAATAAACAATTTTGTGTGATGTTACTGGACATTGACAGATACAGCAAACTGTCATTGAGAATACTTGTCACATCTTCCAGTCCTTGGAGGGAATTTGCATTGTGTTTTCAATAGTGAACAAAGCAGAAATCATCTCAGCTCCTGGTATTGGGGACAGTGATGGAAGACAGGGTAAACTAGAGCAAACAATAATAAAAATAAACTAAACTACCAGAATTTTCAGTGGAAGTGAAGTAGGATGAAGTGTGGAAATAAAAAGGTAGCAAATTGTGTTGACTGTGGTCAGCAGTGCTCTTGAAGCTGGTAAATCCATGAGGATGGGCATTGCTTACAGAGTAGCTACAGAGCATTACTTGCTCTGTAAGTGCTGGGAACATGAACTTGCTCTGCTCAGATATCATCTGCTTAGTGCAGTTTAAATAGATGAGAAAGATCTGAAACTGCACTGAAGCTCTAAAAAGAAAAAAAATACTTGCTTCCAGCCCTAAATTACTTCAGTTCAACCTGTAAGTTTGCCTTGTCTTTCCTCATGTGGGATTGCATGTCTCTCAGCTTTGAAACACTTGATTTTCTCTGCATTTCCCAGAAAAATTCTTGGTAATGACATTGCTCTAAGAGAACCCATCCGTGTGGCTTCTCCTGTCTGGGTGTTGTGGTTGGTGATGCTTTCTGTAGCTGCTGGACTTTCATAAACTGGAAAATACTCTGTGTGGCAATCTGTGTGAAAATAAGGATACCTTGTTATGATACCTTGTTACTCTGAAAAAGAGTACCCAGTAGAAATTTTAGCTTTCTGGTGAATTGTGACTATACTTCATACACTCTTCAACTTTTAAAATATTCAACAGCACATCTAAAGGGAGAGAGAAATACTGACTGTGAAAATGTGTATTTAGTCACTTCATAAGTAAGATGTGGCCTAGGATTGCAGAATGATCTGTGCATTCGCCAGTTAACACCAACATTAATTACTTTAGTAAAAGAGCCTGTAACTAATTCAACTTATGACAGTTGTAGAGGTGCTCATTACAGTTTTACTGTAGTATGGATTTAGAGCCTATCTGTGTAAAGCAAATATATACTCTTAGTAGATGCAGTTCTGGATTTCTGCTATGAACATAACTGGGCTCTGTATGGAGCCAAATCAGAATTTCTCACATTATGTCCTAGAACATAATGGGATTTTATGATCTGATAAAAGAGCCATGTTTGTTTTGTCTCGCCATGTCTCTCCTTTTATCTTAATATAACAAGGAAACTTGATACTAACATGTGCTACTGGGGGACTTCAGCTACTGGAGTTCTGCTTCTGTGTATTTTAACACTAGAAATTATTCATCTAAGCATGACCAGTATGTTTTAATTGTCAGCACATCTTGAAATATTCATCCTTCAGGGAGCAAGACAAGAAGTCTTGTTAGGACAGAAAGTGCCAGAACAGCATAAACAATATTTGCAAACAATGTGATGTTTCAAAGCGCTTTGTATGCAGAGAGATCAAAGTGGGTTTGTTCTTTTCTTTCTTTGCTTTGTTTTGTTTTAAGACCTATATTTAGTTAATGTTGCTTTGGGTATGTAGAACAGTATATGTTACTTAGCATAGCAGTTAGTATAGCAGCTTTGTGCTTGTGCATTGAACACAATGCAAATCATGAAACAGATACAGATTGCTTAATCTGAGATAAATGTTAAAAATTAATGTTACAGAAACTGAGAAAGTGCCTTTCTATTAATCAGTGTTCCAGAACCTAATTTTTTTCTTTATAAGTCATAGCAGTAGATACTCAATATTTTTAATAGGAATGTTAGAAGTCATGTCACATTTGTAAACCAAAAAGAAACCACAGTGTATGTTATCTTAAAGTAATATTCTTTTTAGAGAGCCATAGTGATCCAGTACAAAAAAGTAGTATGTTTTAGAAACCAAAGAAACGAAATTTGGAGTATATATACATTATTCTAAAGTTTAATTACCATGCCATGTTCATACATGGTTCACCAGCATTTATGGAGGCTTTTGTTTAACTTCAAATGGTATTAACTAGATGCACTGGAATATTGCAAATATGCAGGGTTAGGCAGAGACAGATTTTATTCAAGATCTACTTTGAACACCAATGGCCAAGAGAGAGAAATTTGAAATTGATGTTTTCATCTTCATCAATTCTTCTTAAGAAGTGTTTACTACAGAGGAGCATTGGAAAGTGGTGTTTTGTTGAGATCTGCTTATTGACTCTTCTAATCTGAAATTCTTAAGACATTCTAATACAATTTTTAGTTGTCGTCAGATAAAACATGTGAGCAGTGAAACAAGAATTCTCTTTCATATGTAGCTGTGTAAGAAGTTATGGGCATTGATAGAATGCACAGATGTGGGGATAAAATCTGCTTTATGTATAATGAACTGCAATCCTCCCCTGTAGAAATATCTGTGCTTAGAAAACTGATCACATACACTAAAGATAAGGTAGTACAAAACACAGTGTTGTACAGGATACCAGCCAGGTCTGGTCTTGAATAGTGCTAAGTCAACAAAGAAAAGCACTTTATAAACAATAGATGAAACATCTTCCTAACTTGTGCTAACTGCTAGATAGCTCAGTAGTTATTAATAGGATACAAAATCTTTCAGCTCTGGAATATGTTTACAGTGCTAGCTCTGATATTTTCTTCCTTCTTCTTTTGAGTGTCCTGTTATTGTCTTTGCTTCCTTCTTTGCATATGTGAGATTTATGTTTTCATTTGACTTAACAGTGCCAAGGGAAAAGGATGAAAATACTCCCAACATTGTAAAGGCCAGACATAATCCTTAAACCTTGTTGGATTTTGCCTTGTTCAGCCAAACTGGGAAAGAAATGGCTCCACAAAGGTAAAACACATCCTCTGTGTTAGTAGGAAGTGCAAGCACCAGTCACCATGAAGAGAAGTGTCAAAAGCCTGGATCATGTTGCTGAAAGCTTGGGTGATGCTTTACTTTGGGCCATATCAAGGAGCTGTACTGCCAGTAAGTGTCCATTAGGCAAGTTCTGCAAAAAACCACAGGTGTTTGAATAGCATTTTGCAGGAAGTAGGTGCTTCAAGCTTGAAGTGAATGACTAATACTGAGCATGGTGCATTTCTTGGTAGTAGAACTTTGGTGGTAATGGGAAGTGTTACTGTCCTCTCTTCTACAGCCTCTCTTTGCACAGGCAGGAGAGAGAAAGCAAAAGCTCCCTCAATTACTGCCCAGAAACTGTGTTGGTAGAATTGAAGTAAAAGTGAACAAATGAGTAGTCCCAGAACTGCCCCAAAGAAGATGACATACACATTCTGGAATTCAAGATCTAATTGCATTATAGAGAAATTACATAATTTTCCGAAGTGCTAGCTTTTCTTGGGCCTGGAGTAGCACAGTGCCAGTGTTGCTTTGCTTCTCTAAACTTGTCGTGCCTGAGAGAGCTGGCCAAGCAGAGCTGGCAGGTGTCTGTGCCTGTCACTGGGTGCAGGGCTCCCCGGAGAGCAGCAGGGAAACATGGAAACAAAATCCAGTGACCAAAGACTGGTTTGAGGGAGGGAGCAGATTAGGACTGGGCTTCTGTGTTGCATCATTTTTCATGTCTTTGTTTTTAGAGGGGAGGATCTTGCTGAACTCTGTTCTCAGAGTTCAAGGTACTGCACAGATGTGTCACATTTAAGATAAGAGACTTCATTTGATTTCTTTCTTTTTACTCAATAAAAGCAACATGTAGAGAGCAGTGAAGTGGACTGTGAGTCTGCTTCAGTTCAGGCTGAAAATTCTGCCACGTTTGTAATGAGCTTTTAGCATTTCAGGGCATCTGATAATTGTTTCTGTTAATAGCAGATTGGTATTGCTTTCTTTGGAAGCTGATTTGAAAACAGATCAATATTTTAAAGAACTATGAAAAGGAATGAATCTGCTATGAAAGTTACAAATGGGTGAATCTGTTCTGAGCTTCCTTTTTGTTGCCAAAGCCTTCCTGTATATTTAGCAAAGAAATAACAAACACTAAATTCTATGTTTTGTGGTTTTTTTAAACAAACTGAGAAACGATAGATTCTTATTCCAAATGTAAAACAAAGAAGTGATGTATTCACTTACCCTTTATTAGAACCCTTTCTGGGGAAAAAATGGACAGTTTGCAATCAGAATTCTCTTGAGTAATTTACAAGTGTTACTGGAGGATTATATTCAGTAACCTTTGTCTTAAACTTAGCTGCTGGGCTTTGTGGTGCTTGAAATGAGCCATGCATTGTACAATGGCTTAAAATCTTTATTTTTTTGTAAGTAGATCTATAATTCTCGTCTTTTGAAGGAGTTTTAGTAAGTGAATAATTGAGATTAAAATGACTTGTGTCCAAAAGTGATGATAGACAAGTAATGAGTAGTTTACTTTGCTTCATTAGCTGCTTCTAGAATAGTGCTTATTGCATAATTGTTAAATGTTAATTTTACTGTATGCTTGAAGGTCAGGAATGAGAAACAGATTAAGTGTAAGAAAGAACAAGATGGTAAACAAGAGCACATAGATGAAGACAAAGGTAAACCAAGTCATCTATGCAGGATGGTTCTTAAATATGTGTTGTGTGTTTTCGGTTTGTAACTGCCTGTAAAAGAAATTTTTCTTGGCACATCAGAAATGATATTTCAGTATCTTAATGAAGTAGCCCCTTATCACAGCACAGTTGATTCTCTGTTTTTATGGCTTCTTGTTTTTGGGTTTAATTTTGGGTGCAAGTGTATATGTGGGAAGAATTGTGACTGAGGCTGTTTGTTAAGGAGATACTCTATAATTTGAAGAACAACAGAAATGTGTTCTTAAATTAGACTTCTATATTGAAAACTTACCTTGCAGAAGTTTTGTGCGAAAGAAAGATGTTGCTTCTCATCATCAGGACAAGTAAAGATTCTGGCATTTTATTCACGGCAGATGAGTTACCTGTGCATTTCTTGATGTTTCATGCATACATGATCTCCATGAAGGCACGTTCTCTTACACATAGCTGGTAAAACACTGGTTAATAAAACCAGCTGAAGTTTTAATCACAGCAGGTGTTGCTATTTAGTGCTTTGGTGATACTGGCCAGCACAACCTGAAGCTGACTGCAATATCCAGGAAATGTCTTCTGAGAGATGCTTAACTCTTCTTTCCAGATCTGACAGCTTAAAATAGGTCTGATGTTGCTGCAAGGAGCTCAGTGTGCAGACTATGGAAATAAGGCTGCCTGCTTGGAACAAAACACCTGAATCCTTAGTCTAAAATATGCACTGTGTGAAACTTCTTTGCTGCTTGTATCCCAAACTAAACCATTATCCATTTTAGTGATCTCCAAAAGCATCAGGCCTCCCTTTTGCACGTGTGAAAATGTTCTGTCCTTCCTCATTGTGACTGAAAGGGGATCAGTCTGGCTGGGGAAGGGCCTGGAGGGCTGCTCCTACCACCTGCTCCTTCCATTTGTGTCCCTAGTGAGACTCCATTCTTCTATTTATACCTGAAAGGAAAATGGAAAATGTGTCAGAACACAGATTGTAGCCTTCCAGGCAGAGAGGAAGACCTGGGAGAAGGTTTTGTGGGAGTTTGTTCCTCTGCCTTCCAGCAAGTGGTGGTGCTGGGTGTAGGCACAATATGCCCTGTGTCACTGCCCAAAATCCACCTTGATGGATGTCACCCTAGATTTGGAAGCTGATGGAAAACATTTTCTCTCAGAGTGAAATGTGGGCCCATCTTGTGCAAGCACACTGGGGTTTGAGCTGTCTTCATGCCCTTGGCCTTGGCAGCAATCTTGAGCAGTCCTGTCGGTGGCTGTGGTACAGAGTTTGTGAGCAGGTTCCTTCTTTGTTTTAAATATGCTTCTGTTGATTTCGTTGGATTGCAGTTTTTGTATTACAAGAAATAGGGATTATTTATGTCCTTTTCTTCACTTGTTCCATAGGTGATGTTTTGCCCCCGCCATCAGCTGTGTCTCTAGCCTGAACGTGTAATTTATTGAACCTGCCCATGAGTAGATGCTTTTCCATAACTAGGTTATGTTATTTTATATTCTTCTCTCAGTCTTTTTTGGGTTTTGAGGAGAGGGTAGTCCAAGGTGGTGTTGTGCTGTGGATTTCTACAGGAGCTACAGGGAGAATTTTGAACTGTTCTGATTTTTAAGTCTCCCATAGTATTTCTTGTCCTGTCAGTAGCCTGGCGTAGAGCTAAAATTAATAACCATAAGAAAATCCATTTCAATTATCATGTTCTTGAGTTAATACTCTGTATTTGTTACTTCTCAGACATTTTGTCTTTATGAAATCAGTTTATGTATATATTCTCTGACAGGCCTACATATCTGTGAAAACGTGCATCTTGTTGAATCATTCTCAGTCAATAGCTGACTTACATAAGCAACTTCTTTGGTACCATGAACAGAATTATAGTATTAGATCCTATGTTGTTTTTCTTCTGTGGCAGCTGCATTGTTTTGGGGGGCTGACTTGGATACCTGTGTATCACTGGTCAGCTTCAGAGAGTGCTGACTCACCCCAAGAAGACTTTGTGTGTGAAGAAAGCAGATTGCAGTGGGGCTGGAGCATATCTGGGCAGTGGTACAGAAGGCAATCCTTTCCAATTTAAATACAGTAAATGCTTGCATTGCTATTTTTCAGTATCACTTCTGGAGATGAGTGGTAATTTGATGGGTTTTATACATGGTATCTCCAGGTAGAAGTAGTTCAGTAGAAGCCTGAGGGTGCTTATGCTCCAGTGGCAGTGCAGCAGGTGCAGTACACCTCTCCTTGGGAAGCACATCACGCAGTCTTGGGAAAGATCACAGAGCCTAAAATATCAGAAGTTGACTTAAGTACTTATATAGCTAAAGAGATTAATACTCAGCAGTCTCCAGGTCTGACAGCTATCTTGTGTGGGATTTTTTTTTTTCAAGGCATTACAGGAAACATTAAAATACTTCCTAAGCGTGACTGACCAGTGTGGCAGAGGGAGATGGTGGCATTTCCCTGGTGTCTGATGCTCCTGAAGACAGAGAAGGTTCTTACCTCCTGGTTTCTGCTTCCTTTGCAAATCCAACCTTGTTTGCCTGTTGAGAGAGCTGAGGTTGTTTTAGGCCCTTCCTGGATTGTTGTATTTGTGTCCAGGCTCCCCAATCCCGTTACATTCCTCATGCTGCTGCCATGACCGGGCACTGTGGGGTGCTGGTAAAGGATAAACGTTGTTGTTTTGTTGTGCCTGTTATGACAAGGATGATTTCACACTTTCTTGTTTCAGCACAAAACATGCTTTAAAAAAAACAAACAACCTCCCCAAAAAACCTAGCACACCCCCTCATGTTCCCCCAATCAATCAACCTATGCCAGACAGCAATTTGTTTGCCTCTTATTTTGAGACACTCTGGCTCTCTTTTCGTAACAGATTGGGGAAGTTGATGAGAGAGATGCATTTCCTCAGCTGTGCCTTATTCTGCTAGCAAAGCCCAGGGAATTCTTTCCAAGTACACACTCAAAAGAGGCTATAAGAATTCCAAGAAGATGCAAACATCAGTTTTTCTGCAATAACAGATTCTTTTTAGAGTTTCAAAATATATAATATGCTTATTCAGACATTGAAATATTGCTCAGATCTAGATTTTTTTTTTTTCCCCTGGCCTACTTGGGTTTTTTTTGGGGAGAGATTGTTTTTTTTGTTGTTGTTGTTTTGTTTTCTCAAGATTAAAGAATAGATTTTTATTAATGTTAGTCCACTTCAGTAAATTGTCCTGCTACTGTGGATTATTCATGCTACAGCAATGCAGGTATTGCAAAGAAAAAAAATACAAGTCACTGTAATTTTTTTTTTTCCCCTGGAAAATCCAATGTCTGGTTTGCACTCTAACTTTATAGATACCCTGCCTTGCCTACTGTTTTCCTTGCAGGTCTTGTTTTATACAGCAAGGCATAAAATGCTTCTGTTGCTATACTTCTTTTATTTTGTTTGCTGAAGATAACTGGGATAGTAGTGATGCTACACTTTCAATTAATTCTGCAAGATACAATTCTTTTTGTACGTCTTGAGTTCTGCTTTAGTGTATCCATAGTGAGTATAAAATTAGGCTCTGTGAATATCCAGAATGCTGGGTGCTTGAGTATAATTTAATAATCTGTGTATTATTTTAAAGACACACATAAGCAATAGCTGCTTGCTTATAAAATGCATTTACTGACCCATGAGTTAATTGATCCCTATGACTATTTAAACCTCAGGGCTTTAAAAGTTTTTCTCTTATCTTTATGTTAAACAATGGAAAGTTTTACCGTATGTTCAAATAACGTCTTCATCAGGTTCACCACAGGACACCATAGTTAATTTTCAGTTGAGTGCTTTACAGGATTTTCTTTTTGCTGGCTGGTTGGGTGAAAGTCTAGACACTGAGAGACGAGGCGTTAGAGGGGCCTCACAATATAGTTATTGTGAATGGTAAGTAGGAGCAGCTTCCTCTGATGTACGGACTCGGTGCCCAAACCAGTGGTACAAAGGCATAGCTTTTGTTCAGGGGGATAGGGGCTAATCCGAATGCTGCACACTGTGAAAAACCTTTTATGGAAGGGGGGAAAAACTTGCCTTGAAGGTGAGAGGTCAGCAGTTTAACCTCTGACTACAAAACAAGAGACCAGCGAAGAATGGGATGAACAAGGGGGAAAAATACTTCAAGTACTCCATTCTTTGTTTATCAGAAATGGGTCAAGCAAATGAGTGTCAGGAATGGTTACAGAAGTTCTGATGGGCTGCAAGGAAGTCTGAAGATGTGCTCTGGCTTAGTTGTGCATTGCTACAGAGTTTGAGTCTTGCATAGCTCTCTTTTAAATGCTTGATAAAGAGATCCCCAAAACAAAATCATATCTTTCAGCAGTCCTGAAAAGCACAGACACTGCTCTCTTCCTCCTCAGCCCATATCAGGTCCTTTTATCATTACAACTCTTTATTCTAATTTACCTTTTTGTAGATTAACATCATTTAGTATTTGGCCTTCTAACTCTTTGCACTGTTTCTGGGCTGTTCTTAAAAATTTGTAAAGTAGCATCACAGTAATCACATGCTCACGTGTTCAACAGGCAGTGAGATGGGTCTCTTAGCTAAAGCCATGGATCTTTGGGTGGTCAGTGCTATTGTACAACAGCAGGGGAGAGCTGTTTCCAATCTTTGTGCAAAGGGAATATGGAGGCTTTCCCCTCTGATCTCATTTTGGTATTATCAGTGCTGGGAATTTAGTCACAATCCAATTAGAAATGATGGAAGTTATGTTAACTAATAGTTAAGCCTCTCATATTCTCAGGTCCACCCATTTGGACTAATGGGTTGTGCTGCTCTTGGCTCAGGCTGGGAGAAGATACCAAGAGTGATTAATACACTTGGTGCACTAAAGCTCCCTGCTTGGCATACAACCATTCCTCGTGCTTCACTACATGCACCCCATGAGAAGCACTGTTCACCTCCCTCCTGGCCTCTCCCAGCATGCCAAAAAGCAAAGAAGACATAATGCCTTGCCTGTGCACCTCTGGAAGTTTTATACTTCACTGGACATAGATGTATTGTGTATATGAGGTAAATTCCTCTTCCTGCTTCACACAAAGGGATTAAAGCTGGGCTTTGTTGCTGACCCTCTTCACATGTCGCATCTTCAAACACTTGCTTATGACCTGGACAGCTTTAGGCCACTTGCATTCAGAGAAGTGATCAGGAACCAGCAGTGTTCATCAGCAAGTCAGTGGCAGGGCCTCTCAGCACTCAGGGAAATATGTTTTGGTACAGGCTTGATTTTATTTGTGCTTGGAAATAGACAGCCTCAGACATTGTGCATCCTCTGACCCTTGACCGAGTTTAATCTTTTGTTTCTCAATTTCACAGACATCCATCTTTCTTCTTTTTAAATATTTTAAGGGTAAATTCCTCAGAAAGGTGGTACTAAGTATACTTCCATGATCTGACACATCTTCAAATGAGGAAAAAAAAAAAGACTTCGTTTTTCTTGCATTTCTTAGGAACTCTGTTGGGTTGACTGATTTAAAATACAGCATTTTAGTGGAGACCTTGTTAAACATGCAAAGTTGTTTATTATATAAATCATAAATGAAAGACTTAGAATTGTGTTTTTTGCTGGAATTACCTGAGCAGGTGATTTCCATAGCTATTAAATGAAAGTAAAATCAGGAGCCCTTTATAGTCTTTTAACCTTGGTTTTAATGGGTTAGTTTTGTCACTTTATGAATTGCAATATTTTCGGCTTTTCAAATTTGATGGGATCAAACGGTGTTCTCAAGCTAAATGACTGACATTTTTGCCCTTGGGGAAGCACCAGAAGTTAAAATATTGATGTATTTTAGAGTAGGCACCTTTCATTATATTCTATCAAAATTTGGAAAATAAGAGAGAGAGTTTTTTCCCCCCATAATTATTTCTTCTGCAATCTTAAAAAGGATAAACCTCTTCTTTAATGGCCCTTTAAGGTCATTCAGTCCAACCCTTATCCCAGCACTGCCAACTCCACCACTAAACCATGTTCCAAAGCACATCTACACATCTTTTAAATACCTGTCAGGGGTGGTGACCTCCTTACTTCACTAGGCAGCCTGTTCCAGTGCTTGACAACTTTTTCTATAAATCATTTTTCCCTAATATCCAATCTAAACCTCCCCTGGTACACCTTGAGGCCATTTCCCTTTGTGTTATCTCTTGTCACCTGGGAGGAGAGACCAACCCTGTACTTGCTACACTCTCCTGTCAGGCAGCTGTAGAGATCTGTAAGGTGTCCCCTGAGCATCCTTTTCTCTGGGCTAAACACCCTTCTCATCAGACTTGTGCTCCAGACCCTTCCTCAACTGTCTTGCCCTTCTCTGGACACTCTCCAGACCTTCAATGTCCTTCCTGAAGCGAGTAGCCCAAAACCAAACACAGAGTTTGAGGTGCTGCCTCACCAGTGCCCAGTACAGGGGGACAATCCCTGCCCTGCTCCTGCTGGCCACACTATTGCTGATCCAAGCCAGGATGTCCTTGGCCTTCTTGGCCACCTGTGCCCAGCTGGCTCTTGGTCAGCCACTGTCAGCCAGCATTCCCAAGTCCTTTTCCATCTGGCAGCTTTCCAGGCACTCTGCCCCCAGCCTGTAGCATTACATGGGGTTATTGTGGCCAAAGTGCAGCTCCTGGCACTTTGCTCCAATTGAACCCCACAGTGTTGGCCTCAGCCCATCAATGCAGCCTGCCCACATCCCTCTGCAGAGCACTCCTGCCCAAGACTCCTGCACAACTAGGTTTCATCTTCAAATTTATTGAGGGTGGACATGATCCCTTCATCCAAACCATTGATAAATATATTGAACAGAATTTGCCCTGAAGGAAGGAGGTACACTTTACAGGTTTAGGCGTAATGTTATTCTATGGAATTTGCCTAATCCTCTGTGGGCTTGATAGGAATGAAGAATTTAAACAATAATGAGTCATTTGGGAGAACTTGATAAAATTAAGATGTGATATTTGCACATCCATGATTCTTGAATTTCTTTTTTTAGTATTTTCAGAAATTAGTGGATTTCCCCTGCTCTGGAAAGTTCAGGGATTTTGTTTATCAGAGTGATGGAAGACTCAAGATAAGAAAGGAGTTATCTGAGACATGCTTGAGAGAGAATGTATGTCTTTGTACTTGAAAAGTGCAGCAATTTTCTTATCCTGTGGGTTTTTTTTACTAATTATAAAAACAATTAATTAAAAATATTATATAAGGAGATACCTTAATTTTATGCAGACATAATTTCCAAGTACATTCTATCCCATTGATTATGAAATTTTCAGCATGAGTAATTATGATTAGTCTTTATTAATAAAAAAAATGGAATGAGTTATCTTAAAGCAAAGAAACTTCTGATTTGTCTAGCTGCATATTGAGCTGTTCTTGATGAGAAGTGTATGTGCGTGGGTAGTGATAGGTTTTTGCTGCAGCACAGTGTATTTTTAATGCCAGAACTGGCTTGTCTGAAAACATTTTAATGTTTCCTCCAAAGATTCTTTTGCATCTCTAATGATGATTGGTTGACACCTGTGATTAATTCTTAGTGTTCTTAGCCTCTCTTGTTTTCCTGTTAAATGACCAATGAGACAATGATACTGTTTTCTTAGGCTCATCTAGTCATGCCTCTAATTTCCTTAGATCAGAAATTATTTTGCTTTCAGCTTTTACATTGATTCTAACTGTACACTGTGCTGGTCTAGGTTCTTACATACATTTGTAGAGCTCAGCTGTGCTCCAGCAGGTGAATGCCTTTCATTTTCAGAAACAAAATGAAGAATAAAGAGAAAAGCTCCATGTAGTTACCCAGTTGTTATCAAACTGTGCAGAATCATTGAGCTCTCCTCTGAGGCCTTCCAGTGGTGAACCTGCAGCCAAGGCAGCACACTGTCTTAGTGGTGGAGGTGGAGAATGTGCAGGAGGACAGAGCATGGGTGTGAAATGACAAAAAGTGATGTGGGGCTTGGAGGAAATCTGAGGTTTGTTTCATCAGCTGCATCAAGGAAGAAGCTGAAGTATGGAAGCCAAAATAATTTAGCCCTTCCAGTAGCATTAAACCCTTCCATGCAACACCGGACATGGAGAAATTGGGCAGTGAGAGGGCAGTGGTTGAGAGGAGAGCTTTTAATGAAAATCTTCTTATAGATTAATGTATGACATGAGTGTGTAATGTTGCACATGTAGTGCCATGTGTTTTAGCTCCTTGTGCATTCTGTGTGTAGACAAGTGTTACTGTTGTGCAGGTTTATAGGTGTATTTGGAAATATTAGCACCAGATTTATTTGGTAAATCAATTATTTTCAGATGAGACAACCTTAATTTATGCTGTTGTTGATTTATTGACAAGTGTTTCTTTGTTCTTTCCCTTCAATAATAGTATCATTTTTTCACCTTGCTAATTTTTTGACTGCTGTATGGTGCATACACAGGCATTACTCATGCTTTCCATGGCCTCATCTCACTTCTTTCTGCTGTAATGCTTTTAGGAAAGTAAAATGAAGGCCTTCATTACTTAAGGAGCAGAAATGTTCAGTTCAAACATAGGGATGGTCCATCATTCTGCAATGCTCCCTTCCTGTAGATTTTATCTTCCATCTGCACTGCCCTTCCAAGTGTGTATGGGTCTGTTTTCTTTCTCCTTTCTGCTCTGCAGAAAGGAGAAGCACTGGAAGCACTCCCTGGGCTGCTGCTTTGCCTGTGTGAGGGGGTGATGGAGCACCCAGAGCCTGCCATGCCTGGCTGGTGTGTCCTGGCTTGGGCTCCCACTCACCAGTGTTAGCTCGCAGGGTGCCTTTGTTGGAGTAACTGCTTCTGACAAAAAAGTTCTTGTACTTTTTGAGCAGCCAGTTTGAATGCAGACTGCTGAAATGGGAGAAGGCAGCTTCTGACCTTGCCTTCTGGAAAGGCTCAATTTACAAAGGATGTGTTGAGTTCTGACCCCTCATGGGCCATGTGAGTGCAGCCTGCTGTTTTGAACTCCAGCTTTTTCTATTAGAGTGAAATATATTGTCTGCTATTATCACACTGTTAAATTAATTTTCACTATTTTGTGCATGATTTATTTGAGATTTCACTGGACAAAGCAGGCATCAGGCATTGAGGTTTTGTAAGATAAAACAGCATTGCACGTTAACCACATCACTTTACTTTGTAATGGGATGTAGAGTCATGAATCTGCATCAGCCTTCTACTTTGCTATTCTGAATAAATAAAAGTATTCTGTATTCTGTTTATTCACTGAATTATGTGATACCAAGAACCATCTTGGAGTGTTTTCTAGTTGCTGAATGTGCTTTGGGGTTATTAACTCAGAACCCATGCTTCAAGGGCTGCAGGACACAAGACCATTCTGGTACAGTCTCTTTATGTATTTCAGGTTGCTGTTTACATCTCAGGTTTTGCTGACCCCTCTCCAACACATAATTGGAAATTTTGACCTGGGTAACTGTAAACACCTGTGGGAAAACCCTTTGACTTGCCTTTACTTGTTTTATGTGTTTGTGTGGCTTGTGTGTTGAAATAACTTAACTTGGCCCCCATTGAAATGTCCCCTTTTTAGTGCCCTTTCTTTTGAATTAAAAAAAAAAATAAAAATTTCAAAGACCTCATGATGTTTGGGAACCTGAAATAACTGATTTGAGGTCAGACAGCAGGTAACTGGTAGGAAAAAATAGTGTTCTTCTTCTAATTCCCAGTGTGCTGTGCTGCTGGCTGGGTGTGTTCAACCTCTGCTGAAGCAGAGAGGGACCAATATTGTTAATGCAGCTCAACAACAGCAGCAACAAATTTCCTGCCTTCTATTTCCACTTTGTGATTCTTCAGAGTCTTGAAACAGATGAAGAGTGCAGAGAGTTGCAGCTATGTCAGAGTTTACTTTACTAAAAGATCAATCTATTTTTCAGTTAGAAAATGCTGAAGAAATAAATTGCATTAGCCTTCTGCCATGTGTGGTGTTCCCTTTTGAAAGGCTTAGTGAGGCAAAAGTGCCCAGTTTGGGAACACCCCTGGCATAGGTGTGCCACACAGGCTCTTCTCCAGTTCTGGGAGGTCCTTGGTGGGGATGAGAATGATCTGTGCTCCCTGGGATGTCAGGTGTCAAAGCCAGGGTGCCTCTGCCTCAGCCCCTGGCTCTCAGCATGCACTCTGTGTGGTTGCTGCCTCGGAAATGTTTGATTTCCTAATGTTTAGTTTGTTTTCTGTGGAAGAAACCCAAGGTTTGGTGATTCTGTGAGGATTGCTTGGTAAGTGACTGGCATATCTTCATTAGCTGTAGAAATGAATCCTAGAGGGGACTAGTAAACATAAATGCAAGTGCAAAAGTTGTTTTCTGCAGCCTTCTTTCTGAGCAGGGTGCTTGGATACTAAAGCATGAGTGCTTCTAACAGGGGAGATCTCAGCTGTTGGTGTAACACTGATCTTTCTGTGAGCAACCTCTCTTAACCTGCTCTTTGTGTTTTGTTCTTATCAAAAGTTTAGTGTTGACTTTTAAGGATTGGTATGGGAAAAATGTCAAAACACTGATTTTCAGCTGCATGCTGCCTGCCATAGACATATCAGGGTGGGTGCATGTGGGCCAGCCTCTAAAATATTTTGTTGGTGATTCTTGGTCACGTGGAGGGCCCTTGGGACTGATGGCCCCTCGCTGCTGATGGTTCGATTACAGCGATCACCCACAGCTTCTGAAGAGTGCGAAGAAAAGAAATTGCTTTCTTTGTCAAGGTGTTTTCATTTCAATTCTCACCCATTAGCCCTGTTTGGTTAAGTTTTGAATTACTCCATCAGGTGACTGATGAGTTTTATTTTCCCCCTGATGATATTAAAATAGATTTGGGGTAAGATGGAAAGGAAAGGCAAAAAAAGATTTGTGCTTATTGATCAGTGCTCCTTCATCTTTGTTCTGGCTTAATGTGTCATGAACAGCAAAGATTAAAATGAACACCGAATCAGAACATGCTAGAAAATACATACTTTAAAATAAAAGTTTGTGAACTGATTACATACATAGCAAACTATGTGTACGCTGTTGTTAACCAACATGATTGTTAAAATTCTGTAACTAAGGTTTGTGATTGTTATAATTTACATATATAAAATTATGAAATGTTGCTTTATGTAATAATAGCTTTTGAAGTTAGATATGTTTCAGCTGTAGGGCTGAAGATGTTCAGAGGAGTAGGAATCTTTTAGACCAGATCCTGATTGCCAGTGGTATTCTACTTCCATACCTTCCTACCACAGACTGTAAGCAAAATGTGAAAGGTTTGAATTTCATGTACAAAATGCTGTTTGTAATTGGAGAATGAAAAAAGGATGAAGAATTTGAAACTATGTTTTTATAATGTACAGTTATGTTCATTCTTCCTCACACATGAGGAGAATATCATTGCACAATTCCTAGTCTTGTTTCACAGCATAATTATAGATGGGGTGAATATATGATACAGTAGTATCTATATTAATTAAATAAAATATCATAAATAATCTAGAATAGACCCATGAAAAGAGACTCTAACCCCTTCTCCCTGTAGCTGTCTTTGGTTGTAAAGTCAGTGGCAGTGCTTTTCCAAGATGTTATGTATTCCACTATTGCTCTGGCCTTTAAGTAATTTGTAAATTTGAGTAATAGGTACTTACTTACCTCTTAATTATTGAGTAATCACATTTTACTGCTTGTGCTAGTCAGTGTTTAAGGCAAGGGGCATAATTTAGTGGGCAGTTGTGCTGACAAGTACCAGCAGTTGGGCTGTGCCCAGGATGTGGTGCTCACCAGCAGAAAGGGGAAGGAATGCTGCTGCACTGTTCAGGCAAGAGGTGATGTACATACATAGCCATTATATCATCTTTGGCCAAGAGGGAGTTCCTCTGCAACACTCATTTGTCCTTGAAGTAGCTAAAGACTGAACTAACTTTTGCTTAGAGAAAATACCTTGCAGAAGGATTAAGCTTTTGGTTTAATTTTTTATTGCTTTAATTTATTTTTTAAGGCATGTTAACTCTAATGTGAGATTTATTTCTGTATTATTTTTGGAAAATATCTGTCAAAAATGTCTATATCACTCTGTGTTTTCTGCAATCAATCAACCAGTTTGCTTTACAGGGTCACATATATCCCTGGTTTCATGTCCAAGCTGATACTAAATTAGTTTTTCTTGCTGTAAATCATGAGGCAGTAAACTCAGGTATCCATAATGTAGTGAGATGTAGTTTTTGTCATGTGCCAAAAGCTTTTTGATTTTTCTATATGCAGAGTGTGTTGGTTTCACAAAGCAGATATAATAGTGTAGTCTGTGAGATAAAATGGTTATCTCTGGTCACACATCACTGACATGGAAGAGCAAGTGATGGTCCATCCCTAGTGTACTTGGCAAGGCAAGACTTGTGCTTCTTCCTAATTGACTTAGTACATGTTGCTTGGTAATGATATGCTTGAACTTTTCTAGATCTTTCATAAAATGAAGACTGCATATTTCCTAATACAGGAAAATTTCATGTAGCCCATAATATTCTTAAAGAACTTTAAGTCCCACATCTTTATTTAAAATGAAGAAACCCCTGCACAATATCTGTTTGTAAGGGAATGTGGCAGGTTACTCTTTCATTCTTATGGGGAGGGTGTAAAAACTTATGTTTGCTTGCAAAGGTGAATGCTCTTGCTCTTACTCTTGTCAGGTACTGTTCATTTCAGTAGATCACAGCACAGCCTGTCTCCTTTAAATTTCTTTGAACAAGAGACCCAGGGACAGCAAAAGTATTTTGTTTTGTAAACTCTCCTTAAACATTAGCAATGACTGGAGACATACGTGGTGCCCACTTGCTGCTTCTTCTGCTGCTTTAGTTCTTAGATCCTTGTTCTCATGAGTCACTCATGCTTACAACTTAGAAGTAGGAAAATTTAAGAGTAACACAGCTTTGAAAGGCATACAGTTGTCGCCATACTTTACAAGGTCATTCTAAAGACTTACCAGGTAAAAGAAAACCCTGCTTATCTCTTGAAGAGACCAAATAAAGGCTGAACATACTCATTTTATCTATGCACTATCTGTGCAATGAACTCTCACCCTGATTAAGGTTTTAGCTAGAAGCATGGCTAATAGCATTGCAGCCAAAAGGACCCTTTCTTTCTGTCTGTAGTAAGCTGAAATGACTTACTGCTCTGTCCTTCAGTGGTACAAATTCTTGGGCTAAAAGGATTGACCTATGGCTCTGAAGGAGCTGTCAAGTTGTGGCTAGAACTTTTAACCATCTCCCTGCCTGTAAAATGGGAAGAAGTACTTATTTCCTAGTTCAAGTGCCTTGAATATCTGAAAGACTGGAAGAAATTTTGGGTCCAAAACCTTACAAAGTTCTGCTTTTCTACAATGTACTTGGCTGAACCTTGCATGTGATTAGTTGGGAGGTCAGTATTTACACAGTGTTCTCACATTTCTGAAAACCTTGAGGAACCTTTGTCACATAAGTTTAAAAGTAGAAATGTTTGAAAATAGTTCTGTGATAAAGGGTCCAATCAGCGAGTGTCGTGTGTGGCTTTGCAGCGTCGTGTGGACATGTCAGATTGTCACACTTCAGTGTGCTTGCTGAGCTGTCAATGCCTCGGTGGGGCAGCCATGGCCAGCACCTAAAAGCTGTGGAGTTGCTGTGATGAGATGTGGTGTGATGGGGCTGACTGAACTGGACCCACTGACTGCAAATGTGAGTGGTTTTTGTGGGAAGTAGAGAAGATCATGGTGTGCGTGTGTGTGGTTTTTGTTAAGAGCTGAGTGACTCTTAGAGATATGGACTGTACCTTTTTTTTTCCCATGTATTAGAAACAAAATTCTGGATTTCCACAAACATGATGTGAGCACTGGTATCCTGAAATAATTTGTTAAGTAGTATGTGTTTAGAGGAAGATGTAATTAAATTCTGAGCCAATTGATAAGTCCATGAGTAATTTGTGCTACTTGTGACTGGGAGCATTTTTCAAGCATACATCCTACAGAAATTACGTCAGTTGGAGGTGTTATTACTACAGTTAAAAACAGTTCCTTAGGAGAAGATTCCTCATGGAAAGAAGATGTTTTCATCTTGCCTGTAATGTCTTTGAAATTATGTTTCTGAACCTGATACAAAAATCACGTTTCTGATTGGCAAATGTGCAATCCCAAAGATTTACAGCTACAGTGACTGTAACTGAGGCCAGTAAACTGTTATTTTCCATTTGCCATTCCCCAAAGCTCAGTATTTAGAGTGTTTGTTGACTCTGTTGTCATTTAGTTCACACTTTGCTTTCTATGAGAAAAGTTGGAAGGAAAAATGTTAAAAGTCACCCACTCCAAATATCAGCTTTGATGCCAGTGTGAGATGGGTACCTTCAAGTCCTAAATAATTTTTCAAAATGGAGCATAAGCTTTACAATCAGTTGAAGACAAGGCGGAGGCCACTGGTGTGGGTGAGGGAGAGGGGACAGGAGACACTGGGCTGCTGTGGCTTGTTTTCAAAGGCAAGTCCCACCTGAGATCCTGAAGAGTCTGAGTGTATTAATATATGGGAAAACCTGGCAGATATAATTACTGGAACTCACTAACATTTTTCTGTAACTGATGTTGTCAATGACATTATTTTTGTCTTTTTCCTTTGCTATTTGCTGAAGTAGGAACTGTTTGAAATGGTGGAGGCAATTAAGGAAGGCACACTTATGAATAAAGTGTGAGTAAAGAGTTAAAGGTGCTGGATTGTTAAGATTTGATACAGCTTTGTAGATACATTTTCTTTTGCTACATGATTTGTATAAAAATGTACTTTAAGATATTTTCTGTAGTGGCACCTTCATTTGCATAATATCTTGAATCTGACAGGTTTTAGGTGCCTGAGAAGTTAGTGACTATTTCTTAGTTTCACTTTTTAAAAATCAAATTGCTTCAATGTATTTTGTTCTTGTTCTTTCTTTTGATTATCGATGCTTGGGAAATACTGTAACTCCCTTCTTCTCCCCTTTTCCATGGCATCCTGCTCTTCTTCTCCTGCTCCTGGCTGGTGCTCCACTTTGATCCCCCAAACCAGGGAGTTGAAGACCACTGCTGCACCCAGATCTTCTGGCAGCAGGGCCTCCCATTCCACTCCATTTTTGGCACTTCATGTATGAAACTGTTAACAAGCGGATTTTAATATAATATACAGAAGTCTTTTGTGGCAAGAAGTTTGTTTTTCTTTTTTAAATGTGAATGCTGTTTTTTTAATCAGATGATTTCATCTGTAAAAATCCTTTGGTTGTAAGTTATGGTTCATCTCTTATTTTGTTTCTGAATCCCTGTTGTAGTGATTTGGTTGAATACTAAATATTGATTAAAAAAGCATCACTAGAATTATTGTTGAGTGTTTCTGGAAAATTTTTTGAAGTATATGAGAGACCTTTGTTTTTGAACAATAGCAGTATCAAACTTAGATAACTATTTTTTTTATTGTTGAAAACTACTTAGTCTAACAAAATCCATTCTGCTTATTGCTTAAATGTGTTTTTATAAAGGTTCTCCCTGAGATAATCATAGATAATTTCAGATTTATTAATTGCATTCTCATGTTCGCATCAGGAAAAAAAAAGACGTGGCAGTTGTTTTTTCTAGACATAAAAGAAGAACAGTCTGCAATAAGCTTTGCTTAGCTACCTTCCTTTTCCTCGTTATAATTCTTTCCCACCCCCTTAGCTCCTGGCCGCAGTCTCTTCTTTCCCCTCTGCACTGACAGCTTTTTTCCAATGAAAACCTATATATCATCAGAGAAATATAACTGGAGGAATACTGAGCAGTTATCTAGTCCATTCTTCTGTCCCAAGCATGACCAACTCTGCTTGGCAGTCTTTTTGTCTGTTCTGCTCAGTACCACCAAGAGGGATGAAGATTCCTCCTCTCTCCAGAATACTGGACTACTTAAATCATATGTTTCATTTCACCTTAGCTGTGCTTTCCTCTCTGAAATATTCTCTGTTGCTGTCCAAGAGAATTAGCCGAGATGATGTTTCTCAGCATGTGTTTGTAATTTCTGTTCCATTACCAAATTGAATGTGTGCTAATTACCTTATCCTATTGTATTTTTGTGTGGCATTTATAATCTGCAAGCTGGATGGTTGTGAAGAGTATTTTTAGAGTGTATTTAACTTGTCAGTTTTGGGGAAAGTTACAACTCACAAAGCTTTCTCTCTTTTTTTTCCATAGTTTAGAATGTACTACTTCTCTAATCTACTCTGTCATGAGAAATAGTACCTTTGTATTTTCTTTGATTTGTTACAGAAGTTAAACTGTGTTAGAAGTTGTTTTCCGAAAATACGAATGACATGCTTTATGACCTTGCCTCTACAAGAATAGATTTTTTTGAGAGAAATTACCTTGAGGATCTGCATATGTTTTCCTTTTGTCTTAGTGGGTGTCAGGGATGCCTGCATTTTTCTTCTGGAGCAGTTCTAGATAACGACATCTTGAATTATTTTTTTTTTTTTTAAGCATTGCATGTGACTCACTTTTCTCTTTGTAATTGTACTGCACACTTTTGGTACCTCAGCAAACCTTTCCATGATTTGTCTCTCATCTGGCTCGTACCAAGGGAGATGTCCTTTCCAGTGCTGTAGGATATTTAGCAAAGGAATTTTCAAGTGTTACTGGCAGGTGCTGAGATTCATGTCTTGGATGTGGTAGGCATAGGAAAAAGTGCTGTTTGTACATGGAAATATCCATTTACACATGCAACAGTGTATATATACATTTATACATGTACCACACCAACTATGTTAGGTGTGCACTTGACAATTTCCTCTTGCTACTACATTTACTTAGAATTGGTGCAAGCCATTTGTCCTGAAAAGTCTGTTAGAAAAAGTGAATGAGGAGAAATTCAGTAGTTCCTCAGCTGACTATAACAACAGCTATTTCTGAGTGGTTCTCATCCTCTCACCCATAAAATCAGCATAAAATTGACCTAACGTTGCCAGATCAGACAGGGTATCTGGGATGTAATCCTCGGGGAAAAGAAAATTCAGTCTTTGTAAATCTGAAGATAGAGTGCATGAAGTTGCAGAATCAGATTATACTTTCTCTTTTTATTTCTAAATCGGTACCCTTTTGTTTCTTCCTTTGCAGCCCTTCTGAGAAGTTGCCCCAAAGATGTGTCAGATGTTGCCTGAGCCTAGCTCCAAAAGCATGATCTTTTGAAAAAAAACCCAATCCCAGACTTGGATAATTAGCATAAAATCCTGAGGCTTTTTATAGGTGTTAGGGTTTGGTTTCAGAGAGTAAAGGCATATAAAGAATATAGTAACTTTTCTTTTGGAAGCACAAGTCACATCAGATTTTTGTACTTAATAAATGTATGGCAAGTACCTACTAAAATAAGCAGTTAAAAGCCAATAATAACAACTGCAAAACCCAGCTCAAAGCAGTTGGACAAGTCTTGAAGGTATGTAATTTTTGCTGAGTGTAGCACCAAATGTTTTTCTTGGATTGAGTTTGGAATATATATTTTTTTAATGTTGGCACTTTTTTGTTTTCATGGAGTATTAAAAGTATTGTTCTTCCTGTTTAGATCGCATGACTTATTCTCTTATGATATGAATATCTTTCATGATATGAAAGTAAATGTTATACCTATAGTTGAGTGAACTGGAATTTACTTTAGATTTGTTTTTACCATTTCAAGTGAGACTGGAGTAGTATGAGAGAGCCTTAGTATGAAGTGAAGAAAGCAAGATGAGCAGGACACTAAATTAAAATTTCAGGGTTTTTTTTGTTGAGCTATCAGGGCACCAAAAGAACTTATTGGAGCTGTTGATCTTGTAGATAAAGGGTGGCCCTGTGAAATGCTGTTAGCTCTGTTGGCACCTCATTGATGTGTACATTTTATCCATGTTTTGACCCCAAACCCAAAGTTTTGCTTAATTCTGAGTTTGTACTTTTCTCATGACTGTGACCTTTTAAAAGGACACCTGGAGGTTTTGCTATTGCGATCTGCTTCCTATTTTGAAGCCTGGCAGTTACATGTGCACTGAGGAGAGTGAACAAAAGAAATTACATTTCTGTCCGATTTCAGAACCCCAGTGATTTTGTTACTGTGTTGCTAAAGCAGTCTCTGTACTGAGTGTTTCTCATGTAACTGTGCTTCACATCTGCCGAAACCATCTGCCTGGCTTCCTTGCAGGGAAGAGGCGGCTGGGGATGCTCCGGCAGCCCGGCCCCACTGCAGAGCGGTCCCCTCGCCTCCTCACAGCCCATAGCGCCCGGGTTTTGCAATAGAAACACCTCTAAATGGTCAGGCAAGGCTTGGGAAGTTGTGAACAAGAAATGGGTGATAAGAAACGGAACTAGAGGCAGCTGGTAACCAGCTTGTGTTGCATGAGCTGTAGCAAATAGTTGATGCTGGAGTGCTGCCGCACGAAGCAGTCCTGCTTTCTTCTCACCACAACTCCCTATTCCCCAGTTTTTCTTCCTTTTTTTTCTGGTGCAAACCAAATGGTTTTGGGGAACTTGATCTAGTCAACGCTGACCTGAAAGGTTTCAGACAGTTGGTTTGATCTCGGTCAGTTCCCTCGTCTGGCTCCGTGTAGCTGTGACAGTCTGCACCAGCAGGAGACACGCAGTGCTACAGCTTCACCAACAAGTACCTGGTAGTGGCAGTGCAGAGGGATTATTGCTCTTTCAAAGAGAGATTTATCCTTGAAATGTTTGTGGACATATGGCATTAGATTTACAAGTTCTGTCGAAGTATTTTTTGGATTCTGCAAGTTTTCAGTGTTTTTTAGCAAGTAATTTATGGATTACTTAACATCGAGTATTTGATATGCTACCATACTTGCTACTCTACTCCTTGGATTTATCAGGGATCACTGTTGATATGCAATTGCTTTCTTTTTCATGATACTAATTTGGAATAAAAACAAGAGCTCCTTTACAGGTTTGTCAAACTCCTCTTGTACCTGGTCATTATAGAGACTTGTTTGCAATTTAAATACACACAAAATAGATCAGGAAAGAAAGGTCTCTGTTGTAACTACCTGTATTTATTTGCTCTCACATTCTTACAAACATAGCATCTTATCTCTTGCTTTGTATCTGCCTTCAAAAGTTCTTGCTCCCCACGGGGGAAGATTTATTGTGCAAAATACACACATTTTATTAAATAATAGCTGCAAAGCCCTTCCTGGATTTTCTTAGGAGAAAAAACAAGCTCGTCCAACAAATCAAGAGTCAAATGCCTCAATTTTTATTGAAAAGCTCGCTTAGATTTGAATTGGGCACAAATTAGGTCTAAATTGCATTGAGTTGATTGACAAGTTGAATTTTGTAACACGTTTGAAATGTATGTTCTGCTGTTGACTTAAGATGTAGCTCGGGGTGAAGGAGGAATGCTGACCTCAGTCTCCAGCTCCTGGTGGCTGGGCCAGCAGCAAATGTACCTGTGTGACAGCTCTGTGCTGAACAGCAGGATTTGGGGTCAGCATCTGGCAATGACACCACCAGCAGTGGCATTTCCTTTCTCATTAAATCTCCAGTTTGCACCAGCAAACGTACGTGGGACCCGAAGAAGAGCAGAAACCTCTGTACTTTGCCAAAAGTGGAAAACCCTGTGATGTCAAACCCAGCAATGAGAAGGAGGTTTACAGTGCTGGTGCTAGAGGCTGAAGTGGAAATCTGAATAGCTTCCCAGACATTGGCTCCTTGGAAGCCAGGAATGCAGCAGCCCCTGAGGCAGACAAGAGGTGGCAGCTCCCATCAGGCAGTGTTTCCTGGCTCTTGCTGTTGTGTTCCTCCTTGGTTTTCCTGCCCTCGGGCACCCTGAGCTGCTGCTGGCCTCGTGTCAGTGGTGGCAGCATCTGCCTCACCATGGCTGGGGCACCAGCACAAACAGAGAGCTCTGCCTCTGGTCCAGCCTTTGCCACTGCCCTGCGTCTCCCTTGCAGGTTGATAATTTCACTTTTAGCAGGTGGACAAACACTGCTGCTGATGTGTTTGTTCAGGAGCCTGTGAGGTTTGGTGGGTGTTTGTGGCTGTGTAACAGCAGCACCTTAGAAAGGGTTTGAGTCAAAGGAGATTAACAGCTGGGGGGGAACAAGGATGAAGGTCATAAACTGTGTTTTTGTTGAAAGGTTATGGTTCCAATCATTGTGATAGAGCCTTTCAAAACAATATTTTAAGTGGAGACTAATATGTGGCCTAAATAACTGTGATTATTTTTATAATTAGCATTTTACAAGAGGGTAATGAAAACGTCAAGGTATTACTGAAATGCTGATTTTTGAATGGCTCTGGAACATGCTAGCTCTTCTAAACTCTTCCTTGAGAATGCTGCTTACATTGATACTATCATTAAAATCACAAAGGAAGTTTTTCTGTACTTTTATAAGCGCCTTTTTTTTCCCCTTATAATTTTCTGTTCTTTTTCCCTGGGATGAAAAGAGGTTTTCTATCTCTTATGTCTTATTTCTTAATTGAATTAAAAAGTGAAAATTAAATGTGCTTAAACAATGAGCTATTCGAGGAATAAAGAATTGACTATGAAAAGAGTTTGATACATTACAACCTGCTGCCATATGTAAAACAATAAACATACAGTTTCATAAATATGAAATAAGTCTTTTTAATAATCCAGTATCTTCCTTAGTTTTTAGATGTATTTTTTGCACTTGCCTCAAAGCTTGACGCTAAGCTGACCCTCTCTTTAATATTAATGTACTCTGACTGTAATACTCTGTTCCTTTGCCTCTGATTAATGCTGTCTGTCAATTATTTACAGATCCAGTGGTACTGTGGAAGTTCCCGGAGGACTTTGGAGACCAGGTTGGAAACATGAGATTGAACTTTTTTTTTAATGTTAGAATAATAATAAAAAAGCTTTTCTATTCAGCTGTGGAGAGGCAGATGCTAATGATAGCAGGGTGGAATCTTCACCCAACTGGTGGCTTGGTGATTAGATTGCCTCTGTGACAGGAATATGCAATAGCAGTTGTAGAGCACTGAATGTTGTGCTAATTCTCTGTATCACCTTAGTTTTGATATAGAGTATTTTATCAGGTGGTCCTGTTGGACATGTTGGGTTTTTATCTGCTTTAGGATTGAAAATGTGGGAAAAATTTAGCAATAAAACTTTGCCAAGCATTGATGTTATAAAAAACCACCAGAACAAAAAAGTTGAAGAACTAACCATGTATGTCCTCTTAATGTCAGAATGTGTGCATTCCATTCCTTTAATCCTTTTCAATGCATGATTTTAGATAGTTTTTAAATAATATTTCAGAGATACCCTAGTTATTTGCTTGGGGAAAAAAATCCTCAGACCCTTGTAAGAGACTGATCTAAAGTTACTGATTCTGAAAGCGTGAAAATCCTATGTTCTATCTATAATTAATCCTCAAAGGAAAGTTTATACATACAGGACTGATGGATTATTTCACTGTTTGTAGTGACAGCAAGCTATTAATTAGTGTGTTGGGTTTTTTGCCCCATGACTATTTTATGGAAGTTATTAATATTAAACTTTAATGAAATTCAGACAGAAAGTCTAAAATTCTCAGTGACCAGGGTTCCAACACTAAATTTTATTATTTCAGCAACTTCTACAAGAGTTTCTTGCATAGAAATATTTTTATTTTCATAAAAGAAAAATACATAAAACAGCTAAATAGAATTAATATCTCTGTCTCAATGGCTTCTTTGCCTCTTATTTTTATACTAATATTGAGGCAAACATTCTTCATTGGTAATGTCACCACAGTGGATGATCTGGAAGTGTTGTTGTATAGTAGATGTTGATAAATTGTTGATTTTTTTTTTTAATCAATAGTACAAGATTCTATAAAGACAGCTATAAGGTGATTCATGATGAAAAGAATAAATCTACAAACATAGAAAGTAGGATGTCTGGTTAGGGAATAGCATCAGTCAGAAATGTGCAGCCTGTAAAACAGTGACAAATGAGCAAAGTGTGCTGTTATATGTTCTCAGCTAGGCATTCAGCAAGTTTTGATAATTATCCTGGCTGCAGAATGATCATCTTCATTGTCATTTAAATTCTTTTTTTTCTAGTTTGTTTTGTTCTTTTTCTCCAAGAAAGACTTGCTCTTAAAAAAAAAAAAGAAAAATTATGTATGAAGAAAAATGGGAGCTTATTCAGCAAGTTCAAGGTTATTCAAAGAACAGCTGGTGTAGAAAAATGATTAGAAGATGAATCCCACTAAAGACTGGAGGGGAATCATACAAAGATGCAATAGACATAGCTAATGTATGAACACCAGAGGCCTCAGGCAGCACTCTGCCTTTGGGCTCTGAAAACCCATGTCTGCACATTGTGCCTCAGCTGTGTAGGGAATCTGGTGTTTCAGGTAAATTGCTTGTGTTCCTGGAAAACAGGATATTTTAATCCTTCTCTTTGCAAGGGAAATTTTCCTATTGGAACCACTGGATTTAAACAGAATATATAGTAGCTTCTAAAGCAAAGCCATGAAGCAAGTCATGAAGTGAAATCAGCAGAAATCAGCAGAAGCCTTCTCCACAATGTGTGTGTGCATGTTGAACTGGGTACGTTTAGATTGGAGACCTGAGTATCCACCAGATTGAATTTCCTTAAAAACCAAAAACTCACTAAAACTATCAGGGCTAATTTCCATGAAAGTTAGTGTGGAGATTGTTTAGAAAAAAAAAAGAAAGAAGAAGAATATTCTCTGTCCTGTTTTTCAGTCATTTCTATTTTAAATGTAAAATGTGTGAGTTAGTTTTTGGATGTATCCCAAAGAATCATCTTTCCTAAAATTGAAGGGCTGTCTGTTTGCACAGTGATGTGATAACAGTGGGCAAAATATTTTCCTCTCTTCCTGAATTTTTCTACAGTTTATCATGTCACCTTTTTGTTGCTTTCATAATGGAAAGAAAACTTGTCTAAGTAATTTTGACATTTTCTTCCTCTTTCTCACATTTGTGTTCTAAGTATGTCTGAACTTCCCAGTGCTTACTCATCTCTAATCTTCTGTTTTTCTTCTGCCCTCCCATTTTCTCTGATGCTGGTCAATATTCTTTTGGTGTACTTTTTTCTTAAATATTGACTTTCCAAATTCATGTTTTGCAAAACATTCCATCTGTTGTGGATGGGATTTAGAAACTAGAGTTGATCAGGAGGAAGACAAGTAATTATGACAAATCCCTGGTCTTGTAGACTCACAGTCTGTCAGCTGAAGGAAATATTAAGGCAAGGTTTTGGTACCACGAAAGAATTTGCAAGATTCATTGTTGATTTCCATATCTGCTAAGACTGCAGGGAAACCACTTATATTTTCTCTGGTAATTTCTCAAATGCCAGAATAAGAAGGAAAAGAGAAAAACAGAATGGGGAAGGAAAAAAAGTAATGCTTCAAGGCAGGAAATGAAGAATACTTCTCTTTGCCAGGAGAGTTTCAGAAAGTGTATTTGCCCTTTTATTTTTATTTTTTTTTTACATTTTATTTTATTATTTGAAGTGGCAGTAATTCCATTTTTAGTAACTCTCAAAACTGTCAGTGAAAAAATGAGCTCATGCTGGTTAGAATTCAAAGTACAAAGAGCCACACTATCATTTCAAAGAAAGTATCTATTACAAACTGCCTTAAAAGCCAGAAGAACTAATCTGTTTGAGACATCATAGAGTTACAAATTACTGTTGTACTGGCATTTGTGCTATAAAAGTGAGTTTGACAATGTTGAAAAAGTTGTGAATAATCTCTGCACTGTAGAAAAAAAATGAAAATTTCTGATTTGAGCATATATAGGTCTTCTTTGATTATCTTCCCATGCTCAAATTTGGATGAAGAATGAGTTGTAGCCATTTAATGGGCTAATTTTTTGTTGTTGTTTAAAAATGTATTTTGAATGTATATTCCTAGAGGAATATAATTTGTAATGTGTTCAAATATCCCCTTTATGCAAAAATTCCCATGATAAAAGATACGTATGTTTTTAATCTTGAAATTACTATTTTGTTTATTCAGATTGGTTAAGCTAGAGTTTCATTTCAGTCTTATGAGCCCATTTTTCAATGGAAGTCTGAAGAAAAAATGCTGTGATATATGGAAAAAAAATTCTATTTGTTTTTAAGAAGAAAGTATTTTTCAAGGGCTTTAGAACAGCAGCTCAAATGAAAACAACACCTTGGCTTCAAAACTGAAGTACGTGATGACCTGCTGAAGAAGAAAATGCACATTTCTGCAGAAGTCAGTGTCTCCCAGCAGAGCTGCCTTGTCTCCTCGTGGCACTGCAGTCAGTAGCAAAGCCCTGCTGATGTCACACGTGTCCAGATGTCTCCACTAGGGCTCTGCTCGTGGCTGTTGAGTCAATAAGAACACTGACACTCCCACCAGCTTCACTGGGTTGGAGCATTGCTGGGAAAAGAGTGGAGTTAGCACAAGCAAGGAGGAGAGCAAGGGGCTGATAGTGCCAGCAGCAGGTAGTGCCTGTGCAAGAGGCAGTGCTGCTTTCTGTGTTGTCTTATCCTTTGAGGCTTTTTTATTCTTATTAGCATTTCTTATTAATTTAAACATCTCAGCGTTTCTTATTAATTCAGTAATTACAGGCAAGTTGGGTATTATTTTTAGCTGTGTAAGAATTCAGTAGTTTTTTATTCTGACCACCTATTGACCTAAAGTGATTTCTACCTGTAGTACGTGGTGTCCATGAAATAGTTCTCATTCTTTGCCCTTCTAATCACATAATATTTTCTAGCTTCAGCCTGCAACTTCTCTGCTGGTGAAAAATCTCTCAGCAGGAAGATGACACAAATAGCTAATATCAGGAGATGGTCTTAGCAGAAGCCACTTTAGTAATAAATATGACAAGGGCTTATTAACTAACTGAAGATGTGGGTTAAGAAGGAATTCAGACTCTGCACTGGACTGTTGGGTGTGTTGCAGATTTCATCCTATTTCCTCTTGCTTTCTAAGACAAGCAGTCGTAATCTGCTTTCCCATGTCAGGCTGTTCCCAAACCCTGCAGATGAGTAATGAGTAAGGGATATGATATCCCATGTGAGGAATCTCTGCAGTTTTCTCTGAAGTTAGGGTACTGCTCTTTGTTATTATCTCATATTTTACATAACATCTGGGGTTTAGTTTTACTGTATCACATTGTGCAGAAGTCACCACTGAATTGTAAACTTTGTATCCTGTAGTGACCCAAACTACAGTCTGACACTATACACGTAAATCTACCTGGTTCATGTGAAAATATCTTTATATATAAGATATATAGGTGCATATGCAGTTGTTTTAAGACTAAATCTTCAGAAATACCAATGTGTTGGTCTTCCTGCAGCAAAGCACTGATCACACACTTAACTTTCAATGTATGTTTTAACTACTGAAAGTTAAGCCAGGCTTAAATAAGCATGTGATTGGAGACAAAAGGCTCAGTTTCTTTCAGGATGGAATATTTAATTGCATGGATCGTGGCAGCAAATACATAAATGAGGTCACCATGAAAAAGATTCTGTTCTTTTAAAAAGGATGTAAATAATAGCACAAATTGGGTATTTTGGGGTTTGGTTTTTATATTCTCAAGAAGCAAGCTAAAATCTGTTCTCTGGGTCAAGTTAATGTGTGGAAGCCAGCAGTGAGATTTTCGTGTTCCTCTGTGCCCTCTCAGGAGAGCAGCAGGAGCCCAGGAGGTCCGAGGCTGTTTACACTCCCTCCAAGGCTGCAGGCGTGCTGTTAGGGGATGCATCTCACCAGCTTTCTGCAAGACATGGCTTTGTTCTTGTATTCTGATGAGGCACTGAGTGCATGCTTCACATGTTTATGCTAACTAGATAGGTGCTTGCTTTGTAGCGTTGTTTTTATCAAGAAATCTTAAAGGCTTGGTGATTTTGTTGTTTGTGTATTAATAAGTATGATTAATATTTGGGTGCGTTGGTATGAGAAAGGTGGAATCAATCTAATGGGATTACTAATTTTCAGGAGTGTTTTTGTTTAAATGTTGCACGTTATGTTTAGTTAAGGGATATTTTCGAAATTGAATCTTTGTGGAAAGCAATTAGCCTTGCTGAGATGATGGCAATGTGGCAATTTTGTACCATTGCAAGGGAACTTTATCTGGTTAAGATAAAGTGATTTTCTGACTGCATTTGGAAGACATGCTGCTTAAATAATGAAAATTATTGAAAAATACTGCATGTGTAAGGCAGCAATGTTTTTTGTCTATGCAAATCCTAGTTGATGGATGAAGGTGTATTTATAGTTGCTAACTGCACTGTGTGAACAGAAAAGATCTGTTCAGTCCTGATAGTGGAACAAGTGCCCACGTAGATGTGCTGGGAACACCCAGAATCACCAAGACCCTTACATCATACATTCAAGATGTGAATATTCCAAGATGCTTTCTCAAGCTTTTCTTTTAATTCATCCTAACAGGGACAGAATAAATCTTTGAGACTTCTATTTTTAAAAATCTTAAAATTATAAATACCAATACCTGAAACTTGGTATTTCCTTGGAATTTTGAGGACAGGTGGCAACATGAAGTATGCTTGTTCTCAGAATTGTGGGAGTTTTGTTTTATAGAGCTTTTAAGTTAAAAATGTTGAACTTGATCAGCATATGGTACTGGCTAACCTCATCTCTACCAGCTCTTTTGTTATCTTGTTATTGTTACAGGTCTTAATGACAGTTGTAAGCCATAGTTCTGGATGCAGGGGTTAGTCCACCCTGGGGAGGAGAGAGAGAAACAGCAGTGTGGATTATGGAAATATGAATTGATCTAAAAAGCAGCTCTCTTGTAACAGAATGGGACTCAAAGAAAGACTGGGGAGAAGCTGGTGAAAAGACGATGGACTATGATGTGAAAATGATCATTTGAATGCTTTTCTTTTCATTCCCAGCTGCTGTGTTCTGGTGAAAAGGCACACATTTGTATATCTTAAGGCTGGGTGAAAAAGGGCCAGATGAATGGAATTACTTGTTAGATATGTTTTCATTTTGAGTCAAATAAATTATGTGCATTTTAATAGACTGTCTGCATATGTTAGCCATTTTTAAAAATCATACAGCTGTGATATTGGGGGACTACATTTTGTAGAAGTAGTTTTTTCTCTGTTTGCTCAAATAAGTACAGAATTAATATTTGACTGTCCTTCAGATATTCTGTATCAGGCTATTGAAAATAACTGTTATTGATTTGGCTTATTTCAAAGCCAAATCAGATTCCAGCCTACAGTGATGTGCCAAACCAAAGAATTAAAAAATAACTGATGGCTGAAGTAGTGATGACAATCATTTGGAACATCTTCCAGAAAGACTGCCAAATTGTCATGTGTGATGTCGCTGTTGATTGACCTCAGCTGCCCTCACAATATTCCAGTCGAATGTCCCCTAATTCCTTATTCTGGGATACCTTATATTTTCTCATCTATTTCCTTAATACCCTCCTTCCATTTCAGTCTTCTATTTGTTATCTCTGGTTTACTTTCAGCATTGTTTTTGTGTCTCAGGCTTACTCTGCTGCACTTTTAGGAATATCTTATCCTTTCTATATTAGTACTGCATGTAATATTCCTGAACCCTGTGCTTGGTTCTTGGCTCTTCTGCCTTTCTTGATGGTAGTTTTCTGCAGAACTGGGAGAGCTTTTGGGGTACATTGATTCACAGTTACTGCTACAGGTATTTGAAGTGTCACTTCAAATAATTTGCTGATAGTTTGTTAAATAAAATACTCTTCTACATATTGCCTATGTTAGGAAATGGTTTGGGATCAAAGTGCATAATCCACATGTGATGAAATCAAGGAGCCAGGCAAAGAACAAGACTTAATCAGGACTAAAATCAGGAACAGGAGCAGTAAGAGCAATGCAAGGGTGATTAGTGGGCTGCAGCTGGAGGGATCTAGGCTGCTTGATTTGGGATCTTGGGCCAGGAATAAGGGAAGGTGAAGCAGTTCCAGGCAGGTGATCAGGAAGGGAAATACGTTAATCCATCAGAATATAACTGTTTCTGGTGCTCATTTCTTCTGTATAAATTTTCAAGGCATTGTAAACTACCTGGCTGGGAGACTCTACTTGCTTCTCCCCTAAGCAGAGGTGTTGAGTTTCTGGCTTTTATGTGTCTGTTTTTGTGTGCAGTCATTAATAAATGTACACTTGGTAATGAGAGATCCACATAAGAGAAATCATCTCTCTCTGAGGGTACAGTGCACACTTATCTCTGCCCTTTATTCTTTACTAGGCACTAATGACAATGGTTAGGGAAAATTTATTGGGCCAGTGAACACTCACTGTACCCACTCTTGAATTTTAAACTAAATGTTGGGAGAGGGAAGACTTATTTCAGTTGATAGAGAAATCCTACTGTAGGAACAGGATTTCTGCTAATTTTTCAGTAAGTGTAATGAAGGTTTAGATTTATCAGTGTCTTCCCTGAGCATTGGCAGTTTCATTCTTCTGATCAAAGTCAAGGAGCTGAAAATCTTCTTGGCTGTAGCTGCTTGTGCTGCCTGGCTTGCTGGTGAAAGCTGCCTCCCTCTTGTCTTAGCTGTTCAGAATTGGCTTATGCTGTATCAGAGGTCAAAGCTAAGCTGATTGACTGAGTGCTGAGGTGGCTGACTGATGCTCACATGCAGCAACACCAGCCTGCAATTGTTGCAGAGTAATTGCTGGCAATAAAGCTGCCAGAAGTCTTGAGCAGGAAGCCAGAAGGCTCAGCTATAGGTAAAGTGAATGTACATTGCATATCTTCTAGGGAAGGAGACAGCCAGTTGTTTGTCCATTGCACTTGATTTTTTGGGATAATCATCTGTCTGCATCGGGTAACGCTAGGGGCAAGTGAACACTTTAAATTTACGCTTGTTTGCTTCTTCTCTCTCGCTCTTTGGTCTTTGTCTGGAGTTGTTTCATCTTCCTTCCGTTTTTCAACACACTTGATTGTATCTGAATTTAGTACTGAAAAATTATTACTGTAAGCACTTCTTACTGAGCTGCATTGTGATGGAGCTTAGAATGTAATCTCTGCTGAGTGTAAAACAAGAAATAGATGTTTCCTTTATAAAACTATCACAAATAATTTTATTTAAGGAATTATAATCCTATCTGGTTCCTTAGAAGCCGATTTCCTTTCTCAGTTCCTTTTCTTTCGGCTGTGGATTCTCGTAGCCCCAGCAGCTCAGCCCCCACGTCATGGGTTTCAGTACCCTGTACAAGGTGATGTGGTTCCCTGACTTCCCCTGCTGCTGAGCCAGCCGTGGGAGCCAGCATTGTCCCACAGGGCTGCACGTGTAGGCATGGATGAGCCCAGGCAAGGGTTTGGCTTTTGGACTATCTCACCTTGTTTACCTGCATAAATCATTCTCTGCTGCAGATGCTTTCTCTCAGCGAGGCACTCAAGTTGTTCCTTAATTTACATGATGCTCTTTTGAGTTTCTGAATTGCCAGTGAAATCAGGATTTTTTTCACGGCCACTATGCTATATCATTTTATGAAATAACCAGTGGGAAATTGTGATTCTGGAAGAGCATCACCTGGTGTTACAAGACAGTTCCAGTGCCCAGCCTGAGCAGGAGCAGAGCTGGTGCTGACCTCTCTGTGTACACCAGTGCTGGGTGTTTACTGGGCAGGCGAGTTGTCCACTAAAAGCTTTATAGACAAGGAATGGCATCCTACTGTTTACAGACAATCTCTGTTTCTGGATTTGTCTTTTAAGTAACTAATGCAGTACTTAGTGAGGGGAAGAAAAATATTTGGAATATATTTGGAACAAAATATGCTTGGAATTAAAATCAGTTTGAAACTTACCAAGTCACATCCGGAGTAGAATTGTCATGCTTGAAATGTTATGATTTTTTCAGTATATTTCATTTTCATGCAAATGCAGATATTCATTATCCGTAGTGTTTGTTTATAGTTAATTTTACTTTTATAAATAGCCTTTCTTGGTGGCTGAGAAGGAAATCTTGCAAACAGGAGCCTTTTGACCAGAGTATCAACTACACTCTACTCAAGATATTCTGTGATACTGTTTTGCAGACATTTCTGCGACTGCAATCTTCACTTTAAAGCAATACATTGAATAGCTAGAGTTGGGTTTATTGCAAATAGGCTCAGTTCTGTCCCTTGCTGTCGGAATTTTCAAAGGTGGAATGAAAAAAATAACATGTAAAACAAATAATTATGAACCAATTCTTCAATTTGTGATTTCTTTGACAATAATTATATTTTCACCAGTGGACAAACAGCATCTGAACAGGATGTGCAGGAGGTTCTCAGCACTGCTGCCAGAGTTGCATCTTAACTGCTGTTGTAAGCAGGGGGAGATCTGAAGAGGTCTTAAGTAAAACAAATATTGCTGCCGCCTTAGCTGTGCAGGATGACTTGGGGATTTTCTCTGACCTTCAGAGACTTACATATTTGGATTTAGAAAATGATGTCTCCTGTACTTCTTGTTAAGAGAACTTCTGTGTTGAGTTCTCAGATAGTGTTAGAGACATGGAAAGTATTTATTAATAAAAAATCACTTTTCTCCTACTGCATGGTGATAGAAAGTGTGCCATACACTGGTGCCCTTTTTTCCCTTTTTTTTTTTTTTTTTTTTTGCTACAAAGTGTAATTTTCTTAAAGGTAGTAAATACTCTACCACCTTAAAAGTTAAGTATTGCTCATGTAGTAATCTCAAGAGTGGAGATGGAAGGGCATATTTCCTGTTTTTCCCAACTCTCTGGTATTGCCTAGGGAATGATGATCTCCCTGACATGAGTCAGGGAACTGAGGGAAAACTATTTTTTGCTGCATGAAATACTAATATTACATGCATGCTAGAGATGTGTGGTGAAGTAATATTTATCTTGATTTTGTTTGCCTTGCCAGTAGTAAGGTAGATGGTAACATTTGAATCTAAATATTCTAAGGTGAACTCTCTTTGGGAAGAAGAGCATTGTCAATTTTTATGTTTTGATTATGAGTTCCAGGAAATTTGAAGGATTTTTTCTTTAAGCGGGAAATGTGCTGAACCTCATGTTGCTTTTATTCTGCTCTTTGTAAATGAGCTTGTTATTTTAATTGATTCTCTGTATACTATGCTGGACACAACTGTCTGAAATAGGCTTAATTTTTGTCTGGTTATATGATGAGATTCAGGAGCAATTAGGCAAATAGAGACTACAAGAATTTATAATTTAGTAAAATTTCTGAATTTTAAAACTTGCTCTGTAGTTGTTTAAAAAGTCTTATTCCTCAGTCTTATAGGACAGTGAGATTAGTCATGCAGGATTAGCTTTCTTTGTGAAGTGCCTTTGAAAGCTCCTGTGAAAGCAGTAGGATGTGCTGCCTGGGCCACCAGCCTTAGTCTGCTCTGCAGGGCAAGAGCATCCTGTAGCACTACAGCATATCTCCAGTTGGAGTGCACCACACACACCTTGGTCCTTCACTGTTCTGGTCCTTAAGGTTTTTCTCATTTCTTTTTGTGTGTATTTAATATGCTGTTGGTTCCAAGTGATGCTACAACAGTCACGTCCAGGTTCAGCCACAGGTACAGCTGGCCTTTGGGCCTCCAGTGCCACCTCTACGAGAGTTACTTGTTGATGTCATTTTTGCTTCTCTAAGATACCAAACTCATCCCATTACCTTGCTGTCTAAAGTCTTCCTGTCCTGCTACCTCATCTGTCTGTGCCCTTGTTGCTGTGTAGAGCACCAAGTCACCAGACTAAGCTACTAAAAATCTTCAGCTGCCTGTCTGACATCTTTTCCTGAGGCACCCAACAGAACGGTGGTCAGGTGGAGGAGACAGGAAGCAGAGGAAGAGAAATTAAATCTAACTGAAATTCTGTAAGTAATCTCATCCTCCTTTGCAGGTATTCAGCTCCTCATTCATTTTAGACAACGAATGTTTCTCTGAATAAGCTTTTGAAAGATGCAAACACCTTTTAGAGAGCAAGTATTCTAAAAGGCTCTGTGCTGAAGCATTATGAGCAACCCGATTCCTCTGAACGTCAGTCATTAGGATGTAGGGCCTTTCCAGTTGTGGTATACATGTTAGCCAACTAAATGAGCATAACAATGGTTCTCAGCAGTGGAGTGGAATTTGTTCTGTGGGTCAAAACAATCTGCCGTTGTAGAAATGTACATGTAGCTCAGTTTAGTGGAATTTTAATCTTGCTTGAATCCATTAGTGACAACTTCTGCAGTGTGGTCCAGAATCTCCTTCCTCTTTGCATGTTTGTCAGGGATGTATGAAGTGTTGTGTGGCAGCTGTATTGGGATAGAAAGAGCTGTCAAGAAACGCAGCACTATCTGCAAGTTAGTGTGAAAATTGTTAGCTGAAAAGAGCAGGTCTATTTTTAGGGAGATGCGATTGCAAAATTTTCTGTCTTCTGTGGACAGAAGTGTTGCAGCAGGTGGAGCTTAGAGGGCACATCTACAGCTCTGTGTTTTGTCACCCACACAGCACAGAGAGTCCCACGTCACACAGTTGTGTTACACCCATCCTGTGGTGTCACACTGCAAATGACATGGTGTGATGTGCACGGGACTTCTGTGGGACTGCCCCGTGGATGTGACTAGCAAGCCAGTTAGTAATTGCTATTAGGTATTAATTTTTCTGTAAAACAGTTTCAGGGAATTCTTCATAATTTGTCTTTAGACCTAGAGGAAAATCTGAAATATCCAAAGGTGAAACTGCTGGAATTTAACTACTGCCCATGTTTCTTTCCAGACTAGGAAGTTATCAGGACCCTTTTTTCCCACAAAGATGGCATCTGTGCATTCAGCAGCATTTTCTACCACTGTTGACATTGCTTTATAACATGCTGATGCACAGAATTAGCTGAGTGGGTGCCAAAGCAAGGAATGCTAAATAATTCTTACCTTTCAGGCTTCTGTAATACCCTCCCATTGTAGAGCCAGTGAGCATGGCCAGGCCAGGCTGGAGTTGGACAGTGCAACTGATGAGAGGGAATTAATAAACTATTGCACCATGAGCCTGTGAGAGTGCAGGCTTCTGCTGCTGTGCTGTTGATAGAAGGGAAATATTTTTGTCAATACCATTTCTGTCTTTAAGTTTTTTCAAGGGAAACAGCATGTCACAGTTTACATAGTATTAATTTTATGATTTTCATCTTTCTCTTTGAGTTTGCATGAGGAATGAAATAGTTATCCTTTAACTTAAAAATTAAACACAGTTTTATATGCACCTGTAGATATTTAGGCAGTGTTTAAAGCAAATAGAAAATTCTTTACTTGTGTGGATTTTTTCTTTTTTTTTTTTTTTTTTTTTTACATCATTATCATCTTCGCCCTGTATAAACCTTGTTTATGACACAAGGACCATTTCTGAGAGCACTAACAGTGTGAGAACCAGTGGAGAAAATAATCATGGGACACGTGAATCAAACTATTTTGCTTTCTGAAGACCTGTACCTGTTTTGCCTTCAGAAAAAAATATATAATTTTATCAAGTCATGAATACAAAAGACAACAAATAACATTATTCTTTTTCTGGGGGGAGTGTGTATGTTGACTCAGGAGGAAGTCCTGGCTGGTTAGGGAACCTCGAAAATGATGACCCGTTAGGAGACAGAGCTCCAATTTTATCGAATAGAGAGATTGCTGCAAGTACCAACTGTAATGGTACACAAATATGTACACAAATGTGAATGTCTGAATAATACAATTTGCATTTTAAATTCATCTAGGAGTATCTTGGGGGCATCTTGTTTTCTTCCATTTTAAAAATCTGAATAGCACCTGTAATTAAGGGAGAAGACTGAGCCCTGGAAGCTAGGTAGGACTTCCATCTATTGATCTGTGTAAACCCAGCTTACGCTGTCAGGGGAGAAGCACTCAACTGCTGAGCTGCTTTGTCACTGACATAAGCTGAGAGAAGATTTTTTTGTGTGTGTGTGTGTCTATAGTGTTTATCCAGCAGTCTATAGACCTGCTGGCTGGTTGAATTTTAAAGAGTGCGGAGGTTTAAAGACGCGTCCCCCGAGGGATGCCGCTGCCAGTTGGGAAGCGGGCGGAGGCCGCTCCGCAGAAGTTGAGCGCACGTGTGTGCCCGGGGAGGCAGCGCCGGGCTGTCGCTCGGCCGGGAAACGCTGCAAACACACCCCTCATTTCCAGGTTCTTGAGTCAAAATATTGAGCTAATACCTTTGGTTTTTTTGTTTTTGTTTTCTTTTCCTCGCGCGATAATTTATTCTGAGACAATACAATGGGGAACATAAATGAATACATTTCCATACCCAATTCTGAGTCAGTGCTAAGCTCACCAGGCAGCAATTAAAATCCTTGTTAGTGAGGAGAAAAATTACTTCCTATAGTGTGAGAATAGGTGCAGATTTAGAAAAAGGATAAAATACTATTTCTTTGTAACAGGAAAAACAAGCTTTATGAGCCTGAAGTGAAAGACTATTTGGAAATGTTTAAGAAATTTCTGAGTTACAAGTTTTGATTAGCCTGTTCAGTTTGCTCTCTTTTGTTAGAGTTTATTTTTGTTACTACCAGCACTGTGTGTGCTTGTTCCTGACTGCAGAAATCAAATGCTTACCTGCACTGTTTATATTTTGCTTCTCACTCTTCTGCAGTGGGCATTCAGAGCAGGCAGGATGGTGCTTGAGCAGTTCCTTTTGAAGAGTATTCTATGTGCTGCTGTTGTTCTTAATGGAGTTAACCTTCCCCAAAACACAGCTGTGGCTTTCATACACTGTGCTAACAAAGTAAAAGTTCTAAAGATTTCTTGAAATCTCTTGTGTGACTTGGAAATTTTAAAAACATTGACTTCCTGATTTTGTATCACATGAAGATTTACTGAGGCACATCATATACCCTTGAAATATTGCAGCCAACATAAACATGTTGTAGTTACAGGCATCTTCTTCCTGAACTATTCCTCTCTTGCTGATTAACTTGTGTGGGCTCTTTATATTTTACACTATCCACTGAGCCTGGTGAATGTTTGAAGTAAATAGTCATTGTAGTGTGTAGGAATTTAAATGCACAATGTCCCCTAACGGGAGCTGACTGTCCAACATGCAGTAAACAGGATGTTCAGGCTGCAGAGTGCTAACACCTTAAGTCAGCTTCTTAAACCTTCATGTGCAGCCCTGGAAATTTGTAATCAGTGTGCTCTTTTCTGAAAACAAACCTTGTGGGCCAGCTCATGTATTCAGAAATACAGGTCTGCTGGGCTGCTACAAAAAAGGAATTCTGCAGCTTTGACCAACTGCATTGATGTCAACTGTCTCTTCTTGCTGAAGCATTTCACAGGGGGTTTGTTTTCCCAGTTGGGAGCAAGGAAATAAAACCTATTTTCTAGGCTCTTGTGAAGTCGTTGTTTAATATTTGCTGCTAAATGATCTGGTAATTCACTTTTTTTTTTTTTTTTAAAGAAAAATGTTGACTAGTTTGAGAGCATTTTTATATTTTAATTAACACATTTTATTTGCCACTAAACAGCTTCTTAAATAAAATTCTGCACGAAAGAGAGACATTATCCTTTCATACTGTGGTATGAATGTAGATCTGGTGGATTCTCCCCCCCTCTTCCTTTATTAATAGCAAAGCTTGCTTGTGAAACCCAAAGGGTTAATCATATAAATTTCTGCTTTGGACCAGTAGGCGATTTCCATCATTTTCAGCATTTGACTATGGAACATGTATAGAGTTGTTATACCTCTCTGTAATTCATTCTGCTGCCAACTTCATTCCCTTTTCTCTGCCTGCATTTTAATTGAAACAACATTTGTATTTTTGAGCCAGGATCTGTCAGAAGTCCCTGTGGCTAGTCTGTGGTACAAGTAGCAGCAGACGTGGCTTACCCATATGGTGTGGTGCTTCTTGTAAAATCCATATGGCCTTGTTGAAGGGAATCCCAGCGGGGATGTGAAGGGTGTTAATACCCTTCAGGCCAGGCCTTTCCCTCCTGGGGCTTCTATGGCATTGTCTTTGCAATCTGCCAAAGCACAAACCTAATTCCTTTTTAATAATCAATTATTTTAGTCCAGGAACGTGTGCTGTATTTTTTGTAATCATATATTCCTTGAACTTACTATTTGTTATGAATATTTTTGGCCGTTTTTAAAAAATCAAACCTTTCAAATGCCTTTTCAAAAAACCCCTAACTTCATTTCTGTTGCTTGTATTTTCAGGAAGTGCTGAACAGCGTTCCAAAGTTCTGCTTTCCTTTTGACGTTGAAAGGTATGTGCTACAGTTATCATTTATTTTAAAATGTTTCATAGAAAGTTATTTTTAGCATAGTTACAAGCAAAGATTTAAAGAAAAGACAAATGTAATGTACTCCCCAAACTTGCACCTGCAGATGAGAAAACATACCCCTTGTTCAAGGAAGTATGAAGTCACTAGTAGGAAACTATCACAGCAAAATGTAATCCTTACAGAATTTTAGGAATATCTCTGTCCAGGTAGAGCTACATTCCAGCTCCCAGTTTTGTCCATTGTAATGGTGAACACCATCTGTGTTAGTATAAGGATATTATACAGTTTCCTTAAGCAGCAAGCTTCATTAAAAATGTTACGGTGCACTAGGATATAAAAACTCACTGAGCAGTACAGAAAACGTGTTGTTTGAGTTCAAAGAAATTAAGACTTTAATTACATGGAAGTAGCTGAATATGCAATTGATTTTTCTCAGAGAAGAATCAAGACCATTATTTATAATTAATTAGTCCTTACCTTTCTGGTATCAGTTATAGTCTGGCTTCCATGTTACGCTGCCAATCATTTAAATTGTTCATATAAAATGATTTTATTACTGAAAATATTTATTTGGGCTTGTCAAAATGATTAATTGTAATTTATTTAATACATTGAACTCACTCGGTTTGGAAAATCCGTATTGTCCGAACTGGCAAAGATTGAATTAAAAGCTTGATTTGCATAATTAATGAAAGATACACTCAGGTAATGTGCAGGCTGAGCCAATTTCAGAACAACGTAGGTATCAGTTGTAGATGGTGAGTTGGAGATGAGAAGCATCTATCAGATGGAAGAAGCTGCAGTCAGTGGAGGAAAAGCTGGTGTGTGTAGAGAGGAAAGAAGAGTCTTTGCAGCAAAATACACTGGCATAATAAAGATCTTTATAAATACAGCTTCCTTGAAGTAAACTAGGCTTATTTAGTCTTTTATAGCTGAATTTAATTAAGTTGTTTGGGTTTTGAACTGGTTAAGCCCTCTGTCCTTTAAGCTGTTTTAATGACGTAACTGATGTGGTTGTCAGTGTTGGCTTTAAAGCATTAAAGTCTTTAATGTGCTTAAGTTATGTACAGAATTCTGTTAAAATTGGTAATGAAGATGGATAATGGAAATAAAATTTGAGGATAACAGAAAAAGGTGAGGTTCTGTTGCTGCCATCCAGTGGCAAGAAGATAGTGGCAGTGAGTAATTATTTTCAAATAAGTTGTCTTACCTTAACTATTTCTCTTGAACCATTCAGAAGGCACTTAGCTGCTTGTATGAGGAGGATGAACTTAATAAACTGTGGGAATAGTTGAATTTATAGCATAGCTAATTATGTATTTTAGCTGATTATCTGAAGGGGTAAAAAACAAAGGAAAAGGGACAAAAAAGGAAAAAGTTAAAGGAAGTTTGGTGTTTGTTAACACCCCCTGTGCCCTCTCCCCAGAGATGCTTTTTGACTACTGGCCTCATGCTTGACTGTAAAGCAGTGTTCTGCAAGGTGCAAAATTTCTACAAATTCCATAAAACTTGTCAGCTGGACGGGAGTGGAGGTTCCTGGGAGCTGGGGTTGTGCTGACAGGAGTGAAGCTGCTCAGGCAATGCCGCCGTGTCTTCAGAGCAGCCCCGCACTTGCAGCTGTGCAGGGCTGGGAGCCGAGCTCTGGGGGACTGGGGGGAGCCAAAGGCAGTGTGGGATCATGGCACTGTGACAGCACGGGCACGAGGGGCACAGCTAGAGTGGAGCAAAGGACAGAGATGCTGGGAGCTCATTCAGGAGCGTGGCCACTGTTACTGGCGAGTTTTTTGTGTGAGCAACTTACTGGCTGCATGATGTGCTTGCCATTTTCTACTCAGCTCAAGCGTTTTCTATGGTGTGGACACACCAATTGTTTTAAACAAAACCTGTTTTGTTCTGCTTTCTCAGTTTAATTGTTTTTATTTTGGAGTGATAAAGAAAAGGATTGAAAAAAACACTGCTGAAGTTCCTTTTTATAGGGCTTTTTTCAACATTTAAGATGTTACAATCATTTTAGCGTTTGTCTAGCCATATATGTGCTTTCCCTTGTCTGATGAATATATAGAGTTTTCCTCTTGTATATAGGATCATAATAGATGGTATACCTAATACTCTCAAATATTTTACAGGCAGTTTCAATGACAGTTTCTGTACAGAAACATTTGAACTGAAATAGAAAATATCTATTTCATTCATTGAGCATGTTGTACCACAGAGAGCATAGCTTCTCAACCTGTAACATATGTATGTTTATATACATATGTATAGTATATGTATATTTATGTATATAAAATACTTCAAGCATTGTCTGAGCCTATTAAGAGCTAGAAATTACTAGGGCAAAAGTAGCAATTTCCACTGACTCTGCTGACCAAGATACTTAAAACAAAAAATGTGACTGTTTTATAGATGGCTTCTGGGTTTCTACTACACAGCATAGTTATAGATAATGGAGTACTAATACTGTTATCTAGCTAAATAAAACTAATGAAAGCAGGAAATTTATGTTCTTCAAATTATGGAGAAAGCAAACTTAAAGTACCAGTAGATCCTTGTCACCTGTTTTCTTTCAAGTCACCTCTATTAATTACTTAAGGAATTGAAAAAGGAAAGAAATGAGAACATATATTTGATTTTCTTTTATCCACTATCCTGCAGTAATCATAGAGATCCAGAATTAGTTCTCACTATTTGATGCTGCTTGTATCATCTCACCAGGCATGCTTTATGTAGATGTTATAAATAAGTGTATGCTACTCGTTCTAATTATCAAAAGTGCATACTGTGAATGGTAATTAAAAATGTAGAGGTAACTCCCATTAAATTCAATCTGAAAGTCAAGCCTAAAGAGGCACAATAGTGTAAAAAAAAATTCTTTTACCATGACTTAAACTTCGAGTTTTATATAAATTTTTTTATTGAAAACAAACACATAATTTTATTATTTCTAGTTATGGTTTAAATTTTATTTTAAAGGGATTAAGAGGTTAATTACATCGTAGAAGTTCTTGAGTATTTGCTTTGAGTACCTATGTCTCTTTATGTGAATAAATTATTTTACATTTAATAATGGGACAATTGTATAACATTCCAACAGTTTGCATGTATATATTTACAAAGAAAGACTCTTTTCTTTGGTAGTCAGTTTGTTTCTTTTTGTATGGTCTTGGAGGCTTTAACATTTGAGGACAGAGATTTTAACTTCCTTTGAACGTTTGCTAAAGTAATATTAATGCTTCAGACAAAACCATTTTGTCCACACCTCTTGTTACTTGAATCCTCTGTTCAAACCCTGCATGGTTTGCTTCACTTTTGTTTCTCCAGCAGTCTTTTTTATTTTCCCTTTCAAGCCAGAGCTGAGGTGTAACTTTGCAGAGTCCATACCTCAATCTCCACGTTTCTCAGTTATGTAGCTGGGTGATGGCTGGTGAGGACACAACTTCTCTCGTTCCTTTTGGAGCCATTTCAGGTTCAGTCTCAGGTTGTGTTACGTCACTGCTTGACCCTTCATTGTTATCTGTGCTTTGAGTCTCTGTCATTTCTCTCCACCATTAGTACTTCCCTTGGTGCTTTCATTCCTCAATCTTTCCCTTTCAGGATGCATTTCTCCTGCTGAATGTGAAGCACACAAGCCTCTTTTAGATACTCTTTTGGGAACTGCCTATAGGATCAGCATGGAGACAGTGACGTGTACCTCATTAATTCCCTCATGATGCTCACCCACACCCTGGGAAGGGTTGGATTTTGGAGAATAATCAATAGTGCTGCTGTAGAGAATTTCTCCTTAGCAGCAGAATGTCACTCGAGTATGGGAATTACCATGCAGGTTATTTACCTCATCATCTTTTAGCATGAGTGAGTAATGATAGCAGGAATGACATCACTGTCACTCTCCTGTTCCTGGCTGATACTATTTCTCTTGATATTTGTGCTAAAAGGCTGTGCAGAAACACAGCTATCATCAAGCAAAGTGCAAAACAATGCCTTGATATAATTGGATCTTGTAAAAGATACCTTACACAAAAATTTTGCCTTCATAGTAAATAGTTGAGAATGAAAAGTAAGGAATCAAGAAAGTACTTCCAGTTGTATGAAGGTAAATGAACTGTAGCAATTCCTGTACCCTTCAGGCACAGCAGTCAGTTTGCAAGGGGGGGTTGCAAACTCAGAAATGTCGAAGCAGTTACACACAACTGAGTTCCTTGCCTCTTGTGACCTCCCTGCATTATGGCACATGTTTGTATAATAGTGAATGTGTGTGTGAGAGACAGGTGTAAGGACAGGCTGCAGTGTGTGTTGTGAAGAGTGTGACTATTGATTTCAAACAGGGCTTGTTTGGTTTCTGTGTGTGTGCAGAAGTGCACCTGTCTGAGAGGAAACCTGGGAATGCCAAGGGAGCTGCTGTGTGCTCCCTTAGACCCTTGGCCAGGTGTGATGGCCAGGGCCCTGAGACAGAGCTTCTAGACAGGCTTCTGTTGCAACTTAAATACTCCCAGTGAGACTCTTTACTCAGTAGTTGTGGTTTCTTTTAATGCTTCTGTTGTTTCGAAAATATAACCCCATTAATAAGCTAACTGTGCTTTTTATTTGTGGGAATTTTCTTACTTGGTGGTGGCATTGTCCATTTTCATATCTTCTGCAGTTTTTCTCCTGTTCTTTTTTTTTCTTTTTCTGAATTGTAAAGAGGTGAATTTTTTTGGGAGGCAGAGCTCAATCTGGTTGAAACAGAGGAGCTCTTCACACAGGGAGCCTGAGCTGTGGACTTGTGGATCCTGGCGTGTGCCTGTAAGTGAAGAAAATAGTGCCTGAAGCTTAGATTAGGGGATAGCAATTAGCTGAAGGAGAATGCCCAACCTAGTGTTACTGTCTCCCCAGTCTCTCCATCATCTTATACCATCACCTTAACATCTGGTTTTCAAATTCCTGCTGCAAACAATTTCTATTCTGTTCCTTGCTTTGGGGGAAATTAGGGTGACTGGTGACTGATGGGTTTGGTTTTCCCTATCAGTTTGGGAGTTGTAATACATGCGAAGCTTTCAGGTTTAAGTAGCAGCTACCAAGCTTGAGTGAGACCTGTGTATATTAGTTACATTGGTCAAGGGCATGTATGTGGTATTTTATAAGTAATAATAATATTATGATGTATTTTTAAAAGAAAACAGAAATCTCTATTCCCACTTATAAGTTCTTCAGTTTTTTGAAACTCTTCAAAAAATTCTGAAATTTGAAGAAAAAAGTAAGTTCAAACATCTGCTCTATCCTAAACAAAATATTTTGGAAGAAGAGCAGTTTTTATAGAGAGCAAAGGCAGATATGCTCTTTTTGTTTGAAGGAGATTCAGTTCCTGACTTAATCAACTCTCTCAAGGCTCCCTTAAACTGAGGCCTGAGCTATGGCCACAGTGTAAACAAAAACCTTTAAAATTACTCTTTACCTACTCCATGGGTACTAAAGAGCCTTTTCTGCATTGTGTAGGTACACAGAAAATTTTAAAACCTATTTTTATTTCTATATTAAACTGTAATAACCTTGAAAGAGCCCATTGTTGTCTGCAGGGTTAATAAGTATTTACACACATTCTTCATTATTAGTGATTTATTATTGTTGAACTAACATTAAAAGTAAGCATGCAGGGCAAGAGTTGAAAGTGAGTCAAAAGCAAGGCAGAGGAATGAGTGAGGAGAATGTCAGCATTGGCTGGGAACGATTTGTGCCTGCTCTCCTCTTGCAAGTGGGCAGATCATGCTCTCTTCAAACAGCAGACTAGAACAGCATTCTTCAGAAAGGTTTTGCAGCTGGGCTGCTTGATCTTGTGCTCCAGTAAAAAGTCTGGATAACATTTTGTTGAAGGAATTCTGATAAATAATAATTTCATTTTATCTGTGCTGATTTTCATGCTAATTAAAACTTGAGAGGCATCAATGCTGTGGTCCAGGTAGCAGGGCCAGGAGCTGCTGCTTGTTTCTGGAGCAGAGATTGCTGAGCAACCTGAATGTGCTGCAGTGAAACAGAGAGATGCAAACCCCAAGTCACTTGGCCAGTGTTTGTCTGCATGATGGAGCATGCTATATATGTGTTAAAACTATAGTGCTAGCACTTGTGGCATGTTTTATGTGTCTGGTTTATACATTGTGGTCATCTATTGATTGAAATCCCCAATTATCATTTGTTTTTCATGGTAAGGCTTACATATAGTCAGTTTTAATTTTGCTGAAGAGGAGTAGAAAAACAGGCATCCTTGCTGCCCCCACATTTTAAGTGGAGCTCTCAAATTAGAAACCCAGAATTAATTCAGTATTTTAAACGGAAGAGAAAATGTAGTCCAGATGGATGGTCGGTCACTGGCTTCTGTTAGCTGTTCTTTTGAAGCAAACAGGACCAAATGCAAACTTTTGAGTTCTTGTGGAAATTCAGATTTAGCTTTGGAGTGTTTCTGATATTAAAAATCTGGGACTTGCTGCTCACATCTCTTCCTAAACTGTGTGGGAAGCAGTTTTCAAGCCGGGCCACTTTTACACTGACTGTCAAAACATGGAGTTGCCTCTCTTAAAGGAGCAGGGGGGAGATTGCGATTTGGAGGTGGTGAGATGGCATCAGAAATTCTTCCACTGAGCTCATAGCTTGGCTGGGCTATTTTTAATAGAAAATATCAGAATTTAAATCTCATTCTTAAAGTTGCCCTGTATACCGACATTTTGCCTGACATAGATGTACATGGTACATTACAATTTGGGTTAATATGGTGGTGCACAGAGCCTCCAGCCTAACCCTGGTGTAAGGAGAGGCCAGGCCTGGCTGCTGGAAGAAGCTCCAAGCCTTGGAGTGGGACATGGCTGGGCAGGGAGAGGCTGGGGACAGAGCAGCCAAGGTCCCTGCTCCCAGCATTTCCAGTGCTCCCACTGAGAGCTGCTGCTGGTTCCTGTGGGAGCCCAGGGTGTGCAGGGGTGCTGGAACCACACACACATTCATGGCAGTCTGTCACTGCAGAAGGAGCAGAGTGCAGAGATGTGGCACAGAAAACTGCAGGGGTGGCAGGGGAGCAGTGGGGCCTGGCTATTGATGGCTCTGTGGTGCAGTGTGCAGCATCCCAGCTACCCAGAACCTGAGCAAGGAGGGGCTGAGAACAAGCTATTGAGAATTTGTTTTTTAGAGTGTTCAAAGAGAGTGATAGATTGTTCCAGGCTGTCGAAGGCAACTGGGGAAAGTGCTCCTTTTAATGATTTGAGTTTTTTACCTAATGAAAAAAGTCCATGAATTATGGGTGATTATATTGGACTAAGTGTATCTTCTAAAAGCTCAGCACAGGCTTTTGGCTCATCCAAGTCACTTGATGTTCGTGAGGGGCTAAACCAAACTGAAAAGGGTGGGAGACTGCAGGCTGGGTAGTGGTACCACTCAGCTAATCTTTCAATCTTTGTCATGCATGTGTTAAAACAGTATAAAATCCCTGTGTCCTATGTAGCTTCTCTTGCCCTTTGATCAGCTGCTACTTTTTCCCTAGGAGGGAGATTTTCTATATTTTATTTTGCTGGTGATTTAAAAAACCCAAACAAACCAGCAAAACTGCAAACCCCCCGCCCCTGCCCCATATTGCAAGGGATAAATTTAAAAAATATTTGTGCTCTCTGACTGCTAGACTAAGGTCTGTGATGATTTTAAGCTTCTCTGGGAACTAATTTTCAGCATGGTCATCTGAGATTGAACCAGAAATGGTAGGTGTTAATTATTACTAGCAGGTTCTTAGATACTCTGCTGTAGAAGATTGTGCAAGAATTGGGAAAGAACAGCAGACTATAGAATTGTATTGAGGATTATAGTGAAGATTGAGCATGAAAATACTTGAGACTAATGACTTAAATGCTCGTGTTTTATGTGATTTAATGTTTTTATGCTCTGTATCTGGCTTTTCAGGGTGTCCCAAAACCAAGTAGGACAGCATTTCACCTTTGTGCTCACCGACATTGAAAGTAAGCAAAGGTTTGGATTCTGCCGTTTGACGTCAGGAGGCAAGGTCTGCCTCTGTATTCTAAGGTAAGGTGGTACAAGAAAAATTGAGTCAATAAGTGAATATAAAATTACAAGAAAAAAACCCCTATCTTTTACAAATTCTCTGCAGATGTGTTCAACTTAATCAGGTATTTTTACCTGATTAAGTAACTTTACTACAGCAGCGTTACCATTGCTTTCACATAAAAAGTGGCCCCAAGCCCCATATGATACTCTTCTGTGAAGCTAAATAATTTTATTTAAATAACATGAATATCTGCTTAAAAGCAGAGAAGAATACATTACAGCCTTAAAGGACTTGGACTGTTATGTGGCTATTTTTACTTTCTAATCAGATCTTTGACAAGCACTCTGTCAATTCAAGAATAAAGTGCATTATTCTGTATTACTTTCCTTGGAAAGGAGATTTTTGGGTGTCTCTTCCAAGTTCTTTGCCCAGACTATATCTAGTATAAGAAACACCAGATCCAGATAATTCACAGTGTAAGAGCATGCATGTTGTTGCAGAGATGCTAATGTTGAGGAGAGTGACCCCCAAAAATACCTTTGTTTCTCCCTCTGCTTTTTCTTTCTTCTCTCTTAAGATAATTGTTTTGGTAACCAAAAACCCCAATTGTTTAGCTGTCCTAAAACCATTTAAATTAAATTAAAGGCAGAGTGATCTCATTAAAAGATAAATTTGTAACTTCAATTAAGAGCCTAGCAGCCTGCAAACCCCACAGAGGAAATGGTAATATCCAGTTCAGCAGCAAATAGGAAGACCAAAATTGAATTTAAATTGCTTTAAAAGGGAGAATCTGGACAAACACGAGAGAGGAGGAGCCAAATGTCTTGGCAGCAAAGGGGAAAGAGAATTTTGGAGAGTAGGGTAGGAAGAATGTGGAGAAAAGCAGGTTCTCAAGTATTTGGACAACATGGAAATCAGGTAGTTCTGGAGGGTGTCATTAGAATAGACCATATGAGTTAGGGAGAAAAACCCAACATGAGCTTGTAAAAGGGTTACCAGTAACAGGACACTGATGGAAAAATGACCAGCCAATATAGAGGCTTGTAGAGTAGTGCTTACAATTATTGGAAAGAGCGCATCAAGATTTTAATGAACTTTTAAACAGATGCCAAACTAATGTTGAGAGCCACTAAACTGGATTTTTTTTGGCAAGTATTTTAAAAATAAGTGTTTGCTCTAAATATTGCAAAGAAAAAAAAATACTACCATATAATTAAAGTATCAAAAGGGAAATATTTTATTCTGGAAATGAATTTACTTTCTGGGATCTTTGAAATATGTCTTTAGTAATACTTAGGCTTATAGAATATATAATATTTAACCCTTTTCTCTGTGATGCCTTTTTTTTTTTAAATATAACTTCTTAAAGCCCAGAGTGAAAATGTATGTTTATGCTTTTAGCTCTTTTCTCTGAGTTAATCTTTTCTTCCCTCATCAAGAGAGAAACAAAATTTTTTACATTGTTTTTGTGGCTGTAACAACATTTAATCAGTTATGCACATTCAAGTACCTTTAAGTACTGTATGGAGTGCTGCAAAGCAAAGGATGTAAATTCTCAGCTGGTGTAAACTGGGTATTTCTTTTAACATTTCCCCATGGACATGCATCAGCTACAGATTAGTCAATGGTCTGTTACTTGGTAGAAATAAGTAGGAAAATGAAAAGTGGCAAGCTATAATTTTTCACTGAACTGTATCCAAAGCATTGCCTTTATTGCTTTTATTGTGACAATTTCAAATTTACAATGCACAGCTGAATGCATAACAGCAGTAGCTTCATAGCATTGCACTTGTATCTGGGTATTCTGCTTATCTCCAGAATATGTGTGTGTGCTGTGGTGTGTTCAGCTCAGACAGAAGGAATGCATCACTATTTCCATCTGATGTGTTCTAGTAGCCAGTCTGGTTTGTGCTCTGAATCCCAAGATTCATTAGAAGTCACCAAGTGAAAGAAGACTCACTAAACAAATTTCTTTGGGCATTTTATCTGCCTCTCCTTTGCACGTGCTTATTGTTCTTAAATTAACCAAAATAAATAAATTTTTGAAAAGGTATCTTTTATATATAAAGAGTGTAGATGCATGTTCAACCTCACTTTTGTCCATATATCAAAATGAAACATAAAATGATATTGCTTTGATACACATGTGTGTAAGATTAAAATCTTGTGGTTTATGGGACTTCTCTCTATAATTCATTCTCCATCTAAAACACTAATTAAAGGAAATTATCTCTGAATTTGCAGCCACATGCTCCTGCTTTAAATTAGATAGTTTGAAACAGTAATATATTTGTACATACAAAATTCCTCTATAAGTTTTATGGAGTATTTTTACATTTTATATACGTTTATATATGTATGAATTGTGTAAATAGGATTTTCTTCCAAATCAGAATGTATTGTTCAAATACTTTCTATGTTTATAAAGTGAAATAAAAATTTCCCAAGGTAGCTTTCTCAGGTATTTTTGTTTGAAGAACTTAACTGTGATATTGAATTGTCTAGAACGAATGTGCAGAGCTTGACTGCAGTTGTCAAATTCAAAGTGCTAAAGTATAGTAAGATGAGAAAATAACTCTTGGATTATTCTCCAGAAATGCTGTGTGATTCCTTTGCAAGTGTTATTTCATTTAATGCTTTTCATTAAGCTGCATGGCTGCTTCGTGAAGCTCTTGGTCTGAACCCTCTCCACAAACCGTTGTGCTAATGCAGCCCTGTAAGACAAGGAATGCACAGCAGGCATATTGTAACATACCTTGTTGAGCTCATATCCTATACTGGATCTTTTCTCCTCGTTTTACTTTTCCTATTTTGGGGTAATAGTTTTGCTAGTTGAGGTTTGAAGTGGCACAGTAGAAACTTGAATGTCTGCTTTTGAATAATAGTAGATTTAATTCTTCTGAGTTTTATTTCTAAGTATCACTGCTGCTTGCAGTGGAAATAATACTTTCTGGGTTTACATGAAATTGATTTTGAATTACCTGAATGGTTTTAGTACAAAGTACAAATAATTTGAAACTCTTGATGGACTCTGAGGTTGACCTTAGGTATGCAGAGGAACACAAAATGCATCATTAAAATGCTCAGTCTTAGATTTCATTAATTTTATGACTGTAAAATTGTCACCTGCATTTCCAAATGAAATGCTCTAATAAGGAAGACAGGTTTATGTGGTAAGGCTTTGTAGTTCTTCAGTTCAGACCACGCTTGAAACTTTTTCACTCTTCCTTTAGGCAAATCCCTTAGAAGCAGAATGTTTCAATTTTACACATTTTGTGTCAATTTTCCAGACAGAAAAGTGGCCCCTAGACATTAGACATTTAGCTACGGAAAGGCAGTTTCCTTAGTTTTATTTGATTACTAGAAGTTAGATTCCTGCTGATAGTTCAGGACTGTTAGTGGTTACCTGACTATTTGACAGAAAACATTTCCTCTCCTTTGTGTAACCTTTGACTCATGAATGTAAAAGTTTTATCAGAGCTGTAGTAGAAGCACTGGTGAGGTGGAAGCCTACTTATGGCAACAAGGGTTGTGCGTGACTTTTATTCCAAGTCTGAACTCCTGCCTTGTGGCTCATTTGGATTAAGAGAAAATGCTAAGTATGTTTTTAATTAACCATGAAGTATCTTGGTCTCTTGTTTTTGTGACAGACAGGGGCTGTACTTCTAAATAAAAAGTATTCTCAAACCCTGTAATCTCCATCAGGGAATATATATCTATTAATATTGTCTGTATTTTTATGTTTCTCGTGATTGTGGAAGAAATATTTAGATAAATTGTCCTATGTTTGTCTTACATGTTTGTTTTTCAAACAGGTACTGATTGTAAATTGAGGAATGAAAGGACAGTGTCTACAATTAAAGAAAAATAAATAAGAAACCAGTAGTGGTTTTATAGGTTAAGAACTGAAATTAATTTAGGCTTCCAAATACATTAAAATTGAACACTACAGCCCTGACTTTCCTCTACTTTCTCTGCTGTGAAGGGGCTTCATTGATAACCTTTAGATGTTTTCATAAGGCAGCTAATTAATTATGAAATGTACTGACTGCTCATAATTAATACTATGAATACAGGTATGGTGGTAAAGTTTTTCTGGTAATGGAGTTTAATTTTGATTTTATCTGTTGTTAAGGTACATATCAGTGTGTACCTTAACACATTAAGGTACACATTAGGGTACATATTAATGTGCCACATCTGAGTTAGGAGGAGTAATATATTATGTGTCTCCTCTGTCAAATTCAGCCACTTAAAAACTATGTGTTCCAGATAATGCATTTCTGTACCGACTTGGAAAAAAAAAAGTTACCCAGCTAATAGATGTTGATGGACATTGTGTGCTGGATGAATTTTCTGTACACTAGTTCTACTGTGCTAGCAAAGATTAAATAATTTTGCAAGATTTGTTAACAGGACAAGCTAAGAAAATCCTTTGAGCCATAATGCTTCTGGATTTTAGCTGTCAGACAAACAAATGTCAAACAAGCGACCAAGGCCAAGTGCTGGGGACTGTCCTTGCGTCACAACAGCCCCATACAGCATTCCAGGCTGGGCAGAGTGCCTGGAAAGCTGCCTGATGGAAAAGGACCTGGGAGCAGCTGAACAGGAGCCAGCTGGGCACAGGTGGCCAAGAAGGCCAAGGACATCCTGGCTTGGATCAGCAATAGTGTGGCCAGCAGGAGCAGGGCAGGGATTGTCCCCCTGTACTGGGCACTGGTGAGGCAGCACCTCAAACTCCGTGTTTGGGCCATTCACTTCAGGAAGGACATTGAGATGCTGGAGAAGGTCCAGAGAAGGATAACAGAGCTGGGTAGGGTTCTGGAGCACAGGTCTGATCAGGAGCAGCTGAGAGAGCTGGGGGTGTTTATCCTGGAGGAAAGGAGGCTCAGGGGTGACCTTAGGGCTCTTTACAGCCACCTGGCAGGAGGGTGTAGCAAGTGCGGGGTGTCGGGCTCTCTCCTGGGTAGTAAGTCATGGGACAAGAGGAAATGGCCTCAAGTTGCACCACTGGAGGGTAAGATTGGATATTAAGAAAAGTTTTTTTATGGAAAGTTGTTGGGCACTGGAACAGGCTGCCCAGGGAGGTGGTGGGTTCACCATCCCTGGAAGGATTTAGCAGACAGGTAGATGTGGTGTTTGGGCCATGGTTTGATGGTAAATGTGGCAATGCTGAGTTGATGGTTGCCTCAATGGTCTTACAGATCTTTTCTAACCTACAGGATTCTATGATTCCATATACAATTCTTTGTCCAATATGATATATTTGATAAAGATGTTAAGCCTATATCATCTAGTGTTTATCTACAAATAAATGTGTTTCTTGGAGTAACCCAAATCAATTAATAGGATTATTAACAAATGTGCTTCCAAAGTTAGCCCATGATAAAAGAGGACAAAAGTGTTACTTGACTGCCTTGAAGATTTAACAAATTGAAAAGAGCTTGTACTTGGTGTTTGAGTAGAGAATCTAAAAAACCACCTGATGGTGTCTTTATTATGAACAAACACAACTCTGTTCACCTATGAATGCAGAGATGCATTGTATATGTATACATGCAAATACAGTCTTTATTGTTTTTGAAAAAAAACCAAGTACTGTGATTCTTTATTATGCTGAATTAATTATAATTAGCAAATACATAAAAGAAAAATATAAAGGGACTTTTTTTGCTTTCCAGTAGATCTTTGTAATATTTTGTTGAAGAACATTATAATTAGAAATATTGACAAAAGCTTTTGCAATTAGGCCGTACTATTGAAGAACTGAAGATTATATAGAAAAGAAGCAGAGGACAAGTTCTGGCAGCCTTTGGTTTCATGCCATATAATGTAATGGAGTACTTGTTTTGATTTCCTTAATTTTTCAGGTTTAAGAGGCACATTGAAATTATATTAACCTTGTGTCTCTGGTTATAAGGCTTAAAGCAATTCTTTTACTATTCTTTCAGCTCGTAAGGGAAACTGACTTTCATAAACTGTGGTCAAGTAGGATGTTTTTCTTAGTGGTTTTGTTACACAAAGACATGGAAGTGTATCATCAACCTGATGTTGCTATGGGAAGAAATTTCTATGCAAGTACTCTGTTCAGCATGCCTGGTCAGCTGTATGAAGTAAAAATCTCCCTTGACTTTCTGTTAGGGTTCATTAATTTCTAATAATTAATTTGACCTTTTTAAATACTTAAAAATTGGATTTGCTTTTTCTTTTCTCAGTAATAGAGGAGCTGAGATCATGCATATAGGAAAGAAGTATGTTTAATGTTTTACTGAAATAGGAGAACTTATTTTTATAGAATGCTGTTCTTAAATGTTCATTATCAAAAATAGATAATCAGATGAGATTTTGGAGTATTCTACAGCAAAATGTGCTGGAGTCATGTATCCTGTTAACACAGGGGTGATAGCAAGAGACTGGAAAGCCTTTATGTAGTCTTACCCATTTGTGTGTGCAGTGTTATTAAAATACTTTGTGATTTATACTTACCTTGTACTTTGACAAAATGCTAGGACAGTGTTGCAGGCCCTGCTGTAATTCTGGGTTGTGAAGCTGTTCACAGCTCTGACATTTGCAGAAACTCTGAAGACTGCAGTGAACAATTAATTCTATTTGCCTCTCTGTGCTGTGTCTCAGTAATGTGTAAAACCAGGTTAGCATGATTTGAGAAGATAATAGAACAGGAGTCGTAGGTGAAAGAATGCTCAAAAATCAGATGTTTTAGGTGCTGATATGGTGGGTGTTTTATGAGGGCATGGAATGTTCACACCTGTAAGCAGTGAGTGGCCTTACAAAGGTGCACTCAAGTAAATTTTATGATTATATTAAGAATATATTGAGAAACAAATGTAATAATGTCACACCTTAACCACTGTCAGCAATACCAAGCATTAAAAACGTCTGTGAGCATTAAGAGGTTGATCTTGTTTTGATTAATAACCAGCACAATGTATGGTAAAGTGTGATAAAGACATTAATATGGTGGATTTAAAGGAAATCATTAAATCATTGCCTCTGTCTCTTTAGCTTGGCAAGAGTAAATTCGTGATGGATTTTTGTGGTTTTTGTTGTTTTGTTTTTTTCTCCTTTGTTTTGTTTTGGTTTTGTTATTTTAGGAGCCAGTAGTTAAGCATTTATAAAGACAGCAAAGATTGCTAGAAAATGCTTTAACTATAACTGTGTTTAGATTTCTGCTGTACTTTTTCTTTACCCTAAGAATCAGGATCTGTTTCTAAAGCCTTGCCAGGTGCGTACTGAGAACAGAGGTGTTACAAAGAAAACATAACCCTTTGCTGGACTCAGTGCACACAGCAGTACTTGGCTTCTCTACCAGCCAGGGTTTCCCCTGACTGCTTTCCTTTTCCTGTCAGGGAAAACATTTCAGTTCTGCATACCGGGTTTTTGCAGCTGCAGTTAGCATATTTCCTGGAATATATACATTTGAAATTTAAGGTCTGTCTGCAGCATGCACTAAAGCCTTTAAGAAATGCATGTCTGTGGATTTACACTGCATCGAAGAATGAAGTCTGTAGCAGTGTTATATATAGGTATGAAATGTTCTGAAAACCTTTCAGGCACTATTTCCTTTCCAGCTCCCACTTCTAATCTCAAACAACTAATATTACCTATTCAGAAATGATTGTGATAAAATTCTAACACACATGAGAAGATGTGTAACTTGTAAATAAGGCATAATTTATATTGTTATTATTTAGTTTATCAGACTTAGTATCTTAAATAGTGATAGTGGAAAGTTCTGTAACGTGTGATATCGCTGTTAAAGATAACTTCTATAAACAGGTGGCAAATTGGAACTCAGCACTGCGTTTGAGTTTATTTTCTTATACTCTTCAGTTATGTCTTATTTGCCTTGGATTCTGTTTAACTCGGAGTATTGTGCTCATGGGCTGCAGACTTGTGTTAAAAGTCTCTTAAGTATAGATGTATTAATATGTTTGCAATATTGATGAATGTTTTTATTTTTGGAAGTTAATTTTACCTATGGAAATGACTTTATAGAGAGACCAATATTATTACATGTAATGTGACATCTCTACTACTGCACATCATTGCACCACTTGTCAAATAGAGGGTACCTGGTCTGCCTAAACAAAGTTGTTTTTCATTCTCCAGGGAAGCAGCAGATCTGTCAGTCCACTGGGTATAGGAAGATGTAGAATTTCAAAATTGCAAATAACTACTGAAATCCGTAACAATTAGTGATAGTGGGAATGAGATTAGAATATGTTTCAAATATTTTTGGAGCCTTGAAAATACTAAGAAGTCTAAGTATTATGAGTTAATCTGTGCTTAATGGAACTTCATGCAAGTATCCAACATAAAGAAACCATCTATCTATACTGTCTATCAGTGATGTGCTATTGAATGTCTGGGGAAAAGTTTAATATGCTTTTTATTTATATATAGAGATGTCTTAAAAATGTATAAGTCAGATCAATCATCGTAGTATTTTATAAGCACTGGAAAAATACAGTGGTATTTTATTTAAATACTTTTTTCCTCCTCTTTTAGCTACCTACCATGGTTTGAGGTATACTACAAGCTCCTGAATACCCTGGCAGATTATTTGGCTAAGGAACAGGTAATGTTACATATTCTAGTTCTTTGTATAAAATATTTTCCTTGAAATATTAGTCACCATTTCGAATACTCTAAAGGGATTCTATACTGTTTAAAAGTTTAAGGTTTTAGTAGGATTTAGTAGCAAGTTTTATTCCTCTTATTGAAATTCGAAGAATCTGAACATAGAGCTTCCACAGTCACTTGAATCCCACACTATTCTAAAAAAGCTGCTGAGAATATACCTTTATAACATGTCAGTCTCAGCATAAGCAGGTCCTGTGTGAAGTGTGAGCAGTGTCACCTCTTTGGAGAGCAGTGTGACGTATTGACTGTAAACTGTAGCTCTCTGGAACTGTCTGATTATCAGCTGCAAACACTTTTGTTCAGAACTGTATAAAAGATGATGTACTGTTTCACCCTTCATATTAACTAAAAACTACCTCTCATAATTCTGACATCTCAAGTAGCAAGACAAAATTACTTGCAGCATTTGGTGAAGAATCATGATAGTTTAGTTTGCATATTCATGAGCAATTAGATGTATTCCAACATTACACAGCAAAGGAGGTACTGGCATCTGTCTTTACTGAGAACATTAGAGCTATACCTTTCTGCTTTATATTAGCTTGTTAGATTTCAATTTAAAAAAAAAGCATCAATATTTAGCCATATTCTGTAGACTGGAAAAACTGACATTTCAAAAATATATGAAGTATAGAATAAGCAATAATTATGCATTATAGTAAATGGACTGCAGAGAATGATGATATTTTATGTAAAAAGATAAATAGGAGAGTTTGGTGTTAGCTGTGTGATTCAATTAAGTGGAATATGTATAAGTCTTACAAATGCTATAATTAGACCTTGGTTTTGGTCCCTAGTTCACTGTTGTAGGAAAAACTGTTATTCAGACTGTATTTGAGAAAAAGGATAGGGATTTTCTTGATCACCAGTGCTGGCAGTGCAGTTACTATAAGCAATTTAGGTAGCAGGGTTTGTTATGTGCTGAGGCAACTGTTTTGGGTGTAGCAGTGCATGGAAGCAGTTTGTTGCATTGCCTGCAGCCATTCCTGTTACCTGTTGCTGGGGAGGCTGTGGGAGGACACTGCTGCCTCCTGGCCCAGGCACTGTTCATATGACCACGAGCTGCACCCAGAGCCTTGTTCACTGTATGAGGTCCAGCAGCATCCTCTTCTTACAGGGAGAGGCAGAAGCTTCCTGTAAACTCAAAACAGTGTGTTCAAAAGCTGGCCCTGGCTTGTCACCGATACTTTTGGTTTTACTTCGGCAACGTGAAGAATTTAATCTCCATGAACAAAACCCCTAAACTGAATGAAAATCCCAAACCCACAAAAGCTCCAATCACTTCTCTTTCCCAAGCAAATATTCCTTCTAGAGACCAAAGTGATGGATCCCAGTTAAACCAGGTAGCTGCAAGTACATTTTAATAGACCTTATTAACTGTTTTATGTGTTTTGATCAGACACATTTAATACAATTTTAAATAAATGTATATCATGGCTAACAGTTTTAGAAGGATAATGTCCAGGATGTACAGACCAGTGAGACATGGAATCTCAGTTTTTAGTTGCAAATAATGTGAGTCCTTTAAGGAGTGAGTGGGGAAGCATGTAAGGGATTGCCTTAACTTGCAGATACAATCGTTTTATGAGATACAAAACTGCCCTGAACTTTTCAACTTAGTATTTAAATACTTCATTATGCATTACAATTGTTTTGGTTATTAAATATTTATATCTCTTTGTCAATATGTAGCTTGATGTATACTAAATAGTAATTAGTTTTTATATGATAATTAATTACCTTTAAAATGCATTCCCTATAGGAAAATGACTCAAATGATTTGTTGAAATCATTGTATAGCCATCCTGTGCCAAAGGCGAATGCTTTAGTCAGTTTAAGTGTGGTAAGTATTTTTTCTGTTTTATTCCTACTAACTATGAAATAGTAAGTAAAGTTGAAAGAAAAAGAAACCTCAGCCCTTTGAAAGAGTAAGTTTGTGTTGCTTCCCATCATTAACTGGCTTGGACAATCTTTTTTTTTCACTCTGTGCAGGGTAGAGTCTGTCTCTGTCTCATGTTGTTTTCTGAAAGTCGTAGTCATAAAGAAGCAGAAATTTGAATTTTGCTCTATGGATGAGAAAGTAAACTGCAGTGAGATCTGACAGTGCTAGAACTACTTTTTTGTGCTTCCAGCTGTTTCATGTAGACAATTTTGGTTTCTCCTGCTGTGCATCAGGAGACACTAACTCAGTTTTATTGCCTCTTATGTCTGAGTAGGTACAGTTTCAGGATTGGTCAAAAGTCTGTGGAAGCTGGCTGTTTTCCTATTTTTCTTCCCCTTTTTCCTAGTTTTGCTTAATCATACAAAAATGCTGTAGGAAGAACAGTAGAAGTACACTCTGTTATGTGAAACTTTCAACACATCTCAGTGAAATAACATCCAGGCCTCCTTTGGGTTTGTGCTCCAACTTTTTGTGATGTGGGATGGGATGGTGACAGTGGGGCAAGATGGTGTTGCTGCAGAAACATCAAGAAGCGGATATGTTGTTGTTGTTGTTGTTGTTGTTATGGTTCCTGAAGTTTTAAGCAGAATTAGATTGTGGGTGCATGCTTAAACACCCTTGTGGAGCTTGGATGAAATACAAAGCCAGCACAGAGCCTCTGCTGTCCCCGAGCCATTGTGCATGTTCAGAGCACCTGTACAGTTTCTGCACATGCCACAAACACTGCAAATAGCTGTGTCCTGGTTCAGTCACCACATGTTGCAGGACACAGAAAGAAGTGACTTTGTAAAGGCTTTGCTTCCACACATACTGAAATATTGTTAGATTATTTATCTTGACCTTATTTGTGTGGCTTCTTGTGACTTTTAGGCTGTGTATTTTAGAAATAACCACTGTACTTCATTTAAAGTAAGCACAGATTCTAAAAAAGCATCTAGCCCTATTATGAAGGCAGGAAAAATGGAGTCTACCACTTCTGTTCCAGCAGTTACTGATCCTTCCTGCTTAACATAATTCTGCCTTTATTTTATTTTAATTTTTCATGTTTCAGATTCCTTGTTTTTTCACTAGACTATAGAGACCTAATATTTTCTCACCTTGTATAGTGCTAATTGATTGTATTTGAAATTCCTTCCAGTCTTGCATGTTGTTTTTCACCAGAACAATGAACAGGATTTGAGGCTGCAGTTGGAATTGTTTCTGTTGATACATTTTTTCTTTCTGTTGTCAGTGTAATGTTTCAGTTCCTAGCACCTTTGCCAAAAATACTTCTTTATCTCAAATAATATTTTGCTATCATTAGTCGTAGTATTATAACCAATTATAATTTGGCAACTCTAAAATGCTTTATAAAATGTTTTTCAAAACTCTTGTGGTTCAGAGGGACATAAAGAAGTTTTAAATATATTTTCCTGTGTATTTCTCACAAAGTTCATCTTGTCCATAACTTGCCCACCTCCAAATGAATGTTGTGGGGAATGTGGACATGGCTGTCCTGGTGAATTCAGCTGGCTACACTTGAATGACAGATTGCTTGCTATAAAGTCAATACTTGTTGGTTTTATTTCAATGTTGTCTGACTTTGGAATTGTTTTTTCTCAATTATGCCTCGTTCCTAGTTATATCAAAGAAGTTTTGTAATCTTTCTTGCTGAACAATGGCTATTGAAATGCAAACCTCTTGCCAAATGCTTGGCTGCAGGGAGAGTTGAGCAAATATTGTGGGTTCAGATAGAGCAGAGCAGGGAGGAATGGGTCAGCTGGAATCCTGATCCTTGTTGGATCTAAAGGCATCTCTGTTTTTGTAATGCTGCAGGGAGCAGGGAAATATTTATAGCCAGTTTCAGTTCTGGTCTTTTGTATTGATGTTTGTTTCTTGGTCCTCAGATATTGTAAAAAAGCTACACTGGAACCATCAGTAGTAATAGACTTTAAATTACAGTCTAAAAAATAATTGTAGAAATGACATCCTGAGGTGGCTTTTCCTTGTGCCAGGATCAGTCTGATTCACATTTCATTCACTCAGGTGTGCTGCAGGGTGAAGGCTCATGGATGCACCATGTTTGGGTGGCAGACCACAGTGGTCCTTAGGGTTGTGTGTGCATAACCATGCATAAATTACACCCAATATTTGGATATGTGGTGTTTCCTAGCAGTCTTTGGTTAGGAGATACAAAAATGCATTTGTCCAGTTAGGGACCAAGTTCTACTCTTACTTGTAATACTCTGCAGCTGAAATTTATGAGGTGGTCATTTGTTCTATGAAACCTGAGCTTAAAAATAATTTAGGTCACTTTTTTTGTTTGTTTGTTTTAATTTTTTTTTTAATGTTATCGTTATTGGGAAGAGTAGCTAAGCCTGAATTCAGATGGGGGAGGAATAAAACTTAGTTTCAGCCAGTATTTTAAACATGGAATGTTACAATCAGTAGAGCCAGCTTTGGCCTTTCTTGTTGGAAAACTCAAAAGTCAACTGTTCAATCTTTCTCTCATCTTGCATAAGAACCAAGAGATGATTTTTGCAAGTGAGCAAGTTTTGAAAAAACAGCCTTGTCTTGTATCGGTGAGTTTAAAAGGCACTGACTATCTAAAATCTATCATAATTAAAGAAATAATCACTTGCTATAAGACATCTCTGTTGATTTGAGGCTTATTTATACCTGTCCTTTGGGGAAATCTGCTGCTCTCTTTGGCCTAAAAGAATTGTCTAATATTAATGTACCTTTTCTGTTTAAATCCACCTTCAGAGCTATGTCTGTGTGTGTCATAATCCTTTTGTAAAAACTGCTACGAAAATCAAACCCTTGAACTGATGAGCAAAACCTGCATTTTCCAGTGTCCTTTTTAGAGAAAACTTTATACAGGACAGAAACTATTAATTTAGCATCTCTTCCAAGGTCGTTCATCTTCCTAAGGGAGTTCACAAAGATGTGCAAGGACTCCATACCACAGTATTTTTGCTACTTTATGACTTCTAATTACTGCAGTAATGGCTTTTGCTTCTCATAGTTCTGGCTTCCTTTTCTGTTTAATGAGTGAAATATTATTACTTTGTTAATTAGAAATAATTACTTCTCTAAGTTAATAACTTCATTACTCAGAAATCTTTTGATAAATATTCTGTGACCTTGTTACATATAGGGAATAATTTTCTGTTCTCAGTATACTTCTGAAGAATGCAGGCATTCTATCTGAATCTAATCTGAATATTTTCCTCTTCTTGAGCAGAGAAAAAAAAATTTTTTTCCTGTGTTGATGTGAAACAATACCTGTGATATTTATTGTGCTAGTGGTATGATGTTTATGGGATGCCTTTTTAAAGCAATTTTTTTCCTTAAATTCTAACTATTGCCAAATGACCTAATTTGTGGGGAAATTTTTCTATTAAATGTATCAAGCTGGTTTAATAAGTCTCCTACGCAGATTTAATGGTATTAATTTTTTTTTCTTGAATGCAAGACACATTTAAGTCTTGTAGACTTTGTTTTGGTATATCTTTCTCAAGTTTGACTTTAGAACAAGCTATGTCTTTGTGTTGCTATTTATAATTGTAAAAATATACCATAAAAACAAAACATCTGAAAAAACATCAAAATGCTGTAAAAAACAAAAACAAAACAAATCAATAATTATCTTATTTACCTAACATGCATTCATTATTTTCCTCCTTCAAAATTTAGGCTAACATACAAAAATGTCTTGAAATTACCGAGCTAAATCCATATCTCATAACTAGTAGGAGCATTGGATTAATGAGAGTTAATTTACATTACATCTGGTTTTAGTTTAATCCACTTTTTATTTACATCCTAGATGGCCTCAAACTAAGATGCATAAAATTGTTAATATATTTCATAAATGATTGCAGGATCTCAGGCTTCAGATCTTGCATTTCTGTTACCACATTTCTGATTCAAAGATGTTTGGAAAGAGAATTTATATCAAGTAATAATATTTCTATTCTAAATATTTTTCTCATGTGACTGGTTTTTCTTTTCCATTCTAAATTTACATTTTGTCCTTTAGCATTTTTTTGTTGCAATTTTTAATTCAATACTTAATTTAATCAATGCTGCTCAGGCTCATGACAACATTTAAAGCTGGCTTAATTTCAGTGTTATTTCAAAACTGCAGCCCAGCTTTTTGTTCACTTGGTTTTGTGCTGTGTAGAATCAGAGCTTGTCATTTCATGTCGTGATCTGCTTAATTCTTTGTCTAGCAGCAGTAAGAATATTATTAGAAAAATGGCTATTTGCTTAAACACAGATGGGGTTGGAAATCCTAAATGCTGGGTTCTTATGGAAAAAATTTTATTTTCCTGTGTGCATAAATTATCAATTATTTTTTTCCCCATCGATTAGCACTCGTATTTCATTACTCCTGATGTAACTGGATTGCCAACTATCCCTGAAAGTGTAAGTATTGCATTTCTTATTTAACCTCATTCTGGGCTAGGCTGAACTTTTGCTTTTATCAAGAGGAGATTTTTTTTTTCTAAGACTATTTTTAGAAATGATTGATGTCTGTTATTGCAACCTCTAGCTGGTAGTTACTGTTGCATTCATTAAGCCATTTTAAAGCATTAATAGGGCATTTCTGACCACTGTTATATCCACCCTTTGCTCATAGTTACTTGGCTTCTTTGCATTTACTAGGATTACTGATATATTCTACTTCTGCACCTCGGGTTTTATTTGAATACTTGCCCATTAAACACTGCATTGCTAAGCTGCAAATTCAGCCATCAAGATACACAGTCATTTTTTGTGCAAGAAGACATTGTTTCAGGCTTTTTGAAAACATGCTGTACCTGCCTACACTTGGATGCTATCCAGGCACCAGGAAAAGGGGATTTAGGGCTTTTTTTTTTGGTTATGGTTTTTAAATTTTTCTTTATGAAGACTTGCATTCTGTAGATGCTAAATTGTGGATTGTGCTGTGAGTAAATTGCAAACGGGAAATCTCAGATCACGTTCTCTGTGACGTGTTTAGCTAGATAGCATCTCATAAAAGAGCTTTGAAGGGTCCTTTTTCCCCCTCCAGCCTCTAAATCTGGAATTGTGTATGTCTGTATAGGTGTGTGTGTTTTTACACTTTCAAACAGTGCCTTCCTTCTGGAAGTTAAACTGTGGGGGCTCCCAAGTGCCCCAGAGCTTGTTCCTGGTGGGTGCTGATGTTGGGGCAGCAGGGATGCAGGGTGGGATGGGCCAGGGAAGGACACAGAGCTGGAAGCACTGGTGGAGAGGAGCCAGGAGGGTGCTGGTAGCAGAGAGGAGCCTGAGGGTACATCTGTGCTGGTGGGAAGGACTCTGAGCAGGTGGCATGGACCATGTTGCAACTCCAGAAATCAGGGGAAGTTGCTGGATGGAAGGATACAAGAGAGGACACTTGTTAGGGCTCATTGGGCAGGACAGGGCTTGGTTTTTAAATGTGTATTTAAAAATATAAACAGATGTAAACGTCTGTTTGATCTTACATTTTGAATGCCTCTATTTTTAAGGAATCTCTTAATTTATTAATTGGTGTTCTAATAAAGTATAGTTTTGGAGGCTAGAAGGTGTGTTACGGGCTTAAATTGAAGAAAATAAAGGAAAGCATTTATTAGCTGGACCTGTGACTGTCAAAGGATCTGCAATGGTGCCAATGTAGATTTATTTTTCTTTTTGAGAAAGGTGAAATAATTGTAAGGTGCCTTTCTGTAATTATTTTTTACTCCATTAATAACAGTCTCATCCTTTCGGTATGAATCAAAATAGTAAGGTACTAATGGAGAGTTAGAACATGCAAGGAGTGAAGAGATGAAGTAATTACAGTAAATTAACAACAAAACGAATGTTTTTACCTTTTGTTGTAAAGTTCACATATTTCAGGGGCAGTAACTTTTCAACTATAACAAAGAAATAACAGTGACTGTCTCTCAAAGATAAATTGGTCTGCACAAGATTGTGAACTGTTTCTTGACACAGCTTTTCCCACACAGAATCAGCACACCATTATCAAGTACAGTGTTAGATGGTGTCCAAGGTAAAATGGACTGAGATTCCCATGGTGCATCAGCCTTTGACAACCCTTTAGAATTTTGAAAGACCACGATTTTTTTCCTAAAACTGAGTATTTGTAGCCCTAAATCTCTGGTTTTTATCTCTTCCAAAATTCTATGCAGCATGGACCAAGAATAACTCTCAATACTCCATATCTTGAAGTCGATAATGGGTTTATGAATTTGCATGAAACTGGATTGACCACTGGACCTTTGTTTGTCTTTTCAATTTTTTTTGTTTAATGTTGCACTATATCCAAAAAGGAAGTGTCCCCACTCTGAAGCTTTTCCTACTCACCTTGCCCTGGCTGTTTTCTCGTGGCTGGGTGACCTTGCTGCTGTGTGTTGCTCACATCCAGCATAGAATGTTAGTGTACAATTGCACTGTTGTGTCTGTCCTTCTGCTGGGGCCTATCCTTGATAGACCTCCTGCATGGACATTCAGTAACAGTGTTGTCCCTGAGAAGAGATGAATAGCAGTTCTGGTTGCAGATATGATAATTAATGTGTGAAATTAAATATTTTGCATATTGAAGGCTGTATTAGTATATTTTCATACATGTTCTCCAGTGTTTACAGAAATTTTCTGTTTTCCCAGGCAATTTTGCTGGTAGCTATTTTGGCTTATTCAGAACTTGTGTGTCTCTGGCTCTGTGCCCTGCAGCAATATCTGTTACATTCAGCTGGAACACAGAGATCCCCCCACTCTTTTTCTCTTTTTCCCCCACTTTTCTGATGTCTGAACTATTAATGGGAGGTGGTGGTGACTTTGCCTCTGGTTAAACCCCACGGTGGGATTCTTAGCAGGGGTGAAAAGGGTGGCTGCAGGAAGAACCCAGTACCTTCCACCAGTTCTGCAGGATGTTTGATGTCCTGGCACACAGAGCTCAAGCTAAAGCTTGGTGTTGTTCAACAAGCTGTTTTACTGTACTAGAAATGGAATAAAATGTGTTGACTTTTGGAGACCCTGGCAAAGTAGCAGTTTTATTGCTGTAGCTGGGACAGAACAGTTATCACCGTGGTGGAAGATCTGTACCCCATCTCGTATTTTTCTGAATTTGAAAATACAAAAAGACAAATCTAAGTCACAAGCATAATGAAATAACCAAAATATTAATAACTTAGTCCACAGTTAACTTTTCGTTTGCTTTGAAACCTAATTAATTTTTTTTAAAGCACACAAATTCTGGTGCAAAATAGTTTGGGGTTATTTTTTTCTCACCTGCTAATTAGACAAAAATGTTCACAAGTAATATATATCAAAAGTTGCAGTTAGCTACTACTGTTGCTATTTTGTTAACTTTTTTTTATTTAAACAGAGAAACCTCACTGAATATTTTGTTGCTGTGGATGTGAACAACATGCTGCAACTTTATGCCAGTATGTTGCATGAGAGACGAATCATTATTACCTCCAGCAAGCTAAGCACTGTAAGTACTTCACACATCTCCTTTTAAGTAGGATATATTGAACATTTCACAAAATGACCTGCAGACCTTTGTGGTTTTAGATATGTTCCATGTGTACTTATAAGACAATATCTACATACTCTTCTAATATATGGTTTTAGTCTGGCTCTTGAAGTACAAAAGTCTGATTTATGTAAGACCTACTCAGATACATTAAGTCAGGTTAATTATTTTTCTTATCAGGAGATGAGAGTTCTTTAACTCTCCTGAGTTCATTTCTGTGCCTTCTAACCTAAAAAGAATTCTTAAGAGCTATTATAAGATCTTTATTATTCACTTGTGGCTTATTCCATTGGAGCTACTTGAAAGAAATCAAGGGTCCCTAATAATAGCTGCTATCCTAACCTGGTAATAGGTAGATTCATCTTTGTTAGAGTGGTTTGGGAGTGCACACTGTAATATCTCTGATTTGGAGTAGCTCTTCAGACTGTCAATAATGTACAACCTAAAATAGCAGGTTTTTAATTAAAGGTTTTGAGCTACTGCCCACAATAAAATGTTTCTTTTGCCTCCTTATGCCTGCTTAGGTTGCTTAATAAAAGAATATTGCATTTCACTTGGAAAGGATACCTAAATATTCAGATGCCATTTTATTTTACTCTTCACAGAATCTTACAGATTTTTAAAATCCTTTATATTTGGAAAATACTCCCAAGTCAATTTTGCATCAGTACAAGACTGTGACTTTATAACCAAGTTTTAATCAGAGAGTGTTATTCTTACACAGAATCTTTAACCTATTAAGCACTGTGACCTAAATTGTTTTGAAGAATGCTGTGTAAAACATTTAGTTTAATATGCTCTCTATGGTGGAAAATAATTCTGTATTTCTGAGCACTACTAATTGCACTACCAAATAAATGAACATATGGGTAAAAGGTTGGATATAGTACTAAAAATTACTATTTTCAAAGGCTTGCAGGTGCTGTAAGGAGTGAGAATTCTTTGATTAAAGTGGCTAAAAGTCCTTTCCATTTTTTTGAGTCAAAAATAAATTGAAGATAGAGAAGGTTCAGAATTGCTGTAAACAATTCTAGGTGCACTAGCAATTATTTAATTGCCTTATTATTTTTTAAAACAGCGTGGTGTTGGGTCCCTGGGTGTGTGACCAGCCCTGCAGTCAGGGCAGTGCACAAAGGCAGCACCTTCCCAGTGCTCTGCAGGGTGTGCAGCTAAGTCAGTCCTGGGAACTGGAGTGAAGCACACGTGGGGTCATCTAAGCAGAGGCCACATGAACAACTAAAAACCAACAAAAGAAATACTAAATTAATTTAGGCAATCTTCACATTACTAGTCTATGATAGATTTTTCTTTTTTAACCACCAAAGATGTTACTTTTTCTTAGGAAATTTCTGTATTTTATTACGTTTTTTTTCTCCCCTCCATGCTCCCTTCCCCTTCCTGAAATGGATAGGGAAAGAATTGTGCATTGCAACATAGTAATAAGACCTGAATGGGCAAAAAGATTTTGAAGGGAAAGCCCTTTCAAAGAACCTGTCTTAGCAAAAGCTCCCATGATGTAGCAAAATTGTGGAATCAGAATATTTTTTCACTTTGCCAGTCTGAAACACAGCTTGCTATATTTAAAGGGGAAAAAAATAAAGGGAAGAAAAAAAGAGAAATACACCATTAAAAAAACTCAGCTCCAATGATGCCCCAGTCAGCTCTGTTTTACTGCTCCAGTAGAGAGGAGATAGGAATGATGATGGCAGCTCTGAGCCCGTGGAAGATTCATTCTGCAGGTGAGCACGTGTCTGTCTGCTTGACACGATTTGGAATTGTACTCTCAGCCTACATTTTGATCTGCTTAGGACTTGTTTTTGTTAGGCTGAACATCTCGGCTGGTCTCTATTGCTAAGATGTGACAAGAGAAGAGGAAGTACCAGAATTAGACTGTGCTGATCTAGACCACCTTATTGAAATGATCAGACTTCTCTTACAAGTCATTACATGACAACAGATAGAATATTCTGGTTGTGAGAAACTTCCACTTTGTTTACACTTTGGCTGTTTATTCCTAACCTTTTAATGAATTAATGGCCATCTTGATAGTGTCTTGAAAATAATTTGTCACTTTCCAGACATTTGTAGTGGTGTTTGGTCCTGGAGAGTGTCCCCAAGCTCTGAATATAAATAATAGCTTCCAGGTCAAATCCAAAATGAGAGAGCCCATCAGCTTCACTTTTTTTCCAGTTGCTTATTCAGTCTACTAGCATTACTTAAGTCATAGCTAAGACTGTCACATCATGATGGATCCACTTTTGATAGGTTAATATTTGGATTGGTTAATTTTCACTTGCCCTAGTGAGTTCTGATGAAACAGAAAAGTATACCTGGCCTATTAAGAGCTTCAGTTGACAGAAATGCTGCTTGTTCATCTCTTTCATGAACAGAATAGGGGTAATGCATGGCTTGCTTCTTTACAGAGCAATATAGTTTAAAAAGGTAATGAAACACTTTCCAGTATTGCCTATAGGAATTTAATTGAATTGCCAAGAATGATTAAATGTATTTTGGCAAAAGATATTTATTCCTTAACGTGGGGATTGCTTGATGTAATACAGTAAGCAAATGGAGTGTGTTTGGACATCAACCTTTGCAAGCTCTGGGCTGTTTTATTATTGCATACAAAACAGCAGTTACAAAGTTCCTGTTTTCATATTCCTAAATTACAACTTGATACCAAAAAATATTTGCTCAAAGATAGTGCAGTCAAGCACAACTTTCTGTTAAGGGAGTTGTGTCTTATCTTTGGGGTTAACTGAATATCAAGTGTTTGTGTCAGTTCATGAAGACTGGGTTGTGATGTCACCTTCAAGTTATCAGCTCTGTTTTGGTTCACTATCTCAGGGCAGTGACTGATAACAAAAGGCATAATTCAAGGCCTTGCTCACTTTCTCCTCACCCTTCTTGTGGGGGCCAGGAATGGAAAACTGCACTTACTTATGTTCAGGAATTCTTTGTCCACCACTTCTGCCCTATTATTTTTATACTCTCATATTCAAGCGAAGTATCAGTCCTAGTATGGAAAAAAGGGGGCAAAAAATGATGCTCTATTTAAAAGGGTGTACTGTAGAGGAGAAAAAATAAAAGAAAAGAAGGTTGCTTATTTTAAGTTGCTGAGTAGAGTTTTTTTAAATTAAAAAAAACAAACCCAAAACAAACCAAAAAACACCAGGAAAAACAAAGAACCGTCTTGAGGATGTTTCAGCTTAGATTTTGTTTCAGCCAAGCAGGCTTTGGTTTTTGTGCATCTTCAGAATTTTGCAGTTGTTGGGCTTTCTTTGCATCTTCCTGTAAATTGATTTTCGGTGGGTTTATCTCCTTTAAAAATTCCTTTGGTGTAGATATTTGTCTGCTAGTCCTTCCAATAACTACCAAGATCCAAGTGGAAACTTCCCACCACTCCATTCTGTTGTAGCTTCTGGGTCATTATTTGCCCTAACTGTTGATACTTTTATTAGCTTGACTTGCCAACCACTTTAATAATGTGATTACCACCAACCTCACAGCTTGCTTCAGGCCTAGCAGTAGAGTGAGATGGATTCAGCTAGCCTGAGGATTATGCTCTGTAAGATGTTTGTAGCAAAAATTACCATTTCTGGCTTTTGAACAGTAAACTATGAAAGAGAAACAAATTATGTGGCTTTGGATTAAGTGAAAGGATGAATCAAACAAAGGGATCGATCTATTCACAGAGGTGGCTGTTAGTTATTTCACTTTAGCAGCAAAAGAAAGACCTTTCCTAAATGTCAGGCTGTATGTTCTTTCACAGCACTGGTTCCTCACACGCCACTGCATCTGCATGTATTCTTATTATTTGCATGGAGCTGTATGAGTTTCAGCACAAATAATTTTTTAATTCAGTCTTTCTATAAATTATTAAAGTGCTGGGGTTGGCTTTTCCAGGAAGGCTGAGCTACAGCATTGATTTTATGCATGCTGGAGGCAGGCCCTAGATGTTTTGGCCCCAAGTGCACCTGCTGTGGTAGTCTACCAGAACATCATACCACACTCTCATGTATTCAAAGCAAAGGAATAAATCATGATTTTACAACAGTGCATCAGTTGACTTATTGCTGTTTTGTGACCGGAGGTAGGAAGGATTGCTGTTTAAAGCCATGTCATCGGTTCTCAAGTCACTCGAGCATGAAAGCTTGTCATATGCCTCTGTAATTGTACCTCTGCAGTCTCTGCCTAACTAGTCAGCTGGGGCTGTGTGCTCGTCTGCAGCCCCGGCTGGCCAGTGTCTGACAGCAGCTTTCCCATCAGCCTGTCAGTAATATGCTAACTAGGCTGGATCTTCTGTGGCCGGCGCTGGCAGGTGGAAGGGCTGCTACACTTTACAGCAAATGTCTGAGCGTTAGCTCCACTTTGACCAGTATTTGTTTCGGGTAATACAAGCCTGACGTGGCTCAGAGCACAGCGCTCACAACTTCTGCTCGGCCCTGGCTCTGCGTTTCTTTGGTAGCCCTACAAAAACCAGACGTAAATATCAATAAAAGATACAGATGTGTTTGTTTTGGTGGTGGAGGAGAGCTGAATATAAATTTACACACGTGCATTTGTGGAATCACTTTTACTGTTGCTTCCATTGCAAAGAGAGCTTTCTGCAGTTGCCTCCAGTTGCCCTCAGTGAATTAGAATGAGTTGGCTTTATTCTCTTAGTCTCATTAGTCTTGTTCAGCTCTTGTCACACTATCCATAGTTGTCCAGGAAGAAGTACTACAGATTTAAAATTTAATTCATATCTCAAATTCATGTGACCTGGAAGTGTTCAAGGGCTAAATTGAGTTCTTAAAAGTTAAGAAAGGGATGGGAATTTATCATTAACTTGCAAGGCAGAATGGATATTCTGCTGATACTCACTGTGCTCCCAGAAGCATAATTAGAATTAATTTTGGAATATAACCTTGGTTGGGCCATTTGGTCTGGAAGTAAATGAAAGATGGCATTTAATTTTTTTTTTTTTTAATAGTTCATGTGTAGGCAGTCTAAGATAAACAGGGCAGAGGTGTAAACTGTTGTAGGTGCAGTTAGGTTCCCACTGGGACACCTGTAGGGTGCACATTTCCAGCAATGAGGCTATGGGATGTCAATATGGAATAAAGTGGGGTTAGAATATGCAGCCAGATCTGGAAAGCTGTCTTAGTCTTGAAGTTTAGAATAGTTTTCCCATTGCCACAGCGTAATATTAGGAGAAATAATTGCTGAAAGAATTTGTGAAAAGAAATGTGTGGTTTAAAAAAAAAAAATCTTCTAATGAGAGTGGGAGGGAAAAAGCCAGTAAATAGTTGGAAATTGCTATTACCTGCCATCTATGTAAAACAGATGAAGAACTTCATTGCGGAATTTTATTAAAAGAAAAAATTAAATCCCAAACCTCAAAAATCCACACTGGAAAAAGAAAAGGCATGTAGACAGATCTACAAATTAGTTCCAGAATTTAATTTTTCCATTACTAACTCTTGCAGGAAAAAGAAAGCTCCAAGACTGAGTCAATCTAGGACAAAGTTGTTTCTTTTTCATATGACTTTTGGCAATTCAGTAGAAACTGAGGGAACTAAATGCTGTGTAGAGCCAGTGTGGGCATTGCTGTGAGACTCTGAGAGAAGCCTTTAGCAGCTGAGTCCTTTGTGGCTGGGCTGAAGGGGAGCTGATGGGAAAGAGTCCCTATTCTGTGGTGCAGAACTGTCTCACCCCCTACATAGAGTAGCACTGAAGTAATTTATTGGTCGTGTGAAGCAAAAGAAGTGAGGAGGAGTTGCCAAAGGGTGAGTAAGTGTAATACCAGCCTTTGTTCTGGTGTGCTGGTATGGCAAGATTGACCCTTTCTATACTTGCTGCTGCTTTATCACCCTTTTTTCCACTCAATTCACCAATGATAAGATGAGCTATAGCAGCATTGGTGGTTATCTCTACTCTTGCTATAGTAAGTTGTTTTAAGTAAGCCATTCACAAGGAGGTTTGTTCTTGCTGCTTCTTAATTAGCTTATGGCAGAACATGCCATGGTATTCCTTTGGAGGAGGAAGTGTTAATAAAAGTGACTTTCCTGGAAACTCTCCTTTCAGAGGTGAGAAACGTTTGTAGAATCCCCTCCTTTTATGGCAGGGGCAGCTCTTCCTCCATGGAGATGGGTCATAAAATAAAGGAAGAAGGAAAGGAGGGATCAAGAAGATGGTCAGGAAAAGGGACACAACAGTATATATTAGTGGTGTTCTGTGTTTTTGTGAGTGAGGAAGAGATAAAGAAGTTAGGGAATAACTGAATGTCAAAATGGGAATAAACAAATCAAGAGCATACAGAAATGAAGAAATGTGAGGAAAACTGCAATTTTTGAACAGATGATATGAAGAAGCATAGTTAGTTTATTATTGGAGAAATGAGTATCATAAGAGACATCCTATTAATCCAACCTACAACATGTTAAGGATAAAATCTGATGATTAACTTCCAAGTGTTTAATTTTCAACCTATGAAAAATACAAAAAAACCTTTGTGGTATGAAAATACTGAGTAACTGAATGAAATTACATGTTTTTTTTGTCTGCACCCACACCTACTTTGTATATAGATATCTTTGATTATCTGTGTAAGTGCCTGTGTGTCCCTGGTGTAGGCACAGTATGTCAGTGGTATTCCTTGTTGAGCACTCACCTGTCTACTACCACTTCAATTCTATTTTCTGCTCAGCTTCCATTATTGGGAAACATGTCACTCCTGGAGCCATAGGCAAGGAACAAGCCATGTCTTCAGTCTTCTCTTTTCTCTTCCAAACTAATGCACAAGAATGATGCCATAATGCTGCTTTGTGAATCAAGAACTGCAAGAAAAGAGTGAAATTGATTGTATATGAAGTGCTGTCAGAATCATGAATAACACTCGTCTCTTCCCTTTCCTTCCTCAAGAAAGAATGCTAAAAGGAAGTGAATAACCCTAAAAAAATCCAACAGCAATTCCAGGAGAAAATAAGTTTGTTGTTTTGGTTTTTTTTAATATGTGTTTTCTTTTGCATCTTTAATTTTTAGAAGGGAAAAAGATAAAATTTTCATCTGGAAACTGGAAATATATTTCCCTTTCGCTCTCCCTTCTGTGAGAGAGGAGAGCTGGGTTTTTATCTTGCCAACAGGAGGAAAATGCATTATGGCTCATTTAAGGTCCTCCCTCTTTTTCTTCCTAAGGATTATGGGGATGGCAGATGGAAAATGATTAGCCAGGAGCTAAATTAAAGAATTACATAGAATGGCTTTGCATATCATGGCTTGGACAATATATTCTGTTTTCTTTTGCTCCTAATTTTTTTTTTCCTTACTGATTTCTCACCAGTGCTGCCAGAATGAGCTAAATTCATAATTTAGTCTGGCTGTTTAATCTTTACAGCTGGGAATAGATTTTTACTCTCTTGTAAACTGGCAAAATCGAGAGCTCACTTCCCACTTATGCTCCCCAGCAGTCTTCCCCCTGCCCTGCCCCCCATTCAAGAAGTGGATGGAAAGGTAGGTCTCCACAAATGTTAAGCATCTCATGGATTTGGGCCATGATCTTGTTCTTGATCAAACAGGATTTAGAGGTGTTTGCCCCTCTAAAATAAAGTTGGTTATTTTATGAGTTGTAATAATGTAGAGGAGAGGCTTCCTTTCAGCCGTGCAACTGTTCCCCTTTCAGGAAGCAGGGAGAGTTTCTCAGTAATTCTTGTGAACTGGGAGTATTGGAGAAGGATCCCCAAGGATTGGTCCAGGCTGATGGTGACTGCTGTAATTGTGGTAAAACAGTGACCCATCCCCTACAGTTTATTGCTGTAGGTATTAATGAGTAGCTGAGATAAGTAAACTAAACAGAATCTTGGGCATCTTTCAACATATGGGTGGTCAAGGCAGTGGGAGGGAAGCAGTGCTTTGGCCCATTGGGACTGTGAGGGAGGAGGGAGAGAGCACACCAGTACCCATTTCTGGACATGGTGTTGACAGAGATTGACAGTGTTTGATGATTTTTCAGGAAATGCTTTTATCACAGTAGTTCTTTAGTTGCTTACAGTAGATTTTGAAAGGTTGTATAGTATCACAGGTTAATTTTACTTTAGCATTTGTTTAACTTCTGTTGCTGTTTTTGGCTTTCTGACAAGATTCTGCTAATCAGTTTCTGTCTTTCTGTTTTGTGCATTGCAATGTGTGCAAATCTTGCCACCTATGCTCTTCTTCTCTTTTTTACCTTTGATTATAGAAAAGGCTTTGAAGAAAGTAATTTATATAGGTAGAAAGAAACGGCCAGGTACCTCTTGTGCAGGATACAGGTCTTTTTATGTTACTCATTGAAATTATGTGAATAATAGGTATCAAATCAGCATTATCTGTGAGTCTGCAGAAAACGTTTCAGCTGAAGTCATGTGGCTCCAGACGTGTCGCAGTATTTTAGCAAGACCTAAAATGAGGAAAAGGTAAAAAGATCAGCAGAAAAAGGGACCAGTCCCTTTGAAATACAGAAAGATTCAGTTGGTAGAAGTGAGCAATGGGGAAGCAGATACACACATCAGAACTGCTGCATCCACATGAGGGAGGGGAGGAGCTGCACTCTCTGCTCCCAGGAGCAGGTAACCCTGCTTTGATCAAGTCTTGAACTAAAACTTCTCACGGCTGTTCATGTTCATCACTGCATGGATTTTGAACAACAACCTTCCCAACTGTCTGCTTATTGCCATAAGGTAGAAAGTAATTCATTGTTCTCTAGAATTTGGGCATTGTTTCATTCTTGTTGAGATTTGGTAGTAATCAATTTTATGCCACCCAGCAGTGAATTTTGCTAACAAACTCTGTAATACTCCCACTATTTGGAGAGACTGTATTTTCACCACACATGCAGTTTCAGAATTTTTTTTTGCAGGGGCGAAGATAAAAATTTTACCAGAATCAGTGGAATACTCTGGAGAAAACACCAATTACTTTCCCTGCAGGATATGAAAGCTCACATGTTGATTCTGGCTGCAGCATCTTATCAGGAGAGATGAGAAACAGACTGAAAGTTTGTTGTACTCAGTACTATTAATCAACCTATTATAGTGGAATGAGACATAAAGCTTCTTATGCCCGGTGCAAATGCTAGAGATTTCAAATTAGATGTGTTTATCTTTTAACTAATTCAAATCATTTGACTCATGCTGTTCATGTAGTTTAAAACCACATTATTTAAACTAATTTTAAAAAGATAATTAGATTTGGTTTTGAAAGTAAAAGTTTTTTAACTAAAAGACATTCTTTGAAAAGGAGAAAAACAGTCTAAAAGTCAAAATTGGTGGAAGCAAGAATATTAGAAGTTCTGATCAGTGTCGGCAAATGAGTTTCAGCTGACAAAAACTTTACTTAAAGACTGTCTGTCCATTTTTTAATAGATAGAAACACAGCTCTAGTAGGTCTTTGGTAGTGCAGTGAACTACAGGAAGATATCTCAACATCACTTGTTGCCTCAAGCCAGGTAATAAATTAGGAGATTTGCAGAAACCAGGTTCTGCAGCACTCGTCTGCTATAATTCAAGATTTTTCACCAAACTGCAGAGTTGTGCAATGATATATTTGTGTGTATACGAAAACATACACCAATTTTATTGGACAGAGGCTTTTGCTTTTAATAAAAAACCTACCTGTAAAAGGAATCACAGTTGTCAGTGGAAAAATAGGTAGGGTTGTACACAGTCTGAAGGACAACTTGAAGATAGTTTGGGAGAATGTCTGCTGAAGACAACTTCAAGATAATTTAGGAGAATGTATACCTGTTTTGATTGTTATGATCTATGATGTATCTTTTTAAGGTAGTTCTTGATAAGTCCTTTTGGAATAGATAGCAGTTAACTGACAGACTCCAGAGAGATGCCTTTGTGCCTGAATAGTGTAAGGAACTGTTTTCTGCATAAGATAGCCCCACTTGGTCAAGCAGCAGATTCTCATTTCTTTGCCTGGGAGCTTGTGCTGGGTGCTGTGTTTGAGGATCTCCTCCTGCAGCCTTTGGCAGGTGCCTGCGGGGCTCTGCTCCCCTGCACAGACACTGTTGGACACCCCCAAATCTGGTGTCACCTTTGTAGAGTTCTGATGTAAATGGTCGAGTTCTCCCTGGTTCCCAGCTTTCTCAGATCTCCTGAACTGCCTGGTTCCTTATTCCAGGGTTCACAGCAGTTCCCATTCTGTTCTGTGGAGTGGCTGTGTCAGTTAAAGAGGAAGGTTATTTAAATAACTAATGCATTTGAGAAATTCAGTCACCACTAAAACAGTAAAAAAAACCAAAAAAGATATTTTTTGCACCAAGTATGCAAATTTTAATATGAAGTCCATAATTATCTTATCAGTATTTGCTTAAAGGCAGAGTTTGCAGAATAATAAAATGTGACACAGTTTGAAGAGCAGCTCAATTCCATAGCTGCTTGTGTTACAGGCTGTATACAACAGGAAACTATAAAACGTATTCATGGCATACTAAAATATTTGGAAACCTCCTGCAGCAGCATAGAGGGAAATGTTTAAATAAGATCTTACATTAAGATGTTATTAAATAGAGAAGCAAGGAACAGTACATCAAAAGCTTGAAGTGTAAGTAATCAAGTAAGTACTTTTCCTGCTAGAAATAATAAATTTTAGTATATAAAAAAAATAAATGGTAAATAGATGCTAGTGTGAGTGCCACACTAAAATACAGGTTATAAAACAGGTTAATAAAACTTCAGGTGTTTTTAAGGAATTGCACACTTCCTCTGTTAAAGTGAGAATTCAAATATAACAGACATGCATAAGATAGGGAAATTTCTTCATGCAAATAGTATAGTCATCTTAATTCATAATTTAAGAATGCCTATTAAGAGGAGGAGGAGGCAACTGTATACATCAGGGGATATCCTGTATGACTGTATGCTCAGCTTTATTTCAGCCTCTCATTGAAATTGAAAGAGCAAAAAACAATGCTGAGCTGGACTGTGCTAATCAGTAGCATTAGTTCAACTACACAAGAGATAATATGGAAATAAACCTCATAAATCCCACTGTGTGGAAGAGGGAGAAGGAACTCATTTATTTCTTCCCCTAAATCTATTCTTAGTAACAACCCAATAATTATTAAAATACCCATTATTATAAGTCCAAAATGAGAGTAATTGCAGAGGTGTGGTGTGAAGCTAAGAAAGGAGATGTTAATGTGCAAGGAAGAGTTTAAATAGGGAATGATGATATCCTTGGCTTTCTGCTGTGTAGCTGTCAGGCTCGGGCAGCTCGCTGGTCAATAGTGACATTCTGTGTGTCAGTGAGCAGAGTCTCCTGATACCTTAACCTGCAGTTCACACATTACTGAAGCTCCAACTGTCGAACATTCAAGTCCCTTGGTACCACTGCAGCTTCCAGACTCTCCTGACTGGCTCATGTTTCATTCTTTGGCAATTTGCCCTAATGATATCCCTCAGGAGCTTTCAGACCCTCTTCTTTTCCATATTTAATCGTGTTATATTAATCTGAGTGCTGAGCAAACTAGGCTGCACAAATTGTAATTGTCTGTGATTCCTGCTGCAATGGTTTTATAACTGCTTTTTTTCATTTTTAGTGTAAAAATACGTGTACAAAATTGTAGTGTAATTTTTTATTTACAAGTCTAAATGTCCAAGACAGCCAGGGTGTGAACGCTTTAACTGCTGATCTGTTCCTCAAAGAGGGTTGGTTTTTTTCCCCCTGTAAAATCTATAGTGCTTTAGCACTTGCTGTATGGGCAGGATTTACATTTTATTTTTTGCTCTTTGTTTTGTTACTGTGAAAGTTCATGTCTAATAAACAGTGCTATTATCAAGTTAAGCTCAGGTAGTAATTTTGTTGTGATATAAAACTTTAGGACAGCCTTGTCTTTTCCATCAGCTTGGTAACTTCTACATGGGGCATTCTCTTAATTTTTTTCCCTGCTTTTTTAATGAGGTTTGTAGTGCTACATGGGATGGATATAGGCTACCTTGTTTTGAACAGTGTGATTTTTATTTTTTCCCTCAGTCTGTTGTAACTCTGTGCCTGCATAAAAAAAGACTCTTTGATAGCAAAGATAGATCAAATTTGAATTCTTTCCATACTGCAAGATGATTTTGTTCACTTGTGGAATGAACTTGCCCTGTTTCTAATGAATTCCATAGTTATTTGTTTGTTTGTTTGTTTGTTTGTTTCTTTTAGGGGCAAAGTGGTGGTTGTGGTGGTTTTTTGTTTGTTTTAGAAAACCAGAGATATCTGTTTTGAGTGGTAAACAGTTTGTAGCACTTCCTTTCTTCATCAAGGAGTCCTTCATTTTCCATGATCCTTGTGCCAGGCTTGGAAGTCTCTGCTTTGGGAAGGGAGATTTGAAAAATTGTAGTTAAGTTGCTTTTCTGTTACAGGGAATGTTCACTTCATTTTTTTTTTGAGATAGTTTGGAAATCTAGATAGTGACACAAACAGGAGTTAATGCTGCTTCTCAGTTTAGTGCTGTTCTGTGGCTTCATTTAGCTTCAGATCAATTCCAGTTAAAAATAGCAGAAATGGAGACCAGAAAACTCCCCTGAGTCTTTCCCACTCAGTGGAGCCAAGTGAAACTGGGGTGCACTTCAGTCCTGTGTGTTCATGGCAGTACTCATGTTTGACCACGACTGCATCAAGTAATTCATGATTATTTCCCTTTTCCAAGGGAATAGCTGAGCAGGGAAGGCTAACTTGAGTTCTTAGCCTGACTTCTTGCAGATGTTGTGCTTGTATACATACATCAGAGTTCTTTGTGAATGTGTTTTGGCAATTCAGAGTAATTTACAAAATTATATAATTGGTGGTTTGGGGAGGTTAAGATTCTTGCATGTCTAAAATTAATTTAAGATTTAGTATTTTCTTTTTATTCATGTTTTTTTTTGTTGCCAATTCTGTGTGTGTGTTTTTTATTTTTAGTTAACTGCTTGTGTTCATGCGTCAGCTGCATTGTTATATCCAATGTATTGGCAACACATTTACATCCCAGTGCTTCCTCCACATCTTCTGGACTACTGCTGGTAAGACAGCTAACCTGTTCTCCCCATTTCTAACATTCTGACCTCTCTTAGAATTCTGGGTTACTGATGAGAACACAAACTCTATTGTGACTGAACATACAGGATGCAGTTGATGAAAGCACTTAGGCCAATGCTTAAATGATGATTTGAATAGGGATATTCCAGCATGCCTTGATGTGGTGTTTGAATTGGTATCTTGAATTACAGTGCTGATTACTATTAGTGCAGCATTTAGAATCCTGTTTGTAAGAATTGTTTCTGTTTTATTGGTAAGAGAATTCAATAATTTAAATGCAAATGTTTTACAGTTTACATTTATTTTGCTTTTATTTTAAGTTGAAATACATTATACTTATAGAAGCATTCAAAAAAACTCTAATCATTTTTTCCAGAATCAGATGTTAGTATTCACCAGTGATTTAGTATTTGTATTTTAACTCAGCCAGGCTCAGGATTCTAGCCAGCACCTTCCCAAAAGAGCTTAAAAACTCCTTTTGGGACTCCAAAATTTTTATAATAAGAATTCTGCTTCTCCTGATGTGTTTCTGTTCACATGACAGACTTTGTGGTTTTGGCATATGTTTAAGTTGAACAAGAATCACTTTTTGATTGACTTCTGATCCTTCAAGGGGATGATGTTTCCACATGCCTGTGTTTCACAATTTCAGGCTAAGACTAGCTTTTATTCAGAGTAGTGGCAGAGATAACAAATGAGAGTTTCCATTTTCTGTTTAAGCAGGGATATCCATCCCTGGAGATTTTCACTTTACCTCGACCCTCTGGGTCTGTTATGGAAAAATGAACCATTTCAAGCTGTTTCAGAGATTGGGAATTACTATATATAAAAACTGGGACCCAGCCAGATACTTACCAAGCTAAGTCTATGTTTTCTTCATAGAAATAAAATATGCCTATGTGTTTGCTGGGCTTTATGTTGTTGGTTTTGGTTTGGGGTTTTTTCCCCTTAAATCTGTGAATATGTTGGTGTTCTACTGAATTCCATCCAGTCTACTGAACTTTTGTTTTCAAACAAATTCTCACTATGTTGCCCTAAGTGTGTTTGGTAGTTTTTCCTAAAGTTCACAGTATTTGTCCATGGTATATATTTTTTTGTGGTAGTTCTTACAATTCATGTGTATATTATTTGTTGTTTTAGAAAAGAAAACAAAATTTCTTATCCAACTCTTCCCTTTGCTTACAAGTATATCTAAGCCTTTCATCTTTAATGATAGTTTTCTTTTGAAGAAACTCTGTCTTAATTGTTTCTCCTCTTACCTTTGATAAAATGCACCAAGATGGGGTAGAACTTGGGTGTGTTTTAGCTTTTGTATTGCTTGAGCTTATGGCCAGAACCTTTGTAATTTTTCAGATCATCCATAGATGCTGTTCTCAGAAGGCAGATCAACACCTTTGTTCAAGCTGTACCCTGTAGAGTGCATCCTGAATATGGGAAGATTTTTTATTTCCCCTTCTAAGCCCAGATAATGTTCCAGAAGTAACAATGTTAGATGCTGTACACAGCTCCATGTCATGATAATAATAGTTGGGATTCTAGGTCACTGTGGTGTGACCTGAGAAATTTTTTTACTCATTAAAAAGAAGCATGGAGTTTCTTAAACTTGTAAAATTCATTTATATCCCTTTTTCTTTTTCACAGTAGTACAAGAGAGTGGAGAAAAAAGTTCCCCTGTTTTAGAGATGTTCAAAAGGAAACATAAAGTTCATGCAAAGAAATACACAACTGATGAATTTATCACAGTAACTGTAATTCAGTTTGACTCAGATTTTTGTGCATTTACATTTCTCTTTCTGATCATCTGAATGGTTCTTTTGTGAGACGGGTTGGAAAAGTGTAATAAAAACACATAAATTACTTACCTTTCCTCATGTTCTGGTGTACTAACAGTAAATAAATGTTCTCCTCATAGGTATATAATATATCAAGTTAAAAAACCTTGATGAATTTTTAAGGTCAAAGTTTGTAGTAGGCCTGACCTAGTTTGCAGTTCAACAGGATTGTGCCAATTTAAAAATAGTGAAAGAATATAAAAGTTGTATGCTTCTATTTTTTTGTATAAGTTTGATGCAAAGTTCTTTTTATAAAAGTGCCATTTTTCCTTTTAGCTCAACATGCATTTTCATACCTAGAAATTTCATTGTCACTGTTTCACTTGGACTTGTTGGGATGTCTGCCAACTCATGAACTCATTTTCTTAGTGTTGTTCTGAAATGGTATTCAAAGACATGAAGTAGGGGAATATCAATTGGATAATTTGTTCATTCTGTGGTAGAAGGCTTTTTAAAAAAAATACATTTAAATTATTAAAAGATAGGCATGTTTCTATAACTTTTTCTTTTGCACATTCATCTTATAGCATCTTTTGAGAGAAACCCTTTTTTTTTTTTAAATTAGTTGGAATAAGAATCTTAATAATATAGTAAAGATAATGGATACAATTCTGTGGGGGTTAGAATTTGATTAATTTCATAAAGTGCCTAGCTGGTACACTTTGTAAGCATGAAAAAAGAAAAATGTATCTTTGAGCAAAACAAGGCTATATTAAAATTATTTCAATTCTTCCACTTGCCTTTTTAATTAAAAAGTTAGTTAATTTCTATCCTGCTGCCTGATTTACAGGCTGGATTTAGACCTAAAGTAACAGATGATTCTGGAGTAGCCCAAACCAGGGGGTCAGTGTGGACTGCAACATCCTCAGGACTGGCCAGGCTGTGAGTGCCAGGCTCCAGGGTGTGAACAGAGGTTCTGTTTATCAACTTCAGGAGGGTTTTTTTACCCCCACACAGCTTATCATGGCCTTAATGCCATTATGGGAGCTCCAGTGTGAGAATTGGAGTGACCATCCAAAAAGGAGATATAATCAATTCATTTTTCTAAAAGATAGTAAAATATAGGCTGAGGAAGTAGTATTCATTGTTGCTGCAGCAAGAAAAAACCCCACTACACAGTTAATAATAAATTGAGTTATATATTATGTTATAAAAAATTGATTTCTCTTCTACATTTAAGTAAAAGGAGAATGTTGCACTCAGTGGAGTGGGTGGTTGGCTTTCAAGAAAACTCTTACAAAAATTAAGTTTGAACATTGATACTGTAATTATATTTGAATAAAATGAATTTTTGTAAAGGAGAAATCTAATTTAATGAAATTGCTGTGTAATATCTTGGCAAACTAAATCACTCATATTAGAATATATGCCAGTTTTGTCTGTGGATGATAAAGCATCTGTTCTACTGGTGCTCTGTTGAGAATATAATGCAATCAGAAAATTCAAGTGACAATTGCAATAGGTCTTTATGAGATTTAGTCTCTTCTGAATTAGGATATACATATGCCTGCTTTCGTGAGAATGGCACAATTATTTTCCAATTAACTTGGATGTTTTGCATAACATAGTAATTATTTTGGGCAGTGATACCACAGATTGATATTTTTGGTGGTAACATGCATAAGCAAGAGAAAAACTCTGTAGTAGCTCCCAGTAGTATCGTAGTAAGCAATTTCATGTGCATATTACAAACCTCTGCTGTTAAGACTTCAGAATCCAGCAATAATAAAATCCACTTTTTGCTGAAAACAATTAAATTGACTTTCCATGCCTGCAGTTTTTGTTTCATTCATTTTGAAGATGTGCTTTGTATCTTTATTCTGTTAACTTAAGAATTGAAATGATGTAGCTGTTGCTTTGTTCTGTAGAGAAAAGAGCTACATGTATCCCTTTTTACTGCCAGATTTATTAATGGAGCAAATCATCATCAGCTATCTTAAGTCAGCACAGGCTGATGTATGAGTGTATCTCATATAGTCAATGTAGAAAACAAGTGTGCATAAAATGCATACATGACATAGCACTTGTTTTCACTGCAGTTTAGCCTGTTCACATTATTTGTAACACTGAGATATCCTGGTATGAAGAACCTGAAGATCTATTTTGCTGCATATTCTGCAGCAGAACTCTCAGTTATGTGTCAGCCATAATCATTCTTATTGGCTTGGTTAAATATATTACATAGTACAAAGCATTCTTAAAATTATAGAGTGGTTTAAAGCTGTTTAAATCCTCACTGCATATATATGAGTGTCTGCTCTGGAGTGACACTCGTTTACAATTTCATGTAATTTGTGAACTACAAAGACTTAAGGATTAGCGTAGGTGAAGTCATCAGGAAGTGCTAAAACTTGTCAGTATTGGGCTAAGAAAAAGATGTGTGGAAAAGTAGAGGCCTCTTTTCCTTTTTGGAAGCCCCACTGCCTTGGAACCTTAAACCATGACAGTTTGCAGTTTCAGGAAACCTATATAAAATCTTGTAGGGGCCTCAGACTGGTTTTTGTTTTGTTTTGTTTTTGTTTTTTGTTTTTTTTGCATTGATCCTCTCCTGTGGGACGTTGTTAATGAGAGCAATTGGCTAATCCATAGGGTGTACAGATTTTTCTAAAATGGGCTGTAGTCATAGGCAGGTGAGAATTGCTTTTTCTGGTCCCAGAGGTGGGACCAAATGGATGAGACCACGTGAATTGTTGCAGTGAAACCTTACCCATCCTTGGGAAATCAGTCACCAATCAGTCAGTGCCACTGGCTCAGATCTGTGATCAAATTATTGCCATGGAAGAAATTACTGTGTGTGAGTTGTGTACCTTTGTATGTCATCTTGCCTTCCATTTTTTTTCAGATATTATTTTTATTTATGTTTTTTTCTCTGTTGTCTATTAGTGATTCATTTCCCATTGAGTTGCTTAAACTAACCTGTCAATTGCTCACTTCTCTGGAGAGAATATGGTCAGTAATCTCACAGTACCCAAAAATCTCATGATGGTGGTTGGAGGTTTTTTCCTTCAGTGCTGGACACTGAGTATATTCTTGGTCAGATGTTGCCAGAACAGCAGATTGTAGGAAACCATGATAAATTAGCCTAGTTCACTTTCTTGCTTGCTTACTGCAGGAGGTTGTACTGCAGTGGCTTTGTGTGGAAATTTGTTCTATTTGGAGACTATAGTTCGTTGTCTTTTGGAAACTGGAAAAGAGAAGTTCATTATCTTGAGTTAAATAGGATATTATACAGCTTCCAAAGGCTTGCCAAAGAAGGTTTCAAAACCAAAACTGGTAGCAGTGATGTTTGTGTTGCATTGTGGTGGATGGTAACCAGGACCATGTCCTGCAGTTGGTGTTTTAAAGCCAGATCACTTTGGGAATATGTGCTGGGGTAGCTGATTGTGGTCAGTTACTGAATAGGTCTGGATGCAGGGCTGTGGGGCCTCTCCTTGCTCATGCCTCATGTTTGCAGCAGCATCCTTTATTTTGTGGTCATCTTTACTGCAGAATAAAACAAAATTTTCCTTGTCTAGTAAACATTCATGTAGCAGCTGTGTTCATTTAATACTGTCCTAAACAGTGACTTTCTACTAATTTTTTTTGTGCCAAGATTTAAAATACTCCATTAGTGTTGTACTTAACACTTGATGTTTTCCACTCTTTTTTGTCAGTGCACCGATGCCTTATCTAATTGGTGTCCACTTGAGCTTGATAGAGGTAAGTTTACTACACACTTCAGTGTACTGGGAAGGGTGAGGTGTGTGTGCCATAAAAAAATTTTAATGTAAATGCTTCAGAAAAAAATGCCTATATTTTAGCATGCAGAATTAAAAAATTTAAGCTTCATATGCTTTAGTAAGTAAAAAGTATCTCTCTTTGAAATCTTACTTTTGAAGTGTTTTATGAAGACTTTTTCTGTAGCTCTGCATCATGATTTGTTTCTCTGTCTAATTAGTTTCCTACTATTAGCTAGGTAACTATTTTCCTGCCTTTTAGTACTTTAGCAACAGATTTTCCCAATAATGAGGAAAAAATTATTTTCCAGGAAAAGTTAAAATTTATTTTGGAGTCACCATCACTCAGATTTCAGAATTATTGTGATTTCCCAGATAATTTAGGTTCCTGTCCCTTTGAAAACTTGAATCTGACCTCCATCCCATAACATTTCTAGCTATTAATTTATAAATTAGCATTTTTTGCCAAAAAGCAAGAGGTAGCTTTTACAGATTTGAACATAAAGCAACACAATAGAACTCACCTGACTGGTGCATAATAACTGGGTATGAAATAGTTTTAGCTTTTTCCATAACCATTTGATTATGCTGTGAAGCCTACATGTGCCATCTGATTATCATGCAGAGTAGATAATTGATTTGGGAACATTTTTTGATTTACACTTCTGCTGTGTTTCTAAGGATCAATTCACATCTGCTAAGCTGATAGGGTGGGTTCTTCCCTGAGCCATCAGCACTTTTGTTTTTCCAAAACCAGGCCTTCTATATCATCTACACTTCTCAGCTCCTCTCACATGCATCAGTCTTAATATCTGGATTAGGGTGCTTTTTCTTATTCAATAAGGAAATAATGGAACTGAAAGATTTGCCCTGAAAAAATGAAGTCAGTTCCTTCAGGAATTATTTCCTGCACTGCATTTATTATGTATTTTTGTAGGACCATATAGAAAAGAGTTCTATCCCTTTTTCCTGAAGGGAACAAATTGTTTAATTTTTGCTGCTAGCCAAGTACATTGATGAAAAAGCATTTTATCCATTCTTCTGTGGTAATAGGAGGCATCACATGCTTGGTGCTTACATAAATCTGCAAATAATTGTACTTTTTGCTGGTTTTCATCTGATTATATGATTAACATCCTATCTGTTTTTCACAAATATGAGAGAATGAAATGTTGTTACAAGATATGTATAGTTCGAATATATATTTATCCAATATATTCAACTGTGTTCTGTGTAAGTCTTGATTTTCAGGAATTCATTTCAGAGGTAATTAATATAACCTTAGTGTTTGAAGAATAAGAAGTATTTTTAAAAGCTACTCTAGTGCTGTATCTAATTCACAAATCCTGCATCTAAAGCTCCTAATGTTTTGTGCCATTACTGTCCTTTGTATTAAATCATCATTTGTAATTTAGCACATTACATTAAAAATGTGCTTCAGGAGGACACCATAGTAAATTGTTTTTCCAATATTTTTTTTCTTCTTAACAGAGAGTAAAAAATAGATCACTGGAGGATGTGGTTTTACTAAATGTTGACACAAACACTCTAGAAACCCCTTTTAATGACCTGAACAACCTACCTGGTGAAGTGGTAAGTCTTAGACATTTCATTCTTTCTTTCTTATATAGGTGCTTGAATTACTGATAGTTATTTTTGCCTCATTTTGCTAACTGCTATAAAACGAATAAGGGGGTGAAAAGCACCTAGTGCAGACCCCTATATTTGAGATTTTTACCTTTTTGACAGCTGAGGAGACGCTGAATGGAACATCATATTCCTTATTGTAAAAGTAGGATCATAATTACAAAGCTAGAGCTGCATTCATTAGGCAGAGCTGCTTTAAACGCAAGAGTCTCTTCATCTCATCTTAATCATTATATTACAAAGTAGGCATTTCTGTCTGCCTAGTGGCATGTCTTGCAAAAGAACGAGGGAGTTTTTGAAGGCAAAAAGAAGAAGGGGGCCAATTATCGGCTTCTGCTTCCCTGCCACCTGCCAGCGCTTTCCTTTTAATTAATGATCTGATGGCACTGGTCAATATAATAAGAAATGCTTGTACAGTTGGGGTCAGAAAATTCAGGCTTTGATCTTCCTCAACTTTGTGAAACATTTATTTGTTTTCTCTAAATTATTTCAGTTTTATTTTAATGTCTTATATCCTGCTGAGGGCTGCGTGAATGAAAACCTGTACTGTTTGTCATTTGCTTTGGCAGAGCAAAGACTGCTTACTTAGAATTCTATTTGTGAATTAAACTGCAAACCCAGTTTGTCATAAAAGACATCTGATCCTTTTGAAATGACGAAAGCTGTCTTTTGTCTGTAAAGGATGATAAATTAAGTGCCAGTTCTTTCTGGACTTTGATCTTGCAGAGGGTGCCCCCCCTCTTTTTTTTTTTCCTTTTTTTTTTTTTTTATTGCCTATAGGGGAACATACTCTGTATATCATTTTAAATAGTCACAAAATTCACTTATCTTGTTTTTCCCAATAGAGCTCTAAAAGAATATAATTGTGAAACCACTGTTTTCATTATTCAATTAAAGATGCACAAGCTATCACAAATAGTTGTCAAGACAAAGAATTTTATATCAAAATATGAAATCAAAGAGTTACATTTTCTGAAATTGTAATTGTAATAAAAAACCCGTAGTAATCAAAGTAAGATCCTATAGTGGCATACTGTGTCTTTTTTTATTGTTGGTAATTTGTATATATTTAGTACAACAGAAGTCAAACTGTTGATGATAATATTTGTGACACTGCCTTTGATTTCAAAGATCTAAAAATAAATCTAAAAATTTTTATAGATCATCTGATCAGTCTTTGGGCTTAGTATCAATTATAGTTCAGAAGTTAAAGGCTATAAAAATTATTGTGATGTTCTGTGGTTTACATTAGAGTGTTTATTATTACATTGGTATATTTTGTGATGTTTTGAGGTTTACATACGTATGGATATGTATGTATGCACATGTACATATGCACAAACATCTATACAGTAACTTTGACTCCTTTGAGAGTATAACAAGTTAAGTAAAAAAAGTAATTTCCTGGTGTGTCAGTAGTTTTAACTGGACTTGCATTGAGTGAATAGGGTTGATGTTATAATGCCATGAAGATCTGTATGCCAGATAATAGCTGGATGTGGAATTGAGAATTAGGCATCATATTCCATGAGATACTGGAGTTCCAGCTGGAGGTCCTTCGAACAGCCAGAATGGATCTTTGTGCAATAAGAGGCTCTTGTCATGTGTTTTGCAGGTGCATATCAAAATGACCTCTAAATCAGCAGGCTAGCATGAAGGAAGGGATACAGATCTTCCTACTTCTAGAAGTGTATTTTCTCCTAGAATATATGCATGTTTTTACTGCAAATCTTAATGTAGGTTATCCAAGTATACAGACTACAGACTAGACTTACAATATTTTTTCCATAGCTAATATAAAACAGAAAATAGCAGTGTCCTATGCAAAATAGACATCCAGATCTTGAGGATTTTATGCCAAAACTTTTAATTTGAATAATCCCATCTCTTACTTCACTTCAATCTGTAAGGCACTCTAATTAAACATTTTGGTGGAATGCATATACAATTATAGTTGGAAACCCTGGAAACAAAAGGCACAAGGCTGTGTTTGGTTCATAAGGTGACAAAATGCATGTCCTCCTTTTGCATTCATGAGGGGCAATGCAGCTGCTGACATCCTGGGGAAAAGTATAAGGCCCAGGAGTGTAGAGTTAAAACATTAAAGGGAATGTCAAAGATACATGTGTGAAGCATTTTAACTTATATAGGGAAACCTCATAAGCATACATACAAAAGTAGTAAAACTTCAGATGAAAAAATATGAGTACCTCTGAAAGGCATTAAAATAGAATGAAGAACTGAAAATATAAAAGAAGTTGTAGTCTTATTGTCCCTTTCAAAAATTGATTCCAGGTTAACAGCCTAACGAAAGAAATGCAGTATTTTCCAAATTTCTAAAACTGTTTCTTGTGTCCAGAGGGAACAAAGTAATTATTTTCTTGATCAATAAGCCTGATGATGTCCTCACAGCATAAGTATTTAATGGTTTACCCATGGATATATGCTCTGATAATGAATTTTTTCATGATAAATTTAAGATTGAAAGAAACATTATTCTATGGCATTGTCTAATAAACTGTATAATAAATTAACTGAGATTTAAAGGCATTTTTAAATCATTCACTTAAGTATTTAAATTATAGTTACAGGCTAGATGACTTTCCATGCATGTGAACTCTATTATTCTGTCAGACTGACCAGTGGTCTTGACTGTTCAAAGGTCAGTGGTCACAGTTGTCCTGAATTACCAGTCCTTTTTTCATGAGGACCCTCTGCTGCGTTGCATGCTGTAATCTTCTTAATGGCTTCATTCCAATATTCACACATAATATTTTAGATTTATTGACTGTTAGAAATACTACCATGCCAGTAGCAGTTCCGCTACTCCTAAGGTATTTAAAATTGGAAGAATAAATCAGGGCAAGACTTTCAGGAATCCTTTGTTTTCTTGGAAGGGGAAAAGCCCCTCTTTTTTCGCTCTCCTGACAAGAAAGCTTGTTTTTAAATTTCATCATTTCACTGTGAATTTGTCTATTATTTTTTAATTAGAAAAAAAAAAGAAAGTAAGGAGCTACATCTCTGGGAGTAAATTTCCTAATATAATAATACTGAGATCAACACTTTTTAATAATATAAGAACGTTTGTGACCACAGACTGAAATTTATAAATTTTGGGCCTGACCCTGCAATACCTGCTTGCACTTAACTCTGACATAAAGACTTCTCCTTTGCTCACATGTAAACACTTTCCCAAACAGCTTGCAGAATTGACAGCATCACTTTTAGCAACCAAGTCTTCATGACTTGAAATCACAGACTGAGCAGAACTTTTACAAAGATGATCTTCAGAAAGCAGCAAATTTTATAGTCTTTTAGCTTCTTTTGAGTTGTTTAATATTGTCAACTGCAAAAGCTACAGAGCTGTTGAAAGATGTGTAGTGTTTGTACTGCCTGGTACTTACACACTGTGATGCAGTACAGAATCTAAACTGGGCTTTAGATTAGTTTTGAGGTTCTTAAAGTCAGAGGATTTTAACACCATAAAATTGGCATATGAACATTGCTGTTCTAAAAGTAGCATTTGAGAAGTGGGCTGTAATTCATGTAGAAAATTGGTTACTTTATGCAGCGATTACTGGGAGTGCAAATTATTTCTTAAAGTATGATGATTAATGGTATTATAAGGAAATTAAGGTCGATGTATAACAATGCAATTAAAAATAATTTTTGCAAAATATAAGTAGCATAATTTATGATTTTTTTCCATCAGAAAATAGCCAAAAATATTGCTAATATATTTTAGAAACTCAGAGTGGTCAGCAGTGTTTGCAGTGTTATGAGGCAGCTGTTTATTGTGAACAAGTTCTTTGAGCTGAGATTCTGTTGAACCTTGGTATAGATTAGGAGCTAGAATACGAGATTGAGAAGTTCAACTAGTTTTGAAAACATTTACATTTAAGTAGTTGTTTTTGTCAAAATGGTGAAATTGTGATTAAATGCTGGAGATGCCTAAATCCTCTGCGTGTAGATAATAATCAAATAATCGAATATATAGAAGCCCTTTACTAGAAATACTGATTTAAATATCAGTCTCTGGTTTGTTTTGAGGTTTTTGTTTTGTTCTTTTCCTCTGCGATCTTCTCTTACTTTCTTGTTTTTGAGAGTGAGCTTCTACCTACTTTTATAGTGGTATCATCTGACAGAGAACGGGGAAAAGTACATTAAAACATAGCAAGTGTTGCTAATACCAGAGAAATATCTGGATATATTTTTTCAGAGGTCTAATAGTCATTCGAAACTCCAGTGTGTGGTTCTATATTCCTCAGATAACAAACATATAGGAACATAATTCTTCTATATGTGTTTAAATTTATGTGTGCTTTTGAGTTTTTCCAGGAACAAAGACTTTGATTAATAGCTGTGTGATCTTATTATTTTTTAATTTTATGTGATTCTTCTATTCACATGGATATTGAAGCAATATTAGTCATGTTTTCTGTCTATCAGATATTTAGATTTTAGGAGTCCTAGAAAGGTTGTATGGCAACCATTTAAATAAATGATACTTTTTGTTTCAATGACCAACACAGTATGTTTCTGTGTTTTAGGTACACTTAATTACGTATCAGTCTCATCTGTATCTTTGAAAAACTATTGTATTGATTTAAACTTTCCTCAGGTTCTGATTGCTCTTCACTGGCAGTGTTTAGCAATCCAATGAAGTCACTTTCCTATGAGAAGCTGTTGCTAGGAGAAGATAAAAACAGTTTGCTTCTAGTGTAAATTAATAATACCATTTCTGCATCGGATCACTGGTGTCTTTCAAAGATTAATTTTAACTGCATACTAACCCCTGCAGTTTGTTGTTGCTTGCAGTTCTTTATTTTTAAACTTTGTAAAAGGCTATTTCTGCAAGAGAGATACAATGAAAAATGTTTGGCATTCTTAATCATAGTTAGGAAGATGGATTAAAATATATATGAGGGAAAGATTTTGATACAGATGCTGCTTGCTGTTTTTTTGGCTTGGTGTCAGAATCATGTAACTTTAAAATAATTTAAAGTGCTATTAATGATGTCACCTAAAGGGGTCTCACATTTCCTTGGTTTGAGGTGCATGGAGCTGAGCAATCAGTCCTGCTGTGTACCAGGTCCTTCCAAGGAGTGCAGTGCACCCTGTCTCTTACTTGTGCCTGCTGTGCTGGCAGTAATAACTGTGTTATCACTCTCCCTCTGTCTTTGATTCCAATGTGGAGCCGGGAGAATTTGACATCAGCCAAGTGTGGCTGGGCTGGGCCCTGAGTAAGCACTGTCCTCTGCTCGTGTGTTCACTGGCCTCAGCTTGGAGGAAGCCAGGGCAGGTGCCGAGGGCACTCCAGGTGTGCTGCAGCCAGGGTCCTGCTTGGGACAGCAGCACATCAGGGCAGTGGCTCACATCATCTCTGCAGGCTTCTTCTTTAGAGCACCACACTCTTGGTTCTTCTGCAGAACAATCTGGTGGAGTTCTTCTTGCCTTTAAGCATTGCCCCCTGAGAGAAGCAGGAGTTGGAGGAGCTTTCTTTGAACTCCAGCATTGCCTTTCTGAGGTTCCAACTCCCTCCAGGACAGCACACAAAAATGTGTATCTGTCCAGAGTGCCTGCCTCCAAAGTGCCAGCCCATTGGAGGTTCTTAACATTGCTGAGCTAATAACACACCAGTGTGGCAGCAGAGCAGGAGATTGTTTTCTGTTGGTTTTTTTTAACACGTTTTTTGCCTAAAGCATCCTGTTAATCAAATTTACAATAGGGTGCTTAGGGCCTGCCAGAACTGAGAAAATTAGAAAGTACATTTTTCATTCATGTTCCCCATTTGGTCATCTAATCCCTCTGCTCCATTATCTTTACCCCCTCTCTTCTCTTAACCTGTCCTCTCATGTGCCATAATTTTCCCAAAATCATAAGGTATAATTTAGAAGAATATAGATTTTAAAATTGTAGAGACTTTCCTATCTTTTGCCTCTCTTACTTTTAGAAGATGCTTTGCCAGGCTTGACAAAGACAAAATTTTAACGTTGACAGTTCTTGTTGACTTCATTTTATTGCTTTTATTTTAGTCAAACAGTGCTACTGTCTATGGGCAGATCTTCCATGTATGCATTTATTTTCCCCACAATTAAATATTATTTTTTACAGCTATGAAATAGTCATACAATACAGAACAAAAGAAAAAAATCAGACCACAAAACCAAGACATGCATTTATTTTTTCAACCTTGAACTTCTTAACCAGTTTTTGTACGCGGACTTGTACTTTTTTTTTTTTCCTTTTGAGGTGTAAGGCAAGAACGTAAATGAGCCTTGGTGTGTGCTTTCCATGGGCTAAACGAATCAGGCTCTATACTTTTATCTAGATCTGTGGAGCTTGGATATAAATTGAAAAGATCACAGCTATGGGGAAAAGACCTATACTGTAAAGGCCTTTCTGCATACATTATGAACATCATAACTCAATAATTTTTTTTTCCAAACTATAGTTATAATTGGACCCAATGGGGGTCTCTCTCTTTGATCAGATCACAGTAACTGTGACTTTACACTGGAAAATGTCACTACTGTGAAGGTTTATCACCTGTAGAGCTGGTCTTTTCTCTGATGCCATGTTCAGTTCTCATTAGCATTATTCAAAGTTTAGTTGTTAATTAGGTTGACACTTCAATTACAATCATCATCTACAAGAGCAGTCGGGACTGCTTGCATAAAGAAACAAAAAGATACTCATTCTTGCATATATTTCCAAAAGAATGAAAGCTGTTTTGGTGATAAATTTGTATTTATAATATTCCATTTCAATAGTTACTCGGAATGTTACTTTATTTAGGGGCTTAAACAATGCTGTGTTGAGTACATTGCAATACAAGGGGCTGTAGAAATGTGTATTCTATGTAAATAGAGTTGACTTATTTTCCAGGTGTCCCTCCTAATGGAAATTAGGAGAGTTTAGGCTATATCTGAGTATAATTCCACATATCTTGTTACAATTCCAGAATTATATGATTTTCCTCCAAAGTATGTCCAAGTGACAGTTATTTAAATTAAAATTTCCCCCCCTTTCATTTTTTCTCACTCTCCAATTCTGTTTAACCAGTGGTTATTATTTGCCAAGTAAAAAAAGACAAACCTCCTTAAAAAAGTCGACCACTATAATCAGAATGGTCTTTTTTTCTTTCTTTTTTTTTTCTTCTGAATAGCAGACATTTCCTAATTACAGTTTTTGTTTTCTTCCCTTTCACGTGTTTTATCTTCAAGGACAATTCTAAAGGCAGTGTAACACTGAATTCACAAAAACTTTTCTCAGCTATTTGACTGTGGTAGCAGGTACTCCCATGATGCATGAGAAATGATGTAAGATAGGAATTTGACCTAAAATAAGAGATACTCCTTGGCACTGAATAGTATGTGACCATTAAGAGTCCTTGAAAATAAACCTTCATAGCTTAAATAAAACAGATCCAACTGTCTATATTCAAGCAAGCAAATACATGTTATACTAAAAAAAACAACCCTGCAATAAAGTGACTCACGTGCATTTTACTGTAAAATAATTAAGCTTATTTATGTCAAGAGGCCTTGGGAAAAAAAGAGATCATAAACCAATCTGCATTAGCACTCTACCATCATCCCCTGCCTTCATTTCAATTAACAGACCAGCAGGTGCTCCTTGCAGTTAAAAAGATAAGCTATCAAGGAGGAGGATGAATTTTTGGCTGACCTATAGACACTATGGCTTGCCTGCTGATTGAGTTCATACCTCGCTGTACCAATTTCTGAGGTGTTAATTTAACTGTTCCACTGTGTCACGCAGGTCTCGGCCTTGAAAAATAAACTGAAGAAGCAGTCGACAGCCACGGGCGACGGAGTGGCCAGGGCCTTCCTTCGGGCACAGGCAGCGCTCTTCGGCTCCTACAGAGATGCACTGAGATACAAACCAGTAAGATGGCTTCCCTGTGCTTTTCCCCACTGAATTTATAAGAGCATGGTCTTCATTCTTTCAAGGAAAATGTGAAATGTTTTATCGCTGTCTGGAATGGTCTGTTTTAAGTCTTACTCTGTGCTAAGGAATTGGAAGATACCACTGTCTCTCGACAGTGAATTGTACTGAATAATACTCATCCAAAGACAGCTATCTTCTTATTTGTATCACTTTTATTCTTTGTTTAGTACAAAATCAGATTTTATGAGTGAAGCTGCTCACACGCAGCTCACCTGGTTTAATGTGGTGAAGAACTAAAGGGATTGTGCCTTTCAGAATCCATCATTTTTCCAGAGGTTTTGCTGTGTTGGAGGGCAGAAGCTTCTTTCCTAGCAGAAGCTACATAGGAGTCAAACATGCATCTCTCATCTTACACACTTAACTTGGTTACACTTGGAAGACAGGAGAAATGAAAACCCATTTCATCACATCAGAAACTCAGAATTTGTATTTTTCATATTTTGCTGGTATTCACTTGATTAATGTTTTCTGAGCTTTCATAATTTCTAAATAATGAAGGTGACACATATCAAGCTTGTTGGAGATCAAGCTTTTTTCTGATAAATTATTTTGAGATTCATTTCATGCATCAGTCCAGATTATTTTTCTTGCAAACTACTGGTAGCAGTAGGCTTGATCAAATGCACTGAGATGACGTTGGGTGAATCGAATTCCGAGGATATGGTGCTTGGTTGTCTGATGGATTCTGATAAATTGAGATTTGATAGGAGAAAACCATCCTGACTTGAGGAGTCAAGGTAGTAAAGCTGGTAGGTGTGTGGAACATGGGTGGATATTTGTTTGAGGGTGAGAAGAGCACTCTAAGGAGCTATGGTATTCCTTGATGGAAATGGATAGAGTCGTTATTAATTCCAAACGAGGGCTTTGCTGGAGGGAACTTTAAAATACAGCTTGGGTCTTCCTTCTCCCTATGTGGTTCTCTTAAGGGTAGTCTTTTGTGCCATGAGCAATTTTGCACAGCAGCTGCCACTGAGAGCCACTGTTAGGAGAGGGAAGGTAACCCATGCAGACATGGAGCTGTGTACAGGTTTAGTTCCTGTGTTTCTCTTATGATAGGGAAATCCTGTTTGCATTCCATATTGAAAGGGCTGCACCTGTTCTAGAAATTGCTGGGTTAAAAAACTGCTTGTTTCAATAAAACAAATCATTTCAACAAAACAGCTTGTTATCCTTTATGCCATAGTGCCATCACCTGAATCTAATTTGCTCCTTAGTCTAAAGGTGAGGACACTAGTCCATGCCAACTCATGGCAGCTTGCAGTAAGAGCTGTTAAGTCAGAAAGTGTCTTTTGGACACTTGGGATATGTGCAAACAGAAGGATGTCAGTCTGCTTGATGTCCTTAACTCTGTTCTGACCAGAAGTAAGCTTCTGTCAGTCCTTTGTTTTGCTAACTGTGGAACTGAGCATGCAAGTTCTTCAGCATCCTGGTTAGCATCTCTTTTGAAAAGAGCTCACCTTTTAACTGATTCCCATTTTATTTCAGTTTAGCTGTTGGTATATCTGAGATCTCTACATTTGCACTGTATAGGAAACAGTGCACTATGTATCAACTGGCAAACATTTGTCAAAATGACCTTTGAAGTCTGTCTTTCTGCATTATTTTCATTTGCAGATTTATCTTTTTTGGCTCCATTGATTGCATATAAGGGAAGATATTTATGAAACCATTGTGGCCTGATTAATTTTTTTTTTTAAGACATTTTATTTCAGAATATCTTAGCAGGCAGAAGTCTGCTGGCAAATACTAGCATATCTTGGATTGATATCAAGTTGTCCAAAGACAAAGCATATATAAAAATAAATAAAACCCCCTTGTAACTGTTATTTTGAGCTGTGTTCTCATAATATTAACTAATTCAGTATTTCAAATAATTTTTGTTGTGAAAGAAATACTGAATTTGCTCTGGATTAATAGAAATTAAGAGGATTTTCACATGATTATTCAGCTCATTCTGCATTTGCCTTTTCCTTTGTGAATTGGAAAGCTGAAAAAATCAAATCACATTTGGCTGTATTAGGAATATTTTTCAAGAGTCTCAAAGCCTGATAACTGCTATTGCAAAGAAAATACTTCCCTTTGTTTTGGAATCTGTGGTGCCAGATCTAATAAAGTAATTTAAACCACAGCTACGGACTTAATTTACATTCTTTCAGGAACTTAAGTAGTATTTGTGTAGAAAATTTATAGAGGTAATAATTAAAATATTTTCCATATAGATTTGAAATACTACTTCTATAAATAAACTTGTAATCTCAAAATCAAGAATTGAGGTGTTTTTGGGGTACAGTTCTGAGGATGACAAAGCTCTTGATGAAAAATAAAATAATGTATTTGGACAGTTATCAATTGCTTCAAAGTTGTAAAACATGTCTAAGTGAACTATTTTCCTTGCAACAGCGTGTCCTGTATGATTTCAGCTTGAAACATGAAACAACTGTCATTAATATTCACTATGAGTAAAGAACAGCTTTAATAGTGTCTGTACTGATCCAACACTTCTCTCCACTCCAAACGCTGTTCATCACACTGAGCACTCATTCTGTGCAAATGTTTGTTTGCAGCACAGGACAGATTCTCCCCGGTGTAGCAATATGTCTTGGACAAACGTCTAGCAATTATTGAAAAAAATGATTGGTGAAAGGCAAAATGGGAATCTTCAGGGGTCTTGCAGAGAGTTCGTGGGCCTCCAAAGGACCATATGGAAAATCTGATTACTCCAATACAGACAGGAAATATGACATGTAATAGAGAAAATTTATAATAATTTTTGTGCATATTCAATGATTATGAAACATTTAATTCAGTAAAAGAAAAAAAAATAACTGTTTTTCCTGATTTAATTATTACTAAATTAATCTGTCAAATTGATATAACTGTTAAGAGTACTTTTTAATATGCTACACTTTGCATTAGCAAATGTTGTGTAATAGGAGTGGATCTGTAGAGCAAAGCAGCCCAGCTAGTGCTAAGGACCTGCCATTCACACAGTGTGCATTTCTGCCTTCATTGTGCTTCTGATTCTAGTCTGGTGTTGAATACCCATGACTAGCTGGAACTCTGCTTTAGTTTAACCCAGAATGAACCCACCTCACACATGGTATGTGGGGATGATGGAAAAAATTGCTTCAGTGTCATCTGATAAATGACCTAAAAGGAATCCAGAAAAAAGTATTATCAGTGGAATGGTGAAATATAATGGTTTTGTATATGGTCTCCTTCACACAGAGGACATAGCAAGCCATTTTGAGACCTTGCTTTGGGTGCTCACAACTTGGCCTTGATCCTTGTGTTGCTCCTAATTTCTTTGGGTAGTCCAGCATTTGGGAATTTCTCCTGGATTATGCTGCATGTTCCATGTTTCAGAATTGAAGGCATAGGTGGGACACAGACACAAATATGGCAGTTGTGAAGTTTGTGTCATTTTGTTATCAGGGTATGTGTGATGCTGTGTTTTTCCCAACTGTTTTGCTTTACACGTTCTTCCTGCCTGTACATGGGCAGATGAAGGCAAAGCCTAGTACATGTTTTTCATAAATCATATGCAATATGGGCAGTTAATAAAATAATGTGGGATGTAAAGAATTCTTTAAAAGGCAATCTATGTCTGGAAAGGGAGTGGTAGATAAGAGAATAAAGAAGGAGTATAAAAATATTTGCCATGGTAGAGATTAATTTCCCTTCTTTTGGGGATAAAGTCCTTGAAGCTCTCGATGTTAAAACAAAAGAAATGCAGAATAGCTTTCTTTCAAGTTGTGATGGCTGTAACATCAGAACTCATCAGAAATGAAGGAATGAAGAGCAAAGGCTGCTGGCTTGCTCTGGAATGCTCAGCAGTAGGAGTTTGGAGGGGGACAGGATAACCTTCATGGTGAACATGGCACAATCTGTCAGACCACTCTTGAACTGAATGTTAACTGCATGCTTTGGGCCAGTATTGACAAGCAGTGACATCAGCTGTCCAACAAATGTTGTATTCAATGTACAATTAATCAGAATAATACAATAAAATAAATAAATTTTATATTGGAAAAATTTGAGATTCAGAATGCATCTGAATTATTTGAGAATGCACAGATAATAAATGATTATAGAGTTCCAAAATGCAGGTATGTCTTGAAATGAGTATTGACTTCTTTACCTTTCCCCCAAGAGTTAGGAATAAAAAGTACAGCAGCACACAGCAACAGTAATGAAATGGCAGAATATAATTGGTGTTTAAATCCAGAACCACTCTGTGTAATACCTGTTATGACTATTTATTTGCCTTCCATAAGAATTCTATTTTACATATTGAAAACCATACTTTATTTGTGTCGAGGACTGTTAATAGTCCTTTTTTGAATATAGATACTGTATTAATAGGGGGTGGTTTTAGGTATAATTTGCCTGTAAGAAATATCAGTATATCAGTCTTTTTGGGTTTTTTGGCAGATTGCAAGAAATGTACACATTTTGTAAAAATTTGTTTGTAAATGGTAACTTCCTGAGAAGAATCACTGCACATGCTCAGTTACCCCTTGGCCTTTATCTCTGAATGTCAGAGATATCATGAATCTCAGAAATGACAAAGATTTTTAAAAGAGGACTTCTAATATCAAAATGAAATTATATTAATGGTTACAATAGAACTAATAGTTGGTATGAATCATGCTAGAGTGAAGCAATGTTTTCTGCAATAAAAAAGTATTTTTACTTCTTGTTCAAGTTAAATATCATGAGATTTAGAAAGCACAAACACAGCTTCTAATCTAGGGATTTTATTCCTTTTAAAATGATCACACTGCTTTAGCTCAGTTTTCATGTTCCATTGAGGTCTGTATAAATAGCTTGCTTAAAATGTGAATGTAGCTTAGAGTAAGAGATTCCTGCTGTGTGTGGCAAGCTATGAAAGGGGAAGAAAATTCTGTAGCAACTGTTGTTAGAAGGACAAATATCATGTTTGGGCATAGATTGTTTGGTGTGAGTATTAGCTGTCTGCTTTTCAGTACAGAGTCCCCACTGGGTTTAGATCGAACTTGTTGTGAAAGTGCATTGTAGATCAATACAGCAGGGGCCAGCTGATGGTCGAGCAGTTAAATAAATATCAGTGCAGCATTCCTCCAAAACTCGGTTTCTAAAGGTAGTCAGCTGTATTTGCAGAAACAGGAATGTTACAAGCTTTTTGTATCAAAACACTCAGGGCTAGTTTTGTTTATAGTGATTGAATAATTTACTTGTTAAATAGCGCTTCAAAAGGCTTTTTGTTTGCAGTAATCATCTGGAAGATTTGTAAAAGTTTTATTTAGAAAACAATTTTGTTGGTTGAAACCTTGAACAAATAAAAGAGCTAGGAGTTAATTGTGTTATTTAATGCAATTTCATTAAAGTTACCACAGATACCCTGAGAAAACTTCCATGTGGAATTTCTGCAGGTTTCAACAGATTTTCTTATTTTCATGTGCTGAACAGGTAGGAGCTTTAAACCTACTCAAGTTTTTAAATCAGTCTCACAGCCAGCAGGTTGAAATAATATGAATGACCTTTGGATGTGAACTCCTTATCAAATTAAATGAATTTTCAGCAAAGAAATAGCTTTGGTTATTCTGTGTTTGAACTGTACTGATAAGGGAAGAGATGCACCAGTGCATTCTTACTAGGTATCTGAAACATCCAGTGATTAAAGGAAAGTATTTGAGAAAATATTACAGCCATGCACTAAAAATGAGTGTTGAACTATCGTTTCCTGGCGTTCTCTTAGAAGGCTCCACCACGAGAAGTGCCATCAGGAAAACTGGCTGGCTGCTCTCTCTTCCCTGGCTGGTGTGAAAGGGCAGAGCTAACATGCCTGTTTTCTCTCCTGTAAGGAGATAACCTCTCCTTTTTCATCTGTCCCAAGAGAACTGGGAGACTGGCACAGGGAAGCATATCTTAGGTTTTATTTTATTAAATAATTTATTTTGAAATTATTTTCTCTGTTGATTCCTAAATTTAATGTCGTGAGCATCATCTAGTCAGAGCTGCACTCCTACAAAGCCTCTGTATTTCCAGAAGTGCCTTCTTTGTGTAACAACAACAATAAATAATTAAATAAATATGAGATGTGTGTGTGTACATATATATGTGTATATAGGGAGTTCTTTTAATTTGCTGCATTGAAATTTTTTGGAAGAGCAGCAGAACTGAGAAGGGAGTCTGCCCTCAGGAGCACTATGTCTTATACCACCATGTCTCACTGGAGCCTGTTCCATTTGTTTTGATGCACTTTGATTTGCTAAGTAGCTTGGGGTCATCTTCTTAAGACAAGAGTGTTTAGGAGCTCAAGAATAGCTAATGCAAAGTGGGTCAGGAAGGCAGTGCTATTTAAAGTACCACGAGCATTTCAGGCTGTTTAGCAGATCCATCATGTCCTGCATGTGTACTGTGTTCACCAGTTATTTTGGGATGAATAGAGGGAATAGCTTGGGTGCTTCTGGAGATTTGATTTTGACGATTGTACTGAGCTGGGTTTGTGTCTCAGAGCACTCCAGCTCTGGAGCAAGGATTGTGCAAATATAAGGCTTCTAGTTCTCCCAGTGAGAGAACTTTCCTAAAATCAGAGCTTCCATAAAGAAGTAAGGATGCAAGACTTGTTGAACCTAAATACTTTGCTGAGTCGGAAATAAAAGAAAGACTTGGAAGGAGGGAAGTTTTTGATAGTATAAGAATAGATCTTAAAATGACATTGTAATGGTTTTATTGCAGCATTCCCTTAGGTCACATTTGAACCATTTAAAAACAAAGTGTAAGGTGTGAGGAAGAATTGAAAATAATTTACAGCTGCTCCAACAAACTCAGCTAAGTCTCCTGGAGGAAGTGCTTGGTGACACTGGAAGCAATCCCTGCAGGGAGCTGGAATGGTGGGCAAATGCAGAAGTGCCATGTGCCATTGGAGTTAAGCAGGGCTAGGAGCACAAAGCTGGGGTAATCATGGTCATTGATGTTTGTTTTTAAAGTGGCTGGAGCTCTTCTGAAGATCAATGTAGCAGCTGCCTTTGATCTTTCTTTTGAGTGGCTGAGGGATCTTTTATTCTGCTGTGGGACTGCACTGGAGATGTAGCTTCTGGGTAGTAACATTTCAAATGGTAGATTTGGGTGGGGCATTTTGTGGCATTCCAAGTTTTGTGTCTTTGAGACCTTTGGTAATTGTTGTTAACCTGGTAATCGTTCTGGTGTTGTAAACTTGGGTGAGAGGACTTTTGGTTTTATGGTGAAATCTGATTTTGTACCTTGATTACCACACAAATTTCATAATGTTTCTGTTACTTGTCCAGTTATGCCAAACAGCTTCAGGTATTTATTACAAAGTATGGAAAAAGTTGGAAAAATGCTCCTCAGGAACATCCAGAGGTCTGTGCACACTGAAGACAGCAAATTTTAAATGAAATTAGGGAAGAATAGAAGAATGAATTTGATTGTTTATAAATACTTTCATTAACATGTCTTTCTTTCAATGGTTGTTGTTTTCAGTAACAGCTTTTTCAACAAACTCTTTTTCAATGAATACTTGTTTATCTTCTTTCATTATCCAAGGCTTCTGGTATCTATAGGCTGTGCACTTTTCCCATGTGGGAAAATACATTTTATTGTATTAAGTGTTAATGCTCAAACCTTTTCCATAACCATGGTTCAGTTTGTAGCTTTTGTTTTGTGTAAGAATAAAATGGATGTGTGTTTCAGTCATTTCCTGTTAAATCAGCAAGATATTTATCTTCTTGTGTCTTGGTAGAATAAATGTAAAATTAATGTGGTGCAGACACATATTCTTTGACTGAAGGACAATATATATGTATGCTTACCATCCTAACTTCTTCTGTTTCAATTTTTTAGGGAGAGCCTATAACTTTCTGTGAAAATAGTTTTGTGAAGCATCGTTCCAGTACAACTAAGCAGTTCCTGGAAGCAGCTGTTAATCTTCAACTGTTTAAACAGGTATGAGAGGGTAAATAGCTCATATTTAATGTTTTTTTATTAAAACATATCTGTGTTTAAATACATTTTCCTTTCTGTCAGCTTACAAAAGTCTGGGATGAAATGTAAATACAAGTACTTTGGGTACAGTCATCCCAGATTTGTTGTATTTTTGTATCTGCAGTTACAGTTCAATGGAGTGGTGGTGAAACTGAACAAAAAAATAACCCCAGGGTGCAGAGCCAGTGCAGCATCTCTTCAGAGCCAGTCAGCAGCCCAACTAAACAAGAAACATGAGGGATCTCCCAGCCTGATGGTTGAACTTCATTTTCAGCTCTCTTGGCTTATGCCCAAAGAGCCTAAACAGCAGAGTGCTTAACTTAAATTGGACTTCACTGGTGTTTATTTAAAAACTGGATTCATCCTGCAACTACAGTTTTCTTTGTTAGGCCTTTTGAAGTATGCACATAGAGAATGTCACAAACCTGAGCTGTAGGGGTGGCCTGAACAGTATTCTAGCTGATCTCTTAATGCAGAATCTGAATTAATAGAGGACAAATTGTTGAATGTCCAGCACAGCTCAGTTATAGTTTGATTGCAGTCTTTGAAATGGATTTTGTTCTTTGATTTTGTTCTGTAACTCTTCTCCCTCTTCATCAGTTGACCCCATTTCGTGAAATGGATGTTAAACTTAGCACTAGATTTTTAAGAAAATCAAGGAAAATATGAATGAAATCAGAAGAGTCATGAAAATATATATTTGTCTGCAACTGCCTGGAATGATTGATACACAAGAGTTCATGTTTAAATAATCAGGGGGACTTCTTTGAAGATATACAGCCATGATAGATTAAGGAAATTCATTATATGTGGAATCTTCTAATATTTGAAAAAACATTTGGCATTAATCAGAGTTTAGTGTCTAAAGTAAAGATTTGTGTGAGGATAGTATTTTATAGAAGGCCTGTGAAAATACGATCACAAAATTGGGCTCCTTTAATTTTACCATGGTTATATAAAATAAGCAATAAGAAATGTGAAACCTTTTGAAGTATGATTGATTGGATTGAAATGGGAAGAAGTATGATTGAAGATGGAAGTGTGGTTTACATTTTGCATATCTCCATGTGATAAGGTAGCATGAAATTTTCTTAATAAAAAGCTGCTTACAAGCAATGTTTCTACATTGCTGTCACACTGGTAGTACTGAAACAAAACCTTCAGCTGCCATGAAGTGGCTGACTCTGTACTTAGCCATTACATTTTAATGTGTTCAATTAAACAGAATCGGTTTACAATTTGTTTATAGCTTGTTTTAATTTTATTTCAATTGAAGGAAATAATAGAGGATTAGGAAATAGTAACAATTTTGATGATGTGTGTGGTTTAATAGTAGTGGTAGGGTTTTTTTCATTCCTCTGGTTCTTGTTGCAAAGGTTACTCCTACTTATTCAGTTAATCCTCAGCCCAGCTGCATCTTCTCCAGCTTTTCCCACTGACAAATGAGCTGTTTTCAAAGTTGTTTGTATTGAAAAAGACCAATCTGTATTTTATTCTGCTCTGAAAATCTTTTAAGCAGAAAATAGTTCTTAGGGGCGGCCTTAAACCGAGACCAAGCAGAAAATTGGTACTTTAAATTCACCTTTTTTTGCCATAATTCACAAGTGAGCTTTATTTGTGCTGTTCTGTGAAATCCCTTCTCTGTCCCTTGAATTAGGGTAGCATGGAAGGTAACTAATCTTTGTATCAAGCTGCAAACATAAGTAATTAATAATTGCATCTTACGTGTCAAATAGTTCTCAGGAGTGTCCAGGGAAAATATGAATTCATTCCTAGAAGTGAAGCCTAATGCCAGACTATCTCCCTAAATAGTGTACTTGTATTAGCAAGATAATCTGCAACATTTATTGGAATTTGTTCCTAACATGTTAGAAAGGGTTACTTAGAAAAATAAGTAATGAATGCAGGAATCATAAGCCTCTGAAAATTGTTAGTAATTCAGATATCATTGGCTGTCTTTATGAGCTGAACTCTCTTCCTCTGAGATATGAGCTTTTACTTTGTGGAAGTCAAATTTATGATGTTTTCTTTGTTTTTAAAAACCCTTTGGTTTTAATAACCCTTTGATTATTTTTGGATAAAATTACTTGGATAATTCTGAAGTAGATGTAGTCTCTATTTTGATTTTGGAGCTCAAAATCAATTGAAGATAATGTCTTTAGTCACCCTAAAATCCAAGGGTAACACTGGAATTGCTAGTTTTTCATTGAAGGAGGTAGTTACCCAAGGGCTCTTTGGATCTCAAAATGAATACATTTCTTGAAAGAGCATGCCCGTATTTTTCAGTCTGTGGGCTTGAAGAGTGTGGGCTTGAAAAATGGAAAGAGAAAACCCATAAATTTTATGTGTAATTCCACATGCTGTTCTATTAATGCAGCAGTTTAAGTGCAACCATTAACAGTAAATTACTCAAAAGTAATAACTACTACTAACACCGCTGCTAACACTTATCATTTCTTTTAAATAACGTCTCCAGTATCTTTTTGCCAACAGTTCTCTTTGTCAGTATTTACATTAAATGCTCAATTGGTGTGACCCTCTCAAATTCAGTGTCTCAGCCTTCTGTTGATAGGATTTTACCAGATGATGAGTATGTCCATAAATCTTGTGCTAGTTTATAGTATGGAATGAATTCATAACTTTTCCCCAAAGAGATAATGTGTTACAGTTCAAAGGAGGGGATGGCAGTGGAGGTTGTTGTTTTTGGTTGGTTTTTTTTTTCTCAGCAGTAGCTAAAGGTGCTCTTATCTCTTTTTCTTACTGTGAAATAATCCAGGAATCCCACAGTGGTCTGACCATGAACCAGCCTATTTGGAAAAAGGCCAACTTGGAGTAAAGTGAAAAAATAGGAAGGAATTTAGACAAGGAAGAGAGAAATATCTTCGTGCTTACCTTATTCTTGCTTCTGGAATTTTTGTACTCTGAGAAAGTTGTTTTTTCATGTCACTAGTCTATTCATTGGCAAGAATCAGATTGTCACTGACACTGTTTGGATAATCAGTCATGAAAAATGATACAGCCAAATAATTAATGCTGGTTCATTCCTATGTACTGTTTAGTACCAGTGAATAACTCATAATTCTTGCTAGAAGATGAACTGTGTGTAATTGGAAAATTGCTTTCTCACTTTATCTGTCAGACTTGAGTTAGCCTTTTCATAACAAAAAGGGAGGGGTTGCTTCTTGAAAGAATTTTAAATCTATAGGAATGTGTTTGTTCTACTTCCTTGAAGCCTGATAATTTTTGAAAATAACATATCATCCCTTCTGAGTGGTTTAATTGTTAATTTTCTCATTTTGACTTTTTCTGACACACTTGGATCATTTCAGTCTTTGTATATACACTTACCTGTAGCTGCAAATTCATGTGCTCATGCAGCTATAACCTCTGCATAAGGACAACTGTTGCAATTTGCATCTGTAGATGAACCTAAATAAGGGTTAGTGCTTAAAAAGACCCACGATTTCACAACAGGACATCAGGGAATGGCTGAGTGACCTTTATATAGTTATGATAACAAATCCAGCGTTTCTGTTAAGTAAGGAAATAAATTCTTTTCCTTCCATTAGAAAAATACAGAAAATATAAATATAAATAATTTTCTTGATCTTGATTACATTCCTACTATTCATGGTTACACCTGCTCTTGTAAGGCACATCTGAGAGCAGTGTATTATCCTTAAGACATACATGGTCTTGAACATACAGATTCCATTAAAATGGACACATTTAAAATTCTAACACTGTAAAACAATAGAAGAGACAACAAAGTGTGTGTGACCCTTCTTTTTCACCTCCAGTTCATTGATGGTCGGCTATCAAAATTAAACGCTGGAAGAGGATTCTCTGATGTTTTTGAAGAGGAAATCACAGCAGGAGGCTTTTGTGGAGGTACAGAATTAATTTGGGAGTACTCATTGACACTTCTTTGGGAACTGTTTGACATGATGTCCTCATGATGTCCTGTAAGTTTTAGAAGTCACTGATCTGAAATCTAAGTATCATTTTACAGGATTAAACAAACATATCTTCATTTAATACACTGGTGTAACTAGATTCATAATAATATGTGTCCCAGCAGTGATTTTTTAAAGGCTAAAATCTTTCCAATAATGAAGGAAAACAGTAGACCAGTAAAATAATACCTAGATTTCAATATAGGATGAGCTATCACTATAGTGTTTACATTTTTAACTGCATATTTATAGAATGTGATGCATTCTATGTAAACTGTATTTTCAAAGTCGTTTTGACATTTGTGCTGCTTAACTTCTAGATAATTGTTTTCCATAAGCACTTCATTTTCTTTTCACATCTACTTATTTCTGCAGTGTAGAAATCACGGTGGTGTCCTGAATGTTAAGAGAAATCTACTTTCTCCAACAAATGTGTTATTCTAAAATAAGGGAAAGCTTTTTTAAAATGTTTATATGTGATCTGAGAAGGGACATGGAAATTTATCTTCTTCATTAACAAAAATATTATTCCTCATGTTGTTTGCCTCTGTGTTCACTGACAATTGGTACAACACTTTTCACATCAGCTAACCCATGTGGAAGAGTGCTTCCTGAATCCAGTGCTGATTTTTACAGGATTGTGGAGTGGTTTCCTGTTAAACATTTAGGGACAGGTGTATTGTTATTTCAGGTATTGTCATGTTTTAAACCCAGCACCACACAGCTGCTCACTTTCCTGCAGCCAAAACCAGCCCAGGTGTAAGAGATGGTATCAAAAGATGGGATCAAAATGTGCACAAATGCTATTTTATGGTCAGTCTTGAAAGTTGTGGAGATGGAGATAAAGGAGATGGAGGTTATGTGATTTGAGCAACTCCACTGAGGTGCAGATGGCAGCTTTGGATGGGCTTCCTTTGCAAAACTGTCCTTGAATGGGACACATTGAGAAGAGGATTTGGCCCTCACAGAGAAACTATCTGCAGTGCTAGTGCTGCAGAGCCATCTGCACCTCCTAAAAAATAACTTCGCTGTACTCAAAGTGCATAATTTCTTTTGTTCAAGATTTTCACTGCCTTCTTCTGCTTTCTGTGTCTTGTGCTAGGATCTAGCACATAATCTGGGGTTTTGTTTCTTGATTAAATTGTGGCTAGTTATACAGAGATTTACTTCTTCCCTGCCTTTTTAGGGTAAGTTACACTGCTCTGTAAACAGATTGGAGACTTTGAGCATCCATTATTCAGATAGGTGATGTCAGTATTCAGAGCTCGTTTGCTGACTGCAGTTAGGGGTCAGGAGGCTGCAATAAAACTGCAGTAGAAGTTAGATAAGGCTTGTTTCTTGGCTGTGCTCTGGCAGGCTGTGAACTGTGTCTCACCTGGCTCTGCTCAGGAGGGAGCACTCGGCTCTGCTGGCAGCGCTGGGCTGCCCTGCACTGCCTGTGAGCTTTTCCAGTCACACAAGCTGATAGTGCCAGGCTGTGGACAAATTGCTTAGGGCACATACTCAGTATTTACATAACTGCTGTCTCATTATTGTTATGAAGTGCAGGGCTAACAATATGTGTGCAATTGAAGGTGACATTTTGTGATGCTAATGGGGTAGAACTATGATCTCTTTGTGGACTTAACTCCCGTCAACTTTAGCAGGAAGCCCAAGGTTTGAAAAATACAGGTGAAACCCAGATTTCAGAAAAGTCACAGAAAGTTAGTGTTAGCTCCAAGCTGTTAAAAGGACAGGTGAACACATTTGTAGTGTAGACAGTATAATTTAGAAACTACCGAATCAAATTCAAATGGAAAGTGTTTCTTTAAGTAATCTCTTTTTAAATTTGCATTTGTCCACCTATGCCACTTTGACTAAACCAGAAAATAAAATTAAATTGAAAATTGAATAATAAAACTTAAATTTCATTTTTGATTATTTTCTTTTTTTAAAAAAATGGTCAAAACTTACTTGTGTGCCTACATCTGAAAATAAATTTGTGAGACATTTTCATTACAGTTTGCACTTTCTAATTAAAATTTTATTTTCTCTTACATTTTATTCTATAGAAGTATTTGTTCTCAAGAGCTTTACGTAACTTTCAATACAAGAATATAGTGATGGATTGGTTTAGCACTCGGATTTCTTGTAGAATGTGTTAATTTTTAATCATATTAATTTTACTACAGCAGGTTTTCCTTTTTTATTCATGTAATGTCACTGGTGCTAATAGAAGTAAAACTGAAAAAAATAAAAACATTTGAAACTCCCTTGTAATGATAATTCATTTTAAGGGTTCAGTTTTTTATTTTTTGCTAGGGTTTCAGGAGGTTCAGCTCTAGCTGAGGGTTGCAATGTTAGCATGGCTGTCTGTAGATGAGTATTTATCTGTTTTCTTGATTGTCGTCCCTGAAGTCACTACATGAACATTAAACTTGGTCATTTGTTGTGATCCCATTTATTGTTTCTATTAATTGTTTAAGTCAGGCTGTGACAGAGAAAGCTCAGCTATGGAGTCACTGTTAAGGACGCCTCAAGGCAGGTGATACATGAACACTGTTGACAAGAATTGAAACTATAAAATACCATGTTAAAGAAAGCATTTATGGCTCATTCAATATCCTTAACACCCCAGCAGTGGTTAAATTTCACCTTATACATGTTATTTGTGTGCTTTCTTCCCTGACAGCTCTAGGGAGCCAAATCAAAGAATTGAAAAATGCTTGTTTCTGCTTTGGGGTGCTCTTTTCCTTTCTTAATGGAGATGGGATCATAATGGTTATGAGGGTGTCTCCTCTCTAAGGAAGCACTGCTTTCAGTTGTACTGTCATTCCTGAGAGTTTGACTGTCTCAAAATTGCTTGTAAAGTTGAGTGGAATGGGTGAAAGTACCTGATATGGGTCTAAAGAGTTCATGTTTCTTCATCTCATTTTGAAAATTGGGAATACCTTTTCCAATGATCCAGCTAGTTCTCAGAAATGTTCTAGGAGTGTATTTTGGCTCTCATTAGCCAGTGGAATAATTCTAGCCAGGCCTAGTTAATGGATTATTGTAACACTTGAGGAGTTTTGTGAGCTCCTGTTAAAAGTCTATAATGTTCTATCGGTATGGTCTTTTCAGCACGGTCAAACGCTGGAACTGGAGCGTTCTTGTCAAAGTGAATGTCTTGTATGGGGTCAGTAGCAGCTCACAGTGCTGGAGCATTTGAGTGACTGATGTACTCTAAAACTTTCTCAGGGATCATGGACCTAATCTTTGTTGTTCAGCTGAAGCACCTTTGGGAAGTATTATTGACTTCTTCATCAAGTAGAATTTAACGTGCTCCTTTGTGGCCAGTTTAGTCCTCCGTGGTCCTACAGAAGCCAGTAGCTCTCTCTTGCCTTTAGAGGTTTTTCTTTCTGAAAGAAAGCAGATACAGTTAATAATTTAAAAGGATTTTTTCTGCATGGGACTATACAGTTGTGTCATAAGCCTTAGACTTTTCTCTTGTTCTTTTCCTTTGGTATAGTACCTTCTGGAGTCCATGTCATTGCTGTGTTTGAAAGTTTGCCCAGAGGGATCATTATGCTTGAATGCAATTAATATATTATTCTTTCCTTTGAGTTAGTGTTTTAATTTTTATACTTTCTAGGAGTGTGTTACCTTATTGTAGTTATAATTTCTCTTTTACATCAATTGGAATTAAAACCTTTGTGTGGTGAAAACATAAGCCTTTACAAAGGAAAGAGAAAACAAGCAGTGAGAGATTCCTGGGTTTCTTTCTTCGTGTACACATTCTATTATCTTCACATTCCTTGTCTGTCTGGAAGGAATTAATTAAGTAATCCTCTAAGTGCATTTTTTATTCCAATAATGAAGAGGGTTGCAACATTTAAAATGTTGAATGTATGTTTGGTTGTGTTAATTTGACATTTCTCTTTCAGGAAATTCAAGATCTTATCAGCAGTGGATGCACACAGTGAAGGTATAAACTTGGTTAAGTAATTATACTGGCCACCTTGTCCTTTAGGTCTCCATCATTTTCCTTACCTCTGTGTAATGGTAAAAGTTTGTACATTTGTGAGAAAGATGTAAGTACATTCTATAAGAAATACTAAGTCTATAGTATATGCAAAACTTTTTGAAGCATTTTTTAAAAATTCCCGTACACAAAACAAATGTCAAAATGCATAAGGTTTTTATGTCTGAATAGTCCAAGATTTCACTGCTTTCTGTATCATGTTACATTCCATAACACTGAATTAGGTGTGACAATTTGATATGAAGCTTATCACTTCAAGTAAATAGCAATTTTGTTAATATGGATTTGTGCAATTTGGCTAGCAGAAGACCCTTGGTATAACCTTGTTATTCTGCAGCATTAGTAAAATATATTATTTTAGATTAAGAGAATTCTTGTGTGATTAAATGAGATAGTTCTTCTTGTCACGTCAAAGTATTTTTTAGTTGCATAATAAATATGATAGGAACACATGAAAAATAGCCTCACTTCTGAATTGATTTTGAAATGGTAACAGTGAATGAAGACCAAAGATCCATCATTCTGTTGGAGTGCCTTGATAAATGTGTCAGCTGTGGAATGACGTACTGTAACCCTTGTGTAGCTGCAGACAGCAGGTTGGGGAGGAAACACAGCTGTGCTTGCTCTTACCCATTTTCAAAGGAAGGTTGTTACTTCTCAGCACACTCTTTATTTTTCCTTGCTGTTGTCTTAAGGTTTGCCTTCTGTTAAAATGTTACTAAAATAGATTTTTTGTGTATTTCAGAAAGGCGGTGCACTGATCAACACAGCAATGACCAAAGCCACTCCGGCTGTGAAAACAGCATATAAATTTGTAAGAACATCTATTTCAAATAAATAATACATAAAAATACTGCAATTTCTGACAACCTCTCATTCTCCCTGCATACTGAAAAACCTAAGCTTTTTATAAATAAATTGCAAAAAAGTACTTCAGCCTGTAGAAAGTGTTTAGCTTAATTTGTTTTCTCATATAGCACTAGGATTTAGGGTTGATTCAGAGTCTTCTAGATAGCTTATACATAAAATAGACTTTATCAAAGCATCAGTGTGCTGGGTTTCTTTCAGTCCTAATACACACTAGAAGCTCATTTGAATATCATTTAGGTATTTGATACACAGCTGTAATTTCACTTTGGCAGTAAGTGCTGCACTATTGAGATGTGGTAAAGCATCAGTAATGTGTGCAGCAAATCATCTGCTCCTTTTTAAAAATCATAGTGGAATACCCATGTTTAACTGGGTTTAATGCTTATACTTTTCATCTTACAAGATCTTGTTTTTCAAAGGCTGCCTACCCCATGAAACATGTGAGATTATACTGTATTATGCAGTATGGTAAAACAGCAGTAGGAAAAAAGGAACTGAGAAGTATTTTAAAGTTGCTTTTATAATGTATGGGAAAAGATTTTTGGCTTCCTTTTTGCTTTTCCAAATGTTTCACTAGCTGGATGCATTATAAATAGTGCTGAATAAATCAGTAAATCAGTCTGTGCTAGAGTATTTTAAGTAAAGTTTTCAAACAGAATTTTTAATTTTATATCACTTGAAAAACACAGCAGTCATGGAGGGAAACAGGTAAATAAATTAAATATACTTCATATTCATGGACTCATTTATAATTTAAAAAATGGTTCATCTGCAAATTTCTCTTCTTCATTTGCACTATTTTAGACTGTGGTTCAACCTTCAATTTTGATAATTATGCCCTTGATAGTAAAGGTTCTTCAAAGTGAACTTTTGTTTATGCCAGGAAACTACAGTAAACTTCCGAGGATCTCTATGTATATGGTATCCATATTTCTACCCCATTTAATTTCTTACATTGTTGTCCTTTATGGAGCCTGCTACCAGAGGACTGAAGTACTCATTTCCTAATTGCCACATAACTGATGGGAGTTTTCAATAATGTCATTGGTAGCATCCCTCAGAGTTAGAACAAAGCACTCCAAAATTCCTCCAAATGCTGTGAGCAGGATCTGGAAAGTTTAAAGTGGCTTTCAGGTTAGCATCTGGTACATGGCACCCCATCGTGCTGTTACTGAGCTTATGGATGTATGGTTTAAGGATCAAAAAGACTCTATGGCCTCTTGATTCAAGAACTTTTTTTTTTTTTCTGAATTGCCACCACAGAAAAAATAGGTGGTTTTCAGATATTTATGCCTTTGAATATATTTTAAAAATATCTATTTTAAAGACAACCTTAAAGCTTCTGTCATTTTTTTCCATATTTGTGTAGGAAAGACAACTTTTTTTCTGTTAGGGTTTTGGGTGTTATACCCCATCCTTTATTTTGTTTCCTTCTCCACCCTTCCCTTTCTCTCTTTCTCTCTCTCTCTCTCTCGTTTTTTTTAGCCTAACAACATGGTATTCCATATTGATAATTTCTTTCTGTATTGAAGAATATTCTTGGCTGTTTTCTATGCAACAGTGATTCTTGTCTGCCTCTTTTAATGCATACAGAATTCCCCCCTAAATAGCAGCACTGTGCTGTTCAGCAACACTGGGCAAAATCTCCATCTGCATATGAAATCACTTCATTCTCTTAAGGTTGATGTTGCCCTGCAAGTTGCCAGACTGGAACACTGTAGCAGTCATCTTAAAAATCTTAACATTTTTTCAACATGCTTTATTGCTAAAATACCCTTTCAAATCTGGAGGAGCATTTCAAATAAAGGAGGGATGTATATGACCATTCTTAGCCTGTGCCTAGTAATAATTGGCAATGTATGTTTTCACAGCCATGGCGTGGATGTACTGAAAAAAAATCTTTAAATCTGTGGAGAAAGCACAAAAATAAAAAATACCGTGGAAGTCATGTTTGAAATTTGTGATAAAAGTTATTGCCCTTCTCTATATTACTAGGTGTTTAAAAAAAAGGCAAAATAAGTGTAGTATCATAAGGCATGTTCTGTGACTACAGCCAGTGTCTTGCAGAGCAATTTTAAGTCCTTTTATTTCTCCAGGCAAAAAACCAGGCGAGGCAAGGAATAAAAGAAGTGAAGAGTAAGTTAAAACACAAGGTATGTAGTAAACTTTATTTACTTTCTTACACTGCTTCCTGTATCAGTTTGAAGCTTATACTTTACAAATCACATGAGATTTGTGTTTTTAATGACTTTTGAAATATGCTTAGCCCTTTGTTCAACAATACATTTTTCATAACGAGCCCTCTGGCAACTATCTGTCATTCTATGCATCCTCTGAATAATCTCTTTATTGTTTGCATATTTTATCATAGAACAACAGAGGTCTTCAAAGATACATTAAGAGGATGTATGTTTTCATAAAGTTGATTGCTTTGATATCACAATCAAAGCCTTTGCTTCAAGCTGAGAATTTGAGAAGGGAGAGTCTTGCAGTACAGTGTATTTCAGGAGGTGCAGTTGTCCAGTTTTAGTTCCATAAGATACACGAACAATAGCAGGATTTCAAGATGAATGAATAGTTTCATTTTGCAAAAGCAACCTCACAAGCTATCCGAAAAGATGGTTTAGGCATTTTGCAGCTGCTTTTCCCATTTGGAATTTTGCTTCCATGTAAGATTTTTCTGTACAGAGAAGGAACCATTTTTTGGATACCTATTGTGCTATTTTAAGAAAAATTTCAGAAACATTTGAACAATTCAGCTTTTAAATGACCGTGTTGGTAATCCAGCATTTTGAAAAGCTAAATTTGGTTTTCTTACTACAGATGGTATTTTCATGACAGTAATAGATTGTGGCAAGATAATTTTGAATGCATTCTGCATGCATAATATGGAGAGTATGTTTGCAGATGATGATTATAAATAAAGGAATTTAAATCTGTTTTGTTGCATAGGAGAGTGAGGAAGAGTATGGAACTTGCAGTGCTGGTGCAGTACAGACTGTTCCTGTCTACACATCACATTATGACAAAAGAACAAGCTCAGAAAAACGAAGACTGGCACAGGTAAGACACCTGAAACTTCTGTTTGTATTCACATACATTTAGGGAAAAAAATTTACTGCTTACAGTAGTGTGTTTGTGAATCTGTTTCCAAGATGATTTTCCTGTCTGTGTTTGGATACTGTGATTAAAGGCTGTGCTTATAGAAATACTGCTGCACTGCTTGTGTGGAGAAAAAAATGCTATTTGTGTTTCATCCCTGTTGAGAGGGGAAGAACAGGAGATTTGTAAGTATAGATCTGAGATTTAATTCTTAAATACTGGTTTTGAGAAAGGCTTCTCACAAAAATATGTTCTGGTCTATTCATAGATCTGTATTAAGCTATCTCTTTTCTTTTAAGGCATATTAATTTTGTGTTTCTAATAAATTGTTTTGGCAGTTGTATGGCCTTTAACCTTGTTCAGATAGTTATGTTTCATTATTTTGTTAATAAGTCAGCTAGTTAATGCAGTGCCAATGTCTTGGCTTTTGTTCTCTAATCCTTTCTAGTCTAGATTTGAAGTAACAGGTGTGATGTCTCAACTTTGGCAAGTGTTCTAATGTTTTTGGATTCATTTTGACAGTTTTATTTCAAATATATCAACAAAGTAGTTTTTCTAACACCTTCCTTTCCTGCAAATATTTACCTGCATATATACATATTTTTAATGTATGGGTTTTTATTTTTGCATTATATTGTTTTTAATATATGTGGATTTTTAATGCCTGTATCTTCCTAATATGAGAATTAAGTATATAAAATCAGTCTAACTAATCCAACAACATTTACTTTTTGCTCTAGGTACTGCAATAATAAAAATCTTGGTTGTCTATTTAATCAATTTGATTTTAAATTAGTTTTTACCAGTAGTAAATATAAAGTTTTTGAAATACAACATAGAACTGATGCAGATGATTGCTAAATAAATGATGGTGAAATTGTACATTAGTATTAATTATTTTTAGTAAGATTATAAATAATACAAAGACTTTCTGCTTTGCTGATACGGTAGTGCTGCCTATTGTGATGTACAGGAGTCTAGGGATACAAAGGAATATAATTCACCTTGCTACAATTAAGGATTTCTTCTGAAGGTGTGTGTTCAAACAGAAAAATGGAACTTGTCTGTGTTTTTGCGTTTGTGCAGCTGTACAGTACCAAATCCTGTAATCAGAGCTGTTTGCACCAGTTGTCCTTTAGCTTTGCAAACAAGGCAGGAGTCAGATGTGTGCCTGGCTTTGTTTCCATGCATCCATGGACGTGTTATTGGATGTGTATGCACACAGACATGCATGTGTCTATGTGGGGTGTATTTACCAACAAAGCTGGGAGCTGAGAGCCTCACATTTTTCCCCTGCTCCAAACCAAAGGTGTCTTCTCCCCAGCTCTTGTCCCAAATGTCACATGAGCCCAGTGGGCAGGAAGGAGCAGCTCCAAGAACTCCTTCACCTCTCACTCATGCCATTCTCTTTTTCCTCCTCCCCAAGAGCAAACAAACCAAAGGATTTCTGAAAAACAAGTCTGCTGTTGCTACTCTTGTTTTTATTGTTGGTCTTGGTGTTTGAATAAGATAACATAAATTCTTTATTAATAAGTGGAGATTTTAAGGTATACATCCAAATAAAAATATAAATTGGTATTCACAATGCATGTGTATGAGACAGATCGTGTTTGATCTAGTACTGAATCTGCTGTTTAAAGGAAGTGAGATTCTGAGTGCTGTTGTTATCAGATTTAATCCTTTTTCTGGTAGTCTTTATCCTGCAAATGAGACTCTTCACCCAGATTTCTAAAATTATCTTCACCAGTGGCTGTATAAAGTTAGTGCTAATGTGGGGTTCAGGCAATTTGATACATATTTGAAATAATGACCAGACATTGATTAAGTTATTACATTGGTGTACTGCAACACCAAACTTAGATAAACAATGAACAAGAGAGAAGGATTGCTTTTAATCCAAAATATCCTGCCTCCAAAATAGAGGCACCTTTGCACTTTATTACTAACTCTTCCCTACTGAAACATTTAGAAAATTGTAAATACAAAGAATTTTGTGTAATATTTTGTCATATTAGAAGTATGCATTGAGGTTTTCCTTCTCCACTACTTGGAAACAGTTAAATACTAAGAGTTACCTGAGATGTTGTAAAGCATACTTTGAAAAGTTATGTAAGATACGAAAGTTTGCTTTTCTGAGAAAGATAATTTTAAAAATCGTTCATACAGGATTTAGGGATCTGAGAGGACGTTTTCTTTACAATAGGAAGTGAATCTCCTTTTACCCCAACAAACAGGAGTTTGTATATGGGTCTGCTAATTAGTATGGTTATTTCCTGTTTTGTTGATGAGGCTTTAATAAATGTCAAGGGTACAGCCATGAAGATCTCCCAATTAGGCTTTGCGTTTGTAAAACCCAACCCCTTTGCTTTTGTGTGAGGATGACAGTTCCAACTGCAGCCTCAGCCTAACAGGGCTCAAGGGAAAGGATACTTCTCTGGTTTTATTGAAAACACAGCCAATTTGGCCCAGGGAGAATACCAGCACTGGTCACAGTGCAGAGCCATTTTTAACAATGAATATTTACTAAGCTTTATCACTGCTGTCATAGTGGCTTTATTGTATTTTTTTTCTCTTCCAGATTGGCAATAGGCTTAAGAAAAATCAGCAGTAAATAAAAAAAAAAAAATTATAGCATCTAAAATAGCTGTCAAAACCTAACCAGAGGATAAATAATTAAATGCTTTATTGCAAACTGAAGCGCTTGGCTTGCCCTCCTATAATTTGCATGTTGAAAGTGTTTGCTAAAAGCAGGAGCTGAGGGGAGTGACTGGTACGTGCCCGCGTGTGCGCACAATGAATCTGTGCCCAGAGCAGCCGCTCCTCTCTGCAATATTCAGCTCAGCTCACTCCTGCTCAGGTTGGCTCTTCGGGGCTCTTCAGACATGTGTGAGCTTAGCTCTACTGCAAGTCAACATTAACAGATGGATTGCCCTAAGCAAGGGAAAACCACAACAACAAAATCCAGTGAAAGTGGAGGATTGAAGCGTTTTATTGTTAAGCCTTATTAAAACCTTGGCATGTGCACTGCTGTTAACTGTTTCATGCCTAGAGCTAATAATATGTCTCGGGTATATTTCATCTCTTACATTAATTAGGAATGTGGAAGATACAAGAAATCACCAGCTAAAATTTTTGAAATAAAAATTAATGCAAGCATGAGATTGCTTAGGCTCTCTTTGCAGTATCTTGTGACTGATACTGCTGAGTTCCTTTAACTATTGATGAGCAAGGTACAGCAGGGCATGCTTTAGACTATGGAGCATTCCGTTTTTGCATAATGTGTTTTAATTCTGTGCCTTTATATGCTCAGGTAATGCAGATCTCTGGGTACACAGGGACCTAAATGCAGTAGGAGCTCTGTAAAATTGTTTCCAATTAATGTATAATTAAAAAGAGAGCATGTTTATTATGATCCTGGTTAGAATGCCAGGAAGATCCATTTGATTTCATGAATATGATCTTTGTAATTTTCCTGTTATATCAGGTGTTGGGGCAGCTTATTGAAAATGGACCATGTCAGGATATCAACAGTCATAATGTATTTTATGGCAAATAAAACACTAGAAGATTAGCAGAATACCAAATAAGAACTAGAAGTTCCCTTTGCGGTTAGTAACTTAGCAATGCCCCTTGTCTCTCAGAAAATGTATATTCTACCTGTACCTTTAGGCACTTAGCAGTTAGTAACTTAGCAATGCCCCTTGTCTCTCAGAAAATGTATATTCTACCTGTACCTTTAGGCACCTACTACTTTCCATCTGTAATGGACATAGGCATGTGGATTTTAAGTGTGGATTTACCAATCACTGTGTCTCAGCACTGCTTTAAATGTTGCTATATTGAAGATACCAAGTGAACTACTCACCATGACTTTGCAGAATCCAAATACAGCATCTAAGAAGGTTTTTAAAACACTTTTAATGAAAATCAAGTTAGACTAAACTTTTTTCTTGGTGTTCTCAAACAGAAGAGAGGGTTTTTTCTTTCTTTTTTTTAAGCCTATTGCAAATGGAGCTTTTTGACTTTTATTGAAGCATGTCCTAGAGACTATACAATATATAATTCAGCTTGCAGTAGGTGTGCTTGGCATCTGTTCAACAAAGACAGCAAGTGTCAGGAGGAAGATGTGTTCAGAATAACCTTACCTTCAGGAGTGCCCCATTTATCAATATCCCTACAATGGCCAGTAAAATAAATGACATAATCATTAGGTACAAAGGACTTCTAGTAACTGATTACCCTCCTAACCTGAAAAACGTGGTGAGAGTGGGCTATTCTGAAGACTTCTTTTTTCCCAAGAAAATAAGAAAGGAGATTGTGATAATGCCGTGATAATGCAGTACTAAATATATATATTCTGTATGAGGTGACTGAATATCTTTTAGAAAAAATTTCCACAGTCAGCCCCACAGTGATTTAAGAAAGATTAATCTGATTAAGCATATTTACCTGGATTTGTAGTCAGACAATGTGCTTGAGATCACATCTATGCCTACCAACCACATACAGCAGTGCTTCTGTTGCTGGAGGTTTCTTCTACCCTCATTGACTGAAATATTATAAATTGAAAGATGTCATAAACAGAATGAGCTAGTTTTTAATGCAAATCATGTTTTGCTTCTGCAAAATACAGTTTTGAAGTAAGCATTGGTTGGTCAGTAAATTCTGTTTCTTTAGCTAATGTGGTGTAATGTGAAAATATCGTAGATATCATTAGCTTCCTTTAATTTTGAGAAAAATCTTTTGTCTTGTTGTGTCAAGTACAATCTCTTCATTCTGCAAAACAGTCAGATTTCCTTTTAATTAAAAATGAAAAAGCTAGGCAGCCAAAATTCAAATTGCAGATTACGAGAGTGCCCTCTCGTGGCTTCGGTTCCTTTCCAAAGTGGCAGAGCACAGGGGGATGCTCTGCCTGTGCAAGCCTTGCCTGGTACAACAAACACCTTTATTTGTGTGAAGTGAAATTTGCCCTGGATTTTGTGAAAATTAAGCATTTAGATGCTTTCATGTGTCATGCATGATACTATTTTCAGGAATAGGGAATAGAAGCTCCCAAATAGAGGCATAATAACAAAATATCCTGAAACCCTACCCTGCTTCCCACTAAACAGTGACAGTGACTGTCCTCGGGAGAGTTGTGCTGTTTGTTCTGCACCCAGAAACCGGTGTCAGCTTTGTGGCTGCCTGTCTTGGAGTTTTGCTGTAAAAATCACTTGAGAAATCTCCTCACTAATTACCACGGTTCAAATTTAGTTTAAAAAAAAAATAGATGGTGTAATGGTCAGGAAGTTGCTCTGGAATTCTTTGTTACCCTGTAGGATGCTTGGTTTTTCAGGGCAAAGTCATCAGCATACCTACCTCTGATCTATCTTACTGAAAGAAAAATTTATACAAGCAAAGAGTTTGCAGATGCTTTTCCTGGCTATTGTAGCCCCCCACCCCCTTTAAGTTTTTTAATAAAGAGAAATGCAGCTTTTCAGAGGGTCTTTCTTGTGCAAACAAATGAACCATACTGGTGTGTCTAGCACTGCTTCCTTTTTCTGAAGGAGCTCGGAGAAAAACGCTGTCTACCAAAGCATCTTCAAACTGGGTGAACCTTTCTGTCCTTAGTATTTAATTGGAAGAGCCAGATTAATTTTTTAATCAGGAGAATTTATTGGCATCTTAATGTAGCAGCAGTATCTTTTACTTTCTTTTGCTGTTTATCTTCTGTCTTGCAAAAGTCATGGTTTTGCTGCACTAAATCAGGGAGCCAGGAGAGCCATCAGAAAACAGTTGGAACCTGCATCCCCACTTTCATGTTGCTTTTGCTTTCTGCTTGAAGGTTTGAAGAGCACCACTTTACATCTGTAACTTCAGGTCTAGTACTCTATGTTCCCTAATATTTTCTTCCTATCTATATCCCTGTACCTAAGAATGAAAAAGAAAAAAAGAATAAAGAAATTCAGTTAAAGAAAAAAGTTTTTCTGGAGGCAAAAGGAGGGAGAAATAGAAGAAACAGGAAAACCCTTTCCTGCAGGGATCTCAGCATCTCTGAATGTGAGAGTCCAGATTCAGGCTGTCTAATTTTAGATACCTCTGAAATGCTGAAGTTAGCAGCAGTGCTGCCTTAGGCTCTTTCTGCAGTAAGTGGAGAGAGGGGCATGGCTGAAGGGCAGCTCAGCCCACCTGGAATCTCAGTTGCATCCCTACGCCTCTGTCTTGCTGCTAATTGTCTATTTTGGGCCCTATAATAGCTGAAATTAGTAACATCCAGTTCTAAAGTGCCAGCCAAATTCCACAGCATCTTGCAGAGAAAGACCTTTTTTGTTAAGCAGAAGACTCCTACTGGTGTCAAACAGGAGGTGGGACTCCTCCTTGGTAATTCTTCTGTTTGGAATCCCTAAACAATGTAGAAATGTGCTTGGAGTCAGTATTTCTAAAGCACAGTCTTTTTTTCCTTGCAAGTGTGATTAGTCTGTTTGCAGGCTTCATATGGAACTTTCCCCAAACAGGATTTTCCACAGTCCATGTCTGATGGACAGGGTTTGGTGCTGCTGAAGTCTGGAGGTGGAGGATGTTTACGTTTGCAATTACATCCATATTTTGTACATTTTAAATTACGTATTTTTGATAAGTTTTCTTCTGAGAAAGTCACACATGATCAGCAAATGGTGCTCTCAGCAGTGATGGTACCATGACATAGTTCTGCTGATGTAAGGGTATCATGCACATTTTACCCAAAAGATCAATTTAGCCAGTAGTCTCTTTTGTCTGCTTAGGAATTGTATCAAATAGATAGCACGTTCCAGCCAAATAAACTGGATTTACAGCTCTGCTGGTTCACTGAAGTCCCACACTGTGCACCTGAGCTGCTTCCAGGTCTCTTGACTTTCTTGTTACCTCAAGTCCATGTTCCCTTTTCTGGTTTTGTTCATATAAACATTTGTGTGGCTTTGGACACTGAGTTTTTCTTTTCTGACACACATTCTCCTTTCCCTTCCTGCTCTTGGGTCCGCTGTGACCCCTCAGCCCTCCATTCTATCAGTTTCCTTCCATCTAATCACTGTACATTGGGACATTAATAACCATCAGAAAAGGGAAAATAAATGATATATTTCTCTGTTTTTGTAACTGCAAATTCTGCCTGGTGAATCTGGTTCTTAAAATCATGCACAAAAAATGAGCTGCTGGCTTTAGTTGTTGCAAATGGCACTGCAAATCTCCACGTCCTATTTTAAAAGACTAACACTTGTGCTTGTTGCCAATTAAAGTGAAGCCAGACTGCCTTTGGATGGTGCACTCCTTGCAGCTAGGATGGTGTGTGGCACAGTGCCACGGTGCATCATCACTTCAAACGGGATGCTGTGCTAAGAATAGCCCCGGTGCCATTGAGGAAAGCGGGCTCTGCCTGCTGGGAGGTGCTGCCTCACTCTGGGCAGTGGGGCACCTCAGGCTGATTCGGGGGGCTCAGGCTTCCTGAAGAAAAAAGGGTCTGTGATTCCTCTGGGAAAGTGGAAGGCTGCTTGTTTTGGACCAAAATGTAACTATTTTTGAAGAAATATTTGCAGAAGGATGATTAGTTGTTAAAAAGGAAAAGCAGCATTACACAATTCTCAAATGATACCTGTGTTCAGGAGTTTAGCATGCATAAGGGAGGTGGCACCTTGTTCATTTTTTACCACAGTAATTCAGAACAAAAGTAATTACATGTGCTATCCTTGACTAAGTATCTCAACAAATTAATCACCCTTACTTATAATAAATCCTACCTCAGCATAGGTATTAGGGTCTCCTGTAGCTTTCCAATAGGCACTGGAGATCTCTGTGGCATTAAAGTGTACCTGGCATTTCAAAGCACTGTGCCTCTACACATATTTCTGGTAATATCTCTTTAATTTATATCCAGGACAGTTTTCTGATGTCAGAGCAGTCTTGATTAGAATCTGTACTTATTTTCTGTCTCTGCTTTCCTCCTTCTTTCATCAATCTCTGCTCTTGGGGAGTGTAATGAGGAGTACCTTCCTGTGAGTCATGGAAGGTGACAGGTTGTGCTTTACTGGAAAGTCTCATTGAGACATCTTTTGCTTCCCTACTGCATGGAGCCACAATTATGTCTGTGACTTGGTTGTAGAGGAGGATGAGTAAAGTAAAATACTGAATCATAAATAACAGTGGGCTTGTATTTATTTTGCTTTCTCATACTGAATGAATAATCTCTAAATTTTTAAGAAATTTTTAAGATTTAAACAATGATATATATTTTTCTTTTTTTGAAACTTTATATGTGTTGATGTATTGAGTAGCCAGTGAATGTGAAATTATATTTGTGCTGCCATTTATCAAAAGATTATTTGTTTTTCACTTTGAGTGTAATTAATAGCAGCAGCCTTGTTAAACTTCCTGCCTTCGTATCAATCAATAAGCACTCATTACCAAAAGCTGGACATCTGAAAGGTCTAGCATTATATAAAAAGCTGACATTTCCAAGATTGACTTTCATGCCCAATCAAGAATATAACTGTCTTACATTTAACTCCTTTAGCATTCACGTATTTTGGCATTTTTATTCCATCGTAGTACATTTTGTGAGGCTACCAGCAAGCAGAAGAGAGCAGTTTAAGGACTGACTCTCCCTTTATTTGAGTCTACTGTGTTTATACTGTCAGCTCCTTTTCCTTATTTCAGTGATCAGCATTGGTTCAGGCTGCAGACTACTTGCAGAAGGAGATTTTGAAGCAGGGCAGCAACCAGAGAGGATGGGTATGGTAAAGACAAAAAGAATATGTAGCCTCACACCAGGTTATGGACAGCATGAGCTTGTGTTTAAGTGTGCTCAGCTCTTACATTCCGAGCAAAATGAGAGATGAGAGATGCCATGTGCAAGAAGGTGAGAGAAATTTGAAACAGCAAAAGCTGAATCCTTGTCCTTGTTATGATATAAAGAAAATACATTAAGTAATAGATTTAATATCTAAGCAGAACTGTTTGGAAGAAGCAAAACAACCAGGTACTTTAAAGAAGTTTGTTCCTTTATTTTATAGAAAAAAACATGACAGCAGTCTATTAAGACTTTATAAAGTTCTGGTGCAGCAAGAAAGGACTGTTGGTATATCATTTCTTGTGGTAATAAATTTAAATGGTCTGGTTATTATTAGGATGCTAATCAGGAAGGAAGCAGAAGTCTGTCCTTTTTTCATAAAGGGGTATAAAAAAGGTTACACACTTCAAAATGCAGAAAAGACAGAAATTAAAAGCTTAAATAACTGCAAACAGCAGGGTACGTCAGTAATGGAAGGACTTCTTAAATGACTCTGACAGTTTTTGCAGGTGCACGTACTCTGTCACTTTGCCTAGTGGAGCACTGAAAAAGTTTTATGGCTCTCCTTTTGAAATTTATTAAGGGTTTCTTTCTTTCTTTTTCTTTCTTTGCAAAGTAGTCTGGACATACCCCTCCCTTGCAGTCGTTTTTATTACAGCTCCTAAAGGAAAGTCACCTATTCAAAAACATGTGTTGCTTGTTGTCTCCGTGGTTAGCTCACAGGGCTGTAAATGCTGGAGAAGGTCATTATTTACAGCCAGATATTTTCCTTCCCTTCCCCCATATCTTTTTCTTTGTATGTAAATCCTATTTTATTTAGTTTAGTTGTTGTAAGTCTCCCTGTATAATTTTATAATATACCCCTAATCATTTAAATTGGTAACAAAAACGTTTTTTCAAAGAGTTTGACCATCAGGAGCTAGGAGTTCTTGTTTTGAAGGGAGGTTTTAGGTTTATCAACTTGTCTGTTACATTCCTTTATATGATTATTTGTGCTTTCACTAACTGTTCGTAGATGTTCTGTGATGATCAATGTCTGTGATGTTTGCTGATTCTACTAAATTTTATTCAGCTCCTGTTTCTCAAATACCTTTTTTCCCCTTTTTTTCTTGAACCTTGAATCTGTCCTCTTTGAAATATTATTGTTTCAACAAATCGGCCAGTGTTATCTTGTAGAATTTTATTCACTGACAGAGCTAATTCCTCTACAGATGAACAAGTGTCAGTTTCCATTTTGTTTTCTGCAACTTCTCAACATTTTAAAGAACTTTCTTCCCTGCAAAATCTCATATTTATGTTAGTAGGAGTAAATGTGATGGCAGCATCTAATTTTGATGCAAATTCAAAGAAAATAAGAGAGGCAGAGAGGATTTTGCCCTCCAGGAGCCAGTTCCAGGTTAAAGTTCGAATTACTGAATGAATGTCATGTCAGAATTTTCTTGGGGGGGGGTGGGGAGTTACAGAGAGCATCCTAGTATTTGTAGAACACTGACAAAATCTGTAATAGGTAACACACTGAAATCCTCACAGTACAGGATTGTCAAGCTCCTTGTAGTCTGAAATTAAGGCCATATTTCTTCCCCATCAGGGACTTGTTGCAGGTTTAGGCATTTGGTGAACTGCATGATGAGATGTGGGCAGTAGCACTTCTTACTTGTGTATGATTTTCCTCAAAGTTAGCTAACACTGTTTTCCCTCTGACAAATTCCATCCATGTGTCTATAAAGTAATAGTGGCTATCCAGGGTTCACAATCTCATCAGTGCATTGATTGCCAGTATAATTAAACTTCTTATATGAAAAGTTTTTGATACAGAACAAGGATAAGAGATGTATAGTTCTGAAGACAGTCATTTGCGAAGTACAAGTGACTAGAATTCCTGATTTAAGTGTTCTGGTCAGCACAGAGACTTTTTTCCAATTATTGTGGAATTCTTTAGGCTGTTTTTGTTTGCTGAATAATAATGTGATGTAATAGGTGAGTAATCTGTACAGAAATGTGTGAATTTACAGCACACCAGCTCCTCCATGCAAAGTCCTCTTGGGTTGCTCTGAGGTTGCACTGTGTTGGAATTAATTGTAATCCACAGTAAATTATCCTGCATTCTTAGTGCAAAGTTTCTGATCTGGATATTAATTACTGTGCAGTCCTGCACAGCACCATAACATAAACATAGCTGTGTAAAGAGACTCCCAACTTCTTTTGTATTTACTACTTCAGAAATTAATTTTTCTTCATACTCAATAGACCACGTGAACCAAAGCTTGGCAAATATTGCTACCAGAAAGTATTAAACCCCAGTGCTTTTTGTGATGTGCTTTCAAGAAAGGGTAGCTGGTAGACTTGAGTGATGCTTTTCCTCCAGTATCCAGTCTTCTGCTAATCAATGCATTGCATAAATAATAAGGCACTCCAGGCTTTGCATAAATAAGGAGGCCCTCCACAGGCCATGAAGAGAAATGGTTCTCTTTAATTGGTGATGCTTGAGGACTTGGAACAACCTTTACAAGACTTGATCAATATGTGGTTTTCCTCATCAAGTGCTCAGAAGCCTTAATGAGTAAAGTGGCAGCTGGTCCCCAACTAAGTAATGCTCAAATAGAAAAAAAATAAACAAACTTATAATGTTAATTGTCCTTCCTCCAGACTCGTTTCAACCAGCGCCTCAGTAACCAGGATATTGCCTTGGATGAAGATGATGATGATGAAATTGAGAGAACAAGCAAGTAAGAAGCCTGTTTGGATGTGTTATGTATGTACAGGAGAGAGGGTAACTAGTGTTATTCAGCAAAGTGGAGTTCAAGTGACACATTTTTCTCATGTCCAGGCTGCTAGCTCAATTCTTGATTTAGATGATGTCAAGTAGGTTAGGATTTATATCTGCTTTAAAAAAGGGACAGGCTATTATATCTTTTCTTTTATTATTTGTAGTGTCCAGAAAAGCTTGATATAATCCTTAGTCTTCACAGCCTCCATATAAAAGGGCTACATACACAAAGAAACAGTGAAATATTTGTCAACATGGTGGGCAGTGACCTCAGCTAACCTATTCTTTAAGGCTGGTGTTGTGGCCATGACAATGGGACATTTTTTGAAGGGTCTGAAAGACAAATAATGCCTTGGCAGTTTTATATTGAGGTTTTCCTATGTGAGAACTAAAGGAAAACTGTAAGTTGAGGCTTAAGCTGCATTGAGGCATTTTCTGAATTCAGGAGTCGATTCTTGATAATGAACATCTGGATATAAACCAGAAAGGACATTGAAAGCAAAATCAAGCAGCTTAAGCTGTGATATAGTAGAGAAGAGGGAGCTAGTGAAGTGTTAAAAGGTTATAATGAAAATATGGAAAGGATGAGCCATGGAAAACAACCTTTGTAGCAGTATTGATAGACAGAGGTAGAAAAAGAATGGGGATCTGAGCTATGGGTATTGCAATGAACAAGAGAGGAAATAAGAGACAAAAGCACCAGTTCTCCTTGCAGTACTTCAGTAAATCTGCCCATGTGATGGAGGAGGAGTTGTAGTAGGAGAGTCCTGCCACTAGAACAAAGTATTTGGCTAGGCCAGGAGGCAGCTAATGGTAACTGCATCTCCATCAACACTGTATCTGTGTTCAGAAACATTCTTGAGTAGAAAGATATTCCAGGTTTATTTTCCTGTTCAAAGGTTTTGAAATGCATTCTCCTATGTCCTTTTAGAAGTGGCTATAATAAAATGGGTTTTATGTTCTTATCTGATGGAAAAGTTTTGTTTTCAGGTTGTCATCAGAAGACAGTGAAGAAGCTTCTGCCTACTTTTATGATAGTGATGGTTCTGGTGAAACTGGAATAATTCAGAATCAAGGAGAAATGGACTTGCTTGGAGAGATTCTGGACACGCTGAGTACACACAGTTCAGATCAAGGAAAACTCTCAGGAGCAAAGAGCCTGGATTTCTTTAGATCAATGGATGACATTGATTACAAGACGGCGGTTAGTCTCCTGCTTTCATTTGAAAACCAACCCAAGTCCATTTGCAGTGGAATCCTGCACTTGTGGAATGAACAACGTGCAGCTCAGACACTGCAGCACAGTCCTTAGAATTGCTGATGTGTCTTCCTGGGGCTGTATATAACAGTACACTCATGCTGGCCACTGCATTGTGGCCAGGCAAGAAATTGCCCAGGTTACTAAGTCATCTTGGAACAGTACTTTTCCCTTAAAGTAGTAACCACATAGAGAGCTGTGAACAGTATAATAATTTACCTAATCAAATAGTTTAATATTATATTTTTTTTTCCTGTAAAATCTGATATGCCTTGAGCTGGTTTAGGATTCTTTAATGCAGTTTAGAAGGCATTTTCATTTTCACCTTGTAGACTTAGACTAGTCATAGTGATATGATGATGTTTCCTTCTTGATTTAAGTCGTGGGATCCAGGTGGTAATTGCACCTGAAACACTGCTAGAATAGTACTCCAGAGTTTTCTAAGGGGGCTACTTGTTCCTATTTTAGGTAGAGTTGTACTGGTCCTTTAGTGTAAACACACTGCTTGCCTACAGTTTTAAAACCCTCACCAAGTCACTGCTGTGGTATTTGCCAAAAAAGCTTATTGTTTTTGAATTCCAGCACATATCAGCTGTCCAATGCTTACTTTTTGCTGAAAGGGATCCTATAGTAGAAGATTTGTTACTGGAGCACAGAAAATTGAAGTAAATATTTATAAAGCTTGTAAAATTTTATATTATGAGTATCACACAGTGGTTAGATTAATAAAAGGCCCAGTTTTGTTTGACCGAAAATCTTTAATACTGAAAATTGATATAATTAATTATTGAAGCAAAGAGGAAATACCATCTGGTTTTAGTTTTAGTCCCCCTGCCTCTCATATTATGGGTACAAACGAGAAAAGTGTGTCTTTGTTCACTGTCAAAACTACTTGTGCCAAGACTGAATGGACAGAGGAGACAGAAGTCCTTCCACTTTGTGGTACCAGTGGCAGTCCTTAGGCTAAGAGCCAGTGTTCTGTGAGGAAATGTAAAAACACCTGGCCTTGCATTGTGTCTGGGGTAGTTGTTTTGTAACACTGAGCTCCAAAGGGAATCCATTATTTAGGAATATATCGCTTCCAGTACGTGTGCTTCAAAAATACCAGTGTAGAGATGTTTCTTGTGACATTAACTATGAACATGTGGTTTTTTTCTTTCAGAACAAGTCAAATGCACCTAGTGAGAGCAACCTTACCCTGCTCTGCAGCAGTGCTAATGAGCAGGCAGAGTGGAACCTGGGCCAGGATGACAGTGTCCTCCATGGGAAGCAGCTCCCCCCATCACCAAGGAAGCAAGTTTCTTCTGCTGGCCAGAGCGAATCTCTCTCAAAGGTGGAAGAAGAAAAGAGTGGCAAAACCTTTACCACTGACAAGATGGGCACCACTAGTTTGACATCCCTGTCTCCAGTACAATCAAGTGCCCAGTTTGCTTCCCTAGAAAGTTTCAAAGCAGGCTTTTCTTCCTGTCAGTATGCAAAGCCTAATGAAACACTAAGCAATACCTCAGAAGATCAGCTCCCAGCAGGTCTTGCTCAACAGCCATCCATTCTGGTCCCTTGGGAGAAAGCTGGGAAAGAAGGAGATGAAACTCCAGAAGAAGGTGGACTTCTTCAAGAAGTGGTGTCATTGTGTAAACTGAATTCTGCTTTTCACTATGGTTTAAATATTTCAAAGGATAGCTTATCCAGCAGTAGCAGTGGAAATAAAACGTAAGAAAAGTATGAGAAGAGAAACTTGACTCCCATCAGATGTTAAAGGGAGACTACTCAGGACTCCATATAACTCCATATAACATGATAACCAAAAAAAAATGAAAAGGAATAAGATCTTCAGTTATAAAAATAATTCTCTTCAGTTGAGTATGCATTTTCTGCCATTGGACATCCGCTTCTATGTTTACTCAGTTCATTTGTTGGCTGTAGTTAGGTCCACAAAATGGAACTAAATATATGAATGCACTCTCAAATCAGGTACTAGTTAGTCTCTGTGTTAAAAATACAGCAAGTGTATGGTGCTTCCTAGCACTTGCTTCTGTAAGCAGCAAGGGTCTCGCCTAAAGGTAGCCAGGTTTTGAAGGTACTGTGTTAATCCCATTAGCATGAAATGAACCAAGCAATCTGATTTGTCTGAAATGTACAAATGTTAATATTTGTAATGAATAATAATTGCCTTAATCTTTTGAGAAGGGGTTTAACTGTCTTAGAAGATGAATGCAAATCTACAAAACAGCAATAATGATTTTCCATGGCAGGAATTTGCTTCAGCAAAGGTGGGGGGAGGGAAGGAGATTTTTTTAGATTAAGGAATTTCTTGTGACTATAACTTGGAACTTACTCCAAACTAAAACTGTGGCTCTGTCTTTCAGACTTCAAAAAGATAGCACGTGGTTTTTTCTCTTCTATGAAGTACATGAAGTGCTGAATTATAATGTGACGTTTATTGACTTCTGTTTACAACTAAGACACTTTAAAGACACATTATCAGTTTCCCTAGGTAGACTAATTCACCTAAAAATTCCCAGAAAGGAAAGTGTAAGTGGAATTGATAGATTTCTATTCTTTTTTTTTAATTTTCTGCAGTTTAATAGTTGGAAAACTAATTTGTGCCTAATTTGTAACACTAGAAAGCTAAATTTACAGATTCAGTTTGAGACTGCATATATCCAACTCTTGTTTTAGCCAAGATGGACAACCAAAAACTTATTTCTAAATTCAATGAAGAAGAAGAAACAGTTCTGATGTATAATGGATTTAGAACAAGCATTTGTCCTCCTTCTGGCAGTATTCCTGATGAATATTTGGATATTTAAAATCTGAACATTTTTAATGCTATATGGAGCAGCTCTTTAATTTTTAAAATTTTCTTCATCATTTCTTTTTCCACTTCACCATACATACCTTGTCTCCACAACAGCTCAGGACAGAAAAATTAATCTGTTTCAGCAGATTGGAATCATCAGCTTTGAGGGATATTTGTGGTAAAGTTGGTAGAAAGAGCACATGGGTATAAAATGAACCCTGCCTGTGAAGAATGTTCTCCTGCTTTTCTAGGTCATGAAACCATTTTTCTTTCCCACTTTGGCATGAATGATTTCTGTTAATCTCAGCCTAGGCCTGAGTGAGCCCGTTCCTGGGGCTGGTATTTGGGTCAGATTGTGCTTTAATATCTTAACAGTAGTTTGTAGCAGAGTTTCATATCAGTTGCCTCACTGAGATTTATGAATTCATTTACCTTCTAGCTGACACAAATGGGAAGGTTTTTTCTGGCTGCTTTCTTGCAAGGCAGCTGACCTAAGGGAATTGCTCCCTGTCATGGCAGAGACACGTTTGGAACCTCACCAGAGAGGATTATTAGGGTGAGACCTGGGGTTTGTTAGTGTGGAGTTTCATCTTCTTCCAGAATGAGAAGGGCTGGGCCAGTCCTTACCACTGAGCATGAGCCTCCAGAATTAATTTTTCTTAATCAGTGCAACAAAGCTAAAAGGTTGTAAAAGTGCAGATCTTGCAGAAATATCTGTGTCTGATCAAGCAGGAGCATTTTCGAGGGCATCTGCATTGCTGAAGAACCTCAGTGTTCCAGAGTCAGCAGTTGTACATCCAGAGGTCTGTGCTCCAAACTATTTGTTTATCCTTTGGTTTCCTCTTGTGCATCAACATGATATGTTGTGAACTTTTTTAATAACAAAAAATGTTACTTGGCAAAATATTTTGCACTATTAGAAATCAAAAGCATCATAAAAATAATGAAAGTCTTCACTCTCAGCTTTCCAAGTGGGTCAGGCCAGGTGCTGTTTAGATTGGACAAAGTGTCATCTGCTGTTGAGATGACAAAGCTCCAGAGCAACTTGGTAGTTCCTTGTTTAAAGCTGGCATTAATAACTTGAGGGCATCCTTCTGCCTTGCTGGTACTCAACATTGCCCAGCATTGTGCTGCAGCTGTGTCTGAGGAGACAGGCAATACACAGGTTCTTGTAGCACATCTCACTCCTTCTCATTCATCTCCTTGCATTTTGGGATGAGAATTTCAAAGTTCACCTTTTCTTTTCCTCTGCACCTCACATGATGTTTCTATCCATGGTTCAATCTAAGTTGCTTTTTCCCTTCATTATTAAAGATGCTAAACAGTATCAATGTTTTAAGGAGGAAAATAGGAAAAAAACCCAGAAATTATGGCCATCATTACTTTCAAAACTATCAAACACCTAAGTCCAGGAATGCTGCCAGAAAGTGGTTTTCAAAAATTACTGTCTAGTACTGGCATAAATCTTACTGGCTTTACATAAGGATTAGACACTGAACAAATTATAACATAGGTTGTCCCATTCTCAGCTTTGTGAAATAAATATGGAAGCCATGTGAGACTGCCAGTATTCTTAAGTTTGTATAAGGATCACAAAATTGAAGGATTGATAGTGGAATCTTTCAAAATTAAGGCATTATAGTAATAATTCACTGCTTCATAGAGTGAAAATGCAGGCTGAAAAGAAGTAAACAGTTTAAATAAAAGATGGTAATATTCAACTTAGAATTATTTTAATTTCAGTCAAAATGTTTCTGTGCTTATGCTGCATTGTTTCCTTACTATTTACAAAGCTCATAGTTTGTTTACAATCATTAAATAGTATGTCTTTTTTGGTTTTGAACCTTGTATGGGTTCAGATATAGCTTAGTCTTATATATATATATATGTTGATTTTAACTGTAGGTACATTTTTTACTCTGTAATATACAGAATCTTTTCCACTTACTATCAGTGATCTTTTAAAAAGGCTAATATTTGTGCCTTATTTAAATAGAATTGCCAGTTACCAAATAGATAAGAGTCCAAACTGGTATTTCTGGTTCAACACTCTTGTTCTCTGTCCTTGTGATAATATAAAACTGTTTATTGGCTACATATGCAGTATTTTTAGTACCACAGTGGGTTCTATATTAAGATAAACTTTCCAGGTCCAGTACTTTGCAAGTTTTATACTTGTATGCTTTTTATTTGTGGAAATCCTTCTAGTGTCTTTGAAATTCATCAACGTTGATCGCCAGGTACTGATGAGAACTGAATTCTGCTCAGTCAGAGCTCCTGAGGTCTTCTTCAGAGGCATCTCTTTTCTTCAGGATCTCAACAATCTTCCCATTTCTCCTGTTTAAGGGAGATACCAGGTTATTTGATTAAGCTTTTTGGTCTGTTATTTACACATAGGAACAAATTTCCGATGTAGAAAGTCAAACCAGGACTTGAAATTAATATTTTTGAGTTTATTTTGCATAGATGTCTGCCTAAAATGAGCCGTATCACTCATCTGGTTTAGGAGGAAAAAGTAAGGGCAGTGGAAGGACAAAGGGATTCCTGGATGTTCCAGTGCAGTGTGGTGAAGCAGAGCCTGGAAGTCCACAGGAGAGATAATAGCTTTGTAAAAATCCAGATTTCAGTTCTAGCTCAGTTACAGTGGTTTCCAGCTCAGTCATGTAAGTAAAAGTAATATTGCCTGTGGAGTTAACTCCCTGTGGGATTTGCAGAATGGATGATATGTTGTCCCAGTCAAAGCCTTCCCATTCACCTGTATGGAGATGTAAGGAGGGAAACTGCAGATACCAGGGAAGGACTGTAGATGCAGAGGTGATCCCTACCCACCCTCTATGCATGCAGAGGGCAGCCTGTGTAGAATAGGCAGTGGTTTGCTCTTCCATCTCACATATTTGGGCATCATGTAGTTCTGAAAAATAGACTTGTTCTGAAGAAAAAATGTAGTTGTAGAAGTTGTCCTAGAAGTTGTTGACTGAACCCTCCCTTGTCATTTAGCATTTCAGTGGTGCTGCTGCTGTTGGGGTGGGATCATCAGAAGCACTTGACACTGGCTGAAGTCCCCTCTCAGGCATTGCAACACAGACTTCAGGCAGAGTTGTAGACAAGTGCTGGGTGCTTCTGAAAATCCCACCCAATCTATTAGAAGAGTGTTCTAGACCTTAAATTTTTCTTTTAGATGTCTTTTCAGGTTTTAGGATGAGCTAGTTTACAACCTCGTGTTCTTGTAACCAATGTGAAGTCTAGGCAAAAGAACAGTTAAATCAGGCATTTAAAACAGCTTCTCTTTATCCACCTACAGTCAATAATACTCAGTTCTACAGAACAATTTTTTGTTGGTGCAGCTGTCTAATAGAATTACTAGGAGCATCTAAAATACTTTCTCTATGCATGTAAGTAATCAAAAAAACATTTCATGCAACAATCAAGTGCCAGCATGAGGCCCTTTTGCAAATGCCCCCTGTGTAATCCTGACTGTACCCTGTCCTGCAGGAAGAACCCCTAACCATGGACCTCCCTGATTCCTCAGGGAGAGCTCAAGAGGAGCTTTATTTCCAGGAATTAGCATCTTCTCCACTGGCACCAGCCTCCTGTCCAGGTGCTGTGAGACTCTAGCCAGTGTATTCCCAGCAGCCTGGAATTTCAGGCTAGACAAATGTGGCTAATAAAGTGAAACAGCTTCCTTATTGCAAAGTTCAGGATAGTGAAGGCTGTCAGTTCCCATGGTATTGCAGTGAATCTTTGAAGAATGAATGTAGAAATAATTGCACCAGCAAAACCAGTATGAATGGTGATGTGACTTGTGTTCAGTAACTTTGCTGCTGCTATGAGGCGTGTCTGTCTCTGCCGGGTGTTGTTCACTTGTTAGCAGAATCTGAGCTGACCAGAACGTGTCCTCATCTTCACCCCAGGAGCATGGACCACAGCTGGCCTAGAATTCATGTTCCTCAGGGTGTTGAACGTTAAGGAATGGAAAGGGATGATACAGTTTGTTTGTGCAAAGCCTCCTTGGATCTGTTTTGCAATATCTGTTCCACAGTTTCAGTCAGTGGCCAGTTGAAAGTACCTGACAGGTCTTTCTGAAAGCTGCTTCACTTATTCTTTTAGAGTTTCCTGTTGAGTCCTCAGCCACCTTAGTCTAGAGGGGCCATCCACAGCCCATGGAGTTGGCAGGACCATTGCCATCCTCTGCTGGGTTGGAGTATGAAGCAGGTAACACAGTTGGAAGTTAATCCAAGGTGTACTGTACTAAAGGGTACTCAGTTAAATTGTACTATTACTTAGGTCAATATTAATGACACTTGTGTTTAGAATCCAGTAACAGTATTAGCATCTGAAAAATAAGTTGAGTTCAAATACATTGACATTTATTATGCTTCAGTGTGAATTAACATTCTTTATGTTAAAAATAAGGGAGAAGCTTGGTTGGGAGGGGGAAATGAGTTGACTTTCAAATCTTCAGTGAATTTTGTGCAATATTTCTCCTTGTTTTAAAGTAATTTAGTAATTTAGTAGTGCACATCTGCTTTCAAGCAGATCCATGAAATTGTATTTTTCAGAAATATGTAAAATTACATGTAGCTTTGAAATATGGTTGTATGATAAAAACATGAAGAAATATATTCTAATGAGGCAAATGTATATTTCTAGTGACTGGGAGTGATTATGGATGTCACATTCTGTAGAAATAATAAGGCCTAAGCCAATGTTCACATACCAGTAGTTCCAGATAACTCTTAAAAAACCTGGTTAAATTGAAGTAAGGTTAACTATTAGAATTTATGATGTTTAGTTTATGATTTGGATCGCTTGCTTATCATGGGGTAAAAAGTCCTGCTTTTCAGGACCAGCAATGAGATGAGAGTTCATAGTGATGATGACAAGAATTTAGTTTGTGACATCCCTAATTATCATAAGTCATTACTTAAAACATCTACTAATGTTGCCAGTATTCTTTTAAGTTTTTGTAAATTAATGTCTTTGTATATTGATGTACATTTTCTTTTAACCTTTGTTTTTTCCTTGAGACCTTCTTTAAATTAATATACTTGAATGAGGCAATAAAGCACTGTGGAAGAGCTAATCTTGATGCAGCTTGCACACAAGCACATCACGTCTGTTACTTCATGATTTTTGAGGAGGAAGAGCAATTTAAAATGCTTAGATGTTTGGCAAACTGTCAGATTGTGTTTGTTAATTTTAAATCTGTGTCAGATATGATGAGAAATGCCTCGACACGGAACAAAGCAGAATCATGTATCTTGATGCTTCTAATTCGGTTTTTTTTTCATAATTTTTTTCTGTGACCCTTGAAAACCATTCCAAATAATGCCCCTTATTGTGAGCCTTTAATACTTTAAAGAGAGGCACAAATTACAGGACACATGGAGATTCTATTGATGATTGTGAGATTAAAAAAACCTCACCAAACAACCAGCATTGTCTTTACAGTTTTAAAAATTTAGTTAGTTACTGACCTTTTAACAAAACTAGAGCCAAATTTACTCCATGCTTTTGCACCTTCTGGACTACTGTTCAAAGTCATCTCGAGAACTGTAATTCTGACCTTAGACTACTGTTAGTAGTGCACTGTCTAGATGTACTAAGTGAGCTGTGATGTGTGGTGTGGTTTGTTTTTTTTTTTCCTTCCAAAGTTTGTGGCATCAGTAGAAGTTTTCGGTGAATTCCACATTACCATAAAGTGCCCAACACTGTATTATAAAATAAAATTTAACAATATCAAAATTCTTTGGGTGATGCAGGTTCTTGTTTGATGGGTTGATCTGAGCAGCATTTTCATCTTATCATTTTCAGCTTATCAGGCATGAAGATTAAAATGATCCTGTATTATTTTGGAAGTTTTTCTCCATTGAATGAACATTTCATTTTCTCAAATATAGAGAAAGCAGAATGTGTTTTCTTGAATGCAATAATGAATTGATTAGTGCAAATATTAAATGTTGATGTCTTTTGAAATTCTAGTGGTATTTTAAAAACCTTAGCTAATCATTCCTTTTTGTTAAACAGCTTTTCTTGGGCTCTAGATCTTCAAATTATTGCCGAAAAAGTAGGTATATTATCTTTTTCATAGGTTAAGAAATCAACATATTAAGGACAAACAAGCCAGAAGAAGGTACAGTAATAATTGATGGGTGCTGTGGTTTGAACCTTTCACATTAGATATTTTTAAAAGTAATAATTGTGATCTCACCAACTATTTTTGTGCTGTTCAGCCAAGTATTATCAGAGGTTAATATTGATAATGATCTCTTGGGGATCTTGCTGGTGAGGGAGGAGGGGTGCCTGACCTGCTGTGATAGCTGTGCTGGGATGTGATGGGGGGTCAGCCTGTGCTGCTGAGAGGTGCTGGCATCTCCCCTTTTTGCAAAGCTGGGCATCCCCTGCTCTTGTTCACCTGCCTTCACTGCCCTCCTTGCTGCTGCTGGGGAGAGGCTGCTGCAGAAGCATCTCTGGGCTTTGGGGGAGGCCGGGAGGACGATGGAGGAAGGTTTTATCTGGGCAAAAGGACATGTGAGGGCTGAGGTGACCCTGGCTGCCCTCTGCTGCTCCATCCTTCTCAGGGGGAGGGCTCCTCACTCTGCCCCAGCTCCATTGTGGAGGAATTCCTCCATGGGGGGTGAGGGGATTTCTGCCCCCATGGATCTCCCTGGGCTGCAGGGGCACAGCTGCCCCACCATGGGCTGCACCAGGGGCTGCAATCTCTGCTCTGCCTCCTGGAGCAGCTCCTGCCCCTCCTCACTGACCTCGGTGTCTGCAGAGCTGCTGCTCTCTCGTACTCTCTCCTCTCTCACTGTTATTGCACAGGGTATTTTCCCCCCTTGATCTCTTACCCCAGAGGTATTGCCAGTGTGGCTGATCAGCTCAGCCTTGGCCAGCTGTGAATCCATCCTGGAGCCAGTTGATTTTGACTCCACCAGACATGGGGGAAGCTTCTCACAGAAGCATTTAATGTAGTTGCAGGCGTGTGACTATAATTAAGATGGAATTCTCCATTGAATGGCTATGCAGTTTAATCTGATCTGTTATTGACTCTTCTATATTAAAAGCATTTTGATACCTTATGCAGACCACCCATAGACACTATGGTTTTAATATTTATGTAGTCAATCCACAACTGATGAGAAAACTACAAATTATCTTGATAAAAACAACAAGGGTATGATTTTAACACTTGCCATTAGACCTGTGCTAGCTTACTGCACCAGCAGAGTGATAACAGCCATGAAGCAAAGGTGGTAGCAAAGGGATCCTCACTGCTAGATTAAGCACAGCACATCTTGTAGTCATTCCTTTGACTTTCCAGTAGATATGCTCACATTTTTTCACCTGTTAAAATGATAGCTGTGAAAACAACCTTTTTGTCATAGGTCCAGATTATGAGTCACTTGAGGACATTATAAAAACAATCTTTGCAGAAGGAGCAAGAAGGAATGAAGCCTTTCAGGTAACGTTCTCCTGTTTTCCTTAGTTTTTTATCTCAAGGCACTGAGAGTGTGGTTGCAACTTGCATTCTGTGGATGTTTAAGTTCTTCCAAATCCAAGAATGAGAAAGGTGATAAGAAGAGGCAGTGCATGTTAAGTTGGCAGATTTTACACAGATGGTGCAGCAGGACTCTTCCTGTCGATACAATATGAAGTGTTTGAGAAAAACTCAGAGAGGTTTCCTGTACCAGCCATGTGGTACCTGGGTATGAAAGCTGGCTCATGTATTAGGAGTTGTGTCATTTGAGGGAAGAATGCAGTTCAAAGCACTGACTGACTGGGGACTTATTTAGAAGAAGAAATCAGAAACTCTCCTATTCATTAGTAACTTCTTGGTTGTGCTTCAAAAGCAGGTGAGAATTGCTTTTGCAACTCACTTTTACTTCCACACAGTGCAGCTGCAGCCTATCCTGAATGATGGACAAAGCATTTCATTTTCATTCCAGAACTCACTGTGTGTTAACCTCATGTTCACAAAATGAAAAATAACTTTATCAAATTCGAGGATTTAGATTTTTATTTGATGTGACAAGCAATAACAACAACAGCAACAACAAAAACCTAAGCAATGCCCGGAGTGTTGTTGTGGGTTTGCTGGTATTCAGATAAAGCAGAGTCGAGTCTGTGCAGATTTTTACCAGTCAGAAAAAAATGCTAACAGCTTCTTGCACTTCAAAAGCCCAGAGGCAGTCAATCCTGTTGGAAATTCTGTATGAAACATAAACAAGTACTAGTTCTAAAAGCAAAGTTTGGGCAGCACGTTTGGAATATGCTATGGGCTGTATATTATTTCTTTTCTGTGACTGCCTGTTTCACATTTCTCCTGAAAGTCGAAGGGCTGGGCTCCTGATGCTGTACTGCTCCACTATTTTTTTATTTTTGGGTCTGCTTCTTCTCTCAAATAATAGTCACTGAAAGACTCGGAACAAAGCAGCAACAAGCCCTACCATACAACTCTGAAAAAGAAAGCTACAGTGGCCTACAAAGAATCTACTAGACTTGGTTGTGAGGCTTTTCCTATTAGGTCTGTTATCTGTTTTTAATTGTTAAGTCCTAAACTACTCAGTTTCATGGATGAGACACAGTAGAGATGTCCTTTGCCATGTACAGCTTACACAATACTCATTTCTCTACAAAAGTTTGTTTTCCAGCTGTGTATAATTCTGTGAATAACTCAACCAAATTGTGGTATTCTGCCTTTAAATGTGCTTTAGAAGTTGTAGTTACAGCAGAAAGTTCAGTCCTGCCTACAGACCTCAGCTCAGTTCCATCCTTGCATTGGCTCCACATTCAGTAATACAGCACTGCATGGAGTCAGCCGTGTTCTGGTCACTGTTCCTTTTGAGAAAATAACCTGTTAATATAGTACCACCTGTTTAGCAATGAGAAGGATTATGTACTTAAAATGTTCAGCTGAATAATACATACAAACATCTGACATTTGGCCTGCTCTGAGAATAGGTGACATGCTTATTTAACGATTTCAGAAATGTTAAAATGGTGAGGTAGAAATTAAAATGTCATTTTAAAATAATATTTGTATTTAACTTATCTGATTCAGTCCTATTCTACATTTCCCCTTGGCATATTCGTACTGGGGGTCACAGTAGCAGTCTGACACCACAGATACTTTGAACGATATACTGAACATTGTTGGCATTTCAGCCTAATTAGTTGCATCCTATTTTGTGATTTGTCTTTGATCCTTTGGGTTGCTGGCCTAGGATTTTTTTTAACCTTTTTTTTTATGCTCATCATTGTCTCATTTTAAATGTCAACAGCCCAGTATTTGTGTAATTGGTTTTTTCCCCTTACTTCTTTTCTCCCCAGTGTCAGAAAATTTGACAAGCGATTTCTACATCTCAGGCAGGCTACACAAGAAAAATACATCCCAGGACTGAGTGACAAACACAAACTAATTTAGTCTGTGCAGGTCCTGAGTGCAGGCACATATTTTTCTGACCAGTGGCCACTGTTAACCATAGTTTTGAACCAGAGTGATCTTCTCTGGGACTGGTTTAATTGTTTGTGCTAGCACTGGGCCATGCCAAAAGGCAGATCTCCATCTTCTCTGTTGGGCTCATTTCTCATGCAAAAACCTGCTGGAGCTTCCTTCTCCCTGGGGTCAGCTTTATCATGCTTGTCTATGATCCTGCCACAAATCCCTCTGGAAGAAAAAGCTTGGTACTGGGCTTGTTCAACTGGGCATTGAGGTTTTATACATTCCAGAAGGAAAGTCTCAAACTGCTGGATTTAAATGTTTGCTTTAAAGGACCCTCACTTGTGCCCATGGGAATATTTAAATCTCTGGAAGAGCTGCAGTCCCTGGCACGAGGATGCACTGCCAGAAGCTGAGGGACAGGAGCAGTGCACCTCCTGCTCTTGTGGTTTGCTTCCCTGCTTTGTCACTGGGCTGTCAAGGTCACTCATTGTGTGGGTGTTTGTAGGTCGTTGTAGCCAAGGTGTGAAGCACTGTTCCCGCAGTGCTGCTGCAGCCTGGGCTCCTGGTGCCCTGTCCCACTGGACGCCCACAGCTTGTTACACAGGCATCCTCTCCCTGCTTGCTGAGGAGGGATCAGAAGCAGTTAAGGCCACATGTATTTGTTTAAACTGTTCTATCCTTCAAGCAAAACTACGTGGAAACTCCTCAGGTCTTCCCTGAAGACTTACACTTCCCTAATGTGGCTCACAATCGTGCAGTTACCTAGGGGTAACACTGGAATTCCTGTTACTTGTGTGCCAGCTGTGGGGAACACCAGAACTCCTGTTCCCTGTGTGCCAGCTGTTCTGTATGTGCCAGCTGCATGGGAGATGCTCAGCTTTTTGTTTTGTGGGGCAGAAAGCAGCTCTAACAAAATCTAACAAATTTCTAACACAAGGCTGCCCCGTGCCCACACTGCCTGGGCACTGCAAACACAGGAGTGCAGGGGCTGCTGGCACAGGTGACAAGGGCCACAGCCAGCACAATGTGGTCACCTTGCCTTAGGGTGGCCCTGCACAGCCCTTCCCTCCCACTCCTCCCCTGCTGCTGCTGCTGCTGAATCTGTGCTGCCAAGAAGGCTTAGTGCAGGTGCCAAGTGAAACTGAGTGGGTTTAAATTGGAAACACACATTTTTGTCAGCGCTGGTTATTACAGTACGTGCCAGTGGAAATTGCGCTTTTGCTGGAGCTACAGGTGGAACCTGAAAGGTCACACACAATATTGAGCTGAGGAGAATGGCATGCTTCAAATGGTGCCACGAGGAGCATGGAACCAGATGAAGGCCTGTGTGGCTTTTCTCTGATCAAAAAAGATGATTTAAAGCCATGATTTGGACATGCCCACCCCCGTGGTGCTTGACAATGTTAGATGGATTGCTGGGGAAGGAATTGCTTTGTCAAATGTCTCTGGGGAAAGAAAAATCATGGCCTGATAAAATGAGAAATTAAAAGCAACATTCGTGAAACCAAGTCAAAAAACAGGAAAGTTGCTCAAATTGGTTGCAATATAAAATCTCCCAGTACATTTTTATCCAATAAATATAATTTGAAAGAATGTAAACTCAGAAAAATCACGCTTGAATTGAGACCTCTGCCTGGCCTTCAGTACTTCACCTGTGCCTTGATTCATAATTTATGCTCTGGCTTTTCGCTGTGCAAGAGGTCTTCACACCTCATGGCATGCATTATAGATGGAGGAGTTTAGGTTAAAACATGCTTTTACTGTGAGGCTTGGGACACTGCCCACTCTCCACATCAAATTCATGTGTGCAGTTTAAACAAGACCTCACTCTGCTCCCAATAAATGCACACCAGATGTATCTTTTATAAATGTTAGGTTTTGCAGCATCTTGACACATGCCAGTAGTTTGAAGGCTGTGCATGCTTCAGTGGGGCATGAAAGCCCCATCCATTCATTCAGCTGTGACATCTTGCAATAGGCAAAATTCTAGTGGTGTCAGCTATTCGCTGCTCAACTTTATTGAGTTACAATGCCTAATCTGATGCTCTTTTTTTGAATTGTTTTCAGAGGTGTCAGTTTTCTTTAGCTGAGAGGTGATTGAATAGCACAGGAAAAGGAACTTGGCCAAAATCCTCTGATCCGTGATTCCTGATGTTATGTGACATTACACATGTAAGGTTTGTCCTGCAGTGACACTTGAGGCTTATGTTGAATAAAACATAGTACAGACATTTGGGGCTGGGAAAAAGACTTTGCTGTCTCTTGTCTGGAGACAAGATTTCTGCTGTGGGACTGTGTTTATTATGGACATTTTTAAAAGTGTGTCAACTATTTTCTTTATTTAATACTGTAAATTAGATGAAGTTTATTATTAATTAGCATCTGTGGGAACAATAATCACTAACCAGATGTAGACAGTGACAAAAAATTGTGGCTCAGCTAATCACTGGCCAGAAACCTGGATGGGCCAGATGCTTCCTCTCATCCTCCAGGAGCAGAAGGTGTGTTTTGGAGGTGTGGGAAGGGAGAGGATTCCCCACCTGAGAATGGCTGGCTGCAGCTAGAAAGTAGCTGTAAGTCTGTGAAATGTACTCGGAAAGTTTCAGATCACTCAGTTGTACTCAATAGAAAGATAATTCTATTTTGTTGAAATGAGTAAGAATTTTTGTGCTTCCTGTGTTGTGTGAAATAAATCTGTGGTGGTGGTGTTCCTCTTCCAGAGATCACAGAAAAGAACATAGGAAAGTTTTCTGTTTAAACCCCACTAGGTCAGATCATGATTGTCTTTGGAGAACAAGGCCTTAACAATATAAAAATATTGGCAAATGTGGGTTTCATGGTTTTGGAGCTGTTCCTCATGCTCAGACCTAAGAGGTGCTATTGATTTAGACAGCAAAATACTTTAACCCAAAAATCCCTTTGATTCTCCTTGCTTTCTTGGATTGTCCTGCTTTAACTTGTGCTTTTGAAGAATATACAAACTTTTATTTAGATGCCTGAAAAACTAAAGGATTGGACAATTATTTTTTAAAAAAACACATAATGATGCTTGACATAGCCCCTGGCACAGAGTTCCTCATGGGGAATCTGTGACATGGAAATAGTGGCTGACACACATTTATAAAAGGAGGAGATAAGAATAATACCTCAGTGGATTTGGATTCACCAAAGTGCCCTGTGATTATCTGGCAGTGCTCAAAGTGCCCTGCCCTGGGTGCACTGTGGCTGCTGCAGGATGCTGCTGCTTGAGTTTGGTTGGTTTTATGCCAACATACTGAGAAAAAAAAAATTCTCACCAAAAAAAAGTTCACATTCACCTTCTCTCCTGGGTGTATTGTTTTTGCAAAATGGGCCTTCATGACAGGCCTTTAGAGGGCTGGGGTGAGCACAGATGCCTCTTCCAAGAGGATCAGAGGACAGGGGTGTGGGAATGGCAGGACTCAGCTGGGAATGAGAGCAGAGTGCAGAAGGGACAAGAAGTGAGAGGCAGAGTTGGCCCATGGCCTCAAAGGCATCTGTTCACTGTTGGGAGTGGTTTCTTTAGGTGTTGCCTCCTGGGTTTCTGCAGTTTGGGAGGTCAGCTGCTCCCAGGCCATGGGGGCAGGGCTGGGCACTGCTCAAAGGGAAGGAACTGTGTCTTACCTGAGGTGTCCTGTCTTGGAGGAGCTGAGCTGCTCCCAGGGCACCCTATCAGGGTGCTGATGCTTTTGAGGCAGTAGGACTCTTGGCTTCTGAGGTCATTGATCTTTATTAAAAAGTAACAGAAAGGCTTTTGGAGAGAGCAGAAAATAGGACTTACATTAAGTGAAGAAAATCCTAACAGCTCTGCCACTTTTCTGCCTGTGCTCATCCACAATGCCTGGAAAGACAGCACTAATTTCCAAAACAGAGCATGTGCTTCTCAGCCTGTGTCTGTGGGGCTGTATTGATTTGTGCCACCCTGACACCTGGCACAAACACATCCTTTGGATGGTCCAGGGCAGTGGGTGGGTGTGGCTGCAGCAGAGGATGCAGTGCTGAGGCTGGCAGCCCCCACTGTTCATCTCATTCCCAAGTATGGAAAATGCTTCTTGATCACTTGATTTCTAATGGCAAACTTGACTTCTTAACCTGTAAATTTAGCTCTGATCTGGGGATCATTTCCTTTGTAATTGCATGATGAAATAATCTCATAAAGCAAAAGTAGTACAGGCTTTGATATAATCCTTATTTATTGGTCATTTTGATCCTGTACAGAGCAGAACAGTAATATGAATACAGCATCTAAACTATTATGTACATATAGAGAAGGAACAGCTAATTTTACATAAAACAGAGAAGGCACAATATGCAAGGTAATACTCACTGTTTCACAGCCTGGATGCCACCTTTTTCCAAGGAAAAAGGAATGGACCATGAAAGGGGAGAAGTTGCTTTTCCCTTCCCCTGCCTCTGAGAATCTTTGGAGGGATTTGGTGCAGAACAGCTCTTGTGTTCTAACCTCCCTTTCTTTGTAGAAAGCTATTAGATATGAAGAGAAGGTTAAATATGTAAGGCTTGGGAGCATACTGAGTTGTTGGGGTTTTTTTTTCTTTAATGGATAGGTTGTAAGTGATCATGAATAATATATTGTACTTCAAACTTTTGAGTCAAATAGTGAGAGAGATTAAACAAGTGGAATTTTGAAATCTTTTAAGTCTGTTATATGGAGATCTTGCCACAGTAGTAGAGGTTACCAGAGCTTTTTTGGAAACCAGAAACCAATTTCAATATATTTTCCTTATGGCAGCACACATGCTCTCCACATCTAGATGTTATGGCTTGTCCCTGAATGTCTGTGCTTCTATACATTCTGTTAAACCCCGGGGCTGAGAAGCAGGAAATACCTTGGCATCTGCTATCTCAGTCTTAATCTATGGGTTAATTTCATCAGGGATGTTACTAGACACTCTTTAAAATGTATTCTCTTTTGTTTTAGCTGTTGTTCCCTGGTTGAGACATGCCCCAGAAGGGTCAGTCCTCTTAACCATGCATATTATGGTCACTACAGCACGTTCATGAAGCGACAGCTTTGGGACTTTTTGTGCTTCTCCAGGCTGCCACTGAGCATTTCCAGCTGCATCATCTACCTCCCTGCTGCCTTTGGGTGTTGCTTCGTTAACTCAGATTTTCAGGAAATGTGTTTAGAAATGACATTTGTTGCCTTCTGGGCCTTTTTTTTGTTTGTTGCTTATAAGATCATAGAGTTTGGAATATTTCACATTTTAATGGCTGTTTGAAGTAAAACATGCTCCCTGTGAGTTACCCTGCACAGATCTGTTTCAATGGGTAATTCTCATTCCTGACTCACCATCATCCTCCCACTGCTTCCTTTGGCCTCACTGCTGTGAAAGTCCAGCTTCACCCTTGCTGGGATCCATATTTTGCCTCCACTCCCTCAAGTGCCATGTACTTTCATTTCCTTTTCTTCTCTCATTTTTCTGTGAATTTCCACCACTCTTACTTTTATCACTTCCTCTCCACCGAGCCTGACAGCAATCACAACTTACTCTAATCTTAGTTTAAAGGTTTTTCCCCTGCCTTCTGTCTCCTTGACTTACTTTCTACAAACCACACTCGTATTTCACTGTGAGATTTTTCTCTTTGTTGTGCTTTTATGAGTGTCTTTTTAATTCTCTAGGAGCATATTCCTCCTGAACTCTCTTTGGTCTGTATGAAAAGTCTTCAGGCTTTCATCTTCTCTGCCTCTTCCTTCCTCTGTACATGCTCCTGGGTATCTTGCTCAGCCCTAAAGATTCTCTCTGTGGCAACACTTTCTGGAATATTTTATTACATCTCTACAGATTGTTTTTTAACTGTCTCCCAAATTTCATCCAGAAAGTCAAACCACGGAGAAGAGCAGATGAACTCTTCAGCTACTTCCTTATTCTTGTGCTTTCCTTCAAGTTAGTTCTCCTTGCAAACTGCCTCCATCTTCAGCTGCTTTCTCCCTTTTGTCCTTTTTCTTTGGATAAGGTGATAATTAAGCCTGGAAGGGACCTGCTGATGTCCTCTAGTTCAACCTCCTGCTCAAGGGCAGACCTCAAAGTTAGACCTTTATTAAAACCATTCTACTGCTATTTCTGTTATGAGCTAATTTCTCTTTTCCTTTCTCCATCTCTGTTATTCCCTGAGATCTCAATCAATTCTCTCAGTTGAGCTCATTGACCAGAAAACCAAGAGCATGAAGCAGGTGTGTGGAAGCATTTTCTTTGCATCCACTTTGTAATTCCAGTGCTACTTCTGCTGCTTGGGCCTAATTCATTCTTCCACATTTACCCTGGTGCTGGCTGTCCCCAAATTTTTTCTTCCTCACACACTTCCTGCTTGCCTCCTTGTTATCACAGCCTCCCATGCCTTTGCCCTCTTGGCCACTTTCTTGGCATGGTTTGTCTTTGGCTCTCTTGCAGCTTTTTTGTGAGTGAGGCAAAACCCACGTGTAAGAATCCACAGAAATAATTCCTGCTTCCCTTGTGGTCTTTCATCTTCACATGCTGTTGTTCTCTGCTGGCTCATTTACTTGGCTGCCTCAAACTGGACACTCTTTGAGTCAATTGCTTTCTTTCCCCCATTCCCAGTGTTTATGTATCTTTCTAGAAATGATCACACCTAACAAACTTTGCTGTGTGCTTTATTATGCCTCAGCATAATTGTCTCATTGGGGCAAAAGCTGGGCTAAAGCAAGTTTCAATTAAAGGCTACTGCATCTGTAATTACATAAAGCCATGATTTGAAAAGATCCAGAGAAAATAGTTTCTGCTCTCTCTTATCATTATTTTAGTAACTTATTGTTCCACCCTTTCCTCAGTTGTCTTTTGAACTCTCTGAATTTAGACTGCAGCTGTACAACAGTGATTGCATTCAAAATAATAAGCTTCAGTAGTAAAGCTGTAAATTTGGCTGGAATAAAATCTGTCATGTATTTTTGCTGTGACTATATTCTGCTCCTCTAACTCAGCTTGAACCCAACCATACACTCACATTTTCTGTAGTGCCTTGTTTTGAAAGATATTGATGAGGACTGCAAAAAGTTCTGAATGTGCTTGCTATCATAGTTACTGCTAATCATCTAATACAAAAATAAATGTGAGTGGCATTGATCTTCAGTAATCCCTTAAGGGGCCACCCAAAATGAATCATGAATTGATCATTAATTGAAAAGATGAGTTAAACTCTCAGATACTGAGTGTGTGTGTGCTCTGTTATGCAACTCCTGGAATGATATCTGGGGTTGTTGTGTCTGTCTGGGATGTTTCACCACTGTGGACTCGTGTAAGCTGAAGTGCAGAAAGAAATGTCTGCATGGACTTTCCACTCTGTTGCCTCCTTATTGTGGGTTCAGTTTGTGTGGGAGCAATGTTTGTGATTTAATTACTTGGCTACATCTGAAAATTGACCGCATGAATTATACTTAAATTTTGCCTCTACATTCCAAAAACCCCTTTGACCTGGGAGCATTTTTGGCACATAGAATCATACAATTGTTAAGGCTGGAAAATACCTTTAAGATCATTGAGTCTAACTGCTACCTTACATTTTCAAATGTCTATTTCATTACACGATTTCTTTGTATCAAATGTTTGTTTCATTGCATTATGTGTCAATGTGATTTTTATTACATCTATGTAATTGTCTGTTTCATTACAAGATTTCTTCCAAGCTTCTCCTTTACATTTCATGCATTTGTTTCTTTTTCGACAAAGCAACCCTTTTGCTGCTGAGGTTTATGAGGTAGTTAAATAGGATTATCCCTGTTTTAAAAGAGGAAAATTGAGGCATAAAAATTTATTTGCCCATGATCTTATGAGAAGTCTGAGCTCCAGGAGAAACACCAACTTTGTCCTAATTATTTTCAAGCCAATGTTCTACCTGTAGACCACTTCTGCCTCTTTCCTGGTATTTTCCATGATCCTTAGGAAACATTTCTGAGCATGCTTTTTGGCAGCTAATGTATGTTTGCAATGTGAGAAGCAATAATTTTCTAAAAGGGACCACGGAATAATATTGTAATAAGAAAAAGGCAGTAGTATTTAGGATATTTAGGTTTCATGTCTCCTAACAGGTCAGGTTGTGCCCGCTGGTTATTTTATGCCACAGTCTTTTATCCAAAGATAAGCACGTTCTTTTGTGGAAACTGAAATTCATTTCACCTTCATTTTAATAGAAGGTGGAGGGGCAGCAAGTAAAATTAAAGAACCAGAAGGAAGAAAAACAAATTTGAAGCATTTATTTTGGAGAGTTTTCACACAGCTTCCTTTTAATCCCTGATTAACAGATAAAAGAAGATACACTGAGACACAGCTCTAGTACTAAACCCTTTGATAACAGAATTACAATGTCTTTACTGTACAGGCTTAGTTGATTTGTCTGCATCATCTTCTGCAGCACTGACTGCTAGGCAGCCAAAGGAGGGTGCCAAGGAGAAGCTGTTGTCCGTGTGGTGTCCAGGACAGGAGTTACATTTATCCCAGGAGCCATTACTGTCCATAATGCCTACTGCTGATTATCAAGGCTGGAGTTTCCCGTGCAAATAAAAATTGTCCTTGGATGAGCTGCTCCAAAGCAACGATAAATGTCATTGGTTCACTATTGAGCTTAAAAGGAAAGCAGTGAAAAAAATCATTGTAGAGTTTATCAGAACGAAAATGAATATATCTTACATTTGTACAGTGTCCCCTTTCAGCCGTGTCTGAGGATGGAGGAGTGGCTTTGCTCTCTTCTAGATCAGCCTTTCCATGGGTGGTGGCTGCACCATGTTCCACATCTCCACTCGGGAGCCTTCCTTCTCCTGGTGGCTGGGGCTGTAGGTGCCCTGTGTGGCCCTTTTGTTGGCAGTGACAGCAGAGGCCACCATGGCCACGGACAGCACCAGCAGCAGGGCCAGCGTCACCGAGCCGATGGCCGTGAACACGCTGGAGAGCAGGTCAGCTGCCAGCTGCAGGGTGAAATAACAACTGCAGTGAAATTGCTGCAGGGTGAAATAACAACTGCAGTGAAATTGCTGCAGGGGTGAAATAACAACTGCAGTGAAATTGCTGCAGGCTGAAATAACAACTGCAGTGAAATTGCTGCAGGGTGAAATAACAACTGCAGTGAAATTGCTGCAGGCTGAAATAACAACTGCAGTGAAATTGCTGCAGGCTGAAATAACAACTGCAGTGACATCGCTGCAGGCTGAAATAACAACTGCAGTGAAATTGCTGCAGGCTGAAATAATAGCTGCAGTGAAATTGCTGCAGGCTGAAATAACAACTGCAGTGAAATTGCTGCAGGGTGAAATAACAACTGCAGTGAAATTGCTGCAGGCTGAAATAACTGCAGTGAAATTGCTGCAGGCTGAAATAACAACTGCAGTGAAATTGCTGCAGGGGTGAAATAACAACTGCAGTGAAATTGCTGCAGGGTGAAATAACAACTGCAGTGACATTGCTGCAGGCTGAAATAACAATTGCAGTGAAATTGCTGCAGGGGTGAAATAACAACTGCAGTGACATTGCTGCAGGCTGAAATAACAACTGCAGTGAAATTGCTGCAGGGGTGGGAATAACTGCAGTGACATTGCTACCAGGAGCAGAGTGAGACACACTGGGGCTACCCCAGGAGGAAAACAGAATCCATTCTATGAACAGGGCTCTACATGGGTGAGTTACTGCTCAAGCACCATTTATTGTAGGTCACTACATGAACCCCTCCAGTTTGTTCCTTGGACTCCTCAGAACGTGACTGGATGCTTAGAGTTCAAAGCAGATGAATTTCATGCAAGGACCCGTTTCTTTGACAGCTTCCTTACCTTGAAAATAACCTGCAAGTTAATATGTCTTTGGGCTGCAGTAGTAATTCAGCAATTATTTAATCACTTCAATAAAAATTCATTATTCCTAGTTTGCTTGTGAGCACACTATTGCTGGTCTTTGCTACTGCAAGTTAAACATGAGCTAATTTGGACATATTTTGAGTTACATTTCTGTTTATCTTGCTGGAGGAGTGAAATTTATATTAAAAAGTATGTAAATATAAATTTTGCTTAGTAAACTTTTATATCAGCATGTTTGCATGAAATAAGCATATAGAGGCTGCACAAGAGTGCATAATCAGTATATTTTCACAAGCAAGTTTTAAAATATTCATGCAGCTCTTCCACATACAGAATTCACAGGTTCATCTACAGAAACATAAGCAACACAGTAAAGGATGAATGTAAGGATGCTCTGATATTTATTTTTTTCAGTTTTCATGTGGCAGTGGGAAATGTAATAATGTCAGAAGGCAGAGTGCACACAAACCAATCTGTCAGCTGAAAAGCTTCAGACCAGAGAAATTTTGTGTTTGGTAGGTGAATGTTTTGCACACATCTGTGTAAGCACTTTCATGTGTAAAAAATGCTTATGGTGAGGGGAGCAATGAAGTGATGTGGTTAGTGTGGAAAATGGTCACTATGGACAGAATGACCCTAGCAGGAATTGAACTTCTGGGCAGATTCTGCCATCCATCATCTTGTGATTTGTATTACAAGTGACAGCTGAACTGCCCGAGATGAACACGCGCTTGAGGCTGAACTTTCAAATCCCCAAATATTTAGAAACAGAAAACAGCAGGTCAGAGCTTGTTTCCCAGTTAGATGCTCTATGTTGCAGGGTATTTTAGTGAGCTGCTTACTCCTCATTTCTCAGGAAGGGCAGTCCCAGGCCAGAGCACGAGGATGGTTTTGCACTCAGCGATGGATGCTCTGGATGTGGATGCTCTGTGTGTGCATCCCCTGCACTCCTGCCTTTGCCAGAGAGCAACAATGCCAGAGGGAGAATGTTAGAACAATCCTCCTCTCTCCAATTCCACACTGATGTAAAAGGTCCTGCTATAATAGTAAAAGCAAGTTTGGCTCAGGGATTCTCTCCAGGGGATAAATGATCGACTAGGATATTTTCCTCTGTCCTTGATAGCTAAATATATGGTCCCTGTGATTTTAAATACATTTTTCCCAATAAAAATAATATAATGCAGGTGTCAGACCAAATGACTACTGCTCTAAAACAAGGTGGCATGAAGCATGTTGGTCTATTAAATTGTATTGGATTGGGAAGGTTATTTCATCTTTGGATGGTGTTACAGACATATTTGAGATCCTAGTTTTGCTCTATACTCTGTTGGACTATATGACCTTTGTTCCTCTTGTCTCAGAGGCAGAAGATTTTTAATGGAATTTTTGTTCTCAGAAGGTCTCTTTTATTTTCATTGCCTGCTCTGGGAAAATAAGGACTAAGATAGTCCAGGTTAACTCTGATCCTGGGGTTGAGCAGGCCATGTGCAAGAGAAATTCACTACCACAGGCAAATGGATGGTATGGCCTCACCTCTGGTATGTGCAATTTCTGAATTCAGTCTCCAGTTTTCCAGTCCATACTCTTTCCATTCCTGTTGCAAGCATGTCTCCCTGTATCTTTTCATTTATGATAACCTTCAAATTAATTTGGTTTCTTAAAGAAGAACTTTTTGCAAAGAATTGAGGTGATGAAAAAGCTTGTAACTTGCTAAAACAGAGTCACACATCTAAATGTCATTCTCAAATAAAAATCATCCTAACAGGGATTTTTTAAATTTTGCAATAGTTACTTATTAGAGAAACCTTACCCATCCTGAGCCAATATGTAAAAGAAGTTACCCCACTGATTAATATCTGGAGAGCTAGGGGTTTACCATGTTCAGATGCATAAGCTAACTTTATGTCTATATTACTTCTAATTTCTAAATGTGAAAAAAGGCCTTTACTTCATCTTTTAAGGTGGATTCTATTGATCAAAACCCTCTGATGTTCCTGTCTCCTGGTTTATCAGCCCACAGCTCCCTGCCAAAGTTTCCAATATGAGGCACCCCCTTAGCAGTTGTACTGAACTGGTAACAAGAGTTGCCAGAAGGCTCTGCAGTCTGGTCCCATCAAAATCAACTGCTTCTTTAGTAATTAATGGCTGAATTGTTAAATTAATTTGAAAATCAGCTGGCTGATCTGGGAAAAAAAATCTGAAAAGCTCTGTCCCCTGTCACCTCAGAGTCTGTTCACTGCGTGTTTGGTGATGATGATAGACTGAAATAATTGTAACTGGTGATTCCAAAAATAAAAGAATTGAGCAGCATTTTTAGTAACATTAGTGCTGCTGAAACAGGGGAGAGGAGGTTTTCTGTCACTGTCCATACTGTGTACTTTGCATAATGGAAGGGAGTGGTCACTGAAAATGCAGTTTGAAATTGAAGGTCCCATATGAGCGTTTCAGGCTTTTCTGGCAGGTCCTTGCTGGTGCTTCCACCATGGAAGGGTCTGGGCTGTGAAGCTCTGGGATGTTTCAAATTGCCCTGGGGCTGCTCCTCTCAGTGCTCCATCCATGTCTCAGACCCCTGGCCGTGGGTCTGGGGCATCCTGAGGGACTAGACCAGCACACTCTAATGTCACTTCTCAGCTTCATGTCACAATTCCCTTCCCTACAGCAGCTGGTTAATCCTGGCCATGAGCTGAGTGCTTGGGAGGGGGCAATACACAGATTTGTGGTGTGTTTGTTGCAGGGTACCAAGCAAGAGATGATCTTTGGCCTAGAGCTTTGAAAGCAGAAGAGGAAAGCTCTGGAAAGGAATGGACAGAGCAAGACAAACTTCATTTTGTCTTGGCACAAAAAAACCCACCACAGGACACCTGGAAGCTTGTGAAGAGGAACAAGTTCTTGAATTTTTTTGCTGGAAACCTTTGTTATTAGGGAAGTCTATGAGACACCCCCTACCCCCATACATTGTGATTGTCTTTCAGAAATAATTCTTGCTGGCAAATAACACATGGTGATCACAGCTATTTCTGAACATAACTTCAGAAGTGCTTATGAATAACTAAATATATGCAAGGTAAATGAAGGGGGGTTAATTAACTGGCTGGGCAATACCTTAGAGATTCTCTTTGCAGTTTGAGGCTGGACTGAAAGGCCCCCTGAGGCCAACCTGAATTATCTTATGAGCCTGTTTAGAAGGTATTTGGTCACAGAACAGTTTTAAGAGCCTCTCGTATAGAGGAACTGCCATTAAAAGCTGCATCGTTGGTGGTAATGGATACTGATGGCAAGATGATACCAACAAAATGAGGTTTGCTACCATTGGAAGGCTATCTGGTTTTTTTTTTTTAGGATGTTCTGTTTATTGGATGTCAGCTGGAGCAAGATAAGTTTATCTTGGCAATTTTTTTAAAAAATGAAAGAAAAAACATGGTTGAATTTAGTTTTCATGTAGAGGATGGTTTCATCTGCAAAGACAGAAAATGCAGGCAAAAAATTTCATCTTTTTCTAAAATCAAGTCTTTGGGCTTTTCACCAGTGGTTTCACATAAAAATGATTATTTTTTTCTAGGGTTATTTTAATTGTTAGATTTAAATTATTTAGAATATTTAGATTGCATAAAATAAATCATTGAATGGAGTGACATTTCTTTATAGCTCTGGGTTTTGCTTTTCATTTGGTTATGGAAACAGATTTATTATTCTGCTTTGGTTCCTTGATCTGTTTTTTGAATAAGAAGGGTCCATTTCAGATGTCAGAGCTCAGAGGCATTTATCAACCCAGTGTGTTTGCTTATCTTTAAATGCTTGTTTTATAAGAGGGAACATCAGGGATTTGCTGTAGTGAAATTTCCACGTGTGCCAAGTGTCAAAGGTGGGTGGGACAGCACGAGGGAGCCCAGCCAAGTGCCCAGGGGCTGCTCCTGCAGTGTTTTCCATCAGCACGGCTGAGCTGAGCCGAGCTGAGCTGAGGCTGCCTGGTGTCCCACAGGGATGGGTGGTGTGGCCATGGGTACCAGGGCTGAGCAGACCAGCAGGGAGGAGGAGGATGCAGCGTGGTGGGAGAGAGGCAGCAGTGCTTCCTCGGGGTGCTGCTGCCTGGGCTGGCTGTGGGATGTGTTCTCTGGAGGGGTCTGTGGGGTGTGGGAGGTGGGACCTGCTCTGTTCCCTGTGCTGGGCACCAAGGATTAACCCACCTTCCTTCAGCACTCAGAACGTGCCTGGCTCTGGATGTGTCTGAGACAGAGACATCACCACAGCCTTTACAACACAGGCACTGACAAACCCCAGAGACTTCCCTTCCCTGCCACGTGTGGGGCTGGCTGGGAATTCTGCAGCTGCTCCTGTGCCACTGGAGCTTCTGCCAGCCAAGTCTCTGGATTCTGAGTCCTGACACAGCTCCCAAGGTTATCAATTCATTCTGGTGAGAACATCTGATCCCTGCCTCCAAATCCAAACCATTTGCTGTGCTAATGATTGGCTTGAGGAGTCCTAATCCATGTCAGAATTACTTTGGAAGGTTTGGGGGCATATGGGGATAACAGTGAGCAGGCAAAGAAAAGCCATTTACTTGATTAAAGGCCCATAGATGTGCTGAGTTTATTTCATAGAGGATTTACAGCCATCTTATTGGAAATTTTTTCTCTTACAGACTGAATTCAAATAAGAATTTGTGTAGTTCAGGGAGAAAATCCAGTCAGGCACACACAGACCTGTTATCATGAGATGCATTGATAACCCCAGCCTGTGAGATTATAGTTTATTTTCAACAGCAAGAAAGTGGCCATAAATCTATAGACTGACTTTGTCCTAATAGAAGTATATTAAATGAGTGGCACATTAAGTCCCTTTCTCTGTGATTTTCTTTTTTCACCCTTGCAAACTGTGACCTATTGCTCTCCCTCAAATCACCTGCAAAATGTTGCTGCTCTGTTTGTGCTAAAGACCTCCACCATGTCCCAAGAGCTGTTGGGCTGTTGAGTTCAAGTAGTAGTAGTAATAATAATAATAATCTGTTTGAGACTCATTTAAGGAGCACAGATTCATGTCAAGCCAAACACTGCACAGGCCACTGGAAAAAGCAAACTATTTTAAAGATTTTTATAAATATCACCTATTTTCTATTTTCTTTAACTGCTTTATCCTTTAATGGTTTATCCTGGTTTCCTGCTTCATGCTGTTGTCCATTGGGCACTGATCTTTCACTGTGTCTATGCACATTTATTTTTCAGGTCCTTGCATAGTTTACTCCTTGCTGCTTTGGTGCCTGAGGCAGCAAAGGAGGCAGCACTTAGTGCACTTTAGCTGATTTTCCACTGTTTACCATCAGTGAGACCACCAGCTCCTTTTCCTTCTGCATACCTCAGAACTCTTCAGTTCATCTTGTGGGCTTCAAAAGTGGCAGTCACATTGTATAGACATTCCTCCTGTCCCCTGAAGAGATTCCTGAAAGGTGCAGTATTTGCTGTGCTGAAAACCTTATGCCTAACAAGTTTCAGGATTATCTGGTAAGAAAAGTGAATTCTCTCAGATGGAGAAACAGAAAGCAAGAGTTCAAAACAGATGTAGGAAGACTGCTGCAGGGTTTTCTCTAGCTTTGCTTCCTTTATGAGTAAGAAAAAGGACTGTTTGTAGGACCAGATTCAGCTGTGGAGCCGTGGACCCCTGAGGAAGATCCCAGTGGGCTGCAGGTGTGGCTGCTGGCCCCTGCAGTCAGCCAGCCCAGAGCTCCAGCTCAGGGGTCCTGGAGGTGCCACAGCACAGCTCTGCTGCCTTCTGTGGGCAAGGCAACACCCCCAGGTGGCATCGCTGCTGTTTCCTCCACATCTTGGGAACTTCTCTTGCTGACCCCCTGTCCTGTTGTCCCTCACCTCCCTCTGTAGCCCTCTGAAAATATCTCTGAATGACATGAAGAGCTGTAGATCATCTTGAATTTCCAGCAGTGCTGTTGCTGTTCCTGCCATCTGAGTTATTTTCCTGATAGCTGCAGGGAAATACAATCCCACTGCCTGGAGGGTCTGAATGAGACTTTGAGTCCTGTGGACATTGCTGAAGAAAAAACTTAGGTGACTGATTCTGATGTATGCACAATATCACAGTATTTAGGCAGTTCAAGAAAGATTTTAGGTAATCTGTTAGATTTCTTTTTTTGTTTTCTTGTGGGTGTTATTGTCTGAATATTTTCTTGAAATGCCTCTGAAGAAATTATGTTCACTACAACATCTTTATAGTATATGCTTTTTTATATAATGTAGTTTGAATAGCTTGTCTTAGTTGACACCTGACAGTTTTAATTGATTTCTTCCTGAAAAATGTCAACTTTTAATTTTCTGACACTTCTTGAAATCAAGGAAAAAGCATAGAGAGAATTCATGTTAGCTGCTACAATGATAAATTGGTCATCTGGCTTGGCCAGTTATAGATCAGAAAAATACAATCTTTACCATGAAGGAAGAATTATATCTGTGGCAGTCTGTGAGAAAATGAAGAAGATGAAGATGATTGAAGTCTAGGATTTAGCTGAGCTTGCAGAGAAAGCACCTCATTAAGAAATTCTGACAGCCTCCCTCCTGGCACGTGAAGTTGCACTGTTGTGACACTACAGAAGTTAATGAGGAAGTTTGTTCTAATTATAGAGGAGCAAGAAATTGGAGATTGGAGATGGAGCTCTCTGAAGCATTGCAACGAAATTGTTGTAAAGCAGACTTGAGTGAGAGAAGGGTGCTGCTCACATTAGTCTTGATCACCCAGACCACCTCCTCCCCACACTGGGCTGCAGGACCATTCCCAGATCACTTCAAACAGGGCTGTGTTTAAATCAGAACCATTTGCCCCCTCCTCAGTGCTGGCACAATATGTGGCAATATGTGTCAGTATTGGCCTCTTTCCAGCTCAAAAGGCTCACTTTTAGGAATTAACCTTTAGAGAACAGGCTTCCTACAGTAGCTATAATTTCTTTAACTACTCGTGGTATTGATATTTGGTTTATATTAACTGTTTAATGCAAGCAGACATGAAAACAAAGGAGTTTAGTACATCTGGGACGGTCTGTCTTAGGCAGAAGGAACAATAGTCCTGATTTTGGCCACCACACCATACATGAGCTCAGCCATGGACCCAAAAGAGCCAGAAGTACATAAGCAGCCCCTTAAAATCTGCATCAGATGTTTTGCTGGATCAGTATCTCACAGACTGTTGAATGCCTTTTAGGCAGCAGAGTGTTGGTAGCACAGAGAGAAGTGATTTGGGTTGCAGTTTGGGAGGGCAGCTCTCATTAAGCTGTGGGCTTTGAGAAGGCTCCTTGATAGTGCTTCTGCAGCAACTGCCAGTGCTAATTTTGTAAGTGCTCCAGCTCTTTTTAAGATCATCTGAGTGGCGCAGCACAGATTAAATGTGCAGTTCCAATGTGTTGTTATGAGATGTCTTTTAAAATTCTATCGACAGCCTCTGGTGTAGGAACTTCACCATCTGCTGCAATCTGAAAGGATAAAATCTATAGCTGGTGCAAATCCAGGCAAACCATGCTGAGGAGGAGTTTGTCCCATAGCTGCTATATCACAGACTAGACAAATGTTTTAGTAAAGGTGTCAGTCTCTGGGGTGCAACATCCTTTTCCAGTTTGGGAAATGCTTTGGGGCATCATACAGAATTATTTTTGTGCATGGCTGCCAGCACAGTGTATCAGGTGGTGTTTCTTCACAGGGGATAAGTGCTTTGCAGCTCTGAGACAGCAGAATCTGTATGAGTACATCTTGGTGGAGGATAAAAGCCTCATCAGACAAGCATCTTGCAGGAAGAAATGGGAGATATTTAAACTCAAGACTATCACTGAAAACATTGACTTTCTGTTTTTCCCTGCACGTGGCCAGGTTGAGTTTACTGCATCCCTGTAGCTGCCACAGTAGGAATGGCACCTGAAGAGGGATTTGGCCTTTTGGCCTTTTGAGGAAGTCTGCTGTTATGGGAGAGTGAAGTGGGTGTGAAGGGGTCAGTAGGTTAAACCCCCAAGCAGGAGAAGAATAAGAAAATATGCTACAGTGCTGAAGATGAGGACAGGAGAGTTTCCAAGGAAAAGAGATGGAGAAAGGTTCAGTAGACAGAGTGAAATAGGTAAAATGATGAGAAAGAAGAATGCATTTCAAAAGTGCTTTCTTCATTGGTTGCAAAGTTGTTGGTCAGACCAGCAGGATGTGCAGGATAATGTTGTGACACTCAAGATGGGGCTGATGGTAATGACAGCATTTGGAGAAGAGAATGGGGCAGGAAAGGGTAATGTAGGCTATCAAAAGCTAAGTCAAGGAAGCCACTAAACCATTCCTACTGCAAACTTCTGCTTTTCTTATTTTTATCATGAATATTTTATCTTGTCTAGATTTCAATCTCTTCTGTACAGGGAAAAAATAAAACAAAAGAGATTTTGCTGAGGTATTTGCAATGTGGAAGTTCTGTCTGAGTGAATACCTGCTTGTTTCTCCTCATTAGCATATTTCCTTGCACATTGCTTTCACCAGACATGATTCGACTGTATCAGGAATTATCAGTCTCAATTAACTTTAATGGAGCTGCACAACCTGACTTGTGCTCAACGTGGAGTTTCTCAAAACTCCACTTTTCAGCACACGACAGTTGAGGTTAAAGATTTCCTTCTTAATCAGTGATGTTAGTGGTGGGTGTTCTTTGATTTTGGTGATCAGGGCTTTGAGAGCAGCCCCAAGGACCCATCAAAGCCCAGCATCACAAAGGGTGCAGTTCCCTCCTGTGGGCCGGGTCCCTGCCTGTGACCATGGGCAGCAGGCTCTGCTCCTCTTGCCCCAGGTCCTGGTTCTCCTGTGCAGGTGCTGAAACTGAGAGCCCTGGGAATGAGAAACTGCTCTGTCCAGTGGTGCATTATAAACAGGTGGGTCAGCAGTGCATGGCATAGCACAGTCACAATTCCTGTCCAGCTTTGTATCTGCCAGACACTCTCCATCCCTGCTTCTCTGCTAACAACCAAAGCCAACGCTCTCAAAACTGTTCCATGAAATTCCTCCCCGTTCTTGGTGCTGGGCTCCTGCAAACCAGCCATGTGTTGCTACCTCGCGTTAATAGGATGCTGTCAAGTGGTGATGAAGTAAGGAGCGCTGTGACTGTTTCACACTGTCAGACAGCAAGGTATCGAGTCAGCAGCCAGCCTTTGCTGGGAGCAGCACTTCGATTGCAGCCATCTCCTGCTTCCAACTGTAAATATTAATAGTTTAAGATAGACCTTTACTGGCTACATAATACTTGCCTTAGCACGCTACGTGACACTGGCACGTTACTTTGCTAATTATATTCCTCGATAAAAACTTTCAGTGTGTTTTTATCCCACTGGCTGCTTTTTTTTTGGGTTTTGAGTAGAAAGTTGATTTGAGACAACAAAAATCATTACGGTTTAGCTTCAGGAGAGATTTTGGAAGAGGTGTATGTAGGTAAAATATAAACAAAAAAATCTAAAAACTGTTACATTAATAATTATTCACACTTGATTTAGACCTTTCATTTGTTAGCAGAGTTATTTTTTACCTTTTTTTAAAGTGTGCTTTCGTTTCATTGATAGAATTGTGTGAGTCTCTGAATCTCACCACTGTCCTCAGGGATTCTTGGTTCAAGTACTGCATACCTAATATAGGATCTATCATTGTATCAATGTAATAATATCTTTGTATAAATATTGCTGGCATTCAACAGGTTTGCATCTGAATGTGAGCTGGATGAAGCCAACTCTGATAATTGCTTTTTGGGTATCTGCTGAAGATGCAAATGTTTTAGAAAGTCTCTTTCTGTGTTATAGCCAGCACAGCACATGAGAGAAAGGTCTGAAAATGCAGTAGAAATTTCTTGTAAGTTTCTACTCCATGCTTTTACCTTACTGCCACCTAAAGATAACTAACAGAAAATACATTGTTCTTCAGATTAGAGAGTTTTATCCTGATATGCTGGGAAGGAATGGCAACCCTATCAGTGTCCTTCTTTTATGAAGAATTCCTACACTTCCAGATTTTCTTGAAGATCATCCTTCTTGGAAATTGGAAAAGAATCTGCTGACTGAGCTCACTGAATTTACTTCTGGTCCTCCAAGGCAAGGTGTCCTGACTCTGAGGCCAACTCACCCTGTACCTGGCCAGGTATGTTTGACTTAGATGATTAACTCAGATCTCTTCAATGCAGGCTGAGAACAGCATTTTCTGCAGTGCAGGGGGTCAGGTCACCTTTGTCTGTAGGTGTGAGGCATTTCTGACACCTGTCTCACATATGAGAGTGTCTGCTGTCACACAGGCAGCCCGAGGGGCTCCTCCTCCTCAGCACCATCCCTGGTGCCCTGTGTCTTATACAGCAGTTTCCAGTTTGCAGAATGCCTTTAAAGCAGCCTTTGGTCCCAGAGGGGAACTGAGGCATGAAATAAAAACACAATTAGCCCATGTCCAGTTAGGCAGCCCATGCTGGAGATGGTGATGGAGTTTAATCTCTTCCCTCTGCCTAAGCTCTGCCTGTCAGCCAGAGCAGGGCAGCCCAGCCCAGCCCAGCTCTAGCACTGCCCCTGGCAGTGGCACTGGCCACGTCTGGCCCTCCAGGCTCTGCCTTGCTGGCAATTTGCACAATTGCTGGTGCAGTGATGCAGAAAGCCCTGAGCAAGAGAGCTTGGGCCTGACAGCTGCTCTTTTATGGACCTGTTGCCATCAGACATTTTTACACTACGACATTTGTTTTTGGAGGAAAGTATGGCATTCTCTGTTGTTTAAACTGCAATATTGCATTTACACTGGTAATAAATCCCTCATATGTGCCTGCTATGGGTTTACAGTCTGCATTTAGACTAAACTCACATTTCCACCTCAACTGACCTGCTGTTATTTATTGGCTGAGCACCAGGACAGATGCTCCTTCCCAGGAAGGCCAGGCAGTGACTCCTCTCAGGCAAATACCCTTGAGTGCAGTCCTCACTCCTCTGTTCCTGAGGCTCAACTCCCTGCCCTGTGGGACAATTACAGATTCAAGCCTGCTTTGGTTTTATCTATTTTCAGATATTGGAAGGATCTGGCTCCACCAGCCTCATCACTGATAGCTGCCTCAAACCAGTGATGAACCATTTTGTTGAAGTACCTGGCTGTTGCAGTGTTTGGAGATTGTGACAGAGGATAAACAAAGTTCCACTCTGAAGTCTCACACACCTGACACTTTTCTTGCTGGCTATCTATATTTTTCATACCACAAATAAGGCATTTAATTCAACTAAAGATATGATCAGTGATTACCAAAATGCTTTTTTGTATGGCTCTGTTACTCCTCTGATTGATACTTGCATCCTTCCTTAAAATATTCCCAAACTCATATGTATTAGCAAAGTAATCAGAAAATCTGACAAATTATATATATTTTACAGAAGTTTCATACATTAGTTTTTTTCTCCTAAAAGAATACTTCTGCTTCCTCCTTCATCAGTGGTTTTGGGAGGGGATGGAAATAAATGATCAGAAGTTAGGAATCTTTGACTCAAAACTTTCTGGAAGTGAAATAAGTTGTTTCAGGTCTCTGGGTCCAGGCCAGTTGCAGTCTGAGCAGCCTGAGTGCTCCTCCAAGGCAGAGTGGGTAGCTGAGACTGAATGAAAATTTAACTTTCCTGCCTACCCCATCTAGAGAACTTCACAGTTTTGGAGATTATTGCTTAGCAGCAGGTTCTACCAATAATGCTTTAGTAGTTTTAAAGTGTTTAAAGCATCCTGGGGTAGGCTGTGGTCTCTCTCTCTCTGTCCAGTTCCTAGTGAAGAAGAAGATAATAACACTTGGGTACCTTACAGAGGTGCCCCAAGCACTCACTTGAAATAATGGAGTAATTTTTCCTGTATTCAGATACAGCCCCAGGTGTTCAGTGCTGTCCCCATCTGTTTTACAAATCCATTTAACTTATGATTTTCCTTATTTGTGTCCTGTCCCTTTGGAGGTAAGAAGAGGACAGCTTGTGATGTTACCAGTGCTTCCCCAGACAGAGAAATACTTCCATTTATTCCTGTAATGGATAAATTAGACCCCAAAGTATTAATGTGTTTGAGAATCCCCAGAATCCCTACCCTACCATTTCACAGAGACCACCAACAATCAAAGCTGTCTCCACTGGTGCAAAATCTGTTCACTCTAAATAATTGCAAAGATTTGTAAAGCTGCTGATTTCCTTGTCCTTTGAATTACAGCAGTATCACATTTTTTATTTCCATGCTCTTATTTTTTTGGAAAACCAAATAATTTGTTCTACCAAATATGATTTGAATAAATTTAAGGCCTTTTGTGTTTGCTGCACATTTAGATTGGTAGAATATTCTGATATCTGTGTAACAAGCTCTGCCTCTCATTTAAACGGTTCTCTGTATCAAAGTAGATAAATGTTCCTGATCATTGGAAACCAAAAGATTTTTCATATTCTCAAGAACAGGAATTATTTTTATTCCTTTTCAGTGGAGTAACATTCCATAAGCCTATTAAAGTGTGTAATTTTTTTCAGATGTTATTAGGAATAGAGTTTCATATCAAGAACTGAAAAAAATAGGAGAGAACATTAGGTCTCATGAAGCATATAAGGAAAAAAAAAGACAAAATTTAGTATCTGAACAATGCAGGCATGGAGTGCATGAATGTGTTATAAAGTGAGCAATGACTCAAGTAAATACCCATGTGATGTGGATGTGGGTCCACAGGGAAAACATCAGAAGGTGAGAATAGGGAAGACAATGCCATTGCAACAGAAAGGATGGTGTACAGACAAAATGTGTTAGTGTGAACACTGAAGTGTTATGTGAACACCGTGCTTGAGCTCATTCCTGTACTGCAGAGTGTTATGCTGTCATGTGTCATCTGGGCTCCCTTTTCTGCTTATATTTACCATGCACATTAAATATTCAACTGCTTTTCACTGATGCATGCAGTAATCCTGGACTTGTGAAAAGCTTCCTTGTCTTTCTCAGCTAGGACAAATTCAATAACCTTATTGTCTTTGCATCCTAATATTTTTGTACCTTATGTTGTGACACACATTAAATGTGCTTCATGCAATATCCTCTTAGAAGTTTTAGTTAAATCCTGTGTTTTGCATGCAGACTAATACAAAATAGCAAAGGGTATTAAGGCTTTATTCTGCTCCGAAAAACAACTGCAAAAATGACATTGTGACATTTCCAATGACTTTCAGAGCAGAGCTGCTTATTTTATAAATCTAAATATGTTTCTTCTTACCCCACATTCGACCTGGCACTGGAATAAAGCTGAGCCCTCTCTAGCTCCTACCATCAATGGTAACTATTCTGCCATGGTGTGTGATCTGCAGCCACACAAATGATGTGAAAACAAATACATTCCAGCCTTTTCCCAGCTCAGTTATGCTGATTCTGCCGGGCTAATAAAAGTCTACTTCAGTCATTTAAATAATCTAAATTAAATTCAGTAGCCTACCATCAGACTGTAACAAGTTTACCTGTGCTGTACAGTTGTCTTGATGAGGGTTTTCTCAAACCTAGGAAGGTACTACAGAGAGTAAATCAGAAGTGCCAGGAAATGCCCTTTATGCTTCCAGCAGCAGCCCTGCAGGATGAGTTACACAGCCCAGAGTGTTGATTTCCTTCCCACAGCCTGTTCCCTAAGCCTTGGCAGCTCAGGAGAGCTGAGAGGTCAGGGTTGGCTTCTGCTCACTGACAGCTCTGCTGACCCAGGGCTCGCTCCCAGCTTGGAGTGCCAGCAGGAATGTCATGGCCCTGTGGGTGCTGCAAGCTGAGGGATCTGTTCTGAACAGGGATTCAGTCCTCTCTCCACTGGTCCCCAAGCACTGCTGGGGTCAGTATGATGTTAGAACACGCTAGTGAGTGGTTTTAAACCCCTCTGATTTCCTGAGGCTGTAGCATTTGAGGCACTTCACCCGCAGTGGAAATAGGGACAGGGCACTTCAGAGAATGGTGTCATTCTGGAAATGTCACACTGTCCAGTTTTAGTCTTTTTCAACAGGCTGCAAGGGCTATGGAGAAGACAGAAGTCCCAGCAGGTACAAATGTGCTCCCCATTAAGGCACCAGCCTGATGCTCCCAGGAGCTTGGGCTGCTCTGTGCCCATCCCAGGAGAGCCTGGAGCTGCCCCACGCTGGGGGGACCCTCTGCTCCCTCCCTGCAGGCTGTGACAGCTGCTATAAGCTTTTCACTGACCTGGGGCACCCTCAGCTCGTGCTGTGGGCAAGCAGCAGGTGAGTGGCCTGTCTGAAACTTAGGCTGGCAGCACTTATGTTCAGTGGACTTACCCAGCTAACAAGTCAACTTGTTCATTTTACCACACTCCTGAGGCTGGCAGCTGAAAATCATTGCCTTAGTGTTCTCAGCACTGGGCATTCAGTCTTAGGGTAAGAATAAAAATTATCATATTGCCTTAAAATATATTTTAATAAGAATTTTTATTACTTTTTTTAAAAAATTATGTTTTATTTTTGTTCCTCTATTGCTCTCAAGGTCTTCTCTTGGGAGGTCTAGCAATGTATCTGCTTATATGGAGGCTGAAATACGTCTATAGGGACAGAAATACCAGATATCTAAGGCAGAATTTTTCAGTTTGAAGGTGCTTCCAATATAGCTACCCAAATTTTCCAATTTTCCTATTTTTTCCAATATGTCTACCCTAATCTCACAAATTAAAAAAAAATCTAAAGTATGAAAGTGTCCTAACCATCTGCAGCAGGAAAGAGCATAAATCCAGGACAAGAACAAATCTATAGTGATGGTGAAGAGAACGAAGTGCTTTCAAAGTTTTGCAATCTCCAGACAGAAATTGATGGGAGTGCTGGCTTAGAACTGGTGCAGAGTGGAAGCTTCACCTGCATGGGCTGTAATTGCCACTAGATCAATCTATAGGCCTTAAAGTACTGTTGATATTTCTGTGCACAAGGTAGAGGTGTACAAGAGCAAGGCATACAGGTAAAGCCACCGTGAGATTGGGGGAAAACAGTCTGGTTGTTACATTCCTGGTGTCCGTGTCTTTTAGTCAAATGATAATTATCCATTAATAGCCTCATAAGTATGAATATGTAAATAGCTATGGAATGCATTATTCATGAATCACCAGGCATTAATTATTGTAATTAAGTATCATTTGCTATGTTCCTATTACTAACCCTTCCAGTTAATGAATACATTAGCTAATCACTGTAGAGCAGATTCAATCAAAATTCCCTGTGTCTGTGCTCTGGAAGCCTGAGAGAGTTTTATTGAATTTAGATTCAATATTGAACATATCCAACATGCTTATCAGTGTATTTTTAATGACATTAAGTGTGAATCATAACCTCCAGTGCATGATGCTTGTCCTTGTGCCCAGGAGGATGGAATGCTACCAGCTGGAAGAGAACGTGGAAGCAGCAGTGGTGCAGCACACGGCAGCAGCTCTGTGTACCAAGGAGAACTTTAACTCTGGGACATGAAATCCACCTCCACTTTCAAGTCTCATGTATATTCACATGTACAATGGGAGAGGGGGTGTGTTTTGTGAGAGAGCACTGTCCCAAAGGTGCTGCTGGTGATTTGTTCAAGGAACAATTTCAAAGCTCAGCTGGAGCTGTTTGGCAGCACCAGCAGGACACAGCCCTGGCAGGATGTGCCCCGGTCTAATGGGGCTCAGGGCACTCCTGAAACACACAACCCAACCCTGGCTTTTGTCTTTACTCCCTGGAGATCCATTTCAACTAAGAGTCATCTCAGTAACACAGAAAGAAGATTTGCTGCAGCTTTTATTTCATTGCCTTTTTAGGGTTATAATTCTTAGAACCAGGCCTTGTGGGTTTTGAAGTAGAAATTTTGAATAATTTATTGCAAACAAGAGTTTCATTATTTTTAGGGAGAATCACTAACTCAAGATATAAATATGTAAGTTCAAGTGCTGAAAGTTAATAGAAACAAGTAAAATGCCCTCTTGGCTGAACTTTTGGCTGTCAGGACAGAAAAAAATATTTGCAAAGAAAGAATGAAATCTTATTTCATCACTGTTAGTTTGAAGCAGATTTTTTTCCTATTTTTAGGTTCACTATTGTACTGTAGTCACATGCAGTGAGTGAATGATTATTGGATCTCGTTTCCTCAGTAATCTGGGAGTAAGGAAATCTAAATAAGCATACATCAAGGATATTTTCAAATTTACAAACACATGGGCTCTTTGTAGTTAAAATTGTCATAAGATAGGGCTGCAGAGAAGGCTCAGTCAGAGCCTGGTTTTTAAGGGCCAGAAATAAGAACAATGGTCAGCAAAGACAATCTCTCATTCCCTGGAGACACCTTCTCAGTGAAATATCCCTCCTGTATTTTCCAAACACTGAAAAATCTGCTTTCATTCATCCCACAGCTGATGCAAATCCCTTTGCTCTCCCTTCCAGTATATCCATCACTGCTGTCTTCCCCCTCTTTTCAGAAATCTTAATTCTGCCTGAAGCCCAAACACTGTTACTTCTCATTATCCAGCTTTATGAATGACAGTCACTGGCATCTGAAAAGCAGTTTGAGTCTCAGTATCATGGAGGGATCCTTTACAGATATTACCAACAAGGAGCATCACAAGTCATACCTCCAAAACTCATGATCTTGCTTTTTGACTTTCTTTAATTTACATGTCTTATATCCCTCCTCTAATTCTGAGTATGTCAAGATGATGATTTCCCAACCTCTTCTCAATGCCCAAATTAGTAGGAGTGTGTTTTGATATTTCATTCTTTTTTTAAAATAAATATTAATTTTCCACAAAAGTATGAACTCAGCAGGGAGTTTGTAGTCTTAATTTAAAAAAAAAACACAATTATCAAAAGATTTGAAGTACAATTGCAACACTGGAGTAGTATGAAGATCTTGCTATTGTATCTCAGTATTAAACATGAATAATGGCCTTTACACCCCCTTGAATTCTAAAAAATCCTAGCAGTTGGACGTTTTTACAAAAAAGTTAGTACTCAGTGTTATTACTCATCCAGCTCTTTTTTCATGTTTGCTTCTGTTTCCCTTTATTTGTCTGACACCCGCATCTCTTAAAAAAAACCCCTAAATCTGGAATTTGTTTATTTATTTTTTGACTTTTAGAATTAGAAATATCAAGTCTGCAGGACTGCAGCTGGGGTGGTTGGAGTGCCTGAGGAGCTTCAGTGGGAAGCACCTGCCTGACTCTGCCCTTCCAGAACTCCTGGAAAACTCTGGGCTGAAGCAGCCTTGGTTGGTGTGTGGTGTTCTGTGTTCAGAAAACATGGCACACTGAGAGCAAATGAACAGAGCCATTAGCAGGAAATGAGGAGCAGACATAGAGACAAAGGCAGAAGGTTTATTTGGTGTATAAAGGTAGGAGATTTATGTACACGTGCACAATGCAGTTGAGGATACAGAAGTACAAAGAGGAAGAGAGCAGCATTCCTGAGGCCAGGGGATGTTTCATGATGACAAGGCATTAGAGGAAGGAAAGAATTCAATTACAGGTGAGTGTTTTCAGTAAAAGAAAGAGTGAACTGATGCCCTGCTAATAGAGTTTAGATTAATAACTTGCATATTGCTGCAAATTCATATAAACCTGTCTTTAACATTGCATAAAGACTCATATCAAGTGTTTAGTATTGAATAGAAAGAGCCCTGGAATCTCTATACAAATGGATTATTTTTGTTTTCACATTTTGGATATAGGTCTAATGTCAGACATACTGTTATTGCATTTATTGTTTTCTACCTTTCTTCAGCATTAAGACCATGATGAAATTTTTCCTTAGTGTGTCCTGTAGTGCATATTCTATAACATACATAATGCTTCAATTTAGTTATGTGGAAACTGAACTAAACCCAGTGAGAAAATAAAACCAAACCAAACGTCATTATGTTCTTAATTATAGTTATTAAAAAAGAGGGTACAATTGTAAGAACAGCTTTGATTAGTGTCAGCTTTTTTTTAATTTGAATTTTTAAATTTTCCCAACATAAGATGTTTTTATTTTAAATTTCCCCACGAGAAAGCAATTTTCCAAAACTGTATTTTCATTGGAATATAAAAAATCCCAAATGCAGTCTGGTTTTGGTTTTTTCTCTTTGCCTGAGTTCTGTAATTTCCAGTATTACATGTGATTGCCAGTAAGAAAACTAAACCTATATCTGACAGTATATATAATTTTGTTTTTGACACTGCTACAATAATTTCATCTCCAATGCATTCCCATCTAGTGTTTAGTGATTGCTTATGAAGAGGAAATTATTTTTTTGCTGAATTTATATATATATCATATTAAATTACTTATAATTATTTTTAATAAGAGTTTAACAAAAACATTTCCCTAATCCCTTTTCAGGTATGATGAAGCCAGCAAAGAAATTATCCTTGTGTACAATTCTCATAGGTAAATATACTTTGCTTAATTTTCATACTAAGGCAGATGCTAGGAGCAGGAATAAGTGACAGGGATGAATCATAACTTTTTTTCACAAATGTGCAAAAGTTTGTTTCGTTTTTCTCCTCCCCCCTAAAACAGGAGTAGGGTTTTTAACTGCATGAATGTTGCTGAATTCTGTGCTGAATGGTACTCAGAAAAAAAACAGACTTGGGAGCATTTACAAAAGGTGGAAAGTAAAAAATAGTCTTGATTCACTGTCTGATCCTGATCCTTCTGTGGTAAAACACAAACTTTAACATTGTACTTAGACACATTTCAGGGTGTCCTAATGTCCCTGGAGATTTCCAGGGGAGATTTGCTTTTCCTGGATGCACCAGGTCCGACCTGCAGTGAGTTAGGGAGGGCTGATGAAGGAACAGGGTCAGGTTTGAAGAGGGGGAAACTGATGTCAATGATTTCAAGGACTCCTCCAAAAGAGAAGTTGTTCCCTCTGGAGTCAGAAAACCTCCCAGGATGGTGTGAGTCTTCCCTATAACTCTGCTACCTGCCATGTAGCTGAAACAAAACATCACCCTATACAGGCTTCTTCTTTCAAATCCTCTCTCAAGGGCACTATTCAAATGACTAAAAGAGATAGAGAATCTATGCAAATATAATAATGAATGTCCAAATAAGTTATTTCATCATTCATAAATAGTGTTTTTGTCTTAAAAATGGTTAAAAACCGAGAAAACTCCTCACTTTTTACAAATGTTTAGTATTTAGCAGTGAATTTCAGTTGTATCTACACTCTCAAAGGCAACTACAAAGATATTTTGCTATAATATTTTATGTTAAACCTCCTGAAACTCATAATTTTCAGGTCTCTTTTTTCATTATTTTTAGGATCCATGGACAACCAACTCAATTACCTTGCTTGCTTCTTAAGAAGGAAAAATCCCATCTGTTTTTTGTCTGATGACACTGATCTACTAATAAATAAAACAGATTTACTTAAAGTTATGGAAATCTTTGAACAAAGAACAAATCTGTGATTTTCAAACTGAGCCTTTCTTGAAAGGGGAAATGTTGGTGTAGATTAAGATGGTTGTATTTTATCTCAATATAGTACATTGGAGATGTAGAGGCTACTGGAGCAGAGGATCAGGATTAGTGATATCAGTGCAGGATTGACACTAATTCAGATGGATGTGGGAGTCTCCTCAGCATGTTGGCAATTGCTAATCCAAACCATTACCTAATTATCCAAAAATATCCTGCATGATTTCACAGGTGTCAGGCCAAAGGAACAGTATAATAAACATGGTGTGTGATGTAAAGATAGTGACCACCTGGAAGATTTAATTTAAGATTAGAACTATTGAGGGCAGTGAGTCTTTGCCAGTCGTTGCAGTAGGGCTTGAATGCCACCCTCAGTAATGTGACAATTGTGTTTCCTGTTATTTGTCCCACTGCCAGTGTCCACGTGGTGAAATGCTTCGGTGAAGGTGGGGTGAGCTCTTTAATATCTGCTAGCATTTGTTCTAAAACTAAATCAATTAACTAGACCAGGTCTGAAGCAATTCATAGAAAAACCATTCAAAGAAATATAAAACAAGTTTTAAAACTCTGATATTTGTATTGCTTTAGTCAAGGCATCTTCTGCTGCAGTAAAACACAAAAGTTTAAAGACTGCTCAATAGTCTTCCTGATCACCCCACTCGACTGCTGGCTCATCATCCATTCGGAGAATGAGATAGGAGAGAAGCTGAAAGAGATTCTGCCACAGGAGCAAAGAGACAAAAAAGGAGAGGTCGCTTACATCGATCTCGCAGCGGTCGCCGGCGAAGTTGACGTCGCACAGGCAGTGGAACTTGTTGAGGAGGTTCTGGCAGAGACCCCCGTTCAGACACGGGTCAGAGCTGCACTCATCAATGTCCTTCTCACACCTGCAGGAACACTGCAAACAGTCAGCCCCTCAACCAAACAGGCACATTTTGAATTCAGAACCTCTGTGGGGGGAGGGGGGGAGGAAGATGCTCTGGGGTGTATTTCCACACGTGTTTATGGTTTTATGAACTAGCTGATTAGCCCCACTCAAATCCTGAACTTCCTGGATGGTTTTCAAACACAGATAGTTAAGCAGGGAATTCCAGCTCTGGAAAGCACTTCATGGTTAATGGTGCTTAGCAAGGTGCAATGCAAGTTCTTGTATGATTTCAGAGCCAGCTCTGGTGCAAGTCCTGCTGACAGCTTGTTGTCCTTTTTCATTGTTCCAGGAAGCTGAGGGCACGGTTTCCTTCTCATTAATCTGGATATAAGTCAAACAAGGGTGTGTTGTTCCCAGCTGAGTGCTCCTGGAAATATTCACCTGCTTTTTGGGGGTTTGTTTAACCTTTTTATTTCTTCCCTCAATTTGGAATGCCCATAGATCCTAGAACAATTTCCTATCGAATCTCTCTGAGGTGGGCCCCAAAAAAAGGTAAGAATGGTGCAGGATGGGTTTCATAGGCCTTAGTATGAATCATTAAATCTTTTTGAGCTAATTCTAGTGATACAGGAAATTGGAGTTATAGTTTCCCAAGGCAGCCAGTGGAAGGATAATGAAGGATGTGCAAGATTGTCTGAAAACTACTGATTTGGTGATTTTCTGTTCTGACAATGTTCCCTTTTAATTCCCTGCTCCCTTTTATCAAATTATGCTAACAGTTAATCATATTTTTTCCAGGTAAAAATGCAGGTTTATACTTGGAAAATAATGTGAGAAATTCTCTCTGAATTATAAGGAATTGTTTTGTTCAATCATATTCATAACCAAGCAAGAAAATTTTAATCTTACATCAGAGAAGAGCATTTTTTATATTGAACATTTTACTCGACTAATCTAAACTTCTTTCAATAGCTTCCTTAAAGGTAAGTTATATTCATATGCTGTGAAGAGCTAAGTTATTTATCCAATGTATAAAAATTGTATAGCTATGAAATTACCTATGCAAATTGTTAAAAGGCCAAAAACCTCTCAAATCTTCCAGGGAATCAGGTACCTGAATCCAACTGAGTTTTAGGAACACTTGAAAACCTGACTCCCTCTATGTAATTTTGAAAGTTGCAGCCTGAATTAAATGACAAATTTGGTTTTGAGACAGAGCTTTATCTTCTTTTATGGAGATTAATCTTTACACATTTATCTTTCTGCCTGCTATTAAGTTCATTGGGCTTTTTTTTTAATGTGATCCCAAGTCAATTGAGTGGCATAGAATTTCTCTGTACTATGCACCAGTGGCTTTCTGAGAGCTGAAATATTGTCTTAAAGGAAAATGCCTGCTTTATCAGCCTAATACATATATATACAAAGGGGTTTAGTTTTAATTTTGTTATTAACAGATATATTTGAATTCGTTCTGAAAAAAAAAATTAGAAAAGAAGGGATGGAATGCTCTCGTTTGATCTAGTGAGACCTCCAAGCATGGAAGCACTGCTGGTTTATGGTCTGGCAGGCTGGAGGAGCAAAGGCCAAGTGGTGGATTTGGGAGGCTGGAGAAGAGTGCCTGGCTGCCCCAGGCAGTCCCGTGCAGCTCCCCGGGCACAGCTCTGCTGCTCAACACGAGAGCCCCGGGAGCTGTAAAACAGAGATTATTGCCAGCCTGTGGGATGGGGCAGGAAGGCTCATTCCCAAAGCTGCAGTTAGCAAGTAGGCTGGCAGGGGAAGGAAGAAGGAAAAAGTGCTTTCCTGCTACCTGAAGTCCCAAGAAATACATGCAGTGCAGAAGTGGTGATGAATATGCTTTTACTTCTTAAAATTTTATTGTATTGTATCTTTTCCCCCTTGTTGAATATTGTGAGGTGGTACACAGGGAACCTGGCTCTTAACAGAGCAATTCAAGTGTGTCTGCCAGCTACACTGTGCATTGAGTGGGTGGAAATCTTCATTTCATGTCTTATATAGCCTACTGTACTCTTTCCACAAAATCAGTGGGCTCTTAAGTTTTTGAGAGGATGAAAACCTTTTGTTGGAAACTTCTCTGCGTTACAGCTTGGTCCTGTTGAACTTTTGGATGTTACACTCTGACATAATGCTAGTTTCACCAGGAGAATGTGCAGTTTTTCCTGTCTCTCAATCCAAAACGTCCTTACCTGTTCAGTCAATGAGTGGGACAATGCCTTCCTAGGCTTCTGCAGCACCTGATGCCCTGAGGCTCTCAGCCCTCCCTGCTCCAGAGCTCTTTGAAGGCCAGTATTAAGTGTGAATTGTGCTACAAGATACGAATTTCCCTGTGAGGAAAGTCCCTCTGTTCCAGGCTGAACAATAAGCTGTGCAAAGTATTCATTAATCTCTTCTAAAAGTAATCATTCTATTTTCACACTTCAGCATGCAGTAAGAAAGTGTGGTGTACCATGCCACCAGGTATGCCACCTCTTACCATCCCTGTGATAGAATAGATTGTATATTTACAGCACAGACATGTGAAAATGAAACAGCTTTGCATATTCATGTGCCAGAGCATGTAGCTGGTTTATGTATATGAGCAGGATAGGTGTGATTGGACAGGCAACCTTCTAACTTGTCATATAGAAATTCAGCACAGAAGCAGAAAAAGGCATAGAGAAGCAAGTGTGCAGGGTTCTTTAAGAAATAATATCTTGGGCTGGATTAGTGGTGCTGCACTGAACTAAAGCTTGCTGCATTCATTTGTGAATTTTGTCTAAAGCCACAGTACTTCAGACCCTCAGAGTCACTCTAGCAAGGAACTGCTGCACTTAAACAGCAGTTTAAGTCTGTATTTCTGCCAGGGGGCTGCTGCTACCCTCTTGAAGAGCTTTTGGAAGAGGTGCTCCCCAAAGATGTGCAGGACAAAGCCTCTCACCGTTCTCCCACAAAGCCTGGCAGGCACGTGCAGCTCAGCTCGCCTCCCAGGTCCGTGCAGTTGCCGAAGTTGAAACATGTGAGGTTCCTCTCTTCATTCCCACAAACTGTGTAAGGTAATCTTCGGTATCTGGCCAAACAAGAAGGCAGCAGCAGTTATTTGCACTCTCCTTGTTTCTGGGTGTCTTGTGCTCTCTGAGCTGCAGCAGGGAAACAGGGTATTGCCCAAAGGAATGACAGCTGGAACTCAGATTTAAGACTCTCAGAACATGTTTTGCCTAGCTTTTTTAATTTGACGAATTAAATTTTTCTTTTCCAAATATTTACTGGCAAATTAATGACTCATTTCTCATTTAAAAAAAAAAAATGGACATCACTCTACTTATATTACTAATGTAGTCCTGTGTGATACCTAGATAGCTTAGTATAAGAGTTCAAAAGAGACAGACTTAACATACAAGATAAAAAGATTGGGCCACCATGAGGCATCTTCAAATCCGAGGATGTCCTCACTACTCAGAAAAAGTCAACAAAGCCTATAAATTTTAGTAATTATATCCTAATATAGAATAGTTTGGTAGCACGAAGATTATTGTCTGTCTGCATCCTTTGGGCTGCAGCAGACTGGATTTGTTGGAGTCCTCCAAAGGAAGGAGGATTTTGCCTTCTTGGAAAGGAATTGGAGATGCTTAGAGGGGAGAATTTTATGAATGTGCAGAGAAGGACAATTAAAGGGAAAAGCCTATAGCCTTTCTAGAAGAGAGTCTGGGAAGAATAGGAAACAGCATGTGAGCAGTGTCAGAAGCAATGGCAAAAGTAGGATGGGATGTGTGGTGTTTGCAGCCACCAGGACTGAGAGTAAGCTGGGAGGAAAAGACCAAACCAGAAAAGATGCTGTGTGTGGGGAGAAAAACAACTTCTTTTCCTACTGTTATTTTCTCTAACCAACTCCGAACTCCTGTATTTATAGAGCTATATTACTCTAATAAAATATTGTTTTAGAGATTTAAAACCTTAAGATTTTTTCTGAAAATAAGATATAGCACATGTAGTTTCAAGCTCTGGAAGACTTGTAATCTTGTCATCAGAGAGCTCACAGGACCAATGTTGGCAGCAGAACAGGTAAGCAGAGCTGTGCCTTGTTCTTTCAATCCTTGCCTCATCAGTCTTTGCCTGAGCAGAGACTCAGCAGCTCTGCCTGAGCTGGCAGCTCTCCACTGTCTCAGTCCACATCTAATTGATCTGTACAACTTTCTGTGCTCTTCATACATCGACTCTGCAGCCATGATTAATACAGAGACAGATGCAAAACATCTGTGTTTAAAACAAAGACATCAGTGATATAGAAGCCCTTTAGAAGAGCCTTGACACAATCCTATGACCAGCCTTGTTATACAATACCTGCAGAACCTCCCTGTGAAGTTGGCAGCACACAGGCAGGAGTATCCATTAATCCCATCCACACAGGTGGCCCCATTCACGCACTGGTGGCCACGGCACTCGTCTATGTCCTCCTCACAGCTGTCCCCAGTGTAACCAGGCTCACAGCTGCACTCATAGGAGGCAATCCCATCTGTGCAGTTCCCGTGGATGCAGGGGTTTGAGGAGCACTCATCAATGTTGACTTCACAGTAGGTGCCAGTCCATCCATCGGGACATACACAGTGGTAGGAAGTGTACAAGTCTTCACATATCCCCCCATGCATGCAGGGGTCAGAGCTGCAGAAATCTGCCTGCAAACAGCCAGTAACAGCAGGGTTTGCAGATATTTTGAGAAATTGCTCCTCTTGAGGTTTTTTTGTTGGGATGTCAGCATTTTCAAAGTACGAGAGATAAATGCCACTGATTTCTATGGTGCTCATGCACCCTCGCAGGCCATCCAGGCTGTCAAAAGCCCTGTCAGCCACATAGATGTCTGTCTCTTCTCTTAAAAAGTTGAGGCTTCCTGCAGCAGCTGTGCTGGTTGCTGTGTCTTTCTTGTTGTCTATATCCAGGTGCCACCTGGAGGACTGGGACAGGGGCTCCACCATGGAGACCATCACTTGGTGCCATTTGCCATCACTCACGGGCACTGAACTCGCAAGGGTCAGCCTGTAGAAGCTGTTGCCACTTTGTAATTGGAAGAGGAGTTTGGAGTTGTGGATACTGATGATGACAAACTCAGGCTCCCTCTCTGCATACAGCAGGATCACGTCAGTGTCCCTGGTTCGAAAGCCAAAGATGATATTGGTGAGGTCTCTGCTGATTTTCCCGTTGCTTCGGTAAAATATCGCGCTGCTCCGGCCGCTGAACACGGCGTTAGCCAGACCTGTGCAAAGACAGCAATTGAGAAACTGGGCCAGTTTTACACCAACACACGTGGAACAATGTCTCTCTGGTGCACATGCCATGTAACTGCTTTTGGGTTTGCTGAGAGACAGCCAAATTCCACCAGTGTTTCAATTATCCTGGTCTGCCCCTCATGGTTGTGGAAATCACAGGGCACCAGCTATAATGACATCTAGACTGTACTGCTTTACATCATCTCAGGTTATCACTCTAATATACAATTCCACATTACTGTTATCTCTCTATTTCAAAAAAGACATGCATTTTTCACTTTATGATTGTTTCCTAAGTACAGGCAGCTAGTTATTCCCTGTGACAAATCTGGATGGGGTGAACATTCTTCCCAATTTCTTTTTTCTTAGGTGTGTCTTAATATGTTTTCTGAAGTATTTGATTAGATCCCAATTTCATCTCGATGCAAAAGGCTGAATTTAATGGAAGTGAGTTGATGGGCAGCCCCTTTGAAATGCCTGTCACGTTGGAAGCCAGCTTCTCTTGGTGGGCAGGCACTGCCACATCCTGTGCTGGTGGGACTGGGAGGGCAGCAGAACTCAGCTCACACTGCTGTGAGTGAAAATTGATGGGCAACGTTGTGGCAGCTTTATGGACATCTTCACAAAGGTATTTGACACCTTCATTAGCATGGTTTCTACTAAAATGCACTTACTCACTGGGCTGTAAATTTAAATGTTCTGAGGTTTCTGAGGATTATAGACAGGGAGGAGGGACAGGAAGGAATGTCTTCTGTCTGTACTTCAGAAAAAAATAGCTTGAAAGATCTGAGATAAGATGGGTTTCTGAACTATCTCTGGGCTTAGTAAATCTTGAAGAAAAGAACCCTGGGAGTCCCAGTATGAACTTATTTGCTTCATATCCTTATGCCAAGGCAGCAGAGGTGTAACTGCATTTCCTGGTGCATGAAATGTGGTGTCTTTCTCTTAGAATTTTCCTCTGAGGAAATCATACTAAAAGGAAAGTCACAGTTTTTCAAGATTATTCTTGTTTTTTTCAAATATCTCACAAACCTGCTGAGATTTTTTTTTAGCAGAAGGCACAAGGTAGAGAACTCACTTCCTAGGAAAGCTTTTCTTTTGTTATCCTGTGTTGAACAAGAAGAAGTTTATCCTGCAGCTAAGAATGCAATTAGTTAAAAATGCAGTTCTGTCATGCAGGAATTTTTGAATATCTATTAGGAAAGCTCCCCACTGTTGCCACATAAACCAGCATAGAAATCTAAAGGGGATGACCTTGAGTCATTGAAAGTGTAAATGAACTTGAGTTTAGAAGAAGGAAACAGTTCAGGCACTTTTCACTTCATTGTCTCTTGAGTGTTACTGTTCTACCCTAATATGCAATAGCAAATTTTATGAGAGAATATATTCTGATGTTATCACTAAAGGCATCTCTGAGAGAAAGAGAAATTATTTTAATTTCAGTTACAATCATAAGCCATCCTGCAATGCTGATCCTAACAATCTGCATAAAAATAGTATCATATTGGTCTATGATAGAGGTTTTTTGTTGACCAGCCTTCCCATTCCTAAGAGTCTGCCATTCTGACAGCTTCCATCAGACTGAGTGCGTATTTATCTTTTCTCATAGCTTTTTGTTAGGGCTTTCTTCAGTAGCAAAAAAAAAAAATCTTAAGAGTCCTTACTTGCTCTTTTTAATTCCACTCGAGGGTGGGAAGGAGAAAGAAAGTGGAGAAGAAGAGAGATGTGCAGGGTGGCCAATGATCCTAGGGCAGCTAATGGTCATCAGTTTTCAAATGGACTGCTTGGCATGCAGGTGCTTCTTATGAAGGCACTGCTGGAACAACTGTACTGCAGGTATTGAGGTGACTTTCTCCAAAGCTATTCAAGATTTAAGAAAACCAAATGATGTAATGTAAGTTATGTAGCTTGTCTTTTCAGGAGGATGGAGAACGTGCTAAGGTTAATCCAACACTGGATATCCTCTTATCTCTTTGCAGTGGAAGTGTGAGGGCAATGTACTGATCTATTGAACAACCCTGACTAGTTGGGCTGAGAAAGTCAAAATCAAAGTTCCTGTAAACATCAGTGTCTGAGTCAGGGGGTCTGGGGGAGAATTTCTGGGTTTACTAGGGCAGACTCTTCCCATTAGCTTTACTTAAAACTGACAGAACTATTATTTTAATACAGAAACAACACTTGAATGAACTTTAAAGGCAGTGAATACTTTGTTTCAAGGAAATGCTGCTGAAAATCTCTATTGCTGCTAATCTCCAAAGATGATTGGAACAACTGCAATGTACCTACATTCAAATCCTTGGTGCACCAGCTGGCATTGTGCTTCATGAGGACAGGGCCCAAGCTCACACCACTTTACTTCCTCACACGCCTTCCCCACCGTGTTAGGGGGACACGTGCAGGTGAAGTCATCCCAGATGGAATAGCACACACCACCGTTGTGGCAAGGGTTGGACTGTGGGGAAAGAGAAGAGAGAAACTCAGCATGAATCAAGGCTTTTGGACACCCAGCTCTAGGAATGGGGGGGCTGTTTGGCAAAAAGAAGTTTTCTTTTTATTTCAGATGGAAAATGATGAAGACCAGTACAGCACGTTCAATAATTAGTGAAAAACAGTACTTTAATTTCAAAATAGTTTCATTCTCCCCTATGCAAATACATTTTGTTTCTGATGTTCATCATATGTAGCACAGTTTAACAAAACCTGCTCTTTCTAGCATTTTTGCATGTTTTCCTAATCTGTCATTATAATCAAATAATGAGTGAGAACGTACTAAAAACTTAAAATAAATTCCCCACTATAAACATGTGAAAATGCTCTGAAAACTGTCGTTCTTACCTTGCAGAGGTTGTCACCAGTGCAGCCTTGGGTGACATTGATCAGAGTTCGGTTGATAAGAGAATTTGGTGGATTGGTGATGGGGAAGAATTCCAGTGGCTGGTTATTCACTCTTACATCTTGGATACAGCCTTTGAAATACCTGCCATTTCTGTCAGTTTCTTTGTTATCTGGTAGGCCTCCAATGTAAAGAATATCCTTCCTTTGGATGGTTAGTGCTGGAGTAGAAATAAAGCCTAGGTAGTGAGAGGACTGGAACAACTCCATCTTATTTGGTTCTATTTTTAATGTTATTAAGTAAAAGTTTCCATCGTTCAAGGAGTGTTTCCCTAATAACTTCATGGAATTTTGAGCTAGCATGGTGAGTTTCCCACCTTCCAAATAGACTCTTATGTAGAGGTAAGTGCTGTTTCTCAGGGCCAGTAACAAGCCAGAAGATTTGCGTGTTCGGACAAACATTGATATGATGAAGTTCTCATTGTGAGTGGAATCTACAGGAAAAGCAGCATAGCCTGAGGAGTCCTCGGATCCAAACCGGCCTGGAATGTACTCTGGAGGTTACACATATGGGAAAAGGTAAAAAAAAGAAATAAAAAAAATAAAAAAAGAGAGAGAGAGAAGGGAAAAAAATAAAACAGGGCTAAATGACAAGGGAGCCAATGCAATGATTAAATAACTACTTCTGATGATATTTATGTATGGTAGTAAGATGTGCTTGTATTTACAGATGAATAAAGACTTGATCCAGCTGTAAATAGCTTCTGCTTCAAAATTCCTGTTGGCTTCCATGGCTGTAGCATTAAGCCCCAGTGCAGAACCAGATGTTATATTATTGGGCACATTTTTCCTCTTTATCATGTTCTGTGTAATGCTGTGTTTTCAAGTAGTTAAACAAGGACAGATTTCTACAGTTTCCTGCATTGATCCTCAGAAAGATCATTTTGGAAAGAACCTACCTGCTTTGATCCTCTGATGACCATGGAAGTTAATGCAGTTCTGGGATTTTGTGATATTTTTTGCACAGATTCCAATCACAGAAAGTGGCTCTTGTGTGAATAGATCACTGTGTGGTGCTGCATGGGCTCCCCAGTTCTCTGACAGACTTTTTGTTGCTGGGGCTCAACATAGGCTCACCCACATCAACCTGTATCCAGTCATGAATCCTGCTCAGTCCCTGAGTGCCCACAGTGCTGTGGGAGAAACCTGATCCAGGACTGAGTAAGTTTTTTTTTTTCTTTGTGCTTATCAATTAAAATGATTAAACCAAAACCATCTGTCTGTCCTTTACCCCTTATTTTCGGTAATGATTTTCAGTCTTTTAAGGATACAAAATATGTAGCCAAAACTGTAATTTATTCTGATGAATCATCTCTTTAAAGAACAGCAAAGTGTTTCTATTTTTACACCATAAGTTTTGTGATCTTGTCTCCAATATTACAGACTTCCTGCCTAAACAGTTTCAGAAGCTATTTTTCATCTATCAAATTCCTAGAAAAAATAAACCAAGCTTTTATTAAATGCTCACATAGCTAAAGATTCAGTTGTCTGTTGTGCAGTAAAACTCCTGGAGCAGGATGTCGTAGGCCAACTTTCTGCCTGCAGAACTACCTTTTTATGACTGCATTAAAAAAAATGTTAAAAAAAGGAGACTGACCATGAAACCCCAACAGATCTTTAATAACCACACTGCACTGCTATGTGGTATGGTCATATTATTTAGCAACAGGAATAAATCCCATACAATTTCTTAATTTAATCTGGAGTAGTTTATTTCTATGAATAAGATTGTCTACATATCTACACCTACTTGTTAAACAGACTTAATGCCTCAAAACACGAATTTCAACAAAAAATTATTTCTAAATACAAGACTTTTAAGTTATACCTTCTCTTAAGGTGGTACTGGAGGCTGAGACACTTTTTTCATATGGGTAAAAAGACAAATTCTGCTGAACTGAGGATTCAACAACTGCAGTCTTAGAAAGAAGCCTTGATCTCCAGAAAGGCATTTCATGTTTACAATTACCTTGTCACATCTCTCTATTTATAAATATACACATATATCATCAGCCTGATCTGTTTGATGAGATGACTAGCATCACCTCGGTCAATATTAACCTCTTGGGTCACAACATCTGGATGTTGATCAAAATGAGTCAACATCTGTTTGTTATTTTGTATATGTAGAGAAAATATTGCCTCTTGTCAATTGAATATTTGGCAGCAACTTTTCTTCGGAAAGACACCAGCATTTCTTATGTTATCCTTTACCACAAGCCTCTCCCACTCTGCCTCTTTAGAAACCTGCCACACTCTTTTACATGTGACATATATCTAGAACCTATGCACCAAAATGGCATGGTGCCACGATTAGCAAGGAATATTGTGGTCACCAGGAAAAAAAAAAGCATGCTTTCTAATCATTCTCAACAGTTCTAATGCCAGTATAAGCAGCTCCTGGCCCTGAATGGTTTTAATTTTGCTTCATATAAGGAGGCAAACATATTTCCCAGATGTTGTCCTATATTCAAAAGTTGCCTTCCAAATCTTTGGATAAATTACAGCTACACTTCAAAGAAGTCTGTTACAATTACCTCTCAGACTTTGTCATTTTGCAATAAAACCAAAAGGAAAAACTATTGAAAGGTATTGATAAGTATTAGGTAGATCATGCAAAATGAAGTTGTATTCAAACATTTGAAATGTATTTGAAGGCCCAGCTTTCTGCAGCAATGCCTTCAACAAGCCCTGAGGCCACTTGTTCAGCTGATGTGAATCAATGTAGCTTCACTGGCAGCACTGCAGCCGTGCCAGTTTACACCAGTTTAGGATCTGTCCATTCCAATCTGACCATGGTTCTGCTGTTTTCTTTTTTTCCAGTCCACTTGGTAACTATATCTACATAGATATATTTGTGTACACGTATGTAATGTACGTATTTCTTGCTCCCTTAACATTGTTCTGCTGACCATGTGTGGATGAAGAGGGCCGAGGTAAGGACACGGTGTGAAGACTTAGTCCTGTGCAATTTTCTCAAACAAAACTGCTTGTTTGAAATCCCTAAAACTTTGCCTGGGGAAGGATTACAGAGCTCACCCTAAAGCATTCCTGAGGGTTGCTGTGTTTACAGCTCTAGGGGGCTTCACCCAGCAGATGCAGCAGGGACCTGGACACGGACCTCCTGCTGTCCTTCACTTTGCCCCAGCCTGCACTGCAAAGATCATTTGTAGCAGGGAAGGTGCTACAGGCATCTGCAGCCTTTGTGTTCCTGCTCACCACTGCCATGGAAGCTGCTTGCTGAGGTGAGCTCTGCTGCTCACACAGACAGGGACACGTTTCCCTCTGGTCAGCACTCTGGGAACAGCAGCCTGCACTGGGATTGTCCAGCCCTGCCTCGGGACCAGCTGAGGGATGAATGGACTCGGTTTCCAGCTGCTGAAGCCCTGCCTGCTCCTTGGGCTAATCAGATTAAGCTAAGAGTATAATCTCATTCATTTTTTTAAATTGGAATCTGTCTTTTTTAACTTGCAGTACTTTTGCCTGCCTTTCATTGCCTTAAATGAATCTCTTTATAAAAGCTTAGAGAGCTCGAGGATAAAATTTTCAAATAATGCTTTGAAAATAAGTCTTAAACTCCAAATGACTTGCTTGCTTTCTAAATTTTACTCATCATGGATAACCTCCAGTGAACTACAGTTTCTCAGAGTTTATGGAGTGCTAAGAGCACTGAGAAGATTTTAAAACAAGACGAGTGGAATCCACCAGTTTAGCCTGACTTTTTTTTTTTGTCAGGCTGAAAAGAAGCCTTCCTGGGAAACCTACTAGAAAATAACAAGGTGTGCCACTACTAAGCTCTTGCACTGGCTTACCACTTGACACTGAGCTCCAGAGATCCTGAGGGTCACGCTGCTACACCGCCAGGTGAGCAGGATTGTTTCTGGCCATGTTTTCAGCAGGCACATGAAACACCAACACCAGCGGTGCTGTCCCTTACCTGTTGCACAGTCTGGCCCTGTGTAGGGCCGGTAGCAGTCGCACTGGTAGCTCAGCCACAGGTTGATGCAGCGTCCCCTGTTCTGGCACGGGTGGGGGTCACACCAGTCCTTTTTAGCACAGCCTGTCCTGACATTTAAAGATGATCCAGATGATACATTCTCTGGAGTAATAACATTCAAGTCTATCTCAATATCCTGAAGACAGCCTACAAATGAAGGTGCAGAATGTGTATTAAAGGTGTTCTGTAGAGAGTTGCTGTTCCCCACTGGTAAGCCGCCCAAAAACGTGCTCTGAAACGCAAACATCACCAGCTCGTTATCTACCTTAGCAGACGTTTTATTGAGACAGGATTCTACACAGGAGCTGTCAAGCAAATTAAGAACAACAGCTCTTGCCAGGGTTACCTCCACTGAATGCCATTCTCCATCACTGACATTATGTGGAATATGCAAAAGAGCCTGTGGCTGATTATTGACTTGCACGGATAAGTGTAAGTAGCCATTCAGTAATTCCAACTTTGCAAAGGTGTTTTTCTCCCCTCGTTGAAATAGAAAAGCTGTGGGTTGCACAGTTTGAAACCTCAGGTTTATATTATAGAAAAAATTTTCCTTTTTATGGCTCTGGGGATTCTTCAACAAAAGGAAACTGTTTCCTTGAAAAGAAAATGTGGTTATGGTTTCACAGTGTATGCCAGTATACCCAGGTGAACATATGCAGCTGAATCCATGTTGGCCATTTTTTAAATGCGGGATACATATTCCATTGTTTTGGCATTGATGATCAGTACAGCCATGCAGAACTTCTGTACAGTTCCAGCCACCATAAAAAATCCCTTCTTTGTCTGCAGGTGGGCAATGGCAAGTGTAATTTCCAGGAAAATTCTCACAGATCCCACCATTTTGGCAAGGGTTCGTGTAACATTCGTTGACGTCTTCATCACAGTGAGTACCTGAAGAATAAACAAAGAATTAGGCATTCTGCTTTGAATAACTGGAGCCCAAAATAACACTTTTAATAATGTGTTTTATTATCTTTTATTAGAGGGTAATACCTTGATAAATAGATGATGGACAAGTTAAAAAAAATACTTTAAATATAAAAAGGTCAATCGTCATGGTTTCCTTGTGCAAAAATATTATGCAAACACTGAAATGGTGACCACATTTTAGAGAAAAGAACCAAACATATGGGCAGTTTTGAAATGGATAATGTGATGAAATCAAGATAAACATAATCAGATGGGATCAATAAATTGTTTCCCACATATCCTGTAGTAGAAATTTAGAGTAAGGAACCGAATTGTTTATCACATACAAAAACCACAAGACTTGTTGCTTAATTCCTGTCCATAATATAGTATTATATGGGGGATGAGCTGGAGTATGATCTGTTGGTCATTCCTTCTTTTTTGTGATCATTCAAACAGTGCAAGAACTACAGACTATTATTCCTGGTCCCATTTGAAAAATCTTGGAGCAACATTCTCCAAGTGAGAGTCACAGGACTTACAAGTGATATTTGATGTGGTGGGTCAGACTGACAAGTGGGTGAACATGCCTGCAAAATGTATGTACTGCAAAAACTACTACAGGGGAATTTTTTTACCTCTCCTTTATACAAAATATAAAGAAAGAAAAGATGAAAGGAATATTCTCTCAAACATCTCAGAGGTTGATTGTAGATGAGAGCACTTCTGCAGGAGATTGTCAATACAGTCTCATATTTCCTCTTCTTCCATATAATGTTTGGCTTCTGATATATCTGGTAAAAGGAGAACTCCTCATCTCAACTCCATTGTAATTGGATAGATGTGGCCTAAGTGGGTGTGCTGGATCACACTTCACAAAGAAAAACAAATCTGTTCCTCTTGTAAAACTAATCTGTTTATCCCTCTGCACTGTTGTTCATCTGTGAAGTGGTAATTACAGTAACTTCTCCCTTGAGCAATCAAGTGACCGATATGCATGCAGTGGATCAGGGAAAATCTGTTTCTCATCTCCCTTGGAAGCAGTCAAAATATCCAAATACTTTTTTGATAACTCATGCTAAGTGCAACTCTTAACATTTCCACTTCCCTTTATAGTTACCTTAGAGAAAAATGAGAAACACTTTGCAGATAGTTTTCAAACTAGTATCACCAGCACAAATTAAATAGCTAACTTTTCATCCATCCCCACAGAAAAACTGCCTGTAAATCAGGTAATGAGATGTGCTGGGGCTTCACTGAGTGGCAGCTGGGTGTACCAGACACCACACCTAGCTTTATGTACAAATTCACATCAGCCTTTTTTCTGTAACAAAACATAGCCATTCCCCATGGAAAATTACAGAGCAGCATTCAGTCACAATGAATTGCTTCAAATAGCAGTAGGTAAGTGAGTTACTCAGGATAATTCCTTGCCTGTCCACTTTATTCGATCACAGCTGTAACTGGACCCATCTGGGAGACTGGTAAGTACAGGAGAGCCAGGAGGGAACAGGATTGGGAGACATTTGGTTAAAAGATTAGCCAGAGTGAAGTGGTCACAGCAGGTACACAAAAGACTCTCTCTGCAGCCATCCAGCTCACTCATCAGCCCTCAATTAAAGCATACACTTTCCCCTTGAAGCTTCAGGCTATTGAGCACAGCTAGTGCCATCTCCCTGGCCTGGCAGTGGGGTTTGGCTGCAGCAGTCTCTCTCTGTTTTCCAGCCAGGCTCATCTTTATTCCAACGAGAGGTGTCTGTGTATACCTTAATGTGCAGTGGCATCTGGCAGAAATGTGACTCACTGGGGCTGACTTTCTCCAAGTGAAGTGCAGTTCCCAAACCATTCCTGACTAGGGGCCAGAGCCATGTCTGCTTTAACCAGTCTGTGGCAATTTCAGTGTTAGCAACTTGTCCTGCTTTTGCTATTCCTGTATATGAAAAGTGAAGTTACTGTGAGCTGTTTCCTGTTTTGGTCAATGTCTTAGTACATCTCCTGCCTGATGCTGCTCCCTTCCCTGCTCTGCCATGGAGAACAATGTGTCCTTGGGTTTTTATACAACTCAGTTTTAATATGATGGCTGTAGAAATGCAGGTCTCTTTGGGGTTTTTTTGTGTCAAAGATAAAAATCAGTCCAGCCCACAAGCAGTTGGATCAAGTTGTGCTTAGCCTTGTCCTAGGGCTTCAGAGTGGACAGACTCTGCTTAGGGATTTAGAGACTGGGAGCCTCTGTGAAGCCTTCCATACAAAATCAGCATTGTGAATGGCTAGGTCCTTAGCTGTTGCATTTTCAGTAATGTGTGGTGACTCTCTGTGTGTTATTTTATTATCCCACAGCACCTGCCAGACATTCCCTTTGCCCTGTAGCTTGTGGTCCGAGTCACACTTTGCAATAGTGACTTTGCTGTGGAAAGGATGATACAGATGCATTTACCTTTATAATAATCTTTAGTGTCTATGTTGTTCTCTACTTCATCAGATGAGACATAAAATTAAGACAATTATTGAATGAGAATGCTAAAATTTTTTTTGGAAATTATATATGTTTCTATCTTTAAATTTAGATAAGACATTTGATAATTGATCAATGCCCAACAAAGAAATCAAATCAGTTTTACAAGGAGGTACACATATAATTATTATTAGTGTGTTCTTTGCCTGTAGAAAATTAATAGTATCAGTTATTAAATATAAAGTGACTTTTATAGAGCCACTTAAATACATAAATTTCACAGTAATTTCAGTGTCTCAATACAATGCTTATTTTTTAAGTAATGATGTGAAAAATAATTATTTTATTGGGTTGTGCATATAGATACACACACATGTATGCACACACATATATAGGCCTACTATTTCATAATAAGATTAGCACAAACACAAATTTAGGTCACACCAAAAGACAAATAATAATTCACTTTTTTAATATCAAGAATAAATAAATCAGCTGTTCTTGCACATGGTGCTGATACTGCTTATTTTCTGCCAATTGCTATGCAAGCAAAGACCACTGTCAGTCAAGATAAAAGCACTCTAGATAAAAGGATTAGTCAATATTTATAGAACTGTATAAGCAGTTCAAATAGCTCAGGTTGCAGACATTAGCATGCAAAAAAAAGAATTCTCAAAAGATGTAAGACCTACCAAAACAAGTGCAGACACAACTATTTTTTTCCATGGCTACATGCATTAACTCAGCTAAGCATATTTGTGTTTTAAAGGGAAAAAGGAAAGTAGAATCATATAGCATTTTATCTTCTAAATATATTACACACTGACATAAAATTTCAGATAATGTGAATATTTTTAAAGATGATTACTTTTCCCAACTGTGAAGTTTGTCTTTTCTTCAAAAAAAAACACAGAGATGAAACAGTTCCTTTGATTCAGTTTGATAGCACCAATCGTGTCTACTTTTTTCACTTACACATTATTACTATATGGTGGCTATTTTCTAACTGTGTCACCTCTTAATTAAACTCTCTCTTGCAAAGATTTCCTGCAGAAGCAGGATGACAAAAGCAATTATTCAAGCATAATTCTGCTGGATGCCACTGATTTTCATTCTGATTAAACAATTATAAAAGTATTATGAAAATGACACGTTTGATGCACACCTTTGGTTAGAAATCTGCTTACAGCCTTTTGCCTTTCCAGTCCCCTGACACTAAATAAATACCAAGAAACTACAGGCAAGCAATCTGGATAGGTGCTACACATTCACTACAGTCTAAGTGCACATTCAAATCCACAAAAAGAAAATATTTACCTGTAAACATTGTCATTAAAATGATGTAAACTTGTATCCTAGTTGCAACCATCTTTTTCCACAGGAAAATTTCCGAAAGAAAAAGATCGTTTAGCACTTAGGCAGTTGACAGAGTCAATTTCTGTAAAATTCACAACAGTTCTTAGTATAAAGGCTTCCTTTCCAGGATTAGCTTGCTCCACTTCTGTACCTGCTGATGTAGACTGATGGTGTATTTTGCCCAAGCCAGATCAACAAGGCTTAAAGTAAGACCCATTAAACTGCTTACACAATAGATATGTATCCTATTTAAATTCTTTTTTCTCCAAGTTCGTGCTCACACTGAACATTGTTTGTGTTTCACAGAAATGTATATTATCAGGATCCATTCAAAACTGATTGGTCACTTTCTTTCTGTTTTGCCAGGTGTTGTTTTGAAGACTTTTTTTTTCCTTAGGTTTTTTTAATCCAGATCAAGTCTGTCATGGTCACTGTGATTCAGAGAAACTGTACATCTCAATAAGCAGATAGAAAGGATCTAAAATTTGATCCTGTTTCTTCATTTATAAAGTATTTTTGTTCCATTTGATCTCTCTACTTAATGGAAGCCTGTGTCTCTAGCTTTTTGAGCATGCTAAAGACACGTAAAAATTATTTACTAAAACATCTTTTTTCTTCAGCTTTTGAGCAACACATTTTGATTTAGATCAAATTTAATGAGGGGAAAATCAAGTTCAGATTTAACTATTTCTGTGATAATTTTAGCAGCAGACATTATCTTTGTCACTTCTAACTCTTCTGTCACTTCTTCTAACTCATTTATTCACTAATTAGGAAATTCCTGACCTTGTGTCACATTTGGGTTTAGGTTCACCAAAAGATGCATATACAGAAGACAGTTTTGGATTAATTTAATCTGCAGTTCACAATTGCTTTTATAGAGATGCTCAGAAAGCTGCTGCTTCTTCCAGCCTCTGACACAGGCATCAAGTGAGTTTTCCTATATTACATTTAAGTACCAAAGGGTGAAAATTTCACCCAGACTCTTGGAAAGGGGAATAAGGCAGCTTTAAACAAAATAAAGTTAATTTTGGTGAGTTAGTGTGAATGCACTTGATTAGTAGTGCTTATCAGACATCTCGTGCTTCAGTTTGATATTCAATGTGGATTTTACTTTGACTGTTGCAAGAGAAGCTGGAGGTTCTCAGTAGCAGTCATTCCTTTGGCAGTGTGACTGTGACAACAGGACCGAGGGAGGGTTATGAGCAGACACAGAGGTGGGGACACACATCTGCTCCTACAGCTCAGTGACCACACAAGGACGGTGGCACACTGAGATGGGAACTTCAGAGCAGGGTACTCAGCAAACGGCCCCAAGCCCTGCCAGAACCACTGGTGGGAGCTGGAACAAACTTGCCAGGAGCAGAAACTCTAATTACAGTCAGATATTGTGTTTAATAACATTTTCATATACAAACCAAGGAGAAAATTCCATGTGAAACCACCATAAAGCAGGTATAAAACTAGTGTAATCCTGCCCAGAAAGTAATTGTCAGAGGTTCCCTGTCAAACTGGGATTTGATTATGCTTTGGGATTGTCCTGGCTTTGCTTTGGTTGGTGTTTTCATAAAAGATGTGGATGTTGGCTCAGAAAGCTTATCTAGTAAATTGTCTGATAAAGCAGGATTAAGTGAAACATTTGAGTTTTTTACAGATAAAATGATCTTTATAAGTGAACATAAGAAATTGGAGAAATGGTCTGAAAAAGATTGTATTCAATTCTGGAAGAGCTCGCTCAGTTTCTAGAGTCTCAGGCCAGAATAATCAGCAATCAGGTGGAACAATAGTTTCAGTCTACAATGCTTCAGTTTCACTGAGTCCACTTTTACTTCTGCACTGCAAGGAAAAATTAGATCAATTAGGAAGAATTCAAGGAAAGCAATGAGAATGACCCCAGGTCGAGAAAAAATAAGAAAAGGTGGCTGTTCAGAGGAAATGTGACGTGGTAAGAGATTTTCAGTATAGAAAAGAGAGCACTCTGTGCCCTGAGACCATAGTAAACAGGTGGAAAAGTCACAGGTTTGGCTTGCACAGGGAACATCCAGGTCACACTCTAAGAAAATATTTCTAATGATAATAAGATGACAAAGCCTTTGCATATGATGCCCACTGGGAGCCATAAATTCTATTGTGGATCCTTAAATATTGGTTAGAGACAAAAATGCAGTGAGACACAAGCCAGCAGATGCTACCTTAGACCTATTGACAGTCCAAATGATACCTGCATGTCTATCCCTTCCAAGTCTATTTTTCCATGGTTTTGTGCCTCCCTTGAATGAAATAATTCCCAGAAACTGAGCTGTGGGTGTGCCAAACTATACAAACTATACCTCTGCACATACAGGTATCTCAAAACATACAGATACTAAATGCAAGCAGGAGTAAACCTTGGAGAAACTCAGATTGTAGCATCCCCTTTAAAATATACTTTATGGAAGACAAAGTTTTTAATAGCACTTTCTCCACCTGTATTTTAGAGTTTTGGAAATGCCTGTTATAAAATCCTACCCCAGGTGCAAACAACTCTCTCTTCAAGGGACTCATTAATCCTGAGGCCAACAGAAAGATCTGGCAGAGCACATATTCTTCAGGGCCCCAGGTTTTAGCAGACAATCATGAAAATTCTAACTTTGCCACACCTGTGCAGATAATTGCAAAGAGATAATTACTTTTTGCTGGAAGGAGGAAATGCACATTCATGAGTGAATAAGCGCAAGGAAATAAATTGACCATCTCTGGGTCGTCGTAATTAAACTCCATGCTTGTGGGTATAAATCAGTCACCATGCAGGTCAGGAAGGAAGTTTTACTCTTATGCACATCGTTGTAGAGCAAGTGAAGGGTATTTCAATGGATTTTTTTTTTCACTTATTTTTTTTCAGTGAAGAAGTGGCTTGTATTTGATACTGAACTTAATGGAACCAGTGGTCTCATCTTGCATGGCAATTTCTGTTGTTCTCCTGGCAGGAAAAGCTTGTGTAAGATGAAGGACAGAACACAGAGCAGAGCTGGAGCACGTGGAAAACAGGATTCTTGAAAATAGTAGGATAATAAGCATTTGTTAACATTGGGCTAATTTGCACATGATATCTTTCACACAGAACTCTATTTTCGTAACGTTTTAAGACCTTGCTAGTTACTCCTTTATTGCAGACAAATTCACTATTCTGCTATTTTTCTTCTTGCCATTTGAAATGTATGTATTAAGTTAATATTGGCTAGGAAAAAAAAATTAAAATGGAAATACAGTTGAGTGGCTTGGCTTAATCATTAAATATGTCACTCTAGCTAAGGGATATGGAATTCATAATGTGCTACATTCAGAATGGCATGCTGTAATTCAATATTTTTAAATGTTGCTGGCCCGAAGCTTCATAGACTAGTTTGAATTTTCAGTAAAAATGGATCTTTTTAAAGTAGTAAAAACCCCCAATCCCTTAATCTCTTCAATCAGTAAAGGTTTTCTGAGAGCAAAAGTACTTGGAAATGTTTTTCCACTTGTTTCACATGTTTTGTCACACCTAAAATAGTTTTCATTTGAAAAGGAAAAAAAATATAGAGAAGAAGAAAATCATGTACATGCCATAGGTGATTAGTTGTTTAGTGAGATTGGGTGTGTTTATTTTATTTTAGGAATATTGGAACCAGGCGTCTGCGCTGAGCTTGGCTGCAGCCCCCGGGTGGACGAGGCAGCCCCGGGCGAGTGCAGCCACGGGCGTGGCACGGCCAGGGGCCAGGGGACACTGCCGGGACAGGGGACAGGGGACACTGCCTGCCCAAGGCCAGGGGACTGGGGACACTGCCTGCCCAGGGCACAGGGGACACTGCCTGCCCAGGGAACAGGGGACACTGCCTGCCCAAGGCCAGGGGACACTGCCTGCCCAGGGGATAGGGGACACTGCCTGCCCAGGGGCCAGGGGCCAGGGGACACTGCCTGCCCAGGGGACAGGGGACATTGCCTGCCATGGGGACAGGGGCCAGGGGACACTGCCTGCCCAGGGGACACTGCCTGCCCAGGGCACAGGGGCCAGGGGACACTGCCTGCCCAGGGGACACTGCCTGCCCAGGGGCCAGGGGACACTGCCTGCCCAGGGGACACTGCCTGCCCAGGGGACAGGGGACATTGCCTGCACAGCACCAGGGCACGTCCTGCAAGGGCAGCACAGCCACACTGCTGCCTGGAGCCTGCACCTCCAGCCACCCCTTCAATTTGCACAGCCAGCCATGTGGATCCAATTGTGGGATTAGGATCTGAATCTGGAGTAAAGAAAATCTTGTTGAAGAAAGAAATATGTCCCTGCATGGCACTCATTTTGAGTGATGGAGGCAAGGAAGAAAATCACATGGTGGCAGCCCAGTTTTCCCAGGCAGCATCCTTCTGGAGTGGGTTTTGTGGCTGCACAAACGTGTTGTAGCTATGGCCATGCTGATAGTGCGAGATAGGAAGGGGAGAAGAGAGGAAGGACAGCACAACAACAGGGTGTGACAGGTTAAAGTAGAGAAAGGCGATGGAAAAAAGAGTAGGTAAGATTTTGGAGACTAAAGAGATGAAAAAGTAATGAAAGATGTGATTGAGGGAAAGGAAATAAAAATATGGGAACCAACAGTACCCCGAAGATCCTTCTGTTGGCATTTGAGACAGAATTCATGTTGGACACGAGGGCATTTGGGGGTAGTAAGAGGGCAGAGTACATGTGTATGGCCATCAATCTATATAGGATGTGTGAGGGATGCTAAGAAAGACATAGATCACAGATAAATTCTACACAGAGATCCGGGCTGAAACTGAGAGTGGGAAAAAGAGAACGTGGGAGCAATACCAGAGACAAAAAAAAAAAAAAAAAAAAGCCAAAGATATTTTTTTTGTAAGCAAACAGCCATGTGCACAGCAGAGAAGTCATTTCACAAAACACTGATAATTAGAACAGAATAAGAGAAAAAATTACATTGAAAGGAACCTTCAAAGGTCATCATCTGGTCCAGTGCTCCACTCAAAGGGTCAGGACATCATCCAGAGAAGAAATTTTAATAACAGGTTTGTAATTTAATACCTAATTCTGGACCAGGTATTTAGAAGCTAAAAAAAGATATTTGGCGTTCTGCTTTCCAGTATGGGGGGTTTTTTTATGTTCTCTGTAAGTTGGAAAAAAGAGTATGTGTAATGCAGGAATTTTTCATGTATTACCTTTTAGAAAACAGCGGCAAGACTGTCAAATTCAAAGCATTAATGATCTGATTTGCATTTTCTGTAGATTTATGAGCTTGTACATTTAGATGATATGTGTGCAATTGAACTGAAGTATATCCAGAGGGATCTTAAAACAACCAATACCTTTGAGCTGTTTAATTAGATCGTATAAGGTCATGTTTCATTGACTTGAAAATCTGTTTGGAGCACTTTGGAATTAGAAAACAAATTAATTTTCCATCCTACAAATACTGAAGGGCTTTAAAAGAGTGCTTACTGTTGATGAACACACCCATTGTGTCTTGTCTCCCCTAAAAGGGATTTTCTACCTTGTCTCTTGTTGGCTGTTTCCTATTTCTCCTAACTGAGTTAGGCAAGCACAGCCACTGTGCTGTCTAGTGTGAAACAGCTTCTGCCCTGGAAATGGCACTCGGGAAAATTTCAGTCATTTGCAGGATTTTCTCATTTTGTTATAACTAATGTGAATCTCCACAACATGAAAAAGTGACTGTGGTTATATAACTTCATTGTCAGTCCTTATTGAAACAAGCTGAAATAGCCAAAAGGCCAGAAAATCATAGTTTTAATTGGGCCTATACAGTTTAATTGATAATGGAGATGTGAGAACAGAAAAATGTAAAATATGAATGGGTGAGTGCACATAACATGTTTATGCTGTGTGTATTTTGAGCTGTGCACAGCATAACTGTATAAAGAGCATGGCTATGCTGTTCATAGTCACATTTCTCTATTTCTAGAGTATATATATTTACATTATTTATTATCACTTTAAATGTAGAAAAAATATCCAAGCTTCTTATTCTGAATTATCCACTTTTTATTATTTTTATGTGTGTTTTCTTTCCTAGGTAAGCTGTGGCTTGCTCTAGAGCAGATGTAGATGCAGAAGACCCGAGATTTTGGGCTGTGATCTTTCAGTCTCACTCCGTGTCAGTGGGAAGGGCAGAGGATTGTAGCTCTTTTCACTTCAGCAGCAGTGTTCACTTCCCTCATTCCCTGCAGTGTTAGTCCTTTGTAGTGTGAAAACTCATCTAAATGAGTTTTTGTTCATCCAAGGTTTCATATGCCTGATGGGGAATTTCCTGGAGCATATTACAGGTATGAGATTTAGCTAGATTAAATCTAGTTTTTCTATGTCTTTATGTGTTACAGTTAACTTCTGTAGCTGTGCAGACTTTTTCACAGTACAGCATTTAAATAGTTTTCTTTATTTGGTACTGCAGGCAGTGATTTACCATGATGTTCTGGCCTCACAAAGAGGTCTAATAACAGATTCTGAACCCTCTTTGTTAAGAAAAAATAGTGCCACAGGACAGAGAGTACAGCCATAATTGTATTGATCATTATAATTCTTTGTATTAGTGTCATGTTGTTAGCACAGCCAGACTCGAAGAATTACAGCAGTGGGAGAGCAATCTGAATCAGATCCACCAAATCTACTTCTAGCAGTTAATTATCAGCATAAATTAGCTGTCTATACCAGGTTTTTATTCTTCTCTCCAAGACAGTTTATTGAAAGTGCAAAGTTCATTGTCAGCCAGGGAAAGAAAGTGTTTTCCTTAATCTGGTTGTCCTTACACAATCAACAGAAGTAGTTTTCTAATTCAAATGTTTTAAAGGGATCAGCATGCAGGTCATTTGTAAAAGGCAAGCTTAACTTCTTTGAAATTCTCCTTGTACCTGAAAAAATCAGTCCAGGCACCTAAGCAGAAGCAGGTTGTGCCTTACTAGAGTCACCTCTGAGTTTATTTCAAACAGTGCCAATGAACAGGCATAAAAATACTGGGCTTTATCACTTGTTCCTCTTATTAGCAAACACTGTGTAATTAAGAGCTAGATGCTACAGGGAACAATTAATGTAAGAGCTTTTATGTAGTATATCACATAAAATTAGTTTCGGTGCTCACTTTATCAGCTTATTTTTATTGCTCAAAATCCCAACATATTATTTATGTCCTTGAGAAGACCTTAGACCTGGGACTCATCAGTGCTAATTAATTTCCAGCAAACTGCAAAATTTCTGAGTCCATTCCAACAAAAGCATTAAAGCAATTTTAAAAGTTTATTAACAATTAAAATGGGAACTGTATATGTGTATGTGTGTATATATACACGTGTGTGTGTGTGTGTACAAAATTAGAAAGAGGTTTTTATGCACCTGAGGGTTTGTGCTGCCATTCAGAGGGACCTCAGCAGACTGGAGAAGCAGGTAATCTTCAGGAAGTGCATGAAATTCTGCAAAGGGGTTCTCCCTCGCAGTCCTGCACCTGGGGACAGAAAAGCCATCCAGCAGAAGAAGCTGGGGCCAGCTGGCTGGAAAGCAGCTCTGCCATGCTCTGAGCAAGCTGGGCATGAGGCAGACGTGGGCCCTGGCAGCACAGAGGACCAACACACTCCTGGGCTGTGCTGGGAATTGTGTTGCCACCAGGTGGAGGCAGGTGATTCTTACCCTCTGCTCAGCACCAGGGAGAACGTGCCAAGCCCAGCTCTGCTCTCCCCAGGTACAGAAAAGGAGCAGGTCCAGCCAAGGGCCCTGAAGGGGTTAAGGAATTGGAAGATCTGTCATGAGGAGACACTGAGAGAGCTGGGGTTGCTCAGAAGCTGAAATGAAAGCCAGTTTTAAAGGCAGGAGATAGCCTGCCTTATTAAAATATAATATATAAACTTCACCTCAATTCACCAGATCCCTCCCTTTGAAGAACTCTGTATTGCCTGATCTTGTGTATGTGGTTGCTCTCATGGATGGAATTCTCCCCAAGACATGGTCACAGAAGTGTGACTCTCAGCTGTATAGATGTCCTGCTTTCAATTTCAAAACGCTGTATCTTGTAAAATAATTCTTTTTAACAGCCACAGGTGAGAAATCTGGCACATAATTGTACTGTAGAAGTTAAGAATATTCCTTGCTCCATTCCCCCTGTACACAGGCTTGGCAGTGTTAATCCAGGAAGGTTTAGAAGATTATGTGTACATGACAGCCCTGAGGATTTCCATCATGGTGATTTTCCTTCCAATCCTTTTTTTGAAGAGTGTAATGAACCTATGACAACTGAGCTTTATTCTCTGAGGAGCCTGACATTGCTCCTGTTTAATGGATCAGCCAGTTTGTGATACACCAGTTCTAGACACTTTCTTCCCCATGTCAGCCTGGGGTACCTCTTCAATATTTCCCATCTGTGCTGACCTGTGTGATCAAGAGGTCATGTCCTGAAGTCAAACCCAGAACTGAAACACTCACTCCTACCATGGGCCAGACTATTAATGCAACCTATTTAATTTACATCAACTTGGAACTTGACATTCAATTTCTCAGTCCAGAAGCAATTACTTTTAAAGGAACATGCCAACAATATTGCTTGGCTTAGAATGGTGAAAGTTCAAAAGGGTAAAAAACATTTCACACCATAAATAAAGAATTGATTATACTTGAAAACAAAGTTTGTAATTACTACTGACATTTCTGCGCCTAGATGAGGTGCTTTTTATGCTTTAAAAACTGATGTCATTCCTGCCACCGGCATTATGGGAACCTTATGTAAAGGTCTGAAATAGTCCTTTGCTGATATTTTAGGTACAAAGAGAAACATGAATATTTTGCACAATTCCTGGGTAAAATACTTTTTTTTTTTTTTCAAGAAAGGGTGCAAAATTCTTTGTGGGTGCCTCCCTTCAGCCCAATAGTCTGTAAGCAGGACCACTGGCATAATTAGTAACGTTCTTAATTTGTTGTTCTTCTTGTGTAAAAGACAAGCCTACAATGTGCTAAGAAATTTTAAGTAGGAATAGCCCTGTCTGGGTCATCAAATTCCTCTTTTCTACTCAAAACCATGGTTCTTGTTTTCTCCATAGCTTTTACAGCCCTGGATGACTGGCTGCAGACCAACATCCCTGAGCTTCACATGGAAGATCCTGCTAACCAAACTGCGTAGTGCAAAGCTGAAAAATGCAGCTAAGAATTTGGACTGGCAGACAGTGCTCATCACAAGTCCTTGGGAAGCAGCATCTCCCAGACCAGGCTGCAATGACAGCACTGACCAGACCTCACTGATGTCTCACAGATGCTGGGCATGGACAGCATTTCACGCTCCCTCTGCTGGCTCACAGGTACAGGAGGGGTACAGAGATCTGCTTCTCAGAGCTCTGCTGCGACCAAAATGCTGATTCCAAACAAATTGCATGTTTTCACAGCAGCTGACACTTTTTTAGCAAGGTAATACAAGGTTATGCTAAGCTGTGTAAAAACTTTAACTTCTAAGCAAACTGATGAAGGGCATTATACTATTTATATTTGATGCCATAGCAGTTTAACAACAGCCTGCATACTTTAATTTTTTATCTCGAAGTAGGTCAATATTGTCTTCATAACAAACATGTGCAGGTTTGGCATTCAAAGACGATGCATTTCCCACTGTCAGAAGCCAGACATGCAAAATAATTATTTAGTAGTGAAAACCAACAGGAACTGTCGTTATTAGCCAGCATGCTGCAAATTTTGCAGAAAGGAATGAAGACAAATTCTTGATTCTCCCCTCAAAACATCCAGCCAGAAAACAGTGCCCTTCAAAATAGCAAAAATGAAAGTTTGGGACCTTTTTAACTGGTAAGGCTTTCTATAAGCAGAGCAATAAAGTACTCTGAATTAGCTGTTATGTATGTGTTTGCACATATGTGTATTGCTTCGTGTATTAGTATATATGTGTGAGAACACACATTTATTCTACATGTACATGGTTCAGAACTACCAGCCCATGTGCTTTTTCTGACTGAGCTCCATCAGCTTCTCTTATGATACCCATGAATTCCTCTGCTATGCAGGGAAAGAGAAGTAATGCCTCCTAAATGTTTGGCTGTATAATTTAGTGTAATTCCAATAAGCCGGATTTTAATGGGGTTCACAATGGTGACATTATTAGGGCTGGTTTTGAAATCATCTGTTGAACAAAACTGAACTATTAAATCAGGTCATTTTGTTTATCACTTGACATTTGACCTTAAATATGCCATAAATTTAAAAGTATTGAGAAAGTAAAATATATTAGTCCCATAGCACAGGTCTTCTCTTTACTCTCTACTTGCCAAGCACTTTCTCCAGAGCAGTGAAAGCTGGATGTGTAGATTTAAAGGAGGTTCCTTTCTGTATGGGCAGAAGTTGTGCATTTGCTTAACTTTGCAATTTGACTGTAACTGAACCAGAACAATGCAGTCTTACACAAAGCAGTGCTAAAAAGCATATGCTCTAAAGTAACTCCTGAGATGCACAATCCAATTCTGAAGGAGACACTAAAGTTCTGCTGTCAGTTTGGTGTGTGCAGTACCTTTGATTTCACCCAGGTTTGTGCATGGTTATCACTTAGACCACACTTCAAACCCAACTCTCATTAGTGGTAGCCTGTGCCATCAGATGTGTAATGCTGCTGGCTGGGGAAAAACAAGAAAGAAATGAAAGGGTCAGAGAGATTCTTCAATAGAGAAAGACAGAACTGAGCAGGTTCATAAGCTCAGTCAAGAGGTGGCAAAATTGGGTTGTAGAGAGGCTATAAATATATGAGTTATGCCAATTAAAAAGGCTAGGAAATGTATATCCAGAGATTTAAGAAAGAAATCAAAAAGGTAAGTAGGCAGTGCTTGAAGAAGGCCCCAGGAGAAAATTCTTACTGGATAGACTTGATTTCACAAGTAGTCAATCATACGATGGAATGACCCACCAAGAATGAGTGTCAGGAAAATAACAGGTGCTTAAAAAGCATTATTCCTGATGCCAAACAATATCCAACTGCCTTATTTTTTTTTTTCCTTTAAGCATTTTCTGCCAGGTACTGGACACACTAATTCATTAAATCTAAGGACATTATCTGTCTGTGTGTTGCAATGTCTGGGAGCTTATGGATTAAAAGCCATTCATCCCCTCCTCCTTCCCTTCAAGGGAAAAGCTTTTCATGCTAAAAAGTGTTTATGTGCAACACTGTTTAACACAGAGAGATGTGCCAGATTCAAAATATCCACTGCTTCCAGGCTCTGTCAATCACACTGGACTACATAATATAACTTAACATATCAGTGCAACTAGAGAAAATAGATCATAGTAATGATGGGTCAGCTGTCAAAATTTAAAGCATAAAACTCTATACATGTTTGGAAAATAATAATGGTAGATGCTTCCTAAAGTTTGAATTTCATATATTTCTAACTAAATAAAAAACCCCCAAAACATCTGACCTTTGTGCACTCCTTTGGTGCTGATAATGCAGAAGTGATGGCTTACATGTCTCTGCATTCCTACTTGCAACAAGGAGAGAGACTGTAATTCCTGTTTCTCATTAAAAAATATACACAGGTATATCAGGGCTCTAAATATCAATTCCAGTGCTACAAACCAGGTATGGGAGCTAATTCTGTAAAGAGTTGTCAAAAAAAGCTCATTTCCTAATGATCATGGTTCAGCTTTTACAAAATTTTAACATAGAGTGGCATTACCAGTAAGATACTTTTCTGTGAAAAACTTCCCTTGTATAATAACAGGAATAACAGGGACAAGCTGAAATAAAGCCAAATTTTATTTCACCAAAAGCAGTCCTCTGCATAGTCAGTGCCCATGCTATGTGCATATTTTGTTTCTAGGATCTAAAATTTTGTTTCTAGGATCTGAAACTATTTCAGTCTCTACTTGGAGCACATTAATTGTGCTAAGTGGATCTGATAATGATGTACAAAGACATCCTTCATGGGCTGTGAGATTCCACTATTCACCAAAGTAATGTCATTCATTATGGTCCTATTGGACCTTGTTCTATTTTTCTGAAGTGCAGAAAATACACAAACATTCCGATCCTAGTGAGGTGAAGCCCAGGCTGCAAAATATTGTAATCACAGAAATGTTTTCAGGTGTTATTGATAACACTTAGGGATATATGCTACTCTTTTCTGATTCTTTAACCAGTGGCAAACACTAGGTAACCATTACGAGTCAATGCCTTCAAGCATTCACTCTCTCAGTCTGCTGCCATACAGGGGGCAAGTTAAGTCATAAGAAGATTAATTTTTGCCAAAAAAAAAAAAAAAAGGTATTAGGCTTTCATAAAGTGTCTCAAGATATGGGCTGTTAAGGAAAGAGCTGTCATGAAAAACACAAGTCAGTTTTAGTTGCTGCAGTGATTTATATGGTGAAAGAATGTAAAAATTACACTTTCTTTTACTAAATGGTATTTCTCAAAATTGTTCAAGAGGAACACTACCTGCAATAGAAATGAAATTGAAATGTCCCACTACTTCTGTAATGGTAACTGATAAAAGAATGGCAGATTCATAAATTCTTCCAGCTACAACCCAGTTTCAGTGCTGCCCACAGTTCTGAGGTATTGCTGCCCTTGCATGGCCATTGCTGGACTGAGTGTGTGAAATGCGAGCTCAGCCTTGGCTTTCCTTTTGGGGAACTATCCAGAAAGAGTTATCACACTGACCTAACAGTGTGCTTGGTCTGGGAGCTAAGCAGGTGACAAATCATTAGTGCTTATTGCAAAGAAAGCAGTTTGATTGTGAATAAAGAGACAAGCAAGAAACCAGGGAGCATAAATGACACACTTTGTCTTTCTAAGAGAATATTCTGATCATTTCAAATTAAGAAAAAAGGAGAGAAGGAAAAGCTCTGTGGCAGAAATAGAGGAGAAGCCAACTGGAAGGATTCAATTCTGATGACAATGTGAACATCTCCTTACTAGGATGCTACTGACCGAAGAAATGTTAAATATTAGTGGGTAGAATCATTAAAAGCTTACCCAAGTGCTCTTTCAAGATCAGAGACTTTGGCAGAGTTGGAAAAGTACTTTAAAGTGCTAATTGTCTGTTTGGTGTAGGGTTTTTACAGGCAGTAGGTGCCTGCCAGGCCCTGAGGGCATCCTGTGTTGGTCCAGCCCATGCCTAAATTGGCCATGGAATGCTGCAGCTGCTGGAGACCGGCTGGAGCAGGGGCAAGAGCTTCTCCTCCTCCTTCCCCCTGTGTTTTTGAACACAGGGACACGAGGAGATCACAGGGGCTAGGACAGAGACAGGGCAGCGCTGCAGAAGTCTCTCTAGGAAAGCAGGAACTTTGCCACGCTCAGAAAACAGGAACATTTGTCATGTGGTGCTGCACATCTGCCCGAGAAACCAACCGAGTTGGTTTTGTAAGGGAACATTTCACAGCAGTCCAACAGTGAAAAAGGGATCCTATCCTGACTGTGAGTGGAGTTTGGGCAGTGAGGAAGGGTGTTTGTATGCCAATTCTAGCCTCTCTGTGGTTCCAGAGTGGTAAGAAGTCCAGAGAGAGAAAGAGAGAGATCTCAAGCTCCAATTCTATTTTTCAGCAATTCATGTGTGTAATACACAAAAATGTACTTGGAATTTTTCCTTAAACCAGCTAATTTTGATGGATATTTCCTGGTATCAACATTTTCTTTCTTGAAACTTTGTTTGTATGGGAATAATAATTAGCCAACAGTACCTCCTGTTAATTCTGAGTACCTGTCTTGCCTGCGAGATAAGCCCGAGTCCCACTCAAAAGAGGAGTGGTGCTCTTGAAAGCCTCTTAACTTGAAAATTTCTTTTTTTCTCTGTCTTTTCTCCTTTTGTATCCTCATTCTTTCCTTGATCAACTTTGTCTTATTCTAAAGTCTCGGAATCAAGAGAAAATAACCTTTTAAACTGCGATGACAGGCCATGAATTAACCCGGTGTAATGGAGGAATGATTGGCTACCATGGTGTGAACAGCAAAAGGACAGATGAGGAAATAAAGGAAAATATAAAATTTGGATTTTGGAGATGAGATCTTTATTATTCATCTGCTTGATTTAATTTTTTTTAAGTCAGATTGCTTTATATAGCTGAGGATGGCAGCTGCATGATCATTGTGCTGATAGTTAAGGTATAAAAAATAAAGAAGGTGCATAATTATTTTTATAGTTATAAAAACATATGTATGTATTCTAAGCTTCCCAAGTTAGTGGTAATGTGCCCACAGTCCTAGCCACTACCCATAAATAATATTTATGTCTGCCCCACACTGTCAGAGGCCAGGGGAGAGGAGGATGGCTGGCTCAGTCTGCCCTGCTGTCTGGTGGGTGCTCTGCCTGCAGCAGCACCTACAGACATGCAGGGAGATGGAAGCTCTGTGTGCTTTGTGTTTCTGTCACCCTGCCCTAAGTGCAGAATGAGAGCCCAAATAATTCACTTTCTAAGTACTGGTCTCATGACATTCCCAGTTCAGTGTCTGGCTTGAGGTTTTCTTTACTTAGCTGAGTGTTCAGCACTCTCCCACACTGGCCATTTATCTGCCTCATCTTCTGGCTCTGGGAGACAGTTTCTTTCCCCCATGCATATGGCAGGAATTCAGTATGCATACGACACCAGTCTGATCATATCATTTTCTCTTGCAGTAGTCCAACAGGCTGGGAAAAGGGCCAAGGAAATTTAAAAGGGAAAACCAGAAAATAAGACAAACGAAAAGGCCAAAAACCATTTAGGAATTCCTGGTGCCAAAGCAAGCAGCAGTGCTGGTGGCACAGCTGGCACACAGCAGATAACAAGACACCAGCAGTGGCCAAGCCCTCAGCAGCCAGCACTCGTGTGTGACAGCAGGCACCCTGCCTGCAGCCGCTGGAGTGGGCTGTGCTGCTCTCATCCCCACCGTGCTGAAGGAAAATCCACGGGCTTCATCCCTGCTCCTGGCACTGTCCTCCTGCCTGGGGACCGAGGGCAGCACAGCTTTTTGGCACAAGGAGCAGGACCTGCCTGCCTGGCACACTCGCTGCTCCTTGGGCTCTGCTCCACTCTGGAATGTGTCACTTGGTAGACCTTGCAAGTACAGAAGCTCTCTAATTTTGACATGGTGTTAAGTTTATTACAACCTGGTGAAATGAGTCACTACCAAATCCATAGCTCTGCCTTTCTCCTTTCTCACAGGTTTTCATGAGTGAAGTGAAAAGTTTAACCTTTCAAATAACAGCCTTTTTAACAAACGTGCAGTGCTAGAGCAATACAATATATCCACAGTATGAAAGGACATGGTTCTAGGGTAACTATTGCCTTTACCTCGCAGCAACAAATCACAAGACCTTTAAATGAAAGCCCAATTTATTAAAAGTACTGTTGTGCTAGGGGGCCAGCATGCCAAGGTAATATAAAAGAAGCTAGGGCTTGCTACTGCAGTAGTACTGACACCTCTTGAAATTTGAGTATCCACAAACACTGATTTAAAAGGGAATGGGAGAAGTTTAACCCTTTGTAGAACCTGTGCAGAAATTTTCTGTCTTAGATCTGGATAAGGAATATCTAATGTCCTCAAAGAGTTTCTAGCAGGGATAAAGTCTCCAGACTGAGATTTATATATTTATTTTTAAGAATCAAATTGTCTAAGTAATTTTGGTTGCAGATTCGATCCTTCTAAGACTTTCAGTAGGATTTACTGACTGTTTTTCAGGTCACCTGAAAATCACTATCTGTAACCAGATACTGCCAGGTACTATTTATTCCTTTCTCCCAGTTTGTGAGTGAAATGTTTTATCCTGACATAGGCATGTGTTTAAGCTCCATTATCTCCTGCCCTTAGATTTAAAACTGTAGCCCAAAAAGTGGATATTCCCACTTTTTCAGTTCGGCTACACTAATTTGTTTGCAATCTTATCCAGTAAGTTCAAAGATGCTTGGTTACATACTGGCAATCATCCTCAGTTTAATTAGATCTTTCCACTGATTTCAGTGGCTTTTGGATCAGGCCCTTGCAATGCAGGGTATGTGGATTATCATTTCTGCATATAACCTGCTTTGGTGAAGTATGATTATAGTGCTATATGAGTCCTTTACTGAGAACAAAGGCATAATAAAATGAATGTGCTTTATTAGATAAAATCTCTGTCCTATTGCAATAGGAATCTGAGGGGTTATACCTAAAGCACATACAACAATTCAGGTGTTAAGGCTGGAAAAACTCCTGAGTTACAGCTGCAGAAATGTAGGATTTGGGGTGTCAGTGAAATACATTGATATCCAGATGGCAGGACCTTTTTTCCAGGTGGCTGTCAGTTCATCCCCATTAGATAAGCACCATATAGCAAATGGTCCTGATCAAGGACTCACCTGCTACCTTGAATCATACTACTGCTATGCTCTAATCTTAAATCTTCTTTAATTCTATTTTAAAACGAGGGGCTTATTTATCATTTGGCTATAACTGGAGAAATTGCTTGTCCAGATTGGAGGTAAACACTTCCAGTCCTGCCTTTAGGCTTCTTGTGATGAAGCTTCTAACATCCAAGGAGGCTGAGACTCATTTTGAGCACTTTTTATTTTCAGGTTACCTGGGAGGAGGAGAAAGACTGGAGAGAAATGTAAAGTGCGAGTGCTACAAAGTGTCCTGTTAAAGATTATGGTCTTCCTGCCAAGGTCTGGGCAAACTGTTTAGTAAGAATAACTACTTCGGGTTTTTTTCTCATGAAAGCTATATATAGTTGGAAAGCATCCAACAGGTATGTATGTGACTAAACTTACTTGTGGTTTTTAAAACTGTAATTTAATTTGCATACCGAGTCAGTAAACATTTCAGGGTCTCCAATATTTTCTCTCCCTCATACTTTGGAGAATCCTGCATTGGAATGGTGAAATTATGGATTGAAAAATTGATTCAAGATTGATATATTTACACACATTCAGGCACACTTTTTTTCAGACCAGTTAAGAGTTTCAGAGCGGGGGGGGGGGGGGGGTACGTCCTCCATATGAACAAAACCCATAGAATCATGATCCAAATCAGGCAAACAAGCCAGGTGAAGGCAATCAGCCAGGAAATGAGAGGACAAAGGACAGTTAATCAACAAAAGGCACCTTTCTGTTTGTCTCACAGACTAGGACAAGACACAAGGAGAAGAAATTGGAGGTCTGGACATCACTGAAAGGAGGTGAAGAGAAAGCAGTGGCACGAGAAGAGGTAAGGGTGCTTAGGACAGCTTGGGAGATGCTGAAAGCCTGGGTAGAACCTCACATTATGGTCTCTGAGGCAGAACAAAAGAACAACAGCAACGCTTAGTGACAGGATAGGGAAGGACAGTTAACGGGAAGGGCTGGAACAAAAACAAGTCTCGATGCCACTTCGAAGAAAAAGAAATATTCAGAGTGAAAGCTGTGATCTTCATAAGTTTTTGTACTTGTTATGTTGGAGACAGCAGTCGTGCATTTCACATGACGTGAAGTTCATAAGCTGCTCGGGAGATGAATGGAATGAGAAAGTGAAGGCTGGTTATATTAACACAGCTATTAATTATTTTTTTTCCTTTAGAAGGAACAAGCGGGTGGAGCTGACAGAACAATACTGTAGCCCCAGAAGCACATACACACTCCAAACCCGAGTGTTTCGCGGCTGTGCTAAACAGCGCTTGCGGTGGTAGAATAAAGGCGGGTCTGGACGCATCTCTTTGAGGATTACTGTTCCCTGTAAATCCCACTCTTTCCGCTGTGAGGACAGAGCTGTGCACACAAGTGGAGGTTGTTTCGCTGCGGCAGAGCGGTGCCGAGCGCGGCTCGGACCCGGACCCAGCCCCAGCCCTGCCCTGCGGCACCGAGCGCTGCCCGGGCTCGGTCCGGCCCGGCGGGACTCCCTCCCCTGCCCCTGGCAAGCGGCACTCCCCCGGCCCGGCCCTTACCGGCGAAGCCCGGCGGGCAGCGGCAGATGTAGCCCTCGGCCCGGTCGTAGCGGAAGGCTGGCGGCAGCCCCGGGACGAGCCCGTAGAGGCCGGCCCAGGAGCGCTCCAGGCAGTCACCGCCGGACAGGCAGGGGCTGCTGCGGCACTCGGCGATGTCGTCCTCGCAGCGAGAGCCAGTGTAGCCTGCGGAGACACCGCGGTAAGGGCACAGGGACACTGCGGGGACAGCTCCCAGCTCCATCCCGCCCGGCCTGAAACACCGCCAGGGATGGGGCAACCTGTGCCAGGACCTCACCACCCTCACAGTAAAGACTTTTGTCCTAATACCTAATTTAAACCTACTCTCGGTTTGAAGATATTTTCTCTTGTGCCGCCACATTCCCTCTATGTATTTCTTGTAGGGTCCTTTTAGGAAGGCTAGATGGTCTTTGAGGTCCCTTGCAACCCAAACCGTTCTACAATTCTGTCATTCCGTGCGCTATTCTTCCCTTCCAGACTCCAGAACATACAGTGTGAATAGGAACTGCACAGGCTTCAGGCTTTGTCATGTGCTAAAAGTTTTCCTTAGCTCCTTGAAGGTGTGAATGTTCCCTTGCAGCTCCCTGCTAGGGCTTGGCAGCAGGAATGGCTACTCTGCATTAGTGAGCTGAGCTGTGCCATAAAGGATTCGTTTGGGTCTTTTTTAGGCAGTAATGTGGAGATGTGTGTGTATAACAAGGCACTGCATTGTGAGTGTAATACACTTTCAGGTTGTGGGAAGGCAGGGAATAAAAATAATTTGGTGTTTATAAAGTGTTTCATCTGGAGGTTGAAGTGCTACCTACCAATGATCTCTGAATTCTGGAAAATGTGAAGGCTTCCGCCTAGTTTTCCTTATCTGTTGCACCAAGAGTTGTGTAGTGCAGCAACACTGAGGCATTTAGGCCTCACAGTGCTGTCTGTGCTCCTGCACCCTCAGTAAGCTCACAGACATAAACTCCTGGAGACACTTGTGGTTTGTGTGCTGATAGAGCTGTGTAGTCTCTCAAGAGCACAGGGTCTGTCCCCATTGGGGTGTGGGGTTTGTTTGCAAACAGCTGGTAGAAAACACAGCCTGTGGGTTTCACTGCTTTTAGACTGGTTTAAAGGTTGTGTTAATGAAGACTAAAACCAGTGTCAGCCGCAGCAGTGATGAATGTATCACATGGTTTGAAGGATTAAGTAACTGGGAGATGGCTCCTGGCTTTGACTTATCTCCTGTCCTCACACCATAATGCCAATGCCTTTTGTTTTGCCCACTTCTGCTGCCCAGGAGAATCAGTTCTTAGCTGGAAAAGCAAGCACCTTTCCCAAAGGGCTCTGCCCTGTGATGAGTGAAGCCCATGTAAGCACAAGGCCATAGGGGACTTTTGAGGTTATGGAGCTTCAACCTTTCATTGTATCAGGAACAAAAAAATGTCTCTACTACCACTCGAGGAATATTTATAGAAGAACTTGGAGCTTACCTGGCCAACAGTGGCACGTGTAAGTGTCAGCATGGTCCTCACAGGTGGCGTTGTTGTAGCATGGCTGTGACCAACACAAGGGAGCGAGGGTCTCGCAGTGCGAGCCCATAAATCCAGTCCCAGTGCAGTTGCAGCTGTACCTGCAACACAGAATGCAATTTTCACTCAGGCTGGAAGTCGAGAGATCTGGGCTTTGTTCCCAAACATACACAGGCTTCTTGTGTAGCCTTGGCTCGCAGGTTACAGGGTTGAGTCCAGCTCGAGACCACCATCTGGTGCTTTAGGAGAAACCGCAGAAATTGGGAACCAACAATGAGCTTTTCCCTGAAGTATGTGGTTTTGTCTGGGGAAAAAGAGCTGCTTGCGAATTGGTTTTGACACAACCCTAAGAATTATTGATCCTTCTTTTTTCTTATTTTTTAATTTTTTGGGGAGAAAAAAGTTTGTGGCATTTCCAATGCCTTTTTAAAAAAAATTTTATTTTGCAACATTCACAAAATGAGAAGGGAGGAGGCAGTAAGTGTGTTAGTATCCCTTCCTCTTGGACTGGTAGAAATTGAATTGGCAGAAAAATAAGGAATATTTTTTTCCTCAACTGAACAATTATTTTTTCCTGAAAACCAGCCTTTTATTGTTAAGTTAGAACAAAAATGTCAATTGCTTGCTTAGTCCTAATAACAATGGTAGTACAATTCCCTTTTGATAGCAATGTGACTACAACATAAATAAACAAACTAGTGTATTTATAGAAATTAACAATGTGCAGATATCAGTAATGTCTGGGACGTTTTGTTTGCAATTTTTTTTTCAGGAGAGCTGAGTGCTGTAAAAGCTTCATTCCTGTTCTTTGGTCATCAAGTATAAAGTTAACATGTACATGTCATATGAAAATACTGGCTTTTGCAAGGTACAAGTTAACTGTGCAGGCTTGTATGATCTTGTGTATGATTAATTAAAAATAATTATAGGAAACAAAAATTTCTTCTTCTATTTTCTTTTACATTAAAGTGATACACCATTATTATACAACTGCATTCATAGGGCATCTTGCTGAACAAGATATAAGTATACTTATTTGCTAATTTCTGTGCTTAATATCCAAGTCTTAGACTTGGAGTAAATACATGAAGAGAAAGTGAAACTGTTGAACATAAAGCAACATCAGAGAACAACTGGCTCCTGCAGTTTAAAGGACCAAAAAGTGTAAACTTTTTACTACACTGTTTAAGTGTGTGCATAAGCAGAAACTTCTGGCAGGCCAGTTTATTACTGGTGTATGGATTATTCTTAAATCAAAATCAGAGATGACTTAGACCAGGTGGCATTTGAATTTCTGATATAAAAAGTAATGAGGAAGATGTGAATCAGAAAAGTAATTTTTATTCTGAGGTATGTTCTCAAACCTGAAGTCTGCTTCTTCTGCTGAGTTTTTCACACATTTCTCCCATGCACCTTCAGATTGGTGCTGTTCAGCTTTTGGGGAAAACTTTTTTTTCTGCCTGTGTCCAAGCTACTTTTCCCTTTGGTTCAGAATCATAGAGCAGGGAGGAATAAGCAGAACTCACTGCTTAATGTGCAGCCCCACCTGTGTGCCTTTTTCTTGGGTATCTTTTAGTATTTGACATTGCTGTCAACCTTCAGGGGTTTTGGATGGTGTCCTGCTTGTGAGCAGGCTACAGCTGAGCAGGCAGATGGCTTTTTATAGTAAAAGTGTTAATTTAGATGCTCTACCTAGCATATTCTTTTGACTTCTTGTTTGATGTTCTCACAATCTGCAGAAATTAATACTTGTAGGCATTCTTTCCTTTGGAATCTCCTATGGACATTAGAGCTCCTGGGAATATTTCCTATGGAAAAAAGACATGGAGCATGCAGAGATATCCTCTGTGCCTAGGCACTCTAGGCTTTATAGTCCAGCTAAGTTTGTTACTCTTGAGTTTAAATAAGAATGCTTATTTATGTGAAAATGTTTTTTTAAGAGATCAGCTCATACTTTGTGGCATTCATGAAACATCACTGGAAGGTCAGTCTGAAATTTGTGAGAGAATTTGTTTTGATGTTTGTATTTACAGCTTTTTGTGCCAAATCCATTGCCTTGTACACATTTCTGTGAGAGATGGTGGCAGACACCTAAGCCTCAGCTGAACTGTAGATTAGTCAGAAAAGGAAAACTCCTGCTTAAATAATCCAATTCTTCATTTATCTCCAAAAATACACAAAAGAAAGGAAATTGCTGGACACCCTTCTGTTTTGAATTGCTTTTTTGTCCATTCCTTTCCATCACATAACAAAAGCAGAAAGAGCTCCAATTTTTCTCCAGATACCCTGCAGTATTGCAAGCCAATTAAAATTGCATGTACCTCAGATTTAAAAGCCAGGAGAAAAATAAGGAGGATTAAGTGTGGCCTGAATGAGCATCCCAGTTGCTCACCTCACATATGTATCCTCAAAAGGCTTCCAGGTTGCTACACAGGTCTGTGAGTGAGTCAGGTCCAAGGTGACCCCCTCTCACTGCTAGCTTGTGCTTTAGCTATACTGGGAAATAATAAATTGCTTTGTCCTGCTCAGAGCCATTCAGCACTGCTGAAAAGAAGCTCCACAAGGCTGGTGCCATGTCACCACACTGCACAAAAACTCATTCCCAGAATGTGATCTCTTATACCCCGCACTCAAGGCAAGCACCCTTTTGCTGACATGACTTCTGGACTGATTTTTTGGGCACCAAAGTCTTCAAAACTGCTTTATAAAAACTGGAAAATACACAATAAAGAACAAATCCTATACTGGCAAGAGGAGCACCTGCATGAATACACTGGGGAACTTTCACACTGAGCTTATATACATGTGTGTTCAGTTTGGGAAGCTCATGCTGAGCCAGAAAATCCAGAATTGGGGAGTGAATGCCAGAGCTCTGCTTGGACCTCTGTGTGGGGCCAGTAACAGTAGGTGGAGAATCTCACTTTTCCATTGCCTTGTATTCTTTTTTTATTTTTCTTTCTTTCTTTTTTTTTTTTTTTAATTACTGTTGTTATTTTTTTTTACTCATGGACTACAGGTTGTTTTGAACAAGTAGCTGTTCTACTATATACCTGTAAAGTTTCTGACATATTTCCTAATGACATCTATTACTATGGTTACAGTTATTACAGTTTTACTCTGCCTCTCTCTTCTAATCCTTCTGTCTGTCAGTGTGGGCAGCTGCTGTTAGCAAATTCAGTTTTATACAGTCTCACATATTCCTTGGAAACTAAAGTTTGGTAAGCATTAGAAACAGAATTCATATCTAAATGACAGTACTAACAGCCAGGAAAACAGCATGTTGTAAAGACTTAAAGTACGAATATGAAAAATACCCTTCTTGGTCAGTCTTTGCCATAAATACTTTGTTGTCCTATTGGCTCTGACACCAGACCGGCGCCCTTTAATTATTTTCAAGTAGAAACTGAAATGAGTGCAGGACCAAGGAGTGAAGTGTGGAATTAGGCTGGGAGGCTCCCGCTGTGTTCCCAAGAGCAAAGGGCAGTGCCAGGAGCCCCGGGCCAGGCTGCACACGTACCCGCCGGCCCCGTCCGTGCAGTGTCCCCCGTGCAGGCACGGCTGGCTGGAGCACTCGTCCACGTCCGTGTCGCACAGGTCCCCGAGGAAGCCCCGGGCACACGAGCAGGAGAAGCTCCCCAGGGAATCGTGGCAGGTGCCCCCGTTCAGGCATGGCTGGGACGAGCACTCATCGATTTCCACCTCGCAGTTCGTACCTTCAAAAGCAGAGAAAATAAACCCCAGGCTTAGGAGACAGCTTTGGAAATCTCAGCAAGAACTGCCTGAAGTACAATAGTCACATAATCTTTTTTTTTCTTTGGCATTTCTTCCTCAATGTGCTTGGCACAAATAGTTTTTTTAAGGCTTGGCAGAATTTGCAAAAGAACAAGCCAGTTGTTTTCACAAGAACAGGTAAAATAACTTTTTCTGTTAGCTTGAACGTGGAGACAGGACGAACTAATTTTCAGTTTATTCAAATGATGCTGCTGTCCTGTTTACATAATACAGAAGAGACCAGCAGTTTATTGATCTCCTAAGAACCCATTTAAAATTGGCTTTTAAATGCACAATTCACAGTTGATTGAATTCATTGGGAAGTCTCTCCTTTGGCAGTGGATTATTGCTTAATTTTTTTAAGGCTTATCAAATTGCAAGTAAATGGGTCTGTGGTGCCATGTTTGCAGCAGGTCAGAATCTTGGAGCTGCTCTTCAGCGATAATTGCTGGAAGTAAATCAGTTCTAATACGACTTTACAGCTATTTGTGATAGTTGGCAGGTTAAATATACACTCCTTTTCCTTATCTCTAGCACAGTCCAGGAGACATGAAGAAAATTTAATAACTAATACCTTGCAGCTTTGATTATTTCAGTGTTTTGTATGCTTATGCGCTTATTTAGTGTTTTGAGCAATAGAGTAATATTTTCAAATTTTTTTCAACTGCCAAGTCAGTTTGTTTTAGCAGCTACAGTATCAGCCATAAAACAGATGCAAAGTGGCAAATTATAATGAAGAAGCTGCTTTGAAGTGAATTTCCTTATTTTTTTATTTGGCCTGTTGAAGTAGCAGCAGTGTCGAAAAGTTTACAGGGGAATTTCCTTCTTGAAAGAAAAACTGAAGCCCTGAGAATGGGTTGGGGTTTTTATTTTTTTTTTTGTAAAAGTGAAGTTTGCAGTACAAGATAGACTTGTAGACTTTCAAAAGAGGGAATAGGCATGTTTGACGATGGGTATCACTCCTGCAATTCATTTAGGAGATCACCTTTAATTCTTTATTTATGCTCCTTTTGTCACCTCTGTACTGCTGTGGAATTTGTACATTATAACTCTGAGCATCTTTCTTAAAACACAGAGATTGATAACATTTAGCACTGTTACTTCATGAATAATTTATTTTGATGCTTGTGAGCATCTTTGTTTTAGAAGAATAAATCTGTACTATGGATAAGTACCAGGAAAATCCTAAAATGCCAAACCAAAAATTGCAGATGTTGACTCATAACTGTTTTTCGTTGTCTTTTTACATTAAAGTGCAAGTTCCCGTTTTCAGCAGTTGAAAAATAGTTCCTTGAGACCACATAGTGGATGGGGAAGCTGCCAGTGGCATGCCCCCAGTTCAAGGTTCACTGCTCAGCTAACCACTATTTTCAGCAGGAGCCTGCCACGAGAGCCCAGCACAGGAACGCTCTCTCTTATGGCTTTATGGTAATGTACATTACAGCCAGATATAGTAAGCAGTCCCTCTGTGGTCATTGCCCTGTGAATTCACTGTAATTATAAACAATGTGTTTGCAGAAGTGTGTCTAGTGACCGTAAATCTGCCAGAGCTTGTTAACAGCTTACTGCGAACACTAAAAATCATGTGACAAAACAAGCCCTGTTCAACTGATCCTCAGCTCAGCCAAATCTAAAACTACAGGCCTGAGAACAGCCTGACAATTAACATGAGAACATAGCGTTGTTGTTTTGGTTCATGTCTTTAATCTATCAAGCCCAGTAACCTGCCTTCGGCAATGTTGCCTCAGAAGAAAACTTCTCCCTGCATAATGCATCCAGCCAATGCGATCTGCCATGCAGACAGGGGGAATCCCTTCCTAGCCTCCGCTGAGTCTCCTGTCAGACTTTCTTAGATGTGTAGAAGAGAGATGAAAAGATTAGATCTGCATTTTCACCTCAGTCTAACATTCTGTCATAAATATGCTGTATGCCAAATATCATATGCCAGGCGGGAAGGAGAGCGCCAAGGAGCCCCACCGCAGTTATTGCACAGAGCTGCACCACCACGAGCTGAGGCACCCCGGGCTGTCCTGGAGCGGTCTGAGCATCCCAGCATGTACCAAACCACACAAATGGTTTGAACTGGAAAGCTGGGAAGGTGGGGAGAAGTCACATTCATAACTGTTGCAGTTCCTCTGAAGAACCACGGTTATTTCTTATACTGCTTGCTTCTCCAATGAGTCCTACTGTGCACTTCTTTCTACAGCCCCAGCCAATAAAAAATAAACACAAGTGATGGTGAAGGACACACAGCCAATGTTTTCAAACTTGCATGCCTACGGATAGAGTGTAAAATCACTTTCTGGTCAAAGATGCTAGCGATTTGCAGGCTCAGTGTACTTCCATGAGACCTGCACATTCTTAGTATGGCTGGAAATTGGTAACCCGGTCATCCTTTCTGCTCTCCTGCACTAAAATGCTGTGCTCAGGCCCAGCAGGTCCAGACGGCTGTCCTCAGATTCCTCATTTTGAATAAAGTAATCTTGTTTGCCATTATTTGAATGGAGAGTGTCACATGGCTGTTTTATAGGCACCAGGCTTGAAGTGACAGGAAGAGAGTTACATCAAAAATTAGACAGAGAGAGAAGTTGTGTTTCTTTGATCAAGGCTTGTCCTTTTTGAGCTTGAGCATCTCAGCAGAGCTGAATACCTGGGCTGGCTCGGACACAAGGTGGGGAGTGCTGGTTTGAACTGGAAAGCTGAGGGAGGAAACAGGCTTTGCACTGCTGGCAATGGCTGTTGGATAGAGCATGTTGTTTGCTATTACATCCCCAATGACATGGACATGACCTTATTGGGAAGTGAGATCTCTACTTGAGGTTTTTCATCCCATGGTAGAGCTGCTGTGCCTCTGCTTGCCTTTAAGTGTCTAAGACTTACTTATAATGCATCTTTTCTTAATATTTGCATAGCACATACATTATTGATGAGAATACTGAATGAAAACTTGGAGATCTATCAGGAGTGAGTTTCTCAGATTCTACAGATGTCATTGCAGCAATGGTAACCTCATAGTAAAAGGTATTGCACAAAGAACAAAACCAGCTCATTGCACCTATTTTGTCTGCCACTGAAATGTTTTCTCTTGCTGTCTTAGAGTGAGACTGGGTTTTGGAACTGCCATCCACTCCTGAGAGTTCACACTGGAATGTTCACTGGCAATGGACGACTGACTTCAGCAAGGTAATTAATGCACATAGCTGTGAGTAATAACAGGCTCTTACACCATGCTCTGTTGGGGTGAATTAAAAGCAAGTGCAATTAGTCCAATGGAGGAGAAAATGCCATTGATTAAGGTAGCCAGCAAAACTTCAACAAACCAATTGAAGTTCATTATTTAACAGCTGTGGGACACATGTCTTGTAAATAATTTCACACATGCAGAACATTATCATAGAAACTGCAGATTTCATGCTAAATTTTCCAGTCTTTGGCTCTTGGTGCGTTCTAACCTTTTCCATTTGTGTAAGAATTATATATGACATTTGTCAGCTATTTTAAGAAGTGCTGCAGCATACCAATCACACAGAATAGCAGTCGTAGTCCATGAAACAGGTAGCAACAGCAGCCAGTAACTCATGCATTTGGTTAACATTGCAGCTATAGATTTACTATACCTTCTTTACTTACATATCAAGAGATATAACCCGGTTTTACATCTTAGGGAAATGAGATGAGGCTGGATGACTTTCCACAGTAATTCATGGTGTCAGGCCAGGATAATAATGGTTGGTAAAATCCCCTGACAGGGTAAATGAGGGGTTTTATTACCACTGGGGACACCTCGAGGCTTTCATCCAGTAATCCCTCTGGCTTGTGCATTTAGCACAACTCACAGCAAGGTGTAAAAGAACAACAAAAAAGAATGCTTATGATAAATCATTTTGTTAAGTAGCTTTTAAAAGCTGATGTTTGTCTGCTGGAGGAATGGTCTGCTACTCCTCTATAGAATTCTGTGCTTAGTCTCTTTGCTGCTGGAAGCGGTGTCAGAGCTGTATGTCAAAACACTGCAGCCCCTTCTCCTGTGTATTTTAGACCTTTTCTCCTTCCTTGGTCCTCTCCTCATTTCTTAAGTCTGCTTGTGCAGAGTGTGGAGCATTGGTTACATTTTTTTGGTGAGAGAAAAGAGCATCAGCTTGGGAAACAGCAGAATTTCATGATGAAAGTGGAGCAACTCCAGCAGAGCAAGTTTTCATCAGCAGTTTGTGTTGACCTAAATTTTTTATTTCTTTTTGTTTGGGCTTCACTATTTCATTATGTTTTCTCTCCCTTTGTCTCTAAGGTGTATATTCTGACTCTTTCAAACCAAGTTTCTGAGCTGTGGATCCAGGCCTGGACCCCACTAACAGCGCCAGTTAAACAAGTACAGTTTCCTGAATACAACAGGAGGTCTGGGCTGAGTCTGATCATTGCAGAGTAACCATGCTGGTTGTTAATAGGTTTTTCCTTCCTTCTGCTCTTTGGCTTTCCCCCAGTTGTGTAGTTTTCTCCTCAGCTGGCCTGGGCTCCGACACCCCCTGGCAGCAGCGGGGTGGCAGGAAGGTAACGAGCTTCCTTCAAATAACATTCTCTGTGCTCATAAGGGATATTAACCAAGGGCTGCCTTCCAACGAGTGCTGTGTTAGACACAGGAAAGCTGCTTTTTACCTCTGACTTCCCCTCTTGCATGGGGATTTGGGGATGGAGCTGTAAACCACATCTCTTATTTCTTATTCATTTGAATCACTTGAAGCAATAGCTGTTTTTTCTACCCTTTTTGCTGTATGACTGTTTCTTTTCCTTTGCTTACCTGACTGGCAATCTATCACTAAAATACCTCCCCTTTTCTCCTTTTAATGATTCAGTGTGCTACTTCTCACAGTCCTACTCCTGAATATAGCTTTGAAATTTGAAGGTAGCTGTCTTCCAACAAGAATTATATGCTTTCTAGTAGAGGAAATAGGGAAGAAAAATCACACCTGTACCTTAAAAATTGAGCTACATAAAATGGGATTATCAAAAAACGGGCAGTTTGGGAACACAACACTTTTCTATGTAACTTACATAATGTTCTATTTGCAAATGAGTCCTTTGTTTCTGGGAAGGGCAGATGAGAAAAATTTAATGTGAAATGTCTAAGTTTAAGGGTAGCATTTGTCTACTTGGATCTAATTTTTATATCTGTCAAACACAGGTTTTGATCCTTAGAAAAAAACTAGATATAGCACTCAGAAGAGAGCATTTTAATAATGTTTCTTTTAAAAGCAAAGTCTACCCAGCCCTGTGACATAGCTTGGTGTTCAGAAAACTGCTGTGTAGATTTTGGTAAATTTGAGATTTCTTTTGTCCTTCTCTTTCTGGTATCAGTAGTTCACAGTGATGTGGTTATCCATAATGTACCAACAGCCAGTGGTGCCAAAGCTGAAGGCAAGGTGGTAATACAGATATGGCTAAATACATGTGTGGGCAAGGGGGTTGAACCTGGAATGTGAGTTATGATGGTTCTGTGTTGGAACCCTGGAAACTGGGAGTTTTGAACTTTCTATGCTGTCAGGCACTGACCCCCAAAAGAACACTGCTTTTGACCTGAGGCCATGGAGAAGGCTTCCAAAATTGAATGATAGAACTAGAATCACTAGTGTGTAGTTTGAATAGAAGTGTGGAATATCACATGGTGAAGAGTTTGGAATTTGGGGTTTCAGAATATAGTAATAGGTATGGGACAAGATGGAGGTTTTAGGGCGGAAATTTTCTTTCTCTCTTCACCTTCTTCTTGAGTTTAGGTAGTACTTTTTAATTAGATAAAAAATGCCACACTGCAGGTCATGGGTATTTGGTCATTGGGTCAAAAGTAAAAATAATCCAGGTGTTAGTTTTTAATTGGACCATTAGGCTTTAAAAGACCTTGTTACAAGCAAGATACATCTCCATTTCTTCATCTTTAGCTTGTTAGCTCGAAGTGCTGTAGCACTCACTGTGCTATAGATAAGAATTAATAAACAACTGAGTCCAAACACGAAATCCTGTCTCTCGTGCTTTTAATCCCTACTCTGACTGAAGAGAAAGAAAAGAAGACAAAAAGCAATAGTTCTGCACAAGAAGACAAAAAGCGATAGTTCTGCACAACCCAAAGGAAAAGTCGCTTTAACAGGGCTTACCTGTGTAGCCAAGGGGACAGACGCAGTCATAATGGCCTATCTGGTTGAGGCACATTGCCCCGTTCAGGCAGGGATCCGAGGCACACTCGTTCACCTCCAGGTCGCAGTGCTTGCCCTGGTAGCCTGGGACGCAGTAGCAGGAGTACTCGCCCACGCCGTCGCGGCACAGGGCTCCGTTGCGGCACGGCTCCGAGACGCACTCGTCCACGTCTCTCTCGCACAGCGCCCCGGTGTAGCCGGCGCTGCACACGCAGGTGGGCCCCGCCAGGCTGCTCTGGCAGGTGCCTCCGTGCTCACACGGGTTGGTCTCGCAGCCGCTGGCAGCTCTTTCACAGGTAGGTCCGTTGTACCCAGCGGGGCACTTGCAGGTAAAGCTGAGGTTGCCAGCAGAGCCTAGGCAGGTAGCGTTTTGGAGACAAGGGTTCGGGGAGCAAGGGTTGGAGGTTTTGTTGCAGAGTTCCTCCACGCTGTCCACTGATGCATCTGCACAAAGGCAAGGGTCGTCTTTATGACCAGCAACACACGTAGAGTTCTTTTGGCAAGAGTCTGACAGGCACCTGGAATCATTCCTCATGCAAAGGGATTCTAGGAAAGAAACACAAAAAAATCCTGAGGACTTCCACAGCACTGGCAGTAACCAACAGTGAAAGAAGTTCTTAACACAACTGTGCTTCAAAACCAACAGCTCCAGTTGCTGGCTATTGAGAAGAAAACAGGGCTGGCAACTAATGAATGGACTAATGAATGTAAAATGAAAACAATTATGAAAACTTGAGTAGGTTGTAATTTCCTGTTCTCGCCTCTTTCAACAGCTATGGTCTGGAGTGTCAGGATTGTTTAACATTATATTAAGAGTATAGTTGGGACAATATTGGTTGTTGCCAACAATATAGAACACATTTAGGTATATTTAAGATTTTTGGGGGGGTTTTTTGTACTAGAGAAAGGAGATAAACCACTTTTTTTAGTTCAATATCACTTTTGTGTCGGTACCATTCTTTTATGGTGGATGTCTTTTTGCATGGGGTTTCACAAGCTAAATTACTCAGATGCAGCTATAGCTCAAATAAACAATTCAAACCACCAGGCACCTTGATTTTGATTTGTTGATTATAAATAGTAATTTCACAGGTGTACAGCATCTCCACTACAAAGAATCTACCAAACGCCTGAGATGCAAAACAGCCTTGTGAGAGCCTTCCAGCCTCTGAGACAGGAAGGACATGGTGAACATGGTGTAAAGATGTTCCTTACTCCCTTAGCCTCTGGGAACTGAGCTTCTGTCAGTAATTAAAGGCCACTTGGAGTTGCCTTGCAGCTGTAAAGAATAACAATAGCAAGAGCTACTTCTCACTTCCCAGTCGAGGAGGGTGAGCTGTTACCAGCACTGTTCAGAATCCACCTCTGGGATACACTGAAGCAGCTGTATCTGGGCCAAGACTGCATGAAACGAAGCTGAATGTTCCTTTAGGAGAGAAAGCAATTTGTAAAAGGAAGAATTACGAGCTGGAGCACAAAAGTTGCATTAAATTATCTATATGTAAGTCCTGTAAACATATTTTTAAATTATTTTTCATTTTATACTTTTAGTGTGGAGTTTTGTTTGGATCTATGAGGGGTATGTGTCTTCTACAGCAGCAGAATAGTGTATGTTTGTGCAAACAGGGTGCTGTGGATGAGCTGAACTTCTCACAGGAATTCGGACACATCTACCAGCAGTCTCTAATTTCTTCCCAGCTCTTGAACTGAGATTTGGGAGAGCAGACACAGTAGAGATGGGGCACTGAAAGAGAAGTGGTGAGCAGAGATGGAGACTCCAATAACTGGAGTTAGACCAATGCTGATAAAGGCCTGGGACAGATCCCTGGAAAAGGGAGAGGCTAGGGTTGGTCACCTGAGGATACCAACCAACCAACCAACCACGGGGAGTGTCAGAGAATACAGACTGGCTGGTCATGGTGTGTTTCCATAGTGTGCATTTTAATATATAATACAGTTTAATCTGTTTTTCTCCTAGAGGGAGGAAGTGGAAGAAGAGAATATCAGAAGGCTTAACTAGCTCAGGAAAGACTGCTTGTGTAGATTTGATGCTAAGATAATAAATGGAAAGGCTGAAAAATTATCTGTGTATGACTTGTGCATTATCTGTGCTTTCTGACTTGAGGTGTACACAGGAGCAGCAGTGCCTCTGAGAATTAGCAGCACCAGTCTGCATGAACTTGATGTTCATGAATAGGTACATTTACTGAGCCAGATAACTAATTAATGCTTGTTTGAACAAGGGGAATAGAGATTTATGTAGTAACATTGATAGCAACAGTGATCTTAAGGATTACATAGAAAGCAAGCTAAATATTGATTAGCAGGAGGAGGGCTGGAGTTTTACCTCATGTTCTCTGAAAGAAAACAGGACAAATATAGTACCTTTGGATTAGCCTGCCTTTAAAATGACCATCCCCAAAGCTGTTAATAACCAGTTTTGAGAGCAGGTATCTCATCCTGATGCAGTGTTGGTTGCACTTGCTCCAGCTCAGAGCTCTCACTGAATGCAAAAATTAAAGACATTGGTCATGTGTACTGACCTGCACCACTGTCAGCAGCAATTCAGACCCTTCTCTTCCTCAGCACAGTCTCATGTATGTTCTGATGTCCTGGTTTACATGATTTTGTGCTTTACCCCTGCATTTAGGTTTTTTCTTTAGCCTGGATAATACAGACTTTACTGCAATTGATTAATTACAATTAAAATGAACAAAACTGTGCTCCTTAGGAACTTCTGCATCCTGTATTTTCCTTGCACAACTTTAGAGAGCTTTCCTTTCAGTCTGTGTACCTACTTAAAATTCATTAAAGTGCATGTTTGGGGAAACATTGCAAATTTGAAGAAATTAATTATGATCAAGTTATAATGTTGTCTAACTGTTTTACTGTGTAAGCTACAAGAGGTGAGGGCAATCATTTGAGTGCTTTCTTACACAGGACCACAGTGACACGAGAAGCAATTTAGTTAATTATTACGGCTTTTCCAGAGATAATTTGCATGCAACAGGCTGAGTTTGTATATAATGACTGTGTGAGGACATGATGTGTTTGCCAGTGTGCAGTTTTGATAGCAAGAGTAGCTGTGAGCACTGGTTAAAAAGCTCCATAGCTCTTCAAGGCAGTAAGAGTGGAGGGAAAATGAAGGAAGGAAAGAGACAGCCCTAAAAGCACTGTCTGTATGTAGTGAAGGCAACCAATCTGTCCCCAGGGTGACATCACTATGGGAAAAACAGAAAACCTTTCATGGATTTTTTGTTAAGCAGTATTTTAATTTCAACTTTTGTAGCTTTTATAAAATGAATTTCTAATGCAGAAATTTCCAACAGACAATTCAATAAATCCAATACTCCCTAGAGGATGCTCCTGTCTGATTTGTACAAGTTTATAGTGAAAGAGCAACATCTATGATGTTCTCTCTTTATTCTAGTGCACCATGCCATAGTTTTTGAGGCACACAAGAGTTCTGAAGGTCTTAGCAGAGATGTAACCATGCTGAGTTGTGGCTTAGTTGTGGTTTAAAGTGTGTGACCAAGAGTTTAAGGGTACTCTGTAGCAGTTTGTCTCAGCAGCAAAACTGCATCTCTAAAAGGTGATCATCAAAGCTATGCAGTTATCACACCATGGTTATCAAATGGTAGGCAGTTCACCTGGACATTTCCATTTATTCTCCCAAAGAGCCCTAAAAAAAGAACTTTTTTTTTTTTTTTTTTTTTACATCATGCTCCTGAACGATGTGCCTGATTAGCTTCAGCTAATCCTTGGACTCTGGACTGCTAGTTCAAACACCATTTTCCACCTATTTCAGGTAAGTTATTTGCACTACCTCCCTTGCTGCCCTGTGGAAACTGAGTTTTCCTGCTGCTCTGGAGTGATGTAGAAGGATGGATTTGGGAACCTCCTGAGCTGAGAGCTGCATGGAAGGAGGATGAAGAGTATGGCAGGTGGAAGCTCTGCATGCCCTGTGATGCAATGTGATGATGCAAAGACTGTCTCAGTTAGAGCAGATGCCTAAAGAATATTCTCTTCTGCATTCACAGAAAGAGCTGTAAAGGGACAGAAATGTTTCAGTGGAGCTTGGTTTTTGGCCAGGTTGTGGAAGGATAACCAGGAAAAGCCTCATGTTCCAGCTCAGATGTGCAGAGGAGTAGTTTTTCGTTCCTAAGCAATTAAGGTCATTTCAGCAGTGACTTGTTCTGACAGAGTCTTAAAACTTGTACGTAGCGTTAGGAAAAATGGAAACAAAATGCTGATTGCTTTGGATTTACACTGACTGACACTTGAGGTAATTATCAGTCTCTTTATAAACAGTGGTACTTTAATCTAATTACGAGAGGATTTAGTGCCAAGCGTTTTGCCCCATGGTGAAATCCTTGAGATGCAGATGAGATGGCTGGCAGTGAAATTCTTTGCAGTAAAGCTTGCCATCTACTGGCACATCACCCGTACTGCCAGAAACATGGCCATACCTGCAGCTATTACAGGAACTGGCACAAAGAACTTAATATAAGAAATGCCAAAAAAAAGACGGTTTTAGTTTGGGGTTTTTGCTTTTGGATAAGATTATTTAAATTAATTGAAGTGATCTTGTTAGTGTATGAATAATTCAGCACATACAGCTAATCAGCACTAAAAATGCATGATTTTGGCTGGTAAAGGCTTCTGAATGATCAGAAACTACTGTAGTGATACAAAACAATTTTTATGATGTTAGAAATGCATGTCATTGAAGGTAGGCCAAAATTAAATTAGGGAAAAGTTATCATAAACAGGGAAGGGATTTTGAAATGGCCAAAGCATTTTGGCACAGATAATCTGATTATCTGTTAAACCATTGTTCCTCAGTAAAGGAGGTAATTTTGAAAAGCTCATCTGCATATCTTTCCTGACAATTTCGAGGTGTTTTGTTCTACATCCTGTTTGAATCAGAGATTTACTGAGTTCATGTCCATTTTTCAAAACACTCTTCTAAGTTAGGTTGATAAGATCAAAAGTAAAGTGAATTGATGATCCCAGATTCTGACAATTAGCAATCTCAGCCACTCAAAGCCCCTAGATAAATCCTTTGCAATCTGTTTTGAGTCCTTTGTGTCAAAAATGTCTTTCAGCAAAGACTTGTTCTTTCAGGACACGACTCTTCCTACGAGTTGGTGAATATCATAATCAGTGGCAGCATTTAAATTTAAATTTCAATCACTGCTAATCATGCTGTTATGAACCAGAGCTCACTTGGCTGTGGCCATGCCTGCACTTTACTAATCATCTCATTGTGCCTGAAGGCTGCTTGTAATTTGCAGTGCTGTTCCTCAAATGTGCCTTCTGCCCCTGAAGGAGGACTCTAAGCTTCACAGAAGCTCTCATCACTAACAACTTCGGAATCTTTTACATATGCTGCAAGATTTTCTGACCTTCTCAACAGAGCCAGTCTATTTTCTAGGGGAAAAAAAGTCTATGATAAGGTAGAGAATTTCTTAATACCCATATAATCATCATCACTGATGATTTTACTGTGCTTTGAGGAATTTTTTCCTTTCCTTTTTTTTTTTTTTTTTTTTTAAACAAAGAGTTATTACTTTACCCATTTGAATTAAAACTAGGAAGCTACACCAGCCAGTGCAGATAAGGCAGTTCACAAGAAAACCTGACTTTTACTAAGTCATAAATTTTGGGGAAAAATGGATAGCAAAAAAACCCTGGTCTATGAGTTGTGAGATTAAATTTTAAAAATACTTTTAAGGAAAGAAAGATTGAATTGCAATAGCAAGATTTTTGGGTCTATAAAAAACCCCAACTCCAACATCACAAAATGTGTTACCTGTGAGTTTGTTTGTTTGGGGTTTTTTGTTTGTTTGTTTTGGGGAGGGAGTTTGTTTATTTTTTATTTAATTAATTTAATTTTATTAATTTTATTAATCTTTTAAATTTTATTGACATCTTGTTGGTGGTCAGTCACTAGAAAGAAAACTAAATCACAAATGAAACAACCAACCACTGCTTCTCTTAGTGCTAGTACTTCAGTCTGGATACTGTTGAATTAAAACCAGAATACAGCTTAGTTCACAGCTAAAGGCTTGCATTGTAATCAAATCAGCTCACCAAAAAAGTCACAGGAGAACATGATGGTAGCAAGGGTTTAGATAGCCCAGTGGCTGGAGTCAGAAACATGAACCTTCAATTCTCGTGCTCATTACTTGTTTGAAACCTGCCCTTGGGATTTTAAAACAAGTGTGTGAATCTGTGTCACTGAAATATCAAGCTCTGTTGCTATCCTGAGATCTTGAAATAATTATCATTTAACTGGAAATATTAAAATATTGCCCAAGGCATTTACTGCTGCATTGAGGAGCTGTGGCTTTGGTGTAACTAATCCTCTCTCCAGTTATCTGCAGTGCACTGTGACACAAAAAATACAATTCATCATTGTGACAATAGCTTCCCTGCAAAGACAGCCTTAGAAAGTTGTGGGTGTGCAGATAAATGTTCAGTCTTAGTGTATCATGAATTACCAGGGAAGAGATAAGCACAGCTGCATAATCAGCAGGGACAGAGGTTGGGATCAGGTACCTTTACCATGGACTGAAAGGCAGAGATGTCACTCCTGCATCAACATTTGGCAGATGGGGAAGGAAAGGAGAGCAAACCATGTTCTGGATAAAACAGAGCCAGGTAAGGGGCTGTCTTAGCCCTCAAAATAGCTTTTCCATGTGAACAGATAATTTCAGTTTTTCCACGCAATCTCAAACTTTTAAAGTATTTCACTAATACAATTTTACCCCTTCCCAGCTCCCAATACATTTGTATTAGCATTTTAATTATTCACTGTGATGAGCACCTTGTAGTTACTGTGGTGCCATTTGTCCTTTGCAAGCTTCACCTGAGAGGAGATCATCAGCCCCCAGACCCTCCCTGCTCCCTCCACAGCTGGAATCATTATTCCTCAATCTGCTCAATGGAAAATCCTACTTTGGGAAGGGATGATCAAACTTTTGCCAAACCAGCAAGCACTTGTTGTGTCTGCAAATACTGTGGTCATAAAGAGTTAATCCTGAATCTTTAACTTCAATTGTGTGTCCAAAACATCCTAGCATGTTGTTATAGAAACCACTTTCAGGCTTTAAATCTGGAGTCACGTTTATTACCATAGTAACCAGCACCACACACAGGCAGGAAAGGAAAAGGGTGGTTATACAAATATTCCATTGCTATCAAAAAAGCCAAATTTGGTTTTAGGTACATTTATATCAGCAAAATCAAGGAAAGTAAATTAACTTATTTTCTGAAGAAAAAGTATGGTACATTAATGTAAGAGTAACAATAGAATAGCATTAAAATTTTAAAATGTTGTTTAGGCAACACTTTAAAGCTATTTGTGATTGAAATTACAGAACTGGTTATTAAACCAATGTCTGCATTTTACTCTTCCCTAAACTTTTCTGTTCACACTGACTTGCTGCTGCTCCCTGAGAATAAAGGCAGTCAGTCTCTGGCTGGCTGTCATTGTCCTTCACTGTATTTTAACATTTGTGCCACCCCAGACTCCTTACTCCATGAGCACTGCAGCAGCAGCAGCCCTTACAGCTGCCCCCACTGACTGAACTGAGCACCACAGCAATGGCATCAGTTGTCCCAAATAAACAAACAAAAATGAGGTAAATGCCTTCTTTACTTCTAAATGTAAATAATTTTTGGCTTTCTCTTTATTTGGCATTATACCCTAGTGTTTGTGCTGGGAACAGGAGGAGAATCAGGCCCAGGAGCTCACCAGGGCTCCTATGCATTGAATTTGGAGGATTTTTGGTTCAATTGGACATCAAGGCACAGTGCTACTAGCAATGCAAACAGACTGGTTTCTAATGAGAATGAAAGATTTTATGCTCTGCTTCTTTTCATTTAGCACTAGAGCACTACAGTTTAAGGTGGTAGTGTACTGCTTTTACTGTGCACAGATATTTTTGTTTGTCTAAGATGTAGAACCGTGGCTGATCAGGCCAGGAGGCAGCTGATATCCATTGCAGTAAATGTTGTGGACACAGATGTAGAAACTGAATTTATCTCTGCTGTGCAATACTTGCTACTGTACACACTCTCCCTGAATGTAGCTCTCCCTTTTAAGAGTTTCATTATATTTGTCCTAATTTTTATCTTCTAAATCTGCAGAAGAGAAGCAACACAAGTATAGTGAGGTATTCCTTGTCCGTCTTGAAGTGCTGAAATTTTTTTTTTTCAGTTGAAGTCACACAGCAGAATTTATTCTTAATAGTACAGAACAAGGCTGCTCCACACAGGGACATAGGAGATAAATAGATGGGTGAGCAGCAACTGCAATACATGGTAGTGGGAACCTGTGGGCCAGCTTCAAACTTTCCTTTCTATCAGCTCTTCAGAGGTAAAGAACATAGAAAATTTATTTTGCTCAAAATCTGAAGCAATTTTATTTAGGTAATAAGCTTGATTGCTTATAGGAAAGATTTGGTGATTTTGTGGGTTAAATATCTTTGTCCCAAGGATTCGATCAATACCTTTTCTACCTGAACTGCTCTTAAGGCTTCATTAAAGCTGGGGACATCCTCAGCATGTAACTCAGGATACAGAGCCACGTGTTAAAGATCTCTCCTGTGAGATGAAAAGTTTTGCCAGAAATAAAGAGAGATAACCTTAGTGGTTTATTTAGAGGTGTGAATTATATCTTACACTTTAAAATGTTATCCTGGATTGCCTTTGGTGAGGTTTCTTGGCACGCCTAGATGAACTTGTTTGGATGGGTGGATTTGTGGTGCCTTTGTGAGAGGTGTTGCTCCTGCCTTGGGCACTAAAGCCACAAGCATCTACATCAAGTCTTGTAAAATGAATGGAAGCTCAATCTGCTGTTTGTAAATCCAGTGTCAGAACACACTGAGGGGTGCAGGTGTTGCTGAGGAAGAGGAAAGATGAAAGCAGTGCTTGCAGTTGGGAAGATACCAGCTGTATTTGCAGCTGTGCTAGGAAGGAAGGACAACGTGTACCCCTGGAAAGTGGATGCCTGGCCAAGTAACAAGGGAAATGGTGCCAGAGCTAGAAAGGGCTGCAGAAGGACCAAAGCATGGTCTCCTTCTCTGCATCGGGGAGGGATTTTCAGGAACACAGAGGGAGTAACACAGCAAAACACTGTCGGTTTGTGAGTTTGGGTGAAATCCAGTTGCTCCTGCTTCTGTGTGAATTCCAAATAGTGGAAAATATGGAGCAAAGAAGAAGTTTGTCTCTTGAAGAGGCTGGAGTCCAGGAAGAGTTTAAGGCATTTTTGTAAGACAGAGGCCTCCAGTTGCCACTGAGGAGCTGGCTCCTCCTGAATTCAGCCTCAGGAAGGAGCTGAGGGCTTGGCTGAGCTGGGGCTGCTGTCCCTCCAGCAGACCAGCTATTGCTGAATTGCAGTGCTGAGGTTTGGTTTAGGTGAGAACATGCAAGCAGCCTGGCTCCCACTGTGCTCAACCACTAACACAGGAGAGAAAAGGCATTCAGAAATGCTGCCAAATGCTGCTAAGAATCCCTCCAGTAGAGGGGCTAAAAACCGAGTAAAACGTTGATTTAATGTCCAAATTCTGGGTCCATGTGTTGTTTGCATTTGAAAGACATTACAAGATACCCTCTTCAGTCTCCTTTAGTTGTGGTTCTGCCATTAATTACTTCTTTCCTTTTGTAATATGAAAAGAGCATGAAGCAGTGATTCTGAGAATACAGAATACAGAAGACACACTTATCTGTGAGTCATAACTGGATAAGCTTAAAGCCCTCATTGTTAGGAATTCATCATAGCAGCCTGTAACATGGGGCAACTCTTAAAGTCTCTGGGTGCAAAGCCATGCTCTGATATGTGTAGATATTGAGATTGCCTGTGGTAGGTTCTCAGTAACACAGCTAAGGACTAGAGGTTCCTGATGACTTCAAACTGCAGCATATCAAAGTCATGATGCTGCTTCTCCTGTCTCCCCAGACTTAAAAAAAGTAATCAGCCCTGTGACAGATCTGCATTACGTGGCAGTGCACTGTGCTTTAAATGCCACAGGACTCAGAAGAAAACTTCAGTGTGGCTACAATGGGCAGTAAGCACAGAGAAAGCAAGGCCATGCTTTTCCAGCATGAACTTTGTAGAAGAGTTCACATTCCAGCCCTTTCTATTATGTGCTAAATTATTTTCAATAGAAATCACCTACAATTAGCTCTACATGAACTAATTACCAACTGGGATTTCAAGACTGCTTGGGGAAAGTCGCAGCTCCTGTGTTTTGGGGCAGGCTGGAGTGTCACAGGGAACTGGCACAACCCGAATTTCCTCAGCTGTCCTGCTGAGCCCCTGTGCTGAGGGCAGCTTCCCCTAGAGCCAAGGGCATAACACATCATGGTGATGTGATCCTGAGCTGCACAAGCTGCCCTCTCCAACTTCACAGAGACAGAAATCAGTCCCAGGCCCAGCAGAAGGAAATTATCACGTGAACTTCTGCAGAGGGCTGCCCTTTTGAACACAGTTCCACTGGCCCATGAAAGTGAACACAGTCATGGCTCTGATACAAAATCTGTGGCAGCTTTCCTGACCTGCAGACTGTATTGTAGCATCCTAAAAACTCTACTGACTTGCAACACGACAAGAATGAATTTGTTTCATAGTTTTACCATTCTTTTTTCCAGAGCAGGCTCAGAAGCACTGAGGAGGAGCAACTGTCCCAAAAGAAAAGTAGGTATTGAAAACCCACTATATAATTAGGGATACCTTTCTCTTAAACCTTTTTTAGATGCTTCACTTTAGAAGTAAAACCAGAATATTCACCAGCATCAGGGTATGCCCAGGAGTCTTCCTTGGGGGAATATGCTAAGAAATAAGCCTTCCATATTAGAAGAATATCACTAAAAGTCAAATTGTTAAAGGTTAATGTGGTGGCATGCTTTAGAATAAAAAACACTTGCCACTAGGGCATTAAATATCTGCTACAAGTAAAGAGGTGTCCAGCAGGCCTTTATCAAAATTAGATCAGTACCATTTTTGTCAGTAAAATTATGAAAAATTTTGAACCATGAATAAATGAATGAATGTTTATTCACCAGTAGCAATCAGTATAGTAGAGTAGTTTCTTGATGGGTTTTTAAATTTAAGTTTCTATTTCCCCATTTATTTCTCCTTTATTTTCTCTGTCTATTTAATGTATGGAAGAGGTAGATCTAAGTCCTCATCTCTCATTCCTTTCCTAGTTCTCCCTTCCGTGCCTTAGATTTTTTTCCATGCATTCTACTTTTCTTCCTCTGAGGCCTGATCCAGAGCAGACTTGGGTTTCCAGGGCAGGGATGGGAAATTACAGTAAGTTTTTGTGGCTGGTGAGTGAGCCCACAGTAATTGTAGCCCCAGGACACAATGTCAGCAGCTCCACAGGATAACACAGATGCCTGTGAGCTCTGCTGAAGTGCTCACACTCCTCAGGATGATCCAGAGGACAATGACACTGCTCTGGCCTGCTATTCCCCTGGATATCAGATTTAGCCATCCTGTTGCAGTGACAGGGGAATTTTGTTTCACACAGATCTGTTCTAAAGACACACGGAGAGCTCTGGGTGTTGGTTGGGGAATGGAAAATAAAAGCTCAGCAAGCAGGAGCAGGGAACAAAAGACTCCATGGCTTGACATCCACGTACTTACTGCATCTCAAGAAACTTTGGTGCCATACAATGATGAAAAAACCGAAAGAAATAGCCTATTTTGGGGGAAGGGGCCTTTGTCACAGTATCAGTCCAGACCTGCCAGTACAGGGTACATTATAGGGCAGCATCCTGCCCTGCTTTATGTTAAATTGTGCTAGATAAATAAAGGAGATGTGTGTGACAGTAAGGGTCTGGCCAGAAAAAAAAATTAGCAAAGATTTCATGGCAATAATGAATAAGTGATAAATATCTAGTGACTATCTTGCTGGGAGAATTTTTTTTCAGAGAGATCTATGATGGGGCTGGTTTTATGATCCCAAAGGGCATCACACATCATGGTGTGCTGAGAGGCTGCAGAACAGATTGAGAAGTAGTTCTCAGTACTTAATACCTAGGGATCCTCAAAAGCCATTTCCTCTTAGGATCACATTTCCTTTGATCATTTGGGTTATTAATTATAGATACCTTGAACAGAACAAGGCACTGTTACTGTACTCCTCAAACAGTATCTCATTTAAAAGGAACAAAATATTGTACTTAATTAGGGGTTCAGCTCTGGTGTCTTTTCAAGGCACTTTGGTATTGATTTGACCATGATAGCCTACTGTATCAAATATTATACCATTAATAATAAAGGGAGCTTGTAGACATAAAAGTGTAGGAAGGAAGCACCAAAATGTTTGTCATTCAGCTTGCCAGAGCAGTTGGAGTATAACCATCCAATATAGCATTTAGAATAAATGCTACATTCTGTGGTTCAGAAGTGTCTGCACTTATTTGGAGACCTTTCTTTTGTGCCATTTTCTTAATTGTATCAAGACCATGCTTCATCGAGTGGATTCAGGCAGAAGCATTTGAAGCTTAATTTTCTCTCTGGATAAATGGAAGCATATTTTTTCTGCCTTGACTATTTAGGCTAATTTTGCCTCTGTTCTGTTTTTGTCTTACCTGTGCTGTGGTCATCATGAAATTATCTATAAAAATTAACCATGTGAGCATCAATCTGCCTGTGTGCATGTTCACTTTACTCTCAGCATGTGTTGATTCATCCTTGCCATCAAAAATTGTATTAATTGACTGAGAGATGTTTATTTCTGTTAAGTTCTGGTCTCATAAGAAGCTTGACAATCATTTTCTTCACGCTGCAATCTTAGAGATGTGTGGCAGAGATACATTCAGGATTTACTGAATTGCATTCACGGGTTACCTGTCGGAAAGCAGAGGGTTTCTCTCCCCTGCCAGGTGGGTCACGTTCCTGTTGGGCTGCATAGGCAGGGGCAGGGGCAGGGGCAGGTCTGTCAGCAGGTCACAGATGGGCAGCTCCAGGCCCCTGCTCCTCCTGGCTCAGGGACCTGCAGGGGGATGGGGCCAAGGTCTCATGGAGCCCTGGAGCCCATGCCTGTGCCACCTCGTTTGGCTGTTGGGTGCCAGGATGGCCCTGCAGTTTGGGAGGTGCTGGAGAAGAGCCTGTCTCTCTGAGGAGAGGGGCAGTGCCTGGCCACCAGCCCTGCTGTTCCCAGGGGCTCTGAGACAAAGGGAACAAGCTTCGGGTGGCTTCCCTCCCTAATTTATTTAGGGAGAAGACATTAATCTGCAGTAATGGAGAGGGGAAAAGATGCTCCTCCTGGAGGAGCAGTGCTTGTGTGAGCTCCAGGGAACACCGCAGGTACCTACAGAGCAGTGTTGATGAGCTTCTGCTTTGCAAGGGATGAGCTTTAACTGCACTTTTCAGGTAAAATGTGGATTGTATGCATGCCAAGATAGTACAAAGTAGGTATTTTTATGTATTTTTTTTATTACCTAGGTGTTGTTGTAACTACTAAGAATTTGAACTAGTATCAAAACTATATGTGCAGGGATTTCTTTTCTAAAAAAATCAAATGAACAAACCACAAAATGAAACCCATCAACCCTCCCCACATGGTTCCTGATGAACAGAATTCCTACTCAAATCAACAGTAATTTTGTCAAATTGTTGAATCACAATGCTTAACTTGTCAAGTACAGCACTGTAGTATGTCCATGCTGTACCCAGTTAAGGAGTTGCTCAGAAGTTTAATTCAAGCAGAGAAGTAGATACTAAACTTACCCCACTTGTGCTGAGTTTTTTACCTGTTGTCACAACATTTGGCATTGGTCAGACTGATTGCAATGCTTTCTTTCTAGGCTCCTCTCTTCTAATTTGTGAGCTAACAAAACAAAATTCTACTTTATTATTAGCAAAGGGAACTAAAGCTCCAGCTAACCTGATTTCTTTTTTCTGTGGCCTTCTTTCTTTTCTGGTTGTCCCCCAAAAGGGATTCCAGTTTGGCATACTTGGGAGAAAGTGTAGCTGGAGAGTTCCAAGGCAGCATTTCACAGTAATTCAGCATCCCTGCTCCCCAGGAGATGGGCTGAAGTGTCTCCCATAACCTGAACTCATGGCAGTAAGAGGGATTGCTATCTAGGAACATCTGAATTTCAAGTACAGAACCCGTAACTTCCAATTGCCTTTGAGATTACTTTTGCCAGCCTTGGCTGAAGACTTTCTTAAATCAGCTTTTTATTAAAAACTCACTAGGAATGTGGTTTAGAAAAAGCAAAATCTTATTTTGACTAGCCTATAAATCGTCACAGTTCATCAACAATTTTCATAACACTTTTCCTTTTTCTTCTCCACACTGCCATGGCTGTTTGCTGCAGTGATTGAGTTTTCTTAACTGTCAGAACAATGTCAGGACAATGTGAAGACAGTGTCAAGGCAAATATAGAAGGGTGACAGTGTGAAGGAGGGAAAGAGAAAAGAGCTGTCAGTACTCAGAGTGCTCTCTAGAGAAAATATTTCCATGATAAAACCATTGTCACCATGCGCTGAGCAAGAGAGAATAAAGTGGAGGTAATTAAGTTACTGCACTAGGAACATGTCTGGATGACAACTTGGAGGTAAAGAAGAACTTAGAAAAGCAGTTTGTGAGGATGGCTTTTGTCAATTACTCTTGTCCCATATCATCTCCTAGATGATGCTCCCTAATACTTTTTTCTCTTTCTAAGCTGTGTACCTCAGGGAGGAAAGCCATTGCATTGCCCAGCAAGGGAAGGTGAAGGGTTTTCCCACTTGATGTGATTGCCAGACACTTTATTAGGTGTCATGAGACAAGACCCCTGCTTGTGGATAGTCAGCATTGAAAGGTGCTGAGTGTCCTGCTCCCAAATCAGTTCCGTTAAGGCACAATTTACCTCCACAGTGTGATTTTTTTCTGAAATACCCCTTAAAAGGTGACACATTGTCACAAGATGAGCAAAGTACAGAAGTGCAGCTCATGTGGGGCTAAATTCTGGTACCAAAGCCCTGTATTACAGTACATCTCCACTGAGGGCTTGTGCAGAGTGAGGTGCTAACCTTTAGAACAGTTTTCAGGTTTTAAAATTAGGCACTGGTCTTGCAGAAAATCTGTGAATTTGGTCTTTGTGCATATGCTGTTCCTTCCTCCTCAGCCTTAGAGATGGGGAGAATGAAAGGGTTTTCTACTATTTCTGTCCTTTTTCTGGACATCAGAATAATTGGATATAAGAGGGTTTAGATGGCCATTTGTCAATATATTGCAGTTCCGGAAAAACAGACACCCTGTTGCCAATGATTTCTAAATAATATTATAAATCCCACTGGAGAGGTTTAAGAAAAACTGAATCATAATTAGTTCCATAAACTCCACCAAATACTTCAGGGATTATATTTTCAGATACAAGAATTAAGTGTTAACTATTCAAAATTGAAAAGGTCAAGTATTTTCCATATATTGCATTATATATTTATTCTAATTTATTTTAAGGAAGTAGGTTGAATTGTTTACAGATTTTCTTACTTGTTGCATATGAAATAACTGAACCATAAAACCATTGCTTTTCTACCATTATCCAATAGCTGGGTTATACTTATTTGCAATTCATGACAGCATTAAGTATAAAAGCATCAAGCCGGGGTGACCTGTTTAGATGAACTGCAAATTTTATCCCCAGCTGCAGCAGCAGCGATGCTCAAAGGAAGCTGCTTAAACTGATTGTAGCCTAGGTTATATATCACTGAAGGCTGACTTTCCCCCTTGCCCAGTTAAGGGTTTTTAACCTGAAAATAGTCTGCCATTTTGGATTGAGCATCAGCTGGAGAAGAGTGTGTTTCTTGCCTGGGGCTCAGATGCCTCCTCCCATTAGTGTTCACACCTCAGCCTTCGTGTGCCTCTAGTAAAGGCTGGATCTCTCCAACCCTCACAAAGGAAGGGCTGTGGGATGGCAAGTGAGTGACCTGGTCTCTGCAAAAGAGGCAGCTAAGAGTGATCAAATGAAAGAAGTGATATGTAAATTCTTACAGTCAGCAGTGGAAATTGCACATACCAAAAGTGTCTCCATTTGTTACAGGAGTGAGTAAACAATAATGCCATTTTTTAAAAAGAAATGCTGGTCATATTACAGATCTCCAAGGCACAAGAAGAATCTGAAAAACTGTATGTGTGTCCTCCTGCTAATACATATCTATATTAATGTGTGTGTGTATAACATATGAAGGGAGAAACACAAGATCTAAATTTAGTGATTTGAACAGGGAGATCACTTGGATTGTGTTCACAGCTCTCTCACTGCAAGCAAGGAATTCACCTTGCCCTTCTCAGCTCAGCATTCTCACCTATAAAACTGTCACGTGCCTCCTTGCAGGCTCCAAAGCCCAATCTGTTTATACATTGCAAAACATGAAAAATACCTCACAAGGAAAAAGCTGGAATTATTTTCACGGGAGAAATTTTCTCTGCTTATTTGCAAGGGAAAGAATCTAAAAGAAGTCTGTTCCTCCACACTTGTATGCCTCTGATAGGCACGACCACACCTTTAAGTATTACTTTAAAGTCACCAAATGTCTTTGAGAGAGTCTAAACTGATGTCTAAACTCAAACTCAATGTACAAGTGTAAGTGCAGGGAGGACAAATGAGTTTTACAAGGTGAAATGCTGGACTGACCTTGAACACGAAAGCAGAGCCCTTGGTATTAGCACAGGAAAATGTTAGATTCTAAGACTTCACTTCAGAAGCAGAACTAATTAGAGAAGATTAACAGAAATGAGGCATATAATAGCTGGAATAGGGCATGACTGAAGTTTGAAAGGCTGAATCACTGGACCTCTCATCGAGGTCAAAATTTTAAAAACACCAGACCTTTTTTAAAGGCAAGTGACAAGTTTTACAGATGTCCCTGGGGTAGCTGAACATTTATTATAGAATTCAAGCCCTGTTGAGTACATAGGAGTTTCCTCTATATTAAGATTGTTCTCATCCTTCATGTCTGGATAAATTTCTGAGCATGGGATTTTATTCAGGGCCCCATTCACATTCCTACTACTTTGCAGGGGGTCCTGAAGAGATAGTAACTGAGTCTGCACTACAGTGGAGACTTTTTATTTTTTCTTTTTTTTCCCATTAATCTAGTAACTGTTTGTTTTCAAAAGAAGTCTGAAATATCTGTTGCAGTCTCTTCCCTTATACTTTCCACTTCACAATTTTTCCTGTTACTAACCAGCTTCCAACAAACTCTAAAGACCTTTTATTACTGAATGGTAAAAAAGGTGTCAGAATTGGTGAGGCAGCACTTCTGATACACTCCCTGATGTGACTGCTTTACCAGTATTGTAGTAGTGGGCTCAACTAAAACCCCAGTGGTTCACATGGAACAGAATTTGTTGGAAGGGACTATTGGTGATCATCCAGTCCAAGCCATTGCATCAACTAGAGCAGAAGGCTCAGCACCCATTGCCTAGGATGTGACTGCTTCTCGGAACTTTCTCTAATGATTTAGTACAAATTTCTTATTTTTGGAAAGCCAGGTTTACTGTAAGCATGTGTAACCACATGCCTGTGGTTAATGAAAGTGTTGGTGCTCATCAGGGATTGTAGAAAAGAAGCAGTCACCCATGAAGACCCAGAATTCTTCAGGCTGATTCAGAGCCCTTGCATAAAAGATGTGCAAGTTTAAAAGACAGGAGAATTCAGCTCTCTGGGTGTTTGCAGTTATGCTAATAAAAGTAAGGAAATGGTTTCCCTGTCTGTAGAAATGTTGACACAATATGTCTGAAAATGAAGCACAATTAAATAGCATTGGCAGCTGTTGTGTGAGTACCGTCTAGAACATGTTTTTATGTTAGTTCAAAGAAGAAATTGTGCAATTCAAGATGCAAACACATTTGTGATGCTGCTTATCTCTTGCACAAAAATCTCAGAAAGTGTAATAACAGTCTCCATTTGCTTCTAATAGTATTGAAGAATGCAGTTCACTCAAAGTTTAGTTTAAGAGCTGGAATTTAACAAGCAGAGTAATTGTTGCCAGCCAATCAAAGTATCAACCTCAAAATCTCAAATATCTCAAAAGACATCATTCTCCATCTCCTTGAAAAGAAACCACTCTTCATTACAACCCCTGACTTTCTGGTTTCATAAGCAAAGCCATGATGGCCCTCACTGGACATAACACAGCATCTTCACCAGAATGAATGGACTTAGGAGGTTAAACCAGAAAAAATAAAAGTGCAATCAGCTCTGCTCAAGGTTCCTTGTGGAATAGCAGAATTATGGGCAACATATATAACTGTGTGACTGCAGCAAAACCATTGCCAGCTCGGAGGTGTTGGCTGGGGATAGAAGAGGGCCACTGTAGGGTATTTGCCTTGGTCCCTGGGCAGTGAGAACACTGACAAAGATCTCTGGGAACACGAAGTGCCTGCATGAATCTGTGGGCAATTCCCCAAACAAAATGAAGAATGGAGTATTTATGGCTTTAAGGCTGTAATAGAAGCACTGTAAAAATAGATCTGCTGTGTGCAGAGAACTAAATTTCTCCCTTTTATATTCCTTTCTATCACTTGTCAAATCATTAGGTCAGTCTGTTTGCTGGAAAGATTTTTATATCCAGCTCCTTCAAAGGTGTTCAGTGTCAATTCTTCCTTCTCCTGTTTAATTCCATTAAAGTTTTGTTCCAAACACCCCTCAGTCTTGTCACTTCACTGCTGTGGAAAATGGTGGCAATCCCAAGTTGCCCACTTGTTTTTTAGGAAATACAATATTCTTTGGATATAGCCTTTTGAATGTAAAAATGGCAATTGATTTTAGTAACTTTAATTTTCTTGCACTTTTCCATGAACTCTAAAATGGGGCGATGTTAGACTAAATTGAATCAGACATTTAAGACATACTCATGAGAAAACAGAACAGATAGTTCTTGTTATATCAAACTGAGGGCATTTTTACATGGATTGAGGCTTGCAAAATGTTCAGTACCATTAGTATTACAACTTGAATTACAAATGTCAGCTGTATTTAATGAGAGAGAAGTGATGGATTTAGTTAGAAAAACTGAATTGGTGAGTCCTACAAAATGATGGCCAGACATTTGCTTTTTGCTCTTGCATTGCAGAGGCACCTACTTGCATTATGCTCCAAATATATATAAAGACAGGGATCAAAAAGTCTTGGATTATCATTCCACAAACATTTTTTTCATATTTTCCTAAATTTTGTGGTAGGAATAAGTGGAGGCTGGCTTTCAGAATTCTTTTAAGACTGAACGGAGAAAAGAGGGCTTACAAGGGCCTTGCATATTTTCATCCCATTTAACAGCTCTGATGCAACCTCTGATACATCAGTGTCACTCCCTGGCATTGCACATTTCTTTTGTGATGCAGCCTCTGTTTGCTTATTTCACAAGATTGGTGCCTTCTCTCTCTGCATCTTATTTATGAGGTTATCAAAGGAAGTTAGGGGGCTGTTGGAGAAGAGCAGGCACACTTAGGATTTCTTTACCCCGTGTCAGACCTCTGTAGTGTTTTTGCCTTTCTTACAGCCAGCACAGCTGCACCCTTCCTGCAGCAGAGGTGGGAGCAGAAAGGTGATGTGTATTTGTTCAGACACACTCTCAGGGGCTCTCTTTCCAGCTCTTGGGGGGGTGGTGAGTTATACTGCAGATAACAGAGCCTGAGCTCTTCTTTCAGCTGCATGGACACTCGCTGTGTTCAGACTCATGGGTGGTTTGCCATGCTGGGAGTGGTGCTTTGCAAGCACCTACAAATTGCCACAAAGCTTAGCTAAACACCTCTGTATTCAGATGTCTTTTCAAGGCTCCATTATTACAGTGAGAGTTTTGGGTTCCCTGCTGTGAGTAAGCTGTCAGTGCAGGTTACTTAAATTGCAGTTGCTTGGGTCCTTGCAGACTGATGACTGTCTATCATTCTGCATCCTTGCTTTGGCTTCCTGTCAAATCATGTTGTTTTCAAAGTCCTCTAGCTCACATTCAAAGAAGGAAAGAAATGTGTCACAGTCAAATTCAGAGCTAGGGCCCTCCTCGTGGAAGAAAGAGCTAATGAAGTGTTCTGTATCATCCTGTTGGAAACCCCAACAAGGGAGACTGGAACTGTCGGGGAAGAATGTGGCCAGTAGCTGTATGTATGCTGCCTGTAGCCTCCTTGGCACTCTGGATGTGAGTTAGAGCATCTCTGGCCTTTATTTCAGAGGACAGTCAGACTTTGGTAGCACCACAGTATAGGAACAAAGTTGTACCTCTCAGAAACCTCAGCAAAGGAACTGTCAGGCCATTGTGTCCATGGCTGAGCTCTAAGGGAGGAGTAAAGTTTTGTTTGTTTACTCACAGCCTTGATCTCGATCACTGTGATTGAGGGCACTTTGAAGGAATGTGTCCTGTCTGCAAAGTCTCTGACTAATGCAGTTAAAGATGCTTTGTCTGTCTCATTATTCAAGGAAAAGTTTAAGGGACTAGGCTGCCAGGATGCTCAGCCTTGGGCAGGCAAGCCAGAGCAGTAAAAAGAAGCAAGGAGTTTCTCCTCTTGCCTGCCAGCATCCACCCAGGCCACAATTACTCAGGCACAGCATTTCCCAGCACAGAAGGATGCACCAGGCAAGTGCCCTGATCCTTAGCTGCAGGAGAGGGGACACTGTAATGGGTTAGCAGCCCATGCCCCTTTTCAACCCACAGAAATATTTAGCCCTTGAAATATTCTGATTTCTGTCCCCGCTGATAAGATTCCAGGCAGGCAGAAGCTGCCCTAACCCTGAAGTTGCAGCAGCCTTGTTTTGTTGATGCCTGCAGAGGGACGTTTTGCTGGGCCTGGGGGAGCCCTGCAGAGCTGCAGTGGCAGCTGCGTGGTGCCCGCCCAGAGCTCCTGTCAGCTGCAGTCTTTGTCACAAGATGGAAGCAGCTTCCTGTTGACCCATTTTATGGGTGAGTAAGAGATAATCAATATAAAGTAAACATAAGAATCTCGTTGGGAAAGGGTTCATCTGGGTTGTTGGGGTATTTTGCTGTTTGCTGGTGTGAGAGGGCTTTCATACCACATAGCACTGGTAATGGCTGAGGAAACAGAGAAGTACAGTGAGAACTGACAAAGCATGTCAGTCCCTAAAACCAACAAATTAATCTGTGATATCAATCTGGAAAAGAATATGTATCATTTATCTCCTTGCTCCAGATGAGTCAATTAATGTAAAAGGTTTCCCTTAGAAAATGTAAATATCAGGATCTTTTTTCCATTTTTTGGCCACTACAAAGAGCAAAGGGAATACTCAAGGTTGCCTAGAGATTGAGGCATTGTCTAAAAAATTTTCTTAATGCTGGGATGTGAGTTATAAAAACAAATCCAAAAGTAGAAGTATCCCTGGGAGGTCTTTGGCTGCAAACCCCTGTAGGCAGGATCAAAGGCACTTAGGTTGCTATTTCTCTAACTTATTTATTAGGGACAGTTAGGTAACATGGACTAAGACATATTTATTTATTGCTTTGTAGCTGGCTGGATATATATATTTAAACCTTGATATTTCATAAATAAGTGATTTTTGCTGCCATCAAAATAAAATGCTAAACTTCTCTTAGATGAAGCAGAACTCCTACTCCAATGTTAATTTGTTGCACTGTATCCAGAATGGCCCGTTAGAACAGTTTTCTAGGAATCTACTGCTATTCGTTTTTCTGCATTAAGTTCCAGTCTTCCATTGCTTTTTTATATGAAGTGAGAAGCTGGCAGGTTCAGCAGGCAATCCATGTTTTCCATTCCATTTGAAAATTCCATTCAATGAAAATTTTGATATTAATAATCCATTCATTAAATGTATTTTCTTGCATCATACTTCCAACATACCAAATATACTCAAAATGCAAGTAAAAATATAAGTGATTTCACTCCAAAAGCTGGAAATCAAACTACATGATCTCTAGCATGGGGGTACTTTCTATTCTCATTGTAATCAGTGCCTTCAGTAGCCAAAATGTTTATTTTAATTCTAGAGTACCAGAAAATAAGAGTTCTTGATGTCTCAAAGAATGAGAGTAATCTATTTCCTCACTGAAATTTGGGCAATTCTGTTTTTGCTGCAACACAGGGGCTGGGTTCAGGGCTGCCTTTGTTTTGCACAGCACATAATCCCCAGTTGTGCAGAAGTGGAGGGAGCCATGTGCTCACCCTGCCCCAGAGCCATGCCTGAGCTGCCCTGGAGCCTCAGTGCCACCACAGCCCGTGGGGCAGGTCCCCAGCTGTGCCTCTCTGGGGCTCTGTCCCCTGAGACCTTCACACATCCCCCAGGGTGGTGCTGACTGCCCGTGCTCTGTGTAACACCAGCTGTGAGACAGCAGTCTAGACAATCTCTGGCAGATATTTATCTAACCCATTCATTAAAAAGTTCTGATATGGTGTCTTAATTATCCTTCAGTTGAGAAAGTTCACATAAATCTTCCCTGATGTACATGGAATCTATTATTTCCCAGAGCCTGCCCTTCTAGAGGTGACAGGGAGCAACTGATCTCATCACCATCCTTGATTGCCATTCTCTTTTGTGGAGATAGGACTGTAATCATGTCTTCCCTCAGGCTTCTCTTCCTGTGACCCTTTCTCAGAGGGCACATCTTTCTAAATGTCTTTCTATTTTTGCTGTCCCTTTCCAGCATTTTCCTAATTGCCTCTCTCTTGCTCACAGCAGCACTCAAAACTGGACACAGCCAGTACTGAACAGTGGTTTGATTGCTCTCCTGTGCCTTACAAGTCATTTTACTGTCCACACACAACAGAAAAATATTTGCCTTTCCCTGCAACTTTTCAGTGGGGAAGTGCCCAATTTGGCCATCAAAATTTGAGCACTCTTTAAACAGCATCGGGTTGGGGTTTTTTTCTGAGCTTCCTCTAACAGAGAGGAAAAGGTATAGAGATTTGCACAAGGAAAACTCCCTAGGTGCTTTAGGTTTATCAAAGTAACACAGGGAGAAAAAATTGTGGATAGATAGATAGAGGGATAGATAGATAGATAGATAGATAGATAGATAGATAGATAGATAGATAGATAAATATAAACTTTGTGTGGGGACACATTTGAAAGGTTTATGTATATATAAAAATCTTAGGTTTTTATCCTCTGCTTGTGTGAAATGCTTTAACTTTCCAGCATCAGTTTCTCCAGGACATTATCACGGATACAGAATCACATACATTAATGTTTCAAGATCTGTGTGAGGTCTCTGCTGCTGCTTAAGCACGAATGATAAAACACCATTTTGCACAACCTCCTTTCCTGCCCGTCAGACTCTTTCCTAATAGGTCATTAGACACAAACAGCCTGCTACAGACATTGATCCATGTCCTTGCTGCAGAGTTCCCTTCTTGTCCTGTGAATGTGAATACATCATTCAGTAGTTTGTCCTGTATTGCCAAAATCACTGTCACTTGAGGAGTAAATTTTTGAAGAAGCTGATATCTTGCACTGTAATTTCTTTATAACAAAATGGGATGTGGGGAAATGTTTAATCTCCAGAGGTTCTCAGTGGTGACAGTTCCCAAGTTACAGAGCACACACAGAGAGGGGATCTGTAACCTGGATCCTTACTCTGTTCTTGGAATGGTAGGTGTAGCACTCTAAGGATGCCTTGCAAGAATTTGAACTGAGTGGCTCAAGTACACTTGTGGCTGGGATGTTCTTAATGTCACTTTTACACATTTATCTTGCAGAAGTTACTGCCTTTTTTAAAGTTACAGGGTTACTAGTTTTCATTCTTAAGATTTAATTCAATTCCAGAGATGGAGATGTTATCCATAATAAAATATATACATGAAAAGGAAGCAAAAACCTCAACCCAGCACCATTACAAATGGGTCTAGAAGCTGTTGCTTTTAACTTAGTGGAGATGATGGCAGACATCTGAAGGATGTTTCATTTTTGCTGTGCCCCAGATGCAATGTGTGACAGCCAGGAGGGAGGCAGGGCTGCAGGGCTGCTGGTGCCTGTGCTCAGAGTGCAGCTCTGACAGGCTCAGCTCCACGGAGGGCTAATGAGGAGCAGCCAAATGGGCTGTGAATTCACCAAACCACACTAACAAGACTTTGCTGGGAAGCTCCTCACATCATCCGAGTGTGCATGAGGGATGAGCAGGGTGAGCAAAACCACAACTCTCTTTATAAGCAGAGCTTTATTCCTAACGCAGTAATTAAGCAGTAATTAGAAGTTTCGTGAGTAATGGGAATAGCTGTGCGAAATTAAGAGTTCTTGTCCACGGGGAAAAATTGCACAGTGCCAGCAACTCGGAGGGGTGGAAAAAGGCAGCAAGTAAAGCTCAGATATTTTGCTCACATTAACAGCAATTCCAAATGAATTTCTATTCTTTATTTCTGAAGATTTAAACAATTTATGAAGCACTCATTTTGAAGTAAATAATGCATTTTATCAGCTCTGCTGAAAGGTCACTAAAATGGAGAAAAATAGAATCACAGAATGGTTTGGATTGGAAAGGACCTTAAAGATCATCTTGTTTGAATACCCCTGCTGTGGGCAGGGACAACTTCCACTAGACCAGCAATGAGACATCCACAGCTTATATGGGTAATAGTTTTGATCTTAAAATATTATTTTCTGCATTTTTCCCAAAAGGAAGACAATTCTGCAGTAGTGATAGGTAATACATTGTAAAAGTTGTTAAAAAAATCAGTACTTGAATGTTGAATCAAAAGATTTTGAACTTGACTTCAGACAGAATCACTTCCAAAATTGATGTGTAAATATACCTGTATTTATCAGAATTTCTCTTCCTCTATTTCATAAGCAAGTCTCTGCCCACAGCTTCATGCTTGTAATTCCTGTTAGACAATAGTATGGCAGCAATGAGTTATCAGTGTTGTTTTGGATTTGGGACATGCTTCCTGTTGTACATAATGATTCCTGGTCCCTCCTCACACAGAGCTGGGCATCTCTGGATGCCCCCAGATTAATTTTCTGTGAATTGTTCATTTGGTAAGATTTGTAGAAACAAATGATGTTCACAAAATGCCATATAAACCCAACCTGTATTGAATGCTTGCATACAGAGTTCATGGCTACTAAATACTATTTATTTTCCAAATTGTTTAGAATAAGGAACATTCTGCCTTTAAGCAGGACCTAAGATTAGAATCCTTTGGGGGAAGACAAATCCAGTAAATTGATTTTAAAAACATAATGGCTGATACAACTTCTATAAATATCTTCACTCGCCTCTGCTCCATTTTATCCTCAGCTTTTGTGTCTTGGACATTCTCAGCTTTAATTTTTAAGAAGGGAAGTAATTGCAGTCAATTCTGCTTCTTTTTCTGGCTAATCTGTTCACAGTTATGCTTTTATTAACAGAAACTGTTAGCAGTTTCAAATGGGATACAAACTTCCTAAAATGAAAACACCTATCAAGATCATTAAATATACAGCACTGAGAGACAGAGATATGGTCCTGGGTCTGATTCTGGTTCCCAATGCAGCTGCTCCATCCTGGTATAGCAATTTGTATCACACTGTGGCAACAGCCACACTTCTACCTGAGAAAGTTCTCCAAGACTGAAAAGCCCCTTGCTTGAGACTGGCCATATGGCCACAACCCAGGGAAAACCCGTGCCACATCCGAGATGTCATCCCAGTGAAGTGGGCTAAGGAAAAGGCATAAAATGACATTCAATTACTTTCCTTGATTTGGCATCCTGCACTGAGCAAAGCTCACCCGAGGTGAAAGCCAAAACTTGTATTTATCGTCTTTCTTTAAACTGATTCCTTGGGGCTTTTTTTCATGGTTTTATTCTAGCAATGTTTTCTTTGTGCATCATGTTTTTAATGTGACCTTCTTAATTGATAAGAACTTTACTTGTAAGTCCCGTTCCCAAAGCTTTTATATTTTGTTCTGATTTGCCTGCATCATGGATAAATTAAATTTTCTTAACTAACACTACTTCTATTACTTTCCTTTACTTAGATAGCAGACTCTGTCTTAGAGACTTTCTGGTTGTTCATCCTAAAGGATGTAGACTTTGAAAATTGGTTTGTGAAAGTTAAAAGTCCAGTCTTTAAGGTCCAGTCCCTGATTCACATCAGTACATTTTTTTTTCCCCCAAAAGAAAATTACTAGCATAAAATGATGTTTCTATGACATTCTGTATTTTTCTTATATTTTCAAGTGTGGGATTTTTTTTTCCCAGTTCTGGTTGATTCAACTGCATCTGTTTGCTTTTTAGTCTTTAATTTATGTTGGGCTGTAAACTGTCCAAGTAACAATTTGAGTGATGCAGCAACAGAAGGTGACCCAGATTACACAACACTGTTCACTAATGCCAAGCCTTCTTGTTTAATGGCAGCTGCTCAAAGCTTTGTGTTATTGCTATTCACATCCAACAGACACAAATCAAACAGCCTCCTCAGGCACACATCCCACAGATCTTCATTTTAAACATGTTCAAGAGCTGCTGCTTTTCATACACACACAGCAGCCTCACCAGCTGAGGCCATTTAGCCTCCTTGGCTTGTATTTACTCTCAGCCATCTGACACAATTATCAAGGAAACCCATTGTGACTTCCAATATTTTGCACACTTCTGTTTATGTAGAAGTTTGCTGAGAACATTTTTTCTCTTTTTTTCTTTTTTTTTCTACTTTTATAAAGTAGTTGGACTTTCATGCTCCTTCATAATAGACGTATTTTACAACACCAAATACATCACAGTTATTTAATAACTGCTTTCTCTAGAGTCTGTAGTTTAAAAAGGATATATAATAAGGCAATACTACTTAAAAACATGCAGAGGATAAATTAATCTAGATTTTAATCAGAAAGGTTTAGGTTTACTGAATGAGTAGTATCAAAAAGCAGACTTTAAAGTATAGGTACAGTTTTAGCAAAATAACTTATTGCTGTACCTTGAATATGCAAAGCAACAAAATGCCTTCATTCCTTATTTGGAAAAAAAAAAGGTTAAAGCATGGAAATCAGGAAAGCTATCAAGCAATGAGTTCATACAACTTAGTTTCATGGACCAAATTTTTTTGGCATCTCCATCAAATTTTTAAAGCCTTCTGACAACACAAGCTTTCTGCTAGAAGTGAATGTCTAACCATCTCCCCAGAGGACATGTCAGAACAATAAGAAAAAGTGCAAATCTTACTTTTTAAATGGATGAGCAGTAAAAAATTGAGGTAGAAGATGAGTAGAGAGTTAATTCTTGAATGAGCCATATTCATCTTGATAGGACATCCTCCGCCGAGCCGCCTGTTGTCCAAGGGCTGGTGCTGATGCTCACTGCTTTCTCCTCATGTCTGGAGCCAGGGGCACAGCCGGGGCAGCCAGCCCGCTCCGAGCCATCCCGGCCCGCTCGCTGCCGACACTGCTCCACAAGGCACTCGTGCTTGTCAAGGTTTCACTTCGGCAGGTCCGAGAGATTGTTCAATCCCGGTGCAGATTTGTGCGGAGCTGGAGCGGAGCCTTTCCCTGTGCGGGCAGTGCTGTGGCCGGCTGTCCCCGCAGCGAGCCGCGGCAGCGCCCACGCTGAGCGCTCCCTGCCTCCCACCAAAGCCCGGCTACACGGCGCTCTCTGAAACATCCACGTGCTCAGGCTTTTTAGTTAGTGCGATGTTAGCCTGCTCTCTTCCTCAGTATTGGTTTTTTTTTGTTTTGTTTTGTTGGTATTGTTTACCCTGCAGTGACTGAAAAGCACGCTCCTAGGAGCTGGCACAGCACCTCTGAGCTTTCATCAGGTTGTGTTATAATCCTGAACTGCTCGTGGAGGAAGCAGTGACTTTCAGAACCAGGAGGGGTCGGTAAGAGAAGGGGATGGCAGCAGGGTATGGATGCCATACTCCACTCGGTTTAGCCAGGGCTGGTCTGAAATAGCTGGTACTAAGTGCCATCAGCCTGCCTGTTCTCAGGGAACCTGCCCCAGCTGCCATGGTAGCTCCCCAGCCGTGTGTGGCACAGGCAGCATGCTGTCTGTGGGCAGAGCCTCACCCCTGGATCACAGCTTTGTTCACAGATAAAACCCTTGTCCTGCTCTAGCAGAAGGGAAGGTGAGGGCAGACAGCAGCAGCCCCGGAGCTGCATTCACGCCATGGTCCAGTGCCAACTCTGGCCCTGTGGCACCTCGCAGCCCCAGTGTGTGCATCCAGTGTGGGGAAGCTGTGCCATGGCAGTGAGTGCCACAGCACCATCCTGCCTCTGAGGCCAGGACAGAGGTGAGCTGCCTGGCAGGCAGGGAATCTCCTCTTTCCACCGCCTTCACCTCTACCAGTCCTCCTGGTTTTTGGCTCTTGGCACTTACTGTCCTTGCCCCAGTGAGAATCCAGGCATTCCCAAGCCCAGGAACAGCCTGAAAAATCAGCTTGGTCATTGCTACGTTATGTTACTGTCAAAGAGGTAACACTCAGTACATTTGGTATTGTGTTTTTCCTCCCCACTTCAGCAGAATGTTAATCCCTGGTTCAGGAAGCCTTTGATAATGAGTTTAATTTTACATGTACACTTACCTGAACAAAGTACAAGCTGAAAGCTAAGTATATGCTGAAGGCCTCAGATGAGTTGGGAGCAGACTGTTGATGCCAACATGAATTCACTAAAGCTGTTTATAATAGGTAGGTACTTTCACGTCACTCATTAAGCTCAGTGAACTGATTGATTTGAAAATTTCTCCTGCAGCAAAGCTCCTCCTTCTTTCCCATCTCACCTGTGTGTAGCTGCACTCACACACTGCTGACCTTGTGGCACATCTTTCCAGACCCTCTCTCCCTTGTCCTGGCACCAGCAGTTCTCTATCATCTGCTTCCCAGGAATCCTCCACCTCCCACTCCCCTGAGCCTCCCTACCCCACTCACCAGCTCTGATCTCTCTGATGACACCCCAGGCTGGATTTCCTGGCCAAATGTCATGGGCTATGGACATTATGATGAATAGAAGTCCCAGTGGAAAGTGCTTAGATAATTATCAAGTTAAATATAATTAAATGGCTAATTATAGTTTTCAGCTCTTTCACTTTTTATAATCCCCTTTCTTTTATATTTACATTTCTGGTTGTTTGGATGTTTTCTTCTCCTTGCCATCTGTCTATTTAATTTCTGCTTGAAATTATGCAGTAAGATATATAATCATTACAACGTGAGCATGAAAGTACCACTGTCATCAGGGAATTGTTTTGTCAGGCTAAATTATGCAGTTTAGATCAGTGCTGATTGCCTGCTTTAAGTGCATTATTATTTAAATTTGTCACTATATAACTTACTTAGAACAATAATGTTTTCTGGATTCATATTCTAGTCAATTTGAAAAAGAAATCCTGTGAGTATTCAGAAAGATAGACCCCAAATTTAAGCAAATAAAAAGTTTTCAATTCTGAGGAATATAGGGTAAGTACTTCACGAAAACGGTAACATCTGGATATTTTTCTGAAAAATGCACAAGTACCTGTAAAATCTGTACTCTAAGGAAATTTAGCAGTTCTCAGACATGAGGATATGCCACTAATCTTAGAACCTAAATGTATTGTGTTAACACATATGTTGACATTGGAATTACTCTGCTGCAATTCTGTGGTAATTACAAAACATCCAGCAAGTATATGAACACCTCCTAAGTCTTTTGAAAGTTATTAAAACGTAATCACTTTCAGAATAACCAAAAAAGCTGCTTTTTCAGCCAGTTTGAAACTTAGCTCTGCATTTTCCAGTGCCTTTTTTTCAAATGTTTCTTCTTCTTCGTGAGCTATTCATATCCCAGAATTTCATGGGGGAATAAACTAAATTAACTTATCACTGCCCTAATTCCTTGAAGTTGCCTACAAGAGGAGGTTTGAATTTCTGCATGCATATCATTTGTACACAGTGAAACATAACATCTAAATGTAATTTCTATGCTTTCTCAGTACAGCTTAGCTGTAATGAGATTCTGCAGTCACAAAAGTCAGAGGCTATGCCAGTTTCTTAGGAAAAAAAGGTTTGTGTTGTCATTTGCTTTCACTTACATGCTGCCTTTTCTGATTGCTTCCATGCAATAAAGACAGAGTGGTGTGGTGTTAGACTACACTAGTCAGTGTCATCTCTTCTAAGACATTTTATGCAACTCCGTCCGACTAATTTCATTATCTAACATCTTTTGCTTCCTGATATAAGCAGTATTTTCAATTTCCAGATGACAGCAGTACTAATTAATTGTGTATCTTCTGCTTCTCACTGCTAGGCATGTTTTCTGATTGTTCAATGTTGCTCCAATTTAAAGTGCAATTTTTATTGATGCCATCCTGTGCCTTCTAGGTCAAATATATTTACAGGTGATTTTCCTAAGTAATTGGCATTTCTTTTCCAGTGTTTTGGTTGTTCTAGTGTAAACTACAAAATGAACAGAAACTAGAATAGTTAAGTAATTAATGTAAAGTGTAAAATTATCTTGCAAGTGGAAGATGTGAGTTTTTAAAATGCCTGATGCTGACTAACCTGAAGCTTTTATTAAAAATCCTTTTGTTCATTGGCAAGTAAGGCACTGGTAATAGTCAGGGACAGGTGAGTGACTTCATGGAAGAGTGAGCTGCAGATAACATTTGCCCTAGCAAGGTTTTGGATATGCAGAACTCAGCTGGACAGTGGCCCTTTGTGACCTGCTCAAACTAGATGTGCTTTGGGCAGGTGGTCCCTTCCCACCATATATTCCTGATTCTCTGAATATAGAGATTTCCTATAGCATTTAGATTTCCTGCACAAGCACCAGCCTTAGCTCAGTCCCCAGTTCTGCATACCTAATGCAGAAAGCCTCTATTTATAAAATAGTCCCTGTTTTTCCCTAGGCTCTTCCGTTTTCTTACTTGTATTCAATGGTGCTTCTTGTGTGCATATTCTCTTAAGTTCTTGCTGATTTTCATCAGGGATGAAATCGGGATTCTAAATTTCACTGGTGTTCCCAGTTCACCAATGGGAGAACTTAATTTATAAAAAAACTATGGAGCATTCAAGCATGAAGTCACTCTGATCTGACATCCTGGCTTGGACATTAAAATACATTCTGAAGTATTTATTGAAAACTGAGGATGGTGGAGTTTTCTAGAACAATGGACCTGACCAAGTCATCCAGATCATCTTCCTGTTTATGGTACTTTATGTACCTCTTCATTGAACAACTGACAGATAATTTTTTTTTCTTCAGCTTGTTGCACGTTGGGTAATTACGAGTGGACAAACCAATGTGAATAAGGGATGGCTGAAAGGTCTCCTAGATAGAGTTGTATTGTCAGAGGAAGTTGTTTACCTCATTAACAAAACCACTATAGATCTATTTGCATTTTAATTAGGCTCCTTGCAACAAGAACAATTTTGATTGCATTGACTTCCTTCAACACTTGCAAAGTTAACCATACACAAAAGAACTGGGCAAGAGAGAATTGGAATCTCCTTTGACCTGTACTTTTCCAGAGAGAAATATCTGATGACTATATTTAACCTACTGGTCTATAAATGTTACTTCTTTTGAGCTTTCTTTTTATTAGGGTGTACAAATTTCGAGGGTTTTAAACTCTTGCTTTGCTCCTTTTATGTCTTAGCCAGAGTAAAGCACCAGAGCACAACCTGCTGGTTCTGCCTATTTTTAGATTGCTAATGTTTTTATGAAACTCAAGGGCTTTATCTGAAAACATAAAATTATTTTGCAAGACCCACCAAGCATATTGCTTTCTTAAACGTAAAACATTTTCTGAAATTATGACTACTTTTTTGATTCTCATGGTAGCCACTTTCCTACTGAGCAATGAGGGATTCCTATGTGCCAACCTAAAATACAAATTTAACCAAAAATTACAGGAGCACCAAGCTGATTTGCTCAGACAGATCTAATTTTGGATGTGATAGAAATAGTGAGAGCAATAAAAGCTGTTTTGGCTTGCATATGAAGTCTCTCCTGAGTATTTTACATCTAGGTAGGCAAAACAAAGTAGCTGTGCAAGGTAGGACAGGATTCCCCTGGGACCTGCAGAAGTCAATAAAGTGTGTGATTGATTCACTTATCTTTGATGAATTTTTGTGAAATAACATGTTTTTATCATATTGTGTGTGGCTGGGAATCAAGAAGCAGGGAAGCAAGAGGCATCACCAGGGAAGCAATTTCAATCAGATGAATGCTAGGTCAGGCCTTGTCAATGCAGATGAAAATTGGCAATTAGTATTCTGTACCTTGCTGCTAATGAACCGTCTAATCAGGAAGTTTCTGTCTGTACCAATAAGCTTCATATGAGTGCCAAGGTTATAGGAGTGCTTGAGAAAATGAAACAAATTGTGTTTTTACAAAAGCACTGATATATTAAGTTCTAAATGGGTTGTACATTTATTTTTCCCTCTATACTTTTCACTTCAGCAGACTAGATGTGTTAGCAGTCTTCCAAATCCTCTTCTAATGCTTTTTAAATTTCCTTCAGAGGGAGATAACTCATGCTACAAACCAGAAAGACCTAAACATGAAAGTATTGGAATTAAATTGAAAATCCTATCTGTTACAGGGGACATAGTTGTATAGTTCATCCACAGTTTCAAAGGTATTTGGAAAATATTTACATAGGTTTGTAGCATGATTTCATCTGATCAATACAAAGTGGTTTTAGAAGGAATTCAGACCCAACAGTTCCAGCAGGCAACAGGGTAGGAGAGGATAAAGTGCAAGACTCAGGGAGGCAGGATTAGTAACCAAATAGGCTGGATTTTAACACCCACTTTGCATGTAAACATTTTCCTTCTGGTAAACACTGCAATTGTCCTAGGGACAGGGCAGGATGATGTTAAGTGGAGAGGCTGGGAAGGAGGAGATGCTTCTAGAACTATTGTTTGAATTTTGGTGTTTGCAAATAGAGAAAGGTGGCACCACCCTTGATTTCACAGGCCAAGCACTGGGCTGAGGGACACAAAACTAGTTCTCTCCCTGGTTTTCTTCACTGTACTTGCAGTGATAAATAATTTTGAGATAGTTAAATTTGCAATGCAAAATACCATAACACTCAAAAAGTAACAGGCAAATACAGAAGTTTCCTAATTTTTCATAATCTCTAATATCCCTTAAAACTTTTCCCCTCTTCTGTATTCAGTCATGGTATATTGAGTGTGACAAGGTTTTGAAAAGCATCTGACGATTTGGATCTCCAGGATTTGCAGGTTTTCAGTTGAAGGATGTGACTTCCAGAAAGCACAAAGCAAATTTCCCTGTAGGCATCTCTGAAGTGTCTCGGTGTGGATCATGGCAAGCACTAAATTCCTCTTGGAAATCTTGGCCTCTGTGTTAAAGTATTAGATAATATTATGGGAACAATAAGCAGTGGTAGGTGCCCCAAAGGGATTTCAAGTTTCTGCTAAGATTGGGTAAGACAGCATTCATCTTAATGCCAATGCCTCTCTCAAAGGCTGCAGTTTTGTACTGAACTAAACCCTGAAAGTTTGTCAGTTTGAATTACATTGTTCACAAGGTAAAATAAAATATTCTGGCTTCCAAACTTGTGCTGATTTTGATTATCTCACACCTACTTCAACCACTGGTGGTGACGCTGACTGCAGTGATGATGACGTATGTGATGTCACCATATTCCAATGCCAGTGAAAGGAAAACATCCCTGGATGGAGGAAGCACAGTTTGACCTCTAAGCATCATCTTGGATGTGAAAGGGGGAAGGAGGAGACATTACTACTGCAGCTGGCTTATATTCTTCAAGTGTCCAGAGAGCCCCTCCAATTACCAGGTAGTTTGTTGCTGAACTGCGTCTTAGTTTTTGTGTGTGGACAAGCTGAGATCTTTGTGTATGTTTTTTCTCTCTGTCTCTTTTTATTTTTTTTAATGGCATTTTTATAGTAAGTTTTTCCAATACACTGAAAGCCAGGGTGAATATGCTCGTTGTGCATGGGCAGGTGCTGAGACCTCTGGTCTATGCACCCAGATTTGACTTTAGCACCAACATTCACCAAACACAGTTTTGTGGGACTAAGACTTCTAAATCTGAGAGTTTCTGGGGTACAAGAATTTCTAAGCCAGCACTTCCAATGTGATTGCCATTATCAGACAAACAAGATTTTGTTGTCAAACTGCATCTTCATGCCTTGACTATAAGCAAGTTGTTTAAAAAAGATGTGTTCACAGTAGCAAACAGGAAATCCCCAGAGCAGCTTGGCCTATTGTGTTGTAGGAGCTCCTCATGCTGGCAGGGTAAGATTTCCTCTTAGCTCCCAACTGCACTCAGAATAGAGGACATTGCCACTGGTGTCACAGAGTAGCTCCACACCCCCACAGCACTTTTGAAAGACTTTTAGTCCCCAGCTAAAGCTGCAGGCATGACTCACATGCACGAAGAATGGCAAATGATGAGGTCTTTCAGAAATATATCCCTGAAAGTTCCTAAATGGACTGTAGTCTAAAGACACAGCTCAAACAGCTCACTCGTCCAAAATAAGATCAATTGGAGTGAATAAAACAGTCTCTGGCAGGATCTGACTACTGAAGAATGGATAAACATGAGCCATGTTAACCTTGACCCCCTCGACTCCTGCAGCAGCAAAGTCAGACTTCAGTATTCATTTGGTGAAGTAGATTAATGTAACAAGTCCTTGTGTAACACCATCTTTAAATAAACTGGGAAACCAATAACCCACAAGAATGATACCAAATTCTGTTCTGACATGGCAATCACAAGTGTTCAAGAAATGGAATTAACTTTCTGAAGGCTGGGCATGCAGGATTGCTGTATTTGCTCTTCTCTCCCTTAGAAGCTATGGAAATAACGAGTCTAGCACACTGCACGATTTGTGCTCACTCAGTGTGACTCTCTAACAGTTTGGCATTTCTTTTGGACCATATTCCTCTATGTGTCACAAGCCACAGTGATTCTGAAAATAAGTGTTATACTTGTAATTCAAGACAGGAAAGAAAAATTTTCTATCTGGCCAAACTGATGAATGTTCTCTAGCAATAATAGGTGAATTTATCTACTCACATTCATCATGAGCAAAATTAAGTACAATTGTTTTGTACTGTATGCCATTTAAATGTGAGAGCCCTTTTCCCAACACTGAGCAGAAATTCAAAGTTAGATGGTGGTCTCTCTAAACCACCTGGCCTTTGAAGTGAAGCTGACCAGAAATTTTTGAAGCCTTTCAGAAGGAAGAGGGTGAGGTTTTGTACTTTATTTTTCCGTGTGTTGTGTGTGTGTGTGTGTAGTTATGAGGTTTTAAAAGCACATTTTATTTTAAAATTGCTGAAAAAGAAGTTTTGGCAATTTTAAAAGCTATTACCTTCTTGAACTTTACTTGTTCTTTGAACAAGTAAAATAATTTTAAGGTGTTCTGAAAAATATGAAACATAAATTAAGATTCCTCCAATCAAACCTTTCAACTAATCCAAGCCACTTCTGATATCACACATTTTCAAGATAATAAACAAATATTAAAGATTTCAATCTGTGGTTTAGTTCAGAAAAAGAAAAATATTTTCAAAGGAGAAGAAAGCAATCTCACTCACAGATTTACTTTGAAGTCTCTTCTCCTTTTCTTGATTCTTGAATAACATGTACTAGTGGAAACAGAAGTTAAAAACCACTTAGAAGGAAAAAAACAATATCAGAACTTTAGCATGTAAAGGCACCCAAGCTCCTGTCAGCCCTTTTGCCACAGAACCCAACATCACTAAAAACACTCATGGTTGTCGTGGCTGAGGTTGGCAAATGGATGGGTGGCATAAAATTCAACCACAGAAAAGAATGAGCAACCATAACTGCTGCAGAAGGGAAGCAAGTAGCCTTTTGAAGGGCTACAGTGCTCTATCAAGTTTGCCTAACAAAAGGAAATTAATTTACAAACTGGTTCTCTGCCTCCACTGTTTTTATTGGAAATTAAAGCTTCTTTTCAAATAAAATTACTCTTGGGATAGCAACAAACTACACCAGAAGAGACATGTACAACCTATCATAGCATACCAAAATTCACTGAAAGAGGTTTAGCTCCAGTGACACCCCAGGCAGCAAGTGGGTTTGGTTCATTTTTTCATTTGGGAAGGTCACTGTTACAAGGGGATTGTTATAGGATTATTTCATAGGGTTATGCTTACTTTAGAATGAATACAAAAAGTTCTTTTCCTGCCACTGCATTTATTTATGCAGACATTTTACTAACTCAGCTGTCATTTAACTGTTAGGTTTTTTACTTTGGTTAGTATAATTCTTTAAAAATAACTTTCCTGTAGCCATTTCTTGCACAAGCTTGTTGTACAAGCTGGCTGTTTATGTGCATTGGATTGCTAACAAAGCAGAATTCCATATTTCCTTTTTTTTTTTTTGGTTAAAACATTTTCCTCTGTTTTGTGTGCTTGCTTTTTTGACTGGAAGCACTTTAGTCTTGCTCCAGGTTTTTAATAGTGACCTCAAAGCCTAATTAATATTCTTGTAGTCTGCCTCTTGCTATCAAAATCTAATTTTATTTTCTTAGGAAAATGTTGTAATTCCTATTCAAATGTAATTAAGAGAATAGATAATGAATGTCACCTACAATAAAATAGGGTCCTGAAATTCTCACACTATAGAGGTGCTCCAGAAACAGATATCATGCTTTCATTATGTAATGTTTGTTTCTAGCAGTGGGCAGTGTTACACAAGACTCATAAGCTTCATAACTGCAGCCTTTTATCCTGACTGTGAGTAAATGGGCAATACATCATGGAATATGTAAATTCAGACAAATAAAGAATGGCAGTTAGAAAGCTCATCTAACACTAAAATATCCTTGAGTTTCTGCAACAGTATGTGTTTGGGAAAAAATGTAGATGATACATACTTTTGACTTTATAATTTAAAACAAATAGCTTCCACAAATTACATGGATAGTGATTCAGGAGGGTGCAGAATAGCATTTTAATCTCTCCTACACCTTGAAGTACCCTGCCTCTCTAGCAGAGAGATGGAGTTTGGTTCCCAGACAACTGTAACCATGTCAAGGTTCATCACAAAGGGAAGGAGAAGAGCTCTGGGAAGCCTTGATAAACACTGAGCTGAGAGGCCTAGCTGAGTGCTTCTAGCCATCCTTATAATTACACAGCAGATATTTTCTGAAGGCACAAAGCCTTAATAGCTGCTGATAATTTGTCAGCTTCATGTGCAAACCTTCCAATGAATTACCACTATCAGCTTTCCAATTTTTTTATCCCATTCAGAAACTTTGATGCATTATACTCTATTTCTGAAAAGTCTTCAATAGCAAATGTATTTTTCTTCCTCTTCAATAAAAACTACTGAGCACATTGTACACACAGGTTTCTACATGTACATATAGTTGTATCTTACCCTGTGTACCAATTTCTGCTTTCTACTGGGCAATGTAAGAAGTTTTTAACCTTGGTAATTTAAATGAACTAGCTAGTTCAGTACCTGTGTTGGTTTGAAAGCAAATCCAGTGAGAGACTCCAAGTCAGTAATACAATTTAATAGGAAAAAAGAGGAAAAATAAAATACATGCAATAATACAAAAGAAAAACCACCGACAGAGTCAGAAATACAACCTGACACCCTGTCAGTCAGGGTGTTGGTAGCAGTCCCGTTAAATGGTGGCTGCAGTCCTCCTGGATGACAGATGTGGTTCTGTTGAAGCAGTGCTCCTGGAGAAGGTGCAGTTTTCCTCCAAAGATCCAACGATGATGTGGTAAAGATCCGACTTTCCTCTGGGATCCAGTAGAAAGGTCTGCCCTCGGGTCCCAAACCCCAGTTTTTTATCTAGGTAGGAAAGGCTTGGCTCCTGCCCCTGGTTGGGGCATCTCCCAATGGGATGATGTAATCTTATCAGTCACACAATAGGACTTAATGGCCCATTAACAGAATATATCTTCTGGAGGAAGGATGGGTTGTGAAAAGATAACGATGATATCCCCCTGATCTTATCAGATGGCACATAGGCAGAGGATATCTCCCACAGCGATAAGGATCACCACCCCTCCCACATTTCAACAGATGGTGATAGAATACACATTTTTGCATTGTACCCCAGGGCAGTACCACTTCCTTGTGTCATCGCAAGCAATGTGTTCCTGAAGATCTTGGAGGGCCAGAAGTAGGTGCTAACCTGAACTAGAATGGACTTGGACACCTAAGTGCCTCACTTCTTCTGCTCCAAACAACCCATGCAGTGAATTAGGCAGCCCCTCAGTAAATCAGCCTGATACTATGTCAAAAATGCTCTTAAGTTCCAAAGAAGTATAAGCTAAAAACTTTCTATATCCTTGCAAGAGTACTAGATAAAAACCTGGGATCTCAAGTATAAATCAGTACAAAGCTGCCACCTGAGGCCGTCCATGGCAGAACTCCTAACTTCATGTTCTCTATAAACTTGGATAGATAAAAGGATCTATTAATATTATATATATGAAAAGATTGGCATTTGTAATGTAAAACACAGTGGCTTTTCCTGGGGATTAAAAATACATTAATGCTTATGGAAAGGATGGAAAAAGAGAGAGAGACAGACCTGAATGGCTCTTAGGTGTATTCTGTGGCCCAACACACAGCACCAGGGCTGAGTGTAATAAAGCCCCAGTTACCTAATCTAGGGGAGGATAGCTGGCATCTCCTTCTACCCGATGATTTAATTTGGCCTGTCAGCCAGGGATAATTGGTTTCTGGTTGACTGAAAAAAGTGACAGTGACATCAGCTCCCTGCTACCCTCCATGACTGAAATTCTTGTTGTCTTGTACCAGGGCCTCAGCACTCAGGGCGCTCTGGCAGCTTTACAGGTCTCTCACCAGGCACTGCAATGGAAATGCAGCAAGGTAAGACACAGAGAAACTTTTTCATGCTATTTACTCTATACATTTTCACATTATATTTTTGAGAACCAAGATTATTTCTGTACAGGAAAGTCTGGTTATGCCTGTTTTACTTGATGATTTGATAATATTCTTGCAGTTATGATAGTCTAAGGTAATAAATAAAGCAAGATGTATTGGGAGAGGCAATACCTTTTAGTAACCAGCTAATATAGCTGGAAAAATAAAGATGATTTTAGGCACATGAAGTCTTAAGGTCACGTTCCCAGAGCTGGGGCACTGTTTTTAGTTCCAGTGGTGACATACACCAGCTGAACTAATAAAAGATATTTCACTTCTCCCCAGTTCTTGCCTTGTTTAAAGGAAAATACCTCCGATGCTAGTGGTGCATTATTGCAAAAGGTTTAATGTGCTCTGTTAAAAGCAACAGAAAATAAACATGTTAAGTCTTTGTTTCTTCTTTACACAGCTTCAGGAAGGAGTACAGCTTCAATTAACAGTAATTCTGTGGCACAACTTAAGACTTACATCAGTAGAGGGCAGACAGATATTTCCTCCAGTGCTATTCTCTCTGGTTCAGATTTCCTCTCACCCTCCTTTGCCCTGAGCTGCCAGGCATTAGTGGATCGGGTGGAGCAGGCAGGGATGGCAGGAAAACACATGGGCAATTTTCCTCTACCCAGGATTTTTTCAGTTGCCATATTTTTCAAAGTGTGAAGGCAATGCAGTGCACCTGTGAATCTACCTGTGGAGCTGGCCTAGTACTGAGTTCAGAATTACAAGACCTGGCATTTCTGCTTTATTGTGACAGCAGGGAGTGTTTTGTTCCTGGCCCCTGCTGATTTCACCTCAGGGCTGCACTGCATTAGCATTCCATGACATCTGTTCTGTGGAGTCTGTAGCCATACAGCTCTCTGCAACTTCTACACTGTATGAATTCCCTGAAAAAAGATGGCAGTGGCCAAGATCATTGTTATTCAACTCAGGTCTGCCTAGAGAACACTCCAGAAAACAAAACCCAAGCAGAGGTGGTGTCCACCCTTCCCGGCACTGAACCTCCCGGATGGAACGAGGCAGGCTGATACAGTCAGAGGATCTGACCTCCTTCTCTCCACGTTTCACTTGCTGCACTTCAGAGAGGAGACAAGGGGAGAAGCCTCATCAACATGATTCACATGTCAAACATCCATAATAATGCAACCAGCCTCCAGCTGATTAGTGCCCCAGAGAGTGCTCAATTGAGAGACCAGACCGGGGTGGTCTTTTCATGGCCTATGTGAAAGAATTTCTTGGCAATGGTTCCAGCAATGGACTTTATTCAGCACTGTTGGCTAGAAAACTTGTTGGAGTCTCTAGGCAATCTTATAACCCTTTCACTTCACAGCCTAATTTAAAACATTTGTGTGTATGTGGTGATTGGCAATAAAATACAGAAAAATCTCAGACTAGAGGAAGTATAGGCTTTGTGGGTTCTTCCCTAGGTCCCACCCATCACTGACACATCTGGGATACAAAAAGGAAGAATGACAGCACGGGTCATGTTTCAGCAGTGTCATGCACCATGAACCCATGGCAAATTAGCTATAAAATTCCTAGAGAGAGAGACATTTACCTTAGCAAAAATGTCGTGGCCAAAGTAAAGGCGGCTGTTTGAAGGAGGATGTGAATGTATGTGCTACTAGATTTATAACTGGGTGCTTACAGTGATCAGTTCTTAAGGAATATATTGGCAATAAACTGAAATTACTCACAGACAGGTATTAAAACTTGCATGCTATTTTTATGTAATTTTATTTCTGTTTAGTTGGCAACTAACTGCTTAACTTAAGAGTTGATTCCCTATCTGCTTATTGTTTAAACAGTATTTGATTCAAAAATCTGTCATTTCTAGTTTCACTCAGAAGGGAAGATTTTCAGCTGGAGAACACGTTCTTTAAGATGAAACCACCTCCTTCAACACCAAACTTTCTTCCACAAAGCTACTTCTTAATTTCTAATGATTCAAAACTATTTATTTGATAGATATACTGTTTTCCTGGACAAGTCAAAGCTGCTGCATTTGCAGATTCTGTACAGTAGGTGAGCAAGTGCTTATTCTTTGATTGATGCTGTCTTTAATTAAAGTAAAAGTCAGCTTTATAACCTATGTGGGATAGTCTATTAACTGGCAAGAAAATGTAGCATGAATAAGCATTGGGACACAAGGGATTACTATAGTTAAATTTTGTCTGTACCGCTTGTACCTTTGTACCAACTGCAGAAGACTTAATGCTGAAAGAACCATAATGACCTGAGATTTCAAGGACATTTTGTTTCCAGAGCACAATTATAGAGGCAATGCCAGGCATGGTAATGGATCACTTAGCACTGTACGATTTTTCTTTGAACTAAATCCTTCATGTATCATAAAATAGCAAGAGAAAAAAAGTGTTACCTAGGCTTGTGCTAAGTCAAAATGCCTGCTGAACTTGCACAGTTTGGCAATAAGCTGTAGATGCTTTGTAGACTGCCAAGGAACCACATTGTACTCAACACAGAGTAAATAATAGCAGCAGCAAATAAAGAAAAAAAACAGGTAGTTATCTAGGGGAAAAAACCCAAACCCTTCCCCAAGCCCCCCAACAACACAGAAGAAACTCAGGCCTCTCAGGCCTGGCCCAGGGAGCACTTCCCCAGCTTGGTTATGCTTGCTGGCAAAATAGTTCTCATCAAGGCTGCATTTTTTTTAATGTATTTCACTAACGAAAACTTAGTTTTATACTTTCCAAATGAGGGATTTGCTATGGAAACAGTAAGACCCAAGAAGCCAATTACCCACTAATGATGTTTTTATGTGCTTGCTATTCAGATTAGAGTGAAATGTAAGGATCAGCTTAAAATTTAAAGTGCCTTGCTCTAGCACTTTCTTTTTCCATGCAAAATCAAAATAGAGAAACTTACCAAATAGAGAAACATATTTTTACATTTATGTACATTTTAACAATTCTGCAGAAATAAAAGGTGGGCATGCACAAGGAACCCCCTAAAGGAGCAGATGGCTGAGAGGTAAGTAGATTTTGTATTCAGTGCAAGAAAACCTGAGTAATCTTAATTGCTCTATTTTTATTGACACCATTGTTTCACTGTAGAATAACGGAATAAAAGAACCGATACTACTTAGAATATTATTTGAAACAGTTTGCTATTGGATTAATATTAAAAATGAAAAAAAAAACCCGAACAACAAAAACAAAGCTTAAGTTAAATATTTGTAGACTTCAAGAAAACTGCAGGGCTGTGAGTACAGGCAGTACAGCAACACTCAGGAGGTAAAAAATGCTTTAAGAATTTTCAGTATTTTTATTGTATTTTTATTTAAAAATGCAAGACCTTCGAGCAACACTTTGTTCAGTATCCATTTACAGATCATAAGTACAGAATGCATGTCGAGGAATAAAGTTTAATCCTGCATTAATCCTTCTTTAAGGCTGTCAGGAAAACAAGCTCATTTTCGGTGTCACGTTGTCACTGGCAATCTTGGGGGAGAGCAGCGATGGAGCTGAAGGGACAGAAGGCTGAGGAGCTGCCCCCGAGCCGAGGGGCACCTCTGGGGCTGCTCCTTCTGCCACCCGGGAAGCACAAGAAGAGGGGATTTCATGTCAGGTGCTTCAAAATACTCCAGCAGAAAACAAATCAAAACTCGTATTATTGAACAGAACTACGGGAAGCACGAAAGTCGGGAATTTCACAGGCCCCTACGAGCACTGCTCCAAAGCAGGACACCGCCTCAGTGCGGCACGATGGCGCAGGGAGCGCGGCCGCCCCGAGTGGCTGGCGCTGCTGCAGCGAGCTCTGCCGCTCCTGCCTCGCCGCGCTCACCCCCCGGGCCACGTCCCGCCGCCGGGCCCGTGCAGGGCGCGGCCCCTCCGCTCCCGCCCCGCCCCGCTCGGAAGCGCCGCCGTGACCCCGCTGACGCGGGCGGCGGGCCCGGAAGCGGCGGGCGCGGGGCCGGAGCGGGGGCAGCGGCGTTGGGCGGCCGAGCGGCCCCGGGAGCGCCCGGCGCCGCGCAGGTGCGACGGCCGGGACCGCGGCGGGGCAGCGCGGGGGAGCGGCACGGCACGGGGCGGGACAGCGGGGCGGGCGCGGCCATTTTAAGCGCCGCGGGACCGCGGCGTCCTCCGTGCCCCTGCGCTCGGTGCCGCCGTTCCCGTTCGGGCCGGCCCTGCCCTGCCCTCGGCGGGGGACAAAGGCAGCGCCCCCGGGCCGGGCCGGGGCCAGCGCGGCCGCTCGGCGGGGACAGGCGCGGCAGGGCCGGGCCGGGCGGCGCCGGGCGGGTCCGGCCCGCCCTGAGGAGCAGCTGAGGCGGCTTTGCCCTGTTGGGGTGAGACGGGAAGAGAACGGGCTTCGGTGTAATAATAACAGCAGCGCACGCCCGTCCCGGAGCGGGGCACGGGCTAAATGCGGCCGGGAGCCGAGCGAAGCCAGCCCGGCCGCCGCCTTGCAGCTAATAATAGGCAGCGTCTGCTCCCTGGCTCGCAGCAGGTTATGGTCTGCAATGCAAAGGGATTTTAGTGATTTAATAAAAGCCTCAGTTACGCGGATACATAAAACTAACAGTGGAATGTAGAAAGCGTTATTAAAAATTGAAGTAATGTTTAAGTGCTAAGAGTAATTTTTATCGTAATTCTTTTGCAGAGTATGAAATTACTGTTGCATGTTTTCTTAAGGTCCAGAGCAGAACCGAGTCTTCACGGGAATTCTTCGCTAATCACCTATGAAGCTCCTGATCCTGAAGTTGCACTTTTGCAATGAAGAAAAGGAGACGGCTCGCTGCAAGTCTAAATGAAAAGGTTCGTCTTGGCCATGAGAAAGATACTTCAGAACAGATTCTTGTAGTGGACTGTGCACAACAAATTGTCTCCAAGACTGCAGAAATAGCTCCTGCAGATCAGCTCGAATCTTCCCAAGAACTTTCACCATCACCAGAACAAAGAAAGCTCCTAAGCTCATTGCAATATAACAAAAATCTGCTTAAATACTTAAATGATGATAGACAGAAACATCCATCATTTTGTGATTTACTCATAATTGTAGAAGGAAAGGAATTTAGTGCTCACAAAGTTGTTGTGGCTGTTGGGAGTAGCTATTTTCATGCCTGTTTGAGCAAAAATCCAAGCACCGATGTTGTCACGTTGGATCATGTAACTCATTCTGTCTTTCAACATTTGCTTGAGTTTCTTTACACTTCTGAGTTTTTCGTGTATAAAAATGAAATTCCATTAGTCCTGGAAGCTGCAAAATTTTTAGATATTATAGATGCGGTGAAGTTACTAAATAACGAAAGTGTTTCCAGTGTACAGACTGATGTGGTAACTGATGCACCTACACCAGTAGAAACACTCAGTGAACTGACAGGTAAACTATTAAATAGTCATCAGTGCACTTTTTGTGGTCGAAGTTTCTGTTACAAGAAGTCCTTAGAAAACCATTTGGCTAAAGCCCACCGACCCCTCTCCCTGGAGCAAAAGCATGGGTTAAAAATGGTTGAGAAGGGCAGCTTTTCCACCAGACGCTCCACGAGAAGCCGTAAATGTCCAGTGAAATTCGATATCAGTGACAATGAAAGCGGTGATGCCTCTGACAGCAATTTGGAAAAAGTCAGTTCTGACAAGGAGACATCTGAGAGAAGTGAATTTGAAGACAGTGAAAGTGAGTGCAATGTGGATGAAGACGGGCAGGAAGAGGAAATGTCAGGTGAAGATTCGGAATCTGAAGAGCAAAGCGAAAAGGAACAGAATGATGCTGAAGAGGGTTCTGAGGCAGTTGACTCAATGGGGAATATTCCTGAAGGCTTAGCTCCAGTCATCATTCAAAGCAGTAGCAAAAAACTACTCCAGTGTCCCAAGTGTGACAAAAAGTTTGATCGAATAGGTAAGGGCAAGTTAGGTTGATCTCGTTCATGGTGGTACTGTTTGTGTGGGAAACAAACCAAGCTTTTTTCTCTGTCCTGGAGAGTGAATATGAGAAACTCTGGATCATCTCACTGATCCAGTGTGCTGCTGTTTTCTTGAAATGTATTAAGTTATTACGTCTGTGGTGCTAATTATCTGAGCACGTTATTTTAAAAATCTGCAAATGCTGCATTTATTTCTCTTCCACTGCTCTGGATTCTGGTTGTTAGCAGTGTATAAAAGCACAGCTACTGTGGAGAAGTAAATGGCCTGTGAGTATTTAGGGTTGGAATGGTGCGTTTTGGTTCTGCACACATTGGAAGCTCTTTTCTTTTTGTACTTTGATAACTTATAATTCTAGTTCTGTGCTCAAAAAAATCCATTACAAGCATACCTTAAAACTAGCGATACATAAAGTTTTTCTTTATAAGCTTGTATTACAATGGGCAATTGACTAATATGTTTAAATTATGAACTTCTGTAGCTCATAAATTTACACTACTATGCAACAGCATGCATGTATGTTCTACAGAGAAAAAAAGTAAGATCTAGTGCAAAGCAGTGAGGCTGCTATAGACTCGAGGTAGATTTATATACAGGACAGAATTTTGTCCTCAGAAAAAAACTGGCAGACAGAAGAAGGGAATACAAGCCATGTGAAAGAAATGAGAGAGTAGCACTTTTATTTCTGGCAGTGTGTTGGATCCCAAATACAGGTAAAATGTGTACAATGTATCTTTCATTCAGTGTTCTGCTATTTGAAAGTACCTTAAGATTACCAGTTTGTTGTGAGGCTGTTCCCTATTCTGCAGAGGTACTTATGATCAGTGTAGTGAAAGAACAAGACTGTAACTTGCAGTGTTTAAGAACAGATGTAGGGTTGAACCCTATGTTGCAGGGTTGAATAAAAGTGACTTGTAACCCTTGCACGGACTTACAGGAAGATGGAAGTGTTTGGAGGGACCTTGGATCACATAGGTGAGCACTGGGCAGTTTTCAGTGGTGTAAGCCAGTAGGAATCTTTAGATGCATGTGGAGGGTGCTTAGAGCTTGACTACATGTGAGAGAGATTATGGAGCAAACCCCAGACATGCCTGTTGCAGATGATACGTGCTGCAGTTCATGCTAACAGATTTGACTTCGTTGTGCAGGCAAATACGAGAGCCACACACGTGTCCACACGGGTGAGAAACCTTTTGAATGTGATATTTGTCACCAGCGCTACTCAACCAAGTCCAACCTGACAGTGCACAGAAAGAAACACTCCAGTGACACTGACTTCCATAAGAAGGAACACAAATGTCCCTACTGCAATAAGCTGCATGCAAGCAAAAAGACCTTAGCGAAGCACGTGAAGAGGCAAGTATGGCATAATGTGTCTGGCATTTCTGAAGAAGCATTTTTTTCATTTTAAAAGTGAAGAAAAGCAGATACATAAACACAGCATATTCTGCATTGTTTTTATAACTACTTCTTCAAATAACTGCCTTTTCAAAGGGTATGGGGCTTAGCAATGTCACCTAACCTGCTGTAAGAAATAGCAGTAGTGTTTGTATGGGGGTTCTGCCAAAAGTTTTTATTACAAATTTTAGACTCTTTCAGATGAGCTAGCACAGTCAGAACACATCAGGCTTAAAAATTACCTGACTGCTTTTAATTTGAAGGCAGAGTAAAATCCCTTCGTTCGTTTTAGATGTCAGTGCTTTACTGTTTATGGTAATGGATGTCTAAACCATTTCTGTGCAGTTTCTTTGAGATGAATAATTTATGCCAGGTCTAATAAGGTATTATTATTTACATACTTATTTTAAAATGTCTCTTTGTAAATATCCATAAGTTGGAACTGCCTTCTGTCTTATCCAATGTTCTATGAGGTTCTACGGGAGTCCATAGTCAATGCTGCTTTCCAGTTACTTGTGCCATTGGAATTGTTTCACCGTCAGTATTCTGCCAGTGTGGTGATCAACTTCCATGACATATAAAGCTTAGAAATAGATATTTAGTATTTGGATTATCTTCATCTTGGAAAGCCATGACTACTTTAAATTTCTGTCTTTCTCCTAGATTTCATCCAGAGAATGTACAAGAATTTCTTTCTATCAAGAAGACAAAGAGTGAAGGTTGGAAATGTGATGTAAGTAATCCTTCAGTACTTTTGTTTTTCTCATACGGAGTTTACTTTCTGTGAACCTTAATGAAAATCTGGTATGTGTTATTGTGAAATCTCAGAAAGCTTTCTAAGGGATGGTTTTCCTCTATCTGCTGATTTAAGGACTGAACTTTGTCTATATGTACAGCCTCTGGTTGAATAAATAATCCCAATTTGAATTCTAAAATAGTTAGAGGCAGTATTTTTTCAAATACATCAGTTTACAGATTATTACACTTGAGTGTTATGAATGCTTTAAAAACAGTATTTGCTCTCCTGTGAATTACACACATCAAGCATTGACCATAAAGTATATTGTTATTGGAAAAATCTCTCAATTGTGAAGAAAATACATGTTAAATATGAAACACTTTCTCATTTAGCTGCATATGCATGTCAACAGAGTTGTAAATTTGTGCTATATTTATCTCTAGTTCTAAAATCATAGAATACTTTCCTTGATTTTCCCTGGGAAAAATATGAATATGTGAATATGTGAAACTACATCTGCTCTAAAGAGTTTGTAGAATTTCCATCATCTATGTGTATGCTGCCAAATGATGTTTCAAGGTTTCAGATGTGGGGTTTTGTTGTTGTTTTTTTTTTTTAAAGGGAATTAGTTTCCTTTTTTTTTTTTTTAGGGCAGCTGTTTTGTTTATCCAAGCTTCTGTATGCTGTTGTGTGTCTGTAATATTAGAGGCTGTAACATAATTACTAAACTTGCTTCATTTGGGAACCCTTCACTTGTAAACACATACAGAAGGAAGTTGGGAGATAGATAGCTGTAGTAATTTGTATTGTTTATTGTGTAGCTGGTGGGATCGTGGTTCAAGGTTATTACATGGTTCATTAAAGGATGTTATCTTCCAGGTGAAGTTGTATTGTGTGAATGTGTTACAGATTCTGTTTGATACTAGATAAGAAACGTTTTAATGGTGGGAATCAATTGTGCAACATTGTTGACATTCATTCTGAGAGAGTCTGTTACCAGATGAGTAATTTGATGAGCTCCTCTTCCTGGTTTGTGAGTTTATTTTTTTAATTAAAAATTGTAAGTAGAAATTTTTAAAGAAGTGAGCTACTGCTCCTGTACAGCTCATGTGCATTGAAAATTGAGTTGAATTAAAAGCAGGTAGAATTCAAACTTTTACAGCAGTTGGACACTGAACAGGACCCATGGGTGCTGTGCTGTGACTTTGTTTTCAGTTTGTGTGGTGTGTTCTGAGGGCAAAGGTACCACAGAGCTAAGCTGCAGGATTCACTAAGGTTATTTGTTTATACTGTAATCTGTTTGTGAACAACAAGATTTGCTTATCATATTTTAATCCTTGAGGAATATGAGCAAATTTACACAAACAATAGATATTGGTAGTAAGGAAAAGCAAGAGGGCTATTATACTTTGTGCAAATATGGGATTTTCTTACACCTATATTTAACATTAATGAATTTTAAAACAAACAAAGCTGCTGGTTTTGATTTTTTTTATTCATGTGTGCTCTGTGAAGCTGATTGCAGGAGTTAATGTGTGGGAGTTGTAGTGCTCAGCTGAGCTGTCATAAACAGCAGGAGTCTCACAGGGGAGCACTCTTGGTTTATGTTGAAGCATAGGACCCTGGTGATAAATTGTAATACCTGGTTTAAATGCCTAAATTTGAGCTGTGGATTAAATTCTGTAATTGCACTGCATGCTTACTTAAGTCGCTACTAATAATTCCTGAACATTTATGTTTTGGTTGATCTGAAAGCAGTTCTAAAGAGCACATGTAATGTTAGGCTTGTGATGGTCCTGTAGTTCTAAAATGCATTTTGAGTTATATTTCTTTGTTGGTATTGGCATTTTCTCTTTAATACTTGCTGTCAGAGAATTTCCCAGAGGAAATAAAGAAACAAGTATGACTCTGGTTCTACAGTAGCTTATACTGCAATAAATTTTACCATGGTCCAACTAAACTGTTTCAGCATCCAAAACCAAGCCAAAGCTATTTGCTTTTTTCCATTGGGTTATTTTCTGCTGAGTTACTGTGTTCAAACACTCTAGGAAAGGGGTCTGGGAAGTGCTGGAGTCAGCAGAAAGGAGGAGGAACATGTAACTGCATGCAGGAGCTGCTAGTGGTTGATTTAGGCTGCCATGGATCTGCATCCTAATCTAGTCCACTATGGCTTATGTAGAGCACAGGTTGGTTTGGATGTTGACTGCAAGGCTTTACATACTGGCATGGAGCAGGTTTTTGAAGAATACATGTTTAACTTTACATTGGTGCAGAGAGCAGATGAAATAAACTGTTGTATGAGTTTATGAATAGGAAAAGAATCTGGCTATAACTGATGTATTTTTGACAAAGTGTGTTATCATTTCAGATTTGTAAGAAATCTTTCACTCGAAGACCTCACTTAGAAGAGCATATGATCCTTCACTCTCAGGATAAACCCTTCAAATGCACTTACTGTGAAGAGCATTTCAAATCCCGGTTTGCACGACTGAAGCATCAAGAAAAATTCCATCTTGGTATAGAAACTTCCTTCTGACATGTAAACACTAGATTTAAAGTAAAACATTCCCCCACCATTTTATGTCCTGGTCAGTCTGCTTTCCACCCCACCTCCTTCTACAATTCCCTCTTCCACTTTTGGGGGAGAGTTGTTTGAGGGTTTTTTGTTGGTTGGGTTTTTACTTTTGTGTTCAGCTGTCTTTTTGAGGCATTCTCTTGTACCCAAAAAGAGGTCAGAATTAAGGTTAGTTTGGTTTAAACTTTTTTGCACAAAATTGCTTCTCATCTAGGGAGTTAGATTTTTCCTGAAGTTTTCAAAAGACCTTTTCCTCCTGAAGCATTCTGCAGACTTTTTTGTACTACTGATTATTTCTGCTGAGTAGGAACTAGATGAGTGATAAGAATTTTTTATTTCAAGTGGTCCAAGTGGGCTTAATTGCTTTTGACTATGAATTCTACATTTTTGCTTTCCAGTCATGAAATTTGCCAAAATGCCAAGTTGTAGAAGTAACTTAGCAGAAAGCTCACAAAATCTAACAAACTGTGCTGACTGTACTGAAGATGAATAATTTGTTAAGCAAAACTTTTGCTTTGTAAATTGATGAGGTTTTTCATAAGTAACCAGTCTGGGCTTGTTGTTTAGTTTAGCTGACAGTTAATCCTACTCTGTGTGTGTGTCTCCCTGCAGGGCCTTTTCCTTGTGATATTTGTGGCCGCCAGTTTAATGACACAGGGAATCTGAAACGCCACATTGAATGTACTCATGGGGGAAAGAGGAAATGGACATGTTTCATCTGTGGGAAATCCGTCAGGGAACGGTAAGGACTTGGCTGACTGCTTGAACTTCAGCAGAGCACAGCAATATTTAGCATACTTTGTTTGCTGTTGAATATGCTTGGAGTTTTTAGCATAAATGAGACCATTTCAGAGCATTAGTATGTTAATAGGTAGTGTCAGAGCCACAGGTAGCATGGGATTTTCTGGTCACCTCTACAATTAAGGGTGACAGCTGTAGGTAATTAATTATGAAGTGCAAATATATTAAGAAAAGTCTTACCTCTCATTCATTTCACTTAAGTTTCTTAACAGTAAGAAATTTAAGTTTCTGTTGTGCAAAAACATCTTGCAATTTTTTGGGAAAGATGTTTTCTGTAATGTATGTTTTCCAAATTTAGATTTGGACATTGTTTTATTTCTTTCTTGATACTGTTTCTAGACCCAGTTGGTTCAGTAAATAGGTTGCCAGACTCTCTTTGAATGCATGTGTTGGTATGTATATCTGAATTTATACAGTCATCTGCTTATATTGTGATCCATCACAGTAAAAGAAATTGAGAAAATTATAGTATGCTTCACTTTAAAGAGGCAGGGACATTGCTTAAAATTAAATTTTACTGCCTTTGTTAAACAGAACAACTTTGAAAGAACATCTGAGAATTCACAGTGGAGAGAAGCCTCATCTTTGCAGTATTTGTGGGCAGAGTTTTCGTCATGGAAGCTCCTACAGGTATAGATTTTTATTAAACAAGCTTCTAAACTGTTTTGCATATTTGGTGATATATATGCATTCATGTTATTGACATAATTCTTTGTAATGTATGTGTTTGATGCACTCTGCCTCTGAGAGCATTAGTCAATGTTCTAAACATCTTTCAATTTTAAAAATATATTGCTAATCTGTGAGAATTGATTTAATTTGTAATACATGAGTGGCTTAAACACAAAACCTCCTAAAAATCTTTTCTCAAAGTTGAGTTTTTTGCACATGTAAAACTTCTGTGTTTTTGTTATTCAAAGAGAAAATAAGCAGAGGACTGAAATATTCCACTTAATTAATTTCAAATAAGAGAGTTCAGGGCAGTTCTCTCTTGATTTCTAAGAGCAATTCAGGTGCATCTCAGCTGCAAGTTACTTCCTGATACTTATGTGAAGCATTAAAGACTACATTTTCTGCTATTTTGCATTGAATTGGCAGTACAGATTATGATAACAAAATTACATTTTATGGTCATGTTTATGACTAAATATGCAGACTTCATCTAAGAGTGCATCATGATGACAAGAGATATGAATGTGAAGAATGTGGGAAAACGTTTATTCGGCATGATCATCTGACAAAACACAAAAAAATACATTCAGGTAGGTATTTTCTTTGGAAATTGACTTCAAACTTACTATTTTGAAATAAAACCAAATAAAAAGTTCATTATGGATTTTTTTCAGTACATGCAATGTTTTAGGCCTGATAAAAGTTCCTGCCACTCTTTATAAGGTCTACTAAAGTAAAGTTAATCTTACATGTTTTAAAGGTTTAAAAGCCAAATATTTCCTCCATGATACCATAGACAGCCAAGGGACAGTCAAAAACATGTAACAATGAATTGCTTTAACAATCATAAATACAAAAAGCAAAAGTGAAAAAGGAGGATTTTTTAATGATTTCAGATTTCTTTTTTTTAATAGCAATTGTGTGAAACTTTATTGCCACAACACAGAAGAAGCTGTCAGAGTCTGTCAAAGTTTGTACACTGATCACGTCAATGTAAGAACATCAGAGAGGTGTTTCTGAAGTCTCTCTTGTGGGAAAGAGGGAAAAAAGGTTGAGAGAATCAGCCCTAGGAACACATGGGGATGATCAGGAGGAAGAAAAAAAATCTGTTGCTGTGAGAACAAAAGGTTATGAAATGTATAGGAAGAGCAAAGATTCACCAGTGAGTTTTTCACAACAGAATCTAGAGGAAATATGAAATATGACCTTCTAGGAGGCAAAATACTTTCTAGGCAGCATGGAAGTATGAAAGTGATCAGAGTCTAAACTTCTTGAGTCTTTATGTGAAAGACAGCTTCTTTCCTGCTAGTTGAAATCATAATGTCTGCTATGAAATAAAGAAATCTTTGAAAACTCCCAAGTACCAAAAAAAAAAGAAAAAATCCTCTTTTCTGCTCTATTTGCTTTTCCCCCCCTCTAGAAAGTTACATTCTTTGACTGTCCACACCCCTATTTATATGAGAAGAAATATTCTGCCACTTTGTGGAAGATCTCAAGATGACTAAAAAGCCTCAAGATACTTTTAAACAGCAGCATAAAACAAAAAGGTAACTATGTCCATCAGGATGATTAAAATGATAAATACTGAGGTGTAATTTTAAATTATACAAATCAGTAGCTGAGAGTAATTGGTATGTTTCAATAAGCTTCTCTTCTCCTTAAAACAGCTGAATTATTGAAGGCACCACACTTTAGGTCATGATAAAGATAATATATTCCCAGTCATTCACTGGTACCTCCCAGGCAGTGAGTGTTTGGGGAAGTGTCTCTTCACTTGGAACACAAAGCTCTTTGTAGCAATGACAGGGACTAGTCCTGTATAACAAGTGGTAAAATTCTTACTCTGATAGAACCACCATGCTTCCTAAATTTTCTTCTTTAATAAGAGAGAATCCTTCTCCAGGTGAGGTATGGAAAGGCTTGATTGGCTGAACTTTGAGAACATGATTATAGGTCATAGACATTTCATAAGTTCCAAAAAGATTGAACCAAAATTTATTGAATTTTGCCCTTGTAGGTGAAAAAGCACATCAGTGTGAGGAATGTGGAAAATGTTTTGGCCGTCGAGATCACCTTACTGTTCATTATAAAAGTGTTCATCTGGGAGAAAAAGTTTGGCAGAAGTAAGTGTGGGGTTTTTACAACTGCATAAGTTCTTCTGTACTGTAACTGATTTTGTTGGGATTTGCATGTGTGAGCAGAACTCTGCTAATCTATGTGTTTGTCATGCCTGTACCTCAGGCTTCATAGAGATATTACTGTTTGAGGATGTCAGAAAATTGCCTCCACAATTTAAGCTAGATATTTTCTTTGTAGGAAAATTAATTTACAATTAAGTAAATAAAAGCGTTAAAAAGGATCAGATTTTAATTTGTCAATTATCTGTCTCAGTGTTATTCTTAATTGATGGTTTGCTGTAATATTCTCATTGCAGACTAGTTAAAACTGAATTATTAGTCATGTAAACACTGGGAGAATTATCTCACATATAAGGTATTTTAGAAGCTGGCAGCAGATGAGTGGCTCTGAAAGAAGATAAAAACTTTGAAACCCAAGTTGTTTCTCTAACCTGAAAATGTAATAGGGTTTTAAAACTCTTGGGCTCTAAAAATAAACCTCTCAGACATTTGAAATAAACAGCTCTTGTTTTTCAAATGATGTGTTTTAGCTGTTAGCACTCATTAGGATTATGTAGAAGCCATTAAAGATGTGTCTGACTTAAAAGTACAGTACATTACTTATTCTGTTTTTTCCCTTGGTGGGTGTAGCCTACCTAGAAATTCTGCCATTCCTAGAACCTTATTTATGGTGTAATTCTGTCAAAGTAAAAGCTTCTTGTGAGTGTTGGGCAAAAAAATGTTACTTAAGAAGATTTTTTGGGGTTAAAAAAGAAGTTTTAATGGCTTTTGTTCTTTGAATAATTAGTGCCATCCCGACAGAGAGTAAAATTGAATATTGAAAAGAATCTAATTGATCTTATGTAGATGCCAGCAAATAGGAACTTAAGTGAGGAAATTTGGAAAGTTTGGTATTTAGCTATTTTGCTGTTAAAGATTTCAGAAATTACTATAGACGTAACTTTACTGTTAATTGGTTACAAAAAAAATAACATTAAATATCTTTTTTTTCTTTAAAGATACAAAGCAACATTTCACCAGTGTGAAGTCTGTAAGAAAGTTTTTAAAGGGAAATCAAGTTTGGAAATGCATTTTAGGACACATTCAGGTAAAAAGAAAATAAACCTCCACTACACCACAAAACATGTAGGAATGTATTTTTATGCATCAGTATTAATTCTGTTATTTTTTTTCATTATGGTTGTTGAGCATTCAGGACAAGAGTAGGAGAAAGCAGCAAGATTTTATTCATTGTCATATATTGGCCATTCCTGATTACTGTTTTATGATTGTTACTGATAATCTCAGTTCAGGTTTGTGGGACACTTTTTGCACCTCCTCCTTTAACTCACTGGTATGTGTGTTCTTGCCAAATTGACCAGACCTTCCAAATGTTTTTGTGCTCCAGAGATTACTGCATTTCAAGCAGTAATCTAAACAAGGTGTGAACTCCCTTTGGAAAGGGTTATGTCCTTTCTGTTTGACTCTGTTTTTCCTGCCTTGTGTTTAGGAAAATCATTGTCTTTTGAAGTATATAGATGTACAAACTGAACTCCTTTAATCCCAGTGTCGTATCAATTCTGTTATTTTTAATTTAGTTTGTATTCTAACATAAGTTCAGAGTATTAAGAGAATTGTGTGTCAGGAGAAGAGTATGCAAGTATAACTCTTAAACAGATTCCTGATGACTCTCTGGATTCCAGAATAGATACTGAACTTAGTTTGTTTTCAGTAAAATTGTTTTATAGTAGGTCTTGATGCCAGTAATCCATGGCAGGTATTTGCATATTTATGTGTGATTTGATGTTACTCAGAATAACTAATGGTTGCTTCTCTGTCTTTACAGGTGAGAAGCCGTACAAATGTCAGATCTGCAATCAGTCTTTCAGAATTAAGAAGACATTAACGAAACACATGGTTATTCATTCAGATGCTCGACCTTTTAACTGCCAACACTGCAATGCAACATTTAAACGGAAAGACAAGCTGAAGTATCATATTGATCACGTTCATGGATCTAAGGCTGCAGAAGAGGCATTGGCATCTTCTCCAGAGGAAAAGCTGGTCTCCTTACCAGTGCAGTACACCTCTGATGACAAAGTTTACCAAACCGAGGCTAAACAGTACGTGGAACAGTCCAAAGCATATCAATCAGAAGCCAAAACTTTGCTGCAGAATGTATCCCCAGAAGTGTGTGTGCCTGTGACTCTGGTCCCTGTCCCCATGCCAGACCCCCAAGCAGAGCTGGTGCAGCACAGTGCTCAGTCCCACGGCATGCTTCCCCCGCAGCCGGAGCAGCCGGATTATCAGCGAGCAACGGAGCTCTCCTTCCTCGAGAAATACACCCTGACTCCTCAGCCTGCAAATATTGTGCATCCTGTGAGGCCTGAGCAAATGCTGGATCCTAGAGACCAGTCATATCTTGGAACTTTACTGGGGCTAGATACAACTCCGACTGTACAGAATATTTCAAACAACGAACATTCATGAGCAGACCATAACATTCCACCGAATTTGCTAAGCCGTCGGCCACCAGAAGGCTGCTGATGGCAACTAAGATTTATATTTTATATTTTATTTGGACTCATTAAGTCTTCTGCATAGTTTTGGGAAAACAATTTGTTTACATAATATTTGAACATTTAGGCACATTTTGATGCATACAAAAGAGTGTTTCTTGTGATTTTAAGAGTTTTTAAAAATCTTATAGATGGTCTTTTAAAAATAATGCTCTGAAATATGTTTTAAGGATAGTGGCTGAACATGTAATTACATATCTGGCTATTAATTTTAAAAAAATTGTTTGCCTTTCTGCATCTCACTTTGAGTTAATGTTTTAAGTGGAATAGAAAGCATTCTAAAAGAATAAGGACTATTTAAAATCAATGAAAATTTGTAAGGGCAGGCAGGGCTATGAAACACAAACTTTGAATTATGTTTCACACAGAAATTAATATATAATTTCCTTGAACCTGAGGCATTTTTGGAAGGATTTAAAGGTGGCTGGACTCTGGAGCCTAGCCAGTGAACACAGGCACTATGTTCTTCTGAAAAGTGATTTATGACACTTTATGAAGACACTAAACAAGATGTTCGATGATCCCCTGAGTACAATTAGGCTGCCTAAATTTGGCTTCTTAGTTCTTTGATCTCTAATATTGAATAATGTGGGAAGAGCTAGACAATGGTATTGTCTAATTTTCTACACTTAGTTCTATATAATTTTAAGGTGCATTTTTTTCTTGCTTTTTCAATCTTCTTTCTCTTCTAAAGTGTACCCCACACTATAACTTCGAAAGAAATGGGAGTAATTGCAAGGTCGTTTTAATCCATGAACAATCACAAAGGATTGGTATGGTTTACCCTTGCTAGAGCATAAATGATATCAGGGTCCCACATTAATGTGCCCATTTTCAGGTTATCTGAGATAGAGGAGAAATTTAAAGACTGTTCCAGAACAGTATTTAATTTCTATTTTTTTTTAAAAAATCAGTAATTATAAATCTCATGTGAGTTGCTAATTAAATTGTTTTGTTTCTCACTTTCTTGTACTGTGTTTATAAACCAAAGTTAAACTCTTGAGAGTATTTTATGTCTAATTATTTTTAGCTCTTTTTTTACTAGACATAAGGGTTTTTTTCAAAAAAACCCGTTTGGAACTACAAGTCCGGTGTCACCATGAAATCTAGTATAGTTTAGCCTCATCTAGCTTTCTCTTTTAAGTCTACTTTGAAAATAATTATTCTGTGTTTGTTTGGTGAATATGATGCCAAAGAAAGTATCTGAAGTAATTTTATTATCTTCATAATTCCTCACAAGAATTGCATAAAAAGACTCGCATCTTACTAAGATGAGAATCAAGATTGAAATTTTCCCCCAGTTTTCCCTAGTCTTAAATTATTATCTCAAAGAATCTTTAAAACGGGAAACTGGATTTATGTGTATTGTTGTAACTGTTAAATTTATTCAATGACCTGAGCACAAGGGGGTTGTGGTGATAAGGTGACTCTCTTATCACAGTTCTACAAACTCTCAAGTGGCACAGATCATTTGAGATTGTATTCAGATACTTTGGTGTTAGATTCTATTAATCATCTACTTCATTGTTGAGCAGTTTGCAGGAGAGGGGCCAGAACTGCCTGAATGTTCATATTTTGAAGCTTGTACCCTAATGGATTCTTAACCTAAACACACCAAAGATTTCTGTTAGCTGTTAAATAGTGGCAGAGTTATAGAATTTTAAGTGTTACCAATATTTTAAATAGGACTTAGCCAAAGAAGCACAATAGAAGTCCTAAACTTTAAAAGTTCAGTTTCTAAAACAGGACTACTAACTGTTCTATGTTTGTATCTCTAAAGTAAAATTTAGAGCTGTGCTCTGGGAATGTTCAGACTGACATGCTGTAAATAGATCTGGGAAGAAGCTGAAGACTAGCAAATACACAGCAATAACAAGGCCATTGAATGCCACCTTCTGAAAGGACACTATCAAGTACTACCCTTCCTGCTTTCTTAACTCCACCTTTCATCTCCTTTCCAAATAAAACTGTTTCTGTCACCTTTACACTCCATGGCTTGAAAATGGCTGGTTTATGTGTGGTTTTCAAGTCTACATGTGTGTATCATATTCATACTATTCATGTGCACATGAAAAATGTTTTCTATTGCATTTGTAATTGTACTGTTGAAAGTAACCCAACATCAGTGGTGTCAGTGCAGTGCTCAGACTAAAAGCCTAATTCTTTGTTATTTCTTGTCTTTTCTGTCCTCCAGTAGAAATAAGTATTGTAGGACAAAACAGTAGCTTCAAAGTGGTTGGTAAATAATTGTTTCTTTTAAAGTCCAGTCTGTTTGGAGGGCACTCTAGGAAAACACTGAAATGGAATTTGGAGCATATTTACTTGATAATGTCCTTTTAAAAATTATTTCATAATTGTGCCTTTTATATCTATTCTAAAGAATGCTTTTTTTCTCTAGTTGAGTTGTTTATTCAGAAAACATTAAGGTCAATAACTTTTAAAGGGCTCCATGTTTGTGCATACCCGACAAGAAGTGGACTATAAAAGGACTCGTTTTTCAGAAAAACGAGTGTGCTCTTTGGGTGACCAGAATTACTAGTCATTCCTGGAAAAAATTACCTACTAGTTCTTTGGTGTTCTTTTGTTTGCAGATAACCCTACTAGTTAGTTTGTACCTGCTGGTCAGGCTGGATCATTGCCAGTTGACAGTGAAAGACAATAGGAAAGCTTATGTGCTAGATACATAGTTTTTATTTTTATTTAATATCATGAGCTATAATTTGTATGGCTTTACATCTACTTAAAATTCATATATGAGCAAAGTAAATTTTTATGGACTGGGACTTCGTTTGGTAGGTGAAAGTATCCGGTTTCTGCTTGATAGAAGATGGTCCCTGTTAGGAGGACTGGGGTGGAAGGGCAGAGGTCTGCACCTCACAGCTCGTGGGTTGGAACTCCTTAGTGTGTGCTCCCCCCGTTTCAAAATGTGCTCAGCAGAGAGTGTTTGTGCTGTTGATGTGCAGGGGGCGTTTACAATCAGTGTTTTATCTGGCAGTCTCTAGATCACTTGAGTGTTTGTTGCCAAAGAAGGAAGAAGCAGGTATCTCTTAAAAAGATCTCTAAAGAGTGTTTGTTTAGTGGCACATTGCAAAAAGTTGGTATTTTCCACATGCTGACCTTTGGAGGAAGAGTACTCCAGGCTGCTGCATGGTTCTGAGAACTTACTGCACTCGTTCTGTTCAAACATTAAATTCTCTATTTTTTTGCTATACAAATTTCTGGTTGTAGACTGGGTTACTGCCTTTAATTCTTTTAGTGAGTTCTATGTTCAGTTTATTTATTTATATTGGAATTTCCTCTTTGAGCACTGACACTTTTCTTACAGAGGTGTATCCTTCATGGGTTCTTTTCATGCTGAATATCAATCATTGTAATGGTGAAGATGTTTTTCTGTAAGGCGGTGGTTTCCTTAAAATTATAGTGCTACTATAGTCTGGATTATAATTCCAGTAGTTGTTCCTAAAGGTGGGTCATGCCAGACCACAATGACAAAAGATGTATTTGTTGTCATCAAAAAGCTGAGCTTATTTCCCTATAAGAAATGTGAAAGAGCCTCCAGAACTGAAGAACGCTTCCAAGGAGTCACCTCTCAATGTGCTTGATCAAACATGAAACGTGTTATGGACTACTAAGAAATAAATGACCCTCAAGTTTTTAAATTTAAAGTAACTTCTGTGTAGGAGTTAATGAATGTAGAATTATGAATTAATTCTGTTTTAGGGGAATAATGGGGTTTTTTTTCCCCTGATAACAATAAAAAATATGTGAAATGTTTCTGTGTGGAACGCACAAGCCTACCTGGTCGAGGCTGTGTGTTCCCCATATGCCTGAGGCTAAAGGGAAGCAGAGTTTCCCAATTTATCTGTAGGTCCTTGTGACTCTTGTCCTGAGGGATCTTGCTCTCCAGCAGTCTCACAACAGTTTGGTTATTTCATCGTGTGCATCAAAGAATGTCACTGGCAGAACGTAATGCAGGGCGGTCACCTTGGTTAAGGCCAAAAGGGTCTTTTTCATGGTTCATTAGAAATGTTTTGGTTTAAAAGGTTTTGATGGATTAAAGGTTAAAACGACAAAGTTTTTTTTAATCCCCTATAACCATTTTGATCATGTTAAATGTTGTTCCTTTTATATGAAAGAATGAGGTGAAAAGAACTCAATATTTTGTCACTGGTATATTGAGATAATGTGCTTTAAATGTGATCTGTACAGGTTGGTATTTTAGATGGAAGTCTTTAAAGTTGTCTTTTTAGGGGAAATCCTCTGCTGTAAGGAAAAGTTAGGAAGTGTACTGTAAATGTAGAAGTACTCAGTCCTATGTGTAATTTTGTTTGCTATGGAGAAAGTAAAGTTCCTTTGTCTTAACATTGTGTGCTTCACAGGATTTCTTGCAGGGGTGCTTGCACTAGGCTTTGATTTCTGCCCCCTTTCGTTTTTAAACATGGTGAAAACACAGTATTCTGTGTGTCTTTCAGTTTGAAAGCTCATGAAATTGAAACAGCTGAGACCGATGTTTCCATCAGATTGTGTCTCACTACTTTTGACTTTAAAGTATTTTGTAAATTAAATTTATTGACAAAACCCCCCCATTTTGGTTTGGTTGGTTAGTTTGTGTTGCAGTGCGGGGAGCAGCGCTGTTGGTCACAGTTGCTCCCCGCCCTTGTTTTGTTTCCCCGGAACCCTCACGGCACTGCTGGCGGCCCCCGAGCTCGGGCTGTTTAAATGAAGCGCCGGGCGCTGATTGGCGGACGGGTGAAGGGGTGGGTTGGAGTGGGCGCGATCCGCGCTAGGATTGGCTGGTGAGCAGGGGGACGGGGCTCGCGGGCGCGGCCGGCGCAGGGATTGGCGGAGCCGTGAGTTTGAACGCGCGAGCGGCAGTTGGCGCGGCGCTGCCTGTGCGGGCCCGCTGCTCCGCGCCTGCCCGGCCATGGCCGCGGGCTCCGTCACCGCAGCGGCGCGGGGGGACCGGGACCGCAGCCCCGCCAAGAACCCCGGCCGGCGGCGCTGGGCCCCGCGGGGTGGCGAGGAGGACGCGGATGAGGACCCCGCCGTGCTGATCCTGAGCTACTTTTCCCGGCCGCCCTTCCTCAGCTTCGGCCGCTTGCGCGTGGGCGCCTCCCGCACGCGTCTGCTGCGCATTGACAACCCCAATGACGATGATGCCGAGGTGGTCATCGACCGCTTTCCGGCCGCTGCCAGGGGCTTCAGCATCGAGCACCGCCGCTTCTTTGTGGAGGTACGGGGTGGGAACACGCCATGGGACGGGCGGGAGCTCTGGCGGCCGAGGGGCGAGGGAGGAGCGGCGCCGTCCGCGGTGTGGGTCTGCCCGGAGCACCCAGCAGTTCTCCGGGATGTGGGGCGGCCATGGTGTGGGTCTGCCCGGAACACCCAGCAGTTCTCCGGGATGCGGGGTGGCTGCGGTGTGGGTCTGCCCAGGGCACCCAGCAGTTCTCAGGGATGTGGGGCGGCCATGGTGTGGGTCTGCCCGGAGCACCCAGCAGTTCTCCGGGATGCGGGGTGGCTGCGGTGTGGGTCTGTCCGGAACACCCAGCAGTTCTCCGGGATGTGGGGCTGCCATGGTGTGGGTCTGTCCGGAGCACCCGGCAGCCATCCGGGATGTGGATGCTGCGGCCGCGCTGAGGGCGGTGCGTGTCGGGGGTCGTGTGGCCGCAGGCGGGGACGGCCGGGCCGGGCCCCTCAGGCTGGGGGCTGTCAGCGCCGCGAAGGCGCTACAACCTGGCTCAACAGAGAGGTGTTTGCAGTGTGGATAAAAGAATGAAATGAACTTAACTATTCTTTGGGAATGTTGTTTCAAAGACAGAGACCTGTCAAAGCGTTTCAGGGCATGTGTTTAGGAAAAAGACTCAGGGGAGAGGATGCCAGCTCAGTGTTCTGCACTCTGACACAACAGAGAGCAAGGCATGCTTAAAATAGGATTAAACATTTACGATATCTAAGGAAATGAAAACTGTGGCTAGTCCAATCAATGCTAGTTTTTAAAATTACAGTTTAGACGAACATATGTCTACAACTATCCAGACTGTCCAGAGTGTTTGTGAGAGAGGAAGAAACACTCTGGACATCTATTGCAATAGTGGGCTTATAAAACCAGGGTGAAGTCTCACTGAAAAGTGCTTGAATAATATGTTCCTCTAGGAATTAATGAATAGAAAGGTTCATTACTTCCTTGATAATTTGCAGTGTCTTACTTTTTTTCAAAGGAACTTGTATGTCAAATTTGAATAAAAAAATTGACACTTATATTTAGGGTCAGCTAAGGTCCTAAGTTAATCAATCTCTGATTATTTGTCCCACCATAATTCTTTCAGAATTACCCTAGAGGACTTCTTTGGTTAATATGTGCAAAAAAATATGTGATTTCTTCTACTCACCTTTACTCAAACCTTCTCCTTCTACTATGTGTTATATGTATTCTTGTTTTCCACTGTATTTTGATTCAGAGGTACACAACCTTTTAGTAAAACAGCATTTTTGATAGAGGTTGCTTAAATGTCCATGTCAAAGAGGGAAAACTGACATTTGAACATTTAACAATTTTTTATCATTTCATGTTGTCATAATATATATTTCTTCTATATACTGCTCGTTGTTTGGTTGTTTACTTGATCTTCAATGTTACCTAAGTGTACCTAAAGGGTAGATATTAAATATGTTTTTTTTCTCCAATAGTCAGGACAAAGAATATTTGTTTCTATCACATGGACCCCATTGGAAGAAGGAAAAATCAGAGAACTGGTGACTTTTGTTGTTAATGACGTTGTAAAACATCAAGCTGTGCTCCTTGGTGCTGCTGAGCAGCCCCCGAAGAAAAAGGTGAGTGTGTGTTTATTGTATCTTAGTTCGTTACTTTGGCATCTGTGATGCAAATTTTGGTTTTATTACTAGACAATTCAGTGAAGGAGGATTATAAGGTGATAAGTGATGCTGTGGAAATACCCATTGTCCTCAACTTTTTTTAGCTGGATTGGAAAGTAGGTACTGATAAACTACAGCTTAAAGAATAAAACTGAAACACGACCAAATAAATGGTTTTCAAGCCTGCAAATAAGGTATTGTGAATTTTTGATCAGGGCTTCTTTTTACAGTCTTTTTAAACTTTGAATGGCTATGCGAGTAATGTTTACTTCTACACTTAGAAGAATTTAGCAAGTCACCACACTAACTTTTATGTATGGTTCTTTTTCAGAGGAGTCTTTGGGATACACTAAAAAAGAAGAACTCTTCAGGAACATCTGCAATAAAAGTTAAGAAGAGTACTCTAGAAATTAAAAATGTTAATAAAACATTTCAAGTTTCTCAGAAGGTGGATAGACTTAGAAATCCCCTTCAGTCATGTGAGAATCAGAACACAGTGCAGAATAGTATATCCCAAGAAAATGACCCTCTTGCTGGCTCAGAAAATCAGCTGCCTCCATCTCCTATTGCATCAGTGCAAGAGGAAAATGGCAATACTGTTCACACACCACTTGCCCTGAGAAGGTCTACGGCATTTGGGGATATTGCTGCCTCTGGAAATAAGGAATTGTTACCTGAGATAGACATCTGTAACATCAATAAATGTGTTACTGAGCACAATCAATTGCAACCTGAAAGTGCCTCCAGTTCTGCTGGATTAGCACAATTGCCAATTTCAAATGATGGAGAAGTTCTTAATTTTACACTCTCGCCAGCTTCCACTCCAGAACACTCAGCCTCTGCGCCTGTTTTAAGTACAAGAAGAATTTTAAGTCCAGATGCTTTTGTAAATGACAATTATCAAGTGGATATAGATGTAATAGAACAACCTTTTCCAATACTGTCACCTGATCAATTTGTGAAGGATAGTTTGTCAGATAAACCATCAAAGACTCCTAAACCTGAGGCAGCATTAATATCATCCACCACAGAGACTTACGTTGTTAAGAGATTTCTACCGTCAAAATGGAAAAAAGATGGAGGCGTGGAGCCAGAAACACGTGTTCATGTAGAACATAGCTTAAATGAAGTCTTTGAGCTGCATAATGTCAAATCACAGGCATTTGAAAGTGATAAACCCAAGGAAGATCATTGCAGTTTTCCTTCTGCAGAGGAACTTCAGACTGACAATCCTTCTCGGAGAGAGCAAACAAAAAAACGTCCAATTCTTTCTGCCACTGTCATAAAAAGTAAGCCTGCTGCTACCAAAGAAACAAAAACAGAAACCCACCAGCCAAAATCTAAAAAATGCCTTAATAAAGCAATAATAGGATGTGCTAATGTGGTGCCTGGGCACGTGGAAGCAGAAACATCTAAACACCTACCAGTTACAGCTCCCATTTCATCTGAAAATAAGTGCCACAATGACAAGGTGAACTCATCTCCTACTGGATCAACTTCTTCATGTCGTAAGAGGAAAAGTGAAACATTCATAGGAAATAGTAGAGTTACAGCTCCATTGCATGTGGAAGAGGTGGAAAGAAAAAGAGCTCTTACCTCTAGCATGAGCAATCAAACATGCACAACCAGACGACCATCAGCCTTCATAGCCATGAGTGGAGAGAGAGTAGGGCAGAGGAAGAAAGCTGGTGAGCAGTGTTTCCTTCATTTACCATTTTCTGAAAGATGCCTTTGATTAGGAAATATGTATAGGAAACTGAACTGTCTAGCAAGTCAGCTCTGAAATCTGGGCTTTTGCAATTTGTTAGGTATCTGTGTTTTAAAAAACTGAAAACTAGGTTAGAATTTTGGTTATGTAATTGGCTTAAAACTTACTTTATTCCTGTGTAAATTTGTTAATAACAATAATAGGTAAAGTAGCTAAAAGCTCTTAAGCCGAGACATTGTTGCATAAATCAAATTTTCTGGGCACTTACTGCACAAGATTTATCACATATACATTTACCGTTGTGAATGTTTGCCTCCATTGCTGTTGTCACATATTTTCAAAAGCAGAATCATGAAGGTTGGAAAAGACCCCTTGGAACATTGAGTCTAACCATTAACTTGGCACCACCGTGTTCACCACTGTACCATAACCCCAGGTGCCACATCCATGCACCTTTTCAACACTTTCCTGGGCAGTCTGTGATAATTCCTAACCACTTTTCCAGTGAAGAAGTTCTTAAGTCTTTTTCATTCTGCCTGCTTTTTACTGTCTGTGATTAACTTGTCAGCCTTGTGTAGTTGTCTCTGCCTTATTGTTTGCTGATACTTTTTTGCTTGAAGATCAGAAGATGCTGACATGGCTTGCATTTCAGTTTATTTTGGGTTTTCTAACTGTTCCAACCCCAAATATGCTGTGGAACGTGAAAGGAATGAGGGTCTGGAACTTAAAGATGTGTTTAATTTGCAAAATTTAACTACCAGGAAAAGTTCATCATAGCTTTCAGACCAAAATAGCACTTGCTGCTTTCTTCAGCTGAATGATCTGTTCTGTGGTCTGGATTTGATTTGGGGCTTTCAGTAATGCACTTCACTATCAGGCTTTTAAAGATGGTTTGCATAAAAATAATGTGCTGAAAGTATTGATATGCAACAGGAAAAGGTGTATTATCTACCAGGGTATTTCTATTAATCCTTTAGGATAAAGCTAAATGGGCTGGACAAGGGCAGAGTAGAGGGGAACAATCCCCTCCCTTGACCAAGGGGGAGATGAGGATGCCATGTGGGTCTGTGTGGAAGGCTTTACAGAACTATAGGTAGATGGCATCACTTGGTTCCATCATATTCCCAGTGCAGAAGTGGGGCTTACCAGTCTGTAGCTCCCTGCATCCACACATCTTCCTTCCTCCCCTTTTTAAATCATCAATATCTTTTGAATGGTGCATGGGGAATTACTCTAGTTCTGTACTTTAGAAGTGATGTGAACTTTAATACATTAACTTTCACTGACATATTGTCTGTTGATATTTGTGTGTTAATGCTTGTAGGTTCTTCTCTTCAGAAGGCATCTAAAGCTACCAAGAGAATTAGTAAACCTGTCCCTGGATTGGCCCAGTCACACCTGACATTTGTGAAACCACTGAAAACAGGTAGGCAGACTCCTGGTATTTGGTAAAACACTGAAGAGAATGTCACAATTGTACTGCTGGTGTCAGGTAAGACCTAGCTGGTTAGAGCTGAGAGAAAATAGAAGATAGTACCTGAAATGAATCAAAACCTAGTAGAATAATATGTGTAACCTTTTGTGATCTGTTTTCACTACTTTTAAGAAAATTGGTTGCAATGGTCACCTAAAAGTAAATGTTACTTTGTTCCAGATTGGCCTGTAAGTGTAAGCTACATTACATTTCTGCTCCCAGCTTACTGATGGCCATCAGTTAAATGCCTCTTCCATATCTGAAAACATTTTAAGGCAACAACAGAGTATCTCAGAAGAGAATTTTTTTTTCCTACAAGATAAAAATTCTGCGGAGTTAAGAATACTAAGTTGATCTGATCATAAAAATGCATCTAATAAAACGGTTGTTCCTGGATGTAATCCAGTTCAGTTTGGGTTTGCCCCACTGCAAATGGCCTGAGTTCTAGGTGTCTTGTCTTACTTCTGGGACTGCAAAAACTCAAGCCATGTTTTGTGGCTGAAATTTATTTAATAGTCCCTGATCCACAAATCACTGAAGATTTTAACAATCTGCTTTTTTTGGCTATAGTGCTAAATGGAGCGTCAAACATGAATCCTTTCCACAATGAAATGTATATTGGTTATCAAACGTTTTAAGAACTGCAAAGGATTAAGTTATTGTTGTTTTGGTTTCTTTTTTGAAGTCATCCCTCGGCACCCAATGCCTTTTGCTGCTAAAAACATGTTTTATGATGAACGTTGGAAGGAGAAGCAGCAACGAGGTTTCACCTGGTGGTTAAATTTTGTTCTTACCCCAGATGACTTCAATGTAAAAACAAATACCTCGCAAGGTAGGAGTACAATAATTTTGTCTTCTCATTTTCTTAAGCTTTATGTAATATACTTTATTAACACCAACAAGTAGTAGTACTCCTTTTACACTAAACCTTTTCAGAGTCATGTTGTCATATTTTCCCCCTTCTGACGAGTGTGGATGGCTCACTAGCTCATGGCAAGCACAGCACACCACACCCCTGCGTGGGGAGGGTGCTCTGCAACAAGAATGCACTGGAATGTGTGGCTTTGGCACTTCTCAGTGGGTGGTGAGTGGGGAATCTCCACCTGCTGGAAAATATTATAGCTGGCACTTTACTAAAAGGATAGCCTACTTTTTGCTCTATCTTTAGCTTCATTTGAAGAAAACAAAGATGGAGCCATTCATCTTAAAACTGAATTCCTAGCACTGCTGACTTATGAAATAAGTGTTCTTATATTTAATAGTTGACTAGTATTCTTGTACTTGACAACATATGTGTAGTGCAACAGCTGACAAGCTTCCTGAAGGATAATTCATCACTCAGAATAAAAATAACAGAATGTCAGCTTAAAGAGGGAAAAAAGTAAATGAGGTGTGCAAAGTTACCCTTATTTGAGATGTAAATGCATACTTTTTGTGCATGTTTAAACAGTAAATGCAGCTGCTCTTCTCCTGGGGGAAGAGAACCATCACAAAAGGAGCCTTCCTAAGGCACCCACGAAAGATGAGGCGTCTCTGAAGGCGTACACAGCTCGGCGCAGGCTGAACAGGCTGCGGCGCGCGGCCTGCCAGCTGTTCACTGGCGAAGCCATGGTCAGAGCCATCCAGAAACTCGAGCTGGAGATCGAAACCCGGCGCCTGCTGGTCCGCAGGGACAGGCACCTCTGGAAAGACATAGGTAAGGGGGCTCAAACCTGGAATTCTCTCCTCTTGTAAGTAGGAAGAGGGTTATTCATGCACTGAGTTTGTTTAATCTAAAATTGGTTTAGAGAAATTTTTACATTATTATGAAATGTTTGCTGGATCTAATATTAAAAGATGCTCTCTTGCAGGAGAACGGCAGAAAGTCCTTAATTGGCTTTTATCTTACAACCCTTTATGGCTGCGTATAGGTCTGGAGGTAAGTGCACTGTGTATACTCTATAAACTATAATCTAAATTTAATGGACATTTAGCAATTTTTTTAGTAGAGGTTGTTTTGGGTGTCGTTATATTTTCTGTCATACTAATTCAGGTAGGTTCAATTCAGTTATAGCATGATGCATATATTTAAAATTGTTACAACATACTTGCTTTAAAAAAGTAATTACCTTATAAGAAGGAAAACATTTAATCAAGGTTCTTGGAAGTTAATTCCGTGACCAATAACACGAAAGCATTTCCCTATCGTTTTCACTTCAGTAAACTGGAGAAGAATGTGGTTGTCTTTAAAAAGTTCCTGATTGATTTCTCAGACACAGATAATCGTGCATGTTTTGAAATGAGACTAACTCTTCTGAAATTTCCTTTGGGTTTACCTTTCAGGGACTCACTTGAAAACTGTTTGATATTTAGAGACCAATTGCCATTTATTATTTTAGAAATTCAATAATGTGTATTGTTCAAAAAATCACATATTATTTAAGGTAACTTTTAGCACTTACTTCTGCTTTTTTCCCCTTCTTTCATATTAGACTATTTATGGAGAACTGATAGCTTTGGAGAATAACAGTGATGTTATGGGTTTAGCAATATTTATCCTTAATCGCTTGCTGTGGAACCCTGACATTGCAGCTGAATACAGACATCCAGTCGTGCCCCACCTTTACCGGGAAGGTAACAACTACTTCCAAAATAATTTATTTGTAGTGCTTAATTTTTAAACTACCACTTATCGAGTTCTATCATTTTAGGTCACGAAGAAGCTTTGTCAAAGTTCACACTGAAAAAATTGCTGCTGTTGGTTTGCTTTCTGGATTGTGCCAAACGGTCCAGATTGATTGACCATGACCCCTGCCTCTTTTGTAAGGATGCAGAGTTCAAGGTGAGAGCTGTGATTTGATGTCTCCCTCCAGAATTGTCCTAAGACTTAGTGTAGAATTTTTAATTGTTTTTAATCTGACTAAAGCTGAAGCTGTGTGACTTGCTAAAATAATTTTAAACAAAATATGTAATTTTGAGAATTAGACAAGGAAATATGAAATGTAATTTAGGACGCACAAGGGATGAAAATTGTATTCTGATTGACAAATATTGTAGTGTTAAGATTTTTTTTTTTTTTTTTAACTTTAGGCTAGCAAAGACCTTTTGCTTGCATTTTCCCGGGACTTCCTGAGTGGTGAAGGTGACCTTTCCCGTCACCTGGGCTTCTTGGGACTACCTGTCAGCCATATTCAAACTCCACTGGATGAATTTGACTTTGCTGTAACAAACCTGGCTGTGGACTTACAATGCGGCATTCGTCTTGTGTGCGTTGATACAGAATTCTATTGAAATATTTATTTTCTTTGATATCATACTTAATGTGAGCTCATCAGAGGCATTAAACATGCAATTATCTTTGTCAGGAGAACAGTGGAGCTTCTGACCAAAAACTGGAGCCTTTCAAAACAGCTGAGAGTTCCTGCAATAAGTCGGCTACAGAAGATGCATAATGTTGATATTGTTCTCAATGTCCTTAAAGAGCGAGGAGTGCACTTGAAAGATGAAACTGGTAAGGCCTAGAAATCAGGGTTATTCTAAGTGCATCAGATAACTATTGCACACTTTAATCCCTTGTTTTATTTGGTAGGTGCTTCAATTGACTCCAGGGATATCGTGGATAGGCACAGGGAACGAACGTTAGCACTGCTGTGGAAAATTGTCTTTGCCTTCCAGGTACTATTCAATTGCTTATTTTGTTTGGTTTTTGCTAGTTACAAAGGAGTAATAATGAAAACTACACTCTTTCAGGAATATTTGATGTATGTGAAAACCTCTACTAATCAAATTTTAGGCTGAAATGATTTGCTTTGTACATTCAAAGCTCCACGTAAACTTTACTAAACTGCTAATTGTTTCCTAACAATACAACTTGGATGTTTTAACCGTGCTTTTTCTTACACATTTCATTCAAATTTTTGAAAAAAAAAAATTAACTTCTGAGTTTATGCTGTATAGTAGCAGAATTGATACTTAAAAGTAAAATAATGTTGATCTCAAAGTGCAGGTAAACTCTTAGCAACTGAAAAGGACATTTTGAAGTTACACTGGTAGACAATTATAGAGTAATCTCTGAAGCTATAGCTCTTCTACTTTTTCTTCCTTTTATCTGAAACAGTCGATTAAACATTCTTGAAATAAGAATGCAGATTTCTTAGGCATTACTATAATGACATTTCTAAAGTTATTAGAGGAAGTAAAAATAGTTTTCTTAAGATTGTTTTAAGAGTTAGAGGGTGTTTTAAAATACCCTCTAACTTGAGACAGAGGTATTTTAAAAATAAGTGTCCAGCTGACAAATCCAGTTGGAAAGAACATAATGTATGAAAGGCAAAATAAGATAAAAGTTGAGGTGGGATTTCACCACTAAGTAGTCAGGAATGTAAGTGCAATTAAGTATATGTAAAGCAAGAATATTAAAGACTTCAGTGACAGAACTATCACTAAGATACAACAATATAATAAAAAGCAAATGCAATTATTTTCTTTCTTGAATACTGTTACACTACTAAGTAGTTAACTTCCTCCAGTTAGTTCTTCTGATGCATGTGTCACAGTTGCATTGCTTTTGATTAGAGAAATAACTTGAGTGAGTAGTGGCTCTATCAAAGCCCTGTGGGTATGCTACTTGTTCTCCAACCAGCTAAATTCCTTTTGGAATCCCTTAAAGAGGAGGATTGGTACATGGGCTCCGTGGAACTGCAGGCAGGACTCAGAAATTATTGTTTCCTCTGAGAGCACATTGAAATTACACAGGGAATTTCCCTGTTTCTCCCAACTATTAACTAATGCAGTAACTCTTTTACACAGAACAGTGGGAAGGGTAGATTTAGGTTTAGGTTTTAGATTTTTATCTGCTGTCTATGATGGCAAGTCCAGATTATCTACTACTGATTGTGTGGCACATACCTCACTAAGAAGTGAGTGTGGATTCTCTTTAAAATGCTATGCCTAAAGCTCTGCAGCTGTAATGCAGGAAATGTCAGACTGTTGACATGCCCATTTTTTGTTTTTCTTCCTAACAGGTGGATGTTTTTCTGAATGTGGAACATTTAAAAGAAGAAATTGAATTTTTGAAGAGCACACACAAGAAAAAAGTACTGTTGGGTGCTGTCAAGACTTTTCCAAATGATTTTAAAGTACAGGAAGACAGTAGTAACTTCTCATCTCAGACTTACAGTGAAAATGTGAAGCTGCTGATGGCATGGGTTAATGCTGTTTGTAGATTTTACAATATCAAGGTAAATAGTTCTGTGTACACTTCCACAAGTACACCCTGTGTTGTAATTCTTTACAGAACAGAGTTCTTCAAACCATCAAATATGTAGTAGAAGTCAATGGTATTTATTTATAAATATTCTACTGGACTTTGTTTAATCTGATTTGAAGTAACCATCGTTCTGTGAGTTTAACTGCACCTCTCTTTTTAAGCAAATCTGAAAAAAATTCCCCTTCAAGTTAGTCTTGTGCATAAAAATACTTTTTAAAAATGAACATTTTTTGCCAGAATGGGAATTTTTTGTGGACTTTCATTGAGCTGCCTTCTTAAAAGTATTTGTGCATAGAATTTTCAGTGTTTATAAAAGCTATGAGAATTAAGCTAATGTTTTGGATGAGGTCAGTTCATCTCCTCAGAGATGTTTGTTTAGAAGGGATATGTTTGCTCATTCCATGAAGGGAAGCCCTGGTCAGAGACCTGACTCTGGTCAGAATACAGTAGCAGCTGCTAGCCTTTCTGAAGGGTAAAACAGAGCTCTTAGGACTGATGCCAATTCAGAACTTATTTCTGCATTGAAAGCCCGGCATAAAGGTATCTGTAGAAGTTTTTTTGGGATCCTACTGCAGAAAGATTGGTTCCATAGATGTTCCCTTGTAGATTCACTGTTTAATGACTCACACCTCTTTTGCTTCTGGGTTCTCATAGCTGTATGTTACTGTACAGTAAATGTTCAAAGGAAGTACTAGCTCCCTAATTTTTTTTTAATAAAATAATTTGCTCTTGGTCACATTTAAAGGTACAAGAGAAGAAACTATATTCAGTTTATACCAACAGACTAGTAATAAAAATTCAAGGAATTTGTATTTTTTTTACTTATCAGGTGGAAAACTTCACAGTGTGTTTCTCAGATGGCAGAGTATTATGTCATTTGATTCATCATTATCATCCCTGTTACGTGCCTTTGGAAGCTGTGTGCCAACGAACTACTCAAACTGTGGAATGCTCAAGAACTGTTACAGTGGGACTAAACTCTTCTTCCTCTTCAGAGTCTGACACTTCTCTAAATGTTGTGGAAGAAATGTTTGATCAAAGTGAGTTATTTGATGTTCAGAAGTTCATGTTAAATCTATTTCTTTGCACAATTTGATTTGACTAATGTTTTGTCTTTACAAAGCTGTAAGTCCCTCAGTCCTATACAAGGAACTCTTGGACAACGAAAAGCAAAACTTCCAGCTGATCAATGCTGCAGTTTCTGACCTAGGTGGGATACCAGCAATGATCCATCATGCAGACATGTCAAATACAATTCCTGATGAGAAGGTAAAATGCCTTTAGAGTTGATATAAACATGTTCTGCCCTCATGTGAACGTGTCCTGCTCTTTTGTACAGCCCTGACCCTGCTGTGTTCTGTTTCTGTAGGTTGTTATCACCTACCTGTCATTTCTGTGTTCACGGCTTCTCGATCTTCGCCAAGAAACTCGAGCTGCACGATTAATTCAGGCTACCTGGAGGAACTACAGGCTTAAGAGGGAACTGAAACTCTCCCAGGTACTCTCTGCTTGTGCAATATTCAAAACTTCTATATTAATAAAAAAAGAGAATATAAATTCAATGGAAAATACAGGTTTGTTGGACTAATATTGGCATTTAAACTACTGGGTGCTATTTCTGTCGTCAAAATATGTGGTGTTCTTGGTGGTGTAATCTACCAAACTCCACTTTTATTTTAGACTTCTGAAGTAATTGCAGGTGTTTAGAGACTACTGTTCTTTTTTGTGTGTCACCCCTTAAACTCTTCTCCGAATATTTAAAATAGAAAATAGTTGCACTGTTTCCTTAAAACCAAAGGAGTAGTTGATTCGAGAGGAGTAATTAAAGTTCTTCATGAATTTACTATTTTTGTTAAGGAGGTAAGCTTCACCAGTCTTTTGAATTGAATTTCATGAGTTCTGATATTCTGTGTCTTGATTTTATGGTAGTTATACCAGATTTCGTGAAGGTTTTAAAACTATGAAACCTTAAGGTTGATAAATGCCAGCACTGTGTCTTGGTGGGTTACATATTGGTGTTAGAACAGCGTTCAAGTGAAATATTCTAAGAATCTGTGTTGTAGAAAGGGATCTACACAACCTTAACAATGATGACAAAACATTCCCTTTTACAACTCTTTTGAAATAACTAATAGTAAAGATGCTGGTGGGGGAGAAGGAATCGAAACCAAAACCCTTTAAAAATTGCAGGCATTGTATTTAGTAATTAATCTTACAATGTGCACATATGTACTATAATTTTATGAAATTACTGTAGATAGCTATTCAAATTAAAAATTTGAGTGAAAATTCCATAGCTAATGTTCAGTGCAAATGTACTCTTTGTAGGAAAGAGACAGAGCTGCTCGAATAATTCAAAAATCTGCAATGAGCTTCTTGGCTCGGCGACGCATCCTGAGGAAAGAGAATGCAGCCATTTTCATCCAGAAGCACTGGAGAGGATACTTGGCCAGGATGACTCTCTTCAAACTGAAAAAGGCAAAGCTGGAGGAAGCCAGAAATAAATCTGCCACAGTCATTCAGGTAATGCAATCTAAAGTGAGATTGCATAGCAAGGAAACCCCCTGAAACCTCTAAGAAAGAGCCTTGCCAAGGACCATCTATGCTGCTTGCATTAATGTTTTCATGAAATCTAATACTTTTTTTATTATTTCCCCCCCCCCCCCTCTGCTTTTGAGAGTTGTATTAAGTTTTTCTCTTCAGGGAAAGACAGTAGTGTGCTAATAAATTAACAATTATTCCTTCTTGGTGAATATTATGGCGTACCATAAGCATTAAAACACGGGGCCTTAAACAGGTGATGTAAGGAGTGATGGGGTTGTGTTGGTTTTCTTCTTTGCAGCTGCTGAACATTGCTTAAAGAAGCTTTTAATAAAAAATTACTTTCCTGGTGTTATGTCACCAGCAGTGGGCACATCCAGAGTGGCAGACATGGCAGTGTTAGTTGGGGCAGTTAATTCAGTTTCTTAAGATATTTGCACTACCATTACCCAAAGATAAATATTGCACTCCTAGGACTTTTTAGAATGGATATTAAAGAATTGCTGATTTACCATATAGTGTAAAAGGCAATCTGCTGTTGGCAGGGCAAATTGAGGCTTTTCCCAGAATTTAAAAAGCTTAAAAACCATTTAGGTTTTTGCTTTTATTTTCTTTTTTTAAAGTAGATTTCTGGATTTAACTTCCTAGGGATCAAGACCCAGAGATGAGCTCAGTTGGTTAGAGCATGGTGCCAGTAACACCAGGTCATGGGTTTGATCTTGGTATGGGCCATTCAGTCAAATGTAGGACTTGATTTTTGTGGATCCCTTCCAACTCAGAATACTCTGTGGCACTCTGATGAGTATAGGAGTAAGAAATCTTTTAAAGTCTGAAGATGACAGTCCTCATTCATGCTTAACTTAACATACTGTGAAGAAAATACTAATTTTTTTCTTTTTTTACCTGCAGGCTTATTGGAGGAGATACTCTGCAAGGAAAAGATACTTACAGCTAAGACACTGTGTTATTTTTGTACAAGCAAGGATAAGGATGGTGAAGTCTGTTGCTGCATATAAACGAATTGTTTGGGCTACTGTTACAATTCAGAGACATCTGCGTGCAACTAAGTTGGCAAAAATAGATCAGCAAAGATACAAAATCCTGAAGTCGTCAGCACTTATTATTCAGTCTGCATTCAGAAGATGGAGAAAATACAAAATTCAACAGAAAATTAAAGCAGCTTTGGTAATTCAGAGTTATTTCCGAAAATGGCAATCTTCAGAACTGGCTAAGAGAAGGAGGGCTGCCCTTGTCATACAGTCTTGGTACAGGATGCACAGAGACCTGAAGCAGTATCTACGGTTTAAGCAAAGTGTTATCAAGATTCAGGCTTGGTACAGGTGTCAACTGGCCAGACGTGTTTACCAGGAGCACAGGGCAAAAATAGTGACAATTCAGCAGTACTACAGAGCTTATAAATTGGGCAAAGCTGAGAGAAAGTATTATTTGCAGAAGTGTGCAGCAGTGATAGTTCTCCAAGCTGCTTTTAGAGGCATGAAGGCACGACAGCAGTACAGACAAGTAAAAGCAGCGTGTGTTATTCAATCACTGTGGAGAATGAAACGAGAGAAACAAAGATTCCTGCAGCTGAAAAAATCTGTGACTACATTGCAGTCACACGTGAGAAAATACCAACAAGTGAAAAGATACAAAGAGATTAAAAATGCTGCTTCTGTAATTCAAACCCAGTATAGGGCACGCATGGCCGCTAAAAAAGCAGCTGCTGCTTTCCAGAGGGTGCGCCTGGCTGCCATTGTTCTCCAGGCTGCCTACAGAGGGATGCAAGCCAGGAGGCAGGCTCGGATCCTGAGATCCGTGATCAGAATTCAGTCCAGTTTCCGTGCTTATGTCGCCCGAAAGAGATTTAAAGTCTTGAGAGATGCTGCAGTGAAGATTCAAGCTCTTACAAAGATGAGGCAAGTCCGTAAGCGTTACTGTGCACTGAGGGCAGCAACGCTTTATGCCCAGCGAAGGTATCGCTCTCAGAGACATGCTCTTCAATTGAAAGAAGATTACAGGAAGTTGAAGAGAGGTTGCATAAGAATTCAGGCTCTAGTTCGAGGCTATCTTGTCAGGAAACAAATACAGAAGTGGAGGAAGGCTGCAATATTACTTCAGGCCTGCTACAGAATGAAAAGGGACCGGCAACGGTACTTGAGTATCTGCAGTGCTGCCACTGTCATTCAACAACGTTATCGTGCCTGCAAAAAGACCCAGTGTCACAGGCAGGAGTTCTTGCAAGTTAGAAAAGCAGCTGTGTGCTTACAGGCAGCCTACAGGGGCTATAAAACACGCAAAAAGCTGAAACTTGAATGCAGAGCTGCTGTTAAAATTCAGACTGCTTTTAGAGCTCATGCTGCACGAGTGAAATACAAGGCAATGGTTCAGGCCTCCGTTGTGATTCAGAGGTGGTACAGAAATTGTAAGGGTGGTAGGAGGCAAAGACTGAACTTTTTAATGACAAGAGCAGCAGTGCTTTCTTTACAAGCAGCTTTTCGTGGCTGGAAGGTGCGAAAGCAGATTCAAAGACAGCATGTTGCTGCTACTAGGATACAGTCTAGCTTCAGAAAATTCATGGCTGTGAAGCAATTCAGGCTTGTGAAGCATGCTGTGCTAACCATCCAAAGGCATTACAAAGCCAAGGTTCTAGGCCAGAGACAACAGCAAGAATACATTCAGCTGCGAAATGCTGCAGTATGTCTTCAGGCACTATGGAGGGGGAAAGCTGTGAGAAAAGAGATTCAGAAGAAACATCATCTTGCAACAATTATTCAATCCTATTACAGAATGCACATAAATCAACTAAAATACAAGAAACTAAGACAAGCCACTTTGGTGATTCAGAAATACTACAGAGCCTACTCTATGAAGAAAACCCAACGTGCAGTTTATCTGAAAACCAAGGCAGCTGTGTTAGTCTTGCAGTCTGCTTACCGTGGGATGACTGTGAGGAGACAACTGAACAAACTAAACAAAGCTGCTACAACTATACAAGCTGCCTTCAAATCTTACCTTGTCAAGAAGGAGTATGAAAGACTTAGATGTGCAGCTATAGCCATTCAAAGGCGTTACCGTGCAGTAATTCATGCTAAATGTCAGAGGCAGAGGTATTTGTCTTTAAAAAGAGTCACAGTCCAAGTGCAGGCAATTTACAGAGGTGTAAGAGTGAGGCGACAGGTTCAGTGTATGCACCAAGCAGCTGTTTGCATCCAAGCCACGTTTAAGATGTATTTCATGAGCCAAAAATATCAGTCAATGAAAATGGCAGCAATAAGAATTCAAAGGCAATACAGAGCATTTTGTGTAGGTAAAGTACAACGCAAAAAGTACTTGGAGCTAAAGAAGTCTGTTATTATCCTCCAGGCTGCTTGCAGAGGCATGAAAGTCCGACAAGACATAAAAACTATGCACCAGTCAGCAGCAATAATTCAGTCCTATTATCGGATGCACAAGCAACAGAGGGATTTCAGAAAGTTGTTGCTTGCAACGAGGCAGATTCAGCAGTGGTTCCGTGCTTGTAAGGAGAGAGATGCAGAAGTTCACAACTACATGATTATGAAAAATGCTGTACTACACATCCAGGCTGCGTTCCGTGGTATGAAAACAAGAAAACTCATCAGAACCATGAATGAATCGGCTGTGATTATTCAAAGAAGGTTTAGAACTTTCCTTGAAAGAAAACATTTTCTTTCCATGAAGTCAGCTGCTGTTGTAATTCAGAGAAAATACAGAGCAACAAAACTAGCAAATATTCAGCGTCAAAAATATCTCTCTCTCCGTAATGCCACTGTTATCATACAGTCTGCCTATAGAGGATTTGTGGTAAGGAAGAAAATTCAGCAAATGCATCAAGCTGCTACGGTTATTCAAGCAATGTTAAGAATGCATAAAATTTACACTTCTTATCAAGCACTCAGGGTTGCTTCAGTAATCATACAGCGACGTTTTCGAGCTTACAGGGAAGGGAAGCATGAGAGAGAAAAGTACTTAAAACTGTACAATTCTGTTTTAGTTATTCAAGCTGCCTTCAGAGGAATGAAAACAAGGTGCTTCCTGAAGAGACAGCATGAGGCAGCACTTATAATACAGAGGAACTACCGAATGTATAGGCAGTACTGTCATTACAGAAGAGTTCAGTGGGCAGCCCAGCTAATACAGAGATGGTACAGGGCCCACAGGCTCAGGAAAATTGCTGTAGAGCGTTACACTTCATTAAAGAAAGCAGCAACTTGTATCCAAAGGGCTTTTCGAGACATGCGAGCAAGAAAACAACAGCGAGAAATGCACCGTGCTGCAACTGTGGTTCAGAAAAACTTTAAGGCCTTCAGAGAACATCAGCGATTTCTCTCTCTTAAAGCAGCTACTCTTGTCTTTCAGAGAAGGTACCGAGCTTTGGCTCTGGCAAGGCAGCATGCTTTGGAATATCGCTGTCTCCGCAGAGCAGCTATTCACATCCAGGCTGTGTACAGAGGTGTCAGGGTGAGGAGGAGTCTCAAGCACATGCATTCAGCTGCCAGTACAATACAGGCAGCCTACAGAATGCTCCGGGAGAGAAGGGCCTATCAGAATATGAGAAGCGCAGCTGTGGTTATACAGAACTACTATCGATCCTATTTGAAAGGAAAGAGCCAACGCAAGAGGTATCTGACAGTGAGGAATTCTGTTCTTGTTATTCAAGCAGCGTACAGAGGCATGAAGGCACGGCAGGAGCTGAAACTCCTGCACGTTTCAGCAGTTGTGATACAGTCCAGCTATCGCATGTACGTGCAACGTAGGTGTTACAAACAGCTGTGCTGGGCTGCCACAGTCACACAGCAGAGGTTCAGAGCCAAAATGGCAAGAGAAGCTGCCATGAGAAATTATGCAGAAATAAGAAAGGCTGTCATTTGCCTTCAAGCTGCTTTTCGTGCTAGGAAAGCCAGGCAGTTGTATAAAGCCCACGTTGCTGCACGGCACATTCAGTCGTTCCTACGAATGTGCACGGAGAGGAGACGCTTTCTCGCACAGAAGGCGGCAGCAGTAGTGATCCAGTCCACGTTCCGATGCCAAAGAGCACGGGCTCGCTATGCACGGCTCCGCAGCTCCGCCGTTGCTGTTCAGAGGTGGTACAGGTCATGTCTCAGGGCTCGTTCACAGAGGGCACAGTACCTGGCTCAAAGACAAGCAGCAGTAGTTATTCAGTCTGCCTTCCGAGCTAGGAAAGCAAGACAAACAGCAAGGCAGCTACAAGCCGCAAGGAAGATTCAGTCTTTCCTTCAAATGGCTCTGCAGCGGAGAAAGTACCTCCAACTCAGAGCAGCAGCTGTTACATTGCAATCCTATTACTTAATGCATAAATGTAAATCCCAGTATATGAGCTATAAAAGAGCAGCAGTTGTCCTGCAGAGGCACTACCGGTCCCACCTGACTGTGAAGCATCAGAGAATGGCTTACTTAGAAACCCGGAGGAACATTATCCTTGTGCAGGCCACAGTCAGAGGATACCTTGAAAGGAAGAGGTTTCACAAAATGAAGGAAAGCACAATTAAAATTCAGGTACTTCTGAGTGTATAATACTGGGATTTGGGTGGTTTGGTTTTCATTTGTAGGTGTTTTAAAGATTTACTGTTCTTGTAAACCACAGTTTAAAGATAAAGTAGAATCAGTTTCTGGCGTGTACTACAGGGCAGATATATAAAGCTTACTACCACAGTACACAGAAATAAGGTTCTTTAAGACAACTGAACTTCACCTCTAAATATTAGTGGCTCAATGAACGTTTTCTTTGATGGGAATATGAATAAAAGCTGTCTTGATGTTGTATGAGAGGGCACTGGTAGTGGGTATAAAGTGGCATAAATGGCAAAAAGCATGATTGCTACATTCTTTAGGACTCCTGTTTAATAAGGTGCGAGTAAATCAATCATGTTAGTCCTCCTAGGTTTAGTAATTGGCCCTAGACTAATCGAAGTGCCTAAGTAACATTTTGAAAAGGAATTTAAGGAGGGAAATTCCCCCAAATCCAGGAAGAAAAGGAAATAAATCATCTCTCATATCCATTTGTGGCCCTGAGTAGCCTGATCTAATGGGTATCCCTGCCCATGTTGGGTGGGTTGGAACTAGACCATCTTTAAAGGTTCCTTCCAACCCAAACCATTCTAGGATTCTGTAAGATTTTCTTAGGTTGGTTTTACTCTCTTGTTGGAGACCACAAGATGTGATAGATGTGCTTTCCTCACCTCCATGTTTTGGGGGTATTGGTAGCTGCTTAGTTATTTTCTGAATGTTTAACTTCTGTATCCTGAACAATATAAGGATGGTTACTTACCTTAAAAGGTAGAAAAAAAGAATTAGTTTTGACATTGAAAATATGTTTATTTACATTGTTTTTGTAACAAGCCAGTGAGTAGAGCTATACATAGAAATATGCAAATATTCCCAGCTGATATGATGCAAGTGGTGAAATATTCCAAGTTTGTCTTTTTCTTTGAAGGCCTCTTTCCGTGGATTTAATCAGAGACAGAAATATCTTCTGTGCAAGTTTTCTGCTGTGTTAATACAGCAGCACTACAGAGCCTATCGGAGGCGAAACATTGATCAACACAGATTCCATCAAATGAAAAAAGCTGCCATTACAATTCAGGTAATCATAAAAGTGGTTTTTATTGAGTGTTTGTTTGAGTTTTTTAATCTCTTGTATTTGTTTCTTGACAATGTAGTTGTTTTTGCAGACTTTAATATTAAAGAGTGGCATTTATGGTATTTCCCTGAATATGTTTCACTTGCTTTTGAAAACATCTTCTAGATGTGAAAAATTAAATATTTGTAGTATTTTAGAGATAAAAATCCTAAAAATTGTTCCTGTTGATGTGATATTTGTCTTTTTAATTTTGTTCATTCCGTTAACAGTTCTGATTTTTTAAAAAAATATTTTTATTTCTCTAATAGGCAGCATACAGGGGTTATAAAGCCAGGCAGCAGTGGATTAGCAAAATGAGAGCAGCACAAGTCATCCAAGCCTGGTTCCGAGGTCACAAGGCACGAGAGGAATACACATCTGTGCTCAGAGCTGCCCTTGTTATCCAGAGTCACTTCAGGGCCAAACAGCTGCGGGCTCGGTAATACCAAATCTGACATACATCATTCTGCTTTTCCAAGCTTTCATTATGTAATGGTTTTGTGCTGCACTGCACTCTTTAGAGCTCTTCAGGTTCTCAGGTTCTGCCCCTGCAGCATCCTTGTAACGTGTGTGTGTGAGTATAACCCTATTGGTGGAGGTGGGGTTATTATTTTGCACAAGATTTTCATTACATTTAATTGTTTTCCTGGAATGGAAGCTCCTTCACAAGTTTAAATTGTGTTTATTTGGGCTCCAGAAAGAGTAGGCCTTGATCTTTTTTCACTTCACTTTTTTGCAAGAAAAATGTTCTGGATATTGTTAAAATTCCAGCATACAGCTTGATGGTTGAAAAGCTATTTAATTTTAATCCACATTGGAATAGTTAAACTGGCTTATATGTTTATTTTGCTATGAGATCAGCTTGGTAGTTCATGTCATTCTGAAGTGTCCCATGCCAGTAGCAGTAAGGAATGCTGTTCAGTGATACAAGGTCCTCCCTCAGAATCCCTGCTTTTTAAACATCCTGCCTATTCCTGTTATTATCCTTTTATAGACTTGTTGTATGTCAGTCTGCCCAATGCCTTTCAAACTGCTGTGTCCCTCCCCAGCCTCCTTTGGCAGTAACTTAGGGAAATACCTCCTATGGGAAACTGGAAAATATCTTCTGTTTGAAATCAGACTTTCTGCCAGTGTTGCTGGCTATTAACCATTTTCTAGTGTTCCAAGATCTGGTTGAGAACAGCTCTGCTTTCCCAATATCTATCTTGATGATTTCATAAACCATCACTGTTTTCTTACTTACAAAAGCATTTCCATGTCAGGTTTTTGAAAATGAAGTCCTGCGCCCTTACCATCCAAAGAGTCTGGAGAGCAACCCGCACTGCTCGAGAGCTTCGGCAGCAGTTCCTGGCAACCAGGAGTGCTGCAGTGAAGATTCAGTTGGCATACAGGCAGTACAGAGCCAGGAGACTTCGAAGACAGGTATGTTTCCACTTGTACTCTGATGTGTCATGGTTACTTTATAAGTTTTCAATATATTTGAGTGATTTTTGTCATCAGTGTGGAGAAACATAGAAAAGGTGGAACCAGAGTAAAGATTGAACACTCTTCAAAATATTAAATATCCTTTTTTGCTTTAAGCAACAGGGTTGATTCTTGATTTTGAACAGTTCCAATTGTTGAATTACCCCTCTGTATACTGATACCAAAATAAAATGCCAAATTTTCTGCTGGCTTTATTGCTTGCAAAAGATTAAGTCCATATTTTGACCTCATTTAGGTAAGTGAAAAGACCTTCCAAACTGTGAAATTTCATTTTATATAAACTACTACTGCATGAATTAACTTGTTTTTCTCATTCCATATTTGTTCTTATGATGGAAAAAACACCTAGAACTAAAAAAAAAAAAAAAAAAGGTGTATTATGTATATTGATCCTGACATGAATGAAAAGAATGAACAAAAGATTAATTATCAATGCATTCTTCAACGTCTTTTTCAGAAGCACCAGGCTGCATGTCTGATCCAAAATGCATATAGAGGTTTCAAGGCAAGAAGGAAATTTGTTCAACAAAAAGCTGCTGCTGTAATTATCCAAAAACATCTGCGGGCTTGGCAGGAAGGCAGGCTTCAGTTTATGAAATACAATGAGACTAGAAGAGCTGTCATTAAACTGCAAGCATTTATCCGGGGTTATTTAGTCAGGAAAAAGGTTGGTATAATTCAAAATAAACCTTTGCTTAGGATGTAAAGTATCTCTAGAGCTGTTTTATCATGAATTCTGACTGACAGGGAGAGGAAAACTTGATTTCTTGGTGTTGAAATCAAGTTCTTGTTGGCTCCTGTGAGTATTGGGCATGCCAGAACAGATCAAACACAGTTTGAGTCTTTTCTTACAGTCCTTTATAGAACTGAAGTAGGTTTTCACTGCTGAGTGTTGTTTTAGCTTCTGAGATCTTTGTGGCTTACCTATAACTGGATAATTCTGCACACATAGGCTTGCAATGAAATTGTTCTCTGCTATGTATTGATGATGTTTCTTACAATCAGTTCTCTGTGTTACCATTTAGATTGGAGACCTAGTACTGCAGAGGGGTAGCTTACTTTAGTTCTGAGGTGATTTTCAGTATCTAGTAGTTTATTGCTGTGGACGATATTCTTTGTGTGGGCATCCAGCTACCTCAGAGTATGAAAATTAATGATGTTTTTGTTTTGTTTCCCTTCTACAGATTTCAGAACAGAAACAAAAGAAGAGACTTCTTTATTTTACAGCAGCTGCATATCATCATATCTCTGCAATTAAAATTCAAAGAGCCTACAGGATTTACCTCACCCTAAAACTTGCACAAACCCAGATCTCATCTGTTCTTATTATTCAGGTTGGTCTGATTAAGGCTGAGTGATTTGTGTAACAGTCTAACTTGTTTTCTATAAGTTAAGCTATAGCACTAAGACAATGTAGTTTCTTCACATGTGAAAATAAAGCTAAATTATGGAGGCTATGATTTATTAAATAATACCACTAATACATAGCTAAGCAAGCTCTGGAAGCTGAAGCATTTGAAAGCTGAGGATGGATGGGAAAGTCTGTTTCCTTCAGACCCTCAAGCTTACTAAAGAAATCTGAGTGCTGTCTTAGCCTATTTCTTTATGTCCTACTGGAGGTAGGAAAGACCAGACACAACAACCTGTCAGGTTTGTGAAATGATAGAGCATCTCCTTACATGAACAAATCCCTTGGGATGCTGTGATTTGTTTGGCTGGATGTTTCTGATCTGCCAGTGGTATCAGAGCCTGCGTAGGTTGCAGCATTTTAATAAAACCAGGTTTTACTTATCTAAAAGGAAGATCAAAATCAAGTCTGTATTGCAGCACTACCAAATTGTAAAAATAATTTTCAGCTCTCCAAACTGACCATTAACTTAGTTGCAGTATGGGAGGCCAGCACTGGATAAATGGAGAGGTGAAATAGGAGCTCTGAAATAGCTGCTCTCTGGTCAAGGATGTCATGGCAAACTTTGCCATACTACTTCTCTGTATATCCTAATCTGTTATTTCTCCCCATAAATTAGATTTTCCCTTTAAGGCAAGAGAGAAGGGATGGAAAAGGGTAATTTTGCTCTGATTTGGAACACAGTGCCCTGTCTCCTGTCTTTATTTATACAAGAGAATAAACAGAGATGGGAAATGAGAAGAGTGGAGTGGTGGTTCTCCTTAAAAGCCAGACAAGAGAAAGAGAACTCCTAGGGCATAGTAATGCTGGACAGAAGTATAAATTGGGAGAATTACATATTTTATCTTTTGGTTAGTTCTGAAGTGGTCAGACAGTTGGTCTGGATGATCATTGTAGGTGCCTTCTAACTGAAACCATTCTATCTATTCTCTCCTCTACCTTGCTGTCCTCAGAATGCTTCCCTAGTGGCTCCTAGTTAAGATTTCATTGTGCAGTCTTGCATTTCAGCTCCACAAGGGCAGTCAGAGTCGTGGAGGTTATTTGTGATTGGTGATGTTTATAGCGCCTGTATCTGCCAAAGCTCATGTTAGAACACCCAGTTTGTATCAGTGCTCATTTAGGGTGGGAAAAGGGAGTGTAGGGGAAGAGTTTTAAATAAACAGAGAAATGTGCTTTCATTTTAAACAGAGATGGTTCCGAGCAAAAATGCAGCGGCAGAGGTTTCTGAGGGCTCACCGAAGAGTGGTTGGGTTGCAGCGCACGGTCCGGGGCTGGCTGCGCCGCAGGAACGCGGCAGCGGCCGTCATCCAGAGGAACGCGCGCGCATTCCTCGCCCGCACGCGCAGGAGGAAGCTGGCACTGGGAATAATTAAATTTCAGGTAAACACCTCTTGTAAGAAAATAACGGGTTTGGGTTCGTTTATTTTTATTATCTGGGGTTTTTTCTCATGGGTTTTTGGGGAGAGGAAAGATCTTTGCTTTGGTTGATGGCTTTATCAGTGAAATTGCAAGCCAAGTCAGCTTTGCTTTAGCCATGAAAGCTGAAGGCAAACAGATCATGAAGGAATACTAAGCAGATAATGGCTGAGATGATTTAGGTGGGAGTGTGTGTGGACTGGATATGCATGGATTTTTTTGCCTTTTGTCTTGCAAGTCCAGTATTTGAAAGATAAAAACTGAGTGTCAATGCCTTAAAACTGAATACCCAAGGTCATTCAATACTTTGTCAGACTTGTGTAAAACTGATTTGGAATGGTCATGGAAGTTCTATTGTCTTGTGTCTCTTTTACAACTTTGTCTCTTTGTGGAATTTCCTTTTCCATAGGCATTGTGGAGGGGATATTTTTGGAGAAAGATGACTGACACAGCAAAAACCAGAGCTTTAAGACGCAGTTTAGAAAAGGCCAATGAAAAGAGCAGAGAAGAAAACAAACTGGGCAACAGAACTGCAATTGCAATTGACCACCTTCTAAAATACAAACATCTCTCCTACATTCTTGCAGCACTAAAGCATCTCGGTCAGTATTTTGTTCTACTGTAACTGATGGATTTTCAGAAATAATGATAAAAACTGGATTTTTCAGCTGAGGAGAGCTCATAATGATGTTTGGGCTTTCTGCATGACTATAAAATGTGAACATTAGGGGGTATAATGGGGGGTTTTCCTGACTAAAATTAGATTATTGATTGAAGAACAATATTCAAATGGTTATGTAGAGAAAGGAAATTTTATATGACTGCTCTAATTTCCTATCAGTCCTAGTAGTGCTATACCTAACATAAGTTTATTGTCATTTTTATTATCAGTGTATGTTCTCTGTGGGTCGTTTTGTCTGCTTCATTTTTAGTCTGGAATATTAATTTCTATTGCTTTAGAAACACTTACTTAAATGAATAATTGCAGTTTTTACTTTGCACTCTTACTTAAAAATAGAGAAAATCCTGGTTTGCAGTAATTTTGCAAACTTCAGAGTTTTCTTTTCTCTACTTGTTTTTCTTTAATTGTTTTAGAGGTGGCCACCAGGCTGTCCCCACTGTGTTGTGAAAATATGGCTCAGAGCAGAGCAATCTTCAGTATTTTCGTTCTGATTCGAAGCTGCAACCGAAGTGTTCCATGCATGGATGTGATCAGATACTCAGTTCAGGTTCTACTCAATGTTTCAAAGGTAACTTGAATATTTTCTTTTCCAGGTTTATAACCAATAGGCTACTTTATTGTAGTACTTGTTTATCCACAAAATTTCTGAATAAATCTGGAGCAATGAAAGTAGTAGTTTTGAATAAAAATAGGTTCTGATTTTTTACTGTTATTTTGAAACCAGTTGTTTATTTACCTTGTAGTAATTATATGGAGTTTTTTGGTGAAAAAATTATTTCATGGCCTTAAGGCATTGCAAGCTATCACAAGTATTTTTAAATTTCTCTGAAATTATTCTAATTTATTTCTTTATTTTAAATATAAAACCAGATTCTATGGATTTCTAAACAAGACAGGAAACAAAAGGCACCTTTTTATAATCTGTTACAGTTGTGTAAATACAGAAGTGATTTGTATTGCTTGGATAGCAGTTCAGCTACAAATTTATTCTAGGGGAGAAAATGGGCTATTGCTTTTTCCTCTAACCTCTAAATAGTAACCTATGAACTAAGGATATTTTAAAGATCTGTCTATAGAAGCTCTCCCATCTCTTGTTTAACAGTATGAAAGAACTACTCAAGCAGTTTATGAAGCTGAAAATTCTATAGATACTTTACTAGACCTACTGCAAATGTACAGAGGCAAAGCTGGGGACAAAGTTTCAGAGAAAGGAGGAAGCATTTTCACAAAGACCTGTTGTTTGTTGGCCATCCTTTCCAAGGACTCGAAAAGAGCTTTGGTAAGACCTAAATGTTTTGTGTTTAATGGTTTAATTTAGCATACTTTTCTTGCATATTTTGGTGGTTTTCTTCCCTCCCATACCTGTTATGGCTGTAGTATTAATTTCGACTAAACTATGGTTTAAAAAAATGCTTTTTCAAGATGGTGAACACTCATATTTTCTTGATTTAAGCTGTTGTTGAACTTGCAGTATTGACTGTGTGCTGTTTTCACCTTTCCTCAGGAAATCAGAGGCATGCCAAGAACTGTTTCTTGCATCCAGAGCCTCTACAAACTCACAGCTCGGAAACACAGGATGGATGCAGAGAGAATACTTGTGAAGCAGAAAACAAACACTGCCTTAGGTGGGAGCTCCTCTGTCCCAGTAACTCCTCTAAGAATAAAAACAGTTTCAAGGTAAGTGCTTAAAAATTAGTCTTCTATTTCTGCTGTGACATTGAAATATTTTAATGCAAGCCACTAATCTTTTCACAGGATTAAACCAGACTGGGTCTTGAGGAAAGATAACATGCAAGAAGTCGTGGATCCTCTGCAAGCAATTGTGATGGTGATGGACACACTTGGTATTGCCTGCTACTGAAATGTAAATGATGTATAGGAAGATATATTTGTACAGTATGTATGTAGTAAATGGATAAATGATTTTTTTTAAAAAGCAAATAAGTGTTAAACTACTGTTGGAAGTGTTTTTTCAGATTGGTATTAACATTTTGGTAACTTTTTGTGTTGCATACAGTTTTGAAACCCTATTTTGTACTACTGTCAAAAGCAATTGTACAATAAAATCAGTTAACTGGATTTTACTGGAAATTTCACTGGTGCAGTAATATATTGTTGTCACACAACTGTCACTATTGCAAACAGCATTCTTCACTCTGATTAGATATTGTAGAATTCTATTAAAAGCAGATGTTTGTGGGGGACAGTAATGTCTGATCTAGAGAGGTGTAGAAAGGGAGGCTTGGGCTGTGGATTTCAAAACTGACTGGTTTTGGGGAGCTTGATAATTTCTCTGTTTTGTAAACATTGCAAGACAGTGATGGAACAACAGGATGTTGTAAGGGTGAATTTAGAAATTATGACCTGACATTTTAAGGGAAATGGTCTGTGAGTTTTTTCTTCCTATCAAGGGAGGAATACATACAAGCATGCATCTCCTCTGGCATTGTGTTCATCTAGGTTGTGTTCATCACAGCATCCCTGTGCATTCTGTTCTCTTCTGCATTTTCAGAATTACATTTTCTTAGAGAAAGGCCAAGATAATGCAAACTGTAAAATTATACCCTCCCATTCCCAAATTTAAGCTTTGTATCTCTAATTATGCTAAATCAACTGATAACTATTAGTCAGTGAGGTGACTGTAAATAAAGTTCATTTTTTGTTTTGGTTTTGTTTAAAAAAATGCTTGGAAGAGGCTTGCTGTATTCAACACAACTCAGACAGATAATACTAATGGTGGCTATGTTGTTCATGTATGAAACTCCAAAATCATGAATATCCATAGCATGCAACTGCCTGGTTTACTCAGGGGCTAGGCTGGAGGATGGGGGAATTGTCTATCTCCTCTGATTTCAGCCAAGGTAAATAATCTGATAACAGAATGCCCTTTAAACCTGGGACTCTGGAGGTTGTGAAGGGAACAGTGATCAGCAAGTTTAAATTGTTCCATAAGCTCGTTGCCTGATTTCACTGTAAAATGATAAATTACAGATGGCAAAGTGTAAGAATCCTGCCAGTCTAGTGCTAAGGTCTTTGCAGAACTAATAGAAATGAAAATAGTTTTTCTAGTGAATTAACTTGTGACAAAATACCATAGACATTAAGGCATTTGTTGAATACCTTTAAAAATTCAGTTAATTATTTACAAAAGTAATACTTAGGGAGTTTTCAGAGGTGGTGGAAACTGTACATGGAGAGAGTAATGAAGATGAGATTTAAAAGCTATTTTATCTTCTTAGTTATGGTGTGTTCAGGCAAACTCTTTGCAGAAGGTAAATACACTGAATTCTATTGTTCATTTGAATCTAGAATATGCAATCTTGGTAACTTAAGTGCATTGTCTTTCGTCTCTTTACTGAGTAAACCCTGGTTTATAAATTTAAATGCAATTCTGTTTTGACATGGCTGATGATCACAATTCAGCTGTTGCTGATTCCTGTCGAAGCCGCAAGTTGTAATATTGAAATGTTCGACTTCAGTTCAGAAGAAATTTCTTTAGAAATGTCTTTGAGCTGTTTCGAGGCACTTACACAAATTGAAACTTGTACTATTAAAACATTTTATATATTGAAGTGTCTTGGGATTGAAATATTTTCACTTTGTTACTAAGCAAAATCGTGGAAGTTAACTGGAACCTGCAGAAGTTAATCTGGGGTGGTCCTGCATTTTCTATCCCTATTTTCAGCACTGATGTCTTCTTTTGGTTGTTGTTTTTAGTTTTTTTGTTTTGATTTTGTTATTTTGAGGTTTCTTTAAGTAACCTAATGTCATATTCAGCACTACTCTTTAAAAAGGTTTTCTCCTATTATTGGGGGATTGTTGGGTTTGGTTTTTTTTTAAATTGCCATTCTGCTTGTTTTTTCCTTAATCTCTGTTTCTTTTTTTTCTTTTCTGTCAACTGTTCTTAAATTCCTTTTCTTAAGCAAGCCTAACTCCTGTATTGCCTCCTAGCAGCTTGTTCTACTTTTCTGGTTACATTTTCTGAATTGAGGAGCTGAGGCACTGCTCACTGAATTTTACAGTAGGTGTGTTTGTGCAGCAAAGGGTTCTCATGCTCCTGAGCAAAAGAGAGTAAAGTAAAGGTGTCCTGCATCAGTTCTGCCCAGTTCACATTAGGAAGTTTTATTCTACAGCTGATATTCTTGTGAACCCTAAGAGCAAAAGCTGATAAAATTGTAGTATGTCTTCATTTCAGCAGGTCCTAAAAGGCCCTTCATGCTTGTAAGTATTCAGAATTTTGTTCTTGTTTGAAAGCCTGGATCAGTCAAGCTAAGATTAGATAAATTAATGAAAAAACATTAATATCTGAGCTGAAATTTTTAGTGGGAAATATATTGATCTTTTTGCAGATACATCTTGTGATTTGCCGCAGATAGAAAATGGAAATCTTGCCCAGTACTATTACAGTTTCAAAAGTTACTATTTCCCTATGCAAAAAGGAAAAAAGCTCTCCTATTCTTGTGTGGTTGGTCACACAACTGAAAGTGGGACTCAAGAGGGAAGAATAACTTGTACAGCCAAAGGATGGTCTCCATTGCCACGATGCTACAGTGAGTTAGCTTTATTCATCTCCTCATTGCTTCCAGCAGGAACATTACCCAGGCTGGTTTTCCTGGGACATAGAGGAAAAGAAGCTGCATTACAGAAGGGATAACATGTACACGGTGCAATCAATTATTCATGCTGAGACTATTCATACATAGGTTTATGTATGGACTATTACAATAATGCATATTTTAAGGGCATGTACCCATTTGTATTTTTTTATATGAACATAAAGTTTTCCAGTTTTCTTGGACTGGGAAAACTATTAGTTTTCCCTTAGAGGTATAACTTCTTGAGTCTCCCTAGCCCTAGATTCCTTGGCTGTATTCCATGTGGTTATTGGTGGTTTGATGTATTGTTTGATGATTGGAGCTGAGTTCAATAGGTCGAGAAAATCAGATCAGTATAGCTACAGTATTCCATTCTTTCCTTCTGACCAAGCTGTCTTGTTTCCTTCAGGAAAATGCACCAAGCCTCATTTGGAAAATGGCTCTTTTTACAGTACAGAAATGGACTTTAAAATCCATGAGAAATTGCAATACAAATGTAACCCAGGCTACCACACCCCAAGTGGTGCTACTGAAGATACAGTGCAGTGTCAGCCACAAGGATGGTCCTTCCAGCCGAGCTGTACTAAAAAACTTGGTAGTATTCTGCATTTTTCTCCTTCCTAATCTATTGCAGATGTATATAACCCCACTGTCCTTGCTGTACTTGTAGGCCCGAACTGCCTCTGACAGGCTGTTATTTGAGTACTCCTAAAGCAGGTTCTCAGCTGTACCTCTGGGGAAAAACTTGTCAGGTTTCACATGCTGCGGGTTTTGTGCATTTGCAATGGTATGGAAAATGATACATGTAAAATGAATCTGTAGAGATGAAATCACACTGTGTCAAGTAAATCCATTGCCATACAAACTTTCTGTTCCAAACGACGAGCGGAAAACTTGTGCCAACAACTGCACTTGTAGTTATTCCTTATTTACCAAGATTTTGCCTGGGCTATGGTTGCTTTTAAGGCGTGTCTAAGGGGAAACTTCGGAGTAGTCACCACAAAAAGAGCAGTTAACATCACGGCTGTGTTTTGTTTGTTTGAGAGTCGTGCCGGGTGCCCAGGTTACAGCACGGCAGCTACTCCGGGGCGGAGCAGGAGGTGCGGCTGAACGGGACGCTGCGGTACCGCTGCGAGCACGGCTTCCGAAGCGCCGAGGGGAGCGCCGCCGCCACCGCGCTGTGCCTCGCACACGGCTGGCACCGCGTCCCCAGCTGCACCAGTACGTCACTGAAAAATGCTTTATTCTACACGCCAAAGGGGCTTCTTCCATCAGCTGGTGGAGGGAGCCCTCCTCAGCTGGTTTTCACTGCTGTGTTTTCCTCCCAGGGATAACTTGTCCCACTTTGAGTGAAGTGGCTCATGGAGGTTTCTATCCTGTGAAGAAGATCTATGAAGAAGGAGATGTAGTTCACTTTTTCTGTGACAAACATTATTCTCTCACTGGATTTGACTTAATTCAATGCTATAATTTTGGGTGGTATCCAGACCCTCCAGTGTGTGAAGGTACCCTGCTTTTATAGTTTTACTGTGTCAAATTCTTAGAGAGAAGCTCACACCTTCTTTCAAGAAATGCTTTATAAATACAAAGTAAAAATACGGGATTTGTACCAGTTTGTAGCCTATTGTAAATCAAGTGATAGTCAAAGGGCAGGGAGCCAAGGTAGCAGGAAGGGAGGCAGTAGTAATTGGAACTACATTTCAGTGAACCCTAACAGCAGAGCAGATACTGTCTCTTACTGTTCTCCAAGTTGTATCCTGGAGAAGCAGGAATCAACAGTTACAGGGAATTTTTTAGACCCTGAAGCTCAATAAACTGTGTTCAGAATACATGAAGATTTAACCAGGCCTGCTTAATCCTGCCTCATGAGATGGGGATGTACCTCTTGAGAGGGATTAAAAATAAAATTTGTAACAAGGTCTTCCTTAGCTTGTGGTACTTTTCAGAGTTGTACAGCTTCCTTAAACTTTGTTTGTTTTGAACAGAATTAATTAAAAGATTGTCCTGAGGACAGAAACACGCCTTTAGCAATTGCTATCACTTCCCCAGTCAGTGAGGGATAATGGAAAGTCTCAGTAAAGAAAGGTCCAAAAGAATGAAAGGTGAACCAGTTGAGATACAGAGAAGAAAGCAGCACAAAACAACCTTTACTACAGCTTAGACTCAGCCCTGTGTTTATTCTCATGACACAGCAGGAACTTTTCTTGAGTGAGTGCAGAGAAGGTGGAGATGCTCAGGAGGAGCCTGAAAACAAGGCCTAAATCTACTTTTGAGGATACAGTAATCACAAACCTAATTTAGAGACAGGAAATGGACTATGATTATTGCTTCTTCTGTAGCACTAGAATTAATACATAATCTGTTTTAAATATTATATGAATGGAGAGTATGGGAAATCTCTATTTCCTGGAGTCCTATAAAGAACATTTTATTAAGTCTCTGTGGAGAAATTACAAATTTGTTTATAGCAGTGACATAGTACTTCTATTTTACATTTGTGGAATGCAAAATCACTTGTTCAGGTCTCCCATTGTATTAAGAAAATTTTATTTAGAAATTAGTCTGGCTTAGCCAAAAAAGCCTTTTGAGTGATAGGCTTACACTGTGTATGGTGAGCTTAATTGTGTACGTGGTTTTGGTAAGGGAGATAACGATAAAAAAAAATTTATTTTCAGATGTAAAACATAAATGTCCTCCACCACCACTCCCTCATGGCCATATCAGCACAGCCAGAAGAACATATCATAATGGAGACAAAGTTCATGTACAGTGTACCTTGGGAAGGAGAGGCTCTGAGGAAATCCAGTGTGAAGGAGGAAAATGGACATCACCCTCTGTCTGTATTGGTGAGTACTTCTGTGAAGGCTGACAACTGAACTGAAATGATTCTTCAATCCTTAATTTTCTGGAGAGTCTCAGTTTCTGTATGTGCAAAATTGTTACCATTCCTCTCCTAAAAGGCTTGAGAGGCAAAGTGCTGCATATTTTGCAGGCAATCCTTGGTTCCCAGATTAAAAAGGATGAGCTAGGTGAATTCAGCTGCCACCTATGACATCTTCTGTGGAAAACTGGGATTATTAAATTTTACAAGGCATCATGTCTGTCTGTTTTAGTATTTAAAATTAGCTGTTTCTGTGAAAACTAGTTCTGAGTCTCTGCTGTGGTTACAGGAACTGTGGATAAACAGGAATCTGGGGCATCACCACCACTCGAGGCAGATGCAGAAATAAGGGCAAGCCAAACACATCACAATGAAGATATGAGTAGGTGAACATTGCTCTTCTATTTAAAAGGGACTCTCCAATCCAATTATAAGCATTTTATGACTACTTTTATTCTTTTGCTATAGGGCAGTTCCTTATTCTTGAGAATGTTTGCACGAGCTGCAGATGTCAACGTACCCAAAAATAAGAGGCCATTTTTGTGTATTTCTAAATGACACAATACAATTACAATAAGCCTGCTCTGAATTTGTAATTTTATTTCATACAGAGCACTTACTTTCAGTCATTTTGTACCCTTCAATATTATTTGGACATGCAAGTTCATGAGTATTTTGTTGTTCCTTTGATTAATATTTCCAAAGAGGGTTCTTCTGGTTTTTTTTGAACCACACATAGATGAAACATTTCAAGTAACAAATGAGATGGTCTAGGTCACATAAAAAGAACTAATATGTATTGAGTGTAAACCAGCAAGGTCAAAAGTAGGCATAGATGTAGAGGGAAATAAAATGCATGTCTGCAATTCAGAAAGGCAAGTGTAGAATTTCTGAAAATGAAATTTGGAAAAGGAATTATATTGGTTTAGATTTTGTTTGCAAGTTTTTTTACTCAGTCTAGTATTGCTCTAATCCTTTCACCAGTGTTAACAATGTTGTACTCTAATCAAGATCTAATTGCCTCTCTATCTCATATCAGAAATGCAGCAAGACTGTGCCTCTCCACCTGTGATTAAAAATGGGGGTGTCCTGGGCCCATTATTGGCAAGTTACAAAAATGGTTCCTGGGTAGAATATGTTTGTCAGCATTACCACTTTTTGGATGGGCCCAGCACTGTTTATTGTGACCATGGAAACTGGACAGAGCAACCAACATGCTTAGGTGAGTGTTGGAAGGAAAAGCAAGGTTTATCATATGTAATATAAAAAGGGAAAATTAGAAGGAACCTCTAAATAATGTTTTCGTTACCATCTTTTCTCTTTTATTGGAGCTAAAAAAGATTCCAGAAACATGAGGATGAACAAAATTAGATTTTTAGCAGGCCTCTCCTGCTGGGTATCCTCTGGCCTGTTCTTAAAACCACACAATTAAATAGATTCCTCTGTTTCCTGAGTGAGCTATTCTAGTATACAGCTATCCCTGTTTCCTGGGAGGATTCTCCAATTTCTTTCCTCCATATTGTCCATTCACTTTAATTTCTTCCTGTCTTTCAGTAGATGATTAGAAGGAATGGTGTGGCCATTCCCAAAATGGCTTTTAGATATAATTTACAAGAATTAGCAATGACTTCATGGACTTTTGTTTTTAAACTTTCAGGCCTTTTTTTTTTTTTTTTTTTAATTGTGTCTTTATATCTGTTGTTTCATCCTGGCCTGGACTTTCAAATTTTTCTGTGGTGCTTTTATGTATGCTGCTCAAAACAATGTATAGAACTCCCACTAGAAAATTACCAATGCTAGTAGGAATACAAACAAGTGTTGTTTGTTTATCTTTCCTTCCTTCCTCTAATGAAATAATTCAATTTTACTAACATCGTTTGTTAAATTGGCTCACCTTTCAGTTTGTAATCTACCATGAAAATGAAAATACACAATCAGTTCAGTTTTAATTGCATATTTCTAAATGAACAGAAGTTACCTCTTCTAGACTGAAAGGTCCAGGTCTTCATCTTTGGATCTGATTACCTGAATTTAACAAATCCTGTGAAATAATGAAATCTCATTTCCTGTGAGCATTATTTGTCTCTTAAGTATCCCAATAAGCTCATCATCCTTTGCGTGTTTTCTGAGATTTCTTTTCCGTGCTCACCTAATCATACCAGAAAGAGCACACACTGATGTTAGCTTTGGGAAAATTCCATGTGAATTTGGTGTTACACTGCTGTCACCAGACTGCCAGTAACCGAGTTCTCCTTGCCTTTCCCTCAGCAAAGCATCACTAAGGGCCTTTATCAGCCAATGATTCCCATGGAACTTGTAGAAATTTATTTTTGTAGGTGACCCTCTGTTATGCTTTAGTGATGTTGAGCAGTGGTTTTGGAAGTACACAAGGTTAATCATCTAATGCAAAGCTACACTCCTCCATGTGATCCTGGCACTGAGTTTTAAGAACTTGTCAGATCCATTCCTTTTGCATGTGCTTGGTTTTTGTTGTCACTTCAGACCATTTCTTTCCATTTGCATTCTTTTATACATCTGTAGTTCTTTGTCTTGCAAGATTCAGAAGCATTTTAAAACTACTGATTTGGGGTTCTCTTTCTTCACCCCTACAAAAGGGAGCTAAGAAATCATTTAAGGTGGCTTTTTACCAAAATACACTTTTATTTGCTAGAACCATGTATTCTTAATGTAACTGATATGGACAGCAACAACTTAACATTGAAATGGAGACGGGAAGAATTAATTTTCCTACATGGAGATCTCATCGAGTTTGAATGTAAACAGGGATATGGTTTTCTCCAGACTGCCATTCCATCTCCTGGGAGGACACAGTGTGACCATGGCAGACTGAAATATCCAAAATGTGTTATTCAAGGTAAAGCAGTAATTTTTTATTGTGTTTTTAGTTAATCCATCTTAGACCTATTTAGAAATTATTTGCTTTGCTTTTTTTGGGCCTGGACTCTGTTGTAAATAATCAGTGCTTAGGCTTCAACAAGACAGATGCACAAGGCAACTGTATTGTTGAATATAGCCAAGTTTGGAGAAATGATACACCTTCCTTTGCTTGGCAAGGCTGTAGAAGGGAAGGGGAAGCTCTTCTCTGAGCCCAGGAAACTGAAAGCTCTGTAGAGAGAGAGCTGTAAAAAGAAAACCTTCATGTTAATTTAATTTATGATAAAGGTGTCAGTTTATTAGTTTATTATTCTTAAACGTTTTTATTGTTATTGCAGCTGCTGCAGAAAAATGTGGCTCTCCACCCTCTATTGCAAATGGAGCTCTTACTCTCCCAGCACTGCCCCAGTATGACAGTGGCTCTTCAGTTCAGTATATTTGCTCTGATTATCACTTTTTGCAAGGCTCCGAGAGAATCTACTGCTCCGAAGGACAATGGACTTCACCACCAGTTTGTATAGGTAGGTGTGATAAATAAGCACTTAATTTCTCTGTATTTCCTTGAGTTCACAGCCTCAAGGAGCAGCCTGGTAGTGACCTGCAAGGGCCATCTAGTCCAATCCCCTGCAATGAGCAGGGCTGCTCAGAGCCCTGTCCAGCCTGGCCTTGGCTGTTCCCAGGAATGGGGCAACCACTGCCTTTCTGGGAAAGGGGAGAACAGGGAAAACTGTTCCAGTGTTTTACCACTCTCACTGGTGGTAGTGTCTTCCCTGTATCTAGGCTGAATCTATGCTCTCTTAGTTTAACACACCATTATCCCCTGTCCTATTGCTCCAGACCCTACTGAAAAGTCTGTCTTCATCTTTCTTACAAGCCTCTTTCAGGTTCTGGAAGGGTGCAGTGAGGTCTCCCTGGATCCTTCTTTTGCCCTGGCTGAACAACCCCAATTCTCTCTAAAATCAGATACAATTCACAATAGAACTTTTAAATCTCAATTTCAGGGTCTTCAGTGACATATGAAAGTTTTAATAGAAGCCAGTTAAGCTCCTCTGGTGTTTTTTTTATTTCCTTAACTATGATAGGCCTGCAGTATAATAAGACAATAGGAAATAATTTACAGTTTTAGTCTAGCCTGCTCAAAATATTCTGTTCCAAAAAGAATCAATTTATTGGCACTGATCAAGTTTCTTTTTTTTAGAGCCGTGCACTTTATCAAAAACTGAAATGGAGAAAAATAATGTGCTGCTGCAAGCATTCTATGCAGACCAAGTTTACTTTTACCACGGGGATTATGTTGGATTTTACTGCAAACAGAACCATTTTGGAGCAGAATCTGGCACAACTTTATTTCAAGTACAGTGTAATAACGGACAGCTGGCATATCCAAGGTGTGTTGAAAGAGGAAAGCAAGTATGGACTTGAGGAAAACCTGTAGGAAAGGTATGTACCTGTTCTTTATTTCTTATTAACAGGTGCATTAGGGTGGCCTCGTGTTCTCCAGGTCACTCCACTCAGTTCTGGGAAATGAGTGCTGAGTCTGAGCTGGAGGGGGACAGAAGGGAAAGGCCTTTGTGGGATGAGGATGAGCAGTGCAGCACAGGGATGCACTATTGGCATACACATGGAGGAAGCTGGAGGAAAGAGTTGTACATCTTAACAGCAATCATGTCTCCCCAGGTAAAGAGCCTTGGAAGGACTGAGCTTGAGGAACAACAGAAAACAGCAAGTATAAAAAAAGTTTTTAAGGGATCTGTAAAACTACTTAAAAAGTATACAAATTTACTGAGAAGTTAATAATTATTTTAAGAATATTAAAATCCAAGTACTTAGTATGATTTCCTATGACACTTAAATACTGAATTCTTAAGGTTCTGCCTGAGAACAAGTGTGTCTACATCTCTGAAGAAAATCCAGGAATATGGACAATGTTTGCTTTGCATCCATTTTAGTCTGTTTTAATAAAAAAGCCACTCTAAGGGTGTCTCCTGTCTTTTATGTCTCATCTGTCTGTGAAATCATGGCATGTATGGTGCTCTGTATGGATTTCCAAGGGTTACATGAATGAATAAGACAGAAAAAGAAATGAAAGCATTCAGGAATAGAGAAATTCTGCTTATTTAGTCAAAACCCAGTCGACCAAGAGGTAGAAAAAAAGGTTGATAAAAATACTTTACACAATGTATATAACAGCAATAACCTTCCTCTTACAGAGCAAACAGAGGCAAATGGAGCAAAAGGGACTAAAAGGCCCTTGCTAGAACAGCTGTTGGAAACAGAATTCATTTACCCCCATCACTTCCTCTGGATGTGCACAAAACCCTGGCTGTGACTGTGAGCACAGGACAGAACAGTTCAACAAGATGAACTCTGAGGCAAAGAATGCATCAAATACTCGACCTTCATGTGGGGCTGCTGCCACTAACTCACCTACCTGTTTTAGTGACATGCCACATCTTCTTATTGATTGTTTTAATCCTAGTGTACCTTATGTCCCTTGTAAGTGCCACTCTGATCTTCCTCTTTTCTAACATTATCCATACATGCCACATCAATGCCATGGACAGCTCATCTTGGAGCCTGTTTATGCCTCAATCCCCTGTACATTGATTTCTGCTTCAGAGATCTCTGTGAAGTCTCTGATGAGATAAGCCAGTCCAGTTAGATGTGGTTTTCCTCCTGAAGATGAGAACTGAAGACTATTGAGCTTGCAGGATTCTATGCTTCAAGACCTCTAAGCTTTTCTGGACTCATATGACTCCCACACACTCTCATCTCCTCTTCTCCTAAATAAGTCAAAGTCTGCTCACCTAAGGTGTATGATTTGTACTCTGGTACCTGTTTTTTTCTCTCCCTTCTGAAGCAGGGAGTGCATTAGCACATGGCTACCACAGCCAGGCTGCCACTGATTTCCACAAGCACTTTCTCCTTGTTTGGGAAGGGCAGATGGGGCAGCACAGACTGCTCCATCCAGGACCTGGACCAGGAACTAGTCCCCACTTTCACCTAGATATCCCAATTACTTACACCCCAACATCTTGCCTTTGCAGGCAAGATCTGGCTCAAGTCCCCCCAGAAGAACTGGTTCTGGCTAGAGACTTCCTCAAGCTGTTCAAAGGAGACTCCACTTACTTGTTCTTTCTGCTCAGGCACTCAGGACACTCACCCCAGGCTCATTTCCAAGCAAGAGCATGGAGAAGAAGGTAGGAATAGACAAGGCCAAACACACTTTGTGTGCTGATAATCAAATTACCTGTCAGCTTTAATTCTTGTCTCAGTATGCCATCAAAGCCAGCTTGTTTTCAGGACACAATTGTTAATAAAAATAACAGTGAGATCAGTATAGAATGGATAAAATGCAAGCACAACCCTTTGGCTGCATAAAATGTAAATACATTTACAAAACTAGATCTGATGTGGATAATATGCAAACACAACCATCCAGTACTAAAACCAAGAACAAATTCCAAGACAGAAGCTTGGCTAAGCTGCAAAGCACAGAAAAATGGGGAAGACCAGGAAACATTGAGCTCAGATTACTGGGTTTCTTGAGGGCTCTTCCGTTTCCACAGCTGGGCTCCCTCCTGTCATTTCCATTTACCCCCACCATGATGATGCTGTGTAAAGAGGAAAAAAGGGGAAAAAGACATGAATCCAAATCCTGACAGACCCCAAGGGCTCCTCAGAGCAGTGAGCAGGCAATATCAGCAGAACTGCCTCCTACAACCCCCGCCCCATGCCTTTGGCAGCAAGCTCTTACGTTCACACTGAGGATATGTAATCACTCCATTCATGCACTGTGCTCTGAAGGTCTCTCTCGGGGAACCCTGCTGGAACCCATTCTTGCACTCAAACACAATGGAGTCCCCTGAGTGATAGTATCTGCTTGGTGAGCTGCGTGAGTGCAACCGAATGTTGTTACTGTTCATGGTTTTCCAATCCAAGAAACAGTTTCCTGCAAAAAAAACCTTCTGGTGTTAGCCTGTTGTAGAGAGCCTGGTGCAGGAATGGCTAGAAGAGAAAGGCCATAGTCAGATCAACTTGGTGAGGCTAGCAAAGTAAGCCTCAGTCTCAAGGATACAGTGTCCTTGAGATAAGGAAGGCACGCAGAATTGAGAAAAACATGAATGCCGAAGTGCTTAGCTAAGCAGCACATCTAGACCAATGAGGAGCTAAGATTTTGCACTATGCATGAGCTAATTAAGCACTGTATTTAATCGCCACTCTGCGTATCAATAAACGAGACTTTGCTGATGACCATATGGTGTCCGCGTCTCCCTTCTCCGACAGCCTGTAGATCTCACACTGGACAACTGATGCTCTGTTGGCACCGAGTGCCCCAAGTGCCCTTTCCCCAGCAGTCTCCCCAGCTCAGGTGTGCTGGGCCATGAATTCTTGGGGGCACTACCCCTCCATTCCTGCAGCTTCCAGAAAGCTCCCACACCCTGGCTCAGGGCCGGGAAAGGCAAGGGCTTTCTGCTTCCCTCCAGCACTGAAAATACAACAACAGAGCAGCAAAGCTGAAGAGGGGATGACTTACTTCCTGGTGTGCACCGTGGGTATTCCAGTGTCCCCTCCACACACTGTGCTCTGAAGCTAGAGGAACTTGTGTTTTGCAAATATCCCGGTTTACAACGGAATTCAATATAGTCACCCGATGTGGAGTACAGCTTGCTTTGTGCAACCCATTTCAGCTCAATATTGTTTCTGTCCATATCTTCTTCTGATGCCGTACAGGCCACTTGAAAAATCAAGAGAAGAATCTCAGCGCTTCATAGAGACATACCACATGTAACTGTTATGGCCCTAGAGCCTACAGAAGTTCTTCACATAAAAAAATGCTTCCGAGTATGTGCTCTGAACCTCTGTTACTTGCAACAGAAAAGACATTCTCACATCCAAGCTAAAGGGAAAAAAAAAAAAAGCCCTGGGAGAAGTCTTGTCACAGGGACAGTCAGGGCACGAATGAAGCACAGGTGGGGAAGACACCAGGCACGAATGAACTTCCCCATATATTTTTTGAGATTCCTCCTTCCCTTCTGCTCAGTACTTCTCTAAATTTGTTTTGTCATCCTGGAGGCACCCTTGGCTTTGCCCAGGTTTGCCACTCATGCAGACCCATCCTCCCAGCTCACAGCCTGCTGGGTGGAGCTGTGTCCCCAGCCCGAGAGCACTCAGGAGCTCTGCACAAGTAATGGAGATCCCCTCACAGGGACGGTTCGGCCACCTCCCCTCCTCGTGCACCTCTTGGCAGCAGAGGGGACTACACAAGCTGAATTTAAGAAGAAATTTCTTTGGGACAAATAGGAGGACTCACTGCCTTTCTGCCCTGCCAGCATTGTGGCCCCAGCACCAGTGCTGCCCTCGGGGTCTGAGAAGAAGACAAGAGTAGCAGTAACAGAGCCTTTGGCCCCCCAGCACATGCTTCAACCTACCCAGGCAAACTGGGGGGCTTGTCCACTGCTCATTAAGACAGGTGATTGTTGGAGATCCTTTTAAGATATAGAAATCCGGGCATTTGTATTCCACAGTATCACCTTGTTGATATTCTTGCATGGGGAAGACAAGAAGCTCTCCACTTTGAATAACTGGAGGTGTGCCACATCTTCCAGCTTGTCCTGAAAGAAATTTTCCAATCAGAGAGGAAGTTTGACTGCAGAGAAGGTCTGGTCAGAAATCCCACCCACACTATGTTGGCACTACTCAGAGAAGTGGAGGAAAACAGAGAGGAAACAAAACTGCTGGCAGGACTAAGAGTTTCTCATTTCTCCAATGTTCAGGCTCACAATTGCCAGCTAACCTCATCTGGGCACTGCTTAAGTGCTTGTAGTTGTCTGCAGGATTTCATCTTGTCCTGCATAAGGTGTGGCACTTGGCCCTCTTGAGTGAAGCCACCTGGGTCACTCAACTTGGTAAACTCATCCCATCTGAACAGAGACCTGCGAAAATGGCCTTGTCCTGACTGTGCCAGAGCCAGAGCTGTGCACCATGAGGGCACTGAGCTGCTAAATTACAATGAGGCAGCTTTATGATGCTATCTCTGACAGGAGGCTGGATAGAGAGAGAAAGAGAAATTACCTTTGCATTTTGGTAGCTCTGTCCAGGTCCCATTCTGGCACACTACAGTGGAATTCCCAGTCATCTTAAAATTTTTCCAGCACTGATACTCTGCACTCTCCCCAGGGACATACCTGGACTTTTTAATACCTTTAATTCCACCACCAGCAATTTCTGGAGGAGGTTCACATGTCACATCTGAAAAGAGACATTGCTGCAGTCACCTGTGCAGATTTTAAGATACTCATCTATACAACCAGAAGTGAAAGGAATTAGCCTTGTTACAATTTCTGTACAGATTTTCTGCCTCAGGTGGGTCACAGGAGTTCACCATGGGGAAAGCAATGAGGTATGGAAATGTCAGCAGAACACCGGGACTCTCAGGAAACGGCAGGGTCAATAGGAGTTTCTAGAAAAAGCCAGTGTTTCTCTACTTATGCACAAGAGCCACACCAGCCTTGTCTCTTGTCTCTCAGGGGAACCCTGGCCTTCCTGGAAACCACAGTGGTAGCAGCCAAACTGATTCCCTGCTGAAGTGCAGACCTCTGGAGGGCTGGTGGTGCCGGAGGAGCTTGTCAGCCTGTGCTGCTGGGAAAGCACAGCCAGCTCCACAGAGCTGTGCTCACCCTGCAGACACAGACTGGGACGGGGACTCTGGAGCACAGCTCCTGAACGTTCCTTGTCACAGGAACAATCTTTCCACTTCCATGGCCCTAGGAGATCTTACATGGTTTAGATCTGGCTCTCTGCTGGGGTCTGCATTGGTCAGAGTGGAGCACTGCAGAAGAAGAGCTGCTTCTCTAACCTACAACTGCTTCCATTCAGCTTTGAACATAAGAGAGAAGCCTTTTTGTGTCTGTCCACTGAAAGTCACTGAAGTGGTGGACACTGGGGAAATACCAACAGTATACAGGAGAATGACAGAGGAGCACATTTTAGGCCCTGCTGCTTCGGAACGTTTTTGCTATTGATGGAAATATTCCCAGTATCTCTAGAAGCATAAAGTTTAATTAAAGTGCTGTGCAAGGAAGCAATAGTAAGCTCAAAGTTGGGGTAGCCAAAGAAAACAAGTAAAAAAGGCAAAGTCTTTAGAGTATTTGGGTAGAGAGCTGGTTGTTTCCATGCTAACAGGCAAGGGGAAAGCACAGATTCCTACCTCTGCAAACTGGTGCTTCTGACCATTGACCACTTGAACAAAAGACGTAACTTCTATCTGCCATCTGAAAATTGCTTTCACACTGATAGTACACTCTGTCCTCAGGCATATACCTGTCCTGAAGAGGGTTTACAATGTACCCATTGGGGATCTCGGGCGCGGCTCCACAGGTGACATCTGCAAAGAGAGGAGTGTGCAGTGAGAGACAGAAGACTCACACAACACAGCATTCGAGAGCTCCTGGGGAGCAAAAGCACTTTAAGTGATGCACATAATTTTCTACAGGTAGAAAAAGAAGGTTTATTCTGATATATTACATGGCTCATTCTGCAATGCTTCAGCACTCAGTATTGTTTGCCTAAAGTAACTAAAAAGAGAGACCAGCCAGCTGTGCTGCACAGCATCATGTGCCACCAGTTTGGAGAGTGACATGATTTATTTACTATTTGAAGGTTCTGTCAGCAACTGACATACTTAGTGATGTGAAACTAAGATCCATTACCCTACAGTTATCTGCTCCTTTGCAGTCAGCACGCATCCCTCCATGTCTGCCTGTTTGATTTCAACAGAGAGACAGGATTCAGCTACCAGCTCCAGCCCACAGGAAGATGATTGCTTTGCTGATCTACCCTGCTTGTTGTTTCCCAGAAGCCAGGAAAATAGGTATGGTAGCAGCCCATTCAAAGCAAGTCACCTGTTGGTTCTATTGACCTGACCCACCTGCATGCCCAAGTAAAAATTATTTTAATTCACAACATGAAATGCTAAGAAGAATCATGGATTACTTAGAAGTAGAACCAACACCTTCACAGAAGGGTTGTGCTGTCCAATTTCCCTTTCTGCAGATAATTTCAGGGGGACCAGAAATCAGGAACCCTCGATCACACTGGTAGCGAATTGTTTCACCAGGCTCATAAAATGCCTTCCTTCTGCCTTCAAATTGAGCATTGGTAACTTCCGGAACACTTCCACATGACATTTCTGAAAAGGTAACAGAAATCTGATGCTCGAGTTACTGTGATACACACTGAAGAAGTGTACTTTTTCCATCATACAGGTGCTTTAGAGAGCTGTTTCTAACATCAGTATAGTCATCTGCTGACAGTGGATTATATAATTATACTTCATAACTGTATAAAAGGTAGCATACAGAAGATTAGGTAAGTCATTCCCTCAAATATACAGACTTCAGCTGCCGAAATACTTCAATTCTTTTGCTAAACATGCCAGAAAGTTTCACTTAAGGTTTTTGTCCCTTGCTACACTGATGTGATTTCCATCCCTGAAGCACCACAGCAACTTCTAGTCACCAGTGGACTCTGTAGAAAAGAGATCCTTGGATGAGGACGATATGCCTAGGACTCATCTGGCACAGATATGAACTGAAAAAAGACTACAAGAATATGAAGGAATATTTAAAAATTAATTTAAAATTTTCTGAATGCAGCTGCATTCAGAAAGTCAGTTTTGCATCCAAACAGGATTGTTCTGAAGACATTCATGATGGAAGAGAAGATTCCACAGCAAAATATGGAGTGGAAAAATACACTTTTACTGATCAACCTCCAGTTTAAAATTCTTTCCTTTCATCGTTAAATGCACTTCAAAAAAAGTAATTTTTTATATTACCCAAGCATGAAGGAGCTTCAGTCCATTTTCCCATAGAGCAATTTGTCTCTGTTGGTCCATTTAACATGTATCCAGAACGAGAAACATACTTAAATCTAGCACCAGGCAGATAAATCGTTTTCCCTTCTCTTTCAATTTTTAAGTGTGGACTTTCCAGCCTGGGAGCATCAGCACATTCTACAGACTGTGGTGGCAAACATGGTCTTTCTAAAAACGCAGACAACAGAGATAAACAATAATGCAAGACAATCAATATTGCAACTGTAACTAAGTAATAAATAATTTACAGAATACTATTTAAGGCCCCCAGTCAAAACTGAGACGTTGTTATGCAATATACTAAACAAAAAGATAAGCACACAGCTCTGCAAATTGTATATACCATCTCAGGTAAGTCTGTAAATGAAAAGACTATAGTTGTTTGCAACCTTTTTAGCAACTTATGTTCTATTGCTTTCCTGCAGTTCCCTGCTCGTGGTTATTTTAAACAGCAGCCTCCTGCTCATGATGACTGCAAATGAGTAACATAGATATTCATAACAAAATGATGGAAAAGAAATATGCCAGTACTGACCCACACAGTGAGGTGGTGATTGCCATTTCCCTTCTGTACAGGTTATTTCCTTTGTACCAACGAGCTGGAAACCGTCAAGACATGAATAAGCTGCTTTACTCCCATTCCTGTAGTTTCTTCCTACTGTTGTCTGCCGAGCACCAGACACCTGAGGTGGAGGTGGGCACATACTCTCCTCAGCTAAGGACACATATTCATGTTACAATAGAACAAAGAGAAAGTGTAGCAGTTCAGCAGAGATTACAACACAACCAAGACAACACCGGTGCTAGATAACTCCAATAGCTATCTTAAGCTTTAATTAATACTATGATCATTTTGTTCTGCTTCAGAAACACCAGAGCTGCCTTCAGGTGCTCATATGCTTTCAGAGTCATAGAAAAGACAGTCACAGTTGTCTACACCAAGCTAAGAGGGAGTTTCTTGCAGTCCTGCCCTTCTTTCTCACACAGCTGCAAACTCTCATGTGCTTTTCCTGTTCCTCTCTCTATAATGAACTATTTATTTTAGGAAAACTGAACCAACATCTGGAGTTCTTTCTTCAGACTAAGCTGATAGAGCTAAATGAGAAATCTAAAAGAAAAGAAAAGAAATAGGCTAAAGTTTTTCCACTCCAGGAATGGAGGACTATTTGTGCCAAAGGAAAGTAAAGGAGAGAATAAGGTAGATCTAGGACAGAGATCTGAGGAGTCTTCCAGAGCCTGGTTTCTTGCTTCTAGTGGTTCCAGAAAACTGAAGTAGGGACAGTGATTGCCATACTTCTCCCACTTCCAGGCATCATTTCCCATAAATCTAGTATAAACAAAGAGAGGAATGAGGCAATGGCTGTTTTATAATCACACTTTCTACAGACAATATCCTGCTCTGCCATGCATAAAGGCAGCCCTAAAGACGTTGACCTCTGGTGTGTGTGTGTGTTACATATGGGCAGCCTCTTCTGGGTCTGTGGTTTTTCACTGGCCAACTCAGCTTTTTTCTTATAGTTTCACTAGGAAGCAATTGGAAAAATGGAGGAAAAAACAGAATAGAAAAACTTTGAAGGTTTAGAGGAAATAAAGGAACTTTGGTTGGAGCTTGAACTATGTGCTCTCTGTTTTGCATCAGAGTAAAGCCCTTTTGAAGAACTGAGCTTAAAATTATCATTGCTCTTTTCTCACATCAGAAGTGCCAATGGCAACCATTCCAATTGTCAGAGTGGAAAGCATTAAGTCTGCCTTACTAAAGTGGTGCATCTCTAAACCTACTTAACTGCTCAAATGATGGCCACAACTACCTTTTAGCATATGATCAAGTAAATATTTCTATTTCAGCCTAGTGATACAATGCTAAGACTCCTTAATAATGAACATGTATCATGCCTGCATCAAAAGAAATGTTGCAAATGTAAAAACACACCTGTACATGCAATCTCTGGTGTCCATCTCCCAGACACACAAGTTGCCTGTTTAACATTTTCATCAGTTAATGTACACACGTAATGTATAACTTTATGGAACCCAGTCTTCCTTCTTGACATGGCATACTGGCCAGAGCGCACCAGCTTAACATCCTCTGGAACTACACATCGAGGGGATGCATCTGAAAAAAAAAAAAAAAATCAAAAAAAAGAGCTTTAAAAACAGATTTAGATCTGACATATACTGATGAAAATATCATCAGCTGACAGAAGTTTCACGTTAATTTGAGGAAGAACTTTACTGGGTGGGTGCTTGAGCAGGGAGGCTGGACCAGGTGACCCACGTGGTCCCTTCATTCTGTGACTCTGTGAGAAGGACTAATCCACATAAAAGTGGTTAGGCTGGGATAAGCCTAACACATTGTGGCTATTAACATTACTTTAAATTCCTTTTAATAATTGACTTTAACTGCTGGGCATGTGTCTATTTCCTTCCCTTTACAAAGCTATAGGTGCAGACATGAAGGACATGCTTCCATTTAAAAGGAGCAAATTAAAACACCTTAGTTTTGATGCATGAAACTACAGCATATCTGGCTACATACTGATGGCTGAAGTCCTTCAAATTTTGCATACAACTATGCTACACTCACATCTCAAATATTATGGAAACAGATTACCAGCACAAACAGGTAAAGGCTTCCATTCTCCATTAAGACATTTTATTTTCATTTCCTCAGTATTGTCAGAGCCTGGTTTACATCCACAAGTTACTTCATCCCCATGTGAATACTGGCTCTGGTCTGCCTCATACAGAACAATGTTCGGGATAGAGGAAGGTGATTCACACGGTGTTCTGTCTTCTGTTGAACAGAGCAGAAGTATTCCACAATAATATAGGAATCACATGTCAATAGCTGAAAAAAGCTTAAATAAAAATAACTGTATCTGCATTTGGTAAACCAAGCCTACACTCAAGAATTGTAGCAACTAAATTTCAGCACAGCTGGAGTAGGTATATCTTTTAGCCAGTTTGCTAAATTGCTCTCCTGTCATTTCCCTTCTTTTTCAAACACTGGCATGATCCTCAGGTAGTTTCGTGGACAGTACTTTCCCAAAGTGTTGGTACGTAAACCATAAAGAGTAAGGAAGATTTCAATTAATTCAAGTCACCTGAATCACTGATTCTGATCAGTCAAAATTAAAATTGATCATACACCTGCACATTCATAATGTGCCCTTTCAGTTAGAATTATTACAAGAACTGAAACCCACTGTAAGGTCTCAGAGGACTGTAGAGCTGTCACCTCTGCAGATGTTGTCTGTGAGAACAGCAGCTCCTGCTTTGGGTTGGCACTGCTGCAGTGGTAATGACAGCACAAGGTAATGCCTTGTAGTGCAACTTTATCTTATTATTTTATTACTTTGAACAGAACATTACATCTGCAAATACGTATTTTTAATTGTGAAAATATCTATGATGCAATAGCCTACAGAGAATTACAGACTTCTCAGAAGTAAGAGCTGTGTAGATTACCAATGCAAGAGGGAGGAGATGACCACTGTCCATCAATACATTCTATTTCCTTTGATCCAACCAACTTAAGTTCGCCATCACATTCATATTGCTTTCTGTCTCCATGCTGGTACTGTTCCACAAAGCCATCAACAATACTTCCATTGGTAATCTCAGGGGGAGGTCCACAGCCTCTGACACTCGCTGAAATCAAGAGATCAAATCTGTACTCTGAACTCAGTACTTTCACCACAGTTATATGTTAAGTGCAACATAAAACAAAATAATTTAAAGTGAAGAAAAATCAGTGGAACGGGTTAAACAGGTAATTGATTTATGCCTTTGAATATCTGGATTCATGTTGGGCTGAAGATCACAGACAGATACATGTGACCTAGTGTCCTGGTTTAGGGACATCATAAGGTTACCCTCAGACACCTAGGCTCACTTTTGTCTCTCACTTCCATGCACTGTTCAACACCTGCTCTGAGAAAAGTGGTTGATGAAACCAACCCAGTTTTAAGGAAAATTGACAATTCTGCAAGGAATAACCTATGTCCTGAAAGCCAGCAAAAAAAAAAAAAAAAAAAAAAAAAAAAAAAAAAAAAAAAAAAAAAGAAAAAATATACACATACACACAGAGTCTATTAAAGGAATTCACTTTTGATGCAGTGAGAGGAACCCCTATTAAGGGAGCTTAAAATATTCCCAAGCTAAAGAACTAAATATATGAAATACACTTGCTTTTAAATGCAAAAGAGTGTGAGCAAAAAGAAGGATGGCGGAGTAAAAGTCACCAAAAAAGCTGATTGAGTGGGAAGAAAGGGAGGTCCCTTTCTTCTTTCAAGCTTTGTGAAAACCTATGCACCTCATGAGAGGGCTCAGCATCAGCACAAGAAGCTCTTCTCAGACACCAGAAAGTTTTTTCTAAGCTGAAAAGAATGCCAAGTACAGGGGTACATATTTTTCCTTCTGCATGAATGTGCTCATTCTACTATAGGAAACAAAGAATTTGACAGGAAAATCCTTCACTGGGTTTCTTTTATTTGGGTCCAACTCCGTGTCATCTCCAAAACCATTTTTTCTTTCAATTTCACGTGATCACAAAAAAAGAGCACAGGATGCAATATCTCATGGGTATCAATATTAGGCAAAGGCAAAACTAGGACCTTTGGAATATAGCAAGAGAGGACACTACTCAAATTAATCATTGCCATACTGCACATTATTTATACAGTTTTGAACAGTAAAATTTTTTTCAAACTTAAATAACTTGATTAATATTTTATGCAAGCCATTTACTATTTCAGTTTCTGTATTGCAGAAGACTTACCTTGACACACTGGTGGTGATGGAAACCATCCAAAGCGGTAGCACTGAGTAGAGGCAGGTCCCACCCTTATGTGGTTTTTTGCACAGGTAAATTTTACAACAGCCCCACTGAGGTATTTACCCTCTTTAGGAGAGAAATCTCCGTTTCTCAATGGAAGAAGTGCACATTTTATTTCTATGGAGAAAAAATATTTTAACTTATAGTGGACAACCTACAGAAAGTACATGAAATGCTACTGGTTAGAACAAAACCAAAAAAAGGCTTAAAAAAAAAAAAGGTTCACTGAGTGTATACAGAGAGTGACACTGATTAGTAAACACAAAAATATTCACCATGACACTGGGGTGCTGGACTCCATTCTCCGTTTTTGCCACACACTGTGATATCAGTTGGCATGTTATTTGCAGTTTTGTATCCTTCCAAACATGAATACTCAATTTTATCTTCAGGCATGAACACAGTTTTGTTTGTGTGGTGAATCGAAATGTGCCCTGGTGCTTGACATGATTCTGAAGCATAAAACAAAGGGTATTTAGTTATCCAGAAACACTGCCCTTTGGAAGCATCATCCCTGTAGGTATATTTGAAACATCAATAATTCTGCATTGTCAGAACATTATTCTAGAATGTGCAGCATATTCCCATATTATCTATTGCATTAATCTTCCAAAAATTGTCTAGAAGTAATATTTAGGATAAATATTTCTTCTTTAGATTCAATTATTTCCTTTTCCTACATATTATCATTATCATCATTATTATTAATTTAGGTGTCATAGCAAATGGTTCATACTGCTGTTCCTATGATCAGTTGAGAGTTAGAAAAAAGCCACAAAATCCTAGGTAAAGGCAGTCTGAAATAAAAGGACAAGATAAAATAGCAGCTAAAGTTGGTCAACATTATGACCAACATATAACAATACAAGATTAAGTCTCTTACTGTACTATACCTGTGTTCAGGAGAGGAAGGAACTTTGAAATAATGAATCTTATTTGTCTCTAGTTTAATCCCATTTAAATAAAGTTCTGATTGGCAGAATGCCTCGGTTCACAGATGTTGCTCCATAAACTGGGATAAATTTGGCCAATGTACCTTGTACAAGCTAAGAATCACTGAAGAGGTTAGTGATTACCATTAACTCAGTGCTAAAGAGACCCCAAAAGATCCTTTACATTTTCTCTCTGTTTCTTGGAGCCTGAGAGAGGTTAATCTCTGGAGGATCAGCCATTATCTGAGTATCTCTCTGCCCAGTAAGAAACCTCTACAAATCAAGGTGACAAATCTCTGAGGCCACAGGACACACTGGTGACAATGAGAGGGAGCTCTGAAATCTTTAGCTACTCACTGATGCACTTTGGAGGTGGAGTCCAGCCACTCCCTTGGCACTGTGTGTGTCCTGTTTCTTGTCCTTCTGGAGTCACAAAGCCAGTGTAACATGTGTATGAGATCTTCTGTTTTAAATAGAATATTGAACTCTCCGAGTTCAAATAGCCATTCTCTAAAGTTATAGTCTGGCATTTTTCTGAAAGAGAGAGACAAGATTTCTTCCAAGTAAAGTACTGCTAAACTACTGTGCATAAACATCACAGCAGAAGGATAAAAACAGAAGCAGCAGTAGGATTTAGAAAATTGTTTTATACATAGTCAATTGAATACATTTTTAATACATAATGCTTAATGTTATTTAAATGGATGGAAGCCTTATATTCTGAGAGAAAACTTTTGTAGTATGTTAAATTCTTTACTGCTAAATCATTCTATTAAGGACAGTCTTCATTTTCAGAAATCACTGCTACAACAAATAGTTTTAGATAGAAACCTCACCAAAATACAAGCACACTCACTTTCACGGGTACATCTCGGAGGAGGTGCCCAGCCATTCCTTGTGCACGTGATTTCTTCATGGTGAGCTTCGTAGCCCTTGTAGCAGACATAGCTGACTTTTTCACCTTCCCTGTAAAAATCGTCCAAGCCACGGCGTGGGACATAACCATTTTCCATCCCTCTGATGGAACATTTTTCTAAAGAAGGAAGGAAAGTACATTTAAACACATAAGTTTCTACAGCAAGAAGTGAGGGAAATTAATCTTTAAGAACTATTACTAACACACAGGCCTCCAAGCACCTTTCTGTAGCCTTGTATGGCAAAAAGATACTTGTGTGCAAATTTGAATGAAAGCATGTTTTGTTTCAGTGCCTTGTGATTAATTGTCCAGAGGAACAAAAGTGGAAGTTACTGCATAAAGTGATATGAGGTGGCCTAGTAACCAAAATCTCATACTTATTGTTCACAAGCAAACTTGGCTCGCTTCAGTGCTTCTCACATCAGTATGCTCTGGTACATCTCTAAAATGTTGATGTATGCCCAGAGAGAACTCCAGCAAATTTTATCATCTCTGTGGAAGTGCAGTAGCCTCTCAAACCAGCTCTAGAGATTTTAGCAGCAGTTTAGCACACTGGTTCTAAGGCCTCCTGTCCCCAAGAGCCCAGACATAAGGCAGATGGCTAAAGTAGTGTTATATTGTGTTATCTGAGTGCCTGCTCCTTTCCTTCAGGAAGGGCTTCACTCATTTCCTGCACTGAGCACCACTCCACTGAGGGCAGTAAGGAAAGAGCAACCTTTTGTAATCCACTTTTGTGCCCTACCAGTAGGTAGGAACTTTGCTGTTGACTGAAGATGTGTGAGAGGAGGCCTCATCTCGCTGTTTTAGATTAATTTTAAGTGTAATTAATTTTAAATCTGAGTCAGTGTACGTGGTTTTCTTGCTGTTACCAAGATCAATTTCAGCTTATTGCAAAAGTGTGACACCTTTTCAGCTCTAAAAGTTTTCCAAAGGGACGAGGCAATGCTTCTCAGAGAAGATGAAGACTAAGTGCCAAAGTGCCCAAGCCACTGAGTAGAGTAGAAACTCTGTTCGTGTGTGCAGCTGTGGTGCAGATGAAAGTATGTGCTTGCATGTTACCCAGAAGCCAGAGAAGAGGAAGGTTTACTATATATTTATTACTCTAATGAATATTTTCAAGAGTAAACCATCTTCAAAATCCAAAAGCATAATTTCAGGCTGCCCCCACTGACAGTTTGTGCTCTGCAGATAGGGAGACAGTCTGTGTGCAGTTCCAGGGCTCAACTAAAGCAGTTTGACTTTCAGAAACTGTTTCATTTTGTGTTCCATCACAACAAGTTCTGCTGCACAGACCTTTGATTGAACCAGACTGAATTAAACCAGAATTAAGTATATAGTAGAAATGTACTTACTCAGGCATTTTGGCTGTGGAAACCAGCCCATTTCAGAACAGGTACTTCGAACCCAGGTAGCTCCACTGGGGGTTGTATAGCCATCGAGGCAGTAGTAGTCTATAGTCTCTCCAAATCTTCTTGGGAAGTAATAATGTTTGTAATTCTCATATGAACCACTTAACTTGCCATGTTCTATAACTGGGTAGTCACATGGTTTCCCTTGAAACACAATGTAACAGCAACAATATCAACACATGCATGATAAAAAGCTCAGGGCACAATTCAAATTCGGCTTCATCATCTGAGTGTTTTGAGAAATGGACAGAACCAGGACTGCACACCCTGGCAGATCCTAAGGAGTGCAGAAACAATTGTGCTCTACTGGGGTCTTTGCCAGTGCCTATATCTGTGCTACTTCCCTCAATTCCATTGCAACCGACAGAAATCCAGCCAGCATTCTCAGCAGACTCCCGAGGATGATTCATGAGACCAAAGGTTAGTATTCATTGTACAGTGAAATGACACTGTAGAGGGTCTTGATTAAATTTACTATTCTGACCATAAAGGGAGCCCAGTCATCTGGCTCAGATATAGAAACTGATCTGTGAACTCTTAAAATTGAGATGACACCTGCCATCTCCATTTATAGTTTTTGGGATCCTGCAGCAAAAGCTCTTCCTCTTCTCATTTTTAAAGCTGCAGCATTTTAATTTTCTCCACTTAGTTCCACAAAACTGACCCTTTCTAGGGACAAGTCCAGGATAAGAGGAGATTCTCAGAAGCTTCCATTCAAGTTTACCCAGGTTCCTCCCAAAATGCTCTGACCCAGAGCCTACATGCCAGGGCAGAGCAGATTACCCACTGGACAGACCATTGAATAAGGAGTGAAGTGGGCTCAGAATGACCGGAATTTTAGAACCCAGCTGATACAGAGAAAACATTAACTCAGATACTAAAAGAGCATGCTTCAGAAATAGCTCAAATAATCTTATCCAAAGGTTTCTTTACAAGGCTGATTTCATCAGGGTTTCTCTCACATTCTAAGTTTTATTTTCAGTGATCAAATATCAAAAGAGTGTTATATCATGAAGCTACCTGCTAATTTATATAATTTTTTATATTGTGCCTACTGGGCAAAACTATCATTGCACTTATGGGAAGTTTAACCCAAGAAAGAACTCATCAACCATCAAGAATACCTTGCTTTGTTATCTGACAGGTTATAAAATGGATAAAATTCAGTGACTGTCATAACACCAAATTACAACACCAAGTAAAAATCTACAGCTGCGATACTACAAGGAAAGCTATCTTCCAGTCATTACCTGTGGTTTAGCTACTTTAAACTCCCCATGTCCTCTAGTCCTGACTGGGATGCTATTCCTCAGATGGAGCACAAACCTTCCTGACAGTGAGCTGACTATAGCACATTTTAACAGATTTTCAAATACAGTAAGAGGTAATATGTGTGTTAATAAACACAATGTAAATCTGGATTATACCATTGTTTTTCTAGGTGATTTTCCTAAACCATCAAATTAACCTTTACAATACAAAGAAAAAAAATAAGCAACTGTCATATCTAATGCTCCTCAAGTTTTGTTCTTAACTTCTTTTTTCTGAGATAATTCCAACAATTCTATGTTATAACTTCATTCATGAGAGCTACTTACGGACACAGGCTGGCTCAGGCACCCAGCCGTTCTTGGTGCATTCAGCTGTGGTACTGCCAGTCATCCCTTTAAAATTATACCCAGCATCACACTGTACTGTGATTCTATTACCCAGTGTGTACTTGTCTCTTTCAGGTGTAAAGATCCCAAAGGAAATTTTTGGAGGAAAGCATGTAATTTCTAAATAAAAACAGGGGAAAAAAAAGAAAAAAAGAAGATGTTTAAATTTATTGCCTAAGTTCTTGCTTTCATGGTATATTGGTCATAACTGCTTAAAATTGCTAGAATTTTATTAAAGAAAAGGTTACATTTCTTCCTCGCTCTTAGAAATGTATGGTTCTGTAAGAGAAGAGTGACACCTGTTACTAATGTCAATTAGAAGATTAAAACTTAATTGCAAAGAGAATGGCTGGAGGAAGAACGGGAGGCCATCAAACTAAACCTGACTAATTTTTTCCCAGATCATTCTGCAGCTGGGTTTGCTGGGCTCATTTATGGACACCATCCCAAAGGAGGGCAGTTGCACTGGCAAGTCCTAACTGCAGAAATAATTACACTTGACTAGGAGCTGATCATTCAAGGGCGGTGTGATTAAGATTAGCGTCCTTCACTGACACTGGAAGTATTTCAACAACTGAAAAAGGTCAAGAATCTTATTCTTAAAAACTCAAGATATCTTTATGCCCAGAGAAGTCTGGGAAACATATTTATAAACCAGAGCCTGTCTTTTGGGGCTTTTTTTTTTTGGTCTTCTTCCAGTTCAGAAAATATCATCAACACTGGGCTGGGAGAGGATGACTGTAAGGTTGTTCCTGCTGTGGAGTGAGGGTGGGTGAATCAGTTTTCATGCATGCCCTGCTGAATCCTCTAGGTCCAGTGATAAGCCCAGTAGGATCCAGAACCACTATCTGAGTACACCCCAAGTACCAGAGCCCAGTGTACCAGTGTCTAGAAGAATGTTTTGTTTGGCACTCCTCAAAAGCAGTATGTTGTAAAACTGTAGGCAATGCATATTAATTAGTATCATTACTAATCTTGAATCACAAAGGTCAAAAATTGAGTGGGCCCTGAGACTGACAACAAGTCTTTATTTCTAAAGGAGTCTTTCTGGAAGAGGTCCCAGGAAGGTGGGTGGTGCATAAAATCCTACAATCTTGCTCTGTTGCCAATATTTTTCTTCCAGTTTCAAGATTTTGGCAATTCCTTGAAGAAAATTCAAGGCACTGATAAATTCCCCAAAATTTCGTCAAACTGTTTCAGTTGGGATATGATGTGCATATTTGGAGATTTAAATACAGCCTTTAAGTGCTGTCATTGAATTAAACTAAAATAAAATCCATGACCCAGAGGGCTGGTGTCAAACACGACTAGCCTCAGGAACTATGGATTGAACATGAACTGCTCAGAAGGCATTTAAGAGTTAAAAAACAATAGGGAGCTTTAGTATTGTAAATATATTAATTTGCAAAGATTCACAACAACATTCTGGTTTTGCTACTGCCCTTCATGGAAAACTCTTATCCAGTTCTTTGGTCCCTTCAGAACTTCATCTTTCCAGTCTCTGAATATTGGATGTGGATGGATTTATTTTGTTATGAATGAATTTATTAACCTCTAAAATTACTTCCAAACCCAACTAAAGTGCAAAACCATTTTAGGCAAGACTGACCAGTGCAATAGGGAGGTGGATTCCATCCCGATTCAGTGCACAGTGCATCTGCTCTGTTACCATATTTGTATCCTTCTTCACAGAAAAACTGCATTATTTCATTTTCCTTGTAAGACTTCTTTGAAGAACTGACATATCCATGTGGAATTTCTGGCACGTCACAGGTAATTTCTGAAATCGGAACAGACAAAAATTCAGGTATTTTTATTTTATTTGCTAAGAATAAATTTCTGTGGTAATAAAATTTAGTTGGGTTTTTTTGGGTTTTGGTTTTTTTCTTTTTTTTTGGGGGGGGGGGGCAGGAGAGCAGTATTAATCTAAATTCACAAAAACTTTCGCATTTGGAAGCTGCTTGGAACTTATTTGAGCACTTAGTTGATTCTGGGTTCCAGGTGGAAAATGTGGTGTAGCACAGCTTCAATTGTAAATTGCTTCATGATACAGATTTCAGGGCTTTGCTTTGGATTTTAATGGATCCAGAATCAAGAGATAAGGTAGAAGACATTCCAAAATAAGAAACTAGGCTAGCTGAAATTTAGGATTTTTTACTTTTCAGATAATTTCTTTGTAATTTCCAGAAAACCTAATGTGCTCTCAGAGCCAGTAGGTTATGAATTAAATTATGACATTAAAAGGAGAAAATAATTACGGTATCTGAAAAATTGACACTAGAATGCTTAATATCTCTAAAAGAACATCAATGTTCCTTGTCAAACCAAAGAAAATCACCAAGATCTTGCAGTTTCCTAGGTCACAGAACAGGACACTAAAGAGCTCCCTTGGCTTCTTTTACTGAATTTACTTTGTGTTTAAAATGAAATATAGCTCATGGAAACTGTCATTTTAAAATGAAATTCACTATATTCTGCCAATGTTACAAGAATAAATGTTTAATTCCACTTCATGCTGTACAAATATAATAAACGGGGATTTCAAAGTGGCAAAATGAAGCACTGGAATTGTGAACAAATCATAAATGTATTTGCCATCCTGACATGTGTATTCTGCTCTTCTAAACACATATTTCATGATCAAATAATGTAGAAATAATCTAAGAAACTTGATGTTCTGAATATTTAAGTGTTTGTTACCACAATCTTCCTGGGATTCATTCTCATATCCTGACAATCCAATCCCATCCATTCTTTTTGCAGAAACTGGGAGGGATAATCCCATCCATCAGTACCAGCTGCAGGAAGGGCAATGTGGGATGGACCGGCTGAAAAGCAGTTTTGCAGAAAAAAAGTTGGTGGTCCTGATGGGCAAGATGAACAGGGGCCAGCAATGGGCCTTTGCAGCAAAGAAAACACCTTGGGCTCCACTGGGAAAAATGCTGCTAGCAGATCAAAAGAGGTGATCCTGCCCCTCTACATCTCTCCAGGTCAGGACTTCCAGTAGAGGAAAGAACAGGGACATGCTGGAGCAGATCCAGTAAGGGACAGGAAGATAATTAAGGAATTGGAAAAACTGACAGATAGAGAGAGGTGTATGAGAGTCTGGAATAAAGAAGGCTTGGGGGAGGAGGGACAGTCGTTTTTACATGTGTAAATTCTTGCTCCAGTGGGGCAGGCTAAAGTAAAGATGATGGAACTGGACCTTTCCCACTGGCCACCAGCCATACAGTGAGAAGCAATGGGCATGAACTGAAATACAGGAAATGCCACTTCTAAGTTTTTACTAAAGAGAGTTGAACCACTGCAGTGGGTTACCCAGAGAAGCTGTGGATCTCCATCCTTGGAGATATCAAAAGCTGACTGAACACGTATAATTGCCCCAGATAATTGCTTTGAGGGACCTTGAGAAGTCCCACACCACCTCACTGATACTGGGGTTCTGTAAAAACTAAACACAAACCTTCCAACTTTTCCAAACACATTATAGTGTGAGGAAAGAAAAACCCAACTTTTTTTTTGTATTCTATATTCCCTAAAAATTAAAATCTTACTCGTTTACTAAACTTGGTTCACACAGGTTCAAAGTTGTTTCTGATTACTTTGGTTAAATCAGCACTGAAGTGGTTGACTCTTATGCAGACATATCAAAGAATTTGACTGCAACCTGGCAAAACATACAGCTTGTAGGAAAAATGTGAAACAAACAGATGGTCTATTATCATTATATTAGTATCCAACACTATTATATTTCTCTTTCTTATCTTACTTTTTCATATATGCAGTGGAGATTATTTACAGACAAACTACACTTAATTGCTATGAAATAAACTGAAAACTTTGTGGCTTCCCATATGGCAACCACAATTTAGGAGTCTGTGAGAACAAAGCTTCTTAATGACACACAGTAAATAGTGTCCTTTTTACCTTGGCACTGAGGCACATCATTACTCCATTTTCCATTAGCAGAGCAAATGACTTCTCGAGGTCCAACAAGCTTGTATTTTGCATTGCATTCAAAATTCACAACCTGGCCAAAGGAATATTCTTGGCCTAGCTCAAATGCACCAGTCATAATTATCCTTCCATTTTCAGGTTCTTGTACAGGTAAACACTTTATCACTGGAAAAACAAAACAAGGAAAAGAAGAAAAAAAAAAAAGTAATTTTGAGGTCTAGTCCATAAAATAAGCTGACACAAAGTTAAAACACAGAGAAATCACTCTAATTTCCTTACACACTTAAAAATACACACTCTAGCTATGTATTCAGATACCATTTGCAGCAAGTATAATACAAAGCCCTAAGCAAAAAGACAGAGTGACATAGGAAGAAGCTTTTAAACCCTCTCTAATCATCTCCTTCTCTGCCCTTGAAGGCTAAAGACAGAGCATCCACTGAATTATATGACCTCACCCAATCTAAATTATCTTAGGATCCTGCATTCTATGGATGGCTAGCTGAGCCTTGACTGACACCATTAAAATTTGCCAAAATCAGTTGACTTTGTTTAGAGTTGTGCCAAACTAAGTTTGCTATGGACAGACATCTGGAACAGTCCTCTACACACTGCCTACAACAGTTCAATTAAATTTTATTAACTAAAATTCTAATTAAGGATATCAGAGCAATCATATTACTGAAGTAAACAAACACAGTGGCAGGCATTAATTAGAGCTCTTGTACCTCCCAATTTTGTACCTGCAGGAAAAAAAAATAATTAACTTATGTCATCAGATATGTCTTATTAAGGGGGGAAATGACAATTAAAGCTCATTCTTAGATGTTTACATGGATATCATTGAGCAGGTACAAAAGGCTTCTGTTTTTTCTACCAAAGCTACTTCTCTCTGACATTTGCCATTTTAAAAGTCATCTGCCTTTTCCATGAGCTCATACTCTGTCTCCTGGGTTCTTCACATTTAGGGCATTCTACAAATTCTTTATTTCAAAGGCAATCATATTTCAATGAAAACTCAACCATGACAGAAATAACTTAGGAGGACTTTGTCTCATACTGGTGAGACATGACAAAAAATGTCGAAAACCCTTGCTCCATATGGAGACACACCTCAATACCTAAGTGCGAGGGGTCTCAAAATTCAGTAGAATAAACACAAAGTATTTAAATCCAAGGAAATATCAAACTACAGACAACAAGCTCTAGTCAAGATATCTACTTTCATTTGTCCTTAGAGACCTTTTTCTAACATCAGATGCTTAACCCAAAGAAAAATGTCACTGCTGCTCATATATGTTAAAATAAAGCAGTAAAAAATTATCCCTGTGAAGAACAGGAACCTTATTTTCATGATCATACAGGTCTGAAACTGGAGAAAATGTTTCTAAAACCATAATCTGAGGCATCCAGTCTATGATGTCTTTATCCCCTTTGCTCTCATTCTTGCTTGAATGTCTTCCACAGTATGCTAATAGGGAGACCTTAACAAAATCTTAATGCTTAGGATTTTCACAAGGATGGAGGAGGAAAGTAGCTAAAAACACATATGCCTTCACACTGGTTTGAAACTCATCATCTCAAATGTTATTTGCAACCATGTTTTGCAGGCAGCTATTCTATCAAGGCTTTTAGGTGAGGCAGAGCTTTAAGCCAGTCTGGAAGTGACAGGACTCCACTTCTTGAAGGGATTTTAACAAAAACTCACTGGGCTAAAAGAGCTGAGCAGTCACTGTAAAAGCTTCACTCCTGCCTAACTTGAATTTAAACATAGGTGAATTAATACTAGTAAAGCAATCACAGACCATTTTATATAGTATCAGATAGAGAATTGAATGTCAAACTCCATTTACCTTCACAGTGAGGGATGTCATTGCTCCATCCATCTGCCTGACACTCACGGTAATTCCTTTGGCTGAGCATCTGGTATCTTACCAAATAAAAAGTAAAAAATGCTAAAATACAGTTTCATACAGAAACAACAGTGATGCTGGTTTTGAAGCAAATGAAGACAGCTTCAGGTGTTCCAGCACAGAATAACCAAAATGTGACAGCACTGGGTAGTTTTTTACCTTAGTTTTCCCTATTTTCTTTCTTTTAATTACATATGGGAAAATATAAATTCAAATCAGAGAGTAGGAAGGAATAAGAAAGAAGGCTTCTTCATTACAGAGATTGTAAGCTTTGGCTTGCTCTATCAAATGCACTGAAATGACAGTGAGGAACTGAAGGGATTAAGGAGAATATTGATTTTGGAACTCTCTTTGTGGAACTCAGGCTAGATTCCAGTAACGTAACAACTACAAAAGCATGGCTAAAGCACTGTACCAAAGCTGATTTGCTTTCCAGGAATAAAGTATCCAGACACAGGCACAATACCATGTATTTGACTTGCTGCAGTTTTCACTGGAGAAGATGGATAGAAGATTTCTTTCAAGCATTCATTGAAGACACGTGAGTGACTCTGCCAGAAATGTCTTCCTTCAAATATTTTTTACAGCACATAAGCAAGCATTAAATATTAGTAAGTTGTATTACTGAGAACAAATCTGTAACTGACAGTATAATTAACACCTTTTGTTAATTCCCATACATTGAATTAAATGAGTATTACCCATCGTTACAACTGTATTCAACTCTGGCACCAAACACAAATTCACTTCCACTGGTAAGTTCAAAGAAACCATACTCAGTGTCTCCAGGATGTCCACAGGGCTTATCTGGTTGGAAAACAAGGGAAAAAGCCTTACTTACACTATACATAGGAAGGTGACAATGAGAAAGACAGCATTTTTCCAGTGATTGTAGTGTAGGTCTTTGAGGGCTTTCAAAAATTCAGAGGTGTTCAGCAGAAGTTTGATTGACCTCTCCTTTTTATCACTGTTTTCACAGATTTCAATGGTAACATGCTGGAGTATGCTTATTTTTAAAAAACAAACAAAACCAACCTACCTACAACAAACCCCCCAAAAACGAATTAGCCTCTTTTATTCCTTTAAAAAGGCTGGACTCATATTCAGTTTTATGACAAATTTATGGCAATTTTCATACAATTTGTGACATAATCTGGTCCAAAACCTCCACTAGAGAATCCATCTGTGATTAGAAATGAAATTTTCTCAATCTCCTGGGGATTGTGCTGAATCAAGTGAGGCCATCTAAAGCCACAGGAGTTATTCTGGTCCTTAGTGCCTGCTGCTCAAAGCTCCCCACAGGACTTTCCTTACGGCCTAATCCTAATTCTTTGCTTTGGATTCCCAAAAGAGTGGCAAAGATGAACACATCCTCCCTCCCACTCATCCCCTTCTGATCTCATAATATGGACTGCAAAATAAACTGCATAGCTGAAACCTATTACCCCTCCTCGGCAGAAATCTTTCCTGATTCTTGTCAAGCAAGGCAATTTAATTCTTGGGGCCTATCAACATCCTCCATTTTTAACAGTAAAGATGTGTTTGGGTAGGCCCTAAACATGCTCCAGTGGGATTCCGAGCAGATGGAAACTCCTGAGCAAGGTTTCTGTCGTCTGTCCTGCCAAGGGACCGTGTTCCTCCCAGCCTCCTCTCTCTCCACGAGCTCCCTGCCGGTGGCAGCAGCTGCTCACTGGGTGGCAGCATTTGCTAAAACATGCCACAAACCACACCAAATTTTGTATATGGTGTTCACTATTGTGCTTTGTATATTGTATTCACCGTGTTCACCGACTACTTACACAACACAAAGTAAAAAAAGCTTTTAGTAATTTATTAATTCTTATTTACTGTATGTATCAATCTCTGAACAACACCCAGGTCTTATAGTCTCAAATCAAATATTTATATCATATTAGCAAAAATTTTGTATGTTAGATACATAAGCATAACCCCTTGTTTCTAAAATTCCTTTGTATTTAAGCTCATTTATTACAGAAAAGAAGTATCTACTGACTAATGATAACAAACTCCAATTTCTTCAGTAATGAATTCTGTATGAAGGTGTGAGATACTTGAAAACTCTCAGCACAGTGTGCTAGAGATAATAAATAGCAGCTCTCATTCGAATTGTGAATTACAGCTTAGAAAGAAAAGGCAGGGAAAAATAATTTCCCACTTTCATAGAACTAGTTGAATAAACTGTCTCTTGACTCGCATTCAGAAGCTAGGTTTGTGCTTTATCCTTCTTAGACTAAAAAAATTTGAAAGCAAGCTTCTAAGAACTTAATAATTGATTTAAATAATGTAAATTGAGTTAATAAGGCTGGCCTAGAATAAAATCTTCTGTAAAGAAAAAAAAAATCCTTGAATCTGGAGAAAACTTAAAAAAAGCTCCATTACACACACATCCTTTTTAATGTGATATTTTAAAGAGTGCAGAAAGAAGTAATTTACAAGCAAAGGTACAACTTCACATTGACGTCACTGGCATGGAATATGGTCTGCCAGATGAAATGTCTGCAGATATTTTGCATAAATACTTACTTCTGCATTCTGCCACTGGGGCCATCTGCTTCCACTCTCCATCAAGGCACTGAAATGCAACTCTTCCAATTTTGATGTATCCAGGCCGACAATTGTATGTTGCTTGAGTCCCATGTGGATAGGGAGGCTTGTCCCATCTTTTAGCAGGTACTTCTTTTACCCTCCTAGGAGGAGGTGATTCACAAGCTAAAAATTTTAAATTAAAACAATAGTGACTGAAGTACATGCTATAAACACCAAAACAATCTTGCAATAGGAAATGTAGCAAGAAATCCTGGGGCCATTTGTGATCAAACCAGCGTGTTTTCTACTGAATCAGCACAAAATAGGAAATCGGCAAAGATCCACATTTTGTAGGAATGTGAATAGAAGGACATAGGAACAGCCAGGACACTGGTGGGTCACGAACTAGATTTTAGTTACAAAGCCTGAGAGGAGATCAGTGCCCTAGTTCTGACTGCAGACACCTCCTACCCTTCCATCTGCAGGAGCTGCTCCTGGCCTGTCCTTCCCCTGCCACAGAGAACAACTCTGCACTCTGGATTTTCCTTTCAAATTATTTTCCTCTCCACCCACCACTACCTTTACTGACATTATTTCACACGTCACTTGATTAAGTTCTGCCAAACTTTCTCTCCAGCCTCAGATCACCTGATGTTCCAAAACTTATTTCCTCTTCTTCCTTACTTACAAGTTCCTTATTACACAATATAATTAATTCTGGGTAGTCACTCTGACCCGTAGCTTCCAAGCATTTTCATTCAGTTTGGGGAGTGGATGGTGGTGTCTGGTTTCTTATCAGCTCAATATTATACAGTCCTTGCCCAAAAGCTCCTTTCTGGGCCTTCTTCAGTGCACATGAAATGCACAGCCAAGTCCATATGAACTGCAACAAATGAGCCTAAATTCATTTTATTAAGACATTCCTCAACAGCTTGAGAATGAGAAAAGTCACACTAAAGAGAAAAGAAGCAAATGTTGGGAAACTCTTAATGAAAGACTAAATGATTTTGTCAGGAAATAATTGCCTAATTTCACTGCTTGGGTGACTGAAATGTACCCATGCTGGAAGCTGAAGCTTCACCCAGAGTAACAGAGTCTGAACAGCTTAGCTAATTAAATGCAATGAACTCTGTTTTCCATCTGAACGTGAAAGGTCAGCATTCATCAGGAATACATAAAGCAAGCTCTGAGGAATAAAGCCTTGGTAAAGGAATGAAATCTCTGTATAGAAAGTAAATGGGAGAAGAAGTGTCCACCAGGGAAGGAAATCCCTTGGTGAGTAGATTCATTACTCAGCAGACACCTGGCACAGATATCCTCTCCCCAGTTTAGCTGTAAGGCCACGGGTTTGGGAAAGCAGCAGTAGTCTCACTGAAACCTTCTTATGGGTTGTCCAGGTGCTGCCTGGAAATAGGACTATGGGAAAAATCTTTGGGATCTTTCCTCATGTGAGGGATGTGGAGTTTAAGCCCACTGAACTGCACTGCAGAGATCACACCACACATTAAGTAGCTGATGTGGTAAAAGGTGCATTTTATCTGCTTACTTTGTGTTAGAAATCCCAAAGTGTGGAAAGTGAGTTTTACTTGAGTTTACAAAGACACACCCTTGAGAACTCACTCGTCGTATTTCAGTCAGGGGAGTACCAGCCAAATTAGAGGCATAATTTTATAAAATTTTTAAAAACTGGAAAAAATATTTGTTGCAAGGAAAAAATAGTATAATTTTAAGTGTTCTGTATGGCATTTTGAAAATATAAAGAAAATAATGTCATTTGTGAGCTCTAATAACTTTAGTTTAGCTGTTTTAAGTAGAAAGAAGAATTAGACAAACTTTGACAATACTGCTGATGTGCTAAAGGAAGAATGTGCCCACACATTCACATTTTTCCCCAATTACTCTGATAAGTATTCTCCCTCGTATGAATAATTACATCTGAATAAAAATTGTTTCTGTGCACTAGAGGGTACTAGGCTACTCTAATAAATGTAGGAGAGACTTTTTTTAGCAAGAAAAGACAGATACAAATTGTAACAACATTTTTTGCAAAATGTAGGAATAAGCAAAATCAAGAGGAATCTTCTAGCTGGTTCTTTCAAATGTGTAAAAATGGTTAGTTTATCCAAAAAGTTCTTTGCAATGGTGAGAAAAAGAATATTTTAAATTAGACCTTTTTGTCTGAATTAGCACTTTCAGTTTGCAAGCTGAGAGCACACACTGAAATCTATAATTTGAAAAATAGGTTATTGAGTACAGTGAGAACTTCTTTATTCCTCCCTCTGAACTGTATCATATTTTTATTGTCTGTTGTGCAGAATGCAGCCTCTTAACTCTTCCTTGCATTAAAAAAATAACCCAAAATGAAAGATAATCTCCTTAGTCTGTTCACCATTACTGAGATGTGCTGGGTCTTGCTGGGTTTTATCTCAACTTTTCCCCACTCCCGCCCTGATGCTAAACTGAGTGTTACCATCAAGTGTCACAGTATGTATATATAAATATATGTGTCTGTGTGTGTGTGTGTGCAGTTTATTAGTGACTTGAGGTGAAGAAATCTACTGGCAGGTTGTACTTCAAAGTTGTATTAATTCCATCGTGCACTCGCCAATACTGGCGGGTTTTATTTCTGTATCAAGCAGCATGCACTGAATGGATACCTTCAAATTCCTTACTGACAGACCAGAAGAGCTGGAATTAACTCATTCAGTCTTTATATGTGACTTGACCTCAGTTAGAAATAGCTCAAGCTGCTTTTTTTTGCCAACAATATGCTGGTAGCAGCTTCTACAAAGTACAAGCAAAATTACAAATCCAGGTACAAGCAGCTTTCAGTCCTTGGGCAAAACCCAGCTCTCAGAGCAATCCTCATAGACTTGCAGCATGAAGCTTAAACAAGAATCCTGCATGACCCATGGTAATAGTTGTTCTGGATAAATCAAATTTTGCTACATTCACGTTTCTTTCCAATCTCCCTGACCTAAAGAAAGCATTGTGAAAACAAAGCGCAAATTCAGGCAAACTTTCATTTCAAATTCCAGGACTTTTCTGCACTTCTTTGCAAATAAATTAGACTATTAGTTGCTTTGAGGCAATATTTATTTTTATTTAATTAAGACAGGACATTCCTTTAATTTTCTGATTTTTCAGTTTTTCAAAGTAAAATCCATTGGATCTTTTGGATTAATAAGGTCTTCATAACTTTCAACTAAACTTAAAACCAGCCTGAACCAAGCAAAGACATACCAGCTCAAAACCACACAGCACTCTGCACAACAGCCTATGCAAAGAAATTCAGACTTAAAGCAAACAAATAACTAAGGATACACTAAATAATATAATCACAAACCAAGAAAAATACATTGAACAGACAAACAGAAAGCATCAGAGGTTTCTGAAAAGATACACAGAACACCAGCAACCTCTTTAAACATGAAAAAGCATACCTGTATATATTTATCTCCTTTCCTAGACTAAAACCAGTCAGTGAATAGATATATTAGAAGCTTTGCAGTCAATGTGGTAATCATTCATCTTCCTCAGATCACCTCACAGGCTATTCCAGACAGAAACAAAATATTTCAGAAATGTGCATTTCTATTTTAATCTACGTTGCTTCCTGGTTTTAGACATTAAAATAATTAGCAAACATAATTAATAGAAAATTAGTTGTGTGGCTCAGTTTATAGTGACATTAACCATTTAAAAAGTTGGCAACAGAGTAATAATTGCAATAGCTATCTAAATAGATAGGTGAAAGTAATCCTATGACAGGACACTAAATACTAGAGGTGCTAGAATGCTGCCAGAAGAAATGTCAATTATTGACAGAAGTTCATGAAAAAACCTACAAAGCCTTTGTATATTGCTTTAGTTACCATCTTCACATGCACTCCAAGACAGGAGTTAGAGCTTACCTCTTTGTGCAGCACAATGCAGCCAACACAAGAGCAGAACTGTGTAGCCCAAGAACGACATTCTAGAGATTCAAAAACCCAGCAAACACATCCAGTATTGTGGCCTACTTTTTTTCATTACTTTGTGTTATTTCCACTCCTTTTTTACTTAACTGGTCCATGGACTGACCTTGCAAAACATTTATACTCTGATTTCAGCAGTCACTTCCCCTAAACCTCTTGCAACACACAAGTGTTTCTTTTTTTTTTAAACCCTCTCTCTAAACCTTGCTAAATGAATAAATAAACAAATGTCTGGCAATTTAGGTCGACACATTCCTTTCCCTGTGGTCTGCTTGTTTTTACATCACATTTTTCCATATTTATCCCTTCCAGGATCATATGAAGTTATGTGTTTTGATACCTAAAAGTTGGACAAATAAATTATTTTGTAATTCCTTGTTTCTTGAATGCTTAGTTAGAAAACAAATTCATGTTAATTGTGTGTAAAAATGAACTTCTCTACACCTATAATTCAAAATATATGTTGCAAACAATCAAAATAAAAAGCAGCCAAAGTACAGAGTGACTTAGGGGTCACTCACTGGTTCTTATAGAAGATAACCAACTACTCACAGCAAAGGAAATTTATTTGGTCATATTCCTCATTAAATAAACCCAGGTGATGTTGAAGCACTTCAGTATCACATAAGAAACGATAATATAGAGAAGATTTAAATGGAGTGTATCACAGATAATGAAAGAAAAATATAAAACTGCAAAAAGAACCATATGCCTAACAAAGGATCTTCCCATGGGTTTATGTAAGCAACAGCCTTATCAACAGTTTCACGAAATGTCTTGGTTTTACAAGTGCTCTTGAGTGGAAATGTAAATCATATGAAGAGAATTACTTGAGACTGAGAATTAGGGGGAAAAAATGTGCGAGTATAAAGTGCTCACAGGAGAAGGACATAAAACAGCTACAGGCCAGATGCCCCACAGTGGTGATGTCTGATTGGAAGGAGTACACACAGATCCATCCTTTGTATGTTCCCAAAAACTCACATAGCCTATCCTTAAAAATCACTAGCTTAGTTAGTGTGGTGCTATAGGATAAAAACGAGATCTCAAATAAAACCTGAATTCCACAGCATTTACAGCAGTTAAAACTTTTCCTCTTCTTAAAATGCAGGTGGAATACTTTTTTTCTAACTTTGGGCTGTGTTTTCAGTCACCAGTTCTAAGAAATGGTCTTAGTAAAACTGGCATTCAGCTGTTCCCTCTATAGAAATGACTTCAGAGAGCAAAATGTCTCTTCCTTTCCCTTCCCCTTGACAAATGACTCTTGTGGAGAATGAACTCTCACCGTGCTCCATGACCTTGTGATGATCGATCTGCATCCAGTTTACAGTTACTAGTGCACACCTTATCAGTAAATGGGTATTTCATGTACCTGTCAAACTTGCAATTTCTGCAGTTTTAAGTATTAAATAGTCTGATGTCATGAAGCTCAAATTGGTTCAGGTTTTGTCAAACTGCTTTTGGGTTATTAAACCACTTGTCAAATAATTATGGGCTTGAAATACAGTTAAAGATACTTTCAGGTACAGCTGAACCAGAACTGGAATTGAAATGCTAACATACATTTCCTGACTGCTCTCTATACATACAGGCAATGCTAAAACTATTTAATCTAAAAGGTAACATCAGCATGCAAAAACAGATATAAAATGTCTGTGAATAAATTTACACTGAAAATTAGAAGACTCAGCTGGTAAAGCTTTGAAGCAATATTGGTATATGCATAACACAGGCCTATACAAACAAACCATCTTCAATCACAAAGCAAGGGATCAGGCTCAGTCCTTGCCAGTCCTGGGTTTGTCATCTTCTTAGGTCATTTGTTAAACTTACCCTAGGCAAATGGAAATAGAATCAGGAGCTTAATTCTTTCCTTCCTCACTTCTTTCATTGGCTATCAGTTCAAAATCTCTTATCTTTAATTGGGTCTCACTTTGTTAGCCACCTCCAGTCTCTACCAAAACAGCACATCGAAAAACCATGCCTCAGGACCTCTAAGGCAAGGAGAAAAAATCCTCATCTTTAGAGTTTACCTCCTACTCATGAGAAAGGCAGAAATATCTAAGCAGTTATGCAACCAAAGACAGCTGGATTTTATCTAAGGAAGCAGAGCTACTGCTTTGAGAACTGGTGTGACTGCACTCAAAATACTGCTGTGGACACAGCCAGCCAGCCACACTATCAGCACATACTCCCTGTACAAGCAAAACTGCATGTCAAGGTGTGAGATCATAGGAAAGTACAGGTTGGAAGTTATTTTGCCCAAAACTCCTCCACAAAGCAGAGTCAGTGTGAGGTCAGAATAAGTTACTCAGGTTTTTATTAGTTCCTTACTCAACATGGAGGCTTAACATCAAAGTTCAGAGTGTCTGTTCAAACCAGAATAATTTTGAGAACAGTGTTTGGAAGCCATTTTGTGCTAGGAAAACAGGTCTGAGGAAGTCCATAGGGGACTAATGAAAACTAGTAATAGGAGCTTAATTAGCCACAGCTGAAATAGCATCTCTGGCCAGTACAATTTCAGCATGTTCTAACAGCATGCTTGCTGTCACACTTGAGTTTAATAACCTCATTAGAGCACACAGAAGCATCAGCCACAGCTTTACCCAACAATTGTCATGAAAATGCCCTATCCCACTGTATTAATAGTGAGATTGTCTTTGCAACCTCAGCATTTGTCCCTCCTCCCACTGGCATACAACTTCTGCCACTTCTAATTACATTAACACATCATATAACTGCTACAATCACAACCAAAGCGAGTGACAGGGAAAAACTGCTTAGTTTACTTCATTTAAACCAAATCATAATCAAACTGGTTTATTGGTCTATTAATAGAACACAAATAACTTGAAATCAGTGGAATATACTTTCACGTTCAGTATGGGCAATACACTGTTAAACAAAATGTTAATAACCACCTAATAAATAAAGAACCTTTCTTCACTAATCCCCCAAAGTTCTAATCATGCACACAAAGCTGTGTACCCAGCCTCTCATGGCTGATTTCCTCTCACAGGTACCCCTGTAGATGTTGGTACTTACAGTGTACTCTGCTGCTCCTTACCACCTGCTAATGCCCACAGCAGGGAGGAAGCACCACATAAAAATGACAGTGGTGTCATCAGCTGTGAGTGCTACCTGTGCACCTGCCCAGCCACTGCCCCAGCTGGACAAAGGCTGCTAGCACGTCCACACAGGTTTTGATGCCAGAGGATCAATGTACAACAACAAACGGTGTCAAGCCCACCTCTTCTGTTTTTGACCACTTGCTCTATTCCCATTGTTTTCCCTCCTGTTCCAATTTCATTTGTCCCATACATTTCTTTCCATTCATTTCAGAGCTCACTTGGTAACTCCCTAGTGGTTTGCCATCCCCTTTAACAGGATCAGCTGTGGCATAGGCACTCTCAGACAGGTTTGGATGCTTGAACTTGCATTCCTGTCTTAACAGCTCTGGCTGTTCAGACCATTTTACCGAGAATGGGTCATGAGAGCACCCTTGCAAACAGAAACACAATATTAGGAATTCTCTAGGAATATCCCTTTGACTTCTTCTGAGGTAAATTAGATAACAGCACGTGCTTAGACAGGAGATATATCATGTCTAATTCTAAAAGTAATATAAACCTACTTCTGATTACCTGTGTTTAAGTACTACCTCATTCTTCTGCCTTGGTGCTCTATATTCAAAAGTGAAGTGAAAATTACTTGAAAAGGTGTTCTTTGCAAAAAAAAAAAAAAAAAGATGTTCTCCTCCTATATAAAAGCAGCTGTCAGTAACCCTACTTTTAAATGAAGTCAGTCCTCCTACTCGCAGGCAAGTGAAGATTCACTGGAAGGCAATTCCCAGGTTATCTCCATTTCCCAGCAGTTTGCTCTCCTGTGACGCTGTGCTGCTGTTCTCTTGTTCCTACAGCTCCTTTCCAGGTCACCACAGATGCCAGAAGGCTGGGGTGCACCAGGCCCCGTGTGGCCCTGAAGTGGGCACTGTCCCTTCCATAATCTGTTCTGTGATGGCTCACAAGAGAAGAATAAAAGGATCAGGTCATATTGGATGCCCTGTGTCTGAAGCAACTCTCAAGATCATGCTTGCAGTGTAGAGTCCTGCTCACTGGGCCATGGAAAAAAATGCCTTCTATCTACCAACACTGCAATTTAATTAGACACATGAAACCACCTCCTTTTTTTTTTTTTTAAATGCTTTCAGAGGAATTATCACATTTGAAATCCCTCATTTCACTTTCTGCCCTAGCTTTGGAGCTTTACAATGACCTTAAAACTCTGTTCTCACTTCGGGCTATTTCAGTCTGTTACTGTTTCTGACACTATCAAACCTTTTGTGCCAGCAGAACAGACTGCTACTGTGCAGCCATTAAAAAAAAACAACAAAAAACCCCCAAAAAACAGGCATTAAGTGGAAAGATAGGAGGACTCCAAGAATATTTTTCCTCCTTAAGTTTAAACAATTCCAAACTCTGCAGCAGTGAACTCTGGAAGGTATATCAGACAATAAAATAAAGAGATATGCAAAATAGACAATAAAAAGCAAATAGGATAAATAAAGATTTAAATGTATATAAGAATAGCAAGACTTGCATAGAAAGAAATAGTTCTTTAAAAAAAAAAAGCCAGCATGGAGCAATCTGGAGCTTGTAAAAAATTATGATTATGATTTTTTTTTTTCCAAGTTTTATTACATGTAAGTAGTATTCCCCCAACAGCTGCACTTTCCTAAAGGACAGTTGAAGTTACCATTAACTCTCCCTGTTACCAGCCCAGCATTTTACCCAGCTACCTAGCAAGGAGGTGACACAAGCATTTCTTTCTGAAGAAGCTTACTGGGCTACACTGTCGTTTTTATGCTATGGTAATACTCGGACCCCATCCCCAGACTGTACTGTAAAATTGAGAATAAACCAAAAATGGGCCTTATCCCCAAAAGTCAAGAATCCAGTAAGGTGCAACAAAAGTACACTTAAACTAGCAAGCAAAAAAAGGGACAAACCCAATAAGCTCACATTGCCCTAACTCTCTAGCAAGTCCTTTTTAAGAAGGGGATGTGAAAGAGTGGGATTGCAGTGACAATTCCTTTGCAGCAAGGGAGAAGTAAGAAAATGATGATGCTTTCACATTATAATGTCTGCAAACAGAGGCTATTATGGAAAGATGCAAGACAAGTAACCACTGAATAAGAAATGACAAAAAAGAATAAGGCAGAGTCCCTGCAGTAGTTGGAGTTGAAATGGAAATAAACAGTTGCTCCTTGATCTAGCAGATTTGGTGTTATGGTCACAAAAATGGAGAAGATAAAACAGGCTGCCCTTACCCAACAGTAACTGACTGTGGGCCAAAGAAATTGTATTTTAGATTACATGAAGAAAATGTGCAAGAAGAAGACAGTGTGGTGGTAAGGATCTAAAAGTACAATCTCAAAGTGCTGTAGGCTCTACAAATGTTGCACTGCTTAGCAACATGCCTTTGATTTCTCCTTTAGCCTCAAGAAGCACAAATACTGGGTAAACCAAAGGGTATAGAACTTCCAGGTCATCCTGCCCTCCTCCAACTCAATGCCCCCTTTGGCATCCTGGCCAAGGTCCATTACTAAGGATTATCAGTGTGCAGTAGTTTTAAAACTTCAAAATTGCAGTCAATGAGTTTAAATCCATTCAGACATTCACTGATGTATTCTTTAGTCCTACACTCCACACCACTAAATAACAATCCTGTACCAAGGTAGGTAAACAGTGAGTGTTCTCCAAACACACCTCTCACCAGGTTTCGCTCCTGATTAGATTTAACCTCTCAGATCCATTCAGATTCCAGGATGCTGAGACTCAGTCTAGCACACCTAATTTTAGTCTGATAAGGCACTTGTACTTCAGATTTGAGATTACTTTTGCAGCTGATGGTCTGAAAGCCCCTGGAAAAAAGAATGGTAACAAATTCCTTTAAAAAGTAAAACACGTTGTTTTCTGAGATGTAAGCCTTTCTTAATGCTGAAATTCAGTTTTCTATGTAAGTAGTATTTATCAGCAAGGGCCCTTCAGACTTTCATCTAGGTACATTGTAACAGATAGTCATGATGCTTTTTCTACAAACTATTTTGGAAGTGAAACTGCAGCCAAAGTAAATAAAAGATTGTTGAAGTACAGTTTACTAATCTAAACCTCAAATAATTTTTGAACTCTGAATACTGAGTCCCTAAATATTCTATTCAGCTGCCAAGGGTGCAGAACTATTCCATGGACTGCCAGCACTGTCAGTACTCTAGTTCCCTGTTCTAGCCTTAAACCCAAAGCCACAGACATACTTGAGTGAGAACTGATCATCTGGCAGAAATGTGAGAGTTCCAAAGTTCACAATAGCAACACAAACATCCAGATGCTTCTTAATTATGGGGAAGAAAAATAAAGATTTAAAAAAAAAGAGAGACTTGGGAAAAAAAACTCAAAATAACCCTGATTTATTTTTTTAGCCAATCAGTTTTTCAGCCTGCCTGCCTAACCCTTTAGTAAAACCAACAGACAAATAAAAAATAAGCACACAAACTCTGCAGAGATGGAATTTCCACTGACCATTTTCCACTGCAGCCCAGACTACAACTTAGAATAAGTGCCTTGTGCATGTCTGCTGAGTTACCTGAATGCCATCCAGACAATACCAGACTACCTTCCTTGAAAGGACAATAAATACATGTTACTCATGTTACAGAACTCTTTGAAAGGATTACTGTGCATTCATTCCATAAACGCCTCATCCTTCTTCACCCTTTTGTTTAAAAATTATATTTACCGATGTCTTTTCTTCCCCCAACCTCAGACTATTATTTAGGAGAATAAAAACAATGATTGGGATGATAATCTTAGCCGGGGATGACAAGTCTCTAAGTCATGAAAAGCAATGGAGGCAACAGGGCAGAACTGTATCTGGCAGGACCATTTCAGCACCTCAATGCTGAGGACCAGCAACACATTCAGAGGTAGAAATGGAGCAGTATATCATGGCCAAAATGCTTCTCTAACTCCCTCCAATAAAGTTTGGCTTTGTTTTACCTGAATAATTTCAGGTATCAGTACCATCACTAAAGAATGCCCCAGTGAGTGTCAATAATTAAAGAGAACCTTGCAAGTGTTTTGAGCAAAATATCAAAATCTAACCTGATAATTTATTACGGTAGATTGCATAATTCAGATTTAGACAGAAGGACAGAACATCCTGAATAAAGAGCAGTATTAATAACCTATGTTTCCCTCCACACAATTGTTAAAAAACTCCAGCAGCCATTTGTATTGCTTCAATGTGTTTTACCTATATGCCATCAAAAGTATGGTAACCTAAAAAAGAAAAACCAACTACCTCTTTTTATTCTTCCTGTACCTGAGTATGAACCAGGATTTAAATCCAATCACCAGCAGTAAACTCAGTTACACAGTTCTTAAAGGCCCTGTCTTTCTCAGACTTCAGTCAACTACTGAGAACTACCCAACTGTACCTACTCACTTTGACAAACAGAAAAAAATAGATTGATTAAAGTCTATTTTCAGTCCCTAAGACAAGGTCACAGATGCTTCTGACACTTCTCAGGGCCAGAACCATCCCAAAAGTACAAACCTACATTTGTTCCTGAGAGTGGCTCACAGCTTTTCTTTAACACTAACACCTACCAAGGAACACCTGGCTTGAGCAGAGTGACCCAATATCATGGCTCATAACCAGCATCTGTCTCCAAGCAGATGACTCAGCATCTCCTCGGCTTGAAGACAAAAGTTTCTCAAGTGTTTTGAGTTACTAATCAAAATACTGGATTTAGCTAACTAAAATCCCATTTCTGCCCAATTTTATACACTTAGAGCTTTTCAGAGGGATCGAGCATCATACTGGCAGACACGTAAAAATGCATTTCACATTGCAAAGAGTTTCTATTACTTGGGAGCACAGAATTAAAGCATCTGTATAAATTGCATGACTATAGTCACAGTAATGAGTTTGTTTTCTATTAGCTCTGCTCAACTGCTCACCAGGTTGCTCATTTCCCAGTCAGCTATTACCTGTCTGAAGTGCATTTCCATGGCAGAAAAAGAGCAAAAGCTTTTCTTGCTACTTAGCTCCTCAAGTATGAAAACACATGTTAAATTAATCAATTCAGGTGGAAAAATTAATGAGGCTGCTAGAAGATAGAGTAGAAACACCATTAATTTCCCAGCCAGTCTAGGATTCATAGACTCCAGAAACGACTGCAGTCAGCCTAACTGCTTTGCTTTTATAACAAAACATTTTAACATATAGCCTGCACCCCACCTCAAGATTTCGTAAGATGAAAGACACTCAGGCAGAGAAAGGAAACAACGTTTTCCTACAAGAGAGAGCCCCTTTAACTGGAGCAGCAGCTGAGAAAGAATAAAGTGGGCAGCACATAACAAATATTCTAATGAAAGATCCTTGACTTTTTTTTAATTAGATTTTTAGAAAGCTCTGATTTCAGAACACAGCGTGATAAAACTGGCAAGAACATGGATGCAGAATAATTCGCTATTTTATTTATTTCCCATATCAGCCAAAGCAAAGAGCAAGTTACCTTTGAACTCTTGCCACATAGGTGCATCTGTTTTGCTTCAACTAACAAGGCTTTCTGAGAAGCACATTGTAAATGCTGAGTGCAGCAAGCTGTGAAAAAGGGTAAGCATCACAGTCCAGTGATCCCAGTGTTTTATAGGTCCTGAGACTCTATACTGCACCTCTCTAAAGAAACAGCAATCACCGAAGCTGTGCTTAAGAGCTCTGCTAAAGAAGCAAGGAAAGATGCAGTGACTGTAACAGCAGAGACGATCTGAGCTCTGAATTGAGCTACCTGTTGGTTACGTGAGGAAATCTTTGCATCACAGCATGGAGCTCAGAGCTGGATTCTCAGCAGGGCACATTGCTACATGACACACTCCAGGCTGCCATACTTGAGTTGATCCTGCGTGTCCAGCTTTTAACTAGCTTACCTTCCACACAGAAATCCAGATGAATGGAAAATACAAGGCTCTTTCTTCAATAAACCTAATGAATCCATGCCAGCCCCTTATTAAATATATGGTGTTTAAACCATATTTAGGAAATAAATTCTTGTTTATTACTTAGCTCCTGATCCAGCAAAATCTGAATCTAGAAACTGACCAGTGTTAAGATTAAGCATGACTTAATTCTAGGAAATGACTGCTACAACTGAATAGTTTAGGTGAAGAGTTAATCTAGGGAAGTTAATCAGGACAGGCTGCAGAAACTGCAGTAATGTCAGTGTTTACTAAAATTGTTTATTAGAAGTGTTTAGTAGAACGTTAGATGATTAGTTTGACAGTCTAGATTAAAGTAACCCTTTAACGGCAAATCTAAAACCACAATTCTCTTACTTCCAGTGCTTTCAATCAAATCACCATATTGATATTTTGTGCTTCATCAGTCAAGCATGGAATTAAAATACTCCTAGAGTGTCTCACACTTTCATGCATTACCTGCAAATCTCAACCATGGGAATAGTTCAACTTCTTCGTGTTTGTTTTTTTTTTTTTTTTTACAGGGCCGGCACCACCTGCTACGTCCAACAGCAATTTAGCTGTTCCCAACTCAGCAGACGCAGAAATGGACCGAACGCTCAGCCCGCTCGCACCTGGCGTTTCCGAGGAGCCGGCACTCCCAGGTGTGACCTGCCCAGGTGTGCCAGGGCACCGCGGGCAGCACACGAGGCTGCGGCAGCTCAGCCGCGCTCAGTGACCCCAGCGCCACCAACACCGGGGCTGTGCGGTCGCTACCTGTGGTAAATCGCCCGCTTCTCACGTCTCAGGGCCTGCAGGGAAGCACCCCCGAGGCAGCCCCAGGATGGCAGGGAGCTGCCCGGGGGGCGAGGCGCTGCCGAGCGCGGTCCAGCCCGCTGCCGTGTCTCTCAGCCGGCCGTGGCACAGCCCTTTGTTGTGGGCCGCGGCGGCGCGCTCGCCGTGAGGGTGGGCGTGGGCGGGGGGCGGTCGCGCCGCCGCCGAGGCCGAGGCCGCCGCCCGCCGGCACCTGCCTCCCCCCGGGGCGGGACTTGGCTCCCGGGGCCGAGAGGCTCCCCCCGAGTCACCGGGGACCGCGGGGACAGCCCCGCCGCGCCTTTGTGCGGGGCCAGCGCAGCCCTCGCCGCTGTCGCCGCGCCGGCTCTGCCCGCTGCACGCCCGGGCGGGTCCGGCCGCTCCTCGGGCAGCGCGGCGGGGCTTCCCCTCTTTCCCGGCTGCCCCCTGGCCCCCGCTCCGGGCAGCATGGTGGACCTGGACAGCGAGGTGCCGCCGCTGCCGCCGCGGTACCGCTTTCGGGACTTGCTGCTGGGCGATCAGGGCTGGCAGAGCGACGACAGGTGAGCGCGGGGCGCCGTGTCCCCGGCGGGGTCGCGGGGCCGGGCGGCGCTCCCCAAGGGCATCTCCGCCCGCGGGAGCGCAGCCCCGGGGGAAACTTTGCCGGGGATGGGGGGCGAGGACCGCCCAGGGGCTGCGGTGCCGCGCCCCGCCCGAGCCGGGCCGGAGCCCCTGGGCGAGCGCGGGGCATCCCGCAGGCTCCGGAGCGCTCCCGGCAGCGGCACGGCACGGCAGGACAGGTGTGAGCGTGTCCCTGGGATAACCTTCACAGAGGGAGCGTCCCAAACCAAACACGCGTTCCCGTTTGTCTAAAGGCTAACTGCAGTATCCTTTCGCTGTCCAGCCTGCTTCGCGTGCAGTTTCTTTCCGTGCTGGGATCCTAGGCATGGACGCAACTACTGTGATTTTACTCCTTGATGAATTTTTTCAAGTCTGTCAGTATCTTTAATCACACCTGATAGAAAAAGATTTGTTTGTTTCAAGTCAGATGCTGTCCTTAAGAATCGCAGAGGGAGAACCCGTTACATTGAAAGAAGCAAGCGAACCAGGAATGTGTGTTCAGTTTCAAAATGTTGAATCAACAGCGTTCATGAACAGCACCAGCATCATTCCACTCTGCTGGACCATACAGCCTTGTGTCTCAATAGACTATTACATGATCCCATCTTGCAAAATTATGTGTCGTATCCACTTCGTCTTAACGCTCTTTTGTAGTCAAATGTCAGAAAAGCAAAATCGGCAGCATATTAGATAGATTTTAATTCAGTAGATTTGCATTGTCAGAGTATGTCTTTAACTTGGCAGTCAGAAACTTTGATTATAATGATGTTCTACGTTGTTCAGATTTTCACTACTTTCCTGAAAAAATGTGGGTTCTTGTTGATTGCTAATCACAAGATCATGCAAATGTGTAACTAAATATTACCTCTGTTTAGGAGAATATGCTCTATATTGAAGTACGGTGAAAATGGTGTTTATTCAGACAGTTATGAAATGGTTAATGATATCCTAATATAGTCACTAAAAATGAATGCTGTTGGTTGGAAATGAGAGCATTGTAGCTACATAATGGAGAGTTAAATAGTATGTTTATCAAAGCATGGTTTTACTGTTTAAAAATTAGTAAGTATACTATAATGTAGTCATTACTTCTGATTCTTTAAGATTTTAGAAAATGTAATCTTAGCTCTTACACCTTCATCTTATTTCCTACTGGAATAGGAAAAAAGTCCACAACCTTCCTTATTTTAACAATTTTATTTATTAGTTTTGGGTTTTGGTGGCTAAAATTTACAAAATATGCTTTGTATACCTTTTTGGATCACTCTGGGGCTTAACACTTTTTCCACCTCGAGTTTAAACTTCTGTCAAGCACTTCCCTGATGCCAGTTGTTTGATTTGCACTTCATGAAGTTACCTTCTACAGAAGGAGCACAGTGTGGTCTCAAAGAGCAAATAGTGTAACTGTACAACCCAGAGCATCTTTTAGCTATTGTCTGTTTCAGGTCTATGTGCACTTAACAAAATCAAAGTAAATAATCCTTAAAGCAATCTTGATAGCAGAAATGTAGCACAGAAGTCTTCCAGAGCATGGTTACCATTTGAAAACTGCAGCAAGGAACTGGTGAAAAATTAATAGTCAATTTTAATTATTTCATTAATATTCCAACAAGCATTACAAGAAAGATCTCTGGCGCAATCTGAAATATAAAAATGTAAATGGCTTTCTAGATCTTTATGCACTGTCCTGTGCTGAGGCTGGGCACAGCTGCACAGTGGTAGGAAGGTGTGCAGGGGATTCCCCACAATGCAAGCTAGATTGTGTTTTACATGAGGCTGTCATAGCAGCTCTCTGTCCTCAGCTCTCCAAGTTACCATAGCAGTATTTTTGGATACCAGCTTTCCAGTAACTGAACGAGAGCCGTTCTTACAAAGATCTTGAGTATTATCTGTTGTTTGTCTGTCCAGATTCTTACTTTCCTGAATTGGAGGCTATCATGTGTAATACTGAAATATTCATTCCTTCCTATGTTGCTGGAATATTGCTGCAATCTATTATAGAAAAAGCATGCATGCTCTGCCTAGAAATAGTGTCAAGTGGAATATGTAGAATATTAGACATACTTCAGGAAATATTGAATGAGAAAGACTGCAGACCTATGGGGACCCTGAGATAAGCTTCTTTTAGTCTGCAAAGATTGGTATATATGTACAAGTATATATTATTTTTGTCTGCTTTATTGTCTTGTCTTTGTACTTTTAGGTAAATGGTTCTTGGTTGGTTTTGGTGAAGCACATCCTTTGTAGTCTATTCTAAGCATTGTGCAATATAGATACTGCCAGAGGTGTTGTTTGTAACCCCTTCAGTTGAATGGATGTTAACTAGGAATGGAATATCTGAATCCTGAAACACTGTTAAAGTAGCCTTTTAGGATGGTTGCACATGATTAAGATAGTTCATTTTAGGTATTGGACTTTGGCTGAGATGCTGCAAATATTTTTCTGCCTATTTGCAGTTCACTACACTTTTTAATTCCACTTGCTCTCAACTCTGGAAGTGTGATGTTTGCTAAGGGTTTCCATCTGTGTGATCTGTGAGCTTCAGGTCTGTTATCAGCCAAACTGTGTCTTGTCTTAGTTCCATTCTCTTTTTGATCTTTGCAATCTATTCATCCTTGGAGACATCTCTTTTTTCCTTCCCTTATGCCCTTTTTGGAAAGATGCTGGCTTTTTATCCATAGGATCCATTTCCTGTTTTTCAGGTGCTTGTTGGTTTTTTTAGAGTGGAGAGGAGATGGGATTATTCCTCTCATCTGCCACAACCCACCCAGGATTCTGTGTCGCTGAATCAGTTTTAATAGCATAGTTTGCCATTATATGTCATATGGTAGTATTTAATAATAAATGAGATTGTGTGACCTCTCCTCTTTTTGTTGAAAGCTATGTTTCTGACATAGCCATAGTTCAATTTTATAGTTCAATTTTGAAACCTTAATAGTTATGTTTCTTTAGGGTGAGTGTTTGATCACCTATTTCTTTTAAATGTTCCTATTAATTTATAAAATGCACATGTGCTAAAATGCTTAGCTGAATGTAACAGGGCTCTCATTCAGGAATTTTGTTTTTAGATCTCTACCTGTTTGAGGACAGATTTCTAATATTTTTGTTTTTTTCCCTTAGGGACCTTTCCTATAGAGGAGCCTCACTCAGACTTTTCTTTTTTTTTCTTTTTTTGCTATCTACTTCGTGATCCATTCCTTACCTGTATTTCTTCAATACAGTAACATCATTTCAGTGCTTTTGCATTTCTGTCCCCTCCCCCCAAAAATTCTGCTTTCATAGCTTAGATTCCTAGCCAGCCTTGCAGTTGGATTCAGTAACAGATGGATTCTGGGCTGTCATCTTCCACAAACCGCCAAATTGGATTGTATATTATTTTTCATAAAAGAAGTTGCTGTGTGCAGAAGAACATGCTGAATCTTTGACAAATGATTTTGTTCAGTGAGAAAGCTACTTCGAATAATTTATTGGCATTCTTGAATTTGCTGAGTGGTTTGGTTTTCTTTTTTTTTCAGAAAAAGGGTGTTAAAACCAGTTTTGGTTTTTGCAAAGCTAGATTTTCAAAGGAATCTTGGTTCCCTTTGAAAACTGGAGATGAAGCTTGATGCTTACACTACACTCATTTTATATGGAGAACACTTTTACAAGGCAGCATGTAAAAGATCAGCCCAGCTAGAGCATGTGTGTGTGTGTCAAGTGGGTGAATTCTGTGGCAGGTAGGGCAGTGGATCAGGTTTCCTCTGGCCATGGAAATATCCCAGGCACTGGGCTGAAGGTAAAGAGAAGATTGGATCCTTGACTTCTTCACTTGTTCTAGAATTATCGCTAATATCCCTTTGCAAATCTTACATTTTGCTTTCATTATTGAAAGTATCTGAAAATGAAACAGACTGGTTTGATTTACTCGATATTCTGAGATGTTTATTGACCATCATAATACAATTTACTTTTCAATTTGGCTGCTGGGAAGTGAGCAGAAATAAAAGGGAACTGAGTGATTAGCACTATTACTCACCTGTTAATTCAGACAGATTTCACTACATTGTGATTGTAATATTAAACTATGCAATGAAACGTGTCATAACCGTACTGGTCATCATTACCAGCTCTGTTGAAAAGCAACACAAATAAAATTAGAAAACACCCTACCTGGTGAAGAGGTGACATGTTCAAAGTCGGTAAATAATTTGTGCGGAGGAGGGGAGAAAAGAGGATATTTATTTCAGGTTCCCATGTAAGTTTGGGAAAGCTACAATGAAGAGGTTTTTGTGTACCTAAATAGTTACCATGTGCTTCAAAACAGCCAAACCACAGCACACTAGAGGTGTAAAGAAAGAATTCCAAGTTCAAAATTAAAAGCATTTACATTCTGTCCATATCACCACCTTTTTATTAAGGCCTTTAGTATCTTGCAGAGCACAGTTTACCTCACATTTCTTAAATCATTTATGTCCAGACATTTAATCCTTTCTTTAGAAGCTTTTGAAGATATAAAAACTGCATTTGGTTTAGTGAATTCTAGCAAGACAGGAATGTTTCCCACCATTGAAGCATGACTGATTATTCTGATGAACTGTTCAAATTCTCTGCCTGCTCTGACAAAAATGTCTTGCACTATGCAGGAGTGGTTTGGCAGTTGAGTGTCCAAGGAAACAATATGAACAGATAACTTGTGGGTAGTCCAACCTCCACCTTCAAAGCATCCGATTTCATAACTTTTTTATATGCTGCTGCAAGATATTTTTACAATTTCAGTCATGGAACAAAAATTTGCATTTTCCAATTCTGTAATTTTTTTTCTATTCTGTGCAGATATAACAAGAACATTAACTGGTACTGGAAATTCATTTCAAATCCTGCTTCTGTATTGAGATTAAAATTTGAGTCATTTTGCTACAGTATATACTTTAATTTTAAAACTATAGAGCTAAATTTTACCTTTGTGAAAGAACTGTTCTTACCCTGAGTACTTATAGGATTAAATTAAAATCAGCCCTCCATTCTGGTGTGCTTTTTACATAAATGCACATTACCACCTATCTGGAAAGGAAGGAGATTCACATAATACAGAACACCTCCACACATCACTTGGACAATTGTATCCTGCTGACTGTCATGTTGACTGGTGACTTTCAAGGAGCAGCTCCCCACTGCAAATCTCAGAAGGCACTTTAACAGTCATTTGTCATGGTGAGAATTAGTGAGTAAAGCACTCCCTTTGCCTTTCCTTTTGGAAATCACCTGAGATTGTTAAACTAAAAGGGGATAAAAAAGCCCACACGTTTCTGATTCAAGTGATTTAAAATAACTGAGTCTAGATTCAACTTGTATAAAAATTCTATTATAATTTCCTCAAAAGAAAATTCTATTGCAGTTTCTTCAAAATAATCCTCCTCTTTCCTTCAAGAAATGCATTAGTCAATTTGGCCTCCTCATTTTAGAAAGCACAGTAACTTACAGGAATTCTTTCATTTAATAGAGGCTACAAATAAAAGGACTTGAGCAGATATTGTCAAATTTATCTTGATTTGCCCTTGTAACTAAATTTTCAAAACCACGACGCCTAAAATCTAATGTAGAAACTTGATTTTGATTGAAATTGCTCAAAATCTTAACTGTCTAATTCTCTAAGAGAGCAAGTGTTCTCATATCTTGCAGTGGGCCTCTGCATAGTAGTAGTTGAAAAGTTTGAGTTGCCCTAAACCCTGAAAAAACTTGCTGTGTGTACAGGTCAAGCCCTTTCTCACTGCTTAGAAAAAAATAATAAAGAAAAAAATTTACATTTGTAAAACTACTGCATTTACCACAGCAAGAGGCCTGAGTTTATACTCTTGTGGCAGGCTTAGGAGCACAGTCCAAGGAAAGTAAACTGTTCATGTATTTCCCTACTCACTCTCCTCCTAAATTTATCTTGATTGGGTCCCTATAACAGATAAAACACCGGTGTGTAAGGGAGAGGAATTAATGCTTTGTAACAGGCAGTGCCATTGGCCTCATTCTAATTTGTATTTTATCATATTTCTTGCAACGACAGAGGCCAAAGTGTGTTGTTTCTGTGTTTCTATATTCCACTTAAATTAGCACACAGTGTGGAATTGGGAAAGGACATGGAAAGAAAAGAGGAATTTCAGTGCTGCTATGACTGGATCTGTCCAAAGAAGATGTTGGTAGCACTTCCCAGCAAGTTTTCTACTGCACAAACCATTTAAGTGTCTCATCTTGAAAACTCTCACAGACAAGTAGTTTTCCTCCTCTGGGACAACATGATGCACAGTTTGTAAATGTACTTGGTACTTCAATCATTACTTAATTATAGACTTATTGCTAAAGCTCTTATTTTTCCATCTCCAACTTGACACATACTACTTTACATCTGGCAGACTCTATAATACTCCATAGGGAGCTAAAGCCGTTCTTTTCCTCCTAATTTTATGATTATTATTCTATCACATCCAATGATTAAGACTATTTATTTTATAATAGTAAGCTCTGTGCTGCACTTTGCCTTTCATAATGACTCTTCCATAACAAATGGTAGCATTGATTCATAGTCTTCCCTTTATCCTTTAACAAAGAAATAGATCACTTGGAACATCAGAAATGTCTGCTTTAAACTTCCTTTTATAGAAAGAGTAAAGTTGTGCAATCTGCTAGCCATTTCTGTGCTACACATTTAATTTCTAGACTTCATAAGCAACGGTGATCTTTATCTTATCTGAATTCTGACACAGTATGCCCAAATGCTTATTGTAGTCCACTAAACACTTTAAATGTGGATTCTTCACCTTTTTCTCAAGTGAATGAACAATTCAAGTCCTTCCTGGAGGCCTTCACTCCATGGTCCCATAATCTGTGTCATTGGAGAGAATGCCATTCAAGAGCTCTAAGTGTTCTGCAGCACAGAAGATTTGGTGCAGAATGCCTTAAAACAGCTGTTAAAGATTTCAGCCTCCCCCGTGCAATCATCTGCTAATTATGTTAGCAGTCAACTTCCTGGTGGGAAGTAGCAATAAAACAGAAACAGTCATTAGGAGACAAAACCCAGTGTTTATCCTCACAGATAAAAACAGTGATATTATTATTTACTCAGAAGTATCTTGAGGGACAAATCCTTCCTCCACTTAGGGAGATATCTGTTGGGAAGTGCTGTATTTTTGTGGTGGAAAGCAGGTTGCCAAGTCTGTCATCTCTGTGCCTGCCTTGCCAAGTACCAAGCTATGGAAGATGTGGAAGGAAGGCACTAGGTTAAGATCAGTGCAGGTTATCTACTGAGGGAGCAAGAAAGAAAAGACTGCCTATCCTTGAGCCTGGGTGTGACAATCACCTGCCAGATGTAGCCATTAATAACTGCATCTCCAGCAGCCACCAGCACACGGGCACACGGGTCATGTGCCTGGCAGGGACAATGACACAGTTTGAGCAACAGTCCTCGCTATGGGTTAGCTCTGCCAGGAGAATCTGGCCCTCCCTCCTAGTTTCTGTACCCTGTGTCAAACCCCTTTGGCATTTTCAAAGAAAAGAGTTTTGCCCTTTAGCTTTCTATGACGTTAAAGTTAATGGCATTTGCTGTATTTGTAGCTTAAAGTTACAGAGTTCCTTCACAGCATAGCAGTTGTTAAAGTATGTAATAAGTAGTAAACATTATAAAATATCCTCACTCATTTATTGTTCCTAATAACCAAAAGTGTTCTAGAGATTTTATGTTATTCTCACTGTTTTCTCTTGCCCTTGTGGCTCAAGAAAGCTGCAGTACAGACAAAACCAGAGTTACCAAACCTAATCTGAACCAAACGCCAATGAGAAAAAAACCAATAAGCTGCACTGCAGATGGAACACTGTGGTTATGCTTTAGGTTGCTGTGAATAACGACCTAAATGCTGATACACAACGTTCCCTGACCCTGGAATGGGATTTAGTTTCTCATCTTCACACCAAATTCAAAAGAAGCTGAGGGCACTGGTCACTTATCACTCTTGCCCTGTAGTTCTCACCATGGAGCAGAGACAGCTCTAACAGAGGGACTAAAGGCTAAGCTCTATATTTAGCTGAATGTACCCTTTTGAGAAGTGAGCAAGCTATGTTTTCACTGTGTACAGCAATCTAGAATTTGATCATTGTTCAAAGGGGTTTCAGTTCAACAAATATCTTTTGAAAAGCTGTTTTTGTAGATAATGTCCAGTCTTTAATTACTGTTTTGCTCTCTCAGTAGTAATTCAAAGAACATAATACAAACACAAAAAGTGGAGCAAATGACTGTAATGTGCAGATGTTGATTAGTCAACCTGGTTTTATAAAGACTATCAAAATCTAAGTAGATTTTTCACCCACATAAAATTATCATAGAAGAGAAGCTAATCTCACAAGAGCCATTGCAGGTACCGTGTGTCTCATTGACACTGTGGACTGCATTCAGTGACCCACATGATCATTTATTTTTGTACTGGCGCTGACCGCAGATTGCATGAAAATTACAATTTAGCTAAAATGGTACAAACAACATTCAAAATGCACGGAATTAATTTTAAAGTCTTGATTAGCTTTTCCTTCATTTTTTTCCTATTTTTTGGCACTTGACAGATCAGTTTGAGTTCAGAAAAGAACAACAAAGTGAGTTAAAGTCATGTGACCATTATTAATCCATTTAAGACAATTAATTGTGGCTGTCGCTGTGACCAGCTCAACTAGTGATTCATAATGTTGGGATTTCACTGTGGTGTTGGCAGAGCATTTCATGTAGGAAGAACAAGGCTGGCTCCTGGGAATGTTTCAGATTATGGAGGAAGTACCTCTGAACCTGTAGAAGAGAGGAAAATTTCAGGAGCCTCTAAAAGGCTGTCTGCTGGGATGTAGCATGGGCTAGTCTGAGACTGAGGTTGTGGAAAACCTCAGGTTTTGTTCCTAATTTCAGATAAGAGCATGAATGTCTTCTTCTAAGGCAGATGAGTGGGGACATAGAGTCGTGTAGCACCCTGCTGACTTGACTTCAGGCTTAGCTGAACTGTGCATTTAGAATTTCCTTTCCTTTCTGACATGGCAGAGCCGCTTTACAGTGACAAAAGTGGCCAGATGGAGAGAGCTGGGAATACTGGGAATACTGCTGTGCTTTCTTGTGTCACCCTAGACATTGGAGAATTGGCTCCCAGACCTCCTGGCATCCATGCAGCCAGTTCTGTCCATGAGCACAACCTCTCCTCCTTGTATCCGGATATCCCATGTGAGTGTGAGCAGCACAAAGTCTGTGTCAGACTGGAAAACGAGGTGGCAGAACAGCACCTGTCCTGACCCCCCTCACCCTTAGGTAGCTAAAGGGATCTTAAGTAAATTGACTGTCAAAAAAGCCGGGAAAATCTGAAATTTATGCATTCGTTTTGGAAGTTATGTTTACAGGGGAAAAAAATAGTGTTTGTATTGACTAGGCCAATATTCTAAAGGCACTTGCTAAATGATTTTCTAAACACACACAAGGTACATTTTGAAAGTTTGACGTCATTATTCTGAAAAATTGAATACTGGGCAAACTATTCTGCCAGCCATAAAACTGATGAACAGCATTTTACTTCAGAGAGTACTAAGTGTTATTTAATATGAATAAAGATGACAGAATTAAACTTTTAAAATATTGTGAAACTTGATATTTTAAATTTTTCTTAAACTAATGAAGAGGTAATTAAAACCATGCCTTATGATTAATCAGGAAGTGTAATAGCTCACTCTGAGTAAGGAGACTGAGATTTATATGAAGTCAGTAATTATATGTACTCTGTTAGCTGTGGAAAGAACAGTATCAGACAGGTGACATTTTAGAGATAATAATGACTTTTAAAGCACTTGTTCAATTATGCGTTCAGAGTTCTTGAATCATTGCCACTCCTTAATGAGACATTTATAATTTATATGAAAATTTTGTAATTTTTTTTCCGTGTAAAACAATAATCATATCTTTGTATCAGGCTGCATTTGAAAGGAAAGAATCAGTTCCAATCCACTGTTAGATATATTGCACTGTGTATGTATGTTTAGTACATAGAAGTATTACTTCAGAAATCCTACATATTTTATCCTCCATCTGGATGTCATCATTGGAGCCAAAGCAGCTTTAAATACTAGAGAATGAAGACAGATCTGTCTCAAGGTGCAATTCTTTTGGAAGGAGTCATCAGCAGGAAATGTCATCAGCACTCTTCTCCTGATGATTTGGTAGAGGGAATGGAGTCTCCACAACCTTTCTCTGTGAAAGAGAGGAGAGACTTTCTGTGTGTCTGTGGGAGGCATCAGGAGAGACACCTCCTGTCAAGTACTGGGCTTTTGGTTTATGTCTTCATGAGTCTTTGTCTGAATGCTCCTTCTCTGTATTTATCTGTTAAATCTGCCTTTTGTGTGGCTGCTAAACGCATGCTTGTGGGAGACTGCAAGTGTACACAGCTCCCATCATTTCAGCAAAATTGCTATCATCTGATATTCAGCCCTGTATTACTTCTCAAAGTTGTTGGCATCCTAATGGCATATTTTGGGGTGTTGTCTAAGTGTTTCCAGATTGCATATGTGGACTGTCTCAATATGTAACTTTAAAAAGACACTCCTTTTTATAAAGTTACCCTGCTCCTGGGCATGTGTAAAAAGCATATGTGGTATAATTTTTTTTTTTCTTTTTCACTTTTTAACACTTCAGCTATAAATGGAATCTCAGAAAAGTTCTTTCTAGGCTTGTTAAGGTGTCTGTGGGAAGTTCCTGACAAATTTCATTTGACTTCTTATGACTTTTTCCCTTCCAGATCAGGCATGGTTCCCATAATTTTTTGCCCTATAATAAAAATATTGTTAATCTAAGTAAACCCGTGGACAGATGGGGAATTGAGCAGAGTACAGAAAAAAAGACTTAAGCTTTTAAACTAACTTTATATATTGGCTTTGATGTCATTGTCTTGCATCCTACCTAATCCTTTCCAACTAGAAGGAAAAATGTATCTTGGACAGGCACTAAACATGCAAGAAAAATTTAAGTGATCTGATGTAATGTTTTTCCATGCTCCTGTGTGTTTTGTGACAATGGTCAGTACATAATTTTGGAATAGACTCAAAAGATAATGGTGTAATATTTTTAAGTACTAAAAACTCTTAAAAAAGTTAAAATATAGTATCATTACCTTTAAGAGTGCTATTATTAACTAAAGACATTTCTCCTTTGGGAATACTGCTGGCTATGACTAGAATCAAGAAAAAGCTATAAAAATTAAGCTTCATTGTGTAATGTTTTGGCTTTTTTTCCTTACAGATAAATAAAAAACCCAAATAGCAGCTTTGTTCCATATTTGCCATGCTCTCCTCTTTTCCTAGTCACTCCACCTCCAACAGATTTATAGTTGAAACTAGGAAACTGTGAAAGCCAAACACCAGTGTTTGATCTGTGAGATTGCCATGCCACCTAAAGTGTATTTGTATAAATTCTCCATCACTAGTGTACATTATTGTTTTGGCCAGAGTTGTGTTCCCTACGTGTGATTTAAATACTGTACACCTACTAAGTCTACATGAAGAAAGTTAGCCAGAAAGTGTCCTGACAGTTATGGAGGATTGAGGCACATGTAAGCTTATTTTTAAGTAATTCCAGAGAGATTTTCATCTTTTCAGGTTGAGTACCACCTTCTTCTAAAGAGGAGTTCATTTCATGGGTGTCAGTCTTAGTGGAAGAGTTTTTTTTCCATTGAAGTACCAGGCAATACAGTATCATGACTTCTGATCATCTTCATTTATTGCACTTTGATCCAGTATAACTTATTAAAGCAGCAGATACAACTGCAGGGATTTCCCAATATATGGAAAACTCAAAGCTATCTTTGATTGCACTTATCACTAGAATAGATATAGGCATAATAGGTAAAATAGAAACACAATTGAAACAAAAGTCCAGTAAATTCTGTGCTGAATTTTTCACTATGAATGTGAAATAATAGTTTATTACTCTAAGTCTCAGTTTGATAAATGAATCATGATAAATGCATGACTACATTTTCAGCCCCTAAAGAGTTGGGATGTATGTATAGCTAAAAATTATTGGAAACCATCCTGTTCTATCCTATACTGAGGTTCATGGAGCATTCTGCCAGTGTACCCCTCTTATTTTATATGTTTTAAATGGAAATGCATATGTCAGTTCCTAAATAGAATATTTCAGGTGACAGCTTAGCCACCAGTGTTTGACAATCTAAAAATGTTCTAAGAGATTGAGAGGTTCACAGATAAGACATGTATCAGTCAAAATGTTGAAAAGAATATGCTAATTTTTTGTTATTCAGTATTTTAAGGATGGAGATGCTTTGAGTGCTTCTGTAAATACAACTTCTCTACAAGTCCAATGCTAAACAAAAAGCAGATACAAAAAAGAGAACTGCGTGTTGCAAGAGAACTTGGCTTTCTTGCAAACCTTAGCACCAGGTCCCATTTCAAGTATTATTTCAAGAGAATGTAAACTGGCTAATTTGAAGGATCAGGAGTCTGGGAAACTAATTATATTAAGAACCAAAGTATGACCAGTATTTCTTTTAATTTCACTTATTTTAATTGGAAAATACCCCAGGCTGAAGTTTACAGTGCCAAATAATAAACTGAAATATTCTTTCTTTTGTGTGTAAAGCTTTACTTTGAAAAGTAATTTATCATCAGAGATAAGCTATCATTAAAGTAGGTGGCATTTAGGTAGCCAAGAGGAAGTTCTGCTCTCATTAACCTTACAAATAAGTGCCTCATAAATTACTACATAGCTCTCTAACCATAGACAGAAGGTCTAAATCTTACTCTGAAGTCTGGCTGAGATTTTGGTAAGATGTTACAAAGGTAAGCATAAAAAATAAAATTACATGTCAAGTTGATCTTCAGAATAAAAAAAATGTAGTCATATGTGTTTGAAGTTAATTCAGTAGCTTCATTGAAAATTTGGTGATTTTTAAAGGCATGGTAGAGAGAAGCCAGAGTGGTATATAAAATTTCCCGTTGGTATTTGATCATCTCACCCATTATATGGCAGCATAAGTGGGATTGCTGGATAAATGCTGAAATACTGGCATAAATAGACTCCATAAATACAGTAGGAATGCTATTTAACAGTGTATTTGAATATATCTGAAATACACTTTTCCATTTCCAGAGGAGAAATAGTTCAATACAGTCAACTGGAATAAAATTATTCTATTGATAAATTGTACTAATTTCCTTTCCAACTGTGCAGAATTGAAAAAAAAAAAAAAGATTCTGAGAAAAACAAAACCAAAACTCCAGGTAGACTAATTTATTTAATCTCTGAGTCTAGACTGAATTGGCTACACCTTTCTCATCAAATTCCCCCAAGTCAGCCATTATTGCACGGCTTCATTAGTGAGAAGAATCTGGAGCATTTTGAAGACAAGGCATTTTACACTCCATCATTTTAACTGAGACTGTTTTATTCACATTTTAGTGATTATGATGTACACTTCACAGCACTCTGAGGTATGAGAGCATGATTTTATAACTTTTATTTCTTTGTAGTTTTTGTGGAAAGCTTTTAGAGCTGAAGACCAGAGTGCTGAAATAAGCAAGTGACCACAGACAATGCGAGAAACCCAGGCTACAGCAGGGATTTGAATCAAAAACATGCAAGAGAAGGGCCTGTTTGCTCTTAGTACCTATGATAAAATGAGTGGATTGGATGTGTAAAGTGCAGGTAGCAACATAACCATTGTCTTCCTGCTCTTCCAGTGAAGTTGGTAAACTGCAAGTCCTGAGCTTTGCATTGCCTTTCAGGTAATTTTTCAACTTCAGCTGTAACAATGCAATTTCAGACCCTTAGTTCAGTCACAGAGGTACCAGGAGGGAAAGCTCGATAGACATATTAGGAAGGGAAGAAAAATTATTAAAGGCCTTGGAACTGTTTGATTTTCCAAGTCGTACAATCCTGGAAATTGTTCATACTTCTTTTCCCTTTCTTTGTTAAAAATACATACCCTCCACTTGCATTACAAGATAAAATCCTAGGAAAGGGTGCATGCAGTATAATATCAGGAAATCTGAGCTTGGAAAGTTACTGAAGTAGACTAATTTCCTTATAACAAAGGGATGAAGATTGAAAAGTGAGAACAAATCAAAGTTCTTACCTCTGCTCCTGCTTTATGAGATATGAAGGTGAATTCTTAAGCTGTGGTGAGACAAACAGCAAAAATTTCATTTAATGGAGTAGGATATATGTTTGCTTAGGGGGAAAATGCATATGGTTTTTTTTTAGCATCTCTGTGACCAGATGCACAGAGGTCAGAGTCTGGTTAATAAGTACTGATGAATACATTTTTACCTAAACAATTAATATATCCACACACAGAAAGAGAGTAAAGTATATGGATTTATAATTTCTTTGAGTTCAACATTAGTAGATGTAGATGTATACAATTTGAAAAATATTTATTAAATGTTGTTGGATTAGTGGTTTAATTGTCTGGTTTCAAGGCAAATAAAGATTAATTTTGCTTTGCTTTATTTCTGCTTTAAGGTGCAACCAGACTCTGCCTTGCTATGTCAATAAGAAGTTACCTGTTCTATTCTATTAGAAGGCTCTCTGTTGTAGCTGTACATTCCTTTATGAAACAGGGGTTTGTGCTATATTTTCTTTTTCAAGTTGTTACCTTCTTATTCGTTAGTTTCTTTTCCTCTGTGACTTTTAAGCTGATTGATTATATATGAAAAATACAAAAAACGGCATGTTTCTGCAGTTTCTACAGTATTTTTATTGAGGATAGGCACTCACTTTATGTTATATCATAACATGTTTATTTTACTTTTTTGTGTTGTTTGCTTCTTTTCCTTTGTATGAGCATGTGATTTTTTTACCTTCAGTATCAATCTCCGGAGACCCTTTTGAAATGCCTTATAAAAATTTTAGTACATGATGTTCACTTTAGACTTCCCCCTTATCTATCTCTTCCAATTATCTCATAATGGAGCAGAGTGCTACAGCTCATAGTCTATTTATATCTGTCATTTGCTTCATTCTTAGTTTGTTCCCAGGCTAATCCAACTCGTAGATCTTGGCATGGGTGCCATTTATTCTTTTTTCATCTCTTGTTGACATGCTAACTAGTACTTATATTTTTGTCATTCTCGATGCACATTATGAGAATATTTTGGTTCGCCTTTTGCTGTGGTTTTATTTACCTGCTATTTTTAACTTTACTCTTATCTATAATACTGTGGTTACAAAATATGTCAACTCAGTGTCTGGCATTGGAGCCTAGTCACTGTAGAGAAACAGCAGTACAGGATTCCCCTCTCAGAAAGAGAGGGACAGAAGTCAAGCCATGTGCAGTGACTACATGGGGCACAGGACCAGGATGTATAGATCAAATATGAATTGAGCAATGAAAAATTCAAGGTACTGAATTACCCTTAATCTGGCACATACGTGACATTTGAGAGACACTGTTAGAGAGTTTTGAGGTTGGCTTGGTTTTTGAAAGTCATTTGAAGACAGCAAACATGAAAATGGAAGAATGAATGCAGGAAAAATGGCCAAGATGACAGCAATAAATGGAACACAGCCTTCCTCTGGCCAGAGCAGTGGCTCGACAGCCTTCAGGTGTAGATTTGTGTTTGTGCAGTAGCGTGGGACAGGGGATTTAGTTATTGACTCTGGGTAACTGCAGCTTCTCCAGAATCAGTTTAGCACAAAAATACGACCTGTAAAAGCCTCCTTTTGGGAATACTGTGTTTGTGCATCTTCTTACTTGTACCTCTGACGTGCACTTCTGACTATGCCTGTAAAAGGATCAGTTTTGATTTTATAAACACTACAAATTGAAATAGGGAATTACAGAATGTTTTATTTTAGTAAGCTAGCAGTGTATAATGCTGTTTCGGTTGATGGTGTAAATTTACACAGCCGAAATTTAAGATTCTTAGTTTTCTAAATGCCATTGTTAAAAGCGTGAAAGCACTCTTATAATATTTTCTTTTTGGCCAGCCATATTTGTCTTTGCTCAATTAGCTTTCTTTTAAAATTGAAGTGTGTCTGTACAAAGGCAGACTTAGTCTGTTATTTAGCAGAATGAACTGGTCTGTTCGGTCATTTATTTAGCAGAGAGTGGTAAGTGATAAGAGGAAATAATGTAAGAGCAGAGCAAGTAACACACTGTTGTCATATTATTTTAATATAGCCTCATTCTGGTATACTCCCTTTTTGAACATTTCCCTCCATCAACACTTACCTCATTTCCACACATTTCCATATTATCGTAATTTGTTCTTACCGTCAATATAGTTATTATTGCCATCAGCATTTTCCCAGTGGCTCCCAAGTGGTCCACAGTGGTCTGCTGTGTTCTGAAGTGCTAAAATGTTCTCTGGAGCTTTTCTATTGGTTAACATTTACAGGCAGTGTCAGTAAGGAAAGGTTGGAGAAACATCTGTAGCATCTTAGACAGGAGTAACTTGTGTTTGTGGAAAGGTCTTTGAATGGATGATTGTTATCATGGTCAAGTAAAAAGGTGATGTGTTCTGCAAAAGCTACCTCTGTGATCACAGTTAGGAATGCAGTTCCATGAACATCACCCTGTACAATCATAGAGCAGAACTTCTGGTTATTGTGTCCCCACCCATCCTTTCTTCCCGTTATTTTATTTGGACATCTAAGAATTGGTCCATTAACTTGTGGCAGCAAATTTCTGCAGTCTTTTACACCAGTAGAAAGAGATTGCAATTACTCTAAGTCAAACACTGCAAGTGGACTAGGGACCTGCCTTTTCCACTGTCCCAGCATGCTTACTCCTGCTGTACCTTTGCATTCGGTGTAAGAATCACAGTGATGAAGAAAGTCTGATCAAGAAACTGATCTCTTTGAAAATCTCCAAAGGAAAGAATATGGACAGTATCCAATTAGAGCAAAGTCCCACTCAGACTAATCTAGAAATCACCCATTTGTAGAGGTGTGAGCAGAGACACTCTCCCTCACTTGTACAGATGGCAGCTTCTTCCATTGGTCATAAAACAGCATCCTGACTTGACAATGTGCCTACTGCTGTCTGCCAACAGTCAGCACAACCTGATTTGGGTGATTTGGAGTTTATATCTGGTTTGTACACAAATCTGTACTGGTGGTTTATCTGGTAATGAGCAAATCAAGTGTTGGTTGGGCACTACTGATAGATTTAATGATAGCTGGCAAACAGTTGCATTGTTGAGAGCAGTGAACTACATGTTCGTAAATGAACAACTGTCTAGTTCCAAACGTAAATCAAACAGCTACTGCCTCTATAAACTAAAAACTGCCTAGATGGCTGTCCTGAAAGCCTGATAAACAATCATCCAATGATGATTAAGTGAAGGCATGCAGCTGACTATTCCTTAATGATTTTGCTGCTTCTGCAGAGATCCTAAATCTATACTTAAAAACGAGTCCGTGCTGAGCGCACACACACACACAAAGACACACACACACACACACACTCCCAAGCTGTGTATACCCTTGCCTGCAAGTTTCTCAGTCATACACCTCATGTCCTGACCCCCTCTACATTGCCAGACTCTGGCAGCAACTCTCTAATAGCGAGCTCAAACCAAAGCCCAAGGCTTGGCCCTGTCCTCCTTTCAGTGCTGCTGTTCACTGCTCTGCAGGCTGCAGGAGAAAGGGAACTTTGTGCCCCTCTGTTCCAGCAGCCTGAGCCCGATGACACTGTGTACTTGCTACTACAGACACTGAAATCCTGGGGAGCTGCTTTTATTTGCCACATCATAAGGCTTTGCTACTGCTTCCACCAACCGGTGCTTAAGTCTTTTTGTGGTGGTTGCTCGCTGTGACTTCTTTGTAACATTTTTTTTCTCGTGCTTTTATGTTTCTGTTTATTTATCTTCTAGTTGTGGGGGTTTTTTTAAAGACACAACTGGAGAAATAATAAGTGCTGTCATTTTGGTCTTTGTGGATTACTGCTGCAATAGTAATTTGGATTGCCAGACTTATTTACACTCTGTTGCACTACAAGGCACCTGTCAAGCACAGTTTTCAGGCAATTTCTGTGGAAGTACAATAATCTTAACTTGTCAGTCCTCTATAAATGTTTACATTGCAGTGTAGATCCGTACGAGGATTTACCTTCCACATAGCACATTTCAGCCAGCCTTGTTTGTGCTGTATGAGCTGCTCTGAGCAGCTCTGCTGCAGAGGGCCCTGGAGAGCAGCTTTGGCACTTATTCCACACTCATCATATCCCTCTCCGGAGGGGATGAGGAGGTGACAAACCACACTGTGCTGACAGCTGGGGGGTGGCAAGAGGAAGTTGTGAGGATTAGGAATGGGAGGAAAGGAGAAAGTGGCAAAGGTGGTAACAGGGAGTGAAATTGAGCACTTTTCTTCCTTCGCATCTCCTGAGCTGGAGGAAACAGCCAAGAGGTCAAATAATTGGAATCAAAGATGTTTGTGTCACAGTCGTGGAGATGCACACACAGACTGCACATGAGAGCACTGAAGACAAACTTCATTCTGCTTAAGTCAAATCTAAATATGTGAAGGTTATTGTGTCTTAGGAATTTGACTGCTTACTTTCCTGTGACTTGCCAGTAAGTCCACTGGTATCTGAAAAAGTAGCTTGTACCTGGATTGCCTTTGCAGAATGGGCACGGCTGAGTTGTAGACTGAGTACCAAACTTTCACTGGAGATGAATTTTACCTGCAAGATTTTTTCTGCAGCAGAGTGAATAGTTTTTGAGGAAATTATGTGAGTCAGGTTTTGAGGCATCATGTTATTATCACATTACAGGAAATACAGAAGCCACATTCTGTTTTAATTGGGTCAAAATCCCAGGTAGTACTAAAACTGAAATGAAAACAAAACAATACTTTGGTTGATTAATGCATTTTTCTTGGAAAAATCAAGTCTGTTTCCTACTTAAGGAACAGTAAAGAAAATATAAAATATAATTACCTCATTGAACAAAACAATTTTCAGAGGGGAAAAAAAAGAGATGTTTTTGACATGACATGTTGACATTTCTATCTTAGAACATTGCATTTCTGAAACTTCTCTCCTTATGAAATGTTAATCAGTGGGTAAGACTCCATATAAGATCATGTAAATTCATACTGAATGCTATAGTTTAAGACCATTTTTCATAAAGTTCCATTTCCTTTTGGGTAGGTGCAGCTAATACTCCCCTATAATTTACTATGTCATTGGTAAAAATGTAGATTAATTTACTAAATCCCAATATTTGAATTTGGAAAAAACCCCAAAGCCTTTGAAATTTGTTTTTCTGACTTGATGTAATTATACTGTACATTTGTTTCAGGAAACACTGAATAAATTGTTGGCTATAATTGAAGACTACCAAGTATAACTAACATAATACAGTAAAAAAGAACAAAAGAAGAAAAGCTAACAAACAGAAGTAATAATAGAACAAGATGGTGCCAATAAAAAGCTGAGGAATTATATTAAAGTCAATATGTAGATATGCTCTATTGAATCTCATACTGACCTCCCAGTTTTATGTGCAATACATTGCACAGTTGACATAGAAAGAAAATTACCTTTCTTTTGGGAGAAAAATACTAATTAAATGCTTAAAGTAATAGGAAAATATCTAGTTCGAATATTTTTACTATTTGATTATTTTACTCAGCTTTAAGTGAATAGAATATTCCATTAATCTCAGTGTGCATTGGATCAAAACTACTAGGAAGAGGGTTCTAGTTTCAAGTAGCATATTAATGAGATATATTTAAAATTATATTTTACACTTGGTCATGTAATTCTTAAAAAATGACAGATTGGGATTCACCCACAAAGTTTTTTTGTTCCTTTTTTTGATTTTTCTATCCATCTGCTTTTTTACTTCTTCCTTCTGCTGCAATTTCAGAACTTTAAATCTCTTAATTTCAAAGTAAAAATGAAACTGGGATTAGCCATCTAATCTGTCAGGATATCGAGGCTCTCAGCCTTGTTCTACTTGCAGTTTTTGAAAATACGAAATTCTGAAAAATGAGAAGTAAAAGGTAACTTACAGAAGAGGAGTAACAGAGCAGTCAGAGACTTAGAGGTGAGAAGCAGAGTTTAAGTAAATAGTGATTTGAATTTCTGTGGTAATCAGAAGCTAACTCGAGTCACTATCAAGGGACCAAAGTGAGAAGAGTTTGCTCAGCATTTCCTTAAGGTCAAGACACGGGTTTATCCTTTCTCTTGTTCATGGGACACCGAAGTTCACACAGTGTCTTTTGCTGGTTTAAGCTCTGCACTATTTCACCTACACCAAAACCACTCCAACCCAACCAAACCAAAAAGCAAGCAAAGATGGCACGTTCATTCCCAGGTATTTCTTTATATGTAAGAAAGGTGTATGGATCTGTGAGCTGCTTATCTAAAGTAAGCAATGAGTCTCTCAGATTTTTATTCATGAAATTCTTTAGACATAACAAAATCTACCAGAACAGTTTAAGGCTGTTATTTCTCTGAACACCTGTTTCTATCTTTATCTGGATAATCTCCATGACAATGTCCCTCATCGTGTTTACTGCTTGCTTTGTAAGAGAAAAGTGTTAAATGGGGAGCAAATTGAATCAAAACTTACTAAAATAATATCTACAGAGCAATAACATCACATGTTAAGTGTTTGGGTAGGAGAGACTCAATCCATCACTACCATCCATCTATTTTGGACATAGAATGGATATTTTCACAAATGGTCACCATTAAGTTTCTGTTGGGCTTGAGGAAGAAGGATTTTTGCCAGAGCACCAAAACTGAGATGCCCATGTGGCATTTAGGCAGCGCTGCAGGGTTAATTTATTAAAGCCTATTTGTTGGCTGCCCTAGTGTGCAAGAGTGGAAGTAGAGTGAAAGTTGATGAAATAATTTAAGAGGAGAGAAAAGATAAACATCTCAAAAGAGAGATTTCTCAAAGTCATGAAATGATAACTCTAAGAGTAGTAAAGTCCGAAGACTGAGTTACAATTCCAGATGGTGAGAGTGTAAAGAAGAAATGCATGTTGAAAGCAAAGGTCCGTGTAGGGAATTAGAGAAAAAGCCCCACTGGTGGGACAGTGCCATTTCCTCATTTTTTTCAACTCAGACAGTGAAACTGTGTAGTCCACAGAGGAAGAAAGAAAGAAAGAAAGGGTGAAATCTGCAAGGAATAAGAGAAAAGGAACTGTTTGAAGAAGGAACTAGAAGCTTTCTTAAAATTTGGATGGAAGAACAGGAAGAAACAGGAGGTGAAATGAGAGGACTGTGGACAGTAAATTGTGGACACTGAGAGTGGAAGAAGTAGCAGGGAAAAGGTTTCAGAGGACCAAAGAAAGAGACTGGAGGCAAGAAAGCAAAGAGACGGAGGGCTACCAAACTCCTAAACCTACCCCTGACCCTGCAGACTGTCTTCAGGGTAGACACAGGTGTGTCTACTTGGGAAAATAACTTCAGGGGGGAGTTTTTTGAGAGAACAAGAGTCTTACTGAAGTAACAATTAATTGGCAGCATTACAAGATACAGAAGTTGGGTAAGTAAAATTAAATAGCTTCAAATGAAAGCTGTGCAGTGATCAGCATTAAAATCCTGTAGTAGAAAATACTGTTAAATTTTAAATCAGCAACTTGAGATGTGTTGTGACTCTAAGAACAGTAATTTCTGTGTGTGAGATGCTCATGCAAACTGCCTGACCCTGTGTGTGCCTCACCTATCAGGGAGGGGACAGGGAGAATGCTGGAGTTGCAGGGGAGGGATCTTTGTGTCAGAAGATCAACAACTGAGTAGTTGTGATACAGAGGAATAGAGTACAAAAAACCAGCTTGCAGTGGGTTAGTTTGTATTTTGATCCTAATGCTAGAGCATTACAGAATTAAACCCAGGCTGATAGAAAGGAGTTGCCACAGAATGCTTGATTTCAACGAATTTGTTTCAAGTCTCTTTTTGACAAGTAGTTGCCACTATTACAAAAACAAAAAAGCAACAAATTAACCTTCCTGCTCTTCAGGTCTGGTTAATTGGCTCAACTCCATAAAACTGAACAGTGCCCGGAATCAAACTCCTGGAGCATATACCATTAGTCAGACTTAACCAGCAAAAAAACCTTGCATAATGGATTTTCATTGCAGCAGCTCTGTGCTGTATATATCCTACATGTGAAGTATTTTTGCCCAGAAGTTAAAAAGAGCTATTTTTACATGCAATAAAAACATTTTAAAATATCCGTTTCCTCACCTTTTATGGAAAAAAAAAAAGTTTTAAAAAAGTCTACTAAATTTATCAAGCATCTTCCTACAGTGGTTTTCTTTCAAACTTTAGCTTCAAAATGCACTATTTCTTAATGCATCATTCGTGTTTGTTTTATTAATTTTTCTCACCTTAGCTAATAGACTTGCAAGAAAAAAGTGTATTTACAGGAAAAAGTGTGTAAGAAAAACTACTTAGAGATTTCTTTTTCCCATAGTAAAGCATCACAGTATTTTCTCCTTTAAGAAAATTTCTAATGACAATTAATACAGATTGCAAATTCATTGTTTTTATTACTGCAGCATTACTAGAATGGTGAATTCTTGCTGGATTTTATGAGTGCAGGAATCAGATAATAATTTCGTTTTTGAATGTGCAAGACTGTGAATAAGGGATTAAGAAAAAGTATTATTAATTGATTAAAAAGCATGCATACTACCTGCTGCTGAGTCTCATCTCTTGCTATTAGTCTTCCCTTAAAAATCCTTCCCTCAAAAGAATGAAAAAATGAAGATATTTTCCACAGAAATGTTTGATAATGTCATTTCCTCTGTCTGTTGCTCTAACATTAAATTGCTGCTGTGGACCTGTATCGGTTTCACAAAGACAGTTTTATGTTACTGAGGCCAGCTGATTGCAAAAAGGAGCATGAAGCTGGCTACAATCAGATTTCAAGATACATTTCTATTTATATCCACCAAAATATAGGCACATGTACTATTTAAACTGTAAAGAAGATAATTTTAATTAAGGGCTGAATTTTTTAGCATTTTGATGTTTGAACAGTGAAGTAAAGGAAAAGTTTGCCTTGACATAGAAGGTATTTTTTTGTGGTTGCAGATCCAGATTTTTACTTCGTGCAACCTGAAAAATTTGGTTTAGCCAGTTTTCTGATGCTGTCTTAGTTTTGTTTCAGTCAAAGCAGCACTTACGGAAAAGAGACACTAAACAGAATTTGAGCACAAGATACAGTTCTAATGTCTTAAGATTATTTATGCATCCTTAATCCTTTATTTTATAGCTTATTATTAACTCAGCTTATGCTATTTCTATTTCATTAATGCAGAGAATTATTTACAGTGACACTGGTAACACCTGGTATCTATAAATCTATTAGTTATGTTAACATTCAATTACATAATCATGTGAATGTAGGTATGTCTGGAAAAACATCACTAAGGAGTTTAACTCAGATTCACTGATATGAAAGGCAGCTTCCAAGTAAAAATCCCTGTGGAACCTGTGTTCTGTCATGTAGTTTCCCAGGGTGAGGCATCATAAAGAATCTGCAAGACAATGTTAACACAAACACAGTTCTGCAGAGTTGTTGAAAATATTTATTGGTTTGTTCCTACTAAACTGGCAAAAATTCCTGTCAGAAAATGACCTTATATCTGTCAGTTTTAAGTACTCTGCACTTGCTAGAATCATGTTTAAGAAAGTGCAGGACCACATTGCAAAAGTTAGATTTCATCAGCCCAGTGCATGGCAAACACGTTCGGTAAGTGTGCTTACTGTGCTTTTGAAACAGAGTTCTGAGTGTTTCAGAACTTGCAAAACTTCAAATAGAAGTATTACCCATTAAGTCATCCTTAAAACACACTAATCCTTTTAATGAAAGCTATAAGAAAAAAAAAAGCCTATTTCTTCTTTTATTGCAGTAAAATAAGATCTGATGATAGCAGTTCACTTTAGCAGTTCAGGTGCTTCAATTTTAAGCACTTGTCTATACCCTACATAATAAGCTTTCAGGTCTGAAATCTAGCAGGATTTCACATATATTGAATTGGCAAATCCCAATAAAAAAACCCTATATTCTTTTTCTATTACACGGCTTTCTTTGTAGGCAAATATGAGATATCCTTTTCTAAAACGATGGATTTAAGTAAATGTAAGTATTTTTCTTCAGATTGGTTCTGTTTGTACACTTAATACCTTTTCTTGGTTCCAACATCAATAAGCATAAACATTTACAGCTCTTGGCATGCATGTAGTGAGAAATCCAGCTCATACTTTCATTTGTGATGTGATTATTTCTGCCAAATCTGGTTTTTAACATGAAAGTAAGACAATTTGTAGACTTGAGAGTGCAAGATAGTACTGTTACTGTTGGAAAATGTGGCTTTGGGGTTACAATGACATTGTAAATAGTAATGGAAAAATGCAGAAAAAATGAGTCAAGTAGACAGAGAGCAGACAAATAGGTCCCAGTGTTTTACAGCCACCAGTAGTGCTCTGCATTAGTGTCCTTGACAGGATTTAGGATTTTTCTGCTATACTTTGTATTACATTAAAATGTACTTCTCAAATTACATCTTAACTGAATTATTACAATGCAGTGTGTAGTTGGACTTAGGGTACTTCAAGATGATTCTTACAGTTTGAAAGATTTGAAATTATTTCAGTGACCTCACTGTTCTTTGGGTTTAACCTAGTGAGGACCAGTGCCAGCGGTGTTGAGCTTTAACACACCACCCTGTGTTTTCAGGACAATAATACAACTTCAGGAGTTTTTGCTACAAGCTCATCAGGTATTTGTGCATTTTCAACACAGCTGAGGGAAGAGTAGAGTATAAGACCTGTTCTTTTAACTTCCAGAAGCAGCTTTTCATGGAATATTCAACGCCAACTACATGTACTGAAAATTCCTGAGGCTATTAATTGACTGCCAAAACAAAATCCTTACATTCATCCACCGTTTCTCTCCCTGTAACCACCATTAAGGAATAGCATTTTAATCCTTCAGCTTCACTTCCTTCTGGTTAGGGTGGACTGTCTTTTACAGGAAGATAAACATGAAGCACAAATTGTTGAAACTACACTTTTAAGTTACACTATAAATACAGAATAAACCCAAATCTGTTCTGTAGGCCAGGATGTACTATCACCCTGATCTGCATGGTGGGCCATTTTGTCAAAACCATTTGCTTGGAATCAAATTTCAAATATCCTGCGACAGAGTAATCAAGTTTTATGTAAGTGTGTCACAAGAATTTCACTCCCTCACTTGAAACATCCTTAATAACTTGTCCTAATTTAGTCCAGAAAAATCTTGTTCAAGCCTTTTACCACTACTGCTACAAAATGTTCTCAATATTTCAGTGTGTGATCAGAATTTATTTTTTGTAGGTTCCCAGAAACCTCCCTTTCTAGGCTATATTTCATAGTGGGAAAAATACAGAAAAGATCAAATACTTGAGGTAAAATATTAACCATTAAAAGACTGTAATAAACATTCAAGTAGAATGAGTGTTCTCCTTAGAAATAAAAAGCAGTGTTGAAAAGAGTATCTAGAGATTTCTGTCCTTGCCAGGGGCTCCTTCAGCCAGTCATACTTAACTTTACTTAGTAAATAGCAACCTTCAAGAAATAAAGTGAAGTATTCTCTGGTCGCCAGAGAACGAGGAAAGTGCATTGATTATAGATGTGTGATAATGTATTTCTGCAAATGGAGAAGGCCAGTACAGTTTCTACTAAAGTATAAAAAAGTCAGGGGAAGGAGAAGGAGCCACAGAACTGGCATGAGCAGCAATCGTAATCCATTTTGCCATGGAAACTGCTGCTCTGTGGAATCCCAGTCTGCTGTGAGCACAGGTTTCTAAGAAAAGCCAAGAAGACAGCTGTTAGAGGGCTATCAGAGCAATTCATAGTGCTGGGGATAGGAGGGTGATTAGCTCCCACATCCTCTTCCCTCTTTATCATTAAACCATGGCCCACTGTTAACGTGTTGCTTTTTCATGGTAAGCCATTACTGACATTTTCTTACCAAAACTCTGATAGATTAATTCATAATGTGTTAAAAAAACCAAAAACCAAACACCATGCATCTTCTCAATAAAATCCCTTACTTCGATAGCTTGTACCACTTTGTTTACCTCTTGAAATAGATCCTTGAAGATTAAGTATGTACACTTAACATGGCAGCTGCCAAATCATGGGAGATGTTTGACACTAAAACTGTCACTGCATTAATGACAGTAAATACCTTGGAAAATAGATTTCTTAAAACAAGGTTGTGTTTGTGCTTCCACTGAATAGGAAGTAATGTAGGAACACTACAAGGAACACTACAATAAAACACACCAAAGGCTATAACTAGTTAAAATTAACTGACTTCACTGAGTGAATCATAGAGGCTTCTTTTTATGACCCTGTCCTACAAAGTGACATGCCTAAACTTCTGGTAATAAGCAGGCATGAAAAGTCACATTGCCTGAGATGCCCCCCATTCTAAACCCGTAAGTGAACAACCCTCCAATTCCTTAAGTGTATGGAAATATCTAACCACTATTTGAGAGACACTACAGATGCAGAAATTGTTTCAGCAGAAGGCTTCACATGCAAGATGGGAGAAACTAAAGTCAGGATTCTGCTAGAAAAATATGACTACATATAAAACCAAGTAGTGGAAGTACTGTTATTTGATGAAAGACTGCTGAGAAGAAATGCTGAAATAAAGTTCAAGCATGCTTATGAACAGAAAAAGTACATGCAGCTGTGCAAAATATGATGATCTAGAGAGAAAAGGAGATGTAGGGAAGTAACTCACTTGTGTGGTGTTACTTTGTTCTTTAGCAATAATAGACCTTCTCCAGCTGAGCTCTGGCTTCTCAGGAAGGCACAGATGTGCTGGGGCAGAGATTCATTGCTGGGGAAGAGCTGGCCTGGGGAGGGAGATTCACTAAAGTGGGTAGAGCAGGGACTTCAGTGAGAATGGAACTACTGCTGCTCTCTTCTTGCAACAAGCACTGGAGCACCACAGCTCTGAAGAGCCTGAGTTGTACAGAGCTAATGCACACCTTCCTCCCTGGCCAGTCCCTGCAACAGTTCTCTCTTCTAGTCTGTGTGGCTATTGAGGTGTACTCAGGCTGAACTGAGGGACAGAAAGATGAAATATATCCAGGCAGATCTGAGGGAATGGAGGAAAGATGCCCCGGTTGCCTTAATATAATCAGGAGGAGAGTTATTTTCTGTACAGTATTGGGGGATTGCAACATAATTCTTGCTTTCAGCTCTCACTATTTCATGGTGACAAAAACAAGTTCAGAGAGGGTGGTTTTGTTTGGTACATGAGTGTTTGATTATAGGTGAGTACAAACAAGTGGACCGAGACATGAACATTCAGCAGAAATGTGAACAAGATAGAAAAAAGAAGGATCATTAAAATGTCACTTTTAGAGGCAGGGAGTTCAATTGAGATGGGAGGCTTAACCTGGACATCAAGTAGGGAAATCTTCCTTACTAGCATGCAAATAGGAGAATGGTCATCCAATGACAATCCCAAAACCATAGAGCCTTCTTATTTTGCAGTGTAGACTGTCCAGTGTAAAGGGGATAAATTAAAGGTCTGCTTGGTGGTGGTGGGGTGTTTTTTTTTTGTTTAAGGGGTTTTTTTTAACTTTTAACATTAGTAATTCAAAGTCAAGTGAGCTTTTGGCTGAACACTCACTATAAGTCTCTCTCGTTTTATATCAAGAATAGATGATTAGAGAAATAAATTATTTTGAAATACTGATTTATTATCTTTCATAGCCAATCCTAATACTTTCTTTTTTTTATTATTTCAGGGTGCAAGTTGAATTCTATATGAATGAAAATACTTTTAAAGAGAGACTAAAGCTCTTTTTCATCAAAAACCAAAGATCAAGTAAGCAGTTGGATTAATTTCTGTTAAGCATATTTGTGATATTTGAAGTAAAATCAAATTCATTTGAAGGCAACAGTGAAGTTATTAATTTTCTTCTGAGTTTAGATATTTAAACTTGAAAATAATGTGCTCGTACAGGATCAAACAATTAGTGATATCACGAATTGTTAAATAAAATAATGATTTTATTTCTGTGTCGTGATCAAGTTGACTAATTTGCATTGATCTGGCAGCAGTGCTCATTGATAAATTGTGACCTTGTGACTAGGAAAGCAAAGACACTTAAGACAGTAAAGTAAAAAGCTGCAAAAGTACCAGCTTTTTGAAGTGTTCTATTTTATTATGTATTCCTAAAATTTCAAACTTTATCTGCACTGAAAAAAAATGGAAAGGAGACTACTGGGGATATGGTACTTCAGAAATGTAGTCCTTGTCATTAGCCTATAATCTAACTCAACTTACAGTCTTAACAATATAGTCTGACCTAAATATATCTTCATTGACATTCGTGCTTAAAGTCATTGGCCATCGTGGAAGAGAATAATGTGGAGGAACTAAGATATTAATCTTTTTTAATACATCCATGCAGCTGCTCCAGGTGGGTGGAAACAAGGAATGTTATCCAGTCTTGGTTAGGACAGTGGGGTTCATAGGTCAGAAGAGCAGTAACTGACCTTAATTTTCTTCTGTGCCACAGGACTGAAGTTACTTCTCTTTGCCTTTCAGATGTAGAGCACTAAAAATACAGTAGCTTTATACATAAAGCTTTTAGAATACAAAGAGTATATTTTGTCATTTGTACAGTTGAATTTGTTTAATGGTTTTGTGTCTGGAAAAAGACAGAAAAAAATAAAGAAATTTTTTGATGTCCCAGTCTGAAAATACCCAGACAAACAAAACTGGGCAGACTAGATCAAGCTTTTAAAAATAATACATACCAGAAAAACCTTCTATCTGTAAGAGCTAGCAGTAAATAAATACTAGCTTTACATCGCAGAACTTGATGATTTTATTAGCTAAGCTTCTTTTACTTTCCAAGTGTGGGAAGAAGAATACTCCTCTAAAAGGAAAGAAAAAAGGCACTGGGCTGTGAATAACTGACATTTTCAGTATGGGCTTTGGAATTAATTGCTGGTTTTTAGCTAGAGAATCAGGTTTAACAAAGCTTCTGGAGGTTCATCCATGGGGAATGCATTGCTTATTACACTTCCTAGACACACATGGGAAATTCATTTTAATTCAGGTGCCTAAATAGCATAGGAATGATGTGGAAAGCCATCATAGCACTGAATGAAACAAGAAAAATTCCCAAGCCAAAGTAGTCAGTATTAGTAAGCTGAAACACTGCTGCTCATGCAGATCTTGGTTCTTGTCCAAGTACTCAGAACCAGAACGTTCACAAAGAAAGTCTCCAAAAAGCTGCTGCTGACCCAGTAACCTGCCACTCTGTCACGTGTACTCATTCAAACTCCATTGAAACAGGAGTCTCTTGCCCAGAGGTACCAGGGAGCTGATAAACAAAGATAACAGATTTTAGTCAGTGTTCAGTGAGAGCACTGAAAACCTTCCTTCACATACTAAAGATGGACTTGCTGTCATTGAGAAAAAAATTGTCAGTAGGATCAGCAAAGTTTTTTGATAGTGTAACTAAATCAAACCTGTTCACCAAAGAGTTTTTGATAATATCACATGGTTCTGCCAACCAGAGCAGTCAGTCTAGAATGTATAAAAATTTTCTACAGAATACTGTCCTGATCTCAATCACATATGGGCAAGTAACTTGAAATATCAACTGTTTCATTAATTATTATCTTTCTTTAAACGGATAAACTGATAAAACAAGCCTTCATCTGTCTCATGCCAATCTAGTTTCCACTCAATCTTCTGCAAGCAAATGTCTAATCAAATTCAAACAATGTATAAAAAATATCTTACAAAGGTGTCACTCAGCACTCTCCCAAAGGAAAAAAAAAAAAAAAGAGAAAAAGAGAAAATGATATAGTCATACAAGCATGACTTGCTTGTACTTGCCAGGACCACAGACTGCATTATCACAGCCAACAGTAAGTCTCAAAGGGAAAAAAGTGAAGTTTCAAATCAGTGAAGAGGGAATAAAGGATAACTATCGCTAGGATATGAATTATTAAGAATATATTTTGGTCCAGCTCCTAAAGCCAGCTGCCACTGAAATGATTTTGCTGAGAATCAACAATATATTAGTGGCTTATGGGAAAGGAATAATGGGAGGTGATTCTAAATGCTCACCTGGTATCTGTCTCTCTGTTTAGATCAGCTCTCTAAATCTGACATTTAATCTACAAAAATGCTTGCAAGGAGAGCATCAAGAATTTATAACAAGTGAAAGTCAGAAGTGGTAAAATATAATGCATCACTCTATATTTAAAAATGCCTGCAAAAATAGCAAATACTTGTTTAAACTGAGAAAGAAATGTTAAGATTTGACATAGTTATATTTAGTTCACAAAACAAATAGATTTTAAAATGTTATTATAAATTCTTGTTTTAAATAAGACGAGTGTGTAACAACTTTGTTACATAGACACAGTGAAATTGCATTCCCAATAAACAATACATAACTGCATAACAGGTGGAGCTGAAAGTTTCAGGCACCACTCATATTCAAAACATAGAGATATTCTGTGCCAATGACCCTGCTACTTAAGCAATCTGTCTCTGAATGGAGAAAAAGAAATTAAGTCAAGCAGACCGTGTTGATCCATTGACAGAATGTGAAATACAGAACAAAAATAGACAGGAAGCAAACAAATATGAAATGCTTCCTTTGAACCAGAATAATAATTGAAAACCTGTTTTAAATGCCTTCTGTAGTGTTTGTGCCCTTCCTTCCCACATTTGAAATCCTACATCTCCATGATAGTGGAACACATGCATTGCTTCCAACTCACATGTGAATCCCCAGCTGGGAGGCTGCAGAATCTCTCTACCAGAGAAAAAATGCATTTGTTAGGCCTGCATGAATTATCCAAAATTTAGCAAGGTGGCTGCATATGTTACTAATGGCTGAGGCACACAGAGCAAGGAGGTGACCCAGGATAGACTTGAAGCCTGTTATTCTATATTTATATTTTAATAACTGACCCAATCACCTTTGCTACAGAACCTGTACTTTGCTTCATAAACAACCCCAGCCATGAAATTGACTCTCTAGAGAAGCTGACTGGATCTCTTAGATGAAAACATGGCTGGTTTGAAAACTCTGCCTCCCATTCTGTGGGAAGCAGCCATTCCTATGGAGATGCCCAGAGCCTGAGTTCCAGACCTATCAGAACTAAAATTTGAGAGTTAAGGGTTTAGGGCAGCAGGCTGGAGCATCAGTCTGCTGTATTGATGTAGCTTTAAATCAGATAATATAATATAATACATATAATTTCAAAGGATGGTTAGAAACCAGGCCGTTATCAATGCAGAAAACAAATGTTTCACACCAAGGATAACATTTACAGAGCTAAAAAGCAGGAGAAAAGGAACAGACTTCTGTACTTGCCCAAGAAAGTTAGACAATACAAAATTGGTAGGCTTTTATCTTGTTTAGGATTTGGGTTTTTTGTAAACATTATCTGCTTTAGTGGTTGTAATTGCCTGGTTGCTAGGGCAACCATTCATATTCCAGCAGATTTCTACAAAAGGCTTAGGACAAACAACTAATTCATGTTTTCTTCAGCAACACTTCAAAAAAGCTGCAAATGAGGATCATAGCACTGGCCAAGTCAAATAATAGGAAGCCCTTTCTCCCTCCCTCCCTTCCTCCCTCCCTCCCTCCCTCCCTCCCTCCCTCCCTTCCTCCCTCCCTCCCTCCCTCCCTCCCTCCCTCCCTTCCTTCCTTCCTTCCTTCCTTCCTTCCTTCCTTCCTTCCTTCCTTCCTTCCTTCCTTCCTTCCTTCCTTCCTTCCTTCCTTCCTTCCTTCCTTCCTTCCTTCCTTCCTTCCTTCCTTCCTTCCTTCCTTCCTTCCTTCCTTCCTTCCTTCCTTCCTTCCTTCCTTCCTTCCTTCCTTCCTTCCTTCCTTCCTTCCTTCCTTCCTTCCTCCCTCCCTCCCTCCCTCCCTTCCTCCCTCCCTCCCTTCCTTCCCTCCTTTCCTTCCTTCCTTCCCTTCCTCCCTCCCTTCCTATAGTCTGTGCCTAATTGCTCTTGATAGGGGAGCAGGGTTCCTTAGGTTAATGTTCTCAAACTCAATTGCCAGTAACAGCTATGGGAGTCCTCATGGACAACAGGATTTTTAACCCTTAGATCATAGAAAAAAGATGCTGTAAAAGCCCATCCAGTTCTTACATGATAACTGCAACTTCACAGTTAAAAGTAATAAGTGGTTTTATGTAATAAACTTAAAGATTTCTCTCACAAATCGCATGGTGAAATATTTAGGAATCCATTTTCTATTTTTCTGTGTTTGTAGTAGATGGAGTTTTAATGGGAAAGGAGCTAGTAGACATAAGGACAGATTTATTAGTTTTATCTGTAAGCTGCTGATTTTGAACTTAGGACTGAGTAAAGTTAAAAAATAAAGAAAAGTAATATTACCATAAAATGATTGTGATTCTTTCCTTAGCAGGAAATGTATGCACATAGCTTTGGGTATGCATTATTTGGGTAATTACTAAACTACAGAAATAATTACATTGAGTTCAGCAGACCTGCTGAAGTATTTGCAACTCAACAATAAAGCAAAGTGTCCTTGCTGTGACTGGGACAAGGAAAGTCAGATCTGGGTAAGACTCAGAGTATTCTGCTTTGGATAGAAGGGCTCAACCACACAGAACTGGACTCTCAGTTTGCAAGACTAAAAAAAATTATTGTTTAAGTGACCTCCAGTCACTTAACATTAGTCAACTAACTGTTTTAACTTAATTAGTAAATGAATCTAAGAGTCAGATGCAAATATTCACACTAGCAAAAAATTCTTTTGAATTCAATAGCAGTACTAAAAATATAAACCTTAATCTTCTAATGACTGCAAAATTACATAAAAATACAAAGAAGTTCCACTTCAGTAGATAATGGCTCCAATTGGCAGTGAAATAAATTAGCCATGAGATAGCAGTAAATGTCTATGAGGATCCCTTTGAAGGAATCCTGTCTTTGTGCATTAAACCTATGTTTCTGGGAAATAGTGTAATATTTTGTCATAGTATTTGGGGCATATCCGTTCAGCTAGAACATCTCAATATTTATATGGTCTGTAGAACAAGTTGTTGATTCAGTTCAATTGTGCATTCAGCATGACTTTTAGATGTCCTGATTCTTGAATGTATAGTTATTCAACTTCAGCATTAAATAACTCCAGTTTAATATTTTATGAGTTGGAATAGAGTTAATATATTCTATATGTAAAACTACTGCATAAAGACTTTTTTAGATATTAATATTTTCATATTAATTGCCTATCCTCTGCCTATGGTTGAAAGTATGTCCTTTCATGTTGCTGTATCCTGTATCTCAAAAAGCATTGCATAGTTCTGGTTCCCCTCCAAAGAAAGAGAACTTTTCAAGCTACCAAACACCCAAATAATGGCATCAGTAAGGATTAACAGCATAGAATATCTTTCAAACAAGTGACTGCATTGTTCTTTGCATTAAAGCAGGTTGAGTCTTAACCCAGGCTGGTTATATAGATATTTTCTTTTTACTACAGGACTGTTCTAACTTCCTTTTAGTTTTACCTTGAAGGTTGGTGGAAGTTTAAAACCCCTGTACTTTTTTCAATATTTTCTTTTATTTTCTTTTAAAACTAGGTCTGAGAATACGATTATTCAATTTCTCTCTCAAGCTACTAAGCTGTTTCCTGTACATAGTTCGTGTGCTCCTGGATGATCCTACACAAGGACTTGGATGGTAATGTTTGGGGTTTTTTCCTCATTTCTGCTTTCAAAGCATTATTTAAGTTGTAAGAAATAAATTAATGACTACATGAAGGAGTTGTTTTAGGTCTTCCAGGTATTTGGAAAGAATTACAAAGCTGGTCTTATATTGTGAATGGAAATAAGAATTAAAATAACAGTATTATTTTTTCCCTTTACTGCTAAAATAATCCTGGCTCTCTCGTTAGATACAGTGCATCAGACGTAATTGTGCTAACATATATTTTAGATTTATTATTACATAACATTTCTATGTAAAATTGCAAATTCCCAGTTTATGCAACAATTCTTTTTGGATTTTGCTTAAATTACTTAAAATCCCAGATCTCGGAAATGGACAGACGAATACATTAAACTGAGTTTTCATGCAGATGATATTGATGATTTTCTAGCCTTCTGCTTTCTCTAAATGCTTCAGAAGAGTGAGACTAAAAGTACATTCTATACTGGCAATTATTTATGGATATAATGCATGATTTAGCAAACTCTGAATTGCCAGTATGGTATTCTGTATGACCCTCTTTTTCTAACGTGTTACACAATTAATTACCAAATGTAGAAGAAATTATAATTTATTTAATCCTGTACTCCTGTTGTATTTGTATCCTGGAATATTGAATCTCCTCAATTTTTAATGCTAATAAGCATCACATTTGATTAACATATTTCCTTTCACTTGATTTGATTCTTTTGTCCTTAAATGCTGATAGAAACAAAGCACCTAAGAAAATACTAAGCTTAAGATGATAGAACCAGCAGTCTTCATACAATGTTAGGCAAGGGACAGAGTTTGAGTTCTAATTTTAATATTTGGATATCAGTTAAATCTAGTAAGGGTAGCACCAAAAAAAGGTAGTGCACAGGAGAAATACTCTACAAGAATGAAATCCCAAGCAAAGAGAGGTAAAGAATATTTCCTTTATTCAGCAGTACATGAGAGAAGAATCTGTGAATAGGAAGTACAGAAGATGCATTTCATATTTTTTGGGTCAAAATTTATCATGAGAATTTGTAAGATCTGAAAAAGGGCCCTGAAGAAATTTTCCTGAAAAACAAGACCTTGTAAAAAACTAATTTTGACTCTACATACACCTTAGAATGTCTTTTCATTAAGAGAAAACAAGCAGTAAAGTTAACACAAAAAGTTGTGGAGAAAAGGAAATCCATCCTTAGAAATTTATGAATATTAGCAACTCAGGGACTTAACATTTTCCATTGAATCATGGTTTCTGGCATGCTGCAATTCTTTCATTATGAGATCTCTGGTAAGCCCAGATGAGTATATTGTACTGCATGGTTCTGTCTGGGTGTGCAGGACAGGTTAAAATATCAGACCTTGTGCCAAATATACTTTTGTATTTATATGCAAAGATGCATATTCATATACATCTGCAGGCTGCTGAATGCCTCGCACCTTTCCTGGCATGTCCTTCAATGCAAGTGTTTTACAATTCACCAGAGAGTGTATTTATATTTTCTATACATGTTATTCCCTTACATGGTGTTGTGGTACATCTAAGAGAGTGTGTTCTGTCTCTGAATAACATTTGTCTGCCTGAGAAGATTCAGGTAAGTCCTTCTGCCTGCTCACTAAGGCCCTGTTCTTATACACTGTGCCAGACAAACAAATGGCACCCCATTAATGCCCTAGAGATACTGAGGGCTTGATACCAAAGCTCCTGCTTGAATGCATTCTTAAAGATGTGGTGATGTGAAAGAAAAAATAATTTCTAGGTACTGTGTCAAAGCGTGATGAAAGAAACTACTCAGCGTGCTGAGGGCGTGGCCAGAGAAGATGTTTTCATCTGGTTGGTTTTTAAGTGGCAAATCTGAGAGGAGTTCTTTTCATCAGATTTATTTCCTGCTTTTCAGAAATGCCTGCACAAGTTGGTGTTTTTCATTTACTCCTTCAGGCACAGCAGGTGTACAGGAAAGGGCTTAAGACATAAAGCATCCTTATTGATGGGTACAATTTAACACTGTCCCACTCATAGTTGGTACAAATGCAGTTTTTGCTAATTTGTGGGCTGCAGATCCCTTTATTTTCTGCTGACCTTGCTTGCCATGGATGAGCAAGGATATTTGTCATCATTTACACATTATATATTCCCACAACCTTATATGACCATTTAAAAGGAAGATTTATGCCAGCAATTAAAGGCAAGATAACATCACGTGTATAATGGCCAATATTTTTACTTGGGTATCACCAGTTTTGTACTTGACATACTGCTGCCTGCATCTCCAGCTCTCCCCACATCCTCAAAAGAGGTTATCAAGTGTAGTTTGCTGCAGTCTTTCCTGTTGAGAACGTTCTCTTTGTATCACAGTCTCTCCATGGGATAGGATTTCTAGAGTCTCTTGATCTTCAGTATATATTGTGTACTTAGTTCAGCTTTACAAAGTATCATTTCAGTTGTTTTTAAATTTGAAAAGAAATCTTTAAAAAATGTAACCTGGAATGCTTCATAGTCCTTTATCTACAGATATGGAACACATACAGCTGTACTTTCTAAAAGTTACTTTACTTTTAAAAATATATTGATTACTTTAGGTTTCAAACTGTTGCATGCATTTCATAGACCTCTTAATGATGTAATTAATGTTCTTTACCTCCCATCTGTTTTTATGACTGTGTTCCCATACACGTTTGCTAATGGAAATGGACTTTGCATGGATGGTATGGCAACTATCAGTAAGGAATTAAACCGGAGTTGTTCCAATCAAAACTACACACCTGGAACAATTGATTGGTGAGTTCCTAAGTTAAAACAGCAAACCAAAAGTCCACAGAATGGTGGGAAGGGAACACAGGAAGACAAATCCATTTCCGTCTGGAATGGTGGCACTTCAACACATAGTAGGGATGCTTCTGTAAATCTCTAGCCATTACTTATTTTCTGAATGTTCAAGCTGCATTTAATACTTTAATTCTTTCTCTTGATTGCAAATTGAACTACTGGACTGGATGCTGGGGTGAGATCTGGGTTCCATCAATGCTGATTGCAGAAATAAAAAAGGACGCCCTTAATTTAAAAAAGCAATTCTGAGTAGCAGTAGATGATTAGCAGGAAATTATTGTGCTACTGACAGTGTCCCATTCCAGTGGTGCTGGATCAAGTGCCTGTTAGCATTGATAGGATTCTTCCTAAGAATTAGATGCCATTTATATTGTTACACAGATAGCAAAATGTTCACACAAAAGGATTGTCAGTTTCCCACGGGAGCCTAATGATTTGCTGTGGGTTAGAAATACAAGACATGTCAATACTCAGTAGGTAACTACTGGTTTAAAGTTTTTATTACTGAGAAATTTTTTTTCAGTAAGTCTGCTCTAATTTCCATTCACATGTCCAACTTTTTTTTTGTTGTTGTTTGAAACACCAGATTATGCTTAATTTCATATTTATTTCCTTACTGTAATGAACAGGTCTCCCATTATCTGGGTGAATCGAAGCTTACCTTTATGGGGATTACAGGTAATATGTAAATGACCAATTCAATTCTTTCCATGGAACAGCTGCAGATGATATTGATTTACAGAATTGTAGCAGTGTGAAAGGATACTTGGAAATGTTGATGTCAGCAAGGAAATACTGAACACCAAGTACAGGAAAAGAATAAAGATCAGCTGATCTATACTGATTCTCTCTGTGAAATGTGGCTTTTTACTAAGAAAAAACTTACTACTTAAGCTTCCAGATTGGTTATACCATTATATTCTCTCACCATGATTGTGCAATGCCAATGCAATGATTGTACTTCGATATATTACACAGTTTTCTAAGGGAAGAAACCCTTGAAAATACCTTTAGAATATGCACAGTTTGAATAATTTTGGAACTAGTGTTCAGATTACTTTATTAAATTTGATTTAAAAATACTGAGATATTTATTTGTCTGTGGATATGGTCCTTTTCTGATATGTCTATTTGGTAGGGGTAGGAATTGATTTGAAAATAAAACCTGAGTTTATCTAAAACTCATAATTATGTGGAGAAGCTGATATATTTTGATTGCCTGTTTTCATAACTTTGTGTATTTTAATTGTTTCCCAATTCATAGCATCTTTTTTACTTCTAGATAAAGGCACTGTGCACCCTTCAGAGTATTCAGCTGTAGGGAGCATGAATTTAAAATTTAAAATCCTGAGGCTTGCCCTCAGGTTCCAGCCTGATAGAATCTATCTTGATGGAATATTGCCACGATGCACATTAAAATATAAATACTTTCTCTGCAAAGAACTTGAGTAAATTCTTAGTATCTCTAAAGGTTTAAGTATTTTGTTTTACTCTTTTGTTATTTGACTATTTCAATATTTTAAACTAGTTAATACATACACTACCTACATATAATCTAATTGAAGTCTGGTAAATCAAGCTCAGCTCAGCATTTACATATTAAAATCAATAATTATTCATTTGTATAATTTTTTGCTGCTTTCTGCAGAGTATACACAGTACACACAGTATACACAGTAAGAAAAACATTTGCTTTTCTACACATTCATAACATCTTCACAGGAAAGCAAGGAGCTGACTGACTTTCCTTATTTACAGCTTCCTTCTGTCTCTGTCATGTGGGAAGATTTTGGTACTGTTTAGGAATAAATGAAATTCAGAAAAATAACAATATCTAAGCTTCAAGCAAAATTCTCTTAGCTGAGAGGGTTTCAGAGGATTCATGGAAAAGCTATTTTACATAATCTTTTATTTTCATTGTAATGTTAATATCTATTCTCTAAAAGCTGGTATTAATACATTTATTTTATTCACTTCACTGAAGGTGTCTGTGGCCGTAATAAGTCTCTTTGAAACTCTGTTGCTAAGTTATCTAAGCTACAAGGTAAGTACTCTTTGTTACTTTTAGGCAGAATTCATTAAAAAGTAATGAGTTTAATGTTTCAATATAAAGTTTATGTACCTGTGCCCATGCTGGTGTCCTAGCAGGGAGCTGAGAAAAACACACTTATTGAGGATGGCATATTGTCACACAGGCAGCCCTGTTTCCCAAATTTATGAGGAAACTCCAATATCTAAAGAGTGGAAGTCAGCAGTTAAATGCTCACTATTTTCCATTGTCCACTGGCACACTGTAATTTGAAAACACATTCTCCAAAATGACCTTGATTTTTTTTGACACAGATTTTTCAATTGTGCAGTTTTATTTTTCTGTCCATAATGTATTGGACACATTTGTCGTTGATTTCAAAGCTGTAGCTACTCAATACATATAATTCAAGGTTTAGCCCTCTAAAAATGTGCATAGAAAAACTAGGCCAAGACAGTACTTAAAAAAAAAAAGGATATCTGCATACTTGTGTTATCCATCTGTGTGATGCTCTTGGAATATATTTTGAAAATGTCTTGAAATAATTTGATGTGAATACAATGTATTTCTGTATTTGCATTCTCCTTTAAAAGTTATTTTTTTCTAATATAATTATTCTGTTTTCTTCATTCCATTTGGTTCTTCTTTATCTCTGCGTTTTTAGTATCTTCAGGAGAAAAATACTAAAAACATTTGAAATCATTTACCAAAGAAAATACAAAAATATTTGGTTTCTAAATCTGAAAATATCTCGGGGGATAATATTTTTTTTTATTATCATATTTTGTATTACTGACACTCAGTAGCTATCAGAGCCACCAGTGAATTTAGAGACTTGTATTTCAGTGTGCTTATCGAGTGATTATGGCATAAATGTTTTCCTTAGTGCCCAATAATGCTAAGAGGCTTGCAGTTGTCTGCTCTCTAAAAATTATTCTTCTTAATCCTTGGAGCATATATTATTTAAGGGTTGGGAGTTAAAAGTGCAAATCAATTATGGGCAGAAATAGTCCAAAATTTATATCCTTGTGGCAAAGCAGTAAAGGGCAATCACAATTTGTGCTGTTCCTGAGTTTACTGGGTAGCATTTTATCCTCATCCATTCTGCTTGTGATTTGCATCAGTTTCAGTGGGTGCAAAAGATGAATTCTTGGCAAATCAGCTTCCATGAGAAGTTACTCATTAGTGTGGGATGGATGGAAAGCTCCACTGCCCTGATTGGCTGCATACACCTGTCACAGAAGTTGAGGCAATTTTGTGATTCCACTCCCCATAAGAGAAAGCTATGTTCTTTCTAAGACTAATCTAAGGAACAACAAAATTTTTCAATCACATCAGTCCACTTGATGCAAACACCTCCTTCCCTCTGGTCCTGTTTTCCTAGTTTTACACCATTCTCTTGAAGCTAAGAATGAGTGTTATTTCACCTGCTGTAAGGCTTTTCTGCACAGCCAAGGTGTGCAAAAGTGCCTTGATTCATGTAAATCTGTGACAAATTACTTATTTTATGGAAAGATTTTCAAAACTTTCACAATTTTAGTAACTAACTTTTACAAGTCAGAGAATTAGCAAGCAAGAAAACAAGAAAAAGATTATTGTGTTTGCATTGGAGTGCACATTATTAGAATTTCACAAATAACTTGATAAATGAATAAAGCTGTCATTTTAGAGAATACTCCAAGAGATTGACCTTTCTGATACCTGGTTCCTGACATATGAGAAATGATTCAACATGCAGAATAGTGAGGACAGAGTAGCATATAATGCTACTATGATGCAGTGAATTTGCATTTTTCATAGCTTTTAAATGGAGACGAATGCAAAGGATGTAGCATTGTGTTGTGTTGTGTTGCTGATCACTTGGATCCAGGAATGGGAGGTTTACAATCTGCATTCTTAAGTATTACATGAGGGTTTGTCCTTGGCCAGAATTCTAAAAGATGTCTGTGTCAAAAATCTCCATTGTCAAAACTTGCCACAGACATCTGGCAATGCTGCATATGCCTGGTGCTCAGGCACTCTCAGGGCTTTGAGCAGCACCATACATTCTCACTGCAAAAGACACTTTTGTAGAACTCATGATGCATTTCCATGTGGAAGCCAGAATCCTACAGCTGCATACATCCCTAATTACCTGGAGCCCATCCATACTGGCATTTTGCTGCACAAGTAAATTATGTGACATTTCTTCTCTATAATCCAGAGAAGAAAGCTCCTAACATTAAAAATGAGGAAATTTGTGAAATCACAAAATGGTTCAGTTTGAAAAATCAGATTTGATTTTGATTTTACTCTTCATACAAAACCCCCTGAGTTTACAGCCTCATAGTTTCACTTGTGTGTCTGACTCCCACCAATCCAGATGTGAAGAGTTAAAAATGGGAGAACGAATTTTCTATGATACGGAGTTTGTATTTAATTTTCAGTGGCTGTATCAGGTGGTTATTTTTTCAGGGAAGATGCACATGTCATTGTAACTGAAAATATAATGCTTTACTGCAAATTCATGTAATACTGTCATGGTATGTGCTACACTATTGCATTACCTATGATGGAGTCCTGATACACAGCATTAGTAAAGCTGTAAGTCACTGAAGTTCAGCTACCTTCGTTTTTTAATATGTGGATTTTCATCTCAACATTTAATCACACAGCCACTGCACAGATTTGGGAGAAAAATAGAATTATCCTCATCCTGTTGCTATCAGTAAGAAAATGAAAAGATCAATAACCACTTCACTGAAATATGTGGGAAGACCTCTCACTTCATGGAAGCAAGATCAAGTTCCAAAAAGCCCTGAAGTGTTCTGAAGTGTTGGAGAAAGTGTTGCAGAAATAGAGAACTTGATATTGAAGTCCTAATTCAAATATTAAACACTCAATTTCTTCCTTACTTCCCTCTCCAGAACAGTTGGGAAAGAAAAAATACAAAGTAAAGATAAAAGATAAATGCAAAGGATGAAAGGAAGGAGATTTAAAAGTGTTTATCTTTTACTTGGGAAGTTCATTATGATTTACTGTAGTAAAAAGGATCCAGAGTGATCTATATTCTATATTCACATTTGTCATGTGTTTAAATCTGAGATGATTGATATTCCTGAATTTCAGGTATGGGAGAGACTCCCTGTGTTTCATTGGGGTATCACATGTATTTCTCATTGGAACTGTTTGTAAGCTGACTGTGACATTGTGGGTTTTTTTCCTTTTCTTTGAAGGGAAATATCTGGGAACAAATTCTGAGAATACCCTTTCTCCTGGAAATAATTAATGCTGTCCCTTTCATCATCACGGTAAACATATTTGAATTAATACATTTGCACATTGCACTTTCATAGCTGCACAGATACTCGTACTTTTTTAAAGTAAATTTTATTCTTATGTGGATGATGAGTTTGTGCCAACAATAAGAAGATAGTTTGCTACTGGAGTGAAGTCATACAGATAACGTTCCTCTTCCATGGGCACAAACAAAACCAAAACCCTCTAATTCCAACTACAGCACAATCAATAAAATAAACCAGCTGGTTTTAGAAATGTAAGAATCACTCATGTCTGCAGTGAAAACTGACTGTGGTCCTATTTTATCTAATTATCTTGCATGTGGTTAATCACAAAAGAAGGCAAAAAAATGTTATTTAAAGCCAAATCTCACGCTAGAAACACATTAATAGTAAGTATTTTTCCCAAGTGTTTCATTCCTGCTTGAATAGTAAAGCTCTATTGTTTATCAGAAAAGCTTCTAATGAATTTGTTAATTTTTCTTTCAGATTTTCTGGCCAGTCCTAAGAAACCTGTTTATTCCTGTATTTTTAAATTGCTGGCTGGCAAAGCATGCTCTAGAAAATATGATTGTAAGTATGCAAAGGAAATAAATATTCTAGTGTTGTGGTTTTTTAGTATATTGTCTTTAGTGGGATTTTGGCAGTACAGTCCAACCCTAATAGGAAGCTAACCAGATCTGTATTTAGATTATACGAATGGTCAAGCATTACTAAACTGCTTTCTGCATGAAAACTAGAAAAAAGTAAGACGTGAAATGAAATCTTAATTAGTATAAATTGTTACTGTGCCAATAAAGGAAATGGCAGTGGATGGTTCTTTTGCTACTCTGCCATTCAGACACAATTGCAGAGAACTCAACTGTTAGGCCATAATTGGGCCTTGCAGCCTGTAATTTGTAAGCTAGACATGAGCAGACCTCAAGGCAGCTTGCAATAGGATCAGAATTGTGCTGTGATGAACAAAGAACTACTTAATCACAGAATCACAGCTGGTGCTTCTGCACCTCCTGTGTTATCAGCAAACTCTTAAGTGCATTTGGGTGACTGCATTGCTGTCAGGGTACTGCATAATTCCTCTGCAGAACCAGATCTTGACTTATTGGTTCAAACCCCCAAATAACAGCTATTTTCCATTAATACAGAATGATCTTCACCGAGCCATCCAACGCACACAGTCCGCAATGTTTAACCAAGTCCTCATTTTAATATCTACCTTATTATGTCTCATCTTCACTTGGTAAGTGGCCAAGCCCCCTCTGTTTTTATTATACATGTTGACTTCTCTTCCTCTCCTACGTGGTGATAAAACAGGCCTGGTGGAAACCATGCAGTGAAATGAGGGTGAAACACTTCTGTGAACGTGTTAACTAGCACCTGTACTACTGGGGTCTGGATGCACTGGCTTTGGAAATAGAAGGTGCATTCATGGGAAAAGGAATCCTTCTCACTCTTAGGAAGGAAATACAGACGAAGCAAAATCACAGGATAAAGTAGGGGGAACTTTTCATATGTACCAAGAGTGCAACCTCAGCAGAGAAGTCACTCACATGTGAAGAGTACCAACAGAAGTATATTGGCCCATGCCAAGGTCACCTTCCTGACTGCTGGGACAGTGAAGAATGTGCAATATCTCAGCCTTAAGACTTTGACCGAATCAGGTTCCCCTAAGTATTACAGGGGATAGCTGTTAATAATCCAAATTACAGATGGTATAGAATGTATTAATCTAGAGTACTGGCAGTACTGGATGGTAGATTCAAACAACCAAAATGTATTACTCTGAAGAATGCTTTGCTGCATGACCTGAAAAACTTAAATTTACATCCACAGGAAATAGCACTCAATTGTGCCATGTCTGTATTGTGCCACAGTGATAGGGTGTTAGCCAGGGCTGGAGGCAGATAAGGGAGAGTACATGGTTAGTCTGGCTATGCAGTAGCTCTGTGGGTTACTCAACATACAGAATTTTCTCATCAGTAGTGCCTGAGAATTGAGAATCATACTCAGGGGAAATACAGGACTGTGTACAGTGTGATACAAACTGGTGTACAAGAGGACATGGAAGAGAGAAGGTGGATTTGTGTGGAAAAGCTAAATCAACTGTATTTGTTTTGCCAGACAAGATGCCTTTAGGTCAGCACATTGATAAAGTTTGGTGTGTCATTTTGGAGACAGTAATTAGATTTTTCTCTTACTTTATTTCTCTAGCTTGCTTTTCTGATAGTCACTGTTATGTGCTGCCTAACCCTTTTGGTAATAAGTATAACATAGCACATGGCTTTTTAGAAGAAGAGTTTGCTCTAGCCGGTGGCTAAATGAATTTTCCAATTTTACCCTTTGTCTTAGGGCCACACACTTAGGGCTCTATGACAAATGCTGGCTGTTCCAGACAGTAATGAATTTTTGTGATGTTTAATCTCCTATTGAACATGATGTAATTTTATATGCATAAGGACTTGGACATTTTAATTTTGCTCCTTAGTTTTTTACAATACGAGGTGCTATTGAGTAAATATTCCTTCACCTTTTTTTTACCAACATACTTCAATATTTTACTGAAATTCTGCACAGATTATGTATCTTGCTCACCAGCAGGCATTGTGATAACTGACAGTAAAACACTCAGAAGTGGCAGACTCACCTGTAATAATGGCTGGGCTCAACACTTGCAGGTACTACTTCATTACAGTTCATTATTTACTGACCTAGGACTGACCCTGCTAGACTTGAAATTAAGCTAAATAAGGTGAAGACACCCAGTAATGCAGTAACAAGGAAACAAAGCACTTCTTGACTGAGAATAGTAGTTCAAACATCTGTAGCTTCTCTTAAGACTGGAGTTATGTTCAAGTGATTGTTACTCTTGTCTATGTGAACACACATAATGGCATTTTTATACATTCTTTCTTTATGCTACTGATGACATATTTAAAATACCCTAAAAGTACTCTATAAACAGTCCAAATCAATTAACTTAGTGTCTTTGGTTATGTTACATCTATGGGAATTTGAGAGAGCGTTTAATTTTATAGACATCATTTAGAGCTTATATGAATTCCTTCCTGGTGAAGGAGGACCCAAGTCCATTGCTGGGATCTGTGCACTTAAGGGTGCCTTTCACCAGACTATCTTTCATGTTTTCTGCAAAGGCAAGCAGTACCCAGGTCAATACCCCCAAACACATCTGGGAGCCAGCACTTGCACAATACACAAAACTTTTCAGTAATCACCAGTCTGTTGCCACAAGCATGCTTTGGTTCCATTTAGAAACACTGCCCCACTGCATCCAGTACCATGGCTTCAGTAAAGCAAAATTACTAAGCCTAGATTAGTATCTTGTACAGTGCCTTCAGCTGCAGAGCTCTTTCCCCTTAGAAGATGTGGGACATGCTCGTGGTGTGCCTGCCCTCACTGAGCCTCCCTGCTGGCACTCAGGCCCTGTGTGCATTCAGCTGAAACCCCACAGCCCCCTTAGCTCCTGGTTGCCAAGCTTGTGCCATCTGCTGCAAGAGCAACATCAGCACTTGTGAAGCCAGTATAGCTTTAAAACCCAGGTTTTCTGTTCAAAGCCACCTTTTTTTGGCAGACACACAGACAGAGATGGAATGGAGCTTTTTATGGGATTGACATGATTTTATAAGAAGTCCAAGGTGGTAGGATGCCCAGAAAGATTCCTCATTGGCTTTGTTCCCATCTGCATATAATAAGTATTTTCAAAATAACTTTAGCATAACTAGCAGGAAACACACAGAAAATGAATTTCACCTCGTACATCATCTGTAAAGCCATCATTTACATCTCCACATCAGAATCTTCTAAGTGGTGGTTGCACAGATGGGGCACATGCCAGCTTATGTCTTACAACTTAGATGGAAGCTTTCCAATGAAAAGTAAAAAAATAAATTATCGGAGGTTACAACTGATTGGCTAATCTCACAGTCTTTAGATACCATTATTCAGGCTGTCCTTTGCACTCAGAATATAGTAGAGAAGGGCTCCTTCTGCATTTTTGTACACAGCTGACAATTTTCACTGTTATTACAGAGCAAACAGTAATCACAACAAAATTATGCTCTATTCCACTCTTTGATCGTTGGTGATAATTGTTTATGGATCTGGGGGTGGAACTCATTTGCAGGTCAGTAAATCTATAAGACCATTTTCATCTATCTGTAATTTATAGATTACATACAAAGATTTTTTTTCTCTTTTTCTGACTTGAAAGACAGATCAGGCTGTCCAATGATTTCTCTTTCTTTAAGCATCTCAGTGGCCTTGTAACCAGAGCAATTTTACATCTACTAAAACATGTGTGCTCCAATATGACAGACTGTTGAGCAGTTACTATTGAGACAGTTCTAGCGAGAGTTACAGACCTAGTCATAATATGTGTTGTGTCATTAAGCTAATGGATGTTTGCACTTGTTCGTCAAATGGAATACTAATTATTTCTGTAAACTGTACAAGAAGACAAATAACAGTGAATGAGTATTTCAGGCATCTTTCTGTGACAGTGAATCATCTATTAGAAGTTATTTTGAATTCTAAAGCAGTGTTAGTCATATAGTGTAGAGTGATTAGCTTGTGAAAGAGGTGGCTACAAATTCTTTGAGGTGGACAGTTATTTTTTTTCGTACTCAAACCTGCAAAAACTTTACTTATGCTTTCATGGAAAGCTCACTGAGGTCAGTCTTAACTTCAGTGCCTTCAGCATCAGAAAATAAGGATGTTTCCACACAGTAACTTACAGAATACCTGTAGAATGGCAGTACTGTAGCCTCAATGGCAGTTACCCACTCACAGTTCTCATCAGAAGGAAGCAGTAGGAGTGAGTTGCTTGAAAGGATGAAGACAAATCCCAACAATGATCTAGTCCAAACAAGACAAGTAAAAAAATTATGATTTGGAACAATGTATCAAAAGAAAAAAAAACACCAACCAAGAAAGGATTAATCACAGACAATTTTAGAGAGGAAAAGGTATCTCAGTGCTCCAGTTCCTTTTATTATCAGTAAGTAGATATAAACACCTCAGAAGATGATCTGAAGGGAACTAAATCACTCCATGGACATCTCAACTTTACCTTTTTGTGTTGATTTTGACAGGAGCCTGTAATGGCAGTTATCCAAGAAAGATGCCTAGCCTTAAGTAGGATGAAAAGTGTTGGTGGATTATGTAATGTAAAATAAAATGTGGATTTTTATCCAGTGCAGTTCTTTCTGTGCTGTTACATTCTGTTGTGTCAGTGTGAGCAGTGTCAGTGATCAGGACTGGTCTCAGTTTGATTTAGAGAGATTTTCTGCATACCAGGACAGCCCAAGTTAAGACTGTGCTTCTGTCTTTTAGAATCTAATTATTCTAAAGTAGTAAAGCATGTGAAGTTTCAGGAGCTAACAGAATAAACAAGAGCTGCAGAATTTAAATCCTAGAATATTATACAACATTAATTGAAAGTTCTAAGTAACTGTAAATAATACAAAATAAATTATTCAGCTATTACCAGAATCCCACAAAGCACTGAAGTAATAGCAGTGGTACTTTTCTTTCTCTGAAACAAAGCAGATCTGTCAGGAACCTGCTTGTTTCAAACATGGAATCTCTGTTTCTTGCTCTGAAGTATTCCCATGCAGTGCTCTCCTAACATCAGCAAGCAGATCTGGAAGTAGGCCAGTAGCACATGCAGTACCTTCCACATCCATTGTACCAACTCCCAGCCTGCCCTTGTCCTGCTCCTCAATTCCTGGAACCAGGGCAGTGTGCGTGGCTGCTTTCTCCCCATGTGTGCAATGGAAATCGAGGTTGAGTTCAGACACTGCTTTTACACTTCCTTAAGTGAGGCAACAGTGAAAAGGCTGTGCAGCTCCTGGGAGGTCAACAGCAAAACATTTCCTAAAATATCCACTAATTATTTGTGAGCAAATGATCTATAAATTCAACTAGAGTTCACGTGAAATGTTGCCTTCTGGGAAAAAACTGTGCATGAACTCAAGGCCAACATTCTTGTGAGCTTTGGTAGGAGAAACACATAATGAATACAGAGTTTATCTGTTTAGATACAGGAATTTCTAAGGTGGCTCTGCTGAAATCTGCTGTATAAGTCACATGGGAAAACAGTGTTGCCAAAAATAGTTTAGATTTAGTTTGCCAATTTAGATTATTTAAATAAAACAAATTCAGATACAACTCTTAGAGTTTCTTTTGGAATACAAATTTATGGAATAGCCACACTTCTTTCACCTTTGCTAGCACTGGCATCCATTTGCTTACATGCCTGTGATTAATACTTAAAAGGCCAAGGCTTTTCAAAAGGTGAGCAAATGTAATGGAAAATTACCATGAAAATATGAAATAAACCCCACAATTGTTTCTTTGATTAATGCCTTTTCCTATTTTTATGCAACTATTTTATTGTGACAACACAGAAATATTGCCATATACAATTTTCTTCATTGATGTCTCTGGTTTTGTAATAATACACTTTAAAAATATTTTTTCATATTTAAGTTCAAGAGTTCAGATCTGAAAAAAGCATGTGAGTTATTAGTGCTGATGAGGAGTGTTGGATAAGGATGTGTGCTGGTTAGTTGTTGTGAAAGGCAGATCAGAAATCATGTATTATAGGGAGAGCAGAAGTATTGAAGCTCAATCAGAAGTCTTTTTGGCTACCCATCAAAGACAGTTTCTATGGAAACCTAGATAATTATACAGTGATTTTCATGCTATTTTAGTTATTAATTTGGTAGTGACATAATATTTCCTTTGTTAATCTTTTTAGATGTTTCTACATAGTTATTTCTAAAATAATTAGGTCAGCATCTTTCCCATGGCTCATGCAGGGAATTCTCTGTGCCACTGATGTAATGGAATATTTAAAACTCGACACAGACACTAGCGAAATTAATAACAATTTGAATAGTCTATTTACTGTAGTCTGTGGAAAAAAGTCATAAAGGTTAGAAGGTTCAATCTCAATTATCTTCTTAGTGTGAGAGATACATTTGTAGTCATCTTGTTTGCTTAAAATAAAAAATAATCAGACTAAATGATAGCTCTGAAAGCTGCCTTCACAAAGCCTCTCCAAAATGAGGTATCAACAACATTATTTATAAGCAAATTCTCCTATTTGGATTATATATATAAATATTAAATTAAGCAATTAAACAGTGTGATTGAGAGATTTCTGTTCTTTTATTTCACCCTGGAAAATGAGACAGATTCATGTACTTGTGATCTTTTCAAGTTACAAACTTTGCTAATTTTTTAGAACAGGTTACAGGTCATTTATTAGTCTGAAAATCAGTAGTTCCAAACTGAATGTAGATATAGGTGGGCAAAGTTAAATTTGTATAAATTTGAAAGGCAAAATTAACTTATCCACATTTTTTGTTCTCTGTTGTAGCACAAAATATCTCAGTATTTCGGTACAATGCAGTGTGTGCCTCTACCTTATAGGTCAAGTAAATCATCCTTTGACAATTAATGTAATTGCAATTTCACAGTCTAGTAGTATATTCTATAAATCAATATTTTAAATTGACACTGGGAAGAATTTTCAGCCTGTCTTGCAAAGCCTTTACTCTTGGTGGGAGTTACACATCAAAGCACTTACTTAGCATTCTGAAAGTTCCAGCCTCTATCCTCTGAAGCATTTTTATCTTTCTCTTCTAATAATTTTTTAATGCCATGTGAAGGTAGTGAAACTTCAGTAATCAGAATATGCATATTTAGGGAGGGTGCAAATCATATATTCAAAACCAAACTCCTGCCCAAGAAGAAGATAAAATGTCACTCAGATTCTTTCCCAATATTTTCCCCAATAACTTCCATGGGAGGTAAAAATTCTCAAATACCAAATGCTGCTAATATTTACATCAATAATCTTGACAACTTTTCATTGAAGATGCATTGAGAATATTAGGGAGTCACAATATTTTGGAAAACATTCTGCACTCTGAATATGCCATTGGGAGAATTTCAGCTTTTATTATCATGACATCTTGCAATAGAGTAATAATATTACCAGATACCATGACAAGCAGAGCTTGTTCTGGCAGCAGAGACCAATTACAATTACAAATGGAGAAAAAAAAAAAGCAAATGATTTTGAGTCATATAACATTTGGACTGTTAGAAATACAATTCTAAGACTGCATCTCCATGGTGTCCTTTCTCCAGCAATCATATTTTGAATTTTGTGAGTGATAATAAAATCAAGCTTGTTGCTAATATTAACTAATTATGGCTTGTCAACACATGTAAAGCAACATGTGAAATTGCTCAAAGTTGGTCTAAATGCATTTCTGTCCTTATTCCTTTGCAGGAAAAAAGCACAAAATAGAGTGACTGTGAGGAATATGTAATATCTCAGTAAAATTAAAAAAGTAAATTAGCAAAATGTGCTTTCAATGTCATAAAACGAGGTTTAGAGAAAATGTAGAAGTGATTGTCCAAAGAGCAAGGATAAAGAATAACAAAGAAAAACAGAGCACCATATTCCATGAAAAAACCCCAAACAGTAACCGTATTTTAATATGTGCAATATGCATTTGAGATGTGCATGTCTTGAAAATTATCAACACTTGCCAAAGATTCACAGGAAAAATGCAGTCAGATAAAAGGATTTGACATAGGGAGCCAGCGAGGTGAACTGAGCAGGCATGCAGGTTACTAGGATGGAGGTTTTCTAGTAAGCTTTCCATTGGTTTATAAACACACAAGCTTATAAGTAGATCCCTTGTGTGAAAATGTAAATGTTATATATGCAAAAGATGTTTGTTACCTTCAGAACAAGGGTGAAAAGAAAAAGTGCTGGAATGAAAGTTGATCTGGAGTGTAACCAGAGTCTGCAGGATGTGAAATACTGTACGATCATACTGGCAAAATAAATCTTAGGTTTTGATTTGGTTTTGGGAAGACTTATATGAAAGCAGGTATAGTTCCCTTTAAAGGGTTAATTTGATATACGAAATAAATGTTTGAACCCTCAGTCTTCCATGTCTTTCCTTACAGGAAGGCATTACATTTCACAAGCTTCATTTTGTCTTTGCAGTAAAAAGAAAAACCTGATACTCACATGGTGTCTGAAAATACGCTATCATTTTAGACAGTAGCAAATAGAATGCCAAGTGTAACAATGGTGAGTAACTATGCTGAGAATGTTACTTCACCATTCAGTAGCTGGCATCAAACCATCATCACTCACAAATCCTGGCTCGAAAATGAAGTCATTAGCATGCAGACTTAAAAAAATAAATATATCTTTCATTGACTGATTTATTAGGCTGACAAACCATTTATTTTACTTTACAGAGATTTGGTGTTTGTGGTGGTTTTTGCTAACACATTTAATGGTATTATCAGATGCCATCGGATATTCTGGTTGTCCAGTGAGCAGTAACTCATTATGGTGATTTGGGATCAGCATAACTCTTCAGTGCTTTGTTCACTTTTGTTATCTGTTTCATATTCCAACTATATTTTAAGGGTGTGGAGTTTAACAAAGTTCATATTTATCAAATCAGAAAGTGAAGAGTTAAAAAAGTTGTTTGATATAACTCTGGGCATACAAACAGAACTTGACACCAGCCTCCAGGGACTATTCACTCACTCCGTGTCTGTATTAAACATGTTGATGCTTTTTGGCATGTTGAAAGCACATCTCAGAGGCTTTGGCAGAAATCAGGTTGTGATACCAGATCATCTAAAAAGAAGGATTTTAATGCACTTAAAATGTTTTTTAAAAGAAAAAAATCACATCTAAAGTGCATTTTAAAAAGACCTATTCTGTATAGTTGGTAATCCATTAGAAATTACCATAATATTTAGACAGATGTTTTTCGAAGAAGTGAAGAGTAAAGGCACAGTCAGCCATAGAGTGTCACACTTGGGTGATAAATACACATAAAACAGTAGTTTGTAGATATAGACCCTTTAGGGTATAATCCAAATAAAAAGCACTCCGATTAGTGAGTTTTGTACTTCCACTGGCAATTAAAACCTTCTAAAAAAAGTTAAAGGTGGTAAATTAGTTGAGTTGTGTTGTATCAGTGTACTTATAAAGGAACTCAAGTATGTGCCTGAAGCTGAACATATGCTCCCATTCTATGCACAAACACAGCTGTATTTTTTCATGTTTCTGGAAGTTTTGCATTTCTACCATATATAAGTGTATATTAGAGTGGAAATGCCTGAGTCACAGCAATAAGGAACTAAAAATAATCAGTGTTCATTAGTATAAATTGAAGAACAAGCCATGGGTTGACTTTGTAGACTGCAAACATAACAATAGGCATGAAATGCTATGGCCAGTTCCTTTGGGCACAGAACACCCAGAGTAAGTAATGGCACTGCACAGCAAGCAGGGTGTTCTCTTTGCTGAAGGAGTAGGGGATCATACAAGAGACAAGGCTGTTTAAAGGTTTGCTGCATTGTTCAGAACAAAACTCTTTGTGGCATTCCATTTCATTTACTTTTTATTTTATATTTTAGGTCATTGTTACCACTGGCTTTTGTACATGGCAAGCCTTAGTCAGCTGCTGAGAATGAGCACTTAATCTGCTTTTTGGTTTAAATACAGTCCTATATTTTGCAAGTTTCTTTTCATTAGAGATGAGCAGAGGAAAAACAAGTAAATGCAAATATCTTATGCAAAGAAGTTAAAAATAAATTTACTGATGAGAGGGCACAGCTACATATGGGCATGTACTTGCTTTTACTAAAATTGGATAAATCACTGAATATTTCAAGTTGGAAGTAACCCATCATCAAGTCTAAGTCCCTGCTCCTAACACGTTTACCTAAAACTAAATCATATGACTAAAAGCTTTGTCCAGATGGTTCTTGAACTCTGGCAGGCTTGGTGCCAGGACCACTTTCTAGGGGAGCCTGTTGCACTGCCAAAACACCCTGAGTAAAGAAATTTACTTCTGTTTTAACTTTCCCTGTAGCAATAAGAATGACTGTGGGTCATCTTTTAAATGTACTCCTTCACTTGGATCTCTTTTTGTTCACTTCACTAATATTCTAAAACTATAAAAGAAAAAAATGCACAAAATATTCAGCCAACTTTAAGGCAAATATGAAATGCTTCCTATTGAATATTCAGAGTGAAAGTCTAATTTTATGAGTTGTAGTGTGTGTGTAGTAAGAATAAAATCTTACTGAATATTCTCCATGGGCTAAGCAATCAAGGGGAAAACATGCCAGACAAAACATAGCAGAAATTATAGAATATGCTGTCAGTCCTGGTAGGCACAGTGATCTTCCTTCTTCTTCCTTCCCCTTCACCTCTCTGCTGTTGTGATCATTTGTCCCATTCAAGCATGGCTGCTTGAGGAAGTTCCCCTTTTCACTCACTTGTCTCTTGTTTTTTGGTCATTATAACACCACCTGTGCCCTTCCTTTAGATGATGAGTATTAATCATGTACACTGTTATTTTTTTTTTTCCTAAACATGCTTGTATTTGTTAAACAGTCAAACCTCACATTTCAAGAGTCCTGAGATGTCTTGGATTGCAATGATTTTTAAGAAAAGTAATATGTATAGATCCATTTGAATTCCAGCCAAAGAAATTATTAGACTTGGAAGTTTTTCTTCAAGCAAGCACATTGTCAGAACAGGTGTCCCAAAGAAAATTTCTCTTTCAGAAAACTCTAAAATCATTTTAAATTGAGGATTTTTCACTCAACTAAAACATTTCATTGAAATCACCAGTGTTAACAGTAGTGAGGAGCAGGAGGAAAATGATGACAGTGAAATCCCACAGCTTGCTGATCAAAACAAGAGTTCAAGGTATCCAAGCCCTCTGGCTCGTAGCTAAAAGAATTGCTGGGTTTCCAAGCAGGAACTCAAACCATAAAGGAGTCTACCCTGTAATGCATGGTAGAATATATTGCTTTTATCTCCTCACAGATTACCTCCTGTAATTTTCACCCCATTACACAACCTCTGTTTAACGCTTCCCCTCTTTCTGGTGTTTTAGCAAACCTAAGCATTAAGTCTGGTGCTTAATTATATCTTTTCCACAAGCCAGTTGTTTCCTTGGTCACTGTCCAAAAGGTTGTCTCTAAGACTGTAGGTCAACAAGGAGGCGACTCTGAAGTAAAAATACCTTTCCAGAAGGAACACAAACAAGGAAAATTTACTTATGTGGCACGCATTTTCATGTGTGCCTTGGTTATTTAAGAACAATTTGTTATGAAATAAAAGAGCCAGAGCATACCATATGAGTATTTCAAATAAACCCCCCAGGCTGTATTTTAGGTCACATTGCAGTTTCCATACACCCCTTTGTGTCTTGCCCTCTTCAGTGAACTTTCTGCTCATCATGAATCTGCAGTGTTTTAAATAGACAGACTGGATATATCAGTGCACTTTTCTTGGATCTGCCCATACAGCCACCTCTTTAAGCAGCTGTGTGGACGCTCCCCTTGCAAAGCAGCAGCACAGCAAATGTTTCCATTTAGCTCACTGCCTGCTTGAACTCTCTTTGCCTTAAGACTGTCATGGAATGTAGCAGCTACATTGAGGACAAACTAAATACACATGCAGAGGCTTTACTTTCGTAGGCCAGATCAAGCAAACCTTGCTGGCAAGCTGCAGAGCTCTCGCTGTAATTATTGGCCAGATTTTCTATTTCTAATGTTGACAGGAAGGTGACAGATCTGAGAGTAACTGGTGGCCTTTGTTCTTTCCTGTACAGGTGACCTCACTGACAGAGGTATCAACACTTAAAACAACACCTATGCATATGAAAGAAGCTTAAATGATGCCAAATTTGTGCACATAACAGCTAAAATACTGAAAGGAAACACTCACCATGAGAACAAAGACCATTGATGAGCAGTGTTTTCACAGGGCAGTTTGAAATGCAAGGAATGTACACCACTGTCCTCATGTGATCTGACTACAGCCTTTTATCTTAAACATTCTTTCTATATTTACATTTTCAGAAGGGAGAATTATAGAAGCTGGAATTATAGAATTTAAGCTGGAAAGGAAAGCATTACTTGTGAGCCTTCCAAAGGGCTGCATACCTCATAGCTGCAGTTAAAGGGGATGAGACAAGAGGCATTTGATTTCAGTCACTTGCAAGTTTTAGAGCACTCTAGCCTGTATTTTTTACTGGTTTGAGTTTCACAGCAGGATAAACACTACAAGAAAGTCCATTCTTCCTTAATATTACTCATCTGTTATTTTCTAAGACATTCTTTTTTGTTTATGGTGTTAGCAACCATAAAATGTTGCAGCTAGGGTAAGGTAACTCGGCTTGTCCTGTAGCAGCTGTTTCAATAGCAGCAAGGAGAGCTGCAAAAAGAAGTTGCACTCAAAGTGCAGACAGATGAAAAGCTGTCAAGGAGATGTAAAAATGGATGTAAGTGTAAGGAGGATCCATGAATATCCTTAAAAATCAAATGAAAATGCAAAATCTGATACGGAGGGAATTTTGACTTAACAATAAAATTCATTTGTCATTAAAATATGTCATGACTTGAGTTAGGTTGCAAATTAACAAAAGGTTTCTGTCAGTAGCTAACAGAATATTCTGCACGCTGGGTTATCTTTTTCTTATGCACATTTAACAAATATTCAGATAATGAGTCTTTCAATTGTTAGTTCAGTTTGATTGAGGGAGTGTGGGTGGTTTGCATAACAACTGTTACACCCTAAGAGTGTTTCAAAACTGTTGCAAGAAACATTAAACACGATGTTCTGAAGCATAACATTTCGGGTGTATTAAATTAGAGGTTTGCATTTGAATTTTCCAGCACAACACATATAATTTTTTAATATTATAAATAGATTGCTTAATTATTCTTCCCAAGGAAGGATAGGTATAGAATACCTATTTCTGTAGCACTCTGCAGGTGAGGAGTATCTGGTGGTTAAATAGTGACTGCAGGATTCTGTTTCCTGAGTAGTTGCTGACTCCTTGTGTGAGCAGTCCATAACCTCAGGCTCCAGCAGGCTCTTGGGTGCCACAGTGTTGAGGCTACCTAAATTTACTTTATTTACCATCAAAGCTCTGGGGCAGACTGAAAGCACACACAAATACAGGTGGTCCTTTGGGCTTAGAGGCTGAAATGTGGACAGGCCTGCCTGTGGAAGCACACTGAGCTGGAGGCTGCCCAGAGAGGGACCCTCCTTGTGCAGTCTCAATGACCAGAACTCTTTAATTGCAGCTCCACTTCTTATCCCACTAAAGGCAGCAGCAGGAGTAGAAAGGTTCTCACTCAGATTAAACAAATATTTATATACACTTGGTCATTTCATAATCCTCTATTCTGCTTAACAAGATGTTCTGCAGTTGCTGGAAGTCACATGAGTTCCTAGGGGGGACAGTTTATTTTTATAAGTTGAGCTTTTGCAACCATTAGCTGCATATAATGTTCTGATCTTTGGGGAAGGAAAATGCTTATAAAGGAACCATGGGTAAGTATTAATCATATCATCAAACACCATCATTGGGGATAAAGATAAATTTGGAATGCAAACAAAAATGACCTTTCCATCTGAAGAGAAAGTCCGAATTAATTTCTGAGATGGTGGCATTGTTGTGTAGTGAAAGTAAATTCGTCACCCTTACCTCAACTTGTGTTCAAAGTCCTACATAACTGAAAAGTTTGATTCAAAGCTTGTTGAATTAATCCAAGTCTTCCCTTTCCCTATTGTGATTCTGGGGGGGGGGGGGGGGGGGGAAAGAAAAGAAAGGAAAGTGTTGTATGAAAATGAATGCTGGTCTCTGAAAAAACCGTATCTAGAAAAATAGATTTATGTTGAATTCTCTGATGAAATAGCATTAGAGTTGCAAAAATGTCTGAGATTGTTACAACTTTTGTCCTTTAATATTAAGAAACCACAATGTCCAGTATTGGTTTTGTCCAGTCAATGAATGCCCTGCAGCTGATCTGCTGCATTTGTTAGATCAGTTGTTGCCAACCAAGAGCAGCAAGGGTATTTCTCTGCCAATTTACTTTACAGGCAGCGTGACCTTCATCTTTCCAGTCAGCAGTTCTCCCTCATTTCTTTCACTGTCTTGTATGCAGTCAATATTTTCTATGTCCTGAAATTCAGTAATTCCTACAGCTTTAAAGCTTTTTATGTGGAATGAAAGGAGAAAATAACATCTTCTCATTGTAATGATTGAATTTGATAACTTTATGAAAATTGTACGTGTACTTAAACTAGTGGGGTTTTTTTTTCTATTTTAATATTGTTTATGAAAAATTGCTTTTAGAAAATAAATTAGAGAAAAAACACTGATTTTAGAAAAGACCTGAGAAAAGGCACAAGGCTTTGAAAAAATTGAAGCATTTGGTTTTTAGCAAGTTAAAACCTCATCTTCTGGGCTTTTGGATGAGATTAACATTTTATTATTAGTCAGAGTATTTTTTGATTGTTGCTTCACTCTTTTACTTGCTGCAGTTTCTGTCATCCCTTGTTCTTTTCGTCCATCTCTTCATTATTTACACAAGTGTCAGGGTTTCTGTCAGAAAGCATCAGGTTTTTAGGTCACAGGTAGGGTGGTTACCAACACCTTCACATTCTGCATTTATTGTCACAGAGAAGTCAATAGACAATATTTCCATATGCATCTGATACAGGGAGTGAAAAAGAAATGCACTTTAATGTCACTCCAGTTATATTAGTATTCAACCCAGAGTTTGTGAAAATTGCATGTCTAATGATTATATGAATACTAATTCTCCACACTGAGAATTGCTCTTCCATAATGTCTAATTTTAAAATATGAGACAAACCTTCACTGGCTCTGCATGATGTTCTAGAGAAGACTGAACACCCCACAGAGACAATTTCTAATACGAAAAGCTGTTTTCCTCTGTAAAAAGCAGGACTTTCTCCAAATACAGCATTAGTCCCAACACCACTTTCATTTCAAGGACTTCAGACTGGCACCTGCTTAGTATTTATGTCTTTGGCAAGTAGTGAGCACCTTTTGCCAATTTTAAGCAAGACCTCTGTACATTTATCAGACTTTTATGAGATATTGCATCTTCTAGAGTGAGACTGAAGAATGAACTATTCTATAGGTACATTTTATTTTGGTGTAGAGATTGAGGAAGTTTCCTTAAGCAGTAACAGTCACTGTAGTGGTAAAATAAGTCTCAAATGCTTGTCTGTATCCTGATTAGTCAACATGGCCCTTTTCTTCAGTATTTCACTGTATTTGTACTTTACCCATGAATATTTGCTAGAGTTAATAGTCTATCAACAACTTTGTTTAGTTCATTCCAGTTTTTTTCATAAAGAAAAAAGAAAAAAATCTGTGATACTAGGCTCAGAAATTGTTAAAATAACATGAACAGCAATTGGCAGGGACAATCAAATCGAAGTTTAATTTCTAATTTGTTCTAGGATCACCATTCTCTGGTAGGATATGAAGAATTTGTAAAGAGTTTTGGATGTGAGAAACTACTGATGACATTTGCTTAAGCAGGATTGCTGTGCTTGTGAGTTAGTTCAGGTGTAACTTCTGTACTACAGAAGCACTTAGCCTTTGCCACAGAATCACACTGAATGTGGTAAAATGAATCCATGTTGAGTTCAATACATTCATTAGCTGGTCCCTTCAGCCAGCTGCTGTAAACATGGCAAAGTAATTACACAAGGTGGAGCTCAAAGTTATAGGTCCAAAAAAACCAGTGCTGGTAATTGCTGCCTGATCCTCAGCACACAGAAGCAGCTCTGGCTTTTGGCTCAGCCTCTGGTGCATTATTTTAGACCTCAGGAAGTTGTACGTGTAAACAATAATTTTCTCTAGAAGTGAAAATGTAGAAATCAGATTAATTTGTCAATGCTGACAAATGAAAATATAAACTGATATCAAATAGACTCTAAACAATTGCTTATAAATAAGGATAGTTAATGCATATTATTTGCAAAATACTATCCAAATGGTTCTTGTTACATCCATTTCTGTGACATACTTCTGCAGTATAATAAAAAACTGACAGTCTCAAGGATTATTTTACTCTGCAGGATTTATTTCTGTAGTGCATGTAGAGACAGCTTATTTACAAACAGGAGTTAGTTTTGGCACATAAGGTACTCAAGCAAACAAAGATTCCTGGAACTAGAAAGAAAGCTTCCAGTAAAACAGACTGAACTCTCAAAAGTTCAAATAATACCCAAACTAAACATTACCAATCTTCAGAGATTACATGTTATTCTCTTTACTTTTTGTTTTTCAAGTACAGTGGTAGCAGAGTATTTGGAATCATACTTCTGTCCTCTGGATGTTTGTAATATATTTTCTGATGCTACTTTTGCTTCAGCAGACACTTAGTTTGGTTTTCCGTGGGGTTTTTTAGAAATACTAAATCCCTTCTGCATTGAGGCAATTTTGTTTTGTTGTGTCTCCCTTAGATCCACTGTGAAAAGACAGACTTCCTGAATTCACAGGAGTCCTAAAATTGCCATAGAAGGTGCTGACTTGGCCTTATGTTTAATTAGGACTCTCTGTGTACCGATTATTACAGTGGTTTATTTTCTCCACAAAAACAATTAGGTGTTAGCATCGCCTTTACTGCACATTCCTTTCTTGCTTGAAATAATTTTGTTTATCCAAGGATGACTAAATAAATTACTTATCTTCAGGAGATGAAAGAGGAAGAGGAAGCAAACAAGGAGACAAAAATATCACCAAAAAAATCAAAACAGGCAAAATATGGAGCCCGAATTACTGCACATTTCATTATATCAGGACACAAGAAAGCAGACACAAGAGCATGTGTATTTTTACATGCAAAATTTATGCTAAAAATAACGATTAACACTTCATTTCTGAAAATAGCTGATACTTTTTCATCCAGAGAATTGGGATGTATTAAAGGATGTCAATGAGTTGTGGGGAGTGGAATAACTAATCCATGTGAACTTGGCTTCTTGGACATCCACTGATGTTCTGCTGCACTCTCTCTGCAGTGTAATCAGGTAATTCCCAGACAGGTGGGAATGTGCTGTCAGTGCTGAGTAATATATCTGTGAAGGCATTGTTGGTGAGCTGAAAGTATAATATTCTTGGGGGAGTAGTCACAGAGGTAATATTTTAATTTTTAATTGGACTCCCATGAAGCTGTCTCTTTGAAAATCAGATTTTTTTTTCCTGCAGTTTGGTGCTCTCTGGCTCCAATAAAGAAAAACAGCAGAGCATCAAACCACCCAGACTTGGTAACCTGATTTTAGATTTACCATTTCCTTGTATGCAGAATGAGGGCTTCAAGTACAGTTTGGTAGAACTGCAAATGAGGTGCAAATAATTTCGAAGAAAGAAACGAATTTGATCAACAAGTTGTTAGAAGAGCTGAATTTCTTCTTCAGCAAACTAAATGTGGGAAGTGAGCTCATGCCCACTAAGTTCCATGAGAAACATCTCGAATCCACAACGTTTTGGATCAGGAACATTTGTTTGGTGGCTTCAGGGAGTAAGAATACATAGAACTGTAAGGGGGTAGAGGTGATAAATGAAATCTTGATCTCACTGAATTCAATGGGAATTCTAGTCTTCACTTAGAAAAGGCTGAAATAGTTCATATATTACCTTATTTCAATTCAGCTAAAGTATGATTGGGTGGGCTGGCTATGGAAATCTCAATAACAGTAACAACAACAACAATAATTCAAGACCTAAGTTTTCCTATCATCAAGCTATTAAAAAATGTCAAGGTTTTACAAAAAGAGCAAGAAATAAACAATTCTAATTCCTTGAAAATGAGAAAAAAACTAGCCTGAGGCTACCAAATTTTTATATTTTAATCCATCCTGTCAGATACCAGGAGTAAAACTGATCCTTTTGCATTTACAAACACCAAACAATTTCACAGGCATGAACATCAGAAAAAAATGCATCTTTACCAATGATAGGCTCATGCATTATGGTTCAATACAACGTGATCTGCAGATATTTAGTCTGCTGAGGGCAGTTGTGTAGTAGTCCTGTTACAGGGGAACCATACCCCAGCTCAGTGTAACTGTTGCTTTGGTCTTTATGAGCTTAATTCCTGAAGTCAAGGTTTTGTGGTTTTGGGATATATCCACAAAAGGCAGCTAGAGAGAAGAAAATGCACACAGGTGATTGAGAATAGTGAAATAAAGAATTAAAAATCCATCTCCATTCTGCTTTTAAAACTACATGTAACTTACGTGAGTATTGATATTAAAATAACTTCTTTTGCCAGGCTTCAGTGCCTTTACAATATACTGCATTATTTCATATTAAAACTAGAAAAGGCTTTAGCTGAGAAACTTTCTTGTCTGAGACCAAAAGAAAACTTCATTAGCATAATTACTTACAGTCCTTCTGTTAGTATTTTCAGGGACAAAAATATAATTATCCTTTTACTAAAAAAAAAAAAAAAAAAAAGAAAAAAGAAAAAAAGAAAAAAAAAACAGCAAAACTGTGAACATAGTGAAATAATGGAAGATCTGGATTACAACTCCAGTGAAAAATGTGGGATGAACTGGATAGGAATATAAATATCAGTTCTGACTGAAGCATACTTAGGCAAACAACAGGGGAAAAAACCCCACCCTTTTTAGAACATTTTGAGATGTGTGAAAACTACAAATGCTAGAACTGTGAAAAGGAAACTGGGAATTTGATCCATATGTTCTGGAAATGCCACTGCCCACAGCTAAATTATATTTGGAGAACAGAAGAGAGAACAGAAGAACAACTGCTAACGCTGTTATAAACACAGGGTCTCCCTGGTGATGCAAAGGTCTTCCCATGGCAGATATTAATGAGGGACTCTTACCATCTGGATACCATACATGAAGAAATAATATTTAGCATATTCTAGAATAATTACTGAGGGATACAATATGATTTGTTAATTATTTCTCTAATTCTCTGAGGAGAAATCATCCTGCTAGCTCCAAGGAGAAAATGTGCTGTTCGGGGTGGTTCACACATTGAGTTTTTTTTTAATATGGGTGAATAGAATTTAAAAGCTTGAACTGATCTAAGTTATTCCACTGTATCAGAGAAGATCATATTTTAAGCTTGGAAAGCTCTTTGCCGTGATATATATGTACAAAGTGAAATATTTTTGAAATCTGCAATGTTTGAAATAGCAGGATGACCTGTGGAGGGATTCTCTTACAGCTTCTCAAAACCAAAAGTGCATCATGCTGATTCCAAGAAAAATAATTACCAGTTAACTTGGGCTACTGTTTACTTCTTCTGAGGAATGTGTGACTGGAAAGGGTGAACTCCACTTGCTCTGCTATTACAGATGCAGCCAAGCCCCATATTTCTACTCCGTCCTTCTAGTGAGCACAGTTTTACCAATTGCCACCTTTCACTTCCTACCTGAAGGCTGACCCTGGATGCTCTCTCCTCTGATAATTCAGGAGTCTGCAGTTCTGATGTTCAGTTTATCCCAGTCAGTCAGTGCCCATTTGTACCATAGAAACCTCCCAATATGCAACGTGTGCTCTCATAACTGCTTCACATCAGTGACTTTCACCACGGAAAGGGCCAGAGACCAACATAAAGAGAGAGATTTAAAGAAAGCTGTATGTGCAGTTTTCTTGGCCACGGCAGCAAACCCTCCCTGAAAAAGTTGAAACATATCTATAAAAAATATTGAACGGTGGCAGCTCTATACCATCTGTTTTGTTCTGGTTTAGAAAGGAATTGCATCAATCCATGATGTTCTATATACTACCTCTCCTTCACAACAGCCACTAAGCAAAACCTAGCAACAGTTGTGCCTATCATATGAAAATAATAAAAAATGTGTTTATTTTATTACAAATGACGTTTGAAAATTGTAACAATATAGCACTTCTGGTTTGATACTAATTTTTGTTTTTCTTGGAAAAAATGTCTTTGCTAAGCAATTTATGAATTCTGAAAATAGTTCTTTGCACATATAATCATCAAGCTTGAACAGTTTTTATTTTTCATGTCTTTATTCATTCTTTTCTACGTAGTATTTGTGGAATTCAGCATCTGGAACGAGCAGGAAACAGGTTGACTCTCTTTGACTCCCTTTATTTCTGCATAGTGACATTTTCTACTGTGGGCTTTGGGGATGTTACACCCAAGATATGGCCTTCAAAGCTGCTTGTTGTCATTATGATCTGTGTTGCTCTTGTGGTGTTGCCCATACAGGTAAATGTGGAATTTTTTTTCTCTTTAGAATTGTTTTTGAAACAAAGGAACGATAACTGAAATAATTTATTGTTACTATTATTCTTGCACAGAAAATGTCAGAAAAAAGAACCATCTATCTCTCCTGTTGTGTTTTTTTCCTTTTTCCTATATGTTCTCCTATACTTTAGATTTATACTAAAAAACAGGGCAGTAATAACAGTTTTCAAGTGCTGATGGAAGTTTTCTGTGCCAGTCATGTACCACAGAGGCCTTCCTTTATCCTGAGATATGGGTTTGTTATTAATGGAGCAATTACAAAAAAACTCCACAACAGTAGCCAGCACTTTCTTTATGAGTACAGCTCTTCCTCTGCAGGCTCTCCCTGTTTCTAATCTTAGTTCTCTCCACTTCCTCTCTTACTCTCACAGCTCAGTGCTAACTTGAAAAAAATCTCATTAAATCTGCAACTCAAGCAAATTGGGTTCACAGCTGTGTATGGAACACATGCACACAGAGCCAGCAGCACAGTTTGGAATTTTTCATGCCTGCCTAAATTTAGGACTTCTTACAGTTTCAACAGAGAAAGAGCAACTTATGAAAATCCAAGTGTTCCAAGGAGTCAGTCAGCTTTATTAAATTTGTACCAAACATTTTCCAGCTCATTAGGTGAGGCTGGATGACAAGAAGTTCGTGAGGTCACATGGGAAACCTGCCAAGATGTTCACTGTTCCACACGTGGTGATCACCCAGCCCTTGTGCCAGAAAAAGAGAATGTGGGGAGACACTGCGTTTTTATCAAAGCTTACAGCAGACCTGCTAGACCATGAAGCTCCAAAGTTTCTCACACAGCCATAATTTCCAGACTCTGCTTCTTTGGCAGAGAGCTAAAGCTCAGTGTGGGCACACAGCACACAAGCCCTGGGAGGGTTGAAGCTCAACCTTTCAACGTTAATTTTCGTGAAGTTATTTAATACTCTAATTAAATATTGAATGTATGTATTCATAGCCATATGTGCTAACACAATTGTATTCTCACTCAGTGAAAAATTAGTGAAATGCATATTCTATTGAAAACTAAAATGTGCTCTGTTTAAGAAATTTGGAATTTCCTAGGACATAGGAATTTAATCCTTAAGGTAGTTCTGATACATACTTCAGGCCCGAGACCTCCACAGGAGCAGTAAATAAATTAGAATCTACTGGAATTTCACATAAATTTACCTATTATTAGCTACTTTATTTTATACCTTTTTAGTGATAATGGGGCTTTATAAAGCTTTCCATACACATAATGGAATGGGAGGCGTTCTCTCCTGAGTGTTTGCCCTTCAATGAGATGAAATCAGTTATTATTCACAATCCAGCCTCTCCTTCAGTGGAATGTGGATGAGAAAAAGATGCTATCACACAAGCATACAGTTAAATTGAGCTCAGTATTAAACATGTGTTACTTACAAGAAGCTTTGAACTGGTATTTGTATGTTTCTTTACAGACTTACAGTATTCTCACAAGTCTGGAGGATTCACAGTAATGTTTGCTGTTAACCTGCATAAATTGTTCAGCTGACAAAAGCAAACTTGCTGTATCAGCAACTGTTGTGTATTTAAGTTGTGTCTGAAATAATAAGGCAGATAAGAGCTTACAGAGCATCACCTTCAGAACACTACTCTGGAAAGAGTTGCTGCCCAAACTAAGAAAAAATGATGCTTCTCTCCAAGTATATTCACAATACATGTGTGAAAACTTAACCTTTCATATGAGGGAAGCAATTACATCTCAATACTAGAAAAAGAGAGCTCAGAGGTATAAAATACTTAAAGCAATAAGGTACCAGCCTTCATTATTTTCTAAACTCCTGTGATTTAATGTATTCTCATGGTATTTTAATGAATTTTCACTGCTGTTTGTGTGTGCTAGATTCTGGCACTATTGCCATGGTTTGTGATCACCTTATTAGAGAAAATTTAACAAAGAAAAAGATATTGTAGACTAAGGGCAGCTTTTCATAGAGGCATGAGATGAACCATACAACATTGCCAAGTTATTGTAGAGTTGTAGTGCTCACCTACTGGTCTCTATTTCACTGACAATTGGCATCTCTTGCAGTTTGAACAGCTGGCATATTTGTGGATGGAGAGGCAAAAGTCCGGAGGAAACTACAGCAGATACAGAGCTCAGACGGAAAAACACGTTGTGCTGTGTGTGAGCTCTCTGAAAATTGACTTACTCATGGATTTCCTAAATGAATTCTATGCCCACCCGAGACTGCAGGTACTGAGAATGAAAAAAAACCCCAGAAAACAAAAAACCCAAAATAGAACAAAAAACCCCTCCAAACACTGTTTGTTTGTTGTGCTACTTTTTTGTTTCTTCGTTTGTTTGTTTGTTTTTAAAAGAAAAGTTTCTGAAATGATTTTGGGAATAGATAGGTGAATTGGGAATCTATACCTGCAATAAGGAGCTGAGATAGCGTTTGGAGGCATTTTAAATTGAGGTATTGAGGTATTGAGGTGAATAGACTAAATAGGTAGAATTAGTGTCTTGTTGAATTGTGCCAGTCTTTTTAGAAAGATATTTCCATGCATATTCCTTAGATTCTACCCCAAAACAGAAAAAAAATGAAAGCTACTCAATTTATTTTTTCCCATTGTTTTGGGACAGGATCCAAAAATCCTCACATGTAAAAACATCCTTTGGTTTTCTCAATGTGCTTTGCTTTTTGCCAGTGTTGGGAATCACAGAATGGGTCAGGTTGGAAGGGACCACCAGGGGTCATCTGGTCCAACCTCCCTGCTCAGGCAGGGTCATCCTAGAGCACATTGCACAGGATTGCAAAGATTAGATCCTCTTGGAATTGTGGAAATTAAGAAACAAATACGTGTACTTTAAAGGACAAAGATCTTGACAGAATACACAGATTTTGTTAGTGTACACATATTCCCTAGGCAATGCAGACTTGTCATATGGCTTATTTGGAACATCTAGAAGCTTATTTCCATGAGGTGTCAATTTGGATTTGTTATCATTGCCTTTCCTACAGGCTCTCCCTTTTTGTGAACCTTCTCTATGTCTTTTACTAAGTTACCTGTGGTATCATGCTTCATTAACTACTGCAAGAATCACACAAATACAACCCTCAAACGGCTGAGCAGCAATTTCCCAAATCCCAAATCCAAAATATTCCTCAAAACAATTAGCTAGTAAGAGGCATAAGCAATTGCACAAAGAAATCCCGTCCTTTATAGATACAAACACAAATTGAAACACAACATTTAGTTAATTAAGCTGAAGAATGAGTCAGGCTCTGTGATACCCTAGAGACCAAGAAGAAAAGCCCTAATACTATACAGGTAACTTAAAAGGGCTTATATACATTCCCTTCACAGGTGAAATGGAGTTGGACTCAATGATCTTGGAGATCTTTTGCAGCCTTAATGATTCTGTGCACCGAGAGGCTGAAGGATACAGAGGGTGCACTGCATCCAATGCCATTTTGCTTTCTGCAAAGATCTCTGTGTTGCAGATGGGAAGATTTCTATGACCAGCCTGGCCTAAGCTCTCACTTTCCTCTCCCATGTTCCCTTTTTCCCTCCTTTTCATTTCTGCAGCTATGGATCCTTCAGATCATCCTTACTTTTCCAAGTAACATAGGAAGCAGTTTGGATTGGCCCATTAATGCAAAGGAAAAAATTTTGAGGAAGTTGAGGAAATAAACTCTGTCAGACAGAGTGTCTTATCTGAGACATTTTTGACATCTCAAGTCACTGTTGACTCATTCTCCAGCAACAATAACCATGACTATTTCCCCTTTTTTTTCTATTTTGACAGGACTATTATGTGGTTATTTTGTGTCCTACGGAGATGGATGCTCAGGTCCGAAGGGTGTTACAAATCCCAATGTGGTCCCAAAGAGTTATCTACCTGCAAGGCTCAGCCCTAAAAGATCAAGACCTGTTGAGAGCTAAGTAGGCAAATATTGACCATTCTTTTTTACTTTCTTTTTCACTCATGCTGTTTGATAAATAAGTTTAACAGGCAACAAAAGCTGTGCTAGAAGGAAAGCCATGTTTATTTAGAAGGCAAATCAAAGCTCTTTGATATAATTAGTTTTTCTTAATATCTGAAATTTTGAACCCACTGTACAGTTTTGTTTTCATAAGTTCAGCCTGGTAAAATTAAGCAACTATTCTGCTGTACATATGTGAACTCTTCAGGGCCCTCCTCTTACCACATACTTCCATCACTTCTAAGACATGCTCTCTGCCAATTAATAGTGAATGACATTTATCAAAACACATCAGTCAAGCAGAGTTCCTCACACACACCTCCCTCCCCCCAGTGCTCAATCAGTTGAGCTGCAAAGGAATTCACAGTGGAATTCACGTAGAAGGATCATCTCCTTAAACTCTCCGAAGAGAGGGAAAGGTGGTTCTTAGCAGATAACTGATTTAACTCATCTGCATTGCTCAGTGTCATAGGTTACTAAAATTAAGCTAATACCAGTCGGTGTCAGACAGGCTATTTGTGCCATTCTTTACCTGAGGGGAGTTATTTCTAAGAATCTCATCTGTGAGAAGCTTCATGGGCAGTGTTATCTTCTCAGACTTCTGCCACTGAAATAACAACTAGTTCTTCAGCTGTTTAAAATTTGACAAGACAAGAAAGCTTTTTTCAGGATCAGGGATTTTCTTTTGGAGAGATCCTTTTTTCTTTTTTTGTTTTTCTTTTTTCTTTCTTGCTGATTCCAAGAAGGAATTCATATGTGGATTTAGCTGACATTTGTTCTACACATTACAAGAATTAAAATTAGGCTGTTCCCTAAATATAATCTTGAATTTCACTTATAATAACCTGGAGGTAGTCAGCTGTGGAACTGTGCTTTTTCCTGCAGAACATGTAATTGAATGTACCTGTCACAGAATAATTTTCAACCTCTCCTGAGGGAAGAAGCATAGTGGGAATTTAATAGAGCATTTGATATGAAATATAAGCCTGTACCCAAGATGTTTGGTGTATTTCTTTTTAATGAGAACATAATGTACTGAGGAGATTACAAGGCACACGATAAAATTCTTCTAATAAATAAAGTAATGGTTACCAACGACAACAAAATAATCAAGAAGGCTCTCATTGTCAAAATTTATCCATATATTATATGTGAAGCCAATGTCAAAATAACACGATGAAGATCACACCAAAATGTAAGTGAATACCAAAAGCTGGGTGACTGCATTAGTAGGGAATAGCCAATTAACTAAAGACTGAATTTTTGCAAAAGAATCTCATCTAATTTAACTGAATTCTCTTTCCTATAACTTTGGTAAAGACCCTGTCTTCCAGAACTGTTCCCATGCTTAGCTGAAATTACTCATAGAGCTCCCATGTTTTCTTCCTAATCAAAGACCCCAAGAACTGGAAATAGTACATTTAATCCATATATACACAAAAATGTCTGTTATTTATCCCAAACACACTATTCTTGTACATCTACCCAACTTGCTGCTCTCACTAGGCAAGAAAAGTCTATTATCTGCCCTCTCTTGTTTATTCTTACCAGTAATAACTTGTGCATATTGCACTCTTACACACCAGGCAGACTGGTGCTATTTATTCACCTTCCATACTCACGGCAGATAACTTTGACACAGCTTTTACTGACACCAGGGTAAGAAATGAGAGCAGACTCAGCTTGGTGTTCTGTTTCTGTGTGCAAGGCTGGCTGTGAGCCATGAGTCCATGACTCGTGCATGCTGCTTGGGCTGTGACAGATGTGTCTCCTTTCTTCCAGGATGGACAATGCTGAAGCCTGTTTCATCCTGAGCAGCCGCTGTGAGGTGGACAGGACAGCAGCTGTAAGTTGGGGAGGGAGGAATGTGAGAGCATGTAGAGCTTTTACTGCCTTACTCCTCTCTGTTCTTTTTTATGCAACAAGGGCAGAAGAGCATAAAAGTAGTCTCATAGTATGGACACATTGATAATTGGTCATTAATCATTTCCAAGAATGGTACTTTGTCAATATGCAAAGTACCTGAACTGCTCTATATATTCAATTATATCAGTTGTATTCATTAAATCAGAAAAGAGACAGGTATCAACTGACTGGTGTATTCAGAACTAATGAAATAAAGCCTGAATTCCACTTTATAAATAAATTTGTGATGAATACAACTAACCAATATATATGAGACTATTTGACTGTTTGTCATATCGGCCAATTTTAAAAATGAAAAATGGCAATATTCTTTAAATAAGTTTCTGTGAGTTTGCCCATGCTGGTAGTTATTTGCAGTCAGGTAAGTTACTGTTCACAAAGGAACACTGCTAATGCAAACCTCTATGCAGTGCATCTGTGATAAAAGAATAAAACTGTATGAACTACAACTGTTCCAGCTAATGAAATCATCTACTGATTACAAATATCCAGAAAAAAAGTCCACTGAGGATGGATTTATATAACTTAAAATATTTCACCATATGCACTACAATGAATTATTGCAGTCTTGCCTCATTCAGTTCATTTTTGAACTCCAAAGGGGTTCAATATTAGTCTGAATATCCCCGAAGATGCTTATGAATTGCCTAACAAGACAGAACCAGTATTTATAATTCAGTAATTTCGTTTTAAGCAATCTCAACTAAAAATACTGTTTTAGTGCTACACTGTAAGAAATAGCAATTATTTTTCTAAATGTTGAAAACAGATATAGTAAAAAATAAGAAATGGGAGCTTTGCATTGCATCTGTAGCATTACTTAATATATTCTCTATCCCTTATTACTTCATGTGACATCATAACTTAGTTAAAAGGTCTTAGATAAAGACCTTCTGGACCCATCCACTGCAGAAAGTCACTGAGCTCCCCAAGAAATAAAACTGTGCTCTTGCTATAACATTTAAACTTACTGACCTAAGGACTTTGAATTTGATTCATCAGCAATAGACTCCTGAAAACACAGCAGTGAAAGCCACTGGACTGGCACTAAGTAAGCCCAGAGTAGTCAAGCAAGGCAGACCTACTGCTTGAAAGTGACATAGGGTCTGGGGTATTTAAAGGTAAGAACAAGCAAGAGTTCTTGCAAACACCTGGAAAAATACCTGCAACTTCTAGGAGACTGAAAAATTCCAAAATAGCCCGTCAGCCATTAATTCAGAACAAATCAGCTACAACATCTCATTTCACATAATGTACTTGGGAGTTGCACAGTGGTTACAAATGAGAAATCCCATAAAATCAGAGTGTGTGATTTACACTGCACTGGGAAGGTTTATGCAGCATTAAGGACACTAAGAGCACCAGTCAGCTGTTCATCTCTGCTCATAACTGCTTCAGAATTTACTCAAAGAAAAGACAATTTTCAGCTCTGCTGGACTGTGCTGTAGGGCAGGCAGTGGACTCTGCATGGAGCTCCCAGAGCTGCCATCCATTGTGGCCAGCACGGTGCAGGTTTGGCTCTGGAGCCATGGCCCACTGCAGCTCTTCCTTTCTGCCCTCAGGAAACATCAAAATAGTACCTGGCACACTTCAGCTGCCACTACAGATTTTTTCAAATCTCATTTCTCTTGTACCTGGAGCACACAAACAGGCATATCTCACCAAAGACACTCTCCTGGTACCTTCCCCTGGACCACAGTGATATCTCAGGGTCAGTGGGTTCTGAAGCTTTTAAACAAGGTGTCACCACTCTGCCTTGGTTTCTCTTTTGCTGTCAGATTACCTTTTCACAGGGAATGCAGTTATTTATACAGCAAGTAGAAATTTCTTAAATTTTTTTAAAAACTATTTCGTCTTACTGCCCCCTAGAGCTGTGAAATGAAATGCATTGAATTTCCTACAGTGCTCCAGCTTCATGTTAGTATTCAGAAGGTTTGTTTGTCACTGGGCTGAAGGAAGTTCAGCTGTCATCCCAGTATCAATCTTTCTAAGTACCTCTGATTTTCCACCCTGCTGTTGTTGAGAAGCTGACAAACTGATAAAAGAACTTTGGATCCTCTCCTATGTATGACAGCTGTCAAAATAAAAGGAGGAGATTCCTGACCAGAACAGCTGTTGTTACTCAAGTGATTTTGTGAAGCCCGTGAGGGTTTTTATTGCCCAGCTACAATCCTCAAGCATTTGCCATGGATACCCCTGGCTGTTCATTGCTTGCTATTTTGTTAGTTAATAACTTCTAGTGATAACACTTCTGCTGTTGCTGACAGCTTTGTTCTGAGGCTTTCTGAAAATTCAGAGATGGTCCAATTCAAGCTTGCACCTTTTTTTTCCCCCCCTTTCATTAATCAAATTGTGTGACTCTGCTGTACTGGTAATCTAAATTACACTGCCTTAATGGCATCACAATATGGATGCAAACATGGGAGGATATAACTAATTTATCAAGTTATGTGTTGCAAGAAAGAGATTCAATTAACAGAACTACTTTAAAATACATATTAAATGCATTTATTTGAGTTCCTATGATTTAAATACACCCACTTTAAAACTTCCAGTTTTTCATATATGAACTTAAATATCACCTCTATATTAATCACCAATTGTATGTCTGATAATTTTTTGATCACTGACTGCAGTTCATTGTGTGGAGATCATATAGAAGAGAATATATTTTTTTCAGTCACCTTCCAAAGAAACATATGTTTAATAATGGGAACAGAAGCATAATTTTTTTCAGTTATCTCTGTTTGTTGTGTGTACATATATACTATGTATTGGGAGAAAGGTGAACATTTTTTAAAGTGACTGCAATATAGCACCAAAATTGCTACATTTTTAAAAGAGAGCCACAATACTGTATGAAGAGACTGAATCTAATAAATCACTTAAGGTGCCTACCTGTCTTTTTCTCCCCTTGAGTGCTTCTTCAGAGTGGAATTTGGGAGAAAAACTGAGCAAAAAACTTGGGAACCAAATAACCAGCTTTTGTACACAAACACATGGATATGCCAAGTGGAAAGAGAGAAAAAAAACAATAATGCAAGGCTGTTAGATTAACAGTGGATACCCACTGAACTGATCTTATGGAGCTATTTAGGGCATTTAAGTACCATTATACAGATATAGATATATAAAGATATAGATATAGATATAGATATTTTATGTATTTGTGGACTGCTGGTTCAAAGAACAACTAGAAAATGGAAAGCAAGGCATAATTTGCAGTGTTAAAACTGTCAGTGTGCCAAATAGTAATCAAGAGATTTTAATTTTAAAGAGTCCCTTTTCTATAAAATAATGTAAAAAAATTATTTCATGTTGAGGTTCATACTTTTAGTTTTAAGACTCTCACTTCTATGGGTCTAGGTTTGTTTAAGTTTTTAACAAAATAGTGTAATTTGTATAATTTTAAAAAAAATCTTCATTCTTATATTTAACAATCATCATACATTCTGATAAAAACAGGGTTTTTAGACAAAATAATAATGAAAAAAAATCCAAGAAAATATCTGACATACAGATAACTGTATTTCTAGGCATGTACCATATCTGTGTGGTGGCCATTTAGCACATTACCCAGTCATTTGCTGCTTCTAAGCTGTGTTGGCGTGTCATTACCTTAAGACAAAACAGCAAAAAGCCCAGCAGCACACACACAACAAAAATCCTGAGCAGGGTAATTTGCTGTATGTTATAGAAAAGTGAAAAAAAAAGTAGTTGCATACAAGGAAAACCTACAGCAGGTTACACCCAAGCTCTTGAATCTCCTGACTGGGCACAGTAATCCTACATCTATAAAACTACTAATAAGAAAAATGTGAAATAAGATATTTTGCCATCCTCTTATGACTCCATTCTAGTTTTTCTAGTAGAAAAAGTACTTGCTAACATCTCAATTGTTAATAAAATATTATGGTTTGAAAATGTCAGTCACACTGTGTTCCAGGCAGATATTTTTCCCTTGTGTTCATGAGTGTGAAACCTTTTCTTACTGCTGATGCTGCAAATGTAATGAATCATTCTTTATATTTTATCTTTAAATATCACCAATATCATGGTTAGGCAAGGCACTTCAATCCAGGCATGACTTCCTAGATATAGCCCTGAAATGCTTCTTTTTGTTTTCAAATAAATAAAAACCAATGGATGATACACTGGAATTAGTTTTGCTTCACAAAATTCAAAATATGAATGCATTATCACATAGATGACTATTATGAATAGTAGTATTTACCCTGTAGGTAACTCATTCTTGCCATGTGGTAAAAAGAACTAGAACTAACAGCCTGAAAAATCTCTTGGAATCTTTGGTTAATAGCTGGCTAAAACCTGATATCAGTTGTGCAAATGTTTTAGTTCCACAAAGATCTTCTTTTAATTAAACTGATATTTTTAGAATTACCCACAGTTTTAAACTCTCAGTTCCTGATGTTGTCATTTAACACTATTTTAATTATGAGTCTCTTTGGAAGGACATCTATGCTGCATTATTCTTGATTAATTAGACATGACTAATCACTGCCATCTTAAGTTTTCACAATCATTCCACCTCCAAGTGCTACCCCTTTCCAAATGACACAATCATTAGCATTTGCAGAAAGATAGGAGAGCTTCAAAACACCTTATTAGTGGAAGATTTCTAGAAATTAATAAGTAGTAGTAATTATATAACTTGGACATAAATATCCATACCAGCTGGTGCCACTTGGTCTTAAAATGAGTTTTCTTCAATGGAGCAAGTCTAATAATAGATTCTTTTTCATTCCTTTGACATGGTTATTTGTATTTCATTGGCATCCCCTTGTACCCTTTCTTCTAGGATCACCAAACCATTTTAAGAGCATGGGCAGTTAAAGACTTTGCTCCAAATTGTCCTTTGTATGTTCAGATACTGAAGCCTGAGAATAAATTCCACATCAAGTTTGCAGGTAAGTGGAAGATTGCAGTCATTTGAAGCATTTGGTGTGTTTGACAGTTTGTTTCAGGAACACAATCAAAGTGAGAATCCCTGGGCATATTTAGTACTTGGAAACTGATTAAATGTGCAGTTTTGTAAAATGATACACATCCTAGCAATGGTAAAGACTTGCTTATAAGCACTTTAAAGAATTAATAGTCTTATGCTATGTAATATAGAGAGTAGAATTACTTGATGTATAAATTATTTGATGTATAAGTACTCCTTTATTACAGATCCAGGTAGGTCTCCAGCTTACTGTACCCATGTCTGTAATTTCTGTCTACTAAAACATAGTTACTAAGGGTAACTAAGAATGGTGTAAGAAGATCTATTCAGATTTAATTGAACAGGTGATTGAGGGGAAAAATCTTCTTATTGGACTGTTTTTTACCAAGTGGTATGGAAAACATTATTTTAATTACTTGCAAATATTTTGGAGAAATATAATTTAATTCTATATCCAGTAAAATGCGTGCCTTAGAAACCATGGCATAAAATGCAAAATTATGTTAAGAAATCTGAAGAAATTCACTCATATAAGAAGAGATTGCCATCTTTTATTTGACAAACTATTTCTCTGCATTATATGTTTCTCTTTCTTTCTGTCTATATCCAAACAGTCACATGTATAAGTACCTAGACATACATATGCTCATGTGCAAAAACACACAAATACTTCTGGAGAAATAGTTCTGAAGTAGAAGAGAAGCTTTCCTTTTCAACTGTAATTTTGAAAATTCAATTTTCTTGAATGATATTCCAAGGAAGAAAAGATTGCTGATTCTGCTAAAATAAAAACAACTCTATGGAAAAATATTAGTCTCCTCCATCATCCCAGAATGTGATGAAAAAGTAAATTCCAGCAGAACAGCTCCAGAGCAACAGTTAAAGCTGTAATTTTAAAAGCTATGGAATTTACCACTGGGTTAGAAAGGAGAAAAAACCCCATCAGTAGCAGTTCCGAAATTATAAAAGTGTAATCTCAAGCTATGAGATGGCACAGAGGGGAATAAGGCTCATGCTGTGATGAGAACGATGGTACTTTTTCATCTCCCCCTTAAAACCACCCAGCACAAACATAATCCCTGCTCCCTTAGCCATGGCTGCTTTTCTTTATCAGTAACTGTGTTAATTTGTTGTTCCAAATTGTGATTTTAAGAGACTTTCATTATTCCTAATGGCTTGTCTCTGTAGGAGCTTACATATAACTAGACTTCTAAAACAGAGCAATTTTTCATGTCTGTTAGAAGTGTTAGAGAATTTGGACCGTATTTTAAAAAAATAGAAAACCAAAAATAAAAAACAACAACCAAAAAGCGCAGAAAACCTCTTTAGGTAAAATTTCCTTCAACTGAACTTCAGCATCACCACTGGATTCTCACCTACTGCAAATGGTTAGGCACTGCTGGAGCTATAAGAATAATATTTGTTGGTAGACATTTTCCTAAGAGGATCCCCTTTGGTATTAATGCCATCCAGCACTTCATCATCCTGAAACGTGTACCCAGACTACAGACCTGTCCAGAGTGTTTACGAGTAAAATTTGTCACGGCCATCTGGAGCATTTTTCTAAGTGCTTTTCCTATTATGATTCAGGGCTGTTTTATTACTGCCTTAATGTAAAAGCTTCTTTTAAGTCCGATATTCCTTGAGAAAATGACTATTTTCTTCTAGAGGTTTCCCAAAACAATACTAGGCATTTTTATGAACCTGAAATATTCAGTAATAGGATTTCTTCTTCTTCTTCCTTTTATTTTTTTTTCTTTACACACAGGTTTAGAGACTACAGCTGTCAAAAATTAAGTTCTTTAATTTAGAAGAAATACAACCAAAGAGTCCTCCTAACTAAAGTTTAATTTTCAACTACTTTGAAAATGTATAAACCACTAGAAGCCCAGTTCTCAGCAGCTTATATTAGGTTACCAGTCCTTCTAGATTGCATGAGCAGTCCTGAAATTCAGACACTGACTGCATGTTCCTATAGGAGGGAAAAGCCTGGTTTTCTGCCTGGAGGTTTTCTGCATCCTGGAGTCTTTCTTCCTCAGGCAGAAATGGTATATGGGAAAAGCAGTTGTTAAAATGTATTCCCATCCAGTAAAGAAGACTTAAACATCCTTCCTGTCTTTAATGAGAGAATGAGAATTTATTTTTGTCCTCAAAGCAAGAGAATGGAAGCACCTTGGCCAGGTTCATACGACCTGTCAGAGTCAATTTTCCTAATTTTCCACCTGATGGCACACACACATCCTAGCATTCTGTGCCTTCTGATATTTTTTAGAGTGGATTCTAACTACTTTGTTTAAAATATTAAACTACTTACTTTGCTACAGTGGCATAAATATTTGTCCCAGCAAAGCCCTTGACAAGTTTAAGGTGTGAACACTTTAAATACAGAGCCTTGTGTATTAACATGGCTTAACATGACAGTGATCAGATGGGCAACTATCTTAACCTTTAAGCTGAAATGCTTTGATTTCTCCCGAGTAATTTCCAATATAAAAATGGCTTGACATGGCCAGTTTTTCTTTCAATAATGCTGGCAGTTACATTCTTAATCTTCCCACTTTTCTGTCAACCACACAAGGCTACAAGAGGTCATGTACCCTTGGTGCAAGCTCTTGGCCTTGCATTTCCACACGAATAGGAAATAAAATGAAGATTTTCCAGAGCAGAGCAATATATTTATGCAATTCAGAGACTATGAAATTCAATATTTTCTGAGCTGAACTTAAAACTTTTATAATGTGTATGTGTGTATATGTATGTATGTATATATATATATATATATATACTTTACTTTGAATATTTGGAAATTATATACAATTACAATTCCAAGAAATGGGAATACATTTTGACATTCTCTATTTATTCAAAACGCACCCATGAATTAGCACAGACTGTTGAGGTCTGACATCAAAGCTTCAGTAGTTTATTTCAAAGAAGCATAGTCCAGATTCACTGAAATGGATATTGAATGCAGCAGATGATTAATCTGTCCAATTACAGATAAAAATAGTCTAGAGGTAATGGATGGGCATTTTTCTCTATCAGATCTGGTAGTGGTCACATTAACTTAGCGAATTGACAAAAGCAAGGTTTCTCAGAATAATGTTGCCAGGTCTAGGTCATTCTTACCACATGGCTGCTGCTGCAGGCATAAATCAGTATTTTGAGTCTGTTTTATCCTCAGTAACATCACAGAAACCATAACTCACCCCACTGCATTACTACATCCATTTGAGACAGACTTAGCAACAAAACTTCTGTCAAAATATATTTTCAACAGAACCAGCAACTTAGGGAAATTCTAAATGTAGTGTTTCTTTAGTATAAACTCGGTCAAAATACTTCTTTTTCTGGGAAGCTGATTTGACGTATTTAATATTCACTTCAAGATAAAGTGCAATTTCCTGGGCTGCTTTGCTGTCTCTCTGGATGAGTAACTGGCTGATTGCTGTCAGGGGACATGACTGGTGTCCCAGACCTGAGGAGTGGGAGAGCTGTCATGCAGCTTCCTCCCTGCTCACTTCGGAAAGAAAGCAGCAGATAAAGTTCTGTGTAATCCTCCACAATTCAAGTCCTGAGCATACAGAAAAAACACAGTAATGGTCTAGGAAAGCTATGAACTGTCAAATAATTGGAGAAATGGGCGAGGCATTTTTGGCCTGGTCTGTGTCCAATACCAGAACTTAACTGCGGATGGTCACAGTCTCCAACAGGTGCAGAAATATCCGCAAGTCCAGCTCCGAGGCTGCTGATGTAACAACACTTGACAACACCATGTGAATCTCTGACATAGACATGACTGAGAGGCTGTGGTAGGAGAGCAATCTCTGTTTGCTGTGTGCTAAATTCTTTGGTAACATAGTATTTTACATAAACATCTGCCAAGAAAGTTTACCATATATGTTAGAGAGTAGAGTGAATCTGGAGGATTTAAGTTACAGTTTCCATCTGCATTGTGCCATCTCTCATTTATTAACTTCCATTTGGATATATTTAGGCCAGCATGTACAATTGAGTTCAAATACAAATCTGAAAAAACAGATGATGAAATCATTACCCTGTGTATTTTTTCTTTCATGTATTTTCAAAATGTTTAGCTATAATATGACAACATTCCAAACAAAAAATAAGGGGAGATTATTTGGGAAAATCCTATATAAATTAAAAAATAGGGAGAAGTCCCTTTCTTTCTGTGTAAGGAAGTTGGTGTTCCATAAATCCACTTCCATAAATCTTTGCCATCTGACCAATGGTAATGGACTGCAGATACTCCATTCAAACCACTATGCCTTACCCTCTCAAAAATCCCTGGTTTGAAATTCAAGTAGGTTTATTAATGGCATATGGTCAACTAAAAGAACATATTTCTATCTGAAATATATTCTGCAGGAAATATTTAATTGCTACAGCTGATATATTTACAGGAAGAAAAATCTCATTTTGTCCTACATTTGACAGTCTCTTTATATAACTAAATTCATCCCTTCCCTATGACATTTAAATAGGCCCTGATCTTCAGAAAATGGGAAAATTAATTACTCAATTCAGTAGTAAATGATTCTGTTACTGAAAAGCCTCTAGATATTTCAAAAGAAAAGGAACAGAGAAGGCACACAAAATATGCCTTCACTTTTATTTTCATGAAGTGTCATCAGGCTTATAGCTATACTATCAATTCTGTCAGGAAAGCAGCTTTGAGAGGCAGGGTGGTTCCAAGGATTTCAGTGACATGTTGGTTAAAGCAGAAGCAGGTGTGCACAGTTCAGGTCTAGGTGGGGAGGTTATTTGCCTGCTTTTACTCAACAACTTTCACATGCCTATGTTTTGATCATCTGCTGTACTACTTGTAATATTCTTTCTGATTAGAAGCAAATTCTACTCCCATTGAAAGAACCGAAAACTAAATTCAGAGGGGGAAAAAGCTTAGTATTAAATGCCTTCATGATTTTACAAAACCTCTCTGATTTTATGTTTCTACACTGACAAGCAGTTACAAGTTTTGTGCTTGTCCCTTTTTATAGCCATTTCAATACTGTCACAGATATATGGGAATTACATTAAAGAATTATTTCTATTTCCTTTTCATGCCACCAGCAAGCGCTGGAGAGCATTTAACTGTGATCTGGATTTAAAACAGTAGCCATCCATGTTAGATAGCATAGAAAGGGAAAATTTATACACAGCTGATTTCCAAGGTTCAAGCAGATTAAGATCTTGGGCCAACTGTTGATTAATCCATCTTCACCATTTTCCTAGACAAAGAAGTGATAATTCTGTTCAATTGAAAGTATTTTTGTAAAACAATTTGTATTCTTCGTTTTCTCCCTACAGATCATGTTGTATGTGAAGAGGAATTCAAATATGCTATGCTAGCTCTAAATTGTATATGTCCAGCTACTTCTACATTAATCACTCTGCTGGTTCATACATCTAGGGGACAGTAAGTATATAGTACCATAAAAAAATCCCCAAACAACTTGGAAAATCATAGCTGATACTCTTTGGAAAACAGCTTACCCTGAATTCCCACAGGGACAATTACAGTTTTAAAAAAGAAAATTAAATTTTCTGCACAATAAAAGCATCAAAATGCCTTACTCAAGGCAGTATAATTTTGAAGAGAACACCCCCTTCCCCTAGTATTTAAGAGTTTTTTGCATGCTGTTGTGCCACTTCCACAATATAAAATACGAAAAAATGATATTTCTAGTTTAGTAGATTGAAGTGCCTCTATCTGTCACAAAGTTCTACTTACGAGCACTAACAAGACTTAAGAATACCTATTAGGTTTATTTGAAGATTTGTTTCAATTAACTAAAAAAAATGTGGTTATTGATGACATATGGTAGTTGCTCTTCTGTGCCTGTACAATAAGAGGCAAACAAACATACATGATTTTTAACATGACCACACTGCTGGAAGGGCTGCAGAATTATGGTGTCTCTGCAGACTACATAGACACAGTAGAACTTCTCTGAATTTACTAAAAGAATTTCACCACATCTGGTGTATCTCTTTTATGCTGTATTCTTGGAATAATAAGGCATTCTTGATTGCAATGTTGTGGGCACACAGATGCAGTACAAGAGTGAATCTCTAAATATATTTTAGAAATGGAATAGCTGCATATACACTATATAAGTCTTGTAACATGCTAACTTCTTTTTCATGTAACCATGAACTCAGTATATATATAGGCAGAGTTATTTAACCTTCTATATGACATTTCTAGTATTCCCCTTTGCCCAGAATGGGGAAAACAGAAATTCTTCCTAGAACTGCTACTACTGAGAAAAACAAATGTCAAGATTTTAATGGCACTGTCTGCACTACAATCTCCTGGTAGGAAGACAACAAAACACTGTTTTGATACCTGCTGAGCACCGTGATTAAATACATTCTTCATAGATTGTTTCTGCCTGCCTTTCATTCTGTGACATGCACAGAATCCAGAGCCTCGTCCAGTTATTTCATATTGTGTGCATGTAAAAGAAGAGCAGTTTTCCTAACAGCTAAGGGAATTTTCCATCAGCACAAAACCAAACACACAAAAGGGAAATGTTTTCTGCTGTACTTAGGAACTTCAGCATTTCACTGGTTTAACACAGTCAGATTGATAATTTACAGATTCCCAACTGTGATGCAAAGTAACTGTCACAGAATTCAAAAGTGCTTAAGATTTCTTCTGCAATCAGAATTAATAGATATAACCAGCATAATAAATTTAACTGTTTTCTAGTCTGGTCATCATATACTAGGAGGAAAAAGAAAAAAGTTTTTGCATAAATAGTTGTAGCATTACTTTGAATCCAGAAGAATTAAAGTAATGTGTGTTTCTGTAAGAATGTACAATGTATGTTACTATAAGAATACTCTTCTGTATTTATACAGAAAGAGTGAAAAAGTGAAAATGTCTAGTTATTATTTATCTACTGTAGTCAGCACTCTTTAGAGCATTTATTCTCAGACAGACTCCAGAATAAGGGCATTTGTCATTCTACTGCTTGTACTGCAGACATAAAACTGCTTTGGATTTGACCAATTTATAGTTCAGAGGGTTTGGGGGTTTTTTTGGCTTTCCAGATGTTTTCTGTTGTTGAACAAGAAGTAAATTAACTGCTAGTTGTTAAAATTGATGAGATTACCTTTATTTATGCATATGAAAGATGAAGTCAGATGAGCAGTTTAGTTTAGCTAACTAAAAATTAGGTGAAAGCAGATTATTTAAACTACAAATAAAAATTCTATATACATGTATTTATAAACCAAACCAAATACAAAATTAGATCTACAACAAGAAAATAATTTGTTAAATAGACTCCCATTGTTAATATTGAACTGCTTTCCTTTACATTAGGTCCTGTTTAATTATCCTTTTATTATCATGGTTGCTATTAACACCTGCATTAAACCTTATGTAGGACTCAAGTTTTAAAACCTGTCAAGGAGCTGATAAAATAATCCTGTTGTCTTCTCACCTGTTTATGGAATTCAAAACTTCAGTCTGGGAGACACCAAAATTCTACCTTGAATATTGATCTCGTTATTAATCTTAATTAATAATCTTTAAAATTATCTTTAACTGTTTTCTGATTATCTAAATTATTAATACAACTCTGTTAGGGTTTGTTTGATGATACAAAATACTGGAAGAAAGTAAACTTTCTGACCTGAATGTGATCTTTACAGTACAGCCCCATGGGAAACTTTCAGACAACTCACTGGAACCAAGCAGACATTAAACAGGTGACCGTTTTATTTTAGGGGGGAAAGTGAAATAAGGGAAAATGTTCTGAAATTACATTGCTAGTTCTGCTGTTCTGTACCTAGTACACTATTTATAGTGTTGCAACAAAAACGGCTCACTTATTTTCATCTTGAAACAAAATGATTTCATTATGAGAGTGATAAAACATGGTAAATTGAAGAAAAATAGAAATTGTGTTAAGGTACTGAAAATGTAGAAATGAGCATAAAAGGAGCATGCCCCAGTTCTTGAGATCTTCACTCCAAGTGGCAAAACACAGAGCACACTTTTCAATGTCATCACCTATCTGCACATGTGTGTCTGTATGCATCAGTTACCTCCAGTAAAAGTCATGCAGGCAGAACCTCGTTTCCTTGTGAAAATCAAGAAGTTCCCAGGAGCTCCAGGGCTACAAGTGTTGGGGTTGCTGAGGTTTGGAACATTTCCACTAAATTCTTTGCATTAAGGACAGCAGCTGCATAAGGATCATCTGCTTTGTTGTTAATTTTCTTGCACTAGAGAAAAGAAGTGATGTACTTGCAATAGTCTACAAGACATGGGTACCAAAAATACCAGAGGGTAAAGATCGCTGATAAGCAAATGCAGAAAAATCTCTTTTACAGATCAAATGACCAAAGACAAATGATTCTTTCCTACATAAGTTGTTAATAATGATATTCAGACAGGAATGAGAGCCACAAAGCATGTGAAGAAACTGTCTTTATGAATATAATGAGAATGCTGCTGGGTTTACCTGTCATCTTCAAATTGCCATGGATCTACTTATTATGGTGTGATTTTAAAGTAATTGAGCCACCTCTCTTCTGATATTAAAGTACATACTGTTATATGTCTATTACTTAGCAGAAATTGCTCTTTAATACATTAAAATAATCTCTGTACTTACATTATTACCAAGATTTGATCTCAAATACGTCCTTCAGATTAGCCTATGGGACTTTTTCAGTTGATATTTGTAGTTTCTATTGACATGAAATACTATTCTGATTAATAAGAACTTTGCATTAAGTGTTAAATTATTCTCTTTATGTTTCAGGGAGAGTCAGCAATCACCAGAACAATGGCAGAAAATGTATGGCAGATGCTCTGGTAACGAAGTCTATCACATTAACCTGGAAGAAAGTACATTTTTTGCAGAGTATGAGGGGAAGAGCTTCACATATGCTTCTTTCCATGCACATAAAAAGTATGTTTATTTTTCTTATCAACCATCAAAACTTCAAAGAAAGAATTACTTGTTTTGCCTGCAATGTAGCTCTGCACTAAAGGCACAGTACTGCACATTAATCTGTTCCTGGGTTTAAGCATCTGGCCACTAATATGGATATATTTCTGTGAGTTGGAGCTGGGCAGAAAAAAGCTTGTATCCATTCTGTACAGCCCAACTCAGTCTAAAATAATAGAATATGAAAGATCCACGGGATATTGCTGGACAGCCAGGAAAAAAAGGCACCTTTCAGAGGTTTTTCAAGAACACCAATCCTTTCCCAAGTCTAAAACAATCTAGAAATGAATGGGTGGGAGGTGTGGGATTTTTTTTAATAATTTAGGACTCAGCTGGGAATCTGGCTTCTTTATAGCATGTTCATATTATGGAAAATGTTCCATTTAAAGGTGTCACATGGTACATTCTGGTGATCATTCAAACATAAAACTTTCTGGTAGATGATAACATACCTACTTTAAGGTCCAGATGATGCATCACTTATCCAGTGCTGCTCTCTGAGATGAACATGCAAAATAAACACAAATCATGTATGTTTGTATATATTTGATGAAATAAGCATTTATTAAACCCTAAATGCTGGGTTTATTCTCATATTTAATCAAGGAGAAAAAGAGGATTTTTTGCTGTAATTCCTTATTTTCTGTCACTAATCAAATACATTTTAAACAGTGAATTGCAAAAATGAATTATGAAAATGGTTTCCATTACTTATAAATAATGGAACAATTTAACATGATTAATAATTTTTCATATCATGTATCCATTTTTCTACCAATATTTTCCCAAAAAAGACTATTCATGTGACAGAAAAAAAAGAACTAGAACAACATTAGGAGAATATTATGGGCATTATGAAAAACACTTAACTGCCTAGGAATTCAGGAGCTCATAAAATCTGCTTGATTTGATGTGGCCTGTTTAACAGAACACGTTTTTCAAACATCTTTGTCCAGAAAGCTGCAAATGTTCATAAGGTGCAAAGAATAAAAATAAACCTGAGGTTCATTTTTGACAATGGAAATTCTGGTGTTTGCAGGACTATGCAAAATGAACCATGCCTTTCCTTTTCTAATTAAGGTTTGGAGTCTGTCTGATTGGTGTTAGAAAGGAAGATAACAAAAACATTTTGCTGAATCCAGGTCCTCGATATATCATGAGTTCTACTGATATATGCTTTTACATAAATATCACCAAAGAAGAGAATTCTGCTTTTAAGAAGCAAGAAAAGCATAGAAAAAAACACGAATCAAAATTATCTTATCATGGAGCTTCTAGGTTACCAGTACACAGTATAATAGCCAGCATGGGTAAGTAAAAAAAAAAAAAAAAAAGATTACATCACAACATATTCTTATTTAAGAAGTAGTACATTTTAAAGCATCTTCATCAACTTTTAAGAAACTATAAATAAGAGTAGAAAGAATTAATATAAAAATTTCAAACATTTGCTCTCATATTAAAAAAAAACCCACAGACAAACAGACAACAAAACCCAAACCAAAAAAAAACCCAGACAAAAACAAGCAGACAAACCAAAACCAAAACCCCCAGACAAACAAATGGAATTTCATTCTGTTCTACTTGACAATGTGGAATTAAACTATTAAACTGTGCTATAAAAAAGTAATAATGAAGTGCATGCAAACAAAACAAGTGAATAAATCATGTGAGTACTTCTTTGTCATTTCTACTTGATTGTTTGTAAGAAGTTTTTATGGGCTTCTTCAATTTCAAAAACACCATAAGTAAAATCTGCAGGTTGTTGATGCATTTAAATATGGACTAATTATATAAGGTCTGATTTTAAAGAGGTGGTTAACAAGAAGACGTAGACTAATTTTCAGGGAAAGTGTTACTTTCCTTGAGTACAGTTTAAATATTTGATTTATTTTAATGGAATAAACACAATCACCATAGTGTTGCTGTTGCTCCTTTGCCATGCAGCCAGGCAACCCCCACTAAACCTGAGAATCTCATCATCTGAAGGTTCTGAGAAGCACTGAGGAAATGTTTTCCCTGTCCCTAGGGACCGTGGCCATCGATCTACAGGACACGGGGTGCCGCGGGGCCAGCGGGGCCACCCTGGCCCTCCCTGCCGAGGGGGGCAAGGAGGGCAGGAGGCCCAGCATAGCCCCGGTGCTGGAGGTGGCAGACTCCTCCTCCCTGCACACCTGCGACCTGCTCAGCGACCAGTCAGAGGATGAAACCACCCCGTCCGATGATGAAGTCTCTGCAGGCTTAGAGTACGTGTCTTCGATGTAAAATAAAGTGAAAAGTTTGTACTATGTAAAAAGTATCAATAATCTTTTTTGAAATGCAGATCAGTCTGAGGACTTCTAGGAAGCAAGTCCCATGAAGCCCAATTATGGAATTATTCCCATCGAGGAAATGCTGGCAGAATGCCATAAGCCTACTTTGAAATATAAAAACGCCCAACAGATTAATTCTTCTATTTGCTGGAGATTTTCTCTTTCCAGTCATAAAAGCTGTAGTCGTGTTTTGCAATGCATTCATAGTATATTTTCGGGCCTTTTTTTTTTTTCTTTTTTACTTTCCATAATTACTAAGTGAGCACTCAACAAATTTGTAAACAAATAAGTGTTCCTGTCATAAGAATGCAGTGATAATCAGATCATCCAACAGGTTTTTGAATGCTGGGGTTAGGTGTGTGACTTCAAAATGCAGGAATGACAAAAAAGCAGTACAGGACAAAATTATCACATCTAATTCAAAATGCTTGTTAGTGTATTACTGAAAGTAATGATGCATTACTCAGATAAACCCAGAAGATTCAATCCTGCTGTGCAGATGAGCAATTATGTTTATTGGAATTGCTGACAGGGGTGTTAAAACTGAAATACACAATTAAGCCAATGCCTCAACCAGCAGAGTTTCCCATCTCCACCACTGACAAGCATGAGAAGCCCCAGGGAAGATTTCAGCTCCAGAGAAAAAATTAATAGAGCAAGTCATCTTAAATCTGCAGACTGAAACACCAGGATTTAAAAGGTCTCATGTAAAAAAGCACTAAGGCCAATTAGAAATTTCACCTTATTGGGAAGAGGATTTGCCATTTAGAATTTATTTCAGCCATTTTGAAAGTACATTGTTAAAGCTAAAAGGTAATGACTTCACTCATTCTTAGCAAATATTTGGAAAAAAAATGGAGAAGGAAGAGCAGAAGTACAGTTATTCCTTCCTTCCTTCCTTCCTTCCTTCCTTCCTTCCTTCCTTCCTTCCTTCCTTCCTTCCTTCCTTCCTTCCTTCCTTCCTTCCTTCCTTCCTTCCTTCCTTCCTTCCTTCCTTCCTTCCTTCCTTCCTTCCTTCCTTCCTTCCTTCCTTCCTTCCTTCCTTCCTTCCTTCCTTCCTTCCTTCCTTCCTTCCTTCCTTCCTTCCTTCCTTCCTTCCTTCCTTCCTTCCTTCCTTCCTTCCTTCCTTCCTTCCTTCCTTCCTTCCTTCCAACTTAGAAGTTTCCAGATCAAAACGTTGACAGCACACTGATACAACAGACTATTTTCAAAAACCCAAGCAAAATGCCTTCAGTCCCCAAAAGCATGGCAGCTTTCAGTAAGTTCTATTGATATGGCTGCAAAATATATTCTTTTGACCTCTATTAAACATAGTTCATTTTGTGTACTTGGCTCTAAAACTTGGACAAATGTATAAACATCCCATAAAACACTTGTGTAGGCAGCTGTGTTTTTGTCATTTGCTATACTGAAAAATGTTTTTTTTTTCTATTTTAGGTATGCCAAAGGCTATCCTCCTTACTCTCCTTATATTGGAAGTTCTCCCACCTTTTGTCATCTTCTGCATGAAAAAGTACCCTTCTGTTGTCTAAGACTAGATAAGGTAAAAGGGGTTTCTGCTACTGGATAACCCTGCATTCTCATTTGTCTCTTGAATCTGAGCACAGCTAAATTCTGATTTCTTCTTAGAGATGAAATTTGTGCTGTGTTTGCTATAATGCTGTGTTTTCTCCTTTTCATCATCAAGTGTTTATATCTAACCAGGTCTCTCTTGGTCATCTGATACCATAGTCACATCCACTGAACTTGTTTCTTACTTTGATTTTAGGGATGCCAGCATAACTACCATGAAGATGCCAAAGCCTATGGATTCAAAAATAAATTGATTATAGTTGCAGCAGAAACTGCTGGAAATGGCTTATATAACTTTATTGTCCCACTCAGAGCTTATTACCGACCAAAGAAAGAGCTAAACCCCATTGTATTACTGCTGGATAACCCGTAAGGAGACTTTTTTTCCCCCCTTCTGATAAGTTTTAAACTCATTTTACCATTACTTCAATAGATGACCCCTTTTCACGTGGCCAGCTGAAAATCAAAAACATTATGGCACACTTACCTTTGAGAAAAGTTAGTGACAAAAATCATACTCGATGTTCACTGTCATATACAAAATTGACTTTTTATTGACTGTTAACGACTGTAAACTTAAATGTTCTTATTCTTCATGGCCAATGTTTCAGCTAAGTTTTTCTTAAAATTACCCTCAAAAATGTGAATAATACTGCTAAAATTAAATGGCTTAATAAACACTGTAAAAAGCAAGCTGTGTAGCAGTTTCACAGCTACATGACAGCACTAACCTACTTAACACAATGCACTTACTGGCCTGGACCAGTTAGGTATATTTTTAATAACTCTACACTCAAAGATAAACAGTTCTTTAAGCCAAAAGGACGCCCACAGACACACTTTATCTAAAATTATTTAAAGCCATGGATGAACATTAAAACCTGCAGTATTGTTGTTACTTTTATATCTCTCTGGTGACTGCTGGAATTTTGCATTTCTTGCTTTAAATATTTCAGACAAATTTGCCTATGCCAAGACTGGTTCATTTATAATCTGATAATAAATTAGTTTTCTGGGGGATTTTTTGCATCACTTTGGTACAGTTCAGCTACTTAAAATCACTTGAAAGACACAGAAATGGAGGTTAGCTGTACACAGAATAGCAGAACAAGCTAAGACAGCAAAAATGTCTTGTAGGTTGTGATTCCAGGGCTGACACTTCCTTTTGCGTAGATCTGTTGCAGTTTAAGTGGTTTTTTTCTACAAAGACCTGCTGTGAAGTGTCCCACTTTCCCTCAGGCAGTTCCTTCGTCACCTGTGTTTGCAAAACAGAAGGTTTTTATGTCGGTACTAGAGTGAATTGCACAAACTGAGAAGCCTAAATGAGGCTAAATCACTTCCAGTGGCGGTGCGAGAGCAAAGCCATGGGCACGGGGGGCCCTCTAGTGCCAGCTCCTTTTGCCAGCACAGTGCCCAACTTCACACGCTTTAACGCTGTTGTGACACTTTATAGCTAAACCCACATTTGATTAATTAATGTAAGTTAAAGCTCTGCTTGCTAATTAAACCAACACCCTTAGTGTTGTCTATGCAGCATTGGCAGTGACTTCTCTGAGAGGGAGTAGGCTTGAAAGCAGTAGGTCTCACAAAACCCAAAAGATTATTTGATTTCCACTCTACATTTTAATTAAGAATTGTTGATGCTTATTTTAAGTCGTCATAAGACATCCATTGGAGTATACCTTGGTAGTGTGTCTTTGACATCACTCACTTGTTCTTATATTTGGAATTGTCCTGTGCCATAACATTTCTGATTTTAGAGGTGCATTTATTAATATAAGCATGCTAATTCTGATCATTCTTTATGATCACAGCAAACTGTTGATTCAAAGCTTTCTGAAAACCTATTTTCTGCTTAAACTGACATTATAATGCCAAAGTTTAAGAAAGTTTTTTTTAAAAAAAACACCCCAAACTCTACCAGTTGATTAAAATATTTTCGAAGAGATGCTGCTGTTGTGATACTGTGTTTCATTTTGTAATTCCATCTGCTGCTTAGGCCAGATATGCATTTTCTGGATGCAATCTGTTGGTTTCCAATGGTTTACTACATGGTGGGCTCTATCGACAAGTAGGTGAAATAACTGTTAGAAAACTTACCTTTGTAGTCTCAGTGGTTTGTTGTGTGTATTTGTCATTGCATGTTTTTGTGTGTGTGTGTGTGTGTTGTAGTTGGAGATGAGCTTTTTGCATGCATTGTTTGTATCTGTGTGCTGTAATTTGGGATTTCAAATTTCTGATTTATAAAGGAGCTCATTAGTGAAAAGCATGACAGGAAGCACGTGTTAATAACTTCAAAAACATAAGATTAACACTTATTTAGGTGAGTTCATACGTTTCTACAAATGAACAGATTATAGCCCTGATTCTAGTGTCAGTCTGTACTGAGTTATAATTTGTTGGAATTCATTGATTCAGGTTTTGTAAAGATAGCTACAGAATGTAAACAGTCTTGAATGTGTCCAAAAGTCTTCATCTTCCACTACTTAAATTATCACTTACTCCTACATCTCTGTCTTCACCTCTGCTAATATATGTTTATGGATATAGGTTTAGCAACAGAACTTTAGTGTGAAAATCAGGCAAAAACAAGAGAAGAGCAAGGAGTCATGAATATTTTAGTAAACTCCTCTGTGTAGATTGTAAATTTAAAGAAAACTGTTTGCTTCACTACATAGTGAACTGGGGCTACAAGCCCATAACATTAATTCCCCTTGTAGAAATCAAAAAACTTATTTTCTGCTTATAATAGTGATACAGTTACAGATTTGCCTTGGTGATAACAAATCCTTGCGAGGTTTACAAAGAGCCTACAGAAATGTTGTTTGCTTTCCAGTTTTTTCCTATAAAACAAGAAAGGGTCACAGGTTATTAATATCTACTGTTTTCTTAACTCTTAGTAATTATAAAAAGAACTCATAATGGCAGAATAATTAAACTGTTGCCTTTTTCCCAACCTGGAAATGAAACTCGAGATAATTTTAATAAGGAGGTAATATAAAAGGAGATCTTTACTTGAAGGCCTTCAGAGGCAGTTATGGGAAGATGTCCACAAAAGCTCACCCCTCCAAGGGTGGATACAATTTTAAAGGTTTTAGGAAATTAGCATAATTGATAAAAAGCACCAATTAGGAGGACAAGTGGTGGTGAAATTTCTCCCCAGGTCAAGCCCCTTCTCTGGAGTTCCCCCCTTGGCAGTGGCTGTGCTTTGTCCATGAAGGTGTTTCTTGAGGAGTTGTTCTTGGCCTTAGTTCCCAGGAAGAACCAAGACAGCACTGGGGCCCTGCACCTCCTGGGGCTTGGAGCTCTGGAATTTGTTTTGTCTTTCTGCCTAGGGAAAGCTCATGGCAAATTACTGGGAAAACTAACTACTAATACAATAGGCTACAGAGCTACACGTATGTGTGTGAAGAATACAGAGAACATATAAAAGCAAAAAGGCAAAACCCTAACAGCATCAAAATGTACACTCAAAAAGGAATACTCAAAGTATTTGAAGTAATGAATAGCTCAGATGTTAACTTGTTTTACTAATATAGAAAATTAAACTTCGTTTAAATTTACTGAGTTTATTTCAAAACAGAAATCGCCAAATGCCTCCTTAATGGTGTTTTGTTGTTCTTTCAGAATTAAATGCATTTTTAAAAAAATGAAGCATGTAGTCTTTGGAATAAGTGATTATTCAGAAGTTCATAGTAATACCAGCATGAACTTCTGCATCTTTTCTAACACTAAAATCACTTTAATTCCTGGTGCAATAAGCAACTATAGTTTGTAGAGGGTTTTTTTGACATCTGTTACCATCAATAAGAATGCTTTAAAAAACATAGTTCATACATATTCCCTGTGTTTTCCTCACCATGTTTTTAAATCATGTACAACTAATAGATCTGATCATCTGTATATAAGAAATAAAATCGAAAATATGCAAATTCTCCTTTCTTATTTAAGGGGTATAAAGTACATTCTCAAAGTACCACCTACTTTCTAATTATCTAAAATATTTATCATTTGTTCACCAGCAATGAAATATCATCATCTCAGAGAGAAAACGACTTGGTTTGAATGACTTCCATTTACCATTCTTTTGTTTTGTTAGAAGTAGATGGCTTACAGAAAAACAGCTTTCCCAAAATTCATAGCAGAGATGCACTTCATCAAAATATGTCAATAGTAGGTACCTGTCCCCCAGTCCTTGGGTAGGATTTGAGATCTGTAACTGAACAGATTTCACAGTTGTGTAGAAATCTAGTCAATCTTGAGAAACCTTTAGCTAGAGGTACCTGAGAACTAGAATTCCAATACTTCTACATTAGCTTTTTTCAAATTCTCCACAAATCAGCTGAATGTAACTCCTAAAATAAGAATAGCTATTGAGTTTATGAAACATTGAAATACAGAAAATCTGGGTATTTCAGAATATGCTGCTATTTTCAGGGATCAACTGAAAGTCTGAAAAAGAAGAAATACAAATTACTCAGAATAAAAGTTTGGACTTGTGCACTGCAGTTGTTCATAAATCACATAAAATCACTTTTTCTTTTATTGTAGTCAACCATGAGTGATATTGCACAGTTTCAAAAATAATGGTATATATTCTTTCAAAATATGTTGTTAAAAAAACCCACCACACTTGTCAAAAACTGCTTAGGATCCATGGAAAATGTTGTTTTAAAACAGCTGAAACATGCTTCATTTTGGAGACAAAGCTACAAGGCATGATGAGGACTGACTGTAACTCAGCTGTCTGTGAGTGTTTTTTGTGGTTGGGCTTCACACAACCATTGTCCAGCTGTGCACCAAGTTCTGCTGCCCTGCAGCTGCTCCTAAAAGCATCTTGAGAACACTGCAACTCATTTATTAACATTCTGAAACCAAAATAAAACTGTGGGAAACAGCAACCTGGAGCATTTATTTGGGTTTTTCTATTGTCAGAAGTAACTGCAATGGAGCAAGTTGTTGCAGTGGTTAAAGCCAAAGTCTTCCCAAGCCACTTAAAGGCTTATTAAAAAAAAAAAAAAAATCATTAACAAAAGAGAGGGATTGTAACAACCTAATTAAGTAGATTCTATATTCTATTCTACCAATTAATTGAGATATTATCCTTTGATTCTGTTAGAAGTTGTTACATCAGTTACATCAGTTGATCTGCAGGTGTGAGCCATGGCTAATCTTTCAGGTGTTCCATATTTAAGTTGCTTGTTTCTTTCTCCCTCTTTCTCTTCACAAAAGCCTAGATGACTTACTAAGGTGTGGGGTCACCTTTGCAGCTAATATGGTGGTGGTGGACAAAGAGAGCACGATGAGTGCTGAGGAAGACTACATGGCAGATGCCAAGACTATTGTGAATGTTCAAACCCTCTTCAGGTAAGGCATTTTTGCAATCTGTCTGCACATCCTCGTTAATTGTGACATACTTGATGCCTCTTATGCCAAAACTTTATTCTTTTTTTTATTCTGCTTAAGTTTTCCCTTGCATGAATTTGTGTCTTACGTGGGCAAACTTTTTCTCACCCTGCTTAGCAATTCACTTAAAATCCTGAACTATTCTCCTGAAAGCTCAGATGAAATGCTTTGTATCCCAAAAGCAGATAATCATTTTAAAAGTTAGCTGTCAGGTTTACAGGAAGGAAAATAAAATTACTCTTGAAGACTCAAAATGAAAGATAGTTGAGAAAAGAAAATTCACAATAATGCTAAAGCCCGTATGAAAAACAGATCCCTCTAATGCTGAAAGGTAAGCAGTGCATCACTATAAAGTTAGTAGTAATTGTTCATGTTTTGAATATCTAGTTTTGCACAAAAGTTAGGTTTTTAGGCACATATATACAATATTACATATGACAGCAACATGCTAAGAGTCATGAGAGTATAAAGAGGCTGAGGAGGCTGTGAGGAAAAGCAAAACACTGAGATTTGCTGTTCTTTTTGAGAGCTCTCCTCATTAAAGCCTTTGTGTTCAATATCTTGGTTCAATAAGTATAAAAAATGTGTCACTTTGAGCTAAGAAAAATACTACTTGCTTAATAAAAACACCCAAAAAATCTCACGTGAAGCAAAACACACTACACAGTCAGATATGAAATGCCTCCCTGATTTGGGCTTTAAACCTAGCACTTCCTGGTGTTCATTCTAATAAGACCTGGAATAAAATTGATTCAATGCTGCTTTTATGGCAATTACCTGTTTTCTTTGTCAGACTTTCCACGAAAGACTGGAGAGAGATGCATAGTAGACGTCTTTTGAATCCTTCAGTGATTTAGAAAATGGAGCTCATTAAAATGCAGTGGAGCTTTTTTTTTGTTTTGTAAATGCAGCTCTGTAAGAATGCAGTCATGCTCTTTGCATTTCTGCATGTGTTCAAAGGAAGCAAAATCTGCATTGCACAAGAAATGTTATTTCTGTCTGTTTCTAACATTTCGGTTTCTGCATTGGTATCTGATACCTGCACAGGTGTAAGTTTCATACTTACAACCTATGAAATTTGGATTGAAACTATAATTGAACTTTATCTGTGCATCACTCAGATCTACTACTAACCATACAGTGCTAGAGCATCTCACCAAGGTTTTTTACATACATCAATTTTTCTGAAATACAGTTTACCCTCAAATGGAAAAAGGATTTGTATCAAATGTAAAACTTGCAAAGTCCCAATTGGTTTTTCCCCAGTTGTGTCCTACTTTGTAAAAGAGAAACTACATACGATAGAAATGCCATTAGATGTTACTTTACACTCCTTCAGTTGTCTTGCACATTGTTTGCAACTAGATGGCAGCTTTAACTCGTGTACAAACTCTGTGTCTGCTTCAGCATTGTTTTAACACTGCATATTTACAATCAAAGTAAATTAAAATAAATAGCTTGATTTAAAACTTAACAACACTTTTTCATAAAACTTTGTAAACTTTCACAAATAGTGTATTGTATAAATGTTTTCTATTTTTTCCCTAGAAGACATAATGGATTTTTTTTAATTAAAAATTTTTAATTTAATAATTTCACTGCATTTTTATATAATATAAAATTTGTAGAAATAAGTAAGCTTTGGGAAGAGGTGTAAGGTAGTGGCATTTATGTGTTCTTCAGAATAAGCTACATTCTTTGCACTTAGGTAAATAGTTCTGTAAATTACCTTTAAAATGTATTGAGAGCTTTTTTGTTAATTACGAATAGCTAATAATATCAGAAAGTAATGAAGAAAAGACATGGTAGAGAGCAACAGCACTCGACACCAATTGTAGTGTTAAAGAGGGATTTAATATGCTGTTTTCAATGATATGACATCATTTATAAAGATTCCACTTTAGTCTCAGCAGGTGAAACTGTTCAGAGGATACAGGCTGATCTAAACACCCTGATGTGAGTTACTCAGGCCTGAAAAAGCCGTGTGAGAGTGCTGCAGTGACGTTCAGCCTAGGCTGGCAGTTCTCATACACCAGTTGTGTCATTATTCCCCGATTTACATAAACTAGCAGTTCTGCTTTGCCAGGAGAGTGGGCTCCCCACCCTGGAAGGCAGATGCATTGTTTATAAGGACAAGCTTATTAGCACCTTTAGGGATAGAAGCTTTGCCATCCCAATTAAAACTGACACAGCACTGATTTATCTGACACAGGAGTACAGAAGTGTGACTCAAATGGGCACACTAAGGAAGAGCAAGTTATCACAGCTTAAAAATAAAAGGAGAAATTAATAGTCTTGGACTATACCTTAAGATGCTTTTCACTTTTTAAAATTAAATAAGAAGCCAACCACTGAGTCCCTGTAGACAGGTGTGAGCCCACCTCAGAAAAACAGCAGGTTTCCTCAGGCAGTAGGTCTGTACTACTGTAAAGTTTTATTAGTTAACCTCTTAAAGGCTGTGTTTCAAATCCTGCAGGAAGCCTATTGCCAGCAGTACACAGCTAGTAACAGCTATCTAGCTGTCAGGACCATTTTAGAGATAAACCAAATGAGGTGTTATGGTGGTATTGCATTATTTTCTGGGTTTATCATTGTGGTTTGGGAAAGAACTACATGTCTCTCTTACTTGTCTGATTTCCAAATACAAGTTCAACAGCAAGCCATGCCTTCCATCAGGCTGGTGGGGGCTTTCTCTTCCCCATCCAGTCCTTTCTTACTAGAATGGTCTGCTTCAGTGCTGAAAGCTGGCAGGCAGTGTGCTTACACCCAGGGCAAGATGCAGCCTGTCCCTGACTACCTGGAGAGTCATTTCCCCTAATTTGGCTAAAAGGCACTCGTAAATAAATATTCTACCAATACCAATTTTGAAACTGATTTCCTAATGTAAATAATTTTTCACATCTTGGTAATAAACTAAACCATCTTTGAGAGAAACATAGCAGCCAGCAATTTTTCCTACTGTGTGTATTTTATCATGAGATCAGCTTTTAATTTTCTATTACTCCTAATTCTGAGTTCTGTAGTGTTAGTTTTTAAATACAGTGTGGGATTAACACATACTGGCAGATAATCTGGCTATACATTTCCCCACATTTAGGCTCTGCTTGAATTGCCATTTCAGTGATGTTTCTCCCTGCAAAACTGAGGGAGAAAAACAACACTTGCAAAAAGATGCATTGAATTCCATTTGAAACTAACTTACCAAATCCTGCTTCCATGAAAAGTGAGACAGAAGAACTACATCAATGATGTAATTAGTACTACAATTACCTATGCTAAGTGTAGGTCAGTAGCCTCAGGATCAGCAAAAGAGGCTACAGATGTACATCTCATTTTCTGACACAAATCTGTAGAGGAAAGATTTAAATAATAATATGTGTTCCAATCCAACCTATTTAGTATTTAAATAGTGTAAATGATGATTTTCTTTCTGTGTCTTGGAGCCCTGAGTTCTGAGGAGGGGCTCTTCAGTCTGCTGCTTGAAAATCTGTGTAATTCAGCCAGCTCACAATTGAGTTTTCCTAACTGCTTTTAGTTACTGGAAGCCTGAATTGGTGTTAAGTTATAAATATTTTGTATATGTAAATATCTCAAAGTGAGAACATAAGTATACATAAACATATATTTTCTCAGCAACTCCCACAAGTGTCACTTTTTATCTATATTGCTCAGACTGTAGTCACATCATACAAACAGACCTCAAGAGAGAAAAACCAACTGGAAAGGGTACATAAATCAGTAGTACTTTACATGCAACCAGGTACTAAGTACAAGCTTTGAACTTTTGCATTTTTTGGTTGTTTCCTACAGATTTGTGATATTGTACCAATCATTAAATAAAACCTCTGATAATGAAATTGTTTCTTTCTAGCATTTAAGTATTTTGTGAGCTCAGTGTGTGTTTCTTTGTGAATTCTACAGAGAATGTGTTGTTTCCTCTGCTGTTGCACCAGCATTTCACTGGGCCCAGACCCACCACAGGTTTCAAGGACTTAATTAAAAACATGGACATGAGCACAAGCTGTAGCTTTATGGAGAGCCTTACATTTGTGAATTGTTATGATTAGAAGTATAACCACTACATTCTTTTAAAATGCAGGTTGTTCTCCAGCCTAAGCATTATCACAGAACTAACTCACCCAGCCAACATGAGATTCATGCAGTTCAGAGCCAAAGACTGCTATTCTCTTGCTCTGTCCAAATTGGAAAAGGTAAGGAGATTTGCCTCCCCCGCCCTCAGTTTAAATGTTATATTTTTATGACTTTTTCTGGTTTTGTAACAAAGATTTCAAAACGAATGGAAACAGTGAAATGATTTATGGTTGTAGAGCTGTTGTAAAAGATTATTCTTAAATGAGACTAGAATTTTGAAAAAAAATTGTTTGGTTTCATTTAATCTCTTTACAATATATTAATCAACCAACTCTGTGGTGGAATTTGCTCAAGGAAAATGAAATGGTTTTGGATAATGAAATATCTAGAGGTAATGTAGTTGTCCAAGAAACTGACACGGGCAGTTAACGTGGAACATCTTTTAATTGACTAAACACTTAAAACATAAAGCTTTTATTATAATGTATTTTTTAATTCCACTTCATTTTAAATGCACTATAATCATGTCTTTTGTACACATTTCTGTGTATCTGTGAGAGATACTGGCATTACTGAGACAGTTTGAGAACAGGAATTGTCTCTGTCAGAATGATGAGGACACTGACGCTACTTAAATGTTAGATAAAACCTTCATATTTTATACATATATTTGGTATTTTCAAATTGTGTAACTGTGGCTGTATGGAGATAAATTTAATCTGCTTGTTCAAAATACTGTTACTTAAAACAGGTGGTGCAAAGGAAGTAATATTGTGTATCTATTTTCTAAACTCAAGGACAATCCTTTTCCTCACAAATATTCACTGGTGATCTGACCAACTGCCTCTGTGCTCCCCACATCTTGCAGTATTAATATTCATGATCTTTCAGGCCATATTCTGAGTTTGTGAGAGGCAAATAATATCACTGTGACAGTCTTCAAGGGCAGAAATCCTTCACTACAATATTTTTTTTCTGTCAGTCTATCAATCAGCACGATTGCTGGGTTTTCTCCTGTACCCTCCCAATCAGTGCACCTCAGAGCTCTCTTTGAATTCATGCCAAAATCATTACCATTACACTGATTTAACATATAATTTCCATTTCCTACTTGTACTGTAAATTTCCTGGATCTGGGGTATTTCAGAGTTCACTATATACAGCATAATACTAATGTAGGTAACTTTAACATATACGTAGTGCAAAAGAGCCTTTCCATAGAAACTTATCTTCCCAGTCACCAGAAGGAATCCTTCTCACAGAGGAATTGAATGCTGCAAAAATTCAGACTGTGTGGATGAGACAGGATAAGAATGAGAAGTAAATCTTTGACTCGGTTGAATATCACACCTGTGTGTCAACCACAAGATGTAGACATCTGGGTGGCCTTTAGTGACTTGTTATCTTTGCCTGTAATAGCATGAAGGCTTGATCTTGTGTTTAGGTGGTGACACAGACATAACCTGGAGAGCTATGAGGAAGCCAGACAAAAGCTGTTGCACAAAGATAGGAGCTGTTTGCAGCAGGAGGCTCAGCTTTGTTGGGATAATGCCACACCCACTACCCTTTAAGGTTTGCACCTGTGGCTCCTCCATTGTAACACTTCCTCCTTCCTTATCCATGAAGGATAAGCTAAAACTGGCTGGAATCTGCATTGCCAGTTCTTCCAGGGCAAGATGGGCCAACTGCTGGCTGGGGCCTTCAATGCTGTCAACCTAACTTCTTGTCTTGGTGGACTATGACTGACACGGATTTTGAAATTATTTGTTAACATATTCCCTTAATCTAATTCCAGCTGGATTCTGGAATTCTCTATGGGCTGTCTACTTCAATGCAGTGAAACCAGGATTTTTATCTCAATTGTTTCTTTCTTTACATAGGCTTCTTAATTTTTCAAGCAAATATTCTGGAAATACTTAAAAATATTTTAACTCCTTGACTATCTTTATTAATTTATTGTGCAAAAGTTATGAATATAGGTTGGAAGCTGAACGTTTAATGAACTTCCTATCCAAACTATGCTCTGCTGAAACAGAGGTGAATAAATTTTCTTAAAAAAAGAACATTTTCTTAATTGCTCTTGCAGTTGCCTGCTGTTGATATTTCCCAGTCACTTCATCTTAACGTTTGCAGGGAAATCTTCACAGGTGGTGCCATAGTTCATTTGATGTTTCAGAACTCCCTCATGCAAAATGAAAGGCGATTAAAAACTCCAATAAAAATTACCTAAAGCAGTCAAACATACAGTTGCTTGTTATTTCTGCATTAAGCACCTCATTTTCAGAAAGACTGAGAATGTCAGGCAAGTTGCCTTGAGGTGGCAGTGAAACTTGCAAAATTGGCTTTTCAGCCTAATGGGCTGCAGAAGACAGATACACAAATCAGATGTCCATCTGCTGTTGCAGCTGCAACTTTTCTCATTTTAGAGATAATAAATCTGACAGTAAACTCAGCACCGACACAGGAGACAGCAGTGGCCTTTATACAACAGAGAAAAGGAAAAACAAAACACCCACACTCTAAACTTGAAATCTGTGTTCTCCATTTGTCTTGCATAAGAAAAAAAAAATGAGGTAACCACTCCCTCTTTCTTGAAAGAAAGAGTTTGTAACGTTTTGGATAGGATTCAGACTTATTTTGCTATGTTGTTTTTCCAAGTAAATATTGCAGGTGTTACTGATAAAAATTCTAAAGCTGTAAGTGATCATTTTGAAATAAGTACAAGTTCCTATATCTTTTAATAAAACCAAATCATGTGGTTTTGTATCTTCCACAGGGATAAGCACACAGATGTTAGGTGAGCAGAAATCCATCTGGGATGGCCCAGTATATTTGCAGTGATTTGCACACAGCCACGCTGTTTTTTAACCTTCGGGATGGGGCTTCCTATTTTCTGTCTCCATTTTTTTTTCTTTAATATAATTCAGGTATTAAGCAGATTTGAATTAACATTAAGTAATAAAAAACAATACTGACATATGAGTTATAAAAAGAGATTGGTACTGCTTATTATTGGTGTCTTATTTTACATAGATCTCTAACAATTTTCATAAATTCTAAAATTGTACAAGCAATTAGCACACAAATTTGGCTGTTTGACTGACAGGTTCTTAGGAAGTTGTTCCAGATCAACACCAGAAATTTAATTTCTTCTTGCCAAGAAAGTAGGATTCTATTTCTCACAAGTCTCTTTGAAGCAAGAATGAAGGAAAAGCAAGGCTGTAGAAGAGATGGAAGGGAACTAAAGTGGCCTGGTCCAGTTGTATGAGGTCAGCAAGGCCAAGGGCTGGGTGCTGCCCTTGGGTCACAATCACCTCTTGCAGCACTGCAGGATGGGGCAGAGTGGCTGGAAAGCTGCTCATGGATGGGGTGCTGGTTGACAGCCTGAGCCAGCATGTGTCCAGGTAGCCACAAGGCAAATGGCATCCTTGTGCTCACTACCAGAAAGAGTGTGGCCAGCAGCACCAGGGCACCGATTGGCCCCTGTGCCATTTCTTCCCTTTTATACCAGATTCTGTTCATGTTTCCTGTTCCTAGGAGACTTCCTGGACCAAGATGACAGTCCACTGTCAGGACCAAGGAATTGGAGCAGGTTAACAGGAGCTAAGCAGAGTTGATATCCCTCCATCTTTTAAAAAGTGATCTGGTGGAATCTGCCCATGCAGTTTGAGATGTGATGACTGAAACAGCATATACATTGATCAATGTCTTTCAGCCTGAAAAACTGTACCTATTGAACAAAGATGCTGCATACTTGTAGGAAGAAACAATGTTGAGAGTAAAGAGATTTTACACTTTTGACTTCTTTCAAGATAACATCTATTTTATGTTTTTGTTACAGTCCTTCCAAAACCAGCATTAAAAATGTTTTCTATTTTTTAATTCCTTAACAGAAAGAGCGGGAGAAGGGATCTAATCTGGCATTTATGTTTCGACTGCCCTTTGCTGCTGGCAGGGTTTTCAGCATCAGCATGTTGGACACACTGCTTTATCAGGTACTATGAACTGTAACTTAAAACAAATATTGCTACCCATTTTATTGTGCTTAATTTCTAGATGACCCTATTTCTGCCATAGGATCTGTTAAAGTATGTCAGTACTGGGAACAATCAATGGCAAAAGATAATGGGGCATACTCCATGTGTTAGTTCAGTTATCAATCCCAAAATCACCCTGTGACTGCACAAAATCTGATGTTGCATAATATAATAGTATTTATGTATCTCTCCGTAGTCAAATAGCTTTGATAAATTCTAGATAAATTACTTATTATACAGAAGAATAATGCTTGTACTCTGCAAGGACAGCATTATGTCCCTAACAGCAACAACAGAATTACTTTAATATGTAAACTTGCTGATAAAGACCTCAATTACTTTATAGTGCCTTTTTGTCTTACTCTTGTTGACTAGACGTGCAGAGGCCCTGTCATTATACTGTAAAGTAAGCCATGCTTACCCTTGCAAGGAATGCTTTCAGTGGTTACAGGGACAGTGGGGGAAGAAAGGGCAGCAGTTCAACCTTGTGGCTCAGAATCCAGGAAGTAGTGATGACTGAGAACCAGGGAAGAGCACGACTCCAGAGAGTTGAAGAAAAAATACCATAAAATACAGTTGGAACAAATTGAGGCAGTAGTTGCTAGTTTCGGGGGGGAAAATAAGCCCATATTGCTCACTCTTCAGCAGTGCCCACGTTTCTGCACACTCTGACACACCAGGATGCCCAAGGAGCAGCCCCCAGCACTGCCCTTCAAGGACCAAGGCACATAGCATAAGCAGGAGCACCACCATGGCCCAAATCATCCTCTCACCTGAGCTTCTCCTGCTTTGCCTCTACCTAGGGATAGCCTGTGGGTGCTTTAGTACTCAGGTGAAAAACATCCTTACAGGGTGTCTTGGTTTGAAAGACAGGTGTCTGCTAAGGAAGGCAAGAGCCTCTTTTGAAATAGAAAATGTAAATCCCTTCCCTCCAAATTATTATAATTTTGAAATTAAGGAGCTCTCAGGCCAAGATATGGGATAGGAATAACAGTTCTTTACTAGGAGAATTAAAATAAAAATAACAAGGAAACAGACCACTGACAGAGTCAGAATAAAACCTGACACCCCATCAGTCAGGGTGTTGGTAGCAGTCCCATTAAATGGTGGCTGCATCCTCCTGGATGACAGATGTGGTTCAGTTGCAGCAGTGATCCAGCAGAAAGGTGTAGTTTTCCTCCAAAGGTCCAGTGATGGTTTGGAAGGGTCTGGTTTTCCTCTGGAATGCAGTGGAAAAAGTCTGCTCTGATGTTCCAAATCTCAGATTTTATCTAGGTAGGAAATGCTTGGCTTCTCCCCCTGGCTGGAGCATCTCCCAATGGGATGATGGAATTTTATCACTCTTGCAGTGGGACTCCATGGCCCATTAACAGGTGATATCTTCCTGGAGGAAGGATGGGTTGTGGAAAAGATAAAGAACACTGCCCCACCTGTTTGTATCAGATGGCCCATTAGCAGAGAATATCTCCCACAGAGATAAGAATCACTGCCCCAGATGGTTTCAACATATGGTGATAGAATATATGGCTTTTGATTATGTCCTACATTGAAACCCAAGACACAGGGAAATTAATTTACTTGGTAATTTGGTGCATGAAAGGTGTTCTTTCATTGCAATTCCACTTCCAAATAAATTTCCTGAAGGCAAATTCAAAATGAATAGAAAAAAATTTCTGGAGGTAAATTTTTCTTAAGAAGTCATTTATATATAAACAGTCCTGTATATGGACATATATATTTTTAAGGTTCTAGAAATAAATGTATTTGCATATAAAACGTCTTCATAACCTTGCCCCAGAATATCAACATCACATACCACAATACTAGAAGTAAAAATTCCACAGACATATATATAGAAACAGATCTGTCAATCATCAACAGCTCTTGCCAGCACATAGATAACTTCAATGTTTTATATTTGCTCCTAGACATGAATAATCATGCTATGACTTGACAGAGTAACACCATTCAGCAGAAAGTGTTGAAAAAAAAAAAGCCGCACATGCTCATTCTCACTTTAATTCCACCTGTCCTTCCTTTGAACTGCTACTGCTCATAGGTGAACTGTCATTTTTCTAGAATTATCTTTCTCAATCCAAGTTAGAAATTCCATAACAGCAGCTCGCTCTTCTTTTTCATGGTCCCATTTTCTGTCTTTTTCTTCTGCAAGAAACAGAGCAAATGACATGGGGAACATCAGGGTTCAGCTGGTGCTTCCCATTATAGGCTGAAAGAAAAGCCTTTGAATTATCTTTAGGAGAGTGATTAAAAAATGAAAACTTGGTTTTGCAAATCCTGGTGAATAAACTTGTTAATTAGATTAAAGTTCCATGGCAGAAATGATGCAGCCAAGATAACAAATAGGCTTAATTTGCAAACAAATTTTATTCGAGATGCTCCTTGGTGTTTAGCCCATCACAACTGGGAGACTACCAGTACAAAAATTAAAATAGTTGAATCACTATGTATCAAATTAAATCCATCTAGCTTCTGAGTTTGAACAAATCCAGTTTCTGTAGCACTGGAGGATTTCTGTAATATCTTTGTGAGGTATTTCTTTGTGAAAACCTCTTTGTTACCTGTGCATTTGCATGAAGTGAGCAGAGCTATGGTGTGTGCTGCATTCCAAGGACTGCAATGCTGCCCTGCTACACCTGAGTACAGGTGGCAAAGAATACCTGAGCCACAGCTAGAAGAGCACTCTCATGGCCCTCTCATTCCAGCAGCCCACCCCAGGAGGAGAAATATTTGTGATTTTAGCTGATCTAATGTCTGTTCCTGGCCTTAGTCTACACTTCTACACTAAATGTAATTTCTACCTTTTAACCAATAGCAACACATTTTTTAGCAGAGCAACAAGGCATATCAACCCTTAAAAACTCTTCAGATTACTCATTTGAATAAAGTAATAGCAGTGTCACCTCAGAGGGACCCACTGAAGACTGCAGACCCATCTAACATGCCAGCATTTCTTTTGCACAGAAGAGTTCATTATAATTTCACACCTCGTAGGACTAACACCTCACTTCCACTGACACATCCATTTTTGCTTCAATGCCTTTGTTATGCCTTAGTCTCCTGAATATTGTATGTACATTGCATGTACATACAGAGCCAATTTAGGAAAACCAACTTTATATAAGTAAATTCAGCAAAAGGAAAGGGATAGGTATTCCTACAGTGATTCAGATACTTAAAGAGATGGACTGTAAACACAGATGTATAATTTCTTTGAAGTTCACACGTGGTACTAATGGTTGCCTACTCATCTGTTCATTAAAGCTTTCTTTCTTTCTTTTTTGTCTCTCCTGTTAAAAAATCTTGCAGTCATTTGTGAAAGATTATATGATTTCTATTACAAGACTTCTGCTGGGACTTGACACCACACCAGGATCTGGGTTTCTTTGTTCTGTAAGTTATTAAAAAAAAAAAAAATCAAGACAGAGTATCAGAGAAGATTCTGTACTGTCTGCAAAATGCTTCAGCTTTCTTTTTATGGCATTTCCTTTTGTGCGAGCTCAAGGAAAGCCATCTGTTTCCTTTTTCATCGGGGAAAAGATGAGGAAACGAAACAGAAATACCCACTTTTAGTTCCATAGCAAAAAGCATCTCCCCAAGAAAACACAGTGCATTCCATTCATCAGAAAATAGGAAAAACAGAAGAATAGTGCATTTTATGTGAAATAGCAATGGCAATTCAGAAAACAGTTTGCAAATTAAATATGTAAAAACTAGGAAGTGCTACCTGTATTGTGCAGCCTGGCAGGACCATTTCCTGTTCCCCATTCCTATGGGTAATAAAGGGCATAATTAGTCTTTACATGAAGATTAGATGTAATAAATGACTAGAAATAAGAGTTATAAAATCATCTTGTTATTTTATATGTCGTTATTTCCCCATGCAACTTAACTGTGTATATACACACATAAAAACTTAACTGAAGTGATTTTTACTAAAATAAACCCCACCTTTCTCTTTTCTCCTACATCCATCACGCCCTGCATAGCAAACAGATCAATACGAGTTACTTGCAAGATGCTTTATGGAGATCAATAAAGAACAAGTTCTTTATAGGCAAGAAGTTGTTTAAATAAAAATTACATATTTCTTGGTCAATCATTGAGCTTCATTACAGTGAATGTAAGAACACTTGAAAGTACAATTGTATCTCTAAAAATGAACTCATACGTCTCGAAATAAAGCTAGTAATTAAGTAAGTAAGCTTCATGTAAAACTTTTTATGCCACTTCTGCTCAGTGTATTAGTTCTTCCCCACTTCCTTATCCCCATATATTCAGCCTGCAGTCTGGTGAACAAAATTAAAATTCAAAATACTCATGCAGTCCAGTCTGTCCACACCAGTTTCTTATTGCTGACAATATTTAGTTTATTCGTTCATATTTTAGTTAAATATAGACACTGGGTGAAGGCTGCCATGTAAATTTTAAGTAATCTTAAACCAAGAGGAGAAGTTCATAATTTTAAACTGCTTCCACTGCAATGTCTTCTGAACAGGGAGAAAGCAAAAGAAACAGTCTCACAAACTCAATAGAAGTGGCAGACTTGCTGTGGAGCAAAGGTGCAGCACTACAATGGGATAATTACCAGCTAGTGTTTAGTTTTTGGGGTGTTTTTTTATGAGTAGCATAGCGAGCAAGTGATAAACCCTCAAGAGTTGAAAGTCCTCCCTCCTATTTGTTCAGATGAAAATCACAGAAGAGGATCTGTGGATTAGGACGTATGCCAGACTGTATCAGAAGCTTTGTTCCTCTACAGGAGACATTCCAATTGGAGTGTACAGGACAGAGTCCCAGAAGCTCACAACATCCGAGGTGGGTCATTCACTGTGCTTTTCTGAGAATTTGATTGCAGAGTGCACGAGGCCTCTGCTGACACGTGGATGGGCACATTAAGCCAGGCTGAACCCCACGCTCCAGCAGTGCCCAGAGCCAGTGGCCTTTGATTCCTGTGCTCCCTGCTGGGAATGGATGTTTGGGAAACAAGGGGTAGCTGGGCCTGGCTCAGGAGTTAGCTCTGCTCTGACCTCGCTGTGCTCACTAAGGGCAGTGTTTGTAACAAACCCTGGAACCAGGTCCTCTGCCACTTGTGTCAACAATGGCAGCAGCACTGTCTCAAAGCAGGTGGGATTTCACTGCTCACATGACCTAATTCATTGTCCTGTTGCTCACTTCTGGTTAGTGTTATTCAGAGTATTGTGGGATCTCTCTAAATGTAGCTGCCGAACAGTGGTAATATTTTATATATGTATTTCTGTGTTTGCCACATAAATGTGTACATTTCTCCATCTCTCTGTTTATAAAAAACGGCAAAAATATATTTTCCTGACTATTTAACATACCTTTTTTTTTTGGGGCAGCTTTGATTTCTGTCAGGTATTATCCATTTGTTTATATGACCATTACTACTGCCATCTCATTAAACCGTGGCTTTAAAATGCAACAGTGAGCAACAAATCTTTCCTTTCTTCTGAAATACTCAGACGTAGTTTACACTAATTTCCAAGATAGGTAATTTATATTTTCTTTTCCATATTTCCGAAAAATATTAGAAAACGTTCAGGAATATAATGCTTAATGGCAAGATTTACTCTTGAGGAACTACATTCAGTTGAAGTTAATATTATAAAAGGGTGATAGAAAGCCTGTGCAAGATGTCACCCAGTTCATGGGTATATCTCTTTGTAGACCAACGTTATCTCTGCATGTGGCTTTTACAGCTTAGCCAGTGGACTCTGTCACTGCAGTAATGTCTTTTGAACTATAGTAGCCTTAATGTAATCCATCAAAACCATTCCTTGAAAAAGAATATAGTCAGCCTCACTGCTAATATGAAAAAAAGGTCTGTCAGAGCTTTCCACAAAACAGAGGACATACCAGATTTTAAGAATTCATTAAATAAGGATAAGATAAAATTCATGGCAATGCTTTCTTCTCACATTCAGGGCTCGTTATTTAACTTCAGGTCCAAAAAAAGAGATTGAGGAGTTTTCCTATTACTTCCTACCAATTTTCACTGGTAATCTCACGAAAAATTTGAGTTAAATCAGGTAGAGGATTAAGGAGGTGTGGCTGGAGAAACCTCCTAGCTAAATTATCAGGTATTGGACAAATGTGGAGGAATGGCGCTGAAGGATCTGAATGCAGACACACAAATACTTGTGCAATTTCTTGTTTAGTGAGTCAGAATTTGTAAAACCTTTCCTCTCTAGAGAGGGGCAGGGAAATCTCCCCTCATTTACGTCTTCCCCAGAATACGAAAGAGCAACATCTCTGTGTCTGGCCTTTATGGATACAGACCTACAAACACAGAGATGCTGAAAGGCCTAATCTTTCTGCAAAGTGTTTATTTTGAAGTCAGAGGAATTTTTTACTTATTTCACTAATGAAATATTAGCATGGGTTATCATTTTAGCTTTTCAATGTGTTAAGCCAGAAGAATGTCATTGGGTAAAATCTTTAAAATGGAAATCAGAGAAAAGTAGTTCACTCTTTTTACTCAGGAACTATGAGCTTCTAACCATAAATTTCAAGGTTTATAACTCAGAAAACTTTCAACATGATTATCAATTTGAGTTTAAACAGATATAAGAAACTAAATTTGTACTGCACATACCTGGATGCTGTCAGGTAATAACATGGTTAACTTGAGTCACGCAGACAAAATATGCCAATATTAATATTTAGTATGTACAGTTTATCCGTTGCCACTCCCTTTTTCACTATGCAAATGAAAAGCCCTCACTTCACTGACAGATACTTTAAAAATAAAGCAAGTTTTCAGTGATCCAGTAACTAAATAACAAGTGTATCTAGCCTGCCTCTCAATGACTATCACACCTATGACCCAAACCATTTCCACTACATTCAAAAAAATATAAAAAAGAGATGTAAAATCTCTTTTCATTAGCTGCTCAGCTGCTTTTCTGTGGATCCTGTTTAATAGTCCATATTTGTCTCTTTAGATTCACTTCTGTTTAAATTGTCTTTTGTTTTCTTTTCCCCCTTCCTTTGTCAGTCACGAGAAATGGCTTCACAAGTAAGTATTTGCTTATTGTCTGCCTGTTTCTGGGTGTCCTGGTTGAAGCAAGCCCCACCTGCTGCTGGCTTGTTTGCTCCCCCCTAGGTGGGATGGGGACAAAACTGAGAGGCTGAAAGGGAGAAATCTCTTGAGTTCAGGTAAAGGCAGTTCAGTAACTTAAGCAAAAGCTGTGTGTGAAAGCAGAGCAGAGTTTGCTCACACTTCTGATAGGTAGGGGGCGTTTGGCCATCTCCAGGAAAGCAGGAGGGAACAGCTGGGAAGACAAATGTTTAAGTCCTCTCATTCCTTCATCTTCCTGCAGCTGTTCCAGGATGCACTATGGATTAGGGATATCACTTTGATCAGTTGGGATCAGGTGTCCAGCTGTGTACCCTCCGAACTTCATGTGCTCTCCCCCAGCCCACTTGGTGCTGGGGTGGGAAGCAGAAAATGCCTTGGCTCGGTGTAAGCACCACTCAGCAGTAATGAAAACATCCCCATTATTAACATATCATCTCCACAAATTCAAAACATAGTCCCATATAGGCTGCTATGAAGAAATGTAATTCAATCCCTGCCAGAAACTGTACATTAGGTTCAATTGTGGGAGTAAAATCCTCACTGAAAATGGAACTATGCAGTGGATCATCCTTGAGTAAATGCAACATTGTTCTGGACACAAACAGCTTTCTAAAAATCTGAAAGCTGACAGACTGGGAATTTCAAAGAAGCCCAGTGGAATTCTGGTTCCTTTTGGGCCTGCTCCTCTTATATTCTGAAGGTAACAAGTCATCTTTACAGTGAAAAGATCATCTGATGAAAGCCTTTAGCTTCAACACACCAAATGCTAGTAGAGCAAAATCCCCAAGCTTATCACAAAAGGAAAATGTGGCTGTACTTAGCAATGGTTTAGACAGCTTTTGGAGCAGAAAAACATTTCTAGAACCCTGGTTGTAAGTAGCATTCTTGGTAGGCAGAGCAGTGAAATGTAGTTAATATAGAACTTGCAGTAAGGTAAAAATAAGGCACTGCTTCAGAATGGAACAGATGAAGCTACACCTTCAAACTATTTAATACTTTACACACAGCTCCCAGGGAGCAGAAGGGCAGCAAAAATCTGAAGTTAATAGATGTTAGGTGTTAGCACCACAGATACCTCGATCACCATCATTTCAAATATGCACACTGGTGTGTCTGTGACTACATTCCCATTTCTGCCATGTGTTGACCAGCCTAGTGTTTAGATTTTAGGGCATGGAGCAATCTATTAGAACACCATGCCTGAGTGGGTCACAGCTGTCTTGGCAGCACAAGTATACGATCACACACTTCAGGGCACACAGTGGGATACGTCAGACAGGAACCTACCTTTAGAAGCAAACAAAACCATGGGTTTAAAGGCAAATGTTTCTTCACTGTGTGGCATAGGAGTGACACTGTGTCATCAGTCATGCTTCTCATGTGACAGATTTACCTGCTATGAAACAAGGAAATTAAATTCAATGAAAACAATCAAACCTCAAAGTAATGATAGTTACAAAGTATTTTTAAACGAAATACAAGACTGGTTAAAACAGAGGGGGACACACAGAAGTACTTTGCACTGGAGTTTTATCTTCTCTGCCACTGGCAGACACACTTTTGTGCTGCCTTTGAAAGAGAGTTTGGGCTTTGATTTTGTTTTGTCTTTAGAGTTGAATTTTTTCTTCTAGCAAAGGGTCATTCTGCACATCCTTCTCAACAAGTACTATAAAAACTTCATCATTGCTGAAGTAAATATTTAGCTTTATCACCTTCTTTTATGCTTCCAGCTCACCTATACCAGTGTTTCAAAACTTCAAGCTAAGGATTTACAGATTCACAGAAACAAAAAACTTATTCTTTCACTTGGCCTCTCCCATTTAATCTCTGGCTCAAAAAGTGACCCTCCTGCAGTGATGATGGTTGGTCTCTGCCTTGACACTACTGCTGTCAGCAAGTCTGGTTATTTGTTTTGCCAAGAGCTTGACAAGGAAAGCTGCCAACGCAGGCAGGAAGAAAGGCAAAACAAGACCATCCTCTACACTCAGTTTGTATCAGATTTGTTCATACCAAATAGCTCCTTCCTACCCAATAGCACCTTTTCCTAAGGAATGTACTCTGCCTACCTTAGTCCTTGCTATAAAATGCACACAAACCCAAAATGACAGTCTAACAAACAACAAAATCAAATTGCATTCCTGTTCAAAGGGATCCAGGTTCACTCTTCTGTCCTAACATCAGTGGAGTCAGTAACAAAACTTTAATAAATCAGGTTGTTTAAAAAAAAAAAAAAAAGAAATAAAGGAATCTCTTTTATATTGCAGACTAAGCTGAAGAGCCTCAATAAATTAGTTGGTCTTGTGGCTTATTGCAAGATCCAGAATATTAAAAATGTGATTTTACTTGAAGTTCTAAAAGATAAACATCTGTAGTATTCTTCTTAATTATGGGGTTTAATTGTTTTGCTGTTTGATTGGGCTTGTTTGTCGCTTTATTTTTCTTACACTGATATAAAAGCTAGTTTGTGCAAAAGTGAAAAATACATATCTTTCACACTTTATCCAGCTTACTCATATCAAATACTGTTTTATGGACTTCAGAAACCTCACAGATTCTGTGGTGAGCCTCTTACAGAAAGGTTGTATTCAGCACTGATGAGGTCAACAGAATCTTGCTTTCAGAGTTCATGTTAGTGGGGAAAGGACATTCAGTAGCTCCTCCATTAAATTTGCTTTATTTGCTGATCACTACCAGCATATTCTGTTCGAGGGGATTCACACAAACTCAGCCTGTTCATTTATATCATCTTTGTTTTATAGTTCATGATTTGTTTTAAACACTCACCACACTGAAATCTGTGACCAGTAACTTTGTGATGTGCTTGTACTGACACCAGCAAGGACTTCCCCATTTCAATGTCAATAAAAGACATTCAAGTAGCACAAGAAGAACTCAGCATTGTTAAGGAAGTGCTTTTGAAATTAGAAACTAAAACGACTCATTAAATCTAAAATACACATTGAAAGAATTTATCTTAACAAAAGTTATCTTTTGAAATGTTTCCTCTGGAAACCTTTGTATGTTAGAAATGCACCTGTAGTCCATCCACCTGTGATATTTCAGCACTTGTACAGGCACATACCATTAGTTTTATTTGGGTTGCATAAGGAAAACACAGCAACAGAACAACAGATTTTGGCTCTTTATTATGGGGAGGTTGTTATTATGTGAGTAATATCTCTATTCTTTAAGGTAGGAATCAATTACTGCTTTCACAAGAGGTGCCTTGGATCACACTTGCATCCTAATTTTGTGTGTGCTGGAAGGTCAAGAAGACGTGAGAATTTGAGACACAGTTAAGGCATGTTCTACTGGTGGTCTTAAGAGAGTACTGAAAACAGTGCAGCCAAAGTTGAACCATTACTTAATGAATCCACAACACACATCAGTGTGTGCTACATGTAAGCAGTTACACAGTTCAGATTTCTGAAAATACGCAGACTGGGAAGAAGGTGGAGAAGTCATTCAGACCTGATTCCTAGATTCAGGAAGGGCAATATCAGTAGGCTAAATTTGCTCTTCTCAGAATCACAGTGCAATTGGGCACAAAATAACACTTACCTGCTTTTGCACTTGATAAAAGTCTTTATATTATAAATGACATTTTTACATGAAAATCAAAATCCAGTAAAAGGTGCTCGGCTCAGGAGCACTTGCTAAGTACAAAGAGCTGCATCCCCTCAGCACCTTTGCAGCCAAACCCCATGTCCAACTGCACTGTCGGGAAGAGAACATCTTTGTCTGCTTCCATTTAATGCAGCCCTTCATCTCTCCTGCCATTTTCCTTTCAAGTCTCAAATCTCCATCAGTGTGGAGGAATGGGAGGACACCAAAGACACCAAAGAGCAGTTCAGCTGCCGTGGCAATCACCGGAACTCGACATCCAGTGACCAGTCCGACCACCCGCTGCTGCGGAGGAAGAGCATGCAGTGGGCACGGCGCCTGAGCAGGAGGGCCCCTAGGCACTCTGCCAAAACTGCTGAGAAAATCAACCAGCAGAGAATGAACCTCTACAGGAGGTCAGAAAGGCAGGAGCTTGCTGAACTCGTGAAGAACAGAATGAAGCACCTGGGCCTTTCTCCAGCAGGATACGGTACCACTATTACAGTACTTCAGTAGCAACATTAGCATGGTGCAAGGTGAACTTACTTGTAAGAAATGATGGAGCCAAAAAACAAAATACAACGTTTATGATAATGCTTTTTGTTTTGTTGGTTTAGGTTTGGGTTGGTTTTTTTGTTTTTTTTTTTCATTTACCAAGAGTAACTTGGAGTGTTTTTAATGCATTTTATTATCACCCATTCCTGTGCTGAGATGGAAGGCTCATAAGGCAGTATGTCAGTCACATTTATATTTAGTAGATGATATGTGTATGCTGAATTTATAAACATTCCCCAGTCATGGAACAGCTGCACCAAATTTCTACAAACCTCTTGAAATAAAGATGAAGACAGGGCTGTTGTGAAGTTCACTCATATGTCAAGGCAGGGAGTTGTTTATATGTGAAGGATATTGCCTTTTCCCCACAATTTTCAAAAATAATGTCAAATTATCATATGAAAGTAATTTTTAGAAAGCATGTTTCACTAGGTCTTTAGATGCCATTTTTATCCATCAAGTCATTCTCCAGCAAGGTTGACATCAGGTTGCTTTTTAGTTTGTAGGATTTTTTTGGGGTTTTTTTAAGCTATGGGCAAGAGTTCTGGAACACTTTTTAACACATGCACCACAGCTGGCTAGGTTGCCTTTCTCTGGCCTTGGTCCTGCAGCATCTTGGGTGGAAACCCCAGGACTATGTGGTCTAATATCCTAGAAATGTCAATTTTCATTTATATAGCCTTCATATTTCAAGCCCTTGGCATAGGTGATAAAAGGGAAGTTCTTTCTAGATAAATAGAAAAAGGGAAAAAAAAGGTTTATGTTGACCAAATCTGGAAATAGATGAGAATGCCATACACCTGCATTTAACCTTGATCATCATTTGAACTTGATGCTAGCTGAGCACGGAAGTCTGTGCTCACCACAAACTTACCTAAGCTGCAGGTCAGATTGGTAAATCACCCTGAAATTGGGTTACATTCAAATAGCTGTGGTGAAAAAAACCCAGAAGATTTTTAAAACATTAGAAAACAGGATTTTTTAGAGCTGATAACTCAAAAGACAATAATGTCAGGTAGTTTCAGTATGAGTACAGTTGAAAAGAAATTGCTAAACTTATTTGAAATCACTCTGACACCAGACATTTTTAACAGCTCTGTGAACTTTTATCAAATTAATATGTCAGAAGTAATGTTTCTCACAGTTAATCTCTAAACATAATTTATTTGGTACTTTTTCCCTCCTGTCCTCTAGATGAAATGAATGATCATCAGAACACCCTCTCTTACATCCTGATCAACCCTTCTCCAGATACAAGATTAGAGCTGAATGATATAGTGTAAGTTAAAGCACACATATAAAAAAAGTCACAAGACCTGCAAAAAAAATAAAATATGGAGACTTTTATTTAAAGAGACATCTAATTATACTGTATATGTATATACTTAGAATGCACATACAAATATATAATACATATATTTGTAATGTTATAAGCCAGTCATCCTCCTGTTACTCTGTATATTAAATTGAAAAAATCTAACCAATGCTACCTTTAAAGTCTCTAAGTCTTGCTCAGGTCTTTTGAACATTCCAACTCTCTGCACTTACCCTGGCTTGCACCGTGTTATTTTAGTAACAGCTGTAATTTCTTTTTGTAGATACTTGATCCGACCTGATCCATTGACTTATGTTCCAAATGCTGGACCCAGCCGAAAGGACAGCTTCTGCAATACAGTGGGACAAGACACCAGGGAGGAGACACAACTTTGATATGTAATTCACCACAAAATTCAGAGACAATTTTATACACACGGTGTTTCCACTAACCATTTTACAAACTGAGTGGTACATTTTATTCAGATTTTGGAAACAAAATGACAGTGGATAAGTGACCAAATGCAGAAATGTGGTGCCTAGAAACTCTGATTTCAGGGATTGTCAAGTCTGTGGCCTGTTCAGTATTGTAGTTGAACTTTGTCAGCCTAACAGAATGATGACACCCATTGCTATTTAACCCATATGAACAAATGTCAGATTCCACCACGTTTTGCTTAGATGCTCCTAAGCGTATTTATGCAGGTGGCAGCATATCAGTGACTGAGTTTCTGACTGACATCAGATTATCTGATGCCCATAGAGAGACAATGCCTAATTTGTAGTAGCAAATATGTTAATACCTAAAGCTGCCAACAAGGCTTTCTGTGTCAAGAAAATAATCAAGTCTTTGAAATATTTCAAGTCTTTGAAATAATTTTCGGTCTCAGCCTGTTGCCCATTTTTATTAGTACAGGGTAGTTTGTCCCATTTTAGCCTCCAGGACCTGGGTTTACACAGATCAGGTTGAATGACTCAACCTGGTCACACTGCAGAGGTTGAGATTGAGACACATCAATGAAAGAAGAGCCCAGCTGCAGGAAAGTCCCTGTCATCTCACACAGGCAGCCCCCCCACACTGGCAAAAAACTGGGACGTTCCTGTGTGAAGCTGCATACAGTGGTAGCTCAGGTGAAACACAAGCCTTTGAACCTTGGTGAGCTTGTCTAGAGAAGCCTGAGAAGATTGTAACACAGAAGTGAGAGCATCCCTCTAGGCAGTGATCCCTACAACAAGCCCTTAAAATTTTCATGAATGTGCCAGAACTACAGTTGTCCAAAGCATTTCATGCCTAGTCATCCAGATTACCCAAAAGTGATACATTTTTACATGAAATTATGTATCTCATTGAAAATTAAGGAAATTTATAACCCATTCCACAAAATTAATGTAATTCCACATAGTGGGAAAAACATTATAGATTTAAAACCTCTGCTTCAGAAGCAGCTACAGTTGGTCAAGCTTTCTACAGAATTTAGCATTTCTGTCCATGGTATTCCAAAATCACTGTCACCAAAGGGGAAGAACATACTCAAGGTTTTAAATCCCCTTCTGTTACAAGTATCCACATAGACCTACATATAGAATTACTACAAGTAATTTTGCAGGTAGTCTTATATGGAAAATTGATTATTCTCTGAACTCCCTTGATGTCCTACTTGTACAAAAAAAATCAGTCGAAAATGTTTATATTCTTTTCTATATTAATTGGTAGAAGTACATTCTCCTTCTGAAACAGAAATGACAACCAAGTTGCCCAGTAAGCAACTCCTGGATGTGAGGGTGTTTATCAGCATTGTAAGGATATTGAAATCATATTGGGAATGACAGAAAATCTGCTTTTACTTTCTGCCTGCCTCTTAATGATTCCAAGGTTTAACAATTCAGTGCTTCTGCTTAGAGTCCATTATTGTTCAGTGTTTTTCCACACTTTAGTCATTCACGAGTTTATTCACAGGTAAAGTATTTCAAATGAGCACTGTGGGAAACAAACAGTTGAAACAGCACAGACTGAAGTCTACATTTTTTCAAGAAACAGTATATGATACAGAATCTTGTCCAAGATCTGTCACAGAAGTTACCCAGAAAAGTTTGCATGTGCAGTGTGAATAACTTTTCTATTTTTAATACCTTCAGGGAGAAGACTCTATTCCAGTTGAATATTTTTTTAAAAAATACAAGTTTCTTAAAAATGTTCATTCCAAAACATTAGGAGGATCTGTTGTTTCATACTGAAGGCCTCTCTAATGGAGTCTCAAGGAGGCAGAGAGGCTTCCAGAACCGTGGCTATCCCTCAGCAGGCAAGCTGGATACTCTGCTTTTAGCGTGAGTCACAGTTCACAGAAATTCCCTGTGTGCATATAGCACACATCACTGATTTAAGAACTCTCTGCCAAAAGGATCCATAGCGAGGGCTGAAGTGCTCACATTTAACAGCCCATAAAGCAGCAGAAACAAGCAGTCAGGTGTGTCCATTTTCTCACTTAACTCAGCAGAATTGCTGCTCAGCTAGATTGGAATAGTGGTATCTAATGTGACCTGATATTTCTCCAGGCTTAATGAATTTCTAATTGCTCATTAGCCCCAGAAGATTTGCTAAAGCAAACACAAAGACAGCTGGAGACACTTGGAGTCCCTAAAATGAATGCAAGGCAATCTTTGTGAACAAAACACTTAGTTATCTTCAAAATCTGCTGAAGACAAGCAAGGCTGTAAAAACTGACAACAGCTTCTGATGAGGCAGAAGTTCTAATAACCCATGAATAATGTACCACAAAGTTCAGCTATTCAGAATAATACTGTCTTTCATGTTGAAAGCAGAACAGGTTTACTTCCTCTGGAATATCCTCACAGACAAACAATTCTAGTGGGATTTTGATCTTCCAAGACCAGCCTAAGTACCACTGCATTAACCCTGAATGAGACAGTATGTACAGTCCCTCAGTGGCCAAGGAGGTGATTCTTTAATGGTCATCCTACAGGCAATCATGTTCACACACTTTTTCTCATCATGATTATCAGAAATGTAAGACAAGTCTAACTGGACTGGACACCAGATGGAGGAAAAGGAATCTCAAGGCTCAGGGCTGGAGAAGGGATAATGAAGTTCTAGAATGAGCAGGGTCAAATGACTGTTGAACAGAGGAGTTTGAGCAGGCAACAGTTCACTCAGTAGAGAGAGAAATGTGGAGCTGTGAAAAAAAAAAGATAATTTCTATCTGTGCTTAACTGTATGTATTTTTCCTCCTGGCTCACTTCTGTCAACAACCCAAAGATGCCCCTCTTCCCCAACACTGCCTTAGCACAGCCCAAGCAGTTTGGTACCCAGAGTCACAGACCTAGAGAGGAAAGTGCTAGCTGATAATAACTGCTTCATTCTCAAGGGAGTGCCCAGCAAAGCCAGACCTACCTATGAAAATGTGTTACCTAGTTTGCAATAAAAAAGTCACAAGAACTCTTTCAATGGCATGCAGTGTGTTTCCTTAACTGTTTCACTCCAATTCCATGACATACATGAATTCACATACATATGAAAGCATAAAGTTCTTGAGCTTTTAAAACCTGCATGAATGAAATAGTGATGTTGTGACATTTTGTCCTAGAAATTAAAAGAGCAGTTATTTCCCAGCATAGATATTTTCTCTCTCATAAACAACTTTATACCACAACTACACTTTAACAACTTCTAAATATACAAAGACGTATTACTGAATATTACACATCTTTATTTCCTGATGTGCCAAAAAGAGCTAAAGAACAAATAAATTTTAGTCTTCAGCAGTGGAAGAAAACTGAAATGACATCAAATGCAGCAGAGGTAACATGCACTTCTCTGGTTTCCAGAGTTAGGGCTGAGAGCAGCCAGTCTGTAATTTTGGAACACCGACATGAGATATTGCAGCATGGAATTCTGCTTGATACCCAATGGATACCAGACACTAAAATCTGGAAGTTATTTAATAACATGAAGCAGCTCTATGCAGGTACATCAGTTTGTTCATCAAAGTTATAAAAATATTTCTTCAAGGCAATGCTATAAATATAGAATTTATAAAACAAAGCAATATGCATAAAATATGGTTTCATATTCTTGATATTCTGTTAGAAACAACACTACCCACCTTGAAAGAGATGTACAATGAATAAATGTCTAAAGAGCAGCACTTCAAAATTTCAGCCGCTGTTCCTTGTGCTTGGTACGAAATATGTACTGCAGGGACACAGGAAAAGAGTTAATAATTCATATTAAATTACGAGAGATCACCCAGACTACTTCTTTTCATTTTCTGAATTGAAAATCTTAAGGATAATGTTGTTATATACTTAATTATTGCCTCCACCAATACAAGGATATCAATAATGGTAACTCAAGACATGGATAAACTCCCAAGAAGCTTAAAAAGGCAAATATTTCTACTTCATTAAGTTAACTAAATTTTCTACAAAATCTAGACTTTAAACTGCTGATTTGGAACTGGCCCATGCCAACCAGGAGAGAGACTGGGAGGCAAAGTATGGAAATGAAAGAGTAAGTACTACTTCATGTGCATGAGCTATCTAGACAAATTGGGACATCCTGAATGGGGCTCAGCACAGGGCTCTGGTACCTTTAAAGCCCACAGGTACAACATTAATGATTTGAGTAATCACTAACACCCACACTACCAATTACTGATCACAGGAAAACTTCTCTAGATCACTTCCTATTCCTTTTATCCTTTCACCAGTATGGGCTGGCTGATGAACTGGTTCATTTTACTGGCAAGTCTATAGCTTTTAGTAGTTTTAGCTTTGGTATTTATTCCTGCTAGGAGTTGTAAACTCCCCCTGCTTCTATAACTGTACAGAGGTGTGGCAGACTCCACAGACTCCAAACAAAACGGAAGAATTAGTATCATTATAGCTTTTATTTGTACAGCTGGCAAATCCCTGTTAGTATAATTGATTGTGCTGCTTGTGCACTCAGCTTCAGGCTGTGGTGAAGCCTCTATTACCTTATCTTAAACAATCATGGAATCATTACAGTTGGAAACACCTCCAAGTTCATTTAGTCCAATCTTTCACGGAGCACCTCCGTGCCAACTAAACCGCAGCACTGAGTGCCATGTGCCACATGTCCTGTCATTTCTTGGAACACCTTCAGCAATGGTGACTCCACCACTTCCTGGGCAGCCTGTTCAAATGCTTCACAGCTCTTTCCATGAAGAAATTCTTCCTGATGGCCAACCTGAACCTCCCATGGTGCAGCTTGAGGCCATTTCCTCTCATCCTGTCTCTGGTTGCCTGGGGGAAGAAGCCAACCACCTTTCTATAACCTCTTTTCAGGCAGTTGTAGTTTGTGATAAGAGATCTCCCCTGAGCCTCCTTTGCTTCAGGCTCTTCATCAGACCTGTGCTCCAGGCCCTTCACCAGCTCAGTTGTCCTTCTCTGGACTCACTGCAGCATCTCAAAGTCTTCCTTGGACTGGAGGGCTCTGAACTGGACACAGGATTTGAGGTAAGGCCTCACCAGTGCTGGGTATAGATGGATAATCTCTTCCCTGGTCCTGCTGGCCACACTATCCCTGATAAAAGCCAGGATGCTCTTAGCCTTCTTGGCCACCTGGGCACATGCTGGCTCTTGGTCAGCTGCACTCAGCCAACACCCCCAGGTCCTTTTCTGCTGGGCCCTCATCTTCAGGAATTACTGAATAACCTGGATTGCCATCCAGGTAATAGGAGGACATGTGAGGGTGGAGTTTGGTTTTGCTCACTTTTGTGGGTTGTTACTCCACAGCTATGCATGACATGGTGTTCCTCACCTAGATTAAGGGTGTTCCCTTTATTATGTTTATTATTATGTTCCCAGATTTCAGAGTTGAGCTCATTACCTTGTTTAATGTAAGGTAAAGATGTCAGCTATACAAGATAGCATGGCTACTATCAAGTAATCCACATATTATGTCCAAAAAGACCCATTTTTTAAACACAACATCCTGGAAAACTTTTTAAATTTTAGAAAATATTGGGAGACCCAGGAAAGCCCAGATGAATAGGTACCCATTTGAGAAAAAGTGTCCAGTGTAGGTATTGGACGAGTAAGAATATTCCTTAATCAAAAGGTTTTAAACCAAATTCCCATAAGGGAGAATTGCACTGTGTTCAGTGGCTGCAGCACAGGTTCCCACTGTCAGTCCTGGGTGGAATGGAGCTGCACAGAGCACAGAAAGATGCACTGCAGGATTCAGGGGTTTCTTTGTTGAAAACCATAATGTACATTTGTAAAATGCCATCTGGGATGCATATAATGTATACTCACTTTCTCACTTCACCTCCAGCTGAAAGTGCTTGGTGTTCATGTGATTGATATTTTGATTCCCACGATAGGGACTTGGACTGAAACGTTCATCTTCTGAGGTTAGTAAGCATCATCTTGTTTTTCACTTAACTATTTTGTACACAGCTGAGTGCCTTAAAAAGTAATTTAATATCTCACTAACAGGACAGTCTATCAGGATTTAATTTTCCTCTTTTTATTACATCTCCATGATAACAAATAAGTGGTATTTTGTGTGTGAGGTATTCTTTGTATATGTGACCACAGAGAGTAGTAGCCACTGTGGGCACTAACTGAGATCTGGGAAATGCTAATGTTAGATTTTCTGAGGAAGCAGTTTTTGCCCACATTTCTGGCACTAATTCCCCAGCACAGGATATCACATATGCTTTCTTCTTCAGTCACACTGGAATGAGTACATTTAATGGTACATAGGCAAATTACATCTGAACAGTATAAAATTACCACATTAATTTCTCAGTTTTTAATGAAAGAACAAGTTTCACTGCATTGTCTTTGCTTTTTCTTCAGTAGGGTTGATATGGTCTCTTGCTGTATTTTAAAATGCTTTAAAAATTAATTGATGCTTCATCCAAAACTAAATAAGGTACCAATCAGTATTCACTCAACAGAGAAAGGCTTCTTTATGGAGGAAAAATCCTTTGAACTCAACCTAATACAATACCTAGGCACCTGATTCAGGATGTCCATGGACCTAGAAAGTTATCATTACACAGATGTTCTGTTCCTACTAAGAAAACATCTGCTGCTTTGCCCATTGTCAAAGAAAGTTCCTGGGATGCCCCAGGACGGACCCTTCTCTTCTAACACGTGTGTTTCTTCTTCTGCAGCATTTCCCAGTAGTGTATGTGTTCGTGTGGCTCGATGTAATGAGATGTAATTATTTTATTGTACGTACAAGGAGAAAATGGGACCTTGTGTAAGTTGAACAGTGAATAAGAAACTGGTACTATTTCTACTCCCTTTGCATTAAGACAAAACCCTACGTAAACATCTTCCAAATGTATATGCTTAATCATTAAAGAGGCATTGACAATTTTTGCAGCCAGGTCTCCAGAAAAGACGTAGCCAGTTCCTGAACAGAAAGGGTGGTATCTGTTACCTGGGAATTCTTCTTCTGATATGTACCATTTACTGGCTTTATTCCGAATAGGGGTGTGCCCTTTCATTAAATGGCCTGTGAAATAATTCTGTGTGGAAGGTGGGAGAGGCCTGAGGAGCTTTTCAATCAGGTGCATCGTGTTGACAAAAACATCAGTGTCCGTCTTCATGGCAAACCTCGTGCCGCTGCAGTAAGAGGCCACCCACCTCATGCCCATCAGAGTTTTAAGAGTTAGGTTGTTGTAAGTGTCCAGGAAGTCCTGTTGGATGATGTCGTGATACTGCTCGCTTTCTCTCTGCAGGACGTCGTTGTTGGCCGCCTTGGCGTCGATGCCCAGCATGAAGAGGCGCACAACGTGAGCGCCCGGCACCGCAGCCTCGCTGCCCCAGCTCTGCCGGATGGCCCTGCGGCGCTGCAGCTCCCATGCCGTCGTTGCTATCAGCAGCACCAAGAAAGGTGTTTTATCTTTACACTTGTCTTCTTCATTAATGAGGAATGTAAATGACTGCCTAGGAGTGGGTGTGGCTTTATTCACAGATATCTCATTTTCGGGTGGTAGTTCCCCATTTTCTTTCCCTGAGATTTGTTTGAAATTTGTCAGGACTTTTTTAAGTAAACTCTTTTCATTTTTCTTGTGAAGATCATCACTTTTAAGTTGAGCAGGAAGGTGATGAGAAGTATAAAGATAGGAAATCAAATATACTGCTGTAAAAGAGATGGTGAAAGCCAGAAAAAGACTTCTCTTAGTGCATTTTGTAGGAGAGAGAAATTTACCACAGTAGCTCATGTTGGCAGCCGTGAGAGGATGCACAAGAAGCACAGATATTTTGTCAGAAGAGCAGCTAATTTGTAGTTGTTTTCCTCTGTGACACAGGAAGATAAAAGCGACTTTCAGGCTTCCAAGTCTTCAGGATTCCTTTCATTTTGTTATTGTTAAAAGAATGCCAATATTTCATTTTAGAATAAACTGCAGAAATTTTTATCAAAGACAAAAAAATTTTAAAATTTCTTCATTAAAGCTTCAGTCTTTTCTTCCAAAGAGAAATGCAGTATGATAGAAATAGTAAGAAATAAATGAAACTAAATAAATACACTATTAAAAGTAATAATTTAATCAGGTAGAAGAGAAATTATACAGATCTATATTTAAATATTAAAATATATGTAATTTATAAAGACAGCTTAACTCCCTGTAGGCTTTACAAAAAGTTATCACATAATTGAATCATCCAAAGTTAATGAAATATTATGATTGATTATGGATTCATAGTATTGGAGGCTATTATGATAAATCAAAAATTTGATGCATGGCTGAAAGTGATTGTCTAGGCTCTATAAAACATTAATGCAGACAGACTTTGAGATGAAGTGTCCCCTGCCAGCAACTATCTCTGTGAAGAATGCTTGAAACAACTGTCTTAATCTAGATCCATACATTTCAAATGGCTTCAGCTGAAGGATCCCATCCTCCCTGACTGCAGACAGGTAAAGTATAAATACTGGAACTGTACACATACTGTAGTTTTGGGTAGTTATTTGTGATTTCCATAATGTCCACTTTCAAATTTTGGCTTCCTTCAATGAAACAATACAGAAATTTATCTAAGCCTTGGAGTTGCTCCACAGTTCTTCTGCTCCACAAAGAATCGACAGATTTAGGAGGACTTAAATATCAGGAATCCTACCTCTGTTCCCATGGAGAATCTACGGACAAGCTCACAGGTCCTTGACTTTCTGTTTGATAAGGTGAAAATACTCTGTCACTTGCAGCAATGAAGAGACAGCCTATAAAAAGGAGACTGGATTTAATAACTTTAGAATATGCAGTAGAAATGCAAAGAAACTAATTTATGCTTGACTATAATTTAATCTGGATAAAATTGATATTGCATAATCTAAATGTAAATGTGTGTTGGATAACCCTTGGCCAGCACACAAACACTCACCCACATGCTCACTCCACTTCCCCTCTCCACAGGAGGACAAGGGGAGAAAATAGGATGAAAGAGTTCATGGACCAAGGTAAAGGACAGGAAGATCACTTACTGGATACCATCTAGGACAGAACAAAGCTGGCCAAGATGAATTTTAAATACATTTAGATAGTGAGAAACAGAAACAAAAATAAAACCCAATAGCTCCTCCCCATCTTTTCCTGGGCTCAACTCAACTTCTTTTTCTGCCCCTTCAGCAGCAGAAGGGGGTTGGGGATTAAGGTCCCTTCCTGTTCCTCCTCCTGTTCAAACAGATCTGCTCCAGTGAGAGCTCTCCAAGGGTCAGAGTACCTGCTGGAGGTTGCAGAAAAAGGACATAAGGATATTCTGTGATAAACTGGTCAATATTTCAATGCAGCTCACATGTACCAGACACACCTATAAAATATTAAGAACACAGCAAGTAATAGCTTAGCTCTAGCAGTCTTCCTTCTTATGTTTTCAGCTCTTTAGAAACTGTATATTTTGGCATCATAACATATTAAATAACCAGGATCCAAAAACAAGGTAAGAAAGGACATGGTCACTATGATATCAGAAGTCAAGAGGCATTTCTGTACCCATTAAATGCTTTACTGTTATTTGAAATACAAGAATTTCAGCACATGAAAATGAAAGAGCAGGAGGTAATTTTCAATGTTCTAAGTGTGGTTCTGTACTGCAGTTTTCTTGATGAAGCTAAAGGTATTTTGTCAAAGTCTTTGACTTCTGTTACTTTTGACAGTGCAATTCCAGTAGATGAAATCCTGGTTCCACTGTGGAAAGAACAGAAACTTCTAAGAAGACTTTTCTAGGAGGCAACTAAAATATTTATTGCTTCATATTGATTGAGTTATCAGTAGAAAATTCATGCTGCTGAAGAGCAAAGAGTATCTATGTCTTCAAAAATATAGTTTATCTTGCTTATGACTTTAAAGTGCCAAGAAGCTCCCAAAATACAATACTCCTTTTCTATTAAATTTTTTCCACAGAAAAAAAGAAAAAAACTTTAGAAATAAATGCTTACCCACAATAATTACCCATACCATTAAAACAAAACAATTGTAATTATGAAAATTATTTTTCTAAAGCCAACTGTGTAGCAAAATGCAGTGTATATAGGTTGCCTTAGGATACACTGATTATTCAGATGAACACGCATTTAACTACATTCAGATTTTAAAATTACTTCATATGTGCTAAACTTCCCCCTCCCCCCCCATAATCGGGCCTTATTAAAATAATAAAAAGGAAGAAGAAGATGACTGAAAAGGAGTAGAGAAAAGCAGGGAAGGTATTAGAAAAAAAGGTAAAATGATATTATAAATATAATGTTAATTATTTATTAATTAAATTATTAATTATTAATATTATATTTATATATCAGATAATATTATATTAGTTATTATTTATTAATTAAATTAATAATTATATAAATAAAATAATATACCATTTCTCTGCACTCCTGTTTATGTTATCTTTTCCTTATTTATTAGAAAAAGACAGATTTGAGAGTTCATGAGTGAAAATCTACCTCGCTGTGTTCTAATTCTACCCTATCCCATCACAGATTTTGAAAGGCTATAAAACGAAGAAAACCAATCCCTCACATTGTAGCAATGCTTTGACATTCTCCCAAATTCTTGAAGTAATGAGTTTTGAAGTGCAGGCCGTTGAAGGTGCTCCCACAAATGGCAAATTTCTAATTAATCTTTTGAGGAAATGCTAGGTGTGTTTGAAGGCTGCCAGAAAGCACCAGACAGGGCTGATTTAATCCCAAACTGCCAGTTGGCAAACAGATCACAGCACCTCCTCTAGTTAGCCCTGGCTTGGTTAAGCCAGCTTGGAGGCAGATTGGCTAAATGTCCCTGAAAGGATGAGCAGGGAAGCGAGGGAAGAGCAGGAGATGCACCCACCTAGACTAAAGGCAGCGTCTCCTGGAGAGGAGCTCCATCGGGGCTCTGCCGTGTCCTGCAGCCCTTCTGGCTCAGCTCAGGCTCACCGGTCCCTTGGCAAGAGCAGGCTGTGCTAAGTCCAGCCCCACCTCCTGCTGGCTCTGTGAGAGCTCCCAGGGATGGCCCTGGAGTCAGTGAGATGAACCAATAACTACTCCACCCCTCTTTTTTGAAACCTCTGTGGAATTTCAATCTCACCTGCCACGGTATTTGGAGGATGAACTTGGGCATCTCAGTGGCATTTTGCTCTAGGTGGCTGTAAAGAGAAGCAGAGATATTGCAGTTTCTGTCAGTACTAGTTTGTTATTGTGCTGCAGGTGAAAAAAAGCTGTCTTAAAACCACACAAGGAGCAGAGAGCTGCTTGTACCTCCTCTTACCTGCACCATTTGGCTTCCCAGAGAACCCAGGCAACCATTCTGTGGTTTACACATAGAAACTCATCTGAACATGTACTGCTGAGGTGTGACACGGATCAGTGCTGAAATAAAATTGTCTTGATATGTATTGTTGGAAATATATACATTCAGTTTTTCAAAAATTTAAAATAAGATTTTTTATGAGTAAAACACATGGTCAGTGATCCTTAAAACCACCACCTGTTACAATGATTACAGCAATTTGAAAAGCAAAGGGCTTAATTAACTGTGAAGAGAATCAAACACTTTGCATAAAACAATGGAAAAATATATTAATAACAACTGCACATATTTAAGGTGCATATGGAATTAATTTAAGAAATGTATAAAGTATTTATCTGCCAGTGTAGTGTAAAATCCTTGTATATGTCCTTTTCTGATTTCAATTATGCCTAGACTGAGCTAATCTGATCAAAATGCTAATTCTACACAGGAATAGTACTCTTCCCCCCCCCCACTGGAATATTAATAATTCTTTTTTAAATTAACCAGAAATACATGAAAAATTGAAGAAGAATTTTAGATTTTTTTTTCTTTACATAAATGCACTTTGGATTTAAAAATAGTCTCCAAAGAGAAGTGAACAGTAACAGGTGTCCTAGAATTTGCTTGTCTCCAGTTATCTGCTATATATTTTTTTCCTAAAGTACATACAGAAATATGGCTGCCAAATAATGAATCACATATAAACAGCACAATTCCCTCTCTGTTTTTATGGAAATTAAATGCAAGAAAATTTGTCATGGGACAAAAGGGGAGCACCTGTCTGCAAGGAGCCAAGAATTTTCTGTTAGTCTAACAAAAGTGTCCTATCAGCTGTTAGTATAATTTGTTATTAAAGGTCGAGTGAAGAAGGGAATATATTTCTACATGCAGTCCCTGGTATCTCCCTCTCTTGCCTCATGTCACATTCACCTTCTTTAATGCTCCTCTGGTGGGATCCTTTGAGTCAGTGGCACCAGCTTTTCTCAAGGAGATGGACAAGGAGAGGAGCTTATGGCAAATTACCTGCCAGTGCCCAACATCCTGGAACATCCTGGTCTTTGCTACCCAAGAAGGGTTAATTTCTGTGTATTTTGCAAGACAGCACTTTCCTTTCTTTCTTGGTTCTCAGTTGCCTGATTATATAACGCTGTGCTGTGTATAACACGTGCTGTGTTGGTTTTGGGTATTTCCTCCTCTTGTTCTTTGACTAAATGATTAAATGATTATGACTGAAGCCACCTTTGTCCAGCTGCCAAGAAGTGCATCCTCATAGCAGTAAGTAATTAGCCATTGGTTACACTTTTCCTCGGTTATCATCCTATATTACATTTCTCTGTACTTCTGTTTCAGGGCCAAGAAAACATACTCAACACAGAGTAGCTATTTCCTGCAGAAAGAAGGACAAATATCTAGCAGGTTGTGGAAAGGCAAAGTAATCAAGTAACAGGAACTAATTCACTACATAGTTTGCTATTCCAGTTTTAAAGAGCTAGAACAAATTCAAGTCCTTATCCTGTTAACTGATCTGATCACAGAGTATCTATGTGAACTATAAGGAAGAACGTGCTTGGGGGCTGTAGCCATGGAAAGGGGTTTTAACCCTTTAAGTGCAGCAGAAATAAGATGCACAGCTACATGGTCATCTTTCATGATAGGGAAGAAAGAGACAAGTTTATTCAGAAACACACTTGGTTTTATAGCATGACTCGCAATTCCAAGAGTAGAGGAAAGGTGACTGGTTCAGAGAGAAGACACCCCATTCCCAGGGCCTGGTCACACACCACAACAGGTGTTGTATCTTTATTATTGACTCCTTTTTATTTTGACCAAGTTATCACCCTGTGAGAAATTCTCCCTAGCTTTGAGCTGAACCAGCTTATGGGCTGGGAACAGAGCTGAAAAGCTCCAGCCTGCAATATTTTTCAGGCTGTAATTTGCTTTCTCAGTATGTGTCCCTACAGGGGGCATAGTACAGAGAATAATCTAATAATGCTATAGCAATTTGCTGTCTTCTGTCTGAGTTTGTGTTTGTTCCAGGTGACCAGTATCCCTTAGAAAATGCCCTTCTAGTGGCACTAGAATGACACTATTTTTTATCAGCAAAGATGCTGAGCATTGTGAACTAGTAATTCTAAGGGAAGATGTCCTCCACAGTTTTAGGTTCTTTGGCAGATACATATACACAATATAAGTATTCATCTAGATAAACAAAATATGAGGTTGAGAATGAGAGTTCTTTGAACTGTTGGACCGTCTAGAAATGTCTATAAATTAATAGAGACCTTAGCATAGCTTTTAGACCACAAGTCACCTCAAAACAGTATCAGTTTCAACCATGTAATTTCTGACAAATGTCTGCATGTGTCTTTCTAATCTGTATTTAAATAATTTAAGCCCTGTAACCTTCCAAAGCATCTATTTAATGTAATGCCTCATTACTCTATTTCCTGAATCCAAACTGATATTCCATGCTACTTGAATTCATTACCTCTTGAAGAACAGTTTTCTCTGTGATAACTTTTCTCTTGTCCCTTCTCAGACTTTACTTAACATATTTGCTGACCTTCGAACCACTTTCATTCCTCCTCCTCCTCAGTTCTCTCCAGTGGATTCTTATCTCCCTGAAAGGACAAAGGGGATTCCTTACCTCAGGTGAAGCCTTTCCCTGTTGGGGAAGAGAATGGAAGGAGAATAGGAGGATTCCTTTATGTCTCCTCCAGGCTTTCTCCCTGTTTGTACACTTTGAGTGTTAGAACCCTGGTCACTGAGAATTTTAGACTTTCTGTGCTGACAGGCACAGAGCTCCAGAACACTGCATTTGACCTGAGGCTGTAGAGAAGACTTCCAAAAGTGAATGATAGAACTGAAATTATGGGTGTGTAGTTTCAATAGAAGTGTGTAATATCACATGGTGGAAAACTTAAAAAGTCCACGTTGTGCACCACGGGTGGTTGGTTACTGGGTTAAAAGTAAAAATAATTTAGGTGTAATTTCTTAATTGGACAGTTTATCCTTAAAAGGCGTCAAAACCAATGTCAACGATTTACAATATTTACAGCAACTTTTAGGAGAAATCAATTAAATCAGGCCAATTTTAGGAATCACCAATGATGAACTTACACCACTTTTCAACTTATTAAAAGGAAACTACGACATTAAGTCTTCCAAAATGCTTACACCTGAGGCCCAAAAAGCCCTTGAAAAAATTGCTAAAACCCTTCAACAAAGACAAGCACATCATTGTGCGATGTCACAGCCGTTTCTTCATACAGTGTTTTAAAAAAATGGAATTATATAATCTCATATTTCAATAAGGCACCTCAAAGAAAAATCCTTTGCTGATTATCAAATGGATTTTCTTATCCTACAAATCTCCATAAACAGTTTTTACAACATTAGAAATGACAACTCAAATCATAATCAAAGCAAGAGCAAGATTGCTAACGACAAACAAAAATTTTGCAAGAATTTATCTACCATTGAAAAAAAATTAATTAAGCATTGCAAAAATCAAAATAATTGCAAAGTAAATTGCTAAACTATTCAAGTGTCTGTTCAATTCACTTTCCAAGCCACAAACTGTTGCAAACAAAATTAAGTTTTAAAAAACCAATGCTGAGTAAAGTACCGTTAGGTGCAATCACATTATTCACTGATGGTTCAGGAAAAACACACAAATGAGTAACGATATAGCAAAACCCAAAACAAAAACATAAAAATCAAACATTCAAATAGTAAAAAGTTCTCCACAAATTGTGGCGTTAGTAACAGTAGTCAAAGCATTTCAATTATTTCAAGAACCCCTCAATCTAATTACAAATTCACCTTATGTAGGCAATGTAAAAAAAATAGAAAAAACACTCTTAAAAATATTAATAATGATGATCTGTATCATTATCTTACATGCATGCAAAAAGTTTTACAACACAAAAAAATCAAATATTTTATTTCTCACATCAGAGCACATTTTTCACTTCCAGGATTCTTAGTAAAAGAAAATGCAAAAGCAAACAAATTAACAATGCCCATTACAAACACCTTGCCAAATATTTTTCAGCAGGCAAAAGTGAATCACGCATTTTTTCATCTAAATGTGCAAGCACTTATGCAAGCATTTCATATTTCCAGAGATCAAACAAGAGCAATCATAAGTGCTTGTCCAGATTGTTAACTCTTGCAAACCTCCTGTATCCACTGGAGCAGTGAATCTGAGAGGATTGTAGAGTCTATAATTGTGGCAAACAAACGTCACAAAATACCCGTCTTTCGGAAAACTCAAAAATATCCAAGTAGCAATAAACACCTTTTCAAGTGCACTCTTTGCCTCCTTGTATACAAGAAAAACACACGTCAACATTTTCTGCAAGCATTCGCTTCACTGACTGTGTCTCAAGAAATAAAAACAAACAATGGCCCTGCCTAAAAAAACAGAAAAGCTAAAACATTCTTAAAATATTGGAGTGTGTGTGACACCTTTGGCATCCCTTACTCTTCCACAAATCAAGCAATCATTAAAAAAACATTAAATCCCTTTTAAATTAACAAAAAAAGGAGAGAGGCAAACGCTACGCCTCAAATGCGCTTGAACAAAGCTCTGTATGTTTTAAATTTTTTAAACAGCTCTTTTACAGAACTGAATCCACCAATCATCAATTTTTCCAACAGAAGTAAATAATCTCTTTAATTAACTGAGCCTTACACCACTGTAGAAAAAACTTTTGAAAATACACATGTATGTATGTATTGTCATCATAGTTATCATGATATTTGTACCTTGTCTACTCCGGTATATCCAACAGAAGTTTAACAAAACTGTCAAAGCAGTGTTAATGATTCAGACAGGAGGGGGAGAAGTTGGAACCCTGGTCACTGAGAATTTTAGACTTTCTGTGCTGACAAGAGAACACTGCATTTGACCTGAGACCGTTGAGACGGGTTCCAAAATTGAATGACAGAACAGGGATTATGGGTGTGTAGTTTAAATAGAAGTACGTAATATCACATGGTGGAAAACTTAGACTTTAAAGTAATATATATATAAAGCAAGATGGTGGTTTTAGGGCAGAGGATTGTCCTTCTTCACCTTCTTCTTCATGGGTCTAGGTGCTGTTATGTAATTGGATACAAAAGTCCACATTGTGGGCCATGGATGGTTGGTTATTGGGTTAAAAGTAAAAATAATTTAGGTGTCATTTCTTAACTGGACAGTTTATCCTTAAAAGGCCTAGAAAAGAGAAAGATAGGGTTCCATTTTTAGTTTGTTAGCTTGAAGTGCTGTAGAACTCAAGGTTTGTGAGACTGTAATACAGATAAGAACTAATAAACATCTGAGTCCAAACAAGAAATACTATCTCGCACATTTAATCCCAACCCTGGCAAAAAGAAGATAAGCTGCGATATTTGAGAGACCTTATTCTTTTCTTTTCTTTTTTTTTTTTTTTTTTTTTTGCAGCTATTAGATGTTGATCCACATAATGAGCTGTGTCAGTAACAGGTAGAGCTCATGACCTGCTCCATGCTGAGACACATTTCCACATGGCTGATCAGCTTAGCCAACAGGCTACCTTTGTTTCTCATTCTCTCAGGCAAATTCTATTTTCCCTGCCCATTCACAACCTCATTTCTTTAGTGCATGATTTGAAGTGCCTTGGGAAGCCCTGGTCCGTATAGAATTCGATGTTCATAAGAAACCACTGCCAGGCAGTCTCTGACTCTGGCTTTCAGACATTTTTACAATCCTCTCATGGCAATTTCATCTGCACTGTAGCTCCTTAGTGAGTGATTCTCCCACTGTGAAAAGCACCCCGTCATCAGATCCTTGGCTACCTGTCCAAAAATATCAGCACCGTTGTGTTGATCCCCTTACTTCTGGCAAAGCAATAAGTTCAGTGAGCTTACACTGCTTTTGCCTAAATTTTGGAACTGCTGTACCTTCCATTACAATCACTTTAGCCCCTTTCCTGAGCTTGGCTTTAGAAAGCTGTGTGATTACTGTGTCACCCATTATCACTGCAGACAGATCTCTGACCACCTTGTTGAATTATTTCTTATCTGTATACTACATCACTGAAGATATTTGACTCTTTAAAGATATTCAGAAATGCATCATTTAAATAATAATGTAATAATTTAATAGCGTAATTTAATGATTTGCATGTAATAATTAAAAGGCAGAAAGAGGTGCTTGTATTCTAAGCTATAAATTCTCTTCTACATTTAAGCAAAGGCAACATAGATAAAACTTTCCTACATATAGAAGTGTAGAGTTTTTGATAGGAAGGGTTTTGCAATGATGCCATCTTGTGACCATGGCCAAAATGATGCTGTGTACAAATAGAGCAGTGTTTAATTTTAGCTACTTGAGGCTCAGGCAGTGAGTGAACACACAATGTCAGCACACCAAACTGATGGCATCAGGTACCAGCCTTCATCCTGTTTCTATGTTTGACCCAAAACTGTTTCCCCATGGTTAGGTTTTCATCACGTGGATCTTCAACAGGTAATCCAAACAGAAGGCACCAAACACAACTTCCCATAGTTTATGAGTATTAAAATCCCCACAAACTCAGGGGCTGCTGCATATAGGGAACTGGCTCTCGAATTGTCTTTCAAAATTATACCTCATCCAGAGCCTTCTATCCAGATTTATTTAAGAATTTAAACATACCATGTTAACAGAAAAAGTGGGTCTTGGCAAGGATACTACTTCACTACACCTTAAGTACCGGCATTTTACTATAATTAACTATAATTAACATGTAGATAGGGTAGTGTGAAAAATTCGGTTTAAGATCTGAATTCTGCAAGGAGAGAGTTTATGTTTTAACACAAAAAAAAAGGTAGCTTAGACAAAGTTTGGAAACATGAGAGTAAATATTTATTTGCTGAAGCTGTGTCTGGATTCTTAACTAAATTTATCATGGGCACAAGAACCAGAGCTGCATCACTTTTCTTTATTAACTTTAGTAACTTGGCTAAGTTTTTGCTGGAATTGGACTAAATTAGAATACTATTTGTATTAGAGATGTTTGGAAAATTTATATTTTATAATTAAAAGTTCTGACAATAAGGAGTTACTTAGATCAGTTACAGAAAAAATTAACATAAATGTAATTATGGGTGTTTATGTGTGGGTAGTTACAAACAACTAGTCTGCAGGATTAGTGTCTCCTAATTCCTTATGAGGAGTCCTATAAAAGCTGCAGGATGCTGAAGTCTTTCTTGCCTCATCTCTTTGTTAATCATGAACTTCTGCAGTTTAATTCAGCTAAAAATGACATTTATAAAGCTTCATTATTTGCTAGAACATGAGCTCCTAGTTTTGTCTCCACAGGGGGATATGCACATGGAGAGTCCTGAGCGTTTCTGTTCATCTGCCACTGGCAATAATTCAAGGGGCTCCTTCACTGCAGGGACTGGGAATGTTCCTTCACCAGTGGAAACGTGTGGGTCTCGTGTTCTTCCATGCATGGACTCACCACAGGAAGTCACAACCCAGGAGAGGAAAACCAGAACCCTCTGAGGCTGGGAAAGGCACTGAACCAGCTCTCTCCTCTCCTGGATAGAGTGCCACCATCATCTCTCTGTGCTTGTGTTTTAATGTCACTCTTGCACATCAGGCATGAGCAATGAGTGCTCCTTGGATGTGCAGAAAATGAAATCAAAATGTCACCTCGTTTGGCTGTTCTGACTCAGAGGTGAGTTTAGGGGCAGATGGGGAGAAGCTGGAAGCCTTTCCCACACAGTGGGTGCTGTGAGGATAGACTGGAGTTTAGTTGGGACTTTCAGTTTTATACATCTGAATCTCAGTCCATGTGCTGTTGTATTTGGTAAATAATTTCACTATCCAAAGCTACATTGTATTTCAAGGAGACCCAAGGTGATGCTGACCACTGGAGCTCTCAGGGTTGTTGAGAGCTACCTGATCCAGGCACAGGTTTTACCATTTATATTTTCAGGTTTGTGGTTCTTTTCTAAACCTTTAAAGATAAGCTGCCATAAATGAGGGGGAAATTGTCTTCATTCAGCAGGGCATGTAAAGAAAAAGATGTAAAGAATTATATCTTACTGAGCAAACTATGCCGCGAATTCTACACAGATTAAATTCTCATTTTTAGACAATTCCAAAGAAATACCAGCACAGTGATCTACCTACCTCTCATCCTCTAGTTTGGCCAAAGACATCTGCAAATCCAGATGCAAAGGTGTCTGCTCCTCTGGCATAACTGTTTCAAAACCACAGCATCAAGTTTCATTTCTAAAAGAAGGAAAAGATGCAAGGAGCATGGGTAAATAAAATTTAAAAGCACTTTTACTTTCCTGAGTGAGAATTTCTAAACTATACCCTTCCTGACAAACCCTTCACCCTTCTGCTAGACTCCCAGGGATTTACTCTCAGTCCTGAGAGTCAAGAAGGATTCATTTAGGAGATATTTAGCAAGTTGTCATCTATTTGCCACTATCAGGCAGTTGCACTGTCTTGTTTGGACAGCTTTCAGCAAAATGGGCCCTAAAAGGGCAGAATTTTGGTATGCAAAAGGTATTTGAAAACAAGAACTTTCTTACAAGTATCCCTAAACCCAAAATACTTTCTGAACTGATTTTTTAAAGAAATCCTGGGAAGAAAGATTTTTCTTATATTTTAATTTTACATTACAAGTCTTAAATCCTCTATTAGGCTAAAAATAAGCATGCATTGAAAAGATCCTATTAATCATACTGGACTGAAGGATGAGTATAAACAGGACTGACTTTTCTGGCACTCATGCAAATGTTCAGGTTACACAGTAGAGAAGAGTTTCCATGGGATGAAAGATTTCTCTACAAGTTGCACTTTGCTTATACATAACTAGTTTAAAGTATTTGTATATATTAGTTCAAAGAGGAACTAATAATTATTCTGTGGATGAAATTGATATTCCTTTATCCCTTTAGTCTTGGCTGGGTCTGTAGATGGTGCTGTAACATCACTCATAATAGTATGTGGGCTATGAGGATATTCACTTTTGTCACTGGCCAATACCAAGCTCACATTACAGATTAGTCCTAAAATCCATGTTACCAGTCTCCAAAAAACCAGCTGGGAGTACCAGTTCAAGTTTTATTGGAAAACTGTCTGGTTTACAGCATCTGAGTTTGCCTTCTTATTGTCCACGACAGCCAAATCATTATTTCCTACAGCAAATTGCTCTGAAAATACTCCACTGTAATAAAATAAGAGATGTTTTTATATTCCTGTCAAAAAAAATATTAATTTTATTCTGGTACCTAAACAAACATTACTTTTATGTCAGCAATCTTTTAAAAAGTAGCCTTGTGGCTACAGATTCTTAGAATGCATCATGTAGTACATGCTTTTGTAGTACTTTAAACATCAAAAGGAGAAGAAAATAAATTTGGAATATTTACCAATAAACTTCATCAGTTCAGAATGAATTTATGCAGAAACTGTGCCAAGAAAAGTGCATGTGTCTTCTATATTAAACAATGGATTGTGATGACTGAGCTGATTGCATTGAAATGATTTAATGGGTTTTTTTGATTCAAAAGAAGTTTCACTTCCTGTGGACAGAGCTCCTGAGTTAGAAAACTCAATTTTCAAAATCACTTCTACAAAGCTTGAAGAAGGTGTTCTTTCCTGGTCTTTAAGGAGAGCACAGGAACAGACTGAACCTTTATCAAGAAACTGTACTCAGTCCATTGTACTTAACATAAGGAGATATTTTTCAGATCTCAGACTGGATTCTAAAAGGATAAGATACTTTTTTCCTTATGTCATAGTATTTACAATGGAATATGTCCCTAGCACAGTTTTGTGGGATCCTCTTGACTGGATTGGAATTCACATCACAGGAATTGTGTGGACTTGTTTATACAAGCACAGTTAGTTCACATCATTTGTGAACAATGGAGAGGGTTTAATCTACAGTTTTCTCAAACACTGTAAAAAAAGATCAGACCAGCCACTAAAAATATTTTGCTTTCAAACATGAAATTAAACTGTTACTTCCTTGTTAAAGACTCAGAAGCTTTTCATTACAGTTCTAGATTGTACTGCTGTGTTTAAAAGACAAGGTTATGATGGCTACTAGGAAATTATGTGAGCAACAGAATTGGAAGCTATGAAAAATTTATTACAGCATATTTGATGCATATGGCTGACCTAGGAAAGCAATAATGTCTGCAATGTTCTAAAATTAGTATATGAAGTGGTGAAAACCTATGACATTTTTGATGACTTGCATTCTTCCTCAGTTATGCTCTCCCTATTTCTCGTAGTGGTTTCTGCTACACCAAATAATGTAGTAGCTGAAAAAAATGTAGTTAAAAATTGCCTTAAGGCAAGTACAGAAAGAAGTATTTAGACATGCATTTTTTTTTTTCACTGAGTTCTAATGTTCTTCCATTTTCTACCACACTTGAGCTCCTATATTTTGTTTACATGGTCTATAATTCACTTTTGTACTGCAGATCACTGTCATATAAAACGAGAACCATAGTTTTGAAATGTAGGAATTATTTGTCATAACATGGAAGTAGCAGAAAAAGGGAAGCTACACTCAGCAGCGAAAGCAGGGGAAAGCAAAAACAGTGATGCTGCACAGAGACTTTCCCAGTTCTCAGCATAGCACTTTGTTGGGTATTTCTCTCATAATCAAAAGTTTCCAGAGGAAGAAAGAGCAACTGCTCTCTGCTATCCTCAGAGGATCAAGTCACCTCAAAAGCAAGGGCTCCAACTCCAAAACTCCATGGCCACTCACAAATTTCTTTCCTAGTGTGAAAGTAATGAGATATTTTCAGCCCTTGCATGACTGTCTGAAATACAACAGAGTGTGGTATTAGGAAGGGGAACAGAGAATTGAGAGCTATAACAACACTAACATGTGCCAAATTTAGAGAGAAGCCCGTCATTATAAACAAAGGAGCAAGACCTTTGGAAAATCTGACAGTATTTTAGTATAAACTTGCTTATTCTTTATGATTAGGATTGAGGTAAAGAAAATCTTCTGGAAGTAATAAAGTATTCTATTGTTTTATCTATGGCAAAAATAATAATCAATTGGAAGCTTCTAACTAAATTTCGATGAAAAAAGCATGTCCTTCTTACAAGCTGGCTGTTCACTTTGTCTATGCATATAGGAGAGTCCCTTAAATTGCCTTTTTTGGTGCTATTTCCATGGTCTTAGAAAAGAACTTTTCCCTTCAAACCAAACTGGCCAGTGAAATGAACCTGGGTTTCACACGTCCAAGGATATTTCTTCACTTACTGAACCAATACACACACATTCCTACTTTTTTTTCTTCTTTATATCTCCTATTTAAGGGCTGAAAAGGGGGAAGCATCAATTTTCAAATAAATTTAAAATGTTTTTATTGTTTATTAGCGCAGTTGAAACATTCTGAGTATAGAAAAATTTCCAGGAAACTGTCAGCATTAGTAAAAATACTTGAGGCGTGTTCATGAAATCCTGTTAAGCTAAATTTCCTTCCTCTAAGAGCACAGTGTGATGGAATGCAGCTTTTGTCCCTCCTTTCTTCCATATCTTGTTCCTGAAGTGTGGGACATAATCAAATTCCTAACACCACCCCCTTGATTTCTTATGCACATCTATGCAAATATCGCAATTTAAAATAGTGCTTGTGATTTCCTTCATTACAGGAGCTGCCAAAGTCACTTTATTTCCTTATAGAAACAGTTACATCATAAGTTATTTATTCCCTTTTTTGTAAATAATAGTAAATGGTTCTTCTGCTAGACAATTCAGATTATTGCTCACAAGGGCCATCAAATTATGGATGCACTAAAATACCTACCACCTTAGAGTTTATGATGTATCCAAAAGTCTTGGAAATTTTAATAGGCTGTGATATATTTTGCCACTGCAAGTGGCTTTCACAACTCACTGTGCAATAAATGATTTAACCATTGCCAATCTGTTCTTGGGAATCAAAGGCATTAATTAAAATGCACTTTCTTGATATTTACAATGCCATCCTCCCATAAGTAGAAATGCATGGAGAAGAAATCCCTCTTCAGTGTGAACTTCAGCAAGCAAGGTGAGAACCAGTTTGAGAAGCTTTTGAAGTAGCCCTGAAACAATGTCACAGAAGCATTACTTCAGCTTTAAGGTGGTGCCTGTGTGTGTCTGAAGGTATAAGGTAGGCTGTGGAACTATGAAGCTGTTATTTAAGTCAACTACCATTTTATTGTCCTCGTGCTTCTGTTTCCAGCTTTCCTTCAACCAGTTTTAATTTAACCTTTATGACTTGTGTAAGAATATCTATGTAAAGCTGAATCCCTACCCTCTGTTAAGGGGATACATCCTGATCCAAACCCAGTGTTCTTAGTGGTTTTAAATTTGGGATGGAACAAAAAGAACCCTAAAGGATCCCATCTGTGCACACACAATAAAATGTTCAAACCACTCTATAAAATAATACATAAACTTTATTTCCTACCTGTCTAACTGCACTGCGACATGATATACTTTACATTAGCTATTATTTCTGCAAATTCTCATTTTCTCTGTCAAATGATGCATGAAAGTGAGAATCACTACAGCTTAATGGAATAAGCCTCTTATCAGTGCTATATATCAAAGGCATCCCTCTCTGAACACCTAAGGACAGAGGGATCATATGTTCTAAAACAATTTACTTGAATTCACAATAGGTCGCTGGGTTTGAGGTTTTGCTGCTGTGTTTATTTTTCCCTTGCTGGGGGTACAGTGGTCAGTGTTATGCTGTTATTTGTTCTTTACAGGCTTAAGTGTGCTGGAGGTCAGCAAGGGCTTACAGATAAAGGATGGGGTCAAGAGGGACTCCTCTGTCTTACAGAAGCATTAGATTTGTCTCTATTGCTCAAGTCTGGAAAAGAAAAAAAGTGTGTTTGAAATAATTTATATATTAATATCAATGGTGTAGCAGCATCTACATAATATGAAAAATATAATCATGAATAATTGATGAAGCAGCCAAAAGGAGGCTGAAATACTGAAAGGAGTATTTTATATCCCAGGCTGTTGTCACACAGGCTATGGCCAAAGAACAGCAATGCAGGTTTGGGGTAAGCTACAAGGAGTCATGAGGCAGCAAAGGGGACAGAAAGAGAATTCAAGTCCATGACTACCTTGGCTGATCTCCTCTGCATCTCTTCTCAGCCTGTGGTAACAGTATTTTGTAGCTGCAAGGCAGACAGCACGATTCAAATACCATCCTGGAAGAGAGGCAAACAGGTACATGAGGGGTTGTGTCTTTCATTAATGAAAATAATTTAAAAAAAAATCAAAATTTACCTTTGTAGAGGGCAGAGGGAAGCCCAGGGCTGTGTACAAGGTTTCAAACAGCACAGTAAGAATGAATTCAGAAAACTTCATACATGTCCTCTTTTTGCACATTGTTGAAAGCCAAACTTCAGCTGTCATTTTCTTTAATCATACCAAACTTATGATGTTGTGGGAGAAAGTGAGTCTGACTGAAAGTGTTCAGGTGGCTGCCTACTATTACTTCCCTTTCCAAAGTCCCACTTTCAATATAAAGCTGCATCTTAGCTAGATCTTCTAGCTCTGTGGAGGTTTAGCTTATACAAACTCTGCTTCATTTTCTTAGTTGCACCCTCTTTTGGATTCAGCCAAGTGGTATTTGATTCTTTTTTCATGGGAAGATGACTATGTTATTATATTGACTTTCATATTATTCATACTTTATAGGATGTGTTTCTTGTCTTGAGAAAAGGGCTGTGCCCACAGCATAGTCTGTGCTCCAGAACTTTTGACTTCAATCTAATTTTTTTTGTAGTTTCCTGGTCCTTCTGTGACATTGCCTTTATCTGGGATGATTTTCTCAGCAAATTCCAGCAGCATCCAGATGAATCAAAGAAAGAGTGAATTACTCAGTGAAATTTGAAAAAGTTGAAAAAAAGCTAATAAATATTTGCATGTTTTTAAGAACCTGGACAAACAGATTTCAGAAAGTTTCTTGCAGCAGAATAGTTCTGGAACACTTGTGCTCATGAGTATTCAGCTTGCAGACAAAGCAGCCAAAGAGCAAGAATGGGACACAGACGGAAAAGTGCTGACAGAGGCAGCTGTACAACTTCCTAGGTATGAAGGGACAGTACAGCTGGAGGCACAGAACTGATATTAATTCATTTTTTTCATTGTGAGGCCATGAAGGTTTTATTTTTCTAACCCTTTATTCTCAGTTCAAAGAACATTTGACAAGGGCTGGCTCGGTGAACCAATCTTTTTAATGTGATTTATAGAATCAAGTCATGAATCTTTAAACCTGGTGATATAAATTGTCTCTTCAAAGTATCATGAATTGCTGAATATTATATTATTTTCCAGTTTTAAAAGTTCTGAAGCAGAGAGTAAAACCAGCACTATATGATGAATGCTATCAATTAGACAACACAAAATCAGCACTTGATCCTATAGGTTACATATGACTTTGGACCCTAAGTAAAGAGGATCTGTAAACTGCAAATTCAAGAATAGTGCAACCAGATTAATAAAAAAACGCTGAATGTGATCATAGATATTAGTAATAAATACTGAAATATTTCCATCATATTTAATGATCATACTTTGTCTATTTCAAACACCTCTGAACTTTGCTATTTGAAAATGATGACTTATTTCCTCTCCTATACACACCTAGTTATGTAAAGAAATGGCTGACAATCAGCTTTCCTTTCAAGAGCCACATTATCTCTACAGGACCTGCTTCCTCTGCAGGTGAAGTTGCCCTACCAGTTCAAGGTTAACAAGCGAGAATGCTGGAATGAGTAAAAGAACTAATGCACTCAGCAGAAACCGTGGGAGACTGGTCAAAAATAACAGTAAGACCACTGCATTAAACAAGAAAAAAAAATAGATATATTTGGGAGAAGGCACAAAACTAGTCCATCCTCATCAGTATCTTAGCAAAATCCACGCTTGTCTCAATATCTCGTTACAATGACATTGTAGCAGAGAGAGCATAACTCTATAATCAACCCAATTGCTCAAAGCCAATACTCACTGCTCACACCCCATTTGTTACTTGTGCAACTCCAGCTCCAAGGATTTTACATTGATAATGACATCAGAATCTGATTTCCAAAAAAACCCAAAAAACCCCAAACAAAACAACAAAGTGAGGAAAGCCATAAAATGCAATTTAAGGGGCACCAAATTCCAGCAACAAATCTGTTGAATTAGCAAAGAGTGCAGAAAATGAAGTCCATGTTTCATGGAGGATGTTTAGCTATCTTTCACTGTCATCAGATAACTGAGTCTGTTTTATTCTGGTTCATCTGTCTTTTCAGGAATCACACACCTGGATCAGCTTCTCAATGCAAATTGTCAATTGTAGCTGGCAAATAGAATAATGAACACATTTTAAAAAGACAAAGAGCATCCTAGTTTAGATCCCAGTTTCAGAAAAAAGAGGAAATCTCTGCCATGTTTCTTGCCACTAAGAGGGGTCAAGAGAACAAGTCTGGATGTGAATAAATGTATCTATAATATTTTCTGAAATAGATCCCATCCCTTCCCAGCCCTGTCTTCACTGATGACTTACTCATGCTCCTTCCTCTTGTTATGGTCAGCATTCTTTTCCATTGTTATCACATAATTAGCACCTATTATTTGTACTGTAAGAGAAAGTCTGCCATTTAGTATACACATAAATGTCTAAAATGTTAAAATATATTTTCCACTTTTTATTTAATGTTAAATAACACTTTAATTCCATATAACATAGCGATACCCAGAAATAAACAAGAATGTCCACAGAGATGTTTGTATTAATATAACTGCAGTATCAGTTACATTGCTGTGTGTAAGGCACAGGTCTGATTTTAACTGAAAATAGGTAAGTTATAGAGGAGCTTTGTTTTGTTTTGTTTTTCAATATGATAATTTGTGGGGGGAGGGAGAGACCAGAAGCAACCTGCATATATGTTTTGCATAATAAACATATGTGATCAGAAAAATTATTTGGAATTCAACTAACAAACCAGTCATAAAAAACCTTACCGGAGGATAAGCCTAAGGTCTGATTTTTTTCTATTTATTATTAGTTATTACTTGAATTGTAGGTGACAAAAAGATCTTATATATTAAACAAAATTTTTTGTTTGAAAGTGCTTCACAAGTCCTTGGGATTTTCAGCTAGATGTTCAGCTGTATTTTCAGCTAGCTAGATATCCCCCAGTCCACCAAAAGCCTCTGTGCCAATGGGACTCCAGATGCTCCAGCAAACCTAATCCTGGTTGTTTGTTTGACTTCCATGTCTGCCAGCTGAATCATTATCAGACAGTTGGCACACATGCTCTGTAGGATACCTGGAACACCCTATTTTCACTTCTCTACTTTTCAATTTACTTCCCCATCCCAACTATCCGCTACCTTTTTGCCCCCTTTCCACCCTTTTATCCACTCTGTCTCCTAATTTCTAATGAGCTTCTGCTCTGGTAAAGGCCACTTGAAACTCTCGATTCTCAATCAGATTACAAATCTCTTTCCAAAATTTCTTTCTGATACCCCAGGACTCTGTCTCCTCCTGCCTGACTTGAAATGCACCTGAGGGAAGGTGTGTACCTGCTCTCACAGGGGGATGTCAAATTTCACTTGTAACTCCAACAGAAAAACATGAAAATCAATAGTTTCAAGGAGATGTAAATCTTTCTGTCAGGAGCTCTCCTCAGCTGTGCCCAGGTCTCTGCCTGGTTCTAACCAAAGCCTTTTATCCTCCTGCCTTGCTCCAGGCATGCAGACAGTGCATCTATCTAAAATCCAGAAATAAGGAGTACAGATGTAAAGCTGCTGTTCCTTTCCCTGACTCGCTGCAGTGACAAAACACTAAGTTTAAAAATTTAAAAAATATAATGACTTTTTTTCTCTCCATCCCTCTGATTTCAGTAGTTATTTATCAGGAGTTAGAGGATGCACAATCAAGCAGGTTGAAGTAGGAAAACCAGTTACAGGCTGGTCACCTGGGCTGATCCCAGTCTTGCTGTAAATCAAATCAAACAAACAATTAAGAAATACAGCTGAAGACAGAGGATTTCCATTGCTTTACCGTGGTAGATTTGGTCTCAAGCACTCAATGCCTCAGTGCTATCACAGGTGATCACTCCATGCCTATGCACAGAGATTAGCAAACAGGAGGTTTTGTTTCACCCCACAGAAACACAAACTGGAGTTTGGGATGGAGGCTCAGTGGGCAGTCAAGCTGGGCAGCAGCAGGGTGGGAGCACCAGAGGAGAAGAGGGAGCAGCTCTCTGCAGTCAGGGGGTTGCTCACTCCTGCCCCTCTGCTGCCCCTTTTTCATCATCTCACAGACCTGTTATCATCCTGCTGTCTTCCTTATTTGAATCTGTCACTATGACTATCACTCTGTTGCTCCAGAATAATCTCTGCAATATCTGAATATGAGAAGGATTTACTTTTCTCCTAATGAGTTACCTGAGTGTGGATCACCCCTGGCTGGATTAGAAAGTGGAATGCACTGTTAGTTCTGACAGGAGAGAGCTTTCTGTGGTCACTGGAAACAGCACAAACACTATTAAATAAAGTATAATATGACTTAATTTTTATTCCTATTCATGTACCAAAATGAACGTCTGTCAAGCCAGGACAGTAATTAATAATATCTGTAAACAATATTATTTGTTTTGATTACATTCATAACTGTGAACCACTACTGATGGAATTGCCAAAGTAAACAAGTTTGGTTGTTTTTCACTCTTCCTCCATGTTCATATAGCCCTGATTTCTTCAGCTGCTGACATTTTATAAATGTCATAGTTTATGAGGAAATAATAAAACCCCAGGTAACATCACACAACACTATGACCTTTAGCTGAGGGATTGCTCTAAGTTCTTTAGTAAGCTCAGTAAAGAAATTTGGAGGTGATAATTCAGGTTCTAGGAAGTAATTGAAGACTTCAAAGGTCAGAGATTTTCTGTCTGTGAGTCAGACTCAGAAATATAATTTTTTTTCTAACCTGTTGCTTGGGATTTGATTTTGCTAATGACCTACTTTAGCAACAAATGATAAACAGCTTTAATTGAAAATGTGGAAATTTTCACTATTATTTGGAACTGAATTTGTTTATAGTGACCAGTCTAGTCAAACCTAAAGGCATTCTCATTATTAGGGTTTTTGCCTAGGAAGTAGATCTGGTGAATATTTCCACCACAGAATTTCTGGTAGATCCTCTTAACAGGTACACATTGGCATTTAATGAACCATTCTCAAAACACTGTTGGAGAAAAATGGATTTTGCTGATGTTTGAAGACATTTGAATTCTATCATAACTTTCAATAGGTGTTTTGACAAGTTAAGGTTTTAGCATAACTTACCTGTCATGAAATTTGAGGAAGAATCCTCCTCTAGAGAGAATCTCTCTTCTTCTTCCCATGAGCCTATGCATGTGTATCCCAGCAGAATTACGCAGAATTTTAATCCTCAGACTTCAAGAATTGAGGAGAGTGCACCAGTTTAGTTTATACTGCCTAGAAAATGGAATTGGACACAGAATGTCAAGCTCTTTAGATTTTCTGATAGGATATTAAACCACTTCTCACCACTAAAACAGTTCCATCTAAAGCTGCATGAAACATGAAGCTACAATAACCAGAAGCAGTAGAACTAAAAACCAGCTAAACAATTAATACTTAGCCAACAAATCACTATGGGTAAAAAATTAGAAATAAAAATTAGCATATTGTATGTAGGTACTTGATAAAGTAAGTCAGGCAGTGCAGATAGTGCCACAAAGGCAAGAAGAGTCACAGTTTTTCTGTGTGCTGCATTTGAAATGAAAGCAGGAAGAACCAGCCATCCTCTGGGAATGGAAACCTTGTCATAGGTGGCACATGAGACATTGGACAACTTCTTCCAAAATGAAGCATTACTAATCTCAGAAAAGGCAGAGAAAATCTCCAATGTAAATGAGACGTTTGTTGCAATGACACAAAATTCATAGACAGGTGCCACTGGAAAAAGTGAATGACAGGTCACTGCTATGGGACAGTTTTAATTTTGTTCAAATGGTCTTAAACCTGCAACTTGTACTTTAAAGCTCTTGGGATTAGAAAACATGAATTATATCTTTGGGATAGAATAAGAAGTGTGAAATACACTCAGAACTTGTCCTGGACAATCACTTCAGCATGACCTCATGTGAGAGTTGTGGCTTAAATTACTGAGTTTCTGCATATACATATAAAATAGATATTTTCTTGCCTGGATGCACAGCTCCTTCCTACTCTAATCATGACTTCCAATGGATTAATTCCTCACTTTCAGAAAAAAGTGGCAATACAGAACATAGAACAAGAAAGTAATTCACACTTGCCTTAGCCTAAGGTTTAAATTACTTCACTCAGCCCCTAAAGCATCTTGATCACAATTCGAAAAATCCCAACAATTGACAAGTAGTGAGATGAGTTGTTTGATCAAAGTCTGAAGTCAGCACTTTGTTGCAGAGTCTGCCATCTGTTCATTACTGCCATGCAAGGAACACACCAGCTTGCTGCTGGAATGGTGTGAATTGGGACACTGCTGGCACACACACTTAGGAGCACTGCTATACTCTCATTATTTTGTAAGAGGAAAAGAAACATTTGAGCAGTTTGCCATTTATAGCTCCATGAGCTATAAATGTTAATGGTGGTGTGAGCACTGGGGGTCTCTGAACTCTCAAAGTCGTGCTGCATTTAGGTAAGAACTGTGAAGTCAGTTCTAAAATAAATATTAAAAAAAATTCAAAAGTATTTTTAGCACATGGAGAAATATCTCAGTAGTAGGTCACTTGGTAATTCCATAGAGAAATTTTAATATTTGGTGAATTAATGCATCCTGTAAACATTGCAAAAAAAGGCAACCATTGCCTTACTATAACTGTCTCTGAATTGTAGTGGTACCATTTTGTAACATTTATTACAAAATATCACAAAGCCATCAAACTTGTCAGCTTCTTGTGTCATGCACTCTAATCTCCCAATGCCTGAAGTGTAGGAAGAAGTTTCTGTAAAATCTCTCACTATGCTAAAAATTCCCCTTCTAAGTCCTTCTCCATTCACATTTTATGAGTGTCACTTTTTTGCAGATCACACTTTCAAATTTATTAAGTCTAGTTGCATTTTTTTTGTCCAAAGCCACAGTTTATGCTTAGAATGCTTTTACATGTCATTGCTTCTTGGACTTCAGGAAGATGATCTATCACTACATCTCAGTCCTCCACTACCTACATATATAATGGATCTTAGAATAAAAGATTCATCAGAAAAAGAGTAGATGAAATCATAGATTTGCCTGTTAATAAGGGAACTCTTGCACTCACACAGAATAATTTTAGGGATAAGCCTATTTTACACCCAGATATAACTATCTCTTCCCTAAATCTTGAAAAAGAAACTCGCTATTCCCGTTACCTTCTTTTAGATGCAAAATCCACACAAAATTACGATTATGATTGTACAAAAAACAACATTACTGCTGATAAATAATAAAGGGTTTGCCAATGTAAAAAATGCATTTTTTAAAACTCAACAAGCAATGATTATGAAAGACAGCATGAGATTTATCTCTACAGATTTTACAGCATGACTCATTTATAGTAACCTTTAATACTCTCCAACAAAAATCTGCTAAAAATTATTCTGTCATAAAAAATAATTTTAAAATTTTAAATACACTTTGCGCATTTAACATAAATACATTTTTTCTAGAGTCCTATCTTGCACGTGTATTGCACATCTTAAAAGAAATAAATTCGGGGTGACCTCACAGACACTGCCGATTCTGAGACTGTTGTGACTGAAGTTGTGACTGAATACAAAAATTGCTGGGCACTGGAAGGGGTGGGACACAGATTCCCTATGTAGAGCAGCATGTGGGAAGTATTAATTAGAAGTTATTAGGACTCTAATCTGAGGGTCATTTAGGAAAGGTCAGGTGAAACCTTTTCAAAGGGAAAATAGAATCTGAATGCCTCTCTGCTTCCCTCTTCCATCATTAAGCACTCATTATAAGACATGGTTAAGAGCAGTGTTTGAAATCCTGCAATGAGTTCCCTCAGTCTGTGCAGCAGCTGGTTAAAGATCCTCCTGCAGTAGATTGAGCCATCTAATGAGATGGTCTGATAAAGATTTCAAGCAGGAGGAATTGTGTTCTTCAAAAATCCTCAGAGACTGAATTTTCTTCTGTGTTCAGATTTTTATTTTTTTTTTGTGAAGAGATAAAATGATGAATTCCTATACAAACCCATTCATTCCTGAAGGAAATTAGCTTTGTAAGGGGCAGGGGTCAGGAAACTGGAATTCTCTATTCCAGATTCACTAGTAAGAGAATCTGTTCAAGGTATTTCATTATAGCTTTGCCAAGAACGAGGGGGCAAATCTACCTTGTTCTCATTCTTGAGGAAATCTTGCAAATATTGGCTGCAAGAGCAAAGCAGGGCTCTGAAGCAGCATCAGGGAGACCTGAATTTTTCCTGTGAGCTGTTGAGAGGTCTTAAGGTGGGGAGATGGAGGTCTGATAACACAGCTCCTATTAGGGCTCCTGTTTCAGGGGGCAGTGGATGGAATGGAAATCTCTGCTTATCTCCTCACTGGTCCATTAAATCCTTCACTGGTTCACTGACCATCTTTGAGGGTAACTTCAAAAAGGTACTGTGGTTTGTAGGAGTTAATGGCTTTGATTCCCTGGTGCATTAGAGGTTTGGGGTTTTTTATTGCAAACGAGGCAGAGGCCAGCTGCTGTGGGATCCAGAGTGGGAAAATCCCCTGGAAGTCACTTCAGTGACACTTCTGGCTGCAGTAACTCTGGCTGTAAGAAAAACAGCCAAGGAAGAAAGGATGCACTTTAGACTCCTTCCTCAAGAAATCCTTTAAAGACAGGATGTCCTCTGTTGCCTGCTACAGGATTATAAAACAGGTTTCAGCTTGATAGGGACACCTGGTTCCCTTTTACCAAGCCTGTGGGAAAGGGATCACTCCATCAATGCCACGTTCTTGATGGCTCCAGTCACAAGTCTGACACATTAAAGCCTCCTCAGAGCTGGGGCTGCCTTTCCTCTCCAAATCTACTCTGTCCTTGCAGCAAACCACAGATTGAAACCAGCTCCTCCAATCCCATGGTGTAGATGTAATTAAGTTACTTCCCTTTCAAGTTACTGATTTCTTCACAAGATATGTAAAGATTTAGAAGGAAAAAGTAGTGAAATTTCCCTAAGAAAGGAAATGTGTGCTGCTGTCCTGTCTAGGTGCAAGGGAATGTTTTTCATCAAGATGTGTTTCATTTTCTATTTTATTTTCTATTTTTGCTACATGGAACAATCCAAAGCAGTTCAGATTGGCTTCCACATGGTACCACATACTTGTTCAGATATAAAATTGAAGGAAACTAAAAAACAACCACTTAAACTATGTGCCCCAAATAAAGTACCTTTTAGTAATATTGGGAAGTTTTCAAACCACTTTATAACAAAAATATCATAAGTAACTGACCTTTAAAGTTTTATTTTTAAAAAAATAAATTTAAAGTTTTAAAAGGTGAAAGAAGTTATTGTGCATTTGTTCCCGTTTTCCTCAAACTAGGACAAAAATACCTGTGCATTCAGCTTTATAAACTCATCAATGCTAACCTATGGAAAAAAGGTATTCAAGGAGCAGACATTCTCCTGGCACCTAACTTCATTCTCAGCTTACTCATAATTTATGAAGAAAAGAGCTTTCACTGTCTCCCAAATGCAGCAGCCACTTCAGTACACATCATTTTGTCTGAAACAGTGAAATTACTCAGTCTTGAATGCACCACTGAAACAGCCATTTCTGTGAAACATTTGCAACAATTATTTTTTGAATGACATTCAGAGATAAACAAAAAAAAAAATATAAAAGTCTCAAATCAATATAAAGATTTTTAAAAAGCCTCAGCCTTTGGTTAAGAGTTTTCAGTTGCTGGCAGCAGCAAACTCTTTTTCTGCAGAAGCACCTTTGTTGTTCTGACGATTACCTGAAGAGCTGTATCCCATCTTCCTCTCCAAATGATATTCATATTACCAGATTTTTCCTCAGAGCTGTTTGCAGAACAAGAATTCCACTTGACAAACATTCTGAGAATTTAAAATACAGTTCTGCTCTGATTCAAAAAGAAAACATTATAAACTCCATAAAGGAAATCCATTTAGCTGAAGACAATTTATTTTGCTCAAAGCAGATGATTTTTAACTTTATATTTGGTATTATAACACCAAATAAATCCTATATAATATTATACTATATATATATAAAATATATAGGAAATAGATAATATTGGTATTATAAGCTAAAAAAGAAATAAAATCAAAACTTGTTCTAGAAAAGTTATACTGTTGTAATATCTTTTAATATAGAATAACAAAGGTTTCCAGGCCTTTTTCTTTTTTTCAGAATTTTTTTTTGTTGAAACACATTTCTAAGAATAAACCCCTGCTTTTAATTGAGGATTTTGATTTAATTTGAGCCTCACAGAAATAGCTGTGCTGCATTTCCTGCCTCCCTCAGTGAGAAATTCGTGCCACAGTGGGGTTGGTGCAGGGAAGTGTCCAGTTTAGGGTGTCCTGTACCAGAGGTGCCCCCTGCCAGACTGGGCTGATTTCCAGATTTCCTATGGGAAGCCTGGGTGTACCCTTCAGAAACATCCCATTCTTTGGTGGCTGAACTCTGGCTGAATTCAGATGTCCTGCAAGAATTCCCAGGTATGGGATCCCTGAGAGGATTGCACTTAGAGCAAGTCCTAGAACCAGCCTGACAAGCTTCATGTGCACAAAGTTACTGCTTGTTCTTTCCAGTGATTTTTAAATATTCTGGATGTATCACTGTGTGAATGTCAAAGCAAAGTGCAACAAGAAAAATGTTTGTCTATTCCACACAATGCTGTTATTACATCGATTTTTTTTCCCCCAATTTCCTCTGTTTAAAGGCCTTCATGTTTCAAACATCACACTCCAGGCTTGTGTCTTCTTCACAAAATTCCTTGTTTAACTTAATACAAAAGCATAACCAGCACCAAGATATTGATAGTGGGAATGGCTTTTCAATAAGATATCTTAATGCATTTAAAGCATTTTTAATGGTTTGTTTTGTGAAAGTTATCAATATTTATGTATAAACTAGATATTATAAAAATATCTATACTTACCCTTTCAGAAACCATTTGGATTCTTTGACTATTATTCAGGGAGCAGCAGGCACTGATGTACATACACTTTTGTTACTGTGCTCCATCACCACTGCATGCAGGTGTGCTACACTTTTTATTTATTTACAAACCTTGTATAAACTCAGTAAGTCCAGAAAAAAGGATTATATGAAACAGATCTTGGTTCTGTGCAAAACCACTAGCTCAAGCCCTTATCTAATACACAAAGGAAAAAAAAGCATATTCTGTGCAATAACATACTCATCTGTTTGTCTTGGATCATACATATGGAATATGTATAATTCTATATATATACACATATATGTACAGAAGGGAATTATGAAAAGTTACAAATTTGGAATAAAACAACAACAAGCCTATTTTTTTTTCAAATGATGATTAAGCATCCTCCCTCTGCCAGGAACTGCTCACTAACTACTTGCAACCTGCCCATGGGGATATTCCACAGGCCACAGTTCTCTCAGGGCCATAAACAAATCTCACATATTGCAGCTCTGTGCCCTCCTTCAGGTCCATCCAGAGCATGGAGTGCCAACTGGAAATCCACTTAATTATTTTATTGCTTTGGTTTTTCTTAAGCCATTGAAACTTTGCTAGTATGCCTAGAATATTACAAAAAGAAACTTTATTTTGAGCACGTAGTTTAAGTGGTTGTTTTTTAGCTCTCTTCAATTTTATATCTCAATAAGGACGTGTTACCATGTGGAAGCCAATCTGAACTGCATTGTATTGTTCCATATAGCAAAAATAGAAAATAAAATACAAAATAAAACATAACTTGATTAAAAACATTCCCTTGCACCTAGACAGGACAGCAGCACACATTTCCCTTCTTAGGATGACTCTTTCCTTCTAAATCTTTACATATCTTGTGAAGAAATCAGTAACTTCCAAGAGAAGTAACTTAATTACATTTACACCATGGGATTGGAGGAGCTGGTTTCAATCTGTAATTTGCAGCAAGGACAGAATAGATTTTTTCTACCTCTCAGGGCAAAATCTTTGTGCCAAGAGAGAATAAGATCCATCCTTGAAACATTAAATACATGGAGATTCTACCATCGATCAGGAAAACCCTTCCTTCCTTCACTACCCTTCACATAAAATAAAGATTTATAATGGACCACTAAAGAGAGTGTGAGCAGAGTCCATAAAGGTTCAGCTCCTCATAGCAGCTTTTAAATGTTTACTTCTTTATCCACAATAACCTGGCTATACAGGATGCCATGTTTCCATGTACAGGCTTCTGACAAAGGTGAACATTTTAGTGCCAGGGTCACATTTGCTACTTCCACTGTTCTTCCAAGACTTTTTTTTTTTTTTTAATTAAAATCCCTGTTTCTACCTAGTGCACTTCCATCTGTCCATATAATTTTCTTCACATGCCTGTCTATCCCTTCTCCAGAAATATGAGCTGCTTTTTCATTTGGCTGCTGTATTTCACTTTGGAAATGTTCTCCATTCTACCTGAAATGCCTTGGATTTTTGCAAAGTGTTCTGTTAACAAGTCTTGATACCGTAGTACTGTGCCAAGGTGAATGATTTCCTAATCAATTCCAACCCTTTGAAACAGGTCCCTCCGTGTGGCATGCTCGTGTGTGTCACAAAACAGAAGCCATTTGCTGGGTGGAAGGTGAACCAACTCTACCAGGCAGGATTTGTTGATTTGTTCCACAAGATGTCACAAAGTGACAATTCCTGTCAAAGGGAAGATCATTTTCAGTTATCAAGGTAACACCTGTAATCTAAATAGTGATTAGGCACTCCAAAGAGAATGGCTCATCAATTACATCCTTGGAGTTAGAAGCATATTCAGAATGGTTTTTAAAAGGTCCAGTTTTCCACTATTTGGGAGGAGAATTTCCCTCTATTTCAGAAGGACAATGAGTGCACTCCATGGCACTCATCTTAATTATGAGAAGCATTCATTGCTTCAAAACCCCAAGAATCTTTTTTCTCCACAGAAAACAAGGCAAGTGTTCTATTAGCTTCAGGAATTGTAATCCTGTCATTAATGTTTTTATCTACAGAGTTTAGGCTTTTTTTTTCATTATACATAAACCAACACATCACAGGTTTGACAGTGGTTGTATTGAGCAGACAGACACACATCTTCTTTTAGACAGATTAATGAGAGGTTTTATGAAGGAGAGAGCTCATTTAGGAATTATGTCTGAGGCTGCATTGCAAAGTCTTGTCTGCACGAGTACATTAAAGGTGATAAAATATTTAGAACTACTTTAATGAATCTATTCTTATCTCTAAAAGAAGAAGAGAGGGGGGCAATTCATGCAGTTAGTGCTTAATGGAAGAGGTTTATGTGCTGATGTGGACTGTTTTGTTAACCTCCCTTTAGTTAATTCATTATCTGTTACTGAAAAGGCCTCTCACAAGATCCAGTAAGAGATTTTCTCCTGTAAGCCAGGCCCAATAATTAACAGAGTGAGCTGCCCTGGGCTGATACTACCACCAGTATCAGCCACTCTTCTCTGTGTCATCTGCTGCATACTCCAGATCTTATAGGTGCAGCCATTTGTCAACCCTTTCTTTTACAGAAAAAGAAAAAAATAAAGTGGGAAACAGCAGATAAAGTAGTGAAAACACTGCAAAAACTGCAGATAAAATAAGAGAGCACACTGGCTTTAATAAAAGGGGTTTTCATTATCTCTGGTAAAAATATGAGAGTTTTTTCATCAGCTTCAGTGGCAGTGCTTTTATTCTGAAGCAGATTTTACTGGAAGAACTTCTGCCAAATTCACCTCTATTTTACTTGAGAAAGACTGGGAAAAGCAGCTCCTTTTCCTCTCATTTGGCTCATTCTCTTCCAACAATGTGTTTAAAAGTCATACTTTTAAAAAATTTACACTGCATTTATTCCCTATTTTTATTAATTTTCACCAATGAAACATGGTACACCGGATTTTCTATCCAAATATTGCTAGATTCTCTTCTATAAAGAGAACTGCTGGATTCTTTTCTATGTAACAGAAATATCTTAATGGCAATGAAAACCATATTTTTTTCACATTAGAGCAAAGTGTGCTATATAATTAAAGCAAGGGACTGAGAGGTAAATGATCAGGGTCATCAAGCAGCTGTGGGCAAATCATTTAGAACAGCCTTCCCCAAGTCATTAAATCAGACAGGCAATTTAGATTTCACATATGCAACATCCATGAAAATCAGGTCAGTCATCTGCAGTGCCCCATCCCAGTTTATCATACATTCTTTGTGAGATAATGCTAATCTCTGTGACAGTATTTCTCCCTAAGATTAAAAATGTTTTGGGTCTTCCACAAAGGTATCTAATAAGAGTTAACTAATTAATTTAATGCACAACTATTATTAAGTAATAAAACCTCTTAAAGATCCTCAGATGAAAGCTGCTAATGAAACTCTGTCCTTAAGAAGCTGCTGCTAAGAAATGTGCAGTTGCTGGAAGCAGCTCTAAAGAGGTTCTAATGAGGTCCCCACACACATCCCTCACTTCTCACTGGGTATAATAATCCATTTGGACTGGAAAAAGAGAATGGTAACAGGTACTTCTTCTTTCATGATTACAAGCAAAAAGGGTGAAAATATACTGCTCGTCCTGTTGCTGCAACTTGTGACACTGAATAGGTGACAATTGCATTTCTATGTGAAAGAAGGCATTAAAAGTTTAGAAAGATTAGAAAAGAAGCTGATTTAGAGTGTAACATTATGCTCTGACCTACTACATATAATGAGTAATGTGTTCTAAAATTAGAGAGCATGTCCAGGCAGGATGTGGAAAGGTTATGTCTGAATGATGCGGCATTATTAATTACTGAATATTCGAGGCAGATTCCAATAGAAAGACACTTCCTGTATCTTTTAAGCTCTTTGTCTCCCACTTCCTACAAATATACAGTTATAGAGAAAAATATTTTCTACCACTTTATTGAAGAGTCATGGGTCTTTACTTAACTAGTGACTTAAAAAAAAAATAGCTAAAACTAGCTGCTGTCATTAAAAGTTTGGGTTTTGCAAGTTTAAAAATCCAAGTTGAATACTGTAGATACCCCTTTTACATGCAGTACTCCTCATTTAGCAAGCAGAGACCTTACGTGTGCCCTACAGATCAATTTGGCCTCAAGCAGGCTGTGCTCAGGAGTTATCAGTGTAATCATGTCTAATTATTTTACAAGTGCCTAAAAAACCAAAGAATATCCAGGTTAAATCATATCAAAGAGAACGACCTTGACCAGAACTTCAGAACTACACTTCCCACTGGAAAGCCTTTGATACACAGGCTGAAGGAGACTCCAGTTCACTCTTTTCACTTTTTTTCCTTTTTTCTGAATTGTCTTAGCTGAGCCAGGCAGCAGAGAAGCCATTCCTCACTTTTATTACCAAACAAGAACTTAAAAAATGTTAAGCTTGGAAAACAAATGCAAAAGTTGCAGCAGCTTCTCAGAAGTATTTGTTGAACACTAACCAGTGCCTAACATCACAACACATTAAACTCTATCTCTCCTCCCTATTTCCTCTTATACCAGATACTTGCAAGAGCAGAACTTTGGAAATTTTGTAAACTCTCTCTTTTCACTTGGAAATCAAACCCCAAAACTTGCTGTCAAACCAACTCATTAGTATAAAAAGACTCTCCACAGCTAAAAGCTGTGTGATATATTTAGCACATCATGAGGGCACAGTGTTAATTGTTTGTAGCAGTGGAGATGATTTTGCTGTTTCATTTCCTGATCACGACTTCCACAAAAAAGTTCACAATGGCTATTGCATTATGTAAAACTGTGTTTAATAAAGCCTTTTTTCATTTTTTTCCCCTAATGTACATTGGACATACTTGATGTGAAATCTGCAAACTAGTGTCACATCCCTAGCTTGTTTCCATGTAATTAATTCAAATATCAAATATAATTAGAAGTAAAAGAATATTATTTCTCCTGGTTGAGGTAGGTCAGCTGTGTCCCAGCTGAGCCATCTTAACTCTTCTGAGTTGCAAATAATATTTGAGGATCCTTGCATGAGAAGTGTTACAACCTATAAGGATTTTTTCCCCATACTGGATCATACAGAGTTTAGTTATTATTTCTGTAATCTACCACATTATTAATTATTATTAAGGCAGTATTGGAAGCCATCAATGAGACAGTTGAGGGAAAATATGCCAGTGTTTCATGATCCTTCAGGTGACATGGAAGACTGGATTCTCTGATAATTAACTGTGTGGTTTTGTTTGAGAAGAGAGTTGAATGGAAACAGTACCCCAAAAAAACGCCTATAGGAAAAAAAGCAGCTGAGAAGGAAACACCATAAAGCAGCAACTTACATCTGCCAGTCAAAGGCACCACTAAGAATTCAGCATCTAAACAGGCAAGAGCTTCAGAACCTTCCTTCCTCTTCAAATCCCAACAAGTAAGAGACTGAACTTATTTTGTACGTTTCAAAAATGAACATAGAAGTGTGCAATGCAGACAAGTGCCTACGAGCCTTGGAAAGCACAGAGGATAAATTACAGCAATATGATGACTTTTTTATTTAGTAATATAATTTGGTACATAGTAGTATCTGAGTTAGGCTTAGATTTTCTTTCTTCCTCTAAACTGAGGGTAGAGTGAATGTGTTGCCATGGAGCATCACTCACTACCAGAAGCACTGGAAAACATATTAACAACTAATATATGTACTTTGTCAGATACAGTGTGAACAGACATAAAACACAATAAAAGAATCCTATCAACAGTTCATGATCTGAGCTTCCAAGGCATGAACCCACGTTGTTTCCAGACGGGGACTTTTTTTGCACTATAAATATTCCAGAGTACAAAGCAGCAAGGATTTGGTACTGCTGGGAACACTCAGAGCCAAGGGTTTGCACAAGATGAGTCACTGTCATAAAAAACTCCCCATGCAAATTTCAGACAAAATAGAGTGAGGAGCTGAACTGAAAGCCCAGGAAGGTAAAACCACATGTGCAGCATGGGCACATCCTGGTGGAGACTCACCTGCCCCACTCAGCAATAAGTGTTTCACAGGGTACTGCTGCCTTTGAGGACAAGCACTTCACCTTCCAACCTGAGCAGCAAACTGCAGCAGAGGAGTGCACCCCACTCTCCCCAGGGTGAGGAGCCTCTGCCAGCCAGGGAGTGAAAAACCTGAGCACCCCCATTCCAAACAGAAGAGAGCTGGGAACAGGGAATTGCTGAGAGCTGGAAAAAGGAGTCTCAGGCAGCAACTGTCCTTGCCTCAGACCGAGCTCCAGCACTGCCATCAGTTGGTTTGATACAGGGCAACGCTGATATTCATTTTTTATTAAGGCAAAGCACACTTACAAACAATTACAATCAATATAGGGCAAAGAGTGACAGCTATCCTGTCCCCAAACATTAAAGCAAAACCCAAAATCTTTGACTGCAAAAGGAACTGCGAGGCCCATTTTTAAAATATGGGTATTAGTGTTGGGTGTTTTTCACTAGTGAGGTGATCACTAACTGCCTTCAAATCATATTTAGCCAGCTAAACATCAAAACACAGTGTGACAATTCCACAAGTGCTGTGTCCCTCAACGTCCAAACACTGGTTAATTGTCACATCTGACAACCCTGAGATGAAACTACTGGTTTCACACAATCACAACTGCATCTTTGGATTGCTTTAGAAACAGAGAACAAAAAATCCACCCAAAACCACAAAAATCCCAGAGTGAACAAAACAAAACAAAACAAAACAAAACAAAACAAAACCCCCAACCCAACCAATCAGAAATCCAAACTCACAAAACAAACAAACACACACCCCAAACAGCTCCAGAAAGAAACTGCTCAGACAGAAAAGAAAGACTGATGGTAATCCTAAAAATTCTGTGATAAGGGAGTGCCATAAAGTAGGAATTGCTGTTTTCATTCTGGAGTGCAAACAAACACTGAATATTGGGGGTTTAGACCCATGGCCACATAACTGTCCAGTTGTGCACTTGCAGGCTGTTACAAAACCCCAGGTGAAATAAAACAAGTGCAGGTTCATGGATCCTTCAAAATCCACTGAAGATTCTTCATGCTGTGCCACAAAATGTAAGGTTGAAAGAACATGAGATCCATAGAAAAGGAAATTTATTAGTATTAAACATTGAGAACCTTAATTTTCATATCTTTATTTAAAGAATGTTATAAAATGGTGATAGAAAACCTGAAGTCCATAAAACTGGATTCAGAACTATAAATCTCCTAGCAATGATCTACAGATAATTGAAAAAAATCTCATCAGTTTCAGCAAACTGTAAATCAGGCTTGTGTATATTTGTGGATAATAAACTCCTTTATATGTATTTCCTTAGATATGCATCTTTTTTATCTGTATTTTTATACATTCAGAAGATGAAAGAGGTGGGAAATGCTACTTTCTGGATTTTTTTCCCATTCATTTTCTCTCTCTCTTGCTAATCAGTTCCAAGTGATCTGACTGTGAAAATATCACCTCATTTTTCACCAATGAGATTTTATTTCTGAATACAGAATCACAGATTTGGAGTGGGTAGGGAAAACTAACTGAATCACCAGTTCTGAATGCAAAAGAAACCTCAAGACATGCCAGGTAAAAATACAGAGCCCAGCCTTAACAGGAATGGAGAATTCTTTTGCCTTTCACAAATTCTTTCATTAATTAAAGACTCAACCTAATAGGTGACACAACTCTAGAGATTTTTTTTCCCCCCAGATGTACTGCCTGTTTTATATTCAGAGAAGATAGAAAATAGTATTTTTGCTTATGAGTTTGCAAAGCTCCTGGCATAATGGGAATATAAAAGCAAAATGTGTGCTCTTCCCCTGAGCACTGGGCTTTGCATGGTGTGTTTTACATATTAAGCAATACTGATAAAGTGATATTTTTAATCTCCCCACAAAACACAGGCTGGTGTTCCCAGTTGCCCTATGAGCAGCTTTTCTCTGAGCAGTTCCAGTAGCATTATTGGAATTCTGCATGCATAGGTGGCTATAATTCAGATCAGCTGATTAGAGTCTGTTTTTCTAAGTGCTGGTATGAAATCCTCCCAATAAAAATAAAAAAGTCCTACATTGAAAGCCTGAAAGATTAGGCACAACTAGCCAATAAAACTCTAATTGAGCAAGAATTTAGAGAGAAAGATAAAAGATACCATGAAAATCAGTTTGCATCTTGTTTTTAATGTAGAAATTCAGTTCTACTTTGATTAGGCATTCAAACAGCTCTGATGGCTTTCTGACATTTCTAAACTAACTGGAAAAATAGAAGAGATGGGAGCCATAAGTTTGTATTTTAAAGCATAACTTCCTAAAATCCACCTCATGCAGTTATTTTTTTTGTTTGTTATTTTAGCTTGGGTTTTTGTTTGTTTTTTTCCTGTAAGAAATATTTTATGAATAGAATTGATTTCTTTAGAAATATGCCACTAATGGCATTTTAATTACATTTATAATGTAGAATAAGGCTAATTAAAGATGGCAAAAAATTGATTTTTACCAGTGCTATCTTTATACAGCAATAGATAGCTGCAACTTCACTAATATGTAATTTTAATTTACTACTGTCCATTTTATCAAGCACAGTTGATTAACAGGAAAAGTGAATGGATTTCCAAATTTAGGTCTCAGTTACCAGTTGGCAATGATTTTGTGAGATGTGATTTCCATTGCAGTTTCTGCTGTGTACAATAAACCTGTTATCACTGAGAAGGTAAACTGCATGCAGGCTCACAATTTGGAAGGCACTTAAATCTTTGCCCCTAAATCTTTGCATTTTGCCAAATTTATTTTGTAACTTTATTAGAATCAGGCAGTGTTATTGTGCCTGTGTCACTGCACCCAACACAACCAAATCCATGGTGAAAATGCTGAACACAGCATTTCCAAACAATGCTTTCTTTGCAAATAGTTGCTATGAACCCGATCTAGTCTAGTTTAGAAAAAGGGAAGACTTTTCAGGAGCCCACTCAAAACTGGAGGAGCGTGGAAATTAGATACCAGCAGGAAAATCAAGTGGTTTCTGGATTTGCTCTGTGGACAATAAGATGAAGCAGCACATCTGTTACATTAAAAACAAAGTAAGGCAAAGTTCCAGCTCATCAGCACACACAGCAGCCTTGCTGTAATAGGGGGTGAGGCTGTTATTGATGAAGCAATTTATTTCTAAGGGCATATGTGAGTTTGCATTTCATAGATAGCAAGGTTTAATAACAACTGTATCTTCCCACAGGTAATTGAACATTATTCTGTCATTTTTATCAACAGGGGTGTAATGTTGTCATGTTCCAGTTCCAAGGAATATAACATTAACTTATTATTACCAAATAGTCTACATCAAGTTAATTAGACCTAATAGCAGAGTTAAGTGATAGCACTTAGTATTTATGGCATCATGCACTTATACTCGAATTCTGCAGGCTCTTAATTTGCCTGTAAATGCTTTGTTTGGGATACTCTGGGATTTTCTACTTAACTGCTAAGAGGTGAATCACAGTTTCCTCAGGCCTCAGTGAGTTTAGTCAGTTTTAAGGAAGCTTTTTGCCCTCCCTCATATGGTCTGCTGTTGTTAAAGGACAGGGTAAATGCTGTCCTTGCTGTAAAATGCTGCAAAATGACAGCATTTGCCATTTCAGAGCTCTTTAACCCCTCTGCAGTACACTGTGAATCCATCACTTTCCAAGGAATCATGTGAGGCTCTCCAGCCAGTCATTCCCAGCAGCACAACTAAAATACTAATTTCATGTAGGAAATCAGGCTTTTCTGCATAGGACACAGAGGACACAGAATGAAAGCAGCAAATTTTCCTTTAGCATTTGTCACCTCTAGGGGTGTAAGCCAAGCTGTGGCTGGACATGGTTTAGGAAAGTTGTCCCCAGAAACCCAGGCAGAATTCAGAAGAAATGTAATGAAAGAAATGTAGATAACCAAGTCTGGTACTGCCTGTTCTCATTAGCTACACAGAATGATTATTTTTAAAAATGGGAAGAAAAAAAAGCCCAACACAGTAAGAGGACACAGAATTGGAGAATGGTTGAGGTTGGAAGAATCTCCTGCTCAAGCTGGGTCACCTGGAGCACGTTTCATGTTGAACCTTATGTGCTTTACAGATGATAAAGCATCAATCCTGCAAGCCTCTACACTTGTAAGCCTGCTGAAGACTTTAGGATCTTTGCAGCAGATTTCACCTAAGCTCATCTCACCCAAGTGTTTTCTGAATGAGATAATTTTGTAACTCAGGCCAGCACTAGAAGTAATTCTGAGAACAACATGCTAAAAGCAAACCCATAAATTGCTTTACCAGGATGAGAAAGAACTAGTTAATTACACAGCTCCCAAATGTCATCCTTCTGGTATTTTAGCTTGTTCTGGAAGAATGTTGTTTTTTCTAACTGAGTGGAGATGAAGGGTCAGGCTTTGCTATGCTCCATATACTCATCAAATAATAAAATGTTAAAGTGTAAACAAATCTCTGATCATCACTGTGCACCTGGATGCTACAGAAGATGTGTCTAAAGCATTACTGGTTGCTGGGAGGGTGGAGCAAACCCCCCCTAAAATCAGGAGCTCTGGGGACCTGAAATTCATCATTACAGCCTTTTGCCCCTAACTGCAGCCAAGGACTGCCCTAAGGACAGTGCTGTGCAGTTCGGCCTAAAACTCACACACTGTGGATGTCAAAACCTCGGAGAAGCAGTGGCCAAAGGCTCAGGGGTTGTAGAAAAACTCCTCTTAACATCTCTCTTCCAAATTGTGAAATAGTTTCCTGCAAACTATGGAGATGTGAACCGGATTTTCTGTTCTAAGAGGACAGCAACATTTTGCATTTATTATGTAGCCATAGGGTTATGAAAAACAAGTGTCTTCATTTACATTTGCTGCAGTGCATAGTCTCACAGGTGTGGGTAAGGAAAAATCCTTAGGATAATGAGACCATTCAAAACTTCAGACCATTGCAGAAATCCTCTATTTCCAGGGGTAGGTTCTTACTACATGTTGTTTCAGAAATCCTCATCTGCATATCCATGAAATACCCAAACCAGAGCCATATACAACAATCAAGCAATATAATAACAAAACTAAAGTCTCAATAAATAATCAGATGTATTTAGAACATGCACTTCAATTTTCTTGTCATGTGGTCTTCAAAAACTGTCACAGTTTTTACAGACAAGACACCTTTGTGGAGCAACAGCCAATCTTCATTGTTCACAGCTCATATTTATATGGTTTTCTAAAAGCATTATGTTTAATTTAAACTGGTTAGTAACTGGTTGCTACCCAGTTCATTGGTCAGTAGCTGCTAGTGTACGTGCTCACCAAAAACTTTCTTCCCTGAAGATGTTTACATTCTTTTCTCTCGGGTACAGGATGATTCTCACGGGTGCAGATTCCTTTTCTCCTTTAGCCATACTAGCCCAAGTAGCAGGGCTGAGCCATGATTTACAAGGGTAACAAGGCTCTTATTTTATAAGGCTTTGCCTATATGCAACAAAAAACTGCAATGATAAGAACAGAATCAGAACAAAATCTGAAATGCCAGATTAATTTAACCTGGAAAAGTGAGGATTTCTGCATTTGAAGTCTGATGCAGTCTCCCAGTTATAGCTAAGTGACATCTACTTTCACAGAATTAAAAGTTACCTCAGAGGGATGTGTCTATGGAAATTTCTGACACAAGGTGCTCTTTTAGGGCAGCAAAAATTTCTAAAACCTGTAAAGTAACAGGGAACTGAGTAACCCTCTATTTAAACACTTAGATTAAAACTCAAAAATAAACCTTATAATACAAATGGTTAGGAAATTTGTTTTTGAAATAAGTGAGGATTTAATGTTTAAAAAATACATTATGTTTATGTCAAAATACTTTTGGCATGGCTCTCTGAACTTCAACAGTGATGCACATACATCAAAACAGAAATCCACATCCTTAACAGCTTGCCACTCACCCACTTGGTGCTGCAGATGGTACCAGAATGTTTTCCTAAATAACTAAGTTTCTCCAAGAGAGAAGAGATGAAACAGCCTTTCTTCACCAGGAATCAACCTAAGTTTAGCTTTCAATTGTGACCTTTTGTATTTTCAACAACTGAGGAATAGGGAAAAATTGTGTTTCATGTCTGTGCTTTTTCATCTCCATTTTCCTTTTGAAGTATAAAGACAATTTCCAGTCAGTGTAGTATGCTAATGGCTCATTACATCTCCGGGCTAGGAAATGCTGCAGCTCCAGCTGCACAGCATTAAATGGGTCTGCTGGTTCCCAAATTAATGGAAAGGTTTTGATGTGGAATCCTGTAATGTTGACTTTGTTCACCAAGTGAAAGCTGTGTTGTTGTCTCTAGTGTGATACTCAGACTATCACAGAAACACTGGAACATTTAGGTCAGAAAAAGAACTTTAAGATTATTGAGGCCAATCATTATCCCAGCACTGCCCTGTTCACACCAAACCATGTCCCCGAGTGCCACAGCTGCACCTCTCTCCAGCTCCTCCAGGAGTGACTCCAGCCCTTCCCTGGGCAGCCTGCTCCAGTTCCTGAGAACCCTTTTGGTGTAGAAATCTGGGAGAGGAGACCAGCCCATGGGGGTGCAGGACCTGGCACTTGGCTTTGTTGAACTTGGCAGAGCTGACCCTGGCCCATCCTTCCAGCCTGTGCTGTACAAAGCAGCCCCTCGGTGTAAAACAGCTTTTGAGAGCTGCTCAAACACTCTTGGAGAGCATTTTATAACTCCAAAGTACTCAGAAGCATTAGCAGAATTCACTACATGAGCCAACCAAATGGGAATGAGGGGATTGTGCTGTGATATCTGCCAATATTTGCCAAAATAAGTAAATCCCTTCAACGTTTCCTTTTCCATCTGGAGGAGTGAGAAAACTGACCAGCTTCAGGAGTTTGTCAGCTGACACCCAAACACAGGTAACAAAACACAGGATGGCACTAAAACTTGTTTTGTATAAGGAAACTGGGACTGGAAATATCCTTTTACATTATTTTTGAATGTAAAAAGATTCTGCTCACTGCTTATAATTCATAGGGAAAACATTGCAATCATGCAGGGACTCTTTGATGGACTGTGTGAAATGAATAGGTGTTAGCTATTGATTTATGATGGAAAACAGACAGTTCTCCCTACTAAATATCACAGCCTGGTTACCACTTGTCCTGTTCTGAATTTTAATAGAATTGGCATGGGTTTAAAGAGCTTTAAACTCGAAATAATAAAAAAAAAAAAAAAAAAAAATATATGTATGTATGTATAACCATGCGCAATAGTTTGATTTATAAGATTTGAAAATGCAACAGAAATTGTAAAATAAGAACTCCTAGCTTCTATTTCCAGTAGTGGAACAAAATTTACTGTACAGCATTCACCAGAAAAAAAATCTGTTAACATTTGTGACTGCTAACCATTAGCCTTAAGTTGTAGAAAAAGAATGATTCTGTAATGAAAGCAAACATCAACAAAAAAAAAGTGATCTACTTGGCTTCCTGCCTAGTCACAATGGTCCAACAAAAGCAGAAATGCTATGAAACAAATGAATCTCTGATTTAATGATTCTTAGATACTATATCTTCCATCTCTGTAGAAGAAATGAAAAACAAATAGTGTTATTACAGCAATGATATTACCAAGCACTACAGTAGAACAGCTCCTACTCCATCAGGCATTAAGGACAAACAGCACCACAGGAATCCAAACTTGATCCTAACTTTGGGCATAGTTTAATCACCTGCTCATCTCTGATGAGAATTGCTTCAGCATGGCCACTCTTGCACGGCAGGAGAGGAGGCCAAGTAACAACCAAGACAAAAAGCACAAGTAGGATAAGCTGTGCAATGAATACAACCTGGATAGTCAGTGGAGAAAATTATAAAATGATAACAAGGTAGTCTGCCAGTCCAGAAGGCTCAGAGAAGGCTCTTTCATACAAGAAATGTATGAAAATGTCTGCCTTCTGGCAGAACAGTCACTCATAGCTGAATTTGAAGTCCTCAAAATATCTAAACACCTTCTATTTAATACTAGAATCTAGGTGAAGGTGTCTAAAAATCCATCAAATTATTTTCTCTCAACAAGCATCAAAAATTTCCCTTCGAGGCTTGACAAGATATGCACTATGCTGATATAGATGAGCATCTTCAAGGAAAATCTGCATACAAAAGAAAATTTAGGCAAATTTAAGCCATTTGGGTTTTTTAATAGCTAAATTAGTCCCAGATATTTTAAAGGTATTAGGAATCTTTCCAAATTAGAGGGGACAATAGTATTTTGACATAAATAGCCCTAAAATGTATGCTTCCTCAAAATGTTTTAGAGGAAAGACAAATTGCTTATGTCTTTAATTGCATGAATTGTGTGGGGAAATCATTAAAGTATATTCAGGTAATTATCTGGAGTGTGGATGAGAAGACATTTAAATGTCAGCAACGTCATTAATTTCCTAATGGAAGATTGAGAGCTGGCAGAGCAGAGGGTACCAAAGCAAGAATGGTTGCCATTAGGGACTGATGGAATTTTGGGGTGGTTCTGGTTCTGTCAAGTTGTGTAAAACTGGTTGGTTTTGAGGTGCATGCAGAAACACAGCAATGTGTGTGTACAAATTAACAACATCCTCAAATCATGCCAGTCAGGCCCACTGCAGAAAATGATTCATGATATTGTGATTTTTGACTCTGCTGCCTGAACTCTGTAGTTTATGGGTAGGACACAAAGATTTATCACGACAATACAAGAGCCTCATGTGCTTTTAGCAGGACTTCAATCCAAAATCTGCTTTAGAAAATAAGAATGCTCAGTTTGTGCAAACCCTAAAAGGAAAGCATGGGGTGCACTGCATGACATTAAAAGGATGAGCCAAAAATTTATAACACAGTTAAGCAGAAATATGCTTCAGCAATGGAAAGGTTAGGGTCAACTTGGAAGATTATAAATGACAAAATAAATCAGTAACTTTAGAGATGAATAACTCAGACATAAAATTCCTATCAGTAGTCCAAACTTTCCATCTTTCCTGAGCCCCCCTTTCTCCATGTAAGGGGTCAGTCTGCTATACAAAGTGTCAGAAAAACAGTGACATGCACTTGTTCATATTTTTTCTTTCTCAAGATGGGTATTTTGGTCATTATTTTCAGTGGACATTGGATTCCAGTTGCAGGTACATTCTATGGAGATCAGTCTTAAAGGATACAGAAGTCAGAGTCATCCTTCCTACAAGAAAATATTCCCTCCCCAATGCAATGGGGCAGCTTAAAATGATCAAGGGACATTTAACTGCTCCCTCTTGCTAGAGCAGAAACAGCAAGATTGGCAACCATAATTCTGTGGCACAAATTGCAGTGCCATATTCTGACATCCAAAATTTAGTTTATGCTCTCTCATAGAAGCACTTATATACCAATTGGTTACTATAAATTTGATTAATACATTTTATACAGATTATTAGTTCTACTTGTTTTAAAAGCATTTAAGTTTTTGTGCTTTAATTTAATAAAGTATGGAAAGGATGTGTCTTGTTGGATTTCTTGAAGGAAAGACACTGCATACCCACCTAGACAAGAGACAAGAAGTGTTTTTGGGGAAATAATATTGCAGATGCAGTAAACACAAAATCAGTTCGATTTTGATCAACATCCTGAACAGTTTTCCAAGAAGCATTAAGACAAATCAGTAATCTACCCACAATGACAATACCCTAAGTATTTTATCCACTCTATCTACAAGAATAAACAAAAAGAATGACAAGCAAAAATGAAGTGAAAAAAAATTGTAGATCTAGTTCTACTGAAAACAAGAGCATAGTCCTTGAGATTTTTAGTAAAAATCAGACCCCAGAAAGGTGTTGTTCAGTTTTTTTTGCTTGTTTTTTCTTGAAAAGATAATTAAAAAGTCTAATTCAATATCATTTATTTGTCCCTGTTATTCCATTCCTGCATAATTAGAACAGAGTTTTCATCCCTTGTCAGGCAAAATATTGTGTGGAAAGCTAATGATGCCACCCCCAAAACATCATTAGGTTGCTTGATGGAGAACATGATTTATGTATGTTATGGAAGCATTTACTTCAGGGATCTTTTTCAAGTCAGCAAGAGCCAAATTTTTTCTCTGATAAACAGAAATGTAATGACAGGCTATTACTTTTGGGTGGCTGATGTTTGATTTCCTGGAGTTACAGAGTCTGCTTTTTGTTCTAATAGCATTATATATTTCTATGGTGGAAATTATTAATGACTGTGCAGACTTTGGCCAGCACTGCACTGGCAAACACTGTTCAGTTGTACTCTTACACATAGGTAAGTCTTAGAGTAAGTCAAATTCAACCTACATTTTCAGAAAGTAGCAAAGAAAACTTTTCTCCAATTCCTGCATATTCATAGGCTTTATACCTGGGTAGAAAAAAATGTTTTACTTTTCATATCTGTTCAAAAATTAGGTTCAGTTACTTCTTTAGTCATAAAGAAGTGCAGCCAGAGAAGTATTCAGTTTCTGAGATAAGATGAAGGCAGAACAGTCCCTTCACTCACAAATACTATTGCAGAACTGAAGGAGATTTAACAGGGTGAAGCTGCTCTTAAGTACCAAAAGAAAGAGAAAACACCACGATCAAAAGGTTTGGAGGTTTTTTCCCCCTTCTTCCCTGCCCCATTCTCCCCTCCCCACCAGCAGCAGCATAATTTGCTCCACTAAAGCCTTAAATCTAAGGGAAGTACGAATTCAGGCATCTAACTTTTCCAACGACCCTACAAGTGAAATACTTGAACTGATAATCACAGAAAAAAACCCAAACCACTTGCAGATAAAACAGCTCGGGCCCTGCACATAAACTAAGCTTGGATTAAAAGGTGAGTCAGCTCTAAGGTGCAGTTTACAAATTCATACAATCCATGAGATGGCAGCATCTTCATTTTGACTCAGGGTAATCAAAGAGTTAAAAGTTTGCTTGTTAACAGAAAAGAAATGAAAATTTTAGGCTCCAAAGATGCAGAGAACATACACAGAGTCCTTAGCAACTGTGAGCTGAGTACAGTTTAAAGACTCTTGCTCCTTATCTCCCTGCTATGGAAGTTCTGATATATGGAAGAGAAGATATGCAAAGTTTTAATGTGCTATTTTCTCCTACTAGATTATGTAAGCAGTGCTAGAACTTCACCACAGAAGCTATGAACCACTCTTCCCTTTTTTTCTGACCCTGGAGGTTTCTCCCTTTCCCTTGTCAGGCCACCACACATTTGCCAGTCTGGGTGATGTAAGGGGTTTCCAGCACAGAAAGTGTCACTGTCAGCATTTGAGGCTACGTTGGTATGACAAGCAGAGGAATAATAACCACAGTAAAACATCTAAAATATGTAAAGCTCAGCAAAAAGGCTGAAGTGTTTAAAGCTGTCTTGTAGATTCCTCCTATCCTTTTCATCTCCTGACCATAATGTATCAAAATTCTTTGGCTTGCTTAAAATTCTCAGTGAAATGTGACTTTACAGATAATAAGAGCAACTGAATGCCTGCAGAAGACATCTTCAGAATTGGTTTTGAAAAAAAAAAAATTAGAAATATTTAAACAGTACTGGGTATAAACACTTCCTTTACAAACCAGCACTGAACCTATAGAACCAAATTCAGTTATATTTGCATTTGTTCATTTCACACCTTCATCAAACTGATGTTAATAGAAGTAACCTCAGGATATGAAGGAAATGAAATTGCTGAAAGTATCCAAAAGCATTTTTCTAACTTCAAGCTACTTGGGAAATAAGGTGCAACTCTGCATACTTTTAATGTGAAGTAATTATTGTAATTTACTTTCTGGATTGTTATAGGTACACGTAGCCAAATGCTTCTAATCCCTTGGGTCCAATTACCTCATGATAATCATGCCAGTTGGTGCCATATTTATTTAGTTTTATTAAAAATACAATGCTCAAAGTCAAAATTGACACTTTGTGAATCTAGAGAATCTTCTAAACTTTTTTTCCTTGTGGTGACTATGTGGGATGTGAAGTCCTTAATAAACAGCCTGTGAGCTGTGAATTTCTTTCCAGAGGTCAAAAACTCCGAGTAGTTTGACTTTTCAGATAAAAACCCAAACTGATTAGTTCAAAAGAAAAATCATTCCAGAGCTGGGACTGCAAGTGGTCACAAGACAGGTGACAAGTAACTTGATAGATGAGGAATCACCCTTGACCATTAGAATATTTTCTTGTTACAGGTGAAAGGATAAAGTTGGGCATGTTCAAACCTTAGTGCAAGGTGAAACTACAGAGGGATGCATGGGACTTTTCAGAGCAGTGAAACACCAGAACCTTCCTCAGCAAAGTAAGTTTGGACTTCCCTCCTGGCACTCTGAATTTCAAGCTGACTTGCCACCCCTAAATTGGCAAAGGAAGTTTTGTGAATCACAGGAAACTGGCATTGTAAACTACTTTGGTTCATAGCGAGAGGTGGCAATACATTAAAGAGAGCCATTTCCACATGGCAAGTGAAATATGTTCACTGAGAAGTGAAATAAATTTAGAGAACCAATTACACAAAGTCCCAGATGCCTAAAGAAGCAGTGGTGTAAAGAATGTTGATATGTAACCTGAATAAACAATATCATCACACACTACTGAAATTCACAGCTCCTGAGGGGATAGCTGTCTGAAAGCTTCATGAACAATTACAAAAATCTGCTTACATATGCATTCCCCAACAAATATTACACTGTAGTGACTTTTTATTTTGAATTTCAAAGGCTTTTGTAGTGTGCCACATTACTGAGTATATGGCAGATGCATTTCTTTGGAGGGTAGATGGTTAGGTGTCTGGATTACCAAAAGTGGAATACAGAGATTTGAGCCTGGAAATCTCATCTGTAACAAATACTTTGAAACTCTTCAAAACAAAAACCCCAACATCCTCAGTCTACATGTTATGATGTTATAATATTATCACATTTTAGCCACTGAAACTAAGAAGGGTTTTTGCTTTAGAAGTTACTGAGTTTTCCATAACTTGATCTTTCATGTGATAATTTGCTTTGTAAACTTCAGGTATCGTACCACTCACACTGTGTAAAATGTGAGATGTGGTACCTGTATGCAAAATAAATCAAAATACTTGCCCTTTTGTTCTTTTTAATTTTTTTTTTTTTTTGCTTTACCTGTATTTATAGCACATGACCAGTTAAGACCCTTGAAGGGTACAGTAGAATAACAAAGAATTCTACCAAATAGTCACAGATTGAGTGTGCATGCCTGGATCTGGTTCATCACCAGATCAATACATCAAAATTTCTATTGAAACTGAAAATTAAGCATTATTATTGGATACTCCCATGCTAAAACATTATGCAGAACACATTGGTTGTTCAACAACCAGCTGAGAGACAATCCTGGAGTTAAAATAGGCCAAATATTGAACCTAAGTTCAGTCACTTTGGGTAAAGCTAGAGTTTATTTTCATGGAAGGATGGAAAGAAAATCTTGGCTTTTGAGAGGCCTTGAACTTTTCTGCTTTCTACTGATACATAAAAAGAATAAATAGAAATTAAAAAAACCTGCCCACCACATTTCAGTCAGCTTTGAAGCAAACCCTGAGTCTTTTTAGTCAAGCACCTCAGAAGCTCTCCCACGTGCCCAGAGCATTTTATTTACTGAGACCTATGGCAATAGAGAACACATGCCAAAGGTTTATAGTTTGGAGCTTAGAAAAACAGAGCTGAGCAGCATTCAAAATCATTTTCTCATTAAAAAATTAGCCTAGATCACAATGCTGTGAAGAAAATAAAATCTTTTCTAACAGAAAACAGTTATATATTCATTCATCTGATGAAGTACAGCATGGTTACTCTCTGGATGAGAGGACAAAAGGCTAACAGCCATTTGCTCTTTTCCTCTGATGTGATCTTACTAGTTTGAACATCTTCTGAAATTATTTCTCTATGGCTACTTTGAAAAGTTACACCCACTGAAAGAAATTAATAATAAATCATAAGAAATATTGAATCCTGTTAAAAACAAATAGCTTTTCCCCAAAGGGTAACATATAAGATCTCAGGTTTACTTTGAACATTTTTTGAAAAATCTAAAAATATTGGGTAAGAGAGGATGTAATGGAAGGGGAAGCAACAAAGTGAATGTGCTATTCCTTTTACTTTTTATCCTTCTCCAGAATTCATCAGAAGCAATTTTCAACAGTTCAGTCTCCTGCTGTTCTGACTTGCTATAAGAAAAGTCAAGAGAAAGATGGCATTTATATATTCCAAAGGTTTATTTATATATTTATATAAATATAAAAATATATCTATATAAAATATATAATATAAAATTATATAATAATATATAATATATATTATAATATATAATAAATATATAACAATATAATATAAATAATAAAATTCAATATAAAGTAACATATAATATAGATATATTTATTTTTATATTTTATATATTTGTATATTTATATATTCCAAAGCTAAGCTGATCCTTTCCATGGGCAATCCGTGCCCCCCTTTCCTTGTGCTGGCACTGGGTGAGAGCTGCAGAGGAAATTCTGTCCTGTCAGAAGATGTGGAGCCATGCTGAGCACTGTGACCTGTGCCAGGCCAGAACAGATGGGTCAGGCTTTCCCAGGGGGGAGGAGCTGCAAAATATCTCACGGGTGATCCTCCTGCTTTTGGAGTCCAAAAAGCATGGCAAAGGCAGCCAGTTATAAACCTGCATCAACCTAAACTCTTTCAAATGCTCCAGGATTGCCTTTCCCCTTCCTTTCCTCATCCCATCTTTAGAGAAGACTTGTCCCAAGAAGCAGAGTTCCCCATGGACTTAAACAAAAAAAACTTGGCCCATGAGCAGAACAATCACTTGTGGCAGCACTGCCACCTGACAATTTGGGATCAGAAGGGAACACCTTTACATCACCATGAAGAAGCTGCCAGAATCAAACATAAAAGACGCTTTATTTTTTTATTTCTAGAAAGCTACCAAGATGAAATTTCACTCTGGGGAGGCAGCTGCAGTGACAGGTATCTTAAACTTCTTGAAGAGTTGAAAATAAAGGTGATGAAATCTAAAATCAGGAACCTTCCCTTCATAGCTGCTCTTTAAAAAAAAATTGTTTTGTTCAGTTCACAACAGCTGAAAAATTCATTCTTCTACATGGCTGTAATGCTCATCAGCACGTAGGTATTTTTAACAGAAAAAGTTATATATGGTGGTGTGCCCAGCAGAAAAGCTATAAATTTGTTTACTTCTGACTGTCAAGATTTTAATTTATATCAGCTGTATCTAAATCCAAATAGCTGAATTTAAATCTAAACAAGTTTGTCTCCAGCAAGACATACTGAAAATCCAGACAAAATATCTATAATTAGAAAAAAAATTCTCATTTTATTACAGATCGACATTTGTGTAAGAAATATAACTGTTCATTCATGTACTTTTTTATCATTTGGATTACTCAACATGAACTATCAAACAAGAACGAGCTGGAGTTTTTGGGGCATCAGAAGAGATCTTTGTTCCCATAATTAATGTCTTTTGATAATTTATTGCTATTCAGTGATCAATCACCATGTGCACTATTGAGGATACTTTCATTACATGTCACTGACAGAAAGACTAATTTCCGGAATTTGAAAGAAATTTTTAAGAAGTCTTTTGATATGAATAGAACTTTTTAAAAAGTGAACAAAATAAAATAAGATACATTTAGGAAAGAGTATAATATTCACAGCAAGAAGAACAGAAAATGAGATTTGGCCAACTTGCACACTAATATAGTATTTGTCTCAAATTTAAAAGGCTAAGTATTAGAAGACCCTGCTTGAAGAAGGGTCAGATGGGTGATTTCCTCAGAGCAGGGAGTTCACTTCTCTTTATTTGTATTTTTGGTGACACACACTTCTAATAGTGTAAAAATGTGACACCTTTTCCCCATTATCTTAATTCAAGCTGCCTTCCCTACCATCAGTGTGGTTTTATGCCAGATACTTTTCAGTCATTACTTCCCAAACAAAGAGCAACATGAAGAAAGTGCTCAAGAGTGTAAGAAGGATTTAGGAAGCAATTTATCCAAGGTGTCTTTTCAAGTCAAGTCAGTTATCTCAGCACGATCAATTGCCTTGATCATGTTCTCTCACTCAGCTGTGCTTTAAGCCCACCACTGTGTTCAGGTGATACAGGAGGGTTTGTGGTGAAGAGCAAGACAGAAATTGTCATTCTGAGAGCTTTCAGGCAGCTAAAAAACCCCAAAACCACCTCTACAACAACAAAAGTCAACACAATTTAGCAAATCTCTTAGATGGTAAAAAAACCCTTAGAGCTGAGGAGGAAAAAATGCAAATTTCATTGGATATATTTCTTATGTTTTCTATTGACTGCATTAACAGTGATCCAAATCCATTAACAACTGCATACATAAGTTCATAATAAACTTTGCTTTACAAAAGTCAAACAGATAAAGAAAACATCCACGTAGGGCAGAAAAGATTTCAACCCTAAAACCACAGCAGTCCTTTCTCATTCCCCTAATGGGTTTGGCTTGCTGAGACACAGAGCTTTGCTCCAGCTGTGAAACTGCATCCTGGATTGCCAGAGCTTGGCCTGAAAGGGTGCCTGAATCCAGGTGCAGATCATTAAAGACAAGTGCAGATTGCCCTCTGCTCTTTTTTTTTTTTTTTTTTTTTTTGTTTCCTGTAGCTCCCTAGAATATGTGTATGCTCCCCTTCTCCCTCTGTGTATATGGGCTTTTTTAAATTAATAATTTCCAGTGTCTGAAAAGACATATAACGAGAGCCATCATCCTTTTAATGATGACAATTTTGACAGGCAGGATATGAAACCACAGCCCTCAGTGCATCACAGAGGGAGAGGGGCAGGCACATCACTGCTGCCATCCTCTGAGCACAGACACACACCCATTAAAATCACCAGCAGCTGCACTTTGAGATTTGTGTATTACTAAGCAACACATTGTAATAAGAAAAAAAATATACTGTGCTGCAGCAAGGATTATGAAATACCTAAGAGAGCCGTAAAACACAATTAACAGGATATTGCAGATTTATAAACCTGTAATGACATAAATTTGCTGTTCATAATTTAAATTAAACTGAACAGTTGTATGTGCTCTACACTGTAAAGACAGGTGAGCTCTTTCAACACCAAAATTTTTCTGCATATGGCTTTTGTCTACAATTAACATGAGGGTGACTCAGAAGAAATCTTTTATATTTGTGTTTCATGGAACCATCTTAACTGTACAGAGGTGAACAACAAAAATTCCTAAATCAAGTTGGTGAAGAACATTGTTTATCACAAAATGTTTAGCAATAGAGCCCAGTAGTTTGACATCTCTCTTCAAACTGATGAAAGTTCTTGAAAGAAAAAATGAAAACCGAGACTTGTCCATAGCAAGACAGCACATGGCAAGGCAGGCTGTGGAGTAGGAGCACCCTGAATAATTCCACTTGTGCAGAGAGCTGCAGCACGGGAATGCACTGCTGCTGAAAACTCAAAATATTGGCTAGGGACCACTGAGGAGTATGCAGGGAATATTGAATTCACAGCTGGCCTTTCCAGTTCATAACCAAGTCTTCCCTTGATCTAGAGTTCCAAAGTTACTCTAATTACTCAGAAGGTTTCTCTCTGAATTTGTGCATCAGAACAGAAAATAAAGGCGTTACCTCACGATCTGCAGCATGGCCAAGCAAGAACACGTCACGATTTGAAAAACATAAGGAAAAGTATATTCAAAATTAAGACACTTTTTTTCGTTGCAACCAAGTATATCCATCTAGCACGAATGTATTTTCCTGCCTGTCACCGAGTCACTGTGTTTCAAGTCCAGGGCTTCCCACAAATTTGGGTAATGAGACACCTACAGTCAATTTGTGCTGACTCTAAATGGACCTGTGCCAATTCGCACAGGGGAAGAATCTCCCTTGTCACTTCTTTATTTGTTACTATCATTTCTCAGCCATATGAAGGCCATTTTAATGCTTTTGGTTTAGTAAAGTATTTTACCTGTTTTAAGGCAGGGTTTGAACATGTTAAAGATATTTAAAATGAATTATTCAAATGAAATTAACCATTTGATTAGATTCAGTTTGAAAAGTTTTTAATTTTGTTAGGATTTGAGAAGAACAGATTGCTGTCACTGAGAGAGTTTTCTATGCCTCTTGAACAATAGATAATTTAATTTATAAATGACACAAAGGGAAAGGAAATGCTAAAACCTAGCTTTAATCTTTCTTATGTGGTGCAAAAAATTACTAAAGATGACTGGTCAATAATTTTTCAGTATTTCAATTTTACAATTTTTGGAAGGATAAATATAGCTTATCCAAGTGGTTTAATATTCCAGAACCCCTTTCTTTCTTGCCAAATATTCAGAGTCTTCTGCACTTTACATTGTGAGCTTCTCCCAAAGCTGAGCAAAACCAGTGAATGTTCTTGACAGGTCCTCCATTATAATTTATAATTTTTTGTAGCTGAAGTGGTTTTTCCTCACTAAAATTGACTGTCAGATAATTCTAAATGATCAAAAAGGAAAAAGACAGGTGGCCAGATTCTGAAGCAACAGAAGATGAAAATCAAGGATCTCCAAGATACAGCCCCAGTAATCCAGAAAACAGACATTGATTCAGTTTGAAATTATGTTTTTCTTCAGAGACAGCACTAACAAAGCAAAACAATGAAACAGTCATGTGGAACTATGGCAATGGAATAACTTCAAGTCAGAATCAGCTTGGGTGGGAAAAGAACAAGAGGCACTACACCCACCAGGTAAGAAAAATAGCTTGGGAAGGAAACAAAGAAAACTCTAAATAAAGAAACAAACAGAACCCAACCAAATAACCCAACCCCCCCCCCCCCAATATCAGTTTCTGAGAAAAATAATAAATCACCTCAAATCTCTCATTCTGGAATTTCCAGGAATGCCATATGACAGGCTAGAAAGGAACTTCAGCTGCTCTAAATTGACAATGAATTATTAAAATTGCTTCACTAGAATTATGCCAGTTATGTACATATTGTAAGTGTTAAGGAACAGATTAACTAAAATGAGAAAAATATTCTAGAAAGCAATCTAGAAAAGATTTAGTCAAGTAGTCTAAATTGAGGTATTTGATCATAGAACAAAATCCAGGGTTTATTATTACCAGTATTAAAGTAAACAGATCCTTATCTGGGATCTGCCAGTTTTCAAAATGTTATTTTTTTTTTTATTCAGCTCATCTTCAAAAACATTTTGGATCCTAGGGTATAATCCTGAGAAACTTCTGTGGGAGATTTATAGATTTGGGTCAGATTAAGTAAAATATTTTGTGTGCAACTTTGGAATTACAAGGTTGGTTTCAAAACATGTCTCTTATCACTACTTCTGCTGTGACTCAAATGAAAGAAAATGCCATTTCTTGGCTACCAGAGGATGAAAACCAAAGCACAGAAACAGTGGGATTCCTATTCCCTGTGGCTGAACAAATGCAGATAAATCTCAGAAAAGGGTTCATAAGTTTTATGGAAATGTGAAACAATATCTGCATGTATAATTAAGGCAAAGGATGCACAATGTTACAATCTAAAATCTTGGGAAAATGATGAAAATCAGCCAACTGTGAAGCAGAACATAACATATAAACAAACAGGTTGCAGAGCAATTTAGAAATTCAAGAAGTGATGTAATTCTCATTATCATTCATGTATCACAAGCAACTAATAATGGTATCATGAGGCATGGCTTTTTTATTAGCATAATTTTCTTTTTGATGCTACCATTATGGCTGTCTTATGTTGACAAATGACTGCTGCCCATTCCTGCATCTGCTCCCATCTCCCTTAGACAAATTATTTTGTTTCTGTGCTACCTAAAACAAAAAATGACCCCCCCAAACAAGCCTTTTTATTTTGTTTCTGTTTAATCACTTTGTTTTCTATATTCATTTATGCCATTTTTTTTATGATTACAGGTAGTTGAATTACTCTGTTTTATGTTGAGGATCAGGAAAAATTTTGTAAGTGTAACCTTTGAGAAATATTAATTCAGCTTCTTCCTAATCACTATAGACACATATTCTACTGTGACTGTGTTTTGGTTGGGATGTACTCTGGGTGTATTCTGAATTATAATCTTTGAATGGGAAAAACCACCTGGAAACAATCTTCAGATTAAACAATTACAATAAAATATTATTGTATTGTTGTTGCTCAAAGTTCCATGCAGTTGTTAAATTAATGCAATTTATCTGCTCTACAGCAGAGCTACAAGATGCAGAAGCTGTGAAGATGGTGTTTAAAACACAGAGCTATCATTATAGGTCAGATAGATTTTCTAGGAGTCTGGACCCTAAATGAAAATTAAATGAATTTTAATACAGCAAATCCTGTCGCATCCTGAGCCAGGATTTTGCACAGTTTCCTCCAGTCTTTGAAGTGCTCCACTGGTTTTCAGTAATGCCACCTACTGAGGTATCTCCATGGAAATTAAAGGAATACAACAGTTCATTGGAAGCTTTTCAGCAGCATGTTAAAAAACCCTTAAGCCTGTAACACTGTGCTTTTTCTGAGGAAAATCTATAATTTCTGGCAACAGATCATTAAAAATATGATATAGCATAATGTTTGCATATTCTCAGTATTTATGAAAAACATTTCTACTGAATTCATTAGCTGCCTTTTTAAGGATTCACTACTTTGTTATTACCTAAAGATTTTTAGCTGAGTAGGTGAGTAAAAACTCCATTCAACTATTAATAGCAGTGGAAAAAAAAATATTAATTACATTGAAAATGTCTCTTTCTACTTTTACTTGTAAGAAGAAAACGAACTCACACAAAAAAAAAGACAAGAAAATGAAAAATTGTTTACCCTTTTTCCTCCCAAATCAATAGGTTAATCAAAAGAATCTTAAATTACATGACATTGGAATGCCCTACAGAAATGAGCCATTCTAAGATCTATACTATCTTTACCAAGGACAAGATAATCTTAGATTGGGCATGTTGTGTACAAAATGGATTAGATTTGTTTAAATAAAATGTTCTTAGGTTAAATTAATACAAAACGCATCAAAAATAGAAATTAAACTATGATTTTGCTCTACAAAAAAAAAAATTGCTTAAACATTGAAGTTAACAAACCCAAATTTGATGTAACATTCTTAAAATATTAAACAATGTCATTATACTAAATTAAAAACCAAACAAAAAAAGAAGAAAGTCTCTTAAATCTCATAAAGAAGCTCTCCCTCCAAAAACAGTATTGGAAAGACATAAAGAGTTTTGCTATTCTGTGGTAGGAAATAAGGGATTCATGAATGCTGGAAACTCCTCTGGAGCTGATATTTATGCACCTCACTGCTGCCAGACACTGTCAGGGCACAACCAAGCAGATTTTCTGGAAGTGTGCTCCTGTACAGTACAGCAAAAGAATTCCCCAAAGAATTCCAAACCACCTTGCACAGTTGAGAGTCACTGGTTATGGGCTCAGATCCAGTAGGTGTATGTGTATATGTGTCATTTTCATGGCAAAGCTCCTGGCACACCAGTGCGTTCTGCTCTGCCTTGAATTTTCCAGGCTGTTCAGGTACTCTGGGCAATGCAGAGCTGTTTTCAGCCATGGGGACACGAGTTATCCTGAGCAGGCACACTGTTTTGTGTGCTGGATTCTGCTGCTGCAGGCTCAGGCTCAGTGCAGCACACTGGGGCTCAGAGATGTCCCTGTGCAGCCCAGGACGTGCCAAGGCTGTGCCCTTCCCCAGCAGGAGTACAGCAGCCCTGCACCTCTGAAATGGCACTGGGTGCTTCTGGCAGGCACCTGCACCGTGCCCAGAGCACAGAACAGTGCTGCAGGTTAAGTGTTGAAGAGTTTCAAAGCAGTTTGGGTCTCAATGCAGACACACTCCAGAGGTGCAGGAATGGGATTAGCTGTGTACACTTCACACTCCCGGGCTAAATCAGCAGCACACAGGAGCAGCAAGTTGAAGGCCCATGCAAAGTCACACCTTGATATCCACTCACAAGGCCATTTCCTGATGTTCCAGCAGCCAAAAAAGAGATTTGCCATTATATCAGCCTGACCATGTCACTGCCCCTGGCTCTCTGCAAGGTGCTCATCACAGAAACAGCAAAGAGAACCAAGCTTGGTGCATGGAGCTTCTCACTCCTATCAGCACCTGCTACTCCAGACAGCAATAGCCATGTTCTGTAACAAAGAGGAATCTCTGGCAGAAATCTACACAGGACAGTACTGGGGAGCAATGCACTTATCAGGAACTATAGACTTTCACAGCCAGGAATTGCTTCTAATGCACAACTATTCCAAAAAATTTCCAAAATAAAACATTATTGCACCACAGAACCTGCAACTGCTGAAGGCATTTAAAATTAGTCAGCACAATCAGTGTTTATTCAGCTTTTTCATTTTGTCCCCTGCAGGTTTCTTCTGATGGTATAAAAGCAAACATATTGTTATACCAAAGGTATGAAATAATGAGCTAACCACAAATAATAATTTAGTACTATAAAACAGCAGCACAATTACTGTTGTTACTTCATGTTCAGCATAATAATATGCTACAAATCCTGAAAAGGAATGTATAGTTATTGATAATTGATTAATGGCAATTTTTTCTCATTATTTAGCTTGAATTGATACACTTTTCATAAATTTCAATACTTCAAATTACTTTCCAAGTTTTCTGGCATCAGGCACTAAGCACATTTTCCTGAGGGGATTAAAACTCTGAAAAACTTTTTAATTATTTGTGTGTGTGTATGCATCCAGGAAGAATGGCAGAGCTGGTGACTAATAGCAAAACCAGTATCTGACCATATTTATCAATATCCCCCATCAATGGCAAAACCAAAATTGAGGTTCTAGGAGATGAGCAATTGGGAAGCAATAGTCACATAGATTTAGATTGAATTTTGAAGGTTTTGCAAGGTCTAGAGATGGAAACATTTTTGTTTCAGTGTGATCTACCTTCCTCAGGTTCTAAGACTTGCACATATTGTGTCTAACTTTAACTGTCTCAGAGAAAAAAAAAATCGACTTTCAGCTTCAAAATCTCAGCTCTAATAGACTATAGATTCTGGCACATCTGTCATTCTAACAATGATAAAACTGGCTGCTCTGAGATCAGATCTCATTTTTCTAGAAACTCAGACAGCTGTTATCTTAAAAGAAAAGAAAATCGAGATCTTAGCTGCCTTTTAGCCAAAAGACACTTGTTACTTTGATGACTGCTCATCATTCCATCCTCTTCAATTTTTAAAACTAAATTATACATTTAACAAATTTTTAAAATCAAACAAACAAAACCTGTGTGAAGAGGCTGGGGGACCCAGAGCTTTCTTCCCTTGTCAGTAGCTTCATAAAGAGCTTAACAGACATTTCATATGTTCCTGCAGGGAATGGAAGGATCAAAGCATGCAGGATTTTCAAGATTATGGAAACAAAGACCCACAGCATCCCACGCCGTAGGAAGTGAAAGGGTTTAAAAACATGAGTACTTGAAAATGCTTTCTCATGTAAACCCCATGTGAAAGAAAGCTCAGAAGGAGAAAATGAATAACTGAAACATCAACAAGTAAAAAATAACTCACAGTTAAAATTTGCCTCCGAAATGAGGTAAGTTCATGGGATCTAAAAGTGAACAGGCAAAGGTCAAAATACACTGGACCTCAAAGGCTCAGCATTTGTACAAAGGGGTACATTTGTACACTTTTACCTCTTATCGTCACCTTTGCCAAAACCAGGAATTAAAAATGATATGTAATGTTGTCTAATTTTCTGCTAAAAGCCCTGCAGACCTAGAAATCACAACCAAATCACATTCCTATTCCAAAATTATCACCCCAATATCTTCCCAATAGCAACTAGCACCAGTATTTTAAATCACAATCACCTGCATCCCCATAGACACTCTATATCCAGTCAAGACACGCTCCAAAAAAGTCTGTTAGTGAATGAAAAACAAAACACCAGCACCCACAAGGAAAAGAGAGAGCTTCAGGAACAGCCCCCAGATTCTTTGTGCAAAGCACAGAGACTCTGTGCAGCTGCCCAAAGGTCCTGCTTCCTCCACTGATGCAGGTGAATCTCCTCCTGTGGAAGCATTTCCTGGCCAGACACACCAGGATCTGGCTGGCTGGGACTCCTTGCCTGTGAAATAGGGAGAGCTGGCACAAATAGGACAGCTAAACACTAAAAATTGCCTTCTGTTTTTTTCCTATTGGACTTCTCAAATAAATTACATCTCTGGGAGCTGTGTCTCTGGGTAAGTGGTTTATTAGAGTGTTTCTACCTTTCTCTACCACACCAGCTTGTGTCAACCTGCAATCAAAGCGCCAGGTGAAGAACTTGACCAACACTGTTGCTGCAATAAATAAGAATTTAGATAAGTGTTTACATCTGGAGAGATCAGTTCTTAATGATGCTCAATGCCTACAGTTCAGTTTCTGGTTGCCCAGCATCTCTTATAAACCTGAAAACAGTTTGGCTCCTGTGCATGTCACATGGAAAGCTCCAGGCATTTTTTTTTTCTCATTGCAGTTGAAATTTCTCTTGATCCACTTATAAAGAAGATGGAAAAGTGGAAAATGCATCTTGTCAGACTTTCTTTATTGCATTCTTGTAAACAGGCCAAAATCCCACTTACTTCTTACAGAGACTAAACTCTCAGTTCATTGGCAAAGATCAGAACATAAACGGAAAGAAAAGCCTTAATGTGTCACTTGGAGCAGCAGCAGCAGCATTACAGCACATCACAGAGAAACTGACTCCATTCCACTCAATAAGGGGGCAAGAGGGACTGCAAAAGTCTCCTCAAAATAAACAAGGTTTTAAGCTGAGAGAATTCCCCCTAGAATTTCACAGTCTTCAGAGGCTCAGACACACCCAAAGAATGAAAGGCCAGAAGAAAGTTTGCTTGGCAATCTGATATTGTTACAGATTGAGAATTTAGAGGTTTAGAGAATCAGCACCATGCTAGCAGGCAGCAAGGATCTGCAGCTGCAGTTTCCATCTTACGGTTTTCTTTTTGAAAATGCATGTTAAATGGAATTTTCTTTTTATGTTTGTTTCTTTCTTCATTGCATTCATGACAAGACCTGCCAAGGGAAACTGTATCTTGAGGACTGTGTAAATATTATCATTTTCTACTGGGCAGATGAGTTTCTACTGCACAAATTCACAGTTATTTCAGGTGGTGAGGATTTTCTAAATTGTTCATATAGCAACTAGACAATTGAGCTCCATTTTCATATACAAGAAATCTTTACAGGCCCTTCAGTTAAAATAAAAATTTCTGACTCATTAACAGCACTGATTTGTTCTGGAACCATTCCAAACATCAGGAAGAAAATCCTCACTGTTTACAAGTTACTTACTGGGTAAATCCACAAGCATGTTAAAGATAACTTGCAAAGCATCCATTAAAACAATCATCAAATACTGTAACCTTCCAATAAAAATCAAATATTCTAGGCTATTATCTAAAGTAAAAAAAATCATTTTATAAGTGCAATGACAAATTAAATTGAGCGTGATAATATTTGAAAATAATCGTGGTATCTAAAATTATTGGTAATTCTCACCATTGAGAAGATGTACAAAACAATCATGGAGATCAAAGGTACATGAAAAGAAGGAAAAATATCTAAAAATTATTTCACATGTGTGAAAGACAATATATATATATAAGTGGAATGACTACACTTATAAAAATGACCTTAGAAGCCCAAGCAGTTTCAGATTCCAGCACTTTTGCAACACCTTTTATTCTGCCTCCCTTCTCTCCGTGACAGATTAATCAGAATTTTAATACTAGCGTTTAGATGAAAATACTAACTTCAGATGAAACCTATATTGCTCCAACTTTTTGAAAACAACGATAAATGGAGAATATTCAAAGACAGGCATATTAGATATACGTTCACTGTACCCTGAATATTGTATATCTCATACAATATTATTAATGAAGGTGATGAATTGGAAGAGCCTCTGTAATTTTTGTGGCCAAGTGCTATGACTATTGATGCTTCTATGGCATTTTATGACATGAATTGGTTAATTTTCTTCCTTAAATGAGTCTGATAGATACAGGAGGATAAGAAGTTAAAGGAAACCTTAATACAGGTAGGTTCTTTTTCCCTGTTCATATTGCTAAAGAGAAATACTAGGAGAATCAGTTATGTCTGCAGATTATTGCATTTTCCCATTTTTATTCTATTTTTCTGCTTTTAAATTGTTAACATGAATTTCATTAGTTTAAGCTTTTCAAGTTCTGACTGGACACGACTGAATGAGCACAAAAATTTTTCTCCAGTTTCAAAAGGACACTTTTCATAAATTACAGCATAAGCCCTGCTGGGAATTGGTTCAGCCTAAAGAGAAGTTTTGCTGATAGGCTGAGGTTAAAAGAACAGCTTTTATTGCATTTAATGGAACCCCAGGTTATTACTTTAATTTCAGTTGTAGCGTCATGTGTTTGAACCATTTCTAAAACTGAATCCCCACACTGAGGTTTGCACTAACGTTTCCACCTCTTCAACAAATGCAAGCAGAATGTGTGAAAGACCAAGTCTGTAAGTTGTTTATATGAAATGATATTGGAAATAATCTTAGGGAAAAAAACCACCAGTGAGATCTAGAACAGAAATGAATCATCTACTTCTACACAGCTGATGAAACAACTCTTGCTGCGTTTGATCCAGTAAAGCATTAAACTTTAACTATACTGGGACAGGGAATGTTATCCAACAGAGCCCTCAACAGTCAATTGATGTCAATGCTTCAGGTCATAAATTGTGGTAAAAAGCGCTTTATAGCTGAGCATGCATGTGCACATACTGCATGCAATGAAAGCTGATTGTTAGTTCAACATTGCTGCTGATTTTAATGAGAACAAAGTTCCACTTAAGCACAAAAATACAGTTGTATGTACTTTCAACAGAAAGCATATCACAGTTTCTTAGCGTTTTATTGCCCACATCTTTTTTATTTTGTTGGTGGTGACAATGCACAGTAATGTACAGTTTGTGCACCCAGTGAATCCACACAGATGAACCAAGAGAATCTTCTCCACCTGAAAAAACACTTAAATCAAACAGGAACTTCAAATGCCTATCATTGCCATAAACAAAGTATTTCCAGTTCCAAAGCCAGAGGGGGGGTACAGACATCTGAATTCAGAGAGAGCTCACAATCACTTAACGTGGCTCGAGCTGGAATCCCTTGTACCAGTGACTCACGGTACACATAACAACCTGCACAATACAGAAACACCTGCCAAGGTAAGAAACTCTGGCATTGGTCAGGGTGAGAAAGGTGAGGAAAAGTGCTGTTTCAGGGGGGCTTTGCTCCAGAAGCTACAGACTGAAATCTAGTAATTATCAAGAAAAACAAAAGGAAAATTCTCTAGGTTTCAGGTAGCTATTTTTCTGTGTAACTGGTATGTATGTGCATTTGTTATTTTTTTTCATTTACTCTTCTCCTGTGGGTGATATTACTAAGCCTTGTACAAGTACTCATGGGAGTAGAATTTAAATCATTGCCCCCTCACAATTTCCTGTGCTTGACTCTCATTGTAAGCCCTTAAAGCTTGAAAGCCCATAAACTCTAAACAACTGCCTTTTCAAACATATATTTTAACACCTTAGTGTTTATTCCTCCACATCAAATGTGATTTTCTTTCAAAATTATGCTTTTCTAGCATCTTCAATTTTGCATCTTGACTCTTGGTCTTACCTTGCTGATAGCTGAAATTTGGGTGCACTTTAACTCTCACTCTCAACATCATGACACAATAGAAACTGCAGCTGTGGCAGCCAGTGCTGCTTTCTACAGTGCTGCAGGACTCAGCTGCAGAGAATTCTGGCTTTAGTGGTGTGACTCATGGTTGTGTTTGACTAATGGGAAAACGGGGAATAATCCACAGTGCATATGCGACTTCCATTTGTTTTACACTCCTGCAATGCCACTGACTCTGGCGTCACAGCTCCTCCTGATTTACACTGCTATAAATCAAACTGCAATCACAGCCTGGGAGTGCCTTACTGGGCCAAAAACTGGCATTTCCACATTATTAATGTTCCAAATAGGTTATGTCCTACTTATTTTTCAGAATTCTTTACATTGTAGTTTTCATCTCCGCTGATTTAGCTGTGTAATTACTTTTCAGTGGTGGCAACAGAGAACATGCTTTCTCCTTGCTATCAAGGCAGCATTTTTTTTGTCACTGGGACTGAGAGTAACCACGATGTGCCCAAAATAAAAGTGGGGGTAAGAAACAGAACAAATAGTGTAAATAATTCAGTTCAAAAAATGCATTTTTTGTAATTTTTTTGTCCTCCCAAAAATGGCATCATAGGAGTAAAAAATTCATATATCAAATATCACGTATATCAAGTGAAACAAATAGTTAAAAGAATTAAAGGAACTGTTTCATAGTTATAATGACTTAAAGAAGTTTGGGTGTGGAGAGAGCAAAAGAGGAAGTCAGGGTATTCTAATTACAACTAATTGCCAAGCCATTTATGTGCCAGCTACTGAAATGACACTGTTGAGCCCCAAAGCTCCCAGAGATGGCCCAGAATTAAACACTACACACTCAAAGCGTTTTGGGGGAGAGTATTTTAAAATGCATTTTTCAAGAAATTCAAGTTAGTCTGTGCTAGATATTATCAGTGGGACTGAGGCAAACCACAGAGAAGCTTTAACTGAAAGCACATTCTCAATTATTTATTTCAGGCACTGACAATAAACTGGTCAGGGCAACATGAAACTCATTATGAGCTAATTTATATTGCTGTGCTCTGTGCTGCTGCAGTTAGCCTGATACAGTCACCCTCAGCTGAGAATTTGTACATTACTCTATATCCCCTAACAGGCAGTTTATGTTTTAGGATTACCAGTCTAATCCTATCACATTCAGTGCTGCCAATATGTAATCCTGATTAATGTTAGTGTTTTCTAAGAGTGGCTCCAGATCAAAAGTAATCAGCAGAAGTCAAATGAAAAAACCCCTCCCTGGATTTTAAATCATACGTACTGAATATAAATTTCTGTATTAAGATTTCTGCTTCCACAAATGGAACACACTTTGGTGAAAAAAATAAAAGGACCATAAAAATGAAGCAAATTATTTTTTCTACTAGAGCAAGAAACCAGTAGTTTCCATCTCAAGGACAAATCATCCAACCAGTAGAATGGGATGCAGTCATTACTGCTTTACTACTTTTACTGTTAATGCATAAATGTGAGAGCTAGACATTGTAGAAGCCCTTATCTATATATTATGCTAAAAGCAATAATGGGATTTTAGCACTTAGAAAGGGAATCTAAACTCTTAAATACAAAATTACAAGTTCCTGCTTAGGCCATTAGAGATACCTAAATTAGTTAGTTGAGAAATGTGCCTTAAATATCTGCTGGCACCTGCAATTCTTCTTCTCAGTATTTTTTGCAAACCTTTAAATGTTGACATGGGCAAATAACCCAATGCTTAAGGTCAGTCAAGATTCTATCAAGCTGTCAAAGGGAACTGCTCTAGAACTACTTAATTGCTCAAACATTTACTTGTGCTCAAATCTTTCTCAGAATTACATGGTGTAGGGATAGGAAGGAAAGGTTAAAATAAAAAAGGCAGAAGCTGTTTGTTCACACATCTGCTATATAAAATAAATAAGACTCAGAGTACCTTTAATTCATGCATCTACCCCACTGTAGAAGTGTAGAAAAAAACGCATCTCCAAGGATAAGACTGAATATATCCTAAATATTCTCCATTTCCTGTCAGCTTCAACAGCAGGAGTGACAGTGGGTGAGGATGAACACTCATGACTCTTTTGCATCAGCAGGTTGAGCTCCCCCCTTTGGAAGAGGACACTGTGATTTGGTTCCTTGGGCAGCAATTTTTCGAATGTATTTCACATCAGCCAGTCACTAAATAAAACACCCAGTAAGGTGGGGTAGGGACAGAGCCCTGCAAATTCCCAAGGGGGTGGTTTTAAAGGCTCTAAATTTAAACGTGTGATTGTACTTTTCCTTCCTTTCCATCTCAAAGATGGGGTTTTTTCCCCTTTTCAAAGGTGTGCAGCCATAAAAGATGGAAACTGCAGTTCAATTGATCTCCAATACTTCACAGAGAAGTTTCAAACACATTTCTTAAGAGAATAACTTTTCTCCAGTGCCTTCAAAGAACAAACTTGCTTTTAGGTGCCAGCTTCAGGTGACACTGCATGTCTCTGAAAATTTGGCTGGAAACAGATGCCATCCTGCTGGGTTTAGAGTGCATTTCAGAATGAAAGCACAAAATTATGGAGACTTCCTCAGTGGTTTTCTGATCAGTACAAAGACTGGGTTTTATTCCAGTTTCACTCTAAGAGGAAAAACTTTCAAAGCATTGCTTAAAAGCAAATAGCTAACACCAAAACTCTACATGATTCTAGACGATGGTTTTAGGGAAGAATTCTGCTTTTGGGGATGAAATAAATGATTTAAAAATTATGCCTATTATTTGGAAAACTCATACCTTCAGCTCATTTCAAGACAAGCTTTGAACATTGCAATATTTCATCCTCCAAACATTTAATCACACACCTGATTACTCTACACATTAGTAATTAAAAGCTTGATCTTCAGAGCCCCACTGATTTTAATAAGAACGTTTATGTAAGGATATGAGTAATTCCAGTTTTTGAAGTAGGAGAACTACAGAACAATTAAATTGAGAGTGCTAAACAATAATAGCAATAATCAAAAATATTTCACAGATTAATCTGAGATGGTATTTAAAATTAGAAAACTGTTTTTGTTTGTAGAGGACATCTGTCACAGACTAATACTGAAATGTAATTCTGAACACACACAAAATGATGCACAAAGCATTGTACACATCCAGCAACTATTTGTGGAGACTATACTGAACCACACCACTGAAATGGGGAGAAGTATATGCACAAAACCTTTAAAATTATGGTGCCTGTGCTTTTTTCCTCCATCAATGTGCTAAAGGCATTGAACAATGATCATATAAATAGTTTCTGGTGCATTTTAGTGTTGGTGTATGTAGGGGGAGGAATATATCTATAATCAATTTCATTTTAAGGAAAGATATACTTTTAAGAGACACCTTTCACACATGACATAAAATCAAGAGTCTTAAAATTTCGTACACTGTGTAATTTAAAGTTTTTAAATCCTGAAAATGCAGAGCAGCTGCCAATTAAAAGGTTAAACTGAAAATTACTTCAATGGTATGAGAAAAACCCAAATGGAAACTAAAAAAATCTAGTTAAAGGACAAATCAAGCACGATCATATGATTGCTCTGAATCCCTATGAACTGATCAAAACATCATCTGTCTTAAACAAGGTCTTCTTGCTGAAGAAGAGCACTTTATTTATTGTTATGGCTTATTGAGCCCTATCATTGCTATTTCCAGGCTGCAGACACCTCTCCCCTGAGAACTGCACTGAGAGCAGCCTGGAGAGTCATCACGGAGCAAATTAAGCTCCACGTGTTCAAAGGGCTACACGAATGAACCCTGGCTCACAATTGCTCACAGCATCATCCTCAACCTGGAGCTCATCATTACAGGGCCACTGTGGAGCAGAGATGGGAGTGAGGTAAAACCACACAGGGCCAAAAATGGTGCCAAGGACAAGGAATGGATAACCTTGGAACTGCTCCTCTCGAGTGTGATCACCAAACAGTCTCTTGGTTGGTCAGGAATATGTGTGCATTACTTTTCTCCACATTCTATTTAATATTAAATATTAATTCTACATTCTTTTTATATTAATTGTACATTCTATTTTAAAATAATATTAAATATTATTCTATTAAATCTTAATATTAGTTCACCATTCTGAAGAAACATTCAGATTTGCATGGCTACAAATACAGTTTTAAGTTGGTTTTCTTCTATCCTGAAAAAAAAGCTTGTGGCTTTAACTTTTTTTTTTTAATTTTCAGTTTTTTAATAGAGATAAACAGAGAATGTCCTCAGCATAGAAGTGATTGAAATTTTTCTTCATTTATTTTCAAGAGCATCAGCTTTTCTAATCAGTGTAAATCCTGCCTGTCTCATGGGAACAGCCCACAGACACTGATAAGGGCCAGAGAAGAAAGAAGGTGATCAGCATGGAATATACACTTCTTCATCACGAAAAAATGCATCACAGTTTAAAATCTCAAGGTCTTAATCGGCATGAAAAGAGCTTCTGAGGGAAAAGATAGGAAAAATTGATACAGATTTTTCCCTGCAGTGCAAAAATAAGATAAGGTTTATTGGCATAAGCAAAGAGAAAAATAATACTGTTATTTGTAAGGTAAGAGTTTATTAGAATTCACTGGGGAGGACTGCATCTCAGTGGGCATACATAAATTTGCTATTTAAAAAATAAGATGAACTTAACTACCGAAACAGACTGAGGAACATGTGTTAAGGAGATAAGCATTGCACTACAACAGCATTAGCAATAACTGCCACAAAAAAAACCCCAACAAAACAACCAAAAAACAAAACAACAAACCAAAACAAACAAAACGAAAGCACCCAAGGAAAAGAAAAGCTTGGGAGTTTGCCCTGAAGAAGAATTGATTCTGCCCTGAACTCTGCATTGTCCCCAGGGCTGCTGTAGAACAGCAGCTCCACATCAGGCTCCTGTTTGCTTTAAATCCGGTTTTAGAACATTTTGCTTTTGCTGTGTGCTGCTGTCCTGCAAGGATGGACAATTCCTGGCTGAGACCTCTGCAGCTGCAGGGCTCAGACACAGACCCTCAGTCTCCGTGGGGAGGGACAGAAACCCGGGGTGTGACACCAAACTGGAAAGACCCCATCACACCCCAGCAGCCAAGCAGGGCAGCTTCGCCCACTCACCTTTCCTATTTTTTTTTTTACAATAGAATTTAATTATTTTTGTCACAATAAGATATTGCACACCGCACATAACAGCTTAAAACATTCCCTAGTTGCCCAGCATGGTCTGCAGTCATGCAAAGTATTAGATATGATCTTTGATGAAAAAAAATCTGTATGGCTAAATTTAAATGTATGAATTAATATTTCTGTGCACTGTTCAAAATAGGCTTTTGTGACATATTTTTGCATATTTGCTTTTACAAGCTGATTAAAATACTGAAGATTTGTTATTCAAACTTTGCCAATTCATTTTAATTTCCCTGTATTGTGAAGATAAGATTTTGGGAATTGTGAAACTCCACTGTAAAAGGTGTAGCTGTATCTATCATCTCAGACCATTTGCTTCCTCTAAAAAATACCTTTGGTTCATTCTCAAGCTCCATTTTCAGGTTAGAAAAGGTAATTGAAGGTAGGTAGGAAGCCTGATGGTGCTTTTAAAAAATCACCCTTTTAAACAAAACCAAAAGAGGTGTACCTTCGTATTTTAATGCAGCAGATTGAAAATGAATATTAAAATCCCACATTAATTGCCACTTTCAATATTAGATTGTGTCCTGTGTGAAACAAAAATACATGAAGATGTCCTGGGATTTCAGTCTCTTAAATTGTGCTCTCAATACTTCATAGAAATACATTTTAAAAAATTAATTGAAAAAGCTGACTTAACTTAAAGATTTCCAGTACCAATGGTACAATGAGAAATGCCAAGCAGCAACTACAAGATACATTTTCTGAATCAACACCACTAATTTTTTCTGTTTCTTAAAGAAAAACTTGCAACTTTCCAACCCCATGGTTTAAAAACAAGCAATAACTGCTACATCAGGTAAGAACAGCCCTCTTTATTTCAAATTCAATTTTTTAGTGCTGATCAGAATGTTATTCAATGCTAATATTTTACTTCACATTAGAAAGTGATTATTGGTGAGCAGAGCCCCACCCGTGCCTGCTCCTCCCCTGTCTCACAGGGACATTAGAATGGGGACAGGCACTGATCACCCTTCCTGTTCAGGGAGGAATGCCCTCAATAATTGCCCTTTGCCTTTTATTCCTGAAGGAGGCACGGGGTGAAGCCCCCAGAACACGACCTGTGCATCTTAAGCCCATATCACCAACCAGAGCAAGAAAATCAAAGTTCTTAACTGCCAAAATTGGAAGGCCCAAATGCTCAGAGCAGCAACCTGGTTTGGTATTCTTCCATTTTGCCACCCATGTCCAGGTTAGAGAGAACAAGACCCCCAGCAGTTTTCATTTCTGCACCTCAGTGTGTCTGTCAGCAGCTTCCTTCCCACTGCCACACTGCAGGAGTCTCATACAGCAGCCAGGGTGCACCAAAAAAATCCACTTGTCTATGGGAATGCACAGAAATGCATTCTATAAACCCCATTTTTCCAGGCAGAATATTATTTCACAGACTATTAAACCTCTTAACACAATGATGTTGGGACATCACTGAGTCCATACTGCAATGGAGCTTCTGATTGTTGTTGTTGCTTTATGGAAAAAAGTAACATCCAATGCTGCTAAACAGATATTTTTAGTATTTCTAATTGAGGTACTACTAGGCTGAGGGCATGTAGAAGACATTTTTGTGGCTGAATAAATCTCTAAAAAAAAGGTTTTGTAATGAAAACATTAACACAAAATTTAGCTACCACACTATAATGAAAACTGTTATCCTCCTGTTCATTGTGATAGATGCTATGGTGTTTCAGGCTTTTCTTCCTGAAAGGAGTCTAAACCCCCACAGAATTATCTAGGCTCTTCTTCCCCACCCTGTGTCTGTAAAGTTAATTAATCTCATCCAAATGTGTTGCCCTTCCTTTGTCACTAGCGAATTTTTTATAAGTTTTCCATATAGATTTGGGATCTTGTTTGTTTGCTCATTTTTATTATTGTTGGTTTGGAGTTCTTTTGTTTTGCTTTGTTTAAGGTCATTCAAGTATCCATCAGAGGATAAAATACCTTCTAATAAAATGAAGAAGTCTTACGAGGTTTATTAGGACAATACATGTTTTTAAGCCAGGTACTGTCAAAAAATACATATTTATTTAGTCATAATGAACAGTAAAAGCCACTCTGAGAAAGTATCACATCTGAAAGAAAAAAATCTATGAAGCTGATTTAAAAGGAAAAGAATAGTAGACATCTAATATTCACTGGCTCCCTAATTAGTATTCATTTGTGTTTTCTCTTAAGTGACAAAGGAACCTGGCAAATGGAGAAAAGTTACAAAACCAGCAATATTTAAAATATAGATGTCACTTAGCTCACCAAACTCATTATTTTCTTTTTTTCTCCTCAGGTGATAAACAGCATGCCAAGGAAAACACTTTCTGTGTGTGGTCATTTCTATGCATTAATATATTTTACAATTTTCTGAGGAACCATTTCAATTCAGTACAAAAAATGCTGGAGGCAACTGTGGACTATTTGATTTTTTTCCAACTGAATGGCTTTACAATGTGATTCCAATAACTGTCAGTTTTATCAAATAGCAGAACTTTTCCATTTACAAAATTCTGCTTATTTCAATAATTTAAGATATGCTCTAGACCACCTGTTAGTGTTTCAGTTTGTCTTTACCCCACAGATCATTCCAAGACATCCAACAGGAAACAGCAAATCAAACTGACTCCAACCAGCTGAATCCATTAATTACTTCATGTAATTTCAAATTTCAAATGGTTCACATTTCATTTAAATCAGGCTGCTTAGACCCTTGGGGTAATTTTACTAAGATTTATTCAGGAGTGAAGTCCTATCTCATGTTACCTCTGTCAACAGGCCTGAGAAGCCTCTTCTCCTCAATATTACAGCAGTTTTCTCCAGGATAAACACAACCAAAAAAAAAAAAAATTTAAAAAAAAAGAAAAAAGAAAAAAAAAAAAAGAATGCAGCTCAGAAATATGAGAGAAATCACTGCTAAAATGTATTGGCAGTTTGCACAGAACCAGAATGCCATCATTTGCTTCCAAATCTAGTGCATCTGCAACACACCAAGCTTGATTTATTTTGCCTTTATTTGGATTTCTGTGTCTGCAGAAATGTGAGCACAGAAAATTTAAGTCTGATAAGAATAAAGGAGTTGAAGGTGTGTTCAAAGGTAAGAATGATCTGCTTCACAGGAAAGCTACATACAACTGGTGAGAAAAAGGAAAAGAAAACAAAATCAAAGGCTCTGTGTCCATTCATGTCAAATATTTAGCTACTATTCAGGATTATTAGTTATTAGGTGCAAGGAGCAGTACAATGACATCACCACTGACTGAAATTTAATTTTTTAATCAAAACAAGTGAGAATCAGACCCGTTAATAGTTAAGTACAGATTTGACAAAGGAATTATATGTGTAACTATGAATAGAACTGAAAATCCCTGAGTACAGCTGTATAGTGGATGTGATGATCCTTGGCTGGCATAGTTTTCAATCCTGAACTTATGTAAGACCACCTAGCCAGGAGGAGAGGCTCCTGAGAGGGAAAGGACGAACACAGGAGCATGGAAACAAAAAAAAAAAAATGGAGATCTTGTAGTCATTCATATATATAATATATCCTCCTTGTCTGCCACAGAACAAGCCACTGTCCTGCCTGCTGACAGCCCCCCTCCCTGCCCCTGATTCCTGTTCTCAGTAATTCACAGCACAATGCAATCTCCTCACTCACAAGCTCAAGCCTGTACAACACATGCCATCGGGTGGAGAGAAATCTTTATCAATGATTCTAAGAGCACTTGCTGTTTTGAAAGACTTTGACAGGTCTTTTCACATTAAAGGCAAAGGGGAACTAGTATAAAAATCATTCAAAGCAGGAGATGTCTCAGGCTGGCTGTCAAATTGTTTGGAGCAAGCATAAAACCAGCCAGTTTTAATTGGAAAAGCAAGAATATCCACACAGGTTTGGACAATGCCTCTCTCTTCTATTTATTAAACGAGTCTGGGATGGCAGAAATACAAGAATATTTCCAGAGACTTCATTCAGTCTGGCTTTGATTTAGCTAATCTCCTCAGAGACCTGCAAGGCCAACTACACAAGCCACAAAAATAATTTAAATTTAAATAATTTAAATCTCACATAAGGCTGACACTCTCAATCAGCATCTGTTTCATCCAGTTAACCAACAATCTCAATTTTTGCTGTCAGAACAAAGGGGATCACATCTGATAATATTTAATTCTATTTCATCCTCTAAAATGTTACAGCATTTCAGGCTTCCATAAAGTTGAATTTTCACTGTGGTCTGGCAGGCTTCAGAATATGTGTACACATATATACAGCCTAGCACATAATGAGAGGCTCTCATTCAACAACATCCTCAATGTTTCATGGTCTTGCATATTACAGATACAGGAGATGAAATAAATATTTACCAATTTCAGACATTAGTTACTGCTGAAAGCTAATGACTTCTGGAAAACTATTGACTTGTAGATTATAACAGTAGCTGAAATTACTAGATACTCTTTGATGTTTCAAATTCAGGGTATTCACTTAGTAAAAGGACTGGTGGCTGAGGAATTACTTTTTAAAATTGTGATAATCCATCATTCCATGTGTGATTCTTTCCACACAATAAAAAGTGAGCTCAAATCTTTCACAAAATTGGCTTAGTTGAGACTAAGCAAATTACAGCTGGTAGGCAGAGGAAGTCCTTTATTTTTTTCACAGTCTTTCAGATCCAAACAACCATCTGAGTGCCTAAGGAGGTAGCATGTGAATTAATTAATGGTCTGAAATGACAGGGCAAGCTGCTTTCCTACCAGCTAAAATTACACAAAATGTCAGACCTTTCTCTCTGTTCATTTCTGTTTCATCCTCAGGTGCATAAGTCCCTGAATTATGAGACTGATCCACTACAGCAGTAAAAAAGTATTGTAGAGATTGAAGAAAGTTTTCATTTAAAACACACACAAACAAGTAACCAGCAAAGACCAACAGAATCCCACACACGTGAAAGTATTGGGCAATAATGGTCTGTATATGAGAAATTCCTCATGTCTGCATAGCAGCCAAAATGCCTCACAAACAGTCCTCAAAGAAAAGTCAGGGAAAGTTAAGAGACTCCCCAAATAATTCTGTGAGTGGCTTACTCAGGTCAGCTCAGAACAAAATTCTCCACACAAAATAAATAAAATAAAACCCCTGCTTTCAGAAATCCATTTTTAGGAAGTCTTTAAATGTGAACTGACTCTGGGACAATCTTTGAACTTAAGTCTTCACACTAATTTCTGCCCGTGGTTCCAACCAACTCAATTTTTCTGCACACTCTGGTTGATTTTCTAGGGAACTTTATACTGTGATACTGTCAAACCATGGATGCAGCATCCAGAAGTCATGGACCTCATCTTCCAGATCTGTTTTATGTTGTCACACATAAAGTGCAGAAAGACATTTCCACTGGTAAAGATGCCACTTTTCCCTCCTCCACCTGTGCTTTATGCATTCCCACCTGCTCAGGGTGGCACTCACCCTGCTTGCAGTGTTTCTCATTGCTGAGAGACCAGTTTTAACCTGCCACCATCCATGGAAAATCTGTCAGAATTCATCATGCTCTGCCTGCTGTGCTCACTCATTTACAAGCTCTCCCTTCCTCCTGGAGAATTAGAGAGAGATCACTGCAGCTGGACTCGGTGAACACAAGGCAGTGGATCATAAGCCAGCACCAGAATCCTCATGGCTCATTTCCACAGCTTTCAACAACACATTCACACATTGCCCCGTTATTTTCTCAATTTTTCAATACTTTTTGGAATACCTTAGAAAAACCTAGAGGGTCACAAACTGAGATGTTAACAGTGCGTGGAAGAGACACAGCCTCACAAATTTGCTGCAAGCAAGCAGCATTATCCATAATCCTCCTCACCAATATGAAATCCTAAATAACCACATGACTGGTCAGCTTGAACACTGACTGACAAAGGTGCATAAATGAGAAAAATACACTCTGGGAAGCATGTAAGAGAACTCAGAAAAGATCATAATCATTGGCTATCCAGATGGTGCACTTACTGTTCCTTAGCTTTGAATCATGAATTAAGCAGTACATAAAATTCTTGACAATCCACATTTTCAACAAGAGTGAGTCTTTTCCAGATGATTCCAACAGTAACCACAAAAACAAACAAATAAAATACCCCCAAATATATTTTTTTTTTAAGTGGATAAAGATACATTCTTTTGAGCTTTTTTTTCCCCTAGTGAACCTCTGCTTCTTCGAACTCAGACTTTAATCTTTGTTTTTGTTTTTTAATTTTTTGTTTTTGTTGTCCTACTTGCAGAAATGATTACCTGTTTATACAGCTGGCGTGCTGCTGGTGATTTGTAAGAACAGGAAAAGTCGCTGAATTTTTCTCTCTAGCTCTTCCAAGCTCTTCATTGTTTCAGAGCACACAGCTGTGTGATAGCCACAGATACCACAAGCAAGAGAGGAGAACAAAAATGAACCACCTGTGGTCAGACAGGCTGCAGAAAACTTGCACCAATACCAGTGTCCACACTTTAGCTAAAATTGCAGGATTTTAAGTTTTTAGATAGAATATATTTTGAGAGAACTCACAGAAGGCAAACATTGGAATGGAACAGAAGGCTACTAGAAAATGGGGATAGATTCACCCTTTGACAAAGTCAGTCTATCAGGAAAAAAAAAAGGAATTAACCTATTTTTAAGCTGCTAAAGTACTGAATAAATCACTCAAAATCCTCTAAAGGATTCCTGAGATAACAGTCCAAGAAAGAAGTTCAGTCCCAGATAGAACACTCTACAACCACATCTGGTTTTATATCCATTTGAGTCCTTTTTTCTAGAATCATGTACAACTAAATCTCACAATTATTTTAATGTTCCATCTGTTTAGGCACACTCAGTAACTATTCTGCCTGATTATGCTGACATACAGATAGTGCAGCCAGCAAAATCGAGACTCATCATAAAACACTACTATATTTCATGAATAAAATAGCAGCAAATTGAATGATGATGAACACAGGTTTGCTTTAAAGTGAAAAAGGAATCCTGCACTGTGATGGACTCCAAGATATTTTTTCACTGTTTTCTGGTCAGATGGCTGTCTTTATACTATTTATTTCAATCCCAAATATATTAAAAATTATTCAAATTTCACCTCTAAAAATCCCCTTTTCTTTAAGAGGAGTCCACTGGAAACCTCTCTTCCATTCCCAGCTTCGTGCAAGGCACTCTGTGACAATGCAAAATATTCTATTTTCAGCAAGACATCCTGCAAGTCCAACCTTGTTCCTGCCTCTGGCTTGAAAACTTAAAAGAAAACTGGACCATCCACCATTATCCACTCTAGAGGGAACAGCATCTGGTTGATTGTGAAACAGCACTCACAGACAATTGCATAAAAAATATGGCAATGGAAAGCAGTGAAAAACCTTTTAACATTACTCAGCAGAGATTGGCTGCTGAATATTTTTAAATTTTTGATTTTGTTAGTGAAACGTAGCACAAAATTTTACCTATATCTTCAATAGACATATCTGCATAGCACTGAAAATATTGTCTTCTTTAGTAGCAGAAAATATTTTCCTAGCTTAAATATTTTCAAATAACATAATCTGGAAATTCTCTGCTAAATTTAATGCCTGGGCTTCTTCTTTCCCCTAAAAATGTAGTCAGCCCTTTACTTAGCTTTTATGAAGAATATCCCCTGATTCAGCTGCCCAGTTTTGCATCACAGGTGGCTGAGGAAAATTATCATTTTATTTTATACTGATGTTTCTCCAAATTGCCTCATGCGTTAATGAATATATTTATAGAAACCAGGAATAATAGACTGAATACTCATAGATTAAGAAATTATTAGTAAAATATTCATTGCACAATTAATAATTTAAAGAAAGATTTTATTAAAGATTCTTTGCTATCCTCATTTCTGGGTCGCAAATGCTCTTTGTTTATTAAGATGTCGTTTGCTTCTCAGGAATACCCTGAAATTTTAAAATCACGAGGAAAGTAAAGAATTTATAACACAGGAAAATCCAATACAAATTTTTCCATTACTGCACCAGATCTACCTAGAAACTAATTAAGAAATTAATATTTTTCAGCTTTAGCTATTTATTATTATTTTCAAAGGAGAAAAAAACCCCAAACCCTAATTCCAACTCCTTTTTGTTCCTAATAATTTGAAGACTATTTCTCTGTCAGAGATTTAAGTGCAGTACCTTCCTTCTTTCAGGATCTAATGCTCTGAAAGTTGTCTTTCTGAAATCCTGAAACATTAAATAAGGCCAAAAGAACTCCAAGAATATTAAATGGGTAAATTAAAAACTTAGGTTTCAGATATTAAAAACAAATATACCCTTCTCATTTTTTCCCTTTCACTTAAACTACCACTTTTCCCATCAATATCCTTTTATTGCCCTTGCTCACTTCCTCCTCAGGCATTCAGTTGAAATCACCTGTGGCACGTCAACTAATTTCAACTCAGCTACAAAATGGTTGTACCAGTCAGGAATATATTTACTTTGAATATTACACCATTTGAAACTACGAGAAAAATTAAATTTTAGCAAACTCTTTTTGGAATAGAATGCCTGAACATGTCTAGAGACAGATTAAAAAAGGGATGACATTAAACTGTTGCCTAAAATACAAGGATTGACGACTTACCAACAAGGGAATTTCCTTCCAGCTTTAAATTTCAAAGCCAACCAACTAAAATCCTCATCACCTGCTGATCACCCAAAGTACCCAAATCATAATTTCCCTTCTGTCCTGAGTCCAAAAATACTCTAGGCTCCAAAATACTCTTGTTTTTCTGCTTTATCCTGACAGAGTCTCTCTCACCCCACTTTCATCACAATCTTCTATGCATCTCCTGTCGTGTTCTATTTTTTATTGCAAGTTCAATTGTAAAGCATTCATTCTCTATTTAATCCTTTACTCCTCACATCCTTGTTCTCTTTCATTGCTTTTTAGCCTTCAAATCAATTTTTCTCATTGCCCTCTTTCCTGGACGACATCCTTAGTAGGTTCCCAGTGTCAACAGACTCTAAAGTTTCCCTTCACACAGTGTACCTGCAGTGATCTTGATGTAAAGAAAATCTTTATGACTCCGTGGTTCTTCTTTAAGAACTGCACCGAGAGTGCTTCAAAAATAATGATACTTTTGTGTTTTGCATATCACATTGAATATTTCCCACCACAGCAAACGCTGTAGATCACAAATGCATTTCAACAACTGGCTCACAAAACTAAAATGTGAGAAAATAAAATACCTTTTCTCCCTTCATATTTGTTAAGGTTTGCTTATATTAAAAAAAAAAGAGCTTATTCAAACCACATCTACAAACAAAATATAAAACTGATTAGGTATAACTCCCCTGAGCTTTATGCTGTTTGAGATCAAAGTTTTCAAGATACAATATTACCTCACATTTCCTCTAAATATATACATTTGTTTTCATAGCAAAATATCCTCAGTATAAAAAATACTTTTGAAATCAATATTAACACTAACTTTGAAAAAAAATCCAAACACAAAGTAGCCAGTTCCCCTTGAAAGACATCTTCCTCAGGATGCTGCAAGTACATCTGCAGAAATGACAATTACTGTTATCAAATTAGTATATTCCATTTCAAATGCATGTTTATTTCCCTTCTGCTTTTTTCACTTAGATCTCGTTGTACTTGAGCTCTATTCAGGGTACATGGGTCATGGAGAAAACTTCCTTAAATCTACTTCTGCAAGGTATGAACAAATCCCTGAGTTTTGGGCCCTGGAATCACAGTTCACCTTTTGAAAAAAATTGATTATTTAAAAGACCAAAAGATATAACCCCTAGGCTGAGCAGTAGAAACAGCAGCAGAAAGTTGATCTAATTAGCCACAAAAATCAGGCAGGACTGGGAGAGACAGGGGGAATCAGTGCTGGTTGTATGCAAATTGATCTGAGGCATACTAATTTTAACATAAGGATGTGTTGGAAGTCCTTTTTCTGGCAATGACCACAAAAAGTTCCATCTAAGCCAGCACTGCAGATAAGAGAGATAAGGTGTTATGGTGTGTGCAGCATTTAGGATTTTTCTTAGAAGAATGAGGATTTTCTGATTAAAAGGAGGATTTTTTTCTCATTACTTCAATAATCCCTAGTGTTTTTCCAATACCAATAGGCCTTGCTTTCCCTTGCAAAAGAGAAATTAATTTTCTTTGGTGAATAAAAAATGAATTAGCAATCTAATGGTTCTGATCATATTCTGGAGTCCTACATTTTCATGTCTCCCCACATCCTGGTGTTAAAGGCAGCAAATTTTTTTCAATGACTTCATGACATTGCTGACACCCTTGCCCTTACTCTGGAAATACCTCTAAGCACTTTTGTCCCTCCATTTTTATCAGCTGATTCTCCTCACTTACTTGTCTCTTCACCATTGAAAAACAACAACAAAAAAAGTGTAAGCTAGAGAAAAATGCATCTTTACCTTGGTTTCTAGATTTTTTTCTTGCACCTCACTAAGTCATAGTGAATAACACTGCAAGTAGGAAAGGGAACTCTCATTTCCTGTTGATCATGGGAGTTCCTTGCCTCAATGATACCTAAGTGTCGCTGTAGGGGCGGGTGTGACACATCTCAGAAGGCTGATACCTGCTTATTGCAACAGCAGCTGTCTTTTACACCCTCTACAAAGTTTACACTTCATTCATTGGTTACAACAGGTCAACACAACGTTCAGGGGTGTAAAACCATCTCCACCTCTGTTTTTCACTAAACTTTTCTAAAAGTACCTTTCCCAGCTGCAGGTTTCTTCTTGCTTATCTTCTTCTCCTCTCAGCCTCCATACCAACAGCCTTGGTAAAATTCCTTTCAGAAGCAAACCTTACCAATTCACTCTGGCTCACAGGGCAGCTGTAAGCCCTCTCTCTCCACACCTATGTGGACCAACTCCCTTCCAAGGCTCTTTCTCAAAGGCAGAAAAGCCCTCTGGGCTCCTCCATGCATGGCAGCAGCCACGTGTCCCCAGGGGTCAGCCAGAGACAGCATCCCTTGCCTGCCAGGCTTGCCTTCCTGTGTTGAAGCTCATCTGGAATCTCTGCCATGGATTCATCACCGGATTACAACCCAGCACCTCCCGTTTGTGAAGCACAGCTCTGAAGTTCTGGCTGCTTTGAAGGATTTTCTTAATTCCAGGCTGGCTCAGAGCTTCCTGGGGTAGGGACTGCAAGGTTCAGTCAGCAGTCAGCTGCCAAGCTTGGTCAGGAGCAAAGGCACAGCACTTTTAACTCTCTGCATCTTTGTTAAATCTGCTTCAGCTTTTCAGCTGCTGCCTTCAAACTGGGTGCTGCTCAATTCAGGCCTTAGAACGGCTAGAACAGCTATCCCCTCATTAATCTTTTGTTTAATTAGGCTGGAAACTGCTGTGGCAGGAGAAGGAAGAGAGCAGGCTAATGTATTTGGTGATTTAAATGAATTGTCCCAGAGTGGTAAAGCCCAAAGGAAAGTTGAGAAGCTAAGAACATTAGAGGCAGCCAACTTCAAGGTGACTGTACAACCTTACATTGTTTTGTCATTTTCTGTGTGGAGATATTAAGAAAATTGAGGTTGAGCACTTCAACAGAAGTTTAAAAAGTGAAAATTACCCTTTTGGCTGCAACCATATTTTACATTACCAGGGAAATGTGTCCTGACCTTGAAAAAAGCTATTAATGAGAAAACTATTTTCTAAGCATAAAATTATTTATATTCTTGGATTTATCTCAATGTTCACAATATTCCATCTCCCTCACTAATTCCAGAGCTTCAGAGGGCTTATTTCCCCAAACCAAACCAGTTCATCTGCCTCCCTGTTTTGCTGGATCTTCTGGGGCATACCAAATGTTCTGAACAGGAACATCTTCCATTACTCCCTAGAATCTAGCTCTGAGTTATGATTAAAACTGAAAGAAACAACTGATCTCATTTGATCAGTGCTGCTATTTCTCTTCATATTTCTGCCTTTTTCATAGTCCTATTTTCCAGTATCTATTGTCAATACCTGTCCTTGTTACTTCAGTCTGAAGAAAACATCAATTTGACTAGAATTACAAAAACCAGAGTTTTTGTAACCTTTAGTTACTGTGTAAATATTTTCCCCCTCCTGGGTACAATCAAGGAAAATCCATTCACTGAATCCAGGTAAATATTAAATGAAAAGCCTCAACAGTATGGGAAAATGTTGTATGTCATAATTCTCACTTGTTAAAATGGATGCTTGCAGTGCATCATCAGCTTCACAGAAAATGTTGAGTTGACTTTGTCTGTCACACAGGAACTCTGAGGGGTGAATATATTTCATCCCATTTTAAACACATGAACAGCAATATTGTACTGAATTTTTACTTGATACAGCACTTAGATGAATTTGCCTGAGGCAACAAGTAAATGATGTTTTATCTCCTCTCAATGTCAAGTACACAGCAATGCAGGGAATGAAACTACAGTACAATTTGACAAAATTGGTGCTCTGTTATGGGCATACCTAACCATTGAATATCTGCTTATATTTTCTTCTCCTTCAGGGTTCATTACAGGTGTATTTGAACCAGGCTGCTTTCTCTCTGAACTCTGGGAAAGGGACAACTCTGCTCATCACAGCAGGCACTTCTTAAGAAACCCAACTGAGCCCAAGGCTGAGTGGGCAAGGGCTTGTGCCTGGTTTATTTTGTGAAATAACTGCACCCAGAAAGTTCTGCATATTGTTTCAAAGCGAAAAGGAAGAACCTGAAGGTCCACAGAAGTCAAGAAAAGCTCCTTTCATTTCCCCAGGTTTTGTTTCCAGTTTTATATGCAGGCGACATTGGCTTTTTCTACACCATAGTCACTCAATTATAGAGAAAATTAATATTTACCAATCTTAAAAAAGAATGTTTCTATAATATCTACTTTAGCTCTAATAGAGCCTATCATGTAAATCTGCAACCTTATTTAGGCATTCAATAAATCATATCTGTATTGGCTCTAAGGAATATTCAGGGATTTTAAGTTCTGATTGGAACAATCCAGAGTAACAAACAAGGTTATTATGGTCTGTTTGGTCAATCAGGCTGTAATGTGTGAGAATTTGGTGTTCAACTCAAGGAATCTCCATGAGATTTTAACCAATCCTTGAAAAATTCTAATGTCATTGCATCATTCATTATCTTCTGTGTCTCAATAGATTCACATGTGAGAGAGGAAAACACTCAGAGAATTCTTTCTGATTACAGCAGGGGAGAGAAGAGAAGCCACTGTTCTATCCCCTTGCTTTATCCTAATTCTTAGCTGAGAAATTACAAAAATTGCTTTCCTAGAACCTGTACCTAGGACAGAGAAGGGCAATGTAATAAAGGGGGTTATTAGTACCTGGGATTTACATTTATTTATGGAATAGGAAAAAAAAAATTATTTCACTACTCCTTATTATACAATCATGGTTTAGGATGTTTCTCCTAAAAACTTCATGTCTTGATGAGCATTTTCTGTCTGATCATCTTCAATAAATCTTTTACAAGTACAGAGATTTTCTTAAAATCACATCTCATTTGACTTTCCATTGAGCTAAAGAAACCTTGCAAATGAAAAACAATTCCCAGACTGTCACCTTCTCACTTTTCCACCAAAAATATGTGCATAAATAATCTATTTATTATCATTGGCTTTTGTTTCTTATGTTACAGGCATTCAAGCAGCCAAGTGTAATTTGGTTTTATTTGAAGATGCATTTCCTGACCAAATGAGCCTTCTTTCTCCCTAGATACTAATCCATATATAAGAATACTAAAAAGTTCCAGCCTCAAGCAATTTAAAAGATCATTACCATCTGTTAAGTACTACTTGCAAGTTATGCACTGGCATCTTTACTTGTTGACACACACACAAAAAAATTATATATATACATAGATATGATCTTTTTTTTAAAAAAACTCAAACCAAAAGAACCCAGCCCCAAACTATCACATATTTATTGACATATTTAGGATTGAGAACAACTCAGATTAGTCTGCACTGTTCTCCCTCCCTTTTGTATACAAGGGGTACAGAAGCACATTCCACAGGCTCTACACAGATACCTGCAGCTGCTTCCAAACTTTAGAGAACCTGCTTTTTTTTTTTTTTTGTAAGCAGTGCCTACTATCTTGTGTTACTGAACAAGACCACTTAGCACTGTCAAATGTGAACTGGTGAATTTACTTAGAATACAATTCTCCAGTAGACACTGTTAAACCTTTCACCAATAAGTTACTCAGGATATTTCTCCCAGTCAAGTCACAAAATAATTTTTAAATTAGTAGGAAACAAAATAGGTGCTGCGGGAAGCACAGATTGTTTTGTTTACTGAGATGACCATTTGTTCTGCAGAAGTCATGTTTCAGATGAAAGGCACTTTCAGGTGCAGTCAGGGGAAAAGAACATGGAGAGCTACATGATGATGTGGTGCCCTAGGATGACAAGGTGACACTCAAGGGAGCCAGGGTGGCCCAGCAAGACTCCTTGCCGAGTGAAGCATTACAGATGAAATTGTCACAAGCACACGAGATGGCTCCTGAGCTGACACCAAGTGACAGAGCAGTGCACTGCCAGGAGGGGAAATGCTGGAATTCCTTAGAGCATTCTGTGAACACGAGGCAGCCTGCATGCACTGCACACAGAACACACAGGAATCCTTTTACAAATGAGATAACCAAAACCTGCATCATCCATTGCATTATGGTGCCTGGCATAAACTGCTGGGCATTTCAGGACATCCCAAATGGCTTCTCCAGCAGTGCCCAAACACATGGTCATGTCACAGACAGCAAACAAAAAGGAAATTTTATGCCTACGACTCAACTACTGAAAAATAGCAGGTTTCTGTCATACAGGGCTTTTCTTAGGTCTCAGAGCCTGATGTGCTTTGTATTTCTTCAACCATTAAACAAGATGATCATTGACTCCTTTTGTCCTGTGCAAAATCAAATGCATGGATGATTCTTAGTGAATAACAGCCTCTCAAAGGCAAGGCAGGGATGCTGGACTCCAAGAAATACTTTAAACGGTTTTTAGCTTTAAAAAAACCAGGAAGGAATGCTAGAACAAATGGCTAATAAGGACTGAGAAATAATACCCAAAGAAAATTTGGGGTGTCACCATTGTTCGTGACAACAGTGTTGGGACAAGCACAGGCTTGCAGCCTGACACTGTCACAAAGAGTGGGATGCTGTGGCTACAGCAGGACCTGGCAAAGGGCTGAGACAGAAGCCTGATTTAAAGGGAGAGACCAATGTTTAGTTCAAAACACAGCTCTGCATCCAAAGGAAAAAGCGTTTGCTGGAATACAAAGACTTGGAATGAAAGATCCAACTGCAGAGAATGTTCCAAAAGACAGGACACAGACTAGGCTGTAAACCTGTATTTGAAAGAGACACTGACCCCATAGCACAGGCTGGGAGATAATAAATAAATAAATAAATAAATAAATAAATAAACAAACAAACAAACAAACAAACTGGAATAAAGGAGCCAGTAAGAAAGTTGTGGGCATTAAGTCTGCTTAATGGACTTAAGAGTAAGGGTGTATTTTTCTGTTTTCTTCTTTTCTTTCTCCTACTTACCAAACTCATCCACACCATGTTTCTGGACTATATTAGTCCTTATAATTTGCAAGGTTCCCTGATATCAACTTTAACACATCAATAAAGCACAATCCAAAATCAATTTCCCTACTACGATTTTTTTTGTTAAATTAACTTTTGCTTATTCAAGACCCATAATATTTATGTGCTTCTGACTCAGTTTAAACCCTATACCACACCATATCAATTATTCCCAATTGCATGCTTTAAACAACTATTCATTGCCACTGAAGTCTGAAAATGTACTTACACAGTTAAAATTAAGTGAATGATTCTACTTTTGGACTGAGGTCACAGCTTAACACCCTAAGATTGATTCTGTAAATCTACACATTGAAACAGTACCAAATAATGCCTTTTTTCAAAGGAAGGCAGAAAAAAACAACTCTGGGTAACCTTGCAAGAAGATTAATCCAGTTATAAAATAATAATTAAATGTATGAGCAAGCAGATAGTTAATTAGGAGAGAATGCTTAATCACCTGAAAATATTCTTTAAACATAATGGTAGAACAACTGGCAAGTAACAAGGACTGTTCTGGAATTGATAATAAAGGCTATTGGGACTACATCAAAAGAAAGTTACTTTATTTAGTATAGTAGCTGATAAGACCTTTCATATGCACTAAACACAAGCGAAATTCTTATTTCTAAAAATTATAAATAAGATAATCAATCATAATCAAAAGCATGTGTTCCTCCCCTACACTGCTACTTACCCTAATATAATATAAGTCTAAAGAGTATTCCAGGAAAATAGCTCTGGTAGAAGGAGAGGTGAAAATGGTGATTACCAATGACCCTTATTTCCAATTAAAACTGAACAGTGAATTCTCCATCTTTTCTGACACGATGAAAATGTCACTCTAGAAGAACTAGAGGTTTTTTCCATGAAATTATAGAAGTTGCAAAGTGGAGAAAAAAAGAGTCTCCTTAATTCTAAGCACAACTTTTCTCCACAGACCGTATCAGCATGCTGTAGCACAGAACCTGCCTGGTGACAGAAAAGGAATTGCTGACAGCCCTGCTGAGATCCCAGAAAGGTGATTCATTTTGGGGTAGGCAGGCACAACTGATAGGATAATAGCTGATTTTACAAGGTGATCTAACTTAAACAGTTTGACAAGATAAAACAGTTTGTGTGGCAATACCTAGTAACTTTGCTTCTTTGGCATTAACATGAGAATAATGTAGCAGGAAACTGAGAACTTGCTTTTAAAAAGCAATTCTGCTTCTCTATTGTCTTGCAAACAGCTTATTCTGAATCAGTCATACTGACGTTTATTTCCTTATCAGTTATCACCAGAATGTTTGACAGCAAAAGTACATTTTAATCTGTTGTACAAATGCTTAGAATTCATTTATATCCTAAAACTAATTTAGTCAATTTACTTTAGTACTCACACAAACTTTTAAAAATAGCTGTAGACCTATTTTCCTTCTCACAGATGGACAGAGTTATTTTGCAGCTCATTTAATTTGTCACAGATACTGAAAGGAATGGCAGAAGTCATTTACTTGTCTGTCACATTGACAAAATTTGACTACAGTTCAGTTCCCTTGCAGGATTCCAGATTATTTTATCTTTATGGGGTTATAACTCTATAACGAATTGGAATCTAGGCTTGATACTAACCAAATATTCCAGAAAGACTAAACCTCAATTACTGGAGGTAATTACTCAAGCTACTGGAAGTTTTAAGTGAATTCAAATATTTTCCATGTGGACACAATCAATTTTCAAACATTTCGGTTTGCTGATATGCAGAGCTATGCAAAGAAACAGAGCTTCCAGTCCTCCCTATCTGCAGATTGTCACACAGACTACTTCAAATACGGGAGAAAGTGTCTCTGATGCAAACTTCAGCAATCCCCAGCTTTAATATATCTGTGCCTTTACTTATAGACATCCGACCCACCAAAGCTGGAAATCTAAAGCTAAAGTTTCACCGTGACAGACCAGAGGCATGAACCATGAGCTGGAGAAAATAACTGGAAACCCAAGTGGGAAGGGAGGACTCATCCTCAACATGTCGCAACCACGGAACAGAAGCTTCCCTTGAGATTCCCTCCCTTGGCACTGGAATTGCAGAGCAGTGCAGTGTGTCCAGGGACCTGGGACACTCCTTGTTCAGCCACATCTGAGGTGTGTCAGGCTTTCTCTGCTCTTTTGGCAGACGCTGCCCCTTCTCCTGTGCCTTCACTCACCATCCCACCAGCCTTCCAGCAGCTCCCCGGGGATCCAGGGAGGACAATCCCAGGCAGCTCCCAGCCTGTGGGGCAGCCAGGCATGGTCTGTGAGAGCACAGCAGAAAAAAACCCAATAGAACCAAGAATTCTCTGTGGCAATGGACAGAAAAGTTAATAAGCTAGAGCTGTTTTAGGAAGGTGGTGATGACAGCAAGTGCAGAGCACACTGTACACGCTTTCATTTTATTGCTCCCATCAGCTTCTCCCATTTATTTCAGGAGTTCCTGTCTCAGTGTCAACAACTGCTGCCCTCACCAATCCTGCACTGTCTGCCTTACCCAAAGGCTTTTCTCAGAGGCTGTAAAATACCCTAGTTTAACTTGTTCCCAGATTTCTTCAAACTTACAGTGCACACCGGGGATTACTTGATACCTTTGTGGACAATAGCAGAAAAATAGATTTGAGACTGGGGACAAGCAAGAACCATCAGGGAAAACCAGATCAATATCAAAAGTTTAGAAAAAAACTCAAGCCCCAAAATATTCATTTTTACTCCTAGTATATATTCAGCACCGAGTTTTCAAAGGAGCCTTAAATCATTATGAGCTCTGCTCCCTATTTCCAAAGGTCTTCAAAATTCTAATCTTGCCTAGTGGACACTAGAAAGCCACCTAGAAAGCCACTACATTCTGCAGCAATTTTGTCTTTAGATAGTATTAAGATGATAACATGTCAAGCATTTGTCATAATGTCAAACCAAATTGATTTACAAAACAAAGATTTAAAATCTGTTCCCCCCTTTAAGATCAAAAAAGTTGGCTATTTCTTACAGATAAAGTAAATACTTTCTTGTTCTCGTTCTTCTGCATTAATTGAAATATGTTGGTTTAGATACTCTGCTGATCAGTCATTACAAGTGTAATTAACAGATGTCTATCTAATCTCCAAATTCAGTCACACACACCCAACAAAAGCAAACAAAAACAAAAACCCCAACAAAAGCAAAAACCCCAGTAAAAAACCCAAACAATCTAATAGAATGCCATAGAATTTTGAAAAAAAGAATCTAAATAAAAAAATCACTTTAAAAATCAGTTAAAGGTGCTTAGTGACAGTAGTTTTAGATAACATAATTTACAAAACATATATGCTTAAAAGCAGGGAGATGAGAAATTACTGACATCTTAAATCCTTCACCATCCACGTGAAAACCACGAACCTGACAATAACATTTAAATGCATAACTCTCACAGTACCAATGAAATTTAGCCATAAAGTACTGCTCTTTCATTATTCATCACAGGCTATACAGACAGCACAAAAATAATTCAAAAATAATCTGAAAAATTACATTAGCACACAGTGACGTGGTGCTAGGCATTAAATAGAATTTTCAGTATATAATTTCTCCCCTACTTAAAATTAGACACTCTGATAACTGCATATATAATCTCTTGAAGAAAAGTTATAAACTATTTTTTCCCCGCAAAAACCCATGTGAATGGAATTTTTGACTGTTCATAATCAGTACATTTACAAAAAAAACCCCACAAATACCACATATTCGTATTAAAATGATAGAAACAACTATGGCAAAATGCTGAAGTTAAGATTACTGTGCTTTGTTTAAGCATTCACCCAGACACCTGGTAAGAAAAATGTCTCATGTGGCAGATTATCTTGCTTTTAAGTGCTTATGTGATGCATAAGGGTTACTGTTCTCACTTAGCAACTTTTAACTGTCTTGCAGCTTTATTTTAATCAATAATAGGTTCTTTATGAAGGAAATAGAAGAGATATAAAAGTTTGAGTTCTGCAGGAGCACCTTCAAAGTTTAATTTCAATAATGTGGTCAGATATAGAAATGAAACCAAAGCACGGTTCCTTAGTGTAAGCATCTCTAATGCTCAAAAACATTTTTACTGGAACCAGGACAGAAGGAACTTTAGGTGATTTATTGATAATCCTCCTCTAACAATGGATACAATTTCACAATAAAAGTTAACGTTTGGTAAATTTAACAATAAAATATACCCTTTTCAAATAGAGCACACATGCCTACAGCAATATGTGCATGGATAAATGGAAATTGTCAGTTTTGCTGAGAAAGCATAAAGAAAAAGTGAAACAAATGAAATGAAGGAAGTAATTAGAAGCCTTGTGAATATACTGGCAAAACATTATCACATAGATATTTTTCCAATTAATTTTTGGGTTTGCTATGTGAGAAAGACTTTTATAAAGTCCTAATTAGCTGATCCAATGTCCTTTAGTTCTCATAACAATGATAATTCATGAGACTTACTACTCTCAGTAGAAATGACTTGCAGAACTCTTATGCTTTTCTACTTAAAATGATAGACACTACTTTGCCCTTCACTATTCCCTTGGCCATAAAAAGTAGATCTCCTTGGATTTTAATGAGGTTAAAAGAGGTACAAATTATAACAGACATATAAAATATTTTTTCTGAAAATAAATCATTTGATAGATCATTTATAGCTCATAATTTACAGAGATGTAAAGAATGTTAACATGAAATGTTCTATGGGATAAAGAAGTTAACTTCCTGCCTTTCTAGCTTTTCTGGTTTGATCTTATGAGCTGAACTTTGAGAAAATGTCTTCTTTTTAACCTTTCCACGCCCCCCCCCTCCCTGGGAAAATAAAACTTATATCTTTAGACAAACAGGATCATGTATAACCTTCTCTATCTGGTTGTACTGGGAACAATCTCACACCTCTTCCTTGAATCTTCAGTCATAAATGTCATATTCATGCAGATTGCAAACCAAGTGCAGGATATTCTCCAGAAGACAAATTACAACAAGTAATACAAGTCCTGTGCTGACTCAATGACTGTGACCCTACAGAAGGAAATCACAGAATCATTTGTGATGATCATTTGTAAAACCCTTTAAGACCATCGAGTTCAGCCTCCATCCTCTAAGCCAGCACAGCGTGGCAGGACATTACTCCCCATCACCACAGATAGCTGGAACACAGAGAGAGAACCCAGGGGTAAAAGGACCAGCAAGGGTCATCTCTGGCACCAAAGGGGCTCAGGCCTCAGCTAAGAATCAGCAGCTTAGTCTGGGGAGATGTGGGAAGAGATAAAAGAAATATTCTTGACTGAGGGACACTGTTTTAGAAACTACAAAAGACAGATGAGTTATCATAGAGGCAGAAGCCTCTTACATCCTAACAAGCATCCAAGACTTCTCCCTGGAGTTTGCATGCAAATCCATGGTTACTTCCCTGGGGATTGAGAGAAAGGATCTCGGTGTCTGCCCCACCAACAATAGGATTCAATGGACCTTAGCATCCCAAGTTATATTATTTCTTCACAGCTGTAACATCACAGAATCACAGGCTGGAGGAGACCTCTAGGATCATTGAGCCCAACCCAGCCCAACACCTCAATTAAACCATGGCACCGAGTGCCACATCCAGTCTATTTCTAAACACATCCAGGGATGGTGACTCCACCACCTCCCCAGGCAGACCATTCCAGTACTTTATATTCTTTCCAGGAAAAACTTTTTCCTAATATCCAACCTATATTTCCCTTGGTGCAGCTTTAAGACTGTGTCCTCTGGTTCTGCCATAGGTACCTTTAACCCTGAGCTGTATTTGTTTACTAGGAGTTTCTTTTTGTCCTTTTTCCTGTGCAGTACTAGTTTTAAGTCTTGTGTCTGTTACTTCTGTCTATTTAAAAAATAATTCTTTCTATAATATACCGAATCAGCCATTATTAAAGAACTTCTGAACAAGAGAAGGTTTTGGGGTGCTGGCCACCTCAATAAAGTTATTGCCTGCTGCCAGAGGCCTGGGCAAAAGGCAAGGACTTACCTAAACCCCTACATCCATTTGTAACACACAGCCAACCTAGCTCTGAACCTTGTCCCTAAGTGCCACACCTGAACCTCCTGGAAAAGCCTCTAGGAGTGGCAGCTAAACCTCTTCCTGGGAAAACTGTTCCAGTGCTACATCACCCTTTAGGTGCAGATATTTCTCCTAATAACCAATCTAAAACTGACAAATAAAACCGGAATACTTCCATGTCCAGGCACTTCATGACACTACTTCCCAAAATCACCTTTGCAGGTAAATATTGCCCTTCACACCCACTTTTCTCTCCATAAGATTTCCGAGATTGCTGTGGGCTTTAGACTGGCCAAGTTTTATTTAACCCCATTCCTTTAGTGACATTTTCTAGAGAAGCAAATGCATAACTATAGCATCATCTCAATCTCTCAGAAATTTACCATATTCTAGCCAAGAGTAGCTGGACTCCTCTATTACAAAACTGGAAAATAAAAATTATAAAATAAAAATATTTGTAATGAAATTAATTTTTTGTTTTTGTCATAATTCAGAAATTTCCCAGAGCAATTATCAGCCACAATACTCCAGGGAGCAAATTAACAGTGTTGCCTCTTGAGGGGGTCTACTTCAGTTCCTTTTCCTGAGGTTTTCCTGCTGTGCTTCAATGCATCAAAGATCCTTTAAAGATCTCTTAATTTCCTTATTAATTAAATGCCCTATAATATTTTATATAGCCTTTATTGATCCCCTTTTTCTATTTAAGAATGCTAATCAAGTATCCTTTAGTTTAAAAATTACTTCACTGATATCCCCAGAGAGCTGATTCTTGCACTTTTGTGTGCCTTTATGCCAGAACTGCAGTTATGTAATTGTGAGATTTAACATATCTCCCATTATATAGATATTTTCAGTGAGCAACCCAATTTTTCTTTACTGATTTTTTTTTTTTTTTAGAGAAACTAAACTTGACGGAATGTTGCTCATGCAGATGCAGGTTCCTGAACAGCTTTTAGCATATGTGCAGTTGATCGTTATTGTACTTTATACACACAGAAGCAGCAATGGATTAATTCCACTTTTCAGATCTGGAGATCACTGGGAAAATAAAGTTCTCCTTAGGTAGTATGAGCTGCCTTCAGCCCACCACACCGATCAGTAACAAAGCATTAAAGCTGAGATCACAGTTCCTCTTCCTACAATCAAGATCTGCACTACCTCCCACAGCTGCACTTCCCTGACAGAGACATTTGGCTTTTTATGGGCTAAAGTTTGGTCTCTTTTCACTCTCCTGGTTTAATATTACCATAAAGCATTGTGGAAAAGTGGGGGCTGCAAACAGGATTGTAACAGGAACACGACAATTTGCATAACAATAAATACTTGTTGGCTCAGTGACCAGTTTTACCAATGTGAGAGGTTGAAGTTTTTGGGCTGCAGGGAACAGTTTATCAGGTACCCCAAATGAGTACATCAGCTGAATGTTAGTTCAGGGCTCTGATTTCTTGGTCTGTTGTGCTCTGAAGCTGCTTTTCTGAACATATGGCTTACCTAATTGAGGGTTTGGACCAGCACCAAAATTACAAACTGCGTATGCAGGCTGAAAATACAACCATATATTCATTACAGGAAACCAAAAATAGAGGATGAGAGTGAGGGATCGTAAAAGCAAAAGAAAGAATTAATTACGAGGAAAAGAGAAATAATTAATTAAAATCACGAGCTTACAATCAGAACTGGAAAAACTGAAACTGAAATCCCAGCAACTTGGCATGCTCTGATTCACATCCAAACAACTCCAAACACAGCTGTGTGAAGGAAATACGTTCCATTTGCCTGCTCCCGCAGGCACCCTCTCCATGCAGAGAAAATGCAAAACCAAGCAGTTCCAAAAGTGACTCTCCAGCACTCTGGGGCATGGAACACCCAGTGAAACCCTGATGGGAGCTGTGCTGGGAGAGCTGCACTGCACAACTGATAAATATCGACTGAAGAAATGTACTCTGCCAGAAACACTGACTGGAAACAGTTCAGAATCAACCATTATGTCATGCTTCCTTACAGATATTGATCATAAACGTGACAGCTGTTTACCTAAACAGCCTGCTCTGAAACATCTCTAGTGCTGATAAGAGTCCTGAATCGATGTGATATTTTTCCTTTTGACTACAAGGAAAGTTTCATTTTCTCTTCAGGCTATTCAACTCATTTTTTTTTAAGAATTAAACTTTAAGTCAATTGCAAATATGAGAAATCTAAGTCACAATGGTTTGGGTTTTTTCTATCTCCTTATTGGGTTTGCTTTGAAAGTTTTTCTGCTAGTGCAATTTCTTTCAGCTCACTTTTGTTTGATTTTTCTGAAACTTTCAATGCATTATTTAAAACAATTTTTACCTGAAACACATAATTATGTGGGCTTTTTTTAGTCAGATGAAAAACCCAGATTATGGAGTATAAAATGTATTTTTTTCACATGAAGCAAATCCAAATCCTATAGGCAGGCAAATCTAAGAATTCGTATTCTACACCATCTTTTTCTCATTTAGAACAGCTAAGCAGAAATGAATACATTAGTATGTTATTAAATATTACTACTTTTTCCTGCTTTTCTGTGAGCTGAGGAATGTAAAGCTGTTTCAGTTAGAGAAGGACATTACTCACCCCTTAAAATCTGGTGACAGATGGCAGCACTGCATATATGTGTGAGAAGAATCACGTCCAAGCACAGAGAAACATGGTATCCCAATGCAGTAAACAATTATCCTTTATGCTTTTTTGTGTTTGTCTTTGAAAGCTCCAGAAAGTACCAGGTAATACTAGAGCTAGCACTAGGAAACGCTGCCAGCATGGGAACACATGGGAATTAAGGATATTACCTGGGAAGTTTAGCAGCCTGCCTCAATGGGAAGAAATTCGGCAGCTTGAGAGGAGGTGATTAGCTTGAAACCCTAATTGACTTCACAGCACAGCTCCTGACTGTTACAGGAATTCCCTAGGTGAGACCTTCAGCCAGCCCCAGAGATTCCCTCGGGAAGCCTGTGCCAAGCATTTACCACCTGCCAGGCACTCCTGAATCCTTCAATACTTTGATAACATTGTCTTAGCAGCTTCCCAAGGTAGCTCCTGGTTTAGAAGCAAATTCTACTCTTTTTCGGTGGAGAAGACACTTTGTCAGAAGAGACCTCCTGCAGATGAAAGAATTGTCCCATATGGCTCTCTCCTGGTGAAGCAGTGTGATGTTTTGCACAGAACTCAAAATAATGGAAGGAAACATCACACATAAATTGGAGTCATCAGGCAGAACCACAGGCCAGCTGGATACAGGAATTCAGCAGAACAACAAACTGTCCAGGGAGCCTTAGCTCAATCCATCTGAAGTTACCATACCAGGATCACAAGATTACCTAAATAAGCTTCTTATTTTAACAAGTTCCCACTCTGTGAGTTCAATAAAATCAGCCTTGAGAAGTTTCAGGTTCTCCTGAGAATCTTCAAACTCTTTTGTATTGTTTTGGCCAAAGGTGGTTATAAACATGAAGTGACTTATTCCTCACTGAATGAATCAATTCACTGATGGAGAATTGGATAGCAGCAAATACATCATTTGGCATTATGTACAAAAATCTAGGTATGTCACTGTATATGGGAGTCTGAAAAGTAATTATTCACAGTGGAACAAAATGAGTTGAGAGAACTTACTGAAGAAACATAGAATATAATTTTTATAGGTTTTACTAAAAAAAGAGACTTATTTAAAGCCGATGCTATATAAACCTGGAGGGTGGAAGCCCAAGGCTGACAAAAAACATAGTGCACAAGAGCATTACACCATGTCATGGAAACAAACACTTGAGAAGCAGAAAATGGCTGGTTTCTAGCCCAAAGTCAATGCCAGGCTCTCTAATCAAACTAAAAAACTTTAAAGAGTAAGTTAAATTGTAACACTGTGATATGGACATGAGTCTACAAAAACTAGTAACAGGTCTAGAAAAAGGAAATTAAACAAAGAAAAAATGCATTTATTTCAAGGTGAATTGCAAAAGCAGAAACTATTATAGATTAAGGTGAGAAAAGGATTCTCTTTTCAAAGTAATATTCTCTGTGATTTTTGAAAGGTGCCTGGAAGTATTTTACACGGCAAAATTTTGAGATACAGTTGTTTGGAGAAGAGGAGAAGTGGAGGATAGTTTACACCTCGTTTTTCATTTCACAAGTGTTTAGACTTCAAAGATGTTCTAACAGTCCTTGTTTATTGGGTGGGAAGAGTGTGTTCTTTAATTGAAGTTATGTAAGCACCAAATACTGAAGAGTGGGGTCCTTTATAAACATTGATCAAGTCCAATTAGTATTAATAAAGCCTATAGGGGAAAAAAGTGTAAAACCTGACTGCCAAAAATAAGACAAACTAGAAAAATCATATTTTCTTTCACTGCTCAAAATTCAATATCTTCTGTTTTTCACTAATGCATCAGTCCAACTTCAAAGATCAGAATTTTAAATGGTGATTATCAGTATTTTGAGAGCACTCCCTTAATGACATCAATTAAAATCATTGGGTATAATGGGGGGGGAGACTAAGAGAGTTCTATAGTTTTTAGACTACCTGAAAAAATCTCATTTGTCCAATTAACCTCATACTCAAAAAAACCCCAAAAACCCCCAAGAAAGCATATTCCTACTTGCAAAACTGAAGCACATTTATATTTCACATTGCTTGCTTGAAGCTTTCCAGGCTTCAGAGCTCTCTGCTCCTTTTGCACTGCTCACAGTGATTTAGGGAGCAAGCTGTGCACTGCACACAGCACTTGGTCAGCTGAGGATTTCCTCTGCCACTTCCACCTACCTGTCAGTTCAGGTATTCCACTTTGGAGACAGTGAAAGCTGTGACTTTTTATAATTTCTGTAAAGAAAATACTTCACAGTCTCCCAAAGGTCAAAACACAGAAATGGAGAAGAGTAATTCTCCGTGTTTTCTTTGGTGTTGAGCTTACTCAACATAAATAAGATTCGTGACCTAACTTCATTCTCAACCAGCTCAACTCCTTGTAGTTCTCATCTAACCTTTGTACTCCAGGCATTAAAAGCTAAGAACATATAAATACTATTAACTCTCATTATTGTAAGAACTAAAGGACCAAAGAAACGCATTTTAATGCATTACATTTTTACTGTTCCAAACTTGAAGCTGTAAGTACAGATGAATTTTTTTAAATATTCAAATTTAATTTTCTTCAATTCAAATGAAATGTCTGCCTCACTGCAGAAGCACGTCAGGAAAAAAAGAAAAAAAGAGTAAGTGTTGTAAGGTGGATCAGAATCTAACCACACATTGAATGAGAGACTTTGTTATTCCAGTCTCTAAGGAAGAAAAGCAGCTCATTTGAGCCTCCTACTGAGATGTAAACAGGGACAGTTAGTAAGACAGGAGCAGTTTGAATAGTAGAATGGAGAAGAAAGTAACTCCTTTACAATGGGGGGAGGTTAACCAAGCAAATTCAGGCTATTTCCTGGGAGAGTTAAATAAAAACATTAAACAACTTGCACTGTGTAATTTCAGTGTGTCACAAGACACAATCCAAAAGCAAAGAAAGGTATTGGGTAAGAGCGTTATGAGTTGAACAACAGGGAAAGAACCTCAGTCTGCCCCTCAGTGTTCTAAAAACGCTGACTGTGGTTCTGAAAAGTCCCATTATTGCAACAGATAAACAAGGCTTTTATAAATTTATGCACTAGATAAGCATCACTTATCTATACTTTTGGTCTTTTCCTATTTTAAATCTGTTGTTTGATACCTGATAATTTGCTTTGTGACTTTATCAATGAAAGGTATAGTTTATAAATTACACATAGAGGAAAAAAATTCTTTTAATGGAACACAGCTAAGAATTTTCTCCTTTTTTTCCCTGAAGACAAATTGACAAAAGACAAAAGACTCAGCTGATAATGATGCAAGAAGTACAGGAAACAGATTACAAAACAGGTATTTAACTGCTTTTCTCTTTAGACAGCAAGGATCATCATTAAAGAGAAAGATAGTAAATAATTGCTAAGAAGGCATGCGCTGTAAATCTTCACATCCTATCCTATGATTTAGAAAAGAAAATGTAGAAAAGGGGATTTAAAAATGAGAGGAAGTCAACAATCTGTATCAAATGGCTTGGAAGGACTGTTTATCCTTTAGGGAGGGATAATTGTCTCTGGCTCTATCCATACTGTCTTCTGCTGGCACCAAAGTGTTCCACAGTGTGAAACAGATGGTGCACACTCTCAAAGCTTCACGGGCTTATTGGGATAAACAAAGCGATGAAACACAGGAATAGATTGTGGGGACAGAGAATTTTGTATCCTGAGAAGCTGGGCTAAAGAGAGCTCTCATCATAATCCATGTGCAAGCCCCATTACTGGAAGAACATAATCTTTGTGTTTGGTTATCTCAGCTCTTTCACTGCAGCCATTTGCTGCATCAGAACACATGGGGTGGCCGAGCACCCTGGAGAGTCACTGGGCTGCTCCCTTCTCCAGTGGGGGCTCTGTCTGATGGAGAAACCCCAGAAATTGTCCCAAAGACTCTCTAGCTGCTCCCCTCCACTGCACTCTGGTGAGAGCCCACCTGGAGGGCAGCTCTGGAGTCCTTGGTGTGGGACAGACATGGATCTGTCAGAGGGCTGCAGGGAGGACCAAAAAGATGCTCGGAGGGCTGGAGCATCTCTCCTCTGAGACAGGCTGAGAGAGCTGGGGTTGTTCAGCCTGGAGATGAGAAGCCTCTGGGGACACTTTCAACACTCAGAGGGGGCTTGTAACACGCATGGAGAGAGATTTTTGGTAGGGCCTGTGGCAATAAGACACAGAGTAGTGGTCTATCAGACTAGATAGAAAAAGGACATTTTTTACATCTAGAGTGGTGAAGCAGTCAAAGATTTCCCAGAGAGGTGGTAGAGTGTCCCATCCCTGAAGGTCAGGTCAGACACTGGGCTCTGACCAACCTGAGCTTGTTGAAGATGTCCCTGTTGATTGCATGGGGCTTGAACTTTAAAGGTCCCTTCCAACCCAAACCATTCTAGGATTCTATAGAAAATCACAAAATCAGAAGACTTGGGGTTGGGAAAGGACCTTTAAAGGTCATCCTGTCCAAACCTGCTCCTCAAGCAGCTCTCCTAGAGAGGGTTGAGCAGGACTAAATATTCCCTCTTTGTGTGAGCAGGAGCTCCTGGAAGGTGTAACCCCATGGGACTTACCAAACTGCTTCTTCTTGATGGAATATTCATAGGAAACACAAAGAGATGAAAAGTAGACAAAACTAAAACTGCCTTAGTCTCATGAGGCCTAGGAGTGACTAGAGAAACCACCAAAGGCAAACAAGTCATTTCCTGAGCTTGGCCTTCCCTTGGGAGGCTGTGCAGACACACACTGCTAATACACACTGTACTGGTCAATCAGAAAATTACTACTAAAATGGAAAAAGAAATAAGGTAATGTTACCTCATAAGTGTTTGAAAGGATCTCAGAAGCTGAGCTGATGGCGTAAGAAAAATCTTTATAGATGCTGATTTATGCAGCATTTATTTCTTGTCTGTAAGAGACAAAATGTCTTAGAAAGTTTAGAAATAAAGATAGTTTGCTTTCTAAAATAAAGAAGCTTGAAGACACCATTCTACCTAATTAAATAATGCTATAAATCCTTATTTATGGGTGATGATATAATTCCATTCTGGATTGTCAAAATGATTGAAACATTGCTCAAACTTTGAGTCACATCAGCATTTGGAAAATGCATGACTTAAAATTTTTCATGCTTCTTAGTCAGAATATTTCAAGAGTGTTTATGTAAATTTTAGAGTATCGTGTTGATTGCAGAATTATTTTATGCATTGAAAAATCTATTAATTTTCTGAAGGGAAGAGACTTGTACCACAGAACAAAAAAATATAAATATTTGGTAAATTTAATAGCTGTGTGATCAAGTGTAAGGCTTGTAAAGTAGCATGGAACTCAGCAGTCTGACAGACAATAAGACAAAATTTTGAATTATACCACGGAGGATGTTGCAAGGTGATCACATGGAAACAGCACTGCCTTGAGATAAAGTTTTTACAATCCCTTTCATCTTCTGATTTTTGAACGAAGTAATGAATGGCTGCTAACCTCTGCAGTTTAACAATATTCAATGAGTGCATATTAGCTTACATAAGTATGTGGTAAATTTATAATATAAATTAATATTCTAAAAAATATTTATATTTAAATTAAATATAATAATTTGTGTTATTTATTTAAATTTATAATATAAATTGCATTGTATTCCTTAGTTTTGTTACCCTAGAGATATTTTTAGCTGGAATGCTACTGAAAATAATTATCTACTAGTTGTTATTACAAAAAGACACCGGCATTCCCCAGAACTGAAAAAAAACCAGGTTCAAAAGGAGAAGATACTATTCTAGTTAAAAAGCCAAGATTTATTATCATAGATAATTGGTCATTCTTGCTCCAGATAATACCCTCAGAGTTTTATTTCCCTGTGGTTTGCATTAACATTAAAGAATTAAGTGGTTTCCTGGAGATTAAACTTCAACTCGGCTACATTCTGTTGGGTCTCCAATAATTTTCTTGCCATCAAAAGACGGTCACTTTGATAACACTGAGTGGAGAGGAAGGAATAATAGAAACCAGCCTGTTCCAGGTTCCCTCCCGTGCCCTGCTGCCTTTGGGAAGCAGGAGGTGGCTGCTGAGCACGGCAGCGAGTGAAGGACTCACGCCGTGAGCAGCTGCCTGCCCTGCAATACCGTGTGTTCAAAAATACTGTGGCACAGGTAATTCTGTCTGTGCCGTGCAGAAACCCTCCGCTGCTCTCAAGGACAAAGCTCACCCTACCAAGCCGTCTAAATGTGATTTCCTGCAGACAGTGGCTTTCCCCTCGCTTTAATTTAAGAGCCTTGAGATAATAAAAAAGATTAGAGAATACAAAGTCTACAAAAAGCTGAGTTAACACTCAATCCTTTCTCAGGCACTCAAACCTAGCGTGCTCCACAGTGTAGGGAGGTGTTTAAGCACTCAAACACCCAAAGCTGACACCATGGAGATGACTTTTGGTGCTGCAGAAGGTTGGACACGCTCAGTCTCCTCAGGCCACTGCCAAGTGCTGGCGATGGCACAGAGGAATGCCCAGCCCGCACAGGAGCGGCTCCAGCTCCGACCAAAGGCACTGCTGTGCCATAAACGCTACAGTTCGCCTACAGGAACTGCAACACCTGCAGGGCATGGCGTTTGTGTGAAAGCACACCTGTGGGCACGAGGAAATGGGATATAAGGCTCAGCAATCCTGAGCTCAACACTGGGATGCACTCCTTTAATACAGGGCTGCTATTAAATGGTATTGCTCATTTTTCCCGACTAAAAAGGTTCATCAAAAGTTCCACGACATCAGGATTAATATTAACCTTTTTTTTTTTTTTTTCACATAGATAATACTAATACAGTCAAACAAACCCATCTCATAAAGAGTTATACATGTGTTTAAAATTCTGCTGGAAAGCCAAATTTTTTAGATGGCGCCAGTGTTTCCAGACTCTTTAAAGAGTTTTGGCTGTACGATAATCAGTAGATTTTAGCTCTCCTCAAATGAAAGAAAGCATCAAGAGCAGGCTAAAGGATGGGCTGCAGGCTCTGGAGCACATCATGCAATGAACTTATTCCTGTGCTTAATGAAATGCTAAACCAAAATGAAACCTGGAGTCTTTAATAATTTCTGTTAGAACTAATCAGGAAAGAGTAAATTTAAACTGTGGCTTTCTATTTACTTGTGTTCATAGAAATTAGAGGCCTTGGGGTATTTTCACCTATGAATTCAGAGTATTGTTTCACTGTTGCTGAAAAATTCCTTTTAGGTATTTCAATACTGAAATTACATTTTCAGATGTCAAAATAATGTCAAAGTCACAATATTTTTTATTTTTTTGGGACTAAAGCCCTTCCTGTTTAAGTTTCAAATGAAACCATACCCTAATATCTTGAAATACCAGCACAATATGCAATTCAAATGTAATTGCCATATATTTGCTACTCAGCTTTCACAGTTCCATCACCCACTTGTCCCAAGTGTCACTTCATATGTATTCATATGATGTACCACGACACAGTCATGTGGATTCCTTACAGACACTGAGGATATTTTGATTATTTTAAAGGCAATAAAATATAAATATGCAGCCCAGGGTTTTTTTCTAGAAAAGAAATACAGTGTATATCATATGATACTCTTTGCATTAATGTCATGAATGGAAACGTTTTGAAGGACAGCACTTTTTTGTAGATTGAAAATCCTTGCAATAGTAGCACATTTTCATGGGTTTCAACTCAGGGACTTGCTCAAAGTCACAGCTTTATAATAAATGTATACTTCTTTTATGAAGGCAGGGTTGCAGGTTTTGGTGTTCATCTCTCTCTTTATCATTACCTATATTACAAGTGAAAAAAAGCATTCATATTCTTGCTTGAAAGTGCAGAAAAAGGTTCTGCCCTGGGTGACCCAACATTTAGTAAGGCTCATGAATCTCACAAGGAGAAAAGAAAAATGAAAATTTTCTTCTAGTCAGATAACAAAAGGGAATATTACAGGCTTGACAATGGATGATAAAATGGTTTACCTAAATCTTTCCTATTCAAAGATAGGGGTTTCTTTATGGCATTCTTTTACAAAAACCATAAAAGTGCATTTAATCAGATTTTCATAATTAAATCTCTTTCATTGTAAGGTACCCAATCATACATTAGAAGCTCTTTCTGAAATGTGAAGAAAATTATCCTGCAAGCTCTTTGAGTGGAGTCTTTTCAGTCACAAATAGAGAACGTAAATGACACGCCTTGATAATTAAGAAACCTAGACTGAGATTTCTAATATCATTATTATAATTCAAATTCCGAGAAGTATTTCAATGCCTTACACCTCTGTGAAGAATTTCAAAGGATCAGCCATTAAGCTGACAAATACACTGACAAGTGCTTTAAAATCTAGGCCCCATTAAAAATACCATCTGACAAATCAACATTAAGAATGCTAAAAATTAACGGTTTTTTTAAAAAAAGTAAATATAATTCCAACTTAAGTAAAAAAGTAGACAATAGACAATTAACTTGAGTAACCCCAGTGTGTGGGGTACTTTGCATTCCACCCAGAAAAATTACAAATTTTAAACTACAGACAATAACCTGTATATATTTCAAGTATAAACTACAGTTTGCACTGTTTAAACACTGTCTAAATGCATTCCATTGAACAGCAACCTCATTTTAATCAAAATAAACCTTCATTGGGGCTGTTTAGATGTCGCAGTGTTTTGCTGAAGGCATCTGTGTTTAACTGAGCGCTGTTAAAGGACACGCCCTGTGTGCGGATCAAAGAGAACAAGCTGCTCATTCACCAGGACATTGCTCCTGGTTTTGGGACCCTGCTCAAAGCAACATCACCCCTGCCCTTCCTCTACTGCATGCAGGGTTTGAAACCATTCAGCCAAAGAAACCCTCCTGCTGAGGCTGCTGCAGCGAATTCTACCTCAAACTACAGAAACGCCTCTTGAGTCTCCAATATTCAAAACCTTTTCTATTCGGCTGTGTTGGAATTCAAAATGTAAGAAATTCGCAGAACATTGGGCCTGTAAATTAAAGCCTGAAAAAGAACACGAGATTTGAACTGAAGCCTTGGAAAATCTTCCAAGCTTAAGAGCTAGAAGCAAGAATGTAGATTTACAGCTTAAAGCAGAAACATGTTAAGCAAAACAAAGTTTAACTATAAAGTTTAAGCTACAGAAAGAATAAAAAGTAAGCTATAAAGTTTAAGATATAGAAAGAATAAAAAGTAAGTATAAAAGTAACAGAACAGCCTTAGAATAACTCTATGTGTTAGAATGGGATTGGCCAAAAAAGGTCACACTGTAATTAAACAGAATTTCTTAGTATTAAATTAAAAACATAAATGTCTTTGTTAGCAGTATTTTATTAGCTAATAAGTAATTTAAAAATTTATAACCATAAGTCTTGTGACTTCTAGTCATGCTCTCAACACCTGTAACAAAACCTCACGTTTTCTGTAAAAAATAAGAAAAATAAACTGCACTTTCTAAACAACCAAAAATCCCATCTCTCTGCCTTATTAAAAAAAAAAAAAAAATCCCCACAAAATGTGATAATGTGAGAGCAAATCACCCACGTCTGGGTAAGCCACAAGCTGTATCCACCATTTCCATAGGGGGCAAACTTGATGCATATGAAAGCATACCTGCTCACAAATGCCTCCTGTTTACTCCATCTTCTTCGATGTTGCTTTTCTTTTTTTTCCCCTAAATATCACTGAGTATGCACATACAAATAGAAATCATTCTCACACAATCAAATTATCTACAGCCTTTATGGGAAGTACCATTTTAAGCATCAAGTAACAGAATTTTTATTAAGGAGGTTTAGTCCTTCCTCAGGCTATAAAACTGTACTGATAAGACAAGCCTGAATTTTCAGTCCTTTTTTTTTTTTTGCACTCTAAGCGAAATAGATTAAGCTCTGAACAGATAAGGGTTCATACAGAAAGTACTGAACTATTGAAAAAAGTATTCTACCAAAAATATTAGACACAATATTGCCTTGCAAAAAAAAGATCATCAATAAAAAGTAATATCCAGAATGACATAAAGGGTCAGGCTTGGAGATATTTTCTAAAATTAAGACCTATTGCATATAAAGCTGTATTATTATGTAGCTAATCAGATCTGTACTGGAGGTTGATGGTAAAGTACTGCATAATGATTTTTTCCCCCACAAAAGTCTTGTTTTGTTGCAGTTGTTTAATACATTTGAATAAACTTTTTTTTTTCTTTTCACATTAACTGAGTAGGCTTTTGTCAAGGGTGCTCCTTCTCTCAGGGGAAGAGGGAAAAAGCCTCTTTTGGTGACATTTCCAGTGTCTCCACGCTATCACAATTCCAGCAGGGATGTGCTCCTCTGTCTTTCCACAAGAGGAGAGTTTAGCTGACTACCTCGGACTTAACTCCAGCTACTCGGAATGCAAACAACTTCATTTGTCTGTGTTCAGTGGTGCTGCACCCAGGAACAGCAAAAGCTGCAGAGCATAAACTGTTCTTGCTCAGGCTGACAGATCCTTCAGCATCTTTCCAGACACACGCTGGTCTTCACCTTCCTGTCTGAAGAATGCCAGCTGTGACAAAGTATTCAAATTCAATTTAATGCTTTAATGGTTTGTGTCATATTCATTAGGGAGCATGCTTTTTTTTTTTTTTTTTAATTAACTTTGCAAAAGATGACTTCTGACCACTTTGAAGTTGAACATGTATTTGCAATTCACAAACATGCCAAACCAAATACCCTCCTCTTTCTGCTGACAGTTTTTAGACGTTACTGCCCTACAGCAGATGGCTGAAGAACCTAATAAAGTGATGTTGTACAAAGCAACAAAAATAAACTTGGATCTGTAGTTATCACAAAACAAACAAACAAACAAACAAACCCCCAAAATAACCAAACCTAACCAAACCAAACAACCCCATCAAAATCAAACAAAGAGAAAAAAATAAAAACAACCCAACCAAAAAAAAAACCACCAAAACCAGCCAAAAAGCCACTATAGAACTCCCTGTCTAATACACTGATATAATTGCTGCAAAGAATTATATGGGCTTGTAACATATTAACAAAAAAATCCTTCACTGGATCAACAACCTCTCTGGGCAAGAAAAGCTGCAACGACACAAAACCCCGACGGTTTTACTGAGCCCTGTCCCTTTGTGACCCGGTTGCTGATAGAAAATTCCATCTCTTCTTGTTCCCAAGTGTTTCCTTTCAGGCTCCTCCTGTTGAACATTTCCTCCAGCCCTTAGGCCAGACCGTGTGCCCTTGCTCTGGCTGCTTTCCTCAACTTCTCCACACTTCAGCTAGGGACACAAGACAAGCCTGGGAACACAGTTTACTTGAGAACATTTGCAGAGTTGTCCTTAAAAAAAGGTTAAAGATGAGCTGATGGTTTCATAGAAATCTCAAGGAAACTCCAACTGAATTGGTTTCCTCAAGTTTGGCTTTACTGAAAGGCTGTGGAATTTTGGGTGTTTTTGTTTGGTGAGTTTGGATTATTCTTAATCTGTTATTCATCTTTTAATTACTTCAAAATCAGAATTATAATCCTAACTTAAAACACCATTAAAAATGCAAATAAGCAGGTGCTATGGTCGATATCCTCTGTTTTACACCAAAAACTGCATACCCATATCTTGGCAATATGATTCTTGGGTGTTATTTTTCAGTTTCACTTAATCTCACAGTGAAATCACTGTGGTAAACTGCTGCCTTTGTTTGTTAAGTCAGACCAAATAGTGGTCCTCTTTTCTGAAATTCTTAATTAAAACGTGGACAGAAATCCTAAATTGGATTTAGCTTTAATTGTCGAGAGGTTTGGTATTTTGTTTTTGATTTTTAATTTTATTATTCTAAACTTCAAATCCGAGGAAATACATGAATACTGTATGTTAGTTCAGCCTGCAGTGAGGCTGGATTCTACAAAAAGCACCACTAAGAAGCAAAGACAAGAAGATTGAAAATTCAGGAAGGGACAGGATGCCATGGTGACACCACTACACCTTTAATGCAGAACTCACTGAGGACAATGTTTATGGCTGGACAAGCCAGACTTGACACATAAAATGACATTAGACTTTAAATAAATATTCTCTGATTATTTCTGAGTGCTCTGTGCATAATGAAAACATTTAACCTCTGAGAAGGAGGATTATTAAAATAATTTCTGCATGAATAACACTGATTTAAAAACCCACCAAATCTTTACATTTTCCTTGCGTGTGTGATTTGAGTTTGCTCTGCTGTGAGCCAATCAAATTGCAGCTTTTACCTTAAACCAAAATCTAATCAAGTCACAGCTGACATTTTTCTCCTTGCTGCAGTTTGCCTGACTGCATGTTTGTTTATTGGAAGTGGTAGTGGTTAATTCCTATGTCAAATACAGAAATCTGCAGAAATATACCAGAATATAACAACAAAATTCACAATCTGCTGTGGAACAATATATACATGTAGTGTATGAAATTAAATGGTACAAGTATATGCAGTGAAGTAAGACAGCACCTAAATATTTAAGATCGGGTAAAAATGTGTTTCATAGCCCTTGTCCTCACCAAATAGTAAGTTTGTTTTAGTCAGGAGTTTGTCTCCTATTTTTAAATCAGTGCATTTTTCTATAAGAAAAGAACACAAGCTCATTCCATTGGCCTTCCCAAACACATTTTCCCGAGGAAACACTCTGTACTCTACTTGCCAGTGTACTTGCACAAGTACCTAAATATAAATATTAACTGAAGAAGGGAAATAATAGAAAAAAACCACACTTTTCTCTTTAGTTTTTATTTCATATGGGATAATACCATGTTATGAATTTCCAATTTAGGGTGGTACAAGCAACAGCTCCATGTTTTGCATTGTTTTGTAAACACAAAGCGTCACGGTGGAGGACTTGGGTCAAAGACATCAGAGAGAAATTATCCCAGAATTTATCCTTAATTAGCTTCATACCCATACAGAGGTAAGAGCAATAGCTACAGGGAGGAAGAAAAGGGGACAGGCTGGGCTTAAAGAAGAGCCTGAATGACCTCCCTGAGATGTCCCCCAGCCTCGGCAAATGAAAATATCATGGTAAGATTTCTTCTGACACTGCAGATAGTGATAAATATCTAAAATGTTTAAGAGTGATAAATGAAGACAGCAGTCGGTTTGTGAATTCACTGAGTAGACTGAGCCTTGAATTTGCCTGTGCCAAATGGTTTCTTTAATCTTAGATTAATGAGTAACTAACATGAAGTCAAGGCTTCTAATCAATTACAGCTTCCTAGCACTTACAAACAGATTAGGCTTAATGGCCTTATTTCTGCTGTCAGGCATTCAACTTCTTTAAGAAAGACAAGAACATTGTTAGATTTGAAAGAAAATAGAGAAAAGGAAAAAAAATAGTAGAGGAACCATTCAGTTGCCATTTCTAAAAATTCTAGGTGTTTCATGCTAAACACCAAAAAGGCAATGTTAATATAACATAAAACAAAAGCCACCACCTATGAAACAGTAATGCCAAAGGTGCCTCAAAAAGACTGAAGTAGAAGCAATAGTGAAATAAAAGACAGAAACATGATTAATAGAAACACCCCAAAGGACCAAAAATAATATTAATGTTCTTCTCTTATATTTGTTTAGGTTTTGTCTTGAGGGCAAATGAAAAATTTGGACAAGTTTCTGCACATAAATATAAACTAAGAGGAATTAACACACTCTAGTGCTTTACAGAAACCTGTGGAATTATTTTCACTTTTTTTTTTCATTTAACTTAATTCTCAATGTCTACTGAATATAGCATAAAAATATTTTTCTCTATTTCTTAAAGCATTCTCTAGTACTTTAGTCTTCAAATTACAACAATAAAATGAATAAACATTTTAGTTACTCTTAGTTCTCTTTTTTCAGCTTTAAAATACTATCTTAGCTGTACCACTGCCAAGAAACACAAGCCATCTTCCATTTCTTCTTCTTTCAGGAGAAGAAACAGGTACCTACTCCTTACTGGTTTTTTATTCCTTGTTTCCATAACATCCCTTCAGCAGAAGAAGTTTTCCAGGAGCAAGTTTGTTCCTAACCAGCATCAAATATAACTAAACCTTTTCACATGTAAGGCAAAGCATTTTTACTATAGCAGCAGTATTCCTATTAACCACTCTGACAGAGCACAGTAATAAACTGAGGAATAGAAGCTCTTTCAGGGTAGTTTGTATGAGAAACCATCTTAATTTTGTTTCTTAATATATGTGAATTACAGTAAAAAAAACCAAACTTTGTCCAGAACTTGGCCTGGCCATTCTCTCCTGCTCTCAGAGCTGTGCCCTCAAGGGGAAAAAAAAAAAAAAAAAAGGATGCAAACAAAGTATTTTGCATAATCTGTGCCAGCTCTTTCACCCGAAACAACCACTGGGTTTTGTGTCTCTCACAAGGCCCTTAGAAGAGGTTGAGTCTCAGTTATTAGAACAAATACCTCAATTTTTCTACAACCCAGGAATCTACAAATTCTTGGGACTATGAGCCCACTCTCAGTTCTGAAAACCCGGTTTCCTTAACACAGCACCAAACTTGCACACAAACAGCTACCTCGGCTAACAGGCTCTTTCAGGAAATATTTTATTGCTGCAAGCATGCATCAAAATGGCATTAAAATTCAGCAGAAGTTAGATGACTAATTCCTATCAGAACTCTGGAAAATTCCAATTAATGAGCTTGGGAACATTGAGGCTAATAAGTGAAAACGTAGTTATTTTTAATTAAAAGGCACAATGCTAATAAGGACCGTGAGCATCACAAAGTGCATGCAAAGCAGACATCAGCGAAGCAGAGCTGGCCCACATAACTCCTGTGGAGGCACAGTGGCCATTTCCCTGAATCCTTTTCATCAGCACTCGACTGCTTGTTTGTTCCACCAAATTACATTTTGTTAGAAAATATCAGTTTCACTCCATGGGAATGACAAAAGATCAATAAAGTCACAAACACGGGGAATGCATAATAAACTCCTTCAGAGCTGGGAATACGGACAGGGTGTATGACAGATTGTTCCTGTGCTGCTGGAGAATATTGTGACATGCTAAACGCTACAGCTTTGGCACTTCCCAGCTTTCTTTAAAGGAGGAAAATTAGACCACTTCTGAAAAAGGTTTGTAAAAACTTCCATATTGAGGTTTGCAGATTAAATGAACAGGGAACATTCACAACGTTCTCTGCTTTTTTTTTTTCTTTTTGCTCTGTAATGCCCAATGTGAAAACAGACCAGTCGAAATGTGTCCAACAAATTGAAAGCAAATTCAGACTGAGATGAACAAATGAAAGAACCCTACTTGAACTGTAGGGAGTGTATTTTTTGAAAACATCAAAAGTCACGCCTGTATATTTCAAAATGAAATATTGTGACAATCTCCTGCAATGATTTTGGCAAGTAAAGCAGAGGGCTGGCTATAAAATATAAAATATAGCATAAAGGCACAATACTCAAGATACCTAATCTATAAATCTTTGCCCTCTCTCTGATTAGTCTCTTTAGTACATTTCATTTTTACATGCCTCTGAGTTGTTTTAGCTAAACACATTCTCATTTAAGAATAATTTATCCAAATTAGAGCTTGCATTGCATTTATCTCTAATATTTATCCTTACAGTTCCAGCCATCTCCCACACATAAAAATTCTCAGATGCTTTTGAACTTTCCAAGCTTTGAACTACATCCACATGTAGATTTGCAAGTAGAACAAAGAACAGAACTTTATTTCTCTAGCCCATGAAAGATCTATTAAAATAATAGATCCAATGAGTCTGCTGAAGGTTTGAGGAAAAAAGTTTGTGAGACTGTAAATAAATTTAAATTTTATAAAAGTGGTATATTTTAATACTCTTATAAATACAGCTCTAATCCATTAATGTGCAACATTTTGGGCATGTCAGGCAACAAGCTGTGTATTTAATGACATTTATTTTACCAATTTAATAAGGCATCTCTTGCAAATATTCAAATATTCCTTTGAAAACAGCGTGTAAATCACTATAAAATTATATTTCATAGTAGGAAAAAATACTAGAAACTACAGGAAAGGCTTGAATATCTTGCCTGAGAAACCATCCTTTGATAAACAAATACACATATAACTTTAAAGCAGCCAAGCCAATATTGAATAGACTGAATGTCTTCAACATTTCACTTTCCTGACAAGGCAAAAAAAAAAAAAATTGGTTAAATTTCATGAAACCAGTGTTGACTAGCAGGTTTTGGTTAAATCTGAGTACAATTTTGCTGACAAAAGTAAACTGGGGAACACAGTAGGAGTTTATGAAGTGAAATCGGAATCGATGTCTCTCCCATCACTGGGGGGATCACAGCCCTGTTTGTTGTCGTGGTTTGACACGGGCCACACACCAGGCATACACACGAGCTCACCCTTCCCTGCCACAGCTGGGCAAAAAATAATTAACAGAGGTTTCATGAGCGAGATAAGGACCGGGATGAAACACTTCAAGGGCAAAACGGGCTCAATTTAAGGTTGCAAAATGAAATTTATTACTAACAGAATCAGAGGAGGATAATGAGAAGTGGAATAAGCCCTTAAAACACCTTTTATTGCCCCAGCCCCTCCCCTCCTTCCCACTGACAGCACAGGGGACAGGGCGTGGGGGTGCATCCCTGTGGATGGGCTGGGGGTGGATCTCTGCATCCCCATGGATCCCCACAGGGCTGGGGGTGGATCTCTGCATCCCTGTGGATCCCCACGGGGCTGGGGGTGGATCTCTGCATCCCTATGGATCTCTATGGGCTGGGGGTGGATCTCTGCATCCCTATGGATCCCCCCGGGCTGGGGGTGGATCTCTGCATCCCTGTGGATCCCCCGGGCTGGGGGTGGATCTCTGCATCCCTATGGATCCCCCCGGGCTGGGGGTGGATCTCTGCACCCCTGTGGATATCTATGGGTGCAGGGGCACAGCTGCTCCACCATGGTGTCACCACAGCCTGCAGAGGAATCTCGGCTCTGGCACCTGGAGCCCTCCTCCCCCTCCTTCTCCACTGGCCTTGGTGTCCCCATTTTATTTCCTTCACATATTCCTTCACCTCTTTTCTGACTACGAAAAGATTGTGTGACTTTGTTTTGATTTCCTTCTTAACTATGTCACCCCAGAGGCATTTCCAGCCTCTCTCATTGCCCCAGCCTTGGCCAGCAGCACGTCCATCCTCAGAGCCATCAGGGACTGGCTCTGCTGGCCATGGTGGAAGCTTCCAGCAGCTCCTCACAGGGTCACAGAGGTGGCCCCTGCTTCCACAAACCAGGCTGTTTACACTAGTTTATTGTAAAATTGTGTTTAATTAAGAGATTTGCCCTAACACTGGACTTAATCCTAAGTCAGTGAGGTCAGCAGTGAAGGGGGAGTTTTTTATTGGTGGGTTTCATTTGCTACAATCAAACTAATCTCTAGCAATAATAATTTTACTATTATAAAACTAATTGAACTGATTAAAACCAGAAATGTACAATGTAGATATATAAATATATATAATAATATGTATGTGTAAATTATATGAAATGATGTAAATGAACATGTAATGCAAGACAGAATTTAATCTTTGTTGTCAATAACTATGCTTTTGGCATCTCAGTTAAAATTTATTACTGATAATCCCCAAATCCATTTAAACATTACAATATTTATTGAAAAACTAGTTGCTTTAAAATATTTTCTGTGGCACCTGCTGCACCATAGCCTTTCTTTCCAATGCTCAGATGCAATTAACACTAAAGAAGGCATGAAGCATCTAGGGAAATTTGTTTTTCAATGGATTAATTGCAGTATTTAAAGATTTAAATTATTATTTAAATAATACCTTATTTAAAATAAGGTATTAGCATGACTCCTAAGACATAGTCTAAGCAACAAGCATTTTTAAGGGCTGTTTATATAGCACTCTATGGAAAGGAAATAAATCCTGTTTCTTTGCAATAGACGAGTTCAGAAAAACTCGGGTTACATTTAAAATATATAATACAATTACCTGAACAAACAGACATTTCTTTCATTGGTAACTTATTTATAGTCAACTTCAAAATACGATTGTTCTTACAACAACTTGGTATTATTAAATCAATTACTGCACAGAGCCAGAACACCACAATCCTATTTTAATGCAAAAGTACCTTTCATACCACATTAGTAAAATATAGAAGAGCATCAGTGGACCTTTTTCCTGAGCTTTTTCTTCTTAAAAAAATCAATGACATTTATATTTATCCAGAGATGTCTTACCCAAAAAGGCCTGAACAAAAGCCTGTACAAATAACTTTTGTGAGCAAGTCTGTACAGATAACATATAGTAATGTTTTAGTAATAAGACTGTTCAAGTAATTAAAATAAAGATACAGAATCTATTTTGGAACATCACATAGGATGACTATTGAAAAATACTTCAGTGTTAAGAATAATAGGTTATTTGGTTTGGGGCTTTTTAAAGTGTATAATACTCTGTGGACAGTGGCAGCTGATAATCTAGATAGTCCTGGCTGGTGCAGTTATGTGACTTTCACATGCAGAATGCTTTACAAACATCCAGGAACATCCTAAGTGTAAAGGATATCTCAACAAGAACTGCAGGGAGGGTCACACTGCCTCTGTAGGAACACAGTGGGGGAAAAGAACCTATTTACTGTGCTTGGTGGCAAAATTTAAATTCAAATGAGCAACAGTTTCTCAGGGAATTTAAAGAATTGCTGTGGCTGAAGTTTTAGTAAAAAATAGGTTAAAGGGAAAGAAGCCAGCATTTTTCAGCAATGAATACAAGTTGAAATCATCTTGAGCAGCTCCACTGGATGCTAAAGTTGCTCAGGGTTTACCAGCTGCGCTTCTAGTATTCTGTTGCATTTTCTGTGACCAGCAGCTTTCCCAGGAAAATAATTTTGTAAAAGACTATGTAATTATGCAAAGATAATCAGGCAACAGTAAAGGGAATATCACCACTTTCATTGGTTCATAACTACACTATACACTCCCATGAATTATATATGTTAGGGATTTTTGTTCCCTTCTTGAATTTTTCACAAAAAATTGGAAAAAATACACTAAAATCCTGGGACTCAAACTGAAGCCAGAGATTATACATAAGGTAAAGGAAAATCATAAGTATTTTAAAATTGTTTTCTGAGTCTTTTATGATGTTTCTGCATATGCAAAATACTTGGCAAGTCTTTCTAGAGGACAGTCCCACCCCTTCAGAATACAGTCAGCACAGTGACAGAACACTATAATTAAAGGGATTACTACTATTTTTATCATTATTATTATTTTCTTTGCATAAAACACCCTGATATTCTCTGATAAATAATACTGGAGTCTTTGTGCAGGGATGAAAGCAGATCTGTAATAATGAGGTGTATTACAGAGTGACTTCACTACAATTACACTGCAAATCAACCCTGAGCCTCCTAAAGACAGAGCACAGGGACTCCATGGATCACTCACACGTTTCTCCTGGAAGCTGTGTGCAAGTGGCAATTGCTTGGTCCAGGGAGAGAGAGAACTACCATAATCTTGCAGCTACGTATGGTGCAACTATAACAACTGCAGAAAAGGCTATTTTGATGAAAACGGGGAAAAAAATACATGGCAACAACTAGAGCTGATGACAGTTTTGGGAGACTTGCATGTCCAGGGAGAACAATTTGCTAAATTAAGTCCTGAGCACCTTGTAAAAGAGGAGGAAAATTGAGGGGTTTGTACTTTTTTCTTTCTTTAAGCCATAGGAATTCATATGCTGGTGATTGCTCCTAAAGGCATCAGAGCATGCTATAGAATAAGAATTATCAAATTATAGATTTCAGCTTTCCAGAGACAGAGTCAATCTCTTAGGTGTGAACGTACTTTACAACCTCCTGGGGTCTTTAGATGGCAGCACAGCATATTAACAATCTGCTTGTCTGTTTTCCTTACAGGCAACAAATCTGCTTTCACTCTCCTGAAACAGGTTTAAGACTAAAGCAATTACAAGACTTGCATCACTTAATTTTGATGAGCTCCTGCATCAGGCTGCACAGGACTTGATGTGCTTGGGAGATGTGATTCCTGAAGGTACAGGGCAGGAGGTTTGCTAACAAAACAACAGCTGCATCTCAGTACTTAGGTTAAACACCTGAGCACCACAGATGCTAGAGATGATTTGGGCCAATTGATTCTGGAGGCTCTGTAGGATTGTGCTGAAGCAAATCTACTGAAAAGGAATACACCTGGATAATTTTGAAATTTGGAACAACAAGTTCTGAATGGAAAAAAAAATTCTAGCATTTTTAAACCCAAATGTTTATATTCAGTCTACATAACCAGCAACTGCTTTTTGAAACAACATTTGGGTAAACTTGTAACTATGAATGGAAAAGTGCTGTGAAAACAGGGTGAAAAAAGCACCAGAGACCACAACCCCTCTCGCAGCTGGAAGCTTTCACATGTAGAACTTGCTAACTACAACTGACACATGGTCTCATGCTGCTGCCTTTACTCCTTTTCTGTCTCATTTTTCCACAGGAGGATGCTGATGGGGAGAAGGAGGAATAAGCTGTTGGTTTTACAGCTCCTTGCAGTGAAATTGAATCAGTAATAAGACTCTGGACTGGAAACAGAACAGGTAGAACTCCTACTGCCACCTTCCCAAAGAACCCAACCATTTCCAACCAGTGGGAGATATGTCAGGGAAGATGGGGCAAAGTGCATGGCAAGTTCAGTTCTTGTTTGGGAACTGTTGCTACAAACACAGCTCTTGAAAAGTAATCTGGAAGGAATTTTCTAGCAATAGTGACTCATGTTTCTATGATTTTTTTTTTACAATTCTGATTTCTCAGATGATCTTTAAAGTAACTATAGTCTTAGTGTCATTTGGTGCTGCAGGAACAGAGAAGATACCATGGAAAAATTAAATGGAAGATGGCAAAGCAATTATCAAGACACAATGAAGCCACCCTTCCTTCTCCCACCTGCACTGCTGTGTATAAGCAGGTGAGTATTTCATGTCCTGAAACTCTGGAGAATAAAAGTGTTAACCTTGCACTGCTGTATTTCCTGATTGACTTATACCTCCTGAAATACAGACTTTTTTATTGCCTTCATTTCCAAAGGCAGGCTCAGATGTTTTATTTCTGACAGCTACTCAGTCCTAGTCAAGTCACATCTGTGTCACTGCTGGTGCACCTCTCATACACAGCACTCAATATGTCTCTTCTCTGTTATGTTCCTGAGGTACCTCCTGTGCATGGGGATACACAGGACACCTATCAGTAAGGTCACCAGCTGAGTATAAAGTTCTGCTCTTGCTCTTATACCAGAACTGGACTTCTTCTACTGTGTGGAATCTTACTCAGTGAACAACTAGTTAGGAAAGGAGAGAAGCATTTTGGCTGGAAAAGACTTTTAAGATTACCAAGTCTATTCAGTTTTTGCTCATCTTCCAGAAATTTAAATATATACAGTTCTAGGTATGAAAAATTGCTGACAGAAAGCATTATTGCCCTCTCAACTGAGCAGGCAAGAAACTTGACCATAATTAAACAATTTCTCCAGGCCATCATGGGTCTCTTCTCCCATGTGCTAATAATGGCAGCCTTTACATCACAGTTCTTTTCCTATAGAAAGATTGAGATATTATTCCTTATTCTTCCCTAGGACTCCTAAACCTGTGACAGAAGAGAGAAAATGGAAAAAGGAGGGAAAAAGTGTGCCCTCCTTATACCCTCTGTGTTTCATTGCCTACAAACAAATCCCTCCCTCTCACAGCAGAGCAGCTCAGCTACTCCATTCCTTCTCAGCTTCCTTCTCCTTTATACAGGAACTTACAAATACTGCTCTACCCCACCAGCCTGATTTACTTAATCCAGCTAGGAAAAGCAGATAAATTCTAAGCTCTCTTCCTTCTGAATCACTCCATGCATGCTGAGTTTGGGGAAGATGATGTGTGGGCAGCATTGCACACAACTGTTCTAAACCAACACCTATTTTTACACCTACATTTTTTATATAGCAAATAAGTATATATATATATTTATATAGTAAATATATATTTGCTTCCTTCTCACTTCTTGCCTGAATCCATGATTCAGTGCCTTTCATGTCACAGATAGATGGGAATGTTTAACAAACAAAGTTCAAGCCTCTGAAAATCAGACAAATCATGACATAAACAAATAAATGTGCCATAGATTTAGCCCTCTTATCTCTTAATTTTCTGCATTACCTTTTGCATCTTTATCCTGAAGACCAATTTTGTTTTCAAACTCTAAGTCTCTCCAAACTTGTTTGGTACCAAAAGATGATGCACAAAGAGCTCCTTGCTGCTGATACCATGTGTGTGTTCATTCCTCCATTACAAGCTGCCTCTTTTACCAATCCCCCTGTTTGTCCTTTCTTCAGCATCAAAATAAAACCAAGGAGGGTCAGAACAACTCATTCCATAACCCTTGGCTAGGATGCAATCTCATGTCCCCATCTCATCTGAGGCTCTCCAATTTTGGCATCTTTAAATTTCCTTCAGTTGCTTTTTTTTTGTTTGTTTCTGTTTGTTTTTAATAAAAAAGTCAATGAAAAACTAAAAGGCAATCTTATGAAAGTGTCATGGGATAACAGAATAAATTCTTGCTTTATTTTAATTAGAATGTGAATCCTACTGAGTTTAATTATCCTGTCTTATTATAAATTTGACAATAAGGACAACCTGCCAAAAAATACACTTTTTTTTGTTTGTTTTCCAGGAAAAGCTGTCACGGTCCATTTGCATCTCAGATTCATATGACAATGTACTCTGTGATTTAAACCTTTTTTCATGAACTCATTAAGAAATACAACAAACAAACCTGACAAACTGGGGCTCAACCCCCTTTGGTGCAGATTGGTTGTGAATTCCCTCATTCACCATTCCAGTCCTGAGCCCAGCCTGGGCAGGGGTGAGGCAGCAGCCACAACAGCTCAGGCTTTTCTGTGGCCACAACATTTACTAGAATTGGACAACATTTACTGGAATAGAATATTCACATTTGCTAGAATAGGAGAGTATTTACTAGAATAGTTGTATTTTTCATTTTATTAGAGGGAGCAACAATTATCTTCTCATATTTAAATGCTACTGCTTAGTAATTTCCATGTTCCATATCATAAATGTAGGATTTTATGGTTTAATTTTTTTCCCACAGCTCTCTAATAAAATTCTCCTTTTTCTAAACACAATTAAGTGTCACAGAGGTAGCCAATTTAGAAATATTCTAAATGTAAGAACCATTATAACACTCTATATTATATCCTTATTGAAATTTCATAATTCATAGAAGTAATAATTTATTTACCTGCATTTTTCAATATGTTGATTAAGAGAGAGCTAAATTTGTAGCTTCATAAACAGCAGTGCAGTAATGTGTATACTAGACATGAAAAATAATTGTTATATTAATCTTTTTACCTTACAAATATGGCAAAACATGAGAAGTTATATTTAAGCTTTCCCAATCCAACTATTAAATAAAAAAGATTGGTTTAATTTCAACTGCATTTTAAAAAAAGATCCTGCCATTTCTCTCAATTAGTTCCCTCACTAATGGATTTAGCAGTCCCTTAAAAGCAATTAAATGGGGAAGTGTTACAGAAAAAAACTGTTTTCATTTGTAAAGCATTAGAATGGATCTGAAATATTCCTCTAAAGAATATTTGGCAAAAAGAATACTCTCAAGTAGAACAGAATCTGAACGAGCAAGGTGTGTAATAATATAGCACTAACGATATTAATGTCTCAAATAGGAAGAAATATTAAGGAATAATAGAGATGGAAAGTAATAAGAACTTCTTTTGGAAAGAAGTTTCTAATAAAAAACTGAATATTCTAATTCAACTTCTATGAGTATATAAGTCACCTAATAGTGTGCTTCCTATTCTTGCTTAGTTGATCTAGAGAAAGATTATATGAAATATTTAATATTTTGGGAGGGGTCAGATTACTTATTTGACAGAAAAACTCTAAACAGATTTAGATGCAAATTTAATGAATCATAGCTAAATATTTGCTTTTCTTTTAAATGTTTTACGTACATTACACATGTTTTTCCTTCCCATTTTTCCTCTGTTGATGAGTTTCTTGTATGGTAGATGATGAAAAACAGATACAGGGAAAGACAGCATAAAAAGCTACTGTTTTCTTCCTTTTAAAAACAAAGATTACTGCAAGCCAACAAATACAAAATATATATATATTTTATAATGCGATTTATTGTTCATGTAGGGAGTCTGAAGACCAGAGCACATCTTCCCCCTTCAGATAAAGCTGTGCTGCCAAACCACAGAGCATTTTCTAATTTGCTGTGCAGTTAGGTCTTGTTTACACACGCAGTGTGTTTAATAAGCACCCTGAGACATCATAATGACCAGAATTAAGGCAGCAGATATTCCAAATAATTTTGATTTTAAAAGGAGAAAATTATGAGGATGCTTTAGGAAATTGTATGCTAAATTTCAAATATAACATATGGACTTGGTGTTTAAACCCCCTAATGAGCTTCTAGCAGTGCTCAGACTCAGAAGACCTTGCTAATTTTCTGTCATTTTCTGGCTCTACACACTAGTCATTACAGAGACCACTTGGAGTGAGTTCCAAGAAAAAAAAATTCCCTGGCCCATAATAATGCATTTATATTTTATTTATATTTTTAATAGCAAAACTCCCTCTTGCAAATATACTTTTTCATAATCCTAATATAAGAAAAAATAAATTAATTTCAGGACATTTACAAGTATTTCAGCAACATGAACTGTAAATTTCTCTCCAAAAAGTAATAAAGACACATGAGCTGCTGAGGAAAACAAAGGTAAATAGAACTGAGAGTAACGAATTTAAATGAAAAGTGAAAAAGATTCTACTTCATCTGTGGAAGTGAAGTGACAGTATTGAAATACATGGAACAAAATCTGTTTTGTAGGGAGAACTATGTAACAAAGTACATAAATCAATATCAGAGCATGTAAATAAGGTGGAAATGAGGAAAAATATTCTAATAGAAATAAAAATACATTTTTAAATACATGACAGCTAGTAGGAAAATAAAGCCATTTAGCTATTTTAGTTTGTGAAAAGGACTATATGATGCAAAGTTTGCTGGTGAATGGACAGAGCCCCTGGAAGTACTGGGCCAGCTGTCATTGCCTGACTGCTCTTCAGCTGTGCTTCCCAGCAGGGAGAGCACTGTCCTCTGCAAAGATCCTCAGATATTGATTTCTGGGAGGAATAAAAGGCATTTTCTCAGATAAGCACCTCATAATTCAGCATAAAATAGAAAACTGCACTCTGAAAAAGGCTCCACTGTTTACTCAGAACCATGTGCTGGTTTAAAGTGGTTTGGCTTCAAGCAAATGTGTAGAACAAGGAAGGAAATAAGGAAACAGACCCTGTGAGAGAGCACGAAATTATCCAGATAGATAATTCATTTACACTGCCTCAGTTTTGGGGTTTTATTGGTTGGTTTGAGGGGTTTTTCCTAGCAGAGATGTGTCACCTAACCAATCAACACTATCTCCATCAGTGAGGTCTCAGGTATCCAAGCCAAGGGTTTTTGAGTCAGATTTGGGGATTTTCAGAATGAACAAGTCAGAATTCAGTATTTTCTACCTAATCCTATAACAAGTGTGGTCAGGAGTAACTTTGGGAGAGGCCCAAAAGAGACCCTGAGTACCTGAGCAGAGCCAGAATGGACCCCACAGCCCTGGAGCATCTGTCTTTGTGCAGCACAGCTGGAACCACTGTGCTGACCCACGGGACCTTCCTGCCAAAGCACAACACCTCCCTTGCAGAGCAGGGAAGGAATTTCATTTGTTGTGCCTGACATTAAAATGTTCTGACATCAGCTCCGTTCAGTCTCCATGCTGACAACTTGGTCTCAAGACAAGCACAGCTTAAAAGTAGACCTCTATTAGAAGGCACCAAGGTTTTTCTGGATGCTACAGTGCTTGTTATGATTTAGGATACATGGCATCCTTCTTCCTCCATGAATTTTTTCACTTTTACAGCTGGTCTCCTGGGTAACTTGAAGGAGGCAACTGGACAGTTTCCAGAGTTATGTTTCAACTCCAGGGCTTTGAGCAGATACAGTAAATTAGTTATAGAGAGACCTAAGAATTATTAAAACATAATAACTACTTCATTATGCCTTTGGAAAAAAAGTCTCTTGATGCTAGTTATCCTATCATTCATCTACAAAAGTCTCTTCAATAAACAAAACCAAACTGAGATTCTGGCCTGAGGTGCAACACAGTTGTCATTTAAGAAATCATTACTCTTAATTTTGAAAATCCTAAAGGCCATTAGGAAGTATCAGTGCATATGAATTGCAATATCATAAATTTCTGTGATATGCACGCTATGGTATATAAAACACTGAAAAATCTCAGAGCAGCTCTTTACAGAATATATAGTCTGCACTCATCCCTCTTATTCAACTTCTGTGCTAGCATGATTTGGAGTTCAGCTCAGTCACAACATAAACCTGATGGAATGTAAGGACAACTCAGATTATATCTGGCAAATATAATTTGTATTCAAATTAGAAAAAAGTATTCATTCTAATTTAGGAATCTGGCAACATAAGGACAGGGGCATTTGCAATACTGTCAGTTTTTGAAAGACTTTCTGACTGCATTTATTAGACACATAAGTAGAATAGGATTCTGTATTCTTAGAAATTATGAACTAGAATTTTGTTTGCTTGTTGATAGGTGGTTGAATTCACCTTTCCCTCTAGAAGTATTCTCCACCTATAAGCTAACAACTACTTATTATTTATTATAGAACTATTCATCATGGAGCAAAGTATTTTCATGCACATAACATCCGGCTGATAAACAAATGGTTTTTTTTTTCTCCAGAAGTTTTCAAAGTAACATTTACCTTTAAAAAGGACACTCTACAAATACACAGCAGGCCAGATAATTGTTTTCCTACTCAGTTTTTAATCCAGAGCAATTCTAACTCACTGCAATTTTTGTGAGTTCACATCACAGTAATTGAAATCAGAATCTGGATCAGTTTTTCAAATACAACAGTTGTTTGTTCAGCTGGTCACACATTTGGAAGTAATTTCTAGTGCTTTAAAATCATGTTAAATGGATCCATCTCCCTTCTCCTGCTTCTCATAGAATGAAATTAAATTTTCTGTAGCTCAGAAAGTGTCCAATCCTGCAACTTCATGTGCATTTTCAGAGAAGTTATCCATGCCAATGGCGTTCAATAGATTTTTTTCCTACACTCACATTAACTGATATACTTGTAGCAGCTACCCTGCTTTGAAATTAGAACAGGACAAGAGCCATAATCTTATTTAACTTACTCATTACAAGATTAGTTTCTAGCACTATCCCCCAGAAAAAAAACATGTCTGAAGAAAGCAGTCAAGGAATTCCCATGCATCTATTTAACATATTTGTAAAAAAATCCATACAGATTTTACACCTAGCCTGAAAATGGGGTGATGAAACACCCTGTGTGACTTATGCTGCTGAAAGTGCACAAGGAAAACATCAGTGGAAATCAAGATTTGAAAGAAAACACTTGCTCAGGAGGAAGTTAAACTGGAATGTGTGGCATACACCAGCAAAGGCTCAGCCACCCCTGGCCACTGCCCTCCCAACTCCTTCCATTAGGGATTTTCTGCTCCAAGTGGGATTAGCAGCTCATTTGCACTATTCTGCTGTTAAATCAGCCCCCAGAGAGGAGCTCAGCCTCAGAGAGGGCATCATGGCTTATTTCTCTGAAAGGTGCTGGGCAGTGCTTTCATAATTACCTAAGATAAATGTCTGTATGCAACTGTGGGGCCAGCATGCTGCTTTTGAGACCTGCTTTGGCTTCACTTGGAAGTTTTCTGGAAACAGCAGGAGATTTTACAACTGCCTTAAAGGTTTACATTACCATGAACTAACTGAAATACCGTCCAATAGCCAAAAATCACGATCTATAAAGCATGCAAGGGTAAACCAAGGAACTATGAAACTAAAATGTTAAGTTACTCATCATAACTTACCCAGGGTTTGTGGAACATGCCACCATCACACAGAAGCTCAGCCCCAGTTCAGACAGGAGCCTGCAGCTGCCATCACAGCACTGCTCCTCAGACCTGAGTGATGATGCATTTTATCTTCACTCGAGACCCCTGGGGGCTGACCTCCCTCCATAAATATCAAGTCAGGTTTGTTTAGCTGGATTTGATGGTCCTTCAGGAGTGCTGGAATCACTGCTCATGAGCCTGTCAGGCAGCAGCTCCCTTGGCTGGTTACATCTGTTCATCCCAGCATCTTGGACCCAAGGGCAATATCCAGTGCCTGCCATTCCAGCAGGATACAGCAAGGTGCAGCAGATGTTTCACATTGATTCATGCAGGTAAAATTTAACAGGTTCAGAATTATTTGTTCAACACTCCCATGCTTCTCACAAGATATTTAGAGAGTCTTTGTCCTCTCAACTCCATAATTATCAAATAATTATTTTCTTGCCTATTTCACCCACTTGTACAGCATAACCAACAATTACACCTGAGGAAACAATGCTACATCACATTTTTTTCATTTTAGGACATTTTCAACCATCCCTTTCACTGTTTCCATGGGATCAGTGCACTGGTGCAATAGCACAAAAAGTCTAACTTCGTAAAAAGTTCTGTTCCACCCCTTGTAAGAGCCAGATAATTCCATATTTCCAACTTTGTGCATTTGGTGTAAGAGACATAAATTAAAGACATAAAATGATAATGCAGTAACACTACAGACAATATCCCACACATAAAAGAAAACAAAACCCAAAAGCCTATTGCTATTCACAACTGGTGGTCAGTTAAAAAAGAGTATCTGACAGCTCTGGCTGCAAACAGTACAAAAGCTGAAAAACTCAGTGATTCAGAAGAAAGTCTTTGACGTCAATGAACTGCAGAGTCAGGATCTTATTCAGCAAGATGCAGGAATACATGCCCAACTTCAAACATCTAAGTAGGCCAGCTCAATTTATTTGCATTATGGCACCTTTATATAAAAATGCAAATGAAAATCAGATACATCTACTTCAAAGAGCATCTCCTGAAAGTGCAATCTGAAACTAGCTGGGTTCAGAACTGAATTACACACACTTTATGGAAATCCTAGGAAGGTACTGCCTAGGCAACTTCAGTACTTCAGTTCCAGGCAAGGTTATTTAATGTTATTTCTTATAACCACTTCATTTGCACATTTCTGGACCCCTCAGAAGATCATAGGCTTCCACCTGAGTAATGAGTCAGCCTGAGTTAGAGGTGGTGTAATATGACATTACATTTCCACAAAGCTCTTGGCGTGGGCAAAAAACCCAAACTAGTTAAACGCAAAAATGATCTATCAACATGAATTTTAATTATCAGATGCTTCTGGTATGGAAGGATGCTTATTTTAACAAAGCAGAATCTTTGCATTGTTCAGAAATTTAGAAAACAATAGCAACATGTAAAATATTATGAAGAAGAGCTCCAACTGGCAAAAACTCAATTTGTGGATCTGTGCAAGTACTGTCAGCTATGAGCATGTGTCTGTGTCAAACTGCAATGAATAGGAAGATATGACTTCACTTTACTACAGGTTATGAATATTTGATAGAGACTGCTCTTCTACCTTAATGAAATCCTTCAGGGACATAAAAATACAAAGTTAGCTCAGGGTGGTATCTCAGCAACACAGTCAACTTAAACCTAAGGTGGTATTTGTTCCTCAGTGCAGAGCATAAAATGAATTGCTCAGTACAAATAGTTTTATAAGTCAATGAAATTAGCTTGTAGACTGTTTTAAAAGGTTTTGGCAGTAAGATGAGTTTACTAATGCCAGTAACTTTGGGAGATTGCAGCACATAAGGGTGCTGATGGCATTATATTTCCCTCCTTTGCCACTGGTGAGGTTCTAATGGGATTGTCTAATAAAGACATAAAATAACCTGATCTAGGAGTCTAGTCTGTGCTTCACAGGGTTTAGTAATTTCTCAAAAGTGTTGCCAGGACAGGCTAGATAATGGGAAAACTAGAATAAATTAAGAGACAAAAATAAATTTGTGCAGCATGTACACTGTGCATAAAAGGCAGACAAGTTTGAGGGGAAGTCTGCTAACTGGAAAACTGCAACTGCCTGTATGAGCTATCTTACTCTGCATCCTGTACTGCTATTTTTATAATGTTTTTTACAACTCTTATCATTAAAGAAAATTTGTTCAGATTATAGAGTTTTATACTTGAGTTTCAAACAAATAATTTAACTACAACTGCCTTTTTACCTTTCTATGCATTTTCAGCACATAAATGAACAGATGTCTTAATTTCTTTGCTGTATCACTGTTTCCTATATGTATTTGTAAAAGAAACACTAAACAGTACAGATTTTTAAAGCCATCTTTTTCAACAGGTCATTTCTCATACTGTACATCAGGTTTTCCTCTTAGTCCTCTACTCATCTACTTTCTTATTCAGTCACAGTTTTCACTTATGTACCTCTCTGGCACATTGTAAGGATGAGCCCGAGTCCTACAGACACTGAAATTATACCTTTCAAAATACAAGTTCTATTATTTATATTATTTTTTTGGTTTGAAACATAGTTCATGGTTTGAAACATAGTTCAAGCTAACATATATTTTCACTGAATGAATATATTAAGAAGGTAAAAAGAGAATCATGTATTCATTACCCTCTCCACTCAGAGTGGAGAACACAAAAATATATGCAAGCCCAAAGAAATATTCCCAGAAGCTTTTGGGAGGTTGGCATTTCAAACAAATTCACCATGCTTTCCAAAGACATAATTCTGTATTTAGCACACTACTGTCTGAAAAAGAACTTCAAGGCATTTTACTTCCATCAGGTGCTCACAACTTGATGAAACCCCAATGGGTGGTTTCATCACCTTAGAAGCCCTCCCAAAAATGGTATTGCCTCCCAGCTTTCAGATTTTTTGGATTGTATTCTGGAAGAGAAGTGAACTTGAGTTTTTAAGGAAAATGGATGAATAACTGTTTCGCTAATTAAGATGCTGGATTTCTATTGTGCATTTATGAAATCTTTAGGAATTTATTTTGATGCTTAACATGAAAGTTAAAATAATTGCAAATGTCACTACTTGTCTGTGTACAGAGAAATTATAACTATCCAGCTTAGCAGTATCTTCATGTAACGATTTACCAATCCCTCTTCCTCTAATTTGAACTATTTTCTTCATTCAGTTAGTGCATCTTTTTTGCCCCATCTCAATCTTTTTCATGCCTGTACTGTTCTCCAATATTAATCTTTTATTTTCTTGCAATTATGTTTAGACATCTATCAAATTCCAGGTTTTTTTGCAACTTTGCTTTGTATAGCAACGAACCTTGCATTCACAGACCTAAAAACACTGTGTAAGGTATTCCTGATCCCTCTTTGTTGCATTACTCAATCTACACATTAGGACCTGTTTTTTTCTTATTCTACAGCTGTAGATGACCTTATATTTCCCTATGTGTGCTTTCAATGACAGTAAGATAGGATGCTGAATGGACTCAGGTAAGCTCAGATGCAGACATTACACTGACTCACAGCAATAAACCTAAGGAAGCAGCAGGCAAGGCTCTGAATTATCCCATTTTTAATGTTCACTGCAACCCAGGGTCTCTATCTTAGCACCACATTCTCCAGTTCTAAGGAGCCAGTCAGCAACAGAGCAATTCTAAGCTATAGACCTGTCACTTTAGGTCACCTCATTAAAGGTTGTTTTTAAATACCCCATAGACTGTATGAAACATCCACAGAACATGACTGAAAACTGAATTTCCTCCACTGTCAGCAAGAAGGCCTTACTGCAGTGCAGTCCCCTTGCAACAAAAGGATTGGCAATGGACTGAAGCAAAATCTTCCTCTTTAACAATCTGTACTGCTTAAGTGCTGTAAAGGCAGTCTTGGGACTTCAGTGGTGCTGCTGTGAACACGTCTCAGGTTCATTAAGAGCTGCTGCAGAGCTGTATTGCTAATTCAGGGCTGGCAGTGCTACTTCTGTCACATACTTAATGGAAAGCTGCAGAGAAAAGGGCCCGTTCAGACCCGTGATGAAATGAAATGGCCCCATTCAGTGATTTCACTTGCCATCAGCTGAGGAGATGCTTCTCTCAGATTAGAGATTAATTAACAGAATGTTCTGTGGGCATTTAGGACCTCAGCTACCCCTACACACATGAAAGTTCGACCAAAACTTTGAGCACCACTAAAATATCAATCCAAAGAATATAATAACAAAATGAACAAGAACTAGAGACAAGAGAACCGAGAATAATGCATAAGGTGATTCTGGAAGGACTGCCTTGCAGCAGCATAAAATCAATTCAAGTCATTCAAGTCTAAAGGTCATTCTCAGGATCATTTAGTGTTTGTCAAAACACTCATTCGTTGACACATCAGAATGGAACTGTTTATCAAATACTGATAACCTGTATCATCGTCATTCACTTATATTCAAAACAGAGCTATATTAGGGGACAACTTGTCTGGGGATTGACAACATGGGGCTCATTGCATGGATGCAAAAAGCCAATTTAATGATTCTACAAATCAGTTTTTATACTTTTCCAGCTATACCTAAAGTAGCAACAATCACATGATTGGTGTTTCTTAGTAACTTTACTTAATCAGAGCCCTGGACAGACCTGCACAGGCACGTACAGTCTTGCATGATTTATCTTAAACAAAGCATTCCAAGCACACCTTTTGCTTCCTCATTCAGAGACTTGCCAGGGCTTGCAGCCCACTAAATTTAGCAATTCTACTTCAGTCATGAGTTGAGCAGTGCTCTGGGTCTTGTTCTCCAGTTGTCTTCCCATAACAACCAATCACACTCGTATCAGATTTGTATTTCAAAAATCTGAACCTTAACAAAGGAGTAAAGGCTAAGGAACACACTAGCACAGAGAACAACAGAATATGGAAAGTCTTTGAAAAGGAGATGTGAGCCACAGATATCACAGGCTATAACTAAAATGTTCTTTTTGGCACAAAATAAACAGAAATTAGTGGCTCTAATGTAGAATGTATGAGTTGACTGTGCAACTGACAACTTTTTCTCTGCACATTTGATTTCAACAGCTAGCTGAAGGTAAATCTTGCAGGGGTTAACTGTGGCAATTGCACATCCTAAACATTTTCTCCAAGGCATAAGCTAATGCTTTAGCTACCTGCATTGCAAAGAAATATTAGTGTTATTACATATGCTTTATTGCTGATTCTATTTACAAGTATATTTTGAAACAAAAAAGTTCAGCATTATTATGAAGATTGTTTAGAAAAGAAGCTGGAAAGTTCTAGTGCTGCTCTGGACGGTCTATGTCCACCTAAATAATTTGATAATACCACTGCAATAACACAAGACAAGCATAAGCATTGCCAAGAGCTTGCTGAGACCCTCTTTGATCCCTTTGGGAATTACCTCCACAACAAGACAGCACTTGGATTCTACCCCTCAACTTCATTCTTGCTCTCCCTGGAAGGCACTGTCACACTCTGGCTCAACAATAAGTTTACCTGGGTAAGCCTGTTGAGATCAGAAGAGAGATTCTTTCAATACTAGGTAAGACTAGTCAAGGTATAAAAGCAAACTACATTACTGTAACTCATTATAGTTTATTTCACATGCAACTCTCCTACACAAACTCCATCACGCCTGGGCTAAATTACTGTTCCAAGAGCTGCAATTGCTAAAAGATCAAGTGATCAGACATATCAGTCTTTCATAAACAACAGAAATCGAATCCCAGCAAAGTTTCGATAGAGCTCAGAAGCCAAAGTTTGCCTCCTAAACCTTATTTAATAAACGGTGTCTGAATACAACCAGTGACACTCTGCCCCAGTCATTATCAGTGATACTTTGTCCTGCAAACAAGAAGTTTACTGAGCTGTTGGGTAAATAAATGTGCACTGTTCAAAGACACCTAGCCTGAGTGTGCTATAAATACATACACATGAACTTTCAAATCTTGTGGTATTTCTCTTGGTTCCACTTCAAATATTACTGTTTCAGAAAAAAAGTTCCATTAAAATAAAACAACAAAAAAAAGCAGCCTGATCTGTTTCTGGAATTCTAATCTGAGATGCAGATAGGAATGAGCAGGATCTTTAAAACCCAATTCTCTTATATGATGAAATACCTTTATCTCTTTTGAAAATATATCAGTGCAATTTATTCTCTACAATAACAGCACACACCAACAAATATTTTTTTTCTCTCTCCCTTGTGTCAGAGTGCAAGACAAGCACCCACAAATGCAGATTATCCATTTTCATCTGATGTTTTCCTCCTTTTAAACATTCATAAGTAGAACCATTTTTCCCAAGCAACAGGACAAAGAAAACAAAAATATGTAAATCATAACATCACTTGATCTATTGCTGGATTTTTGCAGCCCCAACTCAGGAAGGCAAAACAAAAGCACTGACAAGAGCCTGGAAAATTTCAGTGAACCTTAACAAGAATGGCAGTGACTGACACCAGCTGAGCATTTATTCCACTCCTCAATAAGAGATTAGCCAGGGCAAGAGCAAACAAATCTGCCCATTTTCAATTGATTCAGCCTTAATTAAAAAGAATGAGATAAAGACAAGTGCATCTGATAGCACCCTGTATTATCCTTTCATATGAATTTTGGTCTTAATTCAGTTTTGAATACTGGAATAACCTATCTGATCCGTGTGAGGACTCCTCTTGTCATTTGTCAAGTTCAGTGCTTGTCTGACAAAAAACTCTGCAGAAGATATTGCATAAACAATCATGAAAATGAGCAAACAGATAGAGATTTATTAACATAATCTGAAGAAAAGGAGATCTTCCAGATATGCCATTTATTAGAGCTCTACATATAAATTCCACTGAACTTCAAGGAACAATTCTGATAACTTTAAACTGCAGGGAAGAAAGGGGCTTCACTCTTGGTGGTGCCCTACTGGAACAAAAAAGCTCCTTACACACTTACTAGATACTGAAGGATGACTTGACCCTGGTATAAAGAGACTTCACTTTGATCAGCCATTGATTGCAAAAAAAGCCATGTGGATGTGATTAAAAGGAAAATTCAGTACAGTTACATTTATAATTGTGTGCATGGGCACATTTTTGGGAAACACTACTGACAAACTGAGAACCAATTTCAGATTGAGGTAATAAATGATACAATAGGAATAAGTTGTCATAACATTTATCTATATAAAATAAATATGTAAACCACTAGACATGTAGAAAGGAGAAATAGAAAAGAGCAATAGAAGTGAGTTACTTATACTTGAATTTATTAAGGTATCACAAGCAGCTCCAGTGCAGTTTGTTTCATTAGAGAATAAGAATCACCCCAACTCTGTATTTGATTGCTTAAGCCCTGTTGCTCAGCTCAGTTTCAAGAAAGATGATATACCCATAGAATGATCTAACCTCCAGAGTTTGATATAAAATAGTAACCTTTTTTTTTTCTAGCACATTAGTGATATTCATGAATTTCAACAAAGATTAGAACTTGAGCTGGGATCCAGATTTGCAACTGTACACAGACTTAATTTTACTTGTTTTCCATACTGCAGGCATTTGTGTAACAGCAGGCAAGAGCCATGCCAGCTGCACTGTTTACCCAGAAGGCAGAGAAGGAAATTCCTCCACCCCTTTTTCTCCCAGTCCCTGCCTGTTTGCCTTCATTTCTCTTCCCAGAAATAGAATCATGTCTTTCAAAATCGAGGGCCACTGGTGTGGTGGGGAAGAAGGTGTTGAGGAACGGAGAGGTTCCTAAAATTTATTGTACATTAAACAGTGTCATATTTTCAATTCATGATGTTCATTATATTTTATAAAAGTCCTCAGATTTATAGGATTAGACTGCACATACGTCTGTATTTCATTGAGCAAATCATTCCAGGAGAGAGACACAAGAGACAGTTCCTTGCATAAAGCTCCTGAGAGTAAAATATTTAACATTAACAAAGGGAGCTTAGATAAATCCTCACTCGAATATCCTTCACCCCATATACAGGAACTTCCAGACTGTGAAGCATTCTTTAATGATCTTTGGGAAGAAATTAGGTAATATTGTGCCCTGCTACTCTCATACTGCAGGGGTGTGTAGCACCTGTAGAAGTGGGTTTTACCTAAATGGAAATCATTTATTATCTAGCAAGTAGGCTGTCAACAAATTTCAGCATCTGGCAGGGAGACAGAACTTGGATACAATGTAATTTGAGCAAGAATGCAGTAGAGTTTTTCCTCATTTTGGCTATTGGGGTTTTTGGTGTGTGTGTTTGACATAGAGACAGCTTCCTCATATTATTTTTCCTCCTTCCCTGCTGAGAAGGTGAATCTTGCCTCCATCTATACAGCACAAAGACATTTATTCTTAAGATAGTGCTTGTGGATTTGCTTCAGAAAACTTGGACACTTAGGAACTAAACATTTGTAAGCAGAGTAGTTATATTTAGGAAAGAGGCCTCAGTTGAGAAAGAAAACCCTCTAACATGTATAAATACAGCACTGTTAGGCTCAGGGCTCAGACTATTTCACACAGCTGTAATTTGGCAAACACTCGGTGCCTCAATCTTCCAGCAAACACTTCATTGTCACTGATTTGACCATCCTTGAAGGCGTATACCTGTGTCCAGCTTTTGCAACCTGTTTGCAGTTTCAGAGGGCACAAAAGGCTGTAAACTTGCTCTGATTCACATCTTTTTTCCTGCTCTCAATCCAGCTTAAATTGCAGCTGGCATTTGTAGGCAATGCTTTTCCAACACTTCCTCCTCTAAGCTGTGTCTACCCAAGAGATGGCTTTCATTTCTTTATTCCCCACTCCTGTGGAAAACCCTGCCATGCCAACAAAACAAACTGCATGGATATTGTTCTCAGGTGTAGAAGTCAATATTCCAAGGGACAAAAACTTAAGTGTCAAAACCAAAGATAGCTGAAGCTATTTTATCCCAGTGCCTGTTTTTCTATAGCAAGAAGATACAGCACAAAAAAAAAAAGTTCAAGGAGGAAAGAACTTATTGGCAATAGAAACTGCTAAAGATTGAAACTGAAGAATAGCTGCAAGATGAAAAACCAGCACCTCAGAACAGCTACATCAATTTGTGTAAAGGAAGAAATTAATTAAAAGTAACTTTTCAGCTTTTCCACCGTTCTTAAAAGTTGTTAGAAATAATACCCTGCACAGCCACTAGGAAGCCTTGGTATAATATTAATTTCACTAAGATACTTCCAACAAACTGCATTTATCTAAAGCTTTTAGGAGAAATCATAGGCAAAAGCACCAAAAGTTCTATAGAACTAAACAGAGACAAGACTGTCTTTTTTTTTTTCCTTAATAACGTTGACCCTTGAAACTTTACTTAGTTTCTTAATTGATTTGCATCAAAACTGTTAATTTAGAGGTTTGTTCAAAACAGAATGGATTTACTGCGCAGAGAGGTGAACTGGTTTGGACAAGACAAACTACCAACCTAGTAGTAGATGAGAAATACAATGTAGACCACAAAAAGAAGTTCCCAGAACCCTATCCCTGTTTCCACAGTTCGAAATTGTTCAGTATCTTCCTTGCAAAGAGATGTAATATCTGTCACTGAAGCCACAATGAAGGTCTATTGACACCACCATGAGGAGTACTCTGGAAAAAGCTGGATTTTGGCCCTCTATATACTGCCCAAACCTTGGGTCTGTGGAACAAACAAGGAAAATTCAATGCCTGAGCTAAATGCCAAAACACTCCTGAAGCTTTGGGTCACTCCTTACCTCCACATGACCTAGAGAGGTAATTTCAATTATTCCATGGGCTCCATATGAGACACATCAGCTTTACATCAGCCTCCTGCACATCTGAAATCAGGGAGCTCTTTCCCACGGTGATAAGTGGGACTCTGCAGGACTTTGCCTGAAATACCCAAATTTTTCCCAAATTTTGTTAATATGCAGGAAAAGAAAAAAAAAAAAAAAAAAGGCCTGCCAAGGGTATTTAATGAAGTCTCCAAGTCTTTGCATTACCATGAAACAACACGTTGGTGTTATGCACTACTTTCATCTCAGTAAAAAAAGGTCTATAGAGATTTTTTTATAACACACCTTTAAAGAACAAAAAATATAGCTAAAAATGAGTTTGAAACTGTGCATGGCTATACATTAAAGCCATATTAAATCCTACACCTGCGAGAGAGCTGAAATTCCTGTTTCTGCCAGCTTCTTGTCTCCTGTCATTTCTGATTACTGATGCAATATGTGTCAATGTTCAATAATGACTGTTGAAGTTTTCATGCTTGATGGCTTAGGATGTCATAATGAAAGTACAAGCTTTATTAATCCTCTCATCAATAGAAGCCACAGGGTGTCTGTCACATTTCATTTGTATGTGCCAAGAGTAAATAAACTGCACCAAATGAAAAGTGTGTTTATAAATACAGACAGATGTCAAGTTACCCACACTGGTATTTCCTACTATAAATTTCCAGGCTTTATGAAAAGCTGATAGAGCCTTCCTTGAAGATATCTCTGTTTACATGGCTATTTTACACCAATTCTGTATAAAATGAAAAGAAAAACTATTACATTAATGGCCAAGTGTGAAGAATTTCATATTTCAGTCTGTCTCACAACTTTTATTCAGCCAGCAATTGGCTATTAGGGCAAACTACAACATTTGAGAATCCGATTTGCAACGACAGGCCAATTTAAAATGTGTTAACAAACATTGTACTTCCTGGATTTTAGGTAAGAGATGGAAGATACTCTGCTCAGGAATGCACTATGCAAGCTCATACAAATATTTTACTTGGCAAGTTATAGTTACCACTGCTTTAACAGGACTGAGGGAAGTTCACTGAGATCCAGAGCAGATTATACTGAAAGACAAATTATGACTAGCTCACTGTACACACGGAAAGTTCAAGGCAAGAGGAGATAATGCTATTTGCTCATGTCCCTGTGTTTTGTTCCTGGCTCAGTTTCTTGCTTTGGAACACAATGGACTTGCAAAAGTTTGTAGGAATCACTAGGATCTTCACAATAACAAATTACTTGGTGACAAAAACAGAAATCAAAATTGACTATAATTGAATATTTTAAAGTGATGCATACAGGAAAGAGAGAGCTGCAATTTATGCCTGAACATCTTTATCATTCAAAAATGAGACTCAGTTTTCCAAACAGATACTGAAGCATAACCCATCTAGACCTAACATGAAAATAGGAAAAGTCAGCTATTTACTGTCTCTAGAAAGCAGGAACATAGCTGGAAGGAAAGAATGTATCTACCCACAGCCTTAGGTTTTTCACTGGGAAATCGTTGGTAGTACTTGCCTGAGAAAGATCACTGGGCTAAGGGATGCTTAGTTTAAGAAACTAAGACTAATCTTCTATTTTTATATGCATTAAAATTACTTCTGCAGGTTTTTGATATTAAGAAAAAAAGACAAAGTATTATAACCCTATCCAGATAAATATTCCCAAACACTTGGGTTCCAAAATATCCAACCAAAAACCTGGTATTCCAGTGCTCAGAATCAAAATGAAGACCTTTAATGCACATTAGAGGTCTCTGCATTACTGACTTATTTTCACTGGTTCAGGTTGAAAAAGGAGCAGAGAAGGCTGCCAAAGGAAAGGGTAATGGGGAAAAACAGGAGGAGGAGAAGAAGTGGAATGACAAAGAAAAGAAGCAAATATGGAAGATGGAAAGCAGCTTTGCAGAATGGATCAGTGTGCCCTCAAAGCTACATCAGTGTGAGTGCTGAGTCTAGAGTTTAGTAAAGGAACCAGGACAGAGTGAAAAGGGACCTTTCAGACCAAGGAGGGAGGCAATTCTATGTCTGACAGGAGCTCTTGCATCTGTGACAGAGCAAAAACTACAGCACAAAGCAGCCCTGCAGGATCCTGGTGCTGAGCTCTGCCCAATTCCCATCAGTGACCACGGGCTCAAAGCTCCCGGGGGAGAAAGGCAGGCTGCAGCAGAAATGTGTTTGGCAGATCAGATCACAGTGAACATGGCTGTATTTCATGTTTATTCTTAGCCAAAAGAGGGAGAAGCAGTCACTGACAGCAAAATCCCACTGATATACCCCCAGGGACACTAAAACCATAGCTGAAGCAAATGATGAAGAAAAAACAAAACAAAACAAAACCGAAAAAACAAGCAAAAAATCCTCCAAAAAATTCCACTGTTCATCTGTTCATTTAAATGAATAAAACTATGCCAAAATCCTTAAATGAATTCACTTTCCATTAAACTTGTCAATGCAATATCAACACACAGCTCAAATCCTAGTGCTGGTCATAGGCACTCCAGCATTGTTTTGTTGATCTGATTCACTCATTCCTCCTACCCAGTATCTCCAGTGGAGCCCAAGGTGCTGCCAGGTGCCATCCCTGGAATTTTCTGATGGCTCAGGATGGAGACTTGCAGCCTCCTAACAGCTGCTTCTCAGCTGTGTCTTGTCTGAGCTCAATTTGGTGCACCTGTAACAACAGTTTTTTTTAATTGAGTGTTTACCACCAATTTTGCTCACACCTATCTTTTTATTTATATTATATCATATATAATGCATGTTTCCCTTGGCCTCTAAACTAGATTTTGAATGTAACATCTTACAAGCAGTCAGTATTTTAGGGAATCACAAAGAAATGGAAGCAAAGACAGGCACTGTTCACAATTTTGATTATCTGCTCAGAGCAACAGTTGTAAACACCCCTTATGGTATCTCATATTTCAGAACCATTTATGTCCCAATTATCCTCAGCAGCACCTAATTAACACCTGCTGTTCTCTCCTAGAAGTCAATAGTTATTTCTAAATTTATATCCCTTTTATATCCTGACACCTGAAAGTCAGGAAAATAAAAACACATTTTTACTGGAATGAACTCAAAATTACCAGGTAATTCAGGAAATTTTGCAGAATAAATGAAGTTCTTGCATCATCATTTAGATAAATCAGACTTTGATGATATACTAAGTGATAGCTCCTTCTATAAACATATTCAAGTAAAGCTTTCAAAGTATTATATGAAGTTTTGTTTGCTAAAAGGCATTCTGTGGGTATAAATAATTAAGTCAAATACAAAGATGGTAGCTTGTTTAGAATGGAGAAAGCCACAATTAACATATTTTTAACTGTATAGTAATGATACAGAAAAAACTAGGGGAAACCAATAAAAACAAATTAGAAATGAAAGCAGCCAAGCTTTCATTTTAACAGTTTCTCCAGCACACCTTTCCTGCAGGCACACACATTCTGTGCATGTGAGAGATTGCAACCTGTATTTCTTTTGTCTGTAGGGGGAAGAGAAAAAAACCTAAAAAACCAGCAACCAAACCAAACCACTAAAACTCACTAAAGATTGTTTTCAGAAAAAAAAAAAACAAAACAAAAAGAACAAAAAAAGTTGATTTGTGATGAAGTCAGTTTTTCATTGACCCCTGATTTAACAGGAGCTGATGTTGTGCAAGACAAAGTCAGTTCTTTTGGAGACCTTTGTAGCCAATTTAAACTTAAAGGCTCTTTTGATATCCTGTTTATCCAGCACATTACACAGCAGATTTGTGTTTCCCTGCCTTCCAGCCGTACTGTTGTAGTTAATAAAAGTTCAAATTAGAAGTGTCTGTAAGTTCAAAGGCTACAGTTCAGGACACAGTCTTTTCAGATTAACTGATACAATGACAATATTTTTTGCTAATAAATTTGAAACCCAAATTTTCAATTTTCTGGCCTGTACCTGATCACTTACATGACCCCACAAGAATAACAATATTTTTAACATCTTACTTAATCATATGTCTGCAAGGGAAATAATGTTTCCTTCTCTCTTAAAATAAAGAGTTAGTAGATAATTAATTTCAACTGCCTTATCTAGGATGCAAGATCAGTCTAGATTTCCTGCTTTCAGTGAGGAGCTAGCAGGCCTGTCTATACAATTCCACTGAACCAGAAGAAAACTAGTCATAGAGATGAATTACTGCAGTATTAATTAGCTAGGATATCTCACTAGGTCAATTCAACTACACCTGTACAAACATATTCTCATTTGTAATACAGACATTTCTGAATTTTGTGCTTTATATGAACAGAGATTCAGGGATCAGTCTATCCCATGCTGCCCCCCTATGCTAGGAATGTCCATTGATTTCTGGATGATCTTCACTGCGTAAAGTGCTAGGACTGATGAAGATAGATATACAAAATGCACAGTTCCCATACTATTATTTTCTATTTATAATGTATACATGATAAATATATTCATATTTTAGACTATAAATTAGTCTAAATTAATTTATATATGATGCCAGCATTTAGAGCAAGGACTCTCATCTACATCCTATCCTCCTGGAGAATGCAGTTTGCTCTTTACAACCAGCAAGTGTGGATCAGAAATGCTTGTTTGCAGACCAAACAGAGGATATGGAGGCTGTTCTAAATTTTTACTCCTATACAAACAGGCAAGAATGATGCATCTTTTCCAGCAGTTAACAGCCAGCAGATTTGAGCCAACACATTCTATTAGGAAAATACAGTGTTAGACCCAGACCACTGCATTTTCCATCCCTGTCTAACAACAGTGGAACAAAGGCAGTGCAGGCTGTGTCCCAGTGCATCCATAAAACAAGAATTTAACCCCTCAGAGAGAGGTAAAACTCCAAAGAGTAATTGTGTCAGTGACACATATAAACACCAAAACAGCATCTGCAGTCCCACTGCACTTTCCAAGCTGCTTGTAGAATTTAGTGAAACGGACATATTTGTATAAGATCTATAATTTAATTTTTTTTCCCCTGAAGGAAAACAAGGGAATTCTACAGAGCTCTCCATATCAATAATCCCATGGCATTTTACATGTGTGCATTTCAAAGAAGTGACTTCCCTATAATTTAAAAATCTAGATGAGTAAATGCTGAATTTGGTTTAGAGGATTCTTAAATAGTAATATTTAATTTAGTCCAATGGGAATATTTTCAAAACTTCAAAGAAAACAGAAAAGGAGCTCCCAAGCAGATAGGGGAAAGGGAGGTCACAGAATGAATAGAGCTGTTGTTCTGAAATAAAAAAAGACAAGTATATTTATACGCTTTTCTTTTATATTTTCTATTTTTAGTTTATTTCCACTTATAAATCAGGTTATGTTGTAATTCTATCTTTAGATGAATCAATATTTACTAAAATAAATCTACACATATTCTTCTACTATCCCCATCACTTTTCCTATAAACTATATCTTTATGAATTATAAATAGCAAACTACTGAATTACTATTTCTTGGCAAGCACTGCTAAAATAATACACATGTACTGATACTGGGGGGAGGTTCCTATTTCTTTTGTGTCTTCTGCATTTACTCAGCTCACTGCTATTCATTCTGATCTAATAAATGAAATCTTGGAAAATGAGGCACTCAGATAATTGGTATTTAATATGGTGAACAATCTGTCAAGCACACCTTAAAGGACCTGATTACACAGCTGGAGACAATGTCCTTCCCAAAGATGACAACAGGAAGGTTCTGCCCAGAAATGGTGCATTTTGTAATGGAGCTGCTAAAGACAGGGGCAGAAGCAGATCCAGGCGTTTTTCAGCTGCAAGACAAAACTCGGTGTCCCCTTCAGGCTGAACTGGCTGCCAGGAACCTGCCTGGGGTGGGCAAACACAAGCAGGACAGGAACTTGACTCATCACTGCAATTGCCACAGCCATCTCTGCCCAGGAAAATGCAGTATACTGCACCTTTATTACTGCAGCACACGGGGGCAGCCCTGCCAGCCATCCCTCACAGGGGGGTGATGTGGGAATGGAAGTGGAATGGGGGATTTGAGGAAACCTGGGTCCCAGCTGGGGGAACTGCAGGTCGGGATTGCACTGAGACTAATTCAGAGCAGGGAAAAGGTGGGGTAAGATATCTCACTTGCCTGCACACTGGTAATTCCCCTTGGTTACATTATTCCAATATTCCTTTCCAGAGGATAATTCCCTTGGCATTGCTCAAGGAGTGCTGCATTTCTCCCAGTAGGAGCATTGGAACCAAAACAGGCAGCACCCAGGCGATTGCTGTTCTAGTGATGTCTGTTGTCACTCCTACATCTCTGGAGGCAAATATTTTTATCTCTGCAAAAATTTCTAAATAAATTTTGAAATAAACCTGTGAATTTATTTTCAAGCAAGAACTTTGAACAAAGAATTAACTTCCTAACAGAAATTAATTCGCTATTTTATTTTTTTTTAATTAATTAAATATGTTGTGTTTCTCTCTTGCTGTTTTGGCCACCTGCCAAAATCAGATGCTTAATATTTGATAGCATATAATAATATCTGTAGAATTATTAATTCAAATTTGGTAGATATTAAGAGTTCTAGCTCTATCACAGCAGAGGTTTCATAAACATGCATTCTCACAACTTTCAGTGTATGTAAAAAAACTCCAAAACACAACAAAAAGGATCCCTTGATTTATAAAAAAGTGCTTAACTTTATGCACATATGGATATATGGATATATGGATATGCATATATGGATCTATCTCATTCTGGAGTTGACTATATTAGAAAACTGCCATTTCAAATTTGTTTCCTAGCTAGGTTTTGTAACATAAAAAATCTTGTGGGGTTTATTCCTTTCTATAAGGAGACCTTAAATCAGAAATTATTCCACATCCATGTTCCTAACAGACCTCCTGGGAGTTCCTTTCTAAATTCAGCAGAACTGGCTGCCAGCAAACACCAAGATCAAAGACACACTGAGCCAGCACTACATCAAGCAGATATTTACATTTGCAACATTGAAAGTTGGCACATATCAAACAAATCAGTGCTCTTACATGATGATGATGATGATAATTTTTTTCTCCATCTTGAATGTAACCTGCACAAGAGAACAGTATCTAAGTGCACTTTGGAATTTTTCACACAGTTTAGGGAACGTTGTGTTTTTACTGGGGACCAAGTCAATGTGCAATTATGAAAAGCACTGTATTTATCAGTTATTACCATATATATATATAATATATATATATATGAGGCCTGACATTTATTTACAGTTAAGAACATCAGTTAAATAAAGAAAGGCAAAATGAAATTTAAGAAGCAAATACTGAAGCATGAGTTTTTATACTTGCTGGAATATAAATTTCTATCAGATGAGCCTGCATTTATCAATATTTTCCCTAAGGTTTCTGAAACTCTCCTTACTGATAAAGAATTGTATTGAGCAGAATTTTCTCAGCAAATACTTTTCAAGTCATCAACCAAAACACATTTCTAAAACTTTGCAACCATTTTGTCTCATTGAAAGAAAGTGCTAAAGAGTTACATATGTTAAAATGAGACTAAATATTGAAACAGCAACTGGTTTTATACTGAATTTCAGTTTACTGAGGCTATTCTAGTTCTTCATGGTTCTGAACCTTAGGCAGCATTAATACCAGTAGCAAAGAACCAGAGCATTTTACCTAATATAATTTATTCTAAAAAAGTACTCTGTTTTGCTAAATTGCTTGTTCAGATGTGGTAGCAAATGATTTTCATTTAACAGCTCTTGATGTTAAAGGGAACACTAAAAGCTCCCTAAAACTTTCATTTGTTAATTGTAAATCAGAGTTCTGTCAATGCACCAATGTTCCTGTGAGTTGGAGGACAGTTAATCCCTCTTGAAGAACTTTCATGGTTTCATTTTGTTTTTTTCTTTTTTTTTTTTTTTTTTTTTAATCTGTAGATCTGGTAACTTATTTAGTATTGCAACTATTTTAAAGATTAAAAGAATCTTTTAAAACCCCACTTCTCTTTTCAGCAGTGAGTGACAGCTAACCAAGCAGAGAAGTCAAAAGGAAATCAATTAAGACAACATAAGATCAGTAGTGAAAAAACCAAAGCTTGTACACAGTTAGAATAACCCGTCAGCACAGATTAAGGAGAAATATTGCAAGCAAACACTGGATTTTGCTTGTGGATTTTCTTGCAAAAATTCATACCTGCAACCCACCTGATTCACTCAGGAACATCTGACCTTCCCTGAGTCACATATGACCCTAAATCATCAAAGTATTATGGAAACACTTTTATTTTTTCCTGACAGAATTTATATTAAAACTGCTGTAAAAGAGATAAATCCAGTCATATGCAACAAAAAATTAAATTTTGATAATGCCACTCGTCTACTGCTCATTTTATGTCATGAATGTCAAGGATGTAAACTGATATTGTTATTATAATGCAGTTTAAATAGAAAATATATTTCTCAGAAATAGCCTGCATAGCAAAGTTTAGCGAGTTCTACCTCCTCTGTGAGAGTTAGGAAGGAAAAACTGCTGGAGGTAGAGCTGTTAGGGGGAAATTTATAATATCCTGTACTATATTACAACATTGGATATGCTCAGTTTGTCTAAAATCCAAGAATATCAGGGACTAAGAATGCATGGACAGAGCAGCACCAGAACCCTGTTAAATTACACCAGAAGGAAACAGAATGCATGAGATTTACAACTGGAGTTGTAGTGACACAGCTGTCATCCTATTTCAGAAAGAGGAGAACAAGCATCTATCTGTCTAGAAAAAAGACATTATATAGCAGCAATATAAATCTATTGTAGCTAAATACATATATCTATAGTAGCTATACACATATATATTTATAGTAGCTATATACATATATATCTGTAGTAGTTATAGTCATAGCTACTGCCTGGACTTCTTTTTACACAGAAAGCAACCCAAAAGCAAACGTGATATTCCAAACAAGCCCAACAAAGCAAAAAAACTGAATCCAAAATATTTGACATCGCAAAATTCCACACAGATCTATTCCTAACATACTTATAGGGAAAGAAAGTTGATCCAGGAAAAAGTTATTGCTTCACTAATATGCTTAGCTCACTCATTGGCAGTACAGCTCATAATACCAAGTCACTGTACATTTGTTAAAAGCAAAATGCTTCAAGATCAATATTTAAAAACAGGTCAGTTGCTGAAGCATAGGAACAACTACAGAGAATGGATAGCACGATTTCCCCATGTTTAACTGAGAGTAATATTAAAATAATCATCTGCAAGTGTGCAGCCCCTTTGGAAAGGTTTTCTTTCTATTACCAAAGGCATAGTATATATATATATATATATATATACACACTTTATATATACTGGTTTTCAAACTTCAGTGAAAATATTTTCCCATTTCAGTGGGACAGCCTCTAATTCATGTTACATGCATTCCTTATTTGTGAAAATACATCAGACTGGAAACCCCAAACATCTCCTATGACACACAATGCCAAGCAGATGCAGAAAGAGATCTCATTCTCATTTACACATTTTACCAAACTATCATCACTGTTTAAACTCCCATGTTTATTTGAGCAGGGTTAGTATTAGTGAATTTCTTGCAATAAGGTGTTTTGTAAGCTTCCTAATTGTTTCCAGAAACAAAGCAGGTCCCTTTGCTGGGCTGGTGAAAGGTTTGGCTCTGTTTCACTCCCTTGGCTACCAGCCCACGGGGTGAAAGCCTCAAGCAGATGCATCCTGATGTGCTCACAGCGTCAGGGCTTCCAGAATTAGTAACTCAGCTGACCTTATTGATTAAAGCTGGGAACGTGGATGGGTGTAATTGATTTTAACACATACAGTGTCTTATTCGAGGTCTCTATAAGCTGTCAAAAGGCTACAGCCACTGGGCCACCAGAGATTAACCTATACAAAGTATGATTCTACTGTGGGTGTTCAAAAGGACAAAGCTAGCTGAGTGCAAGAGTTTTACACAAACTTTGCTTTATATATACCCTAGCCTTTGATTCTAAGATCGTTGTATAAGCTCTCATCCCCTTGGAGAGGCATTCTGGTGAGTAAATTTCTGAGTATGTTTTATTGAAAAGTGTTTTGTAAAACCATTTTTTCTAGAAAGAAAGGGCACCATTTTCAGTGACACTCAGACCAGTAGCAGAGAGGTGAGCTGGATGCACAGCTCTGCTCAGAAAGGCTCATTTGCTTAAACCCACCAAAGTGTCTTTAACCAATCCAGACAAACTATCTCTAGGTCAGACTACATGGATGTGAACAAACAGAACTACAAGCACCTTGTAAAATATTGGAACAAATAAAACACCTTGAACTAAGCAACCGACTACATCTGGTCTGCTCTCAAATTCAAGTTAAATTTTCTGTAACAGACAATCAGAAGTTGCATACTCTAGCAGTCACTTCTCTTTATCATTTGGGAATTTCAGTCCACTAACAACTAAAAAGATTCAAAAATAATTAATCTGTTTCTATTATTTATTGTTCAATTTCGCTCCTGTTTTGATCTTTTGATCTTCCTAGACTATCCTGAAACCCATCTTCTAATACATAAACTTTTAATATTTTAATATATAGTCATCCGAATTCCAAAAATCTTTATCTGTTATTATTCTGCTTTGTTTTGAAGTTAAAGAACTCAATCATATTTATTATAGCTGATTTTGGTAAGGTATTTATTTTTTAAAACGTTTTATGCTCTTCCATAATGAAAGCATCTCAACCATCTCAGATGGTGATATATCTGCCACAGCATCCTAACAGCAGCTCCAGAAACAAAACTGTCACACATTTCACAGTGTTGGCCAGTGATGTTTAATGTATTCCAGGCTGGCTTACTGGTTTAGATTATGGGCTTTGTGTTGATAATAATTGCTCTGCAAGATTTGTTCAGCTTTGCTTGGGCAAAGGACAAGCCTGGTCTGAGCAAATTTAAAGGAGGTCAGAAGGAAGATGCTTTTGGTACTTAAAGCATCAAGATTTCTAGAATAAGCAAAATGGCAAGGATTGAGAAGCGTGGCATTAATACATGTCATACTTCTCACCTTAACAACAGCAGTTAGTGCTTCACCTCACTACAGAGATTAAACGTGGTCAGTCATGTTCATTTTGAGGTCAGTAGGATTTTAATTATTCAGTGTTATCCTGCATTAAGATTGAAACTTTATATTACCTTGCAAAGATAGGAAAAGTTTGTTCATTCTTGTCAAGAAAAGGTGATACTGTGAGATAACAACTGTGGATATGACTGAAAAGGTTATTCCTAGCAAAATCTCATCTAAAAATCAAATAGTGAATCCTATTTTTTACCTCTGCCATGGTTAATAATTTCTTATGGAATATGAACTGACCTTGGAATACTGAAGCTGCTGACATGGACACCCCCTGAAAAATTTAGAGCGTTTAGAAATGTTAGTAGTTATATCAAAATTGATCCATATATTGCAAAGAATAGCTAAGCCATTATGTAGACAAAGCATTTGAATGACTGCTTCAGTACATTCTAGAATTACACCCGACTTTAAAGCACACACTTATCTGAAAATTATTCCCTGTGCAATCAAGGGGGAACCTAAATACACCCTCAGAAAAATTTGAAACACTTCTACCACATATTTGTACTTTCTCTTGCAATTCCATTTTATAATCGATAAATCCATCTTGTTTCTTTGAAAGTAAAGCTTGATTAATTAGCAATAATTTTATTATTCATTCTGATGAAGTGTAAAGCTGCAAAAAACAAATCCAGAGGAACATATTTTAAACTGATGACAGAGGTATAACATTAAAATGCTCTGCATTTAGAGTTATCTGGAACACAATCCCCACTTGTGCTTAGCTGTTTTGATAAATGTACACAAACTATGGAAACATCTTTACTAAAATGATTTTTTTTTTCATTAAAAAGGATGACCATTTGGAAGAAGTCATAAGTTGTCTTTAATTTTAGTTCTGCATGTTAATCATGTTTTTGCCAAGTTTCCCTGAAATTTTCAGCCATGCAAGTTTTTATTTATCTCTTATCCTAAATTAATTAATTAATAGCATACTTGTTATACTACTTAAACAGACCTGCACGAGCAAGATATTCCTGTACCTAGACTTATTGCAGATAAAAATGAGAATAAAATATCAATTAATAAATAGGTTCCTGAGCAGCAAATGTCTGATGCTATTTCTTTTTAAACGAATTTATTACCTACTATTCCATGAAATCCAAGCAGTTACCAAAATTAAACTGGAAAAATGTTATTTTTAGAACTCTGCTGAGTTGTGTTGTCAAAAGTAGCTTTGTCCTGGACAAATGTCACAAAAGGACACTGGACAATGAGACAGTGAAGGTCTGTAGAAGAATCCTGCACTCTGATGCAGTGCCAGTGTTCTGAGGCAAAAAACATACCTGGTTTAAAAGCACTGAAATCAAGGTACTGTAGTGGAAATGAATTTGGATCAATATATAAATAAAAAGTCAATTCGATTCCACACAATTTCAAATGAGATTTAGCATTAATAGATGTGAAACTGAGTTTTTTATGCAGTGGCTTGAATATGAGTTCTGAGGGCAAGAGAGATTTTCTCTCTTTAACTGCACAGCACTGCAGGAGCACAAGCATAGGTTGTTTGTCCAAAAGCACAGTAAAATCATCATCAGATTTTTAATTTCTTACTTGCAATTGTCTGATGCGTTCAAACTTTCAAGACAAATGGACCATTCATTAGTGAAATTGTATCATACAATACAACACAAATAAAGTTGGTACTATAAAATTAATTTATTTCAGATGTGGGCAATATTTGTATTATCTCTGTTGCTTTCTGCACCATTTTCCTTCATTCACATTGCTTTTTGAAAAGTGTGGAGATAACATGCTTCTTTTTTTAAAAACATGCAACTTTATGAATACTGACAAATATTTTAGCAACTTTAACCCTACAACTTCCAACTAGAAGTAGCCAGTTAGAGACCCTGCTACTTAATTTTCATATTGTTGCATTTGGCACTTTTTTAACAGAAAGTTCTTTGTTCTAACACAAGCAGAAGTTTTCTGTACGTTTTCATTATGATTTATTTTACTCTTCTTCAGGCATCTGTAAAATATACATGTCTCAAGATCAAAAAATACCTTTTATAAAACCAAGAACTGCTATCTTCTCTTTTCCCTAACCTGATCTCGAGAAGGAAAATCTTTGTAAATTCTACTATTTGCTGCTTCAGTAAAAGAGTTTGCTGTTTCTGAGATACAAATAGTGTGTCCATCTTTAAGGATAAGGAAACCAGATGGAAAACTACCCAGTCTTCATCAGTGTGAGAATGTGACAACTCATCCAGCTGAGGATCAGCTCCTTGGAGAAGAATTTGAAGTTTATTAAAGCTAATTAGAAAGTGGCAGACGAGTTGGTTAAGAGGAGATTGTAGGGATGCATAAACAGGAAAAGATTTTTGACAGCTTTGAGCAACATCTGAACAGCTTGTGAAATGAATTAGATATTATTAACATTTTAATTACCTGGGGGTGGCAATGGAAAGCTGTTGTTGTGGCAGTTGGCTTGACTGGGACACAGGGGCAGCAGCACTTCACCTCTGGCAAACCAAGCCTTAGCTACGAGCTCTGGGAAACATTTATCCACTCAGGGCAAGCCTCAGATCTCCTCCCAAGAGCCTTTGGGAGCTGTTATGTTAATTAGTCCAAGTTCTACTCCCCTATTGGTTAGTAGTGTTCCATATAGGGTATTGTTTCTAGAATGTTCCACCCCAGGACTATATATTGTTACTTGTGCCCCGTTTCTGGTCTTTGGTGTATGTCCCTATACTGTGCATGGTTTCTGGGCACCATCCCTGTTTTGTTTCCAATTGCTTCTTTTCCAGGTAACTCCATCATTCCCACTCCTTTCTTATCTTCACAACCTTCACCCTGAAGTCAGGGGACCTAAAATTTTATGGCAGCCACCCTCACTGGGACATGACTTGAGCTGTCAGACAACTCAATCTTACTGCCCTAAGGGAAAACATTAACAATTCAGCAGGCATTTTTGTCATGTCACAAATGACATGAACAAAAGGTGGCCAAAGCCAAAGCACAGGCAAGATTTGCAGTGAAATGAGAAGGGCAACAAACAGCAGCCACCACACGGTTTGCCTGCTAGAGAAGCCTGTGTGTAAATGAGGGTTTACTCCTGCACTGACTTCCAGGAGCTGTGCCCAGACCCAGCTGATGTGACCTCAGTGCTCATCCTGCACTGAGCAGGACAGGGACAAAGTTCCTCAGGGACAGTGGGATTCTGGGGCTTGCACTACACCCTGATTTAGCTGCTGACAGAGAAGAACACAAACAGTTTTGTTCATATAATTTAAACTCCTACTGGATTCTACTCCTATCTAAGACTTATGACTGTCAAAGGAGGACAGAAAAGAGAGAGAAAAGGAGGATTTTGTGTTCTGTCCTCCTTCCTGCTGGGGAACAGCAATAAAACAGCAGAAGTATTGACTGCAGAGCTTAACCAGCTCTGTATCACATCTGTAAAAAAGACAGTGGGACAAAAATTCTGCTGAATCCAGCTCAGCAGGCATTTAAAATTCCTCTCCATATTCGTGAATTTTATACATATTAGGTGTGATCAGAGTACTTTGCTATGTTTGTTAGATAAGGGATAGGTCTGGTTTTCCTGGGGAAGGAGGGAAGCATGTCTGTGCCATCCTAACTTGGTAGTCCAATTTGCACATAGTTTATAGACACAAGTAAATATGGTACATAAAGGAGAGAGTTATTTTAATTTTAAAAGGTCCCTGGGAGGGGGTTGGGAGAGGGGAGTTGTTGCTTGCAAAATAACCTTGAAAATGTAGAAATTGTAAATGCCTGTAAGGGCAGTTCATCTTGTTCATCCTCTAGCTGTGTCATTGCTGTTTGGCCATTGGTAGAAATGCCTGTTAACTGTTTCATTTCTATAATCACAAAGATTCAGAGTTCTGAATACTCAACATTCAGTTCTCCAATATATGTTTACTAATAAAATAAAAAAAAAAATCATTAACCCTTAGCTTGGGGACAATAGGTCAGGTTAAGGTTACCTGCTCACCAGATGCACATTTATGACCTTTTTGTTGCAGCACCTCTAATAAAGTTTAGGGGAAAGGAAGAATATTTTTGTCCAGTTAAATAAATCAATTAGGATCTTTCAGTCTTTTTCAAATATGAATAGATCAATTTAAAAAGCACAGACTGATAGAATCTCTTTAAAACCAGTTCTTAAGAAATACTACTAAATCTTAAAAGCCAATAGCCAGTGCAATAATGCACGAATGCATTAAGAACCAAGCATTTAGAAGTTTTAAATATCTTACATATTAATTTCTACAAATAAATACATAGGCCTGGAAACTGTTCTTACATTAAATTTAGAGTGCTGTAGTATAATCGAGTTCTGAGTGTCCTGATTCACAAACATGCAAGTGAGAGGAGAGGCAAGTCCAGAAAAACATCATCCAGAAAGAGAGATTAGAAAAAATAGCCAAAAGGCAGATTTTCTTTCTCTTCAGTGTCAGATAACATAATTTTGATGTACTGTGCTTTGGTTTTTGTTTTGTTTCGGTTTTTTTTTAAAGAAGAATTAATCCTGTGGGAGTTGTTGAGGGAAAAAATGCCATTTCAAAGTAGTAAACATCAGTGCCTCAATTTAAAAAGGAATCTCTGTAGTTGTCATATGCAGTAAAAAAGGTTGGCCTTTCAGTACACTTTGTATTCCTGACATGCAGATGCACATTAATGTACCAGCTCAGTGCTCTAGTAAAAACATCTTTTCCAATTCCTAATCCAGCCTCCCAGAAATGAGTGTCTGACACTAAACCCCTTTAAACAGTTTAGGCTCTCAAGTGGGATTTGTGTTTTATATGTACTTGTCATTGTAATGGAAAACACATTGTCCTAATGCCAGGTTCTTAAAGCAAGGAGGGTCCTTTACAACAAATAGTAATTCCAGGATTTACAAAGCAATGGCAGAGAGGTTTCTCTTAAGGATGGATTTTAGCTAATCATGTAAAAGCATTCTCTGCATCCTTTTTTAATGCAAAATAAGGATGAGTTTGAGGTTGCCTTGGCTGGGGCTCTGAGAAACCTGGTCTAGTGGAAGTTGTCCCTGCCCATGAAGGGAGGTTGGAATGAAATGATCTTTAAGGTCTCCTCCAACTAAGCCCATTCTATGAAATTTCTCTGAAATGCAATGTATTTATAAAAGCTTTGGCTGATTATGGAAATAGGCATAATTATGCAATGGACTTGTGAGGTTATTATTGTCACAAACCATTCAAATTCATGAACTCTGTGTATATATGCAAAGCTGAAAACACCAGTGGAATTTCAGCAGAAAGCTGGTCAGTGCTTCCTTCATTCTGTCTTGAACTTCAGTTCCTATAGGTTTCAGTCCTAAGGCTGATAATCCCTGGTTACTGACTTAAAGCAGTTTCACTGAACATGTAGTTATTCCAAAATATAAAAACTGGGATTGAGGACCCATTGTCAGGTCACACTGGGAATAAAATCACCTGTAAAATGTATGTGATAGTTGATGGAGGTTCTTCAGTGAGAAAACCCTTTCTGGCCTTCTTCAACAGCTTGAACAAATGGGCATTTACATGTACCAAAACCTCAAGGGGAAAATCCTATCTCCATGAACCCCAGGAAGTTACCATATAATCTCATAAAGGGGGAAAGAGCACTGTGGGAGGTAAGGAAGTCTCTACTCAGGATGTTCATTAGGATGTAACTTCTTCTATTCTAATCCTTACAATCAATGTTAAGGTTTAAGTGCTCCACACAATCATTTTGGGTTTTTTCAGCCTGTAAAGGCTGAAGAGTAATCCTTTTGTCTCATATTCTCTCTCCTTCTCTCTCCCTCTCTTAGCACCTTTATTTTGTTCTTGGAGTTTGCTTTCTGCCATATAAATGCTCTCAATTTGGCTCACCAAGGAGAGGACCAGACAAAGGGAGAGAAGTGGATGGAAGGAGTATATGGTCAAGAGTGAAGAAGGACTTTAAGGGAGCTGGAACTTTCTTCAGGGACTATCCAACCCTATCCTGTTATAAGCAGCTGTACCTCAACAAGAGGGATGCCTTTGAGCTGACAAACCTGATATATCAGTTCTGTGAAACACCCTACTGAAAAGAGACTATGTGGCCTCTAATACTCCAAATCCCTTATGTAGAGGTGTGTTGAATGGGATGGGACTGTTAGACAGATCTTGTTCTGTCTGTTTGCTCAATCTGCCACAGGCATGCAGTACAGAAGGATTCTCAGCTTCAGCAAGACTCTGTGAGAGGTTTCACTACACATTTATCTGACACTGGAAGTCTGACAGAGCACAGAACAATCAATTGGGCTAAAATATAGCTCTCAGAACAGGTGGCTCTACAGACACGTTCATCTCTGAATCAAACCTAGATGTTTCCCTGTGTGTACTCAGTATAAAAGCTTAAAATATTTGCCACACATAAATTATATCTGGAGATGTGTCAGACAATGCTTGACCAGATCCAATCAGAAACCAAGAGAAGACCACAAGGATCCAACCATCAGAACTAACTCAGACTTCTTTGGTTTTAAAATACATGTCAAAAACCTTTAGCAGTTTCTTTGGAGCAAGACTAGCAGCCATAAGTTACTGTTTCATGTAAGATTAAATGGCCTCTTTCTATTAAAGAGGAAATTCAAACAGTCTGTTTTATTGCAACCACTGTAATGGACACAGCCCACTAACAGCAGAGAATTCTTCACTGATCAGTGCAAATCCAAGAGGATTTCGTGTCCTCTTTGCAGAGGTGTAAAAGGGGCATGATCTGTCCTAACTGTGAGCCACAATCACTGCAGCAGGGCTTGGATACCAGCCTGGGGGCAATGGGGCCATCACTGGTGTGCACTGGAAAATGCTGAAAAAGAGCCAGGCTGGGGCCATGGGGGTTAAGGCTGAGTGCCAGGCAGGGAAGGTGAAGAGCCCCTGGTGTCCATTAACACAATGTACCACAGATCCATCCCTGTAATGCATTGCCTGGCTTTTACCTCCCAGCCTGAAGCCAAATCAATTTCAACAGTTTGTGCTGGACAGAGGCCAATTACCAATCTTCTTTCTCCTCTTTCCTGCTGCTTAACAGGGCTACAAATAATGGTTTAAAATTACTCTCTGAGACCTACCCACATGACTTTCAGAGCAGAAAACAAAGTAACTTAAATGATCAAAAAATTGTTTATACTTCAAGGTGAAATAGCTTTGAAATTCACAGAAAAAAAAAATCCTGGCTAAAATTAATCCAGAAATACCAACATTTTGTGGTGACAAGGATCCTCTCTGGATTTGCAATCATGTAAAAGAATCAATTAGGAGCCAAATTTAAAATAAATTCAAAAACAGGTAAGGGAACTTCTCAGTATGTATTCAGGTGTTGCAGAACACTTGCCATCATTCTGGCACTGCCAAACAACTGTAAATGTATTTAACTAAACAATTGAGTGGATTTTGTATCTGCTCTGCACTGCTAGAGAATTAAAACAGCTGGAGCACAATGACAATTCTGCTTGTGTCAAGACTGGGGCTGATTAGGTCTTTAATAGGCAGCTCTTCCTGGTACTGTTATGGTACTATGGGTGAAAAACACTCCCCAAAACCCAGAAATCGACATAAAACTAATCGTGCAGACCTAATAAATATAAGAGAAGCATGAAGTTTGCTCTTAAGGCCCACTTTTCACTCCAAAGTGTATTTGAATGCTGATCCTGTCATAGATCTGCTCTGCACTTATGGCACACAACACTTGGTAATGCAACAAAGTTTAATAAAATATTTAAATATTTTCTCAACTTCAGGAGAAGGGATCACTTATAAACCCCTTATGTACCATGTTGAAGTGAAATTTAAGCTTAGATATGCACAATGCTTACAAACCTTCCAGCCTTGTCCAGTATCAGATTGAAAAGAAGGGAAATTTCCTCTGGTTATAACAGAAAAAGGTCAGTTTTTGCTTTCAGTTCCTGATTAACTTTAGAAATACAAGAAATACTGTTGAGTTCTCAAATCAAAATTGTCTTTTTATGCATTCCCATTTACGTCACTATTTTAACTTCACTCACACAAAAAACACCTTTACTACCACCTGCTGATCAGAATCTGTGACACAAAAAGTTGTGCTAAACTAAAAGAGAGTTTTGGCTTCGATAATACATACAGTTTTTAAAAATTCTTGTAAATATTTTGTGTGTACCTTATCTCTTTGAAAAACTGATTTTTTTCATTACTTGCTGAGTGCTTTTGGTCAGCTGCTTACTGAAATCCATCTCTAATACAATTTTAAGTATTGTGAAACAGGAACAATATTTTTTCATCTGTGCTGTTTCAATAGACTGGGAAAAATAATCAATATTCCCTTATTACATGAAGACATAATGCCTTGGATTGAAGCAGTGGCAGAGGTTAATGAATGTGAAATGAGTTCACCCAAGGCTACCTAAGAACAGGGAAGAATGTGAAACACCAACAAGTGGCACAGTTTTCTGCTACAGCTCTGCAGAAGCTTGATGTTTGCTATTTCACCTGGAGAAGGACACGAGTTAGCAATGTGGATTGTTACAAAATGCAACTGAGATAGAACAAAATGTTCCTTAGATGGAAGAAACCCAGGGAGTGCCCAATACAGAGCAGCTTCAACTCACTGATTACCTATTATCATATCATCATGTATATAATTGCACAGAATTTATTCCAGTATGCAGTTACATGTTCATGCAAGCTGTTAATCAATTTTCTGTTAACTCATAGAAATGTCTGAAAGAAAAGCACAAAATTCTGGGAGTAATACCTTTCATTTCAAGCTGGAAACTGAAGCTACATCAATAAGTTTCTGTCAGGAAAATCAGGCTGCATCTGGTACATCAAATGCTTCTGGAGCCCCTTTAGCTTATACAGAATTATGATGGATTCAATTCCAAATGTGAAAGTTGTAGAGGTCATGAAGAGCCATTTGTCAGAGAGAATTAAGCACATAAAAATTTGCATCATTCCAGGAGTTAATGAGGAACTCTAGCTCATGTATGTGCTGCAAACCAAAGGAATCCATACAAATGTACTCAGATCCACCTCATCTTGCCAGCTCTCAGAAGCAAACTGCAGCACCGTGCAGTTTCTCTGCCAGCACTGCCTTATCTTTGTGTTTCAGCTCAAGAGTCTAGGAGTTCACAGAGTTTCATTCTGTAAACTCTGCACAGGCTCATGTAAAAATAGATTAATACTGGTTCACTTCTGTAATACAGAGCTCAGGGAAATCAACAGCATTTACACGAAAAGCAGGTTTTAAAAGAGATTTCTAGAATGAATAATGTAATTTCTTCCCCGCAATATTTCAGCATCACTAATATGAGTGGCAACCAGTTGGAATTTATACTCATGTCTTCCTTCAAAATGCTGAAAGGTCAAGCTTGATCACAAGTTCTCTAGAAAAACTGCAGAGCAAAACACAAAGAGTGATACATCAAATTAAATACTTGAGAGAAGTCGGACTCAAAGATGCAAACCCCTTCCTTTGAGAACCTGAAGACATCACAGCATAATAGGGCAAGCACAGTTAAAACTCAGTAATTAATTCCTCATTTATTTCCACAACAAACCACGGACAGATCTGAAAAACAGTAATAAATTTAAAGTGGCTAAGACATGAAGATGAATGAACACAATTCTAACTTGATTACTTGGAAAGTGAATCAGAGATTCAAGGCAGCTGTTTTAGACTAAGAAATATTGTATTTGATTGTAGTAAGAAATTTGGAATCACAAGGTGAGGACGAATGTCTATGTCAGGCTTTTATTAAGCACTAGCAGGTCATGTGGTAATGAGTTCTAAATAAAGGTATTTAATTTATCTTTTAAAGTCTAACCAGAACTTAAGATAAAAGACTTTTTATATAAGACAAACCTTTTTTGTAAGAAGTAGAAGAGAAATCGAAAGTATGACAGGTGTCTACAGAGGAGGAGGAGAAAGAAGCCCAAAAATCTACATGATGAAATGACAAGTGAGGTCCAAATTAGAATACATCAGGTCTGAAAGATATGAAAATCTTGAAAATTAATGACTCGTTCCATTAACAATAATACTGGGGAATTGAGTTCATAGGAGAATGGAGTGTAGGGAGCATGACACCACAAGGAAATAATCTTCTACCAGAGTACACACAGAAACCCACGAGTGACATATTAAGGGATTTTTGACCTATTCAGAAATTAGGCTTTTGAAACTTTCTCATTAGGGAACTGCTGTTTTGATAGTCAGTCAAATAATCCAATTTATTCACCAGCTTCACTGAAATTATTTACTCCACCATTACCCTGAGCAACAAAATTAAAGGGAGAAGAGCAGCCCAGATTCTATTACTGGTGCTGTAATATTGGAACTACAACCAAGCATTTTCCTAAAAGTGAGGGCTGCTCACTCATTAATTTTCTGTCATGTGCTGCAAGCAGTGCAGTTGAAATGTCACAGTCTCTGGTTTCTTCTGCCTCCCTGTCCTAAAAGAGTAGAGCTCCAACAGTTTCACAGCAATCAGACTTTGCTACTCGTACATGCTTTTCATTAAATTACTGGAAAAAATAAAAATAAAAACAAGGCTGGCATGAAATTAGGTTACACAGTATGAAATTATTTACAGCAGCCCTCCAAGCCCTGCATCAGGGAGAGTCACAGTGTCTGGGACTGCAGAATTTACACAGCTTGACTGTACTACATCTGGAGGTCGACAGCTGGTTATTATGTACACCTAATTTATCCAAGCTGTAAATACCACAAGTAGAGAAATCTATTCACCTAAGGCTTGTGATTCAGTTGGTTTAGTATTTTATGTTTAAAATAAAATGTAGAATAAATTATGAGCAACTCTTCCCCACACCTCCTCAGCAGTGCATGATGCTCCATAGTTTAAATACACTAAGTGGAGCATCTTTGATCTAATTACAAATCCGGCAAGGAACCTGACACTCAATTGTTTTTGAAAACAATAATAATTTAAAATAATTTTAAAATATTTAAAATAATAATTTTCAATTCCAGCACCTCTTAGGTAAATGACAAAAGGTATTGGAACAATTAGACTACAACTGACAGCAAAGGACTACTTACAGCCTACAACAAATAGAAAAAACATCCCAGCAGGCTGATTTTTTTCAAGGGATACTGAAATTAATTGAATATATGCTAACTCAAACCCTAAGAAGAATACTAGAAAGTAAAATAATAATACTTTGCCTACCCATGCTAATTCCCATTCAGGTATCCCTCAGCATATGCTAACAGTGCCTTAAACTCTTCAATGGCCTTATGCGGTTGTGTCGAAGCATAATTAAATAAAAATAAATTGACTGCAGAGAAAACCATTTGAGAAGAGAGATTTTCTAGATAATAGTGCTCAATCTCACTGGAAAACAGAAGGCAAATATTCCAAAGAAACTTATTTGTTACATTTTGATTTTAATCTCAAAACCTCATGAATATACAGAAAAGCTGAGCAAGTTTCTCTTCATGTTACTTCCATGATTAAAAGTCAATTTTTCACTTTCTCACAATTCTCAGTGCACAAATCATAGAAAGGCCTGTGTTGGAAGGGACCTTAAGGATCCTCTCATTCCAACAGACCCTTCCTCCCTGGGCAGGGACACCTTCCACCAGACCAGGCTGCTCAGAGCCCCATCCAACCTGGCCTTGGACACCTCCAGGGATGGGTTATCCACAGCTTCCCTAGGAAACCTGCCAGGACCTCACCACACTCTGAGTCAAGAACTTCTCCCCAACATCTGATCTAAATTTCTTGGCTTTTAGTTTGAAACCATTCCAGCTTGTCCTGTCACTGCCTGCCCACTTCAAAAGTCACTTTCCCCTTTAAAAGTACTGGAAGAAATGAAGTGACTGAGGTTTCCCCAGAGCCTTCTCTTAGGCTGAACAACCCCAGCCTGTCTGCAGGAGAGGAGCTCCAGCCCTCTGCTCCAACAGATTCAGATTTTTTTGATTTTTTTTTTTTAATCAAATGGTTTAATATTTTTTTGGCTTATCAGGCTTGTGCAAGAAACAGGGTATAAAAATCTACTGGTATTATACTTTTTGAAAAAGCCAAGTTGAGCTGTTATCACTGTCTCCTGTGGCCATCGATCTTCACTCTAAAGGAATATGAACCAGAAGTTTTACAGATCTTTCTAAAAATTAAAACTGACATCTTAAAATGAAATACTAATATTTTCCAAATTCTTCAAACTTATTTTTAGTGAGCCAATTATTTTGAAAACTACTTTATTCGTAGGGAAGAATATATAACAGATGGGGAGTTTTTAACATCAGGGAAGAAATATAGTAGTAAAAATTGAAAAAACCTCAAGGTTCTGGAACTACTTAGAGAACTCATTCTAAACTCAGCCGCCAACAAAAGCAGGTCATTATTTTGCCAACTTGAACTCCCTGAGATTGCTAAATCAAGCCATCATTTTTTATTCTATCAAAGAGGTGTGCAAAGAAATACAATAAGAGCCAGACTGAAATTCCACTACCTGCCATCACTCTATTATGCCATTACATTTCTTGTGAATATATTTCATCTTATCCAAGTGTTCACCCTTGCTCTCAGCTTGTTGCTCTTTCTCAGACATCACTTATTCAGATTGCATGTATTTATCTTCTTAATGTTACCTCACAAATCATTCCCTGAGATTAAAATTCTTGTTTTTCTTCATTCTCATTCTCTCTTCATTCTCTCCCCTTTAGCTCATCCCTTTTCAAACAATTGTATTGGTTGTCGTTGAATGCAAAGTCTTAATAATACATTAAAAAAGATTATTTTGATGGGATTGAAGAACAAAACTATTCAACAATAGTTGGGGTTTTTTAAAATAATGACTGAAGACTGTAGCAGTTTCTGGAGAAGTTCCAAGCAATCCCTCCCATGACTGTAAATATTATCTCCCCATTATTGTACATATCTGTTCCTCTGAGTTTTATTTGCACCCCATGACATTTTGTTTATACAACACACAGAGAATGGAAAGATGCCTATAAAGCAAATATGGGGTAATATACTGGCATTGAACGGGATCTTCTTTAGTTTAAGGTATAAAATTCTATGACAAAGAATGAAAAAATCCACGTTATCATCTAGAAATGAAATCTCTCAAGTTCCCTATAAATAATCTGATTTGCTACTCGCATAAGTAAAAAAATTATTAATAAAAAAGGTATAGATGAGATCCAAAGCTGAAAAGCCCTTGATGGGTCAGAACAGTTTAATCAAGACTAAGACAACTTGCCACAGGCTTCTATCATTAGCATTGTAAGAGATAATTTAGAATGTATAATACAGAATTATATGCAGTGGATCTCTTAGATCTATTATGTATATACTTTATATAGCTGTATCATACTATATATAATTATATACAGCATATTTATAACATAATTGCAATATATTATGTATCTAACATATAACAAATTATATGTCTCATAACATATAACACAGGTTACTACATTACATATGTTATACATTTAACTTGTGTGTGTTCGTTTGTGTGCACCACAAATCTCAAGCAGAGCTCCTGCTGTTTAGAACACTTGCTGTTATAACATGTTGTGACTTTAACATCTTCAACCTCACTCAAAATTAGTGTTCAATTAATCTGTTGGCACTGTTTTGAACCTGCTGGACTTGATGCAGATTTGTGTTCTTGTTTTCCACAAATGATTTTCACTCTCTAAGGTTGGCCTTAAAATTCTCCTTAAGCTGCTGGATGAGTTTTGCTGGCCTGTCACCCCTCTAGCATTTTTTGCTGAATTGTGGTACCCATTAGCTCCAATATAATGTCAAATACATTACTCTTAAACAGCTCTTTGACATATGGAGTCATCAACCCAGTTAACCAGGCTGACCTTCTATCTCTTTCTTCCCATTTTCCTTTAAGCAGTTTCTTTTCTTAAAAATGCTTTAGGAATGAAATTTCCTGGATGCCATTCTTACACAGAGAAGTTAAATGTAGGTCCATTATGATCTCTACTACATCTTGAATCAGATCTAAATAATTAAGTGCTACATCTACTTTTGAAGATTTCCTGATTGATTTCTCCAAAAAGGACTGACTCAAGTTCTGGATATGTCAGAAGCAAGCATTCTGTCCTGATATGACATTTATTCAAGATTTATGAAGTTAGTTGAAGGTTCCCATTATTACTGTATTGCAATCTTAATCTTTTGTGTTTCGTGTTCTTTCTCCCTTACCATCATTGCATGGAGAGAGTACAGACCTGATGTGATTCTCTCTGGAATTGGATATTACATTTAAATCCACGGATACTCTGTGGTACTGCTGCAAGAGTCACCTTAACTCTCTGATCTGACATATTATGCCCATCATGAACTGTAAAATCCACCATAAAGGTACAACAGGACATCTATTTTGGAACTATTTGATCAAGCATTCCTATCAAGATGATGGTTTTATCACTGTGCTTATTTCAATGCACAGTTAAAGTCAGTGATTCAAGAGCAGCCTGTAGGAATGGAGCATTTATGCAGAAGAACACACGTGATGAAGTCTATTCATATGTACCTTTCACAACTGAAATTTTGTAAAAATGATTTTTCCTATTTCCTACTCCCTTGTTTGCTTAGTTAGTATATGTGTGCTCTACATGTTTCTTGGAATGACAGATAAGTAGATAGTTCTCTTTGACATGACATGAATGAGAAGCAGTAATACCAAACATCTGAGTATTGCAAATTCTGAAGAAAATTCAGTTGGGTCACAATTTGCAGACTGATGATAAAGCTCATAAGTAAAATGCACAGAATCTATCACAATGTAAAATCAAAATTGGGGTATGTCAATAGTTTTTTTCCAGTTCACTGATATTAATGGTATTAGGATCAGAAAACTAATGGTCATATTGATGGATTAGAAGTTTCGTTTGAATTAACTGCATTCACAGACTAAGAACAATCTATTTTTCTACTTATTTCTACTAATCACAAACACTTGAGATGATTATTTAAACACCTTTATGACTGCCCTGCAGGCCTTCAGTGTTGTTTTCTTGACATAATGTCTGACTTTCCCATTATGTTGGTAAAGACAGCAACAAAAAGAATAAAAAGACATAAATTCCAAATAGCAGCTGCCTGTAGTTTGTTTTCCATTACCCAAATTGATTTCTAATGCCTGTAAGATGCATTTCACTGTGGAGCTCTATATTGTATAAACCACTCAGCAGGCTCATTCCACACTGCTGCTCCACTCTGCTTATAAAAGCTTGAGCTTCATCTCAGGATCTTTGTATCCTTCAGCAACAGGGAGTTTAGGATTCCAGCTCCCCCAGTATTGATCAAGAATCACAGAATCACAAGGTTGGAAGAGACCTTCAAGATCGAGTCCAACCTGTTTCCTGACACCTCAACTAAACCATGGCACTGAGTGCCACATTCAGGGATGGTGACTCCACCACCTGCCCAGGCAGACCATTCCATTACTTTATCACTCTTTCTGTGAAAATTTTTTTCCTAATATCCAACCTATATTTCCCTTGATGCAGCTTAAGGCTGTGACCTCTCATTCTGTCAGTTGTCATTCTGTCTGCTGCCTGGACAGAATCATTAAAGACTCAAAGCACTGGGAAGAGTGGTGATTTGCACCTTGGAGAGCAGAGTGCTCAGCTCTGAGTGCTCTCAGAGCAGAATGGCACAGAGCTCTCAGCGCTTGTGCCACCAGCACAGCTTGTACTGGAACCTGCAAACAATCCTGCCCCAAGGACAACCACTGTGCCCCAAGCAGACCCAGCTGGCCCCTGAACACCAAATACTGAGCCCTGAATGCTGAGCATCCTAGTGGAATCATTCCTCAAGTCACCTAATTCTACTAATAAGGAGTGTAACTTCATTCAAAGTTTCTGCTACTTAAGTTTTCTCTTCATATTACAACTTGTAATAAATGGCAAACGTCCCCAGTTCTGTAAGTGCATGTCATTGACAAAGCTTTTCTGAAGACAGCTTGCAAAAATCCCCCAAGTGTAGAGCATGGCAATTTGAATATATCTTTAAAAGATATATTACCTCTGTCATTCAGTTATACAATTCTATCTCTGTTGGCACTCAGTTTTCCTGTGAAATCCATTCAAATGCACATTGTTACCTAAGAGGATTAACTTTTTTCTTGCTCTAGCAGCATTTCCAGGAAGAAACAAGTTTTTTACAAACATTTCTATAACAGGTTAATAAATTGTAAGGTTACTCTAAGCATGTACATTGGGACAACGCTGCAATGCTTGTATGAAATTCATCCAACTTGCTCTAATCCTTTCTAGAAAGAAGAGTTGAAATATATATTCAGAGGAAATTATATACATTTCAGAAATTTAGCAACCCTCTGGTTGATTCTGTAGAACTATGTCCTAATTTCTCAATTGAGAGTGATAAAAAAAAAATCTGTTTACATTTAGCACAGTGAAATGAAGTGCTTTTCTTCTCTCAGTATTATTCTGGACAGAATGGCAAACAAATAAAAAAAGGGCAGCAATGCAGTGTCAGACTGAGTCATGAGTCCAGTATTCAGTGTTGTTTCATAATTCAGGTTTGAGATGATTTGTACATCAGGCCAGAGTTTGCTCATAGATCCTGTAGACCCATAAATCATCCAAATCAATTTACCAAACTGAATCCATAGCAATTTAAAGGAAAATAATAAAAGATTAAAAAATAAAATAAAATAACCAAAATAGTATTTTGAAGTGTTTGCTTTCAGTAATTTGATGGTGCTTTAACTGTCATATGTACAAGTTCATTCCTTTAACCCTAAATTTACTTGGAATGCCAAATTAAACATATCAGCTTTTTAACACATCCATTTAATGAGTACAACGTTTACCACGTATTTTTTTCAGTCCTATTCCATGATAAGATGTGGTAGGAATAGATGAAAACCATAAATTAATGAGACTGCAGGCACCACAGCTTCTTCAGATACAGTGAAAGGATAAAATGAGCAGAGTCAGATAAAACCATCCACTATTCTTTTTTTACTACAAGAGACTCTTTGGAGAAAATTTTCTTTTTCTTTGCCCAAGGCTATATCCAGCCCTGCCTAAGGCAGTTTCTAAACTATTAATAACTATTTTTTAGTCCTAACATTTAGGAATTAATAGGATTCCTGACTTAACACTAGAAATGAAACTGCACCCTTGGTTTTCAAACATTTAGTAATTATACTTAGGGTCATTACACAACTCAACTATAACTTATTTGTTGATATTCCACATAGTGATCTCAATTCTGACTCCGACAATTTGTTACTTAAACATTTATTCTCTGGAATTGTGAGTGAAAGACCCCAGATTATCCAGCCTGGGGGTCAGATATACAAATCTACATATTAGAGACAGAGACAGAGAGAGAGAATTATAATATTTTCTCTGTAAAAAAACTCGAAAAAGGAAATTTCACTGCTTAATGATGGAAATTGCCCTTAACCTGTTTAATGACAGTAATATCACCTGATCTTAATCGTAAAAATTCCATCTGTGGTTGAACTGCTGGTCAAAAACAGTGAAAAAAAAAATAAATAGAAAATTCCAAGGTATATAACTATATTGATGGGGAAGAACTAATAATCATAAAGGGCTAAAGAGTCAGGAGTCACAAAGTTATGAAGTCACCCATTTGATTTAGTTAAATCAAGTCAGCAAAAAATTGCTGTCATTTGTCTCGAATCACAGTAACTCCAAACTTTTGGGAATAAAGATTGGATGCATAACTGTACAATTACTCTCCTATTGGAATAGTAGATCCTAAAAGTCAGGACTATTTGCAGAATTGGAGACTTGAATTAGAGCTTAACACTTCTGTTTGGCAACTGTATGGTGTTTTAACAGTTGTCGACCTTATTATTTTTCAGGGCTTCAGGGATCTTTTTAATTAGGCTCATTAGTAAATAAGGCAAACAGTCCATGAACTCCAGAATCACAAAGTGTTTATAATTGGATTACATAACTTTTATGATTGGATCTTCTCTTTCTAATGCAAATTTCTTTTCCATTTGAGAACTCTCTGGAGCAGCTAATCATTAGCTCTCCGAGCAGCTCAAACTTACTTATTCTCTGATATTATCCACTAAATGCTTTTGGAAAATACTTACTGAGATGGAACAAAATACTGCATTTCAGACTCAGTGTAGTAAAGATGAGGAAAAAAAATAACTAAGCAACCAGCCAAGAAACCCCAAAAGCATTAAGTTCAGTCAGAAGCTGACTCTGAATAACCCACATGTAGGAAACAGGTAACCCTGGGAAACAGCCCTGGCTCACTCATCAATTTTCTGAGAGAAAGGGTGTTTGTTCAGGAACTAGGACAACTAATTTTCTTACATAATCTTCATTTTCTTCACCAGTTCTTTCTCTCACCTGCCACGGCAGAACTTTCTTATGCTGGTTAATACAAAAAGGCAAAAAGGTTTTAGTTCCAGTTTCTCATTGATTGTTGATGTTCTGGGGTCTCTTGTTTATGTTAAAGAAAAGCAAAGCAGATTGTATATCGATATAACTCTCCTGTAGCTGGTTTGTTTGTAAAAGGCTGAAGTATTATCAGCTATGCCAGATTCCATGGCCAGGAATACATTCCTGAGAGGTGCAGTTTCCACTGGAATTAACTGGACCACACAGATTTGGCAGACATTCCCAATCGACTTCCCAAAAAGGCTACATGCAGTTCCTCGATGCCACTTTTCAGAACAAGCTCCAAGGAAAGCAGCAGATAACTTAGTATTTTATTTAAGAAATAAGCATAACCCAAACACACTTTTCTGATTCAAGGTTTGCTCCCCACTTGCCATTACAGTGCAAGACTGGAGTGAGATTTCCAGGTTTCATTTGTAGGGGATTACTTTTAAAGGGTATTTAGAGATAATATTGCAGAATCACAGAATGGTTAAAGTAAGAACAAAGAGCAATGCCTTATTCAAACAAAAATAAGTCTACTAATACCTGAGAGCAGTGTATTTTTTGTTTGAAGAATTGATGAAAATAATTCCAAGCACAATTTCTTTCTTTTTTTAAATCTGCATTTTTTTCTATAGACTTCTCTGAAAACTGAGACAACTGAAAGTGCATCTACTAAGAACAGTCAGGAAAGTGTTATTCACGAGAGTCTCAGTGCCTCCCATTCTGACCCCACCACATTTCTTTCACATTTTTCCCCAATACCAATTTGAGAGTAGAAAGGAACTTGCTGTATAAAAATGCTTTGGCATTTAGATAGATATTTGCATTTAAATTAATATGTTAATTACACTCATGAGCTGCGTATAAGGAGATTTACAGAGAACACTTAATGCTAGCCTAGAGTAGTGGATGTATGTGAACACATCAAGCTCTTTTTAAACTTGCCATTTATATAAACTTAAATCATCAAAAAGTTGAATTTATTTTTATGCTTTTTTTTTAAAAAAAAAGAGAGTTTCTTGGAAATATTACAATCTAAGCAGTAGGAATTGCCAGGTCTGATAAAAGAGATTAAGAGCAAAACCAGACAAGAGGAGAATCATCAATATATCTTCATGATTAAGAGCATTCCTATTTTATCTGATGTTTTAGGTTGCTGCTACTTTGTTATAGTCAGGTATACAATAGTAAGGTGTAAAATACCTCCATACATTTGGGTCAAGATTTTCAAAAAAGTTAAACAAAAAAATCTTCTGCACTTCTGAAAAGTTTTGTCCTTTTAAAATGATGGAGGAAAAAAACCCCAAAACTCTGTAAAATCCTAATTATACACAGCTATACAGTTCCACCCCTTCCACCAATAAATAGGCCATCAATGTAAAACAGTCTATAAATTTAAATGCCTATGGAGCTATAACAATTCTCAGTTTCTGTGGGTATTTTTAAACTGTATTATGTTTAGCTGATAATCACAAAACACAGCACTATATTAATTACTCATTTTTATGAATGTGTATAACACTTGTTCCTGTTAACAGTGCAAGTTTATCCCAATAAATGAAATAAATCAATATTGAAGTTATTTCGATATTGAACAGTTAAGTCCTCATTAAGAATCATTAACAACCTTTTCATGCTGAACTTTTGACCTTTGGGGAGAGGTGGGAAGGAGTTCTCTTAGTGGGTGATTCAAAGATTTCAGATATATGTTTGAGTTGCTTGTATTTCAAGCACAGTATTGAACCAGATCTAAAGCCAGCATTAAAAAGAAACTTTTCTTCAAAAAAGAATTTAAAAAACATGAAATAGAGGTTAACACTATTTCCTTCACTGCACCTAGTGCCCTGACTCGTTCACCAAGAAGCTTCCGTTTCTTTCCCCCCAACAAATATCTTGAAAAAAATTTACTAGCAACATAATTCAAAAACCAGGAAAGATTAATTGTTCTTTTTCTCATTTTATTCTATGTCATCTCATTCTATTCTATTCTATTCTATTCTATTCTATTCTATTCTATTCTATTCTATTCTATTCTATTCTATTCTATTCTATTCTATTCTATTCTATTCTATTCTATTCTATTATTTTCTGCAGTAATAATTATAAAACAAGCTCTCTGGTCTTCAAAAATTTTTAGGGATGGCATTTTTACATTTTAGCATGATATTCCATAGCTCATTTTATTACCTGCAGACACACACAATATACCAGTGGCACGCCTACATTTTTTCGTTTCCCCCCTCTCCCAGCTGCTTAGTGGATTTGTCTCTTTCTTCCTCACAGGTGCTGCTTTGTGATTTTACAAGTTCTCCTACTTTCTATCAAGGACACACTTAACTTTTCTACTCACACAGCTGCCCTGATCACAAAGATGTTAAGTCTATATATATAAATGTGTGTGTGTGTGTGTTTGAATGTATATATATGTATATACTGTTATGTACAGATGTAAACATAGTTATATGTCTTAATAATTAAATCAGTATTCAGTATAATCTTCAGATTATTAAGAATCCATGTGGTGTTCATGTGAATGTCACAGGTACTCCCACAGGAATTCCAGTGTAATCCAGCATATTTAAAATCCAATGGGCACCATGGCCTGATACACCTGAGAACATCTAGAAAGCAAAGAGCTCTTTTTGCTAAAATGTGTGTTTTGAGACAATGCCATAAACTGTCATATGACATGAAATAAGGGTAACCTACAAATCAGCACTGCACATAAATATCCTGGTCAGGAGGCATTAGAATGGGACAAGAGAACTCTGCATTTTTCATCCATCTAGGTACCCAGAATCCAGTCACCTGATGAAGGAGGGGAGGAAAGACCCATTTGAAACTGTTTTGATCCCCTATAATTTCTGAACAGGAAGACTGTTCCTCCTTCCATATATTAATGGATGGCAAGGTTCTAACAATACAGCAGTCAATCTGAGTTTCATTAAAATAGATTAGATTAGTAATAGTAAGTCTTAATCCCTTCCAGACTTCATCACTAACACTTTCCTGCTGTCAGCACAGCTGTGTTTAAATCACTGCAGAAGATCCAAGATATTCAATCCCCACACATATCCACAGTAATGGAATGGAACTGCTGTACCCATTATTGTAAATGTAGTGTAAGCTCTCACAGACATTCCCCTTAATGAGAGGCTGCTCTGTTTTGAGACACCACTCACAGTGACAGCTACAGTATGAACAATTTATTACTCTTTGGTTCTGGAACTATAGCTGCTTCTGTGTTCAGTGAATATTAATACAAGCTTGACAGCTGGGCTGAGCCCCAACTCCGATTCACTGTGGCTGTGGGAACATCAACATTTCATAAGTTTCACAATGTGTGTATGTGCCCCCAAAGAGTTCCCTTTTCTCTGATCAAGTAATTCAACTGCCATAGAATATTGTTCTAGACAGTATAACACTAAGTAGTAAATTTAATCTATACAACTTTTTCTCATTAGGCAAAAAACCCCCAAATATCACCTTACAAAAAAAAATTTTAAAAATGGGGTGTTTTCTTGTACAGTCATCACAGGTGCTTTCAGTTTTAATTATGCACTTTGAAAAATATGAACAATAAACAAGCCATTAAAGTATAATTAAAAAAAAAAAAACAAACCTGTCCAGACTAAATCCTTATATAGTGACTTCTTCTTTAGAAGTTTATTTCTGTTTAAATAATATTTATATTAGTCATGCCACTGACATGCATGAATAGGATACCCAAATAATACAATATCAAAGGCATTATTTAGTTCAATCACAGGATTTATGTTTCTTGCAGCTGAAGAAATATGCACAATCCAAGGGTAAATTAAATTAAACAGATTAGGATATTTGGTGATAAGTTTAGGTAGCTTTAACATACTTGTTTGCTCTTAAATTCCATTAACAGTAAAGTAAGACCACATTAGTATTGAGGAAAATGCCAAGCCAGTATCTGTGTTTTAGCAGTGAAAAGTAGTTTTTTCTTGTATTTTAAAAACTGTAGAGGATTAATTGACCAGAGCATAAAAATAGAGAAAATGTACTAACTTTTGAAATGCATTATATAACTAAAATGAAATGACATTATGTAACAAAAGTGAAAATTGTTAATGAACCCTTTATCAAATTACATGTCATGAGAATGCCACTTCAGAAATGCTCTTTCTATCACTGCTGCCATGGAGTAACACTGCAATAGTATCCTGACAGTGTCTGTGGGATATGCTGAAGTGAAGTACCTGATGTAAATTCCATGCACTCCCAATATGAACTTCACTGAGGAAAAAAAATCCTCTTGGTGCCTGTATCATGAACCTATCAAGCTGATTTGATAATCTAAAGGCACAATTTCAGTATATTTTCTTATATTTTTGCCTTAGTGGATGCCTAGTCTTCCTAAGGATTCTGAGAACCACTTGCATTACCCTTTATTCTTTTGGTGATAATTTCTAATGTTCATGCCTAAAAAAATCAAGGCAAAGGGTATCCCTGCAGCTGGCAGGGAGCTCAGGTGATGACATTTGAGTTGGATTTATTGGGTTTTTGACCAGAGAGGAGTTTGTAAAAGCAGTCCCTGGCAGTGTCTGGGTCAGGGCACATTGCACCTCACCCTTCTGGAGACCCCAATTTTACAGAAGCCCCTCATCTTACACTGAGGTGTTCTGTCCAGCACAAATCCAGGAGATCACTGCTTCTACTGCCAATGCCACCCCTAGAGAGAGAGAAATTATTTGTGCTCTGTATAGAGTTTCACTTTTGTTCTTCCAAAAAGGACAAATTCACAGCACCCTGACAGCTCCATTCCAGTTTTCTAGGAAAATTTTTAGTGCTCAGTACCTGCAGTTGCATCTCTCTATTAGTGCCCACCAGGAACATCCAAACATGAGGTTGTCTAAGGCCACTGACCCCTAATTCACAGGACAGCATAACACACAAAAATCCAAACCAAAAAACAAACAACCAAATAAAACTGCAAGACAGAAAAAAACATGAGTGTTGGTAGCGGAGAGGCTTAGAGTAAAATTTTAATACCATTTCTATCTCTGCAGACTCGTTTTTAAAGTGCCTGAAAAAATTATCTATGCTATAGGAACAGGCTGATAACTGAAGGACATGAAGAGGTCACACTGATTCTGAAAACTTAGCCTTTGAGCCAAACTATTTTACATCAGTGAAGACTTACACCCCATATATTCTCAGCAGTCTGCATTGACAGATAATTGTGTTTTATTTTGAATAATTACTCGTTCTTGGCTAAGATAATTGTGGTTCAACACCAGCAGCACATAAAATCCTAATCCTTTATCACTTTGGCGCCATGATTTGCTTTTGTAATTCATCTTGATGTGTAATAGGCCTCCATACATGATTTGTTTCTTCAATTGTTTATAACTCAGTAGAGCACAACATCTGTAATTGGAGAACTGGAAGAATTTCAAGAGCCTGTCTCAGAACAGCACTGAGGTAGATGAGGGTACACCTTCAACTGTACAAAATGAGTCTGCATTAAACAATTTCTTTACTAAGAATCTAGTCCCTAGTTTGCTATATCAGAGAAAAAATTTAAATACAATTATTTATACTTCAGCTATTATTTATAATTTCTGTCTTAAATCATTATTATAGTATCTATTCTATCTTCAGTCATTTTTATAACCCTCATGTTTCTCCCTGTAGGATTAGACTATGTAAAAGTTACAATGATGAAAATTATGACTTTTCAGAAAAGGCAAATCAAATAAGTGATGTCCAAGGGGGATGATTTGCTTTAGAATTACTTTTTCTTTTCTATCCCACATGTTGGATACTCCACAATATCTTTGGCATTTCTTTTCAAGGTACTTCTACATTGTTTCAAAGGCTTTTTGTAATTCCCTGTCTGCTCTTCAGTCTGGATGATGCTCATCATCATCATCATCCTCTCCAGCAGCACCACAGTTTCTGCAGATGCTCTCAGACAGTTTTGCTGGCTCCAGTCACACAGAGTTACTCTCACACCACTCTTTGGCAGCTCTTATTCTCCAGATCAGCCCTTCTCCCCTGTCCCCAACAGGACATCTCAGAGTTCAGTTCAAAGATGGAACCACAGTGTGAGGAAAAACTTTGGGAAATAAAGTCAAGGGAGTAGATCAAACCCACAAAAGCAGATGTGAACATAAGCTTCACCTACATTGAAACACTCAGTCCTAAAATCCATGGCATCTACTCGGAATAAAATAAAACAAATATAAATTATTTATAATTTAATCCTGTGTTTCAGATTATAAGAACAATAACAATAAATGCATTTTGTAAATAAACCAATATGCTTTTTATCAAGAATAATTAGAGGGATTAAGAGACTGTATCAAAGCTGCATTCATTTAACTTTCTTCATTTCACCAGCTTTAGTTTTAGTTCAATAATTACTCTCCCTCATGCTTCTTAATGAAAACCAAGTTCATCAGTCCTGATGCTGCGTCATCTCCAGTGTTGGAAAAATGCTTTTTCAATAATAAAAAGATTCTCATAGGACATAAGTGGGTCATGTTTAAGTGTATCTTATATCAAGTATAGGACATATATGAATATAAAAGTTATTTTTCTGAGGACATTGACAGGTTGGACTGAAAGGTCTTTTTGTTCCTTCAGTCTGTGTATTTTGATTGGATTTTGTGAAAAAAAGATAGCTGAACACAGGAAGAACTTTGATTGGTCATCGACCTGAGTATGTCACACATTAATCACCAGAGTAGAAAAAAAAAAAGAGAAAAAGAAAAATATAAGCATTTAGTGGAACAATTACCATTACTAAACAATTATTTAATTACAAAAAAAATATTTTGGCGCCAGTATTTGCATCTGTGTAATTAGAACACTCTATTCTGACTCTCCTCCACTTGTTACGCAAAGCAGAAGGAAAATAAATTTATTGTGAGTAACTTCTGCCCAAATGTACTGATCATAATCTCTGTTTTCCACTTAGAAGAAAATGTGATGGGAACAATCTTAGTGACTTGTAACTTCTGCTTGATTTTGGACCGCATTTTCTGAGCATTTTAAAATATGGAGCAAGCTGGAATGTAACAAAGTTTACTGTTGCTGTTGGTTATGCAGAAAACGTCTCACATAAAGGAAAATAAATAAGGCTTTTTAAAGCAGCATAATAACTGCACAATTAAGCACCTTATTTAACTGGTGACATAATGATGACACTGTTGCTACTATAATTAACAGCCTATGGTCCTAGCAACTAATTAAGTCAGCTGAAAGACTTCTGTAGCCTCTCCAAATAGTCTGTTCCAACCTTAACCAAATTGCTTTTCTATGCTGACACGGAATACTTTCCTCCTCATCATCAATTGGTTTTACTTTGTTTTCTAAAATCAGATTATGATAAAAGAAACAAACCAAAAAATTGGTGTATTTGATCAAACATACAGTATTTTTAGAATTAGCCTTTAATTATTTATGACTTACCAAGGGAAAAATAAAATAATTGATAAGTAAGTATTTTTGTAATTGTCACTAGATATTGGACACTTCTTATTCCATATGCTGACAATGCTGTCAGGGAAGACTTGCTCAGAATGTCTATGATGTGTTTTTGTTTCAGTATTCAATCATAATCAACAATTCCTGAAGTAGTAATAGTTCAAAATGGCCCCAAGGCCCCATAAAAAAGAACTGCTGAGTTTGTGACCTTGATCTTTAGAAAAGGTAAAAACGTTTCAAGACTGGATCTGAATAAGAATTCTGTCAAGATGCTATTTAAGAGTTTTAGGATTTTCAAATACAACATGCAATAACTTTGATAAAAGACACTTTATTGCAGAACTTAGTCTCCCTAATTAGGTGTAATTTGCTCTAGTTTTCAGTACACAGCCACTAAAAAAACAAGATAAATGCTGCAGGAAATGTGGTATGACCTTTTCATTATTGCTTTGTCAGGACATCTGTCAGGGGACTTTTGCTCCATTCCAAAGCAGACACTGCAATGAACTGGCGTAAGGAATAGCTTGTTCTTGGCAGGGTGCCAGACTGTGCTACCAAGTAAGATTCATAATGTACTGCAGTCAATAAGATATCAAGGTACAAGGTACAGGATAACCCCACATTTATCTTTTGAAGTAGGAAAGATCAACAATTCATTGTGCATTACAAAGGAAGATATGAAAAGACAAAAAAAGATCGCATTTTTCACAGCCCCCCCTAATATTATCTATGATTATACTCTACAGTTTTTATTATGCAAATCCATTTCTGAAATGCTTTTAATAAGAAATTTCATAATACCAACAATATGAAATGGTGGCTCAAGATATGCAGAAGAAAGAATACACATAGCCTGACACAGTTTTCTCACAAAAGGAAAAAAAAATTCGATTTACCAAATTCTGGCTTGTGTTTTTAGGAAGCTGCTCAAACCAGGATGTCTTATGGTTAAAATGAATTGTTGGTTAAAATTTATATTTCTCATGTTAAAATGAATTGTTTCAGTGACAAAAGAACCATGCCAACCCTGCAAAAATTAATAACCTTTTTCTAATGCCTGTTCTACAGCAAAGGAAAGAGTGAAAGCAGAGTCTATTTCAGTATGCTCACATTTTCTGGCCTCTTCATCTTACCCCTAAAAGAATTGCAGAGTAATTGCACAAGATACACATCAGTGGTATTGACAGCCCTCTCTACTGGGAATGTTTTAGAAACTTGTTAATCAAACCCATCATAGGTATAGAACAAGCTGAAACTTCACAGTAATTACCTGCTGCAACAATACATTTGCAGATAAATATTTGCCAGTCATGAGTAGTAATATCTTTACTCAACAAACCATACATTTGAAATACCTAGAATGTTCTTAAACTTTTTACTGGTAATTAAATGCATTTCCATTATAGCTCTCCTTCCCCTTTCTCTTAGTGTTTCACTTACATCTCTTGTTTAATTAAACTACATTCTTAGGAAATGAAATTATCTCGTGCAAGTTTATGGATTTCTTTTTTCAAAAACTATTATTTTACAACTTCCTGTTTTAGTTAACACCTTCAATTTCCAGAGCACACAGGAGTCAGGACATTCATAGCAGAAAGCAGCCAGTTATTGAAATGCTGTGAGTTTGGGCTCATGTCACCAATGCTATCAATGCAATTTTAATACTATTTTCGACTGCAGAGCCCCCAAAACTATATAAATAAGTATAAATCAATATTATAAAGAACACTCCCAGAAATTTTCTCATTTCTTAGTATGCCAGGGAAAAGTGCAAGAAGACTGCTTCCCAGAGTGATATTCATTGTCATTGAGGAACGACACTATGATTTACCAAATAATTCCATTCTTATTTAATCCCAGGCAATGTTTCTAATGTTTTCTGATTCCCCAGTGAGCCTTCCCATCCTCCTCTGCCCTATAATAAAGAAACACCCAAGAAGTCAGGTTTAGTTAGAGCTTAGCAGCCTGGTTTATCTGGGACTGAATCATGCTTTGACATGCCCAGTTCCTATTATTTCCTTACATGGTGAATAAAGCTGAACTTGACTTGAGTAGAAAAGCAGAGTTGAAGTCATGAAAATTTGCAAAATCCTGGGGGATATTAGAGTGAGAAGAGGACAGCAGAGCAGAAGGTTGCCCTGCCAGAGGTCACCTCACCAGCACTGTCAGCCAGAGGTGCAGCCCTGGGCACCCAGCCCTGGGGGTGTGCAGGTGGCCGTGGTGCCTTTGTCCCCAGCAGGTTTAGGGGATTTGCATGTTTTAGATGGGGACAAGGTGCCTAAAGCTGGGACAGCCCAGGTTCTAAGAGGAGCTGTGTGAAAAGCTCAGGAGCTGCTCCCCCAGGAGCCAAAGGGGTGCCTGCAGCTGCCATGGCCGCAGGACAGGGAGTGTGCCCAGGGTGCACAGCTGGAACATTTGAGGAGTGGTTATAAAGCATTTAGGGAATTGTAGGTCTTCTGTGCAGGCTACTGTAGCTATCAGAAATGACTGACTCACTGATAGTTAATAATATGCAATTAATAAACCATGGAGCTGCTCCAAACCTTCTTCTAAGCCACGAGTTTAGCGTTTTTCCCTGTGTCAGCCTAGCTCTGATTTCCATTTTTTACAAAGCTTTGCTCTCTGTGCATGCCCAGGACAGCCAGATGGCACAGCAGAGTGTAAATGAGAGACACCTACACTGCATCTCCATACCACAGGTATTGATGCTGGCTTGTAACTTGTGCAGGTGGAGCTCTGTGCCTGTCTCTGAACACTTGAGCAGTTCCAGCTGTGTGCTGCTGAGGTGGTGTGAGCAAAGCAATGAGCACAGGCAGGGACCACTGCCTTTCACCAAGGTTTTCAGGTGCTCCTCAGAGCATGAGGCTCTAAGCAAAGCAGCTCCTGACAGGATTTATAGTGATGGTAAATATATTACTAACTTCAGAGGACAAAATAGAGATCTGAGTTCACCTACAGTGAGGAAGCGAGAGAGATTTATTTCTGTAAAACTTCTTTAGTCTACCAAAAAAAGGCCTTTACACTGATATAAACTGTTAGTGTGTGAAGTTATGGAGATTCATAAAAGGTGACAAAATCAGCTGGCACCACAGTTGGGGTCTATTGTTCAGCACTGGTGCTTTTCAGTGAAGATTTTACATTTAACTGGCAGGAATCCTCAAATCTAACAAAAAAATAACTGAGTTGAGGTGAAATTTTCTTGATGTAAATAATATAGGTGAGTCATATTCATCCTTTAGATCTTGGAATATACCCACCTGCCCAACAACTCCCATTCCTCCTGCCTCTGTTAATGTCCCTCTCTTTACTATGCAGAAGAAGGTTTTTTCCTTCAAACTTAATCGTATTTTAAATAAAAAACTATAAATACGCAGTGTTTTTAATCACAGTTTCACAGAACTTTGGAAATAGGATAGGTTCAAGAGGAATTAAATAATAGGTAAATTTAATTTCAATAAATAAATTATATCCAATATTTTTTGCAACTTAATGTAGGCGTCACTAGATTTGAATTAGCAAAATATTTTATATCTAGTGTTTTATCAGTTCACGTGTAGTAACTTGCATGTGATGTCTTTTTTTTTTAACCTTTTCCCCTAAAGTTATTAAAGTGTTCCATTAAGTCTGGACAGGTTTTGATTAGTTTCTAGAGAGGAATAAGTAACTTATGGCAGCCAGTGGCTACAAATTTCATCTGAAAGAACCAAGTACAGATAAAACCTCACACAAGAAATGTTTAAATTTTAGGGGGACTCAAACACGAAATTAACTTGGAATAGAGAGCAGCTGCACAGTTTTTGGTAGTTGTCTTTTACATTATACCACAAGAACTTTCTCAATGACACCCCTATCACCAGCATCACCTCCCTGTAAACACAAATCTCTTGGCATGGAATCTGAATATACAACAAACCGATGGAGACAAAACAGATCTCAAACTAAACATTTGTTTTAGGATATCACGAGTCCCTCAAGGACCCTATAGACTGATATTGCTTTTAATTAGGTGTCACTTAAGAAGTTCCTCCAAGTTTGGATACTATAACCAGACTAGTACTCTGATGAGCTCCTTTCTCATCAGAAAGAAATTAAATTATTGTCATATTTGCAGATACATAAAGATTGAGACAAAGGTTAATGCAGTGGAATAACCATGACAAAAAGCCATCTTTACTAGATGGTAAACCAGGCACAGTTAGAAAACAATAATCTTTGTTTTTGGCTAAATATAGAGTTTTATACAGAATAAAAGAAATAGTTCGTGTTCTTTAGGGACAGGAAAGGGGACTGGGAAGAAATAATGCCAGAGAGAGCCCTGGGAATCCTGAGCCCAAGCTGACAATGACAGTGCAGTAGAAGGTGTTAAGCAGAAGTTTTGCTGCACACTGAAGAGATAGAACATCTACTCTGTGTCCTTATTTGCCATGACAAAATTCCTATTGGAATATTGGCCAAGGTCTGCAGTGAAAAAAAACTGTTGCAGAAACTGGGAGGGCTCTACTGCAAATGTCATTGAAGGTTTGGAAAACCTGCAAGACTGAAGCACTTGGGTCTATTTATTTTACTCGAGAAGGATGAAAGACAAACCTAATAGTAACAATAATAATGTATAAATAACAATATGGAGAATAAAAGGGTGAAGAAATTCCACTTCCAGACATTCTTACTTCATGCTATTTAAACTTAACGTAAAACATTTTGGTTTTCTCCTTTTTTATAGGACAAGGGGGACACCAATACTGCAGTTCATCCCTTGACCCTTTGCCATAATTTCTCTGATCCTGTCAGTAATCATACAGATATTACTGCAGTTTATCTTTATCATGGGATTTTCAATTGCTCTCCTACAGCAAGTGCAAGCAAAACAGTGTATTTTTTAATAATGTGCTTATTTCTATAAGCCAAATTGAACTTAATTATATTCAACGTTAACACTCATTACATACAGATGAGATCTTAATTTACATATTTATGTATAAATACTTCTATTACATATTGCTGCCTGATTTCAAGCATGACTAGGTTCTATTTAGATTTAGGGAGATTGTGATTCTGTTGAACACAAGGGAAAAGAGCCATCGTGGAAGCATGGGCTAAGATGACTTGGAATAGTGAAAACATGGCACAAGTTATTGACCCATGTGAGCCCATCCTAATTATCATGAGCAAAACTGGTGTGCACAAAGTGGTCTCAGCAGTAAGCAGACTCATTGAAAAGTATCAGCACCAGTAAATTACTGGAGTTTCAAGCCCCTGTTGTGTTATGTAGAAAAACTTTTTGGTCAAACAATGAAAAAATAAAGCTGAATCTCCTTTCCCCCCAAAAAGATTCCCAACAAACAGACCTCCACCCACCTCAAAATGCTGATCACAAAAGAATTTTATCATAAATATAATTGTATTGTTTAAACTGGTTTTTAAAAGCTGACAAATAGCTCTGAGAGTTTTTGAGATTCTTTTTTGGATATATTCTTTAAAATTAAGAAGTACACCAACAAATAAAACAAAGAAAATGTTTCATAATTAATTTTAACAGAAATTTATCAGAAATATATAAGAAAGAAGCATCATAAAAATAACATCACTGTAACTTACCTGAGAACTAAGTATTACAGCCCTTGCTTCTGCCAAGCAGGGTCTACTTGGCCAGATTGCCTTATTACAAAGTGTCAAAGCAGAGCTGTGGGGAAAAAGGTTCTGTTCAGCACGGCTTCAAAATAATTGCTTAATACTCAGATAACGATTATTAAATATGTTTAACTATCCTGAAAGCAAGAAGCAATCAAAAACAAGGAGGAAAACACATTGAACCAATATTTCACCTCCAGTTAATTGAAATCTTATCTTTTCTCTACACTGACTAACACTTCTAGAGATAAGAGCTGATATTTTTAAATGCTTTTGTTAAATTAACACAACCCAAACCTCTCCCTACTTTCAGTTCTCAGCCTGAGGGTGCAGGTACCAGGAAATGTCTCAGAGCACTGAGAAACTTCTTATTATTGATGGTTCTACAATTTTTTGACCATGATAGCACCTTGACTCCTTTCCCTTTTTGTTGTGACAGATAAGCCTAAAATATTTCAGAGTTTGAAATGGAAGATAAGCAGTAAGCAGCAAAATGTTTGATGATTATTCAAAGCTTATCTGAATTGCCCATACTTCCTGAGACCAGTGTGTGTCATAAGATCTGCAGTCCTTCCAAATTCCAGACAGTTCAGAAGTACCTGGAAAATTGTTTTTAATCTCTGTATGTTGGCACTTTTATCTTTGCAGACCTCAGGTAAGGCCTGCAATTGCAAAGTTTTAAAAAAACCAAAATGCTTAATATAACTCTGTACCTTAAACAGTTTGATTTTTGAGATCCATTAAAATTTTTATTTGGGACCCCTCAACTGCCATGCTATCCTCAGTCACAGGTCTGCCATATGACTGGCCAGATGATAAATGCTATTGGTCACATCACATGCTTTTGCATCTTCTCAGCTTATTTTTCTATATTTTAAAATATTTCTTTAGTGTAGCAGCAAATTATACATTCCCCAAAAAATCAAGCTCTGTCATGGGAAAAAAGGCAAACAAAAAAAGAAGTTGCTCTCAGTATTCAGGAAGTAAAAAAGCCCAAACCATTATAGGTTTCCTCAGAGCAATTAATTCTCGTTTTATCCTTTGCATTACAGAAAGACTGGAAAACATTTTCAAGGTAGGAGGGTTAAACACTCTGAGTTATGCTACATTTTCAGCTGGTCCTGACTAAAAGCAGAATGAAATTCTTAAATTATAATTTCAACCACTGGAGGCACCCCCCCTCACCCCAGCCCCGTGTGTCCTGGAGAAAATGAGTGTTCTGTCACAAAACCAAGGGAATCCATGCTCACCAACCTGCACAAGACATCTTGAAATCTGAGTGGAGAAAGAAAGGAAATGGATTTGCCCATGGCTTTTGTGTTGCACTTGCAACACTTGTCAGCATTTAGTGCACTTGCTGAATGTCCAGGAGTCATGTTTAGAGGTTTTTCAAGGTACATGATTATTTCTCTCTTTACATAAAACTTTCTCTCCTTTGGACACTGTCCAGCACACCCTGTTAATGTACATTTCTCAGGAATTTAAATGTATTCTAAGGCAGAGTCTGTATTGCCACATTTAAAAAGTCAAGCACTTTATCTTCTAGTCACAGAGGAAAATCCTTTGAATTTGTGAAAATATTCAAGGCACAGTCCTCAACTGTACAAATACCATTTTGGCTTTAATCGCTGCACTAGGATCTAAGAATGTCCTGGAACTCAGAAGGACAGAAGCCAGTGCATAGAACATTACATATTTCCCCTTCATTTGCCCACCCTTGATTTTCCCAATATCAAGAAATTACATCTAAAATTTTTGCACTGTGTATTTCCATAATTTATTTACCAACATGGTTAGCAGAAATCAACTGTCCTCCACATGCACATTTATTTTAACATTTGAAGCACTTTGTAATTACTCAGGACTGGATTACCCAATGAAATATATCCACGTGACAATATCCATGTTCTTTGAAGACTTCAACATTTTTCCTTCTGGACCAATGGACTCACAATACTGAAGCTTCAAGCTGCCCCCATGTCTAAGTATTCCAGTTCCTGCCAAACCATATGGCACATCTTTATTTGAGTGTTAATGATTTTCATGTTCAGTGTGAACTCTTTGAAGTAATGCTGCATTTCTCTTTGATATAAAGTAGCCTGATATAAAATAGCTTAATTAAAATAGTTTGATATGAAATAGCTTAATTAAAAGTTAATTCAGTAAGTTTTCAGTGTGCTGTAACTATAATTCTTCAGCACCAAACCTTCCAATCAGGACATATTTTTAATTGATAGAAGTGTTACAGTGGTTTTAGGAGATCTTTTTCAATTAATTTGGAAGCGTTGTTCCCGTTAATAGAATCAATGCCTGCTGCTATTTATCTTCAGGGGAATGTTTTGTTTCTAAGCAAATTAAATCCCAAAGGACTGAAAGTTGTATTTTAGCAGGCTCTCAATATGTTTTCTGTTTGAAACAATTGCAAATGCGCTGGTTGCTTTTAAAGCATATAATATGACTTCAACTTCTGCGCAAAAGGCTGTGAAAGATGTTTTGGATATACCATTTCCCAGGGGAAGCAAATCCATTGGAATAGAAATCACATCAAGATTTCATGAAAAAGCCGATATACTCTGCAGTCCTAATGTTCGTGTGGCAGAGCCTTCCTGCTCCTGTCACGGGTTTTGTTTATCCTCGTCAAAGACGGACCTGTCTTAGCAGTGACGGTGCTCTAAACAGGCTGCCAGCATGGGAGCACGTCAGGAGGAGTTTTAATAAAGCTGCCCAGGCACAGGGAGCAGCAGTCAGCACTGCATCCCAGGAAGGATCACAAACTTGGAGTCAGTCAGCCCTTCTGGCAGCGCAGATAAAGGCTGGTGTTTGTGGCAGCAGTGCCCTCCAGAGAACATGGAATCCTCCTGGAGCTGAGCCCAGAGCACCCCCTTAGCAAGGGACCTGAAGGCAGCACTGCTCAGGTGACTGCTTGTTTTGGTCAAGATGTGCACTTGTCCTGCAAACCAGCAAACAAAACTGAAATCCCATCCCACTGCATCCAAAGCTCGCTTGGTTTCTTGATCTATAAGAAAATGCTGTGCATCTTTCTGGTGTTTTGCAAGATGTTTATGAATTGACTTTCCACTGAAGAGTATTTACCCTGAGCAATGTGTATTTTGTGCAGTGTCATCCAAATGCTTACTTATCCATGGTCAAAAAATATTTATTAATAACAAAAGAAGCCTACACCTCCCACATATTCCCCCAGGTACTCTGAGACCATTTCTTCTCTATAGGACAATTCCTTTTTACTTTGGGAATCAAGCCATTCCTTCATCTACCCCAAATGATATTTCATTCCTGTTGGTGTAGAGAAGATAGCTATACCTTCTTACCCCCCAAACCAGAAAAATCAAGATAAAAGCAGGTTCACATACAAAAAGGGCACAGCTTTACAAGTTTATGTTCAGTGACACCCAACAGAAATACACTACTCACCTGTATAATACTTTCTCAAACGTTTCCTATCCAATTTCCCCTCCCTAGCTTTCTCCTAATCTCACAAATTTCCTTCTCATATTCTTCTAGGCCTTCGCTTTTCTAACAGATCCTGATGATCTGATCATTGCAAACCACAGAGCACTCTGAGTTTTTCCTCTCTGCAGGCTGAACTGTTAGTCCCTGCATGAAGTGTGTGTGACACTGTGATGGATTCACAGCAGATCTTTATATTTAAGCAAATTTTAACCTTACAGATGTGAAGATTGCATTAAAACTAGAAAACATTAATGTCTCACTTTTCTTTGTTAAATTTAAAGTGATACCACAAGCTAACGGAACTAACAGTAGAAACACAAGAAAATCTATCACTTAAAGAATGCTTATTGAGAAAATTTTCTCCTTTCTCTCACATGTCATGGTGAAATGGCACAGATCCTGTAAGGTGCTTAAGCTAAGGCTGTCAAGTGTAAAGGATTTACTGTGCAATCATTATTTACAATGATATGTCAGCATCTCCTTCAAGTAAAGGTGAAATGAGCTGGTGGAATACAAAACACTACACAATGACTAATGAATAAAAGTCAAAAGATTGGTCACTTATCAGATAATATAAATTCCTCAGAGCCAAAGAGAGGATGACCATAATAATTCATGAATAATTTATCTAAAGATAAACCATTTGAAACAATAATCAACCAGAAATGAGTAGCTATTCTGAGCTAATTAACGTCCCCCATTTAAGCACTGATTGACAGCCTTGCACTACTGGGCATTGTGTGAGAGACAATCCACAGAGGGCAGTCAAGCAGAGTTATGGTGCCTCCCATTTGAAAGCTGCGTGGCTTTTCTTACTCAGAGATTTTGATATTCCTGTAGCAGATGGATTATCTGAGAACAGCTTATGGACAGCCAAAAACATACATAAAGTTACTGTAAAATCTTTTTCAGGACAAGTTTGCTACAGGGTCGAGGTTTGTAATGCAACACATACAGTTATCATCATATTTGTCTTTCAAGAAATAAGTGACAATTTTCCCCTCTAGCTTTTCAAGCTTGACATATTTCAGTAAAGTCTATATCCTCTTAATGTTTCTTCCCCATAACAATTAAGCTACTTGGAGAAAATATTATCTATATTTAAATCACTACATACCAAACCAGAAAATAGCACCCTGAATTTAAATATACCTAAGGAGGACTCTATGTCAGTTACTCTTGTGGTGAATTTCATTATTCAGAACATACTGGATTAGAATATAATGAGCTATAAAACAAAATATAAGAACTGTATTTTGTTACTAGCATGTTAGCAATAATTACTAAGTGTCATTACAACTTTTGTTGTTGTTTTACTGGGAAATCATTGCATTATTCATGTTTATCACCCAGTTATCTGCCTCTCCCTACTGTTTTTCTTCCTCTCCTTCACATCAGAGAAGATTCAGTGCAGCAGCACAGAGGCACAGCAACTTGGTAATGTGCTACTTATCACAAATTATGACTCACATTTGACTGCTTTGCTAAATGCAAATAGCAAGGACTTGAGGAAATCATTAACAAGATCTTATTCTGAATTTTGGATGGTAATTGAGCATATAGAGACAGCTAAGTCATTACTCATTTTTCTAAGAATTAAATAATTCACCATTTGAATTAAGCCATTTGAAATAACTTCACTAGTTAGTTCATGGAATGCTGTGTTTAATCACTATCCATTCAGATAGGATAGGCAGCTTTCATTAAAAAAGAAGGGAACACATCCTGCTTCAGATCATACAGCAAGACTGGGCTCCTGTATCAGGCTTTGGGGCTGAAGATAAGTTTGGGGCTGCAGTGTCAGCCAGGGGACAAATCCCTGCCTTCCACACATAGCTCAGAACAAGCCTGGGCTGCAGCATGAGAAATGAACCAAAGAGTTCCTCTGATGTCTGTAGGAGAGGTACAGGGACACCAGAAATACCTGCCAGGAGCTGAGGCTCACAAGTGTTCACAGATTTGTTTATCTAGCAGGGGAGCAATATTAATTAATTATTAATGCACTGTTAATGGTGCGTGTTACACACATGGCTTTGGATTTTGGCCCCAGTATGACCAGTATGGAGGGTCCCAGCTCCAGCTGGATGGAAAGCCATGGCCCCAGGGTTTGGTGTTGCTGTGTGAACTCACTGAATAGGGAAGGGTTGTGTGGTGTGAGAGGCCACAGTATTCCTCAGAATGTGAGCACTCAAGTTTTGAAACAATGTCCGTGTAGTCAGAACCCTAAGGTTTTTCCCATGAATAAAAGTTTTAGAACCATGAGCCAATAGCATTTAGAAATGGAAAAGGCTTGGATAATCATGTTTATGCAGAGAAAAGGAAATAAAATCTCACAAAGTTCACACTCTGAATTACACGTTGAACAGTACTCTTCCTAGGAAGATACCAGTTTTGAGGAACTTCATGCAAGATAAAACTGTTTCTGTCTCAGGGTAAGAATACCAAAAATGAAGTTTCAGTAAGTAGTGTGTGCAAAAACAGCTTCCTGGGTGGTAGAGTGGTGCATAATTAGTGTCACCTCCCACAAAGTTGACAATTTCCTGTTTGCAATCTGTTCTTACTATAAAAGTGGAGAGATGGAAAGTCAATGTATCTTAATGGCCGTGCTGACTCATTTATGGCCGGGTTAGATTTACAAACTCTCTGTGGTTTTTATTTTCTTCTGTTTGTGTTTGGAAGGCTGACTCAATCAGCCAAGTGAGCAAAGTAATGATCACTTCAGGAGATTACTTTCCAGTTTCTGAACAACTTCAGAAGAAAAACACCCTAACACCAAGTCCTAATGGTTTCTTTAGAGTCTCTCAGTAATTCTGCAAATGCTGAAACACTTCCCTCTACACTGCAATGCTAGGTGCTATTTAATGATTGTTTTTAAATTCCAATGTACTGATTCAAGTGGATTCCTGTTTGTTTTCTGTAGGTTGTTTTTTTTCAAATAGACCAAGTGTCTTCCTAGACTGAAGTTATTTGTCAGGCATTAAAAGAAAGGGGGGGGGGGGGGTTGGGAAATTACAAATACTATTTGTAACTGTCTATTTTGTAATTTTTATTCTGAGTAGACCTATGGTTAAGAGAAATGTGGAAACAGTTGATCATTAAAGATTAATACTGTGGGAGATTACACTATCAGATAGAACTGCATTATTTATAGAAAAATACATTAATTTTAAACCTTTTTCTGACAACTACTCTACTTATGGATTTGAAAATTAAATTGCACTTGAATTAAGGAATTGGCTCCTACCCTGTTATTCATTGTCAAAGCTACAACCCAGAAGATTTATAGCAACATAAAGAATTAGATGAGCACAAAATTGAAACATTCAGCAGTGAAAGATATCAATTTAAAAAGGATAAATAAAACCCACCTATGATGTTTTTTTAGTTGCTCAGTGGCTCTGGCTGTTGCAAATGCTGCTTAATAGAGATGGTAGCAATAAGAAAGTAAAGCAACTGTATTTCACATGACTAAACCTTTTTTTTGTCCCAGAAAGGCCCGTTTTGCACAATCTCAGAATTTTTCATCATGCAGCTAATTCACAGATACCATTTAACAGAAAAAAATAAACTAAAAATGTACGTGATAATTTGTGGCAGTAGACACTGATTCTAAATTTTCAAAGACAAAACATTATAGATTTCTAGCATCCCATTACTCAGAAACTTAGATCTCGGGCTGATGTCAACATGGCCTTTTATAAATTAAGATTCTTCCTTATATTTTTATAATTTAGTGGTAAAGAACACATTCTAGCATACTACAGGGTGGCAGCCAACATTCTTTTCTCTGACTCTAAGGAGTCATTCAGCTTAACAGAAAAATCCCTCAACTCCACATTAGGATCCTACAGAGACTTTGGTAATAGGCTGTCAACATTTTCAGTTTCAGCAATTACCCAGGAGATGAATTCTTAATGAATTAAGCAGGCTGCTAATTTACTGGAATTGTCTCACTGTCCATACATTTAGTACTTTCTGTAAATGCAGAAATTTTTATTGTTCTTTTTTCCCTTTCCCTGACAATTGTTAATCAAATTGCATTCAGACCTAATTTTACTTACATCTAGTTGTGCTTGAGGAGATTTGTTTTACTGAAATAACTTTCAATATTAAATTAACATATTTGGAACGTCTTTTGTTATTTTTTTGTGTGAAAACTCCAAGACACATTCCACAAAAAAAAACCCCAACAAAACAATGCAACTCCCCCGTTTCCATTTATAATAGAGCAAAATTAAGTCTTCACTCAGCTCGGTTATGTTTTCATAAATATGTAAGCACAGTATAAGGCAGCATCTTTATACAGGAGCTCTCACTGATCTTTAAGCAGACTCTGCCGTGGGAGCAGCAGGTTCGTGCAGGGAGGGGTGAGTTCAGTCCCTGTGACACAGCCCCTGTTCTCGGAGAGCAAAGCTGCTTCTTCTGCCAGCACCTGCAACCACACGCTGGCATCACCTGGGTGACCGAGGCACTCAGAGCAGGATGGAAAGGAGGAGCCCATTCTGACTGAGATTTTTGTTGGGAAGCACTCTCCCTGTAGCACTTTAAAGCACCGAGCAGATTCCTAAAACTTACTAAATAAGTAATGAAAAAAAAGTGCTCAGATATTTAAGAATATTTGAGAAATGTTTTCTTTTGTCTTATACAATTGCATTCTGAGCAATGTGATGGCAAACTATAAGTGTCAATATTCTTAAAATTAATAAAAAGACTGATTTCTGCGTAGCTCAACTACAAAAATAAAATAGGTGCCAAGGCAGTGAGACAGATACATCTTTCCAGTTTCTTTTCTGTCTCTGTTTTTTTTTTAACACTGTAATAATTTAGAGATATATTTTTAAGTAATATACCTTCTGTGTCCTGCCAGAGTTCCCAAAATTCTCCATGGATTTCAGAAGCATCGGCTCTGCTCACTTTTATTTACTGGGGTATGTACAGAGCTTTACAACAGTTCTGAAACTCTGAACTGCATTGCCATAGAGAAATAAAAAGGAACAAAGATGCATGTCTTGAACTGCATTTTGTTGTGCTTTCCAAAAGTCAATAGCAGAAGTGAAACATATCTAGAGTTTACTAATAAGCCATATCTAGTAGACATTATAAAACACCCAAATGCCCAAGGATCAATGTCTAAGTAAGAAACTGTAGCAATTTTTTCCTCTAGCTCCAGACGGACTCGAACCAAAATTAAACATTTTTCTACTGCTGGGATGAAAAGGGCAAGCCTTTGACCTCCATAATATTCGCAATTACGAAGTCATTAAGGGTGCCCAAGAAATCAAGGAACTAACTATATTGATAAATTTGCTTTATGAAGGAAATATCTACTGCTGTCCACCTATTACAAGAAAGAACACAATATAAAAATGATTCAGTACAACTCTGCCAGTGACTTTACAGACGTGTCATGCTACAACAGCATCAATCTAGGCAATATGACTTGTCTTACCCTTTCTAGAATATTTGAAAGAAGCATTTCCTTACTTGTTTCTAAAGTTAAAAGACATTTGAAGAAAGCATCTTTGATTTTTCATTAGAGTATAACAACACTGGACCACTGTGCAGCTGTACTGCACAAAGACAAGCTCTGGCCAAAGCAGCTCACAACAAACAACCAAAAGCAAACAAACAAACAAACCCCTGAAACAAAACAATCCCAAAAAATCAAAATAAATTTAAAAAATCACAGCCAACACATTGTACTCTTTTTACAGATGAGGGCCTGGGGCCCAAACACAGCAAGACCCTTAGAAATAGAACTTCCATCAAAGATCTCAACTGATTACAAACCTCTTTAGGTCATTAACCATATTGCCACTGCTCAGTCTCGCTTTTAATGCCAACTGTGGGGCTTTTATTTGTTTATTTACTTTTTAAGCAAAACAGATGAAAAAAGGCTATAAAATGCATTGCTACTTTATAAATAAAAAAATATCAAACTCAACTTTGTTAATAATATTGATTTAGGAAGAAGCTGTTCAGTACACAATATCTTGTTGCAATTCATAATTGCCAGTACAAATATGGTTTCTACATCTTCACTGCAATAAAACATTTACTGCCATTAAAAACATAATTTCCATATAACATATAAAATCATCAGTTCTAATAATTTTCTAGCTGCCTGGGAAATAGAGGCTGTTAATATTCATATTGAATTATAAGCTTTTCATATAGCCTAAAAAATTACTGTAATGAATGTTTCAATAGGTGTGTGATATTGGTTTTCAGTGGTATTAAATTATTCAAATTGATTGTAGCCGATATGACCTTAATTTATTATACTGCATTATTACAATGTAATTGCTTTCCCCATATTTGGGATACACCTTGATTGCTGATTAAATCCTGTGAGTTCCCCACGGCACATGGAGCATGTGCAGGTGTTACTGCAGTGCTCCACAAGTGGAAATGTCTGCCAGTGGGGGATGAAGGGTAAAGACCAAATAACATCTTATTTCCAGGGCTTAGGACAGCATAGAGGTGTCTCTCTCCCTCCCACCTTGTCCCTTTTCCACTGTAGAACCTGAATTTAGACCCAAGTACAACTTTTCTCCACTTGGGATTATGGCAACCTGCTGGACAATATTTCACAGTTCTGTAAAGCAGAAGGACAACAGCTGACCTTCAGGTGTCAGGTACTTGATAAAAACCTCCCATCCTGTCATTTGTTAGAAATCTGATTCCATGACTTACTCTGAACTGAATTGAAATGAAATTATTTAGGGCTTGGATAATCAGACTCATCCCAGCAGTGTGTTTGAACTTCATCTTATAGCAGTGTCATGTCACGTAATTATGACAAAACTCTCCTCTTTCCATTGCTATCTCCTCTGCTGGTGGAAAAGAAGAACTGAATAGATTTATACAGCTGGCACTAGGTAATTTATTATATTTTCTTATATAAATACATTAGATATATACAGATATTATATTTTTTATGCAAACAAACATTATTCTGATCCTCCTAAGTTTGCTTTATTAAATAGAATCACTGATAGTTATGTAAACAAAATATTAGCCTTTTGCTACATTACACATTTTCTGAAACGTCCCTTAAAATCAAACTAACACCCTTGTGGCCAAATTTTGGAGCTACAAAAACTGAGTCAGACAGTAAACTCTCATTTTTCATTAAAGCAATAGAGCTGTTCTCTTTCATTTTTCCCAAGAACTTGATCATTATCTTGTCATGGTGATATAAATGCCTTTTCCTACATCCCTTGTCTTCTGTCAGTTTACTTTTATTTAATAAGTTTTCTACCAACGACTGCTTGCAATGTAAGCCCTGATAATCAGAAAAACAGGGAATATATTCTGCAAAACAAACAAATGAACGTCACCACTCTTCCCCCAAAAAACCCCAAACGAACAAAAACCCCAAAAACCAAAACACCACATACCCAAAAGCCACGCAGGTAGTAAATACTTGGTATTTTACCATCATTTATCCCTTGCCACATTGTATAACTTAAAGCTGAGGCCATTCTTTCCTAAGACCCCACAATGTGTTTATCTCTGCTTTCCCTGTTTGAGGACATCATCCCATGCACACAGCCACAGACCTCAATAATATCCACCTGGATTCTATGGAGGACAGCATTAATTGTTCTTTCTTACAAAAATACTCCTTTCTTGATCTTTAATGGTGATTTTACTATCTAAAGTTAAAAACCACATGTGGAAATCAGAAGTTGAAAGAAGTTTCAGACTTTGTTTCCCTGAAGATGGGCTTGCTTTGTCATTTATGAGTTCTAATGGTGTCAGTCCCTTTAATTGAAAGGTTTTGCCAGAGCACGTCCAGTTCCTGTGCATAATTTTATAAATGTCCTTTATTAGTTCCTAACTTCCCTTTCCACTGTGGGTCTGCTTTAGGGACTCTGTTAATTATCTAATTTACCTCAAATTCTGACCCCTGGGTTACTGGCAGGAAACCGATTGCCCTTTACCTCTTTTTCTATTAACTGCATACTTAGAACTGAAAGAATAAAAATCAACATGAAATGAAATTACACAAAGGTCAGCTGTGGGGATGGCTTTTTTCTTCCCATGGTATTTGTTCCATGTTAACTTTGGTTAAACCACAAGGAGGATCTGAAGGCACTGGTGGACTTGGCCAGTGTTTACAGGCACAGAGGATTCCATATCCATATTTCCTTGATACTGTGGACTTCAACAATGTTGAAAGCAGCAGTAGCTATCCAAAACACAATGGGGTTTTTTGGTGTTGTTTTCAATCATTCGTTTAGGAAATAATTTCATGATAATTTATCAGAGATTAACAATTTTTCTATTTTTTTAAAAAATACCTGAATAAAACACTCCTAAATGAAAACCAATATCCCATGATCCCAGCAATGAACATGACTAGTTATTTCTTAAAGCAAACAGTTTACAAATAAGGAAGAAAATATATTTGTAAAATTAATCTTCAGATTGAGGTGAGTACTTCTGAGCAAATTGAGGAGGCTCACGTACTAGATTTGCAAATAGAAGATGCTATAAAGCATCTGACAAGTTATAAATTAATGACATTTACAGTCTCACTGAATGCACATGATTTTCAAATTTAGTGTTAACCTATTAAAAAAAAATAGAAAAAAGGAAAGGATGCTGTTGTTTGTTACATGGAAGGCAGCGTTTGAAAGCTAACTGAAAGCCTTTACAATACACTGAAACAGTTTCTTCTGGACCTCAAATGAGCCCTCTGGGGAAGAAATGAAGGGTAGGTGAGGTTTACAAAGGATAGTTTTGATTAAAAATGAATCTTCAAGAGAAAATTAAAACAAAAAAAAAGTGCATTTATATCTATTTTGGCACAGGTTCATATGAAATGCTGTAAACTGCTCTGCCAGAAATTAAATGAATAATGGTAAGAGGTTTCAAAACAGAATAGTTTAAAGAACCTGGTTAAGAAACATCATTGAGGCACCTCCTGTGATGAACACCTGCCAGAGACTCTGACATTTCTTCTGAACACTTGAGTTTGGAAACATTGCCCTTGTGCTGATTAACAAACTTTGGTCTGGGGGAGCAGGTCTGAAATTGTTACCAGTTGAGATTTCCGACTGGGTTTTGTCGAACAAATAACAAAAACTTCCAGAGAATCCGAGTGAATTCCGTTTACAAAGCTCCAATCTTACCTGTGATGCCGTAAGAAAGGATGAAGGGTGGCCACGTAAACATGGGGCAGAATTTTATTTTGCCATTTTCTCTTTGTTTCATACCAAAAGGTGAGGCTCACAGGACATATGTAGCTGTGCCAAAACTATTGGCTGCCCTTTCATTCCCCTCTTGAGAACACAAACCTCCTTGGGACTGAGCAAAACCTGCATATTTACATTTCAAGGCTCCTAATGTCTTGAGGGTATAATTAATGGCCAGGCACAAGACAGACCGAATATAAAGGAAGCACGCTGCAGGAGGGCAGTATTGCTGGGGAAAGAGGAGAGAGTACAAATGTGTATCAGCAATAGCCTGTGTTCTTTTGCAGCCAGAAGAGAAATGCAAGCTTATCTCAATGGCAGATACTTAAGAGAGTTTTCTTCCAACGGTGGCTCTTCTCTGTTTAGAATTCCAAGGGTTTGAGGAGAAAAAAATTGGGTGCATTTATTTTATAGGAAAGGCACATGACCTGGTAGGATATAAATGCTTTTTCTTCCTACATTACACGCCTGTTTTCTGAGTAGATGTGACTAGAGAAAACTTGAACTAGACAGATATTGCTTGAGTTCTCAGTACCATCTATAAAATCAACACTAATACCTTTTAATTGCTTCTTTTCTCTTAAAAAGCCACTTCACAAACTGAGCAGATGTGGAACAAGGGAATTAAGGTTTGAATTTCTGCCTTGAGCCACATGGGTCTTTCATGAGTTGGTCACTTAAACTTATGTATCCAAGATTGCTTAAGGGATTGCAGAGTAAATAAACTACTGCAGTTACCTAGCTGTAGAAAGTTTCTTCCACTTTTCTGGATCAAAATGGTGACTGTGCAAGTTCTCTTGAGCTTTCTGTAAAGAGCTGCAAACTGTTGGATTCCCTGCAAAGACACCTCTGAAGGAGCAGCTCCATGAAGGAGGATGAGCAGGAGCCGAAGGTGAGCTCAGCCCAGGCTGTGCCCTGCCAGCTGGCACCACCCCACAGAGCCTGAGCAGGGACGACAGCCAGGGGATGGACACAAGAGAGCCTGGCACACCTGTGGCACAGACCAGGGAGGCAGCCAAGCTCAAATGGAAAAGAACCCGGGGAAAGGGGAGGCAGGGCAGGCTGCTCATGGCATTCAAAGCCTACAGCTGCCCTTGGGGCTTTGACAATCCCCAGGTGCACGAGTTTCAGAAGTGGGGATGAATTAAATGGTTGCAATCTAGTCCAATTTGCTCTTTAGCAACACAAAAGGAAGCTGGCCCCGTTGCCAGGCTGTCCGGGAGACAGGCAGCAATGGGATGCCAGGAGCTTGGCTGGGTGCAGAGAGCTGTGCTGGCAGAGCTGTGGGAAAGGCTTGTGGAGCACCTGCTCCCAGCGTGGCTGGCTCCAGCTGCCACATCCACAACATGTTTATATGCAGCAGCCTTCCTCCTGAAAGGAACAGAACCATCACATACAATATTTCCACGGCATGATGTTTCTTTTAAATGTTTAAAAGCAGCGTAAAGAAACCATCTGAAAATCAAGAAAATGAAACAGAGCTACCAAGATACAGCTATGACTTTATAAGCTGAAGATGCAAATTTGCTGTGTGGATATGATAAAACAGTTTGCTGGGTTTTAAGAAATAACTTCCTTCTGACTGCACACAAGAGCATTTTGATAAGACTGTGCTGTCAGGGAATATATTCAAAAATATTCAGGTATGGTAGGTTTGGTGCATGTAAATAAGGATAAGGACATGTCAATGCATACATGTAATCCTTATTGCTACATGCCAACCCAACAAGATGTTGGGTAAATCATGCTTTTACCTGCATTACCATTACCACAAATGAAAAAACATGGAAAACACTTCATATCTCTCCAATTCTATCTCTGCCTACTGGTATCTACTACAGATCTTGTGCAGTAAAAGTATTATGGTTTATGGGAAAATTAAAGTATTTTTCAATGCGAAAGGCAGAAGCAAATGGAATTTTAAAGCCCTTTTTGCTGAAATAATATCTCTAATTGTTTGTCCCCATTAAAATGTATCACTGACAAACTTAAGAACAGTTTTTATAAGCTATTCATATTATATTATCTGTCCTTCCCAATACTCACAAAGAATTGTCACAAGCTCAACTTTTGGGTACACGACAGAGGCAGAGTAATATTACCATTAATTACTGTAATTAATGCAAATTATGCAAAACCAGTAAAACTCAATTACCAAAGAAATAACAACCTTTAAACAGAAAATACAACAGCAAATGCAGAAGTTCAACTCGTAATGGCTTAATTGTGACAGAAAGAATGCTGAGCAGGGTTTAGATTTTGTTTCTAAGTGCTAAAGCAGCTAATAATAAGCAGCATAGATTTATAGATTGCTAATATATGAACATAATATAGGAAGTGGTATTCTAGGAAGCTGCTCATAAACCATTTGTTTTATAGGATGTGGTATTATTATTTAAGCCAGCTATTTTAAAAAGCAGTGCACAGTGTATTTTTCACAGAGGAAAATAATCTGGCTTAATCTCTGTTTGAATGGAAAAACTCCATTCTCCCGTGTTTAAAATCAATAAAGTAGGCTATTCTTACAAAATTACTAGTGTTTCATAAAGCCCTAACTTCACACACAACATGCCCAACATGTCAGTAGTGTTTGAGGGGTCTTGGTGGGTGCTTACAATTCTAATCTAGATTCATTACAGCCTCTAGTCTCTGGTGTCAGAAATCTTATGTGATTATATCTTGTCAAATGCGTGAGGAAAACAGCATTTCTTTGGAGAGGGCACCATTTAAATTCCCTTTACAATTTATTTTCCCATGTAATGTGCCATGAGCAACCTGGTCCATGGAAGGTCTCCCTGTCCACTGGTATCAGCTGGTCTTTGAGATTCCTTCCAAACCAAGCCATTCTATGATCCTTTAACAATACAGGTGCTTGTCCCTGCAATTCAGGAGATAATGGCTTATATCAGTTGAAAATAACAATTTTCTGTTTAACTGAGAGCAAACACTGTTGTCTTCAAGGGTGTGTTAAACAGTGATCACATATTGTAAAATACCAGATATCCTGAAAAATCTGACAGCTGTGAATATTACAAAATGCTGTGGAGTATCAGCAGGGGCCAGGTATATGAATGCTGCTACTTTCTAATGAGCATAAATATTTAGGTAATGTATATTTTAAAGTAAAATATGGTGCACATAGGTATATGCCTAAATAGGAATTACAAGTGAAAAAAAATATTCCCTATCAGATATGTGCCTATTGAGGATCAAGTTCCCTACCAGATCTAAGTAATATAGGGATGATATTGACTGTAGACCCAACTTGGAGGTATGGTTCGTGAGTTGCTGCTTGGAAGGAAAATCCATCAACTTTAACATTTATTTTTATTTTTTATTTTATTTTTTAACAAAAAACATGAGAAAAATTAAAGGCTTGATTATGTACTTTCTCTGAAGATTGGATTGCCCCTTCTTTTCCCTGGTATTGAGTTTAAAACAACTTATATCAAGCTCTGTAGGTACAGTTTCATGACACTTGGAAATCAGTCGGCTCATTCATTTTCCTAAATCCAAGAATGCCTATAAAGTGCTCACAAGATCATTGCTCAAGCCTTCTATTAAATATTTTGTATTGTATTGTTTTATTCTAACTGACTCTAAGTGTGATCACAATGCTGAATTTCTTTTGTTGAATAGGAGCTCAAGAATGTTCACTTTATAATATAAACATTTTTTGTAAACAGCCTGTTTAAAAGATTTTTAAAGACTATTTCTTGGTTATTTTATTTGATTGATTGGGGTTTTTTTTTTCATTGATAAGAAAAGTTTAAAGGCATGAGAAAAAAGCTTTCAATTGGCTCATTTGAGAAAATGAAGCAAAAAGGCAGCCTTGGCACACTGAGCCCAGACATTGCCAGCATAGTCAGCAAAAGTGAAACCAGACTAAATGCCAAATGAACAGGTGGGATAAAGCTAAAATAAAATGTTTGTTGGTCTGCAATGACAGGTATTACTCCTTGCACCTAACCTGCAAAATTGCTTCCATTTATCCTTACTCTTTACAGGATTCAATTTCCTTATTTTATGTTACACATGTTTGAGTTTTGCCTTTCTAGAAATGTACACAAGTTTCTGTAGCTTGAGCTGTAATTGCAGAAGAAAAATGGGGCGAGCAGTCACACTCATGCCAACATCCCTTTAGCCAGCAGGAAAGGAATCTATACCCTGTACAACCTATAAGCAAAACCCAGAGCCCAAGCCACCAGCCTGGAGCTGGATTTTTAGCACTTTTCTACTGCTTTTCACCAAGCTGCCTACCTGCACTTTAACACACTCATGCCAACAACACTGTCCTGGCCGGTGGAAACACCCATAACTCTGCTCACCCACCCTTGTGTGCTCCCACATGACAATAACAATGACTTAAACTCCCAAAGTCATGAGGTTGTCCTAGAAATCACTAATACATGCATATTTTCTGAAATGATGTGATCTGAAGAACACAGAATGCTATAGGATGGCTTTAAAAATGCACTGTTAGGAGTTTTTGTATACTAATATTATTCCAGCGTTAGCAGTTCTTGGACACTGTGATTGTTATGGCAGGAACATGCTTTTGGAACAGCGAAGTCAGGCAGGAAAACACTCTCAATAGAGAGAGCTGTGGCCCTGTGCCACTGTGATGATGTCCCCTGGCAGGGGCAGTGCCACCTGCAGCTGCTGAGCCTTGCCCAGCCTCACACTCAGCTGGCCTGGAGCTGCCAGGGAGGAGCCACCACAGCCAGTGCAGCACTTACAGCTCCTACAGTACAGCCCTCCTGTAATATCTCGGTATAATTCCTATCACAGCTTTTCTTACCCTGCTGGGAGCTCTAAAACTCCCCTTGATAATATTTTTAGGGCCCAGTTACAAATCCAGACCAAGTAAATAACAAATAAATAACTGAAAGCAAAGGCCACCCAACAGCAGTTTCCTCCTGATGCAGAGCTTCACTCCTGAGATAATGTCCATATCACACAAAAACATTGCTTTCCTTGAAATGGAAAATGGGAATTTTAGCAGCAGTAACATGACTGCATAAGCTCAAAGACTGCACTGCCTGCCACTCAAACAAGGTCCTTGCATGCTCAGAACCCCCACCCAGCAAAACAACATTCAGATGGTTTAGATTAACAAGCATTTCAGTTTTTTTCAAAATGACAGAGATATTCTGCAAGGAAGATTGATAATAAAACAAGTGGTTCGTATTTGGAAGAAAATATATATTTAATTTTCATTTTCAGTTTCAGCAATCCTTATTTCATCATTTCAGACTAATTTTATTAATTAAATAAACCATCATAACCATAGAATTTCAGTCTTAGCTATTCTATGCTTTAAATGGCAATATAAAACTCAATGTTCTGCACCTGTTTTTTATCTGTTAATAAAGTTCTATCTTGTTTTTCTTCTCTGATTGTGATAAACATATGATTTTAACAAAAATCCAAATTTAAGAAAAAATACCCCAAAACCCACAAAATCCCCCCCACACTCAAATCCACAAACAAAACAAAACTTCCCCCCAGTTGTATTCAGCATTTTGAGATTTGATAATCTGTTACTCCTCACTGCTTTTGGAAAATTATTAATCCCTTCTTTCCCTGGGGAAAAAAAGCTTTTTAAGTATAACTAAATTTTCAATTTTGCCTCTTGAGAAAACACAGGAAGGAAACTAATATTTCTGCTGGCTCTTTTAGGAGACAAAAGAATTATAATGGACTTTTTTTTTTGAAGACTGCAGAAAAGTCAAAGGTGAAATTTTACTTTAGCTGGAAGCACTGGAAACTCTGCTATTCACTTCAGAAGCCAAGATTCACCTAAAATGTTTCCAAAACTCACTTTTTCCTACTATGATGGATAGTTTACAAATTGCTTTCCCTGTGCACTGTTCATGAAATTTAAACATTTGGCATTGTTTTTGATGTCAGGAGAGCCAGACAACAAAGTCCTCAGAGACCTTATTGCAGAGTGACCTGGTTATTAAGACTTATACAAAAATGTTACCCTCCAGAAGAATTACAATGTCCAAAAGATGTATTCCCAGTTCTGCAAATCCAAGCCGATCCTTGGACAATTTTATGCACGCCCATTTTCATTACTAGTTCCTACACTATTTATTGTATTTCTTCTTTTCTTATCTACTCTGTTCCCCAGTTTTATCATCATTGCTTTAGGCTGTGGGAAACTTTACTGTACCACTTCCTTCGAATGTTAGAAGTCACAGGAAAATTTCTTTTTTATACGTCTAAGCTTGTTTAGAAGATTCAGTTTGGCAAAAGTTGTTTGCCTTGGTCATGATAAGAGTTCTTGAATTGATCTGAACTCTTTGGAGCATTGAGAAAAATCAGAGGAATGGTATATTTTGGGGTTTTATTCCCCCTTCCAACTTTGACTTTATCCAACTGTAAAAGAAAGTACAGCAACATGCTGGTTATATATTGAAAGTCCTATGGAAATGATTGTATTGATATTATTTTTGCCAACCAGATTTGTTTCCCAAATAATAAAGGTGTGTTTTACCCTGACAGCTCTGTGGTTCACCATCTGGTGAATTATACCTCTAACCTGAAAATATCCAACTGCCTTGATTCACCCTGGGCAGGTCCCAAGCCTGAAGATATTCATTTCTACAGAGCTCCATGTACAGATTTTGCAGAATAAACAACTGGGTAACTTTACTTCTATCATTTAATAGTAACACTTTGGTTAAGATTTTTACTGTAGCTTTCCATATTTTTTCCCTGAAGCTGCTCTGAGTTATCAACAATCACAATAGTTTATTTTGCTGTGGTATGTTTCCAAAGACAGCACTATTTAATGCAAATCAAGTTATTTTCCTTAACATCTGAGTTTCTGTTTCTAGAAGAGATTGCTGCCAGCATTTCTTTGATAAAAGATCAACAATTCAGGAAGGAAGAAATTTTCCTACTTAAGCAAGATCTGATTAATTAATTCCAAACTCTCCCCTTGAAAACAGGGAATTTTGTACTGGCCTGTCCATTGCTCTGAGACCTTTATTTCACTGGCAGTAAGTGAAGGCAACACACAAAGATGCCGAGGCTGTGACCAGGGGAAGCGAGCTGCTCTACCCCTCCTTGAGAAGAGCATCTTCCCCAGCCTGTCTGACCAATGTTCCTGCTCTGGTTTCCTTCACCCCTGAGAGCTTCTCGAGGTGTCTGTGAAGTTAGAGAAGGTAGGACTGGGCTGGAGAGTGAAAATGAAAGCTTTGTGTAGAAATTTGGGTCCCTGGTTCTATTAATTTATTATTAATTAACAATACTTCAGTATTGTTAGATTGTAGAGATCCTGTCTGAATTATTGAAATCCAGCTTCTTCATATTACACAGATTTAATGGGGATTGTTGGTCAGACACATTTATTCATATTTCCAGAAACAAAACATACCTATTTGACCCTTCTTTGCCAAGTCATCTTTACCTAAGTGGATGAGCTTGCCTCTATTTTTATTTTCTCTTCAATTGTCATTCTTCAGCAGTGCAGACAGAGCCCTGATTGAGCCAGCCAATAAAAACATGGAGAAGCTGTTTGGGACTAGGGCAGGGATTTAATATTTAATGTCTGCCACTGTCCATATTTATTGTCTTAACAAAATGTTATTTCCTTGTCTCTGATTCTGTAAATCAGGGTGAATTATAGACTGAATTTGGTGCACTCCAAACTTGCCATTGTTATAACTAGCTTTTCTCAGAGGACTGAGAGACTGAAAATGGAGACCCACATCCTTACTAATAAAAAGTTTATTTGCACACTTCACCAATTTAACTGCAGGCATAATTTGATCAATGCAGGACAACAAAAACGTTGTTGAGTGGCTGCATTCAAGGAAATGAACATACACAATAACACCAATGCAACTTTTGATGACTGGAGTAGCCTCCATACCAGATCACAACCCTAAAGCCTTCTTGGGATATCCTAACAGCCAACTTTGGTACATTTTAATCACCCAGGATATGCACAAGTGTCATGATTACTGCTAGGCGTTTAATCTGCCTTCTAAAATAAAATGTTCTTCATCAGAACCAGATCTGCTGAAACGGTAGCAGAAATCACCAGTATTTTCCAATCATTTAATTTTCATTTTACTGAAATGAGGTGCAGTTTGTAATGATTTGGTGTGAGTACAGACTGATCAAGCTAATCTAGCAAAAACATCGTTCAGTTTGGAGAGGCAAGCAAAACAAAACGCTAAATATCAATACTCTTCTGTTCCTGGAAAAGGAGCTTGGCTTTAGGGTTATCACAATTAGGAAAAATTGGCTCCTTTGCAGGTTTTATATCCTGGGAACACCCAGCTGTAAATGCAATAAAGTTTTCTCATTTTTTCACCTACTGAGGATCTGATTCTCTCTTTGCATGTGTCATGTAAGAGTGTATCATTAGTATTACTACCAGACCCAAAAATGCACCAAATGGAGCTGGTAAATGGAGCTGTACCTTTTAGACAAGTATGTGGTAGTGGGGAGAAGTGTATAACTATTAATATATGGGATATTGATTTTCTGTTAGCTAAAACCAGTTGCAGTTTTCCTATGCATAAAGTATCAGAGCTGATCCTCATCAATTTGTATCTTCCTTGCTATTGATACAGAAATAAGCAAGAAGCTACAAAGCAGGATATTTAAAACCAAAGACTAAAACAATCTGAGAGCTCACCTGGCAGAAATTGCTGACATCCTCCCTTCTTAAAACAAAAATATTTAATAAAGTCACTATCGGCTTCAGAGAATCTCCAGCCTACGTCTACACCACACACAGGTTGTCATAGAAACAAGAAGAGGTTCAGGATCATTTGACATTTTATGAAGACGATTTAAAGCTATTTTATACAGAGAAAAAATGAGAAATCTAAGCTACTTTTCCAGTTTTACGATTAAAGGAGTCAATGCCAGAAACTCAAGCATCCCTCGCTCCTTTGTCTCTGAGAGCACAGTGATGACCAAAGGATGAGCAGGATCATTAGCACGCGATGCTGCTCTTGACTCTGATTTAAATTCACCTGTATAATACACATAACACAATAAAAAAGATGCCTGGTTATGTACAAAATTGCACGTAAGGGTCTGCAGAAATGTGAGACACAAAAGGGAGCAGGAGCCACTCCCTGAGCACTTCATCCTTAGTAGGGAAGCAGAGCCTCAGTATTTATAAACTGACATTGGAATAACACTGTTGAATTATTTTGGCACAAATAAATAGAAAATTTTTCATGAAGATAAAAAGACTGACACAGATTTCTAAACTTGGAGGGAGGTTGAATCCTACAGATATTTTAAACCTGATCTTTCAATAAAAAAAAAAGTTTTGTCATATTAAAGAGAATCTTTCTCATCTTGTTATGAATAAAATTACCTACATTATAAAAAGTCTTAATATTGTAACAAGGAATTTTTTGTAATCCATCTGAATGGATGCTCATGAGAGAAGAAATGAAATACCATAGCAAGAGGCAATCTCAGACCCAAATGAAGGATTTTATTTTTTCTAGTAAAAAGAGAAACTCTTTTTTATTACTGCATAAGTCGCTGCCGCATCAGTAACAACCTAAAATAATAGTAAATAAATAGCAGAAGTGTAAATCTGGGAAAAAACACGAGAGATATTCAAGCTAGAAAGTTGATGAAAGGATGAAAAAATGGTTTTATGTTGCTTTAAATATGAAAAATTTCAAAAGCAGGCAGATTAATAGTGCTTTAAAACACGTTATTTTTTGTTCTTTTTCATAGCATCCACACGGTCATAGTGGATCAGAATAATGCCATGCAATATTTACAACATTACTTTTTCTTAAATGGCACACTATCTACCCTGTTGTTTATAAAATGAAAAATACCTCTATTACATTCTGCCAACTATTCTTTGTGCAGTATAAAGGACAGAAATTGTCCCCAGAGCAATTTTAGATTCTCAGCAAATCATTTGAACTCTTTATATTGTATTAAGGGCTATATCTGCAACATCACCTCTTATTAATTTTAAAATTAACTTGTTTAGTAAATTCATATTTACTGCAAGAAATTCATGTCATCTGTGTGGAAGAATGAGCTTATTCTCAAATTCTCGTACAGTTGCTATCTCTGCTGGAAGCTGAAAAGGCAAGATCATTTCAGGACTGCAACTAGAATGCATCAATTTTTGTTATAAAGCTCCTGAAACTTCTACTGCTTTGTCCTTTGATAGCTGTCTGTTGTAAATACACGGTTACATCCTGGTGATTTTCGAGGTAGAATTGCACCTCGTTATTTATTTATTGAATAAAGTAAATCCCTGGAAGCCCAGGGATACTCAAACAGGAGCTGTAGCGGCGGAGGAATTTGGCTGAGGAGCCCTGTCAGCCCTGCACGTTCGGGTACCCAAGCCAGGCTTTGCCATCCACCTGTCCTGCAGTTTTTCATCCACCAGACTACAATGCCCTGGGGTTTTCTCCTTTTCCTTACTCTGGTACACCCCTGGCAGTTTTGGAGACGGGCACACGGCAGAGCACGGCCGGTCCGTGTGACACGGGCGCCGTTTATTGATGGGAGCGCCCTTCCATGGGGGCTTCCAAATTCCGCGCATCAACATTGGATTGGTCGAGGCCTCAACAGCGCCCAGCCCGCTGGCCAATGGCATGCCTGCATTCAGGATCGAACGGGATTGGCTGGGGTCCCCTGCTTGAGTTCGAATCCAGCCAATCACTGCCCGCCCCGGGGAGCTGTTCCCTTCTGTTGGATAATGCACGGGGCTGGCCCGGGCGGGGCTGCCGTGGCCAATTCATCCCTGCAGCTCCATCACAACATTCAGATCTGCCAGATGAAAACCTTTACTGGAGCTTCCCCATCGCTTCTCATTGCACTGATCCTGCTCGCACTGTTCCCCTCTGGAGGATGGAATCTGCATGGGATCTCTCCCTGTGTCTTTAATGTGATCTCACTCACTAAGGCATTGCAGTGTAATTATAACCCCACTCTGCAGATGCAAAATGAAATCAGATGAAATTGAAAGGTTTGATTCCTCTTTGTCTCACTTTTTTTTTTTTTTAATGTTTCTTTCCTCCTTTTTTGCTTCAACATTCCAAGGACTCACAAGTGTACTCTGAATTCCCTGCATCTGTTCTTGACATCAAAACCAGAAGGAATCTTTAAGATTTATGGCAGGTGTTTACTGTTGATGTTGAAAATTATAACATTGGATCTTACCTGTAACTCTGTGCTCCAAGAGCTTTGTTGAGCTAAGGTGTAAACTGGAGTTTGGTCGTTGGGGGTTGTGCTGTCAAATAATATGTCCACGTCAATCTTACCTGGTAATCCCTGGTAAGAAATTTCATGAGGTTTTTTCCTCTTTTGACTTTTTTTTTCTTTTCTCACACTTGGCTTCCTATGGCACTGTTCCTTGCAGCTGTGTGCACTGAGGAGCTTTTTAGAAGCAAACTGGCCACCATAAGCAAGACTGGTGTTATCAAGTGAGGCATTTTTTATACAAACAATAAAAGACACCCTAAACATTACACTTGGGAACAAAGCTTGTGATTTTTTTCCAATCTCCTTTCCCAATCTTTATTTCAAAGGTCAGCTCCAAATAACCTCTTTGTAATGATTCCTTTGTTTATTTGTTTTGGTTTTTTTTTTCCATTAGACTTATTTTACTTCTTACAGAAATACAAGAATATGGAATTGTTTCACTATTCGGAGGTCACATGTCAAATGGTATCTTTATCACATTCACAGGGAAATTGTACATTGCATCCAAGAGAAATTTCTGTTGATACTAATTTGATCACAAATTAAAGGTCTTGAAGAGTATCAAAAGAACACCAAAACAGTTAAACAAGTCTTTTCTATTAGTTTTTATTTCTTGGTTTTGACTGACATGTCTGCAGCTACAGCTTGCCAGGTAGTTTGTGCAGATATTTATTTCACAAGTATGAATGATAATAAATGCTGAGATAGGAGTGGAAACCCCTGCTTTTACCTTTAGTATTCAGAATATGTGAAGCATTTCCACATCTAAGAGAACTTCAAAAGCTACACAAACCTCTAGATGACAACCTAAGCAAAGGACAGCCCATTATATTATATAAAATTCAATTTAAGAGAAGGAGGATAATTTTCAATCTTTCAAGTGCCTGGTAGGAAAGCTATAGGTAGATAATATAAGGTGTGGGGGGAGAAAAAAAGAAAGAGGAGTGAAAGAATAGGGCAGTAAGGCAGATTCTTCATAAATTTTACACTGCATAACACACAGATCCAAACCTCTGAAATTCCAGCTGTCCCACAGGACAGGTTATTAAAGTATCAGCAGTTGTTTTCCTTTTTACTGTACCTCATTATATCTCGCCAAAGAGTTATAGCTGTGAACAAGCATCAAAAAAAGACTTTGTACTCCCTGTTACCATATTGCTTGCCAGCTCTTCAAAGCACCTGAGGAAATCAGGAGTTTCATTGTTACCCTAATAAATATGCTCACCTTCCTCAGGTTTCAAGGTACTCACTGAAATGAATCATGCACCTAAGAGAATACTTCTTCTTTTCAGTTAAGAATCTCAAGATGTTTTTCCCCCTAAATGACACTTGTGATATTATTTTGTAAACTTTAATATCTCGAGGTGCTCAAATATAAAAAAAGATTTTTTTTTTCATTTCTTGTGTTTGTCCTATACACTTCAATTAAATTTTATTATACCTCTTTTATGCTTGAGAATCTTTTGTTATAAATGGCATTCAGCGAAAATTGGGGGGTGGTATATGAGAGGAATAAAACATCTTCTTAGGAGGGCATGGGAGAGTGGAACAGAAGTCTTTAGGGTGTCATTTTGATTTCAGCCTTTTACAAAGAGCTGCACTTGGAACTGAGCATAGACTCAGCCAAGAACAGAGTGCTGCTTGGTGCTTTTGTCATTGTTCTGTCACAATGACACCACTTCTGCAGTTATGAGTGTAACTGTGTGAGGTTTAAGGAAGCCAGTAAAATGCCATTATACTATCCATGTTATGGATCAGTATTTCATACAGTGTGCATTAAGTAAAAGCTGAAGAACTCAGAAAGAAATGCTTCTAAATTGGACCAGAAACTAATTTAGAATCACATCACTCTCAAAGATGCAACCCAGGCAAAACAAAACAAGAATGTGACATCCTGGAAAAAATAAGGAAGCAAATGATTAAGGTCTATGAATACTCCAATTAATCCACCCAGAAATAAATTGGAGTATAAGATCAGCACACTCAGAAACACTTGGCCAGATGTACTAAAGATCTGGCTGGAAAAACTAAGAAATTCCTGCCAACATCAGAAACTTTTTTTTTTTTTTTTTAATAAAGAAAAAAAAGAAAAAAGAAAAAAAGAAAAAAAAAATTCTGCATACTGCTCTTAGACCAGATTGCATATATGGCAGTCATACCTTTCAAAGTGGCTGTTACATCATAGACTGAAATCAAACAACCAAACTCTGAAAATTTATAATTTAACTCAAGGAGAAGTAGAGTCCCCCAGAAAAATCCTACAAGATATTGATAATAAGACATGCTGTAATGGAAAGAGACTTTAAAAACCATTAGGAACACCAAACATTTCAAAAACTTGCTGTAAATGGTTTTCCTTCTCTAATGAGTTCTTGGCTCCTGCTTACAGGATCTGATTACCTTTGCAATGACCCCATGGCCTGCTCCATGTCCCACATGCACAGGATAATTTCTTAGCTCCCCTTTTGCAATCTGGAGCCATGCTCATCCTGACAATTTGTTGGTGTCTGTTCTCCACAAAGTAGCTCTTCATCTACTTAGACCACTGACTGCTTTTCTCAGCCTTCTCCTTTCCTATTTTCCAGTCTCTGGGCTCTTCTGAAGAGTCTGTGAGGTGATGGAAGTCCTGCAACATCTAAACTGCCTATTCTTTCCTGTCAACTCCCTCACAGTTTTTTTCCCTCCAGAGGAACTCGGGAAGTCTCAGTCAGTGCTTTTCAAATAAAGCTATTTTTCCTGTGACAGATTTCTCAAGGGTCTCAGGCTACCTGCTTGCCAAGTGAACAGGAGCTGATCTGGATCTCAGCCCTGAAACTGTGATTTTATTCAAATCTATGATGCAAAGCCGTTCAGAGAGGACCAGAGAAGTCCGGGAAGGAGACACAGTTACATTAATGCTGACATACTGACACATAAGTACAGAACTGGTACTGTAACATCCAAAACCCCTCAAAACTCAGAACTGGACCTGCCAATTTTCCTTTCAGCCTGGCTGAGGTATTGCTTTCAACTTCTTTTCCACCCTGACAGTCAGAACTGGAATGGATCTTTGCTGTTCTGCTGAGAGTGACATTTGCTATTAGCTGCTGTGTCCTACATGAAGCAGTTTGTGGGAACAAACAGCCCCTGATGAGTTGTCTCTGCACCTACTGCAGAATGAGATGATAAAGGGGTTCTTTGGCTGCAGCAATTTCTAATATGCATGCCAATGCCTTAATCCTAATTATTAACTATAATCTTCCATGAGAGAATAGAGACTCTATCTTCCATCAATACGTCTAGACATGAAGATATTTGGGTGTCTAACTCTAATTGTGATGGATAAGAGGGCTAAGTAACTTAATGAGTTTGAAATCTCAGTCTAGGCATATCCCAAATCAGTCTGCAGTGAGCTTCAACTTAGGTTTTACAAGACCTTTTGGAAGACGAAAGGAAAAACTATGCTTGAAATAAGGTTCGATTTCTTAGAGTTCTGAATGCTTTCATTTTCATGAGGTTTAAGAGGAAAACAGCACGAAAGGCAGTGAAGAATGTTATATGCAACATTGGAATACAGAGGAATTTGGCTTGACTGACTGTTATTAGAACTGGTGTCTGGGCAGCATATTGGGGTTAGTGATCCTATTTACAAAAGGTACCATGGGATCACAGCTGATGCAGACCTCTGGAATAGATATAGACTAGCTGATCCAAAAGGCAGCATAAACAGAGGCTCAGAGCTCCCTGAAGTCATGCTGAGACAGTAGATGAATACCTCAGGGGGCAATCATTTGCAATTCCTACAACATTTATCATCCAAATATTGATGTATCCTGGACCTGGTTAGTCTGGGTGTGTTTCCTCTCCTGATGGAATAATGCTCAGGATGCTGTGGTAGCTCAGCACTAGCAAAGCTGCACAAGTGCAGGTAGATGGATACAGATGTACGTGTCAGAGATGGCAGCTGCAGTAGACACAGGTGTTCTGCTGTGCTGAGGAGCCCTTCTAAGTTAAATATGTTTTTTTAGCTATGACTTGCTGCCCCATAAGAATAAAGCAAAAGGAATGCAGTTCCTTGATTTTTCTTCATTTATCTTATGCCTGTAATTTCCAACAGTTATAAAATCCTGCTTGCACACACGTAAAGTGACCAGAATATCATTCTTTATTTTGCAATACTGTTCAGCAAGTAATGAAAAAATTATTATTGGGACAGTAGGCCGACTTTTAAGTCTCTAGATAATACTCACCATTGTGCTCAATCCCTCTTAATTCTCCTGCCTGGATATCAGGTGCCAACTGCATTGTCCAGGCTTAACATACAGCTAACACATCGACTTTGCCTGAGCAGCTGGGGAAAATATTTTCTATTGAAAACATTTCATTGTGCCTAATTTGTCTTACATGTGTAGGATCAAAACTCAGGCATGTAAATGTCAATCCCATGCCCCACACCAAATAACTATATACAAGACATATAAATAAAAGTTGTGCCTCTACATCAATAATGAAGGAGGTTTTCTAACATAAAATAGGCAACTTTTTAATTTTGAGAGTAGCGTTCTGTGTTGGATTCCTACAAAATGACTCATCCCCAAATAGCAATTTACTGACCCATAAGGGCAAGAGAGATGAGGTTATCTACTTTTCACTCATTTCTTCATTTCAGAGCAAACGACAAATTCCATAAGGAATAATGTGTCAATACAGATTAGTGGAGAGTTAGGATTAATTTTAAAAGTGCCACTAACTAATTGGACTTCTTAAGAAGTAGTTTTCAGTTCAATCTTTCACAAAATTCTAAGGCTGTTGTTGTATAAGAATAACAAACCTGAGTATGTGTTCCCCAATTTGTTGCCAGTATCAATTAACTTTCACTTTTCACAGGAAATAACAAATTCAAAGTGATCTTAAAATGACATGGTTAGTACTTTCTATTCCAATAAAATCCTCCAGATTTTAGCATGCTCCACAGTCAAAAATTACTGTATGACCCTTTTAGGGGAAACTTTTATCTTTGCATTCAATGATGGAAAGATTTATCAGATTTCCCTTTCAGTGTGCCCTTTATTTTTTTCTTACATAAAGCCCACGACAGTTTTGATTTGAAATTTGATTTAAAATTTAAATTAAACAAGCCCGATGGAGGGATTTTTTTGTTCTAAAAAGTGTTTATTTCCCATTATAATAGAAGCAATAATGAATAATTTTTCATGTCACGTCATTGATTTCCCCAGAATTCAGTCAGAATGCTGCCATATAAATTTCCATACAGCTGTATTGATTCCCTACTTGGCCAGCACTCGCTGATTAACAACTCTTTATGTTGCCACACCTCCAGCTGTACTTTTGACTCTGCCACAAACTCCTCAAATGAAATGAAGACTTCTAAAAATTTCATCTGCTGCCTTTTCTTCATGTTTATCTGTTTTAAATGGATGAAGGAACAACCCCTCTTGTTTAATAGAGGAAAAAATGATTTTGTTTTCTCCAAAAGACATGGAGTGTACTCCTCGTTGTCCTTAGGGAAAGGGAAAAAAGGGAATGTTTTTCATAAATTTGTATATAAACAGTGAGCAAACTTTCTCTTTTCATTTAATTATTAATTTTATTTTGGTTTTTTTACGTACATTTTACCTGTATGAATTATGCAAGGAGTTTTTCCCCCTTTTACAACTGTTAAAGAGCCTTCCCAATTAATGATGAATAGTTTATTTATTCTTTTGTCATCTTTTCATTAAAAAGAAGCCTGTCGACTAAACTCTAAGTGATGAGAAAATTAAGTGTTTCTAGCTATGCATCTTTTGTGGTTTGCAGAAAAAATGGAAAACCCCTCTTTTCCCAGAGAGCTTAGATGGCCTTTTGAAATATTGATCCTGTATATAATAATATATGACTACATTTCACATTTTGCCATTCTTAGCCCCAGGTTTTTGATAGCTGGTTTAAGGGGAGTAAAAGCTCTTTTAAATTCCCAAGCTGCAGAGCAGCTGTTATAAAATTATTTTTCCCAGCTAAACCTACATTGAAGTAGAAATAATTCTATCCAAATTCTGCGCACTACGTAACACATTTGCACATTTAATTTATAAGGAAGGTTAATTACATTGCTCTGCTGGCACCACCCGCTTCCATGCTGCAGCCAGAAAGCATTAATGATTTTAAAGAATTCATCAAGGGAGTGGATTTTTTCCTCTAGGGTTGCTTCTGAGTCTTCTGTGCTCAGCCAAGCAATAAGAGATGCACATGTATCTGCTGTGATTATATTCAGAATCCCAAGAAGTTTGAACCTCAAGGAATGTCAAACAAAGCTCAATACTAAATGAATTTTTGAGTCCAGAATCAAAACAACACATGCAACATCATTTCTCTATAAGCCTAAAGTTATACATATTTCAGGAAAATGTGACTATGAATGCTGTATCTTTCACCATTTGCAGATAATAAGTTCATGCATTATCCAGGTAAATTATTTACTAATTATTACAGTTTCAAAGGGGAGGACAGATAATTTTTAACGCATAATGTTGATGGAGAAAAAGTGATACAAGGGGACTCAGTGTTTGTAAAACACAGCACATTCATAAAGCATGTCTGGCTTCACTGGGTTGTCAGTGCTTGCACACGGTGATCATTGCTGTGCTCTGTAATGGGGATGTTTATGAGATACAGAATAATAATTCCAGCTGGCATTAGTGGCACTGCTGAGTCATCAGGCAAGGATTGGTTCAGACCTCTTAAACACAGGGCAAAAGGCAAGCAGTAGATTTTGTCCTTCCTTTAATATGAAGGCAGGATTGTCCCCAGCATTCATATCAGCTTCCTGCACGGATTTCAGAAATTACACAGACCTGTCACACACAGCAAGTTGGCACAATTGTGGGGTGAGCAATGCTTAGTGACACTCTGTTCCCTTCTCAGCACACCTACATCACACCTCTGGGAGAGCCTCGTGGTCTAAAGACTTCTCCTGAATCAGATGATTGACTACAAAAGAGCAATTTTAATACATAAGACCTTTGACAGTGATTTTCTAATGAATTACTGTAGAAGGAAAAGATTCACTCTGTTCCAAAGCATCTTATCTTATCTGCAGTTACCCAGAAAGTGGATCCAAACCACCTGATTTCCCTCATGCCCTGTGCATAAGAGCAGTGAGCATAAGGAGGACTTCAGAGAGTTTCAACAAAGGCATCAAATCTGCCAAATAACCCACACTTCATGGGGAAACCTGTTAAATATCTTAATCAGATCTGAGAGACACCAGTAGCCTGTGTGATTGGGGTATTTTCAAGACCCGGACTTTATTGAGATTCTAGAATTATGAGAACTAACTCCAAATATTATGGATAATACACCTGGCATTTACAGTGCTTTTGGAATAGCCACCTGAGCACCTACCTACTGTAATTAAGCAAGCTTGCACAAGAAAGTTTGCATTTATGAAACACTCAATAAGCTGGGTTTTTAAAATAAATGCATGAAAAAACTTTGATTGATTCAGCTCTTTCCAACTGAAGCCATTATTTACTGAGACGGAGCTATTTATTAATGAATAATCAACTGTATGGCTGATTAATGCCAATAGCACACTGTGCTTTAGATATGGGGCAGCAGAGGTGAGGAGAAAACTCCACTGCCTGATCAAATTGGATGAGCTTTACATTGCATTCTGTCATGCTATTATTTATTTGAAATTGAAAAATGGTGTCTGATGCAGAAAAAAGAAACAGTTCAAGTAAATGTTTTAAACATTTTGCTGTAGCCTTCAAGAAGTGTAAGTCCATATAAGCCAAAACCAAAAAGTTCTGTTGTTATCTTGGTTTTCATCCATGCATATGAATAAATTTATTCAAAATAATGGTAAAAGAACCCATAGGAATATATGAGTTGATCTTTTAAAAAGGTACTGGCCAAAAAGCAAAAGAAGAAATACTTTTTTTTCTATATACAATGTGTTGATTGGTTGACTATGATTTTTCTTTTAATGCTTTTTTTTTCCACTAGGAGGCACATACTACTCACTGAAGAAAAAAAAAAATTAAAAATTGTGTGGTATGTTCAAAATCACTTTCATTAAGGAAAAATGCCTGGTGATTCAAATTAGAAGAATATAAATAACATTTCAAAGAGACATGTCATGTGAAACATCCACTTCCTGTCATGTCACAGCCCCTCTCTTAAATCCAGTTCCCTCAAAGCCCAGCAAAATGTCCTACACAGGTATTAGAAACGGGTTTTTAAACACTCCTTCAGAAAATACTCCTAGTACACTTTGCTAACTTCCTTCTGAAGCACATATGAACAAGTATGAGGAACAGAAAAGCAGAGTCAAACATTTAACACACTTCTCATCATGACAGAAAATAGGTATTTCTCTCAAAGATTTTCCTGGCACCAATTCCCCTACCAGTTATTGAAAGGTTATTTCTAATGCACAAGATACCCAATTGCCAAAATGCTGATACTACATTTTGTTCCACAGTCCTTCCCTGCACTGTAATGAGGGCTAACAACAATAATAGTAATTACTTTAACTGTAGGCTACTGTACAAATTAAAATGCTCCCTTCTTTGGATTTTCAGATTCAAGTCAAAACAGCAAAGAAATCATAATGCCAATGCTAGGCCCTAGTTTACTGGAGATTTATTTGTCAAAAACCCCCAAACCTAATAAAAATCCATTAATTACTATTTTCTTATACTTTACTCTCCTTCAGTATTAATCTACTATGTGCATAATTATAATTTAAAAGAAAGAAATAGCCACTCATGTAGAGGAGGATTGTCAAGTATGTGAACAAGAAAATTTGTCTAGGTCAGTACTGGGAGTGTGAATAGGTGATATATATTTCTAATCTTAAAATCTAGCCATAACTACTCCTGTAAGGTAGACTTGTAACTTTTTTGAAAAAAAGCCAAGTATGCTTTTTATGGCCACTCTTATGGCCCTGTGTTGACACATTTTATCATAAGTTATTTGCACTGTACACAGTAAGATTTCTTCATTTTGTACTTTTATGGCCTATCTTCATTACCTCTAAAACACAGCATTTTTTAGAAACATAAAGAATTCTTCAGGGTGCTTGTAAATTAAAGTTTCAATCAAAACAATATTGGTTTGAATGCAAGTAGGATTCTAAGGTAATTCTCAAAATTGATTTTTACTGTAGGCTCTAAATTATTTTAAATCCTGATGTCTGGGGAAATTAAGATTACATTGACACATAGATTTCTGTGCCACCAGAAGTTTGAATATTTATACTGCTATTAGTTTGGAAATACACTGGGTCCCCTTCCTAATTAAATGGTCATTCTGACCATTTCACAGTTATTCAGAGAGGGTTCACAGCACCTCCAAACAGCTTAGCCAGCAGAAGCAGCCTATTACACTGTTAGAGGGTTGATTCTGAAAGATTTGAAAAGCATAAATGAATAATTTCTGACATCTCAACCTGCAGACACTTTTGATGTAAATATAAGTAGATCCCTTTTTGGAATAAAAAGAATCGTACTGAAATGTGTAAAAAGATGTCTGAAAATGACAATGGCAATGAGGTCTTACTAAAATAAGCTGAATCACCTAATGAATAGAATTTTCCATGCCACTACACACTTGCACACTTTGAACACCTGAAATAAAAATATATGCTTTATATACATCCAGTTGTCTAGACAGGCATCAAATAGTCAAATTAAAAAGATGTGAAAGATTCTAGAAGTTCTATTGTAATTATCATTTTTTTATTTTGGTGTGTACAGAAGTTAGTCCTTGGGTTCTGTGACTTAAAGTGCTATTTACAAAAATGTGCAAGACCAGACAGGAACAGAAGCTGGGCTGGGTAGTGCTGCTGACCTTTTGGCCCTGGCACAGGGGAAGCCATGGGTGACATAAACTCAAGGCAGGAACAGAAGGGATGACATCGTGTCTGGGCACCCTGACCCTCTGAGGAGAGAAGGGATAACAGGGACCTTGCTGGAGAAAGGAGACAGCAAGGACATCACTGGTGTCAGAGGGAAAATCAGAAGGTTGTGTTTATAAAGGGGACTGGGGCAAAGGGGTCCAAGGGGGAAATTTTGTACAAATGTAGAGACCAATAAATGCTGGTAAAGTGATGTAATAAACTGGCTTTGCTTTGCAGGCATAGCAGAGTCCGTGTCTCCCAATCCCTGTACAAGAAGTTGTTCCACAGCTTTTGATTTAAGATGCAGGACAGAGGTGAATCAAGGCCAAAGAATGCCACTGCACACAGTGAGGGGGTAGCATGCTTTGAAGTCAACACCCCAAGCCTGTTTTTTCCAGCTGACAAAAAAACCCCACAGTGAAGCATGTGGTGCTTTCTCAGCTCCCCCTACATTTTGAAGTATGGGTTTTGAAGAGATATTGCTATTGAAGGCATGCAAAGATTTAAAATGCTCTTTGAGCAGACAGTTTTACCATTTCTATTCACGGAAACCAGATAACATCCAGAAAATTCAACTAATGCTATACTTTTTTTCCCTAATTAAATTTCTCTAATTGCATTGCAAAGTTTGAACTATGCGTTACTGGAGATGTAAGTACCAGGAAATGTTGGACTTCTCATTAATCTAAACATACACGAGTGATTATGAATCAGAATTCCCTCATTAATTTCTGTAGAGACATATTTACTCTCTGGCAAATATCTCACATGTTAAAATGTATAAATAACTTTCCTTATCTGGGTAAGCATAAGTGGAGCTGCAGACGAGTGCATTTGCAGCACTGTGAGTTACATCTTTGGAGTGCCATGCACGGTTTGTTTGGTTAATTGATTTCATGCATTCTTACTGATTTATGTTTATTTATCAAATTCACAGAATGCAAATGCTGACCAGCACTTCCACACACAGTGTATGGACTTTGCAGTTTTTTCTGATTTGAAGACAAATTTGAGGATCGTTGATTACACTTCAGAGAAAGAAAATTTATTTCCAGTCACACATATTAATCCTTGATCATGCAATGTTCAAAAAGCAAACTCAAATCACCTGTCAGTGACCTGGAAATTTGTAATTTGCTTGCTTAAAATAGTTATGTATCCAAAACTGCTGAAATGTTACCACATAAAACTGGGCATAAAAAGTAACAAACAAGCTCTTAAAAACAGAACATCTGCTTTTATTTTGGTCATCTTTTGTTCTCCTGTTAGAAGAGCAAAAAAGTGACACTTCCTATTGCCTTCCTAATTCCTTCACACACAGAGATGAAAAAGCTTAAATTATGTTTGTTGGTGGATTAGGCTGTCCCACTTTTCATTGGGTTAGATGGAGAGTCCTCATATAATTTTTTTCTAATTCAGCTGTCAGGTCAGCAATTTTGAACAGAGAAAGAATATCAAGGAGGACATCAGGATCTTGATCTTGTACAGTAATTTGTAAGAGTATTTTGCCTTTCCCTGACCCATTGTGAGCCCACACTTCTAAGCAAACATTTGCAAAGTGGTTTATGTGCCTAGAGATGTTCTAGGTCCAGCAGAAGAAAAAAATTTCATCCTACACAACCATACACCTCCTGATAAGGATGCAGAACGAATAGAAATTTAATTTACTACTGAAGGAACAGGAATAATGAGTTCACAGTAACAGACACTCTGCCAGTAGAAAACACACCAGTAATTCTCTGCCACAGAATACACACAGATTCAACTAGGAATATTTCTGCAAATATTTTTTAAAATAACAATCCTCTTTCATTATTAAGCAGGAAGATTTGTTTTCCATCTTTCAATTATGCTAAATCTTCTATTTATTAAGAAATATTTTATTTCTCCTGTGAGGTTAAACAAAAGTGTCTTGTGCTAGGAAAAACATAGTCACCATCTGTTTAGTGGAAAATCCATGACACTGACTGCATATCAGGCATCTGATTTTAATTAGATTTCTAGATGAGAGATGCTCTTCTCAGATCACTTTTTTCCTATTTTCCTTTCTATGTCATTTCCAAAAGGCTCCTAGCAAAAGCTGCTTTGCTTGAGCTCCAGATCTATGTACCACAAGACAGCAGCCAAGGTTTGCCAAGAGGGATTTCTGCACACCCCATGCAGAAAGTGCAGGAAAGGTGGGACAATAAAAGAAAGGGTGTTGTTTATTAATTGCAAGAACGACCTGCAAAAACTTTTCTGATTTTAAACACAATTTCTGTTCCCACTTCCCAGTTTGTAAGTCCTCAGGCTGGAGCTGTAAAAAGCAATCATCATTACTGCTGAAATAAAAAATATTTCAGAACAGTTTATTTCTCTTTTTTCACCTGGAACTGCAGGGTTGTGATCTATGTCAGCCTCAGGAGGAAGTCAGGCAAAATCCCCTTATATCCATGAAGGCTGCTGTTCTAGTATGAATGGCCCATTCATAAATGTTCAGGTGAATCTCTCAGGGCCACTTTAAGTACACCAGGGATTAAGTAAATTATATCTATTTTCCTTTTGTTCTGGAAGCTAGAAAAAAAGAGCTTTTAGGATTTGAGAGGAAGGAAGATGAGGAAACCAAGAATCATATTCATTTGGCCTCTTTGTAATTTCACTTCTTGAAGTGGAAGACTGAAAACTAAAATCATATTACTCTATCTATGGCTAAACTCACAAAAACCAAATTGCATGTGATTTATATATAGTGGAAATACATTCAGAATGAGATGTCCCTGCATGTTCCCATGTTGCAATGATTTCCCCATTTCTGGGAAGAGCACGGTGGCAGCAGACAGCAGCCTGTGGCTCTTTAGTGCATCAGAGGCCCTTGTACTGCCCTATCAAAAATGCAGCAGAATTATTATAATTATTATTATTATTATTATTACACAGTCTGAAGTATGTTGTGCCAGGCAACATGGCATTAAGCATTTTCCAGAATGCACTATACATTAATATTCCTCAGATTTTGATATGGGAAATGGGACAGTAGAGAGTGACAAACAAATCCAATCCTGATGGTAGTCTTGCTCCAAATGCTGATGAGAGCAGGGCATATTTCTCTGTCTGCTTTTTTCTCACTTTGAGCCAAGCAGGAAAGTTTTTAATTTGTGTATTTTGGAAGTGCTGAGGGATGGAGTAATACCATTAGGCTTCTGTTTTGCAGGAATGTAAGAAACCCAAGGTAGTTCTAATGTTTGTAGGAATAAAATATTCCTATAATAAAAATTTTAAATTGAATATGAACAAATAAACACCTTATTAATTGAAATGATTGAGTAAATATTACCTATCAATATGACAGACTCTTACCTCTCAATTTTATTAGCCTGTTTAATGATGAGAAGTTAGTCTACATAAAACAAAGGAAATGGGAAAAAAAAACAACAAACAAACAAAACCCAAGAAAAACAAATAAAGAAACAAAAACCCCACAAACAAATTTAAAAAACCCCTAAATTTTGGACTCACAAACTGAGTGTGAAAAGATCCTTTTTAGCATTTTTTTGAGCCTAGGAAAATGACATTCCTTCCTGGGAAATAGTCCTGCTCTGGGCAGAGCTCTTTTCCAGAAAGGGGTTTGTATTTGGTCAGCTTTTCTAGCAGACATGGCTGAAATGTCTTCAAATGCTTTTTTGGTAGAATTATGAACTACTCTGGAAGTGAAGTGCACCTAAACCCAAAAGCACAGCTCTAAATAAAAGAAGGCAAATAAAATCCAGGGTCTGGGCTCTTATCAGAGGCTCTGCTAAGCTGCTGGCACAGCCCATCAGAGCAAAGGGAAATATTCAGGACGAGAAGCTGACTGAGGCCAGATGGATGTGGGGTGTCCCTAAAGCCAGGGACTGCTTCCCAGCTCTTTTTGTTGGCCAGCACAGACACAACTTAATTTACAGAAGAGCTGCTAAAATGCAAAACCACAATAAATGTAGTAGAAGGAGAATTTTGAGAATGCCAAAAAGTTTTGTTGCAGTCAGAAAATGATCTTATCAGCTTCAGGAGCAGTCAGGGCTCCTGGGTGTTTCATTTGCTCTCATCCTTTGTAACAGTATGGCTATTTTTTAACCAACACTTCATTCACTACTTCACTTCTTTGCATCTCTCAGTTCTCAAAAAAAGAATTGTAAATACTCAAGATCTTGGTGGGCATCTTTAGTTTGAAAAGTTCATTCTCAGGAGAGCACTATAAACTCCTGTCAAACAAGTAAAATGTTTTGGCAACCTTAAACACTGTCAAAAATAATTTTACAATAAATGTTATCATAAATTCCAAGGTTAGCAGTCACTCTTCTGTGCTTTCCTCCTCCTCAAAACCTTGTTCTCCAAATCTTTCCTCAAAAATCATGTTTTCAATGACAGTTCCCATTCTTCTCCCTGGAGATTAATTCCACGTATTCAGTATAAAATGTGGTACTCAAAATTCACAATAATGTTAAGCAAAAGTAAAAACTACAAAGCCTCAGTTTTATTAGGATGCAGGAAAGTATTAATGCCAAGCCCTCAAACTTCCTGAGAAAAATCAACATTTGTTTGAGCTCAGCTGTAAACTGAAGTTCTTAGTAAATTAGCTCATTGTAGCTGTATTAAAACCCCAAGGTAAGCATCTCTGTTCCTAAAGAGAAGCACTGCTCTCAGTAATTGTTTACTAACAAGAGAGAGTGAAAACAATCCATTCATCACAGGTATCCAGTGAATGAAGGAACAAGTAACTGGAATCTTCCTTCTGCTGTGGACATCCTTTCCCATTAAAATGTATTCACAGATATATCTTTGAAATAAAGATATTTACAAGTTATAATTTTGCTAGATTTGCCTCTCAGCTTTAAACTTTACGAAGTAGTTACAGCTGAGGATCTGGGAGAGGCCTTGGGCTGGTGGTTTGGTATTTTTTCATGTGTGTACATTTGTTTTTTCTCTTTCGCTGGCTATCGTTAAACTATTATTTTTTAGAGTACATGAGCATTCACATTAAATGTGTATATGAGGTTTTGAGAGTATTAATATAACTTGTTGCAGGAGAAAAACTGCTGGTTTTGATGGGGAGCTGTCAAAAGTTAGCAGCTATTTTTCAGAGCATCAGCACCAAGTGCCATCAAGCCTGCAGAAATACAGTGCAGTATTTCTCCCCAGTGAGACACTGCAACAAAATGGCTTATAAGTATATTTATTCTTTATGTTGCATAATTACCTAGCAGAAAGTAAAGTCTTCAAACCTCTCAGAGTCAAACTGCTACTCTTAGCATGTCTTGACAGAAATCAATCGCTCTGCACTTTCACTTAACCTTTATCTTGCCATCTGATTTTAGGCTCAGGGATCTCCCCCCGGTGTAACTGGGGCTGTCCAGAGCAGCTCCTGCAGTTCAGGAAGAAAAAGCCTCCCCCGGGATGAGGGATGTCCTTCCTGCTGGCATCACTCCTCCTCTAGGTACAGGCTGATCCTACCTGGGCATTTCTGTTCTTAGATCCCTGCACTCCAATGTCATAATCTCTGAGATGTGATTTTCAGAAGAGCCATCTTCCTGTGCTTGTATCAGACATATTATTCACTTAGAAAATATTGGTGCAACTATGACAACAAATACCCTTTATTATGAATTACTAATATTTATTTGAACCCTGACACATTTCTAATTTCAAGAGAGTACTCAGAGTGACAAACTAATGAGAACTGTCACAGGTCACTGTAATTAGAAACATTTTTCAAAATGCTGTGTTAAGGCAACAGCAGCAATAAAATCATTTATAATTCATTAAAACTTAAAACATTCAAGTGAATACAAAAATGCTATATGTGCAACTTTGCCTGAAAGGCTGCATGCAAGAAGAGATATGAATGTGCTCTAGTTGTATGATAATTTCCCTTTTATTCAAATGACCTAAATTTTTGTCTTTCTTATGATGTGATTACTTACATAGCAACAGTTTCAAAACTGTGATCAATTTGAATGAAAAATGATTATGACTGGATGTTTCAATTCAATGTTTCTACAAGATAATAAAATGAAGGTAAAAGGGGTTTAACACATCCTATCAGCAGTAGGATTCTGAATAGCAGAAAATATGTGAGTTTTGAGAAAAAAATATAATGCCTCAATATAATGCCTCATTTCCATGCCTGCAATGCAGTTAATGAAATAATCTTATTAATTTAAAATAAGTTCATTTCTGAAAGCTCCAAGTACATGCTTAAAAACAGCTGATCAAGTACTATTTTAAATAACAAAATTTCACATCAAAACAGCTTTGTGATTACCTGGTATGGGTAATTATTCTCATTTGTTTTGCTTAATTTGCCAAGTGTTTTGTGTTCTTTATTCAAGTAATTTAAAATCATTCATTTTAAAAATGGGTGAAAGAAAGGAAAATATGCAATCCAAGAACGAAGCTGTAACTGCTAATGCAGCATGAACTGCAATATTGTTTTGATTGCCAGACAATGGATACATTAGGAAGTAGAAAAAGAAACACAGATGCAGACCTTTGCTATGATCTGTCTTACAAACACAATGCAATTGGAAATTTCTTTACCTGTAACTGTTTGCACCTAATTCTGCTACTGTTTTATGCTTAATCACAGATTTTCTCTATTAGGCATTCTGAGAACACAATAAAAATTATTCTGGAATTTGTCATTAGGATTTTTTTAAATTAACCTTATAATCTTCTTTAAAGCAGGCAGAAACTGAGATCACACTCTCATACCAATGTAGTAACTGGAGAGTGGGACACTCAATGCTCCCAGACAAACACATGAGGATTTTCATTCAGGTTTAATATAAAGGCCTTCATGTACCATGTAGTCTTGTAACAGTTCATTTTGAAAACCATCATTACTGGCTGATTCAAGCTACGTTTCACTAAATAAGGCTTGGAGTCTGTTACAAACACAGTTTACAGGAAAACAGTCACAAGTAAAGGACCTCATCCACTTTATATTTAAGACATGTCTAGAGTGCTTGGCTGCTTAGTGACCATCTCAAATAGACTTAAGCACAAGTGACCAGGCAGCTGGACCCTTTAGTGAAAAGCTTAGTTCCTTGTAAAAAAACTTTTGAATAAATTCCTGTGATATTAATTGTTTTTTTTTTCTTTTTTTATTAGACATGCTGCTAATTTTATTAGACACAAAATTTCCATTTTATTAGACATTTACTGAGCTGTAAATAAGAGTTTCATTGTTAAATTGGTGAGCTGTGCTAAGCATTCACAGCAAGGAAAGTCACAGGGTGCACTCTGAGGTTTGTGAGATGGAAGAGTCAAAAGTGACAGTCAGTTTCCCTCAAGCTTTTGAAAACTGCAAATACATTTATCATGAAATTGTTTTTTTTAAATTGCCAGGTAAGATTTCTTCGTCATTTTTCTTCAGGCCTAAGATTATATTACCAAGCTCTTCTTTGCAAGCATGAAACGTTAGACTACACAATCAAGTGTTTCTTAACACATGAAGCTGAAATGTTTTTTTTGTAACTGAAGATTTTGGAAGCATTAAGGGTATCTGTGGTGATTTTGATGGTGAGCAGAATGGAAAGGGTTACATGGAATAATACACCAAAGAAAATATCTAAACACAGTGAAAACAGCCCTGTCTGCCATGCTCTGCACTGCCTCCTGCTGCGACAGGCTGTCCTGACAAACCTGGTGTGCCCAGACTGGCATCCTGTGCACCAGAGCTGAAATCCCACAACACTAAAGCATTAAATGACAAGAGAAGGATTCTTAATTTGGAAGGTGAATAATATTTCTGTGAAGTGTTTATGAACTGTTTCTGTTCCTGAGTTACAAAGAGCCAATAAAGAAGGTGTTTGAGCTTGTAAAAGCAATCTGCTCCCTGTGCTGGATGACAGAAATAAATATCTTCACAAATAAAAAAAATTAAGGGCTCATCACACTTTGTTTTTCTCTTGAGTCTTGGGTATTTTGAAGTGGAGCAATATTTCCTCTTTGATTTACCTAATCTCACTAAAGCCAGGAGCAGTTACTTTTGGAGAGACATGTTTCTCCTGACAGGAGATTACCTCTTATTTTGTCAAATAGCCAGTGGGCCATATAAATCATAGCTGGCCTGCAGACACGGACCTGATAAGAGCTCCTAGGGCAGTGCCAGATTTTCTGCTTTGATAAGCCACTGCCCCTTGGGCAGAAAGCAGGAATGATCCTGTGCTTTTAGCCTGGTGCACTGAAATTCCACAAAGTTTCCTTGTGCCTTATTGCAACTTTTTCTATACTGGATAATTTTACCACATTGAATGACTCCTGGGTTAAGTGAGGAAGTCACTAGATAAAAGTGAAGTTAAAAAATGGCCTTTTAATTATTTTTGTCCAGATTTTAAAGCTGTCCTGCTGCTTTTCATGCTGTGTAATTACTATGTTTATCATTAGAAATAAGCTTTGGTGCTGAGTAGTAAGAGACATCCCTTCTCTTACAGAACTTTTATATGTTTTAGAAAAGTCAAATCCCAGCTTCTTCCATCATTTCAGACTATGTGCTTTCAAGGTATCTTTCTTACCAAAATATGAAAACTCCAGCAGACATAAAAGTTTTGGGTTTCACTTCAGCATAGCACTATGCTTTAGTGTGTCATTAAATGTAGAAACGCTTTCAGGCATTTTCTGGAATTAGACTTTACAGCTATTGGCACCATGTATCAATTTCATGGCAAAGCAAGGAATAAAGTACAGAAGCCATAACTTGCTGGATTCACAATTAAGTTTTCAGAGCATGTAGGAATTAATAGTTCTACTTATATTTTATTACTCTCTTTTGTCTAAAGTACCTTATAATTCTTGTTTAATATAAAGGAAATTTAACTAATACCCAGTGTTCCAAAATGCCAGATTGATTGACAATAATGTTGAGAATAACACATATTTGCTAATAAATATGACCAAAAAATTAATTGCAATTCACATTCACATATAAAAGTGATTCCTGGAATTATTAAAGTAGTGATAGAGGAGCATGTTATACATGGGCTATGAAACACTCTGCAGGCTTTTCCACCTCAAAACCTCAATTTGCCATTGAGAAAAATAAAGTGGGTGAATCTAAAACAATTCTAGCTCTCTCTTATGGAGGTGCCTAATTTTCTGCAGGTAAAAGTCCATCCTCCAGATTCAGAACCAACTCAAGATGTCAAGAGTTACCTTTCAGTTGCCCATTACAACTTCTTAACTTCTGTTCCCAAGTCAGAAATAAGAATTATTAAAAATATTGCAAAATTATTTTTAAAAGTCTGACTTCTCACTGCATATGTATCAGGATTCACTATTTTACAAAACTGTTTGTTTCAGGAATTCTCTGGTACTTGACTGCAGTAGACTTCAAATTTTCTTTCCTCTATTTGTGTGTTTATCAATTTATTTTCTGCTGTCAGAATTTTATAGACCAACATCTTGTAATTTAGTACTTTGAAATCTATAGAAATTATTGCTTCACTTCTAATTCTGTGCTTCATTAGCTTAAGAGTGGAGTGTATTTGTGCTAATGAATACAACCAAATTCATCACTAGTTACTGTCACTAAGACATCTGAAAAAGAAGTCATGCTTTTGAAAAACTTGAACAAAACAGAATCATGTATATTCTTAAAGGACAGGAAATTTATCATATTGATTTGACTGAATTTAGCTCAGTGATCAAATGTCATTCAGTAAAACTTGATGGCTTTCACTGTCTGCAACTCTTGAGCAGGATGCTGATAAATGTGTGGTGTTGGTATGAGGAATGTGGGGTTTTTTCCATGATTTACTGTAATCCTTAATTTCTTCCCTGTGACTAACTATGACAAATTCCCAGTGGTTACTTTCTTAAAGAAGAATTTAACAAGGCAAGTGATAAATGAGGGCCTATAGTAGCCAGCAACTTTGGGGACTTTTTAAGATTTCTTGAACACTGTTTGGAAACAGAAGGGTACACTCAAACCTCAATTTCATTGGGGTGAAGCTCAGGACTGCAGCTCCATCTGTGCATTCCTCCTTTCAGACTACAGAGCCCTGACAGAGCAGCTGAATTACTGCAGTAAAAATAAGCAAATAAGCATGAAAAGCATTTTATGGAAGAGAATTCTTGTCTAATCAGAAGCCATCTACTTCAGTTTCCATAAATCTTAATGACCATACATTAGCACATAATGCCTTTAAACGCTATTTTCTATTATATTAAATTTGCAGTAAGTAAGTGCATTTGGGTTCTTCTGAATTGGAGATGAGACATTCTGTAATGTAAGTGAAATTGCTTAATAGCTGTCTTCAAGTCATACATTCCAGATTATTTTTTCCATGGGAAAAAAAAAAAAGGCAAACCAAATTACTTCATTTAATAAAAGTTCCTACCCTTATAAAATTTTTTCAATTTGCAGTGTGACACTTTCTCTTCCAGAATTTTCATTTCAGACAAATGAAGCTATAAAACACTTGGCTTCTCCCTTTAGGAATGTCATTGTTCATATCTTTTGTTACTCCCATTGACAGCAAAGTTTTTCCAAGTAGGCTGGCAGCAGCAGTGAATGTTTTTGTTTTAGCAGAGCTTTCCTACTTGCTTTGTGATGTTGTCTGAAGACTCCAAACCCCTGCCTTCCCTTCTCACTGATTCTCACAATAGGCACCTGCATGCACCAATTGGGAATAAACACCACAAATCCTCAATTTTGTCTTACAGTGTAGAAAAGTCCCATATTTTGACTAAGCAGTTATACACTGGAACAAAAATATTTATGAATATGAAACGCAGAGCAGTTACTTTTCACCCCTCTACTGCTCAGAGACATTATTCATGCAGATTTTTTTGACTTGCAGGAACAATCACAGGTATTTGCAACTTTTGTGGATAATTATTCAAGAATACAATTAGATCTTGCCACAAAATATGAGGCTACAGCTTTTATCAAATGCTTCAAAAGCCTGACAATTTTGAATTTAACTACTGGACAATGCAGCAACTGGGTGAGCAAGCCAATTGTATCCACTGGATAGAACATCAACCACTATTAACCAAAACTGAGCCCTAAACCACACTGTTCCACAGTAAACATTTGAACTGTCTGGTGCAAAAACAATGCTATTGATCTTCCCAGGGTGGTTTGAACTTACAAAAACATAACATAAAGGGTTTTTTTAAGACTCTCAGACCACAGATATTGCCCATGATGCAGTCCTGGCCAGAGCAGTGTCCTGGTGGTTCCTGCTGTACCTTTGGAGACTCTGGGAAGCAGCTGAGTTAACCCCAGCCTGGGAGTCCTCTCAGTGACAGCTCTGAACAGGAACTCCCAGACAAATAAACATCAATTTCAATCACCTTTTGTCTTTTCTTATTTCACATGAATCACCCATTTAGAGATGGGGGGTGGGGGTTTATGTCTGTCTAGTGGCGTTTATACCAGTCTGTATATAGCCACACTTGAACAAAATTCAATTTTAGGACTAAAGCGCCCTATTACATAATAAATTATGGAATAATAGGCATTATATCTGATATGATGATGATGATGATGATGATGCTAACAAAACCCATAAGTAATAGGGGACCATGATACTGCAACAAGGTTATCTTATGTAGGGTAGTAGTATTTACACTTGGAAAAAAATTCCTCTGCACTACACAGACAAATCTCCATTGTACAGGGGCCCATGAGCAGCCACCACTTTTCTGTAGAGTTCTAAGAAGTTTCTTCCACGACAGTGATTAAATAGGATTCTCTTACTATTATAAAAATTCTGTATGTCAGGAAAAAGCAAAACATGTTGATTCATTTAAGGCTGGAAAGATAGAGTAAATACAATTTAAACTGAGCAAATATCAAAACTATTGTCAGAGTAATTTAATTTTCAAAATTAATATGACAATACACATCACCCTACAAAATTCCTTTCTAATGATTCTGGTTTTCTCAAGTTAACTTAAGCTTTACATTGATTTTGATTGTAATGCAGTAAAAGAAAGTTAACGTTTTGATTTTTTTAGACATTAAAAAAATCAAAATTTGTAAAAAGTCTTAGCCACTTATTTACTTAATTTACTTACTTGCTTTAATTTGGAGGAAATACACCAAATACACAATCTACTAAATTTATTACCACAACAGACTGTTACTTTCCTTGAAATTCAATTACAAAAACTGATTTGAGCAATTTAATATTTGACAAGCTACAAATAATTTCACTTAACGACGAGGTTTTACAAATTAGCCCCATGCCACATTTTGCTTTTGTGAGATGACATTCATTCAAAGCATTTTTATTAAGCTGATTATTACTGTGGTATTTTAGACAGCTTTTCTTACAGGCAATGTAATTTTACTCAATTGCTTAGAACGATAAGAATATGGACTTTTAAAATAGGAGTGATTATAATTTGCTTCCAAACTAGTGGAGCACAGCAGCTCAGGAACTAATCTCAACCCAACTCCAAAGCTGTGGATTGCTGGACTTTAACCAGAGCTGGCTGGATCCAGCCTTGGGAATCTCTGCATTTGGAACAATTGTACTATATACAACCATATATTATATATATATATAAATTATGGGGTCATGGTTTGGAGAGATGAATTCACTGAGGGTCATCAACAAACAGCACTGAGTTTATTCTGGCTGCCCCTGTTGTAGGGGGTTTGAATTTCCCCCTATCCACATGTGCTTGCTTGAGGTCTCTCCACCACCCAGCTCCTGGCCAGTGCCACATCTGCATTTAGGGCTGAGTGAGATTTGCTGGGATCCCTGTGCAGGCTTGAATCCAACCCATCCTTGTTCACCCAGGGACCTGATCATTGGACAGGTTAGCCTTATTTCTTATTTCTTATTTCTTATTTCTTATTTCTTATTTCTTATTTCTTATTTCTTATTTCTTATTTCTTATTTCTTATTTCTTATTTCTTATTTCTTATTTCTTATTTCTTTCTTATTCTTGTTTCTTATTTATGGCCAAATTATCTGCCCAGCTACAGACTAGCTGTGATGTTACACAATTGCAGATGCATTTTGTTTTTATTTTGGAAGATACAAAGGGACATTTACAGAGGCTGGGCACTTAAGATTCTCAGAATTTCAAAATTGACCTAATTAGTCCCATTAAAATCACTACAAAACTTACTACTGAATATACAGCTAAACTAGTGGTAAGTAATTTTGCATTTGTCTTTTCAGAAAAAAATATTAATTTATTTTTTGACTCCCTCAAAAGATGGGCAGAGAGTGTTTGGCTAAATTTTAACGTCCCTTCTAAACTTAGTTTTTATGTATTTAAGTTGAAGTTGTACTTGAATATAATTAATGAATTGATTAAGGATCTGGGAATTTGACCCTCTGATTGAAGAAAAAAGAAGAAAATGAATTGATTTGCTGTTTACAAGCCTTCAGTTTCAGCAATACAGTTTCCAGTATGCCTAGGACTAGGGAAATCTTAGCTTGTTTCACTAAGTGTCCAAAGAAATGCCAGATAATTTTGAAAATACTCATATTTGCATTTAAGATTTGAACATAAGAAAGTCTAAAATATCTTATCTGTTAGGCACATCCTCCCTCCTCAAGGATAAAATACCCTATGGAAAGCACCATAGGCTACTTTCAGTTATTATAACTGAAAAATAACTATTAAAATATATAGATGGGAATTCCTCAGGACAGAGAGAGCTTTTCACAGGTCCAGATGTTAGAATCTCCAAAATTAGGTGTAACACTAGATGCCCTTCCAGTGTTATTACTAGACAAATTCTTTTTCCTTTGAACTGCCAGATATACATATGGAAGAGTGTAAATGTGTAAATGTGTAGGAAATTGTAATTAAACAGGACATTTAAAGTCAAAACCATTAGGCCCTGGCAACACTTTCTTCTTTCTTGACAAATTCCTGGGCACAGAGTGAACAAGGCAGGAGCAAAGTTAAAATGTGGATGGAAAAAACAGAATCACTGAAATACAGTGAACACCACAAGTCAAGAATGTTGTAGCTATTAAGGCCCTATACAGGTTAAAAGAAAACACACCCTAAATTATAATTAGCTGGTTTTCTGTTTAATGTATTTATAGTTTCAGCTGGTTGGGGATGAGCATAGCATAAGCTCTTCTGCACATGGAAGGGAGCAAACATACTGATTTCAACAGCTGAGCTATTACACATCATTTCAAGATTTTACTAAGTTGCTGATTCTAATTTTATGGCTGTGAAATACTTGAAATGTTGTTTTTCTGCACTGGGAATTTTTGTAGTTGGGGTTCTTTGGGGTTGTGGTTTGCTTGGGGGTTTGTGTGAAAAAGCTGCTGTATGTGAAGGTACCCTATATGTGCAATAATACTTAAAATTGCACACACCTTGAATATATAAGGCAGTTGAGTACCCCTTTGTTCTCCCAGGCAGCATAAAGCACTAGGGAATGATGACAAGAGTAAAACAAAAGTAGTTCTCAACATTTGGATGAGCTACCTGGCACAAAATGTTTTCCTATTTTGTTTTGGGGGCTGGGGGGAGGTGTTTGCTCATTTTGGTTTTTGGGTTTTTTTCTCTCACCTGAATTATTCGGACAGACTGATGCTGTTTTGAGCAGAATTTTCCAGACAAATGTGCACTACAATATATGTCTCTTATGGGCAGTGGTTTCAGGGACTGCCTGTTGATTTCATAGCTGTACATAGAGATCACAACTGTCTACTTTAATCTAAGGTTTCCTTATTAGAAGCTGCTCAGATATTTTGGGGTTTTTTTAGGGACAGTAATTCATGCATGATACCTGCAGGTGCTCTTCAGAAATTTCTCTGCTCATTTATCGTCACATGACTTTTTTTGGATCAATGTTTAAAATATAAAGAACTATCAAATATAAAACGACTGATGGTACAGTTCACAGCAGAAAAGGACCCCAAAACTTCTCCTGTCACCTCTGTAGAGGTCTAAACTTTATTGCAGGCCACGTTCTGCGATTTTTTATTTCTGCTTAGGAGAGGAAGAGTAGAAATACCCACCCTCAAATGAAGAAACAATACAAAGCTGCTTCTCAGCAGAACTGAAAGGTCAGCACTAACTGGGAAAACTGTTGGTTTCAGCTGCTGAAAGCACACACATCCTGCCTGTCAGGGGTGCTGATTTGGCTCATTCTGTAGCAAAGTAATCTTGCTATGCAGGGAAGTGGGCTAGCAGCTGTCAGTCAGTGACCCAGGACATTTCTGTACCCTGCATGGGAAATAACTCACTCAACAAAAGCCTGTGGAGCACAATGTGGAACAGTCACAGCCTGCACTGAGCAGAATACCCAGGTTTCCACCTGCCATAAGTTTAGGAGTACATGATTCCTTGAAGTAGCCTGAGGGAAAGCAACACATTGTCCCAAGATGCTTAATCTTGTGAGAATACAGTCACAATGTGCTGCCTTAGCTGATAACCTCAAAAGATCACTATTTTTTTACGACAAGACTTATCCTAGGCAGATAGGTGGTATTAAAGATACCAATTCACTCTGGAATTTATACACTGAGGCACTCTCCAGCTACACTGTCTTATTAAGCATCAGACCATGAAAGGACCCAATTATATCTTTAATTAGGTGAGACTGACCTACAGCTGAGAACTTGCACTCATCAGTAGATCACTATTTTACCAGCTACACACCACTCTACTGTGAGCAGCTTTTAGTTGTATGGCACGGCAGCTGCAAAATGTAACTATATAAGAATCTTTTTATTCCCTTAAATTAAATAGGAAAAAAGGAAAGGGTTCATCCACTCAATAGACTCGAAGTGCAGAGAGAGGAATATCAGAGAGTGGAAGAGGTGATATGGGGAAATTACACAAAATCCTTAATTTTATTATGTTTTAAGCTATGAGACTTTCATCTTTTACATAATATTTTATATGAAACACTACATAATATGCTATTTTAATATTAAAAGTACCATGTAATTCAGAATAATATTAATAAAATAAAATGCATACAACATTTGTGTGTGTGTGTGTCCCTGAACCAGTTATGTCTGACAGCACACGATTTAAATCTTGGCTGTCCATGGAGCATTCTAAGCAGAAAGCAGGAAAAATGTAAATGAGATAATTAGTCTGGAGATGAGACAATTGGTGCAGACGAACATCTATGCATGAAGATTCTGGGGATAAGGAAAAGGCCAAGTACTTTTCCTTAAGCCTCAGAGAGCTGTGCTACAGATTTACTAAGAAGGAAGATTTCAAAACAACTGCTTCATCACAAGCCAATTAAAATTTGAATTATACTGTCTTAAGTTTTGAAAAGCTGTCAAATCTACAGATAATTCCTCAGACCTTAATGCTGCAGTGCATGCCCAGTCTATTTTTATGTCTGCATGAAATAACACCCACCACAACGTGCTGTGAGAGAAAAACACTGCACATGCATATTGAAAAACATTTAACACAGCCAAATTTTATCTTTAAAAGCCAAATTTTATCTTTAAAATCTAGTTTTATCTAATGTGCTTATGTGCATTGTCGATAGGCTTGATTTGTCCTGTAAAAGCAAAAAATTGAACTCACAACAATGAGATATTATGAGTTCCTTGTGGTAGAACAAGACTATTATTACTATAAACATTGGGTTTGGACTCATCTTAAGTGCTTAATTATGTTTCCACTGATTTTGGCTAGGGTACTATCTTTGGCCCCTAGGCTTGTGCTAGAGAGCCTGTAGGGCAGATACATCCCTACTGCTGAAGGTCTTCAAAGATAGCACAAATTATTGGGATTCTATAAAATTAAAATTTAGCTTTGCTCCATAAACTATTCTTTACCTCAAACCCACGTATTAGGGCAGTGTTTGCCATAAAATAAGGATGCTTTCCTTTTTCCAACTCTTTTACCAGTATTCAGAGCACTCCATGAAAGCCTGTGTCCCACTGTGCCTTGAGATCAGTAAGAGATTAGCACTTTTTGAGTTTAAGGGCTTTTGATTTTCACTGTTGTTGGTCCTCTGCAAGAGAAATTTAAGAGTTTCTTTGAGTGATATTCACTGCAATATATACACATCTTCAGAGGCCAGCCACAACCTGCTCCCTTATATTGATACTCCTATTTTGTACATTTTAAAATTAGTCAAAAATTTCAGCTGGCATCAATAAATAAAAAAATACATAATAATTGACAGAGAGAACTATGTGCTTGTGCAGTTAGTATTTTTTTGATTATTGTAGGTACAGGGATTACAGAGCGAGTAGAGTATAGAAGAAAAGCATGAAGAGTATAAATGGTGCCACTGATCTTTCAAAGAGTAAAAAAGGAAATTAGGGAGACAAGATTGTGAGGCCAGAGCTTGACCACTACAAGTGTTAGAGAGGCCATTATAAACTCACACAATGCCCCACAGCAGATCCCAAGGCTCCAGGAATGAGAGGGGTGCAGGAAACTGACTGTTAGCCGACCATCCATCCTCAAAACTCACCTCATTCCAGCTCCAAACACTCGTCACACTTCCACAGAGCATGTTACTGAAGAGATTGTTTGCCTGAGAAATCTTAGTGACTTGCCCACTTCATTAGCCAAACTTCTCAATAATTGGAACATTAAGTTTGGAAGCCTAAACCACATATTTTATCCCACACATTTAGGTTCAGCCACATTAAATGGTGTGTAATGTATATGTAAGCAAAGGAAAGGCTTCGTTTCAGCACTTGTAAGAACCACAGTAATATTCCCATTCCAATTGCCAAGTTTGAGTTTCTGAATTCCATAGGTATGGATCAAGCCTCTCTACTCCATGCTAATCTAAACACTGAGCTGTAACTGTTCAGTGTGGAACATGTTCCACTAATATTGCAAGTACTCTGCAGGGCTTTTTTCACTGCAGATCTACAATTACAATGAGGTCTCATGTCTGATTAAGGAGTGCATTTCACTCAATACCAAGAGCCTGGGGGTGAACAGCATAGAAAATCTATTGTGAATGCAAAGAAATGACCATATTACTTTTTCATCTAGCTACAGGCATGAGTTCCTTCAATGCTGCTGAAAAGTTTTAATGATACTACAATATATGTCAGACAATTTTGAAAAATATAATGATATATATGATAAGAACCCAGTATTTGCCTGGTAAAAATAACAGACAAACATGTCTAAATAATTTATGATACTGAATACACAGACTGTGTGAAAGCCCTTTTATCATTTCCCACTGCCAGAAAAGGAACACTACCTTTACACTGTGCAGAGAAAATATTAATGTTGTTAACTCCTTGTGGGAGATAGAGAGGATTCTAGAAATCCTAATGAAAATGAAACCCTACAAAGTCATCAGGGATATGAAAATCAACACAGCAAGTTGATCAGCAGACACACACCAGAGCAGCTGTTTGGAAAGAAACAAGAGATATTTCCAGCTGTAATTTCCATAAACAGATCAGGCAATGATTTAAAGCTTCAACGGATAGGAGCCTGTCCATGCAGTGTCACTGGGAAGCAGCCAGAGGAAAGGGATGTGGGAAATAAGAAAAGCCTTAAGGGCTTTTTACACCTCTGTAAAATGCTGTTCACTCCTGTTGACTCCTGTTCACCAAGAAGCCCTCTGGGTGGGTTCAGCTGCAGCTCAGGTGGAGGAGAAGGGTTGAGGATGGGTTGATGGTGGCCTGGTGTGGGTCATATGGAGGAGAAGGGTTGATGGTGGCCTGGTGTGGCTCAGATGGAGGAGAAGGGTTGATGGTGGCCTGGTGTGGGTCATATGGAGGAGAAGGGTTGATGTGGCCTGGTGCATGGGGCAGTGATGGGCTGGGGAGGGACTGTGAGCTCCAGGAGATGTTGGGTGCAGGGACCATGATGGTGACACTGCTCTGGCAGGCAGCCAACGCCAGCTTGCTTTGGGTTGAGTTTAGAACATAAAAGGGTTCAGTTTGCTGCAATAAACATTCTTCTGGACAAGCAAGGAGGTCTGTGTGTCTTTGTTCCCTCAACAGCCCATCTGGTACCATGGCCAGCAGATGCAGGGAATGCACAGAAACTACTCCGTGTGGTGGGGACTGGATGGACTTCACATGCTTTGAGTCCAGTGTGGTTAAAATATGTATAAAAAATTATATTCCAGACAGCAGCAATAATGAAATTGCTGAGCAACCACAGTTTGGATCAGACTCATGTAAACGTTTTCAGAAATAAAGTAACAAAATAATTAACTGTAAAAATATCACTTGGCATTGAAAAGCACGGACTGAACAGACAAGTATAATTCCAGTCTTGAGGAGTTCAGTAGGCACGTGAGTGACACTGTAACTTATGTTTGCTCCTTTGTAATTCTGCTTAATCATAGCATACACTTCACAATTAGTGAATTGGTTAGAATGCTTTATAATTATTATGTCACTCTATGCATATACAAACTCAAAACAGGCAATTTTAAGACCAACTACTGTACCTGGTGAGATAGTCAATGCTAACAATTTTGTAGTGATTTTTTAAATACAAAAAAATATTAAATACCTTCTACAGTTGGTCTTTGTACTTCAGACATTCATAACAGTACCTCCTAGTTTCTCACATAAGGTTGAACAAACATAATCCTGGGGGTAGGTGGCTCCCACAGACTTAAGAAAATAAAACCAAAAATAAGCAATTTTAAACAATTTTTTAAATACTTCTGAGACAAAGAGTAACCAAATGGATGGGAATACAACCCCAGAATTTCTTCTTTATGAACCAAGACCAAAATGACCCGAGTTGTGTTGTATAACATAAATATATAAATATATGTCCGTGCTAAGTGCATTCATACCAATTAGAAAAAGAGCAATCAGCTCTGTTTCTCCTCCTGTGGCTCTGCTCCCCTGAAGAGAAGCAGCTGCACGGCATCCCAGCAGCAGGAAGGAAGCTCAGAGCACATTTCAATGCTGCTTAATTCCTGTTTCCTCAGTCTAGATGCAAAAGCTCCCATCCCATCCTCCCTCATTGTGAAAACGCATCTCTCAAGCACATGCACGGAGCCTTTCTGCTCAGCAGCAATGGAAGAGATGAGACAGCACATGCTGAGAGGGGCAAGGTCTGTCAGAGCTTCATAAAGGACACAGAACCTTCCAACACTGCCTGACCTCCACTGCACTTCATGTTAGGTTTAACTTTAGGAATGACTGTGAATTGCTTTCTCACACATGTGGAAAATACAAAAATTCAACACAAAATCTCTGGCATGATCTTCAGGTGCAGGACTCACTTTATCTTTTACTCTTCCTCCTATTTAGCAAGGTTATTTTCATTCATGGAATTCAGCGTAGTTTGAATTACACAATCAGACTTTCTGCAGGCTAAGTCATACCAGCTACTTTTTTTCCTAAAAGGATTTTTTCCAATTTTCTCTATAATCACAGCAAGCACACTGTATCATTGGGTTGTTTTGGTTTTTTTTTTTTAATTGAATTAATCTTTGTATTTTTTTATTTAAAAAAATGCTTTTCCCGTCTTTTGTCCCACTGCCTCTTTCCCTGTCTCCTTTTAAACCTTAGAGGGGAAGAACTGCTGCCTGTTACAGGAGGTGAGTTTCTTTCCATGCCTGTTTGTTCAGTGGCCGACCCCCAGCACTGGGCAGCTTTCCAGCAGGAGAATCTGGACTTCAGACCCTGACCTTTACATACTCTGCAGTCAGTGTGAAAGTTCCCATTGATTTCAATGGCATTTGCAGCAGGGCCTTAGTGTGACCTTATTTTCTGCCTAAAACGTAAATTGTTGACAACATTGGCAAAGGTAATCAATTTTATTCCAGCTGTAAATTTTATTTTACTGGCTAGTGGAGCCCTATAGATCTGTGTGAAGAACATTCTAAGCCCTAGAATATGATAAACCTGACATTATAAACTTAAAACTAATGCAGCAAAATCTTCAAAACCGCACTCACTCACAGTATTCCCAACAATATTTTAAGGTAGTTTATAGGATTATGTACCACTACAGATTTGAAGATGAGTACACTCCCCAAAACAATGGTGTCCAGTAAGTAGTGGGGTTTCTTCCATAAAATGGAGTTCTCATTAGGTGAGGACCTGGCCATTGCATTGGTTATGGTGTAAGAAGAGATTTCTTGTCATATACTTACAGAAATGGATTTATATCCCAATAAACTATTTTCTTAGATGACTGACATTAATTCCTGCCTGAGCAGCATGGAAATGATGTGCTAACATACCATGAAATCAGGGAGCAAGGTCCAGCACCAGCACTACCACTAGCAGTCCCGTTCAAATAGCTCAGACTGGGAGCTGCATTACAATTCAGTGTAAAAGCCTTCTCTCCGAGATGTGAAAGGCTGACCTTTGTGCCCCATACAGCTGGTGGTTCAGAGCCAGAGATAGCATTTATTCAACTTGAGCTGTCAGAGAGAAAGGGCAAATGTACCAGCAGGTAAGTGAATTAAGCACTGTTCAGTAGTTAATAATATCTAATTATTCATGACACATCTGTCATATGCTGTTAAGAGGACATTAAAAATGCTAATGCCTGGGCATTCTATTCAGTAACACATCTGCTGAGAAACACAGAGTGTGAGTGTTTCAGGTACTGCTGATTGCATTCTGGCTTTCTTCTTCTCACAGAAAGTATACTTCACATTTTCTTTTACTTTCAAGTGGGCTGCAGCTTCCGTACCATAAAAGCAAAATAAACTGAGCTTGAAAAATCCCTGGTTGCTGCAAAGGGCAGTGTTACAATGTGCTGTAATGCCTGCTGTTCATAATCCAGTCAGAACTCTATAGCACTGCTCTGTATCTTTGCAGTGCAGCACAGAGCAGGTATTTTCCTTTGGTGTTATTTCTGGCTATTTAATTTGCATTTTGGAGGCTATACCAGGGCTTTGCTAGTTTCCTATAAAGCAAACAGTCGTGAACTCCATTACCGTAAATGAGACAAATGTTTGACCCAGCTCTCTATCAAGTTAAGCAGTAAGAGAATGATGATATACAGACAAAGATTTCAGAGCTCAGTACTGGAATGTCTAGCTTGGGAACTTACGTGAAAAAGAGCCTAAAATATCTTCAATGTAATCAGGTATTTAATTTCTAGAAATGAACAAGTTTGAATAACTTCTGCTGATCCTCACACTTCAGTGGGAACAAAAGCATCTTCAAAGTGATGCTATCTTGCTCTGAAATAAAAATGTAAATATTTTTATTGAGTCTGATTCTGGCATCCTTAATGAAAGGACTAAAATTTCTGAAGATAGCTGAACTAATGCCAGTCTATATAGCTACTCCTTCACAGCTACAGATGGAGTTTGTGTTCATCACTCTCCTTATTTTTACTGTTATTGGCACTAATGTAAATATATTTTATAAACATCTTCTGCATAAGGATTGTTTTGGTAGTTCTAATAGTATTGATATTTGCTTGTCAAGTATAATATGCCCTCATCAGGCACAGAAGAAAATCATCTCTTCCTCCTGGCAGTTTAAGTGCCAAGCCCAATCAATTTAACCACTTGACGCTTTGCTAAATTGCACGACTGAAATGCCCATGCACATGCTAATTGACCTGAACTTCAAGGGGAAGAGAGAGGTGTAATTGCTCTCATTTCAGCACAGCCACATCCCTGGTCATTAGCTGAGAGTGATTCACAGTGCCCACATCACTTTCAGCACCCTGGGAGATGAGGGCTGATCATCCCCTTTCCAGCAGATCTTCCAGGGAGCGGCTCCAAGGGCAAGGCTCCTCTGAGGAGTCTGGAGCAGCCAGAGCACCTCTCTGTCAAACTGGAGCTCCTGGCATGGGGACAGCTCCGTGTGCACTGTCACAGAGTCCATCCTTGGAAATGTTCGACAAGTGTCTGGATGAGGTGCCAGGAGTACGAGTCCGAGCCCAAAGTCACCCTGCTTTGAGCAAGGGCTTGGACAAGAGACCTCCCAATGTCCTTTCTGACCTGAATTATCTGCTGGCTTTTCAGTATTGGAGAGTAATAAGAAAACATTAAAAAAAGAAAAAATAGTTAAGAGAATATCTCAAAGAAGGAAACTAACAGCGATCCTACAAAAATGACTGTCTTTTATTTATTCAAACTCTTCTTGTAACTTTCCTTTTCTAAATAATGCCCAACTGATATCCAACATTATTTGCTAAAGTTAACCCATGTATAATTCTGAACAGTCCTAATATTAAATCCTTTGCAAGAAGAATAACTCTGAATACAGCAATTATTCTCTATGGGATACAGGAGTCCTCAGCTGTTGTACACACAATTTAATGTTAACAAAAATTACATGCCTAGATTGAGAGAGATACAGCTTTGTGTGTCCATGATGTTCCCCAATGAATTACTTCAGTTAAAAGGAATTCAAAATGCATTAAAAAGTTATCACTTTACAAGTTCTGAAATATTATTCTGAAATAGGCTTGTATTCTTCTGAGTTTATTTACATGGACTAGAAAAATGGAGAACGAGATTTCCTTTGAAACGTTTTGATTCAACTTTAGAACTGTTTGGCCTGACTAAGCATATCCTGAAATGGTTTGTGTGAACTTGATTTTTTTTCTATATGCAAAATACAGAGAGAAAAAAATGTCTGAAAAATCATGTACTGTGAAAACAAAAAATCCCATAGAACTAAAAGCCGAAGTTGCCTCGAAGAATGAGGTAATGAGAATGGAAAAAAAAACCCCAACAACAACAATCCACAAATCAAAGCAAACACAGAGTCTTCATGTTTTGTGAGTAGGAGGCAGTGGGGAAAAAGCCCCAAACCAACCAAACACTGATGGTGTGCACGTTAGGAACACCTATTTAAATCAAAGTCATTCAGGCCCACAGGTAATTTGGAGGCAGCTCAGCTGTGTTTGTAAGGTCTAATGTACTCCACTGCACTGGGAGTCGTTTCTATTCAGCATCAGCCATCCTTCAGCTGCCACAGGGCAGAGGCTTCCTCTGTCCTTGTGCTGTCCATCACTCCGAGGCTTTGGCCAGGCCCCAGAGAGCTGGCACAAATCTCTTGGCAAGTTCATGACTCTGTCATTCCACAGCCTCTCCTCCTGCCCTGAGCACCAGCGCCGAGCTGACAGGGAGAGCTCTCCCCGGAGAGCTCAGACTGCTCCTTGGGTGCTCTGCTGTCAAAATACAGGTAAAATTTTCAAAATCGCCATTTCGCAAAAAGCCATTAAAAACACTCTGAGCTTCTCAGTGACTTCCATGCACGCACAGATGCAGTCACAGTGTGAATGACAGGAATGGAGGCAGAGGAGAAGGAGTTTGGGCAGGGCTGTGTGATGGGGAGCAGATGTGCCCACCTGGCACAAAGGGACAGGAGGAGGTTGGCCTCTGTGAAACCCTCCCTGAGCAGATCTACCCCTTCACACACAGGAAAATATAACTGATACTGACATCTACCCCCTGTGTTTCAAAGGTAATTTCAGATAAGTTCACTTCTGTGTGCTTATGATAAACTAAACCAGATGAGAGTCTCCCACCTGCAATGTTCTAAAACTGATTACCACCTTTTTCCTTTCACTGCTGAGCAAGTCATAAGCAATTCCAACATACAAGAAGAAAAATCACAAGTAAAATCCAAAAGAATAAGATTAAAAACCAATGAAAATTCTCCCTGAAAATAAAAAAAACCCTTCACATTTTAAAATGTACCTCTGAAATATTCATACATCATTGATTATCATTCATCTTGTGAGGCCTACTTTCTGTTTTTCAGAAGTCTAAGTTTCTTGGCTCAACTAGATTCACTCAAGACTTTTTCCCAAGCAAATTTACACCTTACAAAGCCTTAAGTGGGTTGATTAAAATTTCCTCACACCTTGCATGCTTGGACAGAACATTAACTTCTCTTATATACTCTGTTAATAGGATCTTTTTATGTAAGGCCACGGTACCCACAGTACTGGACACCACACGGGCAAATAATAAGAACCAATCTTTGCTGCCATTCTATTTAATTAAACAGTACAAATTATAAGACACATCAAAATATTTGTTGTATGTCTCATAGAATTGGCCCCATAATAAATCAGTGGTATAGAAGCCAGTCAAGTGTTGATAACTTGATTTTCAGCTGAGGAATTCATTCCTATAGGACACCAAAACCTCATTGCCCTCAATGCGAATCATTATTCCTCAATTATTTTAGTTTCTGTGATGACTTGGAGCAGCAATGCCATGAACTTCCCCAGAACAGAGTAAAGGGCAGGAAAATCTCTTCAGAGCCTTGCAAGAAACAGCCTGTCTGACACACTTGCTCATTACACTTGTTGCTCTCACCTCAGCTTCCTCCTTACTCAGAATTTCAGATTCTTGGGGATTCTCTGATGTCGCTGAGAGGACAAAGGGAAGGAAAACTTTGGTGCCCACAAAGGCAGGCTCTGGTCCCTCTGCACAGACACTGCTCACACAGCTGCAACAGCCCCCAGCAGTGTGCCAAGGGAACAGCACAAGCCTTAGGACTTCTCAGTATATTCCAAAACTAAAAACTAAATGGTTCTTTTGTTGTGACATACAGAGCATTGGTCTTGTACCGAAAGGAAACAAAAGAAAAATAAAGAAAAAAGGCAAAAATGCCACCAAATGAAAACAAACAAAAAAACAAACAAACAGAACAAAACTGACTGCAGTTTTCTGATAATGTATTGTTAGTGAGATTGTCTGGTTAATGTTTTGAAAAAAAAGTTCCAGTGCTCCATTTGATGCTTCATGAAATGAAGCAACTTTGTCATACTTCACTGCATTTAGACCTAACAACATGTCAGATTTTTCTGAAATAAACTGTGGGTCATTGACTGAGAAAATTTCCTCTGGCAAACCATATGCAGTGAAAAATTCCCTTATGATTCAATTAATTTTTTTCATAGAAGTGTAGTCTATAGTGCCACTACCCCCGATTCTGTGAAGCTGCTGATCTTTGAAAGGTACAAATAGCAGTCCTGAACACCACTGAGAATAACTTTTAACCTTTTCCTTTATCATCTGGAGTGTCCACTGAACCCTGATACCCGTGTCCCTCTTGGTGGCTGAATTCCTGAACTGCTAAATCAGTGTATGTCCTTCGCTGGAAGTGGTGATAATACTTCATAGGAAATCACAACATTTCACTTTCTCCTCCTTTACAGCCAATAGCATTGCCTGTTGAAACCCTAGGTGTGTGTGCCTGCCTTCTATTTCATTCCTTATAGCCTTTCTTAGCATGACATCATGAAAAACGTTTCTAAATAAATACCTAGGCACTCACAATTTATTATATGTTTTACAGGATTTAGTACTGATAGAAGAGATTCTATGTCTTCCAGCAGTGATTTGTAATTGTGAATAAATTTTGAGGAGATCTAAGTTCAGGACATATTTAGTTTAGTTTAAAATCGTTTAAATGTAAGTCAGTTCTCATGACTTCTAAGTTACCATCCTTGAATCTTTTCTAATCTCATGCTTAGACAATAAATTTACTTTGAGGTAAATTATCATGAGGCAAAGGACTTTGCAAATATAAGGTAACTTATACATGTAAGTACATTTTCAGGACACTTCATCTCCTGAGATATTAATTTTCTTTTCAGGTAAGCAGGATTTGGGCATTTCAGTTCTTAGGCTAGAAAGCTGAGAAATCAATTTCTAAATCCTTGATTTTTAGATTCACTGAGAGGGATGTGTGCTTGTCACTTGGTGTGTGAGTCAAAGCTTGGATCCTCTACATCCCTGCACTTTCCTATCTGGATGCTACAGGAACATACTTGTCTGAAAACACACACACACACACACACACACACACACACACACAAATATCCCAAAATTAAAGGTTTTAAATTTACTCCTGGAGATTCTGTTCCACTTTGCATAAATATTCACTAGCAAAAGAATGAAAATCTAGTTTCCCCTTGCTCAGGGAAGCAATTTAACTACTGCAGTTTGAAGTCAGCTTGGGTTTTACCTTGGCAGAAAGATTTCTCCCAACCCATAGAATTTCCTATAGCTCAACAATTGAAGCAGTTTAACTACATACAGCTCAGCCAGATCAGCCCAAATCACCCTAAAGCAGAGCATTGACCAATACATGTTTTACTTCATGTTCCAGTTGTTATCCCTCTAAGACCTTATTATCATTATTCACGTGTCTAAGACTCTCTGAACGTCATTGAAGTAGTCTGAGAAGAATTTTTGAGGAATTGTGAATATATAAATTAACTTTATATGGAAGTTTAAAAGAAGTTATAAAAGTGGTTATATTTTCCCACTATTAGGCTGCAAGACCTACAGGAATTAGAAGAATAAGAGGAAATGTTTAAAGCAGGTTGGGTTTTTTACATAAAAAGTATTCTGTGATAAATGAAGAAATGATATTTCAAAGGAATAAACCACAGATTTGGAACTTGTCTTTCTCTAGTCTTTCTGTAAGCTTTGTTTTGTGTCCTTTCTATGAAGCTTTTGGTGTTTGCTCTTTGTGTCGATACCAAAAAACAAATATCAAACACTTCCCATTATTTAAAAATGTCATTAAGGAACATGGAGCTTCTCAGAACTCCCACCAATAAGATTAGTAGAAAACTGGGATCTAAGAAGCTGCCACATCCATTCTTGCAAATGACTTTTCCTTCTGCTGGGAAGTATTTGGTGATATTTCACTGATAATTCAAGAAAAGACTGGCTGATTCAAGGACTGGGAAGGGAAAAAGCAAAGGTTTTACATTTGGTACATCAGTGATTAGAAGATCCAAAGGGACCAGAATTGAATACTTGCTCAGCAACCTCCATCAGGAGACGCTGAATTTGTTTCTGCTTATCAATGTATCAAATAAAAATGACACCATTTAGTGCTGTGCTTGGTGCATTAAAAAGAAATCTGTAAAGTTCTGAGAGAAAAGCTTAGGAAACCGAGTAGCAAACTGTGCAGAGCAGTGGTGCTGCTTTATCACTTTACTGGGTAATGGGTTTTTGCAGCTGCCCCTGTCAGAGCCCCTACAACTGGCTGGTTTGGAGGGATCTCTCTGGGAAATGCTCTGGACCTGCCTGAGATCAGTACACATTTCCTTCCCTTCTGTCAACTTATTTCTCTTGCAGATCCAAGCAGTGTCTCAGTCCAGTCCTACTCTGCCTCACATTCACTGAGCTACTGCATGGATGGGCAACTACTGCAATACAGGACCAGGAATCAGATCAATTTTACTTTTTCAAGTAGTTTGTACAGCAGCTTTGCTGTCTAATCCAACAGAAGCTGCACAGTCATTCCTTGTAGCTGTGGTGCTGTCAAGAGGTGTATTCTTTATAGAAGATCTAGATTCATTCTGCAAATCATCATTTTTAATTGCTTAGGTATGCCACAATGACCTTTACTACATTTCTAATCTTCAGCTTGACTCGTTTTCTTCTATTCATTGTATCTTCAGGTCAAGACTGCAGTATGTTTGGCTCCCTCAGGTACAAACCAAACAAATTATCTTTTAGGCACAAGAACATTTAACTTCTCTGCTTTTAACATGGATAACTGCTCCCTTCCTTTATGTCTCAGCAGAACCAGCTGGGAAGGTGATCTCAATAGATAGGGCCAAACTTGCTTTTGCTCTACTTGACAAATCCATGTTTTCATGGATGAAAAGGAGGTCTTTAGCACACACTTAGGAGGCTGCAGCTGCTGAAGCATCTGTGTGTACCTTGTCTTTCAGATCTCACTGGTAGAATCCTTCCTGCTGTACAGTAACCAAGAACTGGAATTGCCTTCATCAGTTCCAAAATATAATTCCATTCCACAGTTAAGCAGTTTAGTTGGATGTAACAGAACCAAATTCTGAACTGAACAAAGTGCAGCCACAGGTTTCCATTTTCTCCACGTGCAATGGGAGCTTTGCCTGGCTGATTATTATAGCCAGCTTTTTAGGAAAATGTAGCCCTCTTTCCAGTACAATCTGGCTTTCCTCTGTGTGAATTACAGCTTTCCCACTGAAGTTAGCAGAAATTCAAGACAAAGAGGACTCTAGCACTGCTCACAGCATCAAGGTCTGTACATGGACTTGGCTTTTCAAAATCTGATTTTATGTTTCATCAGAAACAGTCAGTATTCTCATGTTGACATACTGCTGGCTTCATCTAGGGTGTATAAAAGGACCTTAACTGTTGCTAGATTCTATGAATTATTTTCAAAAGAACAAAATTTGCATTAATACAGGCTATCAAAGGCTACTTGCTGAATTTTTGTAAGGAGCACTGACACCTTTCTGAAGCAGTGAGGCTGCTGTCTCAGCTCCTTTCTGCCAGGGTTGTTTGTGTATTGAATAATTGTTTTGCTGCAGTCCAACATCTCACCAAGCTTGCACCAACAAGTGTACTGGGCACTGACCAAACTCAATTCAATCTATCCAGTGTGGATATCATATTTCCCAAAGTAAAATTTCATTCCTTCAGGAGAACATAAACTTTCCACTGTTTCTACATCAGAAGTTTTATCTGCTAAATTAGGTGAAGTGAAGCAGATTCCAAAAGCTGTTCCCTGGAAATGCTGCATTAGCTGCCAGCATATCTGCCCAAAATATTTTATACAGGTAGTTGAAAGACTCAGTTTAACTGTTCAGAGCTACTCTGTTAAATTGCACTTTCATACTCTTCTCTTGGGGCACTTTGTGCCAGTTTCACTCGTTTTTTAATTAAAATCTTCACTATATGATTAGAGTTTTATAGGTTTTGGTGTAACTATATCTTAAAATGTTCAGGCTCATTGCCTATCACCCATGATAAAGTTATTACTACTACAAAGAACCATGTTCATTCTTAATTTGGCAACAGTTTAAAAGTCTGAGGAGACTCTTGCTTATCTCAGTCAAACCATGACTGTATGGGGCAGGTTAGAATACCTGTACTACAAAAGAATAATTCATGTTATAATCTCTTAAGAGATTTGGGGCCTTCCCATCCAGCTCCATTCCCCCAGCAGCCTCTTCCAGAGCACAGCTTAGGGCAGTCCCACACTTTTCCAAAATTGGTCTCATCTACACAAATGATTTGCAGGTGAAAGGAAACCTTTATCAGACAACAACATTAATTATTATAAATGATTATTTTCATCCTGCGTGAGAATGCTAATTAAGCCCAGTTAAACACAAAAGAACATAAGCAATATTGCCTGTGGTAGAAAATACGAGCATTTTCTGAAGCTTCTGTTTTGCCTGTTTGCAACCATGCAATACATGAACTCCAAGTCTGCATATTCCAGTTCTGCCTCTGACATCAGCAGGTAAGTAAATAGCTGAAAATTTCTGGGATGAAGATATTTAGAATAAGGCTTTTCAACGTGAAAGCTGCTCTGCTGCCAACACGGTGTAAGCAAAGCTGTGTAATGAGGCGTTTGTTACTTCCCTGAGCACGGGGCTCAACTGCTCCCTGGAGTAGTTCCAGGGAAGTCAATGGAATTGCCCAAGGGATAAACTTAGTGCTGTTCAGATGACCACAAATGATCAAATTACTTCACTTCATGATATTATGCTCTCACCAGAGATGTTCTAACAGATTGTGTTTCTAACTCAACTGAAAGAAACCAACTGACTTAATTGAAAGGTGCAAGTTTAAATTTCCAGCCTGCGTCCACACTGCCATCTCTCCTACCAGCAGGCACACCTAGCAGCTCCTCCCTCTCCATTCCCTATCCCTCTCCATTCCCTAGCCAGTGACCTCAGTGACACCTCATGTCCCTTAGTAGCTGTCATTTGCAGGCACTGCTTTCCTAACCAGCCAGCTTGTGCACTTACAGTTGTGTGTATGCACATCAGGCAGAATAATTGCTTTATACTTCACCACCTGGCACAATTCCATCTAGGATAATAATCCCACAAAATATTTTTTGCTTTTTTTGTCCTGTTTTATATTCTGGTAACACAGTTCTGCAGCTAAGAACATTTCACATTTTCTCATTCAATTGTTTGTTATAGATTGGGGTTATTTTTTGTCATATGTTTTGCTGAAACAAATGTCAGTTTTCTGCCTTTATGTTACTTTACTGTTGGCTTTAGAAGGTATTTCACAGGAGGATATTAGAAACATGAAATCTAAATTACCTTCATTTCAATATCTATTTTTTTTTCCAATGGAATTACTGACCAGAGCATTCCAACTGATGGTTTGTACATGTAGTTACTGTTGCAAGTCCATGAAATTATAAAATTCTAACTACAGCCACCCATCACTTCTATAAAGTTTCCTTTAGGAACTGAGAACTTTAGGAACTGTATTTCAGGTGTCTTTAAAAGGCACAAGAATGGTTGCAAAGTTTTCTATTTTAATCCTCATTCTGGGATCAGAGATTTCTGACGGTGGAAATCTAGATTTTGTGCTCTTTTTCACAAAAAAATTCTGTATTTATGTGGAATAGCATTTTAAGTAGGAGCACAGAGTCAGGGGAAGAATGCAAATCCACCCTTCTAATTGGAATGGACCAACTAATGGCATAAAACCAATTTGTATATTTGGGAATATAATCAGACGGGAGGGGACAACCAGAGTAATTTTACAAAATTATGTAGATTAAATAATATAATTTATGAAATAAGACATTATCATTTGAAAGGATTATTTCCTTAGTTTCCACATGCAAAACTTCTCTGTTTTTTTTACTGTTGAGATTTACCCAGTTCTCTGCAGACAGCTCTGTCTATTAAAGACCATCCAGCTAATTTATTGCTCTTTCAATACACTCCTCTCTAATGTATTTTCTCCTGTGGATTAATAAAATAAGGGTCAGGCTTCAGAGAGTGACAAAGCATGAGTCAGTGAGGATGATTTATAGCTCAGCTGAGAGTGCCAACAACACCTTTTGATAAATGCTCCAATCAGTTTAAAGTTGTCTTCTAACGATGACAGTGAATGTTAGTGATAACTTCTCAAGCAAGATCTGCCAGGATGCAGGAGTTAATAATGGCAGGAAAACAGGTAAAGGCCTGACTCCCAAGGAGTCCCTGGAGATTTTTTTAAATTGCATCTAAAAGAGCATGGCTAGGAAACAGAAAGAGAAAATGTAAAATCTTATATCAACTGGTTTTCCTATTCAGAAAAGCATTCATCAGACAACTTTTTAATATTTCTTAGTTGTTCTGTATTTTAGCATGGAACCCTTTTCAAATGGAAATACAAAGAAAAAAGTATTTCTTTAATACGTATGAATGGTGTTCAAATGAAAAAGGTCTTTAGAGACCTTGAGGGAATTCAGCTATAAATAGAAAACTAGAGTCAAGATCTAGAACACTGAGCAAAGTGACTCCTAACAGATGAGTGCAGTACTGACAAACACTTTGTGAGGAGCCACAGTGAGCAGAAAATGGTATTGTCCTCTGGGTGCTGCAGGTCCTGGGGAGGAAAGGTTTATATGCAGAGAGGTGTGAGGCTCCAGGGGGAAGTCTTGGACAAGGAGAAATGGGGGAATTCTGCTGAGGAGAGCCCTGTGGCTGCCCTGGGAGGAAAGCTGTCCTTGCTGGTGCTCCCAGCCCCATGCAGTGGAAGAAAGGAAGGGGTGTTCCATTTACAGTACTAAATTACACTGTTTGGGATAGTTACTAAGAAGATTAGAACATTCTTATAGTGATCTTACGACTTTGTTTCACACCCCTGAAGTAATTGCAGGTCCAGGGAGTGTCTCTAGCACTCTCTATGGTGGGGATTAAGTGGATCTTGTGGACACGATTACCATTTAAATTTTCAAACTCGGAGAAAGTTTTATCACAAAGTCAGTTTGGAGTTCTAAATTCAGCTCCCACATTACTTTAGGAATATGGATTTATATGCAAATCCCACCAGCTTCAAAGATATTCAAATGAGACCTGTAAGAGTTATTGTAACACAATTGCTTTTACAAATAATACTAACTTTTATGGACTTTATAGAGTTTTCAGTTCATTTAGCCAGGAAGCTCATCTTATTGCCTGATTAAAAACCAGCACTGCATCAAGGATTTCAGAGCCTAGACAGTTTCTCTAGCAAGCTATGAAGCCTGGCATTTAAACTTCTGAGAAAAAATTAAATCAAGTTTTGTATATTTGCTCTGATGGGATGACTCTAACCTGTTAGCCTTGGAAGCATGATGGTACCATTTGAAATTTCTATTCAAAACACACCCTTTTTAAACTGATAAATAAATCAAACAAGTGCAAGTGCATCAAAGACTGATATGGTAATGATGCCTCTTTGGGAGTACCTAAAAACAGAGGCCAGACAAAATTTAGGGAAAGAAAAGAGTTATATTATAATATGAGTGTAACATAACTCTTTTTATTCCCTAAATTTATGAAAGAGTTATATTATATTATGCTATATTTATTGAAGGGCCTTCAGGTACATTTTGAGCAGACAAAGTCCCCCAGAGGCTACACCCAAAAATGGACGACGAGTCACGAGTTTTCATATTTTTATAAGTTTTGTCCATTTGCATAACAGGGGTTAATCTTCCAATTACACCTTCATTTACTCCCAGTTTTCTCCCCCCAACTCACTTTTGTTTCCATCTCTCAGGGCCTGGGACAGTGAGGTGTCCCTGATTCCCAGCCCTGGAGAGAAATTGTTGTGTCTGACCAAAATGTGAAGACAGTAGCTACCACTGTATATGGAGTTTAGAGTTTTACACCAAAGAATTGCAGGATTACAAATATATGAAAACGTAAAAGCACAACTCCTAAGGCATCAGTAAAGATGTGTGACTAGCAGGCAGCAGCAGCATTTGAACAGCCACACCACTGAATGCCCAACCACTCTGGTCCCTCACACTCCTGCACAGAGACAGGAATGAGCTCCTCTGGTCCTGATGAAAAAAATACACAGAATTTTAGTTGGGGACAGCATGTCTCCAGAGATCCATGGCACAAAATATCTCCCCTTTCTGTCCCAACCTTTAGCTGATGGACATTCAAAACTTTCATGCTGTCTGGAAGCTCTGGAAACTTTACTTAAGGATTTAGAGATGAAAAGTGTGGAGGGAATTCCTACTACTGAGCAGCCCTGCTGTGCAGGTGTGAACTCATTAGCTCCCATGGTCTCATCTATTCCAAGGATTCACAGGATTTGTTCTTGGCTTCACAGAATTGCATCTGAGAATCTTCCCAAGCTATTAATCTTTCTGTCCAGCCATGACTATAAAATCTTGCTGGCTTTATCAGACTGCAAGATCCAAGAGTTGGTCTTTATGTCTGAGCCAAGAACTTTACAATTTGGACTCCTAAATTCATTCACTTTCGAGAATTTCAAAACCCTTAAAATTAATTTCCTTCAAAAGTGAAATTTTGGAGAAAAGATAATTGTTTGTTCTGGAAAGAAAACACTTCAATAATGTCAGCTTCCCAGAGAACAGATGTAGCAACCAATTTTTGTTTAAGGCTGAATAAATCTTAAAATTAGGTACTGACTGCATTTTTTATTCTAGCGACCATTCACTACTGCATCCTGGCAGGTTTATCAGAGATATTTCAAGCCTAACTTTTTTTTTTTTCTTTTTAAATACTACTTTACTAATGGTAGAGGAGAAAATGATTTATCAAGCTGAGATTTGCCCACAAGAAGAAGAGAAGGCAGAGTAAGGAGTCTCGAGTTATTGGCTCCCAGGCACTGGGGAGAGCAGGGTGTGTTCCCCAGGCACGGGCTCCTTCTTGGGCATATCCTGAATATCTGCAGTACCTGGCACCTCTGCAAGGTGCCCAGTTCTGGCTCTGAAGCAGAAAAGGGCTCTCGTCTTGCTTCACTTATCCCCAGCTATAAGATACAACATTCCAATGCCTAATGTAAATTCTGATTATACCTTTTAACTCAACACGTGACACGATTATATAAAACATCATCTCAGTCTGGCTACATCGAGTTCCTTAATGTTTTCCTGCTAACACATGGAATTATAGCAGCTAGCAATGATGTTGGCTTTAATTAAATTTCATCTTGTGACTACATCCACTTATTTTAAAGCCCGAGTCATTTAAGTTGTTATTAATATGCCTTTTTTTTGTTAATCAGATTGCTCTCTTTCACACAAAGGTCTGCATTTAAATATAGAAGTTGCAACAGCAAACACTATAGTTGATATTACAGATCTATTTTTATTTTCTCTTTCCTCATCTTTTGAATAAAAGGCATGATAATTTCTATGATCACTGTGAGCTTGAAAGTGAACACTTTATTGGTTCGACCAAAAATAAACAAGCTGGGGAAAATGCATGTCTTTATAATAATATTCTGATGGGGTTTTTTGTGGGTTGAGGTTTTTTGGTTTTTTTAACAGCACTACAACTGAAACTGCTCAAAGTTTAAAGCTAAAGTTTGCCATTGCAATAGCTGTCACTTGGAAATAGTTGGGGTCTTCTTTCTTATGGATACTGCTCTCAAACAGACTGTGTTACAGATACAAGTCTTAGCCACTCAGGCACTACCTCCAAAACTCCTACAGTGTGCAGTTCCACCTTCAGCTGACCTTCCAGTAACATCTGCAGTGATTTATTGTGCATGTGCTCGGGTCTGAGGTGCATAGCAATTAGCAAGAAAAGACAAAAATTGCTCAGGCTGCCTGGATCATAAGGACTTGAATGAGAGAAAATGTTAAGATGAAAAGGGTCTGTGATATGACCCTTGTAACTTTGCTCTCGTGTGCTAACCAACCAAGCTGCTACCACAGAGAAATCATTCCTTGGCAGGGGTATAACAGGAATATCTTGGGAACACAACAATTATTCTCCCAGAAAAAAAAACAACATGCTGTGATTTGCCTCCAATGGTAACACTTCAGTGGAAAAAACACCTGTGACAACAAATGATTTTTGTCTTAAAATCCAAGGGTGAATATCCCAGTTTAAACCAAACAAAAAGCATTTGTTAATGTCTTCAGCCTTGCAGGCTTTTAATATCAACTGATGCACAGAACACAGTAAGTGTATGACAATCCTAAAATCAACTGTTCTTAGACCTTTTTTTTAAAAAAAAATAACATGGATTTGCATTTATCATTTTTAGCATGTCCCTTTCTAGAGTTCATTAAATCCTTCTTCTAGTCTGGCAACACAGATCACTGGTACGTTACAAAAGTAATTACTTCCTCTGCAGCATTACTTTTTTATTTATATATATTTTTTATCCCCTGCATTTTTTCTCCCAGTAAGCACTTTCAATCTTTTAAATCCCCTTCCTATGGAACACTTTCTTCATCTCTAATCATTTAATCATCTGAATATGAATCTCCTCTATTCATGTTTAGGAAGGGTATTACTGTGAATCCTTAGACTTTGTGATGCTGTAAGCTATACTGGCTGCCTCTTCTTAAGAAGGCTGCAAGCCTGAATTTTCTAAGATTTCATATTTTTGTATTTTATGGAGGAAGAGAAATGTTTCAGGACTTATAACTTCTAGCGGGCATGTTCCAGAGGCAAAGAAGGCAATTGGAAGAAGAAAGGAGCTAGGCAGTGTTCTCTAAAAAACAGGATGTTCAGAGATTTTAAAGGCTTATTGCATGGATTAGCAAGAAATTTTATCACGGTGCACACAAATTAGTCAGGGACAGTTATAAAAATTGTTTCTGGAGATGAAGCTGAGCTGGCTATTGGAGATTACTCCTAGCAGCATTTGGCCAGGTTAAGACCAAGCTGTGTTTGGTGCACTGAGGAGAGTACACACAACACATGTACATTTCATGAGGCACATGAGGTCAGGTTAAAGGCCAGCACTAACAGTTTTATTGCAGATGCTATCACAGCAACTTGCAAAAATGAATTTTATTGCAAATACTCTGACCTGATTTTAACAAAAAGCTCCTTCTAGAAACAGTAAAATAAACTAGCACAACAATCTTGTTACACAGGATTAAATTCTATTTGCATTGTAACTAACAGGCTAATGAAAGCATTGCTCATACATCTTCTGGAATGTTTCCATTTAGTATTTGTAATTTTATATTAAAGATTTGGTTTATCATCTTTTCATTCTGAGACATAGTGCTCAGTCAATTCCAACCTACTAATTTGACTGTACTAGAATTCCTCAAAGATATCTCATTATAAAAGAGGAAGAATAGACTTCCTGAAATTAACTCATTGATGATACATATTTTTATACCCAACTTAGTGTTATACGATCCTGGAAAATTGCTTTTACTCCTCTGCCCTTGCCAGCGTCTGTTTTTGCAGATCTGAACCCCAGCTGCCGGTTCAAGTTGAAAATGAATTTCACACATTTGAATTGGTACATGAATTACAGTTAAGGATGGTGGCATCAGGATGCTCTTGGAACCAAGGCTCAGAAGCAGGGAAGGTCACTTTCTACAACTAGACTGTTAATGACAAGGATGAATAATTGGAACTTAATGAGCACAGAGGAACCTCTTGTAAGTACTTTACTAATCTTCCAAACTGCTTCAGAAAATAACATCAATTTTGTAAAAAAGTTGAATCAAGACAATGACACTTTTCAAACCTAGCTAAAACAAACTCAGGAGGGACTAAGCTTGCAACAAGATATGTACTCCATATAATACCTAAATATGGATAAATCTAAAGCTCTGACTCAGAATATCTGACTTTAGGGTTATGCTGAAGCAGAGGACAGAACAAGATGTTTTACCACGGTGGCCCTGCCCCAAGCTTGGATGCAGCATCCTGCCCCTTTGCACAGTGCTGATAATCACTGCTTGGGTTTGGGAGTAGAAACCCATTTGTAACAGCCCAGCTCTGAGTGAGGATGATTTACCATCCTGCCACAGCTGGACTATTTCTCATTAGAAAGTCATTTAACACTAGCTTAGTTTTTTCTCTGGTACATTACAGTGCAAACACTCTCAGATGTTTTATTGGAGAGCTTCATTTTGGGAGATGATCTGCCCTGGCATATTCTTGTATCTACACAGCTTAGATGACAAAATCACGACTTACTCTTGTGTCTTTGCAAGCTCCATTTCTGTCCATTATGTTCAAATAAACAGCAGGAATGAGAGGGGAACCTAACACGGTCACTGTATCTTATTCTGCAGTGTAATAAAAACATCTCTGATAGAAAGTTAGTGCAAACCCTAGGAGTGATTTTCTGCCACTGCTTTTTACACCATCCTCTTGCTATCAGAGCACCTGGCAAGAGAGGGCCTTCTGCTGTGATTTTTTCTTTACTTTTGGAGTGTTATTCTAAAGTCTGTTAGATCTTATGTTCAGTATATTCCTCAATGAAAACAATACAAAATGTGCCTTTATTGAAAATAATGGCCTAATAGTCTATCTTTTTACAAAATCAGGCTGGGAACAAGAAGCAGAAATTGGTCTCACTTTTCTGCAGCACACAGGGTTCGTGTCACTGCAGAGTGTGGATCTTTATTTTCCAGAAGAATTCTGTTGTGTCTCAATAGCTTAATCAACACAAAATGCCACATTGCTGGTTCTACAGCAAAGCTGAAGTTTTCTGTGTACAAAACACACAAACTGTACAAAACACACACTGTCTTTCAAAACTCCTGACTCCTCTAATCATTGCAGTCAGTCCTTTAAATAACACCTTGCAATATTGTACTTGCATATTTTGACTGAGGCATCAGCAACACAGAAGCGAGTGTTCTTAAAAGGCATCTAAAATGGCAAGAAATAATTTTTTTCTTCACTGTTTACCCTATTTTTTAGTAAAACTTTCAAAACAGATCAGACAAGCTGCACAATACACAGTTGCAGACATGAACAGTCGTATACTCCTGAATATTAAAAGGGGTAGCCACAAGCATTGGCTTAGGCAAATTTGGGCCTACAAATTCAAAAATATTTAATGTCCTTTCACAAACTGACATATGAATTACAAGTTGGAAGCTAAGATTTTAAAAAAGGAAAAATAGGAAAACTACAAGACAAAATTACTCTATCTTGGAAAGATTTTGTTTAATTATTCAGAGACCATGCCCTGTGTTTGGAAATTATATCACGAGTTCTTTTGTAAGTGGAACAGAGATTGTTGAAAAAAATACCTCTTAAATAACACTTATGCAACCACTAGTATGTGGTTTCTGCTGCTGCTCTTGTTTGACCAATTATTTTTCATAAATCTAAAACTTTGGCTTGCTTTCATCTTAAAAATAAAAAACACATCAAACCTGAGGTTGATGCTAATACTTGGACCCTTCAGCAATAATTTGCTGCATATCTGTGCATCTTTGCAACAACTGTTTGTTTCAGGGCTTAGTTTACATTCCTGATGTCAAAGTTTGTTCCATTCCTAATAAATTATAGATGATAGTTTTAGCAACAGTGTTATTGAAGCAGATAGTGTTTGATTCAATATATTAAAATCCAATTATATTCCTCCATCATAAGTGGATAATAATTGCTTTATTATTAAAACATGGCTTTCATTCTGACAGTGTTTAATGCCTTTTCTGAAATCAGTGCAGCACAATAATATTGACAGAAAAGCTAAAGGTTATATGGACAGCAAAATGCCATGTGTTATCATTATACAACACAGAAAAGGTTTCCATTTATAGATTTCATTATCAACTGCATTTTATGTTCAAAATATTTAATCTGTCTTTTTTATCTCAGAATCCTGTGTTGACCTTCATCTTAAGGAGGACTTAAACTGTGTACAATGCTGCTGTTCAATCATCTTTATTTTAGTTTTCCTGAAAATAGTCTATTAAAAAACAAAAGCAAAATGTCACATTTATTATTAATTTTTTTTCCCTTTCTATCGTGGTGCCTATTTTTTTATAAAAAGATCATGAGCCTGGCGGGGTGAGACACCCAGTACTTACTCTGCCTTTGCACACAGGGGGAGCTGTACACCTATAATCATCTAGAAAGTGGGGACTTCAGTCTATGTATTCCAAACATATTCATGATAAACTGCATAAACATTCCCTTTATATTCAGTGTGAACAGGGTGATGGATTCTCCTATCAATTTGAACTTCACATAGAAAAGCATTTTCAGGATCACTTTCACAGTGCAACCACAGTCCATTATTACACCTGTGGTGACACTCTGAAGAAAGCTTTTCTCCAATTTGGTGACTGCTGGCTTTCTTCTGTTCCCTTCTTGACTGGTGAGTAGTAAAATGTAAAAGAGCTTGCAAGGTTTGCATGTCTGTGCTTCCATGAACTCATGTCTCCAGAAGGCAGTACTTTGGAAATTGGATTAGGATTTTCTTGGAAACAAAGATGATAAAAGTAGCTAGATTACTTCTAGTGGATTTTTGGAGAAATACTATTATATAAGCATAGAAAATATAAATACTTTCAGCCAAAAAACTCCAACAACAACAAAGTGGAAAGAGACCAGGATAAAGGAAATATGATCAACAGGAAGAGCTCACTAACCTTGCCTAGCCCTGCTATTCCCCCCATGGAAGCTGGCAAAGAGCCACTGATTCTCATGGAGATGTGTCAGTCAGACAGGTAAGGACTAGATCAGTCATATATACATCTTAGTTTATATTGACCCTATGATATACACAAAATAAAACAGAAAAAAAATAAAAATCACTTGTATTGTATTAGGAAGTATTAGTGATACAAACACACAGACTACAACACAGCTTAGAGATACCAAGGCAAGCTATTTTCAAAATAGTGTGTAGAAAATGGGTTAACAAATAACATTACCAATGTTTGTGCAGACCACAACACTAACCTACTTTGAAAACTGCTCATGTGCTTACCTTAATTCCACTGAGTGCCAGTGTGCCTAAGGGCCTTTATTACCAAAAAAGGTTGCAGTAGTTAAGAGCTCTACACAAAAGAGATGAAAGTTTGTGGAATGCTGACTTGTCTCTTGCTACATCCCTATGCTCAGGACAATGGAGAGGAAATTAGATCCCTGCAAACTGGGCTTGCAAAAAAATACTGTGCACAGAGCATAGTGCCATACTGATGTGCTGGAAAGCCTTATGGCACAGTTCTTGTTATTCTCTCCACCAGCAGGTAATAGCCCACTCTGAAATCATGGAAAGATTCATACAAGATTGTACAATACTGGAATAGATCATGTCTCAATGACTGTGGCTGCAACACTCACTTGTTTGTGCTTTTCAAAATTATCAGCACATATATATCCAGAGAGCCAGTAAACAAAGCAGATTACAGTGGAAGACTTGCAAGACCTGGTGAATGTGGAATACACAGGATCCTAAACCTTGGGCCTCCAGGCTGCCTTTCATCAATCATGCCCTTTCTGAACAGGCTCAGCCAGTGCCCAGCTCTGGAGAGCACAGGGAGATGGGAATGCTGAATGCTGCAGGTGCTGCAGTCACTCATGGAGCTCATTCCCAAAGGTGCTCTTTCTAACAGCCAGGATGAGATACAAAATACATTGAAAACTGAATTATTTGTCTTAGAAGCTATAAAAAGGTCATAAAGCTATGATCTTGCCTGTAGACATCTTTCCCCATCCATTTGTGACCAATAGGTATCTATGATTTGACAGGGAAGGCACTCATGAAAAATGACTGTAGGTCAGGTGAATCCAGAATAAATCTGGATTATGAGTGAAGGAGATTTAAGTTCAGTGCAGGAATTTGCTGCTTCAGTTCAAGACTTCAAATTCCTATTAATGTTCTGGACACTAATTATTTACAGACACTGACATGGTCAGATCAGTCCATTGGTGTGATTTAAATCACCAACAGTAATGTTCTATTCTGAATTCAGCATTAAGCAGAACAAGACAACTATTTCAATTTTGTTTTGATGGGTTTGATACTGTCAGCTCTAGGATTTTTTGTCTTCCTTTTCTGCTGTCCTAAACAGTCTGTTTATAAATATAGTGACCAGCTGGCATGCACGTTATAAGAGGAAAAATAAATTAATTTAATGCAAGTGTTTATTATTACTTTGGCTTTTCTCCAAAAAGATCAGAAAAAATAGAATACATATTCAAAGACACAGAGAAGACAACATAAAGGACTTTCTAAACAAAGTTGATCAATCAATACATTTTCCAATAATCAGAAAGAAGCTGTATCACCCTAAAAAATAGTGATGGAAACCACATTAGAACAAAGCCCTCTCAGAAGTGCTCTTGATAAGTTTCCAAGCTTTTCTTTGATAAGAAAATTAATACACATCTTCTGATGCATAGTGGGCATTTCTGTTTTGCTCTTCTTAGTGCCTGATCTAGAACAAGTCAGAACTTCAGAACAGTGACCTCACAATGGGGGATGGATCTTCTGAAGCAAACACATCTTTCTCTACAAGAATTTCCTCATATTTTACAATATAGACAGATTAAGTCAAAGTGCTGCAGTTTTAATAAGTGTGTATTTGCTAGGTCGCTTCCTGGTGAAAACGAAATCTGGAGTTATTACGAATGCCCTGCATTTGATATTAACATAAATTTTGGGCTTTCCTGTACGCATCTGTCATCCTGATACGACCTAAGACTTGTAATAAGTAAATAAAATTAATCTTAGGATTAATAGTCAATTTTAAATTAATATTATTAAGAATACTCATCAATTTACATGAAATTGATTCCAAGATGGACCTGCCCCCTTGGACAGACGTCGGCACAATTCCAATGTCGCGGACATCGCTGCTTTAGACACGAACAAGAACGGGGGGGACAGGAGTGAGAACAGAGAGGTTTTGGCTTTAACGTGACTGTGAACAGCCCTTAGACCGCTCTTCAGTCACCTGCTGCCCGCTGAATTTATGACACCCGGTGAAGGAGGCTCACACACACCCGCAGCGCGGGCTCTGACCGTCAGAGGGCGGCGGCCACCGGCACCGGGAACGGCACCGGCACCGGGAAGGGCCGGGAAACACCCGCGGCACGGCCAATTCCAGGGGCTGCAGGCAGCCTGGAGCCGTGGGGAAGGATGGGCGAGTGGGCAGGCCACGGCGGGATCGGGAGCAGCAGGAAAGGAGCACACCGGGAATGCTGGCAGGGCTCGGTCCGGCTTTGCCAGGCAGGGCTCGGTCCGGCTTTGCCAGGCCGGGCTCGGTCCGGCTTTGCCAGGCAGGGCTCGGTCCGGCTTTGCCAAGCCCCGCTGAGCGCAGAGCCGGGAGCTGCCCGGGATTCCGAAACACTCCGAGTTTGAGATCAGCTCTGGCCGGGCTTTTGTGATGCTCTGTATATTATTTGTCCTTGTAATCATGAGGTTTTGGGCTCTGTTTAAGAAAGTTGCCCCAAGCCTGTTCAGCTGTTGGGTTTTCAGTCTCCTGACTCTTGCACTAAGAGATTTAACTCTGTAAAATCTAGTTTAACAAAGAGATTTAACTCTGTAAAATCCCTGCCGTGCTTTTCTCAGACAGATTCCCTTAGCTGATCACTTAGACCTTTCTATAATTTTTCTTACCAATAATTGAACCACCTCAGGAACAGCTAACCTCCCAAAAAATACCAATGCCAGGGTAATTACTTAAAAGTACAGTTAGCCTAAATATTAATGGTAAACTCCCAGAAAAGTCCATGAAAGCACTGTCTCTGTTTTCAGTGTAAACTGCAAATATCCTAAGAGCCCCCAGTCCAACTCAATGGAATACAGAGCACAAGATCCATCCATACTTAATGTACTGGTGTAAATGTAATTCTGTCGATTTGTTTTGTCACACAAGAAACAAAACATTAAAAGGCAGGTACAGATTTCACAAGATAGCTGAAATAAAATACTCAAACCATTTTCATTGTTGGATATTAGCAAAAAACTTGAAGTTTTCTGAGGAAAAATATTATCTTCTCTGCTCTGATCATTGAGGATAAGTGCTATTCAAGCTTTAATTATGGCCTGATTTTTCACTGAAAAGGCAAAGCTATAAGCTTGACAAAATTAACTTCTGTTCAGATTTTTTTACTCTTTGTTAAAATGCAATTTGGTACAACTTAATGGATAATTTACAATATTTGGCCCAGCTGTAGACTGATAAATTGATTTCTTGATCTTGCATCACTGATGAATGTGATTCCATTGAAAAGATATGAAAAATGTCTACAGATATGTCTTGGAAAGAAAAGAAAGGAGACTGAAAAAATGTATTTCCTGGAGTAGATCACAGCAGCCCAGTGGATAGAATTGTACACAGTGGTATTTAATTGATCTTGCTGCACCTGAAGAGAACAGGGCTCACGGGACCTCACCATTTAAGAACTCTTATTAAGCCCACATGAATTGTGTTCAGTTTTGTCCAGGATTCCATGGCTGCTGCACTGACAAGCTGATTAGAAGCCCCTGGGGGGGAAGAACTAAAATGAATAAACGTTCTGCAAGTGTCAGGCACCACAGAACCATTCTGTTAGCTGGTGATAGGAAAAAATATCTACTACACCACATCTCAAAATTGAAGGTCCAATCGTTTCCCAGTTTACTCCTTCAGTTTCTTTAAAAGTTCTTATTTACAATAGATTTTCATGTGCAGTGCCTGCATTAGATTAAATTTAAAGCCATGGCAATGGAAGGTCTTTGCCTTGAAAAGGTGTTTTAACAACCCAGAATATTTCACTGGATTCTAGATAGGAAAGTATGTACTAGAGAAAAGGAATCTTTGAAGGACATAAGTAGTCAATTTTTGGAGAAAAGCCAGCAAATACTGGAAAGCACATTTCCAAAATATTTGAAGGAAGACAACTAAGAACAGACAAATACTCAATTACTTTCTAACAGCTAGCTTTGAGGTTTTTTCCACTTTTTCTCATCTGTTTCTTTCTTCACCTCTCTTTTGGGTTTGCAAATAGCATGCAAACACCCATAAAGTTGCACTGATCAACTGGAGCTCAAAGGAGAAGAGTCCATTCAGTCCAGGACAGTGACAAGACTGGGGCAGGGGAACCGGGTTGACTCTCTGTGAATGAACATCAAAACTCTTCCATCTTCAATTCAGGATCAATGCATAAAGAGGCTTCAAGAAACTACCAGGTAATTAATTATTACATTGTCCTGAATCTATGTTCAATTCTAACTTGTGCCATTAACTTCCTTATTTTCCTGAATGTGCAAATCAAGTCACTTGTTCTAGACAGAAATGCACATAGATGAATTTCTACTATCAGTCTGTTTAAAAGTGCCATATTAAGTCCCAGTTTCATGGAAACATTAATTTACACTTCCAAAAGTGACTGCTCTCATGAAATCAGGGTTGTATTTCATTGCCATTGAATACCTCAAGCATAATATTTAAATCATTATGTTCAAACACACTATTAATTACAAAAGAAATTAAATATGTAGTATTACATAAGCAAAGTACCTCTGATCATTCTTTTCTGCTGACAAAAATACAGATTTTCGAGTCAATTAAAGTCTGTTCATTCATCTGAGAGAAAATATTTTGTTGGATATTTCACATATCATGATAAGTTTATCGAGAGTAATTACCTGGATTTTATTTGAAAACGTGTTGTAGACCACTAATGAACACAGCAAAGCAATGCACTCCAGCTGCTTCTTGACAGCAGTGTGCAAAAAACTATGAATTTGGTACATCCCTGATTAGCAAAGTCCTATTTCATACCCTTGTTTTCTAAGAAAGGTTATATTTGCCAGAGGGACTTTGCCAGTTTTTTTTAGTCTATGACCCAAAAACTTTAGTGACTGGCAAAGAAAACAATTTGATTATTCAGCTCAATTCAAGACCAGCTTTAGTTGACCCAAATTCTCCTTCCACTATTAAAAAAAAATAATTAAAAAATGATAGCTCTGAAGAATTGATAAGGTTCAATGGAGAACTTGCTTGAGGGAAGTCAGATGATGATTTTAAGGCGCCAGCATCATTGTGTGGTAGTCATTTGACATGTTGCCATTGATCCAGAAGTGCAGGTTCATCCACAGAATCACAAAGGTTGGAAAAGACCTTCAGGACCTTCAGCCAAACACCCACCTTGTCACCTAATGCACAGCACTGAGTGCCACCTCCAGGGACTGTGGCTCCAACACTTCCCTGGGCAGCCCATTCCAATGTTCAACTGCTCCATCTCACTCTTCAACCTAAGGCCAGTGGCAATCTAGGGCTGATTTCAAAACACTCTTGGCATCAGTTATCTCTCTGAAGACAAGTGCTTTCCTAACAATTAATGCAGAAAAATAATTGTCTGCCACATCAAATCTTAGCTTTTAAAATGGACTGCTCTATTCTGTTGTTTCCCTCATAGGAAAAAAAACCAAACAAAAAACCCCAAACAACAACAACAAAAAAAATAAAAACACTTAACACCGGTAACTAGAAAACCACACACGACTTGAAAATCACCCAAAGACCTGCCAAAAACTTTTCTGGGAAGAAATTGTCTCCTCATCCATTCTCTTTGAGTTCTGTCAATAATGTGCACATATTCACTCATGCTCCAAAAGAAAACAGCTTTTTCCTTGTCACAATAAAATAGCATCCAATGGCTTAGACTGCATGCCTATTTATGTACCTAAGGCAATTGTTAGCAAACAATTTGGATTTTCAATAGTACCTGTGCAGGTTGCATTCTTGGCTCCCACTGGAAAGAGTAATGAGTTATGCAATAAAAATACACTTTGGTATAAATTACACCAGTCTGCCACATGCTGCTTTCAAATTACAGCTGTGAAATACACTATATTTGTCCAACAGTTATTGCTCTGAATTGCTGCAAATCTCCCTGATTTGGGGCCAGAAGCCTGAGTCTTACCGAGGTCTGTGCTTAACATTTTGTAATTCTTTAATGAATTTTCTCTTTCTACAGAGAGCCCACCATTGTTATTGTCATACAATTTTTACTGAAAATTCTTACAAACCTCTAGTATTATTTCCAGAGCTGATAGGTCATGAAACCCCCGAAGCTGTCATTAAAATTCAAAAACATTCTCTCACGAACTATTTCACTCTATATATACATTGCTGCAGGGTGGCTCAAAATATGACAGGTGCAATCCCAAAAATACACCTGACCTGCATTTTAATTTTGTCATTCTCATAATCATATTTCAAAAGAGTTCCCTTTCTACAAAGTCATTTATAATAACAACATTACAAACACTTTCAGATCCATAAAAATTTGCTACTCCTTTTCCAGGTCATAATGGACTCACTTTCTTTTAAAAGATGTCTGTCTATAAAGGGCTTTTTCCATTTTAAAATTGCACTTTTTTCTAAATACCTTGTACTTAATGCTTTTTGGAGAAAGAGGGATTAGGATTTTATTCAAAGCATACTACTGAAATCCTTGTCTACACATAATGTGCACTCTTTAAATTAGAAAGGAGGCTGGCTCTAAAGCTCACTGGAGATGGAAAGAACCTGCCTTTGATTATTATGGTCCTTGCTTCTCAGTATCTCCTTCCTTTTTAATACTAACAAAGTCCTACCTTTGATTATCCTTGACTTTGTTTTTTAACTTTTCTTTACCCCAAAGGTAAACACCTAGAGACTGGATTTTATGCCTCAGGATTGTGCTTTACTCCAGTATTACAGGTAAAATCCCAGAAAACACTAGAAGCGTGTTAATAGAGAATTCCAATTTATTTTAATGAGGCCAAAACCTCATCCTACACATTTTTGTTTTTCTTTCTATTTAAAGCACTGAGACCTTTAATTTAAACATAAACAGGCATAAGGTTCTCAATTTAAATATTATACAGCCAAAAATCTGCTCTTGGAGCCTGGCACAGATTTGGATTCTTGGTAAAGAAAATTTCCCAGCTGGGAAAATCAGCAGTTAGTAGTGGCTCTTTAGGACTATGGAGTTATCCTGGTACACATCTATCCAGCCACCCCAGTGTGAAGTGTCAGGAATGAAATATCCACATGTGAATGTGACATTCAAAACGTCCCTCTCAGAGGCACGAGGTGTTACAGATCGTGGTGACTCTAACAAACTTCTGCAGGCAGCTTGTAGGATCAGGTAGGGTGGGCAAATCTACATAAAACTAGGGATTCACACTCACACTGTTCTCATTCAATTCCCATAAATATTTGCCCAGAGACAAGTGGCCTTGGAGGTGCTCAGAACATAGAAAAGCAGAGCCCTGATAACCTGATCCAGTTTTGAAGTTTGACAAGATGAAAGTCACAGAGACTTTCCAACCTTAATTATTCCCTGTGGAAAATCTCCATAAAGTGTTAATCCATAACTCCACTCAGCAATATTCAATTTACCTGTTTTGTTTAGAATTCTAATTTTAAGGATCATAGTTTTAAAATAATCATGGGCATTTCATAATTGAGGGGGAAAATTAAACTCTGAACCTCAGCTCCTTCAGGAAAATCAGAAACAATAATTAGCTATGCTGTAATTTCATCACTAGACCTATAATTTTCCAGACATAAGAGAGCCTTATTAAACAGTTTGGTCAGGGTTGTTAGGTTTTGCAATTTTCTTGCCATTCTGGTAATATATGAAGTTTGATTTGGTACTCTCAGATACACCTCCTAATATCTGCCTTTCAGTAAAAGGAATATCTCATTTGTGCAATATGTAATGTGTGGGTTAGCAGCAGAAAAAGAAAGGAAAAAACACACTTTTAAAACCACTATGCTTGATATTGAGAATATATTCATATATGTGGATATGATTTGAAATGGGCTGTTAGTGCCATAGCACAGTAAATCCATATGGCCGTTGGCCACTTAATGTTTTCCAGGGACACCATTTATTAAAATATCATACATTTTTCTTTCAGAGACCATGTCTTCACCAAGCTTTATCACCTACATAATATTTGAAGTGTGCAACCCGGCTGAAGAGAAAATCACTTACTTTTCTGTTTTAAATCCCTTCAAAATTAAGAACTGGTACTTTAAATTATAATTTTTCAAATTCTTACATGGAAATATGATAGAGATCAATTGATCCAGAAATAATACATCTAAAGAAGAATTTCTTCCACGTTATCTGATGTAGCCAGCACCATACAAACCTGTTATGAATTTCAATATGAAATGCAGATTAATGCTGTCAAAAACTGGTAAAAGACTGTCATGCCACAAACCAAGACAGTACAATGTCTATTTGAGAAGAATTAGATTTCTTGAACCTTGATTTGGAAATTTGGGTTTTCTGAAGAAGTTATTCCAAGTAGCTATATATGAGAGGTTAAATAAAAATTCATTTCTTATTGCTACATAGTGCCATGGAAACCTGCAAGAACATAGAGCTAAGAACATATTTCTTATTTTCCCCAGAAACCTATCTGCATTTGGAAAAAATGATAAAGAAAGTAGCAGAAATGCAGACTCCCAGGAAACACAGAAGGGTCTCGTTTCAAATCACAGCTCTCAGCACCTGCCATTCAACCCTGCCCAGGCTAAGAACCAGAATGAACTCTCAAATGCTGAAGCCCAGACTGGTGCTCTGGCAGCTTTCTCTCACTGCTCAGCTTGGCAGTGAGAAATTATGTTTAGTTATGATTATGGTTGCCCAATAATAAATACAGCAGATAAAATTCATCAAGCAATACGAGGACTGGATAACTTAGAGAAATTTCAAAATTATTGAAAATTACACATGAAGAAAGAAAATGCATTGCCATTCAGAAGTGTCTGTGATTACAGACGTTTAAATAACTTAAGTGACTTTCAGAGTTGCCAGCATAAGCTGAATGTCCAGATTTGGGGAATCTTAATGGGATTTCCTTGTCTAGATAACTGCCTAAAAGAACAGAGACTCTAAATGCTTATAACAAGAAAAGCAAAATGAGGAATTATTCACCACTGCAATTAGCCATGATTTTCTTCCTAGCCAGTTTGCAAGCTGCAGTTCATGGTAGGTTTGCTACTAAAATAAAGTTAAATTGTCATAGCACCTAGGACAAGGACAGCACAAACTGCTAAATGCTGAAGAGATGAAGGAAATTGGTGATCCTTGATCAGATGATTTAAGCACTTCTTACACCTTGCATGTTTAACACTAGCTGCAGATTGTAGTGACATCTTCTGACTGTTCCCCATCTTGAAACTTCAGATGAGCCAAACTACACTGAAAGGGAGTGCTCGTTCTGTCACAGCACTGCATCAGAATGGTCAAATATCTAAAACACAGTTTTTGCCTTTGCTGAACATCTTGCTGTAAACAGCTCTTTGTTCATGTAAAAGGAAATGATAAGTGAGAATCTTTTTTTATTTCTTTAAATGCTCACACTACAATAAACTGATTGGAAAAAAAAAAATAAAACTCTGTACACAGCTGGGTACATAAGAAGCTGCAGTGCAGAAAGAGTTTCACCCAGTGGCAACTTGTCACTGAAATGATGGTGGGCCATTATATAAAATGGACACTCTACATAAAAGTTCTGTGCCAGTTTGCCAGGTGCAAAGGGTTGGCAAAATTGGCAACATTTACAGGTATGTGCTCCTGCCTGTATAAAGTTCCTGAACTGGGAAATAAACCTGGGGCAAAGACGGCAGCACGCTGCAGTTTGGAATCATCCATATTCATTTTGCTGTGCCTCCATGCAGGTGTAGGATGCTTCAGATGCACATGCTGGCAAGACTGAGAGTTTTTAAAAGGCTTTAAAGAAGAGAAGTGGCATATTCAAGCAGTAGAAAACATTCCTGAGTTTGCTAAATTACAGGGAAAAATACCTAAAGCCAGAACCATATTCTTCTGCTGTTCAGTGTGTTTCCCAGCCAGTTGTACATGAGGAAATGGGCTTCAAACTCTGCTTCTGCCTTAAACTATGGGAACGTGATAAAACAGATCCACTCAATGGCAAAATACTTCAGGATGACATCTGAAGACAAGTCAGCCTCACTCTAAAATTGCACTTTAACTGTGAAACATAGGGCAGTTTTACCCATGAAACTTCACATCATTTTAAGGCCACTTCATCCCCAGATGAACACAGGCTTCTAAACAATCAAATGGGAGAAGAATTAAGTATCAAACTCTGCACCAGTACAGATAATTTCCCTACCCTTTATTTCACGACTTACAAGTTCATAGAACTGAAACCACTGTTTCCAGGATGTTGATGGGAAATACTAATAAAAATTACTTTATTGAGCATCTTTAATACCCCCAGGAAGGCAACAAATACCAGACAATTCAGGGAAAATTCTTAGCCAATGATTTAAGCAATAAGCAACCTGGATGAGTAGTGTACATGTAATAAATTATCAAACAGCCTTTTACCTTTAGCCTTGAAAATGTTGCTGAGTTTTTGAGGTTGATTTTTTTTCTGTAATATTTTGTGAGATATGATTGCTGAGATCTCTTTGAAAAGTCAGTCTATTTAGCACAGGGAAGACAAAAAGGGCCAAGTGAAAGAGTTTTCATTTGCAAATTTCTACAGGGATTAACAGAATCAGCAATTTAACTGTTTGATTCGTCCTTAAGAGCCTAGAGCAAAATATTGCAATATTTCACTTCTCAAAATCAGCTGTCAGATCATAATGATTACATGAAGTCACATGTAAGACTGAACAATATGAACAATATTTCAAGGACTTGCTATTAGTATGCAAAACTCCATTATGTTACTGACAGTAAGTGATAGCTCTCTGATAGTAAACAGTTTTCAAGAGACACCCCTACATTTCTAGCAATAGCTCCTTCATTTTCATGTCAATTTGATGGATCTCTGTGCACAAAATAAGAAACATATTCAAATACAATTTAAAAAGACATTTTAAAGATAGTCAGCCTGAACAGCCTAATAGAGCAGTAAATAGAGATCAAGGTAGCAGTAGTGACTACTAAATCTTACAGATAACCGTCCACATTATCTGCAGCATCAAACCTAGTATTTGTATCACATCCAAGTGAGAGCTTTCCTCAAATGAGTTTACCAAGGCAGAAGCAAACAGACAGGAGGATTTGATAACAGGTCAAGCCAAACCAAGAATATCTCCTTGGTCCTTGTCAGTCCTGCTCCTGTTACCTCAGCTGTGCTTCTTTCCATAGATGAGTTTATTTATAGAATTAAACAGACCTAGGTACAGCCACCATAAGACATACCACACTGTTTTTTAGGTGGACTCTAGTGCTGGTTTTGGCTGAGGTAGAACTCATTTTTTTTCTAGTGGTATGGTGCTGTGTTTTGGATAATTTGGTGGTGTTTTGGTTGTTGTTGAGCAGCAATTACAGAGTCAAGGCCTTTCCTGCTTTTCACATGGCCACAACAGTGAGAGGCTGGCAATTTCACTCCATCACACATTTCTCCAGGGTCCCTTGGTGCTGAAGCACCTCTTGTCTTCAAAAGGTCTTCTCCATAAAAAGCTCTTAAACTTAAAGCTCTGCTCTAAGTCCTCTTGGGTAACCTTGGCAGGGATTGAATTTGTCAGAGAAAACTGCCACTCCTTTCTTACTATTGTGAAAGAAATAAATATTGGCTTGAAGTAATCCCATTATCAAGATATAATATTTCAAGTACAGGAGATAGATGGTGCTCTGGAAACTGAGTCTGCAATGCACAATACTCTGGACACCTACATGCAAATAACAAATTCTGATTGTTCACTGCCAAGCCTTGTTCAAAGACATGGTTCAGGTTTACAGCCCTACACCAAAGCCAACTGCAAATTATTATTGACTGCAAAGCCAACCCCACAAATTATTATAACAGATCCCAGCAAAGTAAACTTCTGTGCAAACCTTAGAATTTTAATGGCATTTTCTAAAGACCTCCTTCTAACATAAGGTAAGACAGATGTATGTAATAAGAGAAATTAAAAGAAAGATTTAAAATTTTGCCAAAAAAGCAACGTTAATCTGAACACTGTATAGACTATAAAACTATTTTATAAGCACTAACAGAAATTCCATATTTTCTATTAAAAAATTATCACCAACCCTAAAATTTTATTTCTTCTAGAGCATAAAGCATAATTGAAAGGAATAAACAAAGAATTGTTAAGTTAATAGTGCACAGCAACAGAACAAACTTCAGCCTAAAGAACTGTGAAAAGAAGATAATGAATACATTTTAAATCATGCTGCACAATAGGAATTTACTCAAAAGTGATATTGAAGAAGTGTTGCAAGGTTCATTTTCCAGGTGTTTTTATAGATAACTCTGCTTTTTACTGCATGTGCTGTGTATTTTCTGGATTGAGTTTGACTCACTTCACTTTTTCTTGCTTAGAAAATGGCAGGGAGGGGGGGTAAAACCATTCCACTGAATTATTTATTATTTTAAACACATCAAGGAACTTTCCTCCTGAGCTTAAGCATTGTGTGAAGGTGTTGAACAAGAATGAGATGATATAAGTCTACACAATTAATTTTACTTCAAAGACTGAATTAATTTGCAGCAGGGTTTGAGGGCAGAAACTACCTTCAAACTCACATACCAGTTGTCTACTAGGCTATTGTATACGGTGTTGAAATTATGAAGAAGAAGAATTGATATTTGCAAATATACTGTCATCTGGGAAATAAATTGTCTGGTTGTTTAAGATTGTAAAAAAGCATTCTGTGGATTAACAGAACATCCTGTTGCAGTGGGCAGAACAGAAGATTTGCAGGACCTTTTTTAGGATAATTAACAAGTCAGTCAAATTCATACAATTCACTCTTTTTGTGCTACATCTCGGTGCCACAAATTCATATACAACACCGCTTAAAAGTCACATTCTTCTCCTTTCTAAAACAAACCATGGCTGTGGAAAAGAGGGAAACACTGATGTGAAGTGAATTATTCAAGTTCAAGGAGAGTAAATTCCTTTTATTCAAATTAAATAAGTATTCAAGGACAGAGACCAGGCTTGCTCCCCAAGACACCAAGAGTTGTCTGGTTCTACAGAGTGCACTGAAATCTAATGACTTCTAAAAAGAGTCCTTAGGAAGATGGGAAAGCCTCAAGGATGATAGAAGACTTGGATGAAAAAAATTTTCCATACTGGTATTTTTAAGGGGAGATAACAACAAGAGAAATTTGAAAACCAGCACAAGAACAGCATAATAGTTGAGTGGCACGAGGGAGGTTTTAGCAGTTTAAAAAATGTCCTTGTGGAAGGATAGTTACAGATAAAAGATAAGGTACAGAGAAACACAAAACTATTTCTAGTAAGAGGGATCTGAATTCAGTAATTCATAGCAGTCCTGATTAGAATTTTAGCATGACTTTTATCCTGAACTAGAAAGAAAAGGAATGTGAAGTGTGAATTATCCACATGATCTGAATCAAATTTTCATATTTAATTCCCTAGCATTTGCTGGCTTGTCCTACTTATTTCAGTCATTTAAATGTGTTCCACTAAGTTCATTTTATTAAAAATAATATAAACTGGGTTTGTATTTTTTATTTGCAATATCACACAAACTAAGTCTCACTGTTGCATCTGTCATGGTATACTGCAATTCTTTTGTATAAAAAGACCAAACCAAAGCATACAGAGGGCTAAATGCCTATTTCCTGAAACAGCTTGTGTTTCCAACAGATCCTATTTCAAGGTAAATAAAGGTCCATTTAGCAGGACTGGCTTTTAGTTAGCTATACAATTTACCTTGCTGCAGGTCAAAGCTCTCAAGTTGTCACAGAGTGATAGCTTGCATGGGCTGTTTACTTCTTAATACAAGATATTACACTGAACAAAGACAAAGCTGCTTCTTCCTCAAGGTGTTTAGCAACTGCAAAAATATCATTAGCACATGATACAGCACGGCTTTCAAGGCAGAACAGTCCCATGGGTGCATCCCAGAGCTCTGCTGCCACACAGGCTGACAACAGGTCCGGCCATCAAAAAATCTTTATGTAACAGCTTTATAACAGAAGATATGTAGCCCTGCAGGGAAAGTCTGGATGGAATAGCTATTGATTGAGGCTGTGATCGAAAATGGGAGAGTCTTGAATTTATTTCTTCCTTTTGCTACTGGCTGGTTTTGAAATGTCATGGAAATCCCTTTTGCATCTCCCTGGCTGGGAGGAGTGACTCGTCCAGTGCTTGTGCAGTACCTGACAGGAGGGCTGAGAACAATGAGTAATTTACTCCTTGAGTAGCAGCAGTTTGCTCCCAGTGGAGCAAACTCATGGGATGCACATAGCTGAGGAGAGCTGTATTCCTTCCTCAGCCACTGTATGCCAGTTCTTACAATTCTGTAATACATTTTTGGCATTCAGATATTCAAGCATCAAGCCTGTCATCACCTGCTGGGGCACAGCCACCTCTACTAAACATCCCTGAGAGAAAAAGTGTGAGCTTTTGGTAGAAGGGCAAAGCACGAAGGTGCTGCTCACCAACCTGGCTGCTCCTCAACTGGTCCCAGTGAAAATGCCAGCACACAGCTGAGCACTGGGCTAGCAGCACAGCATCACCAGCAGAAGGAACACGCAGCTTGTGCCAGTCCTGGCGAGTTGGGAAGCACTGCAATTCTCCAAGACTCCTACACACAGGACATCAATGATTCCCTGAATGTCTCCATGTGACATGTTCAGCTTTCATGGCTCTCTGAGTGCATGCAGTTGGATTCCTTCTGAAGGGCACTAAACCAGCAGCTTTCCTTTAAAGCACCCCGGCATTAATTCAGCCACTGTGTCCCTAATGCCTTTTCCCTTCAGAAACCCTCAAGCCATACGTTCATGTGGTGACAGTGGGACAGGGGTGACAGCAATCACAATAAACAGCTGTGTCACATGCAATAAAGACATGCATAGTCCCAGCAATAACTGCCTCGATGTACTTATAATACTGCTGTGAAATGCCTAATGTGAGCAAAGCCACAAGTTCACTCACTTCAAACTGTGCTACGTGGCAAATTCTGGGTCTCTGTGGCCATCTCGAAATTTGTCATCACTGGAGTAGCAACAAAAGATGCAAAAGTAATTAATAAGAGTACTTTTCTTCTAAATTACTCTGATTATTTCAGAGGAGTACATTCAGAGATAAGTGGAAAATGTGAAATATTCCTAAAGAGAACACTTGAAACTAACAGGAAATTTCTACTCCTTTGGAATATGAGTCCCTTTGCCATCACCCCTGTTTCTGATAATTTAGCGTCACATTTCCTGTTATTTCAGGCAGCCATCAATGTAAGAATGGTAAGAAATTTTTACTTCATAAATTAGGATTTTACCTCTGGTCTGTATTACAAATAAGGAATATGTGAGCATACATATTGCTTTCTTCATCCCTACCCTTTGAATTACTGAGAAGTAAATTTCCAGGGGCATTTATCTATACCCTAAGTCATTCCTTGGACAAACAGTAAACAGTCTAAAGGTAAAAAACCCCTGACTGCATAAAAGATTCATTGAATAGCAAAGCAGCAGCATGTTCACAGGCTATTCTTAGTCAAGACAAGGGGTAGGTTCACAACTAGGACAAAGACAACTGGGCACCACAGCTTGTTCAAGCAGCTGTGCAACAAAGAGCCCGTGTGGAGATTGTTTCCACAATTTCACCAATAAATGAAATATTTCCTGTACTGACACAAGAATCCCAGGGTCTATGTCTCAGGTCCTTTTGCAATGGCCTGTACTTGCTTTATAATAAACAAAATGCAAATTGAAAATACTAAGCCCAGAACTGGCATAATGTAAGGAAATGAGAATTACATTCTCTGCAGTTAAGACCACATCACTACTATGTCCAGTTTGGTTCTGCTAAGTCATTGCAAATTTCACTGCTTGGAGATGCACAATCAGGGTATACATCTAATAAAATGTTCCTGAATTAAGTCAATGTGTATTTATACATTTCAGATATCTTAGTCCATAACACAAAATAAGTTAAATGGTTAAAGAGTTTGAGGTTGATAGAACACATCATTTCCTCTATCACTTTCCTATTATCTACATTAATGCAAGTGCCCAAATGGCTACTTTTCAATTGAACAAGACTATAGAATGTTCTGTCGAAATTCCCTTCAGTCATAAAAGCCTTTATGTGGAATCACTAAGCTTAGTGGCAATAACAAGACAGAATGACTGGCTGAATACTTGAGCTTGTGTGTTTCGTGAATACTGAATTTTTGAAGGGTCTTGGCAAAGGATCACACATCTGTGTTCATTCAAGTTTCATTCGAGGAAGAGGAGAAGACACTCCCACCTGCTTCCCAGCACACCAATGGACCATGAAGGAACCCACCCATTTATCATTCACAACAGAGTATGACAGAGAGGAAGTTCCATCAGCTTTCCAATAAGAAACAGAATGTTCCTCAAGTCCCAACTAAATATGCCAACTAAATTGTGTGAAAGGAAAATCCTAGCAATTCCCAATGTTGATGTAGTAGCACTGAAATGCTAATCTGGACATTAATTAATGCTAAATTAGTTACAGTGGAATAAAATTACATCAACATGAAAATCAAAGGAGCTAAGCATAATTTGCCACATAAGATAAATATTTCTACTTTACATGGGAATTGTAACAAATTATTTTTATGTCAAATTAATTGATGCCAAATAACAGTGAAATTCCCTTGGAAGTGAATATTACATTCACATTATTTTCAATAAAAACCATAATTGCATTGTGTGCTCTTAACATAAGAATATGATTCTCACAGCCTGTACATGAAAACTCAAAATATCATATCATACATTGAGGGGAAAGCCATATACCACCACTGTCCAGAAGAAGGGTGAAATAGGAATTTTAAAAGCTCTACCTATACTTTTATTTGTGAAAGTATATCGTCCTCATCCTAAGTGGAAGCTTTCATATTGGTGAACAATTTATGTTAGCTTAAAGCACCTAGAAATATTCTTGTCAGCTCATACTTGCTTTGATTTAAAGAATCTACTCAAATGGGTATTGGGGTAAAGCAATCTCTCACTGCTGCAATATTTTGACTTTTTCAAGTGATAATTATTAAAAACATATTCTAGCTAATATTAAAAATGAAGAACTGGAATCAAGAGAGATAAGCATTTTGAAATAGTCTATATCCTTAACAGCATATATATAACCTCTCTTATAGCCAATATCTAGACCTTATACACTATTTACTGCTAGTGTATAAAGAATCCACAACCAGAAATTCTAAGCTATGCACATCCTTGCCTGAATACAAGCTGCATGTCTCCAAAAGAACTTCCTTTGTTAGCATTTGTGCAGACATTATTCAGGAAATTCATTAATGGATTTGATGCAACACTAGGCTAGATTAGGTATCCAAGATACAAGGGATGAATCTGCACCTTCAGCTTTCAATTGGCTGTAATGGGAACCTAGTGAGAATTTGAGAGTCAGATTCCACTTCCACTTTAGATTTTCCCAGTAATAGTGAGATATCCAAGACTATTCCAAGCCCAGTTTTATTAGGGTACATAATTCCTCGCTCCTCTTTCAAAAATCTGACTTACATTCCCATTGACTTCAATAAGCATGAGTGATTAATGAGCCTTAAGGTTGAGGTGGAAGAACAGAATTACCTGGCCGTGGGCAATCGATCCATCAGCACCATGGATTTCGAATGCTTCAAAGAGTTTAAGGCTTGTTGAGAAGAACTGCACACACCTGGGAACACAACACACTGCCTGCAAAAACACCCTCCTCATCCACTTCCAGTTCAAGAGGTCTCATTTATTTTGCCATTACACCTTCAAGAATGAAGATCTGATCTCCCCAAGCCCCTCAAAAATAACTTAGAATTTAACGATTAAGGTTTCTGCTATTTTATTGAAAACAAGAATTACTGAATTCATGACTCAAAAAGCATCACAATATTCCTCATACTGTATTCTGAATAAGACATTGACCTACAATTCTGAGTTGGCTTTTCCCTTCAGTTTTATTCCACTTAGAATTTTCAACAGAATGCTCTAATCAAATCGGTTTTTAGGCTCTTATTTTCATATTTCTAGGTAAGAGGAGATTCTAGAAAGGAGAATTTACTATCATAATGAACTGAAAAAGCATTCTTGAGTCAGATAAAGTTTTTTATCAACCTATATAACTAAAATACACTTGAATTATACCATTTTTTAGAATAAACCTCACTGGAGGATGTTTGAAAGTCAGTATAGACACTTATCCTACATCCCATTCTTATAAATTAAATATGCTTTTGAAAAGTGAAACCAGTATTTTAGACATGCAAATAAACTTCTCTTTAATCAACAGGCTTCCTTCATTCAAACATTTAGACTAGAAGAGTCTAGGAGACTAGGAGAGTGGATTGGGCACCTGCAGAATATTTTCACAAGAAAGCACAAGCAAGGTTTGCTGTATAATTTTACTATGCAAGCATGAGGATTGCCACATAAATCACAGATTATCTCTCAACTCTATGTAATTGTGCTTTGAAAATCTACAAATCTCCTTTTACAAACAAAACGAAGGGCCAGATTTTTTCCTTTATTCCCCCTACTTCACGTCATTCTAGACTTGCAGAAGAGCTATAAAATGGGATTAACAGGTTGGTTGGACAGGTTTATAGCTGCTTTATATCCTTGCAATAGTAGATATCAAGCAAAACATAGTCAAATTTGAGCCTGAGGCTCTAAACATTATTCCAGATACAGAGCTAACCTTTTAAATGTGGCATGTATAGCATGTCTGCCTAAGGCTGCAGACAGCTTGAAACAGTCATGTGGCAAGGTATATATTATTTCTTTCATCTCAATGCAGTATTAATTCATAAAACTCATCTGGCTGGATGTTAGCCCAGTTAACTGCTTAAGTGCTGATGGTTTCTTTTCTGGTTTATTTATCTATCAAAAATATAAAAGTAATTAGGAAAACCTTTGTAGTGTCTAAGTAATTGAAACAGTTAAGCATATGAATAGGTGCATAAAGTCCTACAATTCAAGCTAAGGTGACAATAAAACAAGGCTATCCAGCAAAAATTTCAGTGTCAATAATTTGTTAAATGCCTGTTGCAACAGTCATTAGAACACTGGAAATGCCATACAAGAACACCCTTCACACCCACAGCGATGTGTGCTCTTGTATCCACTGGCAGTAGACAACAGAAAACCCCTGAAATTTATATAAATCCAGTTTGAGTTAATTCCTTCCTGGTGAGGATGAGTTCAGGTGTACTTGGTGAACCAAGTTCTAACAGAACCTTCCTGCCAGAATAACAGCTCTACACATGCAGCATTTACAGTGAACCAGTCGTATACAACAGGATGTTTCTGATTTGTATCAATATATTTGCTCTAACAAACCATCATCCAGTGCTAAATACTGGGAGAAATATCAGCAAAGATCTTGGCTCATATATTCAGGTTTGCAATTCATAGATGAGCAAACCACCTCTTCCTTCACACCCAGCAGTTATTTCCCAAACACGAGGGTAGAGACATGAGGTTTGCTGGCCCCTACCTTTGAAAAAGCACATCCTTAAATAATGATGGACACTGCCATCCTTGGCTGGTCTGTTTGCTATCCAACAAAAGTTGGCATTTTAAAAGACTGAGAACTGAAAGTGGAAAGAACTTGAGGCATATTCTCTCTCTTCACCTACCTAAACAACATTCACCAATGTCTCTTTCAACTCCATTCCTAACCTGAAGTAAAACTGAATTAAAAATAGTACTATTAATATTTTTAATAAATACGCATTTTCATTAAGTTTCTTGTAGATTGCTCATTTAGTATTCTCTGGGACCAAGCTAAAAGATGTTACTGTCAATAGATAAAAATATTTTTGGCCATTTAGAATGTTTGATATTTCCATAAAATTCTTGCGTCAATCAAACATTGAGATTTTTACTCTGATTTAAAGTCACTGGATACAATGGGAGATTTTACAAATATCTCCATGCACTTTTGCTTAAGTCCTAAATACACAAATCAAAACAAAGCCCCAGGTAGCACACTTGAAACATAAACAAGTTTAACCTAATACATACATCCTGCACACACCCCCGAAAGTTTTGAGCAGTAATAAACCAGAAATGAACTGCTATTGGCCTGTTATGATAATCTTTAAAAACTCAAGATGTTTAAACAAGTCTAGTAAGATTCTTCTTGCTGCTTATATGTATTTCAGACACAGAGTAGGTATTCATTAAATTTACCAATAGAAGGTAAAGCCAATCACCACTGCTCTTATTTAAGTTCATGTTTTCTGAATAAAAGGTACTTTCAGTCGTTTTATGGGAAACAAATAGAAATTTCTAACTGTGAGAATATACAAAAATGTAAAGATAAATTTTATTTGCTCTTAATGCTATTCCAAGACAGAGAATTAATAACTGCCTGTGAATATGTCATGCAGGTTACTTTTATATGCACAAGAACTTTTTGAAAATACTTATCTTCAAGCCAAACAGCTTGGGAGGATATATCAGATTTGTCTCAACATTTCCATCTTTTAAAAATGAAACCTTTAATTTTTGCACCTTCTATTCCTTTGCTATTGCTCAGGCTAGGAAGTTATGAAACATTTCAGGTAGTGCATCCTTGCAAATTAGCAAGCACAGTGTATTCTGCTGGAAAGCACCCATGGCTCCTCTGCATTCATGGCACGATGTTCCAATTCCAATCCCTTACTTCTCTCAGGTGGCCTAAATATGTGGATGCCATAAATTTTTCCTACTGTCAGGTCAAAACCTGTAATCTGAAAAAATACATGCCTGAATTCTTGTTAGTGCCATTCAAGTCTCTTGCTTTCCTTCTGCACAGAAAAGCACTTGGGAGGGTCTTTGCTACCATCACAGCTGACCTAATAACTACAATGTTCACTGTATTACCTTTTTTATCTGCCTTGTTCAAAAGCAAAATAAATAATTTATGATAACGGATCCTAAAATAAGACTGCTAAGCACAGATGGATTATTTAAACCTACCTTAAGACCATCTTTCTCAGTTATTTACATGCCAAAGTTGAAGTCCTTGAAAATGGGTTTGGAAAACCCACGGACTATCTCACATGGATTTAAAAATCCCATTCAACATAAAGCTGAGACAGTATTGGTTTGAAAATCAGATTTGTTTGAAATCTTTCATGAGTCTATTCTTATTGCTTTCTTCAAATACAAAGATTTTTCTATCAAAGTTCTTCAAATTTTAAGCCGTTTTTTCATCCATCAAATACAACACAAGTGTAACCAAGTAAATAAAATTAACCAAACGTTAAGAGAAGATCTTAGAAATTTGACCTTAAACTGGGCTAACCTGATGGCTGTACACTCACCATAACGCATGGAGGTGCATTAAAAGGTGCAAGAGATAGAAAGTTACAGAACAGGTGAATACGAAGGTTGTGTTTCTCTAAAACCAAACACAACTCACCTGTGAAGGAATCTGGGTCCACTGTCATTCAGTGTGTGCCAAACCAACACTGTTAAAAGCTCCATGCTTGCAGTGCCTCTGTCAGATTAAACGAGAAGATTCTCACAGCACTCTGTGCTTTGCAGAAAAGGGCTCTAGATGGTATCTGATTCAGCACTCATCCCCACTGAGCAAGGGATTTGGGCACTGCAGAAAGCAGCCACGATTAAATCTGGGTTATGCATCACAGATCCCATTTAAACAAGGCTTTTACACACATTTACACAATGCAATGCTTTTGATATTGTTCCAAAATAAAATCCGCTAAAACTTTGCAGCTGTAGAATTCATTTAATAAACTATAGCTCCAAGAATGGTTGCCAAATTTCCAGCTAGACTTTCAGGGCAGAATTTGATTGGGCGTTTAAAGAATAAAAATGGTCATGTGGCATCTGTGAGAAAGCATTAGTGCCTCTGAAAATAATTATGCTTGAGTTTTAGCAAAGTACTGAGGATGGCACCAAAAACGTGGATCTTTAGATAGCCTAACATATGTTTTAAGAAGATTTTAGATGTCCTAAATCCAAAAGTAAGTCACAGAACCCAAGGACTAACTTCTGTACACACCAAAATTTTGGCAGAAATCCAACTCATAGATCCAAAGTCCTGTTTTCTCTTACATAAATTTTTCTTTGGTAATTTAAAACAAATTTCTAGACACACCTTAAAAATAGAGAAAGTGAACCCCTGCCATTTTGTCCCCAGTAAAATGTTGTCTACCCTTGTCATACCTAAAGTACGTGAATGCTGATTTTTTTACAGTCTTTAAACATTTAATATCCCTCTATATCTGAAAATTTAATTTTGGAAATGCACAGAGAAACTCAATTCTGGCAAGCTTCATGCAGAATTTCAGTGCCCAGTTTCTGCCTTAAGCTGATAAACACTCACCTACTACTCCTGTTCAGAGTGTAAATAAATCACACCTACACAATCAGACAAATGCAACCTTATTTAAAAAGGATAAAAAAACCCAAACAACCAAAAGCCAAATTTCTTGTGTAATAGTGTGGGTTTTGCAGTATATTTTGGAAAGGGTCATGAAAGTGCCTACCTACATTTCATCCAAGGGTGCTCAGATTGCTGTCTCTCTGGTGAGGACTTGGACCAAATATCTCAGGGCTAATTTAACATGGGAGGCAAAGAAAGGCTTTCTCTGGCCCTCATGCTCAAACTCTGCTGGAAAAGGTATTACAGCAGGTACAGAAATAGATAAAAACTAAGAACAAGAGTGAAAAAGGAGAGGGGATGGAAGGACTAGGGCAGCGTTTCTGTCAACTTATCCAGCTCCAGCCCAATGGAATTTTAAAAGTGACCTTCCTTTAAATTCTCTGACTGGATTGTACCAAAAGGATTGCCAAGCAGTGCAACAGGCTGCCCGTGGAAGTGGCTGAGCCATTGTCCCTGGTGGTATTTAAAAGTATGTGTGGTACTTAGCAGCATGGTTTGGGGGCAGATTTGGCAGTAGTAGGATAACAGTTGGACTGTCTGAAAGGTCCTTTCCAACATAAACAAGCCTATGATCCTGGCAGAGAGTATAATTCAAGCTTTACCAAATTGCTGGTTTTAGGTCTGGGTGTTACACTGAGACATGATCATAACTAAGGCCAGACCAACAAGAGCTCAGTATTAGACTGATGAGGTGATTTTTAAATTCAGGGCATGAAACATGTCACAATAAATACTTTGGGAGGCTTCTGGAACTCACTGCAAATACCAAGCCATGTCCCATGGTGTGCTCTGTATTTAATGCATGGCAGAAAAATGCTGAATACTCAGTGCTCTGAAGTAGTTAATATTTTGCAGGAAAACAAAATCCTACCACAAAAAACTAATACTAGTCACAGTGATGAATAATGTGAAATTCTCAGCAGCACTAATATCACTTACATGAAATAATCCCCAACTACAGTTCCCAAAGCAATTACCTCCCAGGGCCATATAATTAGGTGTGCTATGAGCACAACCTGCTTCTCTCTCTGGAGTGCCCAATATTGCTTCATGACAAGAGAGAGGATGCCAGTCATTACCATCTCTTATTCTGTTGCATAACTCTTAGGAAATGGGCATGGGATCCTCCAGACATGATGTGGGAGGTACCCAGAAACACATAGGCATGAAATAACCCACATAACACAATTTAGTAAATATCATGTGCAATACATTTTGCATGATGTAAACAAAACGAAACTAAAAAACAATATAACAAGCAGCAAAAACTCATTTGGTAAACAAGATCCTTCAAAAGGCAGCATTTGCTGTCCTCAGAAAGAGCACACCAATTTGAAGCAGATAAGTAAGGACCATTATCAGAGGGATAATAACCATCTCATACTTATGCATGCAGCATAATGAACAGAAAAGCACAATAACGCAGATATGTTAGATTAGCATAATTTTATTCCACTATTCAAACGTCTAAGTTGGAAATGGGTTTTGTTTCAATTACTGCTTTCCTCCATGGGTTTTAAACATTTTATTCAAACCCCAGACTGTTTTATTTTGGTTTTAGCCCATTATCTGCTATTACCATCTACCTTGCATCTCTTTTACCAATGAATACAGCTTTTCAATATCCCAAAAATCTTAGGAGTATAACAGACCATTAGTTACATTATCTAATAATATCTTCATGATATTTCAGATAGATTTGGTAAAATGTTTCTCCCATTTTTTTATTTGTTGATATCTTTAGCTTCTTCCTTTGACTAAACATTCTCTGTCAGAAATACATTATTTAGACCCCTGAAAATTTTTTTCAGAATATTTTGCTCCTGTTAGACTTGTGTTCTTTAACAATTTACATCCATTGAATTAGGCAATTGCATTTAACTTAAAAGTAGGAATCAATAAGCAATTACTGTGCATGAAAGTCTAACCTACTGTACATTAAAAACTACCTTATTTAATCCATTTACTTGTATTCAGAGTATCAAGTTGTTCCTAAAGGAAAGCAATCATCCAAAGATGAGCAGTTTAAATTTTAACTAAAAGAAAAGATAGCAATGCCCTTAGGGAATTTTTCCAAAGGCTCGTCACCAACACCATTACAGAAAACAATAACACAGAAACCTTGTATGGCTTTTTGTTTCACTTCAAGTACTGACAATTGTGACATTTACTTGCAGACAGAGTTACATGGCATTTTTCCTGCCCCTTATTCTGCTGCTGCAAGAAAAGAAAAGATAGCATCTGAAAGGCAAGTCTCACACGAGGCACTTTATCTCGAAAATAATTCCACAAGCAGTTTTTTTGTTCAACTTTCTCTGTACCTTTTCCCAAGCACACCAGAACTGCACACACAGCTTAGTTAAAAGGCTAACTGCTGTCATCTATGAAATTACCTCTGCAGACTCACACTCATCTGCCTTCACAGTTAACACAATCCCTTTTCTGAGAATTTACTGGTTTAGAACATCAGTGTTTAATTCTGCTAGACTAGATCTTCTTGCATCTCAACATTAGCACAGACAGCAGATTTTGATTTTCAGCTTATTCCGACCCCAAATGTAAGCACAATATGAGGGATGAGTTGAGAGAAGGGCAACGGAGCTGGGGAAGGCTTTGGAGCATGAGTCTGATGAGGAGTGGCTGATGGAGCAGGGGTGTTTGGAGAAAAGGAGGCTCAGGGGGATCTTACAGATCTCTACAGCTCCCTGAAAGCAGGTTGTGGAAAGAGGGGAGTCTGTCTCTTCTCCCAGGTAACGACAGGATGAGAGGAAATGTCCAGATGGGACATGAGGGGTAACTTCTCTCTCAGAGAAATACTCTGTTGAGTACTGGAACAGGCTGTCCAGGGAAGTGGTCGAGTCACCATCCCTGGAGGTGTTTAAAAGACCTGTAGATGGGCTTGGGAACACGATTTAGATTTAGGGGTGCAGTTGGCAGTGCTGGGTGATGAGTTGGACTCACTGGTCTTGGAGGTCTTTTCCAATCTAAACAATTCTATGATTCTAATTACTGATCATTCAAGCAATTGCAAATGCCTGAAAAAACCCACTGCATTTGCTTTAAAGAGAAAATGAAAGAGCAGCTATCAAGAAGCAATTTGACTGATTAAATGTCTTCTATATCAGAACAACCAAATTGTACTGACTGTATTTAGCAGACAAGTGACACATATTTTATCAGAGCTCAAACGAAACCTGTTTATTGCAGAGCTGCAATTAGGAGGCCAGGGAAACAGGAGTGCAGGACTATTGTAAACATGTGTCTGATAAGATAGGGTGCTCAAAACTAATAGGACATAAAAAGAGACAAGAATCTTCACTGTATCCTTGTGCAACTACCGTGTGTGTGTATCCTTCCAGAACAAACTAAAAGCTACCACAGTATATGGAGAATATGGATAACAGAGGCACAAAAAAAGGAAAAACTTCCTGAAATACATTAAATAATAGCCTGATTCCTTTCAGCTGAAAGGCTATCTGAATAAGATGTTCAAAGCTATTAATATAATACCATATTAAAATCACTTCCAGTAACACAAAATAGCTCATCAGGCAGGGAAGAACAAAACGATTAAACTAATAAACTGAAAAGAAAATAAGACTACAATTATTCTGACCATACACTAGCATATTTCTTCCTTTTACTATCTTGACTTGCTTCTATAGTAATGCACTCAAAACAGTTTCCTCATAGCAAGAGATAATCATATCTGCACTAGCTCTCAAGACAGTTGAGAAAGTATTGATAAAAAGAACAGAAATAGTCATTTAATTACCATGCTAAACAACAATTTCTGAGCTTCAGTTTTTGGTTTCACAACCTGCAGTGGCCTGGTTTTGTATCAGGTGAGTGTTAGTAACTGAGGATGTTTTGTTTGGCACAGCTCGCAGTTGTTGGGACTTCTATGAAAGCAAAGTCCTTCTCCATTGTCTGCATTTGCTTTTGCTCCACTTGACAACTTGATCTGCTTTTAGATGGCATTTTTTACCTAGCATAAATGAATTTATTTGCTTTAGCACAAAACCAGTCCCTCCCTAGATGGTCTGATGCAGCAACATTAGAACATTGAAATACAAAAAGGAAACACCACTGCTCAATGTGGTATTGACCTGTTAATATATTGTGACTTGTTTAATGAAGCTTTTATTTTATTAAACCAAGGAAATAGGATTGCCCAAAACTAATCAGTTGAAACTCAAAATATCAAACAGCCTCCTGTATATTTGTATGTTTATATGTATATAAAGTTACTGGTTCAATACTCTGATTTCTAGGAATTACATGCAATTAAATAATCCACAACAGTATGGAATACAGCGTAGTGCTACTTAATCAAAATACTTAAGAATCTTAACAAAGTTAAACAAATCCAACGAATTGACTGTCTTTTTACTTGTCATTATGTTACAGATGTTTTTCTATTTGAGGATGGTTTGCAATGAAGCTGAGCAGCAAAAAGCTAAAGGCACAAGGGAACAGTTCTTGGTTATATACAATGACTCCTGGACTGTCATAAACATTAGTAATCCTGCAATTAATTTAACAGCATAGAATTGCATTAATTGCACACACTCCTCCCAAGTATCTCTACTTTACTTTCTTAGCAAGCCTCAGAGTCAGAGGAATTGAAAAACTAAACCTATCACCTCCTTCTAACAGTAAGAATTACTAATATTAATACTCATACTGAAGTCTGTTGACTTACACGTGAATTCACAAACATTGGCTTTCATGTGGAAAAGGTGTTGATAAAAATCAGTTTTGGTTAAGAAAAATAAATGTCTAAATCAATAGTATTTTTTCCCAGGAGTATTTGATTCAGTTGGTTAGAGTTGGGGTCAATAATTCATCCTTCTAAACGTGAATGTTGAAAACCTTTTCCTATTCTGACAATTCATCCTACAGGAATGCATGGCAGTACTTTGTCTCACCAAGCAGGAAAACTTCCCAGTGTGGACCCAAGGCCTGATATCACTGAGGATTTTGGAAAAAGCCTCTGACCTGTCTTTTCACTCTGGAACAACTCCAGCCAATACCTCAACTGTGTCATAATCATTTTGCAAAAATACACCAGTGCTAGAAGTCAGGATCCAACCAGACATGCTATGGCTACAGGTGTTAGAAAGGAGTGCAAGAGACAAACAACCCTCTGTCTAATGCCACTTACTGATTCTGTTATCCAGCACTCATTCAGACCTTTAAAAGCACTTCTAAATTACCTTCTACAGAAAATATATTTTTCCAAAGCTTTGTTTACTCTGATGCCTTAAGAGGCTACCTAGAGCAGAGGCTAGGCAGTGTTAAAGGAATAAAGTAGGTATTTTATAAAAAGGCCATCAAAGGCTCCACCTTGGGCAGTACAAGAGCCCAGCCCTGGCTCCACCCAAGATGGACCTCAAGTCACACTTGAGTGTGACACACACCTCAAGTCAAGTTTTCACACTTTTATAAGTTTTGGTCCATTTCCATATCGGGGTTAATTGTCCAATTACAGCTTCAGGTTCTGCAGTCCCATCCTCCCAGATTCTCTCCTCAATTCACTCTTTTTACACTTCTGGGGCCTGAAACTGCAATGGTGTCCTTGGTTCTTGGGCTGGAGAAGGATTGTTTTGTCTGACTAAGCTGTGAGGAGAACTTGCTAACACTTTATATGAAGCTCAGAGTCAAACACTAATGCAGTACAGAATCAGGAAAATATGAAAGCTAAAACTTAAGGCATCAGCTCATATGGCTCTACATTAATAATCAGCATGGAAAACAGGAGCACGAGATTAAAATGCTTTTGAAGTTATTAAATATACACCACCAGATTGGATACTGGTGTTCAGGAAGATGAGAGAAGTGTGCACCTTTTACAGGATGTGTGAAAATGGATCACTCACAGCTTGCATTAAAAAGCACTTGTCATTTGGCCTAGCATGGATATCCAGCTGTTTAACTGGAAGGGAATCCTAGAAATAGTTGCTTTAAGTATTATGACAGCTCCATTAGGCTCAGTGGTTCCAAATTAATTGAGTTGGACTGAGATTATGAGGGTATTTTATTATATTAATTAAGTTCAGAGAAGTAAAATAGAAGCTCAAAATCTTGCTTGAAAAGCAAGAAAAAACATTCTTTTAGTGTTTTGAAAAATGATTTGCCTGATCTCTCTAATTTCAGGTCTAAATCTTTACTTTTCTAACAGTCATATGATCCTGTGACACGAAATGCTTTAAACCCAGTGACACATCACATACCCTACATTCCCCCTCTCAGAAATGTAGAAGAGAACTTGGTTGTTGCTCCTCTGCTTCACATGATCATTGGATGGCCATGGCACACCTGCCTTAATTATCATCACCTTTCCAGAGCAGATTAATTCACAGTCTCTTGCAGATATAATATTCACTGTCAATCCCTTGCTCTTGGAAATCTAAAATACGTTTATAAAATGTTTATAGATGTCTCTGTTTCTGCTGCTTTAATGATGCAAATTTATATATTTACATGAAAGTATTCGTTTCATATTAAAAGGATGACTTTTTTTTAACCAGATCATGCTGAAACTAACAGAGATCTAGCTTTTGAATTCATCACAGTTATCCCTATAACATATTCCCATTAACAGTTTTTTTAGTCACTAAATTAACTTTCTTTATTCTTATGCTTTCACAAATATCTAAGTTTGCAGTCATCAAAACTTTCTTGAAAGATTTATGCTGTTTTATTTTCCCTCTACAACTATTTAACTACTTCTTTGCAAAGCTGGACAATTCTTTATCTTTAGATTAGCTGACAGTTTAGCTGCCACGTAGAAGACTCATGTGAAAGTCCACAGAGAAATTGTTGAGATTCAATAGTGCCCCTATTCTAGTTTCCAATAATTTTTTATTTTTAACTAGGAGCACTCCTCCTTGTTTCAGCAGACCCTGGGACAGTTTGTACAAGGCCATGTTTAATTATGCATGACCTCCTTGATTTTAAAGTCCTGATAAGAAAAATTGTTTGTGTTGATGTATTGCAAGATGTACCCACAAGTTAAGAATAAGAGCACCTTAGCAGTGGTTTCTTTACATTTAGGAAGTTTATTATTGTTCCTCTTGAGCATTTAGTTTTTTCTCCTTGTGCACTGCCCAGAGTGAATTAAAAAACCTTCCCTTAAACTCGCTGAGTGAACCAAGGCATAAAAACATGAGATGAATAACAACCTTATGCAAACCCCATATCAAAAAGGTATGTAATTCCCTAAAAAAACAAAAAAAAAACCAAACAAAAAAACCCCAAGCAAACAAACAAAAAAAAAAAGTTTTGTTTTAGGAGCTTAGCAAAGAATTCCATATATTCACCACATTTACAAAAACAAACAAATAAACAAAACTAAAAAAAAAACCCTCCAGTAATTTCTTTCAAACCCAGATTACTCATAGGTAGATTAGTACTATTTCAGGTGAAAATCAAGCCCTGAGAAATATGCATAATAACAACAACAGATTCAAGAAACACTGTGTAGACAAGTCTTGAAACAAAGGCCAATATTAAGTGTCCTGGATCGCTAACTAGAAGTAACTGCTTCCTTTGAACAGCAAAAATTCTTTAGGCACTATGGTCCTAATTTAGTACTTTATTTAGGTATTTGAAGATAGATGATGATGGTCATAGGCAAAAAAAATAAAATAAAGTGTGATAATGTACTCACATACATTTGTTTTCACTGTACTATCTTCTACTGTGCTTATCTCTACCATGAAATACCTAATCATTACCAGAGGGAGTTGCAGTGAAGTGAAAAATGGAGCTTGCCAGAGAAATTATTATTAGAGATTCTAAGGAGCTAGAGGAAATATAAATGCTTGCACAAAGTCAGTGAAAAGTCAGTATTTCTTTCTATAATTACAAATATACTACAGATATTACAAATGCTTCCTAAAGAAGAAATATCCAATTTCTGTAGAAGGGTTGTTCCCTTCTGAGACAGAAATTCTTTCAGCCTTAAAATATTCTTTTCCTTATCGACTTCTAACTAATTAACATTGAGAGCTTTGGTTTTGTAGTGTATTTGCCTTGCATGTTGTTAAATTGGTCAAGTAATAAGATATGACAATGCAAGTCAGGTAGTTATGACATTATCATTTTGCCTCTCCAAGAAAACGGATGAGAAGGAGATAAAGCCAAGTGTCCTTCATGCTAATGGGTGTAATTACTTGCTAGTACCTATTCCCTGTGGAATTTTGCATTCTTTTAACAAAGTCTGTGTGGCATGGAGGACCCACTGAAATGATGAAATTCAAATTCATCATTTGAGTTTGATGTTCAAATTTTTGAACATCTCAAAAAATTGTTAAACAGAATTAATGAAAAATCCTCAAACTTGTTTTCCTCATTTCTTACTTCATGTTGAAAGCACAAACTGGTATACACATCTGCAGAACGTATGTGAAGTGGTGACTTCTCCTGTAAATAACTAAATGCAAAGGAAAAAAAACTGTGAAAACATCATGAAACTTAAGTCTTTAACTCTAGGAGTCAGTTATGAAGATATTAAGGTTTCAGATTTAAATGAGAAAATTCTCATTGATGAAAAAACCAACATTGTTAATGATTTATTTACAGATGGATCTCAGAAACCACAGGATTTAAAAATAAATTTTAGAAGTATTTTATGCAGGCTTTGTTCAGCATATGCCCTGAATCTTTCTGAGCAGCCCATTGAAAAAGTTTTTTCACAAAACTGGTGGAAAGATCAAGCTAAAAGAAAAGGGGTTTAGGGCTAGGCATTAAAATAACCTCTGCTAACACTTAAGAGCTCTGTGACACCACCTGCAGAATTCTTAACAAAAAACACTCCCCTCTAAGTTTCACCCAGAGAGGTGTCCTAATAGCTCAAGTTTTCAATTTTGAAATGATCAGGCTGACTGGATTTTGGACATCACTAGTTTGACCAAAAATTTACTTTCAGATTATATTGTGATTTACTTGCTCCTGGGATTAAATAATTTGTCCTTCTATCCTTCTACTGAAATTCCCTTCCCTGTAAGATTCAATTCAGCCATTCTCACTGTTCGTTATTACAGAGTACCTTTATTTTCAGAATTTAACAGCAATGAAATTCTGATTTTCTGGGCAATGACCTCTCCTTGAATCATCACTTGCAAAACTGAACCCAAATTCTGCTCAGGTTTTAGGTGGGGATTAGAAGAAGGAGTTTATGACCAATACTAAACACCATACTCAACACTTGAACCGAAACAACAAAGGATAAACAATCCCCTGCTTCATAGTCAGCATAAGAACCTGTTTGTTTCATCTTTTTAAAGTTCTGCTTAAAATTAATCATCCATTAGGATCATGTACTCTTTCATGGACTATATCCATGTTTTGTGAATTGAGAGAAGTTTCCAAAGGAATGGACAGCTGCAGCTCAAAATACCTTTACTTGCTTTGCATTTGCAGAAAAGAATCATGGCCCATGCTGAACTCCTATTCTAAATTACAGTTCTGTGGGGCTTTAAAAGCCTTCCAGAGCTCTTTGCTCTCTCTTGGTCCCACATGCCAAAAACAAAACACTATAAACAGAATGGAGCTATGATTTCAATGCTTACATTTTCTCTAGACTTAAAACAGCCTGCAGTTGTTTGCTTTTTTCTGTCAACTAGTTTGCATCCAGAAGATAAACACTGAGAGCAAGAGAAATGAGGAAGACAATGCAAGTGTACAAAATAGGTTGCTTTAAAACAAAGAAGAATGTGATTTGATGAGAAAATGCATATAATTTTCCGTACCCACTTCTAACGTTTTTAGGATGTGGTTTGCTTTTTTTATATTAAAAACATTTAGTTTAATAATAGCTGAGTGCTTATTTTTATTAATGTCGGTTTTTAGGGACATGGATCACCAGTGTTTTTAAGCATTAATCTGCTACAGATAAATCTGTTTATATTTCCTTAGTTATAATACTGTGCTAAAATAGTATTTGTAGTTTGACTAATGAAAACGAGGAAATTTTGCAGAATGTATGAATTTCACTGTCACAAAACATTTCTTAGCACTTATCTACATTTATTCACTGCAACTCTCTTTTAAAAGGGCAATTCAATGTAACTAAAACAGCAGGATCATACCATGTTATGGCTCTGACAATCTAACCTATCAGTTACACAAAAGGCAATATAAGACTCCAGAACCAGCAAGTTCCAAACTTTATCTCCCTCCTCCCTTTTCCTAAACATATTTTATTTTGTAGCAACACAATTGTCTTGGGCAGTTGAGTAAAGAAATGCAGCAGATTTACTACTGGCTCTGCACTCAAACATTTCAACCCCATGCATTTCACCCTAAGGTTGGTAACTACCACATATAATCCTAAAGTACTATTTCCTCTATTGCTCTATTCTGGGAACCTCATCTTTATGAATGGTACATCTACTGCAGGTATGTAAAGCACCCCACTCTGACTCACATATTCACAGTTTTCAGAATGTTAACTCATTTATTCCTTTAGGGGTAAGGGGTTTTGTGTTATTGTTTTGTTGTTTCTTTAATATGTTAAAGGTTTCTACATTTTGAACTTTATAACCACTTGTATTTAATACTCTAGCTCTTTAATTATTAAACTTTAAATATCCAACATACTGTTAGATACAAGTGTCTATAAACACATCTCTATTGTGCCAAATTAGCCTACATCAGTGATTTTATTAAACCAGTATTTACATTCTGGAACTAGGTACCACAAGCCCTTTTTCCCTTGTACCATATCCACTGTCTGGAGAAAAGCTGTATACTTTCTTCTGCACAGTTTAAACAATTTTTCACTGCAGAACAGTTCCCTGAATTTTGGTGTAAGTTTAGTGTCTCACACACATAATCACAGAGTAACAAAGATTGAGGAAACAGCCTACATATTCCTTATCAGCTACAGTTTTACCTAGTCAAATACTCAGGAAAAAACTTAGCAGGAATAAAACTGCAGTAAGACAGAGTTTAGTACTAAGTTGCAAGCCCAGACATGGCTGGACTTAGACAAAAGATGCAGTTGTGTAGGACAGAGGACAAGTGAAAGCAGGAAAGGACTTATCCCTACCACTTTCATAGCCCACTCAGGATGCACTGTGCCATCACATTCATTTTTTCCCCTCTGAGCCCAGGTATCCCAACCATCTCTGGCTTTCTTGCCTTCAGATTATTAAGTACAACCCGTTGGAATGAGCCAGGTCTCACTGTTCCACCAGATATGAGTCCCCCACATACAGTGTCTGCCCACTTTGGGGCTCATAGGAGGTTAAATTCTTTCAGTGGCATATAATTAACTGCAAATAATTGAGTATCTTTGCCTTGCATAAGAAGAGGTATATGGAAAATGTACAAGTTCAATAAGTTAGCAGGAGCCTCAATTTACTTTTGATTTATTTTCAGTGTTTACGCTGTGCTTAATAGATTGTTGTTGGGGAGAGAGACAGTAAAAATTCCTTCTGGTAAACAATTTAGTTTAAGAATTAAAATTAGAGATAAATAATGATCCAATTTTATTGAAATGGAATGCAACTGAGAAGAATGCAAATTGAAGCATCTTGATGGCAAATTAAGTTGTTTCATTATCTCTCATAAATTGCTTTGGGAGGATTCACTCTTGGCTAATGAGCATAAAACTGAAGACCAAATTACTTTTTTTTTCTTCCCTAGGAGTTTCTGTCTTTGAGGTCAAAGGGAGTCTCTCAAAGTAACTCTAACAGAGCCTGGGCCTTTGATAGTTACTAGGAGCAACCATCGTTCCCATGCTAGCAGCACTAAAAAGTATGTCAAAACCCAGCAAAAATCAATCCACTTCTAATCCATTTCATGGTCATTTCAATTAGTGTCCTTTCTCTCAGAGGTCTTCACAAAGCATGAGGTCTATTGCTTGCAAAACAATATACACTCACCATGCCATTGAAAGTTCAAATGAACATAAACACAAAAAAAACTGCACCAAAAAAATAAATAAAAAAAAAATAAAAAAAAAAAAAAAAAAAAAAAAAAAAAAAAAAAAAAAAAAAAAAAAAAAAAAAAAAAAACCAAACCCCAAAAAAACCCAGAACCAGTCAAGTTGAAAGAGACTTTAGAAGGTTGTCTGGCCCATTATCCTGATCTTATCATTACTTTTCATAGGAAAAAAGCATATGATTGTATTGAAAATTGTTCTAAACAATATATACAAGCAACTCCAGAGTCAAATCAAGCACTTGACAAGAAATGCAACAATAAGTGCTATACTGATGTCATTACTGCATTATCATTGTCATTATTAACCACGATAATGTGGGAGCAGCCAGTGATTCTTATTCTATCAAAAACACACGAACTACAGCCATACCAATGAAAGTTCCCAGCCTCCAGCCCAGTTTAAACCAGCATACCATTGACCTACAGTAATGGGAGCCAGGCACTCCTGACCCAGCCTGAGTCCCTGCTCTTGGCTGGTGGCCCAGGGCTGTCCATGGCATTTCTGTTACTGGCCCAGGTGTGTCAGGAGTGTGGGCTTGGATGGGGTGGCTCAGGAGGGGGCACATGCCCATGGCCCTGTCACTCACATCAGCTCCTGGATGGTTTCATATTTTATGTCTTTCCACATCACCAGCAACCTGACAACCAGTGCATTTTCAATTCCTGCCCCGGGTGTGTCACAAAGGCTGTGAAGTTGTTACAAGTTCACCTGTGCTTTTTCACCTCAATAACCCAAAATATTTCGTCAGGATTGCTGTAGGCCACAGCTTTCACATAAACCTCCGCTGTAACAATGACCTGTGCTTTGCTTGTTTCTCAGCTCAGTGAAGAGCTGGAGAGGTGCAAACTCTCCTTGCTCAGAGCAGGGACATGGGGCAACACCCCATGACTGCAGTCAGTCCTCTCCTCCTGCCTTTGGAAATATGGTTTTGTCAAATGAAGGACTACCTGTGAGTTTTTTCTGACTGCTATGGACCCAAAGATCCTCTCTGGTGTATGGATTTGAGGGAAGATGCAGAGTATTTTCTGTGAGTGCCTGCCACAGCTGTACACATCTGTGTAGCCAATGAAGGCAAAGAGCAGCTGCAACTATTGGGAAGAATAAGGCTACCCAGAGGCAGCCTGGAAGCAGCACCCATCTGAACAAGGAGGGATGCACTGACAGCCACCGTTTAATGCTCAGACTTCAGACAAAATTGGTTTTGGCCCACAAAAAAGCCTGCATGAACTCCCGAATGCACCATGGAGATGAGATGCTCATTTCACTGCTTGCTTCCCTTGTCATGGAGGTCTCAGCCCCTCTCTCCCTCAGATATTAAGCACTGTCAGAGATTCATTTCACCAGAGTCACAATCAGACTCCTGACACCTTATTTCTTTGGGACTGCTCAGAAGCTCAAGAGAACTTTCCAACTTCATGTGAAGCAGCAGAACAAAAGTTTCCGGTGTGGTGTCACCACGTGCTTTGGTCCAGTGCTTCCGTATGTAAAATATTTTTTTCAGATTCAAAGAGGCTGTTTTACAAAAAGACACAGAATATTGAAGTATTTCCAGAGTACATTTTCTAAACCATTCCATGGATACTGGGGAGTCACAGTAGCTTATTTCTGATCTCACAGTTTACCAATCTCCATAATTACAATCTCACAGGCTTTGGTTTTCGTCTTAGCAGTTCCACTCAAGTGGTCCTCATTACAATTTGTTTCCTAACCCCAGGGTGCTGCCAAGATTTTGTGTGCTTGGAACAGTGACATAACCTGTCCTGGAATCCACACTGCTTTCATTTTACTGCGCCAAATTCTCTACTGGGTTCCATTTTGTAGCTTTCTGTAGAGATATACTTTGGGAAGAGTGTAACACTGGGCTTACAGGGCTGTGTAAAATAACATATGAACCACTAATCTCAGAACCCCATATCTCTCTCAGATTTTCTATTTTTCTACTTTGGTTGAAGAAACAGTAATTCCTAAGAATCAACAAGTTGATAAACTTTGTACAGCCACCAATGGATAATAACCTGACTCACAATGTATAAATTTGATGTGGAAAAAAGAATTTGAGCAACTATTCTGCTTGCATTGAAGCACATTTGTTAGTTTATTATTATTAGATTCAGCCCTCAAAAAAAATCACATAGAAGTTGCTGCTGGAAGTTGTGTTATGCAAAGAAAACAAAACATGACAACTATCCATATTGCTTATAAGAAGTTCTAATAATACAAGTTTTCTCATTCTTGAAATCCCCACATGGTAGAAAAGATAAATGGAGCCTGCCACAGCCTTAACAACAGAAGAGTTTAAAAAATCCATACAATGAATACACTTAATATTTCTGATATATTCAGTGATCTATCAAAACATGGTACACACGATTCCCAAAGTGCATTTTGGCCACCACATTCCATACAGAAGCCTGGCTAAATAGACTGGTTTGCACAACGAGGACAAGAGATTAAGGAAGTAAAATACCATTTTATAAGCATGTATATGGGGACCACTAAGTTTTATGCCGAGTCTTCAAGTGCAGCCTTAGATCTCACAATGATAAATGAATGCTTTACATGACTGACCTGCACAACCTCCTCTGACTGCCAGGAGCAGCTCCTTGTGCAATTCATGCAGTGCCCATCCTGAAACTCACACAGCAGCCACAGCAAGCCCCTCACCCTGGGACTGGGCCAGAAGCAGCCTGGGCTTGCTCACCTCCACACTCTCACCTGCCCCAGCAGCAGATCCCTCCAGCCCACCCCACACTGTGCAAGGTGGAGGGTCTGGTTCTTACTTGTGCTACAGCAGATTAAATGACAAAATACACGAACCCAATACTGAGCCTTTCCTTGACTAATGCTGCTTTTCAGTGACTTTATTGGCTCAATAGGAAAAGCAGATTTGCATCATAAAGATACCATAGTGCTCAAGCCCATATGTGTTTAAATCTTTAGAAGGAGCAGAAAATTCGCTATCATTAGAGCCAAGTTTTAATTGCTACACCTTAAACCCCTAATTTCTGGATTCAAATCAAGTCTTAAAAAATAATATGTTCCTATAATTTCTGACTCCTTAATCCTCACGGCAGACTGCTTTTAAATAGTCATAGGAAATGTGAGTTACAAGTAAATAACTTATATACCAGAGATTAATCATTCTGCATGGATTTTTGATGATTATATTATATAATCATTAAATACAATTATACTATTTGACTGGCATTTTTCAAATCTGAAGAGCTCAAGGAGCAAGACAGTCTATTTATACAAAGTACATAGCACAACTACACAGCATTAATCAAAAGCTCTTTCAAATTCTTTTCACTCATCCTTCACACCCAGAACAGAAATCAACAACAGGAAATACTTACATTAAAGTAGTTTTGAAATCAAGATAATTACAGAAATTTCTGACATCTTCAGAAAATAAGCAAGAGCAGAGTCTGCCAGATTCAATCTCTGTAATGTGAGGTTCATTATCAATAAACATTCAACAAAAATTCTTCAAAATAATTGAGACTTCAAGTTACTAGGTATCATAGGGCTTTATAAAATGTATGGGGTTTTTACAATATGCTGCATATAAAAATATCTTCCTTAATTTTTTTTTCCTGGATTCTTCATTCGTGACTTTTAATTGAATGGAACATCAAAAGTTTAAAACTGCTCCACTATAACATGAAATAGGATGTAGTTCTGCACTGCACTATTAAAATTCAGATCTGCATTACTTTTCATTCTCCTCAGTTAGGATTTTTCCCAAAATACTGCCTCTCTGCAAATGCCAGAGGAAAATAATCAATCTTTAATACGAAAGATACAAACTTTCTATTGATTTGTTGAAGTCTAATCTGATATCTAAATGTAAATTATTCACTTCAGTAGCTTTGTTTTTGAGCCATTAATTAAAAGTGTGACATATAATAAGCTATTAGTTTTGTTTCTTACTGTCTTCTGCTGTTCCTGTATCTGATCTGCTATAAAGAACTCCTCAAACCCTATAGTTTTAGGAGCCCATAGCTGCTAATTTTCTGTATTGATCAAAAAAACCCCAAAAGCGTCTAACAGATGATAAAAAGATAAGCATATGGCTCTAAAAAGATGAACAAGACCCCACATTAACAGGATTCTACCATCGAGTACTAGTGGGAAGTGAGGGAATGGGACTTTCAGTGGGAGGAAGCTCACCCCAGTGAAAGGAAAACAAAAAAGGAAACAAAAAGGAACACTGTTTAAAAACCTCTTTTATGTTAAATAGCATAATAACTGTGGTTATTATATGCATGTATAACACTTGTGAATAGTACCTGAGGATGACTTAAATACCTGTCCACAAAACAGATCAAAGACAAAAATCTTCAATGTTCATGGTGCCATTTGGATTCACTTAGAGACAATGTCAAAAAAATCCCCAAAGTTCAATTAAAGTTTATTTCTCTAAATCCCATTTGAAAAATTAAACCTTCAGGTTAAAAACCAAAAAAAGCAAAATACTTTAAATACAAACCAAAACCACATTACAGTAATTTTAAAGTCCAGCTAAAAGAAAATAGGGCACATACCAATATCACCACTACAAAGTCAACATCAGGTCTCTTGCAGGAAGTATGATAGCTATGGCATAGATATATTTATAAAATATTAAATAAGAATTCTTGTTAAAAAATCACCTATTGCAATTTATACGTGCATAACTTTGCAATCCCCTCCTCTCCTATGGCATACATAAAAAAAAGAAATAATTAAAATAATCCTTTAATAATAGTTTTCTTTTACTGGGTTCCAGTCCCAGCTGCTGGGAATTATTACATGGCAGGATCCATATTAGTCCTCTGGGAGAAAATTTAACTTTCCACAGAGAAGCTGCACAAGGTTGGGGCGTGATTTCCATTTGTCCAAATGTTTTGGTTGAACTGTAACTCTGCAAGCATGACATTTACTCTGCCAACGGTGTGAGACTGACAGTTTTAAAGACTGCACAGAAAACTTGCATACAAGAACAAAGGCAAGCCAGAAAAACGTCAAAGGATGTGAAAAGGAACAAGTTGGGCAGCTTGGAAAGCTCTCATTATGAATTGGAGCTGGGCTTGGCTCAAACACATTTGGCACCAGCATCAGCACTCTGTTAGTCTTTATGCTTCTGAAATATTCACAAGTGCTACAAGGACCTAAGTAGTTTATTTCCAATTTGCCAGTTTTCCTAAGCTAATTAAATATCTATGAAAGCAATTTCTGCTTACTGGAATCCAGCTTTTCATTTTCATAAGGATAAAATGACTAGGATTCAAATGATGATCCATATTGCTTTGTTCATCTATATACATCAAATAAACACCTTTTTTCTCCATCTAAATAATCTCTGAAAACAAACAATCCAATTAATTTGGTTATAAAATCTGGGCAGTGACATCCCAAGAGCTGAAATGCAAGGTCACTGGTACACAATAATCTCATAACAATTTTTTTAAAAGATAAATATTTACATCTGTAATGTCTCACGACAGAATAGGATGTAACCCAGTCATCACGTATTAGGAATAGAGATGCAAACCAGAGGATTGCTCCCATGCTCTAAGCAGAGCACACAAATTGTTTTAAACAGCTGCTGGATTTCAGGTTTCTGCTCAAGGACTAGAGTAGAGTATTGGTGAGCCCAGGACTCAGACTCATCTTCACTTTTTTATTGTTTAGCAGGAGTGTTCGAGTTTCACCTTCATTATAATGAGCAATATCTTATTTCCTATGTAGAACCACTGAACTGGGAGCCAAGCTCTTGGACTAAAGCAAGTCTTGAAGTGCTGGTGAGGTGACAAATGTGTGATTTCAGAGCACAGCTGCACACAGCACCAGCTGTCTCCTTTCTTAACACTGATGACATTACAGGGAGGTACAAACCTTAGTCTCATAAATATGCAGGAAGGCAGGTGCAGCACTCGGATCAGCTGCTTGGTCAAAGAACAGTTTCAGCCTTTTTTCTACCTAAAAAGCCACTGAAAATTATAGTTTTCATCATACTTTTTCTTTTTTCCCTCCAAATGCAGTCATGGGGCTTCCAAAAACCCCAAAAACTAAACACTGCAAATCCACCTGTGCTGCAGTTCAGAAGGTGTAGTATCAATAGCAAATGCAAAAGCTATAAATTCTTTTAAACTCCCTAAACTTGGTCCTTCTCAGTACAATCATAATCAGCTCTAACTTACAGCCTCTTCATTTGTTATTAAATAGAATCCAGGGTGGTAGATCTTAAGACTTTGGAAGGAGAGTCCTCTAAATTAAATGAAAATTTAGTCTAAGTGATGAATATATAAAACTTTTGACCTGTTCTTCATATCTGCCACAGCCACTTCTGATTCCCTGAATGTACTACATTCACCATTTTTTCTCAAGTTTCCACAAAAAAAACCAAACAACATATCTCCACAAATACTAAACAAGGAAACCAACTGCTAAAGAAGCTGATCAGAGCCAAGAATTCTGCAGTCCAGTGAGTCAGACAGATGAGGTCACTTGCAACTTCCTAATGGAGCCTTACTCCAGCTGACACCAAAAAGATGTGACACAGGCTTGCTAGAAAACCAGAAGAGATCTAAGCAGAAGATACAGTACCAGAGAAGCAGGATCCTGAGCGAGATGGATTTTGACACGAGTCAGTTTGCAGTTCAATATTCCAATGATACAAGGGATAGAAAGAACTATACAGAGCCTTTGCCAAGGCATGGGAGATGGTAAGCTGAGCAAAGCTCACCATAATGGTCTATTATCAGTCCAATAAAATTATTTATTACTAGGACCTATGAACTCAAAGGCTTTTTATAGGAGTATTCATTTGTCCTCCATAGACAGCACAAGAAACTGAAGTCAAATGTGCCACACAGATATATCAATAGCAGACAAATTGATTCTCAGGTAGGGAGATTTCCAGCTTTTTACTTTGTCCATGTCACTGGCATTTTAAATGGGCTTTTTCTGTAGGAATGCTGGAAAGTTAAAGCCAAAGCATCACTGTTTCCTTAGGTGATGCCACTAAGGAGCATGCACCAGGGAGTTTCCATGTCTCCCTGAAACCCTTGATAAGGGTTTTCTACCTTGTCCCTCCATTCCAGTCTAAACAAAAAATATTATTAATTTGGGTATTGAGAGCATCTCAGCAGCCTCTGAGCTCAGGAAAGCTTTCAGAACACAGTGCTGCCTGTGGGACACAAAGCTCCCTTCGTATTGTCAAAGTAAAAGGTTATCTGCAATGAGCCAGATAGAACTCCTTGGAAAAGAATGTTTTCCTTCCAATAACCCCTCCCCATGAGAGCTATTTCTCTTCACTTCCTTTAACACTTTGCACAGTTTGATCTATTTGTTTCCCCTTATTACACTATTGCAGTCACTGCTGAAATTATGCTGGCCCCATATCGCAGCAGTGATGCAAAAGAGAATTTACAGCAGAGCTTTTGAAAATTAAAAAAAAAAAATTACATATTATCTGGAACAAAAAGTACATTATAAATAAAGAAAAGAATAATGCACGCTAAAGGTCTCAGCTCAGATAAAACTTTACTGAGGCTGTGCATCATGGAAGCTTGGACTTCACCACTTTAGGTCTTCCAGGAAACCTGACTGAGTTTTGTCATTTCCATCCCATTCCACATCCTATCTGCCAAGCTTTTGCAATAAATGTGTGACCCTAGAGAAACTTCACTTTTCTCTATGCCATTCCTCATCAGGTGCAGGTTATAACCAATGCACTTGAGGCTTTGAAAAAAATTAAATATGACTCACATTTGGTAGACTTCAGTCTTGGACTGCTCTGGGAGGTTCCTGCTCTGCTGTTTGTGTCCAGTTTCTTCCTAAAATCCTCACTGCTTAAATCTGTGCCCAGCACACACCTCAAGTGAGTTGCTGTTTCCTGGAGAGAGCATCCACCTGAGCTGTATTTCTCCATACCTGTTAAAATAAATGGCGCTCTTATAAAAGGGGAAAACCAAACAAACAAACACCACACACAAAAAATCCACACACACAGCAAAACAACTGTTAATTTTATACCCAAAAACCCCAAAACAATATAAGTGTTTTGGAGGTTTTTTGTTAATCACGTAGAAATCTGCATGTACTGTCTAAATACCTTGAACTGGACATTTTTTAAAATGCTGAGGTTATAAAGACCAAAAATATATCTGGAAATTTTTCTTTTTTATTACAAAAATGAGGATTTTCCAAGTCAACACTAATATTCCAGAATATTGATAATAAATGACTATTAAGGATTAAAGACATTTAGTACTTTGCATTCTTATTTAAAAAAAAAAAGGAAACCTTGAATGCCAATTCCTAATGGTTTTGGAGAACAGAGGTGCTTGGTTTAGGTAAGAGTGGCATCACTATAAATGAATGAATTTTCTCCCAAGTCATTTAATTCTCCTCTGAAGAGCTCCTCCCTAGCAACTGCTGAGATTTCCATTTATTTAATGTTTACTCCAGAAAATTGCCAACCCACCTCTGAGCCATCCCATTACCAGCCTGGGCTTTTCACCTCATGCCCTTATCTTTTCCTTCAGTAATTCTGGCTTGAGAATAAATGTGGAGCACAGAAGAGAAATAAAAACTGCTTTTACCTCTTCATATTATTAACTAGATATAGGAAAGTATGTAAGATTCTAAACATAAAATTTTGGTAGAAGGAAAAAGCTCTCAAAATAGGCCTGCACTTCTGCCCCATTTTTAAAATAATACACCAATAACATAAACCCCTACATATAGTAAAGAAAAAATCCTTAAAATATCCCCTGCATTCACATTATAACCATTGTGTTAAAATTCACAATACTTTGTGACTGCAATACAAATAAAAATAATAATTTCAAAATATCCTGTATTAGAAATCTACTAAAATGTCAAATCTATACCTTGGAATTTAAGCTTTCCTAAAAGGTTTGAATCTCCCTTCGAAAATTCTCTTTTTTTCAAATGTAAAAGTGGGCATTTATAGACATATGTAAGGAAATTGTACTATACTAAAAACACATAAATACACACTTTTCTTATCAGTCAGAAATCACACAGAGCAGAGCAAGGACTAAGATATTATATGAATACACCAATAACAGGGAAAAAAACCCCAGAGCTGTTTATTAAGTGGATAAAACCACCAATACTGGAAAGTAAAGCAATGAAATTGTTTTCTTTTAAAGCAGAGATGCATGTGAATATTTACTTCCATAAGGTTAAACTATCAGTAAATGGCAAATATTCCCTCTTCTTACCAATAGAAATGACCCAAGTTTCTCTGAATTGGCGAAAAATAAATTTGCAAGTTATTTTCCAGTCAGATATATGCATAGTTCCTCATTAGATTTTATTTTGCAATTGGTGGATTTCAACTCTAATTTAGTATAACTTGTGTAAAATTCACCTACCACTTAAGGCTTATTTTAATTTATTGGGTTTTTTTTTTTTTTTTTCAATTGCCAAGCCTCAAAACTTCTTTAAAAGCCAGCACTTGTAAATGCAGGAAAGCTGAGTGTGTATTCCCTCTCCCTTTTCCAGCAGTTTCTCTCTGGGTATTTACAAATGTGTATTAAAACATATATGCTGTGCTTATATCACAGAGTACATCAAATTCAAGCAGTTGTGGATTTTGTGGGTGACAGAAAATCTGCTTAGCTCGAGAAGGCATTTATGTTGCTCAGCTCTTTTCTCAGCTGGTGGAAAAGAGGAATAAGAGGCAATAGGAGATGGAAAGATGGATAAAGCAGAGATAAGGTGTGTGGCTGCTGAGCTGCACTTGCTTCCTGAGCACTTCTGCCGAGTTTAGGAAGCTCTCCACGTTAGCTACACGGGAGCAATAGGCAGTGTCAGTGCATCCAGCTTCATTAGAAAGTCAAATAAGAAAGGATGAATGCCAGGAGATGAAAGACCTTCAGAACACTTCTCTCCTCATTCTGATTTGTATAAGTTTAATATATGGGGTTGTAGAATCCAACAAATACTGACAATGAGCATAAGAAGTAGATGATTAATAGCTTAAATGCAGGAAAATGTAGTTTTCAATGGCACAAACATGCCTACCACCCAGTGAATAGCAGCAATGACTCCCAGTCCACTGTCACCCACCTCTGTAGCAGACACCCACACCACACCTCCCCAGCAATTCATGCATTTTGAAAGCCTTAACAGATTCCTTAGAGCTACAAGGGTAGCTTTTGTAACAGAAAGCTACACCTAAATAGGAAAGAGGATTATATCCACATCAGACCAAGAAAATTATTCTATTTTTCCTGTATCTTAGCTAGGGAAGCTCCAGCTAATTTGATGTCAGTGTTGCCAAGCCTTTTCTTCCTGGAAGAAAACAGGCCAACACTGCAACAAGCAAGTCCAGCCTTCCACAGGCTCTTCCTGATAATAAACACTGCTCCTGATAATGAGGCTGATTCATGTGCCAGCATCTGGAGTGACAACACCACAATTTGGGTGTGCACAGGCAACAGACATTTTCTTGGGTGTGAGTAACTCAAGCACAGAAGTTCTTAATTTTCTTTTGGATTTGATTGTACTGAAAGGTTTTATGAGCTCCTGGACATCTGTTAAGCAGTTTTCTCCTAATGTTTAATTTTCTGATTCATGTACAAACCGAGCAACATTGTCGTCCTGCAGCAAACAGGCACCTTGGATCTACTCTAAATGAGGTGATTTGTTCCACAATCACTGGGCAAATTTTCTTCTTTCATGTGCTTGAAATAAGTTAAGAACAAAATAAATATTAGGTTTTATTGGTTGCATTTGCACCCTATCTAAAAGGTATGCAAATGAGTGATGGGCTGCTGAGAATGATATTCACCAAATGACTCCCTATTTTGCCAAATCACATTCATTCTCTTCATTGTAAAACCATGTTCCCCTGCAAATTAATGCACCAAAGAAGCGGGCTGAGAGAAGCCCAAGCATGAGTTAAAGTAATTACCAGAAATTTAGCATAAAACAAAGCACATCTCAGGAGTCTTCTGGCCCAGGAACAAATGTTTGCTCTGCTGTTAACTCCCATGAACAACACTAGATCATAACCTGTCACTGACACACTCGTGCATGTCTGCATCTGGAACAGGGTTCTGAGACTTTGCACAACAGTCATTTAAAATACAATATTTATTGCCTAGAGATTACTATTCACACAGCAAACTTGTTTTCATGCATAGCTCCCTTAGAATATTCACATTATTTGATAATAAATTGCACTGACTGAAAAGGGGATCTAAAAACAAAACCAATTCAGAGCTGTGCACCTGCTGATTTTCAACCAAATGTGCTACAATGCTTTATTTCTCATGTGAAACAACTCTGAAGAGACTGAGCTGACACTGACCACAATACTACTTGGAGTCTTAGGATCAGCCTACGAAATTGTGCTGAAATTTTAGCTAGTAATCCCTCAACACCCAGACAAGAGGTGACCCTATTCCTCTAAAATACAGAGCAATATGTTCACATCTGGCCTCTCTTGTTCTTCAGCTCCTACTTTGCTTGGCACTTACTTTTAGTACTACAGGTGCAGAGAAATTGGAACTTTCATAGCAACTACTTTTCCACAGAACTCATTCTGTCACACTTTTCCTTTGCACAGATGAGAATACACATGCCGAGTCTGACACTCGCCATTAGGCTCATTTGGAAGAATGCATGCAGTGAATTCCCCTGATCCAGTCTGCAGCTGGGAGCCCAAGCCTGTCTCCTGCTTGCAAAGCACTGAGGTTCCTGAATGGGTTAACTTTAGGAGGGGTATCGAGAAGATGCCACTAAACAGTTCCCTGTTTGAAAAAGCTGAGATGGATATCTTTGATACAAACCAACTTTTCCTGCACGTACCAACTGCTCCACTTGGGTTTGGTGGCAGCTTGGCAGGGCAGCACAGAGGAGCAGCCAGGGCAGTGCTGGGGAGGATCCCTCCCCTGGCACAGTTTGTGCCACAGGAACCAGCTGCCTTCTCTGCAAGGAAACCTCTGCTTCCCTCAAAAGGGAAAAGGGGCTGGAACTCGTGGGTTCTTTTCTTGCTTTCAGCACAACTGTCACAGACGTGCTGTAATTCTACCTCTGTCTGTTTACATGCAGCTGAAAATGTGCCCCACGCTCAGGGTGTTTATTATGGTGTCCCAGTGTATAAAGGGATCGACTGTGGATTTCCATTCCATGAAGATAAGGAGAAAGGCCACCCCACCCTTTTTTTAAAAGTATACAGAAGCAGGTTGTTTCATACTCTTTTACAGTATCTTCTGATGGGCAGATCTTGAGTCGTGATGTTAGATCAGCCTAACATGTTCTCTGAAAAAAAGCCACTGCCATATTTCATTGTCAGGAAACAACAAAGAGTTTAAGAAGAAATAAACTCAGCAAAATTCTCTTAACAAAACTGGACTGCACTTACAGTTACACAAGAGTTTTAGCTAATTCCTCTCTCAACCAGATAAATGATTTGCAGGTATAATTACATTTAAAATACATGAAATTTAGAAAATATATTTTTTCTCCTTTATCAAAAACTCCCATCTTCTTTGCAACTGTTTGCTAGTAAGTCCATGAAGAGACTGTGGTTAGCTGAAAACTAAATAAGTTTCAATTTATTTAGTGGGAAAAACCCCCATAAAATTAATAACCCTCAAGATAATTTTAAAACTATATGTTATAATTTTTAAATATCATTACCTTCCAGGGGATATAGTGTTCAGATGCTTTTAATACAGCTCTGTGCAGGAGATATAGATATCTGAATTTTATTCTCATCTTAATATTTGCTTCAGAGGTATTTATTTTTTCTACTACTTCTGGCCTATGCACCTGTACACAATGCCTCCTAGAGACATGAGGCATTATTTCAAAACTAAACACATCATATGTGACAGCCATCAGAAAATCAGAAAACACCCAACTATTATTGCCCCTCCCAAATTCCTCCAAACAAGAAAACATCCCATCCACACAAACTATTCTTGTCCTCCCCAGATTCCCCTGGGTTCAGCAGAGGCATCTCTCAGGCAGCTATCATCGAGTCTGACAGCAAACCCACCCCTGCCAAATCCACCTCTAAACCACGTCCCCGAGTGCCACATCTACATGCATCTTACAAATCTCCAGAGATGGTGACTCAAACACTGCCAGGGACAGCCTGTTCCAAGCTTGACAACCCGCTCAGAGAAGTTTTCCCTAAAATCCAGTCTAAACCTTCCCTGAAGCAACTTTAGACTGTTTCTTCTCAGCCCATCGCTTGTTACCTGGGAGAAGAGACCAACCCCACCTGGCTGCCCCCTCCTTCCAGGGGGCTGTAGAGAGGGCTAAAGCCTCCCCTGAGCCTCCTTTCTTCCAGGCTGATCCCCTCAACCATTCCTGACAGGATTTGTGCTCCAGACCATTCCCCAGCTCCTTTGCCCTTCTCTGGACAGGCTCCAGCCCCTCCGTGTCCTTCTTGCAAGTGGGCAGCGTGGAGCAATTCACTACAGGCACATCAACATCCTCTGATTCTTAACTTTCTGTTAATTGACACAGCTCTCTTAATCTGATCCTATTCTTGAGTGAAATCATTTCCTTGAAATAATAAGTATGGGAGAGCAGTCAGTTTTGTCTTTTTTCTCTGGGAATTTGCAGTTTTGTAGCCTGACCTTGTTTACAATTTGACTCTGTTCACATCGATTTATGCTTTGCATTTAAATCTCTTACTACATGAACTGTAACTCACATAATGTATCTATAAGTTGTGTTTCTATTCTCACATTGGATATATAACCTCCTTTGGACAGGCATTAAATCCTCAGTACATGTTTTTTTGCTATCTGGTACACAGGAGTTCCAGCATCATACCTTAGCAGAACAAATGAACACCTCCCTCAGTGAAAATGCATGTCCTAACCTTTCACAGCTATTTATAGCTGACCTCTTGCACTGTGCTGCCTCTGCTCATCATAGCCCTCTTCTCTTGTTCTCTCCAAAATTTCCTGCTCACCCAAAAGGCCTCGTGGCTGCTGAGAGCTGCAGGTTCCTGCAGCAATCTTTGGGAGAGGGAGCTGGAGCTGCTCAAACAGCCCAAGACCTCTCTTGCAAAGTGCAGGTCCTTAGAGCTATCCAGCTGTATTTAGTTATGGAATCCTTCCACTTCCAGGCTACTCATTTTCACATTTTTAGGAACTTATCTCTTAGACCTTGAGCTCTCTGAAATTAATGAAGACCTTGTTTTTTGTTTTGATCAGTACAGAATTTATATATTCAAAAAGATCAAAGGATTGTTCTACTTGCACTAATGGTGAGAAGAAAGTTACACTTGATGCAAAGCACATTACTATTGTCTGAAACACATAGCTGCAGATAGAAATACTGGTTATTGGCTATACTCAAGCATTCAGTAAATATATTAACATTCATTTTTGACTATGCTCAATGCTATTTTAGAAAAGTATCTCCAAGCTTTCAATTTAGTGAAAGTACTTAAGTAACCAATACATACTGCAAAATATTTAATAACACATGAGACAATCAAATAGCTCGTGATCAAATGAAGAGATTAAAGACGATTTATTCAAAACATTACTAAAAATATAAGAGTATAAAAATATTCTCAAAAGCTGAAGTCACTTCACAGGTTCATGAGCAGAAAATTTCATGTGAATAATAATAATGAATTCTGGCTCAAGTTTTTAAATCTAGGAAATTCATTTCCATAGTTGTAATATTCCAATCACAACATAGTGTGGGTATCATATAACAGTGTTGTTCTTTTCTTTTAGAAAAGACTCCCACTTTTAATTTTCAATGAGAAGCACAACACAATTTACACTTCAGTGATGTTTCAAAACCCAAAGTCGCCCTCCCTCTGACATTTCCCATTCCCCCATCCTCCCTGTGGTATATTCCCTCTTAACCTCAAAGGAACAGCACTTTACACTCCATCTTTTTGAATTCACTTTGCTTGATCTTGAGCAAGCAGAGACAGACACAGTATCCCAAGACAAATTCTCACCAACTCTTTGTGCAACTGTGCTTCTTTCCCAGTGAAATCCCCTGCTGAATAGGTAATAAATTGGTTTCTCTCAGTCACCCTATGATCCACTAATACACTTGCTTGTTCCTCTCGCATTTTCTATGAAAACATTGCCACCACTGGTAGGAACCTTGTTGTTAAATTCAAGAACACAAACTTTTATCTGGAGATGAAATTCAACAGTATTTCGGCTGTGATACAGCTCAAGGACATCCAATTTAAAGCAAGCAAACAGAACACTGAGCCTCCTCCTCTCTGACGGTGCCACTCAATTCAGAGAAATGAAGAGAAAAGGCACTAAGGACCCAGCACATCAGACTGTGCTCTTAATATTCCAGTTAAACTGTAACGTGGAAGGGGAAAACAAAGCCAAAGGAAGAGTTGAAGCCCACTTAAATCAGGGAACAGTCATGTCGTGTGCCTCAGTCTCAATACCAATACAGTACTTGGGAAATAAAAATGTTTTTAATACAATTACTAGCAATCCAAATTCCACACACCATCATTAAAAATGTTTCCCAGCAGCTTCCTACACCTATTTCTGGTGAAGTCATTATTGCAGTGTTGCTGTGCCAGAGCTGCTAGAGGCAATGTGGGCTGACAGATCTGTGACAAGAGGCTGCAGCAGCCAGGACGTGAGTGACAATGCACGGACCCACCAGGACCGAAATAGAACGGTGCTGGGCACAAATTGCTTCAGATCATACCCCTTGACTCCCTCCAAGAGTGTGCAGCTCTTCCCAGGGCACCTTCTTATCCATATAAAACACTTTCTTATTCATTTCCTTACCAAAATTATTCAGACACAACTGTACTCTCCCAGTAAAGGTCACATATTTAAAGACTTTAAAAACTTAAACCATTTTTTTAATATGTCTTGAACCATCCTTCAGAAAACCTTGAACCAAAAAGGCACAATGGAAGTACCAGCATGAACGTGGAACAGCAAAGATAAAATTAAGAAGTAATTTGAAAAAGCAAAAATATTGTGGCAGATAAAAGAAAGCCCTAGCATTTAATCTCCCAACAGAAAAATCAGGATTTTTGTTCTGTGGCCGAATTTAAACTTCAGAATATACAAATTTTAATCAAAATAGCAACATCTTTGTACTGTCCAAGTAACTAATGTGGCCCCTCCCTCAGGTCTAAACAGTTACTCTTGTAAAAAGTCTTTTCATGCCTCTCATTCATTTGGATTAGACTTTTCCAATTTATTCAATAATAAATTATTCAAGCATTAAACCATCTTGCTGGTTTTTTATGGCAGTTATTGGGTTGTGTTTAACTTTACTTCACTTGTCCTAAAGTCATTACGACACCAAATTCACCATTTTCTAAACTGTCACTGAAATGAGTTAAATAAGGAAGCATATACAAGACACATCCTTTTCATTATTAAACCAGTCATGCTTTCATCCCTTCTAGTTTATATTACACTACAGGGGATGAACTCAATGCAAGGCAAAAACATATTAAAGTTTTGTGACTGTTGTTTTGACTTTTCCTTGAGATAATTCTACCAATTCTACCAATCCACTATGATTTTGTTTCCATATATACATTCTTTCCTTTGAGCTGGCTTTTTCCCAGGTCCATTTCATGAAACAATTTGAACTATTATTCATAGTGGTCAAAAGAAATCAGATTCCTTTCTTTGGTTTTTTTGGGTGGAATGTCCTTGGCATTATCAAAAAATATTTTTAAAAAGCCACTGGGGGACGGTTTGTCCTTGGATAGAGTGTGTAGAGTGTGCAGCTGCAGAGCAAGAGAAAGAAAACAATCAATGCTAGCTGCTACCAGTAGAAATCCCCATTAATAGCAGTTTCATGGCAAGATGTCTGTGACATGGTCATAATTCACTTCCTTGGAGAACAGACTTCAGGATGATGAAGCTGGACAGGAATCCATCTGTCACAGGGTCAGGAACCAAAGAGAACCACAACAGCTCCACACAAACTTCCTTCCCAGCACAAGCAATTATAATGCAGTCTGCTGAGGCAGAACCCTGGCTAGAGTGTGGCAGCTGAAACCACATAAAAACACTTCACTGTCTTTAAAAGACATGTAAGTCTCTTTTTTAACATATTCATCTTGAACTGTTTATATTTAAGAGGTTGCTTCACACCTCCACAATTCTTAGGTGACATTTCCTATGGACTGCAAACCTGTTCATATTTCTGGACTCACAATGTCCAGCACTGCTCTTGAATAATTTCTCCTACACCCCATTGTAATTAACATTTTAAAAATTACTTTCTACCTTTTCTACAACAATATTGCCATAGGATTCTGAAAGTCAAATATTAACTCTCCTGCAATATTTTAAGTTTCTGTCTTTGGTTAGCAGAGGTTTTCCTTTTATCCCTGCTTTTTGCTCAGAGCACATGAGGTAATGGCCCACTGGAGTGCAGCCAGTGCTGCTGCACCAGCACGGTGAGTGCTGTGCCAGGGCACCTCTGGGGACAAGGCTTGTAATTAACTGCACTGCCACAGCTGACAGGGCACAAAGAATGCCTTTGTGGGGATTTCAGGAACTCTCCAGCTATCTCATAGTCAAAACCCACTTTTGCTTTCATTTTATGCTAAGTATGTACATTCAGAAAAACACCCCAGTCCATTTTCTGCACTAGAAAATTGTATTAGTGCAAATAATGTGACAGACTATGAACTCAGGAGGCCATCACAGCTTCCACCATGGTTACAAAACAGTGTTAAGGTGGCTGTTATTGCTGAGATATCCAGGCTTGTATTCAACTTTCTAACACTCAATGTCTATTCAAAAAACAACACAAATCTGTCTGTAAGCATGTCTGTGGAAGACATTGTCTCTTTGTGCCCAAACTACTCAATTTGATACTGAATTCTAGTGCATCCACAGTTGGTAGCAGAATTTATTCTCATCCTCTGCTGATTTTTTTTTCCCCAATACACATGACTTAAATTTTTTCACAAAAGGGAGGACAGTGAGTAAACAAAACTAAAAGAAGAAATTCAAATCTTTGTCCATGCTATGTGTTCATATAAATATTACACATGTACACGTTATGTGTATTTTCTGCTGATTAGTCAAGTATCCCAGCAAAGAAACACAGTATGACCTTCACAAAAAAGCCTTCAGGGTTTTTGCTGTTACCTTAGATCAATCCTGTACTACCAAGTTACACCTATTTGAGTTGTGACCAGGTTTCTAAAAGTTCAATAAAGTAAAGGAGGGCAATTGCACTGAAATGTTTAGGATTAATCCCATAATTAATTTGGCCCAAACAAACATTCTATAAACCAAATATCTATCTTGATCATTCATTCTGTTTGCTGGTGGGAGGTTCCAGGTCACTCAGGCATGTTTGCAAATGTAAATGAGCCCAATTCTAAACTTTTGTCAAGGTTAGTTTACAGAAGCTGAGGTATCCCTGCACCTCAGAGAACAACTAAGGCATAAATATTCATGCTTCTCATTATATTTTTAAATTTACATTCAAGTTTCCTGTAGGGGAATCTATAGAACACCTGAACCAAAGAGCTTTTTATTGCCTGCAAAATTAGTAATGAGAGGCAAATAGAAACACAGATCAAAAAATTCTCATCTTTATGACAGTGGTGAATTTTGAAAAATATAATTTTAAAGCCAGAATTTAGGTTTTTTTAAAGGGGAACTGACACAGGAAAAAAAACAAAATCTAGGTATTAGAAGACTTCCATCATTTTTATGGCCACTGTTAAATTCAAGAAAACTCAAGAAATTATTTTCCCTGCAGATAACATTTTAAAGTATTAGAGGATTTTGTACTATTTACCCAAATCATTTGGTAGTGCCCTTTTTAGTACATCTAGGTACCCACATAAATCTTATGTACCCATGTTCTCTGTTTTAATCCCTGTACTCAAGTTAAATGTCAAGATTAAAGGCAGATCTTAAGAACACGAGTAATCTCCTTTACAATGTGGGTATGGAGCCACTAATCTCAAATTTGTAACCAGACGTATTCCTAAATCATCTTAGAAATCAGATTTAAATACCTCAAATCTTGAGCCAAGGCTGAAAACCAGAGTACAGGCTCATAGCTCTTCATAGGCTCCAAGTTAACCACAACCTACATGATCCTGTGAGCCCAGCATTAAACGTGAACTCAAATCACTGCTTTATTCTGTGGCCAACTCCTGTTATTCAGGTTCTCACATGAAATTTAAAATAAAGGCTTCTGCAGCTTTTGCTGCATCCACAGCAGTTGGAAACACATTCTGAAGAGGCCTGGGTGTCACTTTGGTCATTGTAAACCCCTGGAGTTCCTGTTAAGGTTCCTGGAAAGACTTTCTTTGTCTAGTTCAGATATCTCTAGAAAATTTCCTGAAAGACAGAATTTATCTCCTTGTCATTTTACATGGAAAAAACTACAAACTTGCAATTAGATCCATCGCTACTAACTAGAGCACTGCGAGCTGCAAAACATCCTCACAAAGAGTCACTAAGGTTACAGCAAGGTCAGAGCGAAATCAATTCCAAGCAATATGAAAAGGTGCTCTAATCCCTATAAAACATTAAAACTGAAGCAATATCCAAAAATAAAATATTCAAAATAAATGTAGAATAAAGACAGAAAACGTTTTGAGTGTTTAAATAAATACATTTCTTCAAAGGTAAAAGCACTTCTGTTTATTTTCATAAAACCATAGAAAGGGGTCATTGAAAAAATTATAAATAAAATATTGCAGCAGTAGTCCAAGTCCTTGGTCACGTTTGGAGGGGAAACATGTTTAATGCAATTCAAACTGAAAACATAACTTCTCAAAAATAGTACTGGGAGATCCTTCTTACATTACCAAATAAATCACAATGGTTTTCATAGCTAACAAAAACAGCCCTGAATTCTGGACTAATCAAGAGCAATGTCCCCAGGCCAAGGCAAGCCCCTCTGAGCAGGTTTGCCAACAGAAGCATTTCAGTCTCACGTGAAGTGCTCTGCACTGGCAATAGAACTGCAGCTAATGCAATAACTTCGTGTGTCACAGGACCTGATCTCCACAGGTTTTTTCCACAGACAAGCTCCTCTCCTGATGATCCTTCAAAGTCTTGTCACCCTTCAGATCTGTGACACAAAGTTATTCTCGAGCAGGCTGCAAGTCTATGTAAAGCAGGGGGTTTGTAGGGTTTCTTTCGAGTCAGTTCATAAGTAATTTATTTCTACACCCCAATTATCAAAGCAATGTGCAATCTTGACAGCTCCCCATAAACAATTGTGCCACCTGTAGAGCCTCTGCATTTACTACCAAATCTTTGCATGGGGGCTCCTGTCTATCCTTCATCAGGAAGACTTTCACTGTCCCACCTGGAGCTTCTTTTCCAGCTCCCCTTGATGACACTTTTCTTGTCCAGTCTCCCCTCCCAGCTCCACCTCTCCTGGCCAAGGCTGATGCTGTGCTATCTCCTCCAGACTGGTCTCTGCAAACCCCTCTTCTCTCTCCTGCAGTGCTCAGCCAAAAGGCAAAAATTAGTTTCTCATGCCTTTTGAGGTTACCACAATACATCTGATATCAGATGTATTACATCTGATATTACATTTTTTGTAAAAGATTGCATTTTCTTGTAGTTGCACAACAAACTCCTAAATTCTAACTGCAAATAATGTCATTGGACATAAAAGTCTGGCAAGCTTATTTAGTTTCTGCAGTCCAATAGGCATGACAAGCTCCTTGACTGACATTGGAAGGAGAGCACACACATGACAGTAAGTGAACACAGTTGTTTTTCTTGACCTTCAATTCCAATAATAGTTCCTAACACAAGGACTTCCTGAGAACAGCTGGTGTTGTTCCGCTGCTTTGCCTCTTCAGGTTTAATGGGTTTTTCATACAATCCTTGGAAGTAAGGCTTTACTAAAAAAAAAAAAAACAACAAAAAAAACCCCCACAACTTCTCTCTTTAAACAAGAGAACTTCTCATCAAAGTCACAGCCTATGTTTATGGCAACATTTTGGTACTAGGACTTCCTCCCTCATGTAGACAAAGGCATTAACTACCAAAGCCAGCTGCCTGTTTTGTAGATGAATTCTGACAAAACCAGGAGTGGTTAAAATAGAAAACCTTGTAGGAAGTAGCAGTATTTCAATATCTTTGATAAGCAAATGTCTCAGCTACAGACAGTAAACCGAATTTTCCTGCATGACTTATTTCTTTAAGCAAAAGGAAAATGTGACCCAAATGAATTACAAAACACCAGGGGTCCAAGACACCTTAGACTTGGGACAAAGGCCTGGAAATCTGTTTCTCTAGTGAGCCTCTTTTTCAGGGTTTGGAGGCTGGGGGCATTTTCTCTGAGTTCTTGAAAGATTTTAACTTAAGCTGTGAAGAAAATCTTTCCTCTTTGTTTCACCAACTGCAGCTCAGGTGGTTATATTATCAACATATTTTCCTTTCTTACTTATAAGCTTTTAATAAGAAGTATCTGTTGAGCTCAGTGAAAATACAGTTTTATAGGCATACATAATAATGTGTGATAAAAATTTAAACAGAAGATATGATAGACTCATGGAATCATGCATGAAGTATGGAATGTAAGATAAAATATATTCCTGGTTAGCACAAGTATTTCTTGCTTTTGGTCAAGTCTAAAAATTCCAATTATACTCAAATGCCTTGAGTTATAACAAAGTTTTGCAGGAAACTACTTTCTATATAGGTCAAATGAAAACAGTCACAGACTAAAGCATCTCTGAATAGCTAAACAAAATATAGAAGTCCTGCAATGCTTTGTATCCAAGGTAAAATGTTGAGTCTAAATCGATTGATTTCCCAAGTTTGTTCAATACCTGGATTGCATTAACATCCTTCCAGGAAATGCAGAATAAAATCCTACAGTTCTCTATTCACAAATTTAGTTCCAACTACATTCTGAAGGTGTCCATTTTCAGGTAGATTATGCATGTGAAAATGTTATTTAGATTTCTGTTATCTACCACAGCTAAACCTAAGCTATAACAAATTTATAAGCACTACTCTTTAAAATCCCCATAGTTTTCCTATTCATGTATATCACTGCTCAGGCTTCACAGGATATTCTCTCTTGTTCTTGAAAATTAATACTGCACGTGAGTGTGTCTCAGTACCAGCAATTTCTATGAAATTGAACTGGAATTTAACAAATTTCTTTTTTTGCTTTACAAAGGCAGACAGCATTCCCTCAACCCCCAGCATCTCATAATCAAGCAGAGAGCTATTCAAGCCTTGCTCCTTTGTTTTCAGTGCTGTCTTCACATTAAAATTTTGTGCAAAACAAGCACTGCGTTTGTTTTGGTAATGAAGTTAAGAGAGCATCTTCTATTAAAAGCTCTGAGTAGCTCCAGGAACCACCACTGAACAGGCAGAGCAGCACTGAGATGTACCTCCCCATGATATGAAATAGAATTTGTAAGTCATTAACAGAAATTATTAAGATTAATGTGCATATTTTGGCAGATTTGTGAATATAATTACAAAAAGAAGCTATAAAAATCAAGCTAGAAATAAGAATGTATCATTGAATTAAAATGCAGGGTTTTAACAAGTTGCCTGAAATGAGGATTTTGTTAGAATGAATTCACACATAGTATAAACTAATTTATGATTACCATAAAGCTTCCATGGTTACAATACCCAACAACAATCACAGCACAAGGAACACCTTCACATCACTCAAATTTTTTGAGCCACAACAAACATCAGGGAGGGTTCCTAAAGCTCTCCTGATTTTTAGTCTGGAACTATTGAGTGTTTATAAAAATGAAACATAATAAAACAAAGCTAAAGAGTGATTGTAGCTTGCAAAACATAGGTTGCAGTGGAATTTATAGTTTCTGGGAGAGGTTTTTCATGGTAGGTTAGAAAAAGAGTGAAATGATTTCTTATTGTTTGCATGCTAAGGGAAACATAATATGCATAATATGCACGAGGACAGAGTCTTGTGAATAAACAAGTTTGGTAACAGGATTGCAAAATAAAGGTCTGAGTTATTAGAAGTTTCTGCTGTTGCTGGAGGAACAGTATATAAGGAGCATTGTTTCCATCCTCAAACCTAAGATGAATCTTACATCACTGGAGCATTAAAAAATAATTATATTAATATTTGCAATAGTTGATATTAGAATGACAGGACAGAGTTCCAGAGCCACCTCCCTTTTGGAAAAAGGCTTCCCTGCCAGCACAGTGCTTTACAGAAATGGGCTCCTTCTGTAGATGGGTGCTTTGTCTCCAACAGCCACTTTCCAGATGTGCACAGCCCCCATCTGCATAGCCTCAGAAGGTGCTACTCATTTATTGCTTGAGGCATTTTGTGAAAAGTTACTCTGCTTTTCTTCTGAAAGGGATAGGATAAGAATAAAGAGAAGCAACCGGCTTCAAAGCTGGGTAAGCAAGAGCCAGCACCTTATGCAAAGAAGAACATGGCTATTGTGTGGTGTGAAAGGAAATTACCCAGAGCCAGAGCTGCTCCCCCTTCTGCAGGTTCAAAGGTGTATGAAGAGAATCAAATCAGTGCATCTGGCTATGGATAGGAGAGAGCAAGAAGTGCAGGATGGACGGAGCCTGAATAGTTAGGCACTGTGTGCCAAAAGCAGCTATTGCAAAGGGACAAGGGGTAATTAGGGACAGCCATAACCTTCTCTTCTACCCGGTCACACTGTAGGCACTAATTACAGTAATGAGGCTGCAGCACATCTCCATCACCACTCAGTGGCAGGATGTGTCTGCTTTGCTCACCTCGGCCCCTGAGCTCAGCCTTGCTCTCACATGGCTGTGCTCTGAGCCAGGGCGAGCCAAAAGCCTGGGAATGCAACTCCAGAGGCTGCTCAAGGAACTCTGCTCATGGCCTTGCTGTGACACAACGGACAGCTCTTGCACTCAATTAACTGGTGGGGCAACCTCATGTAAAATTTGAACTGATCAGACCTGTCAAATATTCAAGCTGATCCAGCCAGCTCATAATGACCAGCAAGTTCTGCTCATTCATTTTGTGTGAGCTTAGGTGGGAGCCCAAATGTCAAACTGATTTGTTGATACATTAGGATAGGGCAATGACAGAGTCTCCTCTTAATCAGTGAACCTTGCTGGTTTCCCTGAAGCAGAATCCCCTTTTAAGAAACTAATAGCTGGTTCAGCCCTCAACAACTACTGTGCCACTCATCTGCAAACATCCTTCATCTTCCAGAGTGGACAGCTTTATAAAGCTGCTGTTCTAGCAGAACAGATGCTATCATTAACTTTACCCAATTATTAGTCACATAACACTAGAATGCTTTTCAGATACCATATATCCCTCCTCAAAAAAGCAAGTAAAGACAGCTTTATTATTGACCAGCACAGGATTCAAAATCTTTTCTCCGAAGTCTTCAAGAACAAACAAATTGTTTTCATATGCGATAAAGATCATTATACACATCACTGCCTGGCATTTTAGGGACTGTGTCACTTCAGGAACTGCAGTGCAGACCTCCATTTCTTTCAGAACACGCTGGGAAAACTCCAGCTGATACAGACTGCCTGCAGCAAAACTAATCACCACCAGAGAAAAGCTATTGCCGTGCTGCCCCTTCTTTAGACTCCATACTGACTTCCCAAAGATTCATTTAAATTAAAGTTTCATAAAAACATTTATTCTTGTGCAGAACATTCTCCAGGACAATGATCTTATTTATCTGAGGAAACATGGGTCTCTTATACTCTCCAACCACGTGTTCTCGATAGCCGAGTCTATTAATTATGCAAAATAGAAATAGGAGTAGGCAGATATCACAGTCTTGGTAAATTCTACCTTATGGGGGCTGCAGACTTAGGTATCCAGCACCCTGTTCAGTACCTAAGAGGAAATAAAACGGTTTGGGGTGTTTTCTTCGAGATTTCGAGTGCATCCAAAAACATTTCTCTGCACTGTCTCTGTTGCTCTTCTGTGAACTGAAGGTCAGGTGCAGCAGCAGACAAAAAAGGCTAAACTGCACTAGCTAAAAGCCAGTCACCCAACCAGAGAGAAAATATGGATTCAGTGCAACTTTGGGATCTCAGTAACTTTTTCTTCAAGTCTCAAACAGGTAAAACTCTACTCCATCCTCAAAGCTGGCTACTGAGATCATGTGTTCACAGTCTTCTGGCCTAAACACCTTTACTGAATCAAACTGATCTGAAGGCACCATCCAGTCGGTTCTGAATCATTAACTTTCAACCACACGATACCAGAACTTGCTTTTTTACTAGAACTAATCAGCAAGCACCTGTAATAGAACATCACACATTTGACATCTGATTACATGCCAATTATGGGTTTTAACTTCTCTGACTTAGAACTCTTCTGAACTTTTAAAACATGGGCAATAATTAACATCAGTCCAATGATCTCTTCAATTTGAATAATACCTTTAAAGAGTTACAGGATTTTATTCAAACAGAAAGGAAAATAAACTGTCTTAAAAGCCAAGGCTGTTTCGAAAAAGTTCAGATAAGTTAAAAAAAGTCAGGTAAAACATGGCAAGCATCCCACAGGATACCAGCTGTTCTGCAGTTTCTGAATACAAAATATTGCACATGATCATATCTGTGAAAGTGAAAAGAACAGTTTTCGATCCATTTCCATACCCTTAATCTAAACAATCTGCCTGAGAAACATGAAAACTTGCAGGTTTTCCAACAGCTTGATTTAGTGCACTTCAGATAAGAGATCTGACTAGTGACAGGGAGGAAGCTCCACATGCTCCAGTTCTGCCCCTCTTCCCAGCATCCAAACCCCCAGTCTGAGATTTTCTCTGAGACATTTACAGAAACCCTTGTGCTGTCAGAAAGCTGGGGGGGGGGGGCTGAGGGGCAGAGCTACACACAAAAAGAAACAAATGTAAAATCCGCTTCACCAGCAGAACTGTTGGAATGGACATTGGTACCTGCTCTGGGGTTCAACAAGGGAAAAAAAAACCACACCAACATGGGTGAGGTATAAAACCCTAATAAATTAAGGGACAAGGGTAGAAAGGTGGCAAGTCAACATCAGCACAAATGAATTTCAGAAAGCAGGAGAGCCAACCCCTCCTCTCCTGAGTGATGCCTGCCAGCAAAGCCTCTTTGGGCATCTTACCCAAAGCAGGGAGCACACTAATGTGCAATCCCAGCTATTTATTGGCTAGCACATCCAAATGCAAGTGTTTTATATCCAAACTGTGCATTTCCTGCTCACAGATTTCTCTTTTTCCACATGCATTCACCTCTGCCAAAAATTATCCAAAAAAGGGAGGGTAACAAGACCAAATTTCCTAAAGAATTAAGGAGATTAAAGAGTGCAAATTTTTAAAATAGCAAGTATTAGGAAATTACTTTCTCAGTACGCACGAGGTCCCTGGTATAATTCTTGCACATCTAACATGGAAAATCAGTCCATAAAACCACTGTTTTTCAGAAACCTACAATAAGGCCACCACGGGATTGTAAAAGAAATACATGACCAGCTCTAGCCATGAATAAGGTCACAATATCCCTGAATCCCACAGACATTGAGAATTTGCCTTTTATCCCTGGTTTCAGAGGGAATAAAAGGAACACACAAATTAAATACAGGGACATGAAGAGGGCACAGGGTCTAAAATCACTAATAATTTGTATTGCAGCATTGCTTGGATAACTAAAGAGAGGAAGTAATTTCTCACTTTTGTTTATCCTTCCTGAGGGAAGGGAAATTATTTTGTGAGAGCTGAGTTTGAGGGATCTGGCCCTACCTGGACAGGAGCAATATTACAAGAAGTAGAAAATTTTCTAGAGAGTTTTTATATTTCACAATTAAATTGCAACCAACTGTTGCCATCTAGGAAAACAGCACTCATCTGAAAATTTTAGATGAGGGCTGAGAACAAGTCTGGAAAACATTAAGGTGATTTCTTTTCTTCTTTAGTCTAAAATACTGCATTATGCATCCATTTAGCACTGGAAATTTATCAGTTTGTTAAGGGTTTTCAGCTTTTCTGAAAGCTTTTTGTTCTTTAGATCAGCCAGAAGTTATAGATAGAATGGTCTGTCGTTTAGAAAAGACCCTGCCTTGAAGCATAAATGGATTAAACATAATGGAACTTTTGCAGAAATTCCAACCCTTAAGTTCTCCTAAGGACCTCGCTTATATTCACATTTATATTCACTGGGGGAGCCAGTGTTTTCTCAAGTCATTAATACCTAAGGCCAGTTTTCCCCAGGTTCTTTTACACCTAACCAGCTCACTACTTACACACTTACAGACCTGTAAGTATGTGTTAGTATGGGAAAAGTGTTACCACACTTTTGCAAATTAAAAGTTTGCTCTGTACACTTTTTAACCCTGAATGATGATTTCTTCTTTATGCTTTGTTTTAATCCCCAGTCAGTGATGTATAGGATTTTTTCACTGATAAGCTGAAACAAATCAACTGCTGTGATACAGCTGCCATACAGCAAATCAATGTGCAGGAAAGCTTTCTGTGTATTATCCACTTTGTGGCTTACACAAGTGCACAAATGGTCATGAAGTGGTGTGAGGACTACAACAGGGGTCAGGAGAGATATGGGGCAGAGTATTTGCACACTAGAAGCAAAAACCCACTAAATAAAGATACAGAAACATCACTGAAGCATCTTGCAGTGTGGTTACAATGCAAACTGTGAGATCACCAACCTGCCACTAAAACCAAACCTTACATCTGCATCAGCTTTTATAATACACAGAATTACTGATCCTACTACACCGTGTACCAATTGTCCAATACCTCCAGCCCCAGTTCTTCCATCGGGCAGAGGAAAGCAGCCTCTGGCCAGGCATGGCAGAAACTGCAGCTCCCTGAAGCTGTGCTCAGCACTCGAGGAAAACACGGAGAAATGAGACAAAGTTCTCTGCTTCACCTGCACTCCACACCTCATTTCACTATTCTCTTCAGGCTGGATATCTTCTGGCTTTTACTGAGACATAATGTCATTAGTCTGGAGCTCTCTCTGAGGATCTTGAAGCACCAGTGTGAGTTTACTGCAAAAGGCATTATTTAGTTCAACTCCTTAATGTATTTAAAAGCACACTATTAGAACAGCTGAATAGCAGAGATCCTGCTTTTAAGAAAAAAATGTTTTGTTTTTTGGAAGTTATTTCCGTATTTTTAATTTTAGTTTAGTTTTAGCTTTCTTTATATTTTATTATTTATATCTAAATTATATATATAAAAATATATAAATATATAATGAAGTATACAATACTATATATCCTATTAATATTATTATATAATATTTAATTAATATTATTTATAGAAAATTATCTATTATAATATGTATTATAATATAATATCTCATTAATATTATTAGTTTTATTAATATAATATATATTATATATATTTTTTGTTTCTTAACAACACTTAATTATTCTCTCAGCCATTTTATAAACCTTATCTTCATTAAACCTAAAAGAGCAAAATACTGTGTAGCAGTTTTGACAGGAAGGAAGAGGGAAAGTTGAACTTCAGAGAGTTCTATTCCCTATATATGAAGCACTCAGTCCTGCTCAATGTTCTAAGTCTGAATTATACACATCCTTTTGCATTTTAAAACTTATTTTCTCATTTACATTTAAAAATATGAAAAGGCAAAAACCATTGTAATGGCAAAGGAAGAGAAGTTAGGATCCATTTCAGCACCAAGCAAGCAGAACCAACCATTGATGCTCAAAGAAGTATCACATGATATGGTGTGAAGGACAGAAATGTTATCTAGAATCCTAAAGCAATATATTCTTTTCCATTTAAGAAGAGAACAAAACACTTCAGTGCCAATCCAAACCACTTTTCTTTCCTTGCAGCAGCAATCCAGTTACAGCAGTATCTTTTATGTGCCAACTACAGATATTTTACATCATTTTTTCAGTTTAGATGTTACTCTAGCAGAAAAAAATGGTTACCCAGCTTTGGGCCTTGATGCATGTTTGAGTAATTTTTCTTCTGGTATTTTCACAGCTCAGAGTGGAGAATGTGAGCTCAGCCAACAGGTAAGTAGAAATACTTTCTACATTTGTATCAGTAGAAAAACACTGACAAAATTTCCATGCATATATGGTCCTTCCTGAACAGTATATCAAGAAAAAGGGACTTCAAAATGCAGTCTTGTCATATTTGGGCAAACTCCTAAATACAGTATGCAGTTTCCATTAGCATCTAGCACTAGTTTCTAGTGAAGTGTTTCTCCAATATTTCCCTGTTTTATTGCTGCTAAGTGAGCCAAGATTCTCAAAATTATTTCCTCAGTTTAGTCACTAATTTAGAGCCTGTTGCAGGCTGTCTTACTGTGACATGAATTTCAAATGTAATGTTTCATATTATTTCCCTATCTCACACTGTTGGAAAGCACCATGCAGCTGCAGATAGCATCAGCTTTGACTAACCAGGAAAGGAGGCAGCAAACCAGATTATCAATGTATTCATTCTTTCCTGCTTCACTGTGCACCAACAGGAAAAGCACATGGCCCTGAAAGGCCTGCAGGTACCTCAGCCTCCAAGCAAAAACTGCTAAGGGCTTTATTTCCTCCATCTACTATTAATTCATTTTAAGGAATCTCTTTTCCTGTCAAATACTGCAGAGCAGACACATTTTAACTCTGGACAATGTTGATTTTATTTTGTGATTCCCCACCTGTGAAACAGAAATGGCTGTCCCACATCGTGCCTGGTGCTTACACCTGGCCAGTTGGCATCTCTGTTTCAAATAATATACTGGATATCTAATAAGGACTAAATATTAACACTAATATCTTACTCCTTCACCAGATAAATCTGTTTCAGTCAGAGGAAGAAAGTTCAAGAAATGGGACAACAGCAAGTGCCTCAGAGTCAGAGCACAAATTCCTGCAGTTAAACACCTCAGTGTTTCTCAAGTTCCTCTGCATGTATCCAGGTGTGTCTTCCCCAAAAGCTTCACACACAACTTCATTTGTTGAATTTTTACACAAAATCTACAAATCATTTAAATGCTGTTGAAATTTATCAGTGGTATAAATTCGAAAATGAAATTTATCTGGTTTATACTGCTCTCTGCATTTTTATTGTCTCTGACTGAATAAGCATTCACAGCACTCTTCAAATTCTATCCTATGCGTGCATACCAAAAATAAGCATAGTTAAACAGCAAGCTAAAACCAGATTAAATTGATTAACCATTTTCTAAATGGTAGCACTGCCTGAATTTGAGGTGGGGAGAAGGGGGAACCCCCAAAATATCTGCAGCAAAATACCCCAGCTGACCAGTAAATTGGACATAATTTTTGTGCATTAGAGAAAATGATCTGAGTGTTCTGTAACATCAAATTGCAGTGGGATAAGCCACGCTGGCAGGGATGTTGAAACATGTAAAGCTAATTTAATAGGAGGGAAAGCTGTATATCATCTTGGACATTATTCACCTGATAAAAAGGGGAAGGCACAGCAGAGCCTGGCCCCTAAATCTGAATTATATAAATTCTAGTCCCTCTGATTTCAATAACATTAGAAAAGAAATCTAAAAGAAAGCTTTTCTAACTACTCCACAGGAGATTGAGACTTCTGTTTAGCACTGAACTCTGGTAAGACTTCCCATGAAATTCTGAACTTTTCACTTAAAAATTTGAGAATTTTGAGTGAACATAAATACCAGAAATTCCAGAGTAGGTTACCTAAAATGCTATGTATCTCCTCCATTCATTATTATCTCGTTTAACACAAATGGTCTATCTAAAATCTTGTGCATAGTATAGCACCTCATGAAATCCCAATAAGATATGAAGGAAAAGTCTAAATGTATGTTTAAGGTATTTACAGATTAATATATTTTTTACTCATACTACTACTATTATACATACACTAGTTCTCATTTTTTATTTCTGAAGAAAACTTAAACCAGTGTAAAAGGAATTATTTATTTTAAATAATGGCTACAGGGCAACATTAAATTTTCTTAAATTTACCTTTCCCCTTCAACACCTAAAACACTGCCTGGAATAAAGCTTGCAGGTCTTTTGGCTAATGAGTTTAATAAACTGTGTCCCTAAAGCCCAAGAGCATTATGGTGGTAACAAAAGTTTCCAAATGTGATTCCGTGAAACCGAATGGAAAATGAAGAGACCGTGAAGCCACGACAGCTTTGCTTGCAGTGATCAGAAATATGCCAAAATTGAAAAGCAATGTAAAAGTCCATCAAAAGGACACCACAGATGATGACAAACATGGTTTCCATGATCTCTAATTAAACATAACATTGATAACAAAAGATGACGTAAGCAAAGCAACATCTTAAATATTTCCCATTTCAGCAAGTTGCTGACAGGGCAAAAGAAGTTCATCTAAGAAGTCAAATAATGAAGAATACAGGAACTTATTTCAGAAATAAAAATACAACACTGATTTAATCCACAAGAGGTGGTTGGTATCTAGAACATTTGGTGTTTGCCTAATGCAAATAGAGGCTAAACAAGACAGCTGCATAAAACTTCAGCTATCCCACTAAGAATCAAAAAAAACTTACACAGATGCTTTTTAGTAAGAAAGAATAGAAGAAAGCATTGTAATATTGCTGAGGAATTTCTCAGCTGTTTCTTTATACATTTGACAAGTTAGTAAAAGAGAGTAATCTACGATACAGGATTACTGTAATACTGAAAGTTACACAAAAACTCCAAGTAACTTCTTGTCCTTCTCCCCTCAAATAAATATTTTGCATTCTGTATGCATTATTTAGTCTCTTAAGCCTTCAAGCCACTGCTTAGTGCAGCAAGCTCATAAATCATCTCTTCCACATCCCCAGCTAGCCTTAGAAAAGCATCAAAAATAACCCTTTTTATGCAATATCTCTATATGACCATAATTATTTTACCATATAAATATATTTCATCTGCAGACTAATATGAGTTTTATATAGTAGTAGATTAGATCATCAGCAAATAAATGTTTGCATCTGAACCTGGTAGAGGTTTTTCATGATGAAAATTTATTCATGAGACAAGGCAAACAAAACCAGACTGTCCCAAAGCACATGGTACCACTTTGGAAAAGTCATGGCTTTTATTTTCTAGTCTCCTAAGAATAAATAGATTTTAAAAGGGTCAGGACCAGCCTCAGGTTCAGCCTGTCACAGACAATTACAACACACCCTGCATAAGCTCAAGAAAATTCTTCCTATCCTTCTTTCTTTCACCTGTTGTTATCATTGATAAAAGATGACAACATTTGTTATGGTTAACTTTCCAGTCTGAAGCAATTACAATTTTCTTTTGTCTGCAATGTATTCCAGGAAATAGTAATCACTTTCATTCACATCAGGCTTTCTGGAGGAGGGCTGATTCTTCTGATGACAGAGCACCACAAAACATAGCAGTTTGTGACTAAAAGTGCCAATGGAAAAATAATTACACAGTGCTGAGGGGAAAAAGTTCAGTAAACAATTTACCTCACAATAGCCCTCAGCTCTACGTTTAAAAAGGACACTGAAGATTACAGAGCAAATTGCACTTCATCACAGAAACATAAAATGGTTGGGGCTGACTGGCATCATCTAATCATTATTATTTATAGAGGTGTCCAAATCCAGCCATCAGAAGGGGTGGCACAAGTAGCATATTATTGATGAAAATGGCTTTGTTCACCTCGAAAGCCACAAAGGCTTTACTCTCACTTGACTGTTCTTCAAAGAATATAAGAACTGTTCTTATGTATATCATTAATTATCATGTACTGGGCATTTTTCATTTCAAACTGCAAGCAGCTGGACACGTGGTATAAAATCTATAAGAGCACTAGCATGTGTTGGTACTTACACATTAACTGTTCAGTGTGACACCTAGAAGCACAAATTAAATGTGTGAGGAAAACCAGATATGGGGATAGAGAGCAAAGAACAGCCTCGCTCCAGTTAGTGCCACTAATGGTGAAAAGATGCAACTGGTGCAATAAACCTCTGCTCATAGCAATGCCAGACATCAGAATGCACTTGCTCAACTCCACAGTGAAAGAGAACCTTGGGAAAGACAAAAGCTTGCTACAGGAATGCAGAAATCAGCATGTACTGATCTAAGGCACGGCACAAATGTTAAGAAAAAGATTATTAAATCTACAGAATGCTTAGAGAAGGGTATTTGCCATTTTATGGCAGAAAGAGAAACAAGACTGTATTATTCAAAACTCTTACTGGACTCCTCAGCTCCTAAACATTGTTGGTACAAATGTATAATGAGAAGGGAAAAATAGTAACACACAAGGTTCACTTCTGCTTTCCAATAAACAGGGAATTACAATTAATTATTTAGAGACTATCACAGAACCAGAGCAGTGCTACAATACTGAAGACTATAGGAATATAAACCTACTGCCTTTACCACTGCATTTATATTCATGACATTTTCTTCTGAAATTTCAAAATAAGGATTTTGACAAGGATATCAAATATTGTTATCCACTGTGGCACATGACAGAGCTTTTCATTTAGGCTGAGTTGTTTGAGTTTGGTGTGTTTTCTAAAACTTTCCTTGTCTAATTTTATCTGAGTCGAATAAATATAGATGAACTTTAATACAAAGGCAAAGGACACATTTTATCCGGTGTGACAAGCTGAATCACCTCCAGGGTGTCCATCTACTGAGGAAGTCATAATCTATCTTTTCCAATCCAATTCTGAGAAGTGACAACACTCCCCAGAAGACATTAATGCACTTGAGCAGACTGTTGGTCTTGCCATGGCAAAATCTGGTCAAATGACTTTTTTTCCTGGCTTACATGAGCCAGGACAATGTAAGCAGGTCCTGAAACTCCACTTTCACAGGGTGAGAGTCTGCCTGCTGTACTAAGAGATGACTTGACCATTTACTATCTTTATATGTCTCTTAATATCTCCAAAGAGAAGAAAACACTCATGCATGAGTGTGATCATCCAACACAGTGAACATAGCTACTACAGTTTTCCAATGAATATTTATATGATTTCTCTCATCCTTCAGGATCAGTCATGAGATGTTATCATCAGATTTCTTTTTTCTGAGTAGCAGCAGCTTGCAAAAAACCCAATTCTCCTGTCTTCATGGCTTCCGGAAAAAGAGATGCTGAAATCAGAGCTATTGTGAAGCCTCTTTGGCACTACATAGATGTTAAAAACCCAACAATTAAAACCCAAACAAGCAAACAAAGAACTAGAAATAAAACCAACAATGGGAAGAAAAAAACACCCAGCAAATGGTCAAACTTGTGTGTTTCATTTTATGATATTCCCATGGACAGGAATGTTTGTTGGCAGTGGTGGGACAAGTTCTCCTTATGTGACAGGCAGGACTGCAAAGCCAGCCAGTGTGCTCAGGACAGGGCATGTGTTTGGTGAACTGCTTTCTGTCTTTTCCATGACCTGTAGAATCTCTTGGTTTTGATACAGTTCCATTTTATTCACCTCTCAGGAAAGGTGGGCATCCTACAGGGCACCTTCTGCACAAATCCCTTCTGCTACCTACACTGCTGCATGCACTGTAACTGCAGATATATTAAATGTGACTTTTCATTTTTTTACAGTGCTCCTTTTAATGGAGCCTGAGACAATGGACAATATTTCCTATATGCTTTGGCTTCATCCTTAGTGTATTCTGTCATTCTCAGCTCCACCATGACCAGAACTGGCAGATGCTGCTAAAGAACTTAGCACATGCATTGGCTCATGTGACTCTGTAAAAGCTCCCTTCCTTTCAGAAAGGGGTTTCCCATGGATGGTACAGAACAAACTTATGTTTAACATTGCAGTGGCATTAAAATATGTTATTACAAAAATACAGACTGAAATTCGAGCATGACTTCTATTTCAAGACCGACTATTTTTTCAGCAGGAAAAAACAGAATTATTTGTATATTTTACAGTTTCTTAAATCTTCTTCCTTGATTAAATACTGTTTTATCTAGGCTTTAGCTTTTGGAAACAAAAGCAATATATCCTCCTTTGCTAGACTGGAGACTGCCTTGTTAAATAGCATAACTATATTGCCAGAATGCCTGCTGATACATGATTCAGACCATACATTTCAAAATCACAAGCCTTGCTTTCATTTATTATCCTGACAGCTTTGCTGCTAACAAAAGACAGGTATGCAAGCTTAAAACCAGACTGCTTCCCTGCACTAACACAGCCAAAAAACAGCTCTTACTGGGACTGCCCATACAAGCAGCCTCTGCAGTGTCACACAGCACACGGAGTAATTAAAGCAGTGAGTATTTCCCTCTTTGCAAAGGTAGGGGGGACAATGAGACAAGTAGAACGAGCTTTATTCTAAAAATGACACCACGGTGGTATTTCTCCTAACACACCACTGTTTGCATTATTGGTTTTTCCAAAAGTTACCAGCTGGTGGTCACCTTGACTAAATGCCAGACTCTTTAAAATGTCATTTGCAAAGGGGCATGGCTTTCAATTATGTGTGCAGATGAACAAAAGGTTGATGGAATCATCTGAAGTAAATCACGACCCTAACTTACCTCTGACTGGTGTGATTATATCAATGCAGTGGGTTTTAGTATCAGGACAATACACAGGAGTTCATATTTGCCTTAGGGCTCTAATGCAAAGATTCCTCATTGGTGGAGCAGAGGTTTAGAGCTCAGAGAGAACTGGAACTCAGCAGAGAAACAGCAAGGCTCAGGTTCCTGTCCCAGCCCTAGCACAAGCCCACCACCAAGCCATCCTTCAGTATCCAGAGAGTCAATCCCTGTCCTTCCCAGCTCATCCTGCTGGAATCTCATTGTCCCTTCAGTCAAATAAATTTCTGTTTCCTGCTGTTCCCTGAAACTTGTGCCTGAGAGCCCTTCTGCTTTTTGGAACTGCACAACACTGTTGGAGGATGGTCAGATTAGCATTTCTGCAATGTCTCCAAAAACTGAGAAACCCTAAAAAAAAAAATAGTATTTGTCTTGCTTCATTACTTGATTAGCATTAGTAAGGCCAATCTCTCTCACAAGTTTGCATAACTGCTTAGAAAATTCAGCTGTCTGCAACCTAATTTTCTGGGAGAGTGAAAATGCTATTAATACATACTCTGTTCAGTAAAACAAAGAACAAATCATTATTTATTCTTTATAAAGCACTGAACATTGACAATTTTCTCTGCTACATTTGGCTTAGCACATCACAGACAGCTTGCAAGACTCAAGTTAGAAAGATCTGGGGCCAGAATATGAGCACTTCAGGGATGTAAAGGGGTCTGAAATTATCCTGCAAGACAGGTGGAAGTCCTCCAGTCAGACACTGGGAGCAGACAGCATCCAAAGCAGGGATTCACCAGAATGGCAGCTCTGAGAAAGCCATGAGCTGAGGACAGCACAGCCACCTCCACCCTGCACAGCTTGGCATAGTCCTTAGGACTGCTCGAAATAATGACAGAACACCAATATTTTGGGTGAAAGAACTTCGAGTTTAGAGACTAAAGCAGGCTTGCAGTCTAAAATATTCACTTTCACTGTGTTTTTTGGTAACTGGGCTATTAATAGATTGTTGCTATCAGACACATTTTAATTCCTATGTGTTGTGTCCAAATATTTGACTCTTATGAACTCTATCAAAGCTAGCAATTTACAATAATTAGTCTGAAAACAAAAAATTCATATGCTATGCTTTTGCTACACAGTCACCTGCTGCTGCACAGTCACCTTCTGATCTAAATCCTTGCTGGTGAGCCCCTCCTTGTGCAGGAAGAAGAGTATTCCTTGCTGATTTACCCTTGGAAGGTTGACCTTGGTATCTTCTGGAATTTCTGGTGTTATATTAAAAACAGCTTGGATAATGCTCTATCTGGTCCTTATTAAATTTTTGCAGTATTCTTAGTTACCATGGAGCCTACAGTTCACATACATCTTGTTTACTATCTAATTTACTGCCATTTAAATTTAAAATAGTTCAATGACCAAAAACTGAAGTTTCCAAAATTTGAGACTCGGATTGAGGATTTTGACTCACATCCACTATTAGTAAACAATAATGCCTCCCTTTAAATAAAAAGTTTGTTGTTCTTTTTGATATAAGCACCAAGTTTGTGAACAAGACCAAACATTAACAGAAATGTGTAAAGCAAGGTTCTGCCACAGTAATAGTATGGTTTTTATGACATTACTGCATTTTTTCAATTCTAATTAAAGTGCAAAACTATGCATTCATAGTAGATTTCTTTGCATTAACTAGTCTTTACATTAATTACACCATCCAGAGTCTGTTACATTAAAAACCTGAGATTTCATGTCACATAATCACATTTTCCTTAGTGATAAAAATAAATCTCTGCCCATAAAGATTGGTGCTAATTTGCAATTATGAACCTTGAATGTCTAAAAGCTGTGCCCTTTTCAAATAGTCTGTCCCAAGAGGAGGAGAAGAATCATGAGGTACACTTAGGGCCTATAAATGGCACACAGTACCATAGAAATAGGGAAGGTACTTTTGTATCACACCAGCAAAAATTGTTGCCAGCCAAACATGTTTCCTCAGCTTTCTCTGAGAAATTCTATAATGAAAGTCACCAAGAGGAGCATTCTGAGTTGCTGTCATCTACTCTTACTGTGACACCAGCAGCACACATCTCTGTAAACAGTGTCTGCTCACCTACCCTGCTCTAACATTAAACACTAATCACAGATTCGAACCCCAATTAAATTAATTAAATTAATTCTTAGGATCACTCTAAAGCATGATGAGTGGCCTGGCACCCAGGACAACAACCACAAGATGCAACAAACACAAACCCCTTACTTTTTCTCAGCCCAAGCCCCTCTCCTCCCCAGGCATTTTTGCAAGGGGAATAGTCCATTTCAAAAGTACATTTCCTCCAGAATTCCATATGTATCCAAGTGTTTGTACAAACATTGCTGCTTGTTAGATTCTAACAAAAATGTCTGCTCAGCTGTTTTCAGCAGCAGAGTCAGCTGCAGAAGGTCTGATCTTGCATTTCATCCCCCAGAATCTACTGCTAAAATAATTTCTCCCCCTAAGAGTGCAAGACAGACTGTAAAATTAAACTTTGCCTTAAATTAACCTTTTGACTGAAATCTCCAACACCTCTTAGGGCTTGCATTGCAAGGCTCAGCTCTCATTCTTAAACCACTTTGCTTTCTCATCTTTCCCAGCCCATTAGTGCAGGAAGAGGAGATATTTAAGCCAGATTTCCCCACTCCTTACAACTGGTAAGGGAGGCCAGTGAAAGTCCAGACCTTTCCTTTGCTCTCTGTTAGCAGGGCTGATATGGTGGGGAGTGATGGCTTCATCACCCTCAGAGGACAGCAGCACCCTCACAAGGGCCACCTAAACTCTTCCCATTGCAGGATTTTGGCCTCCCAGCATTAAAAAGAGTTTATTCAAGGTGCATTACAGACACCTTAAACTTTTTAAAAGCCTCACTAGCTTTCTCCAAGTGAAATTCAACATCATAAGAAGAATAAATTAATCAAATATCTTCCAGCACCCATAATTAAGTCAGTCATTCAAACGATGATGAAAAGTACACCTTCTAAAGAACACTAATTATTCAATTTAATGACAACATGTCTATTAGCTCCTAGTACCATAAATCCTGATCACAAATAGATCCTATTGTACATGTTACCTTTTTATTTCATGGAAAAGATTTTAAGATAATGTATTAGCATCAGGAATTTAAATTTAAAAGGACACACGTCCCCCATCACCATATCTATGTTCTGAAGTTGAAAACAGTAAACAAGGCTCTAAAGAACTCAGTTATTACTATCCCACTAGTTTCCCAAGTTTTTTACAAATACAAGTTTCAATTCATACATTCCACTGTAGAGTACAGACACTGTGTGCAGTTTCTATAGGTTCCTTTCACCTGGTAAAGCTCCAAGGACAGAGAGCAAAGGATGTTTTCTTATATAGTTTTAGACTTCACCTCCAAATTTATAGGAAAGTCCCAGTGAAAATAGAGGAAGGAACAGGCAATGCTTTGTACAGGAAATTTTTTCATCCACTGGCCTATTATTACTTTATTTCAACCATAATTTATCAATTGACTGGAGGCAAAAAGCCTGCTACATACTTCTCTGTGTCCAGATAAATACACTCTGAAAGCCACAGGATTCAGAAAAGAGGGTTCAGCACTGAAAACCAAGGCATCAAAGGAGCTACTAGCAGAAGATGGGAAACCATGCACTATATGGCAGCTATAGATAACAAGAACAGTAAACACAGAAAACCTGAAAAAAAGGTACAACATGGAGAAGCAAGTAAGAGAATGAATAGTCTTGAATAAAGGAGGTAATGCATCAGGGGAAAAATATTCCTGAAGTGATATTAAAAACAATGGAGGACGTCTAGCATGAGTGAAGCAACAGAAAGAAAAGCAGGAGGATGTGCTTTTGTAGAGTATTCCTAGATAAATCTCTTTATTGTATGGTTTTTAAAGGGGAAAAAAACCATCTCTTGCTAGAAGCACATACACCACCACTGCACTGCCTTGAACTTTTACTGAAGCCTGCAACACTATCCAGTATAAAGAGCAAAGAACTAAACCATTGCAAAGCCACTGCTCCAAAACAGGGCCAAAAAGCTGTGAAGTCTTGCCACAGAACCTGGAAGAACCACCTTGCTCTCAGAGGATTAATCCCATGTACTTTGTCTTCCCTTGACCTGAGCACAGCATTTCAGTAATTCCAATGGGCCTGTGGCAGCACAAGAGATATCTTTCCCTCCATTCCCAGCAAAATTTTAGCTAATGTGCAATCCTAGCAAAAAAGCCAAATATTCCTGTGTCTTCCAGCAGCAGTTAGGTTAAAGCTATAATTTTAGGACTTAAACTCGGCAGAGCAGCACATCTTTGAGAGTTTCTCTTGAGCAAATGCACCTTTGCTGAAATAATCTCCAGTATCTCCACGAGTCAGAGAAAGCACGAACTTATTTCATGCCAGAAGGAATCCCAACTTCTCAGCTTTCTTCAGTTGACACAGATTCATAATAAAGGTGGTGTCCACTCAGCTCCTGCCTTGCCCCTTGAGGCAGCACTTCCCTTTTATCTTTTTTTAAAATTTATTTATTCTTTGTTTTATGTAAATAAAACCCTATTTCCCTTTACTGGAGCGTGGCTCAGATAACCATCCAAAGTTACAAATGTACCATTACAGGGCTTTTTGTCTGGGGCTTTTTTTGTGGTTTGAGAGTTTCTGCAGCTGTGTCACATTCAAAACTCAGTTGTTTGTTCTGCCCCAATGAAAGACAATTTAAAATAGATGACTCTCAAATTTAGATTCATTTAAATTCTATACAGAATGTAGTTTGACAAGATTGCAGTTCTTTTTTGGCACAGTTTTCAAAGCTATTCTAGTAACAGAGTTTACTCAATAAGAAGCAATAACTTTACACAATTATTAGGGAAAACAAATATCAGATAAAACTTGGTTTTGAAAATTGTCTCCACATAATCAGGAAATAAATTTCAAATTCTTTCAATGTATACAAATAGTTTTGAATTGTGACATCACATAATTTGAAGAACCACTGTCAAACAGAAAAAAAACCCTAGTAGGATACATTCCTGAAAGAAAAAATACAGTGTAGTTCTTAAAAGTTTAAAAATATATATTTTTCAGAAAAGACTGATGCAAAGACCCAAGTACAGAAAGGTCAACTCTCAATGAATACATTATTTTACAAGTTCTAAAGCTTTGTTAGTCCAACACAATCCTGAGAGTGATGTTTATTAGTTGATTACATTTTCTGAAAATAGCTTAGGTCCAAACAGCTTTTATCCACCATCAAAACCAATACTAGATATAATTCAAGTAACCTCTAGGCGAGAGTTTCTTATTTAATTTGTGCAGATATATTGCAAATTATTAGAAGCCACAGCTTCTGATACATGGAGATGTGTTAGAAACAGTTCACTTTACTCAGGCCTTGCCCTTAAAGTGCTCCTCTCACCAAAACAATCCCCAAACCAAAACCAACACATTATAATCTGAAAAAAAACCCAAACAAAAACAAAAAAAAACCAAAACAAAACAAACAAACAAACAAAAAAACCCATGCACATCTTTTTTGTTTTAAATAGACAGGAACCATTTTCCAGCTTGCTCTTGCTGCAGGGCTCTTTGATGAAAACCCTCTGACAGGGTATCAGAATTCAATAGTGCTACTCTGGAGAGCCTGTGTTTAACATCACACCTCCCATGGCTATGAGGATATGATTTTTATGCCATTGTGTTGCCACAATGTTATGGGGGTTTGTGTTTTAGAAAGCATTTTGGACTTGTAGGAGAACACAGAGTGGACACAATTGACCTGCCTGCAGTCTGGAGACTGTCAAGGCATTAGCTGGCTAGGAAACCCTGGTGAGAAACAGTTCTAGCAAGCTGACCTGCTCTGTCTTGTCAGTTTGAGGCTTTTACTGGAGAGAACCATTATAAAGCTTCTTTTCTTCCCTAGCTCCTTACAAATTTCAATTATAGACTCAGAATTACACAATTCATGTTCCAGCACCATTTTGTCAATTGTAAAATAACCACAAGCTACAGGCTGCTATGGTATGGCTGAAAAAGTCATAGAAAACTGATTGTAAATGAGTTCATGGGCTGTAAACATCCCAGGGGCTCCAAGGCACCTGAACCTGAAACTTTCCAAACAGGTTAAAAAAACTTAAAACCGTCTGCTCTCTTTTCCCCATCCATCACCCTTCACACAGATTTGAAAAACAAATCATGTACTTGCCATTAGTGATAAAAGAATACCACAGAATGTTTGATCAGATCCCAACCCAAAACTCACTGCAGTCATTGGAAATTTTCCTGCCGCCTTCTGAAGGTACAGAATTAAGAGACAATGCCAAATGCTGAGTTTCAGCATGACAGGAACTTCCAGCCAGGAATACATACAGAAAAAACATACTCTGAAAGGCTAAACCCATGCCAGGAAATTACTTCTTGGGTAATCATCTTTACTTTTATGCAGAAGGGGGCTGTCAGCATCTGATCACTGTAGTCAGTTCAAGCTCATTTACAGGTGCTAATCAGAGCAGATTCAATCTCACCTTTTATAGCTTATTAAATCTTTGAAGGCTCCTTTATAAAAAGTGCTTCCTTGCAAAGAACGCAGTACATTCAATTCCAGTTCATTCAGTAGAAACTGAATGGGTTTAGCAACCTTCAGGAGTCAGTAGTTTCTTAGATTTTTAAAGCCAGAATAGACCCTTGTGACCACTTAGTCAGGCCTTCTGCATGCAATTTCCCTGCAGTCCTGAGAGAAGCACCCAGAATGCAGGCAATTACTGACAGAATGAGAAGCAGCTGCCCAAGGCAAGCAGCTGGGTGGGTTTTTGGTTATATTTTTTTCCAAAGTTTACTACCTAGAAAAATATTTTCAGTGATGCTGCAGGAGAGGAGGGGGTGTGTGTGTGTGGATGTGTGCTTTTTGGGTTTTTAAACGGTAATTGCTCACGACAGAAGTACAAATAAAATGCAATAACACTCAGCTGGCTTACAGAGAAGGTCTGCTTAACTGAATGCTTATGATGAAGATCTGAAATTTAGCATGCATTCCATGGGAATAGCTAATGAGGTTGGGGTTAGGGGGTTTTTGAGCTATGATATAAAACCAATTAGGAGCAGCCACATGGAATGATGGTAGAGAGGGATCAGCAAACTGGTTTAACTGCATTTAAACTGCTGCTGGATTACTCCTAAAATTTTTGAATGTGCTAATCAATATTAAGTACCTTGTCTGGAGGAAAGCTACTCAATTCAAAACCTACTGATCAATTCGCTATCAAAGCAGTTTGATTTATTAACAACACAATCAGCAGTGCAGGCAGGAAATGTCCAGAATCAATATCAGCAATAACACACATAAACCTCAACTTTACAAGGTATTAATACACACCTACTAATTTTCTAAGCACCTTTCAAGAACTAATCCCCAAAAGCCACAATCCCCTCAAGTGATAAGTAGTTATGGGGCATTCCCCTTCCTCTCAGAGGTGTGGGCTCTATTCCCACACACTCCTTGGAGCTGTGGTTGCTGCAGCTTTCCTGCTGCTCCCTACAACCCCTAACCCACAGGCTGGTGAGAAAGCCAAAAAAGCAAAGATGAAAAACTCCCAGTAAGAATCTCTTAGCAAGTCCTTACACCCACATCAAGGACAGCAATCTCCCACTGATTTTGCATTCCAGCAAATACACCAAGGTAAGAAAGTCATAGGAATATTTTTACTGCAACATCACTATAAATATAAAACATTCAGATAATATAATAAGACTATATTTCATTCACCAATGGCATTTTCAAATTAAAATGGGTATTTTTGAAAATAGAAGAGTTGCTGTAAGATATCAGTCTAAGTTAGATTCTGTCAATGCAGAGAGAGCACTGCAGAAAAAGAAACTAAATAATAAATATTATAATAACATGAGCTCAGTATTTGTTGAAGTGGCAGTGAATCAAACTAATCAGATTTTTCCAATGACCTTTCCAAAAAGATGTGTAAAAATTCTGAGGCATAAAAATTGGTATTGTACATCACATCATCTTACAATATTACATATGGCAGTGCTATAAGCTGGCAAGCACCAATAATAACTAAGTTTTTGGATCTTTTATCCGGTTCATATTCTCAGTGGAATGACCACCTGTTATCTGATATAAACACACTCTCTTAAGTACCAGTACAAACAGAGAAAGAATTTTCTCAACATCTAAAAATTTGGCAGAATTCCTTCATCATTGTCTTCCTAAACCACTGAAACTCTCTTTGTGACTGTGAGATAAAGTGAAAACTATTGTCATTTTTAGGTAGTAGAGCATAGTTTGAATATTTAAACTTAAAAGAGCTGTGTAATTACCAATGCCAGTGAGTCATAATCTTTCACAGCAAGATATTTTCATTCTTTTTATAGAAGAAAATTTGCAGAGGCACCACAACTGAATTTTATGCAATTTCTGACAATAAAATGTGTTTGGGTTATTGCTGTATGAATAAACCATTTCCCAGAGAAAGCAATATAGTTTCTAAAACATATTGCACAAACTCGCCAGCTAACACCCCAGAGGAAAACCATCATTAAAAAAGCAATTTGATAAGTCTGATTCCAAGAATTCTACCAGAAGTGCATCATCTAAACAAAATTACTGAAGCCAGTTCTATGATGCAAAGATTGAAATAAAAGCAAAAATCAATACCAAAATAAACATATGAAAAAAGAAAAGAGGTACTGAAGAAATAAATCTGATAACACCAATACTTCACAGGGAGCATACTGTCTTTCTATGTCGATGTATTTTACATTGCATACATTAAAACACAGATGTTTTTATTAGTTGAAAAAGCAGCTGAATGTTTCATTGCCACCACTGCTTTCAGATCAATGTGTGTAAGCAGAGAGAACAGAGGTGGATGTGGCAGAACTCTTCGGTGTCCAACAGCCCCAGGGGGCACTGACAGCCCACCCATTTCTGAAACAGGGAATCTGTGCTTCCTTTCATGTATGGACAGCTGCCCCCAAAGTGTCATTGCTTTTCACATGATGGGAAACCTATTTTTCCCCAAATAGTCAAGTGACTGGCAGAATCTTTCTTTGTGGTTGCAAATTTTGCACCTTACAGTAAATCACAACCATTTCATGTCAAGATCCATGGAATTTTCTGGGTATTCTATAGAGTTCTGGCTCCTATTCAGATGAGATTAGATTTCTTACAAGATAAAGTACCTAAAAAGTCAGGTTTTAAATCCTTTCTAGCTGCTAATCATCTGTGCATATAGTGTTATTAATATAATTTAAAAGACTGGCTTTGGGAATGATAGAAAACTCATGATTAAGGTCACAATTAGAGACTAGCATACCCAATATTAAACTTTTTGTTAAATATGTAATAAATACAGTCTTTTAAGGGTTCACAGGAGGAGCTCTGGTTCACACAACATTTCGGTTCCAGAATTTAATTGAAGCTTTAAAACTCATTATATTTTGTAAGAAAGACTGATGTGAAGACTCTGGAAATACAACTGGAGGTGTTCTGAGTGCCTTTAAGGAGTTTTATGCTCAAGAGTCTAAATGAAAATAAACCACAGGTTTAAAAACAACTGCTTCTCTCAGATTCTTATGGCACCACAGAAGAAATTTGAGTCTACCCAAATATCCACACAAGTCCCACAGTAGCTGAAAGAACAGTTTAAGCAATTCCTGCACTCTTCTAAACTCAGATTTTCCACAAATACACGGTGCCTGAAATTCACATTTTCAAACTAACTCTTATACTACTGCAAGGTTAAAGACACATTTAAAGTTACTGCTACTGTTTGTATCCTCCCTTGGCAGGCAATCCCCTGGCTCTGCAGTGCAGTATCTTTTCATAATCCTCATCTTCAAAGCTGTGCAACCAGACACCTGAGCACCATGTCTGAAATCTTTATTTGCTAATAATACTTGAAAGGAGAATTTCTGATTAATTCTGCAAGTATCATTCTTTCACTTCCTTGATATAATCACTTACAAATTAATTCCAGGAACAGAACTGAATTAGAAATGAAACCTAGACCAGCTATTATTTCTCTTGACTGGCTCAACAACATCTTATTTTATTCCTGAACAGCCTATGTTGTGTATAAGACACACAAATGCCTCCTTTACCCTTCTTTTCCAGAAAAGTTAGGCACAAAGGCACCAACCAAATATGTGACATACATGGATAACTTTTGGAGATTACAAGTCTACAGATTCCACAGGAATTTGAATTTATTACAGATTTCATGCAGAGAAAGAAGAATTAGCCATCTGAGAGCTGGAGATCCTTTTGATCATTTTATTTCTGCTCTATATGCCTGTGCTCAAGAGGCATTTTGTACTCATTTATACAGGAAATGAAAGGGACTTCAAAAGCACAGATACAATCTCCTTCCACTGAGACTATTTTACCTGCATTTTGTTTGAAAGTCAAAAAAAATATCAATAGTTTTATCTGTACAGTCTAATAAGTTCAGGTTTCAGGGGTGCCTTATTCCTTTAGAATTGCTGAAAGCCTAAATTTCTCATAAAACAGTGTTTAAAACAGACTGTAAAACCATATTGTGCCTTTCAGGTCTTTTTGCCACAAAAAGGAACCAACTCAGAAGTCCAAATCCCTAACAAAAATTCAGAAAAGGACAGTTCTAGAATTCTACATTTACACATTTTACATTTAAAGAGAATTCTACATTTAAATTTGAAATCTACTCCCAACAGCAATGGTGAACTCCGTGAAGGGAGGATGGGGGGGAAAAAAGAGGAATCCCTAAGACAAGCCTAAGCCAGGAGTTATTGCTAAGCCTGAAGCTCCACCTCAAGCTTTTCTATGCTGCTCTGCCTTTAAAAGAGTAAAATACTCCATGCAAATCAAGACTGATTAGTCCTGAGATAAGATTTTAAACATGGGTCGAGTCTGTGGGTGACATCTTTTTCCTTCTTCTCACTTATGAGGTTTAAACTCTGAAGTGTAATTTGCTTCCATCATTAATTCCAAAGTTCGGATAAATCAGAAATTAGAAGTGGTGAAATTATGATTTTCAGAGAACTGGTAACTGAACCATGGGCATTACATCCCAGGAATCTCACAGACAATATATTATGTAAATATGTGAGCTCAGCAGGGAAGTTCCACTGCTATTTCTTCCCTTCAGAAATATTAAATACATTTCACCTTCTGTATTAGTTAACATATGTTAACTAATAACATATGTATGATTGAAGAGACATCATTCTTTTTCTAACAAAAAAGTTTATTACTGGTTATGAAACTTGTCTGCTGAAAGAAAATACAGGGGGGAGGAAGAATATTTACATAGCAGGTACCCCCCAAAACATAGAAAAACAAAAAACAAATATCAACGAGATCATATGGATTTTCTGTACATTTTTCCCCAAAGAATATCATATAAACACTCAACTTGGCTATCTCTTGTTATTTTCTGTATTAGGCTGTTTCCAGATAACACAAATCAGCCCCTCAGAAGCTGTTAGTTCAAATTGCAGGTTATTCATTATAGAGAGTACACTAGCACAAACATACCTACTTTGATAGGCTTACACACTAGATTGAAATAGAAGCACATTATCAGAAGATAACTTAGCATCTAGGGGCACTTGACAGGTTTTCTAACTTTTCCTTGAAATTACAGGGATACAACAAAGGCAAGCCCACTCCTTTACAAGAAGCAAGGTCACCATTTTATCTCACAGAATGCTGATGGCATCACTGCCTTTATCAGTCTAAAAGTAGTACTGAAGCTCAGGATTTTCGCTGGCACCTTAAAAGCTGAAAATACAACATCTGAAGCATTTAAGTCCCTGATTTCAGGTTCTGCCCAGCTTCCAATCTCCCTCTATTCCATTTCTTTAAACAGAAATTATGCCTTAGAAATAGTTTAATGGTTCTATTCTCTCAAGTAAGATCTAATAATAGTAAAGAGAAAAGATGAGGCAATTTACACTCCATTTACAGACTCTAAATGAGTGTGCTTGCTAAAGCAAATACAAGAGGATGTAAAATCACCAAGTCACATAAGAACAGAAGAAGCAGTCAGTGGAAAACGACTTGAAAACTCAAGTTCATGAAACAAGTCAAAACTACATAAAACCTATAACATTTTGAATAAAGTTGGGTAATGAGTTCTTAATTACTTTTGTAGTTAACTGAAGTGTCTTAACAGCGTTATCAACTTTCAGACCAGGTATGGCTGAAATCTTGGCACTATTGTTATGCTGGTAGAATTAAACAAAGTTCAGAATTGATTAGTTTAGCTGATTTTACTCAAGCAAGCAGTAAGGGCATCCAACTTCTCTATTCATTGTTCTCTCTTCTTTCAATGGATGTTTTAAGCAGATTTTGATAATTTTGCATCAGTAGCAGTTTCTATTACAATAATGAAAATTATACATGTACACATATGCCAAAAATCACTGTTATTACAGAGTCATAACAAAATCTAACACTGAATCTCAGAAAAGTTCCATTTTCTTCCTGAAAGGATGTCAAAATTGCCCGCACTTTTCTTAGCAGTTGTAAACCTCACCAAATTAGAGTTATCTTGTCAAATAAAGGTAATTTTTGTTCTGATTATTGTGCCATGATTGCTGGGGATGTGCTACATACGGGGTACTTTCAAATCGGTATTGTGCTTTTCTGCCAGGAAGATTTTCACCAAATACTGAAAGAAATACTTTTAAAAATCAAGTGAACTTAAATATTAGGTCTGCAAGTTCACTTACAGCAGAAGCAAAGAAAACTTGGTCCCTTAAATTCCAGATAACAGGAACCTTGCAAGGAATTTTTTTGAATGTCTATGCAGATGAGTACTCCCAAGGAGATGGGCAAGTCCCATATTAAGGCACACGTTTCAAAACTTGAATTTAGGAAACCTCTTGCTTGGAATGCTTCTTTTGTGGCAAGCAAATGCACACAGGAAGAGGAGAACACTCTATCACTTGGAATGTAAAGGTGTCTATACTCAACCTTTTCTCAGCCAAACACAGTTTTGGCAATAATATTTAAAGAAAAAATTAAAGATACTAATCAGCTCTAAATTATTAAAATCTGCCAATTAGAAGTATAATGAATATTATATGAAACCAACATAAAAGGCATTTCTTGGAATTATATCTGAAGGACTAATCAAGGTTAGTGATGACAATATGGAAGTGCTCATTACTTTTTTCTCTCCTGCAAAAGATAATAATTAGTGCTTCCCAAAGAGCTCTAATTGGAACAGTGAACCTTTTTTCTTTTCTTTGAAAAAGAAATTCTGAAATTGTCTATGTTTCACCAAAAGCAAGCGACCAGAATAAAGACAATTTTCATTTACTTGACAAATTAGGCTTTTAACTCAACTCCCTCCTTTTTCACAATAATTAATTACTTTCCTGCTCAGTTCATCTGGAATACATCACATTAGGATAGACAGATGACAGTGAAATACAGTGAAAAGGAAGTGAACTGGGAAATTCACAGCAGTACCTCCTTCCTGTGTGTGCTGCCTTTAGCAGCCAGGCAATAACCACGAGTTACTGTCCCAATCCATCAGAAGGCTGAAGACCAGCCAGGGCTTTTTTTTTCTCATTTCTGTTTAGTTGTGAGGTATTTTTCTTGCTGTTTACATAACATTTACCACATGAAAGCATGTCGATCCCAGTTCACCCTGTGTTCACACTGAAGCTGGGTGGTTGTGGCCAGGGACTGCACATCTGCAGCTTCCCTGGCTTGTGGGAAAGGCAGGATTCCCTCTTAGCTCCAAAAGCACAAGAAAATCTGTTAGTGACAGCATCTATATGAATGCCAAGTTCAATCAGTCGTGCATACTCCCTGCCTCAGTGCCTGGAGCAAACAGACAAGAGGAGTTCATGCCCTACCTTTTTCCTCATCACAAGGAGTTTATCCATCTCTTAGTCCTGATAGCTTCTTGCCAAGGAGCCCCACTTCCAGACAGTTTTAGCAGAGGTTTAAAGGAAATTTTTACTTCTTTGCTGTAGATTACTTCCAGTTCAGCTTTACTGAACACTAAGTACCTCCCAGTCACTACATGGTGCAAAAGTTAGATTCTCTTTCAAGAAAATGAGATTTTTTTTTCCCCTCCTGTTTCATTTCTTGAAATATACAATTTTCTCTTTTTTTTCCTGAAAGGGATGAATAAAACATCAGTTTCATCTCAAACAGTTATTCACTTATGGGTAACTGAAGACCACATCAGTGTTATGTATCATTATGTATACCATATGGCTCTCCTACAGAAATTTAGCTTTAGGAGTGTAATTATCAACAATGCTTAGTGGCAATATGTTCCACATAGTTAACAAAAGAATATGATCAGTGATGTGAGAGAAGGATTAAGACTATTTTAGAATATTATGCAGTATAAGCAAGGCCAGTAAAATCATATCTATATATACACACACAGAGATATGCACACACACACACAAACACACACACACAAACACACTTGGGTGAAGCACTGAAGGCACTTCAAGCACAGTATTTTCCTGTTAAATAAAACATAACTTCTAGTCCAGGACATTAGCTGAAGCTAGGAAGATATTATAGAAGCTAAAGAAACCAAAAAACTGATAAATGAGTAACAGACACACCCCAGGCAGACACTTGGTAAAATCTGCTTCCTTCCTATCCCAGGACAAGCATTTAAGAGCATCTAGGGAAATATGGGGGAAATCTTGTGGAATGATTTTTTAGCAGCAAATGTGAAGGTGTAGAAGATTATTTAAAGCCACCTCATGCAGTGTGTTCTGTTCAAGGACTTGAAGACCTCACAATCCAGGACCGTGTGTGCACAGCCAGCTGCATCCCAGCATCTTGTCCCATGGTGCAACACATGGAGGACAGAGCTCAGACACAGCAAATAAAACACTTTCAGAGTTCTGGGATGGAGAACAGTAAAGTGTATTAATAAATACCCACACACAGGAGTAAGGAAATGCTACACAGTAGAATTCCTCCAAAAAGGAGCTCTCAAGAAGAAAGCAGGCCACACAGACCTGCATTCTCACTCTCCCAGACCATTTTCTAAAAATATGCTTTGGATTCAGGTATTGAAGCTTACTTACTGACAAAGGCTTGTAATGAAGTAACCGAACAAAATACCATGCTTATCCCAACCTTCTTATAAATTAAGAAATACAGATTTAAATAAAGCACCCTTAAAGCAAAATAAAAGTTACATGAGTTTTGTTTCACTTTCTGATTCAGAACAGTAGCAGGGCAACTATCACAAAGCACAAATTCAACCTTCTCACTATCTGAATGTAAATATTCATTTCCATTCTTGCATTACTTTTTACAAAAAATACCAGTAAAAAAATTCACAGCACACATAGACATTAAGTGTTTTTGAGATACTGTTCTCTAATTTCACTTGCCAGATTGCAGCATAAAATACTCAGCTACTAAAAAAGGACAGCAAAGCTTTTGGCTTATTATTAACAGTAAACAGCAAGCAGCATTTTGCATAATAGAGCCTGAATTGCCCAGAACAGCTCTTCTGCATGAAAAATTATACAGTCACTGAAAATGCAAAAGGTTCCACCAACCAAATAGCAGATGAAAACATTAAATAGAGGGGCAAACTTTTAAAAGCTGTGTTTCAAACAAAGCTTGTCCTGTCATTTAAAAACATCAAATTCAGTCCAAAGAGCTACACCAAAAGCAGCTTCACAGTAATTTCATTCAAGTTTCCACAAATGTCCATGTTGTGCTTCCCTCACCCTCTATCACCCCCCTAAAAGGCAGAGTACAAAGAAGTATTTCAGGAAGCTGGAAATTGCAGTGTGACAAGGATCCCTTATCACAGCTCAGCCCGTGGTACAGTGTGTTAAAGTGATGGATGAGAATTCACTCTGCATTTCCTCCATTGGCACGGGCAGCATTTCCTATCAGAGCAGAGGCAGGCACAGCTGTGCTTGCTTTGATTGGAGCAGGGCTGCAGGGAAGGCAATCCCACGGCAATGGCACACTTCGCTTACAATGCACACATATGCATTCTTACACTCACGCTCCCTAAGCTTCTTCAGAATATTTGAGATAATAGGTGAGTTAACTATGCAATGCTCGGATATTTTTCCCCTACTGCACCGATTTTCAATCTCTCCTTTAAGTGCAATCTAGTTTTCCTTGCTCAAACCTGAGGAAACAGCAGACTAACTAGCACAGTGACCAGATTTCCTCCTCCCTCCTCACAGCAGTAGCCAGGTACTTGAAGACAGTTAAGTTAGTTGATTTTACATTTACTCTAGACAATTTATGGATCTAGTTCAGAGATCTCATCATTGAGGAGCTAACTATTTGCAAAATCAACCATTTATTTTGCAAAACAAGTACCCAGTTAGCTGTTCCTTCTCATACACAAGTACTCCTTTCAATAGAACAATTTCCAACCTCCCTTCTTTCCCCACTGATATTCACCATTTAACAAGGTATTTATTTTGAATTCTTGGTATATCCCCCAATATTTTCTACTCTGAAAGTTTCTTTCAGCTTGACTTTGACTGAAGGCTATATATACCATTGCTGATGAAAATGAATGAGATGGACTGAAACACGAGGGCATCTCCACACACTTTCCATTAAAATATTAAGAGCTTCTCCTTACAGTATTCTGACCAGTTCTGTGCCATTTCATATTACTTCATTTAGTTGATTTTTCCCCAATACATGTTAAGGCCAGGCTTCTCTGTTGTTTTTTAGCAAGATGCACTCCCTGTAAGGTGTGACACCCACAAGCCATGCCTGCTATCCACACACTTGTCATGACAGAATTGCACATAATTTCTGAATTAACTGTGAGCTGCTGTAAAAAATCCACAGAAACCCCAGGAACTCTCACCAAGCTCAGTTCTCCAAGTCAGCTCACAGTCTGCTGCAGAGCACCAGAAGCAGTTCAAGGCAAGGAATCCAGTGTGGTAACAAGACTCCCCTCTTTGGCTGCAGGTTGCTTTTCAACCACTCAACACAAACCTCCAACTTTACTTAACATGGTTCCTACTTCTCCCTCCTCAATGGGAAATGCATTTTTACCTCCAATATAACTAGTTGGAGAAACTGCAATTTTCTTTAGTGCCTCTGAGAAGCCTCTAGGACGATTTTACTGACCAATTCTAGGAGTTTAAGAGAGTGTGTCATACTGAAATGCATTGTTTTTATTTTGCTATTTTTCCTCCTTCCTATCTCAGAGATCACCACTTGCACTGCTGACAGCAGCTCTCAGTTTTTCTTCACCTTGGCATTTTTAACACTTTTTTCCTTGCCAGTCACAATTAAATCTTCAAACTTCTATGCCTCAAATGCTTTTTTTCTTTGTAGGAAATATCCTCTGAACACATTTTAAGAATTGTGTTCTGTTTTGACTCCTCATCAACAAATTTCTGGGCAGTTAAAAATGTTTTACAGCCATCAAGTCCTGCAAATCAAATGGTGGCTCAAAAAAACCAAACTATCAGTCTCTTATGAAGAGAAGTGTTACTTAATTATTGCTAAGCTTACTTTGAATTGATAGTGCTTTCCAGTGCATAACAAAATTCATAAATACAAAAAAATTCTTGCCACTCTATTGCCATCCCACAAACCCAAAATATATAGCTTTATTCACCTTGAATCTGACTTCTGATAATATGGTGATCATCTAAACCTATTGCAGTTTCATAGATTGTGCCAATTGCTATGAAAAACTTGAAAGAAGACAGCAATGTAAATTACCTGAACGAAAGTCTCCAAAGGAAATATCAGGAAAATAAAGTAGGCAATTGCTTTAACATTGAAAACAAATTGGATTTTTGTGCCTTGGAACTAGTGAAACCATTGACATCTACTAATTCTGTCATTACTTGTATGATATAACTCCTAAAACATAACTCTCCCCTCCCCAAAAAACCTCTAAGGTTATTGTTTTATACTTTGATACCTTCCTTACCATGTGAAAGAAATCACGCACTGGCATCACTTCTGATGGAACTCAAGAAAAATTTAGGCATTAAAGAGTTTAATATTTCATTGGACTTCATTAGAGAAGGGCAGAAATCAGACCATTATCCTAATGGCCATTTACACAGGGCTGAATTAACTCTCACATAAATTTTTATCTATGTATTCACTTACTCCAAATTGATTGGACAAACACACTTTCTTATGCAAGGTTTTGCTCCATACAGTGCCAAAGACCTATGGGTAAGTTTGTAAAAGGACTAAACTAGAACTCCATAAAAATAAACTATCAGTACTTCTTCATTTTCAAAGTGCTTAATGGCACAACATTGCCCATTTTCTTGCAGAGACAGTTTGTTAAGCAGAACAGTTGTCCCTCTGTGGCCCAGCTTGGGTTGTGTTCCAGTTTTCCTGGCTGGTCTATCAGAACATTGAGGTCCATTCACACTTCCAGCAAGGAAGAGTTACTTATTTATGAATATTCTCACAAGATGGTGAGGCTCTTCAAGAAGAAACTGCATCTGCTCCGAGGATCTTTTTATAGAAGAGTAAAGAGCCACAGAAATACAGTGGAGGAATGGTGATGACAAACAGGGCTGGTTGTTTTCCCTGCTTGATTTCCTTGTATGCTTTGCCCACAAGCAAATGGGTAGAGGACAACTGAGCCACATCTTGCCTCTTTGAATAGCACAAAGAGGCAGGAAAAACTAGTAGTAGGATGGAATAAAAAACTGCTTAGAAAATGCAACTCATGCCTCAAGAAATGGGGTAGGACCCTGCTCATATAAAAATATAGGATACAGCCCTCTGTGCAGTAAATAAACAGGAGATTCCAGCCTGGTTTTTTAAAAATCTCCTTTATAATTGCAAAATTAGTTTTACATTCCAATACTTAATTTTTCAAAGTCACTTCACGTCATGACTTTAAAAATGTTAAATATACTTGTGGCAGAAATGCTACGTACCCAGAAGTTTATTCAAGACAACTTTCCCTCTAGCTCTTTTTTGCTATCCTAAAGGATTTTTCATACCATTACTTAGTAATGTTCGGTGTAAATTTGTATTCAAGCTGTGCAAGCTCTATTTTAAGATGCTGGGCTTCCACAATAATCATAGCCCTTTATGGTTCTTAAGTTGAAGCATTACTGCAGCATCTTAGGGTTTATTAATGTGACAGAATATATATTGTTTGGTGCAATAATGTGTTAGGAGTGATACGAGTGACCCATATGGACATGAGCACAGACAAATATACCCATAAGCTAGCAAGAAAATGAGAAATATTGCTGATTTGCCTATAGCAGGAGACTTAATTGTAGGAGCAGAAAGTAAAAAGGAAAAGCTGAGGGAGAAACTGCAAATAATGATCTATTCAGGTTTACAGGTGTCAGCACAGTTTTCAAATAGTACTGTAATGGGACTTTCCAGTTTGAGAAGTATAATCTGTCTGACTTGAAAGTGTGGCACCAAATGAAAATTTGTTAGTGCCAGGAGGGAAAGAGTGAGAATTGAAAGTCATTCATCATTGTAACATTTCACCACAAACTAAACACAGATAAAAGGTTCTGTATAGGCCACAGTCTCCAGTACACCAGCCTTTCTGTTAACTTGTCATACTGGAATGTACAAGGTGCTTACACAGAAGTGACAACTTCCAGAGAATAATCTACAACTTTTCCCAAGTTATTTTTACCTTTAAGATATGCTCTACTTATGTCCTTAAGAATGTCAGTACCTACAATCATTCACTGGGCATGAAATGCTTTTAATAAATAATTTGGTGCTTTTTTAAAAAGCTTTAGCACAATCACTGCAAAAAGGTTATTGAATTAGTTTGCATAGAGAAAAAACTTCTTAACCAAAAGAATATGTCAAAAAGCCTGAATCTCCCGACCACTCTTAACAAAGTGCCCATCTTCCCATCAGTTTTACACTCTAGATGTTTTGCTTTGAAAGGAATTAGAATTTGAAGGGGAAGAACTTGAGAAAGCTAATTCTGTGTTGTCACTCTCAACAGCCATGGCACCTTTTTGCTGCTAAATATGGAAACATTTGTCACTGCTGGATAACCATCAGGAATGGAGAATGGAGCAGTATCAATCATGTGTCTTTCTTGGCACTGGGATGAATATATAATATGCCATGCAGAGAAATCTTCTGGGAGGTCCAGCATTACACTACATGAATTAACATCCACTTACTGATTAGGCTTTATATCAGCTAATAGCAGAGATGAATTTAAGACACAAGAATCATTTAATGAACCTCATCAAAATATATTTCAAAAATTCAACAAGTATTACTCCTGACATCATTAGGATTTCTTACGAAAAGTTCCTATTCAAATTTTGGGTCAAGAAAATGCTTAAAAGATAGCATGGCTTTTTTAATACAAAAGCTTTCTGAATTTCATCACATTGAAGATGGAGCATTTAAGAAAAAAACTGTGCAGGACAAGTCAAGATATGACTGCTTATTCATTCTAGGCTAAGTTATTAAATAGGAATAAATTATAGAGAACTATAATTATTTAGAATGAGTATCACATATGTAGCTTGTTAATGTTCTTGGAATGATTATAGAGTTACATGTATTTCATGCAACTCATATAGATGGGACAACTTGTTGACATTCAGTAACAGTTCTCCTTTTAGAAATTAGTCATATAATGATGTTCTGCAATATTAACAGCTTCCTTACTATCCACATTTGACCCTGTGTCAGGCTAGGGGTAAAGATCAATGATTAATCTTAATACTGTAAAAAACAGACACTCCATACCCCAAAATATCTACCTGCAAGCCTTATTTTGCACACTGGCACGTTAGGAGCTTTAAGCATTTTGTTTCACCACATAACATGAGAAATGTTGAGTTTAAACCTGTATTTGTCTGCTCATGTTTCATGCTGTGCATAACCATGTACTGCAAAACCGTTTTGCACTGCAGACTCAGGTGACTCAATTCTTTCTATAGAATGAGGCATTCTTTGAACCAAAAAAACATAAGTTCATCTTTTTTTACTTTTCTGAAGTATTTCAGAATATAATTCAGCCTAATTTTTGTGCTGCCATTTACTAAGTACTTGTGTAGATTATAATGTCAGCAGGAGCAAATTCAATGTTCAAATCCATTGAAGACTTTTATTTTTTTGACATTCCATATTAGCAATTCAAATATCCCTATCCCACATGTAGCATAACAATTATAGCCCTTTAGGGAAATTTAGAAATCTAAAACTTGCTCTACTTGAACCAAAGGTCATCGTGTGGAGGACAACAGGAAATTAAAAGTAGCAGTAATAATAATAATAATAATAAAGGAGTTTCCTGTATTAATCCAAGTTCTAGGTGGGAAAAATTCAATGTTTTCAAAGATAACTGTCTGATATATTGGATTTTCTAATTTATTCCTGTGAAAATTACAGATGCCTTAGGAGCACTAAGTTTTGTCAGAGTTGTTTATATTTCATTTGAAAACAGGATTTAAGGTCCTAATTTAAGTAAAGAATTAATTTGTTAACTGCCATGACTCAGGTTGGCTGTCATCAAATAACAACAGAAGCTGCAGCGTCTCCATTGTATCGATTTCCCCCAAAACAAATGGCCACAAACTTTAGGCTCTGACTCACCAAAGTCTGCATTTAGCTCACACTTAAAACCTGCAACTCAATGGAAATTCGGCAGGAATTCTGCCTTGCAGCTCCTCTTTTCCTCTGGAATTTTTTTTCCCTTATACGCATTTTGTTCCCAAAAAAAGGTGCTGCCCACAGGTTGCAACGCTGATTCATCACACCTGAATTAACTAACAACTATTTTAGGGCCTTAGCCTTTCTTTGCCTGTTTCCAGTGATTGCAAATCATCATGTAGCAACATCTAATTAAAAAACTCCATTTCTATTTAGCAAATATTTTGAAAGAACTGTGTGCTACATATTATTGTTTATATAAAATAAAAATGCTCCTGCATCACACAATTAAAAATGTGTTTCCTGCCAAATAAATCTCAACTACTCAATTTAGAATAATGTTGACTATATATAGATTATTTTTAGCCCTCCTAGTAAAATATTAAGTTCAATTCCTTTACAACTACTATACTTTTGGCTACATACTAAATCATACAGCTCTAAAACCTGAGGATCTTGCTTTTGCCCCAGTCAGCTGCTAACATAGAAAGGGATAATTCATCAGTGAATTTCTCACCTTGTGCTGATGGATAAAGAATGACAGAAATAAAGAACAGCGTCTTGTCCCTACCAAATTCTCAGTTTGTAAATGGATTTAGCTGGTGCGAGGATAACTTGAGTTTGAACTACAGAGTATTCAGATTGTGCTTTACACTCTACCAACTTAGGAGACCTTCTGTTACAGAGAGAAATGAATCAGTATTTTGATCTAGAAATAAAATGAAAAAAATCAAACACCTGCTACATGTAAAAATATAGCAATAAACATATATACAGGAAAATAACAGTTACACATAAGAGCTACAAAATGACATAGGTTTGATGTCTGATATTTACCTAGCACCTTTCATTCCAGAGAATCATAGTGGCTTTATGAGCTGTACACAGAGGTCAATTTATCCTGCACTGAATGGAAACACTCCTGCTAATAACATATGGTGTCAAACTTGGAGATGGCCAGGAACAGGGAAACACAGTCTGGGTAAGACTGACATGAGGCAAGCATGGATACCATGAAACACACAACTGTACCATGGAGTAGAAATGTCTTTCAAGGGAAAATGACAGTAATTATGTTCTGATGAATTTTACAGAGTTCTGAGAGCAAGTCTGAATTTCCAAAGCCACTCAAAACCAATCATTGCAGAGCAGTGTTCACAGCATTTCTGCAATCGCCCTCATCAGGTTCCTTTTGCACCTGGTCATTTCATGGAAATCCTTCACCAGTCAAGAAGAAATCCCAGTCTTGTCCAGCAGGTGAAAATTCTGCTGCTTCTCAATCTCTTTCCCCCTCTTCCCCATACCAACCCAAAACTTCTCACAAATATGGAATTTCTATCCCAGAATTAGAGGTATTTTAAAACCTCACTGAGAAGGAGATCAAAGAGAGAGACAATATGAGTGAATAGGTACAAGAGTGAAAGCAACTGCATATTTCATGGCTTTTCCTGACAGCCAGGAAAAATTCTCTCCAAGGAATGCTGTTTCCAATAAGCAGGCACAACTTTTGTTCTAATCAAAGTGGAAGTGTTTTATCTAGGGATGGATACTAAACTGAAGAGCTGGTTGCTAAGATAAAAAACTTTATCCATATCCAAAAGTAAAGTGCAGTATTTGGGTTCATTTCAAATGGCAACTTGCTGTGATGACAAGGTTACTGTTCCATTTTTCTACTTGCTAGCTGCTCTCTAGTTTTATACTTCCCTTCAGTTCTCCCAACATTTACATCACAGTTTGGAGTACACAAGCAGCAAGGCTCAGCCCAGAGCACTTAGACCCTACTACCTTTAAGAAGGCAAAGTGCACACAGTTGCTTAAAAATGCAAAGTAAATTATTTCTCGTCTCCTTGCAGCAAAAAGACAGCAAATAGACAGCAAATAGTGCACTAGGGAGCAAGAAAAACATGGGAATGTTTTTCTTGGTCATAGTTCACACATATAGCTCTGGGAATTAGTCTGACACCAACCCCTCTCATCTTAATAATACACTGGGTAAAGGAGAAATGTCCATAGCCCAACAAGCAAGTGAAATAGATATCACTACTTAAAACTCATTCAACATTTATGGCCACTGGTACTGTGCACACTCTGTACAGCTAGATTACTCAATAGCTTCAAAGATGCTTTTGCCATGACATTGTTTCCAAACAAGCAAAACCCTGAATTTTGTTATCCATAACTACACATTTTTAATCAGAAGAGCTCCCTTCCCTTTCTGCAGAGGTACATCAAACATTAAAAAAAAGGAAACTAAGAATCATCTGTATCACCTACTCATATTTGTACTCCTAATTAAGGACTCGACATCTCATTTACCAGGAGGAGTCATGGGGAATGCTGAGATCTGAAGGTGAACAGTGGGCCAGCCGAGATCTGAGGCACTTCTTGCATCACTGCACCTTCAAGTTCAGGTCTCTCTGCTGCTGTACCTCAAACACATTTTTTAGAAGAGTTTAAAACACCCACTTTTATTGCTCAATAGTCTTTGGAACACATAATTCTGCTCCAAGACTTGAGAGCAAATTTCACTCGGTAATGTTCACACAGCACAGGATTGAAGGAGTGGGGCAGAGCTCCTACCACCTTTAACTCCTCTCAGGAATATTTAGGTCTCTTCACCAGAAACTGGGTGGAGCTCCCAGGCAGAATTTCACAACAAACCAAAGAATTCAATTGAAGATAACAGAGCTGTTCAAGGGAAATATAAAAATCATCCAGCTTTGTCAGGGAGAACAAAGACAGACACTGAATCATCAGACACTAATAACTAATAACTGCTAATAACTGTAATGATAGCCCCATATAATTCATTATCTTTCCCTTTGACATTCCAATTTTGTTGATTTCCTGGCTATCTACCTGGACCTACTCACTGAAGTAGCAGAAATCTGTGCCATTTATAAATACAAAAACATAAATATATGTCTATTTTAACTTCCTTTGAAGTAATTTTTCATTGTAACTAGCTTTACAAAAGCAATTCAATTTGTTTAATAGTGCCTGTGAGTTAATCAAAAGCTCTTAAAAGTTCAGTGATTACAAAACTAGTAATTAAAACCACCTTGGAATAATCATATTCAAAATACAACTATGAGAACAGGTCTGTGAATTGACATTTCAAGTGTAAAATAGAGAAAAATTAACTTTTTTTTCTTATGCTAGGGGGTATCCATGTTGCAAAAATATTGAGAAGTTGATCAGATTTGGTACATGGTAACACTACATATTCTGTTCCATAGCTCATATTAACACTACTTGCTTCGTTTTAAATGTCTTGGAAGGTAACAAAGCATGACTAAGACAATTTGAGACATTAACGACTATGTGCAAGAACAAGTGTCTCTACTGACTGGGGAACTGTGTCTAGAAACTCACCTTTCTGCTTCTTTTCTCAGATGAGAAAAGAAGCTGAGAAAAGAAGACTGAGACATTAGGCCACAGAAATAAGCAAAGCTGCTTCTTTCATGCATTTAGAAAAGATTATTTGTTGGAGATTTCCTGCATGCATTGAGGAATAAAGACATTCTGTCTCAGCAAATGTAATGTTACTGGAACACCTTCGATGTAGTTGAATATCTTGCTCAAAATTTAAAATTCTGCATAAAATTAAAGAAATTTCTCAGAGATTTTTAAGTGACCTGTCATTTCTTCAATATGGAAAAGGTATCAATACCATTTAATAATTCTTAAACCAAGAGGAGATTCTCACTAACATCACCATATTTTTTCTCAACTACCATCAAGAATTACATTGAAAGGAAAGATCATCTCAAAAAATAAACCACCACAACTGCAAACAAAGTTTCCTTAGTATTTCCTTTTATTCAAATTATTATGACTCCAGAATGAGAATGTCTTGATTAAAATTTTCAGCTGGACAGTACATTTTTTCAAGAGCAACTAATTCAATATCCAGGTAACATGATTAATATTTTTGCCTATGTTAGGTATTTTTACAGGAGTGCTGACCACTGTTCTAGTCTGTAGTACTCTAGATGGTTGTGCTACAGCTAAAAAATACCAACAGCTGGAAACAGTATCAATGGCAGTGATTACCTCAGGTCCGGAGGGTATTATTTAGTTTCTACAATCCAGGCATTAGTGAAGCTGAATAAAGTTTGGAAATTGCTTAGGTTTTCCAAGCCTAGACTTCAGTTTTTAACTCTGCTTTCCAGATATACTGAAAAATAAACGTACACGTATTTCTAAAATCCCTCCAAGGCAAGAATCACTTAGCAATCTAAACTTGCACCCTGAAGTTCACAGTTATTATTTTGCTTCGTGAAAGGATGAAAATTCTGAGAGACTCACTTCTTTATCATTAGAGACTATGAAGTTCCAAAAATTAGCAGCCTATCAGCCAAATAAAGCTGGCTCTGAAAGTATGTTGAGTGATTCCAATGGGATGGTCTGGACTTAATCAGATTACACATGAGACCTACAAAAAGTTGTGGAGTTTGATGTTTGACTGTTTTTTGTCTTTAAGACCTACAATCCAATTTCCTCAGTTCCCTGATGAAAAGATAACTAGAGGGAGAAGTTTCACAAAACAAGGGTTTTGGCAGCTTTGCCAGTCTAAGAAATTGTCTTTTCTTATCTGCAGTTACAGATTCTGCAGGACTCTGCCACCTCATCTTGTGCCAATAAAATTGTTTGTAAGGCTGAATTGAGAAACACATCAGGGTCTGGGCAAAATAAAAAGAAAAGGGCCTATTCTTTATCCACATAAGTACCCTGATTCAGTCCCTGCCAGATCTGCACAAAACATTTGTTTCAGTACACCTGTAAAACATTGTATAGCAGAGGCAGCAACAAGCAGGCAAGAGCAGGAGCTCTGTAAGCCAGAACTGCTCCATGACAAAACAGCTTCCCTTGCCAGGGCCAGCCAGTGAGGAGCTGTTCAAGAAACAATGAAAAATGGAAAATGCTAAATTCTTCTTTAATTAGAATAGAATGGAGGGAAACAAATGATCAGTATTTGGATGCTTCACGAGTCTGCACAAAACTCCTGTTAATGGTTGGTCCCTACCAGGATTAAAATTCATCTTTAAAGCATAATACTTTCATGATCAGTTCTCACAGAATTGTTTCTTTACCCAGTAGAAAACCATAAACTTTACTTCCTAAACAGGGACACACATTAAGCACAGACAGACAGCAATTACTGCACCACAGCAAAGGTTTTGGGCCAAACTAGCAATGGAAATGGCAAGCACAGCACAACACATTATCAATGAAAGGATGATCAAAGGACATCCAGCTGCTAATTTCAAGCTGTTGGGCAGCCAGGGGCAGAATGACACATTTCTTGGCACCTCTGGGAAAGAAGAAATAATTTCTTATAGCCAAACATATATGTCCAGATTTTTCCCTGATGTCTTCACAATTCCCTATCATCAGTGATCAGATTTTTTTTTTAAACAATGTCAGAAGACAATAGCAGAAGCAGTGAAGCAAGAGAGTGCACAGAAAGAGAGAGTGGCTGATCCAGCCAAGAAAGCAAGCTGCATTTTTAAACAGAACTTGCTACTGCCAGTTCTTTTCCTCTGCATCAAAACACATTTCTGAGAGAGCTTAAAAGTTTTGTCAGCTGGAGCGTGTTGTTATTCAAAAGCAGAATTTTTCATTTTTACAAGTGGAGGGAGCTGAGCACATATAATGAATGTTCTGTATTGAACGACTCTGAGGAAGTTCTAGTGCCTCTTAACGAGTCCCTGCCTCTGACTTAATACATGCAAGGCTGAGGGCAACTGAGCAGCATTAACTGCAGGGATATTTCAGTCCAAAGCAAATCACTGCTATGCTGGGCTGGTTTTTGGTCGTGCACAACAAGAAAAGTGGTAATAGCCACCATCTGTTCATGCAAAGCATGAAGGCAGATAAACCAAGTGAGCAGCGCTGGGGACTCTGAGCAGCCTGAGGAGAGTCAGAGAAGGTTAACTGGGCTTGGGAGGAATGGGAGTGCTCAACCACAGCAGGGGAAAGCAGCACCAAACCACAGGGCAGAGCAAAACGAGGGAGAATACAAGACCATTCCCCTTGTTTTCTCACCGAAGTGGTCAGGTCAGTATGCTCATGGGGAATGGAGGAGGGTGTGCTCATCAACTACCTCCAAAACCAGACAGGCAGATTAAGGGTGGAATGGGAAATGCCAGAGAATTAGTGTCTTAGTTTAGGACAAATCTGGGAGGAAACCTTTGAAATAAGCATCATACAGTCACCCTAAAACAATTAGCCAAGAACTGTCCCAAGACATACTACATGGAAAAGGGCCCAACTTCTCTCATCTCTCACTTTGGCTCCTAGACTTGCAAAATTCAGTGAGTTTTATCTCTTTTTCTGAGGGATAAAAAGCTGCAGACCAAGTTAAATATGAATTCATGTTTCCTCGCTCCCTTTTTTTCATAGGTCTCCACATATCCCCTTGACAGCAGCCCACAGCAGCTATTCCATGACACTGAAATTATATCCGTATTGGCAGAATGAAAAAAGGTGGAGCGAAATTCACAGAAGCAGATTGAAGAGAGAGCCCTCAAGCACAAGCTGCTACTAAAAAAGAAAAAAAAAAAGTCATACTAATGGCTGCATAGAGCATTTTTTGCAATGGAACTGCACACATCTGTCTGGAAGCAATCGTACAGAGCTCAGCTAGTAGGAGAAAATGAAATGCTGCTCCCTCATGCATTGATTATAGCATTCATATCTGCAGAGACAAAAATCTGATATGAAAGAGAATCCCCAGCCCTATCATGGCTGTACAGATAGAATAACAACAGCCTTTCAGAAGGCTCAGTTTTCTTTGCAGATTTTGAAATAAACTCCCTCTGCCTTGGAACAAGCCTCTGTTGAATACATGTTCGGATTCTGTAGTTTACTGTCAGAGTTTTTAGGCTTTCTGTAAGACAATCCTGAATCTCACAGCTATTGGACCACTCCTGGCATTAACACCACACTCAATTAAAAAAAAAAAAAAACAAAACCCAAACGAACAAAACCACAAACAAAACAAAACAGAACTTTCTCTGGAATTTGAAAAGATTTAGCAAAGAAAACTGAGGTTGGCATAAATGCATTATTTACACTAAAAAACAAACTATAACACTATTTATGTGCCATCAGTTGTTCCTAATGTCTGTGTCTATTTTTCTACACTTTTTGCTGGATAACATTGCTACACATACTACACATCATAAAATTAGGATATTCTCCATAAGAGCACCAAAACCACAGCTAGAGCAGCTCACAAATCAACCAGGAAATAAGCTGTGAAAACTACTAAAATCTTCCAAGTCAAACCATCAATATTTTCCCTGTAAATAACAGTCTAAATTCAACCCAAAACTAGGAGGGGAAAGATTAGAGCCCCCAGAACTGTTCCACAATTTTCTTCAATATTTTCTCTCCTGTCTTTCTTAAAATCAAAAATAAGTCTCATTATGCCTCAGTCACCAGACATGGGCAGTGCCCTCCTACAGAAACAACTTTTTTATACTACCCAACCTGGAAGACTGCTGGGAAGGAAAGGAGATGCCAGCATCTGGAATCAGCCTGGAATCTCAAAATTATTTCAAATAATCTCAAATTATGTTTTCCTGACTCCTAATAAGTTTTGTTCTTGGCCATAGCCCAGAGTCAAATTTTCTGACAGGAAATCTTTGGTTGCTGTATATTACTCAAACTAGATGAGTATGTAATGATAACCTCTGGCCTTAAAAAGCAAGTCTTTGAAAGAGATTTGACTATTTTTATTGATATTTTGGTAAAGTGTTGAAACAGGGTTTTAACTTAAAAATTAATTTTCCAGTGGTAAGACTGGTAAAGAAAGGATTAACTTCCTTTTTTCAGAGTCTTTGAATTTATGCACAGGCAGAATATTAAAAGGAAAATTTTAATAGGAAAACAAAAAAGCAGCTAAAGATTTTATGGAAAAGCAGCTTTTTCAAGTAATATCTTGGACAAATTAAAATATTTTTCCTTCATAATTAAAGAGACATGAAAGTACAAATGCAGGAGTGTAGAGGACAGATTTAAACTAGTAGCAGTCAAATACTTAGTTGCCCAAATAATCCCTCAAGGAGGTGATAAAAGAAGCTTTTTAATTAAAATTAAACAGACAGAATATAGCTGCAAATATTCACAAAATTTATTCTATTACTTAGGTTAAGGCCTATTAACTGTTGAGAAAACATATTTTGGTTATAATTGCCAGAAGAGGATGTGTGTTGTTATTATATAATGCAAAGGGCACTAAACTCAAGATGTGTCACCTCTTGCTGTTCCTCTCCGCCAAAATTCAATTTATCAGGCATTTAGCAATTAAAGGCCAGTACTTTGTAGATTTTACTTGAAGGTCGTATAAAAATGGGCTTTATTCCTCTGGACACTAGCTAGAAAGTGATTCCTCAAAACAGCTTTTCAGTTTTCCTTCAAAATTTACAAACATTAGCATTTTTGTGAAGGCATTCTGTTACTTAGAGCAGCATAAATTTACACAGTTCTACTCACATGCTGTGCTGTTTGCTAAAATTTGTATTAGATCTAAAAATTAAATTCTCTGTGCATCCCATGCATTCACAAAATAGGCAAGCAGCACTTAGCAGCTTGGCCATGGCAGTGAATAAACTCCAGTGATGGCACTGGAACTATAAATAGCCAAGTGTGCTTGTTGTGGAATTGGCCTCCTCCATCACCTTGGTTAATTACAGCTAATTACAGTTGGGGGGCATAGTCCTGGGTACCTTGGCAGCAGTGATCTCATACCCAATAGTTATTAACTACAGCACTGCATTAATCCTTTCTCATTCATAAGCACTGTGCATTCCCTCACAGGTTCACATTAAAAAGAATAAGCAACTAAAAAACTAAGTAGTTAAGTTGAATCCAACAAATTTTCTCAGCACTGAGGCTGCAGTCTCAAGTGCAAAGTAATTTATACAATAGTTAATGAGCTCAAAGAAAATAAACAGTATAAAGACAAGAAACAAAATTTTTTCTATTTTGCATCAACTGGTTTAAGTCTTTGGTTTTATTTGGTATTTTCTCTGGTAAATCCATTTGGAGTAAAACTTTACAGGATAGATTTATTCTTCAACATTACCACCTTATTTCTCTTTAGCTATCCTAAATAGATCACAACAAATTAAGTCCTACCTTGCACTGGATTGAAAAGAAGTCACGTCTTTAGTTACAGAAAGAGAAAGCAATAGAGAAGCTCAGTGAGAAAGTCTAAGAGTTTTGGCAAGAGATTCTCTACCTGCCTTTGTTTTGTCTCAGTTCTTGGACACCAAAAACTCCACCTTGCAATGGAAATCCACCCATGCAGCAACTTCACATCTGCTCACAGAGCCCTGAAAGCACTCAACATCATGAATGACTCCATTAAATTAATTAAATCATCAATATGGTTAAATTTAAAGTCCATGCTTCAAGGGTACTGATGAACTAGATCTTAATCCAAAGCCAATGAAATGCAACAAGAGTTTTCAATTTCACTTCAGTGAGCTTTTGCTTCAAAGTGCTTTGGATTTTAAGTGCTCTCATCAATGAATTTTGAATTTTTCCTGGCAAAACAGATGTACATTCTACTTTTTTAATGTTTAGCAATTTAGCTTTTGTTTACCAAAAATGTCAGGTTGGATGAAAACAATCAATATTTACAGCAGGAATTTCCCCTGGAAATGCAAAGTTAAATCCCTGATGGGTTTTTGTTTTCTTTCTATAAAGAAAATCAACAAAATGAAGCAAAACCCTCACTCCCCCTCCATGAGAGACACTGTGCTTACTATCTGTGAAGTGGCAAACCCTCCAGCTCACTGGTACCCTATTTAATGTTGGGCCTCTTTGTTTATTATAAATCCAACTTTCTACCTCTAACCCATCTCTCATATAATGAAGCAAATTGCTTGTTGACAGTTTAAAGATTACAGTCTGTTACATTACCTATTAATAGCAATATTAACCACTTTCTTTTTCACAGCTCTTCCAGAAGACTAATGATGCTTCCCTTAAAACAAAATTTGAGATTGCCTTCACATTCCTTTCCTTATGTTGTCCTTAAGGCCATCAATTTAGTTCAATAAAGATGAAAAGGGAGAGAAAGCCTCCCTGTTTTCACTTCTCTGCTGTGAACAAGGTACTGACACACCAACCTTGAACCAAACCATCCTTGAGATTCATTTTCCTGCAATTAAACACCATGAATCCACAATACTGGCTTGTCTTGCAAATCAAATCTTACATAAGTGAAAGCTCCTCACCAGTCCAGGAGCACCCTTTATAACCTGATTAGCTACACATTATTATATTTAAGATGCTGTTACATTTATTACTACAATAAAGATTTCTGCCTATAATACCCTATTCTTTTCATCATATATACAGCCTTCCAATTAGAGATCCACCATTACACTACCCATAACTAATATCAGAAGAAGCCAGGTTTTATTTTATGTTATTATTACAAACTCTTGTGGTACTAAACAAATCCATTTCCTAATCACATCATCTCTAATGTGTTACTATTCAGAATAAGCATTCTTACCTAAAGGAGATTGACTTTTCAGAGAATGTAGAATTCAATATTGTCCTGTTGAAAGATCTCCATGGGGATGACAGTCTCAGATATATTAATGTAAATACCCATTTTTCCTTACAAGTCAAATCCTACAATGAAACACCACAGAGAAACATAAATGTGGCCAGGTTGCTGTTGAAAGTCTACAAGTCTGAGAGACAGACCTTCTTGTCAAAGTCTCATCTGAGCTCAGATAGTCCCAATCAAGTGCTTTGTATCCATAACAGGTCACTTTTTGTCACACAAAAGTGCAGAAATCTTATATGCTCAGCAAGATGTCATCAATTCCTTCTCCAGACAGATATCTCATTCAATAAAATCTACTTCTTTAGTAAAATCTGCAAAATAAGAGAAAAGAAACAAACAAACGAGCAAACAAAGAACCCCCACAACAAAACAGTTTCTCCATCAAAACTTTGTTTTCTCAGGAGAAATAGAACTGAAATCCTTTCTGTGTAAATTCCCCAGCTCTGTGGAATTTATTCACAAGGTCAGAGATTTTTTTCGAAACTTAGAAGAATCTCCCATGTGTGTTTACAATTTCTTTTTTTACTTATTTTTGCTGAATGGAGCAAATCTTTTATTATAACCTAAAAATGTCATTTCTAACTGAGTCACTATTGTTTCTACAGTTCAGTTCACCTGATGCCTTTCCTAAAAGGTCTGCTCCTGTTAAAGACAACAGCAAAATCCTACATGACCCTACATTACTGGGAAAAGGATCAGATTTGATACACTGTTCAAAACAGGGGAAAAGGATGGATTTAATAAGAGTCTGGTTGGAAAAAAACAAAAAAAAAAAAGGAAAAAAGAAAAAGGAAAAAAAACCGGAAAAATCCATTACATCCATAATATAAACAATTTTCATATAATAGAAATATGATGGGTTATTCCTATTTAAATGTTTCAAATTCCTCCAATTAAGAAATTATTTGAAAGTGTCAAACACTTCCAAATACATGAATTGCTTTTGAAACTCAGAGTTTCAGCATACAGGGGGTATAAAGGTTTTTGATAGTATGAAAAAAATTAACTGCATGTGCCCATGCCATTAATATTACAAAGGCTCCAACTCAGATGTGTGTGAAACATTTCAATTCCATAACATAAGCAGTCTGTTTTCCACACAATTACACTGCCCAGTGGCTTTCTTAATGAACATCTAATAATTCATAGACTTGGCAAACAGCAGTGATTGGTGTTTTTTGGGATCTCTGTGGAAAGTATTAATTTCTGTCATCTTTAATAACTCTTTTGTGGTTGTACAGAAGAATCCAGAGTGCTCAGGGTACAATACCAAAGCTGAAAGTGCCTCCTCTTGCGCTGGTTGGAGTTTCATTTCCAAGTTTGAACTGAGGTTTTCCATAGCAGACACAAGCAAAGCACCTTTATTTAGTTTATGTTTGCTCATTATGTTCTTCCGAAAACTACAGGTCAGTACCTCAGCCATTACTTAACTGCTAACATAAATAGTGTTACTTTTAAACTCCACCTAACACAAGTATTCTTTGTATGGAAGATCTAATGGTGTTTGCAAGGAATAAAAAATTAATTCTTTGGGAGCTCTACATGCACATGGATTTCACTATAGCATCAGTGCTACATTTATTGAATGACACCTTGATCACTGTCAGTAGGTAACTTTGATGGAGTCACTGATTCAAATCAGTTAGGATTTTATACTTAAATCCTATTTTCCCTATCCCAAGGAGGGATTGAAATCTCCAGCCATTACAAGCATTGAGCAATGAAATCTATATTCTATTTTGCCTAATAAGAAAAGGTGTCAGTTGTCTAGATCAGTAATAGAATTCCCTAAGCCTCCAATTTCCAGATCAGCAACGGGGGACAATCCCAGCAGCCTGCACCCTCCAGACTTAGAGCAATGTCTAAGTTTATGACAGACAGCTGCAGGACAAGTTACCACCTCACAGCTTCACTGGCCACAGAATCCTAACATTTAATTTTCAGCCCCCAGAGAGATTTCTCTTAACATACAGAAGTTCCTTTCCTAGCCGAAAAAAAACCCAACAACATACAATAAGGGGGGACTGTTGCAGACATAAAATCTCCAAAACTTAAAAAAAAAAAAAATTAAAATAAAATTCAATAGAATGGCAAAAGTTCATCTTGAATTATTGTAATTCAGACTCAAAGGATGTCATAAGCAAATAATTTAATGTAATAATCTATGAACACTTTAAAATATAAATCTAAATCCTACTTCTATTAATCTTATTTGAAGCAATAAAAACTAAAGCTGGCCTTCAAAGTACCCCAGCAGTGCTCACACTAGATAAGTAATGTATATATACACCATCATATTGCTTATAAAATATTTGACCTAAAGGTCAGCTTGCATTCAGCTTTCAGAGCAGTGTAAATGTGAAGTTAAACTGCTCATTGCAGCAATATTTGTCTATATTTAGAGTTGCACAATGCACTAGATCTGCATTCACTCTAGATTTGAGTCTGCTAAGGCTTTAATTTATTTGATCATTTGAAGAAACTATGCACGAAGAAATTAATAAAAACCTGTCCCACTGCTACAAAACACAAGACCTACACTTAAAACCCTTGTTTCACACCTGCAATTATCTTTCCTCAAAGCTTTTGAATCAGAAAGACAGTGGTGCAAAGTGGACCAGCAAATCAATGCAACTCCTCCCAAGTACTGTAATCTAAGACAAAATTGCTTATGAATGTAACTTTTTCAAGATTCAAAATTAGAGCAAACTAACACATAAAGATGCATTTATCAGCAACAATCTGCTTCCAGTCACCAAGAGTGTTGGTCCCTTTTCACAAAGGGGTGAAAGAGGCAATTTTACATTCCTGGTATTGATCTTACCACATACTTTAACCAGCATATAAACAATACTCCTGCTTCCAGCAACGGGCAAGACTTTTAGTTCTCACCTCCAAGGGCTTCTGTGAGCACTGAAATTTCAAAAGCCAGTTCAGGAATAAGGTTTAGAATTTTTAATGATTTGGCTTTACATAGGGACACACACATACAAAGAATTCTTGTGTTAGATGGAGTTTGAAAGTGACACATTTAGAATACCTACCCAGTTTCCATCTGACTACCATCTCTCATTTGTATATTCTACATTCTTGACATGAAGTCTAAAGCTCACTATTTTTCCTCTCTGCTTTGCTCTTGACCAATAATCAATTTTTCCATTAAAATGCTGGCATTCTTCAGTTGCTGTTTCATCTTGACAATATTCTGGAGCACAGTTGTAGCCACAACTTACTTCAACAGGTTGATAAGTTGTTTTGCACTGTTATCATCAATGAATTAAGTTTATTTTTTTTTTGAAGAGTGATAGTAAGAGAGCAAACACCTTAAATAAGCCATTCTGCTTCACTTGCAGCATTATGTGTGTTCTGTAAAAATTCAGTGCCAAACATCCTACCAGTGAAACTGCAAGACACCAACATATAATTTCAGTACCAGAACTCCTGTAGGTACTAACATGAATTTAATGTACAATCCTGCCTAACTCCCCCATTCATACAGTCTACAGATGTCACAGAACTATGAAAGTAAACATAACCATGTCCTCATTAGGTTTAAATTACCCTGCTTTACTCCTCCCACTAAGAAGCAGCTCCTATTATCAGCCCTTATTCAAAGTCATCAGTCATGCAAAGTTTGGTTTGCTCACAAGAGCAGACTCTTGTGAGCAGAACTCAGGGCTTCTAATCAGTAGTAATCCTACCACAGATGATCCAGGATACCTAAAGGCAGGCAAGAACTACTCAGTTGAGCTCCTTCTTGCACATGCAATAAAATAATATTTACATGTTGCATTTATTATGGTCTAGCAATTCAGAGCTCTCACTAAGTTCACACCCTTTACAGCTTTACAGACATTGTATGTAATAGATAGCATACATACACAAAAACATCAATCTTAAACAAGAAATACAAATAAAATCATTTTCAATACCAAACACATTTGAAAGGTTGCCTATATGGACATACATACAAAATTACCCTCAAAAAAGAGCTATTATCTAATAGCACAACATCACCTTTTTATATTATTTGGCTACAACGCCCAGGCATCAAACTGTCTGTAAGATTCTAACTGAGTACACACCAAAAAAAGATCCCTGCTACACATCAGATGAGTAAGTGATGAACATTTGTCCTCATAAGGTTTTGCCTGTATCACTACAAACTTTCATTGTCACAGACTGCCAAAGGTCTCTTTTACAGAGAATAAATCCATCTGGTCCACTGTTTGGAGAATGCTATGAAACAGAGGGAGCAGCTGTCCAAACAGCCCATCCCAGAGCCTGAATGTCATGATGGTTCTTGCAGCAAAAATAAGACAGAGGCCCGCTCCCCCAGCCTACACTTGAGAGGAGCTGTGAGACGCTGATGCCACTTTTTATGCCATCATAACAAGCTGAATTTCTAAACCTGACAATATCTCATTAAAATGTTCGATTAGGAAAAACTCAAACAATGATGTGTGCACAAAATAATCACTAAGTGATGACTGATACTCCAGGACACTGCCCTGAGCACCCCAGCTGTGCCTGCAGTCTCATGTAGTTATTCACTCTGGGCTGTAAACTAGGGATAAATACACATTCCATCTTTACAGTCAGCATTTAACATAGCCATGCCTTGGCACTGGTCGTAGCATGAGCAACAAAAGACCTTTCAGGAGCTCTTTCCAGTTTCTCAGAGATGGGATTCCCCTGGAGAGCATCCCTAAACCCTCTCTAACACGAGCCACATTCCAGCTGCACGCACCAGTCCAAATCTGAGATCCATTCACTGCAGCAATTGTTCATCCAAACTGAGTGCACTACACTGCAGCTCAGTACTGCTGCAACTTCACAGCTCCTTAAATATTTCAATTCTGACTCACTCAAGATGATGGTTATAGGCTTTAATAACGGCAGAAGTATTAACAGTCTGTTTCAAAGAGACAGGTAAGTTTCATTTTATTTCTCAACATTTTACAGCTAAGATCACGAATTTTCAGCAGCAGGACTGCAATGTGTGTTAATTCTTCAACTGCACAGAAGTGACAGTCACCTTTGACTTTTCCAGCATTGCTACATACTTTTAAAATTATGTTTCTATAGTAAAGGAAAAATTACAAAGTTACTTTGAAAGATGATAAAATCAAATCAGAATCATTAATAACTCTTAAACAAAACCACAGAAATACATATAACAGGGATAGAAATACTGTTCCCTCCTCAGCTTATTTCAATTCTGCAGAAAGAATCAATGTTTTCCTGTATAAACTAAGATTAACAGCAGTTTTAGCTAAGAGCTCACTAGATCTGTTCAGATGTCAGATTGAACTGAACTTTCAGGCAAAGCTTCAGCTTCTTCTGTCCATCAAAATAAAACTTTTACATAACTGTAAGAACAGGTTTGTTTTCCTGTGTCAGTATAACATTAAATTCATGGGCTCAATTCTTGTAAGAATTGGGAGGACAGGAATGACAGGAAACTATCAAGTGCTAACATGTAACACCAAATGTTACCACAGAAACCTTTAATCTTTTAAAGTGTACTTTGCCTTGATGTTCCAACCCACATAAGCAAGTAGACTCCATTTCATTTTCATCCAACAAAGATACTTTTGCCTTCCTGAATTCTACCAAAATGCCTTAATACTGAAAAAAGACCTGATACTAAAATAGGATTTCAACGTTTATATTGATATAAACTGGTGCATCTTGTTTATTTCTTGCTTTTATCTGGGTGGTAGAATATGGAGAGGACACTGACATAAACTGGGTTTGCACATAGATGTACACAGCTGATGTGCATTTATGAAGTTTAAATCCTGAAACGTGGATTTCTGAAAGTTCCCTGTGAACATACTGATGGATGCACAACCACAGGAGCCAGATGAGTGTGGCCATGGCTTCTTTTTTTTTTTTTTTAGGAAGGGATTTTTGGTTGATTGGTGTGTTTCCAAGGAGTTGTTTTTGCACACCCTTCATGATGCATATCTTTGTCCTGACATTTTTTCCATAAATGCAGAGCAGACATATTTTAAGTAGCACATAAAGTTGTTATTATGGCTTTATTTCAATTAAAGTGTGAATATGTTTGCTTTGACAAATTGAAGTTGATAAAAAAGCATCCCATGTTTTGAAAATAAGCAGCAAAACATCAATGAAAATCCATCAAGTCTTAACTAGCAAGTACTCCTGGTTCTGCCAGAAACAGACATTAAGCACAATAAAAGTGCTGCAACTCACTATATCCATACAAGACTTTCTTTATAAACATTATTTCCAACATGCAGAGCTATGACCCAATTAACTGCACATAATGAAAAAGAATCACAAATATGGTGTGGCTACTGCCTACAAGTACTAAGAGCCCTCAGGGGATGAAAAAGTTTAAAAAGAACCTTAATTTGTTCAGACAACACGAACTTCATGCCAATGAAAATCTCATTAGAAGTAGGTGTTCTAATCTTTAGGCTGAAGGGCGATACTGCACACTGAAGGATTTCCTCTGGAACTCCCCATTTGTAGGATGGGATTGCACACAGGGGTGTCTCCATCACTGCAGCACTCACACACAGCCAAGGCTTCTGCTCCTCACAGCAGCGAGGAGCTGGGGGTGCACAGCAAACTGGGAGGGGACACACGTGGGACAGGTGAGCCAGCTGACCCAAGGGATGTTCCACACCATGGAACACCTCATACCCAGCATCACACCCAGCACGGAGAGCTGGGAAAGAAGAAGGAACAGGGATGTTCAGAGTGTGATGGATGTTGGTCTTCTCGAGTCCCTGTTGTGAGTGCTGGAGCCCTGCTTCCCTGGGGATGGCTGAACATCCACCCACCATGGGGACTGGTGAATGGATCCCTGATTTTGCTTTGCTTGTGGGCACAGCTTTTGTTTTGCCTACTGATCTGTTTTTATCTACACCCAAAACTTGTCTTGCTTTTCCAGTTCTCTCCCCCATCCCACAGGGCTTAGAGTGGGGCTGTGTGGGGCTCAGTTGCCAGCTGGGGTGGAACCACAGCAGTCCTTAAACATTTTGCTATAACCCATTAGTCAGACAGACTGTGACTGGCAGAAAGCAGTTTTAACTTCTCTCTGGCAGACAGGAGTCTGAATTCCTACAAACTGTTCTTACAAATAGCACCCACAGATGTCTCAGCTGGCAACTCAACACAGATACCTTGGAAAGGCTCACCTACAGACTTATCCTGGAATTTTGATTAGGCCTGCATGCAGAAGCTGGTTTTACAATCAGTTAAATGAGCATCAGTGAAAAAAAACATAAGGCTTTTAAAAAGGCAATAGAGACAAATACATTTACTGTCTGCCAGTAGGAACTCAACACAAATATTAAGACTTCAGCTGAGCTGACTAAAAAAAAAAATCTTTGTGTATTTAAGAATTGTGAACTCTCCTGGAGATCAGTAAAAAGAGTTCACATAGTGTATTTCTCAGTAATGCACTTGTGCCATAAAAAGGAAATCACACATGGTAGTAACTTTAATCAGGCATTCAATTTCCTGAAGTCGTCAGAAAATAAATTATGGAAGACCAGACAGGAACAGAAGCTGGGCTGGGTAGTGCTGCTGACCTTTTGGCCCTGGCACAGGGGAAGCCATGGGTGACATAAACTCAAGGCAGGAACAGAAGGGATGACATCGTGTCTGGTCACCCTGACCCTCTGAGGAGAGAAGGGATAACAGGGACCTTGCTGGAGAAAGGAGACAGCAAGGACATCACTGGTGTCAGAGGGAAAATCAGAAGGTTGTGTTTATAAAGGGGACTGGGGCAAAGGGGTCCAAGGGGGAAATTTTGTACAAATGTAGAGACCAATAAATGCTGGCAAAGTGGTGTACCCCTTGCATCCCCCGACCCCTGCATAGGGAGCTCCCACACCCTCATTTTTACACACCGAGGAAATACTCATGAGACACCATCCAATCCCAGATTTCCACTTGCCCACTCTTATTTTGAAAGGGAGAAAACTAAACTCACGCTATTTCAAGTATGATGCAGAAAAATTGGGAATACGGCTTTCTTTTTGTAAGTGCATTTCTTTTTGTAAGGTGAGGGCAGCGCCAGGATCCTCTCACCTGCTGTGTGCCCGAGAGGGCTCGAACCCCTCCAGGTGCACCACACTCGAAAACTTGCAAAACTTGCAAAAAATCTCCAACACACCCAGAAACACGATGGGAATTTACACCTTACTTATCCCCAGGAGCAGCGCCGGCACTGGCGGCCACCTGAGACTCCAGAGGGTGTGCAGGTGAGCCCACCTGGGCTGCTGGATGGAGGAGGAGGAGGAGGAGGAGGAGGAGGAGGAGGAGGAGGAGGAGGAGGAGAAGGAGAAGGAGAAGGAGAAGGAGAAGGAGAAGGAGAAGGAGAAGGAGAAGGAGAAGGAGAAGGAGAAGGAGAAGGAGAAGGAGAAGGAGAAGGAGAAGGAGAAGGAGAAGGAGAAGGAGAAGGAGAAGGAGAAGGAGAAGGAGAAGGAGAAGGAGAAGGAGAAGGAGAAGGAGAAGGAGAAGGAGAAGGAGAAGGAGAAGGAGAAGGAGAAGGAGAAGGAGAAGGAGAAGGAGAAGGAGAAGGAGAAGGAGAAGGAGAAGGATGATGATGACAATGATGATGACGATGATGATGACGATGATGATGATGAGGAGCCCACCGGGGCTTCTGGGTCCTGCCAGGGCTGGACACGGGCAGAGGAGTGGGAGAGAGGGAGCAGATCACCAGGAGGGTGCCTGTGAGCATCTTCACACCTTCCAGCTCCCAAAGATCCAGCTCTAAGGCCCTGCTCTTCCATCTACTGCATGGAAGTGAATCCCTCCCTCACAGCAGCAGGCACTGATGAGCTGAGCCTGACCTTGGCCTCCCCTGGAAACAAAACAACAGACCCAGCTACAAGAAATGTCTGCGTCTTTTAAATAACATCTTAGATAATGCTCTCGCTATGACAGCTGGAAAGGTTCCTGTTAAATATCATGATAGCAACTTCATGAAAATGAGAATGCATGCATGGAAAACTTTATCTGATTTCAACAGCTCTGGAACTGGACCATAAAAAACAAAATTTGGTTCTCAGAGGTAGAAGAAAGCTGCAAAGATAATTTGAGATAGTGCCGTACTAGGAAGTCTCATAATGACTTTAATCATCCCTGACAGATTCTAGGAATTTTAATTATTATTTAGTAAGATCATAAAATACTTATTACTATGCTGTGGCAACAGTTTGAAAAAGTGTAACTGATATTCTCTAAGCAGTTGGGAGTTTTGCTTTTTTTTTTCCCAGTCTTCATTACATTTAAGTGAATCTCCTCAGCATGATTTTTTGGCTCAAAGACAGCATGGATAATTATGAATTGCTGTCATAACATACCTGAAATCTACAAAAAGCATCTGTTGTGGAAGTGCTCCTAATTTAATAGGACACATATTTACTCAGGAAAGATTGGTTGTAGTTAGTTTCCAATATTCCTAATTATGCAATGAAACCTTTTTTGAACCCACTGGAGTTTTGTCTTTGCCTTCCATGGAAAATGGATTTCACTGATGGTATTGGAAATAATTGTGAACACTGAGCAGTGACACTGTGGTCGGGCACCTGAAAAAGCACCTACAACCTGTATCTCTTTTTCAGAGCTGCTGTTTCATTTGGGCATAAAATGAGAAAGGCAATAAAAAAAAATCCATTTGGCAACAAGAAGTAACAAAGTATTACCTGCCTTTTAAACAAACTGATGTAGAGTTTTGAGGAGGTTTTTTTAATTGCAGGACTAATTCTGTCCAACCAGGGAATGTATCCAAAATGTTACATGAACTTTCAGCACTGAGGCTTGTGCTGTTTCTGTGGAGCTTTGCTGTCATGAGGCAAGAGGGGGCTGTCACCCTCGTCCCCAAAATGCTTGTCAGCTTTTCATTGCCATCAAAGGAACTTCTTTCCAGAAGTTTACTGAGCCAGCAGTACCTGAGCTGGAGGCACTCGAATTATCCAATTTCCCATTAAAAGCAGGGAGCTTCACAGGAAAGCCTACCTGTTGGAACACCCAATATTTGCCCAGCACTAAGCACTGTTAAACACAGGCATCATGTGCTGGGTCAATTTGACCTGCACTTCACAATCTTTTAAAATTTGCCCGTGTCCCCATCCTCACCTCCTGTCTTCCTCTTCTATGTGAATAACATAACTGTTTCCAATTTCAGTGTGTTTTAATAGCTTGCTAAAAACTTTCTATAAAAAGAAATAATTGATGTTCCATTCTTAAAATAAGATGTGATGGATGAAAATTAGATGAGCAATTATATCTGACATTAACAAATAAATCTGCACGATACTCACTTGGGGCTTATATGAATTTTACAATATAACATCAAATTATTCAGCAAAATTTCAGACTTAAATGAATGTTAATGAAAGTATAGCTATAAAACTCTTAAACCTAGCACTCAGGGAATGGATTACACTCCATCTTAAATTCTTATTCCTGTATAAAACTGTTACACATCAAAGAAATAGAAGTATCAGTGGTTTGGATTTTTTTCCATTTATTCTCCCTTAAATAATATAATGTCATATTTGTGAAAATCCTGGTTTAACAGTCCCCACAGTGTGACGATCCCAAGAAATGGCACAACTATTATATGAAGAAAGCAGCAAAGTCACACCTCCAAAACAATATGCTTTAAACAGAGGTTTTAGATGAATCTGCCATTTCCTGAGTGAAGCAGATAAAAGGAAGAGTTAACAAAGCTGAGAAACTTGGAGTTTTTATTCTGTGGACAATTCCAAGTTAGGACAAAGAAAGAAAATTATTCCAAAGGCAGAAGAATAATAGATGGAAATTAACAGAAGTGGGGAATTTTTTCCCCAAAAGGTGGAAACTTTTAATACTGATAAACCTATTTTTTTCTCTTACAGGGTTTTATAGCATTGAAATGGTTTGTAAGAAAACAAAACCACATAAGCACATTCAAAGCACTCTGAGTATCAAAAGAAGAAACTTCCAGATTAATTATTAAATTCAGCACTAGAACTCAAAACCACACACTTAAAGATAACATTAAAACACTATATCTTGTTTGTCCCACCAACTGAGGAAATCTGTTTTGTTTCACAGAATGTAGATGAGAATTTTGACTTCTATTTTAAAGTCTTTATTTAAGAATAAAACTGTGTATAAGATCTGATTTATCAGTAGGTCTTATAAACAAAAGGACAAACAATAGCAGATGGTATACAATACTTCAGAGAAAAAACAAAAAAGCTGCTATGCCTCTAAAAATGGGACAGAAATTTATTTCAGATACTTCTAAGGAAGCATTTTAATGCTTTTATAACTTCTGTGGGCTTTGTTCCATATATTCCTTGTGCAACTCTCCTCTTCAAAATGTACTTCAAAGTCAGCTGGTGTCAGTACAGTGAGATGCCTTTTTTTTAATGTCTTTTTCTTTTCCTTGTGCTTTAGCTCATTTCCTGCCTTCCTTGTCATCTTCTGTCACACTACCTGCTCTCCCAAACACTTCAGTTGACAGTTTATCATAATCCCTGTTTATCTGCATTCCAACAGCTGTGAATAAAGGGATCTCTGCTATCAATATCTGCCCAGCTAATTGCTGTGCTCTTTGTGCACATCAAGTTGCACACACAAACCTCATCTCCACAATTCCATTTATTAGCATGGACATCTTTACTGAGATGAGTGCAGAGTTAAGTATCACATATGGTTCATATATGCTGTTAAACACTGTGGGAGGCTCTCAGCCCATTGCTGCTTTAATCACTTGTCACTCTGAAATTATAATAGTAGCAAGCTCTTTCAAAAAGTAAAAAGCTCTTTCATCTTTCTGGAGAGCTAAAACAGCTTTTCAATGCTACTTTTGGATCACTCAGACAGAACTTTCCAGATCTCCCCAGCCTTGCTGAGAGACAGATTTCCTGTACAACACAAGAACACACTACTTTCCATTGCTCAAAATGTATGCTCAAAAATGAAAATTCTCCTAGAATTGTCAGAAACTCTGTGACCCTTTAATCACTAAAGGATGACAAGATAGATGGGCAGAGAGACATCTAAGAAACTTTTTTTTACCATGTAAAGGGAAGATATTATATATAAAATTGTGACTCTGCAAAAGGTCTTTTTGATATGGTTTCAAAGCCAAGAATTTTTCAGGGTCTTTTAAAGAATATTTTAATAAAATTCATACAAGTCAGAAGACTAAAAGAGGTATGACTTATATTACCAAAGTATTTTTGATAATCTATATTTACATTACACAAATTACTTGAGAGTAGGTCCAGAGGTAAACTAAAAATAGTACACTGAGAAGGTAGCAAAAGACCTTCGAGAGAAAATTAATAACCAATTGCAAAGCTACATTCCTCAAATACAGTTTTCTAAGTGGTTCAGGTACTCAAAAATTCTACATTCTGTTTTATGTTTTGCATTTGAATGATGGGATCATCAAATGGAGAAGTGAATCTCCCCAAAGTGAACGAAGAGCTGTTTGACATGGAACATTTTCTGGTGCCTGCTCACGAGGAACGTTTCTTCAGTCAAAAGTATTAAGACCTTATTGAACTTTTTCTGCAAAAGCTCTCCTAATACACTGATAACAAGTCACCTCTCTAGAAAAGGGAAAAATATAATTGATCAGAATTACATTTATCAGACAAGATCAACAGACAAGAAATGAAGACTCCAAAAAATAGAGAGGGAATAAAAATGCCAGAAGAAAAAGAAAGAAAAAAGAGAAAAAACGGATTAGGAAAACATGTCATGCACACCTCAATTTGCTCTACAAATCTATGGAACTGCATTCAGAAGGTAGAAACATAAAAAAGTAAGAGAACTATTATAAGGCTCAGAAAAATTCAGGAATTCTAAAGTAGGCAAGGGAGGCAGGCACAGACAGCCTCCACCTGACAAGTGCTCAGATGGCACAGAACCCAGAATAGCTCTGTTAAACTGTGGTCAAAACACGTTATCTCTAGATAACTGAGGGACATCTAGCAGGCAACAAAGGCAGAGGTATTCAAGTTTCAAGCATTCCTTTTCCACTTCCTTCAGAAACATCACAGGGCCATATTTTAGAGTGAACCTCTTGTGCTTCACCATTGTACGTATTTTTACTCACTGAAATGTCCTCCTTCCCAGATTAATATTTGTTCTGCTTATCATTCTCCCCAATGACAACCTCAGTCACAATCATCCTGTAAATAATACTTAATACTTGATGTCATTTAAAAATTCAAGTATAAATCACCTGCATAAGTTAACTTCTGAAGATATCTTTTGGAGCATTCTGGATTTGGCTGCAGATTTGTAGATCTCTCTGTTGTTTCTTTATCCCAGTGTGCCATGATTATTAGTCAGTGTGACATTGTCTTTGTGACTAAAATCTCGCCTTTTTCCTATAACGCACATTCTCCCACCTCAGTCATTTTTATTTCCTTTCAAGATCTCTCATTGACAACATCTCATTGTGCTCATTTATTTACTTAATTGGCATTCACATAACTTTCAGTACCGTGATCTATTCATGGTATTGATTTTTGCTAGGCTGCATTGCTGTATCTCTTGTAAGCATTGATTTAAATACCTGGACACAACCTTGAAAGTTTTCAGTTTATAGACTACCAACTCCTTCCTGCATTTTCTTCCCACTAATTGAAAATCTGCATTTTACTTTAATAAAAAGACAACTGTCACAAACCACAGGCCTTTACTGTTTCAATCACACTTCCAACACCCATAAATAAGGGTCTGTTAATGCACATTCTGTAAAACTTCAATTTGTTACTTTCTTGCATGACTTTGTTTTATTTTTCTATCAATTCACATCAAGTAACACCACTTCTTGAAAAAAGCCAGTGAATTTGCCAACTGTCTTTTGAGTCCATCATCATCAAAATAAGAGGAAAACTGTAGAATATGAGGAGTTTAGAGACTCTTTCTTTCCTCTCCAGACCTGACTGAATGGATATTGATATTTTCCCATCAATTCCGTCTCCATACAAAAATGATACATAGCTACTACAGGTTTGCCACAGATCAGGACACCCATAGAAGGTTATCAGCTAATAACTAGGAGTAATTCTAACTCTGAAAGCTGATATAAGCAATATGTTCATGCTCTTATGCAACAGAAATATTTGTCTGCATCTGTCAAATTGCATAAGTATAGCGTTTTCCTTTTTGTTTATTCATTATCTTAGATCAGGTTAGAATAATGAATTAAGATAGGAACATTGTTAAATGTGCAAACAACCTGAAAGGACCAGGGAATTAGTGCTGCCAATAGTGATATAATTTGACCAAGTTCACCAGATCAGAAGAGCCTTCTTTATCTCAAGAGCTCACATTAAGGAAAAGTTGCATATTACACCAAAGTCTCTGGAAAACAGTAAATCTCCCAGTGACATTTTAGGTGTGTCCCAGAAAAGTGAATGGCACTTGAAATGAAATTGCAAGGGTCTAAGAAAAAAAAAATAATCCCTGTCTCTTACAAGCACTGAAAACCACTATTGTTTACCACAAAGTGTCTGCTAAAACAACACAGGTTGCACTAAAGTGCTCAGCACAACCTAATGGAACAGCAGGGCATTCTTTTCCCCACCTTAATATAACACAAGCAGAGCAAGTAACACTTGGAAAGAGAAGCCCTTGCAAGCTCACATAAATCTTTATTAGGGTATCCTTTGTATTCTGCCTCTTGTGATGCCACAACATAACTGTTCACAGTCTTCAACTCATTCAGTCAGGAAATCCTTTAGGAATTGTTTTGGCTTTCTGATTTTTCCTTTTTTTCAGGAGGGACAAAAGCCCAGCACGAATGTGGATGCACTTTGTAAGGATAAGAAAAAGACAGACTTCCCTATGCTACACGGAAACCTGCTAAAATGAAATAACAAAACCAGACAAAAAGAACAAGTGAGAATCTTGGGCTGTGTAAAGCAAACAGGAGGAAGTTCAGCTTTGTCTCTGAATAAAAGTGTGTGTTTTCAGCAGGTTAACAAATCCACAGAAAAGGCTTGGATGGGCTATGATATCACTGTCTCATCAATCCTTGCAAACCTGAAAGGGCAATAGCACAGAGATGGATGAAAGAGCCTGTGCTGTTTGCAGTTCCTGTGTCTGCTCTGCACAGCACAGAGTAATAAGTGTGGTTTTGAAACAAAATATTTTAAGGTAGCTATTTCATTTCTTTCTGCAGCCCGCTCTCTGTATTGCCTCAGGGACATGTTATCTGAAGATTATTTTCCAGTTGTCTTTGTTGTTCTTGCCAAAAGACCTCAAAGAATGAGAAGGTGCTTTTCAATGATAGGAAAGATATTCTGTGAGGGCATCACAGGCTCACTGGCCATTCATTGTTATTCTTTCTTTGCTTTAGGTTTTGCAGCCCTTCTCAGGAAGTTGCATTTGAAAGCATTTTTGGAGATACTAAATGTGCTTATGAGAGTTTTACTTTATACAAGTGAAGCCAAGAAGAAAACAGTTTTGGGGATTGCTTGTCACAACAGTATGATTGTGACCTTACCTAAATCTGGAACTTCTTACATCAATTGCATTGGATTTTGAATTAAGTCCTAGGAAAGCACTGATTTCATTAGTGAGCCAAAAATAGACAAACACTTCAAAAGATTTACTGGCTGTTTTTACACAGTTCACACACTCAGATTCTACTACCTGCTCCTGTTGTTCTGTAACAGCTGGACTTTGGTGTGGATTCCAAGGAGAGTCTCATAAGATTATTAACTCATTCTCCCTCTCTAAATCAACTAATGTAAAAAGCAATTAATTATTAAAACAATTCATTCGCTCCCAATATATGAAGTGGAATAGTGGAAATTTTGTAATGATTGAGGGAGGGTTAGAAACGTTGTCTACCAAAGTGTCTCTAAGACAAGCCTCAAGTGCTAGTAAATATAAATGAAGTCTCTTTGGTAAAAATCACTGCAGACACACACACAGAAAAGCATTCTATTTAAAAGGCCATGGTATAAAATACATTAAGCAGACCTCACGTTGTGACTGAGAGACCTACAACACAAAATGGAAGAGAAAAACTCACCAGTGCCTGCTCACAAGTGGCTGAGTTATCTGTGACCAACCCTGGTTAAACCCAGATCTCTTTCCTGTGTCACTGCTCACTGATGGCCCCTGTTGCCCTGGGACAGTTTCTAATGCAGCAATTCCTATCACACTGCTGGAGGAGTGGAAAATAAAAATGAAAGTATGTATCACCCACTCCAACACTCTTTTAACTATGCTGGCCTCATTAATTCTCACTTTATTAAGTAAAAGTAGAATCAGATCACTGATCTTATACAGAACAAAAAAAAATTTCTATACATTTGTTTCACTGGGATTAATTTAGACTTTTAAAGCATATTTTTCAGTAGAGTGATTCATGGAAGACTTGGAAATAAAGTTAGGGGGAGGGTGAATGAAACCTTGAGATGCCCATTAAGTTCTCTAAACTCCACTGAGGTCATTGGGAATGCAGTGGAGGCTCAATCTTAACTCGGCCTGGCTCAACCATTATTTTTTATCCTTACCAATTTTCATCTTTTACATCTCTAGAAGAGGGTTGCCAGCTGCTGCATATACAGCTATTGTACTACATAAGCTGGTACAGGACAGAGGACAATTATTCATTTAAATAGGTCCATTAATCCTCACAGTTTGTCAATTGGCACATAAAATGGGCTTGTATTCATTTTTTTTGTGTGTGAAGTAGGCATTTTAAAATCTTTCACTGTCAAACAAGCCTGTTACACAGCCAGTGCAATCTTTAATGCTGTTTATTTATCAAACATAATGTAATAGGATTCCTTGACACAGTACACTGATGAAGAAGCGAGGTTCATTTTCAGAATGCTGAAATAAAGCAAAGATTTGGTAGCTGATATTCTTCACAATTCCTGTAATGCACAAATATATGTACTGCCTCCACCTGCAACAATTTCTACAGTAGCCCATAGATTTTGAAAAATGCAATGGAAAAGCTTGCTGTAAGACCTGTTAATCACTGAAAAGTGATCTTGCAAGCTACAGCTGTGGTCTAGTGATTCACAGATGTGGCTATAAACCACATGAGCTGTATAAGAAGTATTAGCAACTCCTGGATTTAGGTAAAATGGTGTATTATATATCATAACTAAGAGACTGGGATGTGAAAACAATTCCCTCGTGCAATGATATGCAACTGCTCTCAGTTTCCAGAGAAAACAAGATCTTTCTCAGCTCATACTGCCATAAAAAACAAACCAACTATAATTCGCAAGTTGGTGGTTTGGGGTTGTTTTTTTTGGAGAGAATAAAAAGTATTACAGATCACTGTTAGCAGTACAGCAAAACTTTAAATGTTCTGTATGATAAATATTTACTGTAGGTTCTATGTCTATGAGACCTGAAACTGCACTTTTTCTGTTTGCCAGATGCAATTACTCACTATGTATTAAAGCATACAAACAAAGGCACAAAACCCATTTACCCAGTGTTAAGTACATTACTTTTGACAAACGAAAATAAGATGCCTGTCCAACCCCTTTCTTTCCCAAGCCCAGCATCCTCTTTTAACCTGAGAGTGTTATTAGAGAGATGCAAAGCCTTCAGGTGAAATTCCAGAGCACAGTTCAATCAACAGATATATTAAAAGAAGTAAAAATATTACCTCAGTGTACACACTCACACAAGAATTCAGGATATCTATGAAGTGCTGTTGTTTAAAAAGCACAATGCAGTGTTTTTCATGGATATAGTGACTTTTGCAAGAACAGACACACTGTTTTATAGTGTTCCCATCAATAGAGCTTTCCACTTGTAATACAACTCATTGGGGAATGTGCAGGTTCATAAACCAGAATTTTACAAAAGGCAAGTGAAAAGCTACAATGGTTCTTATATTCGTGCAGTATTTATAGTAAATCCCAGAAATACAAAGCAAAAAGGTCATGGCAGGAGCAAGTTTGTCAAATATTGGACAAAGCATGAGCAGATCCATCCACCCTCCCCACTTTTTGCAAGGTATAAGCATGGCTAATCAACATTAAACAAAAAATCAGCCCCAGACTTTTTTTTTCCAATAAACCTTTTCATGGGAGAAAATACAACTTCATCTTTTCTACCTGAAAATGAGAGAAAGCAGTTTTTCCCCGGAGCAGCCTGGTGATACAGCATTAGGCTGGGTCTTAAACAGGCACAGGTGGAATCTGAATGTGTCCATCTCACCTGCCAGGTGAAAAACCAAACCCCAACAACCAATGCAGACAAGCAAGCACTGGCTTAGCACAGTGCAAACCTAACTCACCCCACACCACTCTTCTAACATGGATGTTGAAACACAGAAGGAATTATTGGAGGAATTACTTTTTCTTCAAACCCCAGACTTTTTCCAGAAAGGAAGCATTTTTTCCCCTGGTTGGCCCTCTTTGAGAACATATGGAGCATGTTAGATATAAGGGAGAGTGCAATATGTTTTGAGAAAATTCACAGTTTTCTAACCTAGATAATGTCAGCAGAAATGTCTTTATTTGGACTGTGTATTATCAAAGACAAAAGAAAAGAGTTATTAAAAAAAAAAAGTATTTATGTAGACCATACAGGAATAAAAATTTGGGAAGACAAGTAAAAATTTGGAGAAGAATCAAATGTCATATCTAAATGTTTAAATTTTTGTTGAGTCCAAGATGTTAAAGTAAGCCTTTTTTTAAGATACATGTCCCTAATGAATATCATTTAAGAAGTCAGGAAAGAGGTTTGTTTTTTGTCAATCTAAAACATACACACAAAAAAGCACATGCATGCAAAATCCTTAATAGAAAGTAAGGATAAATAAAATTTTAAAAGGCTGTTCAGAATGCCTACAGTATATTTAATCCATAAAAATTATCTTAATTGTGTTTCTGTGAGCCTGAAGGAGAAAAATATAAATAGAATCTCCTGTGGGTGTGAGCTATAATATCTGGTTCTTCTCTTACCTCCATCTTTTCTTCATTTCTCTCTCTGTAGCTGGGGAAAATGCACCATAGCATTGTCCTGCTCACTCTGAAATCAACAGAAAATTTGATGTTAGACCTGTCAAAATATCATCACTGGAATATATCATATGTCAGTGAATGGGTTGGGTTTTTTGGGGTTTTTTTATTTATTTGGATTTTTTTGGTGGGTTTTTTTTTCTTTTGTTTTTTGAGTTTTTGGCGTGCATGAGGAAAGAATCTAGAAGAGAAAAGAATTTCAAATGTCTTGTAAATGTCTTTTGGTGGCAGTGGTGAACACAGAACAACAAGCTGTCATTTATCATCCCTTCTGCAAAAAATACGGCCAACAAGCCTGTTGAAAATGAGATGGGGCTTCAAAGTCTTTCGAAAAAAATAGAGTTAATGAGAACATAACATCATTCAGGACTCCAGGAAAAACAGAAATAGAAACTTTTAAATCCTCTGGTTTAAAGTCTTTGCATTGTCCCTTTATTTATCTCTATATTTTCATATAAAATGAAACAACTTGATGCTGGGAGATAGGTACATGGAATCCTGGATTTACAGTCAAGGTGTTCTGCTAAAAAAATGGCCCATCAAAACAAAGAAACAAATCAAACAAACAAAATACAGAAATAAAAGGTTTTCCTGTAAACTGATATTTCATTTAGTTAATTATTACACCAAAATAATAAAAATAACTTTTAAAGTTCTGGACTCTTTTAAAAATTCCTGTACCTCAATACTAATCACTAGTACTAATAGAGATGAAACATTTGCACTTAACTATGGACTAAAATGGAACTGTTAATCCACTGCCTTTATATCATAGTAAAAATTATTTAGAATTATTTCTGTAATAAGAGATTCTTAGTCTGACACAAGTCTAACTAAAGACAGAATCAAATAATATTTTAAGGTATTTTTCAATTTCTCTCCCAATTTTGGATAAAACTATGAGGAAAAGAAGGACTGTGGAAAAAAAAAAAAAGAGTATGATGTGAACTCTGTGGAAGTTCATACTGGTCCCAGTTATTAGTTAATCTATACAAAAATAAAAATAAATCAGAAGTTCACAGCAGATATAGAAACAAGGTGTTATTTTCCAGTTTCAATAGCCATAAAACTAAACCATCAACACCTCAGGTTCCAGTAGTAGCTCATAATTACATTTCCTAAATTTGTTTTTTTGTCCTGCAATAGTGCCATAGCAACCCAACTGAACAAAAAGGAGAATTTATAAGACAAGGCTTGTGAAGGAAGGCTGGCGGTGCAATGGCTGACATAGGTCATTTATTTGGCACACAGACTCTGTAAAGACAATCAGATTTCCCATGTTCAAATTGCCCAGAAGGCATTTGGTGCCTTGGGTTAGAAATATGTTCTTCACCTGAAGCTGGTTTTAGCACAGCAGGTTTCTTTCCAGCAATTAGCAGAGCAGAGCTGAACTCCTGTGTTTGCTTTGAGCACTGATTGCTGCTGCTCTGGAGCCATTTCAGAAAAAGTGTACTTGTTTTACTGAAAACAGAGCTAATTTGATTTTGGGACATTCTTTGGTTTCCCTATTTCATCAGTTTTTGAAGTGTTTATTCACTTATATCTGAAGCATCTAGCATGTTTCCCGTCTAAGCTGGAAACTTCTGTTTTAATTTCTTATCTGATCTAAATTAATAACAGCCTCTGTATTATTTCCCTTAAAATTGGTCTACAACAGTGTCTCCATTTCGGAGACAAATTTCAGGAGAAAACACCCTGGAATGAGCATTTCCTCTGAAGGGAAAGGGCTTCAATAACTCCATTTTCTTCTGCCAATGAGAGAATACCAGCAGGTGAAAGTGAAGAAAAAGAACTGTTTCTTAACTAAAAAGAGAGGAGGCTTGGGAGTGCCCACAAGCCACAGAAAAGGATTAAATAAATGCTAGATATGAACTCTGAGAAACCCTCCACTCACATACACACACCCACACACAGCAGAACAAAAAGAAACTCAAAAATGCCAGGGAAAGAAAAAATACACGGGCTGACCACATGGCTCAGAAAACAAAATGGGGACTGGTCCCTTGTTGCAGCACATGTTTACTTTATTTTATTCAGTTTATTGTTATTATAGTTTGTTCCTATGTACCCCTATGTTTTCCCCAGTTGTTTTGTCCCCAAGTTATAGCCAACCCTGAAACCACTTTGTTTGGCATTCCCCGCCCCTTGTTCCAGAACCTTCCCTGTCCATCATTGTAACCCCGCCCCTTGTTCCAGAACCTTCCCTGTCCATCATTGTAACCCTGCCCCTTGTTCCAGAACCTTCCCTGTCCATCATTGTAACCCCGCCCCTTGTTCCAGAACCTTCCCTGTCCATCATTATAACCCTGCCCCTTGTTCCAGAACCTTCCTTGTCCATCATTGTAACCCTGCCCCTTGTTCCAGAACCTTCCTTGTCATTCTTACCCTGGGCCAATCCCGGGTAGTTCCATCCCTTTGGCAATCCCGTTACTCGATGCCCCATTGGCCCATATCACCTTTTCTCCTCCCCCTGGTTGGATTTCCCATGAGGAGACCCCAGGTCAAGGGGAGGGGAAAAAAAAAAAAAAAACAACAAAAAAACCCCCCAAAACTAAAACCCATAAGCTTCTTGCCTGAACTGGTGAATATTAATGTAGCAAAATTCAATGAAGTAACAATGCACATAGCCAGCCCACCATGCTGGAGAGAGAGATTGAAGAGAAATTGTGAACAGTGCCCGGGGCTCACTGCAGACATTTCTGGGGATAAAGCAGATGATAGGGAATAACGTATCCTCATAAAATCACCCCAAAACAAACAGATATTAACAGCTATTAACAATATAGAGAATCTCCTCTAAAGTTTCACTCAGTTACTGTTTTATAGGCCCGGATTTGGATTCAAAGCACATTCCAAACAGTAAATGAACTTCACGTTACTGTCTGTGGCAGTCAGATATCAGATTCTATTTAAACACAGTATAAAATGTAGTATCACGAGCTCTAAGAAAATAAATTAAAATATATATATATAAAATTAATTAAAAGCAGCAGTTCATTATATATGAACATTTTTTAGCAAACTATTATATAACTGTATTATGTTATTGGATTGTACTCAAGTTACAAAATAAAATTTATTTGATCCTAAAGCCCAATCAAGTTATCGTACATAAGCCTAAGAATGTTAAGGGTATCTCAATATTCTCTCCTTGATACTTTTTCCTAATTAGACTCCTTTTTCACTACAATTCTGGAAAAGCACTCAAAGAAAATAATCATGATATTATGAGATGCCGCACAGGGAAATTCTGCAAATAATTCCTTGACGTGGAAAGCAAAATGTGTTTCTGTCAAAATTATGTGTTTTCTCATGCAGTGTGGGCTTCCAAAGATGAGCTATACCCAGGATGCATTAATGTGGAATCTGATGCAGAAACTCCAGTAACTATGGACAGCTCCCAAGTGGCCTCTTGCCAAAATTTCTTGATGAGTTTACAGAGTGCATCCAATTTGGATTTGTACTTTAGCCCTTGGAAAACTCATTATGTATATATGGGAAAAACAATTCTCAAGTTTAACAAGAGGGAACACTTGCAAAAAAGCCCTGCTAAATTTGACGGTGTTTGTGTTCTAAGTGACTAATAGAGGGAAATGAGCTCATACAGGGAGAAAGATTTTGTGTCTGCCAGCCTTATCTCTAACATCAAGTGGGAACAATGACTGCAGCTCCTCTTTTCTCCTTTTCCACAGTAATTCTTGAGAGAACTCTGATTCAGACCTTGATAAAGTCTACTAAAACCAGTCCTCATGGAACTTGTTTTCCTTAACATCTCTGATCACATGTGTTTGCCTGCTTCTGAACACCTCTCTCTGTCTCTCAGCACTGCAATCCCAAATCCACTCCTGACACACACTGTTCTCTGGACCAGCTATTTTGTACCAGCACCTTTCTGCCCTCAGTTTTGGCAAAACGCCTCCTCAATCTTATGATGTCTGTCATCACCCAACTGAAAAAAAGACACATCAGCTTTAACATAAATGCACTTACAAGTATGAGTTTTGCAGCAAAGGGTTTATGGATAATTTTAGTCCCCAGTCCATTAGGAACTGTGTCTAATGGCAATGCACATATACCTTTTCTGCTTGGCTATTCTGTTTCTTTATTATTTTACTGCAAAATCTTTGACACAGAAAATGTATCATGGAAAAATTGATACACAATTTTCTCAGTGAAAACATTGCTGTATTTTCAACCTTCAAGCAAAGTACTTTTAATATCGCATCTCTGGTAATTTTCTATTCCACGCTATTCCATGATCTAGCCACATTTTGAGTCTTTCTCCAATTATTTTTGGCTGTGTGCTGGTTTAGGGCAAAATTTGGAAGGAAAGCTCCAAATGGGGTCCCTCTAGAAGTAGACTTAAGCTTTCCCTGCCCCAGTTGGTTTAGGAAAAGATTTCCTTGGAGAAAAGTGGGGGAAAAAAACTGTTTATTCAATAAGCAAAGCACTCACAAGCACAAAAAATGGGTAGCATTAAACAATAAAACCTCTCACTGTTCTGAAGAGATGGCAAACCCAGAAGGGCCCTGTTGTGGGGGGTGGCTTGGCTCACTCAGTCTCCCATTAGTCCCTCCTTCACGGGAATGCCGAGTCCTGGTGCGCCACACGCCTGAGCTCCCAGTGTTTTCTGGGTTTTCAGAGCAGGGTAGAACAGTTCCAAGGAAAAGAAAAGCCACACTCTGGGGAAGTTCTCTGCCTCAGCTATCTGAACACGAACTAACTAAAGCAAAGCAGAGCTCTGTGCTGCTGCCCATGAGAAGGACGGGAGGAGCGAGCGCGGTTTGTGCGAACAAACTCCGCGCTCCTTTTCCCTCCCCATCGCTCTCAGAACCAGCCCTAAAGGTGCAGAACTCAATATCCAGCACCAACAGAGCACACAGCTGGGGATACAAGTATCATAAAGCCACCCCAGGGCAATTCTAATGGAATTATTCATTAGAAGAAATATTTTCCAAGTAACTGTCTAATAACGTGTCCCCAAAATCATATTTAAACATACACATTGTTGATCTGATTTTTTCCCCAATATCTACACAATGAAGGAAAATGCTTTACCTAAAAAAAGAGGATCCAGCTCATTTTAAAGCTTAATTATTCTTACTGCATTCTCTTCTGCGTTCATGGAAGAACAAATATTTGAAAAATCATTGTAGCCTCAATAAAAAGTACAATTTGGATAGAAGATGCATACTTTTCTACAATTTAGTCAGCAAAATCATAACAGCACTTGAAATAAGTCAGCTCTTCTGAAATCCAGGAGCAGATAATAAGATATATGGAATATCTATGAGCAATAATTCAGTTACAATCAGATATATGGAATATCTATGAGCAAAATCTCCGTTGTTTCTAATCACTGGCAATTTATTTGGAAAGCAATGTCGAATGAATAAAATTGTCTATAACCTCCTGTTTTTGTAGAGATAAATAAATTAAAATTATATTTCAGAAATGTTTATCCTTCTGTTCACAATGGAGGCTTGATCCTGTTCTAATGAAATACTAAAACCAAGTAGAGATGAGTGGAATGGATGGGCTTGCTCCAGGTACACACCTGCTGGAAACTGTTGGTAAAGACTGACAAAAATGCACATATTTAAAAAAACCTAAAGGAACAAATAACTGGAAAATCAATTTGACACTCTGTTTTCCCTCTTCTTATCACCCATGAAAATATTCACATCATTTTGGTTTACCGATACTTGGCTTGCTGTGGACTTTCAGGGAGACCAGTGGAAGAATGGCAAGTAGCAGGTATTAAAACTTCCAGAAACAGCATGTAAAGAATTTAGGGAAAATTCTGAGATTCTAAACTCTTCTGTTCCATAGACTATCTCCTTTATTCCAGATTTGAAGAAAGCATGTTGCTGAATGAAGCACAAAGACAAATGAAGTCCCACCTTATGCAGGAGTTTTACAAAGCAAACAACGAAATCTGAGTGGATCATAAATATGCAAAAAAACTCTACATAATTTGTTGGCTTTTCAGACATGCTCTTTATCAGAAGCACATTTGATTGAATTGAGGACTTTGGGTATAGGGTTCAGTGGAAGTGTGTGCTGGTAAAGGAAACATTTGTCATTCCACAATGACAGACTGTAAGTCAAGATGCCAATCATTAGAGGATAACAGATGTCTTCAGTTGTCTGCTGACTCTTTATTTGGAATTTACTGTATTCCAGAGATGGCCAGGAACACCAAAAGATAACACTTCTTTATTGTGATGAACAGTGCAAGTTTGCCCTAGTGAGCAGCTAGAGAACAGGAATGCCCCAAGAAATAAGATTAGCAGAACCGAAAAGGACACATCACATTCTCAGCAGTACAAATCCAGCAGCAGGAGCCACTTTGCTTACAAGCCTATTATCAGCCTTGCCAGGGGCAGGAACAGTCTGGGTAAACAAAATTCTTTGGTAAAATTAACAGCAAAAGTTAAAAGACTGAAACAGCTGGGAAAAAAAGGAAACCATTTAAAAAAAAAAAATTTCTAAAAACCAACCAATCAATCAACCAACAAAAAAACCAAACAAACAAACTAAACCAAATACAAACAAAACAAAAACCAACTGAACAACAAAACAAAATAAACAAAAAAACCCCAGGAACTTAACTGTACCTGTCTTAGATCATCTGATGAATATGGACTAAAATCAGAATACTGAAAACTAGGCTTAGATGGAGAAAGAAATAACAGAAGGCAATATTTTCCTTATCATACCACTTCTTCTCCTTAAAATCAGTAATTTGTACAAGGAATTATGACATGAAAGTCATGAGAATACATTGAAACAAGAATATTGAAGCACAGCTTCCACACTCTCTTTAGCTTCCAGATCACCAAAGGCATTTTGGATATGTCAATAGCCAAATCCTGGCCAGTGTCTGTCAGGATTTTATATGAAAATTTTGTGTGTTAATTTTATATTGTAAAAGCTAACTTTTCACGATATACAGAATTATCCCGCAGAGTACAAATATTACCTATAAAATTCTTCCAACTATATGTGGATATGGTCGAGAAGAAAATCCTTATCAGGCAGTTAGCACAAAATTCTGTCCAGCACCTAGGGTGTTACAGGAAAATTAATGCTTCAAAAAGCATTTATCATCATGCTTGTAATTCATGGAGTAATGAACAATAACCTGTTCTGTGCCTGGTTCCCAACTGTCAGGATGCAAATACCATCAGTACCAGAGACAGAAATTTCCTCTGAGATCCATCACTTCCATGTTTTTAAACTTGTGTTGACTTAATCGCAAGGTCGTGACTTAGTAATATCAATAACAGCAGTAGACTTTCTCAACTCATTTCTGAAGCATAACAATACATTTTACATTTAAACACAACTTCAAAATCATTCCCAAAATGCTGTGCAGGCCAACAAAAAGGGTGTAAGGAATAAAGTAAAATTAAACTTTCAAGAAATGTTCCACATTTCAGATATTATTATAAGAAAGATTATGCGACTAAGAACACATTTTTAAATTTAAAAAAATACTTTAGGAACAATCAAAAGTACATCTTGATACTAATTTAATATACAGGCAGCCAAGATTTGTCATGTGAGTCAAAATCTTTTTAATCTGGAAAAAAATCTTCTGAGTCTGAACCTTTTCACCTGAGGACTTACTAAGTGAGAGATCAGAATTAACAAACTTGATACTATGGGCCCATTGATTCCACCAAATTTGTTAAAATAGCCAAGAAATCTGGTTTTGCTCCTCATCAGGCTTGCACCTTACCTGTGTGTATATCTCAGTCTAGCTCCCCAATACAAACAATGCAAAAGTGCTGAAATGGTTCTAGAAGTTTCAAATGCCCAAACACTCAAAAGCTGAAGTGGCTTTGGCCACCTGAGGCTCTAGCACAGTCAAAGATCTGAAACTCACATTGCAAATATTAAATCCCCAGCTATCACATTGTTCCTTAACTCAAAATATCTTCCTTCTAGCTGGATTAAAATTGATGATGCCTTTTGTTTGATCTAGAAAAAAACTCCACTTGGATCCAAAATCTAATTATCTGATGAAAATGGGAATAAAAATTCTATGTCATTGACAAACCAAACATATCCCAGTTGATGTTTTATGTCAATAAAATTTTGCAGCACAAATTTCAGTATTTTGAGGCTGGAGTTCTCACTGATGTAAACTCCAAGTCATTACAATGCTTGTGGGTGAAGGACAGGAATCAGCATTCTCTGCCATGCTGAGTTTACTCCATCAGCTTCATCATATTTGAATAATTTCTTACATGTGATAAATCACACTAAATAACCTCCAGTGAGCGATTGTGCCTTCTGTGGAGAGCAGCTATCCTGGTCCTTGTGTATTTATCCTTTCTCATGGCAGATTTTGTATCTTTGATAGCGACAGCTCTTAGAAAATTTTACTGACGAGTTTTGGTTTACTGTTGTGATTATCCCTCAAGGAAAACAGTCTCATTTTCAGCAGACTAAGCATTGTAGGCAATAAAAGATACATCTTTGTGTAAATGTTTGCATCATTTGCTCTATTACTGGAGCAGCTGAGGATGAAATTTTTTTAATTTTCAGGTAATTAGAAATCATTTTTTTCTCTACCCATATTCTCAGGAAATGCTATCATTTGCTGTTCCCAATGACTGTTTTATACAGATTTCAGGAAAAAATTAACATCCAAGTAAAAGCTACAAGACATGACAATTACTAACAATTCTTCAATCACAAACCCCAAAACTACTCTAGTCAAAGTACAGGAATAGGAATTCTGTTTCTCTGATTTTTTATTTCCATCCCTACAGTCATTTGCAACAATTGCTACGTGATCAAAATCAAAAGTCCTGTCATGCTGAAATCTTTGAGTTTTAAGTATATGTAATTATATTTGAATCTATGAAATACTTATTTGCTGTCAAGCTGCTGAACAAAATCATAATATTAAAGAACTTCTGCAGAGCACTGGAAAAACAGTAATTCACTGAAGCTAATTTTTTTTTTTTGGGGTCAAAATGGTTTAACTAAATCAGGGATGACTAAAATCCCACAAGAATGGCTAAATACTCTATCTCCACTAAAGGCAGAGGCTGCAATATTAAAGCACCACAACTATTTTCAACTGGATTTTCTTGCTGCTGTTTACTGTTTTATACCACTTAATGGAACTCCTGGGTTTCATGACATCACTAAGAAACGCTGTTATCATAAATTTGTTTCTGCTCAGGTATTGAGTCAGGATCAGCAGAATAATTTAGAATTTAGATCTGAATATAGATTAGAATAGGCACAGCTGTGAGCCAGGGACATTTTTGCCAGGTTTACATTATTTCTATAAAGAGGAACATTTACTGGAAATAACTAGAAAAATGGTCAGTAAAGTTAATAATTTTTTTTAAAAGTTGAGTGAATGGTGAACACAATTTATAAAATATCCATAGTAGATAAATTCAGGAAGAGAGATGTTCTGCTAGGAGATATAGGGCAACAATCTTCCAATAACAGAATTAATAACAGGGCAAATTGTGCTAACAAGTGTGTTAAACTATATAAATAGATTTTTTTCTTGTCCCCAAACCTACAAATACAATCACCTGCAAAGAAAAGGATATTTGTGTTTCAAATGGACCTATAATGCAAAACATAAATGTGTCCCATAAAAGATTTCAAATTCTAAATTTCCTGACTCATAATATCTCTGATAACATATTTCACCAGATTGTAATACTGTGGTTCATACTAACATCGTTGATTTAAGCAAGCAGAAAAACTCACCAAGGCATTAATTACAGAAAATCTCTCTACTGAAGAGGATGCAAACCAATATATCTACTTAATTAAACAGATGGGTGTTTAAAGCACAAATGTAATATTTTCGGGAATTTACAGAAAAGTATATCAGAGTATTTTACTTCACATCACAACTAGAAGTGATAAAAGAGTGTGATTAATTTTTCTTTTCCTGAAGCCAAATTTGGCTGCTGGTTCCACCCCCTTCTTGTTATTCCCTGGAGTTTCAGAGAATACAAAATTCTGTATTCTCCACAGAAAAACCCAAACCAAATAGCCATAGCAAATGTTCCTACATATGCCATCCAAGAGGAAATCCTGCCCCAATGTCCTTATAGCTACTTATTAAAGCCTTAATTCCTTTTTATCTATTATTAGGATATTATTTTAATTATACTTTTAAATAACCAATTTTACAGTAGCCCTTGAATTTAAAGTATGTTTTTTCAAAGAAAAGAGAATAAATGGGAAAATTTTATTTCACATGAAAAGCTGGGCTTTTTGTTAAATTTGTTTGTTTAAAGTTGCTGTGATTAAAAGAGGAGAGGGATTTTAATTATAACCCAGGACCTATTGAGCAAATTGTGCATAAAAGTTCTTTTAGTTATGCCATTCCTTGCACTACCAATTGCTTTTGCTGCTTGTAAATCTGCTTTATCAAGACTTGTCAGTGAAATGCAGCCTGTGGATTCCTGTGCTGCAGCTGACAGACAACCACTCTTAGCCAGAGTTGTGCAGGATTTTCTCAGCAGCATTATTAACATGCAAATTTAGAGAGTCCAGTTCTCCACCATGATCTTTTTGCTTTGATTGGCTCTCATGTTCAAAATTTTCAGATCTGTCCAACAACAAAGACATAGCTCAGCTTCTCATTTCTTGTTAAATGAGCAATAAACTTCAAGGTCAAACCCAGGGTGATGTAATTACCTCATTAACTGAAAGTACTCTCGAGTTATCACTTTAATAGTATTAAGGAGAACAAAGGCTGTGACCCATAAGAGTGAGTGGCTCTGGTTCACATTTTGGCTTTAGCTAAATAAATAACACTGACTGAAAGCTCTAAATGCTTAATCTCAATCACAAACCAGCAGTTTATTTCTAACAATAAATCTATTCTTTGGCTTGATCAGACTACATTCAAGTTATCCATAAAAGCTGATTGACTTGAATGATTTGGGAAAAATTTCCTCAAATACTATTCCCCGTAGAGATTTGGCATTCTCTTGTTTGGTATTTAATCCTCATGATGCAGCAGCACAGCTCACCATTGAGATGTACTAATGACTGTTTCATTCAGTGCAATTTGTTTGAAGTTATACTTCTAAAAAATTATTAACACATTGATTTTCCATCCCTCTATTATGATTCTGGTTCTGCAGGCAGCACAGCCATCGGTGATCTGATCCCTTTAGAGCACTTTGGCTCTCCGAGGGCCCAAAGCCAGCATCACATGGAAAGCCTGAGGCTCTCCCAGCTTTCTGGTGCCCTCAGGATAGTCAGGAGAAAGGTGCAAACATTTCAGTAATTGCAATCATCAATATAATACACATCAGTCACTTCAGCATTGGCAGAACAAACCATGGGACCCCTCCCCACGGTCCCCTAAGGTCCCTACACTGCAGCATCCTCTCCTGGAGCCGTGCTGGGCATTCCTGGGCAGAGCTTGGCCAAGGGGCTGCCCAGAGCCCCCCTGGCCCTGCACACGCTGTCAGGTGCTGGGGCTGAAGGTGCAGCAAGGAGTGAAAGGCTCACTACCCCAGCACCAAAGCAGGTCCTGTGATAAATATTCTGACATTGCTCAGGTACTGTTACATGCTCATTTAACTGGACAAATGTACTTTGACTCAACAGTGTTTAGTGCAGCAAAGAACTCCTGTTAGTGCACGAATGTAATGTTTTAGATGAGATGACAGAGCATGTACTTTCCCCATTTCGTGTATTTATTCCCTCCCTGTTTCACGAATCCCTGTGCATTATTTTATTTCTGTATTCATTGTAACCTCAGTAATCAAAGCATCTGAAATAATCACACCATTTGAAAAACAGAAAAGTTGAAATCTCTGCTTTTCTAACTATTTACATGTTGTGAAACATGAGGTATTTATTACTGTGTTTATCTCTTTTGATGACATATGGGAAGAGCCAATAACAACACTGTAACATCTGAAATCATTTGAGCCTGGCACTTAAATTTGATTTTAACATCTACAAATCTTGAACAGTTAACATTAAAGACACATAAATCCCATAAAACCTCATTTAGATGTGAAGCTACTGAGTTCACAAAACCCATTATGAAACTTAATAGTGATGTACTGTTCAGTTACACCAGATTGACTAATCCAGGCTGGGGTGTGTTTTCATCATTGTGGCTTGCTGGATTTAAATAAACCATGTTAGAGATGTTCTCATGTGCACAGCTCTGCTCATAAAACCCCAGGCTGCAATAGAAAATAGTTGATATAAAGATTGTAAAGGGCAATTTATCGACTCAGACTACTGAACTATTGGTCTCTATTGCTGTCTGGGATTTATTTCATAATTAAGAAGAGCTTATCTGCATTATATGATCTGCTTTATTATGATCAGAGAGTAAAATACCAGAAGGCCTTCCAAACAAAAATAGAATCAACAATTACATCTAAGATCCAGAGAAAATCTCTGCATTCTATAATAAAAAGGAAATATATAACTAAGCAATTACCTATGGAAAATCATGGAAGCAAATGTTTTTTATTACAGCAGATTTGCAAAAGGAAGAAATGCCTCTAGTCCTCTGTATGGCCCACTTCAGATAGGGGTGAGCATTTCCCCTACAATATTTGTAGGGACAGTTCAATGCCAAGAGACAGAAGCACAAGCTGACCATGATCTTCCTCAGCCTTCTAACAGTTCATTTTATTCCATTGCATTAAATTAGTTAATGCCTTCTCCAAATACAAGGAAGAAACTATGAAGCAATCAAAGAGAAGTCTCAGGGGCAATGTTTTGCATACTTCTGATGCTCCTCACGTAAGTCCTTGTGAAAAAAGCACTGTGACACCGTCTGACCCTTTGCCTGTCCCAGGAAACCACGTTCTGCTCCCTGTACAGAAGAAAGGCATCACAGCTGCTGCAACAAGAGAGCCAGTCTAAGCCTTGTGACTGCAAATAAGCACGATTTGGTCCTTATTGACTGCTTCATAAAATTCAGTGATTGCACTGGATATGTCAATTACAGTAAATTAATGGCATTCTACAGCGTGTTGCCGCTCTTCACTTACCGCGCCTTTCATCTGGGGATTCTTAACAATCCCAAATAATAATTAAACATTTATCTGTGGAGTAGTAGTTTCTATGGGAGTCAGTCACAGTCCAGCCTCTGAAGAGGGAGAGGCAATCACGAGACATTACTCACTAGGCAATAGTCACGATTTGGCAAACATTATAGCAAACTGATATTTAAATAGGACTATTTCCCCTGCTTGAGGCAGAACTATGATGTCTCTAACAGACATATACAAACTCCTCAATGAAACCATGGAATATGAAGAAATGAAGCCAATTCAGATTTTTCAGATAGATGGAATAAAGTAACCTACAATTAATTCCACATTCCTTCAGTTTTACATCACTCTTTCAATGTTCTATTAAAATGCTCTCTCTTCTCATTAACAATCTGCCTTGTCAATACTTTTCAATACTTCAATGCCTTCTCACTCTTAACTTTCTATTTCAACATATTATCTTCCCATCTTTCAAAAATTCTATCCCAGGCTGCATTTTTTTTGCCCAAACAACATTACAGATATTTCTTTTAACGCAAGCCTGAACAGTCAAATGTAAAAAGTTTTAATAATCAAAGATTAAGCATGAGATAGTAATTTCCCAAAATAAGATTTCCTAATTCATTCTGAGCTAGAACCATTTGCTTACATGAGCATTCTGGACATTAGATGTATAGAAATATCTGAATATGATGAGTGTGGTAACAGCCCACCTCAGATAGCCAGGATTCTTTATGTTGGCTAGTATTGAAATACCTAATTGTTTAAGTATGGAAGTTTGAAACCTTATAGATGCTAGAATATATGTTCATCATTATCATCCATTAACAACTCAATTTGTTTTTTGTTCATAAACAACTGGACAAAGACAATATTACAGTGCTGAGCATTCATTCATCCTGAAGCTCAACTCCTGCACTCACATTACAAATAGGTAGTTACTAAAAAAGGCTCAGATCTTCCCTAATGGAAGGTTACCTGGAAGCCAAGAGTGACCTCAACACAGGCCATGCCCACTCCAGGGCCTTGGGCAGCACAAGCAGAAGCCAATGGATCCATCACCAGATCTCCTTCCCAACCCTCAGCAGGCACTGGGGCTAGGCAACATCCCAGAATAGTCCTAGACTAATGGCAATGTCAGAGATCAAGTGTTCTGAAGATGATAAAAGAGCAAACAAAGGAAGAACTCAGTACCAGCAAGATGATTTGGGCTGAGTAAGCAGGGTGATATTTTTATTTTCTGTGTTTCAAAATATCACTCATCAAAGTAGTGAAGTACCAGCGCTTTCCACATCATTTATATCAAGTTGTGTTCTTACCCCAGCACGGCTCCCACCGATTCACTGCCAGGTGAAAGATAAGCACTGACACCACAGCACAGAATATGTTATTCTCAACACCAGAAGCAGAATAATGATCTACCAATATGAATTGATTTACAAACATGAATTGATTTGGGGAAAGAATCTCCTGCAACTACACTACCAAGCAGAAGCGAATTTTCTTTTTACAGGAGAAACAAAAGTTAATTTTTCCTTTTTCATGGTAGCGAGTGCTCCAAGACAAAACTAAATTTATAACCATCACAGAACCTCTGAGATGATCTTCAGAATAACCTCCCATCCCAAAGTGTATTAATGTGTAACATGGTAAAAACGACCTCCTCTATTCAACAAATGGAAATATTTGCAATTGAAAATTAGGAATAATTCTTTTAAAAGAAAAAAGTCTCAGCTGCTCTTATTGTAAGGAACTTCTAAAATATAAGAAAAATAAATGAAAATCCAGGAATATAAACTGCAAAAATTATATATAGGTGTACTTTTAATATACAGAGTATTTTCATTTCTATCAGACTGTTCAGCACCCACAGGGATAATTTCCTTAAATAACAGAAGGGACTGCAGTTTTCCTTCCTTGCGTGGAGCCCTCATGGAGAATCCTTGTCATTACTTATAGTACCCCAAATACACATTTTAACTGGGCTTTATTTTCCTCCTTGGCACAATTATGATGGCCAGCAGCTGATATGGGATTTTCTATGAAAGGCTGACAGGCAAGTGTGCCTGATAACAGAAATCAAAACTGCAGGAGGGTTCAACACCTAACACTTCACTCAGAATGCCATAATGCCACTTTTATTAGGAGAAAATACAGACTTCAATACAGTGAGAAGTAATTTTAATGATAATTAGGCAATAAGAAACAACAAACCCAAGAAACTCTGTTGTCAGATGACCTCATAGAGAAGGAAATGTGACATACCTGGGCAGAGCTATTTTAGTGCATCCTTTTCCCTGAAGTGATCTCAAACACAGCCTAATGAGAGGCTGTCAGGTGTCTCTTCAGGCCCTTTTTCCTTTGCATCAGAGCAAGCCACCAGCAAACCCCTTCCTTGGGAGCCAGCAGTCCAGGGCAGTGGGGGATTGTCCCTGCTGGAATGTGGCTCTCCTGCTGCCAAGCCTCATTCCTGCACCTCCTGGCCAATGCTTTGTTCTTGTTCAGTGGCTCCCAAAGCAGCAGTTGTGACCTCAAGAGAGATCACAGCAGTTAAAATAGGGCCATAAGCCAAATAATCCCGTATTTCACAGTCAAGAGTATAGAACTGCTGCTCCACTTCTCCTTTTTATTGATCTACTAATGTTCAGGGACCAGGACATCACAGCATTTCTTCAGGCTCTTTAGTGATGGACTGGTTCAGATCCATCATCAGTAAATTTACAAGAAATTCCTCCCTCAATACTCCATTTGCTTAAACAAACCATCAGAGGACCTCAGAGGGTTTGTTATGAAGATTATTTAATTTTCAAGAGGAAGAACTAAAATAACTGTTTGCATTATTGTTGGATATATATACACCTTACATTTTCAAAATGAAGCTGTCCAAATAATCACTTTTGTTCACATTTATTTATGTCTCTAATGCTTATCAAAAATTTAATTAGAACCACATCTTACACACCATTATGCATCTTAAGTTTTCTTCAACTTAAAAATGAAAATTAGGGAGGAAAAATGATAATTTGAAATTGTGATGTTATTCAAGCTGAGTTTTTTAATCAATTGCACTAGTGGAGAAAGGCATCAATTATTGGTATACCTCTTTTACTTACCTGCATTAACTCTTCACTTCTCCTTTGTATTTAATTTAATCTAAGCCATTCCATGTAAAACCTTGGTGAATCCTTTCAGCAAAAGTCCTGCTTAGTTTCTGTTAGAAAGTCCATATGTACAGTGGAACCTCAGGTCTGCACTTGGCTGCACATCTGCCTCTCCCTTCTCTCTCTTTCCTCTCTTGTTTTGAATCTGCTCTACCAAGCCATATACTCCTCTGAAATTCTGAAGTGTTTCCATTTATTTCACTGCATTAAATGTATATATGAAATTTATGGATCCAAATGTGTACACTTGGAAATACAATGAAGTGGCTTGCTGAGGACTGAAGATGTGTACAGACCTGCAGGGCCCATTTTTTCAGCAGTTATTACTCATTCCCCTTCAGGCAGAGATCCTTAACTCTTTCCTATCATAAACCAACTCCCATTGTTCAAAAAATGACTCTCAGCTGCAGAGGGCGTAGCATTGATTTTGTGACTGCAATTCTGTTCAGACTTTCAGTCCTATTCACCACGGTGCCTCAGGAGTATCAGACATGCAGATAAGGAATTCCCAAATTGTGCCCGTGGGGCCTCGTGCCTTTTTCCCCGAGGTCATGACAAAACCACCATCGGCTTCAGAGATTCAGAATGAAGCTTTTCATTCGGAGTTCAATTAACTTAAGCTCTCTAAAGGAAAGACATCAGAAAAATGACAGCTTCTCAGTCACAGAAGGAAACCAGTGCAGCAATTCCTCATTACTGCCTTAATGGATACATATTAAGCAATCAGATATGTTTAATCCTGGACTGCTGAGAACTGATGATGAAAAGTTTCTCCCTGCAGAAACACACAGCCCAGGCTCACAGACAGTGATGAAAATCTGGCTGCAAAGCAACAGGGAGTGAACAGCTGAAGACACTTGCAACTCCTGTTTACAGCTATTTTGAAAACATTTTTCTTCCTGGTGCTGAAGAGGAAGAGTCTCAAGAGTCTTTTTTCCCTTGATTATGGGAGGAATTTGTTCACAGCTATGAATATTTGCTCACAGAGAAATAAATGGATGCCATGCTCAAAAAATAAGAACTAAAGATAGGCTTTTAAAATGTCTATTTGTGCTGCTTGGTGTAAAGCAGATATGACACAAACTCAGTCACATGAAAGAAACATTTCTGAGACCACCCACCTGGTGACCTGTTTTTGGAACCGTGAACCCCAAGTTGAAGCCTGGTGTGTCTTTGAAAAGAGACTTCACTCCTGTCTCTCCCAGGCGCTGCTGCAGTTCTCCGTGGTTAGTAAGCATTTTTTCTGAATCTCAGTACTCTCAAAATTTCAGAGTGACCATAAATAATTCTTGACCAATCCCAGGATCAATCTCAAACCTTGTCTTTTCATTTTTCTTTCCCCACCAGAATGGTGCTAGCTAGCTCATTCCAGTTTTCAAAGATGTAAATACAAAGTGCACAGAGTGATATAGAGCCCCTGAAATCTGAAACAAGGAGATTTCACCAGAGATTTCTCAGTTCTGAAGAACTGGCATTTTGACCTTAATAATCCAGCACAAGTCACCACTGTGCCTGTGGACTTCGTTATTGAATAATCTGAGCCTTGAATGAGGATACAGTTCTGCAGCTGAAAGAGAAAACAATCTGATGTGATTAAGAGTGATTTGGTTGTGAGATATAATGGTCTAGCACTTTTTAAGAGTTATTCCAATTCTACTAAGTAATGAATTCCTTAATTCTAGAAAGAATGAGAGGTGTAAAAATACCAACTGAATGTGAAAAAGGTAGATTGTCAGAGCCTTCTTCAGGAAGCATATTTATTCACTGCTACAAAGGAAAATCTATCTTTGTTGTGGAAGTTAGCAGCAATAAGCTATGACAAGATTAATGAAAATATTCAAGTCCCTATTCCCAAACATGCCTGGCAGAAACATGTTCTGTCTTTCCCAGTGATGCTGCATCTATCAACTCTCACAACAATTTGTCTTCATGGATTTCATTTGCTATGCTCTTCAAGGACAGAGCCAGCCTGTTCCAAAAAAAGTCCAAAATTTATTCAAGAAAACTTTTATTTATTTTTATTCTGTTTCCTCTGTGCTGGTATGATTGATCTTTCTTCCAAAGATTTTCCATGAGACCAAGTTACACAAATCACTATTCAAATCACAACAAATGTCAGAAATGGGCCTGAATATTAATCATCATTGGGTCTTACAGGCATCATTTAAAAACTGGAAAGATTAAAGGAATGAACAGAAAATTGCTATGTATTTTCTGAGGATTGCTTCATTACTTATTTTTTGCATTTTACATGCTTATTTTGCCCTTTTCTGATTTATCAGTGCAGTTCTCCTAAGAGAGAAATGTTACATGGCCTGTTGCAGTTTTGCTTTAATGACCAAACTTTATAGGACTCTATTCCAGTAACAAGAATCTCTGGAAGAATCACCAAGGGTAAAGTAAACTCCAAGAATTGCACATATGAAAAATCAAAACATCAGAAAAATACAGCACCTGAGGAAAGAAATCTGCTTATTTTTGCCTACTGACTTCGTTTTGTAGGGTCCTGGAGATCTTTAAATCAATTTTCCCATCTTTCTTCTCCTTTAGTCAATTTGTATTTGTCCTTCACACCATAGTTCCACTACCCCAAAGTTTTCCATCTGACACTGAAACATAGTAAATCTCCTTTTGCCAGCACAACTCTCTGAATTCAAATACATGCATTCTGCAGATGACAAAAGGGGCATAAACAGATTGATCCTACCACAGAATCTATTGAAAATTACAGGTTTCTCCTTATTTAGGTATTATGTGCATAATGGGATTGAGTGATGAAAATGGAAAGCAGAGACTTCATTTACATACAATTTGTGTTTCCTTCCAGGCTGGTACAAATTTAATCACATTAATTCTTGGAAAGTATTTTTCATGCCCAAATGTTATATGATGAGAAATTATGGGCTAGGAAAATCATACAGCACAAACTTTACAAGGCAAGTGGAGTGGTTATCCTCCCAAATTAAACCCAGGGTGTTTGCCTAAGGGACAGAAGTAGCTAAAGCCTTTATTTGAAACATAAATTAAACAAATAAATTCACAGACCTTTCCAGGTTAACACTGAAGAAAAAACTTAATCCTCAGCCACTTATAAAGCCACTATTTGTTCTTAACTTACATGCTGCTAAGGCTACAGACAAAGTATGGAATTGTATAAACTAACATGAGAGATTGTTTCTGCTTTTAAAAACAAGAAACAAGATTTTGGCTTCTAGTTTAAATTAAAATCCACATTTATAGAAGTATGCTGAGCAAATTATGCTATTTTTTCCAGCTGTCCATCTCAAACCATACCTTTGCTCTATTCCAAAGGAAGCCATGGCCATACCAAATAGATAATCTGCCCAATGTGTAGCTAAGATTTTATACAACTAAACACTTAATTGTAACCCATATTATCACCCTGAAACATAAAATTCATTGAGGTTTTGTCTCTATTGCATAATATTCTTTTAAAAGTCAAAAGCATCTTCTTAGCAGCAAAGTGTTCCTCTTATATTGCATCATTCTACTGCCTAGATGGTTATAAAAATCAAAATGGAAGGGAAAAAAAAGTTAAAGGGTTTTATTTTTAAGTATTTCTCATCCTCTATTCAGTTATTTCATATTGCAACATAGATTGTAATTGAGAAATATATATCTTCCTGCAAAAATTACTGAACTTGCATTTTTAGGTATCTAACTTTAAAACTTCTTTTTTAAACCTTCAGTGATTTTAGTTACATTATGTTTACATTTCACCATTTACAGGATAAGACAATTTTATGAATTAGCTTGTAAGTAATGCAAAAACTTCTGTTCATGCACCTGATAAATGCAATTCTGATTGAAACTCTCCTTTCTGAAGTAAACAGAATTCAATGCCCCTGCTTTTTAGTTCCCTAGTTCAATGAAGTATTTCTTTTTAGCCAGAGAAAAAATGGTTATCGAGATAACTAAGTGTAAAAATACATCAGCAGTGAGATTGCATTACTGACAAGAAATTCTTCCATGGTGGTTGAGTTAAAAGTGCCTCAGAATTGTGTCCTTGAGACAATGAAGGTCACCTGCACACTGGGTTGCATTAATAAGGCTGCTGAACAAAGCAGTACACTGAGCAAAAAGTTCCTTTGCACTCATAAAACTTCGTGTGTAGACCTAAGTCCACCCTAGGGCTCCCTGGAACAAGAGACATTGAAATGCTGCAGGAAATCCATGGAAAGGCCACAAGGCAGGGGGCTGAGAGGAGTGGGGGCAGTCAGAAACTGGATTTTTGTCAGGCTGTGAAATGGCTGTGTTTGGAGATGCTGAAAGACTCACAGATGAGGGGCTGAGAAAGCTGCCAAGTTTGAAATGTGCCCTGTGTTGAGCAGGGTTAGAAGAGATGATGAATAAATCATTGTGCAGTGATTCATCCTCTTTTAAAATAGTTACTTAGGAAGTTACCTAAATCACACTGACTTAGAAGTCAGGTAGAACTTAAGCTTCTACTATTTGAAAGCCAGTTCCCTACCAGATACAAAAGGCAGCACTTGACTGAAGGAGTAGCCAGGATTTTGCACCTTTGTAGGCAGACCTTTTATTATCAACAATCTGCTTGCCTGCCTTTACCCAGCACAGAATCCTGCATCAGGCAATGTTCACTGGAATGTCGGGGTAATCCCTGTGGGATGGAAGGATTTCAGCTAATCCTAATTCAGCACTCGTCATTCCTGATGAGAACATCACTCTTAAATAATATTTTAGGCCAAAATCCTAGATGCCAGTTGTCTGTCAGTAACCATGTCCCCCTGAAACTGTAATTTGTATAGATCTTTCTATACCTTCTTATTTACAAACACTAAGCTTGTCAAAATGGTATCTACCACTACAGGAGCCTAACAGGAATTAGTTTATTTATTGTGAATGCAATCCAGTTGACAACCCAGTCATATCTGTTTATCAAGACCTAATCCAACCCACTTGAATAAATTCTCCTGAGGCTGCAGCATCATAACAAAACTGATCTCCTTGCTTTAATGAGAAAACTTTAGCAGACTCTTGCTCTCCCCAGTGAGGGATTGCCATAACAAGATCCCATCCTTCAGTACAAAAGACTGAAAAGAAATTCTTCACTTCTTCCTTTGTTCACCCTGGGGAAAATTACTATGAAAGACAGCCAACTCTCAGAGATGCTGTTAGAAAGAATTGTCTAAAAACTTTTACAGAACTTGGGCTAAAGAACCACTGTGACAACTGACATACTTATCATGCACTGCTGCTTCCAAATTTAACCTCCAAGCCTTAGGGGCACATGGTATCATACCAAACAATCCATGTCATTTACATAAGCTAAAGGAACGTGCTTCTAAGTGAAGATAGGAATCTGTTCATAGTCTAATTAAAGTCCTATTAGTTGAACTGATGACAGTTATTAGTCACGCAATTTGTTTCCAATAAAGACAGTCAAACTTGACATTTACAAACTTTCTAATACACATCTTTTTCTCTGATATTTCTTTGCTCACTCTAGGTTTCTATAATCTTCTTTCTTTGCTTTCCTTCCTATAGTCTCCTAAGTGCACATTTTATGGCGTTGGCTTACTTCAAGGAGAAAGAGGGACAACAATTTATTAGCATCCCACGTCCTTTGTCAGGAGTATGATGTTCATCATCTATTCCACCTTGTTCCTGGGTGTGACAGGGTCAGTTTCAGCATTATTTTTAACACAGCACCTACTGCCTCCCTTGTCATGGGTTTGCAAAGTCCATATTATGTGTGAATTTACTGTATATAGTTCTGTATTTTAATGTTGTCTCTGCTATCCCTAAAACTGATTTTAGCATCTTGCAAGGTCACACTAATTTAATGACCATTGATGAGTTATTTATACCTCTGATACCTGTAGTACCATGCTGTGTTTGTACTTTCAAGACCTATGCTTTCATTCTGTATTTGTGCATTTCAGTAACCTCTGCTTCATCCTTCAAGCTGTGGGTTTGTGATAAGTAAGGTTTTATTAGCACAGGCTAATCATACATATATCTTTGCTCAAGGGCAGTAATAGTTCAGTCTTCAAAGTATGATATATTTGAATACAAACACATAGAAACTCAGTACTCTGGTAACAACTTCCTGCACCAGTGGCTGCCAGCTGCTGCAATATCCCCAGTATGACACTGAAATTTTCTGACAGTAACATACCCACCGCTGACAAACAGCACTAATTAAATTCTCTGCAAGGTGAGGATTTTCTAATTGTAATCCACATTTTTGTGCTCCATTAATATGAATTCATTGAATCAAGGGACTGTCTTCATGAACAAATGCCAAAAACACCAACAAGCATTATACCAGAGGGATTATTTCTAAAACTCAATATATTGAGGGATTCAGATGTGAATAGTGTGCAGAAAACTGTTGAGATACAAGCCATTTTAAACAAGTAAAGCATTCATAGGAATATCTGAGTTTAGATGATGTCTGTGCTTCTTTCCAGATACATCACCTGAGCCACAGCCAAAAGCACACTACTATATGTATAAAATAGCAACAGATGCAGTTGGAGGGTTGGCTATAAAATACCCCTTCGAGATTATTTGCCTCATTATGGCCAAGTGTCAGGACACATTTGGCATTGTTGGCTGGAGGAGATGCTGCCAAAAAGGCCATGGGACTTTTGGGTTCCAGATCCTGATAAGAGGCTAAGCTGCTGGTGGTGAAAATTCTCAGATTCATTACCACAGCCTTTTCCTGATGCTTTCAGAAAATTAAATTTATTTTGCCTTGGCACTGAGCAGGTAGTATGCGTATGGGGTAGATTAACATGCCTCAGCTGACAACCTGTGACTTGTCTGGGAACATATGAGCATACCAGAAGTTTCGTCTCTGCACCAGAAAAGTTCCATCAATCTCTGGCAGAAGCAAAGCTGCAAATTGGGCAAATATTTCCCAGAGTTCAATCACAATGGATAGAAGTAACATTTAGCAAATTGAAGTTTATTTGCTATGTAGCTTCCAAAAAAAGGCTAGCAACAAATAATGTCAAGAGCATATTAAACATAAGGACAGGTTTACTTTCAATTTTGCCTCAGATTCCAAACAAAACTCAGAAGCCTTTTTGGATCCCAAGAGCTGTGCTGAGATCAGCAGCAACAACTCTGGGACTGAGCTCAGCAAGTGCATTACACGTGGAGGCACAAAAGAGGAACTTCAGGACTCTGCTGAGGGATAACAGTGGGTAAAAACCTGGCACGAAGGAAGTGACCACAAAGAGTTACCTACAGAGAGAAGAGACATGGTGGGATGACAAGCCAGGAAGATGAATTTATATTTACTGCTTGTAGAATATAAAACCTGATTATTAGAGATGTGGTTACAGGTTAAGAAGAGAGGAAATCATGACTTACACAGAAATATTTAGCAGTACAGGTAAATGTACTTTGTTTTGAAAGGCTGTGTACGAAAGGGCAGGATGTGAATGCAGAAGGTGTCTTTACAACTTAAATATGTGAATACAGGCAGATTGCAGGGAACAAAGAAGCGAGAAGTGAAGGAGTAGCAAAGTAACATTGTGGGCAATGGGAAATGGCAGCTGAATGCAACAACTAGTTCAAGTTATATTGTATTCAAATTCTCCAGCCTTAGAAAATGTATAAGTTAACTACAAAAGGTTTACTGTAGAGTCAAAAATGAGAAAAGACTAGAAAAGGTATTAGGGTTTTTAAAAATAGATTTCATAAAAGCAATCCATAAAAGGGTCAGAGGACAATAAAAATAGTAAATGAAAGGAAGAATATGACCAAAGTTGATATAATTCTATTCGGTATTGTTATAAAATTTTTGAAGTATGAGGAGGCTGGCAGAGAACTGAGGATTGCCGAGAAACAATACGAGATTCAGTCACAGCAGATAAGCAGCCAACCATAAGGGAACAGGGCAGAAAATATGTAGGAAACAATAATGCAAAGGGAAATGAACCACTTTGGCAGTGAATTAAGAGGTGGCCTGACACAGAAACTACTTAAGAAATGCTCAACAATTCAATCACAAAAAGAATATTTGTCAGAAGAACTGTGCAAATGTGAACAATGAGATTCACTTTGAACTGCAAGGCACTGGTGTAGAGCAGCAATAAGGCTGTAAACACAGACATTGTTTGGGGAAATGTAGCACACAATATAAATTTTCCATGAGAGAATTCCCTAGGAGTTCAGGAGAATTAAGTAGGCTGTGCAATTCTTAACTGTTAATTTGTATATATTTTGTAAAGTACCAATTCCAGGCTAAACATGAAGTTCATTACAAGATATTATATTTTTTCCTTTTTTTGGGGTGACAATTCTCTTTTTTGCAAAGATGAGAAGTCTGAGAAAGCAAAATGAAGGAAAACATTATTCCATGTGCTATCCAACAGCTCTATTGGGTGACATTTTCTACATGGAATTTGTAAGAGGAATTTGTCCCAAGTAAAATCCTTAAAGATTAACAATGAGAAGAGTTGTCAGTACTTTATGTTTTTCACATCACCCACCCAGTTTCTTCAAGGCTATTTCAAAATGAGCTATTCCCTTCAAATATGGATTTGGATAGATAAACTAACCTTGTGCAGAATGCCATAGTAGGAAGGTTGTATTCCCAGAGCAATGAGCTTCTTGCACAAAATTCTTTTGCTTTGGGGTTTTTCTAAGCAAATCTGTGTATTCCAAGTAGTGCTACACTCTTCCGTTTGAGTTCAATCACACATCAAAGATCATTAATTTTTGGGAGAAGCACCTGTAGAGGAGCCCACAAGGGTCCATGTTCAACACCTCCATCCCTTCTGACCTTTAAAGAGAGGGAGTGGAATAGTTCAGCTGGAAGGGACATGCAACAATCATCCAGTTCCAACTGCCTGACCCTTCATGGCTTCAGATTTAAGGAGCAAATCATGTTTTGTATTCTTTTTATTAGGATGAACTTACCCCAAAGTAATTAACTAAGGAATCTTGAGCAAGAAGGATTGACTCCAGATAAAATCCTTTCCAACTGAGCCAAATTGAAGAAATGGAGAAAATATTGTAATTCATCCTAAAGCAGCCCAAATTTCTAACTTCTAGTTGTATTACATTCTCTTTTGAAGCCCATTAATGTTTTGCTGAATTTCATCTTCTTGTGACCACAAGGAAGAAATATCAAAATTGCTGCATTCATCTGCTTTCCCAAGGAATCCCTCTTGTGTTAATTAAACAGCTGTGGTGAGAACACACTGTTATGGTGATAATATTTTGCAGTTCTATGTGTGCACATTTCCTTTTCCCTCTCTGACACAGTTTTTCTTCAGCATCTCCCCTATGTAAGTACTACCTTTGCCATCCCATTCCTGAAAATTCTGTGTACAAAAAGCCAATATGCAAGGAAGATAAACTAGTAGTTTTCTGTAGGCTCAAGGGACTTCAGCTAATTCTATATGGTCATTTCTACTCTTTCAGAGCATAATAAAAATTCACCAAGAGGGGAAAAAATAAAATAAATCTCTTTAGAGTTCCTCTGCCATGAGTGCATGGTCAGTAAGCTGAGTGTGTGTGCACTCTGATTCTGTTCTCCTGCTATTCTGCAAATCCCACCTGTTAACAATGCAAGGATGTCAATTAGCTTGTTCTTGGGTAAACCACGTTTTATTTAAACTGCCTTGGAATGATGGAAAGTTGAAACATCCCAGTCTGGATGTGACCCTTGTGATCTTTCTGGACTTTAATCTGAACAGCTAAATAGTAAATAAAAGCTTCGATTTTTAAGTTGATTTAAATGCATCATCCACTAATATTCACAGAACTCAGTCAACTAAATCCACAAAGGGCAGCTGAAAAATATTAGTATTAAGCAAAGCTGAATATTATATATCCATAAGACTATAAAACCAACTACATTTGTTTTTCCTAATTTTTCATAAAGCTATGCAGTCCTTCTGCTCCAGAGCTGCCATTCACATCTCCAGACCAATAAGCAGTAGGGTCTGTGCTTTCAAAGGCTTTCTTCTAATATGGTTCAACATTTATAATATGCAAATATCTTTCTTAACCACACTTGCTTTATACAGCCATAAGAGAGGTTTGTCATGTTTGACTTCATTAAGTGTCACAGGATGTCTCCAGGCATTTAGCAAGGTCAGTTAATGAAATAACTGGCATATGCTAATAACAGCAAAGGAGACTCAACTTACCACAGCAGGACTGAATTAAATAGCTCAAGGCAACATACATAATTTTATCTGTCTGCCTGAGATTCTTCTTCTCACCCAAAATTAAACATGCTCACTCTCAGGAGCCTTTAGACTTCTGTGCTACTTGTTTACTACTTCATTTTACTAAATATCTCCTTCTAGCTTATGCAGAACCTGTGATTTTAAGAAATGTCCATCACATCCATGAATAGGTTTTGTGTTTAATTTCCTTTCTTGCTTATAAACTTTATCAGGAAACTGATTATTTCCATGGCATTCAGCACTGTAAAAAAGGTACCAGCTTTTCATCTCTAATATCTCTTGCTCTGCCAATGATACCTGCATTTATTTTACATCTCCTTTCACAGCATTTTGAAGGATAATACAGTCTGCTCAATTTATGCCTTGGTTCTCAAGATACTGGATACAAATACAATAAACATAACTTAAACAGACTCAAGTGAAAACAAAGCAGGATGGAACAGATGTAGCTCCTGCATTTCATCATTCCTTATTCAATGCAGGTTTGTAAGAAGAAATCCAGAAATCATCTTACTGAAAAAAATAATGTATCTTTTAAAATCATGAGCATTGTGCACAAGAGGATCTCTCTAACCCTTTTAAAGTGCCTGCTACCATTCTTGCCTTGTTTGCATAATCAGTGTTACAAAGGCATCAAACCTCTGCAACAGATTACTGCAAATTTTTTTTCCATAAAATCATCCCATATCTAATCCACAGGAGCTGGGAAAGAATCTCTACATTTTCTCATCACCTGTGCCTTCAAGCACTTCCATTCTGCTTCAGACTATCCAACAATGGATTCCTTTTTTGTCTAATTTTAATTCTTTTTACTTTCATCTTCATGTTTTGAGCTGCCCCTGTGCTCATTTTATGGACAGCCTTGTACAACCCAACAAATACTTCTAAAATATCTTTAGCACAAGTTTTAAGCCTATGCAGCACAGCACCAGCATAACTGTTGGAAAAGATGGAGATCAACCCATGGAATACATCTTACTTTAAACTGAATCAAAAATAAGCTGTGGGCTAGAATCAGCAAATCCTGATTTTCTATGTTGAACTGATGCCAAATGAGAAACTTACAATTCTCCCAGGCATATTTTTTCCATAGACCAAACAATAACTCAGCTCTCATCTTCTGTTACACACAAAGGATTATTCCAAGCTCTGAAAAGGAAAAGCCTGAAGACATTAAAGAGTTCTAAACAAATATCTAAAAATGTAAGGCAAGAAACAAACACAAAGTTGATACATTATATTAAACGATAAAGTTTTACAATTTTTATTTTCCAGCAAGTCTATCATAATTTTTTGATTGGTCAGACTAGTTAAATACAGATAATGTATTAAACAAGTCCAAGCCCTTTTTTCCATTAAACATAAAATATTATATTGTTGTAATAAATGATGCAAGACTCCATTTTCTTCATGCAGGAAAAGCCAATTCTTTATTCACATAATGCATTTTTGTACAGTTTTTACAAGCCTCTTGTCTGACTCCTATTGGCAATTGGTTTTCTTACTGCTTCATTTACTGGTCAGAAGGTGATTTTGTGTGTATGTGCTAAGGTTCAAGTGTTTACATTTTTCTTTTTTGGTTTCTCATGGGACAAACCTTATTGTTTACACATGTGCACTTGTTTTGCACCCAGGAATAGGTCACTGTGTTAACAAACCTTTCATACCAAGATTGTTTTCACATGGGAACTTGCAGAGTATTTAGGTGCACTTAGAAGAAATGACGGGCCAGCTATCAATTTAGCAGAGTATTTTATGATTTTATGAGGCCTTTCTTTTATAATTTCTCCACCTGTCTACAACATGATATAACTGACCTTAGTAGAAACTTAAAACAAATACACATAAACTTGATTTTTACTCAGGCTTCAGGCAACTTTTGTTCTTTCTTTGCAGTTTGTGCTGACAAATTGCTGTTTCTACTGAGGAATAATCCACTGACAAAAATGGCCAACATATTAGAAGTAAAGCAATACTGGCACAACAGGAAGGGCCCCAATAACCTCACTGTAAAGGAAGACAACATGGGTTCAGGGTTTCTGATCAGAGATTTTGAACAAAGAGCTGAGAAAAAGATGGTGAAGCAACTCCAGAACTGCCTCACTGCTCTGCTCCCTGCTGTAGCAACAAGAATGTGAAACATGAGACAACAAACTTGTGACAGAAAAAAAACCTGCAGAAAAACAGATAAAAGGGGAAAAACCTATTTATTCTACCACTGCACCTGATTTACCCTCCTGCAATGCCTCTCTGCTTCTGAATCATACTTCTTGGAGCAGATCCTGTATTATTTTCTCTTCTGACCACAAGCAAAGGTTCTAAAAACATGCTCATTTAGATTTCCATACCAATTTGAAAAATATCTCTATTACAGACAGACAGACAAAGGCTCATCCTTTTTGGATGTGCATTTGTTCACTCTTAAACTGCCAATAAGTGCTGAGTCCTGAATTCTCCATGATCTTCACAGTTTGGGTTTTTTCTAGTTTTAATCATCGTCTATGAATATTTCTGTTTGTAAACAAAATATTTTCAAGATTTATGTAATAGTTTCTCTCACAGCTGACCAACATATGGTTTTTCAGGGAAATAATTTTCTGATACAATACAGTCATAAATACAAACATGGAAGCAGTTTTATTTTCACTAACTCCATCTGCTAAAGCAGCAGGTCATAACTTTTTTAAAAAGTGAAGAAATGATAGAATGAACTATACTGATTCCAGATAACCAACACAATATTTTAAAAAGTGCTTTCCTTCTTTGCTTGCCTTTGGAGCTCCACTAGCTGATACTGTACATCAGTTCTGCACAGAACACTGAACACAGAGCTCAGCTTTCCATACATGAGATATTTTTTCTCATATCTCAATATTGCCCTAGCAAAAGTCAGTGTTGTGACAATTTGACAGTAACAAATTCCCTGGGAAGGTTTTGTGTTTATCTCCAACAAGCTAAATGCACCCAAATTCAGTTCAACTTGCATCTAGCACCTGAAGCCTGAATAATGACCATAAGTTTTACCTAGAGATCAGTACCTGTGAACTAACTTTATTGCATCACCAAGGAAATTAATCTCCTCCTTGAGGCTGAATACATTGTTGTAACACAGACCAAGAGTGCCCCTTCCCACTCAATTTAATCCAGTGTAATTGCAGGCAGTCCTTACTGGGCAGCAACCCTGCCCAGACCAGGGCTGATTTAATGACCCTGTGCCCACACGAGCAGATGGGCAGGACTGGGAAATCTGTGGCTGGAGATCAGGCTGCCACTGGCACAGCCATTATAGGAACCATGACAAAGCATGACACATTTTTGGTTTTTCAGTCCAGTCAAGGCACCAGGTTTTTTTTTCTGTTGTGCATTCATTTAATGTTTAAGTTATCTAAAGCCCAAAGACATCTCACATCTCAATATTCTAACGTGCAGAGACAAATTTACAGTGTTTGGAAATAACCAGCGAGGTTACTGCTTGAATTTGCTTGAGAAATACTCTGGTCATATTGAGATTTTTTTCTTTTTCCTGAAGCAGTTTTCAGATCCACGAAATATACTTCTGTCCACTGCTGAATGCCATTTTCACACGGACAGAAGGATTTTTTCTTTATAGTGAAGAGTACATCTAGATTTTTCTACAGTAACCTTTTTAAATCCCTTTGAGATGACAGTGTGGGATCAGTTAGGGCACACTGCACAAACTGGTGCTTCCCTCTGGGATATCTGCCCAGCTCTCTCCAGGTGCCCCAGCCTGAGAGCTGTGCCAGGTGTTCCAAGAGAGGAAACCAGAGAAGATAAAAGGGTAACCTGATACAAATAAACGTGTATTTGTCATATTCCTGTTAAGAACCTGTCACGTCATAAAGGGCAGGAAATCAGGCAGGGTGAGGGCCTGGCAAGGCAGCTGGAATGTCCTGGGGTGAGCAGTCACATTAAGGGACGGTGGCATGAAACCTTTGAGGAGGGACTTTGTCAAAGCCTGCTTTGGGCAGGGCTGCAGCAGTGCCAGCAGCTCACACACAGCTGCAGCTTCCAGGAGGTCTCCTGCCCACTCAAAGACGTGGTACAGCCTGGGAGCTGCAAGGGCTTGTCTGGAAATTCATTTTCCAGATAATTTTCCAGCCAGCAAACAGCTACTTGTTTAGCAGTCTCTCAAGATAAAAATCAGAGAAGACTTGACATTACTTTTGTATTTAGGAAAGCAGAGTTAGTTTTCCTATGTTATCCTTTTTTTACTTTTCTCTCCTTTAAACAAAACATTTATCAGTAATTGTCATTCGCTGAGCATGTACACATTATAAATTATTTTATCAAGCTATCAAGTATGTATCAGGTAGGATACATAGACCAGTGCTCATTAGTGACCTCTAGAAACTGAACCCACTCTTGGCTGAAGGGTTCCCAAATAAACCCATGATGTGGAAAGAAAGTCAAGGAAAATCTTTTTGAAGCAATTTAATTATTCTAACAAAACTGGTTTGCATGAATAACACTATTTCACCTCAATTTAATTAAATATTTGGTATGACAAATCCTCATGAAAAAGGTTTGCCATACAAATGCTAATTATGCTGCACTTTAAACGTTTACATTCTCCCTATGAAAAAGTGATTTTTTTCCTCAGAATATCAAAAGTGAATTTATATTATAACACCCGATTAGAAGTCAAACATTTACTGAAATATAAAAATCACACATGATAGAATAATATTTTTAGCAGGATTAAGGCATCAAATCTTTGCTCACTTAAACTCTAGGAGTTCACACAGCCTATACAGATATTCTGATTTCAGTAGCCCCTGCTCATGAGAGAAATGTTCAAGCTGGGTGATAAACTGGCCTAAAAAGCCAATTTTACCAGAGCAGTGTAAGGGGCTTTAGGCTTAGCAGTAGTCAATATCCAGGAAATAATTCAGACAAACCAAAGTCACATCTTCTAGTTCAGGCATGAAACTAGCTCATGGTAGACCTCACTATTTTGTGTTCTTTTCCTGCTATGAATCAGATGAGTGGTTTGAGTTTAGACGAGATGGGGATTCCAGAATGATCTGCAAGTGACCTCTTGGTTTAGACTGGTTGACATTGAATGGAATGGACTCTGCTCTAGCCTGGGACCCTCAGAGTGACCCCAGTTTGACATAAGTGTTAGAATACAAAGGGAAAAAAGAAAGAAAATAAACAGCAAACCCCAAACTCCCAGAAGCAAAAAGCCTATTTGTTTAGCAAAGTCAGAAAAAATCAACACATTTTTTTCTTTGCTTATTATTCTTGCAAAATAAAGCAGAAGCTTCAGCTTGCAAAGAAAAGGGTACAGCTGAAGTGTTTGTGTGCTAATCAGGAGACACAGATCAGCATTCTGATAACCCAGCAATATCAGAGATTAACATCCTGATAATACAGCCTCCAATGCAGTTCCACTGAAGTACCACCATGACTTCTCCAAGATCCTTGTGCTGGATCACAGAGGCCAGCACAGCTCCCTGATGCAGGAATACAATTAAAGGCCCTGTCTTATGGATAAAACAAGAGCATCATGCAGGAGCGAGCCATAGATGTTTTCCATTTTCTTTAAAACCTCTCTTGCCTATTGGACATGGCACAGGCAGTTTCCCAATGTATCTCATTACCAGAAAACAGTACATCCTTGAGAGATCATCAATTGGAAGGGTATCTTAGAGTACATAGTATGTTTATAAACAGTGCTAATCCATTTCCCAAAAATAATTCCAATACTTGAACATTTACTCTCAGAGCACCCAAACTGGGGCAAGGTTTACACAAAATTAGCCACTATTAAAGCCCCAGTGCAGAGGTTTCAGGAGCACCTGCAATTTTATCCAGTTAACAAAGATTGATGTGGCTGCTCCTTGAGTGACATCACAGCAGAGCACAAATGGCTACTGCTTCTAGATCTGTCCATGAATGATTTATCCTGAATTATTTTGCTTTCTGTATTATTCTATTCTGAATTTATTTTCCAAAGAGGCAAATACTTATTTCAGAGCCCATTAAAAAAAAAATACAAACTGGTAACAGCTTTGTAGTAAACAACTTTCACCTTGCCTTACAGAGAGAGCTGTGTTGCTAATTCTATTTCCTAGACTCCATTTAAGTTTTGTATAAAATTTCCTCTCTAAGCTATATGCTTCCTTTCAATAAAACATTCTCTGTACAGTCTTATAAAACTTAAATTATCACATTTCAATAACCACTTTGCTCAGCAGCAATACAGGGAATAGACTCTTGTGCCATTGACTGGTGTAAGAGGTTAAATTTTGGCTCAATGTCAGTATTGGTTTAGAGACTGTTTGATGGTGGAGATAGTGCTTTGTCAAATCAGAAATTCAATTAACTAGTAGTGATTAATTCTCAGGGTAAGGAATCCAAAAGCTTAGTTTGTAATACCCTGATACACATTAGAAATAATTATTGCAACATTTTATTATACTTCTCAGTCTGAGAAATACTAGGTTGTCCTTAATATTGCTCTTCTGTTCATTTTAATTAGAGTATGCACCTGCTGATAAACAGAAAATGCCTTGTCATTATTCAGAACAAGTAAACTAAATGATGCTTTATATGAGCCTTGGCTGTAACACTGGTTCTTAAACCATGAAGGGGCACTGATTGATATTTTCACTGTAAAGGCAATTTCAATTTGAAATATGCATTTGAAGTTGATAACTTAAGTATCAGTTATGAAATTATTTGAAAAGTCTCTTATCTAAAAAGTATGAGCTAAATTTCAATACCGACAATGCAGTTCCATAATTGCATGCATCTGAGGGCAAGAGATTTGTATCTATAAAGACACTCTTATTTCTCAAACACAAATGATTAATTTTAATCCCAGGATCTAAATATTTTTTCATCACTCGAGTGGAGGATTGTGTATATACACACATTTTTGCCTGGTAAACAGATAAGATACACCAAGGATTTAAGAATTTGCTTTGAAAAAGTAATTTCTCTCATTTTTCCTCCAGAAAAACGTTTCAATATGAGCATTTTTAGGGTCCTAGACAGCCATGCTAGAGACTGACATTTCAGATTTACTTCCTAATCCAAATAAGGGAGACTTGCCTACCTGCAAAATTCAGTGCTCCTCTTCAGGGCTGATCTCTGAGTCTGGGATTGCCCCAGCCCAGGAGCAGCACCTTGCCCTTGGGCCTCTGGAACCTCATTTAGGTTCACCTGGGCCCATTTCTCAAGCTTTTGACTCAAAGTACCTAATTCCAGGTAATTATCTCGCCACAAACCCTGCAAAAGCATCAGTATAATGTATTTTAATCAATCTTATCAAGCAAGATTTTTTCTGTGTCAGTGTAAAGTCTAAGAGGAGGAAAGCACAGCCCAAACCCTTTTTATGCCTCGTGCTCAATTCACTGTTGTTATAGGGTGCTACATGTGTAGGAATAAAAGTAAATTGTTTTTTCCCTCATTTACTAGAGGTACAGGCACTATCTTTTCATAGGTAAAATAGCAAGAGAAATATATGGTTGCCATAACAACCATTTTAAATAATATTGAGGTAAAAGAGTCCTTCACAAATGTTTTCAAGTGATAAGCTAATTTAAAAATTTTCACAGAGAGCATTTGAAAAATAAGATATACTGGGATATGAGCTTAAAACTACAGAAGTGTTACTATAGTAACCCATGGTATAAAGTACTATTCATGCAGTGATTATCCTGAGCAGATAAATCACCCTCATTAACAGCGAGGTGCATCTCTGCAATAAGTTGGGGAGAGTAAATAATATAACAGACTCTCTAGACATACTTATGTCATTGGTGTCTGGAACAACATTATAAAAATCCAAAAAAATAACAAGATCCTGAATATACCAAAAAACCCCAGCACAAAGATTTGTATTAACTCTATGATTAAGAAATAAAAGCTCAGAAACTCAGAAAAGTGGCTCTCCATATTTCTGGTAGGTTACTCTGAATCTAGGTGGGACATCATGCTTCTCATGAAAGTCATTTTCTTCCCAAAAATTATCTAATGCAATAATTAATTTCAATGATTTATCAGTCCAAGATTTGTATTTTGCCTTTGATTCTTTGAGAAAAACTCATTTCGAGACTTTCTTGTGTGGAATGAGAACAGCAGGAACCAGCTGTTTTCATAGAATGAGAGAATCCTGGGTTGGAAAGGACCTAAAAGCTCCTCTAGTTCCAACCCCCTGCCATGGGCAGAGGTGCCACTCACTGGATCTGCCCCATCCACCCTGACCTCTTTGGTTGCCTTCATTTTCCTTAGACATGAACAACTTCATTTCTAATAGAAATATTTCTCCTCAAGAAAAATCACAGAAAATGCCTTAAATATATAGGATGATATGGATTTCTGCATTATCCTCATAAATTAAATATGAAACTGGGGTATGCTCTGGATATTCTTGGAATGTAACAGCTGCTGGAGATCAAGCTCACATTCATTTTAGACAGACACATAAGCAGCTTTTGAGAATGCTCCTCAGCAGTTCATCCTCAAATGTTAGCAATGGCTCCTGGGTGCACAGTACTTTTGTAATGTCACATAAAATAAAAGGCTGCATGAATCACAACCTTCCTCTGTCTAATTAATGCTATAAATTTTAGATAAGTTAGGCAAACAGAAAAATACACTTGCTTTAAACCTGACTTTGCATGCTGAGACGACATATGTATAAATAATACATACATGATTAGAAGACCACACATAAAACTGCCCTAAATTCTATATGTTCCAAACACATTTTGAATTAATCCTTAGTAACCACAGACATAAGCAATATGTTATTAATATGTTAATATTAATAACATGTTAATAAGCAAAGACTTTGGACAATCAATTGAATGTACCTTGAGAGAGTGAGGGCAGAGCTGCAGCAGTTTAAGACACATGATCCGAGTCCTGCAGCATTCCCTGCTCATCTCCCTGGGACCTGGTATCATGGCTTGACCTGGTTATCCCACACTTCCCAAAGCACAGCCCTCAGGCTACAGCAAATTCGAGTCAGTACAACTCAGATTATCTCCTTCTTTTCCACAGTTACATGTATTAACATTTAAGTGTGGGATACATCAAGGTGTTTCCCATTAAAATTAAATAATGTGCGGAATTATCAAATTCACAAAAAGCATGGATGTGGTGGGAAGGCTGTGCCAAGTTTCTCCATTCCCCAAAAATAAGACTGGGATGGATCTCAGAGACCTTAATACAAAATATTAAAGAGTGTTTGATTTACCTCATGCAGTACTTATCAATGCATTATTTTATAAGCTAAATTTTTGTTCAAGGCCTATTTAAAAGAGCAATTAAATGCATGTGAAAGCTGACTGACCATTTATAATATGCATACTACTAATGGAAAAACAACCATTCCACAAAACTCTGTGACTTTTGGATTAGCCCACAGTAGTAGCACAATTCCAGAGTAACACTGAAACTGTAATTCAGGTAGACAGCAGGAAGAGGGTGATCCAGCAGTAGCAGAAATATAGAAATTCCTATATCCAAATAATACCTGGAAAGTTATTACACAGCCAACTGACAGTTTTAAGTCTCAGCAGCTATTACAGGTGATTTTCTCTGATACCCCAAAGAATATTTTTGGCTTGCCTTTAAAAACTTCATTATAGCCTAAAATGTCACTTATAAATAAGAAAACACAGCGAGGCATCATCAAAGTGGAACTCCACTCTCACGGAGCCCAGTGCTGCTCTCACTCCAATCAGAGTCTGTGCATTTATCACAGTTAGCTGGATTTCTATTTATTGAATGCACGTGGGACACTATATATAGGCATCTTGAACTGGAGTGGGAACACCTGGATGTATTTCAGTGACTGCTATGTCACTTTCCTTCAGCAATGCCCAAGTATATCCTTGGACCCAAAGGACTGAGTGAAAAACCAGAACTTGATGTTTATTCATGATAAAAGAACCCCAAAAAGATTGGTTCTTACAAATCCTGTTATTGTTCTACTTTAAAGAGCACTCAGATTATGTCCTTAGTAAAAATCTCTGTGTTTGCATAGGACCGATAAGAAAATCAGAAAAGCAATTACAAACAAGGTTCTTGCTCTCTCCTTGTGCTCCTCCTGCAGTGCCAACTGCAAAGGCATTTGGAGAGCTGATGGACCTGAGATACAGACTGGCAAAAGCCAGACAATGCCCCACCAATCAGTCCCCAGCAACATTAAAAGGTAATATAAAAAGGCAATTTCACTACGGTGAAAACCAAACACTTCAAGTAGACTATGAGGAAAAAAAAGAAATAAGGGCAAAAGAAAAAAAAAGGGGAAAAAAAATCTTTCTTTTTGACCAAACTTAAATACATCAAATTCCCCTTGTATTCAAATGATAGTGTACAATCCCATCCCCAAAACACCAACCAGAAACTCAAAGGTTTCTTATTGATAAACCAACTGCCTTTTATACATGAACACACAACCAAACAATACGTTATGAGAGGAAATATTAAAAGCAAAAAGGTGGTATGGATAAAAATTGCAATATATTAACTGTGTACTAAAGTAAAAATTTAACCTTTCTCTAACAGTGTTTTCTTTTTTTCTGTAAAATCATTCACACCACTTTCAAAGATGGGTAGAATTTTTTAGTTTTAAATTCCTCTGTAATATGAAAAAAGGTAATTTATTTCCACAGAAAACAAAAAGAAACATAAGGCACTACAAGAGAGGGCCTCTGAAATGCACATGATCCACTCACTCTTTTCTGATTCATCCTAATTTTTTTAATGCATGAAGCTTTTAGGCAGGTATTTTTAAGATTCCAGGAACCAATTTGATTAAACTTCAGAACAGGAAGACTATCCCTTATTACAGCTTTCAATGTATGTTTTATCCACCCCAGGTACATGCTCAGTGCTTTCATTTTGTAAATACACTGCTGAGATTTAACATGCAACAATTCATAACCAGGAGTAGCTAGATAAGAAATCAATGAAGAAAAGTGCATAACTCAATTTGGATGCCTCCTTAAAGCTCACCTTGCCTTCACAAACTGCAGTTTGCTGCTTTTATAACTCAGTGCTTGGAATTACTGCAACAGAGGAAGCAGGGGTAGAACTTCTCCTGTGTGAGTGACATTCATACAGCAACAGCTTAAAGAAAGTCTTGCTGCCATTACAAATACCTACTTAGGTGACTCAGAGAGAGAAATGGAAACTGAAGTAATTAAAGTTTATTCTTTTCAACCAATCAGATTTTAAATGCTGATAATCCTTGAAGGAGAGATGAGTACAGATTTCATATCCAGGCTGTTTCCATTGAGTAGAGAGATCCACACCACATGCAGATCTGCATTCAGCTTAGTTGGGGAGGGGGGTTTAATTACAATTTGAATTGCATTTCAGTCCCCCAGAGCCATGGGATATCACAGTGCACTGACTACCATGCAAGCATAAAGAGGGAAAATTCCCTGCCTTAGGTTGTTTTCATAACAGATCAGGCTGGAAGGATTTGAAAATATAAATGATGGTTGAATAAGTGAAATGACTTGCCCAAGGTACAAAAGGCCTTTTTAAAATTTGTCCCACAGAAAACCAGTATAATGCTAGCCTTTTGCATGGCAAAATATTTTTATCTTGGTGCCTTTTTTACATTAAAAAAAAAAAATCAATTGGGAAGCGATGCTTCTAGTTCTGTACTGCCCTTGGGTGAACCACATGATGCTTTGATAATAAAGATAGCAACTCTCTAAAGAGGGAAGAAAATTACATGCAGCCCAGGGCCCTGCTTTCTTTCCCCAAACTCAAATTAGCAGGTGCTGCCTGGTTCTATTTAATGGCATCCTTAATGTTCTTAAGTGTTATTGCTTGGTGCTGTAATATTATTTTGGGTTAGTTTCCACTGTTAGCAGGGATGTTTCACACCTACAGTTTTGTGCTACTTGCATTTAATAAATGTTTATAAGCAATCTTTCAACAGTAAAAAAGAATGAGAAATCTAGTCAGTGAAATTGCATAAACATGTATCAGAAAGATTTGACTGAGAGTGGTTTTGTTTCAAAAACAACTGTATTTGGTAAAAGAAAGTGCTAATACAGCTGCTGGTTGGGTCCAAATTCAGTCTTTCACTGAAGTTCTCCCAGTGACTTCTTCATGGCTGATTCATACTTGTGGACTGGACCCAAATTATATATAATTAGCTAATTTGTAGAAATCTGAAGGAATTCCATATAGATTTGCTGTACTTTTAGTTACTAAGAATTTGGAAGTTTGGCTGGTGCAATGGGGTGCTGTAAGTAGAACTGTCAAATATGCAACGCTGATTTTTCTTACAATAATAAGAAAAATGTGCTCTTTGAAAGCATATTATTTCCACTAGCTGAAAGGTCATTCCACTCACCCAAGAGATTTCAAATCAAATTTACCACTGATAATTCCTTTATAACATTCCCATATGCTGTATCATGTATTCCAAGGAAAACGTGATAAATTACTCTTTATCATCCTTGGAAATATTCTTTTCAAGAACAAGTAAGCAGTGAGTAAACAGTGAGAAGTGTCTATTTGTCACTGTAAATACCTTGTGATGTTTACAACTTGATATTAAAATAAAGTAATTCCATGTGGACCGCAGGTATTTTGTTGATATCTGTGTGGTTGTATCCTCAATAACCATAAGTCAGTATAGTCTATTTTTATGGTAATAAATGTTATACATGAGACTGAGCAGGATACACATAAATTCCTGTGAAATCTTAGCTTTTGTTTTGGAACCATAGAAACAGCTCTATTCTTCCTAGCAATTTGCTGGTGACTCTGAGAATATCAATTATGTAATTGTCTTGTAACTTACTGTCAGCAATAGAAGGTGATACCACGGAATTCAGCTACTGGGATATAACATCACACCCCTGTTAACTCTAATGACTCTTAATGGCTGCTTGGAAACATTTTCACTTACAAGTTATTCTAAGTATCTTAAAAGAAAATTATACTTTCAACAGCATAATTATTTTTTCTAAGAAACTACTTGCTTTTTGAGAGGAATACCACCATTTCATAAAAAAACATTTCCTAAAGTATAATTAGAAACCCACTGCTAAAATACTACATATGAATTCTTTCTTTTCTAGCCAGAGGTTCCAGTGAGGTGTGATTTACATCCCAGGGCTTGTCTCAATGGCTGGAGATTCCTGCCTTGCCTTACACTAAAAAGAAAGGGGATGTATGTGTTCTTCCAGTAGAGGAGCCCTGGCAGCCACAAAGCTGTGGGGACAGTACTGTGTCTAAGTTATCACCATGTTTTTAGGTACAGTGGCATTTTCTTACATTAGTGCTGAATTTTGAGCAAAAAAACTTTACATCTTCACAGAAAAACAGTGTAAATGGATGGGTTGAGAGGAACATAATGCTCTGACAAACTACAGACTGTAAGCAGATTAATTAAAAGTAATGTGCAGATATTAGAGAGCTAGAGATGTGCATAACTAAAGCTATTGTTACTTGAAAATACACAAATTGTAGGAAAGGCTTTTATCCACCATCCTGGACAAAGACTCTCCTTTGTAGCTTACACAGTACAAGTCAGTCTAACAGTGAAATGATAATTGATTACACACAAGATATTTCAAGCTGATGTTGCATGTTCACTAAATTTCCACTTAAGGAGAAATAATTGTGATTCTTCAGCTACAAGTTTCTCAGGTGCTGCTCTCTCTCTCACTACCCATGAGACAATTGTTGCATGCTGAACTCTTCAAAAGATGAATACCTTAAATTGATCAGATCTCAAACCCCCTGATATTTATACAGCAAATCTCAGTTTACTGTGCCTTTCATGAAAGACAAGGCTCAGCATTTTCTTCAAAAACTCATATCGGAATCCATGGGTATTTTATGTCAGAAGCATTTGGTGGGTTTGTCTGACTTAGCTGCAGTTTGTTCAAGACTGGGCTCAAAATCCTTTTATTGCCAGTTACTGTAGAATATTAATCTGCAAAAATCTGTATTTAATAGATCAATAATTTTTTTTAATTCTCCTAGACAGAGTTTTGGCATGCAAAAAGTGATTCTACCAAAAAAAAAAAATCAAAAACAATCCATGTAGACAAGTCTTGCATAGAAAGAAATGTGATTCTGCCAAATCCTACAATATTCATAGCTGCTCCTTCTCGCCTATTATCTTTCCAAATGAGAATTTTCAGTGTTATTTGATAGTCCAAAATTATAGAGGAACAAAACAGAGTTTTAACAGCATCCTCAAAAACATTTTTACATTTTTGTGAATGTGATCAGTGATAACTGAAGGTGATTTAAACCTTCAGCCTGGACAACCATGACAGAATTACCTTTATTCTATACCCTGATGCTAAGAGAATACATTAGTATATTAATAATGAACTAAAATACAAAACCTTTTAGCAAAATATACTGTTTCTCTTCTGTGGCTGTACATATAAATGAGCAGGATCCATATTACAACATTTGGTCCCCAAAATCCCGTTCTCCATACTGGGGAAATTTGCTTCACTCTACAAAGGGCTCAGTCTCTGTCCCTGTTCCCTCCAAAGAAAGTTAACTGCATGTTCTCCACCCATCATGGCCAACTGGAGCAAATGTTTTTACTTCTCAAGCCTTTTTGTTGCAAAAAGAAAATAATCTTCTTTTCAGTTAAGGAGCTGAAGCGCATGAATTGCTTTTCCTGTTTTTCCCAGCAAATACAAATTGTAAAGCACAGAACCAAAATCTACTTATCTTTTGCTTAAGAGTTTTGCTTGCAACCCACAAAAACTGGCTGTGAAGTCAAAGAGGATTTTGTAGGCTTGGAACTGGAGAAATAAATTATTTTTTGTCAAACACTTTGTGCATGTGTGCATCCTTATTTACTCTTCTTTTGCATTAGTCTTGCAAATGATTTCTAGTGGGTTATAAAATGATTTTTTTTTTTTAATGTGTAGAGATTAGCTTACTTACAGTGGAAGACATATAAGACTTACAAGTGAAGGATAAAATACACACATCAATAAAATTATTTAAGGAAGGGATGTCAGAACAAGGACTAAATGAATGTGAGAAGAGAGGGAAATAAAGGGCTGTATCTGCACCACCACTACCAGGCAGGATGTTTCAGGTCACAGCTCCCACCAAGCTCAGGCTCTCCCCAGTTACCACCGCTGTACATTCTGTAGATGCTAAAACACCAATTAACATCTCACCTATCACTCTTTACCCTTGACATTCTTCTGCACACCTGGTTGGTACAACTTGCTAGGTAGTTGTCCTTTAGCAGAGAATTTACAAGGTGGTAGAACAGATACTTCACTTCCCTTTTCTATGACATAAGCAAATACTTGCCTGTTAAAGATAGAATGCTGACCTGAATATTTTGCTGCATGTAAAAAACAGAAGCAGGAAAGACATAATAAATAAAATCCTCATTATAGCATAAACTTTGAGTCTTTGAGTGATTTCTCCTCGTTTGAAAAAGAGCTAATTGACTATATCACTGTAGCAGCTGTTTTGAACTGATGATTTTCAGAATGCAGATGGGTTATTTAGCAACTGGGAAAAAATTAAAATTGGAAAGGCAGCATTACCAGCTCTGGTAGAGCAACTACAGGTGTATTTTTTAACACATAGCTAGCACTAAGAGTAGGTGTACTCAGTTAAACCCTAAATGTGAGCAAAGACACGAGGCAAAGTAATGGCTTAGTTTAGGAGCGAATAAAAAAGGAGGGTAAATGTGCAGCTTGCAGGAAAAATACCTACACTGCAAGCAATGAAGTTCCTGTGTGACACTGGTTATGGCTTCTGACAACCATCATCTGTGCTACTTCCTTTGAGTACATATGCAAGAATAAAATTTAACTACTTTGTATTACCAAAATCCCATTCCTGACCAGGTATTTATTTTCTTTTAAATATATTACTGACAGAAAATGAAGGAAAGCACTGATCTATCCTGTGTGTCTCAGCCATACTCATTGAAGCCTGCTGGGGTAAATAGGTGTAATTTTATTGGGAGAAATGGAGCTGAACCAATTTTAAGCTTCACTGAAGCTTCTGAAGCTGAGGAAACAATATATCCCTTGTTTTGGAAAAGGATAGAAAAATTTAGTAAAGAGGAATAATAATAAATTTAACTGCATCAGGAATTCAAAGATGCAGTAGAATCATTTATTTCTCAAGTATTCTGTGAAGAGCTGGCAGTGTAAGACTAAGTACAGAGTTCTTCTTATAAATGCTGCTTGATTGTTCCCTTCAGTTGATTTTGTTTTAGAAGAGCAAGGCTACAGATTTAAATTCTTTGCAGGAGTTCTTTGGCGTATCTGCAAAAACTATCAATGCTCCCAGCTGAAAGATCATCCTTGTGAAACATCAAGAGGTTCCCAAAGTATCTTATTGACTTTCAAAAAACTTAATTGCCTTGTTGCCTTGCATTCTTATAGGGGGAATCATCAGCTTAACTCTTGTTTTTGTGGCTACTGTAAAAAATCCTTCTCTCAGTCATGGCCAGAAGATATGATTAGTGGTAAAGGCAAAGGGAAAATTACACACAGAGTTAATTCAAATTATTCACCAAACAAATAATGAAACTTGCAGGTAACATCAGACCTCTCATTTCTCTGCTAGAGTAGTAGATCTTGTTTACTTTGGAAGGGTTATGAAAATAAAAATGATGCGAAATTGGCTTCTTTTACATTAAGTAATGAATATTGCTTTGTATCTGTACAGACACATTTGAACAAGATATACTCCACCAGCATATTCTGGGTTTATTTCTTCCCAATCATGGTCTTTTACTGTCCTACTCACTGCAATCAGAATTTTAAATTCACAGGGGAGAAAAAAATCCATCTGAAAACAATAACCCAGTCATCAAGAGCAAGTGACGCTGGGTATGTGACAGACACAGTGATGGTGCACAAGTCAGCCCTCTACTGTTGTTATGATTTGCAGTGGTGATGACAGAACACAGAGCTACTCCATTCTAGGAGCACTAAATCTGTGCCATAGGGGCTGCAGCAGAAACACAGAGAAATGAGAATCAGTGGAATATATGTGTTGTCCCATGGAGCAACGCACTATGGAAAGCAGAAAAGGAAAAAGCTCAGCCCTGGCTGGAAAGTGCAGTGGATTTCTGTGACCAGGCCAAGCAAGAGCTGTGTTACTGGTTTGGCCTCAGCTGCACTCTTGGCCAGACCCTTATTTAAGCACAGCCAGATTTGTCCAAGGGAATCCTGGCAGCATGGATTGGCACTTTTCACTCTTAGCTAATTTGCAACTTAGGAATTTTCACTGCTAAACATTGCATCCTCATCAAGATCCAAAAATACTAGGAGCTATTTATGGCAGAATTGAATCTGGACCTGTGTCTCTAGAGTAGACTCAACTACATTTTTGGATATGACAGGGTTTAACTATTTAAAATTCAAAATCTGGATGTAAGAGCATGAGCTGCAACTTATTTTGATCATTGTCAGCATACCTGAACTGTACTCCTACCATTAATCATATTTACAAAATCAAAGTAGTATTTATTGATACAAGAGCTGGTCTGCATTTCTTTGCCATACTGTTACTTCCTCCACAAGCACAGAAATTTTAAAAAGCCTTGAAGGATCATCTCTTTTTGTCTACTTGGCAAATTCTGACATATCTCAGCAGTCACACTGAAATCAATGTGATTGTGCATTCCCATAAAGATACACATATTAAAGTTGAACACTTTTGTTGCAAAGTGTTCCATTTTCTGATGTCACTTTCAGATGGACAGAGGAAGTTTCAGGCACTCATCCCTTCTCAGTTCCTTTTAGGACTAGAAGCATTAAAGAAGAGTTTATGAACATTTCCAACAACTCCCTAGAGAGCAAATGCTAAAAACTAGTGGTATCTTCCTTTCCACTCACTTATAGAATTTAGCTAGGAGAAATTTTAAATAAACTGTTTAAGCACTTAATACCAAAGTTTTAGGGGGCAATTCTGGGAAGTGTAGATATAGCTGTAAGTCTGTCCTACTCCTACTTCATTTTACTTCAGAAACAGATAGTTAATAAAATAGTAAATTCCTTAACAAAGGAAATAAAATGGCTTTTTTAAATAGGATTTTCTCTACTTAAAATTCTTACACACATTAGAAGAGCCCTATCAGAAAAAAAGGTTGGTTTAGGATAATATTCTTATTTAACTCAATTCTAAAAAGGACAGATAATTTCTCTCTCCTTCTAAACAGAATATAAAGGGCAGTGTTGTAGTTATTCAAGCTATTTGAGTGAGACATGTTATGCTGATTACAAAGAGTGTAAAAATTTCTTTTAACAAATTTGTAATTCTAATCAGCATTGGCTCTCTCTCAAGCTGTCAATGTCCATCCTATTATTCTCCTTGATAATGAAATTATTTAAACATCAATCAAGCATGAATGCTCTATTTTTGCATAGAGAATAGCACATTAACATGAAGAGAGTAGTTAAACCCCTCATAGTGCTTAATAAATGTGCATCATCAACCAAAAATATCTACCTAAATACCTGCATACAGATGTTCATGATTAACAGTTCAGAGAGATATGTATGGCCAACTTTAGGAAACCTAAAGGTTACTGATCAGTCATTAAGGTACAGAAGACCTGGAAATGGCAGATAAATCCTTGAAGCAAATCCTCCAAGAACTCTGAAGCTACAGATGGATTCAATGAGACCTAAATGCCTGCTAAAGGACCACGAGTGAAGGACAAACCTCACGGAGCTCTTTGGGCTTGTGCTGAAATCTCACTTCCTTCCAAACTGAAAGCAGAACATCAGCACATTCCATCGTTTGCCACATTTAAAGTACCTGAAAAAGCATTTCTGAGATGGTTTCTGCTCCCATCTCCCAGGGTGCACACACAGCTGTTCCCCACGCCCCTGGACCAGCCAGGACCTCCCCGGTGCAGGAGGGAAGGTGAAAATCCTGGTGCTGCTTTTCTGTCCTGCTCTGGCATCTGATGGGGTGCTGAAAGCTGTCTCTGACAGACTGCACAAAGCAGATTAAGGAGGTTTGTCACACTGTGGTACAAAGGCAGACCGTGCACATGTGCAAACATACTTCTGCAGTTGGGTTAATAGGACTGCTAAAGGAAAACACAGAAAACAAGAGGAGAGGCAGGAAAATTCTGCCTTCCTCTGCTTAGGAACTGAGCTAGCCTGAACAGTGGTGTGGAAATGCAGCCTGAAAAAATGTCGTGCACATTCAGGGCTTGGATCCTTTGCTAATATCATTTTCAAGTACATTTGGCTGTGAATAAATGGGATACACAGAGCTCTAATTTAGTCTTTATGTATGTACTGAATACACTATTTGAGTTACCACCCACGTTATTTTCAGCTAATTCAATACCTTACAAACAATCTTTCCTCTTTTAATATATTCTGAAGTACATTTAAGTATCTTAAAAATACAAATCAAATCTCTTCAGAGTGCAATAAAAGCACAATAAAGCAGGTCTAACACGTAATCAAACATAATAACCACATATTTAAAGGTGGAAAATGAACTCCTATAACACTTGCAAAATTCAGCCAGTGACCAACATTTCAGAACAAGAAAAAATTCTGCAGTCTGAATTCTTCCAAGTGATCCAGATTATGCTTCCAGCTCCCCGGTTCTGTTTTTGTAAAATATACAAAGATTAAAAGGAATGAGACAGAAGCCTTACAATTGCAAGAAACTAACGATTCTTCTCAGCCTACCATAACCATGTATACTCACGAGTTTATTCATCATCATTTAGAAATATAGACATTTATTGAGTAGGTGGGATGTGCTTGTCTAAGAAACATCTAATTCTTAGAACAGTTAAAAGGGAAAGACAGATTTGTAAACCATTCAAAAATTCATTAATAGATTTAACTTAGCTTTTTTATCACACACTTCTCGTAAAAAATTACTTCAATAGAGAATGAAAACACAATTTTTCCAGAAATATAGCCTAAAATCTATGTCCACTAGGTTTGGATGTTATAATATCATATTGTACTTGTAGAAATTCCTAATAAACAGATAAGGTACTTTCACTTAGGTAGGATGTTCTAATGGCAGATGCAAGGTGACAAATTCTGCTGTTGAGTGAATACACTGACATTTTTGTGGTGGCTTTGCTTATCATAAAAGCACATTCCATACGAGGCATTCTCCTCTGGATTTCTACAAATATTCACAGACAACTAGGATACACACATTAAATTGGGGCTTTTTAAAGAAAATCACTACCCTTCAGTGTGCAAATGACAGGAAGGATGGGAAATGACAGAATTTAAAGAATAAAAAAGCTAACTCCAATTTCAAAATTTAACTGTAAGAGCTACAAGTCAGACACTATGCACCACTTCAATTCCTCATGCATTTATATAAATAGCAACAGAATTCCAAGGGGGCAACATGCTGCAAGGACAGGTACTTAGAGGAGCCAGCTGGGGATTCCAGGGGAGGTGAAAAGACTTTGGGGGCCTAGTCCAGGTATTCCTGAGTCCAAACTTTCCTTCTTTCAAATGTTCTATTTGCCTAACCTGACCAGTAAAACAAGACAAGGCCACCAACGTTTCCAATCACTTGAACAGAAAGTGCAGTAACCGTTCTAGAATAGAAAAATGCTTGCAGAGGTTTTAGAAATCTTTTCCAGGAATAGGTTCCCTGTGACAGATGGTTTTACCCCCTGGTGTTTCCATAAGAAGTTCTCCTTTTCACTCCATCCATAAGAATTAAGAAAAATGGGTTTTCACTAGGTGTTACAACTTTCATAGAAAAACGTATTGGGTAATCAATACTTAATTTTTAAAGGAGTTGTGGAAATATCACACCTATAGAACAAAATGGACCTACCTGCTGGACCACCTCTTAGGAAGCACAGCTAATTCTCTTTATCTGTCCCTCTTAGAGTAACTTCAGGCGTGGCTGTTGCAGGAATGGGGGAATCATTCAAAGGCCACAACTTGACTCCAGAACTAGTGGTTGCTTGGAAAAGCACTGCTCTGGAAAGCAGAGTTCATGGAAAACCCTTTATGAAAATGGGTGCATATATGCAATATAAATATGTGCATACATGCAATAAAAATAAATATTTATGCAAAGGAAAATATGGTTTTTGCATTATTGTGACTGTTTGCTGCAGACCAACATTCCTACATTTAACCATGTATAAAGGCTGTGAACAAAAGATGCTTTGATAATATCAAAATGGTTTTGTTCACAACTGGTACAGTTATTCCTCCAAATCTCATTCTTCTTCCATGTGACCATAAGTTATAAACTTCCTTCTTGTCAATACACTATGGGAAATCTCTAAACCAGCTGACAAATGTCATTTCTTCTTTCTCTGCAGTTCTTTCAGGCTGATATTCAGGGTTAAGTAAGCTCCTGAAAGAGACTCCAACTTTTAGTCCATTTGATAAGTAGGTGAATGACTTGGCACGGCTTTAAACTGGAGGAAGTGCTGTAACTGGAAACTTCCTACCATTTTTCTGAGCAACACATGGTTCCACAACCCCCAGCCTCATGCTGGGTAACAGGGCACAAACTTTTCCTGATGCTAAAAGGATTTCATTAATAGGTCCCTGAGCAGCACCAAGAAATGACCACACGTACCCAAGAGCTCCTGCCACCCTGAGGTGATTAAGACAGAGATCCAAAGCTCACTGCTACCAACCAAATACCCCATAAACTAATTATGAATTCCAGTTTAGAAACACAGCAATGACTCCTCCATTTTTTATGTATGTGGTATTCTGAGAAACATCACAGTGTAGCAATTACCATTTCTACCTGTACATATCTCTGCTGATGATGGAACCCCAGAAATGGCATTTCTGGTGCCAGGAAAGGTCACTGTCAGTACTGTAGAAGAGATAAAGTAGAATGTGGGGAAAAGCAGCCTTCCTGCAGTGTGCCCACAACTCTTGCCAGCCCCTCCAAGGGACAAAGGAAGGAAACATGAAAGACCCTGGTGTGCTCTTAGGACAGAGGACACCAAAAACATTGTCAGGAGCTGCTCGGGGGAAAAAGCTGCCATTGGAGGGAGCTGCTTTTAGATCATCTTTCACCTAAACATGTATTTCTTTTAACTCCAGAATGCTGGGTGAAGATAAAACTTTAAAACAAAATTGTGTAAGTTCATAGTGTTCCACTACTTCAAACCACAGACAAAACAGAAACAAAAAGTTCAGTTCTCTAAAATAAATTATTCAATACACAAAAATCACTGTCCATCCACATACAGCATATGGATTTTAGTTGCCTCAACTAAAATGGCAAGGCAATAAAATAAGGCTGTTCCATTGTATACTAGTGAAGGCAATTGAATTATTATCAGAAAATCTTCCTTTCAAATCACATTAATAAAGGATTGTTGTAGCATCAGTTTTCCATAATATTTTATGTATGAGCTTATAAAGTACAACAATAAAATTCTTAATCAGATAAGGCATTTCTGGTGTTTGAAGGAAAATATTGCCATAAAAACATATCCCAGTGTTAAATCAGCACCACAGCCCTGAAACCAATGCCATCCTCACTGTGTCAACTCATCGATAGTTACAATGCTGTTGGGAATAAAACATTTCCAGTACTGCTAATACCACCACTTCAATAGCTCATTTAGAGGCAAAAAGCCTTATTGTTTTATCACTGCTTGAATAAGCTCTTCACATCTGAGAATTTATTACTTTAATTACAAAGAGTCTTCCATGTTATTTCAGGAGTATTGAAAAACTATTTCTCTACAAAGGTGCAGAGATACTTTAATATTTATGGATATATCACAAGAAAATTAAGAATTTTTGATAAGTTTGAAAAACACCGATTATCAGACTTATTTTTCAGTTTCTTGCAATTCAACTGCTGTCACTGGCCTGATTTCAGAAGGAGTCCAATTTAAAAGGTTGCCTTCTGGAAAGTAAAAGAAGGTAATTATTCAAAAGAATCAGTGCTTACAGGGCCTCCTTTTTAGATATCAGAGGCATGCTGTTTCCATGTTTTCAGGCAAAAATACATCCGTGAAAGCAATACTTCTGCAAAGATGTATCTGACATAATGAAAAAGGTGTAGGAATAAATCCTGCACTTACCCAAGAAAAACTCAAACTGCCACCCACACTAAATATACTATTAAAAACAGAAGAGGTGGGGAAAGCAAGAAAACTAGAGGTGTCAAGCAAAAAAAAAGGCAACAAGAAAACACAATCACTATGCTGTTTAACAGGTCTAGGCACTGTCACATCACTAATTATCCATATTTTCATTAATCCATAAATTAATAGGAACATAAAACTATCAGAATTTCAAGAGCAACGACAGATAGGACTCACTGAAGTATTTGTTAAAAGCCACTAAAAAGAAGGGCAACATAAGTAAAACATCAATATACTTTTAAAGGGGAGAAAATAGAAATAAATCTGGAACCTTAGGAAGTACCTGGGAAATGCAAGAAGCTTGTCCTTTATTGCTCTCTGGAAAGAGAAGCTCTTGAGCTGTAGATGTTACAGCCATACATCACAGCAGTGTGGGGATTTTTCCTTAAACCCTTAGGAAGGATGAGAAGAACTTTTAACTGTGTGCCTCTGAGTTCCACCTGATTTCTAAGCCATGTCATATACAATTAAAATCATCAAATGGACTGAGTTTAAAAGAGAAAAATAGCAGTTTGGAAATGCTGAGAGTGACATATCCTTAGGAAGTAATTAAAACTCAACATGATTCATCATACCTTGAATCATTTCCTCCATTGTTGAGTTCCTTATGGAATAGCTCAATCAAATCTAGTTCCTCACAGTATTTCACAGACTGGCATCTTCCCACACAGAGAACACTGTTCCAAATTGTTTTACCAGCAAAAGTTAGCAAGAGATTTTGCATTCATTTGCATGTGTCTGGAACTTCTTGCATGACTGATGACACACTGAAGAGTTTTAGTTTTGAAAAAAGTTATTCTCTGTAATATTGTGTAAATATCACTGCCAGTGATTTTTGTTCATTCTTGAGTATGACAGTGAACACTTGCCCCTGGGATAATCAAAGATGAGCCTGGAGTCCATGGAAAGCAGAGGAAAGCAGTTCAGTAACTGGATACTTCATTAAGGTCCTTACCACTTGAAGATAAAATATTCTGACACAACAGGTCCAAACAGCTGAACGACTAGTCACTTGTAAAATAACATGTAACCAGATTTCTTCTTTAAACCAAAGCTGAATTTCAGAATAGATTCTGAAGCATAACATTCTGTAAAATCAACTCAACCAAGTGTTCCTGGACTGCTCATTCAAATGATTATAATGGAGTTCAGCAGTTTACGTGGTGTCTCTGTAGTAAACTCAAGAATTTGACATAAACAGATAAGAGCTGTCATGCAGCTGATAAACTTCTTTTCCTGAGGGTCTTAAGTTCCCAAAATCCATTAAGACTTTAAAAACCCCAGGATCTGTCCCAGCCTAATTATCTAAGGGAGTGACTCATTTGACAAAACATCTCTCTGATTCATAAGCTACTTGCATAATTTAAAAGCTGCTACTGCTTATCCAGCCCACACCACTACTGGTGAAACTAATACGTGTAATGGTTGTGTTGGCATACTCTAGAGTAATACATGGGAGGATTATTTTCTCCCTTCTTTATACCATAATTTATGAAGATATGTGTATGTATACAAAGAGAGATCAAAACTATCTCACCATATGGTGCTTTTAGCATAAGGTACCTTATCAGTTCCTTATCAAGTTAAAAATGAAGAAAAAAATCCAAAACACTTGATAATATTAGAATATTGGCATGCATATAATTAGTCTTTTCCTTCTTGGACACCCCCAAAGAATTAATAACCAAGAGATGTTTATTTTGGTAAACTGTAAGATCTCAAAAATTCGCTTCTCTTTTCAAGTTTAAAAATGCTTGTACTAAAGAGTATTGCCTTCTACTACTTATTCCTTATAAAAATTATCAGGAATAAGATGCTCAGTGACTACTCATTATCTAGACTCATATTGCAAGATAATCGTAGATAATATGAATTTATTTACAATTTTAAAAATTATTTTAAAAAACCAAATTAATTTTAAAAAGAGAAAGTTCTAAAATAAGGAGATTAAAAAATAAGAAAATCAGTGACTAAACCCCCAGAATTTTAACACAGAGATATAATACTCTAATACTACATAAATTTCTCGGCTGTATAACTAGATTACCAACTAAATTGTCAATGTCTACTCTGCTACTATCACAATGTATTTTTTCCTCCAGTTTGAGCTTAGTGGGATAATCAGTGCCCAGAGCAGTATTTAGGCTTTCCAAGCTGTGGCAGCCTTAGTCTCCTGTGGCTCTGTCTTCTACCACAGTGGAACAGAACTCCTTGAGGGCAGGTTCTCTTAACCTCACGTCCTCCAGAGAATAATTCAGAGTATCAGCTGTCCCTTCACTGCCTGGCTGAGGTGGCCTGGGAGACTGCAGTCTCTTAGATACCAACTGGATGTTTAAATATAGATATAGGAACTGTTTTCTTGCATCCCCAAAAGTGCTCATAAAACCTCCTAGGAGACAACATGGGTAAGAAGCAAGGAGGGCTTAATCTCCAGTACCTTTAAATTATCTTCTAAAATCTTTGTTCACAAGAACAAGATAAATTAGAAATGCAAGTGTCTAGTGAAAGGGAACAGTGGGGAATAATTTTGGGTTAGCACCGTTCAGAAAGCATCTTGGGCTTAAAATATGATTTTCTTTCCATAGGTAAATCCTTTCCTGTGTGCTTTGTACTTAAGCCCATTAAATCTTTATAATTTTTTACAGATAATGAGCATTTAGCCACTTAAGAGCTCTAATACTCCCCATCACTGGAAGAGAATCTCTTTGTAATAAAGATCTGAGTGTATTCTATCTGTCTATAATCTTCTCCTTTGTTACACAACTTCTTCTCTGTTTGCTGTACTCCTTCCTTTTGTACATTGTCAGTATAATAAAAAGTTGAAGTGAATCATGGACTTGGAAAAGCCATCAATGACTTCTAAAATTTCCCAGGAACTGCCTCACTTTACAAGAGTCAGTGCATTTTAATTTCAGGAGAATGAAACAGGCAAAAAGACATCGTCCTAAACAAAGTGTACTTCACACCCCTTTCTGTTCTAATTGCCTTCCTGGGTTGTTTTCTGCCAACCAGCCCCACAGAGCAGTGAGCCCAGCTGGGAAAATCTGTGCTGCACATCGTGATCAGCCCTCAGCACCTGTGGGAGGCTTTGTTACACCAAACACAACTCCATTTGTATTTGTTTAGAGAGCAGACAATGTTATTCTGAGTCAGGTGAGAGACTTGTGGAGAAAAAAACCTTTCCTCTTCTTTTGTCACCTCTCAGAAGTTTACTCAGAGAGATGATGATCTGTTTGGATTCTGATCTGCCACCAGTTTAAATCATAGAGGAAAAGCTGTGACTGCTGAGCTGTTGGGTAAACAGTTGTAGCAGAGGCAGAACACACAGCCCTCCTGAACAAACAGATCTATAGATACAGGAATGTGTTTCAGTTTGTTTTCCAAGTCTGTTTGGCCCTCTCAAGGGGTTGCAGAGAAATGGAATAGTCTTTTCAAACAGATCAAGCCTTATTTCTCAAAGTGGGTCAGAAGATATTCCCCATTTTAAAAATCAGCAAGTTTTAGCTGAAAATCGCTTGAGTTGTCAGGCCGAGATTAAACTAATGGTAGATGGAGAAATATTATCTTAGAGCTGCCACACTTCAGAGCCCATCACCATGGCCCAGGAAGGAGCTTTGCCTAAGGCTGTGCCCAAATTCACAGTCCATACCTTCAACACAAAATTAATTTTAGAATGATGGTCCTTGAAGGAATGGATAAATGAAAGGAAGGTTACTATGGCTCACCATTTCATACTTTTGATTTGCATGGTAGAAGCTGTAATCACAGTCAAAGAATGAATAACGTGGAAAGAATTATTTCCTGTTCCTGAAATCCAGTGTAGGTAGGCTAAACTTGTAGGCATCAGTATCCTGCAGTATCATACTTCATAAAACTTTTTATTTTAAAAGTATTTCTCCAAACGCTGACAATATGAAAAGTGAAAAAAAAAATTAAAATCATTTTCCTTGTTTATTAAAATGTAAAATCACGTGAGACATTATGTCCTGCATATAAGTAGCAAATCAAATGAAATTTCAGGTTTATATATTTGATTGATATAAACTTGAAAACTTTAAGTACCATTACTCCTTGCTTTATTCAATATAACTAAGCTCCAATTTTTTCTCTCATGCAAAATCAATTCACATGGTACTTGTGAAATATTTCAAATCCCTTTATTATTACTAATATACAAAACAATTCCATTAATGAAACTACCATGGGCAATGTAGCTATTAAATTGTATAAATTAGCCTGGTGATATTAATGAAACTTCAGGAAAGTTTCAGAAGACATTTCCCAAATACATTTCCCCATAAAAAATGGCAACTTCTAAAAAAAAATTTTCCAGAAAAAAATATTTTTTATATACCTGTGCATGTATCTGAGATCAAGGTGAAGGTGTGGGTTTCTACATCTCATTTTCAGAGAATCAGAGAATGGTTTGGGTTGGGAGGGATCTTAAAGCTTGTCCAGCTCCAAACCCCCTGCCATGGGCAGGGACACCTTCCACTGGCCCAGGCTGCTCCAAGCCCCATCCAGCCTGGCCTTGGGCACTGCCAGGGATCCAGGGGCAGCCACAGCTGCTATGGGCACCCTGTGCCAGGGCCTCCCCACCCTCACAGGGAAGAATTTATCTTCTCTAAACCTTCCTTTTGTCAATGGAAAGCCATTCCCCTTGTCCTTCTACTCCAAGCTCTTGTCAAAAGACCCTTTTCAGCTCATGTAGCTTGTTTCAGTACTGGAAGGTGTTTTAGTTCTCACCTTTTTTCCTCCTGGCTGTACAACCCCAACTCCCTCAGCCTGTTTTTTGGGGGTAGGTTTCCATACAGCACAACCTGTTTTTCCAAGCTATACAAAGGCTCAGGTAGCAGAAATGAAGGATTTCCTTGCTCTTGCTACAGGGGAGAAGGCTAAACATCAGGGTTAGGACAGGTGAAAGAAACAGTCCCAGATGCTCTCCCATGTTTGCCACGGGCTAGGAGTCTTGACAGCTGTGAAAAGTACAAATCTTTCACTGTGTGTGGATGTGGATTGTGTTGGATTTGTTTAACAAAACTTAAAGGCAAAGCTTTTGTGAAATTATGCTTAGCATGTCAAGCATTGCCTGATCTGAAACTTTCATACTATTTTCTTTAAAGGAATTCTTCACATTTCAATTTCTATTTGAATGAGATTCATCCAGTCTTGAAAGGGCAAATCGGTTTTTGCCAGGTGACAAGAACATCAACAAGCTTAAAAATCAAAGAGGAAACTTATTGCCTACCTTTCTCTCTTTGGAAGTTATGAATATGCTGAGGAGCAGCACATGAAAGAGAAGCAAATTAAAAATATGCTAATATATTGTATTTCTTTTATGATATGGCAGGAAGTGTGCAGCTTGGATAAATCAAACTATACAACATAATTAAAACCCGAATGTAACATTCAAATGATTACTAATAGAAAATGATAAAGAGTTCATAAATAGTAAGTATTAAGCACAGTAATTACTACATCAGAAACTGCAAGGCAGCTGAGTATCTTAAAAGTAAATGTCTGTTCCCCCCTTCAGTGAGAAAACACTCAAACTAATCAACATAAGCTTAATATTTTGAAAAATAGCTTCTGTTCCTTTAATTGCTAATTAAATAGTTAAACTTGCGAGCTTGAGCAAATTATTAATGATCTACCATTGAATTGTGATCAGCCGTGGTGATTTCAGGAGAATCTCCCCAAAGTCACAAAGCAGTTTGGGCTTATCTGGTTTATTCTCATGAAGGGTTTCCAAATGAGTTCAGAGATGAGGTTCTGATCAGGGTTTTATTAGCAACAAAACACTTCAGGGTAAAGGAGAGTATTCTAAAAGAAAATGAAAACTTTGGTTCATATTCTTAGAATATTGACATATTCTTATTGCATACATGTTGCTATTTTAAAGTGCAGAAACAAATTATCAAATTTATTCTACAGCTGTTTTGTAGAACTTTCAGAACACTAATACAGAAGTGAAAGCAAGGATCTGTAACGCATTAAAGCACTTTGATATACGTTAGAAGCCAAAACAAATAAAAAAATTCTGAAGAACAAAAAAGAATCTGAAATAATAACTAGAAACCTCAAAATCTAAGCATATACAAGACATCCCAAAAATAAGCTGAAATGGGAAAAGAGCCCCAAAACTACCTAAAGAAAAGCATAATATTCATCAATTAAAGCAAAAATCAGCTCTAAAATCTCTGATCTTTCTACACTGCTATAAATGCAGCCCACCCCCCATCTCATCAGCTGTCCTTCAGCATAATGCACACATACACAGAGTTGTTATGGAATTGTTTCTGGAAAGCAAAAAGCTCTGCATTTAGGGCTGAAATAGTCTCTGGGAAGCCAACAGCTCTGCATTTCAGGCTCAGTCCCACCAGGGCTGATATCCAACACTCAGGCTTTGTGAGTGTGAGCGAGCTCTGCCCACCTGGGCCCCAGCAGCATTTTCTTACCAAGACATTCAAAAGCCAAGAACTGAAAAATCACCATACAGAAATATATGGTACAGGGAACTGGAGGAATCAACAGAAAGCACATGAGAACATTAGGAGGGAACCCAAATTAATCCTGATCAAATCTACTTAAAGTGGACAATTTGAGGCCTTTAATGTGATCATGTTTCTAGTTTATATATTCAGTGCTTCTTTTTCTGGGATAATTCTTGCAATTATTTGAAGACAAGCAAACAGACAGAAGCAAATGTCTTGTTGAACATTAACTCTCTAGTAAAGTACAAGTATTATCAGTATCCTAAGTACTCTTCCTGGTTTAAATCTTTCTGACAATGTTTTTGGAGGCAGGATAAACACTCACCTAAATTCATTTAACTCTGCTTAAAAACATTCTTTTTTATTCTCCTGGGGTAAAGCCTGTGAAGTGATCATAAATACACAGGGTTTTTTAACTGCTGGGTTTTTTTCATGGATATATCAGCTTTGTCTAAAAAGCAGGAGAGATAATGAAAATCCTGACAAAGTACACAGCTAAATTGGATTAATGTCATGGACTAGTGCAGTAAGAAATTATGTAATCAAAAAAACAAATGTCTCCTTGATACTGCAATGACACTGTTTGAAGACAAAGGGCTCTTACACTTAAACTACAATTTTAAAAGCTGTCAAGGACACTGAACTATAAAATTGTTACCAAAAAGGAACTGTACAACTATGTTCATCATTAACACTAAAATCTCGACCTTTCTCAAGAATATCAGTGAAGGTGCTCATTCTCCTGATGATTAATGTGCTGGCAGTTATCTACAGAAATTTCTTGTTTAAGAATCACTGCTCTACCTGCTCCACAGAAATGAAAATGAAGATAAAACAACTTTACAAAGGGAACACCTGATAGCTTTGGTAACAATAGCAGGACTTAATGTGTCTTTAAATGTTTCTATTAATACAGATTCCCTTTTTGTTTTGTTCAGCAGCTTGCTTGGGCAGATGTGCTCGCTCAAACCCTAGAAGACAAAGTTCTGTTTCCTAACCTCACCCTGTACAGAGCAGCTGGGCAGCCATAAGGCACAGGAGCCTCAACTGGTACCAATTAATTGCCACATGTGTTCAAGTTAATACAAAACATTCGGCTATTGGTTCATCACAAATTAAATTCCCCTTGAAATATCACCTGCCAACAAAAGGAAAACCTTCACAACTCTCCGTGGCCTCATTACTGTACATCAAAATATTCTGGGTTTGGAAGCATTAAACACATAAATGAAAAGGCATTATTAAACACATTTCAATACAAAAACCCAACAATTCCTTTTTAATTTAGTAACATGAAAGTCATTCAAACATCTTTGGTTGGGATAAACCAATAAAAACCAGCAATGGGAGAGCTGGCATTCACATTAGTTGCCTGCCAGTTCTGTGGTTTGAGTTGCTCTATGAACACGTGTCTGACCACAAAGAAATGCTTCAGTCCTAAACCCAAGCAGCCTAAATCATCTTCTTCAGATGCCTGAAAACAAGAGCAAACATCCTGGAATGTTAAATATCCAGAGTCATCTTATTGACATTAATGTCTGAGCCTGCATCCAGAGCATGCATACACAATTATAGTTTCCAGGCTGGGAAAAATAGCAAGGGTCATCTCTGCTGAATCTGAGGGCATCTCATCTTTAGCAATGTGAAGCAAGGTAAACCCCCCATGAGTAACACATGGCAGGCAGGAAATTAAACTGACTTCCACACAGGTTACACCTTAGGCATTGGACCAAATTCACAATGAAAAGTAATTATGAATGAAAATTAACGCATTAAAATTCTCTTTGTAATTATCACTGAGGGAAGGAAAGGTGAGAGAACAAATACCTCACCCAATAAAGGGTTTTACAAAACACTAACTTATTGAGGATCACTTTAAAATAACACTGAGTATCTGGATGTGTGTCCCTCATGGAGATCTCACAGAGTCCTGCACAAAATCTACCTATTTCTGTTCTTTAGAGATAATATAATTAAATCAGGTATCGACTGCCTGCCCACCATGGTTGATTCATTTCTAATTAACACTGCTGCAACAATGAAGCACACAGAGGGAAAGAAGAAAAAAAAAAAAAAGGCAACAAGTTGGTTTAAAAGAGCAAGGTCAGGGCCTTACCATTGATAATGAGTTTTCCTCCCACTTCTTAAGTTTAAAAAGTTGCTTCTGTTAAAGTCTATATTTCTATAGCAGACCTTGTTAGTGTGCTGCTTCTATACATTCACACAATTAGCCAAGGAGCACTGTAAAATCTGTTAAGTTTGAAATGGTACTATTTCTATTAAAAACCCAAAGAAAAGCCTAAACATGAATTTTTTCGGTTGAAACAACTTTCTTCTGCAGTTTCCATGTGCAATTTCTCGTTTAGGTTCCTGAGAATTAGAAGCACACTGAAAATCTTGATGAAATAATATTTTCAGTGTTGGTTTTTTAGGGCATGGTGCTGGCAACGCCAAGGTCATGGATTTGATCATGGGCCATTCACTGAAGAGCTGGACTTGATGGTCCTTGTGGGTCCCTCCCAGCTCCGAATATTCTTTGATTCTCTGAAAATGTCTAATATTGAAAAAAAACACGCAAAAATCTGTCATTGGAGTTTACCAGAATTATAAAATTCAGTTCTGCTGGAATTAAAATTGATAAAAAGTAATGAAAATAATCCCATGAATATAGACCCAGGACACAAGCCCTCAATTTATAAGCTACAAAATACCTCAATTCTGTCTGAGAGAACAGAAGATTTGGGCATTTGATTTTCTTCTAAAGCACTATTTTTATTTGTTCTCCCTGCTAGTGAAAGATAGATGCACCTGAAAGGTGATTCTGAGAACACAAAGATAAAATGCACAATTAAGATGGCAGGTTACAAATCACCCAATCTATTTTTGTGGAAAATCAAGTGCAAAATTGCAAAATTTTAAGAGGAAATTAAGTCAGAAAGAAGTTTTCATTACCAACATGTTTAGTCCAAAATTTGTCTCAAAAAGGGGGAAAGTCCACAATGTCCACTTAAGAGAAAAAAAAACCCAAAACACTGCAGCATTAATTACTTTTGAGACATTCTGCTGAGAATCAGAAAGTGTGGAATCCGTGAAAATCCAGTTTTAAAGATCTTTACATTCATATCAGACAAATCACTGAAATTGGCCCAATTTGTAAAATGTGTGCTACTTTTGATTGATGGTAGAAGAAAAGATTTCTTTTAGAAAAATTACAAGTGCTTTCAGACCAAATCAAAGTATCTATTTAAAGAATAATTGTCCTTTCAATTCTTGTGACTATTAGTATTTGCTGTTCTAAGAAAAAACTCCCAAAATGGTAACACCAGATCATCTCGATTTGCTAATAACACAATCAGAATTCCAGTAAGACCAGCAAAAATGCCAAATGACAAGATAAAACTCCCCCCTTCAGATCACACAAAGGTGTGCATTTCTTGGAGATTATGTGCTCTTTTTCTACAGCTGACTGTAGAAAAGTTGGTTTCCTTGTTTTTACACAAATAATCTGTTGCTGGAGAACAAATATCTGAATCACATCATGTTTACATTTCAGATACATAGGCATTAAAGCCCACAGGAGAAGTTTGATGTAAGCTTCCTGCCATCCTTCACTTTTGGCTGCACAAACCTTCACCTTAAAATATTGCAATTCCTCCAGAACGTGGTAGGGATTTCCAAGGCCTCTCTCTCACCTTCCTATTCTGAGCCTTCCTGGAGAATGCAGCCTAAGAGGCAATATGTTTTAATGGGCCTTTAGAGATACCATGGCATTGCTAAAATAACACAACTCACTAGGCAGGGCAGGGCTGTGTGAGCTGCATAATGTGGCAGATGAAGATCCTTCTCCAATGAAGGAACTGTAAAGTTAACAGAGGCAAGAGAAATGTTATTAGGAGACAGATTTCTTCATACAGGTACTTGATTTCACAGCAGTTGGTCTCAGAGGTGCTGAGTAAAACTACACTTGAAATAATATAATCCCTAAAGATCCATACTGAACTGCAGGTAGAATGTCTTGAAAGAAAGGAAATTGTAGCTCTGTTAAATTTGTTTCTCATACACAGAGTGAGCATTCTTGGAGCTTAAATCTTTATTATCTTGACAGGATGAGTGAAAAGGGGAGGTATTTGTTAAGCCATAAAACTGCAGCTCAGATTTATACTTTTGACTAACCACCAGTTAGACAAAAGCAGGACTGAAGCTGCCCTTTCCTCACTTTGTTCTAAAACTTTCATACTAGGTTTTGCTTTCAGTCCATGTACAATATAATCTTGTTCAATAGTGTAATAACGCTGCCAAAAAGGGGCTCCAAGGCCACTGTTTAACACAGGCATTGGTAGGAAAATTGCTTCAGTAAAACTGAAGTTACTTCAAAACACATTTCTCGGTAGACTGGTAAGTCAATGCTATTTTGCAGAAATATTTTTATCTCATTAAAAATGTGGTGGTTTCCTTTGTTTCACAACCTCTTTAGAGCTCAGTGAGCTGAATATTGCTGCAATATAAGAACAGATACAGGGAGGGCAGACAAAGCCCCTCAGAAAGAGTTACGGAAACTTTTGACTGTGAAACAGCACAAGCTCAGGCAGCACAGAAAATGCAACCCTGTTTTTGTTTAATAGCATGGCAGTTCTGGAGAAAGTGTAAGACTGGAGATCAGAAGTTTCTGCTTCTACTCCTGTCTCTGTCTGTCCAGTTAATTTCAATTGTGAAATTCTGATATCCCTTAGGGGGAAAAAACATCCTTATTTTAGGTATTTGTGGAAAGCAGTTTAAAATTAGCAGATTGGAAGCATTATTAAGAAATCTAGACACTCTTCATTTTGAAAAGATATTTATATGCTGTTTGAAGACTTTTTGCAGAGAGAAGCCTTTCAGTTCTGTTGCTGCATTTGTTTTATCCAGCATACACACTTACCAAAAATGAAAAATTTTGATGCATCTTGAACCAGTTATTTGACATGTCAGCTTCATACTCATTGCAAATCTTCTGCAGTAATATAAAAAACAAGTAGCCTAACTAAGGTATTAGATTTGTGTTTATTAACACAAAGCAGAAGCCACAAGTTTGAAGTAGTTCTGACCCATTCTGTGATCATTACTTGATAACTGTATTAGTCTGTAAGAAATGGAAATAAAGATGAGATCCCCTAGGGAACTTTAGTTTTCTCTACAAATCAGTCAGTCGTAGCTGGTTTTTCAGAAACTGCATCAGAAACTAACATTATTAGGAGCCCACAGTAACACTGACAGGAACCACTGTGCAAATACATTCTGGTGTCCCTGACACGGTTTCATAGGGGAAGAAGAGCTTTGCCAACTGCAGCCACTTCAGTGATGTCCTTTCCTGGCAGCTTTGCACTGTTTGTTTCATCCTTCAGGGGTATCACTCAGAAGAATCAACAGACTGGCATTCCTGGTAATCATATTCAGTCTCAAAAGCTTCTTTTCTTTTTTTTTTCTTTTATGAGAATGATTACAATCAATACATATTCTGCCTTGCAAGTACACTTAGACAGCAGTGGCAGAATCTCCGTTGCCACCCACACTGCCTTGCAGGATCTTTGCTTAAAAGATCTCATACTCTTTGCAAGGTGTATGTGACATTTCTAAATTACACACACTGAGAATTTTTTTTTTAGATTATCATTTGTTAGTTCCTCCTCACTCACCCCCTTCCTCTACAGAGTGAGAAATCATCAAGGAGACATATGACGAACCGTACAGGAAGCGACTGCCAAAATGTTTCAATGTGGATCTGACAGTTCAGAAAGTGGAAAATCCTTTGTACATTTCTCATGTAGGAAAACTGGTGCATGCATATTAGAGTGCCCCAGTTTCTTTGTAGAGGAAGCTGTCTTCAACTACCTTTTCTTTTTTCCATATTTGATGCTGCTTTTCTCACTATCACAGAATCTGAAATTCAAACAAGATTTTAAAAGGATTTTGTTTAGCAACTGAATATAAGATTACTATGCTCATCTGATACTATAAAATTATGCACTCCTTTTTCACTCTAAACTCTGTTTCCCTACTGCTTCCATAACATAGGGAGCAGAAAACACCAGAATACAAATGAAATCTAACCCATGTCTGATCTGGTTTAATAATCTCTTGATCACCAATTACATTCCCCAGTGCTGTTAAATTAGCAGTACCAAAAAATAATCGAGGCATAAACCATTAAGAGATCTTTAAAATCTCTTTCAGTCTGCTCAAAAGCTTTCCAGAATGGCAGTGAAGAGACAGACACAGACAGACAGACAGCACAGAGACAGCATCTACCTTAAAGAAAAAGCAGTGGCAGCAAAATCAAGAAGGTAAAACCAAAGATAACTGAAATGTAGAATCCCCTGCATCACAGCAAAAGGTAATAACTAAACAGAGAAAGAAAATTACATTTTGCAGTACATGCATTTGATGTGGTCTCCAATAGGGTTTTAGTTTGCTGGTTTTGCACTTTAGACACAGACACCTACAAAAGGGAATACAATCTCAAGGAGCAGTAAAGGCAGGGTGGTTTGTAAGGGGAAGTGAGGCAGCATGAGAGGAGGGTTGTGCACTCAGCAGCAAAGGGGTGATCCTGCAGGACCCCAGCAAGGCAGACAGGGCAGGGCCAGTGATGGGAACCAGGTTCTGCAGCTGCCCAGACTGTCAGACACTTCTGGTGCTCAGTCTCTTCTCCCAGGCAAGCAGCAACAGGACAAGAGGACACAGCCTTGAGTTGCACCAGGGCAAGTTTAGGGCATTAGGAAAAAATTCTATACAGAAAGAGTGGGTGGGCATTGGAATGGTTTGCCCAGGAAGGTGGTGGAATCATCATCCCTGGAAGTGTTTAAAATAAGACTGGATGTGGCACTCAGTGCCATGGTTTAGTTGATGAGGAGATGGTGGGTTGTAGATAGGACTTGATGATCTCCAAGGTCTTTTCCAACCCAGTTGATTCTGTGATTTTGTGGGTAAAGAGTGAGTTGGAAGCATGAGGGACAAAACAAATTGCCATTTTTATTACCACCTTCAGTGTAGTTCTCTACCAAGTCTCTTTACTCTTGTTTCTGCTCCCTCTCCTTTGCTGTTAAATTCCTTGCCCTCCTCATGCTGACACCCATTCCCTACCCATCTACTTTAAAGACTCTATTAGACTCTAAAGAGTCTATTTTAAAGACTCCAGTACATTGAGGTGTGGTACCATAGGCATTCCTATCTCCCTGCTGTAAACCTGGAGTTAAGAAGGGTTCACATCCAAAGTACAATTCAAAAAATAAAGCTGCAATTCCATCATATGTTCAGAAAAGTCCTTATGAATTTAATTGCTCCAACATTAACTTCACACATCTGAAAGATTCTAGTAGTCAGAGAACAAAGTTCATGAGCAGTTTTAAACAAGATTTCCTAATTATCAGAGCACAAAGAGAAGGTCAGGTCTGTTGTATCCAAAACTTTTCTCCTCAAGGACAGCACAGTAAATAAAAAGAAACATATAAAACCAATTTCACTTCTGCTCTAAAGATTTACAGAAAGAAATTCCATCTGCAAGGTAAATTTTCCGGAAAACACCAGGCACCAAACTCAAAAATTAAATTTGTCTGTAGCTACAACAGTGGTAACAAGATGCTCTAATACAGATTAATATTAAGCATGGTAAAATTCCAAAGATTTGATTTGCATGAAAAGCAAACTAAAATTGTTCGCAAAAAATCCACAAAAGTGTTTGGGGAAGCAAAGAATGAACAGTGCCTAGTACCTGTATCTCGTGGAGTATTTAGCTTTAAGTGCTTTGCCATCTATTCTGAAAGCCAGCAAGCACTTGGGGGAATGATGTATTGATGAAATACGCACAATCAGATACTTATGCATTTGACTGCCTGATGGTAGATAAAAATGATTAAGAAAAATCCCAAGAGGACAAGGTCACAGATGTGAAGGAGTGGTCCTGACAGTTTCAGAGAAGTATTTTTGGTACTTAAAATATCCCTTTAGAACAAAGAGCACAGATTTTGAAACTAATTATGACAAAGATAAAACTTTTTGATGATCAAGTAAGAATGTCATGTGGTTGATAGATATATTATTTCATATATAATTAGAGAAAAGTGAATAAAAAGGACTTTCATTTGAGTTTCTTCTAAAGTTGCTCTCTATCAACTTGTTTTGACGTAGATAACTAAAGACACCTATTCAATGAGAAACATATAAAGTGCTCTTTCTGAATGTTTTTTTATCCAAAGTGTTCTTGTATAATTTCAGTCTAGCAAGACAGAAATAGCTGGGCAAGAGCTGGGCTGATTTTGACTGTGTATTTCAAAGCCATCAGCATTTGCCGAATTTGAAACAAGCGTTGCTTTAGCAATCTCAGCTCCACGCTGCTTGGGGTACAGCCCCCTCTCAGCTCCAAAAGTTTTAAGTTATCCTCAAGTTTTCTTTACATCATTTAAAAGCATATTCCTTATGAACAAACAACAGACCACTGGAAAAACAGCTGTCAAATTTTATCACAGATTGCCACAAATCCGAATTGTCAGGTTTCCTAAGGGAAGACTGGTTCTTGCTCTGGTACGTGATGAAATTACCTAAGTGACATCAAGACAGCACAGAAGACTGACGTGTGTGTTAGGGTAATATTCAGGGGCAGATGACATCAGCTGGGCTCTCAGAATCATAGAATCATTTAGGTTGGAAAGGACCTTGAAGATCACCCAGTCTGAACATGAACCTAAAGCTAAAGAGAAGTTCCCACTGCAGCTGATTAATGTGGGGAGAATATCAGGATATCAGGCTAAGGACAAGCACGGGAGCACTGCTAGTGAACTAAGAACTTAGTAGAACTTAGCTTGGGGTGCATGTGTGAAAAATCATATAGTGCTTCTAAAAGGTCACTGAGTTTGCACTTTCTTTAATCTTACTCTTCCACCAAGTGATTGTGCAACCCTGAGTGCCTCATGTAGCAGGTATTCCATGTGCAAACACTGGGTCTTCTGTGCCTGTCTCATTCTCACCAAAACAATATTCTCTCTATTTACAACTAGGTAGATTAGCAATTCTCCATGTGAGAGTAACAGCATTAGCCTAAAGGAGGATTTTTAGATGGAATATTTTTTTTAAGACTAGCAATTGTCTAGCAGTGCTTTGTTCTGTCTGCTTAGACAATATAATCAAATGTTGTTTGCTCAACATGCAACAAAACATCACAGGCAAAACATTCCTATTTGGTCTGAAAAGGAAGCAAAATTTTTCCACTAGAAAATTTCTTTCAATGTCTTTCTTTCATGAATCTTTGTGTGTGGATAAGCCCATCACTATGTCAAGATGTGAGACACAATTTCAGTCTCACTAAAATGCACAAGAATTACCACCATAACTACAGTGATTTTTGGAAGGTCTCCTGGGTTCAGCTTTGGGGTGGTGCTGTGGGGGGGTGAGGAGGATTTTCTGGGGTGTCATAGGTGGCACCCCCAGTAACCATTTCCAGAGAGAGTCCTCAGCTACTCCCTAACACTCAGACCTCCAACCATGAGTGGGCAATCAGTCATGTGAAAAGCAGGAGTACACAAACCAGACAAATGGCTTCAAGGACTCTGGGACTGACCCTGATTCTTTCTATAACTTGATAAAGCTTCATGGAATGTGATCCCATAATGTCCTGTTTCCAGAGTCAGGCAATAAAAGCTAGGCACTACATACCATAATCCAGGTTTTTCAGGTACTGAGCAGCTGAATTTTTATCAGCCTAAATAACATTGGCTGTAAATGTTTCCAGCCTAATCCAAATTTTGATAACTCATGATAAAAATAACTATTTCAACTTTTGCTGCTAGAAAATCAACCACTGAAATGGTATAGTTAATTTTAAACAATCATTTCCTGTGGAAAAAGAGAGGTTTCTGAGAGGACCAGACCTGAATTTCTCAGGCATCTCTGGGTTTACCTTCCAGCTTCCACTGGGGTGAAGCAAGGCCAGTAAATGCTGGTGCTCAACAGTGAGTCCCATGCACAGCAGTCCTATGAGCTGGGTAGGTGAGAGGTTTTTTGGATTGTTTGGTTTTATAAACCAGGATTATACCAAAACTTCTGTTCAATACTGCTAGCACCAGGAAAAGTCACAAGAATCACACAGACCATCCATAAATGCGGCAGAAAAACAACCAAAACATCTGATGAACAATGTGGGGGTGTCAAGGTGGGCTCTATATGCTGATGTAGAGCAGGGGCTTCCACTGCTTCAGACTGTCCTTGGAACTGGTCAGTTGGCAGCGTGGACACAGGAATTCTGCTGAGTTTCAAGTCCTTCTGACTAAGACATTCAGAGTCAGACAGTGGCAGAACACAGAAATCTGCCTAGAAAAAGGATACAGATATTTTTAGACCTGTTCAGTGATTCCACAGATGATGTGTCAGCCCCTTGGAGAGACCCAACTGAAACGTTACAACTTGAATTGCAAGAAGGTGGGAATGGGCACCATAACAGGGCTAAAATAGGAAAGATTTGCCTAAAAGATTAATTTCTGGCATGGTTATATTCAGGAACTAGATCTGCCAAATATAAGGGGGGAAAGGGCTGTTGTAACCTTCAATAACTGCCCATTGCACCAATATTAGACTAGGAAAGGGAAATACTCCTAGAAGTGGAAAACACAGAATCTAACCAGATTAACTTGAATCTGGTTAGAATATAACTCAGTAGTAGTTGTATCCTCAGAGAGGATAAGAATGGGGAATGGTGGAAACACTTGCTGAGTACAAGCTGAGATGTGGAAGTTATCAATGTGGAAATTGCCAGGCTGACCAAATACAAAACTCTGGCTGGCTGGAAAGGGGAGAGGCTGGGGAAGCTGCATACAACATCTGTGTGTGGTGGGAACATCTGTGCTCCAGAGGGAGATCAAGACCTGTGTCTTGGAGAAGAGGCACCACCCCTCTGCACTGTGCAGAGAGAGGACAGACACAATTCTGAGCTCATGTGCATGATTCATATTCCATCTCAGTCACAGAGACATGGGAAACCAATATTTATGAACCTAAGAGAAAATAATGCCTATTTTTAGAACTGTTCACAGAAAGAGATCATGGTCATTTTAGCATCCTTTGCGAAGTTCAGTGCATGTCCTTTGCCTGCTCATGTTAAATTTTGTGGGTGTGCCTTATTTTGGAAAAGAATTCAAAGAGGAGAAAAATTCTTTTTTTCATGATCCTGCAGAGAGCACAGGACCTTATAGAGAGCTACATCAATCACTGCCTGCCTTTATTTTGGCCAGGTCTTGGACACATTGTTATGGTAAAGGTTAAAACAGTGTGGCATGAAGGTCTATTTGTAATGTTGCCTGTTCTCCCTGTACCTGGATGTAGTGTAAGTCTGCTTGACTTAGGCAGGAAATTAAACAGTAATTCATATATTTGGTTAATGTAGGTTCACCAAAAAAAAGCAAAATTGGTCTGCAGTTATGTGAAGGAATCACGTTGCTAGTGGAGATAATGTGCTAGAATCACAGAACATTCAATCAAGCAAATGAATCCAAACCACATAATTCAAACTGTTAAAAATGCCCAAACTTCTCCATCTCCAGTCTTGTTCAAAGGTGAACAGTAATGAAATAACCTGATTTTATGAATGCTGTATTGATATCAGTATTGCTTTGGTAATTTCTGACTCATTTTTTCATATACACAACAAATCTTATTGTTCTAAAAGTAAAAAAACCCTCAGGTAACTTGGGCTTATTACCCCAGACTTTCACATTGACTGACTAACAGTAATAGCTCTTTCTCTAAAAACAACCAAATAAAAAAGCCAAACCCCAAATAACAAAAATAATTTCCCCAAATATATTCTTTTCCATTTCTACATCCCTACTGCACACTTTCTTTTGTATTCTACTTTGGTATTTCACCTGTGCTCTGAAATATTCTGATGTACAGCATATTTACATGTAATTTTTTTAAAGGTGTGACTGTGATATTTTCAAGTGGAAGGAACTGCACTGATCTTTTAGGAGACAACAAATTTAGTATCCAATGAAACAGATATAAGTAATTCAAAACCATGAAAAATACTCTGTAGGTGTCATTCAGGAGCACTTTCCTCCACCTGTTTCAAATCACAACAATATCTAATTTATCTGTATCTTCCTATTCAGACCTGGGTCTGGAAATTATTAACATGAAACTAGTAGAGCCATCTGTGAACTGCTCCAAATTCCAAACCAGAACAGGTTCCAGTACCTCAGGGAAGGGTTAACAGCCCAGAGAGTCATCCAGACATCAGGCTTGACTTCATTTCAACTTGACAGCAGCAGAGAGTCACCCTGCCATCAAAAGCATATTCTTGAATCCATGCAAAACCCACACTTATTATTATGCTTCCAGTTCTCTGGAAATATATGTATACATCATACAAATTACTCTCACAGATGGTACATTTATTATCCCTTTGGACAGAGGCCATAGAAGTCCTGAAAAAACATGATTTCCTATTAGTCACAGATAAAGGACACTAATCAGTTATGCTGTAAATTCGGTTGTAGAAGAAAGCAACAGCCTTTCCAAGTGGCTTAAAACACAGGATATAGATGTATTCTTCTTTCTTTAATACCAATGTCCATAAAAATATTTTTTAATAACTGATTTTTTTCTAGATCAACTTTTTCATCCATCACTACAAAGAAAATTCTTTCCTCTTCTCATAATGCCTCATATTGTTCATAGGAGCAGCTGTTAGAACACACACATCATGTCTGTCCCCTGGGCAAAATAAAGACTAACCTCACAACAAGCAGAGACAGGCTGGAGGGGTCATTTGTGCTGAAGGGAGTCACAATTGGCTTTTCAACTGCAAGACTTCATTCCTACTATGATGACAAGCTTTTATAAACCTGAGCTCTATATCTTGCCCTCTCTACTTTCTATAGTTCATATAGTCATTTGTCATGAGCTAGCCCAAAAATCATGTGGTATGTGGACTCAGACAGCAAAGAAACCAAGTTCAATACTTCGTACAGGAGAAAGGGTTTAATACATTGTTTAAAGATGCAAAATTAGACTTTTTTTCCCCAAAAAGACATGCTGAAGTCACTCTACAGTTGTACAGCTGCAGATTCTGATAGAAAGTGGCCTTAGACAACCCAGGCAACACCAGCATGTAACTCATTTATTCCTTCTGCAGCTATCTCCCTTCACAAGCCATTCACTCTGCTGGCTGTTGGTGGAACTGAGGCACAACTGCACAGCTCACTGTTGATGTCCATAAGACCTTGATGGAAGTTACACTTCTCAGCTCCCATTTTCCCTTCTGGCAATTAGTAAAACTGATTTTAACATCTACCAAAGACCTAATGAAATTAACTAAAATACTTTGATCGGTGCTGGATCAGATGTGGCGTATGAGAGAGAGAGATACATGAAAGCTCCCTCCCCTTTAAACATTAGAAAAACTCAAAACAGCAGATGACATGAAAACCTTATTTCTCTTTGAAGTCAGTCTGATTCATCAACCCTGGTGGGAAGACACTCATAAAATTTTAATTTCCTATGCCTTTAAACTTATTCCCTTGTTCTATGCAAAAGTCCATTTGACCTATACAAAACAGAAGGTAATGAAATCAAGATTTCATATCTCAAAAGTTTGAAGGTCTCAGCTAATTATTCATGTTTACTAAGTATAGAATTCCATCACTACACAGAGAGAAGATTATGTACTTAAAAAAAATAGGGTACTGGAGAGATTGCATCAAAATCTTACTATCTTTTAAGAATACTCTGAAGTTATTAATTACTTCTTGAAGTACCTTTCAGATAGAAAAAAATCATCTGTGAAGATGACTGATTCATGCAGTTGTCAGAAGACACAACTTTCCCTTTTCCAGTCCATCTGTTGACCTTGTGTTCCTGTCTCACAAGGTCTCTGCGTGCAGCTAGTTCATAAAGACAAAACCTAGGACACACATGGAAATTATTTAGCATAAAAAAATAGTCTCCAGGAGCATGTGTAACATCTGTTACCTGTGTAACAGAGCCACCCTTAGTTACAGGGCAGAAGCACAATTCTACCCTTGTATTCATAATAAACCCTTGCTTTTGGAATGCCATTTTCATCCGAGCTATTTTGTAAACAAATGAGACATCAGGGAATAAGTGGTGCCTAAACAGACTACACAAAAGGTTCTGTTTGAAACTTAGTAGTGATTACTTTCATTCTTCTTTACAACAGAACATTCAAGCACCTTTTAAAAATAAGCCTCAAATAGAAAGTAATGGTTGGTTATGCCAAAAACTGTTTCTCTGCTGCTGCTTCAAAATAAAAGGCAATTAGAGAGCACTAAATTTAACTCTTGAACCATATTGAGATGTCTGAAAATTTGTTTGATAGAGCAAACTAAATACTGTCAGGCTGCATTGCTGGTAAAGCTGCTGAAACTGAGGGGCTGCCCTTAGGGGAAGACATCTCTTCCCCAGGTAACACAATTCCTTCAATTCCTGCCCTGAAAATTTCAGTGGCTCTGCTGAACTCCTCAACTGACTTCATTTCTCCTTGACTTGGCTGTATTAGGGGAGCCAAAACTGTCACTGGACACCAAAAAAACAGCCCCTGTCCATCTTCTTTACACTCTCCCTTCAAGTATCCGTTTACATTGATAAGAAGATCACTCTCCTCAGCTGACTGCAGAATCAATTAGATTCTAATCAATCAGATTCGATTACTAGCACCATACAATATCATTTCTCTTAGATGAAACAAATGCAACAGATGCACAAAGTGCTGAGTACCTAGGTGAAGTTTCTTACTTTTATATTGAAGTGTTCCTTTCTTTTTGCAAAATTTTTAAACATCAAGAAATTAAAAATTCTATTGATACATTTTTTTGTACTGAACAGCTACTAAAGAAAGTTAACTCTGTTTTATACATAGCAAAGGTATTTGAAAATATCCATTCAGGATGCTTCTAATATAACTGAAACAAACTGTTTAATGCTATAGGCAGTTGTTTACAATAAAAAACATCATGTAAAGATAATGGCTTTTCATCATCAAAACTGGTTGATGCAAAATTAAAACCATAATGGCTACTTGTTGCTCAAAATGGAAAATTGTATTTATCAGCCAGAAAATTTAATAGAAAGTCATATAATACAGAGAAACAAAGCTTTACCCTACTTTATGGCATAAAACTTTCGAAATATTTGACCTGGTCATGAACAATGTACTCTGATTTGAAACAGATTTAACATTGAATCTGCAAAAACTAACATTATAAAATGACCCCAGATGACAAAAAAATCTGTTTTCAGATCTTCAATGTTAAAAGGTAGAAATTTTCAAAGATACCCGAGGGCTATTTAGCAAATGGCTCATTCCCAGAAATGTGTACATAATTGTTAGATGATATTTCAACATCTACATGTTCAAAGGCTTAAACTGAAGAGGAAACAATGTAAGAATTTAATTAAATATCTCTTTAGCTCCATTTGGGACAATAATTAGAGCTTTCTCTGCACTATTTGACACTGTCTTCTGCTTCTGGCTCAGGTAACACCCACCCCATGACCTCAGATAAGGGAAATGTATCCACTTTCCTCCAGCAGCTCTCTGGGCTTCTAAAGTAAGGACAGCAAATCTAGGTGAGAACAATATAAAAATACCTTTGTTCATAACCTCAACCAGGTATTGTGGACCAGTCACTGGAGAAATTGCATCACTTTAACAAGATATTGCTAAATATTCCATCTATTGTTCCCCTGCAAAATATCCCAAATATCAATGGCTCAACAAACCCCATATCTGGACTAAGACTCCCTTTTGTAGTGCTCTATATGTTGGATGGAATCATCACCTACCACCATTCTCAATTTTTACAGTCAGTGATATAAAGACAGCAAGCCCTAAATCTGAATCTCTGATGCAATGAGAAGGATGAAATTTCTCCAAAGCTCACTAGGATGAATATTGAAGCAAAGCCCTTTTAAATAGCAGTAATAGCAGAAAGCACTTTGACCTAGTTTTCAAAGGAAATATAAAAGCTAGAAATGGAAGATAGAGTCCTGATCTCTTGGAATCCTTTGGAAATCTGAGTCTTTTCTATAAAGCAGCCAACACATGAAGCAATTTCTATTCATCTCAAAAGCACAGCACTCAAACATTTAATTTCTCTTGAATAATATCCCCCTTGAAATAATTTATTTGAAAGCAGTCTTCCATACAGCTTATACTGAGTTTTTCTCTTTTTGATAAGGGGAGAAGTTTTTAATATAGAGTGATTTATCATGCACTGGGTCTTTCAACATGATATTAACTGGTGTGAATGTTTTTCCGAACCAAATTAGTTCCTACATTTAATACAATACCATAACCATAAGTACAGGATCAAGTGGATGTTGCTAATGAAGACAAAGAGATGGAGAATTTCGATTAAACGTGCTCAGAGGAAGATCAGCTTCCACTGCTCATGCCAGCAGTGCAGCTGCTCTGAGCACACAGACCCTGGGTGCTGCAGGGAACCTCAGCAGGGCACGTCTGGTGTCACCCATGTTAGAAAGAGCAGCAAGGGTCAACACCATCCTAACAGAGAGAACTGGAATTTTCAGTGGCATTGGCATATTCAGCCCTGACTGTAAGACTGCCCCAAGCACTCCTCTCACAAACCCTCTGACTATGATACACCATAACCAGATTAAATCTGGCTGTTTCAGTTTAATTTAGCTGCTGCTATCCAAAACCATGCATGGACATCCATACAAGACAATCCCCCCTCACTTTTGTGACTGCAATGAAATCTTCTTCTTCAAGCCACATGACCAGTAAGGATCAATTTCTTTACTTTCCAGAATTTGTGTTTTTTCCAGCTCCACAACTATCTTACAGAACAATTGTAATTAGATTAAATAAATTAGATTCTTCTTTAAAAATACAGTAAAAACTCTAATAGTATTCTCCCCATCAACTGTATTTCAATACTTGCAGTCATTATATCAGAGGAAAAACAGAGCACTATTATGAGAAAACCTAAAGATCTCACCAGCTCTTCTTTTACTGTAGTGCTTCAGTTTGAAAATTATAATCTCTGTTCTCACACTTTTTTCATTGATTGTATAGACAAAGTGTTTTAATTCAATTTTGCTGTATTATTTGTATGCATTAGGAAAAGTAATTAAAACAGAAAATAGATGGCAACAAATGACAGAAGAGGCCCATAATTTTCAGAACACAGATACTAACCAAAGATGTAATTTTATCAAAGCAATATCTCTGGAAATTAAAACTTTAATGAAAGCAATAACTGAAGCATAAGCAAAACAACATGAAAGCTCCACTCTATTTTTTCATTATATTAAAGATTTTAAACTGTTTTCCTTTCTTAATTCTGCAGTGCACTCAAAGGAAGTTATTAGTTTTTAATATTATTATTCAGTTGTACATACTTGGAGAAAAATCTACACATATAATATCACTGGGGAGAATGCAAGCAACACACTGTAAAAACTAAAAAATTATCAGTACAGAACGTGCAAGGGTATTTTAATAACTGGAATGAGGCTTTTTGTTATTAATGAGATACATCAAAAGCAATGCTACTGATTCCCACAATTAGAGATTTAGGATTTATTTCAGAACTGCTAGGAAGTCTCTTTGCAATTTTTCAAATTAAAAACTCTTCATTTTTGTAACGAACAGTGGGACTTATCAATGATTGCATTTTTTCAAAGACTAATACCAAGAAATTCAAGATTCACTTCTGACTTAGACGTAACTCTGTAATAAATTGGTTATAAAAGAAGAAACAGGAATGTACATTACAATTAACCTTTTTATTTTCCTTCAATGAAATTAATCATTTCAATTTGTAAAAACATTAGGCTAAATCCCAAAACATAATGAGTTAGAGCATTTTGCAAGGTAAATTGAGGTTTTCTTTAATTTGTAGCAAACCTACTCTTCTGAGATTCCTTGTCAAGACAGAATGGCTATTCAGAGATTTTCCAATCCCCCTAAAAGAAATATCCAAATATGTTTTTTATTTGTATCAAATCAGCAGCAGGTTTGATATGTCAATTTATTTACTTCCATATAAAATTCTCATTTAATTTTTCTGGCTTGGAAAAACAGAAATTACTTGAGTTCTGTGTATGAGGGAATCTTAATTTTCTGCAGAAGAGTCTATAAAACCTATTATTTTAAAATTTAAGCATTTGGGGAAATTAAAATGCATGCTTAAAACAGTAGGAAAAAAAAATCAGTTCCATCATTTTAACAAATTGCAGGTTATAAAGAAAATAAGACTAAACAAAATATCATAAACTCCTGTGAATTACAAATTATTGAGGCGTACCTTGTATCCACAATCAACACTAGAACATGGCAGTCAGCAGAGAACAGAGGATAATTTAGTGGGAATGATGGGTGACTGATAGCTAGGCAAAAATGGTAACAATAATGGATGTATAAAACTTTAAAAGAATCATTATAAACCAAAAATATGAAATGAGAGTTCAGCAAGAACAACAATGAAAAACAAGCCCTTAAATCTCTCACAGGGCTGAAATCTCTCTTCCTTTTCTCTTTCCAACTCATCCCACTGATTTATGTGGCTTAAGGGACTTAGTTCAGTTTATATGGATCAATGAGGGATGCCTGGTTCTTACCAGTCAATTGATTTTGATTCCCTCACACAAACTGTGCATAGCACATTGTACATGTGCACCCTGTGACACCAAGAGAAGATATTCTGCTTTGGAAAATGACTTTTCCTGCTGTGCTCTCTGTACATGCTGCTAAGACAGGGCTGCTCCAACCTAGCTAAGGCTGTCATTGATCTGACAGGGTTTTCATAATTGCTGGTTATATTTGATTTCTGAGGGAGTTCTGAAAGGATTAATAGTATAGTTTAACAGTATAAGGTGGATTTTATATGACCACTATAACAGATTTAGATTGCCTGGTGAGCTTTCTTCTACAGAGGGTACTCTGCTATCACACTAGTTATGACATACTCTCAGACTCAGAGTTAACTCTAATCTTGACATAAACACCCTGAATCCCAAGTATTTGCCTCCTTCAGCAATATTTTATTATTAAAAAACTTACATGAAGAGCTGAGGAGCTCCTATTGCTGAAAGTTTGTTAGCAATTAACACTTGTACACCTATTGTGTAATTCTCTCCACAAGCCTTTGTAAGTCTATAAAAACTAACAGGACATTTGTTCAGCCATATGAGTTTGATTTTTTGATTGTAAAAGGACATAAAGTGAAACCATTAAGGACTAATGGAAAATTATGCAAAATACATTCTAATCACCACTGCTCATTACAAAGAACTGACCGTAGGCCATTCAGAATATATCATACTACTAATGAAATTGTTAAATGCAATCCATCGAAGAGTTTTTGCTGATAATATGCTCTACCACGCAAGAAGTGCTGCTCCATAGTAAATTTAATGCAAAAAGCCTCAAATTCCATTCTCAAAATCATTCATTATGTAATCTCACTTACTGAATATATCCTAAAGGATTTCATTGTGTTTTAAGGGCAACTACATTATCTTATCTTTCCTCATCACTAATCCATTTTCCTAGCTATGCTAAATGATAAAGGCAAAGAACAAATAATTATTCATTTAAGAATCAGATTATCATACAGGAAAATGAAAAATTATTTACATTCTCATGCAAATTCAGTAGATGTGGTTTTGCTTAATGAATTTGATGGTTTCTGCTATCCCTATTTTGGATCAAAGAAACACAAGATGTTTTCAAACTATTCAAAAGGAAATCCTGACTGTGTTTTCAAAAGGTGGTGGTAATTTAGAGAGATGATAATTTAAACAATGGCATTAAATTAACCAGGGCAACAGCAACAGTTTTACCTTGTAGCAGGTTTAAGAGAGCAGTGGTTTATCAGGTTTTCAGGTAGAATCCATTTCATTTTCGTCTAGGACATGTAATCAGATTTGCTGTCTGCCTACAGGTGGCCAAAACAATGCCCTGATTTTGCTGGAGGTGCTAATTGAACTTGGAGGGTGTTATCTCAATGCTATGCCAGGTTCCATGCCTGGACAATGGCACCTATCAACCAACTGCACTCACTTAGCAAAGTGCAGCTCCACAACACAGAGCTACAGTGCAGGAACCAGCTCCAAATAATTTGAAGAGCTTATATTAAAATGCTAACATTGTTGTATTGCCTTCCTGAAAGTTGTTTTCCACTCTGAATACAACTATATTTTTCGTGTCTTTGAAGCAAACAGCCTCAATTTTTGTAATAAGATTCCAAATTTACTGTCTCCATCAGCACTACAGGAAACTGTGTCTCATAACATTTCAAAACCCAGTGGTCATTTCAAGCTTCTAGCCCCAAGTTTTGTGGGGGTTTTGGCTGCTTTTTAAGCTCTTTCAGTAGCTTTTCTGCCATAAGTTAATATTCTAGGCTGCATTAAGCTTTATTTGAAAGCAGTCATCTCTGCACATTATTTGATTTTAACTTTACTAGCTTTTCTATTTTTTTTTAAATAATGTATTCCTCTTAGCTACAACCAGGGAAACCATCACCATGCATGATTTCCTAATGCTTTTATATCTGCTTTGAGACCTATCAGCTTAACTCTTGGTCTTGAGTCCAAATCAAATTTTCAGTGGTTGCAAGTAATTCAGGTATTCTCACATATCTCTACAGACCCTGAAAACACCAAGCTGTACCACTGGTAGGAAATTCAGTGAGATGGAGAAATGGCAAATAAATGCCAGCATTTTTCTGTTCTCACACACACTGCATACTTCCTAACTAGATGGGAAAGTACACAAAAAAACCAATTTTATGTTCCTTAAACAAAAATCTAAATATTAACAGCCATACTTAATTGTTGCTCCCAAACAATTATCCTAAATGTTTAAGTTCTGGAGTTTTGCAGAACAGAATCTGCATACAGGGAGATCACCAGAATAAAAGAGAGGGACAGAGCTTGCTGGTCTGGAAATAGCTTCAGAAAAGCTGGTTGGATTTCTGCTGATGTGTTCTCTGGCAAAGTCTTTCACGTTTGCTTGGTCAAGTCATATTTCTTCCTTCCCACCTGTTTCTAAGATTATTGGGGGTTGTAAACCCTGAGTTACAGGCATTTAAACTCTGTCTAATAGAACTTTAAAAGCTGTTGAGTGACATTTAAGTTTTAATCAACATCAATGAAAGGGAAAGGCAGGTTAAAAGGTTTGGAGTCCTGGGCCACCATCACTGGGAATTCAAAAATTCACCAGGAAATGTGTGAAATGTGGTACTCTGCAACCTCATTGGGGTAATGGAAAGAGAACAGTGATACCATTTTCGAGTTTAAATGGTCCTGTAAATGCAAATTGCAGCTCCAAACTTCTCAACAGCACAATCTCACAATCTCACTGCTCTTTCACTGCAGGATGTTTGCGTTGTTGATCTGTAAAGTACATGATTGCCTTTGCTCTACAGATCTGGTGAAAAATCTTTTTAGTTAAAACTGTTAACTACTAAAATTCATGTAGGAAATACATGTCCTTTTCTTTTAAATAAAAAGCCACAAAATTTGCATTCTTAAAAAATGCAGGTCAGAGAAAGCAGTGACTATTGATTTTGTGAGAACTCACTTTTCTCTTGTCTAGCTTTTACAGAAGCTAACAATATTACACTGTTAAATGCCTTGAAAATGTAGTAGGAGTAAATTTCATAACTCAAAATATAATAATCATATATGAAGGCTTTATGCTCACTATATTTTTCATTACATGAACTAACTATGAAGTGAAAAATTTGAGTGAAAGTAACAATTCCAAAACTCTCAGATGTCACTGGACAAAACATTCATGAAACAGATATTTTACACCAAATGCCTATATTTTACACTAAATTCTATAGTTCTGCTGCTGCCAAATCTTTCATTGTGATGTAAAGTCCATGAAAAATAAACCAAACCTTTCTACTGTATCACAACATCAATAGCTTCTCTGAAGCCATAGGGAGTACTCAGAATAAGAAAGGGCTCCTGGCTGAAGAAGCAGGTAATTGAATTGAGATTCAGCCCTCACCTACCTCAAGGGGATAATTGAAAAGAGCCTGTTTGCAGTTTCAGTCTAATCTAAAGGCATCAGCTTTTCAAAAAAAGGTATCACAGAAATCAGTTCCCACCAAGAGGATAAATCCACTCTTCACCCAGCACATTCATTTCACACATCCTTCCACCCTACCTGCATTCCCCTAGAAGGGAGCAGAACTGGGAGGACAAACCCAATCTCTGCACATTTTCCAGCCTTCAGTTATCTTCATGCAGAGGCTATTTTCCTCTTTGAGTCCCTGATAGCCCTGACTGAGGAATCACACACAGTTCATGAACACTTTCATCTCCAGTACATTGGAAACCATCTTTTAAATGCATCTTTCAAGGTGGCAAGCAGATAATGCTCATGTATATATGGAAAAGTCTCCTAGTGCAGGAATTGCCTCCTAGAGTTAGAAAAGCACCTGCCAGGGCTGATGTGGCTTAACCCTGACCAGTAATGAACAGTATTTACCTTGTACACTCCTAAGGAAATACACATTTCATGGAAAAACATAGGTAATTAGGCAGATTGCACTTAATTAAGGTGCAAACAAAATAACTATCTTAGTTCCATCTCTCATAACTATTTTGGCTTTGTGTTTGATATTACTGCTGATTCCATGCATTTGAGCTTGGTTTACTTGGTAGACGTTTCTGTAACAATTTCCCTCTTTATTTTCTTTCTGACACATTCTACAATTGCTTTCTGTGAAAATACAATACATTTAATGATTAGGAAAAGAAATTTCTCCAGCAGAAAAATCTTGCAGGAGAAAATATGTCACAGAAAATCAGAGTTTGTAAATAGATTGAAAACTCAGAGGCTGCAGTGTCTGACTATCCTAAGATACAACATACATAATTAAAATCATGATGGTATCTTTAAAACTAATCTGTCTACTAAATGTTTAGACAGGAAGAAAATTATGTTTTTTCAAGAGATAGCAATGATTTTGAAATTGCTCAGGGTGATATGGAAGGTGGAAGAGCCTGCTAGGAACAGTATAGCTGTTGTCCCTGATGTAATTTTATGTAATTTTGTTTCTCCATTGCTCTCTATAACCTGAGATCAGCTGCCAATGTTCCAGGAGTCCTAGGCCAGCCAGCTCTGGCTCACACACTGACAAAACTGATAAATTGTGGAACACACCTATAATAACGTCCATCGTTGCTGTAGCTCTGTCTTAAAACGAGAGAATTTTGTTTGAAGTTTGGTTCACAAGCTGTATGCATACACCTACAGCCAAGAAACTGATTCCTGACTTGTGGGAATGGTGCAAATACCACCAGCATATGAGAGAATTGTAGCCACATTAAAAAAAATTATATATATATAAAATTATTGATTCACTTTTGTGTAAAGTAAATAGTAAAATCAGCACCAGCCAGGAGAGATCAAGGCTAAATATTTGTAGTGTAACTACATAAACATGTCCATACAACGAAGGAAAATCATTAAAGAGCAAAACGATGTAAAAATAATAGAACTGACAGATCCTGGTCACTTTCAGAATAAAACAGTGAGTTTTCTGTCATAAATGAAAGTGATTGCTCCAAAGGAACATCCCATCCCATAACCTGAACAGCATTTACAATTGAGGCTGTAGTGAAAACAGAATTATTTCTCAAACCAGCGTCACAGCTTCTTTATTTCATGTTTTGTGGAATTCTAACAATTAAGATTTTTGTATTAACCATCCTCATGCCTTCTTCAGCTGTGATTCAGTAACAGAACATTCTGTCCCATGAGTGTATTTGACTCACCACATGAAGCTCAATATGTTTATTTAAGGATGGCTGTGCTTTAGAACAAGCTGTTTAACACAGGATGATGGCACCTAACCAGAAAAGACACCAAGAGACCTTCAAGCAGGTTGTATCAAGAAATTTAAGGAACGTAAGAGTTTGAAAAAATCATCTACATGAAACCTGACTTTTTAAAAATCCTTTTATAACTTTAATATTCAATAAAATATTTCCATCATGATTTCAACAGTTTATCCTAGAAAATGCATATTGGCTAATGGTGATAAACAGAGAGCTGGAGGATTTGATTTTAATTTCAAATTTGACATGCTTTTCTTCAGACTAGTGGCTTGACTCACTTGAAATTCCAGAGATGAATTTTATTATGTTTTTTGCAAAAACCTGGTTAGGATCATATACTTTTTTCTGTCATCATACATTTTATGTCAGCCAATGTAATGCAAAGAGGTTTCATCTTTTCTTAGATACATTACACTGCTTCACCAATAAACAAGCCCAGTTACACACAAGTAGGATATGCTGTTGGTTTGAGCAACAGCATAATTTGGTTTTATTTCACTTACAGAAGAGTTCTTTCACCACAAAACTTCATCAAAATGTCTCCAGAGATGCCACTAGAGAAAGTGTTTCTTAATAAGCAGCATTTACAGTTACTGCTTGGCTGGTTTTCATTTACCCTCACCCTACTTCCTGCTTTCCTTGACAGTTATAGATAATAGTGGAATTATTAAGGCCAACAAATAGAAATTCTTATTACTCAGGAAAATGGATGATAGAAATTTCTGTGATGGGATTGACTGTTAAAATTTTCATTATGTTCAAAATGCCATTCTTATTATGATTCTTCTTATTCCACAAATTTCTATCTCAAACTCCACCTGATATTTAACAATGAGCTTAGTCCCCCAATCACAGTGGCTGTCACTGCAGTCAATCACTCAGACCAGCATGGTCTACACTGTATTTTATATATTTCTATTTTATTCTTTGCAGAAGTCCCTGGTGTTTACAACAGTCACCTATATAGTGGTGCCTCAGCCTGCAAGTCTGGCTACAGTCATCTCTACCCTACCTCCATCTCTCATTCATACCCCTTGTTACAGAATTTTTAATTTATTTAAACTCTGATCCCAACTCTTAGATACTGCTGTAGAAGGGTCCTGTCTCTGCCCTCATCTGTCAAACTGTCTTAATTCCAAATTGTCAGACACCTCCAGTGACCAGTCCTCTCACACACAGCAGAGCAGTTGGCAAGGATCACCACACTGTGCAGAAATGCAACTTCCTCAACAGATGTATGCATTTATTCTTAGCTCTCATTTCAAAATAGCACTTGGAGAAGACACAGAGAGATATATCAAGTGCTCATTCTGTGATAGGTCATGCATACAATCCTGCTGAAAGTTATAGTAGTTGTAAATTATGAAAAGCTGCAGTCTAGGATCTCATAACTGGGTGGCCTAGATAATAGTAAGAATATACATACTAATGATGATGAAGCAGTTGTCCGTGGAAAAGCTGATTTAGAGAATATTCAGTTTTATCTTTCTGACAGCTCACATGGGAGCACATACAGTATTCATTTCTTTCCATTGCACTGGAGTCAAATTAGAATATTGTTTAAAGATAAGGGGCAGTATCATCTCACTTGTGTGACCTACTTATTTTATTTCATGCTTTTCAATCTTTAGCAAGAATAGTTTAGAGACAGGGTAAAATTCAACTCACAGAAATATAGAATTTCAGTAATTCCATTTGTACAAACAAGATTTATTACAGTTTTACACCAGAATAACTGAGATCAGATTGTGACCTATAGCAAATGTTTGCAGATTTCTCCCTTATCCAAACATGAGAGGAATATGAAGGACAAAGCACTGAATTTGCTGCTCAAGTAGCATTCTAGCTGAATCATATTTGTATACTGGGTTTTATTAAAGAATTAATAATAATTTATAGCAGCATAATTTTCCTGCAATTTGATCATTCATGCCTGACACAGTTTTGGCAACAGAGCCCAGAGTCCCAACACACAATCCTCACAAAAGCATTATCATGACATACCATGATTTTCCCTCGGAATGTTTTAGACCACAGTATCTTGTACCCCACACCAGCCACCCAAATATTCCTTACTCTGCTGTATCAAAGATTTATTCTTTAAGATGTATCAGAAATAACAGTTTTAATTAATTTTGCACAAGTGATTTAAATTCTTGAGCAGAACTTCAAGACATTAAAAATCACAAGCATTTAAGCCCTAGTATTCTCTTTCTGAATTTCTTGTTCACCACCACTGACATATTTGGGCTGATTTCTGCTAAGGTCAAAAAAAATTACTGCACCATATGGAATTGAAAACTCGGGAAGAATTTTTTTTAAAAGCAGATCATAAGGCTTGCTGGCCAAAGAAGAATTGAAATAAAGTTATTTGCCACTTGAAATATGGAGTGTAAGTTTGTAGCTTTTATGCAACACATACATAGGGATTCAGACTATCACAAAATGCTGTTTGTGAGAGCACAAATAGCTACTTAGATTACTGTACTGAACTGGACCTTCTACTGGTGCATCTTACAGCCTAAGGCTCACTCCTCCTAAGGACACCAAGATAATAAAGCTAAGACAAAAGAACCTGTGTTCTTACTTAGATCACACTGCATCAGTAGAACCAGAGCAACTTCCAGGATGAGGTATTAAAGATATTAATTTATTTTTAGAGTTTGTCACATTCCCCATCATCACCTCGAGCCACATGGATGGATGTAGAAAATAAGATACTTGAAATAAAAAATGCTGAGACATCCTTCAGCTCCTCAGAACCTGATTCAAAGCTTGACCAACATGCCACAAATGAATGCTAAGAACATGTCTCAGTCCATTTGTCATCCCCTTGATACAGAGCTCGAACTTCAGTCAGCAACAAGAAATTGACTGCATTTTAAATACCAGAAGGAAGCTTTTTGTAAGCAAACACACTGATATGAAAAGCCTTTTATTTTCACTCAGATTTGCATAAATTCATTAAAACTGCTGAGAAATAAATTAAACTTCTCCAGATTACCTTTTCAAGACCTTGGTACAATCATGGACTAAAAATATTTCAGTGAGAATGCAGCTACAGCAATAAAAGTTAAGAAAATATGTGTATCAGAAACAGGATACAGAATCAATTCACTTTTTTCATTAAAAATATTTGCTTCTGAAAATTCTAACAAATCCAATTGCTCGAGGAACAGCTACTGCAGAGGCTGACACCCTCCTCTGAGATTAGGATATTACTTGAAAGTTATTTGCCAGACTAATGAATGAAGGCAAAGTACAGCAGAATGAATAAACGCTGAAGTGTTGTGTGTGTTTATAATGAATGCCTCACCAAATACAAGTACCTGGTTGCATAGCCCATAGGTAAAAGTAATGCAGAGAGAATTTCCAGTCACTCCCAAGATTATCATATATTGTCCTGTACAATATACACCAAATCAATAAGTATATTTGTTGATATGTTTCACTTCCAGTTACTGAGAACTGACTTACCTGAGATTTGGGAAGGATTTCTGAAAGATCAACCTGGAGAACTGTTACCAAGCCAGCCCAATTTCTGTCCCTGAAACCACACCTCTGAGCCCACAGCCAGTGGAACTGGCTTTCTGGGAACTGGAATCACCTGTAAAGGGTAAGTCATACCTGACCAGTCTGGTGTCCTTTCATGATAAAATGACTGAATTTTTGTAGCCACAGAGAGCAGATCTTTATCTCAAAATTTATCCCAAATTTAGTGAGGCTTTCAGTGCTATTGCCCCACTACCCCTGTCTTTAAACTAGGCTGCCATGGTCCAGCTGGCTGGGCAGCCAAACAGGTGAGAAACTGGCAGGAAGACTGGGTTTAGAGGGGAAGGAGATTTAGTGGCTCCTGCTCCACCTGGATGGTGGTAACAAGAGCAGGACCACAGGATTCAGGTTTTTCCCATTTTATATCTTTATCTCTTCCACTGTAAACTGGAGAAAGGCATGGCTACAAGATGGCACTTGAAGCTTGCAGATGACACCTGTGGAACAAAACAAGAGAAGCTGCTTAAATATATTCAGCAAATCTGGAAAGCTCTGTTTGCCCTCTTATTCCTCTGTATCCTGCCACAAATAAAACTAAGGCTGATGGAAGAATCAAAATTCCAATACGTGTCCTTTGATCACAGTGCTTGGAAAGTGTTTTCCTAAAATCAATCTTTTTTGTTGTTTCTGCTCTTCCCTGGTATATATTTCATTTTCTAAATTCTAGCTAGGAAACTCGGCACTATTTCAATTAAGATTCTTTACAAAAAAAGACTCCAGCTGGTGGATAAATTACTGAAAAAGACCAAAATAATTAAACTCCATACCTAGTTTAAAATTCAGTTATTCAGTTATTATGACTTCTTTCCGTGGGTTAAAAAAAATAAATATTTGAAATAACAGCTTGAGTCAAAACAATTATGACCAATTTATATGTTGGTCATAATCAATCCAAAATTACAAAGCAGAGTTAAAATCAGAGAATACCAGCACTAATTGTCTGTATGCTTTAAAAAGTAGAAGGAAATTGCACTGAACCAGCCTATATCTCTTGTCACAGGTAGGAGAAATAAAACATGGGAATAAATCAACAACAGATTTTTATCCAGAGATATTTTTCACATTAAAAATGTGATCTTTATAAAGACTTGACATAAAACTTCCTATAAGAGAAAATGCCATCTCCTCATACATATTGAAAAAACCGCATAGGGGTAAATGTATGAGAAAAGTCTCATAACTGAGAACCCACAACGAAAATGGAAATTATATTCAACAGACTCAGCTGAAGAAAAGCTTTTATTTGGATGGACTGATGTGATTGATCCAAGTGATTAAAAAATGACAACCACAACACCAGGTTCCTCTGAATCCTATACATGCCATACATTATCTGCTCACAGCTGTATGGTACCTACTTAACACATAAAGAAAACAGATGAGGTTTTACATCCTCATACTCGGGTTACACAAAAAGATAACAGTTCACAAATAACAAGTGCAAAGCTCCACACAATGTTTTAACACTTGGATTCTTGCCTGATGAGCCTGAGCCTCTCAGCCTCTTTGGCCATATCCCAGCAAGCTCCCAGGGCTGTCTGAGGCCTGATTGCTGCTCCCTGCCAGCAATCACAGCCACTAAAGGAACAAGCTGATTGTAGCAAAGTTCTGGTTATCACGCCTGGACCTCAGAATTCTGCCAATTTCACAGTGCCTTGTCAGAGCTGGTAATTCTCCAAACAGCGGGGTTTCCTACATGCAGCTGCTTGCTGAAATCATTTGGTGTCACTAAAAACTGGGATCCAAATTTCTTCTTCAAAGAACATAGATTCTGAGGTGAAAAAAATACTATTGATAGAGAACTTTCAGGAATACAATGTGATCATTTCTTTCCTGGTACCTTTTCCTTTAAGCTAGGTAAGTTTCTATGGAAATTATCCTTTATGAAAAAAAATTAAAAATTTAAATATATGTGTATGCACATAGGGACACACTCTAGTGCTTTTCAGAATCATCAGAAAAATACACCCCAGGAGGAAGTCCAGTATATTGATGCTGCCAGAGAACTGTATCCAAAATAAGAAACTTATATTGGATTATAGGATAATCCAGTTATATTGTATAGCATATATTATTATGACTACATTGGATACACATCTATTAAAATGTAAGATATGAGCAGAAGAACCAAATTCATACATACAGAATTTCATATTCTTCTTTTGTATAATGTTGAAGATGACAGTGGCAAATACAAACATAACTTTGAATACCTGATGCCAATTTGGATTTTTAATAACTCCCAGTCAAATAAATCATGTTATAGCCCTTCAGTGGATTGAGTCAAGTTTCCCATTTCCGTTTTTAAACAAGTTTGATTTAAACCATAAGCAGTGAGGTGGATTCTGCCTCCAGGAACAACTCATTCCTTAGGATCTGCCCGGGGATCCGTGGTCCCTGCTCTGTCAAGGTGCCCATCAGGTGTCTGAGCAGCGCTAAGGTCTGTGATGGATTATTGAGAGGTGGAAAGAGAGCACACACAGCAGCCACAAACCCAAAGGCTGCCTGGTTTGCACACAGGAGTCCAGTGGTCTCTCCCTGGGATGGCTGCACACGTGGCAGCCTGGAAGGATCTGATTTCCTGACATCCTTGGAGGCAGAGCTGTATGTCACATACAGGCAGACTTGCCATATGTTTACATCACAGGACAGGATCTGTAGAGCTCAGGAGAGTACAGCAAGGAGCTGAAGAAACCTTGCCAGGTAAAAGGCTGTGCACAGCCTTCACTTAAGGAACTGCCTAATACAATAATGGGATTTTAAGTTCTGCTCAATGTGCCACATTAAGTGAGTTCTCAAAGCAGTTCATGATGAAGGAAAACAAACACACCAGTATTTACATGGCTGTGAGTGACAGTGGAGACAGACATTGATTCAGTACTTCTAAAACAACAGCTGTAGATACTTTGACCTAAGCAAAGCAAACTACAAACAAGAAAACAATTGTCTTTTTTTCTGATAAGTACTTTTGAGGATATTTGAGCAACAATGGATGAAAATTTCTATTTCTGTTTCTGAACAAACAATTCCTTTTCTTTCTACAGAGAATGCCCAGAGTGGCTGCCCTTACTGCAGGCCCTTTGGAGGAGACTGTGTTGGGGAACAATGCTGCAGTTTGTGCCCACTGCATCTCAAGAAACACCAGCTCTTTTAACATAAAAATTATGGTCAGTATTTAACAGTAAAATGTATCAAAAGTAAATCAGGATCAGATCAAAAGGAAAGGAATTCTGCTAACACACGTATACAAGCAGCAGCAATCCTCTTACCAAGATATCACTGAAAAAATGGCAAAAGTTTAACATATTTATAGCAACTTGGATATAACTAACTAATAAATTACAAATTTCATTTTATTAAATGATTCAGTATTCTGCTACTTCACATCAAGACAAATATTATCCTTGTAATTACTGTGCTGGATCAGATGGCTTGTGCTTCATTTTCCTATCTATCAACTTATTTATGGAAGCTGTTATCATACACTGTAAAATAATTTTACTCAATAAGATATTATTAGGTGCCAGAAGATTTTTTCTCTAAGATGTAGAAATTAGGAAAGGCTGTGCATACTAAAAACTTAGAGAGAAAAAAAGCAAGAAAAAAAGAAAACACACACTGAAAAGAAGAAAAAACTTTTAAAAGAGGAAGACAGTCATGGAGCATTACCAAATCTTTGATCAGTTATATTTTTCCTAAACAAATTCCTGATAACTCCTGTTGTCACCCTAATAAAACAGCATATGCTAAAGCATTTAGAGCTGCATGTTCTATTAAGAGATATAAATACTAGAGCTGATCGCTCTGTGGCTTCCTATAGTATGGTAAAATTTATCAGTGAGCATCACTTATATTTTCCCTTCAGCTAAAATTGGGTTAAAGTAATAAATACAAGTGTCATGAATGCTGGGGGGTTGGGATATTTGTCTGGGTGTCTATGTTGCCTTTGTACGCTGATGGATTAAAATTCTCAGGGTTAGGTTTAATTTGGTTTACCATAAAACAGAACACTTAGAAATTAACTGGCTGGTATTGCACTGAAATAATGCTAAAGATATTGGATTATTATTCCAGAAGCAGAAGGGCTGATACTAAATCTCAGTGTCATGATTGCCTACTTTTGTTTTTTTTTTCTTTTCTGCATTTTACACAGCTTCACTGGACTGGAGGGATTCCACCAGTGCAGCTGTAATTCCAATTAAAAAATCCTAACAAAATTGGAACCCCACTGTAATATGTAACTATATCAACAAAAACCAAGAGGTTTTGACATAAACTTTTAAAACGTGTACTAGTTAAAAAGACTGCTGATCCTTGCAAGCATTCAAGCATTCTCATTGTTCTGTATGTTTAAGGAGGAACAAATTTAACACCTCCATGAACAGGTAGAAAATGAGGTCTAAGCTGCTGAGGGCAGAGGGAACTGTGTGTGGCCTAAGGACTGCTATGCTGCTGACACAGCAGGCATTTATATCCTTTAGTGTGCCACTGTTAAGGCTTTTCTGCTATCAAATAATCAGTGACAACGAAGGAGGGAAGCTAATGGACTGCAGTGTATAAACACATAACAGATCATGTCTTAAATCAAAACTAGAATGAATACATAAAAAAAAATCTGTTCAGATTTTGACCTGAAATAGACTTGAAATTCGTTCTACAGTAGCATTCTCCTGGTACTTAGATTTTATTACATAGTTCATTCTAGTGTTACAAAAAAGCCTTTGATAGAGGAAAATAAGCATTTCCAAATTCATCATATTTTGGAGGTGTGGAAAGGGTGAGAAATGAAAAAAAACCCAATCTGCTTCAGGGTGGATTTAGTATGTCTAAATAGAGTCTTCAATAGACATATCTAAAATATTCATTTGCAAGAAATACAGATTTCCACACAAAACAGGAAAATTTTCTTCAGTGCAGGAATTAAATGTTATACAATTAATTCATTGAAGATTTTTAGGTAGACCAGAATATCTCCTTGTTTGGAACTGTAGGCATGAATTGGCAGCTACAAAGACCTTGTTTAATAACTTCTGAATTACTCTCATCATAATAGTCCAACTGTTATTAACTGTGCACAGCTCTAACTTCTGCTTTGCCCTGGAAGATGAAGGCAAGACAGAAGTTTGACATAATTCTGCGTTTTACCCTGCACTAACAGGAATAGGTTAGAAACACTTCATTAGACTCCACTGCAAGCAAAATTTGTCCATGGCTCAACATAATAGAGGGGTGGTGGGGAGTAGGGGTATACGTGGTTTCCATTTATTTATGTTTTTAAAGTCTACTAGGAGAGAAGATAACTGCTTCAAAGGCAAATGTTCACGAAGGACACAAAAAATATAGAAGGAAAATGTCCAAAGATAGGCTTTGGAGCAAAAAAAGGTATTCACCAGTACACAAGGTACTTCAAGCTTGAAAAAATATCAACTTCGTTTTAGTATGCTAATTATTTTTAAGTGTTTTCAATCCAGAATTGTGAAAGCTGGAAGAATTTCTCCCCTGTGTTAGTTCTGATTTCTATCATCTCAGCAAGGCTGAACAACTTCTGTTCAGTGGAAAATTAGTTTGGGAGCCAGAGGGGAAAGAAAAAAATTCCCCAAGAATTAAAAGAACAGGGTTTACTACTGAAGCCTAAGGCTGTGACAAGAAATATATCACAAAACTGTTTACCTGTAAAATTCTGATTTAGATTTACATTTTCCTCTTACATTTGCTAGATTTATTCTTTGGATCACTAATTATTTTACCCACACTTGCTTGTCTTTACCCCACGCCTCTGATTTTTTTCAAAAAGTGAACTAAAAAAGAAACAGCTGGAAAAGAATGTAACAGTGCTAAACATGAAATAACATTAAGATGACAATTTATGGCAGTACTTTGGAATAACTGCCTTATTCATAAATACAATTTCCTATGTTGTTTGTTCCCTTGATTGATAACTGGAAAAATAAAAGAGCTGCTCAAGAGCACCGTGGTCCACTAAAGCACAATGAGCTTGTAGGAAGGAAATCTCATTTCAGGTATTCCTGTAACACACTGTCTTCCAATACTGCCTGTGACCTTTACCTGCAGCAGATCGATGCAGCTGTTTTCCCCAGGTCTGTCTTGCAAGATTTGATTTTAAACCTGTACTGGGGCAGTCTCACATTTTTTGTTCACAAAGGACCAAGCTCAACAAGTTTTGATCTCGTGTGGGACTGTCAAGGTGCTGCAGTACTACAGAGCAGTACAATAACATTTATTTGTGTGGATATAAATAAATACAGCCCCCAGTATTTTATACTCATTTTATTTGAGTAACAGACTGGGGAATGAAGCAAAAAACTTCATCTATGAGGGTGCCATTGTTTAGCTTTAGAGACATATGGATGTCTGGAGAAAACCACAACTCAACTACAATATTTTAAAATAACTTTGATAAAGTCGCTTATTTTGATAAAATCTCTGTAATGATCACACACAGTGTTAATTTCCTTGTTCTCAGATAAACAATGAGAATATTTGTTATTACATTGTTATTTGTATCATTATTGTTATTATATGTGATATGGAGAAAAACTCCATTTCCAGAAAAGAAAAACTTCCAAGCTCGCTCATTCATCTCTTCCTACATGACAAAAATAAAAGCAGCAGTCCATTACTGTGCAAGACCCAGGCACCCTTAACTGTATGCTCTTCACAAACTATTTACATGCTTCATTTTCTGTTACCTCCCTTCTTTCAAATTTTAAAAGAAGTTAAAAATTTTAAATGAAAATAATAAAATCAGTTTAGTCTTCTATTTTGAGAATATTACTAAGATTTGTCTTTAATTTATTACTGTTTGAGTACAAAGCATCATAAAACCCAACATCAGAATTGAAGGAGACAGTAAAAAAACTCTAATGTTCTGAATCAAGGTTTTGAGACTTACTTGTCTCAAAACAAAAAACTTGGGAAGAAATATAAACACTGGATTTGAACTAAGTTGTCTGTCTCAGGTGGCAAATGTTGTATTAGTGCCAGCCTGTACCAAATTTAAACAGATACATCCCAGTTCTTTTCAAGGCGAGATTTAGCTTAATAAGCAGCTTTAACACAAGCCATCCTCTATCTGGAATTTCACATCTGAAGCTGTGAAAACCCTCACTAGCAGTGTTCATTCTAAGCAGTGTGAGGGCATTCATCTTGCACCCCCTGACATCTCGTGGCACCTCCCCACCAGTGACAGAATTGTCTTCCAAAGCTGCCCCAGTCAGCATTTTTCAGGGGCTGGTGGCCCTGGAGATGCTGCTGGAACAACACTGAATTATTTAGCACCCATTGTACCTCACCAAGTACAAGGAGGAGCAGCAGCAGCCTGCTGGCCTCTGACTGAAGGCTGTGCTGTCTTTTGCATAGCAGATTTTGTCCCACTTTTCCTAAGGCAGTGTTGGATGAAGAACACAAGGCAAACTCTTCCCTGTGTTGCTCCACACTGGCATGGCCTCGGTCTCAGCCCTCTCTTGTTGACTTTCACAAGATTTTATATAGGGCTGCTGCTCCCATACACTCAGAGCATTGAATATTAGACAAAAGAAATTAAAGAGACAAATAATGGAAGAGTAACTGCAGCTGGAAGTCACTGCAAAACTACTAATTACAATATTAAAGTGGAAAAGCAAAGTTATTGCAAAGAAAGCTGTTAAAGACTGAGAGCAAAAAAAAAATATAAATATACCTTTGTCGAGGAGATATTTTATGTATGTTCCTGAACCTCAAGTAAGATTTTAAGTTCCTATAGTTTTGAAATCCTTGAAATCACTCAAGAGAATACACAACTTTTCTAAATCCAAAGCCATAAATTATAACACACAGCCTTAAGCAATAAAAAAAAAAGTCTGGAATATAATGCCTAACATCACAATCTTTCATATGAAGAAATAAATTTTTTAAAATAACATACAAATTTATAAATATTTAAGCTGACATAATTATTACTAGCCGACATCTGTCACTTTTCAATATACATTTGTCCTCCAGTGACAGTAGCTTCCCTCCTGAGAGCCATAGTTCAGAATTTTGAGCAGACTTGTCACTTTACAGAGGAAAATATACTGCACATGAAAAAGCAGAGTCCTATTACAAATTTCATCTCTATTAATACTGCATGAAAATTCTAACTTTGTCTATGTTGGGTCAGCAACTGTCCAAGTTACTTCCATATCTCTTTAATAGTTACTTAAGTGAAAAACACAAATAAAAGTAGTTCAGAAATTATTTTATATTTCATGTTAGACATTGTAACTTTAATATTGTTTATGCAATATCAATATTAAATATTAGTCTTCAATTTCAAAAGCATTTCTTATGTGAAGTATGTTGATGTAACTATTTATTAGCTTTACAGTAATTAATAACCTACCTCCATTTTCAATCAATCTCACAAGTTTGATATTAATTTCTTTTCTTCTATAAAACTCTCTCTTGAAGACATGATCTTTTTTCTGCATTTAATTGTACTTACCTGTATTTCTGTTAGCCAGGCTCTCTGACTGAAATAATTTTTTTTTATTTTGTGTCTCAACTCTTTCACTAACGTGAAAACATTATATACCATGTATAGGGCATATATTCCATTAATACCTAGAAATGAAGACTACTCTGTAATTAAATTTAATTCAGGATGGCGGTAATCCAGAAAGTTATGTGGTTTTTTATTTTCTGAAGGTCCTTGTTTTCTATAAAAGTCAAAGCAAACTGAAAAACTTCAGCACTACTTTGGACAGAATGTCATATTTATTATCAAGATACCAAACAGAGCCTTACTGGCCAGGTTGCCAGCTTAAATCAACACAATTGGTAATAACTGGAATTTTTTCTTTATTCACATTGATAGTCAATCGAATAAAGTGACCAAAGGAGTCTTAACAATGCAGAAGCTTTAAAAATCATGACTAGTGCAAGACAGGAACTGAACATGTGAATGCTCCTGTTCTTGGTATTATTCCAGTAAAATGTCCAGCAGCATTTTTTTTACTGGGGCAATTAAGTGCTTACAACACTGTCAACTGTCCTTTTCCTTCAACAGAGAGGAATCCCCAAGTTTTAGAGACAGAAGGGTATTTTTCCCCCTTGGGGCAGTTTTGGTTCAATAACCAGGCAGAAACACCAATTAAGTGCAGTGGGTTTGACTTGCCAATCTGAGTTTCCTGGGTGGCACACCAATAAATGTAGTGGTTCTAGTGCTGGCCAGTACACCCAGTAGAATTATTGACTCATTTTATGCTGTGAGATAGGATTAGGAGGAAAGCAAAGCAGGCTCAAACTTGCATCAGAAATTTACCACTCACTGGTCCCCTTACTGGTGCTTACAGTGGAGGATTTTTTGGTGGCCATGCTGGGAAGGGGGAATCTCAGCAGCCAAGCCAGGGCTCAGCAGCAGCACACCGCAGGCCAATGGCTTCCCAGGGATGAAAGTCAGCAGTGGCAGAACCTTGGGCAAGTTGCACCCTACCAGCCTTGCCTGGCGTGGCCAGTGCTGCAGAGAGCAGGGCCCAGCCCAGCCCGGCCTGGCCAGCATGGCATGGATTTTCTCTTTAACTAAAAACCAAGCTATGTTAACCATTGCACCCCTATTGTTCATAGACAAGAAAAATAAAGCATGACAAAAGCAATCTGAGCAGTGCAGAACAGTCAGGAATGGAAGGAGAGATGGTGACTCAGCTTGGTGAACTGGTATTTAAAACACAGATGGGTCATGACCTACGTGCTAAAAACTGCCTGCAAGGCACCTTTCTCTCACTCTCACAGAAGCTGCAAGTCCTGTTCTCACCTTAACTGAAAAGTCTTGAGTCTCTTCTTCATGTGAGACCCAGAAATATTTTCCCCTTAATAGGAAAGGTGAACCCTGCTGCCTTCTGCTCCCACCTCCAGCCCTTGTTTAGCAGACAGCCTTTGTTCCATCTGCTCACTCTGACTACAGCTTGGATGCAGCTGGGACTAAACCTCAGTTTATTGGGAGAAAGCAGGAAAGGCAGAGGGCAACCCATGCTGCCTTTATCAGCTCTGGGCAAGCCTCCAGCTGCAGAGGTAGCGTCCTGATCCTGCTCATCAAAACTGCTGCCAGGGCAGCACAAGCCTTTGCCCAAATGCCTTGAATTGTTAAAGAAGGCACCTCCTTCCCCCACTTGTCCAGTAGATAAAAGAATTGGTTCTATGTTAGTATAAAACAACTAAGAGATAAAGAGATTAACCAACATTTATTTTGCCTTTTGCAAAGTTAAATCGGGTTCTCAGAGTGGGATAGCACCGTATATATAAAAAAATAGCTTCCAAAAGGATAAGAAACTAATATGTGGTTAGCAAAAAAATTTTTTTCCTCCAGTCAGTAACCTGAAAAGCACATTTGATAATATGAAGCCCTCAAAACTCGCTTCTTTTACAGATCTTCTGACTAAACCAGCAGCACTCATGAATAATTTCAGTTAGAAATACTGAGAAAGCAGCATGTGAAACAGCCAGCTACATGCAACTTTGATGTTTTCCTTTTCTCCACTCTTGAATATTGTAGTCTGCTGAAGTAAACATCATTTCTCTTCTGGCACAGCAGCAGGCTTTTCTAGAAAACATAGGGCTGACGATCTTCCTTGGATTTTTCTCTTGGGTTTTCTTTATCTCTGGGCTTTAAACCTGATGAAGGAGGAAACTCTGCAGGCTTCCCCTTTGCAGCAGACAGAATCCTGTAGTCATCTGATTAAGGTGACACCTATTCTGATGTGGATGAGTGAGACTGCCAAACAAACCCAGCAGCTGTGGCACTGAGCACAACCCAGTAGCCCACATGACTATATTTTTCTGTTGACAACTTATTTAATACCAAAAATATATTCCTCCTTAGCTGCCTACCCACTGCCTGTCTCGTTCATATCCCAGTGCAGAATTTGGAAACCAGCTTTGAGGTCTTACTCTGCAAAATGGGCTCTTTACGAATAGCAGTAAAAAAATTACTCATTGAAGCCATTAGAAGTTATAGTCAATATCTGTTTGGAAAAAATAAGGATCTTACTCCTGATTTTGATGCAATTTTCTTCAACTCCTATCCTCAGAATTAGGAATGTACAAAACTGGAGAGAAATTAAGTTTCTGAGGGAAGAGGAAGAGTTCAAGGTGAAAATCTTCCCAGTTTATAGAAGCATTTGGGGTTTTACAGAATAGTAACATTCTTCAGATACACAACTCTATATAGTTTAGATTCCAGTATAAATCTGAAATAATTTGAAGTGATTTTGCTTCCTTTAATAAAGACTTTCAAAACTGAATGACTGAATTTGTTTTTGGTTTCAAGTTCAATCATATCTTGGAGGCAGAGTTAAACTGACAGAACAACATCTTCTGGGGTTGGAAGGAGTAGAATAAACAGCAGGGGGCTGTGGATAGATATGTGAAGCCCACAGGCCAGAACCAGCTTAAATTAGGGTGTGATAGATACTTTATATAACCTCAGTGGGTTACTTCAGTTAACACCAAGCAGCTCAGGACAAAGTCTACATAAACAATGTGCTTATCAGAAGTAGTGCTTCTGGTTTACTTCCTTTATATGTGTAAATACAGACTTTTTACTAAAACACTACTATTAAAGAGTTTTTTACAATTTTTATTAATATTTATAACAAAACAAACCAAACTAGTGTTTTATGGCTAAGAATTACTATTACTGATGGAAATGAGTGTTGAAAAACTTGGCCCACAGTCAAGCCAACTGAACACTTGCCTGTATCTTTAAAGCCAACGCTGTCCTTTTGATATTGGGAGAAAGCCTGGACCCTTATTTTTGAAACAAAAAGAGGCCACCTATCAATTGAGCAATGGAAATTATTTACAATACAACTGTGGACAGAACTCCAGAACCTCAGCCACCAGGAAAGATTTCAAATCTGAAAAACAAACTGATTACAACTAGGGAGTAACTACTCACTACACAGCCTTGCATTCATCAATCAGAATTTATAAGAGTAGTAGCATAGACTTCCTCAATCTGCAAGAAGTGCATTCACTGAACTCTATTTTTTAATAATGTTTACTTTTATTACCAGATCGTTGTTTTAACAACCATGTACTTGACATTATCCTCAGGAGAGCAAGAAAATGTGACTGCCTTCTCTTCTTCAACTTCTTACTTGAAAAGTTTCAGGGAGTTTCTGGAAGATTGTACTGAAAATTGCAGCCACCTTATTAAGACAGAACCATATTTGTTTCCATATTGAGAATATACAACTCTCCAGGCAGCTCTGGCACCAACATCTATCAGGCTCATAATGTCCCATAATTCCAGTCAAGTGCATGGGACAGAATATTTTCCTTACATCAAAGAACATGCTTTCTATGTACCTTGACTCACAGAGTAATGTCATCCTACAGCACTCCAGCATGAAAGACAAGAAAAACAGCACAAAAGCACACTGAGGCACTGAGAGGGAAAACAATCAAATTCAAAACACCACTTAAAGCAGTATTGAGCAGTAGTAAGTGCTCATGAAAACTAGTGAGGTAGCAGAACACAGCAGAAGGAAGAAAGAGAATGATCTTTAATTAAAGTGCTTTTAAGGACAGCAGCTCTAAAAGTGCTCTGAAATAGGCAGGTTTGTGGATATGTGGATACACAGAGTTGCTCTGCTGAATTTTTTTTTTTTTTTTTTTTTTTTTTGCCACTTGGGAAGTGGAGGTTGATTTGAAGTGCCTGTCTTGTACCAGCTGAGATGAAGCATGGCTGTGTATACTTAGTTTTCGCCTGGAAATACTTTGTGTCATGCCTGGAAAGACAGTGCTGTAAACACTTGAATATTTTAGGTTCAGAGGCTCATTGATGGAATATCTCATGTCACAGCAGCACTCTGGGAATTCCACTAGGCAGAAGCAGAAGCAGCAGAAAATACTGGCCTGCTATGAAAAAGAAGTGTTTGGACAGAGAGGGAGAGAAATAGTAATAAAGAATGGTCAAAAGAAGTGGAACAATCTGTGTACAGGAAGAAAATAGGAGAGAAGAACAGAATCCAGTTGGTGAACAGAAAATAACAGACTTTGTAAATGGCAATTACTGTGTCCAGATGCTGCTAAAGTTTGGCAAAATTCTTACCCAAATGTTTGCTGAACGTTTCTTTAGCACAATCAAAAGTAAGTCTTCCATGAAAGCAGCTACTGGACTGGAAAGAACCAAAATACTATCTCATCTGACCTAATCATAACATGAATTCAGAACTCAGTCATAATCATGGAATTAATTTAGGTCAGAAAAGACCTTGTTGAGCATCGAGTCCAAGGATAAGCCTAACACTGCCAAATCCGTCACTAAACCATGTCCTTAAACACCCTATTTACATGTTTTTAAATACCTGCAGGGGTGGCAAACCACCTGCTTCACTGGGCAGCCTGTTTTAGTGCTCAGCAACCCCTTCAGTGAAGGAAATTTTCCTAATACCCACTGTAAACCTCCTTGGCACAACTTGAGACTGTGATTTCCTCTCATCTTGACATTTTGTATTTGTATTTTGACCCCTATCTGCTTACACCCTCCTTGGCCTTTTTGCTCACTTGCTCTTGTTCAGCTGCTGTCGACCAGCACTGCCAGGACCTTTTCCACTGGGCAGCTTTCCAGACACTCTGCCCCAGCCTGGGGCATTACATGAGGTAGTTGGTTGTGACCAAAGTGCAGAATCAATACTGTTGCCTTCAGGAAAGGCTGTTTTGTCAAAGCCTAAATGTTTTGTGTAGGCCTAGCTAAAGCCCAAGCAGAAGTCTTTGGAAACCTGCTTTGATTCCTCTAAGAAAAATTCGTGGGTTACTGTGCAGTGTGGGCATCCAAGCCTTGTGCCAAGGGATTGCCCCAGCAGCAGGATACTCCTCCCAGAGCTTAGTACCAGCCCCATATTGACTGCATTACTCTCCTTTATGCTCAATTCCTAATCATGGAACAGAACAAAGAAAAGGATTTTGACTGACAGCTGTACTTAAAAAACCCCTGCCTTTTCCTGTGATTTTCCAGATAACTGTGTGAGAGACTAAGAGGGTGTAACATGCTGTGCAATGGAAGTTAGATTTAGTTGCACTCCTCAGCAAAGTAGCACCTCCATGAACACGGACAAAATGTCAGAGGTTTCTCCTTTAACTTGGGTCAGTTTCTTTAAGAAGGTGCTCTTGATGTGCTGGGGATCACCTTCTCAACCTCCCTTCCTTCCTTCCTTCCTTCCTCTCTGAGTGCAAGGCTTGGGCTGCTGCTGCAGCTCTTTGCAGTTTAAACACCTACCAAAGGTAATCGTTCAGGGTGCAGCTGTGAGCAATACTGAAACAAAAGGATGCAAATCACAAGTGTCATTCTCCACAGACATGGTAAGGAAATCTGAAAATGTTAGCAATGCTTCAAAATTCTTGCTAAAAATCTGAGCAGGTAGCAGACTCTTGCTTCCAGAAAATGTTTTTAATTAGGTTTACTGAGGTTCTATCCCATGTCTCCAGAAATTCTTAAAGTCTCTTGGGCACCTTCCTTGGCTACTGCTTTCTTGGCTTACTTTGAGTTAAAAGAGCAGTGACCATTTTGTCAATCACTCCATTATTGAAGATGACATTCATAGTTACTTATCTAAGCATATAAATTATACATCTGGGATTTTGAAAGACAATTTTCGTTTACCAGAGAGAAATCTTAAAAGTATCACAGCTCTTTTCACAGAAGGAAACAAGAAGGAGCAGGGCTGCTCTGGAACAAACATTTCCTCCAGGGCTTATATAAACTAATATTCTAAATGTTTTCATTTGTTGGGAAACAATAATTTTCAAAATGCTGTCCTTTTCAAAAACCTTGACAGAACAAAATGCTGCAGAAGTTGTATACATATCAGAAAACAACAACAATACTGTGGCTTGGCATAGGAGACAAATTAATCTTTCTGTTCTTCACATTTCAATGTCTTTTCATACTCAGGTAATCCCAAAAGACAGTTTCTGATATAGACAAATTTATGACCAAAAGTAACTAAGTCTGTGTTTTTTAAGTACTGTCAATTACATTTTAAGACATCTAATAATGTTATATTTGTTTATTAAAAAAGAAAAACAAGTCAAGAAGAGCAAAACAACTAGCTGTCACTGAAATACATTCCTGAGCTGGACGGCACCAATTTTAAGAAAAAAATTCTCCCACTTTATTCTGCAAGAAAAGACACCAATTTTATCTATAACACACTTACAGTCAAAACACAATGAACACTGAGCATGCAGAGATACAAATTATCCAAATTATTCCTATGAAGGCAAAAACCAAGGTTTCTTTCCTTCTTTTGGTATTTTACAATACATTCCTGAAATTTCATCTCACTCTCAGGTAAACTGGTAAGCTTAAAAAAAGAACTCATTTGTTGTGAAACGCATTCATGACAATTTGACATTTTCTGAAAAATTAGTTACTTCCACCTCTGAGAGATGTTAATGGCTCTAATTATGCTGTTTGCACAAGAGCCCTGTAAAATTCCCAGGTCTGTCCAACACCAGGAACTGATTTAAATAACAGCAAACAACGTCTTGTACTTGGCACCTTTTATCTTGTAGACTCTTGCTGACCAAATACCATTAGTGTCAGTGGAAGTTTGCTTTAGCTTTAGGGCAAGCATATCAGGAGGGCTTAACAAGCACTGCAAATCAACATTCAGCTGCTCCTGTCCCTTCCCAAGGCTTCAAATACTGAGCTTTCCCTGCTTGTTCCTGGAGTCAAGATCCTTCTGTAGAGCTAGAGATAAGCATATATCAGGAGTGAGACTGAAATCATTTATCATCCTGTACCCACCAGAATTTTCCGTCAAAAGCCTTTTTTTTCTTCGACACCAGAATTTGCTGGGTCTTTTTTGTTCTTCTCTCTCCAGCAACTGACTGCATCCAAAGGAATATTAAGCTGTGTTATTACAACCACAGTAGTGTCATTTTCTAGACAAATCATGCAACATTTTCTGCTAAGGGTTTTCTTAATGCGTTTTAAAGTCATCTGGGACATTTGAATTTTCATATCTAAGTAGATGTAAATTAGTGAATTTTATGAGTGAAATGTTAGAATGAAACAGTTTGGTAAACACTACAATGAAGGTCTAAAAAGTCAGGTGTGTCATAAGCGGCTGCAAATGTGTTTATAAAACATCATAACCTACATTTGAATCAGAGATGCAAAAATAAACATAATAGTTACAATGCTCATGTTTGAAACCTCCTTTTAGAAGGATTCTTCTCAAAAGTTACAATTTCTCACAAATTTTTATCATTTTACTCTATCACATATTACATGACACTATGACAAAACAATTCTTAAAGAAAACTCCTAAATTTTTTAACTTTTTACCTGACCAAATTGCATAACTTATGGGTTTTTTTAAAAGCCTGGCTGTTTTTTTTATTACTTTTTTAATAGAGGGGTACAGACTCGTACCCCATCCAGAAGGGTACAAATTTTACAAAATTTCCCATTCTATTTCTTATTTCAGGAACATCCTTATTTAGCAGAGCAGGAGGTTGATTTACAGATCAAGGACATCAAGACTTATTTTTTCACATAAATAAAAAAGCAGTAGTACATTTGTGAAATATAAGAATATTCTGTAGGCAGTAACCTCTACAGTATCACTTTAGGTCAGTAGGAGATACAAAATCTCACAAGAGTTGGACACAAATATTCTCACTGAAAACTAGTCAAAATTTTCTCTGCTAATTACTCTTAAAGGTATAATCAGTTGCAATAGATAAATTACATCTCTTGCTGAAAGCATCTCACTGATAAATGCGTGAAGTGGAAGTAAATCAACAGAATTTTATAGAAATTCTTGTAGGAAGCTAATTCATGTAGAAAATATGTCTTGAAATATTAAAAAAAAATACAAAACTTCTTCCAAAGTAACCATGTTTCTACCTGACATGGGAAGAATCTAACAGACCTTCTGCAGTGGACACATAACTTCCATTAATTTTTGTGGCAACAGATGATGCAGGAGTTGCTTGCAGGAACCAAGTCCCTCACAAAGCTGAGACATTTACACCAGGAATTAACTGAGAAAAGGATCTTTCTAGCAAAGGTTCGATTCTGACCTCTTTATAAATTAGCACCTTTTTCTGTGACTCAATAATACTCGCCTCACTGGGACTATCACTAAGAATTCTGCTTGCCATAATGAAAAAGAATGTCCTGATGTAGAGGTTTTACCAGGAATCTGATGTCAGCCATATCCACTGTATTAAGCCTGCATCACAGATGATAAAACAAAATAATACTGGGAAGATCTGTGGAAAAAAATTATGTCTTAAGCTCTTATTTTTTAGTGAGTTAATGTAAGCCTTAATTCAAGGGTGTAAGAATATGGAAAGCAACATTGTAACCATTTTTCTGATATTTACATAGGGGCTACATAAACAAGAAATATATAGCTTTCCTGTAAAAGAGAAAAATGCCTGGCATGGCAGTAAACAGTAATATGTAAGGCATGATGAATATTCCTTAAGAATCAAGGAAAGAAAATAGTTCTGTATAGCCATAGGGCAGGCTTCTAAAAGAGAAAAACTTGAAGAAAATTACTAAGAAGGTTTAGACCCAGAGGCAACACAGATCTTAAGACTCTTGCTTTTCATAAATGCCTGTGCTTTTGATAAGCAAGTCATATTGTGTAAACATTTTATCTGTATTATAGAATCTGTCACTGTTTTTCAAGAAGAAAAGCTCCACAGAGTCTTTCTTTTTCATTTGGGAGAAAAGAAAAATAGGTATGGATGAAAAATTTAGGTTGTTTTGCCTTCTACCACTGTAATTGCTATTAAAATATGTCATATATTTCAATACTTTTTACCATAGAATCATAGAAATGTTTGGGTTGGAAAGGACCTCTAAGATCATTGAGTCCAACCATAAATTTGATGCAGCCAGGTTAGTACAGCACAATACTTCCAGGAGAAGACTTTATACTGAAATAAAGCATACTCTAGAGCAAGGAAAACACTTCTAACATCACTGCATACCTACATTGTACAGGTGAAGGACAATTATACCAAATCTACTCAAACTTTAGAGATGAAAAACCCTTAGCCACACTGGTACATAAAAATTCAAAATGGATTTAATGGAATTTTAACTCACGTAGTGAGAAATTTCTTACTTAAAAGAAAACTGATTTGTATGGATTTGCTGGGTATTTTTTTCTAATGTTGTACTAGGGAAATTAACTGCCAAATTTGATCTGCACAGGGTTAAGCTAATATTTTGTGATTAGAAGTGAATATCTATCTGCACAGCAAATGATTATATACACTTGAACTCTTTCCTAATTCATTTGAGGTTTTGGAGGGACTCAGGGTTTCTAGATTTATATGTAATTTCTTTCTAAAACATTAATCTTTAAAGTAGCACTGTTTATTAGTCTATGAAATGCAAGTACAAACAGGATTCAAACTTTACATAGATGAGCTGTGTCCTTTATACAGAAATCACTTTTCAGTTGTTTTGTAGGAACATGTTTCTATCTGGGAGTGGTGTTGAAATGCAGTAGAAGGATGACAGGACTGACTGGATATAGATGTCATTACCCTGCTAAAGGCATTCCAGGGCAAGTTACTTCAGAAAAGGCAATAAACAGGAGCTTAAACCTCACTGATTAAACAGGAAAATAGGTCATAAATGCCCGAGTATTTTGAGATAAAACCTCAGTCCTTCTTCAAAACATAGAGATGATCTCTACATTATTTGAAAATACTTAGTATATAGACTAAATTAAGTAGATTAGGTAACAAAAATCACTATTAAAAATATAAAAATTAAGCATAATATTTATCTCTCTCCAGGGTCCTTGCCACTTTTTCAATCATGGTAAAAAGTAATCCACCAATTTGATATAGAGGGACTTCATATGTGAGAGATTGGTACCTCCATTTCTTAAGAAAAACAAATACACCCCCATGAACCATATAAATCTGCTTCTCAGTCATTGCTCTAGCTTTTATTATTATATTGAGATGAACAAATTGTGATTTCCAATGCACTGGAAGTGTCCCAGTCATTTCAGTGCACAGCTAAAAATTTTTCTCCTATGTCCCACATTCATTGAAAAACTGCCAGGAAAACTGTCCTATATTCAGCCATTTAATTGTGAAAGGCTTGCTTTTATTTTTACCATAATCTTCTACAATTTAGTAATCTAATATTTAATCCTCCATGGTAGTCAAAGGATTCATTGAGAAGTCTTTTGCCACAAGTCAATTATTACCGGCTAATTGTGGAAGTGATCAGCATCAGCTGGAAGTTGTGTTGCTGTACACATTTCCACTGAACACCAGAATCTGCAGTCACATTTTCAGAAGAATTCACAGCTGATTTAGACACACAAGTGAAGGTTTGTAATCAAAAGGATTCAGTATGCAGTGTCATCACAGACATGGACAGACTCAAGTTTAGAGCAATATTTCTCTCTTTTCTCTCACACCAGGAAAAAAACCAGGCATTACTAGAAGGTAGCGTGGCAGCACATGAGAGCAGTCTCACACACTTGGATCCATACAAAGCCAAGCCCCAACAGACTGTTTTGAGAAGTCACCCATGTATTGTGGTGCCTGAATCCAAGCTGAATTTCAGTAAATACCCTTGTCTCTTGAGCTGTTAAGGTGGTCTGTAAGTGATGCCCAGATTCTCAGTGAGGAGCAGCACTGCCTGGGCAGTTCAAAGAGCTGAAGGACCAGCCAGGTAATCATTTGAACATGGATGAGTAGCTGGTGCTTTAGGAGAGGAAAAGCTACTCCAGACAAATGTAGGAGTTGAGTGACAGGATAAAGTTTACAATTTGGGATCTCATTTGCTTTAGCAGACAAAGTATCCATGCATGAAAGAACTGTGATTTAGCAACTAAATCTACACAACAGAAGAAACTGAGTGGTCTTGAAAGATAACATTCTTAGGAAATCCCAAAACAGTGAAGCTGATTCGTTTCAGGCCATTTTCATAGCTGACTTGATGAGTTTCAGCAAACAAGGAACCACTTTCTGTGAGCTTTACACTCATATTATGTGCAATTTTTGCTGTACAAATTAATTGTTCCTTTGAACAGATGTCAGAAAACTGCATGTTTATAAGTACATTCCAATTATAAATGCTTAAAAATTTGCTAAACAATATCCAATCCTTTTGTCTGAGTAACCACATAACAGGGCTAACATCTGAATATTCATAAACTACTATCCTTATTGCACTGCTGTCTTAGAAAGTTTGTGAGTAGTATTTTTGACCTGTCATATCTAAATTAATCAGGAACCTTACAAAGACAAAATTTTCAGAGCACCTATAATAAACATGATGCTATTCAAGGTTCATCCACTACTTTGACACTGACACACTGTAGAAAAGACATGATTTCTGTACAAAAGGTCTGTTCTCTAAATTGTCAAGGTCCCCTGCAGGGCCTCCCTGACAGCAATGAAACTCTGAAGAGTGGGATTCTATGCAGTTGTGGCAACTTTAGCAGAACTAAATTAATTTACATTGGTTGGGTTAAGAAAAAAAAAGGAATCTTAAAAAGTATATATAGCAGCACAAAGAACCCCTATGCAAGTGAAACATATCTGTTTCAAATAATTTTACTGTAGAACCAAATTAGCTTTCAAAGCAGGATGCACATTCCAGCACATTATTGAGTTCACTGCATAGGAAATACAGTCAGTCTACTAATTCAACCACTAAAACCACTAATGGTGTACATTCTCTTTGGAGTAACGTGTGTTGTGAGTAGTCTATCCCCAGGCACTATTTGAATTAGAGCTGGGTTTTTTTAGACTAAAACACCTATTCTCACATCCCAAACCACATTATTGACCTTCTTCAGCTTTAAATAGTCTTGCAAGAAAGAGGACAGGCAAGCTTACATTGACTGCAAATTCTAAAACCTCACAGAATTAGAGACTAAAATCACTCCCTTAAAAAAAAAAAAAAAAAAAAAAAAAAAAAAAAAAAAAAAAGGCATCAAATATTGTTTGCAAATATTTCACTAGCAAAGAGGAAGTACACACTTCTGTCCCTGACAATCTAATATGCCAGAACGGGGTTCCCCAGGGATGCTTATGACCTGACTGTTCAGGAAATTCTTTTAGCTGGTCAACCCCTCAGACACAGAGGCCAGCATGACCATAGCACAGTTCAAGATGTGGGAAAGCAGAAAAACCTATTGCAGCTGGGCTGCAATTACAGCAGAAAACAGTGCATCAGAAGCTCAAGATCTCTGCATGACCACAAGAATAACACTAAAATAAATAATTAAGGATCAGGACAGGCTTCTGCTTCTGAAAAGAAAAAATTAGCAAAGATTAAGTATGAGAATTGTCAGTACAACAAATCTATTCAGTACAAAAGAAAAACTTTCAGGATATAGAAAACAAACCCAAGCTTGATAGACACAAAAACCACAGGAGCAGGGGAAGCAGAGGGGTGCATGTGCAAAGGAAACCTTCAAAATTACAGAGGAATCAAACATACCCTTCCAAGGCCCTCATGGATGATTGACTTTCACATTTCCCCTCCCCTGTTGGAGTGCCACAGACATTATCTCAGCTGAGAGGTAAAATAACATTAGAGTCTAGTCCAGCCCTGCACAACCATAGACAAGGTCCCAGATTAAAGCTCTGCAAATGGCATTGCCCTCTTTGCTTTTGGAATAAAAACAGGCAAAGAACCCCAATGGATTAATTTAAGTTGGACTAAAACAGAGCATAACATTTTCAAGAGAGAAAATTAGCAATGGTGAGCATAATGTAATTGTCAGTAAGCAAACCTGGTCACTTCATACTCATAAAGCTGTTTCTCTAAACCTGGTTGTTAGAGAGGGAGAAAGCCTTGGGCTCAACAGGGCAGGGCGAGCATCACCTGCAGTGCTGGAGCTGGCCCAGGTGTCTCCTCAAGAGAGTTAACCCTGCAGCTGAGATAAAGCTGCTTCTGACTCTCTCATGGATGTTTCAAAACAAGCAGCCTCAGGATTACAGAGCAAGTTGCAGAAACTGCCCAGAGATTTTCCTGAGCATTCATTTTATTTAAATAATTATAATGAATAACACAAGAATTTGGACGTAATGAATTAAAATATAAATGAGGTGTTAAATACAGCCAAGTAAATATTTTAACAGTTCTCAACTTTTGTAAGATTCAAATATTTACAACAAATTAAACCTACATTAAACACTAAACTAAAGCTACTTTAAACCCTTCTTAGTAGGCTACAACAATTTATTTTATGACCACAAATTTCAGCATTTTCTGAGGAATGCAAGGATCCAGCTGCCTTTGGAAGTTTGCTAAAGAGGATAAAAGGACAGATGGGAGCAGCAGAAACAGAAAATGCTGAATTATCCTCACAACAACTCAGTCATAAAAGTTAAACTTATCATGGGAAGGGAAAGTATCTTGCACTTTCCGTTTTGTTTTCCATGGGAAGTTCTCAAAACATAACTTGCGCCAAAAAAAAAAAAAAAAAAAAAAAAAAAAAAGGTGAGGGGAAAATTAAAAAGCAGGGAAGTGGCACTTGGGGCTGCATTTTAGGAAAGGTGAAGACCTGCAGGTGCCATAGGGCCAGCCCATCCCCTCACAGAGCTGCCCTCTATCTTCCCTTTTCCCTGCACACCACCCTGGGCCTTACTTTCTGCTTCCGCTGCCTTTAACCAGAAATAACGCTGCTCTTAAACCTCCTTCATGTCTTCTTTTAGCTGAGCTACCCCCTGCTCGACCATACTCAATAATAATAAAAATGAAGTTCAGCACACCCTTTTGTTCCCCTCTTCCCCCCCTGCCTGGGGTAAGGAAGGCCAATCTCCAAGGGAGACATCTAAAGAGACAGGCAGCTGCAGCCACCTCGTGCTTGGTAAATGGTGCAATAAAAACACACAGCACAGTCCACAAAAGCTTATTTAAACTCTCAGAGGGGTCATTCCTCACCCTCACAGTGAAAAGGGCAGCCAAAGAGCACACCACAAATGCCATCTCTTCTACAGGACACACATCTTTTAAAGTAAGAAAATCTGAAGGACTTCTCTTCCTGAAATACTCATTGTGCCATTTGTGGTCTCTCAGTTTAAAATGCACAAGACCTAGGATGTAGGCAGTGAAAGAAGAATGTTTTAAGTTTTACAGCAATTTCAGAACCTTATTTTTAATTAGGAAGAATGCTCTTTTACATGGGGAAACAGAAGCATGATCAGTGGCTGCACAGCACAGCAGTGATCAAGTTGGATGCCTAAACAGCAGCAAGGAATGATAATTGAAGAACAGGTATAATGGCAAAGCAATAAAACTGTAATGAAAATTTATAATACAATACAATAACTCTGCATATGAAAACAGATTAAAGTAATGTTGTTTTCATGGAGTTCTCCTCTTCTTAATTAACAGTAATTTTTGTTGGTCTACCATTAAAGTCATTGCTGTTCAGCTCTGGAATTTCTTTCTAGTACTGCTTCATCTCTAACCTTTTGCTAAGTATATTGCTTAAGAAAATCCCTTCCCTCATTTTTCTAGTCTCAGATCCCATAGTCTTGATTAGTTTGAAAATTCATTTTGCTCCTACCAAGACCAAGAAATAAATTGTTCTCTGCATAGGCTTAATTTTAGTGTGTTCTTTAATTTCTTCACTGTGCTCACTGGATCACCTTTGCAGCTTGTAATAAAAGAATAACTATAAAAATCCCCCAAATAACTTAGAAAATGGTGGGGTTTAATACTGGCGATTGAAATATTTTAAATTAAGGGTTGTAAGTATGACTTTTATTGAGAAGATGGTGACAGCATCTGCATTTCAGCTTTAACAACACAAAGAATAAATTACTATAGAACTTTTTTTCTCAAGTCAAAAGCAGGTCATTAGGAAATTTAAGTGAAGCAAGACTGTTCTGTTTAAGTGAAGCAAGAACTGCAATCTGTTGCAGAAAATATATTCGTCTTTGCCTAGGTTTCTTTGGGAAAGAAGTTGGGTTGGCTGACATAAGTCATGTTTGCCTGAAATTAGAGTACTTATGGTATGAACATTTTTCTAATTCTGAAATATGAGTAAACTTCAAGGCAGAAACTCTTTTCTAATCCCTGAATGGAAAGGCAATAAATTTAGATCAGTCTTATATCCAGAAAAGGCACATTTATCTTGGTCACGGTTTCCAGTACATAGAACATTCCTGCCTAACTGAAGAGTTCTCTTTTTATCTCACCGTATCTCTCTTGAAGGAGTTGTTCTCTGCATGTTCTCATAACAGCTTCTCCTTCTCCTTCGGTACTGATGATTTCATATGAAGTAGAATTCTGCTTTCATTACATCCCTTGTAAGGCCCAATAGTGATGCATGAACTTGACTCATCCAATATTTCTGTATTTCTGTGTTGGTTTGAGACAGCCTGGTTTTTGGTAGCAGTGGGGAGGACGGATCACAGGGGTAGCTTCTGTGAGAAGCTTCTGGAAGCTTCCACCATGTCCAACAGAGAGCCAATCTCTGATGGCTCTGGAGATGGACACGCTGCAGGCCCAATCAGAGAGGTTGGGAAGGCGTCTGTAATGCCATATTTAAGAAGAAAATCCAAGCAGCACGCACACAGGTGTTTTTCCAGGGCTGGCGAAGGCCGCCGGGAGCCGTCCCCGGCACGGCGCACGGCAATGTGCCGCGGCCGACGCCATCTCGGGGTGGCCACAGCGAGCCTCGCCTGCCTGGCCACCCCCGGCCAGCGGAGCCGCGGGCACAAGGGCAGGGCCAGCGGCTTCCCCTTGCCGGCACCGCACCGAGAGAGGCCTTGGAGCCGCCCCTGCCCCGCAATGGTGGCGGCGCCGCTGGGCCGGCAGCGGGAGCGCGGCGAGCCATTTCCCCCACAGAACCCGAACGACACCGACCTCTCAGTGCTGGGGCAGCGTCCAGAGCCTTTGAGTCAGTGGGACTCGTTGGCAATGGCATCTACAGGCAGCAGCTTTTCCTCTAGTCAGAGAAAAGGAGGAAGTGAGGACACGTGAGGGAAAAACAACATGGCAACACCAAGGTCAGTGGAAAAGAAAGAAGGGGAGGAGATGCTTCAAGTGTCGGAGCCGAGATTCCTCTGCAGGCTGTGGTGAGGAATTTGGTGAAACCAACTGTCCCCTTGTAATGCATGAAATCCACAGGGGATGCTGAGACCCACTCGCAGCCTGCAGGAAAAGTGCAGTGGGTGGGTGTCAGAGGCAGCCATAGTCTAGTGGGAGACCCAAACAGAGAAAGAGAGGGCTCCTGCTTCCAGAGACAGAGAAAATGCCCTTGCTCCCAAACTAGAGCAGCCTGTCCTTAAAACACTGCACCCATGGACGAATGGCCCACGCCACCACAGTTTTGGGTGACTGTTTGCCCATGGGAGGGACTCCATGGCATAGCAGAAAAAAATACTCTTTTCCTTCAGTGAACAAAAGGAAATCTCGAATGACAAACTGACCAAAACTCACATGTCATATCTCCCTGCGCTGTTGGCAAGAAAGAAAGAAGGACTAGGGAGAAAAAAGGTGTTTTAAAAGCTTCTCGTTATCGTCCTCTAACTTTGTTAGTAATAAATTTACTTTATATCCTTAAATTTTGAACCTGTTTTGACCTTAGAATGTTTTCTCCGAATTCTTATCTCAGCTCATGAGCCCTTTGTTAATTTTTTTCCCCTCTCTTCTGCTCAACTGTAGCAGAAGAAGAAAAGCTAATTACTTTCATGGGTACCTGATGTTTGGCCAATGTCAAACCATGACAATTTCAAAAGTACCAAATACTTCTTAAAGTTTCCTTTTCTGTTTATTTAAAACCCTTAAAACTATGCTACGATATTTTAATAAAGTGAGCTAAAGGTTACCCATCTGTCTGGTCAAACTCAAATATGAAAAATAAAAGTGGATTCCAAGTTAATAATATAATTAATTCATTATTAAAAAGCCTGGCAATACAACCATTGCACGAGTAGGTTCTAGAACAGCAGGACAGCTTTTAAAACACTAAGCTGTAGTCAAGCTTGTGCACGACTTTACTAACAGAAGTCAAAATGTTCAAGACATCTTGACACAGCACTCTTAAATTGTAAATATGACAAACATGAGACACTTTCTGGAAGTTTTTCCCATGTTAAAGGGAACTGCAGGAGAGAAAGCATGACAAAACCAGAGGAACTGATGAAACATAACAGAAAGATTGTTTCATTCAGTTGTGAAATTGAAAAGTAGAATCATAAGAATCTCAAACAGCAGTGGTCATGATTCCTCTCCCAAATTACCACATGGCAAGATGTAATATCTTCCCATACTGCTGCAGGCTTTTTAGTATTCATTCACAGTTTGATCTCCAGCAGAGACAAGTTTCTGAAAAAAATACGTATTGACAATCAGAAAGTAAGAAAAATTCAGAACTTCCTGTAGAAATTACCCAGCAAAGTCAGGGATGACTTAATTGAGGGCTGAGGTCACTACAAGAGTGAGTGTTCTTTGCTTAGGGTAGCTGAGAACAAAGGTACAGAAAGAGCCAAGCAAAGAAATAGTTAAAAACTTCTCAGTGGGCAATGCAGTGTTGTATCAATTCAGAAATAAATCCAAATTTAGAGACATAAGGTGGTCTTCAGGTATCTTTATTTGCCTGCATCAGGTTAAATTCATTACAACAATATAGTGCTGCCTGTAAACCTGACCCTCCATACAGTTCCATGAGCCAGAATAAAGCTGAGAAAGTTCAAGTGCTCCTCTGTTGACCAATTCTGAAGCAGGAGTAAACTGAGAATAAAAGGAAGTTTAGAAGCTTTTTTCTTTTCTTTACTGTTTCTATCTTCATTTTAATTTATTTCACATTACACCTGTGTGAGGTTTAACCTATATCAGACTCTAAACTGGTTTTGGAAATTTCATTCCCTTTTCTGACCACCCCTAGCACAGTGATAAACTGTGCTTGGATGGACTCAAGGTGTGATCTTCTGATTAATTGCTAACAACTATTCCACACAGGCTGGGAAACAAGTCCTACTTCAATTCTGGGCCACATCCTGTAGATTTTCTTGCCATCAGGAAGTTTACAAATATCATATATTAAATTTTGGATCCAAATCCCAGATTTATTTGGGGATTTTAAACTAAGTTAGCAACACTGGTTTTGACTGTAATTAACAAATTAGCTACATGCAATTTAAAAAATTGTGTGCATCCCTGTCACACTTCATTTGTTATTCCTGGAACAGCATAATCTTTCCTACTTAGCTTTTAAGTTTCTTAACTTAGAGCCCCTGTGCTAATCGAAGTGTTAAAATTTGCATATGAGAAAATGTAAGAAAGACACAGTAACAACTCAGCCTTCAAATCGTCCCTAATAGACAAAAGCATGGAAAGTGCACAGTGTTGCCGCTAATCGCTAATTTCTCAAAACTTCATTTTTCTACCTCAAAGAATCGGGGGCATGCTTAGGTTCTGTTTGGCAGTCCTGTGAGGATGAATTCACTGACATGTGCAAGCAGTGCAGATGTGAAAATACCTGAATAAAGATACAGTCTTGGAACAGGAGTAGCTTCCATTTTGGCTACTGGCATTAAATCAACAGGCTGGTTTTGTACCAACAACACAGGAAGCACCCCAAAATCCAGGAGTGCTTAAAAAAAAGTGCTTTATCTTCAGTTGCCTAAAATGTGGAAACTGCTATCCCATCCAGCCTGAGAAGAGTGAGGCATACTTTGACATGGATTAAAAAATGGATTAAAAATATTTTTTAAAAATTATAATTGCTCTTTCATCAGAGCAGAATCAAGCTGACCTCAAAAGTTTGGGTAAGGAGAGGAATCAATAGTTCCCATGAAATTAAGAGACTCCCTAAAGTTCATTTCTGGTGTTACCGTAATTTTTCTTCATGACAGGAAAATTCCGGAAAATCTTCGGTAGAATAATTCTGAAAATGTTGAAGAAATAGGTACCAAAAAATTCCTTTTTTTAATGTTCAAAAACTACTTTTTAACTTTTAGATAAAAATTCTAAATTAGTATGTCAAATAAATAGTGTTTTCATAATTATTGTTATAGTTTTGACTATGATGAGTAGTAGTAGTAGTAGTAGTAAAACATAGGGATACAGATAGACTTAGAGAAATAATATCAAAGCTGGAGCACTGCAGAAAAGTAGGCAACTCTTTCTTTTAAAGGTGAAAATCCTCTCTGCTGCATCAGGAATTTAGCTCCTTAAGTTAAAATTGTTTGTCTTTTTAGAATTTCAGCCATAGCCTTGTAGATCCTTATTCCTAAATAGAAAACCATTTACATTAAAAGAATATTAATCTGTTTCAGACTCTTGGCAGGAATAGTGAGAAGGAATATCTGTTATGTGCTCTAATTTGAAGATCTGAGGGCTTGAATCAAGGGTATCTGTAAAACCTCGGCTCCCATCTTCACTTAGTTTCGACCTCACAACATGAAATTACCGGTGTTTGTGAATAGTTTGGAAAACTATTTTCCTGCGCTGCATGAGATTTCCATCATGCTTTCCCTTGATTTTTATCCCCTGTAGATCTTCCCCAACAAAATACTCGGTGGTGATCCCCATCAGACTTTGAAAAAGCTCCATACAAACAGGATTATGAGAGCCAAGGCTGAATTTCTCTTACAGCTATTTTCAGTTTTGCCATAGCTTGCAGATGAGCTTGTTTAGGAATGTCAATTCCTGAGTTGCTAGAGAAGTTGTCACAGGAAAGTAAGAAACTCATGCTGCCAGGATGTTTCCATTTAGCAAACAAACAAAATGCTACAAATTGATTGCTGTTGGAGTAGGAAAAATGAGTCTGATGATGGAATATTTGGGCAAAACATTATGCTGCTTCCTTACGTTTGTACTTCTCTTTACAATTGCTTCTTGGCTGCAGCCAAATGTGGGATATTTGGCTAGATGAAGCTGGTCTACTATGGATGCCCTTTTGATCTTTACATTCTTAAGAGCATCTCTTTTGCAATGAATGCACTTCTCTTTTTTTGGTATTTTCCAATGTTCAGCAGCCTGCAGCGAGCAATGGCACAGCAGAAGTTCAGTTAAACTCCATACAAACGAGATCCAGGGGCAGTGTGACTCCAGGTCACACACACCTGCCTGGTGCACAAACACACTTCTGGCCTGAATTAGGCAACCTCATGTTACCACACCGTATGAAAGGAACATTACCTGCTGATTGTCTTCATTTTTCCTCTTTACCATGCTGTGTATGGAATTATAATAACTTGTATTAGTTATTTCTATTTACATGGAATAGAACAAAACAGCAGAGTCAAATACTAACAGAGAGGGTAAAACCTGTCAAACTCAATGGACTTATAAAAAAAGAAAAGATCAGCTGTAAAAAAAAACCAGTATTAAGCTTATAAGATAAGTCTTATGAATAATATGTCTATACACCACTTCCTTCTGCTCTATCTAATGAAAGAAATAGCTGCTCTTGCAGATTAATCAATCCAAACTGCACAACATCTAAAAAAGACTTTTATTAGTATTCAAGAAATATGAACTTTTAATAAACTGTCTGAAATGCTCAGAAATACACTTTCTGTAAATATGACCACAGACAGTAGAATAGAATCGTTTAAGTTAGAGCCAAGATCATTGAGTCCAGTTGTTTCCCTGACACTGTCAGGACCACTATTTAAAACCATGTCCCCAGGTGCCACAACTACACATCTCATAAATACCTCCAAGGGTGGTGACTCCACCACTTCCCTGGGCCACCTGTTCCAGTGCCTGACAACCTTTTAGGTGAAGATATTTTTCCTAATATACAATACAAAGCTCCCCTGATACAAACATTAGGCCATTTTTTTTTCTATTCTGTATTTTGTTACCTGAGAGAAGAGACTGATCACCACCCATCTACAACCTCACATTCTCCAGGCTAAACACCCCCAGTTGCCCCACCAGTTCCTCATCAGACTTGCACCCCAGACCCTTCCCAGCTGTGTTGCCCTTCTCTGGACATGCTCTAATCCCCTGAAACCTTTCTTATGGTGAGGAGCCCAGAAGTGAACACAGCACTTGAGATGTGGCCTCAGCAGTGTCAAATACAGGGCAATGATCCCTTTCCTGGTCCACCTGCAAATTTTCTGAGGGTGCACTCAAGACCCTCATGCAGATCATCAGTCAAGATCCCAAGCAGGGCTGGTACTGAGCCCTGGGGAACCCCACTTGTTAGTGGCCACAGCTGCATTTTTCTCCCTTCACCACCACACTCTGGGCTTGGCCAGCTTTATTTATAGCCAGCAAACAGTGCACCTGTCCAAGCCATGGGCTCCTAGCTTCTCCAGGGGAATGCTGTGAGAAGCAGTATCTAAAGTTCTCTTAAAGTCCAGACAGACCACATCCACAGCCTGTCCCTTACCCCCTAAGCAGGCCACCTTGCCATAGGTGAGCAGGTGGAGCAGGTTTCTCAGCTTTGAAGGAGCACCAGATCACTCCGTTTCAGCTGTTTGAGGATAAAACTCACTCGTGATCCCTGCCACCTATAGTTCCATAATTCTGTTGTAATTCACCTTACCTTCTCTTCTTATCCCACCAAATATCGATACCAAGTTTTTGAAGCAAATTCTCTTTAATTGATGCTACTGCTTTGCACTTAAAAGACTTAAAGTAGATATTAAGCTCTAGTAAATTCTGAAGTGGTTTAGGTTTGACATCAGTCACAGAGCCCAATGCAGGAAGCTAAGCACATACTCTGCCTAACAAAATTGAGATTTCTGGTTAAAGGGACAAGGGAAAATAGATTGCACTGAAAGGTCAATTGCTCAGCCCCAAGAACTATTTTGAACAGGTTATTCAGGGATCATTGTGAATGTAATTCCATTAAATATGGGCACTAATATGCCCCAAAGACAAGGGTGCTAATAAAAACGGTTTTGATGATATGTTATCAATATAGAGGATCTGAAAATCCAAAGGAATTGAAAACTTATTTAATACACAGAAAATGGGCTAAAATAGCATTAATGTAGAGTACATTATCATGCATTTCAGGACTGAGAAAATTCCTGTTAAAAAAAAGACAGTTCTCATCTGCAGCAAATGACAGATATTTCTTTGTCCATGTGACTATGAATCATCAGTCTAAGTCTGCTTTAGAAAAGGATATTGAATTTATCAGACAAAATATTTCTAGAAGTAAGATCAATGCTCTTGTATAAGTCAGAGGTGAGATATCATTCAAACAGCACATCTGGACATCAGAAATATTGCTTGGGTCTCCTGTGCTCAAAAATATGGATTCAGGTTGGAATACATACTGAGAAAAGCAATTGCTGTGAGCATAGGAGTGCATTATCTACTGCACAAACTATATCAAAGTAGTGTGGTGTGCAGAACCTGGCAAAAACAAGACTAATGTTGTGACAATATAAAATTTTCTGTAAAAATAAATGAGTAAAAACATAAGGAGGGAATAACACCTGGAACTAGTAAATTCCAACATCCACATCCCCACAAAAGGATAAGAAACTAGTCATTGAAACACTGACATGGAAAATTAAAGAAGGTAAAAAAATTTGGAACACTTTCCTAACTTTAATAGTAGTTTCATTAAGAGCTGTTTAAATTTCTGAAGAAGTTTATATGAACAATTATCAGAAACACCATCAGCATTCTTCCTCAAAGACAAGCTTTCCAACTTATTAGAAAAACTGAGGATTACCAGTTTTTTAACTTTATTTTCTTTCTGCGTGTGTTGTTTTCAACCAAACCCATACAATATGTGCTTGCACTTGCTTTCACACCACACTGTAAGCACAAATGTGAAGTAAGGGACAGCACAACAGATTTCCTTCACATTTCCCGAAGTCAGAATTAGCCAGTAATTTATCCATTATGCATTCCCTCTTATTGAATTTCTAAAGGCACAAGCTGTTACTTTTAGAAAGCCCATGAAATCTCAAATTACAAAGTTGGTTTGAACATAAGAGCTACATGGTATATTTCTAGTCACAGAGGCAAACACTTTAGAACTGTATTTCCAGTTGTATTTACTAATGTAAACTATTTTCCAGCAGAGTCATAGCAAATCATTTTGGCCTTTCTTATCCTGTGTTCAGGAGACTTTCCTGCTCTATACAGTTTTTAGTCTCTCTTATGGATCCATTGGATCCATTGCCCTTATCTAGATATGGATGGCTCCCATTGCCTTCCTTAATATCTCCCTCTGCCTTTCATTATTTGAATTTGTGGTGGGGGTTCCTATCCCCTTCTCTGATATTTCCCCAAGCATTCCTTCCAATAAACTCACACAGTGCATATTTAAGGAAGACAGCTACAAATGCAAATTAATTACATTGGTTTTAAAACAAGAACAAATAGTCTCCAACAATAAAAGGTTTGTGACATTTGTTCCCACTATCACATCAGTCTCAGTCATGTAAATCCTTGGGGAGTGGACTCTTGCCTAGGCCATCGGGTCAGAACACATGGTAAACAAAACACCTATGGAGCACTGAGAAACAGATGTTCTGGCAAAAGACAGATAAAATGTAACTGAAATGTTTATCTAGAAACTCTGCCTAGAATCTGATGGATTAAAAAAAAAATAGTCAAAAGTTATTTGCTGGAAGTTTTCCTGTGTTATACTGCATGAAAAAACCACATTTTTTTTCCTTACTCATTCTTCAATAGAAGAATAAAAAAAAGATGTAAAATTAATATCTGTGCCAGTTCATTAGTCTCTCCTAAGCAGTGATGAAATAACATTTTCTTTGCAACAGAAAATGAAGAAGGCTGGCAGCTAACCTTGTGCTGACTCTGTTATGAATTTAAGTCTTCCTTAGGCAATAAGGGTTCCCAACAAAATTCCAATGATGAATTGAAAAACTGTTATGGCTTGAATTTTATTCAGGAAAAATATAATATGCCAGTAAATAATTAGAATTGCAGTTCAGCTTTTGTTAATTATTTCTTAAATTCTATCACAGAAGAGATTTTTACAAACATAGACACTTTCAAAAGTAGTATTTACTATCACTGGTCATTACTACAGTAGCACAGCATACCTATTTTTAAATACACAGATTATGATTAATTATAATAATACAAAAATGGAAGAACTCCTTTACTCACTTGGGCTTCTGCTTTAGGACTCAATGAATTAGAGTCTGGAGTCAACTGAAGTAAATGCAGCAAAATTGGGGGCAAAGTATTTGAAAACTGGGCATATACAGATCATGATTGTTCTGGTCATACCTTTAAAAAAAGAGATAATCCTTCTACTCCTCTTTTAGAAGCATGGATGTGAGGAAAACACTGAAATTAGGGCCTACTTCATTGCACAAACCATGCACCTCTCCTTCATTTTCAAGATACAAAAATGATAATAAATTGCTCCCTGCTATCAGCCTGCATGTAATGTCTGAGAGCTTCTGGAGGATCTTTAAAACTCTACTTTTCCTTGCAATGAGGAAAAATAAGAATGTAGGTAAATTACTAAAGAAAAAATTCATCAGGAATCTTTTTGTAAATATTTTTGTCTCTTATTGTATACCTTTATCTTTTTAACTTCTCCCTTCTGATAAATTGGGCTGAAGAAATAAAATAATCCAAACTATAAAGAAGTGTGGAATTTGAAAAGAGGGTATGTTTTAAGTATGCTTATGCACTTTCAGGAAACCTATAAAGTTCATCATCAGAAAATGAAGGAACAATTATGTTGATCTTTCCCATTAGCCTAATATGACTAAACTCACAGTGAATGTCTTAATCAGAGATCTTTATGAAATATAATCTTTCCTGTATTAGAAGTTAAGAGGCCTTTGGTTAGGAAGACAATTATGCTGAACTTATTTTTCCCCAGCCTATAAAGGAGGTAATCCCTCTTATTAACGGTTCAAATATCAAATACAGGAGACAAGTTTAATGGAATTATTTTTTAATCGTTTCACTGTCACCACAAGTGCCACCTGACATTAATCCCCTGGCACCAGTAATAAGATTAAATGAGAAATTTTACCTTTGGCATTGTATGATAGACTAAAGCACAGGAAGAAACCTCATCAGTGGTTTAGAAAAGATTTAGCATCCGTTGTATGACAATCTAGAAGATGTTCCCTATGGGAAAACAGCTACAAATAATAAGCAAAAAAGCATTGCTTTTTCTGTCTAGTAATATACAAAAATACAGCAAAGTATTATTTCAACCAGGGGATCTAGCAGTGGAAACCTTAAGGCCTGGAAACACTAAACAAATAGGAAAGTTAGACCTAAGTGAATGAACAGTATAAACAAAAATAATAAAAGCTTCAACAGAATATTTACCAACAACAAGAAAAAACCTCTGTCTTTAGTCCAGAAATAGGGATAAATTGCAAGCTGCAAAAATCTAGATGAGTCACATCCTGCAGAAAAAATAAAGAAATAAAGAAACTGGAAACTGGGAAAGCTGCATCTTGCTGCTAAGAAAATAAGGCATACTGGAGATGAAAGTTAATCTAGGTTTGATCTGGAAGCAAATCATATGGGCTCTCTTTTCAGCTGAAGAGATTGGTTAAGTGTAAGACTAAAAAGAAAAAAAACAAAGCAGCCAAGGATGACAAAGTAGAGGTAAAGTGGAATCTACAGTAGAACAATGTTGTGTACCTAGACACACACCGAGTGAGAATGGTCTCAAGCTTTACCAAATTTGTAAAGTCAATACCAAAGTGCCATATTGGTGAAAAACAACCACAACACTTTAAGAATGGGATCTTTAGGTCCAGTAGACTCTCAATAACAAGTAAAAATAAAATGTTGAAGGGTAATTGGTCATAGTGCTGAATGAATAATTAAATCAATGGGAAATCATTTACTAATGATAGTAAATTAATTTGGCAGGGCAGACAAGTCCAGTCCAGGTGTAAAGAGAAATGCAACCCAGTCTATTTTGGCTTTATAAACTAGCATAAATAATATACTGGAGAAGACCTCATTAAGGAATTGTCTAAAGGGGCATGGCAATATGATTAACTACAGGGACTTTCTCAGTTTTACTCTATTTCTTAAATTTTTATTCAATCATTAAAGTAACAAAAATATGTGAAAGATTTCTTGATGACTCATTTAGGAGAGATTAATCCTTTAGAAGGATCACAAGATGCTGGCAGACAATCCAGATGACTTCAAGGAAAGCAGCATTAGAAATGGAGCTACATTAAAGTGCAAGGTCATACCCTCAAGGGCCAATAAACAGAATGTTTCCAGTGAGCAACTTGAGAGGAATTGCTGAGGAAGAGTAAGACAAAACCATATTAAGCCACAATAAACAAAAGAGTCCCAAAATAATGGAGCATAGAAAAAATAATTATAATCTTTACCCTTTTCCAGCCTTTCCAGCAAACAACACAGAGATGAATAAACAAAAATACTTTTTTTCAAAAAACAGGTGAGACCTCATCTGGGTTATCACACATGAATTCGGACTGGAGCCTGGACCAGGTCAGAGAAATAGATATCTCATAAGAAGAGCTGGAGGGATTGCTTATTTAGGCTAGCAAAGTAAACACTGAGGAGGAAAAGCTGCTTATCAGGTGGGTAAATGTTAGGTGAAATTGCTATATAAAACAAAGGACAACTCTGGATCACTAAAGACACCAACTTATGAGATTTAGACCCTAAACTCAGCCTTGAAAGCACTGTCTGACATTTTCATCAAAAGTCAGAGTAAGAAGATATGCAGTGTCTGCCCGTGAATGTCAGGCCTTCACAGTTCAGCACTAAACAAGACTTCCAGTTTATTGAATATGAACTAGATAATTTGGGAAAACTGGTTTCATATGTGGGTACAATCTGTTTGAAAACAATCCTACATTAGACTACGAAGACTAGTTAATTTCAGTTAATCCCAAATTACTTGCAAAATTTTACCCTAGCAGTAGTTAAGATTCAACAGGGTAAAATATGAGAGGGAAAGCTGCTCATTTTAAAACTGACCTTTTATCATCTGCAAGTCACTCATATTCTGCTCAATTAAGAGATTCTTTCAAAAGCAGTGTTTTCTCTAATTTTCAAACCAGAGCAGGTGCTCCAGTTGATGTGATTTTTGTACTGAAGGCAGCAGGCAACCCAAAGGCTATGGAGTCTCATTTAATTACTTGGCACCTCAATCCAATTAAAATGTACCATAAAGGCAAGAGTGTCAGAGTGAAAATTTGGTGCAACTTACCTAAACCCATACCCACAGCTGATACATGCCACAGAAACCTGTCCATACATTTAAGAAGTTTTAGTTACATTTCAGATTACATGAGAATTTTGTTAAGTATTTTAAGACTTTTCAAGGATTTATTTTCAATAAATTCAAGTTATCATTCACTATGAAGCTAAAACCATCATGTAATATTGTTGCTTTTTCTATATTGGGCAAAATTATGTCTCTAATAATTTCCCTATGAAAGTGGGGACAGCAGCCATTTTGGTTAAACCACAGCAGAGGGGAAGCAAATGGATTTCTCCTGGAAAGGTTCAACTTTTTGTTTTCCATGTTATTCTTTCACTGTTTTAAATCTGAATTAAAATCTAGTTGGGGTGAAGTCTGTTCTTTCTATATTGGTATAGAAATATAATCTATAATCTTAACTCCATAGGCTGAGTGTAGTGATCTGCATTTTCTTTACATAACTTGATCAATGAAAGAAAGGAGTGAAACTTTTAACATAGCTTCCTTCCCTATTTCACTCCCAGCTTTAGAAGAACTTTTCCTTTCCTGGGATGCTAAAAAATATTCAAAACAATCTCCAACTAATTTTTCAAGCCCTAAGTTCCTGTTTGCACATGAATTCTGTTTATACCTGAAACAACTTCACAAATCGATTTAAATCTCACCATTTATCCTTTCACTGAGTACAGTGTGGGCCACCTCTATTTCGGTTCCATGGGTAATGTCCCAGTTGCCCGCTGATTCAGGAATTATGTCCTGTACACAACAGATTTTGAACTCCCAAATGTTTTCTAAGAATCTGGCACAGTAGAATATCCAGCACAAACATTGCCTTTGAACATTTTCGTGTCTGCACACTTAGTAGCAATGGTAAATGATTAAAATCTCTCTTTTAAAATGCTTTAGAACATATTGTTTTATGATCATATATTCTCAGTAATAAGACCGAGGCAAGCAAACCTAGCCAGAGCTGTTTGCAGTCTTTGTATCAGCCAGAAGGCTGTAGATTCCAAGTTCACCTTGAGGCTTGCAATTGTTATTCACCAATTAAATTACAATTGCTGTACTTGGAATATTAATTACAAATATGTTATTGGCATCCATGAGATGATTATTTGTCCTGCACACTGTGCAGAAATTTTATTCAATCCCTATAATTTTCTGGTTTTTCTTCAGAATCCCCTCAAAACCCTCTTTTAGAATGAAATCCTGCCAAGATGTTTATTCTCCTGGTTTAAACAATCTCTAAATTACCATCACACACATTTTTATTACATCACAAGACAGTGGTTTATTTTTCTTGCTACCCAAAGCTGAATTCAAATGTATGAAAATGCATAGTGAGTTATCTAATGAATAATATCAAAAATGTTTCTCAATCCCTTTATTATTAGTTTGAACAAACCATCCCCTAAAACAAGGGTGAATCTAAATTGAAAGCACTGTTCAATAGAGAAAGCTGCATAAGAATCCTCTGGAATTTTGAAAGTTGTATACCAAATTTGAAAGAAACTGGAGGATTTTTGGAAGAAATTTACATGTATTGGTAACAAACTGATAACCATATATTTAATAACCATAACTCAAAGGCAAAAGTGACAGGAGAATGATGTGGCAGAAATTTAAGAAAGACGACCAGAAACAGAAGGTTTGGCTTTACACAAAAAAAAAAAAAAATAATCAGTTCTTCTTTAAAGCCATAATCAGAAAAGCTGCTGTAGGGGATGAAAGAAAAGCATTTTGCCTGTGGCAGACTAAATCAGAATAATTATACAAGTTTCAGCTCTCTAAACCGAGCTGGAAGCATATTTATGTATGTTAAATTTTTATCATCCTAGCTTTTTCTCTAGCAGCTCTACAATGCTAAACCCTTGAGTCATCTCCAGGAAAGATACCTGTACACTAATTTTAAGAAGGAAATCAGGAGGAGAATTCTCTCTGTCAGGAGGCAAACAAATACAAGGAAATCATTGATTGATTTGCCAATTTGAGATTTCCCAGTCAATGCACCAGTTGTTGTGGTGGGTCTAGTGATTTTGCCAGTGTGCCCACTAGAATTGTTTACTCATTTCCTTCGGTGAAATAGGATTAGGAGGAAGGCAAAACAGGCTCAAACTTTGAAAGGTATTAAGAAAAACTCTATTACCAGAAACTACATGGAAAAATAATAAGAATCAGAATAAAGCTTCCAGAACAATTCTCCCCCCACAACTTCTTCTCTTTCACACTGACAGCATACAGAAACAAATCAGTCAGTTTTCCATCTCTACAAATAGTCTTTCACTAATTCACATAGGGAGAGGAGACTTCTCTTCATTCTATGGGGACTACTCATGGCCTGGATGTGAATCAGCTTCCTGGGAGAATGGAAATCTGATCACTGTGTGAGAGTCTCCTCCTCGACTGTCAGTCTTCCCACAGCTGTTATCAAGGACCATGACAACTTATGGGGCACATAAATTTAAGGATTACCAGTTCAAGCAAAGGTTCTCATCATCCTTTTCTCATCATCAACCTTACCTAAGCTATATTCAACAGTATTTCCTGCTTTTGTTTTACAACATTTCCCTACAAAATAACACATCAATTCTATTCCTCCCACAACTGTTGTCTGTTCAGTTTATTCAATAGTGTTATGAAATATGGAAAGTACTTGAGAAAACACTAAACAAAGAAGAACAAAAATATTTATGTTTATCTCAATAGACTGTACTTTTGTTGTTGTTGTTGTAAGACAAACTAGCAACATGAAGCTACTGTGTGCTTAAAATTCTCTTCCTGACATCTTTTTAGTTTTCTTGGTAAAAGTTGATCATTCAATGCAAGAGAGATATTTCTTATTCTTGTCACCATTTCTGTATGACAGCTTTTTTTCAGTACTTTCTGCTTCATCTGAGTAACCAGCCAAACTCACTTAAAACAGCCACCAGCACTGAAATGTTCCATTTTAAACAAACCCTTTGTTTGAAGCCCTTCATTCAACATTTCAGTCCCTTTGGGAAATTTCAGATTCATGCCATTTTGGATTAGTTTCTTTCAATGATTACATGACAGGTCATAGCTGGATCTATCACGAAACTGTCCTGATAACTGTATTTTCACATCTTTCCAAATTTCTTTATAAATCTCTGCTTTAGTAGAGCAAGTGGGAAATTCATGCAGCAATTGTGACTAAATCTTGTTTAAATTCAAGCAAATGAGGACTTGGGTCTTTTAAAATTTTTTATAAAAGCTCTGCTTCTAGAAACCTGCACTGGATTTTAATGAACAATATAGCTCATTATTTTCTGCACAACAAGTGTGGCAAGCATATTATTTTCCCTTCAATAACTGCATACACATGAAGCATAAATTAATATCTTCCTAGTGACAGGTTCACCATATACAATATTTCTGCATTTGCTTTTTTAGCAGTTCACCATTTTCTTAACTTTTAATAAAAAATATTTCTTGAAGAACCTAATAAATATAAACACTTTTACTATTTGTTATGGTGTAGAGATTGGTCTGTCAGGTTTGGGGGGGCTGTGTGCTCCATTTCCTTCCTCCAGATCACAGGAGGTAATTTTCAGACACTGTGCTGTGGGGAATAGATCTCACTCCAGCCAGCCAGAGTCCCCAGATTTGTGCATCAAGAGGCCCTGACACAAAGGTTAAAAATATGACCTTTGGCCTTAATATGAACTTTGGACTTAGCTCTTCTGAGCTTATGATGTTTTTCCTTTGGTCCCAACATCCAGCTTGAGCTGGAGCTCAAGCTAACAACAGTATCCGTCAACCCACAGCAAAAGCAGGAAAATTAGTTACCTGGGGTAAAAAGCAAAATTAGTGCTTCAAATCTACCATAGATGATAACTGATCATGTTATTCAAGGGTAGAACCTCTCATACTTAATTTTTATTGTTTATCAATAAGGCATTGTGAAACAAGATAAACATGAGTAGCATTCACAGCTATCTATGGTCAATATCCTGAAAAACACTACACCTCTAGGTTTAAAAATATTCCTTTTCACCACAATTCACAAACGTACACTCACCAACTCCAAAAAGCTGACATCAGTAGTGGGCAATTAATTACCTTCAAACTCCTAAAACTGAGCACATTTGCATCTAACAACTCTTGCATACACACAATAATTTCCTATGTTACAAGTTGAATGTTTTACAAAATTTTTTAAAAAACAACTTTTATACAGTCTTCAATATTTAAATTATTAATTTTATTAACTATTTGGACAGTTTGCTGTCCAAATTCAATGCTGCTGTTGGTTCTCATACCTGAAAATATTCACAGTTATTGCTAACAAGTTGCCACTTGTGACTATGTACACTTACATCTGCCAGTTGGAATATGACAGCAACAAGCTGTGTGGATTGCAGTTAACAAAATAAATGGATATTTATTCAACATGAAATGTCAGAAGACAATATAAACTCCACCACTAATCTTCTGTGTGTCCTTATAACAATTTCTTGTAGGAATTATACAGAACGTCCTTAACTTAGAAGTGGCTTTCTTCAATATGTCATTAATTCTAGCACGTAATTGATACAGGTTTAACCTTTAGCTCTACTATCTATAACCTCATGCTTCAGTCCAAACTGATATTTTTATTCTAAGTGCAAAGTCTCCAGCAAACCTCCAGCCTGTGTTTTCACCCTTTCTCGCATGAAAATGAAAAATCAGATCTGTAAAAGCATATTACAGCTGCAGTTATTACATTTCCAGTGTGGCTGTTATGAACTGTGTGCACTCCGTGCCGGGAGGCTGTGTACAGGGAATTAAACAGTCTGGGGCTTGCTGTTAGCAAACTGCAGACCTCTCTCATATCTGATATATTCCTACATATATCACTATCTTGTTCACTGAAGTCAAATTTATGAAGTGCTCTCCAATTTTAAAGAATCTTGGTATCTGGATTTTGGAGAAACATATTGCAATTGGTAAAACTTTGGAGTTTTTTAAGAGATAAGCATAGCTGTAATTGTGCTTCTGTCAAAGTGTCTGAAAAGGAGGCAGTGATAACATGGTCCTGAGCATGTGCACCTATTAATTGTCTCGTGTAAAACAATCACTCTGCTTTTTGTGGACAGGTGTGGATGAAAAGATTTAGAGTGCTATTATATCTGAGTGCATTAGTTGAGATTACTGATCAGTACTGCAGCTTACCCAATTTTACATGAGCCCATTGCTTGCAAAAAACTCCGGTCCAGGAATGGCTGTTTCCAAGCCTGCTCTCCACTCAAATGTTAATTTGTTTGGAAAGCTGCTGTGAAATATTGTTTAGTTACTTTTCAGAAACAAGGAGTTTGATGGGCTTCAGGAGAGAAAGAATGAAAATAAAAGTTTGCTTGGAATTTGAACATCATTCCTCCATGCTAATGAAGCATCTGCTAAGATTTTAGGAGTTTTTAATGAATCCTGCCCTTTGCTTAGGAAATTTCAATGGTGTGTTCCAGCTTGTCTTGGAAAACCCATGGGATTAAAAAAACCCATGAGTGGTTAAAAAAACCTCCAAACCACAGATGCCTTATCAGAATAAATTTTAAAATTAAATCAGTCTTTCAAAAATGCAGATTAAAGCCTAAACAGTGCACACTATCACTCATTACTAAGATTTTGCTAAAATTCTAAGTGGTTGTAGATAGTCTAGAATTTAGCCTGCAGTGCTTACAGATGGGAGTAGCCACATCAATTTCTATTGCTTCACAGAAATCAATTGGGCTACTCCCAGCAGTAAGTGCTGCTCTTCACTGTAAGCACTTACAGTCCCTAAGAGTCTGTTAACCCTGTCTCACCTGAAACCAGCACAGTGTGTTCTGTAATATTTTTGTGCCACTTTCTCACCTACATCATCTTCTGCCTTGAAAGGTTCATCCAGGTAAACAGCAGAAGCAGCAGCAATGTATAAAACCCACACTCATGCTGTACCATCCACCTGAAGGGATTGTCATTCCCCTGAAAGACTAATTATGTGATGTCAACTTCATAATCACAGAAATTATTTCGACTGAGCAACCATGACCACTATTATTCCAACATACCAGACTACATCAGGAAAATGAGTGGTGCTTTAAAATTCATTTGTCTATGCTGATCATAGCCTGGAACAAGTTACATCACATCGTTTTTCATGCAAGTGCTGACAAGAAGTTAAGACAGGATTTTCAAAACCTGAAACGTGTCTGTCTTATGAAAATGAAATCGTAGCACACAGAAGGAATAAATTTTTAGCCCTAACTGAAGGCTTCATGAGGGACAGATATTTTCAAGACTGCCTTGTTGCCAGGTGCTGTTAAAGCTAAAGGTACTACTATTTGTACCATAAAGTTACCATGGACATGCCAGCTTGAGCTTGCACTCAAATGTTGATACACTTTAATTTTGAATAAACACATCCTGTGATCAACAGATCATAGGAAAGCTCAGAATAAAAGGAACCTCAGAAGGTTCCTGTGGCCAGCAAGTCAAAGGAAATGATTCTCCATCTTCCTAGTCCTGGAATGCACAAGACAATTCAACATGGCATGCTGGATAACAATTTTTTGCAATAATACAGTGCATAAGTGCAGCCTGTGCACTGTGAAAAAGCAGATCAAAAAACACCACTTCTGTACAGAGGCACTTTATGTAAAACACACATTACATTAAGTTGTTGTCCTGTGGGCTCAAGCTGCTCCCAAGTCTATAAATCCTGAAGATGAAAATTTTCCATTGAGGTTTTCATTACTCTTAGTGAAATCCAGCACCTTCCAGGAGGGAACCATGGCAAAGTCTATACACAAGTTAATGCTTTGGAGAATAGAAATATGCCTACATGGCTTCATTTGGTTCTGTATTTAAGCTGCTTGGCAGAGCTTCCCTGAAAAACCAATGTGGCACAGGGGAGGATTCTGTGAGGTCTAACTGTAATTACTGTCAGGTCTTGGGAACAGACACCAGTTCTGGCTCGTTTGGACCTCTCTGCACTATGTGTTATGGAGACATACCTTATACTGTGAAGCTCTTCTATCAGCTGTAGAAATCAGAAGACTGAATCCTAACAGATTCTTCATACAAAATGGGAGACCACACCAACCAGAACTATTTATCTGGTTTAGGTAACACTGCACAAACTGGTGAAAAAACTGTGGCTATAACAAACAAGGCAAACTTCAGGTCAAAAACTATTTTCATTAATGTCCCTGTCAATGTATTAACAATTACTCGTTTGTAATTATAATAAAAGGACAGAGGAAAAACTGCTCTGTGATTACTTGAGCTGGCCCCACTTTAGGAAGTGTGTCTTAATTTCATGTCTTTTATCTCTAGCTAAGAGCAATTGTAATGCATTTAATCTTATCCCAACCTTTAACTGCTTTGTTTCTGACTGTTCAGGCTCAAGATCTTCCCCTCATTCAGGATTTTGCAAATTGTTTTGCATAATGCAATTACTCAAGGATTGATAAAGCATAAAACGGTAATATGCATTTGAGAGCTCTACAATGAAATAGTACACAGCTTATAGCGAATGGGGAAAATGTATCCCTCTTTTCCCTTACTTAAATCTAAGGATCAGACACTTCATTTTGGGGAACTTAACATTCCCTGCTGCACATAAATCAATGAATAGACACAGGGTCTAGCAGGTGAATCAAAATAAGAACCTTCCTCATGACTCAGTCAGAAAGAGCTGTGATAAACTTGTCTAGTGTGGGTCATTTCTTGTAATTTTTACATCCACACACTGTCAGGATAGATTGAGAGCTCTGGTTTAGTCAAGGGAACAAGAAAAAGATAAATGAGAGAACTGTGCAGATGAAATGTAGTGGCACAGAACACAGGCAGAGATGGCATATACACAGAAAGATATATTCAAAGAAACTGCCAGAGTTAAGCAGCTAAGCAAGTTCCAATGGATAGAAGCAAAATGTTTTACTGTGTGACTTTTATGTCGTACTTTTTCCATTTATAGTCAAAATAAGCTTGCTGCTATTCCTAGCCCACAGACAAGAGTAAATCAAGCTGTCTCCCAGCTTTAAATCAGCAACTTGCACACCACGGTAGCATTTGCATCATTTCCACCATTCCAAATTAAAGCAGCCATTCTGTGCTTTTATAATTTCTCATGCAAACCATACCTGGTTAAGCAAGAGCTATTTATAGCTTACATTTACCCATAAATAATATTTTTTTAACAGGAAAAACGCCTCGCATTTAATGGAATGTCATACACTTGAGATTAGCCAATCAAACATCTATCTAATCTAATGGTTTTAATGCAAAATAACCCTTCTTCATTAATAAAAGTGAAAGGCAAAACAGTAATAGCCAAATATACTTATATACATATATATATATATGGAATAATATATAAATGTAATAAGATATATTTGCACTGCATTTGCATGTATGTGTAGACACACACACTGTTTAGGTATGTTTATCTCAAAGACCAGAAAATGGTGACATAATAAAAAATATGTATTGCAATAAATACAGCTTGGCTGAAGATAAAAGTACCTCCTAGTTTCTATATTGTCCAGTTTAAATATTATCTTTTTGTGGAAGAAAGCAACTTCTCTCCATTCTTGCCATATGCAAAGTTTAAAAAACTTTTTTCTCTAGTTAGCCACTATGATGGTGTCATGGTATGAAAGACAGGTGTCAGCTAGGGAAGACAGGAGCCTCCCTTGGAATGGAAAATGTAAACCCTTTCCCTCTGAAATATTATAACTTTGAAACTAAGAGGCTGAGGCTCTCAGGCAATGATATGAGAATAGGAATAACAGTTCTTTATTAGTATGTGTAATAAAACAAACAAACAGCAACCACTACAGCAACAAACAACAAACTACAGCAACAACAAACAAAACCACAAACCCAGCGACCCTTCCCAGCCCCAGGCTTTCCCCTTGGGTGCAGTTCCGCTGGCAGCCAGCAGGGGCGCTGGTGGCTCCCGGCCGGGCAGGGCAGGTGCGATGATTCCCCCCCGCCTGCAGGGGGCGCTGTGGCAGCACGCGGTCATGGCGGCTGTGCCCGAGGTGGGAAGGGATGGAGGAGACAGGATTTGGCTCTAAAATCCCCCTGGGGCAGCCGATCCCAGTGACCCAGCAGGACTCTGAGGAGCACTAAGCTGGTACAAATTCAGCAGGAATGAGCAAAAATCCCAGGATGGTGGAGAAGATGTATCAGAAGCTCTGCAGCTGGAACTGTGGGACATGCCAGCAGGACAGGGAGTGCAGGACTACAGTGCAGAGAAAACTCAGAGCAGTGCTGAAGAAGCAGTGGGGACAGGGCAGCAGTGACCAGGCTCCCAGCCCAGGGCAGGGAGAGGCAGGCTCAGGATCCCTGGCACATGAGTGATATACACAAAATCTTCACAGAACATATAAAAACACTGGCAGGAAAATTGACTGACTTCAAATGACATCAAAGCGACTTCAAATGGACATCAAACAGAGATAAATCTAAATTGGCTCCATAAGGCAAAGGTTCAAATAAATTACAGTTAGATGCAACGTGCATGGGAGAACAGATTGTGGAAGATTAGGAATGGGGCAGTGGCCAAGCCTCATCCCTAATGGGGTGCAGCTGTATAAGACAGGTGAACAGCACCAAAGTATAGAATGCTGATATGTATTGACCAACCAGTAAAGAGTAAAAGGGCACCCAGGTGTCATGCACATAAGAAAGGTGTCAAGAGTTAGGAGGACAGAGAAGCTGTGAGGAGGAAGGGTTAGGTGGTCATGTAAGGGACAGGAAGGAGTTAGCCAGTCACGCAGAAGGAAGAGGGAAGGAGAGAAGGAGTCAGTGTTGCATAGAGCTGCCTGGGAAGTTTACAGAGAAAAGGTATGCAGGTTTTTACTGTAGGATAATAAATAAATAAATAAATACATATATATATATAGGACTGACAGTGTCAGTTTGAGACGACTGTCCAGAGCACCAACGCCAAGAAACATGCAGCTTTTTTCAAAATGAAAAGAAATATTGCTGCATGCTCCATGCTAGATGTTAACCAGATGGCTTGATAGATGCCTTTACTAGAGGAACCACACTGTCCCTGTTCACATGATAAAAAGAGAATGTGTGTTTCTTTTGGATCCCAATCAATTTTAATTCATTTTCACCAGACAATACATGCTACTAATGATTACTCAATTAACCTCAGAGCTCCACAGTAACCAGTGAATCTCTAAGAAACTTAATGACACAAATGCATTCTGAACCAAATAACACAGATCAAACAGCGTTAAAATAAAATGAAATTAATAGCAGCAAATTCCCAAAGCTTTGTATCTCCCCAGCTTTTTTTAACAATAATTAGCAAAGAAACTGGAAGCACAAAGAATATTATTTCATGCTGGTGTCTCCCTAGCAACAAAGAATGCAACGTTTTAAAGAACTGTAATTTTTTCCAGTGTGTAAGGATGCACATAATGAAAATTTAAGATGTTTCTACTTATATGTAAACTATGAAACTAAAGGAAGTAAAAGCCAATTACACTAGCAAACTGTCTTCTGGGAAGATTGACAGTAGGTGTAGAACACAACAGACCACAAAAGAAAGTAACCTCAGGAGAAGGCTGGAGTGACAGATATTCAGTGCCAATAACAAATTAGATAAAGGGCAGAGATAACCTGAGAGAACTGAAGACTCTCCAATCAGGGCACATGGTTTGGTGAGTTAGTTGTTAAGACAGAAATCAATAACAGAACTTTCTGTTTTTCCACTGCTTAGAAAAATGTGCAGAGGGACAGTGGAAAAAATCATCAGATAGCACAGAACACATCATAAAGAAAATACATTTTAAGTCAATATACAGGTTCCTTCCATTAACATATGGTAACTTCTGAAAAGCTTATCCATCAGGCTGTCATGCACTATAGAACTCTACCAGTTCTATGGCAAACTTTTCAATTGATTGTTTTGTGATGAAACAGTTGCTTAACCAACATTACTTCCCCCATCCTTATTCTTCTAAACTTCCTGTAATGGTAAGATTCACAAGGCAAAGGATGCAAAATTTCAAATTATCTGTAGAGAATTTCACAATAGAGCAACAACTGTAAAGCACCCAAAGGTATGGCCAACATTTACCAACTGGAGTACAAAACATGTTCTGGTCTGAAATGCCTGTATTATATGAGGCAGTACAAAATTTACACGTCTGTCTGAAAGCACACAATTCAAATCCATATGGCTAAACCAGTAAAATCAGCCATGAAAAATCCTGCTTGAGTGTTTTAAAGTCATTTACTGGGCATGATATAATGGGTTTATTTCCATGTAGAATGCAGCCAAGACAACGTGAAAGCAAGTGAGAATAGACACAGTCATAGGAAGCTTAAAAAGTATTCCAAGGAGCTCAACTCAGGTGAGAGGACTGAGGAAGCCAATAAACTTGCTTTTGGAGTTCAGGATTTAGAGGAAAGCTCCATGGACTTGAAAAGAGGGCAGGGGACTACAGCTTGGGATCAGAGCCTGGAGATGTACAAGTTCACACTCAGGCTGAAATCAGAGTGGGGAATGTGTTCTCAAAAGATAATATTTCTCAAAATATCTTCAAATACAGTGGTTATGAAGAGATCATAAAAAGTGAGAAGATACACAAGAATTTTACAAAGTTTTCTCCCCTACTCATTTCTATCACAATTAGGACTTTGGAACTTGACCAGATTCACAAAAACAACTTGCCTATTTTCCCAGATGGTGAGAGCCTAAATTTCACTCTTCATCAAATATTTCTTGATTCAGATATGAATCATGATCCTTAAAGAGCATGCTCTTTTTCCTCATCCTCTTCCCCAATTTTCATGTAACCACTTTCCAGAATGTATCTCTCATCAGCTGCACAGCACTACTTCACAAATATATTTCATAAAAAAGACAGCTCACACTAAAATGTTCTTACATCACAAATTACTTTCTTCAGAGCAATATTGTCTAGAGGTTTAGGAAAATTAAACAGAAATTTACTTACCTTTTGAAGCTTTCCAGAAAGACTAGACACCTCTGTAATTTCTTCCTTCTGTTTCAGCAGTTATCAGATAAGTTATCAACTCACTTGGGGGAAAAAAATTCTTTTAAAAACCTAAATATCTAGTAATAAACTTAAAACTCTTTTCAAGCTTTAAAAGACATTTCTGTCCCAGTTACAGAGCAGCATTCAATAAAAACAAGTATATCTTCCCATATTTGCAAACATCAGTAAAATTCTGTTTAAGCTCCTCCAGTATTACTGCAGGAATTATATCTAGAGCTCAAAAAAGGTATTAAATATTCACATTTTCTTCAGTTCTGGCAATCAATCTCCAGTCATCTGTTGGCTGTCACCGTGTGACTGATCTATACCATCCATAATGAAAAAGAATTGTACAACCACTGCTGGACAGATAACCCGTCTCCTGTTCTAGGAGGGGTGCAGCTCATCCTTCCCACTCCCTCAATACTTTCCATTAGAGGACTGTAGCAGTGAAGTAGGAATCTCATGGAATGACAGAATCATTTGGGTTGAAAGGGACCTTAAAGCTCATCTCATTCCAACCCCATGGGCAGGGACACCTTCAACTATCCCATCTTATTCAGAGCCCCATCCAGACTGGCCTTGAACACTTCCAGGGATGGAGCATCCACAGCTTCTCTGGACAATCTGTCCCATTGCCTCACAGTCCAATAAATGCCCCTCTCTAAGCAACTTTTAAACATTTCAGACTGGCACTATCTCATTGAAACAGAGTAGCAGATTCAGGGCTCAGAAAATATCTCTATTTTTCTGCAGTACTTCATGAATTTTCTAATTTGTTAGTAATCATGAAGACAAAGGATATTTTTAAAGTGTCACTTGACTATAGGAAATCACAGCAACAGCTGGGAGGAGTGATAAGAGGATGGAATTCAAGAGGACTTTTTTCCCCTTACTATTTTCTATATAATAAGCTCCTACCTACTACTCCACAGTGCTTGCATTTGAAGATTGCTTGTTAAAGAAGATGAACATTTTTTTAAACTATAGAGTTTAACCTTTTTACAGAAGAACAACCTACAGGTTTTGTGCTAACACATTTAAATTCCAATATTTCTTTAAAATTTTAGGTAAAAAGTGATACAAAGTGCTCTTACCCCTTCCATACACAAAGCTATGAGACTCCGCATGTCTCCCATTCTACTTCAAAGATGATTCTGAAGTTGTCACCATGCGAAATTATCACTCTATTCCTTAACCTTATACCATACAAATACATGTTTGAGACTAACTTGGAATTTCACACTGACTTGATTAAAAACCTTATTTCAGGATCAGAATCTCAGCCATAAGTATCCACACTACACCTGCTGAGAAAGTGAGAAAGGGAGCCTATGCCATAATTCAACCTCCTCCAGCCTAGACAGCCAAACACCATAAAGGTACTTTCATAATTAAAAAACTCCCTGAAGCCTGCTCTAAATTACAGTAGGAAAACAGAGGAGCTGCCTTGTATGAGGTAAAGCTTGTCCCTTACATGCTTCTTCCAAGTCTGCAGTGTTACACAGATAAACAAAGGTGTTAAACTGGACACAGAGGATCTGGCCACCCACACCAATCTGTGCTCCAGCTCTGCAATAGCCATGCTTTTGGGACAGCAAACAGTACCCTAAACCTTCAACCTTGGTCTGCAGCTAGAAAGTATTTGACTGAAATTATGCTGCACAGCACACCTGATGCAGACCTTTTGCATCCCTTACATCAGGTAGAGACATCAACTGGAAAAAAAACCTCTCTAAAGTCCCTAAGCTGAGCACCAGCTCCACTGGAACTCATCTGCACTGCTGAGGTGAAACCCCCCTGCCTTTTGTAGCCTCCCAGAGCCTGGCTCATCAAAGCTAAAAAACTGCCTTTTTGTAGGGCATGAATTAAACAGAGCAGCTCACCCATGTTACCAAATGAGAGCAGAGAAGATTAATTTACTTCTTTATTCAGTGTTGAAAGCACTTACTGAAAACTATCATTTTTAGTCAAGTCATCCTACTGTGTTATTTCCCAGTGTTGTCTTAAAATGTTTGACACAGCAATTCCTTGCATGACCCAAAGGAATGTAATGAAACCTGACTTCACTGAAAATAGAAAGCAAGAGTCCTTGTTCTTCTGTGAGATTCCCTAAAGAGAAAAGTGAAGAAATCTGCTCTATACATTATTTGTTGATCTAGAGGGCATCGCAGCTCAAAATTGACACTTTCTGATAAGGTGTAGATAAGTTGCTGATTTGCAGTTCAACAACAACTACTGGGCAGTATCATCATAAATTTGTCAATGCAGAAACTTCTTGAAGAATAGCACTTTTCCAGAACTCTGTGGTTTTTGAAACACACTGGGAGATTAAAAAAAATAAAGACTGTCTAGGTAGGGAATTAATTTTTTGTAGGAGCTGTTGCTTGCATTGGAATGCTATTCCTGGTAATGGGAGTTGGATCTGTGCAGGTATATGCACAGCTGCAACACATGCAGGCTTAAACATGTCATGGGGAAAAAAAGGAAAAAAATCTTAGAATTTTAGTATGACAGCATTCCTTGTGACCTGCTGGTGCTCATAAGTGGAAGTGGTTCTGCTAAAACACTGTCACCAATTCAGAGGGGCCAGGGAAAGGTTTGAATAAGCAGGTGTACTGGTTTGACAGCAAAACCAGTGAGAGACTCCAAGTCAGAAATGGAATGGATGGAATTTTATCAGTCATGCAGTGGGGCTCAATTACCCATTAGCAGAGAATATCTCCCACAGAGATAAGGATCACTGCCCCAGCTGGTTTCAACAGATGGTGATGGAATACATGGCTTTTGATCACATCCTGTGTTGCAATCTAAGACAGCTGGCAACAAGGAAAGCAAGCCAACCCAGAGAACAGTAGTGCCATTGTGAATGGACCTGAATGATTTGAGTCAGTTAAAAAATTCTGGGCTAAGACAATCTGAAATTAAATACTCCTTTATCAGCTTGACAATGAACAAAATGAAAGCAACAAAACAATATGTTTAAAAATTTTAACCAAATTTTGTTGAATCTGCCACTCTAAACACATATTTTGGCTCTAGGTCTCCTGCACACATAAGGTGAGGAACCCAGACTTTGCATCTGTCAATAAATGTAAAATAAAGTTTTCTTGTGGGTCTTCATAACCCTTGATAGTTTTAATTCAAGGTAAGCTTGGACTTCAGTGACTCCATCTCTGTACACTCAGAGAACATGTCCAAGCTCTTCCAAGAAGCCTGTCACTGCTTCCTCCTCCTGTGCCCTTCTTGCTCACATTTGAGTTGATTCAGGAATGCCCTGTTTGTTCATCAACCTCCTGCACATTGCAATGACTCATTCTTGCTCTCCAAGGAAACTTGGATTAGCCAGTCCTTGATTAGCCAGCTCTCCTAGACTCCCTCAAGTCCTGCAGTCCTGCTCATACTGAGACCCTGCTAAGATCTTCAAATAAAACTAAAGGTTTCCCTCCCGAAAGCCAGCTTTATAATACAGCCACGTGCCCTGCCTTGCCATTGCCTGACTAACATCCTGTCACAGATCAGTTTCTTAAAAGTGCATTTGTACTAAAGAGACCTGGCTAATGCGAGCTGTTAGATTGCAGAGAGAAGGAAATATGGAAGGAAAAAATCTATTCCTTTTTCATTTGCCTTTTCCACTCTAAGAAGCTCAGACATAATTCAATCTAAAAGTGTGATATATGGCTTTTAAACCTCTCATATTTCTTCCCAGTACTACAAAACCTTGCAAAGCAATAGAAAAGGCTTAGGAAAAAAAAATGTCTTCAAAATCAATTCAAGTCCTGGACGCTACAGAAGAGTTAAATTTTCCCAATAAGTCTGTAAAAGAGAGGTGTCTGTCGTGAGTAAACAGCAATTCTGCTTTGTACTACTAATGAGGTTTCTTGTTGAAGATCAGGTTTCTTATGGAAGTTGCTGGGTTTTGTGTAACGTCTTAATGCAAGGGTTTAATAATATCAGGGCTTGGTATTATCACAGGAATAATTAAAACCCCTAAATTACTAGTGCAGGGGGAAAAAAAAAGGAGATTTTTGGATAGATTTAATTATCCATAGCTAAAAAGAGTGTGGTGTTCACTTCACAGTAGCACCAGCTCTAGTTTTAAGATAAGACTCCATAAAATATGAATTGACATGTGCTGGGAAGGGAGATCAGAGTGCATTACAAATGCCACCCAAGAGGAACTATATCTTAAAATTTGATTTCTATAAGATAAAAAAAAATAAAAAAGTCATCCTGGGATTAGAGAAGGCTCAGAGGCAAACGAAATCTTATTATGTAGCTACTCAGAACTAGGATGGTGGTTGTAATTAAACTACTCATTGTCCGAATTTTTTTTTCTACAAATAGAAACATATGATGGTTGTCTACTTCATGTGTCACTAAAAAAACCCCAACTCTAATCATATGAAAACTCACTATTTATTTTTCTCAGTCCTTTCAAGGAAAGATTAGGATTAAGATTAGATGTCATTGTGATTTGCACATTTGTGGATAAAACAAAACCCACATCTTTCAAATCCAAAACTGTTTAATTGATCTAGAAGTGAAAACCTAAATTCACGATAGTAGAAAAAAAAGAGTTGTGAGGTAAAACAGGGAGTCTGCCAGGCTCAGAGTCAGAGCAGCACACTGGGTCACAGCTGGTTATTTGTGTTTTGAAACAGAACAAGAGTCACTGCTGCTTCTGTCCCCTCAGAGCTGCCCATGCTTGACCCAAGAGCTGCTCCTCGCTGTGTTTGGAATTGAGGCACTGGAGGCTGATACTCCCCCATCATCTCTGGGACCCCATAGGACCTGCCCAGAGAGCCAGATTTTGAATTTAGGAGAAGTTTAATGGTACAAATATTAACAAGGGAGAGAGCACATCTTTAAATATGAAAGTGCACATGCACAGTCAAAGAAAGTTGAATGAGAACTTTGTGGAGATAGACAGGGGAAGGTTGGTCCCATTTTCACACTACAGAGGTTCAGATTTTGTGCTAAAATACAAGACAGGAATAAACAACTTACACCACTTCCCGGATAGGATCCAACAAAGCACACATGGAATGTTTTTTCTGAAATACCCAAACTGCTGATTGCTGCATAGTGGTCCAGAAAATGCTGGTGATTCCTGAGGCTGTGGTAAGAGGTTTTGCAACTTACCTTGGCAACAGATTTGTTGTTACTCAAATGAGATTCATTCTGAAAAGTTGGTAAATATTGTCCCAAGAGTGGTTACACACGCAGTAGGAGATTAACTGTAGCAATGTCAACTTAAACTTAGCTGTTAGAAAAATGCAACTGCTTAGTATTAAAATAATTAAGTAGCTTTTTTACTCCCTCTCCTTAAAGGGTGTTAAGCATTTTCAGCTTCAAAATTTTCAGACTTCAACAAGAAATATTTCTTCCCTTCAGCCACTAAATTTCGTTAATGCTACTTCACAATGCTTCTTTTAGATTAAGCTTTTCAACCCCACCTGAAGTAATTATTCCAAATGTATTTTAGTGCACACACAACCCTAAGAGGTAAATATGGAAGATTAATATTTGCAGGAGCAATCTTTTTCCTATTAAAAAACCAAAACCCTACAGTGCTTTTAACTGAAACCATCCCAACACTGATTTGCTTAGGGTGTTGAGAGAATGCCACAATTATAGAAGCTCTTCTGTACATGGACTGGAGCTGTTGGGATCAGGATCATTTTTACTGACCTTAAGGAAAATCACATTAGATTAGAAATAGGGTCCCTAGGATACCAAAACAGCAAAAAGAGGGATTTTACACTTAGTGACAGCATGTTCAGATAATGGAGAGAAAGCTATAAAGGTCAATGGATCCTAAAAGCTAATTATAACAAAAGCTATTGCACCTTGACTTTTTTTCAGTTTGCAGTAGCATGTGCTGGTAAAGAAATGCTTTGAAAAGTCCTGGGATATTTTCCTTCTCATATCTGTGCTCACACAATAAGTCTTCTCATAGTTTTCTTTGAGAATAGTCTTTTAAAACAGTCATCCAAATTTAGCACAGGAAATAAGTAACCTCTTGCAGAATTAGACAGCCACGAGACTGAGTATATTTAACACTCAAGCATTTTACAGACTGCTTTTTCATCTTCTGATCTCCAGAAATTTCCTTTTCTCATCCAGTAAGAGACGTGTGACAATATCTAAAAATAAGATACCTTAGACAAGACTACTTGGAGAACAAAGTAACAGCAACCTCATTTTCATTATGTTCACTTACTCAGTTCATATTACCACAGTTATAATATTCTCTGATTTTAACCTAACTAATCTAATTGGCTACCAATATTCTCTAATACAAAGTAGTTTCTTTAATGATCTGAAGCCTAAATTAGCTCAGCATAAATCAAGAACTAGGTGTTCTCCTACTACACATTTCCAAGTCACACTTTTCTGATGAGGATCTACTACCAAAGGGAGGATGGATGGAGAAAAATATTCTACTTCTAGCAAACGTAATTTTATATTTCTCACAAAAAATATATTTAAATGAGTCTATTTCTATTCAGTCTCTTTCAGGCTCCACACAGGCCATAATCCATCTTGTGGGCGGCTGAGTGAGAAAGAAACATTTATGCCTTCCTGTTGCAATTAATTATTAGCATAAATGTTTAAAAAGAGATTTTCCCATTTCATAGCAAACAGTAATTGAATGCTGGAACCAAACAAGTATTGCTGCAGGCATCTGGGTGTGATGGGCAAGCAGAGGCTGAGCACGAGCTGCTGGTGCAGGTGGAGGTTTGGGTTGGCCCTCGTTCCCTGAGGACACCCCTCCACTGCTCTTGGGGGCTCATCCTTTGCCTTTTTCACCACAACACACATTTGTTCCATTCTTAACCAAACAATCCACCCTTAAAAAATAACAGCCCTGTGGGGTCTCCTGCTATCAACACGAAACAAGTTTTGTGTTGCTACCTGGACAACAAATCTTGTAAAGCTCTGCCTTTCTTCCTATGGAGACACTTTAGAAATATATAGCCTTGAAGCTTTTCATTTCATTTGATCTGACGAGAAGGAGGGAGGGTTTCCTCAGGAGACAAATAAAAGCTGAGTATTACTCAGTGAAGCTCTGGGCCACTCGTGTCCATCAGGGCAGGTGTCCTGAGGCTGCCCCAGGGCAGGGGGAACTCACTGGTGGGTGCAGCCCTCGGTCCCTGGCCAGGGCAGGGACACTGGCCATCCCCAGGGACAGCAGCTCTGGCCAGCACCATCAGGCACAGCAGCAGCTCAGGGCCAAGGCTGCCCACACACACCAGGAGCAGGGTGGGAACAGGCAGCACTTGGGAGGAGGAGGAGCCCTCACACCTGAGTTTCACTGGAGCTGCACCCTGGGGCAGCACTGGGGGGCCAGGGGAGCCATCAGTGCCCTCGGGGCTGAGCCCTTCCTGTGGCCGAGCAAGAGCATCAGAGTGGCTGCATTTATCCTACTGCTGAATATCAAGAAACTTTTAAAAATCCTATTTGGAAATAAAATAAAGGAAAGAATTATTCCACGATGGAAGAACCACTGAATGACAGTTATCTGTTCTCCATCAAGAGAGGTGCAACTTGTTAATTTGTCTTATTTTAATCAGGTTCAAGTACATCTGACAAACTGTTTCAAATCATTGCTACTCAGGGGGTTGATGACAGTCTCCAAGACACATCTGTTCTGCAGTAGGCTTCCAAAAAAATTAAAATAGATCCTCCTTCATTTTCTTAAAAGAATGAATTCCTCTATTGAGATGGAAAGGGATAAAAATATAGGTATAGATATATGCAAAAATGACTCTATCATTTATTTGTTTGATCCTTAATTTGTCCAAGGGTAATATTCTGTATGGATAATCACCCTGCAAAGAGCAGGTTATGCCTGGCTCTGTCCATGTGTTAAGATGCAGAATATAAAATCAAAGATGTATAAACAGCCTTAGAAATATCTTTATGATACCAAAATATAAAATTCCAGATCCTTTCTGAACTACACAGATATAAATCTTGCAGCTTCCTGTGGACCAGTCTGAGCAGCCTGATAAACATAACCTTCTGCTTTTATTGAAACATCTTCTCTTTATTATTACCACTTCCCTTGATCTTCATTCTTTCTGTCTGTTCTGAAGTCTCAGCTTAACTTGACTAAATTCACAATCATTTTCTCTTACCCTTTTGTCACTTCTCCTATTTTCTGGTATAATTCAACATACGCCCATCTTCAATGCATGAAGATTTCTGCACATTTCCTCAGAGTCCTGGCTTCTGAAACAGAGGCTGAAATGAGAGGCAGGAGGCTTTGTGCCTCAGTGCTCTTTGTGAAGCTGAGAATGGCTGCTGTTATAACTCACAAGGAATTAAGGAAACAAACCATGGTATATTTCCTGCAAAAGATTTCTTTGTGTTTAAAATATTTATGGTCAGGATTAGAACCCAGGAGACCTGGCCTTTCTTGGGTTATGAGACTACCTGCCTCAAAATGGGATTTCTTCTAGTACTCCCTCCGGTCTCTCACTTTTCTGACACCACATTTTTTGCTCTCAATTCACAGAAGTGATTACTATGGGATGGATGCCAGAGCAGTTTTAAAATAAAGAATTTTTTTACAAAAATTACTGCAGGTAAATTGACTGATAAATTACCTCAGAAATAAGAATCTTCTGGTCAAAGCAAAGAGTTGGCAAAGAGTTGAATCCCAGAAAGTGGTTCGATTTCTCTATGCATAGAGGGGTTTTCCTGGGCATTTTAAAATAGCCTTTCTTGCTCTTCCTATCACAGAATTACTTCTTTTCTCCTGTCTTTAGTTGCTTTTTAGTTTCTTTTTTATTAAGTAAGCTCTTCAAGGCAAGGACAGTTGATGCAATGTCTAGTACAAAAGGCTGCTGATTTCCCTCCTGGCTTCTGAGGTACTTTGTAATACAAATAATGATGCTAATCATATTGGGTGAGTCTCTGGAAATGGGGCATTTTAGAATTTTGATATAAGTCAAATGAGGGCAAAAAACTCCAGCCTCATAAATATGTTCATCTCAAATAAAAAGATATTCACTTTCATTCCTCTTTAGGTGCTCCCTCTAGTTGGTACTGACAGGCAAATGAATGGATTTCTTATAAAGGAAGTCTTCACATCACTCAATTCTTTGTAAATCTCTAGCCAGATTAGAGGATTTTTGCCTTCTTTTTTCCTTTTCCTTAAAATGTTATAAATACTTCCTTTCCATTTTGCTCTCCCACTGCTTTAGACATAGAGATGGTTATATTACAACCATAGATAAATTAAAATGACTGGTGTGAGGTTATAGATATGCACAAGAACAAAAGGACAGATGACTGAAAAGAGAACTGTTTTAAATTATTCAGAAAGATTCTTTTTCTTTCCTTGGGATTTTGAAAGCAATTGAATAAAGCAATGAATGAATATGAGCACTGCATGAGCAATCTGACACTGTCAGACCCAGCACTAGTGCCATGTGCGTTTCCCTCTTTTGATCACTCAGTTCAAAACTTGTTCAGTTCCTTTTTAAACAATTTACCTCTTTCTGTTTAAAACAGAAACTTAAAGATTGTCCTCTAATTCCTCTTCAGAAGTTCTTGCAGCTGTACTTTGGAGTACCTATGAGGTACATACCCATGAGAATCCATTTTTTCAAAACTTCTTTTAACCTTGATAGTATCATAAAGGAGAATCTAGGATCTTCAAAGTGCTGAAAAACCCAGGAGTAAATCCAGAGGTTTTCAGTTCCTCCCTTCTACCTCTTGAATAAAAGACAGTGAAGCTATTTTTTCCTTAGATGTACTATCAAAGCAATACAGTAATGAAAAAGATACCCAAAAAAAGTTAATAATGCCCTTAAAGATGTCATGTCAGCCAGAATCCTTGATATTTTGAACAAGTAAAAAGCCTTTATGCATAATGATATGTGGAGTGTGTGCTTACTCAGGTAGAGTTAGATCACACATTGTAAATCAGCTAATTTGTGTAAGCAGCACAGCTAATGATCTCTAATTCTTGCTATGTGCTCACTTACAAAAGAACACTGTGCTTATTCCTCCTCGGGTTTTTTTTTGCTGGAAGCAGAAAAACAACATCACCATATTTTTTCCCATAAATTGTAGGACCTGCACAATTGGAAAATGCCTTTTTTGTATCTGACTGGAACTGTGCACAGCCCATGGATAACAGAAGCAACATGTGAAGCTGGCAGAAATAAGCAAATTAGAAAACAAATGCACTTCAGAGGATGTTTTTCAGAGGTTTAATCTTGCTGAGGCACTTAATCCTCCCTGGTTTTCTGAATCAGCTGTTCATAAGTTGTTCTAAATTATTTTGAACAGAATGGCAGAAAGACACCTGTTTTAAAAAAGCAGGATTATAAAATTTCTGCCAGCTATACAAAATGCCATTTTCTACGTTACAAAAAAGCCCCCCAAAAAACTGTTACCAGTAGGTTACAGAGTGAGTAGAGGGCAAACCATGAAAAATGAAAGAAAAAAAGGTTATGTATAACTGAACATACATATTTAAAAAAAAAAAAGAAAGCAATAAAATGCTATTTATTTTTACTAATGTTGCCAAGATCACACGGGCTTAGAGAAGATGACTTGATTTATATTTCAGGTCTTTCTCCTTGGAGGCTGAAGCTTTCAGCTTTAGTCCCAACATTGGTACAGCTTAATAATGGGGGACAGCAGGGAAGTCTTCTGTGTCTCTCCATGATTTTTATAATACCGAGAGCTGAAAGGGTTCAGTTTTCTTTTTGAATCAGCACACAAGTTGACAAAGAATATGATGAAATTGTTTTGACTACCCAATTGTTTAATAAGTTTAATTAATTAATTTGATGAAATTATTTCCTTTTTTCAGTGTTCTATTGATACTATTGGTTTTGACTTTCCCTTTGTGCTCTTTAATTGTTTGATATGAAAGTTTGTAAGTCAGACAGCCCTAATATCAATTTTCTACCTAGTTTGCACAGATTTATCCACTTAAGTGGCAAATAGGTGCAGTCAGTCCTTCAGTGACCTTTGAGATTCCTCCAGAGTTATCCATTGATCTGCATTCCTCAGCTCCTTAAGAATGTTGAACTCTTCTCTTTCTACTCTGCCTTGCAGCTTCCTCTCTCCTGTAACTGTAATTGTGCTGTGAAGCAGAGCAGTGCAGTGACCCTAGCCTAGGAAAAGCTCTGTCAGCACTGGAGAGTGGGTTGGAATGCCCAGGGGAACTTCCCTCCACTGCCAGTGTGTACCTCTAAAGTTTATGAGATGAGAGCATCATGCAAAGGATATCATGCGTGTATAACAGACAGCCTCAGGACTGCATGTTAGAAAGGATATTCTGTGGAGAGAAACAGTGGCCATAAATAAATTGTTGGCCTCTGTCTTTTCCTTGTCACACAAGAACCATACAGTTGTCTGGTTTTCCCATTATCAGTCCCCAGTAGTCATCGCTAACAGGAACCTTCTATTCATCTTATTTAATGTGACTTTGGGGCCAGTGCTCAGTGAGAACAAAGAAAATAACTATCTATACTTCCATGGGTTTGGCTAAGACCCTCTCAGCTGGAAAAAAAAAGATATATCTCATAACATAGAAGTACCAGAAGCTTATCCTGCAGCAATACTCTGCCTGTATTTGTTGAACTGGTTTCTTTTGGGCTCTGGTTTAACCCTGATTCTAATATTCTGTTCCTTCTGGCAAAAAAATGAGAACCAAATCCCACTACAATGAATGAATGAAAACTCTGCTGGCTAAAATAGCTACCATTTTATATAATTTATCATTGATAAATCAGTGTAATTACCTTTATTTTCCAGGGAAAAAGAAAGACAAAGTGAAGAGATGTGATTTATCCAGAAGGCTGACAGCAAAGATAAAGAATTCCAGAGTCTAAATCCAGGGCTTGGCAGATTGTTTCCACCATTAGGGATAATCTGTCTATCATGTGAGCCAGTATTCTGTTTTATGTTTTACATACTGTGTTTTCTAGCATAGATTTCATTCATGTTTATGCAGTTACCTATATACTATTGCAATATAAATTATCAGAGTATTGCGATTTCTTCCCTGGTGCAAGTTCTCTGAAAAAATTCGGCCAGAAGATTGATTTTCCACAAACAATATCAAATACTACCTCCTGAGGAAGCTGTGAAGACAAAGCTACTCTAGAGCCCAGACTGAGAGTATTCAGTCCCAAACTGGCAGAGTACAAATGTTTCTATTCACACTTTTTTCCTCTTGCTGTCTTGGATTGTTTTTGCTTCCCAATGTATACTTTTGATCAGTAAAGGAGTTTAAAAGGGAAAGTTACTCATTTTCCTCCTGCATGTAGGATATACACATCTGTTTCCCTGGGCACATCACTCACAGCTAATGTCTAACTCGGGGGTTTGGATAGGCTATATGTACATAGAAACATCTCACGGTGTACATTTCTCAAGATATAAAATATAATTAAAACAGGGGCTCTCCACACAATTATTTAATCATAAAGTGATTGAACTGAGTAGTGAAGTTTTCTCATCCCAGCAGCCAGGGATTCCCATCACTGTCACTCACTTCACAAAAGTGATTTGTCTGTTTCACAAAGCATGATTTCAGTTCCATGGATATCTAAGTGTGATGACGCCCGTTTCTGTCCTTTCAGAAATTTGCTTTATTTTAGTCATTGCATTATTCTTTCCTATTTAATGTTTACTTTTAGTATAGATCATTATTCTTTTTGCAACAACACAAAATCATGCTTTATTTACCTTTCTCCTAGCTTCTTAAATGATTGCCTGGAGCATCCATATCGGGTTGAGGGTGTTGAGAAGGTCAAAGCAGTGACAGCCTTGAGGGCTGTGTCAGTGAATGCTAAGTTGCCTACTCAGCTCAGCACTACCACAGGCTCATCCACAAAATACAGCCAGACTGTGATGGAAGCAGTGCTTGAATAAGCCTCAAACCTTCCTTTCATGACTCAAAGCTTTCCAAATTTTACAGTTAAGGCCTGATTTTCTCAGCAGTAAGCATCTTCTCCTCGCCTTGACTTTCAGAGAAATTGCCATTTGAGAGTACAGCTCCTATAATTCCTACTTCTCCCCCCACAGCAAGAAAGGCCTGTCACTGCAGACATGACAGTTGGCAGCAAAGCTGAATGTTCCTAAGCTGAAGCAGAATGTTCCTAAGGTGAGGGAAAGTTATTTATGGTAACCAGGCCCCAAAACAGATTCATTATTTTAATGGTACCCTGGCATCAGCACCTAGAGACCTATTTCAGTCCCTTACCAACACATAAGAGATGTCTTACAATACTTTTCACTCGAGCTGAGGCTGGTGAAATAAAGTCTGCAGGTATTGTGAAGGGGTGTCATTCCTTTCGACAGTTTTTTTTCCTTTGTTATGAAAACAAGGAGCAGCTTGTCCTCTAGCTGTGTTCATCACATAAAATAAGCAGTTCTGTTAATAACTTCTTACTTTCCTGTGCTGGAAGTGCCCAAAAGAGGCAAGTTATAGGAGCACAGATAAATTACTTGAACAGGACTTTTATGTCATTTAGGTTTGTGTTTACACTCTCATAACTGTAGTCTGTTGGAAATGAATACATGTGAGATGACACATGTACTGCATATCTCTGGTTTCTATCACTTCCATCCACTTTGGGCCACCTTCTAACACTTTATTTCATTGAGCAATACCTCACCTCACTCAAGTAGGCAAGACACTGCCCAGTTTGGGTGTACATTTCAGAATCTGATTATTTATAAACAATGTTTTCCTTCAGTACTAAAAAAGTAACCAGACTCTGACAACTGAGATGAGCCTTTATCATCTAATGCATAATTACCACTTCAAAAATGTTGTCATATAACTTTCATTCTACAGTGCAACAGAGATCCTATTTGCTTCAGCTGCTGCTCCTGGTGACAGTGACCTGTGGCACTGAAAGGCTAATGGAATTGCACAGGTGTCACTACAGACATCATCTGTACTAAGTGAAGTTGTGCAAGATTAGCTGAGGCCATAATTTAGTACGTTTTTGGGGTGAGCTGCATGTGATGGAAAGAACCCAGTATGATGGCAAGGATCTGAGTTTGAAGTCCTTCTATTTGGGAAAAAAATAATTTTCAAGACATAAAGTGTGGAAATTCATAAGACTCAGTGATCCACATCTTTCTATGTCAATATGGCATAGCCTTTTGTACCTCTTTTAATGGTTGAACTGTTTTTCAAACAACTGAAAAGGAGATCTGAAATGTCAAACATGAAAATTCCACCAAACCCATAAACACATTCCTTAAATTAGGAACCAGTCAACAATTTTCTTAAACTGGTTATATTTCTAACACAGTGCTACTTCAACAATGGCCTGGTATCAATTTTCACCATGTTTTTGGATACTTACTGAAATCTATCTCTCCTTGAACCTACATTTACTAAGACACAAGCATATACTCAACTTCATTTTTAAAGAAGTTCTTGTTCTGGTCACTAGTTCAGGTTCTGTTCTACTACCAGTTAATATCCTTAATTACAATATCATTATAAGTTGTTATAATTATTTTATCACTTATGAAGATTACAATGGTTGGATAAAAACATTAAAAGTTTTTAAGTGTGAAACATATCAGTGTACCCTGACAGTACATTAAAAATTTATTCACCTCATCTGTTGACACCAATTTGGTTTTTTTAGCCATGCACAAGAAAGCTTAAAATAATCCATAGCTCTTGATTTCGAAATTATTCACTAACAGAATCTCAGAAGTTAGAATCTCCCTAGACTCAGCACATTTAAGAAGCACACCCCAAAGCATCCAGATAATCATTCTACACAGGATCTGCAGACTTCCAAGTGAAAAACAACCCTGTTCTGCAAGAAAATACCTCTAGTACCTTGAGATGTAAAACCAGTGTACCGATGGATCATGGTATTTATTCATGGGTTTGTTTAAAGGAAGTTATGTACTTAGAACTCTTGTAGTTCTCGAGTCAAAGAAAAAAAAGGGATACAAGAAACTGAAAAAAAATTAAGTTCGAGTTAATTCCTGTGCTAGTTTTGCATTGGAGCCAACCACACAAGTGATTTTCTAAGGAGCTGCTAAGACCTTCCTCTGTGCCTGGCAAAGCCAATTGCTGGCTGGTTCTGAGAATAGACATGCTGATAAGCCAATTAAAGAGCTGAACACGCCTCTGTGAAATTCACATTTTAAAACTACCAAAGTCAAGGAATTTCTCTTTTTCTTCTGGCCTGAGTACAATAACAGGCTGGCCCACATGGCTGGGCCGGGCTGGGCAGACTCTGCCACAAGGCCAGGCCCTTCCCAGAGAGCGCCATAGGCCCCATCCCAGCCAGGCCAGGCCCTTCCCAGAGAACTCACCAGGCCCCATCCCAGCCAGGCCATCGAAGAATTCTCCACCATAAACAGCTCCAGCAACCACCTGGCAGGGATCACATGAATATCTGCAGGCCTCGGGCAAGGTATTAACTCTTTCACTGCACAGATGAGACGTGCAGACCTTCCATCCTCTCTCGAGTGAAAGAAAAAGACAGAGTGAAGACATACAGAGAAACAATACAAAGACTCCAAGGCCAGTAAAGTAGAAGTCAGGTCCCAGATGGGAGGGATTGAGGAGATTCCTCAGTCTTGGGCTGAAATCTTTTTGTAAACCTGTGGAGAAGATACGATTGCTACATCAGAATCTTTTTCCCTGTAACTCATAGAAGAGCATGGGGGTATGGATTGTAGACATGAGCGAAAGCACCCATGCTGAACAAGCAAATGTTGAAGTAGCTGTAGAAATTTGAACAGGGAGAGACAAGAGTGATGAAGACCCTTTGCCCCCAGGGAAGAAGAACAAGACCTTGTTCCCAGACATGAAGATGATCTCAGAGATAGATGAAGAGAACCTTTGCTTCTGAAGGGCTCACCCTTAAAAGGGTATCCCTTTAGCCAAAGACTGAGCCCTCAGAAACAGTTGTGGGCAAAGCTGTAAGTCAAGGGGAGGGACTTTCACACGGCAAAAGGATTTCCATCTCCCGGGTGGCTGATTCGCTGTGACATTGAAGCCACGAGAGAATTGTTTCTTCTGGAGAAGTCTCCGTGGCGTGGCAAGACAGACTCCTCTCCCTAAGAAAACCGAAGAAAGATCATTGTAGAGGTGGTAAACTGAAAGTCCCAGGTGTTGTCTCTTTACGTTGTCAGTGAGAAAGAAAAGAGAGTGTGGGGGGAGGAGAAGTGTTCTGAAGGTTTATTCAGATTCTTATTATTTTTCTTTTAATTCTGTTAATAAAGTTTTCTTTATACCCTTCAAAGTTTGAGCCTGCTTTGCCTTCCTTGTAATCCTGTCTCACAGCAGGAAATGATCAAATAATTCTAGTGGGTGCACTGGCAATTTGGCCAGCACTAGATCCACCACACTAAATTGAGATGTTGGCCAGAAAATTGAAAATTAGCGAACCAAAACCACTACAATTCTTTCTGATGTCTTTCCTTTGAATAAAAGTCCTTTTGAGCTTGACCATAACTTTGCATTTCTTAGGAGATACTGCTTTTTTTCTATCAGGTTATCCAGCTGGAGAGCCCCTGAAGGGATCTCTTGCCTTAAATGTGCCTAATGAGAAATGAGAAGGTAGAAGTGTTTTTTATAGTTGTTGTATTTTGTTGCCAAACCCTTGAAACTCATCTGTTGCTAAGTGAGAGGGAAAAAAAAAAAAAAGAATGCCCATTCAAAACAAGCAGCCCATAGTTTACTGAAAATCCTTACTAGTGGTATCTAAATGCTCCAGTAACTTCTTGGTTATTTTTCACCTGGACAGCAATGTACTCAACCTGTCAGAGGCCTTTCAAGGGCAGCCACTCTAAATTAATTTTACTGGAACTTATTTAATGTCAATGTTTATTTAAAATAAAATAGCAATTAGAAACAAAGGAATATTCTAAATTTCACTGAAGTTGATAGAAAACTTTTGACTGGGCTGAAGAAAGCAGAATGGACAATGAGATCCCCATGGAGGTTGAAGGGTAGAAACATGTTTTCCTGTGAACAGTTCCTATTTTTTAAGTGCTCTAAGCAATTTTTTAATGGGATTCATCTCTAGCAAGTTCTCTAAACTCTATCTTTGTCATGTGTTTCACGAAAGGCAACACATTTGCAGGCATATGTGGTTCTGAATAATGAATTCATTTAACTCTGCAGTTCATTACTGCCTTTTGACTGTCCCAGTAACTGGCACAGCCACACAGTCCTGAGTGCTGGAGCAAGGATAGGTGTAAACACTTGAAAGACTCAAGACATGAGTGCAGTGGTTTTAACAAAGACATATCAATAGAATGACAGTTTGGATTAGGATCTTGAAAGCCAAATAAAAGCCTGCTGAGGCAAACTGGGTATTTCTACCTCTCATGCTGCAGCACAGCACTTGTGCTTGGTGAGAGGCAGGTAGGGAGGATTAGCACGACCTTTGCTTAATGAACAAGGCTATAAACCTTCAGAGACTGGATGGTAAACAAAGCAAAGAGCTGGAAAAGAACAGGAATCACAAAACTTTTATTAAAGATTGTTTTATTTATCTTCAATTTTTAAATCTGTAAGATATTTTCTATCACTGACTTTTGGCATCAATTGTGTATCCCAAAGGAAATTTATCACGGGACCTCATTCAAACTGCTAAGGCTGAACTTGTTTCATTTTTATCTAATGAAAAACTAAAAGCAGAAAACTCAATGCACATTGTCAACACAGGATATGAAAATCCCTTAGAAAGTGACACCACTGCTTATGAAATCTGATACAAAATTTTGGTGCTCTAGATACCTTAAGATCTGGAGAAGCTGATTCTACCTGTGTCATTTGACTCCTTATGTTACCTTGATGGGTCTTGTGGTCTTTGTAACTACTAAAACTTGAATGAGAAAATCAAAACGATATCTGTGTCTTCTCTGTAAGATTTTGGTGATTCCATGTTTCCTCCTCTGTTGTCACAGGCAGCACAGCATCTGGAGCTTGTAGCAAACAGAAATCTTTGTGCTTCCAAGGAAAAATTGGTTTCAGGGGTATTTAATAACAATATCCTCCATGTCTTCAATTTTCTGCAGCCCTCCTTCTTCCTGAAACAAAGAAGAATTTGTTTCCTGTCTCTCTACTCCACATTTAACCCAGCCACTGATGACATTCAAGGGGGGTATTTGCTCTTCCCAGAATTGTGCTGTTTGGGCACAGATGACCAGTATTGCCAAAGTTATTGCATAACTTTGTGGTTAGAAAATTATCTGATGGATATTATTGCAGTGCCTTTCAGCATAGTGGCAGTTTATTTGTCATATTAATGACAAGCTAAAAGATGCTTCATTTTGACTTAATCATCCCATCTTATATATAATTAATAAATATTATTTAATATCTATTTAATAAATCCACAATGTAACAGAGCATTAGAAGAAATGAAAAAAGATTTTTCAGAGCATAAGACTAACTTTATGATTTATAAGAAGACTGTAACTAAAGGAAAGTCTTGTGAAGATATCTCTCATTAACCAATATGGGATTCTAACACAAGACAAAAATTAACAGATTTACTGGATGCTATGGGGGGTGGGTTTAATATTGCAGAATCAATAGAGGGAATAAAATTTAAATTTAAAAATAGCAACATAAATGAAAGTCTATCCAAGATTTAGGCCTTCCTCAATTTTTATTTAATGTGAATTCTGTAGTGCACAACATACTGTGAGTTTTAACATCATACGTGCATTTAAAGAGATTGTTTGCCAGGGTATTTCACAAGGTTTATGGGAATTTATTATTATCAATCCATTGTAAAATATAGTTTGAAGTTAACAGTAAGTTCTAAATTAGTTTACAGGATAATGATTAACATATTTCCTTAGGAAATCAGGCCAAATTCAAGTGATACTATTAAAATCACCACAGAACAATAAGTACTCGCAGTAATGTTGCAACAGGACTAATGAGGTCCAAGTTAAATGTCTTTCTTTTTTAAAAAAAAATCACCATGTATTTTTTAATTTGGTTTCAAATACATTCAGAATTTTAACTGCCATTTGTAGTGTACCTTGGAATAAAAAGTCAGTTTTGGGCAAGGAGACTATTCAGGTATTTTTGGTATTATTTTTGAGAGATCCAGTTATTGAACTCCATCATGCTTTTTGCTTATTTTGTGTCTTAATGGTGTTGAGAATGCACTTCTTAAACAAAAATTTATATATATAAAACAAGCACTCTTCTGCTTCAGCAGCACCCATTATTTACAGAATAATAAAAATGCATTCATTAAATAGTAAAATAAATAAAAAAGATAAGCTTGCTTTTCTAAAGACCTCAGATTAAGTCACAGATAAATGATCGTGTGTCCAGAAACAGGAAGAAAGCAGAAGATGAGAGAATTATTTATCTACACTTTGGACAACAAAGGACTACAGAATTCAAATGCAGATTTTGTAATTCTTCACCTCTTGATTTAGCTACTAGACTAGAGAATCATAGGAAAGAAGTCCTGGAAGAAGTACATTGACCTCACTGCCTTTGGGATGAATGTCACATTTTGGATCAGAGCATCCAGGTAAGTATTCATTGCATTGTAAATTAATGTTTTTCAGTGAAACAGAAAAATCTCCACAGAAAAAGCAGTCAGGACATAGTGTTTGTTCCCATAATGGAGCTGCCTTTAAGTAATTTTTATGCCCAGAGGATGATGCATGCCCCTATTAGAGTGATGTTGCCATACTGTGTCTAATAATGGATGGATGCCAAGCCAATGCTCCTGAAGAACTGCAGAAGGGAAGGATAGTTCCTTACTGACCAAGTCACAGATAAAGTTCAATGCAGGTAAGTGAAGATGATACAGCCAGGAAAAAAACTACCCCAACATTACTATGGAATTACAGTCTTTCAACTGACAGTCACATAGGAATGAGATTTTCATATTACAACAAATATCTCTGTGAAAACATCAGCTCACTCTCATTAATGGTTAGAAAGCAAACTTGGAGTTAGAAATTATTGAAAAATAATGAAGACTAGAGCAGGCAATGCTATTATGCCAGTGCATAAATCAAAGCCTGCTTCCTCTCAAAAAGCACACTGTGGAAATGGAAAAGGCACAGGGAAAGGCCATAAGGGAAAGGTGCATGAATCAGATGCATGGGACTGCTTTTGTAAAAGGAGTGCCTGAGCAGATTAGTATTTCTCTGTTTGAAAAAGAGACAACCAGAGGCTGAATAGAGGGAGTCCTCTAATATTATGACTGGAAAGGAGACAGTGAATAGACATTAATTGTTTACTGCTGCTTCCAATACAAAGGGGGAAGGAAGAGAGAGGGGAAGAAATCAAATAAATTTGCAGGGCTGGAATCAGATCAAACTTCTTTGCACAGTGTAGAATAGTGAGTTATTTCTTCATACAATATGTATTTAAGATATGCAGTAGTTAAGTTACAAATTTCTTTTGAAAGAAGTCAGCAGAAGCTAAAATACTACATGGGTTGAGAAACAATGGACAAAGTTACTAAATCAATGCCACGAGTCCCACTAAAACCAAAGATCTTTGCTTCAGGACATATCTAACACAGTTTTTTTTAACTTTGATAAATCACTCAAAAAGTAGAATATTCAGAAGACACACTGCTGTGTGCTTGCTCAGGCCTCTAGTCTAGTTGGTCACCCCCATCACAATCACAAGGTGCTGGACCAGACTGACCTTGCTATGACTCCATCCTTGTTTCTAGACAGAAACTCTCCCAAGAGCCAGAGACATTGCTCAGCTAGGAGCTATCTAGTACTGTTTTTCTCACACCCCAGATTTCTGACAATTCTCTCAATCTTTTAAGAGTAAATTAGGTGAATAGAAAAAGGTTCAGTAAAACAGCCTTTTTTATCATTGTTTGTATATATGTAAGAGAGAGCAAAATGGAGAGAAAGAAAGAGAGGGACACAAGTTGTGGGCATTTTCAATGCAATAAAAGGGTCTGTACTATTTAGCCTAGTAGAGGATTTAACCTGAGTTTCTTAGAAATGAATGGCTCTTAGATTTGCAGAAGGAGGTTGCTCTCACACAGAGCACTGCAAATGTCTTCAATTTGTTCATCTGGTTATACATTTCACTGTAAGTCAGATCTCAGATCCACCTCCTCTCTCACCCATTAATCCTGCTCTAAACCTGACCTTGTTTGTTCTTTGACCCTGTTTTGCCACAGTTCATAGTAATCCTTTTATTTCTGCAGCTTCATCTATCTTACAATCTCTGCTTCCTTTCTTACTTGGGTCCTGTGTACTATAAAATACCCACTGAATTTTCATGTGCTGCATGGTGTGCCAAATTGCCTCATGAAGGACACTCCATAAAATGCTGTTCTGAAAACACTATCAAATATACTACACAATTTCTATAAAACTAATTTTGTGCTTCAACATGTGAGCATCAATTCTTACAAACAAGATTCTTCTAATTAAAATTCCAGCTCATGTAGAAAACAAAACAAAAAAAAGAAAAAAAAAAACACAAAAAATACCCACCACCAACAACAACAAAAAAAAGGAAGGTGCTGTACAGCTGGGAATAATCAAGTGAATATTGAGTTAATGGCTTTGCAAACAAGTAGTTTGCAAAGAAGGCACTTAAGCGGTTTTCAGACACTGTTTCAGTTTACAGCTTAAGCTCTCCTGTATTTCCAATTTTCTTTATGTGTCAGCATGTTTTCTACATCTATTTATCACATTTTGTTTTGAGAGAAGGTGGCAGTTGGAAAGTTTTGTTGATTTGAAATATTTACTTCACATCTTTCCTAATGTAGAAAATACCACTACAGACAGAGAGACTAAGATTTTCCACCTGCTACATGAAGTTCCATAAGGTGAGTAAAGCAAACCAAATTGCTGTCAAATCCACCTTAATGATCCTTGTTCTAATTACACCCTTTATAAAGTACTTAAAATTCACTTTAAAAGCTAATTTATACTTGGTATGTAAAAAATGTTTAAGTAGAGGTCTTAATAGGATTAACAAATTTAATTTTATGTTCATTGATGTTTCCATCTTCAGTGGTACCCCATTAGGTTTGGTGGTTCTGAAGTTTTTGACAAGATCTAGGATTCACTGTTCTAGTAGGCACCAAGAGTGCAGTATGGCCGAGGAGAGGAGAGAGTAAACTGCATGTGTTCACAACTCCAGAAAATGCAATCCTTGGTGTAAGAGAGCCCTCGGGTCCAGGGGCTGTCAGACAATGGCATCGCTGTCTTTTCCAAAGCCCTGCACCCCCACACCAGGTATCAAAGCCCCTCCCCTTCTTTGGCTGTGAAAATTCAGTTATTCACTCTCTTATGAATTCATTTTCTACACCCTGCAATGTGCCCAGCTGTGTCCTACAGGGAAGCACACACTCACCTAGGAGCACAGCACCAGAAGAAGTTCAGATAACAGAAGCAGTGTCCCTGCTTCAGCAGCAAGAAATGCCTGAGCTAATTAACCCTGTTGCTTCTCAGTAGGATAAATGAGCCTTTGCAGAGGTTCCAGGATAGCTGGGGCATGTACAGCCTGATCAGCAGCTCCTACAGAGGCTAGGCCTGGAACACATTCATTGTCATTTTAAGTGATGTGAACCAGCTCTTCTGAAACACAAAGATTCGTTTCTTTAAAATGCAAAACCTGGTATAAAACCACTGAAAGAGGCATAGCTTATTATTCCTCTAAGGGGTCACCAGCCCATCTAATCACAGTGCTAAAGCATCCCATGCTGATTGCAGTCACTGTCAATTCCGGGGCCAGGTGAACCATCCTACCTAATCCTTGTTACCTTAGAAGGTCAGGATTTGCTTTCCCATCTACATTGCTGTTTTCTCTTTCCTTTTATATTCTGTAACTATGTTTTATAAGCTCCTTTTCATTCAAATGCACACTACAGCACACTGGTTGTGTTACACATCAGCTGACAATTTGTTACATTTCCAGATACCATCCAGGCACTCAATATCCTGGACAAATTGGCTGTTGTCACTTCTTCCAAAATCTGGTTGGAAAGGGCAGTAATGTTCACAGAAATCCAATCATATGGTAGCCATTTGGCACTATTACCCTTTTTCTATTTACTGGAAACACTTCCATTAGCAAAACACCCCCCAAACATTGGTCTCTCTGAGGCAGGTTGATACTAGCTGGTGAGGAAGAATAACAAACCAGAGAAGAAAATGAAGCAGTTCTCACTCAGCAGCTTACCATGTGGCCCTTGCATTTTGGAATCATTCTAAAGAAAATAAAGGTGCAAATGTAAACTTAGAGTTTTGTGCCTTCCTGCCCTTGTGAGTCTTTAGAAGATCACATTATCAAACACTTTGTGTGGTTTAGTGCATTGCAAAACAGTTTCTGCCAATTGCAGCAGTGTGGCAGCTGGGCTAAGCCCCAGGTAACTGTGCTAATGACCCCTGGTGTGTTATCGAATGTTATCATTCCCCCTGAAATTAAATTACAGTTTTACACGAGTTTCTGCAGATTGACAGTCTTTAGCAGTTACTAAATGCAATGGACGCTCGGAACAACAAATAATGGAATTAAATTTGCATCTCAGAAAGAGTTGTATTTTATAAACCCTTGCTGATTATAGCTGAACAATGTTTAAGAATAATAGCAGATTTCAGTTAATTGTAAACACAACTGTTTTTGATAGGATTTTGTTTACCTTTCACTATGTTATCCTGGGTTCACAGAGGAAAAAAAATTATACACCAGTGTAGGGATTTTAGTTAGATTTTCCAGTGTTAACCTGGCAGATTTGTTTCTGCACCAGGCCTCTTTGACAGAGGAGGGGCTGGAAGGGCAGGAAATCCTCCCAAAATCTATCCCACTTCAGCTCAAGACATGTGTTGTGATTTTAACAAATCCACTGTGAAGCATCAATTTTATTACAGAATTGAATCATGAGATAAAATGGGATTTAGCTTTGTTTTTTTTTTTAATCAAATGATGAAAATACCTGGAGCCAGGTAAATTTTAAAGCCATTTCCACCAGCAGTAAGAAGCTTAATACTCATTCAGACAGTGCCCCAGAGATTTGACTCACACCTGTATTGTTTCATCTAAGTTGTCAAGAAGAAAAAGGGAAAAAAATATACTTGAGAGTTTAACCCCTGGGTCAGATTATAGGAGAGAAGGAGAAAAAAAATCTACTTCAACAAGTTTAAACAGTACAATAAATCTGTTCTGACAGATATTTGACAGCCATGTTTTTACTGCCATCTTTCTGAGTAGATGGAAAGGAAAGCAATGCTTATTGAGGGTCATTTTGGAACAAATAAGCAATCAAAACAATCAGAAAATTGATATGATTTTGTTGGAGCAGCTAAGGGCCTGTCTGAGTTAAATAGAATAGGAATGTAGATCACTATTTACCTTTAAAATCTGGCAGAATATTTACCTACATTTATTACAAATCAAGACACTAAAATATATTTTTTCAAGAAATTCTTTCTCTACTAATTAATATTAATGTTAATATACTCCTGAAAATACAGTGGCTGGAAGAAATTCTAGGACAGCTAGGCAATTACCAAGTACATTTTAAGACAAAATAATTCTCACTGAGTATCATTCATGAACATTTCAACAGGATGGAAACAACCATGGCATTCAGAGCAGAAGAGACTCTGCCTCTGGAAGTTGTACATCCCATTAGGCAAACATAAACAGGATGTCCCTGTCTGTTGGTCCATATCTGTTGAAGACCATGGAGATGTAAGGATTTAAATCAGCTGATGAGAATCCAGATCCCTAACAGTTTATAGTTATTTTAGGTTTTACTAGCTGCATAGTTTTAGGTGAGGGCAAAACAAAACATTGCCCTAAGAAAAAAAATATTAAATCATTACAGGAGAGAGAAAATTTGAAAGTGATGGGGAATTCCTTATTTTAGTACTTCAGGTAACCCTTTGGTCCTATAGTGTCTGTTATAAGGATGGTGAATTAAACAGCCAGGAAGAAATGTTATTTCTTAAAATTACATGTATTAGGAGATGCAAGAAGAACAAAAAGGAGGAGCACAATAATAAATAATAAATAAATAATCTGGGCTGCTGGGCCAAAACAAAGGTTCAATTAACATCAAACCATCTCTTTACAAGAAAAATGCCCCGAAGATAAAACAATGGAAGAATTACATTTGATACATAGGTGCTCTCCAACTTCCAACAATTTTCATTTCAAGGATTTCCTGATTTGAATATTGTAGAAGAGCTGGGCTGTCCAGGTCCTCTACAAACTTTACCAGTTTCCCAATGTATTTCTCTACCAAGAAAAGATGGTAAATGTTCTAGGACTTCATAGCTAGCCAGACTTAAAAAGAGTACATATTCTTTAAAAAGGAAATCCTAACAGTGCTGCAACACTGACTTTTTCTTTGTAACAGCAGGAAATAAGAAAAACGTATCTAAGATTCTGTAGATAAAGTGATTTAAAAGTTTTACAAGAGTCCAGGAAAATTAGATGTCCAGATCACTCTGGATTTCAGAGAGATATAGGACACTGATCTGCCTTGAATATTTTAATGGTATTTCTGACACTTGTGATATTTCTTCAGGACAAGAACATGCACATCAGACTCTGCTGATGATTTCCCAATCATTTTGCTAGTGTAATGGAAGCTTCTGCAGACATGTCAAAAGCTAAGTGGATATGGAGAAGGGGACAACCTATTTTTCTTAGTAGTGGTCCTTCCTGCTTCAGTTTGGGGCTCATCAGTGGGACACTGTAGTCAAGTTTCCACCACAGTGACCATTTGAGAACTTTTAAATAAAAATGCAGTTTCTGATGTTACCCAGCCATCACTTATACACAGAAAGCAACATTTAGGTTCCCAGGAGACCACAGAATCTACAGAACAGCACACAGAGCCATACAGTCAGAAGTATTCTCTAAGGTGAGAGTCTGTTGTCAGTGTTGTTCTTAAACTGTGATCACAGAATCCTTTAGGTTGGAAAAATAGAGTTCCAAGGTCATCGAGTCCAACAATTAACCCAGCCCTGCCACATCCTCCACTAAACCATGGTTATCTGTCTGTATAGTAAGAGCTGGTTTTGTCTCCTAATTAAATATGAACTAATGTTACAATTTCTTTTCATCCTAACACTGCTCCTTTAATATTTATATCTGAAATTCCTCTACAGCCTATCACTTTCGAGTAAGGAAAACTGAAAGAAAGGATTAAGAATAGCAAATTATGTTGTAATTTGTATTGCTTGTTTGAAGGAGCAAAAAGAATTAGTTTATATAGAGTTAGAAAATTGATACATAAAACTTGTTCATCAGTCTTGGATAAAGAGAAGACATTAATTCACATTTGAAAAATTCTATATTTTGAATTGTTTTGTCAGTATCACAATGATGTGTAGGACAAAAATCAGTCATTTAAAAAAAGAAATACTTCTTGATTTTTCAAAATTATGTTTTCAGACTCACTGCATATGTTTCCTCAAAGACTCATTAGGGGATTTGTGATGGTGACAATTTCATTTTGCTGCACTCCAAAGGCTGAAAATTTGATACAAGTGCTCCTTATACCATATTTCATAGAAAGATGGAATGCCTCAGGGGGCTATTGTGGACCAGACTGCAGTTTATTGTATAATTGTAGCTTGTCAACTTTTTGTCATCATGTCCAGTACTTAATTTTAAGCTGGCAATATCCTTATGAACAGCTTCCTAACCCTACTGTGGCCTTGATAACTCTATTCAATTTCTGTTCATGGCTCTTGAGCAGCTTACAGCATAACTAAATCCAGAGTGAATGATTAATATTTGATAAAGATATCTACTGTCACCTATTTAACATTCATAATGTTCTGTGAATGAATCTTAAAATGTGTATTAACATTTTACAGACGTTGTGCTACTTGTAACATATATTTATATACATTTTTAATCCTTAAGTCACAGAGCATTGTATCAGTATTACAAAAACACATGCAGAAAGTTGGTGCATGTTCCTAAGATCATGTCACAAAGCCCTTCGTCATCTGAAGCTCCCATGCATATCACATTTTGGTTTACAACAAAGTCACAGCACAAGGGAATGGTAAATTTATACAACGAGACTGACTGGAAGGTCTGGTTCTATTTTATAATATCCTGGCTAACAGATTCCATGGAGCTCTGGCAGGCTGGGAAACTGCAGTGAACTCGTGAAAAACAAGACCTAAATCAAATGATCAAACGTGGATGATTTTCATTGTTCTTTTTCTCATGTTAAATAAACTTTTTGCAAGGTTTGATTTAGTTCAGATTCAAAACTTTGTTTTAAGTCAATCACACAGTTAAATTTGAAATGTCCATAATTGACATAACTGGGGAAAAAAACCCAATTATTAAATTATGTGCAGAAATTTGGGAAATGAGAAGTCAGTATAGACAGGCTTAATATTATTAAGAATAAAATAAAAAACACGTTTATGGAAATAGTGGAGAAAGTGATGATACCAAAGTAAATTTTTACTATATGATCTTGCCCCTTTTTTGTCCAAATAATGAGATAATTTTCACATCTAATATATGCAATTAGGACAAAGATATGAAAAAGTTAATCCTTGAGAAGATTTTTATCAAAAACTTTTGACTACTATTCACCTCTTAACTCAAAGTCATGGGATCTAAAGTTGCATGAATAATTGATGCTTCAGTTCAGAGTTCTTACTTTCTCTATTTTTCTTGCCCAATGAATAATTCATTATTTTTTGCAAAGTGGAGCACTTTAAATAGGAAAGATTAAGAGAAAGCCATTTTCAAATACTCCATATCACTTGATTTGGAAAAGCAATATATCTAAGTTCATGTCCCCCATCTGAACGTGGCAGGCAGCAGAGCTGGAGCCTTCTCAGATGCTCAGAAGGTGTGTGAGGAGGAGGAACACCAGTACCTCTGCTGTGGTCCTCGTCACTGTGCCTGAGCTTCTTGACTAACACCTGTCAAACATTTCATTTTGATCGTTTTCTAGCTCTATTATCTTCTTTCACCAATATTTTTTTACTTGCAGCTGGGTCAAGATAGTAAAAAGCTTGTAGTGAATTCAACTTTTTAATGCTGTAATCTTTAGCAGTAATTCATAAATAGTGATTTTACATGTTAGAATATCATCTATCCACTTTCTAATATTTCTTATGAGGCATTTTTGTCAGAATGACTAAATGTTTGCAGTCCTTAGACTTCAAGTTTTCATTATTATTTGAAATGTCAATTAATCCATGAGATGCATTAATTTATAGGGCATTCAGAAAGATAAGACAGAAGATATTGCCTCTTAGATCAGACCCTACATTGACTGAATTCTTCTCAAGCTCTTCAAAAATAGTTTGTTTTAATTAGAAGTTTTAATTTTGATTCTATTTTTAAAATGCTTATTTAGAGCTTCCATGCCTCAGACCTATATCATCTTTATGTATTTTCCTTTTGATAGTAAAGCTGAGATCCCCAGATAACTGAAACTTGAGCCACTTAGCATAAGTTATAATTATGTGTTCTATTTATACACAGAGAAACCGTTTGAACAGGAAAAAATTGAAAGATCCATCCCAGATTACTTAGAGGGCACAGTCTGTACATTATTTTTAATGAACAAGCAACAGTAGCTACAATTAAGTATCTATATAAATTTAATGGTGGTTTAAAACACTCATTGCATTCATTAGCTGATAGGCAATCAGCCTCAATTCTATAAAATTGTCAGCATATTCCTTCTTTATGGTGACAGAGAGCATCCTTATTATCTGCAGCTTTTCATTACAGTCTTACTGAGGTTTAAGGGACTGTATTGTCACAATACAAGAGCTGATAATGGTTTTTATCACTACTTTAAACCTTCCTCGATCTTATCTACATGGGTACCAAGGGAATTTTTTCCTCTTCTTTTTTTCCTATTTACTATACAGCAAAGATTTGGAAATCTTCCTTTTTTTTTTTTTTTTTTTTTTTTAGTAAATGCACAACTAAAATATTCCATCTACTCAAGCAAACTTTTAGTTTGGCTCAAAGTTTCACGGTCCACAATGAGCACTGGAGCACCAATGCCAGGCTGCTATATCCAGAGAGAGTCCAGGAAGAGAATTTGAGAAATGAAGACCAGTGAAACCAGACTTTACTGCTCAAATGTCCAAAATAATGAGCATTGCACTTGAATTATCTTGTCCAGTTAACACATGTTTTTAATTATTCACCCATGGCAAGTCACCCCAACAGCTCCACTCCTGTCTGCTCCTGAGACAAATCACTGCAATGTTGCTGTTGGGTTTAAGCTTGGCATTAATATTCATCTCCTGGGGGCTCTTTATGGAGATTCCCAGCAGCCAGCCTGCACAAGGAACTCCTCCAAGCTCTCAAGTGCTATTTTATTGAAAAAAGTTTACACACTTCATTCATTCTGGAGGAAACTGAGGGGAGGGGAAATGAGCAGGAAATGTTACAAGTTTCTGAAATGTGACTGCTTGTTAATTGAGGGCTAAATCCACTTGATGAGACCCTTTATATTAAGTTCAACAGACTGATTACAAAATCAACACATTTGTGCCTTTCCTGATGTGACCCTCTTTCATCCTCCTTTACAGCAGATTCCTGTTAAACACAAGACATCTGTAACTTGAAAGAATGGAAAGCATATGAAGAAAATAAAAAGCATTATTTTTCTCCTTTCCTCTCCCTTCCTTGGACAACTCACTGAATAGGAAAGTGAATTTAATTTTCTTTCCTTTATTCCACAGCATTACTATGTACAGGTATGTTTCCATCAACAGGAAACTCTTCCAAGGCATTAAAAAATGGAGCTACATTTGTTTCACTGCCCTAAAGATTGGAGTGCCTCAGAATCTATAATACATTTCTTTTTTTAGCATCCTGTGTTCTAGGGTTACTATTTTCTCCCCTTTACACAGAGGAACTGTTGTAAATTCAAGTTCTTGTAGCATAAAGGAAATCTGGGACAGAACAGACTTCTGTTCTCAAATCTGCTTTATAAGGTTGTAGCAGACTCCAGCCATAGCAGACTTAATAAGTAACAACCATTTATTGTAAAGATTTTATTATTGAATCAGAGCTTCAGGCTTCTAACTTCATTATGTAGTTTACATATTACTGCCATTATCTAGCACTTATTAAATACATCTGCTAAACAGGACACCTGACAACCCATTAAAATCCCACAGTTTTACTCTCTTTATGTCCCCAAGAGGAAATGTGAGCAATATAACAAACGCTACTCTTTAAAAAAATAAACAAAACAAAATAAACCCCGACTCACCTGACTCAGGCTATGAAAGGTTCAGAGGAGGACACATCCTTTGTTTTAAAATTAACCTAGTGGTGATAAATGTGCATCCAAAATACACCTATGCACAAGCTTCTGAATAGTTGGGTTTTCCATGTCCCCCTAGCTTTCTTCTGTGTATTAAATAGGTATCTGAGTCCTTTTCTTTGTTTACAGAATCCTCTAAGGATCCTACCTATGAGTCTGTTGATTCCATCAATTAACCTGGAATTCCTCTTTGGGGAAATCCACTCTTTGCACCAATGCCTATTTTCTCATACATAATTAATCCCTGCTAGGATCCTTTCTGCCCCCTCTGCAAACTCCATTGCAAGTGAGGCTTTTTCCATTCTACTGTAACACAAATTTTTGGGAAGAGAGATGAATGTTACGAGTTTCACAGTGCTGCTCTGTCAGATTGTACATCTCCAAATTCTCCACGTTCATTTATAAAGGACAAAAATCCTGTTACTATAGAAACTGCAGTTTTACATGCCCTGACTGCTCTGTCTTTAAAAGCTTTGCCACAATGCTCTTACAAGATTCTTTTCTCTTTCTTTAATGTTATAAACCATTAGATCTTCACCAAGCAGTAATATACAAACATTTTCAAATATTCCTCTCATAAAAACCCTGCTTTTTATTCCTGTCTGTCCTGAAAGACCCAAAACAGTAGGGGAGTGAATTGAATCAGTGACTTTAAATTACTTGATTTAAAATCGTTAGGTCTGAGCTTTATAAAAATTAAGTGGAAAATAATTGCTACCACAACTTGAAATTTTTATTTAGAATGTAAAAAATTACAATTTTTAACATAACACAATTGATACCTTATTTAAATTTTAAACAGCCATAAGCAAAAACCAATGTATTAAAAAATAAGACCCAAATCCTTCACAACCATCAGCTAGAATAATTGCATGTTGTCTTATCTGAAGATAAGACTCTACATAAATCTTAGGAATAAACTTCTTTTTACTAGCAAGTTTTTGAAGTCTGAAATGGGTGCCACTTCAAAAAGAAAATTCCTTGAGTGTTAAGATTGTTTAAGTTGTTGACTTTTTTTCCTTTTTGATTTATGTATACTATAATACTCTGATCTGTGCCAGGAGCTCAATAATCATCCTTAGATTTGCAAGGTATAAGGACAGGTGACATTTGCCTGGGAATTCTCCAGGAATGCTCTGGCTTCCTGATTCCACTGTGTAGGAGTATTGACAAATGCTGTGCCATGGTCTCTGCTGCTGCTGCTCAGCACGAACAAGTGGAGACAGTACTTCACATATAGAAAGTGATAAAATTACTAAAATCAAAATAACCACCTTAGAAAAGAACTCCAGGTTCTCAGTCATCTGATTTTCATCTCCTTGCTCTTCCTCAACAATTTCTTTCTCCAATGATCTGTCATTGAGTCAATCTGTATCTGACACTGGACAAACATTTCAAGCTCTGGATGCCCTCCTGGTTTTTGCCTTTTCCATCAGTTGCTAGATTCACTGTGTCCCTTTTCGTTTTCCATTTCCAGCATTCCACAGAAGCCAGGCAGCAGCACAGCACTTCATTATCTGAACACAGAAACTCAAAACATGGCAACCTAAAATCAAAAGTGAGACCCTCACTTCCATGTCTCACTTCGGATTCATGAGAAAGTTTAGCACGACTTAAAAATTCCTGACATTTATGGGGAGCTGCAGAGGAAAAGGTTTTTTCCCATTATCAACCAGTGCACTCAGATTCCTCTGACTAATGCCTGCTCTCAGGCACACTTGTAAGCACAGTCCTCATTTCACTGCAGAACACTGTGCCCCCCGATGTGAGGCATGCATTCACTTCATGATTTCTGCTGAGGCTATTGCCTGGCCTGCACTAAAGAAATCCTCATTTCTCACAAATCAGTGCCAACTTCACCACATGCTGTTAGTAGGGGGTTTGTGTGCTTGCCTGGAGCACAGAGTGGAGCACCTGGAGTGGCTCCTCAGATATCCAGAAGTGACTAATTCATAGATCCTACTTTCTCTCTGCAAGGTGGAAGTTGGACATTTTTTCCTTTGGCACGTGATTTTCCTCTTATCACAATACAAACAAAATGTGGCCGGTTGGGTTTACTCAGCAGAGGCATCTTCAACAAGCATCCTGCTAATGGGGTGAGGCTGCACAGCCACCGTGTCCCCAGAACAGCTCGACTTGTGCCACTCCAAAGAGCACAACCAGGCACAATTTCTCCTCTCAGCACAGCTGCCTTTGGTGTCTGTCAGGGCCTCACTTGAAAAATGCCGAGTTTGTATCAGTGCTGCTTCCAGGCTGTCTCCTTAGGCATTGCTCTACTATCAGTCAAAAACTCTGTCAATCTGAAATACTTGGTGACTGATGATTTGTATTCCTTCACTCCTGCAATGTTGGTCTTTGAGTCTGTATGTATGAATACTCTCTCGGGGGTTTCTCACTTATGAATGCAGAATTCAGACAAAGAGTTGACCACCATTTAAAGTTTCTGATCTTCTTTCATAACTGTAGCTTAGAATAATTATTATTTTGAGGCTCTTGGCATATATCTGAAGTCCTTCAAAAAGCATCAAGTAAAGGATACCTGTTCAATGTTCCAGATGCTGTTCTTATCACCAGGATCTAATCACTGACCAACTGTGACAGATTTTTGATACTGCCAGGTGGTTTTGGATCAGAGATTACTTCTGTGCTGCCTGAAAATTATTTTCCTACCACAAAGTAATTTATCTAGCTTACAGGTGTTACAGAAGGTAAAATTAAGACATTTACTTCCAGAAATATTCTTTCTTTATTTGCTCCGGCATATAGTTTAATCATGTGGTTTTGGGATCATTTAGGACCCCTGTCTTATTTTATTATGGTCTATAGAAATCTATCTCCTCTTCAAACAACCTTATACCTTGCTAAAACTTAGAAAAGCCCAACAGAGATTCCTCACCTTCCCTCCTGGTGAGATTATTCTGGAGTTACAGTGTGTGATCAAGTGCATTGTTTTGCACTTTCCAGTTGCACAAGAATGGTTGATTCTTGTGTCTGTATCAACCACTGCAAATTCTCACTGCAAATGCCTTGTAGTTTTTCGGGCTGTCTCCTCAGTTTCACAAAATAAACGAATTTACTGTGAAACAGATCTAGGCCAGATGGCACTTTTTGCATGGCACTGGATTTGCAAACACAGGGTCTAATTTTGAAGTTATGCTCTAAAGCTGAACAGATGCTATGGCTGACGGGAGTTCTGCTTGCTCTGCTTGCACTGCTTAGCAATGGCAAGAGATAAATACACAATACTCCATAAATTCTATCCATGATATCATCATTGCTGTGGCAACTTTTCTTGGCTAGAAGGCAATAATATCTTATTCCTGAGCCAGCTATCCCCACCTCCCGTGCAGGCAGCATAGCCACCTCCATTTAGTGCTTCTGGTCCCTCAGGGAAGTTTCTGGGGACACAAATGGAGCAAAGTTGAGTAGATGAAAGCCCTGGTGCTGTCCCAAGTTTTTTGCCTAATAATTTAAACAAATGAAAGATGGGGAAAAAATATAAGGATTTCTGAAGGCTGAAACTGTTCACTGACCAAGTGGTGAGACACAGTGCACTCTAAGTTTATGAAATCTACCTTCATTTTCGACAGCAATTTTTTTTCAGAAATAAGAGTTTTTTAGAGTTTAGAAGAAGAAAAGAGACCTTCAGTCAAAAAAAAAAAAAAAAGGCAGATTACAGATAGTGGCATAGATAGAAGCAGAACAATTAACCCAATATACACTTTGCAGACACTGTCTCCCTGTGCAGGATCCAGTGGCACAGTCTACATAACTTCCAGATATCACCAACCTCCTATAAAGCTCATATACCAATGGTTACTGCAAATAAAATGCTCACAAAGTCTTGAGTGAAGAAAGGCTTCTTTCACCAAATTTAGGAACATGAACATGAAACTTGAGTGAATAAAGAACAAGGTGAATGAGTCATAAACACCTCCCTTTCTCCTCTCATTTCCTCATTTTAGGAATAAAATTCTTATTTGTCTTCTCATAATCCTTCCCACATGTCAGTTAAGGACAATTGAGTGCACACAGGACTATCAGCTTGGTAATTTTTCATTTCAATGTAGGACAAAAGTAACTAAGGGGAAAAAAAGAAAGTTTGTTTAGGTTAATGATTCTTTCAAATATCCTTTCATACTCAGAGTGTCCAGTTAACTGGGGATGAGAAAATCACATGAGATAAAAGAAGCTGCATCACTCTTCACTAATTCTTCACAATGAATCCAGACCAAAACATTGGTCAAAAATCTATTCCTTTTTAGTATCTATGCTGTATTTTTACCTTTTGTTTTCACACAATCACTTGCAAAAGTCACTTCTTCAAGCAGTAATCATGGAAACCAAGTATGAATAAAAATATGTGCATGAGTTGTCCAGGCAGGGCATCTCCACAACTTAGACTTTTATGTAATTCAGGCATAGAAAAATGTGTATGTCAAATTTCTACATGTAAATTTCTTATCATTTTATAAATGAAGGTATAATTAAATGCAATGTAACATTTGTTTTACAACTGCCTCCCAAAAGAAGTTATAATTTATATTTAGAAAGACAAATCAAGGCCTGGAACTGAAGGCAAAACAGGTAGGTTTGACTCGATAATAGGAAAGTTTGTGGAAAATGTATTTTTTGTTTTCTTTAATCAAATGGCTTCCAACTAGCATGTGGAAAATAAAGGGGTGTGAAAATTTATCTGATACTCATGCATACTTCCCCAAATGCAATACTAGTAATTCATAAGGCTTTAGTGGATGGAAATTTTAAGCTTTTCAAGTTTTACCTAATCAGTGCATATGTCTGACTATCTATCAATTCAGAGTAGTGATTCCACAACATCAGCTCTCCCTAGAGAAGGCTTTCAGGATGTGTATTCTAGGACTTGCAGTATAATTTTCACCTCAGTTTGTCTGCTTTGCAGACTGTTCTTCCAGTACTTCATAAAAGGGCAGAGAGCTCACTCTCCAGTACAAAGATTGTTTACACCCACTTAAATCATTCTTTGAAAACTCCAGAGACTTGCTCTTGAATTGAGCCAGACAGAAAACCTCCATTCAACACTTCATTCAGAGATGAAATTCTGCCCACGACATCATTGAGTACATTCCTGACCAAAAAGTAGCAATCACTGAATACATCAGTGAACAATGACATGGGGAGGGCACTGTTCTTCATTCTGGCCAATAGACCATGGCTAAACACCTTTCATATCAGAGATTGCCACTGGAGGACTTAGCCTCAGAAAAGCGTCTGAGCTTGTACTCCTTTTTCCTATATTTAAAAAAATATATTGAAAAAAACAAACCAGCAAGGTTCTGCCTTAAAAGTAAGAAATTAATTTAAAATCCCATTACATTTTACATGGCATTAATGTTCTTTAAATGGTGACAATTATTATTCTGTAGCCGTGCCATTAGAGTTCTCTTCAAGTGTGCCCACAGGGGAAGTTTGGCATGACACCCTAAAGCAGCTTCTCTCACATATATTTAGAGTCACAGAATTTATAAATAGATAAATAAATATTTCTAAGTTTATGTTGACATTTTATAGACATCCTCAGGACTGTTCTCTGCTAAAAAACATTGCCACAAGTTACATGTTTACAGATCCAGGGGATTGAAAAAGCCAAGTTGTGACATTTGGCTTTTGCAGATGAAAGGGGATTGGACACAAGCAACACAAAATTCTTGCCTTGATATGTTCCTAGCTTTGAGATAAGGCAGATGTTGAGGTGGTCAGGAGCTGGAATATGAAAGGCTGAGAGAATTGGGTTTGCTCAGCCTTAAAGACAGAAAACCTAGATGGTGCCACACTCTTCTCAGTGCACAGTGATGCTCCACAGAGTGAAAAGAAGAGAAAACAAACACAAGTAGATAAACATAGGAAATTATACAATTCAACACAAGAATTTATTTCAATTTATTTTTGAAATAGATGGGTGTTCAAAACTGGGACAGGTCACCCAGAGAAGGTAACTATACCCTTGGAGATGCTCAGAATTTGACCAGCCAAAGCCCTGAACAGCCCTGCTCCTTTCAGCCCTGGTCTAAGTGGGAGGCTGGAAGAGGTGACCTTGGAAGTCTCTTCCTAGCTGGTGATTCTGTGCCTAGCTTTCAGATTTGCTACATTTCACTCACATTGGATGTCCCCTCAGTTTTATCACTGAGCACTGATCACGTCAAAAATAAAGACAGATGCTATTAAGGTTCCTGACAGAGAATAACTGATACAAAAAGAACCTTGCATTTGTCTGTATTTTCCACGTTTTAGGTAAATTATAGGAACTGCATTGCACTCTGGAATCTTGGCAAGGATATGGGCAAATACTTGAAACTCAAACCTTTTCTGGCCAGCTGCATTCAGTAACTTTCTGCTGCAGTGCATCCCACTGTGCAGAAGGCCAGAAAAACCATGTGTCTTTTCCATTCCTCAGATATCATTTCCTGCCACTAAGGGACCCTTTAACAGAGTTCCACCACTGTGTGTCTCTTAGCATTCAAGACAGACAATAAGCCTTAAATTGCAGAAAGTTAGCTTGAGAATCTCAGCTTTCTGCAAGCACAAGTTAGTAACTCAAAGGCGTAGGGAGGGAAACATGATGTATCAACATTACAATATTAGAAGCACTCCTATTTAGCAAGGGCTTAAAACACAGTGAAAAAATTAAATCTGGCTACTAAAATCTATTACTTTTATTGTCATTTTCCAGTCTGATAAATTGGAAATGGAGATAGTTTAGCTCCAATGCAATAATATCAACTCGCAAAAAAAATCTTAAGAACTATTTTTTCACCTTCTCTTCTGCAGCCCTCTTTTTCTGTGGCTGAGTAACTTGCTACACATGAATTATGCAGCTCTCATTGATAGATGGAAAGAGGCAACAGAAACCAAATTATTTTATGCTTCTTTTGCTATGAGTGAAATATAATTTTAAAGGTTTTTTGCTTTATTCTTAAGAGTGGAAGAAGAAGAAACAGCAACAGAAAAAAAGTACCCAGTATCTCAGCTTTGTCTAAAGCATGATAAATTAATTTCCTTAGAAACTTACCAAAAAAAAAATTAAAAACAAAACACCGATCAAGAAAAAATATAGAAAAAAGAAAACCACAAAATATTTCCTTCCTCCAAGTAGCAGAGGGGAAGAAAAAGCAGTGCAGATGAGAAATGAAAACTGCATGAAAACAAAAATGCTTTGCAGCAGATTCCAGATCACATCTTCACCAATAGAAATAATTGTCAGTGCAGCAAAGGAAGCTGCTTCAGTTGACTTTATCAAAGGATACAGTTCTGTCTTTTCACTACACTTGTTACCCTCAGCTCAACTCAAGTCAAAGAAGTGACAAGTGACAATGGCTACAGAAACCTCAGCTATAGCAAAAGGGCAGTGTCTGACCCCCTGACGAATTAGCTTGTGTTTATTGCTTTACCTGACATTTTAAAGCTGATTTTAGTGAAAACATTAACTGACTTATTAAGTTAATATACAGACTGCTGATGCATATATCCCAGGTTGTATATGACATCAATTAAATATATATGTACAGATATTAGCTCTATGTTTTCTTAGGAGACACTGTAATTGATCAAGTGGGAATACATTTAGTCATTTTCATGGTTTTACTGGACGTCTGAATCCTCATAGGTATAAATTAAAGTGGCAGATATACTGGAGCTTTTCCAAGTTTGTCTTCGAAATCATGAGCTGCTCAGCAAAAGCTATGCAGCTACTGCTTTTAAACAGAATATATAACGGGGGGAAAGACCAAAAAATTCCAGAAGGTTGAAAGCAAGCATATGTGAGTCCACCTTCTCTGCTACTGTCCTCTCACTCACTCATACACATTACAGTCTTAATTTTAGTGCCTTTATTTTTGCTTACTTTCCACTAAGCAAAGCTCAAAAAGTGTACTAAGAGCACAGTAAAATTGAGAACTAGTTTGCTATATCATCTTCTATTTTTGTCTTGTAAATAAAGCCTCCCGTGAAAATTAAAAAAAAAAAAAGCAGAAGAATGTGGCTTAGAGAAGTTTTTCTATATGAGAAGTTTTTCTATAAGTGAAGGCCCTACTTACACTGAGTTTTCAAACTTCATGTTAAATCTGTAAGAGCAACATTAGCCTTAAGGGGAGAAAAGAGACATAGGGGAAAAAAGAGCAGCTAAATTGGGCAATGCCTCCACCACTCTCTCAAAGCCCATGTGCAGAAAAGGAAAGCTCCACTTGCAGTAATGAAAGCCCTAAGTACAGAAAAAGAACCATTGTTCTAAAGCCCTGAGCTCATGTTTTAAGCTGCACCTTGACTCACACACCTATTTATATCCTACTTAAATATGTGTCCAGTAATTTTGCCTGGTGCAGTGTTGTTGCTTGCATTCAAAACAATCAATCAAAAAGACAACAAAATGTTCAATGAAAGGATGAGAAGTAAACCTTACATGGCTCATTTTTTGAATTTCACTGAAATGCATCCATGCTATGTACATCCAGATTCTGCACTGAGCACTAGCAGGCAAAAAGGTACTACTCAGAAATAATTTTGAGGCAACTAACTTGCAATTCTCTATTCAGGTATGGAAAATCTGGAATTTAACATCAGTCAACTTTTGTATGCTTGTGATGAAAGTATAATTCCCAAAGAGTTTACAAAATTTCTACAAGGGCATGGGATATAAACCAACATTTTTAAAGGATATCAAAGAGAAATAGCACTGCTTAGAGGCAGATGGACAACGGCCTAGTCTTTTTTTATTAGAAGAGAAAGGACATGACAAAAAGCTTTAAAAATCACAGTAAGTACATCTTGTCCATCACACGGATGAGAAACTGCTGATGAAACAACTTGCAAAATGTTTTCTTTATGGTTGCAACTGGCTTTAACTGACAGATTTTAAACTGATCTTTAGGGAAGAGATGCTTAGGGAAGCTGAAACAGACTTCTGTGGAAACCACAGAGCCAAAGTGAAGCACAGTTAGTACTCATCCATGTGGCTAAATTTCAACTTCCTCTCAGGTTCAGGAAGAACTGCCAGCCACATGAGGGAATATTGGCATATGAAATGTTTAAAATACAGTGCTTCTTCTCCTTTATGCCCATCCTTAAAACTGCAGAATAGCTTTTCCAATGTAAACACTGCATGCTGCACACACCCACTCAGAAGGCACTATGGGCACTGCTGGTATTTAGTCTGGCTTGAGCTCCCAAGGATAACACACACCCAAAGGGAAGCTCTAACAGCAGTTTAATGTGGCACGAGTGAGGCGTGTTTGTGTATATAAATCTCAAATTCCCATCCAGCTCCATATTCTGTTCCACAGGACTGAATTGTCACAGAGTGCAGATGAAGTTCAGATCAGTGTCCTTTCCCAGGGACAGATCTGCCCAAAGGCCTGTGCATCACAGAGCAACAATTTTAACACATCAACACTCTTCCTATTCATCTAAGGCTAAGTCAAGTGAAGACAGAAATCAGGCTAGTAAAAAAATCATTCTTTGTCCCAAATGTCCTGATGTTTCAGTAAATATCTGAGAGGTAATAAGTGTGCTTTGTTAGTTAGGTTTGATTGCTAAAAATCCTTGCATAAGCGAGCAAAAGGCATCCTTGAGAACAAAGAGAAGTTGGGATGCTGAGCACAGAGCTGTGTTTGCTCTGGGTCCCAGCCCATGGCAGACCCAGCACACAAAGGGCTGCCCATGGTGCTGCTGATCCTGAGGAGCTAAAACCTCCTCCCTGTGCCCAGTAACACTGCAAGTCAGGAACCACGACAAGAATTCATTTATCCTCTTTGTTTGGGTCCAATTCCTAGTCACTAATTTCTCAATTAATTTAGCGTTAAAGGGCATTTATTTGCAAAAGAAAAATGCTGCAAAGGTCTCAAAAATAACAGTAGGCAGATCTACATTTTAACATGGACTAGAAATGTTTTTCTGGTGAGAACTAATTTAAGAGTAATTAATTTATATTTTGAGGGGATGTGGAGAGTAGCTGCTGATTTTGCAGCTCCTGCATATAACTCAATTTTGAAGAAATATCCAAAGCAGGGATTTTGCCTGAATTACTGAGAGTATTTGGCTTCGTTGCTGTTAAAGTTGCAGACAAGATTGTTGGTCTTCCTCTTTCTAGTGAAGCTTTTCAAATCATCATATTAAATAGAGATTATAATGTCTCCAACTGTGTTAATTTAATGGTAAATTTAATCCTAAATATGCAGAGCAGTGCAGTTCCACAAGAAAAAAAATCCCTAGAGCCTTACCTCAGGTGTTTCTTTGAAAATATTATTATTTATCATTTTAAAGTTGCTAGAAAATTAACCTAAATAGACCCAGAGATAAACAAATAAAGACACAAATGCAAGGCTGTATCACCAGAGTGCCCCAAACCCATACATACTACATATTTTGGTGAATGCAAATAGATTATTGCATTGAAAATGTCAGTTTGCACAATATTATACACTTCAGGAGCTGGCTTTTTGACACACTGCTATTTTATATGCTGTTCCTGTCATCATATGAAAATCACTCTGACTACAAATAAAGAATAAAACATGCAATCTCATTAAACATCTCACCCATGAAATTGTAATGGTAATTAGTCTTGTAAAGCTTAAGTGAATAAAATTTTTATTAATTTTGCATCCAGTTTTGTGTACCCAGGTACTTCTTAACCAAAACAGGCCTATGATCACAGGACCAAGATGTGAAATACCAGTATATGTTTCTTCATCAACTTGTGCTCCTAGGAACCAAAACTTCCTCCCAGCTGGTTTGGTCAAGGCTTATAGAAGTTCCTGAGATTGTAAAGAAGGCCCAGGATGGGAGAGGTGGGGGGGATGTACCACTACAGTCTGGAGAAACCTGGAAGCATCAAGGGGAAGTGGGAGAGCTTCCCACACACATAAATTCAATACAAAATTCAAAATCACAGAATTTCATAGCCCCAGCAGTTTCTTCCAGGTTGAACACTGGCTTTAAAAACCCAGTCTACCCCAGAATTATTTATGCACCACCAGTATCAGAAGTATTTATTACAGAGCATGGGTTTCCAGGAAAGCAAACATTGCCATGAAAACTGCATCATGCATTCCCAAAATAATTCTATCAGTTAGTGAGATGAAAGGTGCAGAGTAGTTTAGAATTATATATAGTCCAGAAGACTGGTAAATCAAAGAACGTGTCAAATAGCCTCCCTTAAAAGAAATCATTCAAACTGATTTTTTTCTTGAGCACAGACTGAAAACTGACTAAGGAACTATAAACAAAGAGAGAATGACAAACAGCAGAGTATCAGTATTTAGGTACCCAGGCACTTTTAGACTGATTTTATTGCTGGACTTCTTTTATCTCCTTAAGCCAAGAGAGAAAACTGGAGGAAAAAATATTATTATATAGAGAGGAGTCAGGGGGTTTTATCCTGCTTACCTGGATAGCCTGTAACACAGAGCATAGCAAAGAGTTCCTTTACAAAGCATAGATAGTCATGGGATGTATTTGTGAAGAGAGTTAAAAATAAGAGGCAGCGTTTCTGCAATGACATGTGACAACCTCCTGTGCCTTCACTGCACTTCAGCTCTGCAGGACAGACTGACAGCACACCCAGACTGGTGTGGAGGGGCTGAAGGCTGAGCTAAATCCACCACATTAAATCACCTCAAGCACTGTGGTTGTTTGGGCTTCAAAGAATAAAGTAAATATGCCATAACACAGTCTCATTTGCATTTGTTGTAATAACCACCAGCACCTTATTTTAAATTAAAAGACCAAATGTATATATTCTGATAATTCATTGGATATCCATCACCTGCAGCTTTTCCAGTATTATCACCTTGAAAAATTCAATAAGACCTTCACAAGTTTCTGGGTATGTCTAATTCCCATACTGGCATCTGTACTTGCAATGTGGAGACACAATTTTTAGGGTATTTGTACTGGGATCCTCACCAGTAACTCTAACTTAAGTGAAAATAAACAACTTGGCCCTGACTCAGCACGTGATTCTCTATGTTAGAGTGTTGTGCAATAACAGAAAAGTAATTTTTCTGAGGGTTTTTTTCCAAATTGAGCTATTGATAATTTTGTTTTCTTTGTTTCCATTCATAGTCTTTAAATATTAATGTATTTGGTACTAAAATGTTGCTTTTTAAATGTGAGGTCAAGCACCACTGAGGATTTCTGTTGTATTTTAGATTAATCTTTTCATTTCAGTTTTCAATTAATGAAATGAACACCAGTTTAAAAATGCAAAACAAACATCATGACAGTTCATAGATTATGGGATGCAAACATACTTAATTTTATTCCCAGTTGAAAATAATGAAGTGCTGTTAAACTTTTAATAAAAACCTTTCGTTTCTAAGATGCATCAGAAAGAGAATCTTGTGTGCCCAGTCCCTGCAATGTTGCATTAAATTTCTTCAAAAAGGCACCATTTTGCCTCAGCTGAGCATAATCAGTGAAATGCAAACTGTTGTGTAAAAATTGCCTACACTGTTTGATGTAAATTAAAACTACTCCTATAAACTCGATGTTCAGATTATCTGACAACTACTGTTGTATTAATTTTTCTGCTGAATACTTTAATTGACTGCAAATTCATTTTCTTACTCACATTACAATTATTTTGGATGCTGGTCAGAAAAAGCTACTAAATACGCCAATAATTACATAATATTTAAAGCTTTAATACTAGATTTACCTAAAATCGATGATCCTTTTTGTATTGGTATAACTCTTGCAAATTTTAAAAATGCTTAGTGACAAAACTTTCTGTAAAAAGCGAACAAGTTTTATTGCTTTTCCTGAAAACACCAAAAGAAATTTTAGCTGTTCTTTACAAGAGAGCCAGAATCTTTCCAAACAGCAGGTTGGGGTAGTCTCATAGAGATATACTTGTACAAGTATATTAAAACTTGTGCATGAACACATTGTATAGAGGCATAAAATGAGCTCTGGATCACAGCAGAAACCAGGAACAGAATTGAAATTCAAGTCTCTCAACTCCTACATGAGTACCAGGCCCTAGACCAAACAGGTTTTCAAGACAGGTGCAAGGACTCCTGCGAATAAAATTTAAATCTCTTCACCCTTTCTCTCCTCTTTTACTCTGAAACCTTGAGGAGGTACCAAGAATGCAGAGAATGCATCTCATGCTTTTGATTTTGAGTGTTTACCCAGATTTAGCACCGGTTCAGTCATGCTGCTGAGAAGTGACATCCTTGAAACATTTATTACTTTATATGTGTGGAATCTCAGTTGCAAAGGTGTTTCTGCAGCTCAAGCCTTGCTCTGTCTCTGACCATATATGCAAGTGACAAAAGTGGGGCATGATACAGAAAAGAAGAGGAAATGAAGTTCTAGAGTTGGCTTAAATAAAACCTGATCCAGTCCAAAGGCTGGAAATGGCAAAGCAATGATGGATGTTGTTATACCTACTAATATGTAAACACTCTCAGGAATACTGAATGATCTTCTGAAAATATTTCGCCCTGATGCTTCCAAGAAAATTAGGAAAAGGTTAAAATATGGAAAATTAGGAAAATTAAATTTATATTTAAAAGGCCTGCAAAATATTTTCTTATTGACAGAAATGTTTTATTTATACAGTTTTGATGAAAAGTTAAAAGTTAAAAGCATTGCTACTGCCAGTTCTTTCTCAAATGCCCTGTGGCTAAAAGAAAGTTATCTGGCCTCCAGCTTTTCTGTGAGTGCATGGTAGATTTGCTAGAATCCTAACTTTAAGCCTAATTTAACAGGCAGAGGTGGGATGGATGCAGGGTTAGACACAGACAAAGGCTGTAGCTGCAGAAACACCTTTGCAACTGAGATTCCACAGACTGCTGAATCATTTCACAGAAACATTCAATTTTCCAGTTTCCATTGTGTTCACCAGGTACCAAATGGCAAATGACTGTTTATGTTTAATATGTCAGAGTAACTTTAAGGTATAGGTCAGGCCTTCACTGCACTGACTTCTCCAAACATTAACACCTTCCCCTATGCATCTATCCTCAGCTAAATAAGAGAGAAAGCAATTGCTGGAGGAATTTCACATCCACAGTCTTGCACGTCCTTCACAGCCTGCCTGAAAAAAAAATCTTGCCTATAATTAAAGAATTCATCCAGCTCACAAAAGATTTCAACACAAACTCTTCAGTCTTGACTGATTTCAAAAGTCTTATTGAAGCTGCAAGAAAATTACAAAGTCATACTTAATTCACATTTTCCACCTTACTTCATTTTAATGCTCCAACTTGTTTCCAGCGATACAATCCTGTTTAAAGTGGAAAAAATATTTCTATGGTCACTCTAGGAGGTCAGTGATAAGAAGAAAAATAGGTATTAAATTATCTTTTGCCCAGCTTTTAGCACAGAATATCACCTTTCCTTTTGAAAAGTTTCCAAACCACAAGTCCTTTCCTCAGTTTGGTAAATGTGTATCCTCTACTCCCTTGCCAATTTCTTGTCACCTGTCAAATGCCAAGGGATTTAAAAAAAAAAAAAAAAATCTTTCTGCCCTTCCACCAGCAAATCACTTTTATCCCTTGTTATTTCCCAGTCACCAACTTCAAGGTACATTTGTTATGACTTCCAGTATTGAGTTTTCCTCCCTTATTTGTCACTCTTATCAGATACATCTCAAATAATTTAGAAGGTAAGAAGTGCCCAGGACAATTAGTTTCCTAATCACTTGGAGGAAGAAACAACTTTGTTATTCAAGAGTATTCCCATAAACCTTGGCAGAATCGTTCTGTTTTAACTCCTGCTAAGCTTTCTAAGCCCTCTGGAGCTTGTGGCTGCAAACTCCTCTCTTGCCACAGGCCAGGCTCTTCCCTGGCTCAATTCCTTGATTTCTCCGGACCTGGCTTAGCAGCGAATTTGCCCTCTCGATGTCTTTGTCCATTACTGAAGCTACTTTAAAAGGCTAAAGTCAGGGTTTCAGAGCTGAACATAATCCAGGGAAATGTGATGTTAGATGATGAAAGCAGCTGCACCCAAGGCAGCAGAAGCACTGCTGGCCTGGCAAAAGCTGATGGTGTCAAATATTCCAAGTTTAACAATTCAAGATTGTTTCCTTACTTGGGATGATGGAAATGACAGTGTGACAGTTCAAATAAATATTGAGTTGTTTTCCACAAAGAAGAGTTTACACTCCTATCACATTTAAACTTAAGTAGGAATGTCGATAATTTCAGTTGTATGCCTTGTCTTAAAAAAATCTATGCTACTCTTTTCTATTTCTAGGATTTAATTTTTCAGGCTACTTTAACAATGCAAGCAAAAAAACCCGAGCAATTAGTTAGTCATTAGTTACTGTAAATCAACATGGACCTGAAGACAGTGAAGTCACATCATGTAGGTAACACTGGTGACTTCTCTCAATCTGGCTTTTGCATATTCTATCATGATAATGGAAAATAAATTATTATATATTTGATTTTCTGTCCTTGACACCAGCCTTCCATTCCAACAGTGAAATTTGGGAAAAGATAATATACATTCTATTTTTTGTTATTATTTTGTTTGGTTTTGGGGTTTGGGTGTTTCAGGTTTTTTCCTTTTTGTCAATAGCACATGAGCCATATTTACCTTCCAATATCAAGGTAGGTTTTAAACATGTTTTAATCTAAACTTTATTTTTTAGAGATTAATAAATAGGTAATTATCTTTCCTAATGAAATGTGCTTTAATTTCAGTTAGTTTTTTAATGGGCTATGACTCATATTTAAAAGGACCATTGCATAAATACCTATTAGTTGTAGTTTAAAGTGGTAATGCTGAATTCATTTTCCCTCTTTCTACATGACTCTGCCAAACTCCCTCAGTACAGGGAGCAACTCCCTTCCTTTAGATTAGGATGACCACCTATAAAATGAAATTAATGAGCATTGAAAATAACAGTGCATCATCCCTTGCTAGTCCCTGCCTGTAACTAAACAGCAAATAAAAAGAATAAACATATGAAAGGGGCAGAATCTCATAGAATTTACCAGCTGATGCCCAAAAATAACGACATTGTTCTCATGGCAGTGGTAAAGTACCAGTGTTCACTGCTAATAACTCTGCCAGGGCCCCTCTCTTTGCCAGGCCCATTGCTTTGAGTCATTACTGGGAAATGGATTTGCAATGGTGAGTAACCAGGATCGACCCTGCTCTGCCTCACCTCACCCTTCCCACTAAAGAGCCAAAACTGCCCATATTTAATGACTTCCCTCTTCCAGCAGCTCAGGAAGAACTTTGTGTCTCACTTAATTACTGTGGGCTTTGATTTACTTGGTAAAGCATGAGGTCTCACTGAAGAAAATGAGGATTTGAGTTTATATCCAAAGAATTTTGCTAATCAGAACTGGACTCCAGCATCCATGTGTTTCCTTGGATTATATCTCTAGCACTGCATCCCTGTAAGGCATTCACTCCACAATGCAATTTCACCAAGTTCATGTCCAGTGTTCACCCCCATGAATCCCAAGCACATCTTATCTCACACACTGCACAGGAGGGATGTCACCCGTGCTCATACATGCAGATATGCACAGTGACTTTCCACTGAACCTGGAGTCCTCTCCAGGAAAGGAAATTCTCTGCCAGCTGAGAGCTGCTTAGGAGGTGGGAGATAAAGCAGATCCCTGGTGTAGAGAAGGCATTTCCACTACAGCAATGATTCTGAGACTTGATATACGTTCTTTCTACACTTCTAATTTATTGCCGTTATTGTTTCTTATTCTTCACTGAATTTTAGAACTGTGACATGAGGAAATTGAGAAGTTCACGACAGAAAAATCAAGCCTTAAGTGTATTCATCACACAAACAACTTCATCACTTGGTATTTTATGCTCCAATTCAAACAACACATCTGTTCATAATTGCATGCATGACTCGGGAAGATTACTACAGGCTACAAATTTATGTGTAAGAGTAGCGGGAATATTGGAGAAAGACAAGGATAAAGCATTTGAAATGTGAACACCTTTTACATAGTATATATAAAACACTATTTCAGACTCCAAGGTATATTTTAACATGTTTTTTTCTAATTCAAAGCCAATGTATTTATGTACCTAAGTCTGACCATATTGATGGTCTACCATAAAATTACTTTAGAGAAAATAAACATTTTTTTAAAAAACTTAGTATTTCAATCTCCAAGTAATCAGTACTTAGATAATCACTATAAATCCCAGTTCCCAGAACAATATATGCCCAACTTCCTCTGGAATAATTATGGTCCTGTATTGTTCCTTACTAATAAAAAAAAACCTTTAACACATACATCTTAGGTCTAGCACTTCAAAGTTTATTGTGTCTCACCTTAAAGCTGAAAAATATGGGGTTTTTTATTCCATGATACTGAAATATTGTTGGATTTACAGCTCTTCCATCAGTGCTGTATAAAATTATTCTTCCCAATAAAACTACCTACTCCTCCCAACATCCAGTGGTATAAATATGTGAAGGGCAGCTGTCCCACTTGGTACACTTCTAGAAGAGATTGAGTAGAATGGAATAAAAGCAGCAGAAAGCAGCTTGTATTCTGAGCAGTATGAATATCCTGGAGAAAGAGTGAAATGGGAACTCTCTCCAGGCAATTGAGCTTGAAGATAGTGCCTCTGACTAGAAAGGATAAATACCAATGGCTTTCAGCAAGGACTCTGCCTTGACCCAGGAACTTGATATTGTAAAGCTTCATTACATTTATCATCCTCTTCTTTATTCCAAAACTACTGTTTATATTAATGCAAGAGGAGGAATTTACAGAGCTCATACACTCCCAAATGAAACACAGCAATTTGATGTTAGGGCAGTGCTGCAAGTTAATAGGATTGAGCACAACTGCCACTGATTTACCATGATGGGAATTTTTTTTCCCTTTTTATAAACACCTTGCAGTGCACATTGTTCCACATTATACCTCTAATACCTCTTTATCACAAAAAACTTTCTGCTGTAGTTATAGCCAGGATGCTGTACAATATAAAGTTCTTTGAGCAGAACAAAGAATGAGACTTTCTGCCCTGGGCTTTCCAGCTCTGTGTTGCTTTCCAGCCATTTACAGGAGTGTTTAGACAGAGTGAGATCCTCTCTCCCTGGGCAACTCTCATGCCCACAGCTTCACTCACTGCAATGACATTCTTGCAAAGACCTGAAAATATGCATCCATTACATTTCCTGATGACTATTCCAGTTCTAATCTATTTAACTTGTTGCTATAATGAACCTGAGGGTGTCCAAACACCTCTTTCCAGTTTTACAGGACCAATTGAGTTTGCTGAACCAAAGAGAGGTTCCTACCATGACCTGGCATTACACTGACTGACAGTACACATCTACATGAAGTAACACAGATGTCCTGACACTCTTGGGACAAGGATTATTTCCCTGATTACTTTTCCCAGCAGGTGAGCACGAAATCAAACCAACTGAAAACGGTCCTGCCAAATCTAAACCAAAAAAGGAAAATTATCTTGGAAAAAAAGTGAGACAATTTTTTAGAAAAAGGAAAGCTCTTATTAAATTTCCAGAGCATGTTAGTGAATGACACTTGTAAAAGGATTTTTCACTGCTTTCTCAACAATTCTCTTCAGCCCTGTAAGGGCAGCTCAAGGTATAAGGCTGAATCACTCGAAGAGGTATTAAACCTCATTGCTTGGATTCTGTCCATACCTTATTGTTTCCTAAGAAAAGAATGGGACCACTGAAAATTCAAGCTAAAAATTAGCTAAAGAATCCTTCAGGGACACAAGATTTTTATCTTTTTAAAGGAAGCTGAGGGTAAAATTCAAAAATCTGCAGACAACTTGACAAGTTTTGCATCCTAATAAAAAGCTACCATTCAGGACCAAAGTTTTTATGCCCTTGAAAATGCTTTTGTAATGAGATAGATGGCTTTTCCATTTGAGTAACAGTTGCTGCTCTTTCACTTAGCCTTGTAAAGGATTTTTTTTAATTCTCAAACAGTGACCAAATCAATAGTTATTCAATCATAGACATGATTAGTGCAGTACAGACAATAGTGTTTTGTGCCTTTTAATGTATTAGAGACCAAACATAAAGAGAGATTTGTTAACCCCTGTAGGCACTATTACATGAAGAGGGCTTTTTAAGCCTTCTGATCTATTCTGTAGGCTTTAATTTTTTTAAGCTCAAATATATAAACATGCAAATGACATTATTCTGATTTCTTAAAAAATCATCAGAAGTGTATTGCTGAGTTGCTGAAGATATCAAGAAGACATTAATAAATTTTAAAAATATTATCTCTGTGCAACATAAGAAATCTTTGCTTTTATGTAGATAAAAAACATTTCAGAATTATATTAGAATAATTTCCATAGCTAATAATAATGATTCTTCTCAGGAATTCAATTGCCTGATTCTGCAACTTGAAGAGAGCAGAACTCTTGCCTTAGCTTTATAACTCTCTGAGATCAGCAATGCCATGCCTTTTATAGCAAAATGCCTAAATATTTGCATTCCCAGGCTGAAAGTCATCCATTTTCTAGACCTGATTTTGATCTATTACCTGCATTTTAGCAAGTGCAAGCCAGAACACATGAAAGCTAAACAGTGTTTATAAAGCCAATGTGTGTCAGAGAAAGAAGCTGAATTCAAGATGTCTAATTTCAGGACTCTCTGTAAGTCCTTCACTTCTAGTTATTAAAAAGGAAATAAAATTTCTTTTTCTCCTTAGACACTTTATGCATTGCTTTTCCTGGGTGCAGAGCCTATAAAAGACTGAAATACAAGGTATCCAAAGAATTTCTCTCAAATGAGTGCTTAAATTAATGCTGAAGTCTTCACATAATCTTGTCCACCTTCAGTCTAAAGGTTTAGGTTTCACTAACGTCCAAGATGCCTGGAAATACAAATGGATACTATCTAGAAGTCAATGAAGCTGCAGAAGTGAAAGGGCAACCTTCAGAGTGGGATTGGTGTTTCATGCTGTGTTATACACATATATACAGGCTGTTGTTGCCTGTCTGAGATAGGCCTGTATTAATCAGAAACAGGAAAACCAGCAAGCAAGTATTTAGCAACACGAGAAAAAAAAATCCACTTTTGTTTAAACTCCTGCTTTTATGCAGCAGTAATGGGCTTACAAAACAGCTCTTTCAAAGGGTTTATCTGTTCGTTAAGAAATTAATATTATAAGGCATCCAGAGAGGCAGAGGTTGAATTATGAAAATAAAGCACTGTTTGAGGATACATCCTGCTCTTAATGTGATGTAAAACATCTCTAGGGTGTTGTGCATCCAAGGCTATATACCATGGAGCTAAATTAATCCCTGTCAGAGTCAATGAGCCCATTTCTTCCACCGTGCATGAACTTTGGGTTAGGCCATGTTTTCAATGCAGAGTGTGAGAATGGATTAAAGTACAGTTCAGACATCCAGTGTCTGTTCCCACTTTTTTCAGGACTGTATTATATGGCCTTAGGCAACTCCTACCCTCACTCTGCTTTAGTTTCCTCAACATATAAACATTGCTTTGACTGGGGAATGTAAGGCACAGCAAAATCACAAATAAGTGCAGATGCTTGTAATAATTTCCCTTTGAACCGGGTTCTTTACAAAAAACTATGATATATAGTGGTCAGAGCATGAGCATCTCCAATTTTCATAGCTGAAGATCAAGCTTACAAATAAAATTCCTGTTATCCATTAAGAATCTCTTGCAGACTCAAATTATGACTTTCTGTGACTGACTTCCATTCCAATATCTCCTCCTCAGACTCAAAATAAGTTTGCCTCTTGGTCATGCCATAAATAACCCACAAAACTACATTCATAACATAGGTAACACTGTAAATTAACTGAATAGAACACAACCAGTGGTAAGGATGTAAGTAATGGAACAGGACTCTTCACATCAGAATTAACTTGCTGTCTTGAAATTCATATCCATATGTAAATGTCTTTCATCTTGTTACACAGAATGGGAGCAGGTGAGAAAGCAGCATTTTACACATTCACCTTTCAGTGGTGTTCTTAGTAACACTTACAAAAACCTCAACAACAAAAACACTGCTTTCATCATTATTGAATGATGAGCACTGTCAAACTTTTGCTAATGGAGATAGGCAAATTTATCCTATGGAGGGAAGCTGGGGCACAGGTTATTCCAGCTGCAGTCAGCTGAACTAGGGATACACCTCCTGCTTCCTGCTGAGACTCCCTCCCTTCCTCACTGTCTTTGCAAAATGCACAGAAATGGGGAAAAAAAATTTAAAAACAAATCAATCAGTTACCAGAGTGGAAGTTTAAATGGATACATTGACATATGCAAATTGAAAACTTTTAAATTGTGATTGATCTTGCCTGTAAGTCCATGTGCCCTCCCAGGACCAGCACTAATGCACTGTTAACAAGTGTTCCATTATCTGATTTTATGTTCACTGAGAAACCAGATTAAAGATTTGAGCACAAGGCTTGACTCTGTACATCTTTCTATGCAAAAATGGAACAAAATTGTTCAAGATTTAAACACTACAGATGGTTAATTTCCTTAAATTGTTTGTTTCATTATAAACTTATAAGCTTTTCTTATTGTCACAGGGTGATTTTCTGACCTTCTCTTACTAGCCTTTAAATCTAGAAAGACTTCTCCTTCTTAGAAGAGGTTCTGCTTGCATCCACAAAATGAGTTAATGACTATGAACCAATGAGAACTTCATTATTATTATTATTATCATTATTAGTATTATTATTACTGTTATTACTATTATTATTCTACTATAAATAACAATTAAAAGCCCTGTGAATGACAAGAGCTGAAAATAGCAGCAAGGATTGAAACAAAACAGCAGGTGGTCTCTACAAGCTCTGCTCTGTTCAGCTGCTGCTCATAAGTGCACATAGGCAGCACCAGTCACAGGCTTTGACATTAAAGAGCTGAGGAGACAAAACACACAACAGATGCCAGCAGAAATTTTACTGTCAAAGCAACGCTTCACAAACAGTACTAGGATCTATTCTGAAGATGTTCAAATTTATAATTGCCAGTATCAAATGAACTCACGATTACCATCTAGTTAATCAATTATAGAAATCAGTTTTGCCACTTCTAGTGTCAATCCAGTGAAAAATATCTGTTAGCAGTGAAGCACATCTCCTGCCACGGAGCCATGCTGCACACAAACAGGTTTTACTGTGGCAAAATGCACTGAGCAATACAGAGCACAAGCTCCAAACCTGGGGGTCATATATCGACACAAAGAGCTGAACAATTCTCAAAGCCTTAGCTTTGCAGGTGCTAAAAGGAAATGGATCTTGGATCATTTCTTGGGGTTATGACGCACAGTCCTTCTGACTAAGAAGCTTTTGGCAGATTTCCTTTGGAAGAACATCACTGCTGTGTTTCTAATCTCTCTGTACACGTAAGCCCAATTATGCACAGCCCTTTGTGAGCAAGCCTCTTCTGCTGCAAGAAAAGCTCCCTTGTGGCTGCCAATTTCCTCTTACCTTCCCTACCCACTCAGCACAGCACAAGATGGCAGCTCCAAGCTGCCAGATCCCTCTCTTTTATTGTCTCCAAGAGAAGGCAGATCCTCTCCTGCAGACACTTTTCTGGCCTACAGCATTTCTCAGAGCCATCTAAGCAAATGGCTTCAGCCAGAGAAACAAAGCTCTTACAGAGAGCAACAAACATTTCACAGCAAGAGGAAACTGGCTGAGAACACCCGTGTGAGCATTTGAGAGGGTGCCATCTTATGCAGCAGAGGAAAAAAGACAAAGAATCATCCAAGGGAAAGATGTGAGAATAAAGGACACAGTGCAGGAAAGGTGCCCTGTATGAGAGGAAAGTGAGGCATAACTGGAATGTGAGCAAGCAACTTGGTATGGAGTTGGTTATTCATGCCAGTGTAAAGAGCACAGGGAACAAAGGAAACTGAGCCAAGGTTCTCCTCAAAACACAGTTTACTGGACTAGTGCTGCTTAGAAGCTGACAGCTAGCCTTGTCCATTCTGTTCATAGCCTTGTTCATAGTGGTTCATTCTGAGCAGAGCAACTGTTTTCCCAAATAAAAGTACTGGCTTCCACTAAGGCTCTGCTCACAGATATTCTCTACTTTTAAACCTCTTCTGATGTTTATGTTTTCTGATGACAAATTCAGTCTACATGCAAGGTCCTGAACATCTCTACTGTTCTAGAATCAGAAATACTATTTAGAAATTAATCCTTACAAGGTCATGGTAGAAATAAGAATATATCTTGACAAATTTTACAGTCAATACCATAAGCAAAAAATGTACTCAGAGGACAGACTAAAGCACCTGCTCTTTCTTATCTCAGAATATATTTGATCCATGTAGAGAAAAGCTCAGAAATTCTTGATTCTCCTCTGGCACTTGATATATTCTTACACTTATTAAATCTGCCTATGTATCAATGACTTAATCACATAGCCACATGGCCCCTGTGTGCTGATGATGCTTTCTTATTCATGCCTCCTTAATCTCACTTAATCTCTTCTAATCACAGCCTCTTTGATCATATAATTAACGGACTATTAGTGTTGATGTTGCTTTCAAGAATACTTGAACTAGCCAAAGTAGCATAATTTTGGTTCTTGGACAGTCAAGTTGCTCACTTTCATCACTGTTGATACCACAAAAACTCATAATGGGTGGAGGGTTTGGACACAGAACCAACTCAGGGAAAGTCTCTTTACTGCCCTGATGATTCCAACATTAGGCTATGCTGTTCTTGCAGCATTTAAATATTAAAAAAAATATTAAAAATTCAATCAAAGTTGGATGGCTTTAGATATACCTTAAAAATCAAAACTGACAGTTTATGATAAGGAATAACTTACATTTCACACACACACCCACTCCTGATAGCCAAACCAGACAATCGTGACTCTAATCTTATTTATATATGCAAAAGAGCTTTATACAGTCCAGAATGCCTATTGGTAGAATGAATCCAAACTACTGTACAGTTACAAAATATGTTGCTTGGTTTATTGTCACCTATTCTGAGTGTTATATGCACCCTGAATAACTAATGCAGATTTTTGTGTGTGTCAAGATATATCAAAATAAAAGTTACAATGGTCTCGCTTTTTCTTCATCATATGTTCCTTACATACACACACAAAAGTAAAATCGCAGCAGAAAAAAAATAATTACATCACCATTTTCAAGTGTACAATTTCCTGTATTTTTCTATGCTTATCTTTATCACCCATTAGCAATATTTTGTACAGCATTACTGCTGCACCAAGGGAAGTTCAGGTTAGATATTAGAAATAAAGTCGCCACTAAAAGAGTGGTTGCATGCTGGAATCATCTGCCCAGGGAGGTGGTGGAGTCATGGTCCCTGGATGTGTCTAAAAAAAGACTGGATGTGGCACTCAGTGCCATGGTTTAGCTGAAGAGGAGGTGTTAGGTTAGGTCACAGGTTGGACCTGATGATCTCAAAGGTCTTTTCCAACCTAGTTCATTCTGTGATTCTGTGTGTGACATGCCTGACCAACAGAGCCTTATTGCAGCACATCTGTACACTGGATGGATTCCTAAGGGAGCAGAAGCACTTTGGGCCACATTTATCTTCCTCTCTTCCTTTAACAAAATACTTCAACTCACACTGGGTAATATCTTACTCAGTATAAAATGACCACTTCCAAAGGATCTGCTTCACACTCCATCAGAGATACTAACAAGGCAGGAAGAGACATACAAGAGTTGAAACTCACAGAAGAGATTTCCAACTGATGTGCAATGTCACAGCTCCATTGACTTCAAATACAGCTATGCCACTGTATCCTGGCTGAGGATGTGGTCTGCAGGCCTTGAGCTCTGCAGCTGGATAACTTATCATTCAGACAAAGCTTTAATGACATCCCTTAGGTTTGCACTGGGGAGGATATGAACATTTCAGCCTGCAAGCCAGCAGGAAAACCATTGCTTTTACAGGCATGAATTCATAGCTGAACGGCTGAAAAGAAGTGCTGAGTTCTGAGTAGATCTCTCCATCAGAAATTATCCCACTTGAAACATGCTACAAAACCGGCTCCTCCAGAACTCCTCCCAGGAGAGACTGAAATGTGAGAAACACAGGGGTGAAAGAACATTTTCAGAGACCTTATTTCTCAAGAAGAATAAGACATAAAAAGGAAAATTGATTACATGTCAAAACAGCACTGTGAACATAAAAGGATAAGAGATACAGCCCTATGGATAGGTAAGATGTTGGGAAATTTTGGAAAGTATATGCTGGGCTTACTTAAACACACCTTAAAAGCAGAGTTGTCAATCAGGAAAAAAAACCCCACACTCAAAAATAAAATATTTCTATCTAATATTATTCTTAAATCTTGAAATTATCTAACAACATTTTCTCAGTTTATTTCATGCACATTTGGTACAATTTGCTTAACTGTTCCACGTGTGGGGTCAGTTTGGCACCAGTCCCATGAGACTTGGGTGCTTTAGCTGAAAGGAGGCTAAGACATGATGAAGTCTACAAATGTATCAAGGTGCAGGCATCTTTAAACATAATGTGCTATAATGAAGAGGCAGTGCTGGGCCATGAAAATAATTACTGTACACTGGCCATTACATTTAGACTTAAAATCAGGTTTTTGATGAAGCAAGAAGAAAATTCCCAGAACTGTCTTCTCCTTGGGGTATGAGAAAGAAAACCTTGCCTGCTTTAAAACGGAAATGTCTACATTTCTAAAAAGGAGTATATAACAAGGGGCCTGCAATAGTATAAGATTTTATACTGTTAGATAGTTGTGCATTTCAAGGGAAGGAATTTGATGATCCAAAACTGATTTCTATTGTATAGGACTCAGAAGAAAGGCTAAGAGCTGAAAGTCAAACAAAATAAGTCTTACAAGCTCTATTTCATAGGTTCAAGAAGTCTGGGCTGTCACTTGGTCCATCTAATTCACTTCACGACTCACATTATCATAGTCAAACCCATGCCTTTACAAACAGCATAATGATGGAAACTCAACATTCCAGGAGAGCTAATCAAAATCCCATATTTCCCTTTTTGTGGTTCAGCATACACTTCACTAGATTAGTCCTGGAAAGAAAGGGAAGGAACTTTAAAAGATTCATCTGCATAAAATATGTAACTGTGTCAATTCTCTAGTTCCTGAATCAACCCAGATGTGAAGCCCTTAATGACTGGGCACTTTCATTCCTGCATGATGAGGCTGGAAAAATGCACAGTAGCCCAAAACCCTTGCAGCCCAAATTGCAGTGCAGTTTCAGTACTGCAGCTCCAGAAAACTCAGCAGCTCGCCAAGTCAGTGTGGTAGAAGTAATTTCGTTTGGAAAAGACTTTTAAGATCATCAAGTCCAATCATTAATCCAGTGCTGCCAAGTTCACCACTAACCAATGGCTCCAAGTGCCACATCTCCACATATTTTAAATATCTCCAGGGCTGGTGACTCAGCCATTTCCCTGGGCAGCCTGTTCTGGTGGAAAACACACTGTTTTCCAATGGATGTTTGACTGGCAATGCAATTCAGTCAGGACTATAGAAAAAATGTTGCAATTTCAGTTAAAAATAATTTTTTTTGAAGAAACACTGGTCATTCTTGAGTATCTGTATCTTAGTTCAGTTGAACATTAAATTCGTGTAATAGTTTTGAATGCCATGGTAAATGTGACACAAATACTAAGCACAAAAAGACATTTAGAGGATTACAAAGAAGTGTCTGGAATAGAGCCATGAAGCTCTAACCCAACTGATGTCTCACCCACAATCTCTACAAGCATAGAATCCCTGGTTTGATATTTGTCTGTCTAGTTACTTATACAGGTTTGCTGTGCACTCTTAAGTAAAACTATTACTAATTAATATAATTGAATTTAATGTGAAATTCATTACTTCTCTTTAAGTATATCTGGGTTTACTTGGAATAAATTAGTCAAATATTTAAAATTAATAAATTCAGAATAATATATATATGTCTGATTACAAATACAATTACTTCTTCAATTAAAGTACAGGAATTTAGTCTAATAAAATATTTATAAATGCTGATCTTTAACCTCTTCTGATTCTTCTGTCCAAAACGATCATAACTTGCTTTATCCTTAACCAGAGGTGTGTTTTGGTCTTTGTCAATGACCAATATAATGCCTCTAATGCAACAAGGCAAAAGCAAACGCTTCAGTGAAGCTGCAAGGACTTAAAACGATTCTGGCATCTTACTGCAATTTAAGGTCTAAATTCTGAAAGAATGCTTAAAGGGAATTCTTCAGTGATTTGGTAAATGTGATTGGAAAAGATACTCAGAACCCTCATTTGGGATAAAAGGCTTATGGCACAGAGTCATGCTCACACAGAGACACCTCCTGGCATCTGGTCCATTCAGGACCAAAGAGTTCTTCCTAACAGTGCCAGCTGTTGCCTGCCAGTCACCCCAGATTTTCAACTGATGTTTCTTAAATCCATAAAAATGCTTATTTTCAGAAAAACATCACCAAAACATTTCTCTCAATCTTGGATGTAGTGGAACACATGACAGAATATTAATATAACCAGTTCTATGGTAAAGTGAATTATTTACACAATTAATTGCTGAGGTGAATCAAGTTAGGCACATCCCTGCCAGAATTTTTCTAAGGTTCTGACTGGTGGGAAAATATTTGATACTTGTTTGATACCTCAGAGGAGGGAATGAGTACAAGATAAGGGACTTGGAAAGGAAGTGCAGGAGCTGTGAAGGAGACCCTGAGACACACAGAATGAGATGGAGATCCTAGGAATATCTCAGGACTCTGCAGTGAAGTCACTCACAGCAACTGTGTGTTGGATTCGGGTCAAAACCTACACACCACTCACTTTTCATGGGCTCTTGGAGACATCTGACCAAGCAGCCACAACTGAGGCTTGAGCCTCACTCCAGACTCACACTGAAAGTTGCCTCCAGACAACCACAGGAGCACAGCATTAAACAAGGAAAAGACAAAATCAGAAAGTCTCCATCAAAATCTAGATGAAAATGCCAGAAGAGGACAAGGGAATGCCAGGCAAAAGTTGGTGGATATAATACAGCAAAAATGGGCACTCTTGGTTATTGGAGCTCTCCACAGATTAATCTGTTCCCAGTCTCCATACTTGCTCCCACTGGATACCTTTTAAGAATAAAACAAAAATTTAGCCTGGAAGAAAATGCAACGTTCAACTTTGACAGCAAAGGGTTTTCCTCAATCACACTCCTGAGGTATTTTGATTGTAGAGGAGCCAGATCAATAACATCAACCTCAACAGTTTTATTCACTACAAAGCAGCAGGATAAAGCTAGGGGGAAGAGGTAGAATTTATGTTACAATATTAGCCAAGCAGGGAAGTTCTCTACAAACATTTAACCCAAGAGCAAAAATCAGGATTTTGACTTTTAGTTTTCCTTTTTCCCACACTTGAAAAGAGTAAAAGAATCACTTTTGTACCTGCAAATTGTTAGCAATGTTTGTCAATAGCAATTATAAAGCTTGTGGAAAGCTCTTTACCAGCCTGCTGTTTCCTAGTATTGTTACCCCTCAATTCTGGTCAGAGACAGTGCAGCCTATGAGCAGATACAGAGTGGAAAATGTTCTCATTCATTAAGTGTATGGAAAATCACCTATTAGGTAAACAACCACCACCTTAGCCACAATTTTTAAGGGAAGTTAGGATTACCAAGTCCAAGGCAAATGTGCTGAGCAGAATGGAAGCCAAACTGGTAATTTTACTGATCTCTCAGCATTTAATGTCATTCCACAGATAGCATTAACCATCTTTTTCAAAGGTGAGCTCTTGGGAATAAATAAAATCATTTGGGATTCTACAGTATAAATATTTTTTATACCCTAGAGATAACAAGACCAGAATTTTCATTCATGGTAATTTAAAAGAAATGCCTAGAAGAGTAATGTTATTTCTTGTGTTGACATGTCAAATAGTACAGGTGTTTGAACAGTGAAATTTCTCCTGGTCTTAAGAGTTATTTTATTGCTATGGTGCTACTGTGTAGACTCTTCATTATAGAGACCCTTTGCAAGCAAGCTGCAGGTTAAGAATTAGGCTTGGATTTTCAATTGCATCAGATTATGGTAGTTTTCATCAGAGAATGTTGTAAACTTATATACAAACTTAAACATATGCCAAAGAGAACCTATCACAAATATTTCACTCCTACAGTATTTTAGTTTTGAATGTTTGTCAAATATTAATCAACTGTGGGGGTTGAGAGACACAGCCTCTGGTATGCCAGCAAAGCAAATCTAGTTTATTACACAAATTCACCAATATTTATAGATCACTCCTTCCACTCAGACTGTTTTGCCTTTGTTCCCTTAGTAACACAATCTTTTTGGTTATCAAATCACTGTTATATTCTCTCTCCTCAGAGTGGTCAGCATCACCAGACATGATGTCTCCACTTCTGTTCTTGCCTTGAGTTTATCTCTCCCATGGCTTCCACTGTACCAGGGCCATCATCTCTTATGGAACAGATCACCTTGGGTGCCATTACACAGCAACTACAGGATGGTCAGGGTTTCACACCTAGCCAGGATGGGTTTAGGAGGGGTAGGTCGGGTTTGACCAGCCTGAGCTCCTTTTGTGACCAGGTGGATGCAGGAAAGGCTGTGGCTGTTGTGTACCTGGACTTCAGCAAGGCCTTAGCCACTGTCTCCCACAGCATTCCCTGGAAAAGCTGCAGCCCATGGCTTGGACAGGAGCACTCTTTGCTGGGTTAGAACTGTCTGGATGGGGCACAGAGAGTGGTGGTGAATTGTGCTGCATCCAGTTGGGGATCAGTCACCAGTGGTGTCCCCCAGGGGTCTGTGCTGGGGCCAGTCCTGTTCAATATCTTCATTAATGGCCTGGATGAGGGTATTGAGTCTTTCATCAGTAAATTTGCAGATGACACCAAGCTGGGAGCACATGTCAATCTGTTGGAGGTTAGGAGGGCTCTGCAGAGGGACCTGGACAGGCTGGATTGATGGGCTGAGTCCAATAAGATGAAGTTTAACAAGTTCAAATGCCAAGTTCTGCACTTTGGCCACAATAATCCCCTGCAGTGCTGCAGGCTGGGGACAGTGTGGCTGCACAGTGCCCAGGTGGAAAGGGACCTGGGGGTACTGGTGAACAGCTGGCTGCACATGAGCCAGCTGTGTGCCCTGGTGGCCAAGAAGGCCAAAGGCACCTGGCCTGGATCAGGAATGGTGTGGCCAGCAGGAGCAGGGGGGTCATTCTTCCCCTGTACTTGGCACTGGTGGGGTCACACCTTGAGTGCTGTGTCCAGTTCTGTCCCCTCAGGTTAGGGAGGACTTTGAGACACTTGAGAGTGTCCAGAGGAGGTAATGGGGCTGGTGGGGGCTTGGAACACAAACCCTGTGAGGAATGACTGAGGGAGCTGGGGGTGTTCAGCCTGGAGAAAAGGAGACTCAGGGGTGACCTTACCACTCTCTACAACTTCCTGAAAGGTGGCTGCAGTCAGGTGGGGGTCAGTCTCTTCTCCAGGTAACCACTGACACAATGAGAGGACACAGTCTTGAGCTATGCCAGAGGAAGTTCAGGTTAGACATCAGAAAAAATCCTTCACTGAAAGAGTGATTGGGCAGTGGATTTGTCTGCCCAGGGAGGTGGAGGAGTCACGGTCCCTGAACGTGTTAAAAAAGACTGGACACAGCACTCAGTGCCAGGGTTTAGTTGATGAGGAGGTGTTAGGTTAGGTCATAGGTTGGACTTGATGATCTCAAAGGTCTTTTCCAATCTAGTTCATTCTGTGATTCATTCTGTGATTCAATCCAAAATAAGAACAGGGGACTGAATGGGTCATAAATAATTTCACCTGTTCCATATTCCATGAAGTTAAATCTGAGTAGCTCAGAATGAGCTGGCTGCACCTGACTACTATGAAACTTCAATATATTTGGTAATTTAGGTCAAAAATCTTCAGGCACGGATTAAATCCAAACATAGGAATATATATCATTTAAGTTTGTCTTTAATATTCCATATTGCTTCCATGCTTCCATATTATTGCACTGAAAGAACTTGGAGCCTGTCTGTATAATACTTGTGAAAGACCTTGAGAAAGCCACAATAATAGGAAATTTTATGCCTCAATATTAACTATAAATCAATGCACAGAAGAGAGACATTTTCTCGTATTAAGAAGTGGGCACAGAAGCATGACTTAAGCAGGAACCAAATGAAGAGGATGAAAGTTATAATGGTGCTCCATAATCAACACAGCTGTGCAATAATTTGATTTTCATTATAATGACGCTATTTAGACATGCCCTGCATATTGAAGATTGAGCACAGTACATAATTATTGATTAGTTATAACCCATTTGTATTTTATGTTTATTTCATCTGACAATAATTATCATACATTTGCACTAATTAATTCATCATCTTTTATTACTGGAGCTGAAAGGTAACTAGCAGAAAAAGCAGGAAGGGAAGTAAGAAAAGCAGAAGGTTCTCTGAAGCAGTAATATTATTTGCAATATAACACTACAGTGATGTAGTTTGCTTCTTGATTTTTGTAACACAAATAAGGGAAAAATTATTTTCTAGCTAAAATTTACTTGGAATTACTAGTAAATTGCTCTCTAAAGCACACTGAAGTGAAATTCAGCAAATATACTGATGAGATGAATATTGACCCGTCATTAAGTGTTAGTGTTAACAGTCTGCAAAATCACTGGCCATTTTGGAACACGATTTAGAAACTGTGCAGAAGATTGCCTGTCTTTGAAAGTTCAAATTCTTACACTACAGGTCTCATACAACACGGTATTGAAAACTACGAAATGAAGCTGTATAATGTTTTGTGAGCAGTAGTTTGTCCCTTACACAGAAATAAGAAACCTTGTGTTTTCCTTGATGGATGGCTTCACCAGCCAATAACACAATTACTGTGCAGGACAGATAGGGCAGGTCTGTGCGGGGTGCAGCCCTAAGCCAGAGCCAGATGAGGCAGAGGCCAGGGAAGCAGACACACAGAACTGCTACTGAGCCTCAGCAAGAGATGCAGTGCACTGAACAGAAATACTCATGGCTGCTGTTTGCAAAACCTCAGCTGGTAACTACGTGGCTCTGCTGGTTTGTGTAACAGTGCCCACTGGCCTACAGGAGTGCTGGAGACACATGGGATGCTCCACTGCACCTCGGGAATGCACCTGAAAGGGATCAAGGAAGGCAGTGATGAAACCATTGGAAGGTGTCTATAAGTATTTGAGCCTTTCCTCTTTGAATGCATACATGACATGCCCATTCCATAGGGGGCATCCCAGGTGACAGAGAACCAGACACTGCTTCTCTGCTGAGCTCCGCAGGTGTAGGCAAGAAAGGGGAGGCAATAACAAGGCAAGGGAAGCCAGGGGAGATGCTGGAGGCAAGGTGAGTGTGCTCTGGTGCCTCCAGAGCTCTTCTGGGGGGTACTGATGGAGACGAGGGTAGCAGAGCCTAGCCATTATTAATCCCAAGGCCCGTGCATATTTAGTCCACATCTTGCTTCTCTGGGTGATATCAGATTGTTTTCAAAGTGTGAAAACATTCAGAGTTCCTGTACATTACATTCACGTTCCTGGCTGATAACTGAAAAAAACTGCAAAAATGTGTTTATTTTGCCAAATACATATTTTGTATATTTTACTAATGAATGTGATATATTTTGAGAGACTACAGTAAATCATACCTGTCTTGTTATATAAGAGAGATTGACACTCAACTGGAAGACCCTGCTATACTGAAGTGAAAGGGAATTTCAAAACACTGAGTCTGGTGGCTTATGAGTGATCAATAAGAACTTAGGGCAGTAAGAAAAGTGGACAAATAAGTTTCATTTAATCAATCTCCCACAGCCCTAGCAAATATTCTCCTACTTTTATATCAGTTTCATTCTCAGCACATCTGTTAGCATCTGTTAGATTGTCACGTACTTAAGCATAGGAAAGCAAACAAATTACAAGAATTTTGTAAAAAACCTTAACCCTGCAGAAACAGCAAGCAATTCTTTTCATGCTTAAATTTGATCTTTAGGGAGAAATAGGATAAACTCTCACAGAACAGCCTGATAACAACAAACAGAACCCTTGAATAAATGGAATTTTGAAGATAAGACTCATAGAAAAGCTGGAAATCATACAACCAAATGCTACTGAATAAATACCAAAACACTTGATATAGCCTCAGAGCAATATAAATCATAAAAATACACACTTTTTTTTAGCCATATTTATTTTGGCAGCTTCAGCTGATATAAACATGTCCATAAGATTAAGTCCCCAAGTTTGGTTCAATAATTTTGTATTTAGGATATTCAAAAGCATAGTTATGGTGCTTCATTTATTGTGGCTGATGATATACTGGTATTTTCTTAAGCAAGCACAAACAAGGCAGTGATAAATAGATCGCTTAGGTAAAACAAGAAATGTGACTTAATCATTTGTTTCAGCCCTTGAGTTGTGAATGATGCTGCATATCTTTTACATATATTCACCTCCCTTTTTGCCATTTTTCTCCCTATCAAATTATGCCTGACAAAAAGCTCCATCTACTACCTGACATTCATTCTTGTTGCACTGATTTCTCACTCTTCTCCCTTGGCAGCTCCCTCTTCACTCTCACTCCCCACTAATGATCCCTCCTGTAAATCTGCTGCTGTCCTTGGATTCTATCTGGGTACCAGGACATGGACCAGCTCTGAAGAAAGCAGCTGTATCTGCACCCAGGTAAGCAAGGCAGGGATACCAATCCAGGATCCATTAAATGCCTTTTATACAGAGTGATTTAGGAGTGTACTGGTATCAAAGACAGCAGCTTTGACAAAATTTGTCTTTGACAATACCTTATCACCTGGGCCTTATTTGGCACAGTCTTCATGTTCATGTGCAGTACAAGGTTTAGACAATGTGTTAATAACCCTGTGACTGAGGAATAGTCCCGAAATGGAAAGCAGCTTCTTCCAATAGAATTAGAAACCCTAGTTTAGGAAAAAATTGCTTTTGAAGTCTGCTTAAGACATCGAAGAAATAAAGGTGGTGTTTTTTCCAGTGACTGTTTCTTTTCAATGGAATATGGCAACATTCATGCTTTCAGCCATTCATTTTTGATTTTTGCATGGGGAACTACTGTGGAAACATAAGAAATGCAATTCACTAAAAGAGAAACTATGGGTACCTAAGCTCTTTAAGTATGTAGGTTTCTTTCTTAGTGATTTTATATCCCATGGCAAAGGGCTTGGTCCATCCCATCCCAACATAAACAGAGCATGTAATGCTGAACAACCATGTTATCATCATAAAATTTCCTATATTTGCTGATACTCCAGTTTTGTAGCCAGATTAGATATGCAATATAATATTAAATGCTTTCTTATAATGTATCTTTGTGCTAGAAAATACCAACAAATTCAGCCATGTGTCTAATAAAAAGAGTTTGCATATTCTTCAGAACTGTCATTATTCCCCTTGGAGCTGACACTTTCTGCCCATCTTTCTTTCCACCATCCTAGAAAGAGCCAGTGGGTCACATCCCTCCCTATGCAAATACAATCACCCTGTTGTAGAGGGTTAATGACAATTAAAGCATAGTTTAGCATGACTGTTAAACACATTCTTCCTTCATGGGCTTTTAGTCAGGAGCTTGATTATCAACAGCAGATAGACCTCTGGAGAATGTTTACCTGATATTAGCTGGGCAAAGTTAAAATATAGACAACTATTAATGATTCTTTTTTATCAGATAGAATAACAATAGTTAGAAAAACTTAAGGGTAATTCTTTTCTGGCTCAAAACATTGCCCACATGAAGTAGAACTGCGTTGTGCTAAATGCAAACACACACTAGAAAACAACTAGAGATTTATAACACAAGAAAGCAGCACAGTGAAAGGAGGCCCATCATATCATCACCTTCATTTTTACTCCTGAAAATGACAATGAGTTTAATGGTATAGTAGACTGGTATTAACTACATGAGCAAATTTTTTTGCTGTTGAAAACTGTATGTACCAAGTAAATTAAACAACAATCTGCTTTTGGAAGAAAAAATACCACAGCTGACCTATCTGAGGCAGGATGACAGACAAGGAATGTGTCCAGCTTTAACTTAAATAAGAACAAGCATGATACAATATAGGTAAAAATTGCTGTGCTCCAATAGAAAATTTCTCTCATAGCTTTTTTTAAATTAAAACAAAAATAACAAAAAACCCCAGCAAAATAAAAACATATTTGAATTGACATCTTCCTTCTCTTGTTTAATTATATACAATACACCATTGTTTCTAAATGGTACATCTAACCTGGTATGAACTAACCTGTTCCACAGAAAATCTGCCAGTGGTTGGTTGTTCAGAAGGAATTTGCATTAGAAGTTTTTATGGAATACATCTAGCACCAGTATAATTTGGAACATTACTGAAATATTCCAAACCCCTATGAACCCTGTGCTTTGCCACTAATTTCTCTGAGTTTCCACACAAAACAAAATACACACGTTAAGGTGCACTGCAAGAGAATAAAGGCACTCCTGTCTTACATTGTTTCTTTGCCATGTGCCAAAAATTGCAAAATCAGTGATTAAAAAAGCACAAAGCTAAGGTCATTCCATTTACTGAAACGAATTGCCCGATCACAGAAACTACTGACAATGGTTTATCAAACCTTGCTAGGTTTCAGAATTGGTACCTGATTCCAGTTCTCTCCTTTTTCCACACGTACAGCTGATGGGAAACGTGGCCATGCAACACACACTGCATGAGGATGAGGCCAGCTCTAGTGCTGCCTTTCACCTGCTTTCCTCACAGCAGTCAACTCCCTCTGTTCCTCTCTTCCCCAGGTGACTGCCTGCAAGGATCCTTTGTGTGTTCTCAGAACACACCTGTACATGGAGGTCATTCAGAGGGAAATTGGGGAAAACCACGAGCTCGCCATCTCCTCACCCAGGGTCATGCAGTAATTAATCTCTCTGGGGATTAAACACAGAAGTGTTTCAGAGCAAACTGGTCCCACCTTTGTCACAGAAAACAGACACAGGAAAGCAGCAGCTCAGGCTGCCTTTTTGCCTTCCCTGAGATAATTATGGGTTGATTTTAATGTGGCTGCAACCAGTCAGGCCCCCAGGTCTATTAGCAGTTAAGAAACAATCATGTACCCAGCAAAAATTTCTTTAAAAAGTTGTGATGAGAATATTGTTTTTTTCACTAGAGTTGCAAAGTCAAGCCTGCTCTAAATACCTCTATCAAATAAATTGTTATTGGAAAAATACTATAGTCCAAGGGGAATTGAATACCAATTATCCTGCTTGTAAACCTGATTTTTAAAAATGTAATTAAATGAAACCTCAAAACATTTTACAAAGTGAGGCTTTATGGAACTCAATTTGACTTAAGTCATATTAAGTCAGCAGACTTATGGTGATTGCCTCCATTGTCATGCAATGTTCCCCTCTGACAGTCTGCTGGACTAAATGTAGTCTAAAACATCTGATCTCCAAAGCTAGCTTGCTGTTACAGAATTAAATAGAATATTCACATTTAATTGCACATAAATGTGATCATTCTATACTCCATGAGTGACTGTGAATAGTCTTTTCTGTGGCCTCGAGGGGGTTAAAAAGAGAAAACCCACAAAGTTTGCAAATCTCCTTTGCCACACATGAGGAATATCCTAACAAGTGTGGAGCACTCTCAGACCCACAGCCCCTGCAGGATGCACACAGAGGGCTGCAGAATCTGGTTTCATGCACAAAAACAATTGTTACTAGATTTGCAATTGCCCTTTCTGGCCCAGTTCTGTGGGGATATATTTCAGGGGAAAGTACAGCTTTACATTTGGGTGTGTGTATACTGTACATAAACAATAATGAATAGAAGAACCTGGGTCAGCTTGGTTAAAATTATTTAAATTCATTTTTTAAAAAAAATAATTTAAAAGCAGTTGACCAGCTTTCTGGATTTTTCAGCAAAATGTTCTGGAAAATATTAAAGAAATGCCCAGATTAGCATACTCAGAGAATTAGAATCAGGAGGCTTTAGCATCCTCAGAGATATCTAGGTTTAGCCATTTTAAATATATGGTTATAAAAATTGAATTTTTTTAGTCTCATACAAAGGTTCTTTTGTTCTTTGGCAAGATCATTTTGTGAAAATACAAATGGTATTTTAATATCATCTGATCATGTCTTTCAACTTAATACTTTACTGGATTTACTTTATCTAGACATAAATAAAAAAGTGAGTCTTAAATATTTCTATTGTGGCAGAATGAAAGGAGGTTGTTATCCTTTTGGAAAAGTATTATTCCAACAGCAATTAAATATTCCTTTAAGTAAAGACTTAACCAAATTGAAGTTAAAAACAACTTTCTTATTTAAGACTCCTTTTGTAGCCACTAGTAGGTTTTACTCTGAGATTTAGCTGGTCATTTACAATAGATGGGTAAAAGATCAATTCTTACTAACTGAAAAACATCTTTAATTCACATAATGCATCACATTACTATGTGAAAGTAGTTATTGACTGTGCCATTGCAAGTTTATTGTCCTATTATGTTGTAATTGCTCCTGGGTCATTGCTTTTTAAAAATTATTAACATTTGTAATTAACTGTAGGCAATTCAAAGAACACACTTAGATCTCCAGGATTATGGGAATATGTTTATCAACAAAGTGGACTTGAAAGTATAGAATTATGTAATCTGATAGTTTGAGAGCAAAAATATTTACAGGCAATAAGGCAGGAGAGAAAGTGGATGGATTTTTCTCATAGGTAGCTCTTAGGTCAGATAAAATCAAGAGTGTAAAAAGACATCTTGAGGGCGAGATTATTTTAAAGATGTTACCACAGAAAAAGAAAAATGCTAAAAATGAACAAAACTCCATTTTATCATCAGTCTCCAGCTGCCTTTGCCACAGCCTCGACCCAGTACTGTGAGGGCTGACACTAGAGAAGGAAAAGTTCTCTTTCAGCAGTAATAGAACCTCAGCCAGTTTGTCAGAACAGACAGAAAGGCAGCACTGTTCCCAAGAATGTGGGAGAGGCTTAGAGGTCCTACACACATCTTCACATACAGATTGCACTTGCCAGTCTCATCTCAGTTGTAGGGCTACTCCAAATTACTTCGTGAAAAACTTCCAGCAAAAATGTACCTAGTCAGATACAGCACACAAATACATCATGAAAAATAGGCATCATCAGAAAGGATCTTGTCTCTATTACTCAAGCAAGTGTGCTATGTTTTCAGCCTAATTTCTGGTCACACAAGCAGGATGTAATACTAAAATGTCTAAACAAGGAAAAAACCTTGGCAAATTCAACTGAAGCCCACTTGCAAGTAGTAAAACAGGGGCAGGCAGTCAAATGTCCTTTACAGTTCAGAGAGATAACTTATGTGAAAAGTACATACTATTAGGATATTACCTTACTCTCACAAATTTAGGTTCTCATCTTTTTTCCACCCACAGCTCAGACCCAGCAGAACATTTTATTCCACAGACAAGCAGTGCAGACTTCCTTCCCTCTTCCCCTAGTTCCTCAAGTGTCCCACTGCATGACTGATAAAATTCCATCATCCCATTGGGAAATGCTCCAGCCAGGGGGAGGAGCCAAGCCTTTCCTACCTAAATAAAAACTGAGATCTGGAACACCAAGGCAGCCTTTTTCCACTGCATTCCAGAGGAAAACCAGACCTTTCCACATCATCACTGCACCTTTGGAGGAAAACTGCACCTTCTCCAGGAGCACTGCTCCATCTGAACCACATCTGTCACTCAGGAGGATGCAGCCACCATTTAATGGGACTGCTACCAACACCTGCCTGACTGATGGGGTGTCAGGCTGTATTCTGACTCTGTCAGTGGTTTTGGGGTTCTTTGTAAGACTGTATTTCTATTTTAATTTTCCTAGTAAAGACCTGTTATTCCTATTCCCATATCTTTGCCTGAGAGCCCCTTAATTTCAAAATTTTAATAATTTGGAGGGAGGGGGTTTACATTCTCCATTTTAAAAAGAGGCTCCTGCCTTTCTTGGCAGACACCTGTCTTTCAAACCCGGATAAGGGGCCTCAAGATTCCCGTGCTTACACACCTGATTGGTCGAGATCTCCGCATCACCCAGCCCACTGGCCAATGACATGCCAGCATTCAGGATTGAATGGGATTGGCTGGGGTCCCCTGTTTGAGTTTGAATCCAACCAATCACTGCATCTCCCAGGGCCTTGTTTATTCCTACTGAATAACCAACTGGGCTGGTCCCGTTGGGTTTGTGTTGGGAACAGAATGGCCACATGTATCCGTGCAGCTCCAGACCCCCTGTGGCTGTGACATGGCACAAAAGAGATTTTCATTCCGAGCCTTCAACTGCTCCACCTACAGACAGGGGGGCTGGCCCCAATAAATTCAGTGAGTATGCACAGAGATGTAATGAGTGCAAGTGTAGCATAACACCCCAGCACACCTGCAGGACATCCTCAGAGTTTGTCCTTGTGTTGTAGAAGCACATTCCTGGCAGATTGCCTCTTGGAGACTCCAACAAAGGGGTCAACCAAAACCACTCTCTATTCCAAAACAAGTCCTTACAAATACACTTACACTGACAGGTTCAGCCAGGTTGATTCCCATGTTTGAATCAAATTAAAGCATTGCAAACATAAGAACCCATTTGATAATGGAGTGTGTCTTTCTGCTCAGTCTAGCACCATGTTACAGCAGACAGCCAGGCAGTGATTATTTAATCAAGGAATGCTTACCAAACTGCAGGTTTGTGCTCTTTCCAGGGAAAATATAAAAATAGAAACATCCTCTAGCTGTCAATCAAGGCAATTGTTTTAATGCTGCCACTCTTAGTTTAGAGAAGGTAGGAGCAGCTGAGATTAAATATATACACTCTGTGCACATTCAGTATATTTCTGCACCTTATGAACTCTTTGCATTACACCAAGTTCATTCAAAACTTCTATACTGTGTAATTTAGCTACATTTTACATTGGCAAACACCTACAGTGAATTCAGTCATCTTGTCCACATGATACTTCACCCTTCTGCTTATTCTTGTTTACAGAGAGAGGTTGGGGTGGTTTGTTTTTCCTTTTTTATGAACATTTCTTAGCAGTAAATGAACCAGGAATAGGAATGTCACAGGTCGTAGTAGATCGAGAAACAGGAGCTCTACATTTTGTTTTTTGACTTTTCATTACTAGAAGTAACAAGCATGAGTTAATAGATTGGACTGGGGGAAATGTAGGAGAAACTCTGGGCATGGATAGCCAGGAGACTGGAAGAGACAAGCCAGGTGATATGGAACAGCTTCCTTCCTTTTTTCTGCTTCCCCCATAAAAAGGAACAGGAAAACAGTCGTGACTGAGCCATAACTTGCTCTGTGGTTTGCACCTCAGTAAATGTAATTACCTGCTGTCACATCTCCCCACCAGGCAGATTGCCAGGCTGCAGCTGAAACCCCAGGGTGAGATGGTGAGATGGTGAGATGATCTGCACTTCAGTGCATACAGAGTCATTGTACCTGAATATTCCGTATGGCCAGTGGTGTGGAAGAACCACCAAATCACAAAATTCTGAAAAGGAAGGGAAAAGAGATAATTAGGCAGGGGAAATTTTCACTGTATGCTTAATACCAAGTGACATTTATCATGTGCCAAAACTAATCTCCAAGGACAATAGTGAAGGTCAGCTATTTTTCATTTTTAAAAATAATTAATAAATGAATTCACTTAATAAATAAAGTTTTGGTGACATTTTTACTGAAAATTGTTCCTTCGATCCAGAATGGAATTTCTGGTCAAATAAAGAGAAATGCTAAATGCAAAACAGGAATTAAATGGATTTTAAAGGAAACCTTAACACGTGGAGAAGCTGTAATGTCAGGCCCATGTTCAGTCCTGTTTCACCTCAAGATTTCAACTGCAGTTTCTTATAGCAAAGGAGTTGACATGATTAGAGAGAGAAATACTCTGTGCCACAATATCCAGCCAGCTGTGAAAGGGCTCTGGCAGGATCAATGTTACCACCCTCCCAGAACGAGCAACCTCCTGTCCCCGTCTTGGGGTGGGCAGGAGTTTATTGAAAATTTGAAACGTAGTCAGGTTCACCCTCATACAGATCAGCAAAAAATTTTAAATCTCAAATATGTGCAAAAACCAGGGAAATCATTCATCTCTCTCCCTAGCAAAAATACGTATTTTATCACGAATTGTTATAATAAGCAAATACAAGGATAAATTCTAGTTTTAATACAGGCAAAAGCTGTAACTGGAGCCTAAAATCTGATTTACAGTTCTTTTTGTCTGAGATTATAATATTTTAAATTGTAATCTGGAATAGGGATTAGAGGTCAACCAAATAGTCATATTTTTAAAAATCGTTGAATTAATCAAAATTAGCCTAAATAAGCTGTAAAATATTCTAGAGAAAATGGTGTTGAACTAGACTGAAGAAAAAGGCAGAATATAATTCATCTTTGGTAAATTTCTTGTTTACTCTGACATATCTAAAAGTGACTCAAGACATGACTTTGAAAACATCCATATATTCATCATATATCAGTGCCAAGAAGAAAACAGAAGTACTGTAGGAGCAGTATCATAAACATCTCTGTGAATACTTTATTTATCTGCACCTCAAAAATAAATGGGCAAAAGCCTAATACAAGACAGAGAAGTCACAACACCAGGCAGCATGAAGAGGGTGCAGACCAGTTTCATTCCAGAAACAACAGAAGGATACAACATCTTAATATTCATGAATGCTCATAAAGCCATGTATGTGGAAGGAGCAGAATCCCTAACAGGGCCTCCTTGGAAAGCTATCCCTTAGATAAGAAATTGCTTATTTAGAATGACTAATATAGAAATATTTCCCCCCCTTTGCAAACCCACGCATTACCTCCCTGTGAAATAATTGGTCCACTTTTCAATCCCCTAAGGAAGTTTAAAATTATTTGTTGCTCTATTAAAGATAATAAAGTAGTCTATCATTCAATATTTACTCCATCATGAAAATGAAACACACGAGCTAAAGCCATCAAAAAGCAAGAACTACAAATTCATAAACCCCACCTCCTTTTAAAAATGAGAATTGCTGGTGACCAAAGAACTGAGATTAGAGGCAAGTCCTAAACTAAATGCCCCTTCTTCTTCATCAGGTTAAGTATATTATAGTGCAGATTAAAATGATCCACAGTTCTTCACAAAACCAGAACTTCATCTGTTACTTTCTCCTCTGTTCCTGGAAAATCTATTCCTCTGTTCTTGCCATTCTGCTCCTTGCTTGTAGAGACATCACTGCATCCCATATTCTCATAGCCACTAATTTCTAATTGGGTGTTCAGCATGTTCAGGTAGGGGCTGAAAAACGGTCTGTAAATTCACTGCATTCCAGCCAAACAACTAAACAAGAAAGAAAGAACCAAACTTTTTTCAGCAGCAGAATTTCTGAATCTTGATTTCCATGATTTTCTTCTTTTCAGATTCTATGTTTAATCACGTGCTTGAGATCTTTCTTCTACCTTTCCTTCCTGAGAAAATGAGGGTAAAAAACCAAAGCTCCCTGATGACAGAAATACAGATTTGTAAAGGACCTTGTGATCACCCAGTGGGACACGTGCAGCTGGTACCCACCTCTCAGGTGAACATGGGAGGCATTGACTTTCCCTGGATCTTGCACTGAAAGAAATTTTCCAGAAATAGACAATATCTCCATACATAGCACAACAATTTTATTTTAGATATAATACTGTAATCTCTCCGTCAAAGAAAATAACTAAATTCTATTCCAGCTCTCAGCTGCCCCTCAGCACTGATGTGGAGTGTCCCAACCATCACTACAGAGATCCAGCCTGGAAGAAATTGAGCAAGGCATGTGTGAGGAGAGGTATTAAGAAGGATCCAGTAATAAGAGAAAAAGGGAAAAGAACCCCAAATCCTCAATATATCAGGGAATCTCAGTCTGTATAATTACAATAGAATTAAACAATCCACTCTCTCCTTTAAGAAGGATTTCTCTCCCATGGTCCTGTTTGTAAATCACAGTCAGTCCAGGTCTGCATTTAAAAAACATCAGCTATATTGTTTTTTTTCCTTAGAATAATAAACTCTTGTTTAATCAGACACCCAAAAAGCTTTTTTTGTCTTCCTTTTCATCAAAAAGTCATTGTGTTTACCAAAAACCTTAAAACAGACAAGTCTAGTAGAGTACGAGGATCAATATATTTCTTAAACATTGTTTTCTCATAAAAGCATTTTCATTTGCTGCCCTTTCTTTCCAGTACAGATAAGTTGTTTCTAAGCCATGGGAGCTGAGTAAGGATTTATACTTTTCACTTTATAATTTGAACCATCCAGGCTTGACTACATGCTGCTCAGAGTCAACATACACTAAATAGGATTATTTAAAAATATATGTATACAGGGTAATTGCTAGAGTTTACACAAGGCAATCTTTTCATTATTGAAATTGTAAGCAGGGTAAATAGTGCTGTACTTTCCAATGGCAGGATTTCAATCCATTTCCAGTTAACCACTACAAGGAGAATATGCTCTAAAGACTTTTGTCTAGAAATTGCTACATTGCTACATTACACCTATCTGTGCATCCATCACAGTGATACCTTCAGTTTTAGCTTTTATATTTTTCAGATTCACTGCCTCGTATGTAACTTTGAAACTTCATATTAGGTGTTAGTAAGTTCTCTTCACAGGGTAGTTAGACAAAACAATCCCTTCCCAGCTTGAGAACAAAGGACAACCTGTACCCAAAAAGCACAAACAATGGCTAAGGGAATGGGGCAAGCCAGGGGGCTGGGACTTCATGGCCTGGGGCTGTGGTTGGATAATTGACTCATATATGCAGATGAACCAAAACTTATAAAGGTGTAAAAACTCGTGACCAGGATCCATCTTGGATTTGATTTGGGTGCAGCCCCAGCTCTTGGGCTCTTATACTGCCCAAGGTGTGTCCTTTTAAAGCCTTTTAATCAATACTTATTTTGTTCATTTGACTCTGTCTAGATCAGTCTTTCTGGGCATCAACAGGGGCTCAATAACTGAGCCACTGGCTGTGGAATTTGATTCTAGGCCAAGTCAGCTTTTATCTAAAACTAATGCAAAGTTTCTTACTGTTACGGTTGTGGGCTAAAAATCTGAATCTGTAGCTCAGATGGCAGCCCAATATAAGAGCAGATTAAAGGATAATATTTCTGGTTTCTTTTATTTCATGATGCTTGAGTGCTTGGGTTGGCCATGCCATGATGCACCCAGGAGGTTTAAGGTTCAAGAAGATGAAAGATCAATGCTGAAATGACAGAACCTAAATTCAAAACATGTCTGGATCAACAAGATGAGATGTAATTTTGCATGTGTCCTTGCCAGTATAAGATAAACAGAAAAATAAAGTACTAAAAACACGAGAGGCAATTTTATATAGTAAAAGTAGAGCACACAATAAGAAACATAAAAGTACTATTTTACTCTACATTTTCCCCGTGTGAACAAATGAACTCTGAACTTAATTATATTCTGCATATCTCACTAATGCAAAGGAATTGGTAAACCACAGAAGCCAGAGAACAGCAATGCAATTTATAGATATGCAAATCAGACTTAATTAAAAAGGATAATTAAAAGAAGAAATATACAGACAGGTACAGCATGGCAACACACTTATGAGGAAAACTGGGAAGTGAGAGGAAGTAGATTGTTTACTCAGGTTTTAAAGCACCTGGAAAGAAGAGTAATGAGAAGTTATGAGGAATAAAGGAGAATACAGTTCTGGTGATTATCATTAAATATTCAAACATGAATTTTCTTCAGCTTTTAAAAGTTCCCCACTACACTTAATTGATCATTTTAATCAAAGATACTCTGGATAAATGCTATGAAAATGTATGCTGGAAAACAGCCTGTCCTAGTAAGTTGTGTGGGACTGCTTCACCTCTACTTCCTGTAAGGACTGAAGCTCCTATGGGTAGAAATCAGCTAGAAAGAAGGGGATGGTGATGATGATGATGATGATGATGATGAGTGTGGTGAGGGCAGTAGGAACAGTACATACACTGGGGAGAAGAAAAAAGCAATCACCCTTCATATAACAGGGATATCTCTTAGGGGAAATAAATTACCTATTCCAAATTCCAATGAATGAAAAGCACCCTAAAGAAGCAAAAAATTAGTATCTCAACTTCTGCATCAACGTGTGCTAAAGGTGACTTCTTGTATTAATCATGTTTTCTTCTTATGAGCAAGAATAGCAGCAATTAGGTATCCCATATCAAAATATTATAAAGATATTAATAATCAGCTTATAAGGAAAAACCCAAACCTCTGTTAATTTCTGCAGAATCCAAATCAGCTAAGAATCAGAATCCAGTTTGGTGGTTTGGGGTTATTCTCCTTTTTTCTTACTGTTATGGTGAGGTAAATTTGCCATAATTTCTAGAGGAAAAGAAAAAAATTATAGATTTTGGAAAGGGGAAAAAAAGGCACTTTAGCTAAAACTGCAAGTAGTGAATTAGTGGATGCACTTTATTTCAGGGTAAATCTGATACAACTTAGAACACAAACTGACTTCAAGCAGGCTTAAGAGTTAGAAGTAACCAGCTATGAAAATACTGAGGACAGCTACCTCCCTCATCTCTGAGTAATTATTCAAGTTCAAAAGATGCTAACATTTTTACTTTTAATTAGTTGCCATTTTGATGTCAGCCTCCAAATAGCATAAAAGAGAAGAGGGCACTGATGACTGGGTATGAGAGAATCCAAGACGTCACCTTTCCTTCCAGATTTTCTAATCATCTTTGTTACTTTCAGAACAGTGGGTGAGATTCAAGAAAATAACAAGCTCAAAAAATCTGCAGCCTGCCTCTCTCAATCCAAGACATTTTCCCTCTTTCCAGCTGCAGCGAGGTTGTTAACTAAACAGTGATTCTGGCTCTAGGGAATAAGCAGCACACTAAGGCTGCTTGGAAGGGAACACAAACTCCCTAAGGCATGCCCAGAGGCTCAGAGAAGAAACACAAGACTGTAAGCTGACAGTGTTAATATCTGAGATTCTGTTGGGGTTTTTTCCCCTGAAAATGAGGTAAGCCAGAGAGAAATAACATCTGTCTGAAGCAAGAACACACACACACATTTAAGTGCTTTTTAAGGGTGGAGAATGAAAGAAAGGGGTTCTTCCTTTTGACTTGTTTAAGCTCTCTGTGGGTTTGTTTAGTGTTCAGGCTTCTAAAAGAGAGGCTGAGAAAAATGGCAATCAATAGTGTCAGCCGAAGGTGACAAACAGGGCACAAGGTGGCTGCTGGAGGGACACACTGTGAAGACAGTGCCTGGGCAGTGATCAATTGCATTAGGAGATGAAGAAAGACAGAGCGAGCAAAAAGAGGAATCGATCCAGTCTACTACATCTGCAGATACAGGCACCTGGAGCAGGTAGCATGTGCCAGACAAGGCTTCACCCTGTCAATAATTCATACTACTTCACTGTATAACTTTGAGCAAAAGTCTTCTTGAAAGCAGCAGTATTGACATAGGTTGTATGACAGAGTTTTACTAAAAGCTGGCATCTCCAGTCAGGAACAATTCAAAGCACACTGCTCAGGATCCAATCACCTTAGTCCTTTCTGCTGAATGACTTCTAGGCCAAAGTAAAAAGGCAGGTGAAATACTGGTTTTGACAGAAAAAATAATAATGAAGTACTTTTAAAACTAGACAGAAAGGGGAAATCAAAGACAATCCTTCTCTTTTACGTGCCTCACACAATCCAGCCCCACACTGTTGAAAATTCTGTCATTGTATTTGGCCAGCAAGCCTGACATGATACTCTAATGAATTCAGCCAATTAGAAAGGTCTGGAATCTAAGTGGGAATAATGATCTAAGACATCTGAAAGCAGAGGCTGCAATTGCAAGATGCTTCCAGGGCCAAAGGAAAAGAAGGATTCACAGCCTAGGTTGTGAGCTGCAGCCCAGAGAGGCATCCTCTATTACTGAAATGTCAGCAGTGAGCTGCTACTTCGTGGAGAGGGCTCAGACCGGTTTAAATTTTCCAAATTCTATACCCTCGACTATATGAAATGCAAAAGTAAACACAAAAAGTAGAATTTTAAAACTCATCCTCAGAAGACAGAAATAAATAACTTCTCCAAAAGTCTCCCACAGGTAATAATCCCACAGTAATAACCAACAGAAGAAAAAGTTGCTTCTATTTGTAAATAGGTAATTCAGCTAATTCTTTAAATAACTGTGTCAATGTATTTACTTAAATTTCTGGGTTTATTTACTAACTTCAGTATAGCCATTCTCAAGAGAAAGGATTGTTCCTTCAAGCAAAATGTTAACATTTTCAACTAATATTCCATTAATTTATTTCAAATCTTCTAAGCAACATTTAATTGGTAATTTATTTATTGTGATAGTTAACATTATGCAAGGTCAAGCCTTTGATTAATTGCACCTTCCCTGATTGAGATAAAAACTGGTGGTGGCTACTATAAAAAAAAATCCACATAGGTAACCGTAGTGTCATTAATGTATTACAGAAAAAGTAAAAGTAGAATTTACCAAAACTCAGCACTTCTTAAATCACTTACAAAGATTCCAGAAGATCCCTTTACATAAATACTCACATATTAAAGAAACAGACTGGTTCAGGAAGGCACACACATTTTAGCCCTGGTGACACACATTCCTGACTGTATTTTAAGGAATGTCAGTCATTTCTGCAAGAAGCTATCGTTGCTGTGTAAATTGTCTTTCAGGCCATGTGGCTGTTTTTTTCCTGGCTGATGACAAAAGCTCTGATAAATTTTGTGACCCTGAGTTGAGAAAACTACATGAGGTGCATCTAAATTTGGCTTGTCTATGGAACTATTTCAAACTGTTGTGCCAAAGAGTGTCTATATCATTCACCCTCTGGTTTTGATCCTCCCTAAGTTTGGAACTGCTGCATGGTTTTTAATCTAGAACACAGTTATTAGTTCAGACCATGTTTTGTTTCCTGCATTTGCTTTGCCTGTATTACACAGCTTCTCCCAGCTGAGCATGCTGTGCCCAAGCCATTAATTTGGTACAGAGGAGTTCATCCTTTGCTGAGGCACAGGTGCCTCCTGCTATAAACCAGGCCACTTGTCTGCTCTAGTGCAGTCTCCAGCAATCTTTTACAGGGAAAGCAGAAATGATTCAGCACTCAGCAGAGCCTTAAATGTTTCAGAAATCTGTTTTCCAAGGCAATTGCTGCTACCCTGACAGCTATACTTAGCCTTTGTACGATGCCTACAGATAGCTACATTTCCAACCTCATTACAGTGCTATCAACAGAAGCCAAGCATTTAAAATGTTTTATGCATTGGCTGAACCATATTTTAGTTTAGAAAGAGCAGGTAAGATTTGTTTCATCACAAATAGGCATGACATTAGAGTAAACAAATCAAAAACATTAGTCTATGCTGTAAGATCAAAGCAAATATCGATTGAAACATTCCACTGCTGCCTACCAATACTTAGCGAAATTAACTTAGGTTGATTTTCTCACTTTCATTTTTACTGATTATCCAGCATTTCATTAGTTCCAAATGTAAAAAACTTGTTTAATCCATGATGTCTGTCAGGGCAAGAGATGGGAATAACAAGTCCCTACTCTCAGATGAGCACAGCAGGTTTTCAGCTCCTCGAAAATAAAGGCAGCTGCAATAAACACTTGTGGTTGTTCATGTAGTGTGGCACATAAATCTTAAAATGTTCCATGTCATAGCCAGTCCAGAACGAATTATGCTGCTTACATTAAATTCAGATGCACAGTTCCTCTGATCATTTTTGGGTGTTCATCTGCAGTTTCCCTAAGGTCAAATAACTTGCTAATTACTTCCCTTATCCAGGTCAGACCCACCCAAATCATCACTTTCTGACCTGTGGTTTGGCACAGCCTGGTTTTTGGAAGCTTCCACCATGTCCAACAGAGAGCCAATCTCTGATGGCTCTGGAGATGGACACGCTGCAGGCCCAATCAGAGAGGTTGGTAACTCCTCTGTAATGCCATATTTAAGAAGAAAATCCAAAGAGCAGGCACACAGGTGTTTTTCCAGGGCCTGCAAAGCCATCGGGAGCTGTCCCAACAGTTTTGGGGTGATTGTTTGCCCATGGCAGGGACCCCACGGCAGAGCAGAGGAAAGACTCCTCTCCCTGAGCAAACAGAAAAAGATCTCAAATGATGAACTGACCAAAACTAAAACCTCCATGCCCTGTCTTCCTGAACTGACAGTGGGAAAGAGGGAGAGACTGGGGGGAAAATAGGTGTTTTAAAGTCTTATTTTATTTCTCATTATCCTCCTTTGACTCTGTTAATAATAAATTTATTTTAGACCTTTTAATTTGAACCTGTTTTGCCCTTAGAATGTTTTCTCCCAATCCTTATCTCAACTCATAAGCCCTTCATTAATTTTTTTTTCCCTCCTCTCCTCTGCTCAGCTGAGAGCAAGAGAGGGTGAGCAAACAGCTTTCATGAGTGCCTGGCGTTTGGCCACTGTCCAACCACGACATGACCACTGAGAAATTGAGTCTCTTTTCCAAAATTATTTGTCTTTGGAAGAAAAAGGAAAGCAAGGGAAGGAGAGACAATCTATACAGAGTTGTTTCTCAGGACCAGAATGAGTGGGAACTCCACAACTTAAACAAAGTCTATTTGAAAAAAACCCAAATTGCTACATTTCTATAGTGCTCATAACTGAAGAAGAATTATTACATTCTTATAAATTGTAGTATTGCCTCCACTAATATGTTTCTGCACACTTTTTTTTTTTTCTTTTTTGTTCTTTTTTTTTTAAGAATATACTCTTTTGGACAAATTTTTAAAGAAAATATATCTTGCAAAAATCTTCTTTGAACAGAGAGGTTTCTCCTTAAGTAATTGTAGTGTCTCTGTGTGCAAAAATTGGAGAGGAATCTTAGAAGTTAAAATAATCACTCCTGAACATAAAAATTGTCCTGTCATGTACAGAATTGAATTGTTTAAAATGCATTTTTTGCAAGTTGCACTCTGATAAGGGAGACAGGCTTTCAAAGGATGGAATTTGTTCTAATGATCCACCTGGAAAGTATTTTTTAAATCAAAATTAGAACTTTTTTAGAGAAGTAATGGAGTATTTCTTTTTGATAAGCCACTTCACAGAACAGAGATCAGAATGCAAATTACAGTTATTTGCTCTAAGTGGTTTCCATTAGAATGGCATTAATATGAAACATTTTCTTTTCCCATTTCATCAAGACATTTCACAGTATTTCTTCTACCTTTAAGACATGGTATATTAATTTAACAAAATTACATATCATTTTGGATGCATTATGTATGCTTCATTTACTTTTTGCTACGTCATTATCTTATTTTTCATGTTTGAACCTGTCAATTGATAACACAGCTACATCTCCTTAGAGAAGATCATGTTTCAGATCAGAGAAGCAAAGTCAAATTACAAGAGTAATTTGTGAAAAATTGAGGGGTTTATTAAATAAAAGGATGACACAAGACCCTGTGTTTAATAGTCTAAAATCTTATAGGTGAAAGCTTTCTTTCTCTTTCTGCCTGCTCTCAAGTATTTTAAGCAGTAACACAGTGAGCTGATAAATATTTGGGGATTTTACTGCTGTGTAAATGAAAGGGGCTGGCACAAAGATACTGCAGTAGAAGTGACCAATAGCACCAAGAACACAGGTAGAGACTATTCAATATGTAAAATATAGTCACTATCTGTGGCTTTTTCACAACAGCTGTTCCAAACCACTTGGTTGTGGACAGTGGACCACCACTCCACCAAAGGAGCCCAAAGGGGCAGGTGCAATTATCACAGTACATACTGCATCACCCTTTAGTCATATCTAAAAATTGCAATTTTACCAGCTTTTGATTCAGCTGCAGCACCTGTAAACATCATTTCAATCCCCACCCCACAAAGTATATTCTTCACTACTTCTTTCTCAAAGAAAAGTTTGTGTGGCTGTGCAGTAAATACAGATATAGAACAGATCTGGGAGAACATTTTTCTCTGGCTTCTTTAATATCAACCCCAAATTTTCCCCATAGCTGTTTTCAAGTCCAGCTGCACAGACAACTCAGAAGGTCAAACTATGCATGTAGATATAAATTCAGCTTAAGCTGGCACTCCTCTAAAAACATATGCTCACAAAATGGCACGGCCTGGAGAAGTGGTTGCCATTTAGGACCCCCTTATAGGCTTGGTGTTCCAGGCCACCAGGAAGGCCACTGGATAGCCTTGTAAAAACAGAGTTACTTGCTTCACATCACAGCCTCAAGAAAGCACAAGTGTTCTCCTTATTCCTCTAATCTCTAAAAGCTTCAAGGATGTGAACCATGAGCACCCTATTACAAAGAAAACTTCAAGAAACAAACTAAAACATTCAGGACAACCTCCAATGTTCACTTGGTTCCCACAGAGGAAACACAAGTTTTTGTCTTCTACAGTCAGCATGCACACGGCATCAAAATCTGGTGGAATGTCACAAATACAAAATACAGAATCAATTGTCTGTTTTGCTATTTATGGAAATATAAAAAGTAGGGAAGATTTTTGTCCTCCTTCACCCTGCCAAGTGCAGTCACTTCCACAGCAATGTGCAGTAGTCTGCACTTGTAAACCCAGCACTGAACTCTTCTGGATTAAAATAGTAAAAAGAGCTTTTCCATTTTGGTATCATTTTTATTCCCTTGTCTCAATGCTCTGGCTTCACAGAGAAGGCCAAGAGAAGCCCAGTAGAAATTTCCAGCACACAAGCTGTGAATTAGAGTCCTGGAGGTCTGTCATGGGAGCCAGTGAAATCCACAAATAAAGTATTTTATAATACAGAACTCTTTGAAACACATAATGCTGAAAAAAGGAAGAGTTATCCATGACATCTGTGGTAATAACCTGCCAGAAAAAGTTGCAACAACTATCAGTGAATACAAAGACAAGTCAGCAATAGAAATTGTTCTGCTGGAAGAGACAGACAAGAAAAGCACCATTATATGGAGATAACGATAAACAAGGAGGCTAAGAAAACATGTGCTTTCTATTAAAAATGCAGAAAAATGAAGGTAGCAAGTGAGATGAAGGAGAAGCAGGAAGGAAAATGTAGTCAGGATGATGAGCAAAGAGCATGCTATTAATAATTAAAGTGGAAATCCCTCCATTAGTGGCCACTATGGACAATTAACTACTGGTTTATTATTTATTTTAATTACCTGACCAGAAGTCAGACCACATTTTAAAAAACCATTAAATATAGTAATATTAGGTTTTAAGAAGAGTAGCTCTTTTATAACCTGTGTTAACTAGTTTACAACAGCCATAATGTGTTTTTAACTATGTTGGTTCTGTGGCTACTGAAAAGTGGTTTTCTCTTCAGCAGCTGACTATTGATTTCCTATCAATCCAAAGGCTGCACTATTTCACTATTTCTGTTACATGTTTTCTGTTACATTTTAAGATAACCTGACACACACAGTATGGAAAAATGCCCTTTGTTTTTTCATGTGTTCTGTTTTAAGTGTTTTTTTTTTCTTATCTAGTGATTAATATTTGAAAGGAAGCAGCCCAAACCATTCAGCCCTTGTTCCAACAAATTTCTTGGAGTCTCATCCTCCAATTGTCTCATGTTCTCAGGTCTCTCATACCACTCTGATCTCTATGTCAAAGCATCACCAAATCAGTAAATGAAACAGACATTGCCCAGCAAAACAATCCTGTCTGAGATTGCTGGTTCTGAGCTGAAACACTTTAGGTCACACCTGTCTATATCTGGATGTGTTTTAGTGAATGAGGTGGTCATGCTTTCCATAGCAGAATAGGACTCATAAAAATTAAAACATAAACAAAGTAGTAAAATACAAACATTTGGGTCTCTAGCTCAGGCAGCAGAGCAGGGATCAGTACAAACTGCTGCTGAGGGGACAGGGCTGAATGAGCCCATCCCTCCACATTCCCTTTGCAGGGCTGGAAGAGCCCATCCCTCCACACTCCCTTTGCATTCACTGTTGTCCTGACCTCAGCATTTCATCACGGCTGCAATGTCTTGATAAACTATCTACAGTAAAGGGCTGGGGGGACAGAGTCATTCACACCTCACCTCTTGCATATAGGTAAAACCTTACAAAAGAAAGGCCTTGTAAAATCATGGCTCAGGCCTTGTTAGCTGGCTGAACAGCAGCAAAAGCTCTTGTGTGAGAATCAGCCTGCACCCGTGAGAAAAGAATGTAAACATCTTTAGGGAAGAAAGTTTTTGGTGAGCACGTACACTAGCAGCTACTGACCAAAGAACTGGGTAGCAACAAGTTACTAACCAATTAAAATGAAACACGATGCTTTTAGGAAACCATATAAATACGAGCTGTGAACAATAAAGATTGGCTATTGCTGCACGAAGGAAAAGTGTCTTGTCCGTCTCAACTACAACAATCACCATCTAAATAGATAGACTAAAAGGATCTCCAGTTACACTCAGGATAGCATTTTTATTTCAACAGCTTATTCCTCCTCAATAATGTCCTCTCTTGTCTAAACCTTCGATGGTGTGGTTCTGCTTCTGTGCCCACCCTTGGACAACACTGAAAGTATGGTATAAATGAAAGGAAAAATCCATTTTCTTACTCAACATCTAAGAAGAATTACAAAAAGCTAAGTCAGCAAGCAGTCTCATATAAATAAGTGACATTCTAGATGAGATCATAAATGATTCTCAAGGTATTTTGGAACAAAAGAAGAAAATGCAGATGCAATAATGTATTTGGAAATTATATGTTGAAAAGAAGGAAAATGACAGAAGCATCGTTTTGCAATAAGACAATGATGTGAAACTTCAACAAGGTAGAATGCTGTGAATTTTGAGAGAAGGAAAGAGAGAAATTGATGCCATTTTATCTACCAGTCTTATGGCATTTCACAGATATTCAGAACCTGTTTATAGCCCAAAATCATTCAAATACCTCAGAAAACTGAGCTGACCCTGCTATTGGGAGGATGAGGAAGAATACATCTGAAACACACATAGTTGTTTCTTTTATTGGAACAGAGGCAAGGTCATTTTAAAATACAATAAAAATGAAGTCTATCAATCAGCTTCTCTTACCAAAACTTTTTCAGAGTAATACTTGTCTATTTATATAAAATAGGGTCATGCTGAGAGGAGATACTGAGTGAAAGAGATCAGATTTTTTTATATCTCACATTTGGTCCAATGGTTTGCTGATGCAAATCCACTGTCCCAATCCTTCCAGGCCTGAATTGCCTCCTTTTCGTTTCCAGCATTTCTGGACTCATTTGTCTTCTCAGTGATCCCTTTCAGCTAATTTTTTTTTTTTTATGTTTTTCCTTCTAGCTTAGGAAGACCAGCACACTCTCCAAGGAATCAGCTGAGCATCAGAGCTCACATAACAGATTAAGTTCACAGAAGCAGGAGAGGAAAGAAGTCCAGCTCTATCCTCAGTCATGGACCATCAAACACCTCTTGAAAGTTCACCTTAACTCCTGTGCCCTGAGGAAAAGGCAGTCAGAGATTGACATTGAAGTCTCTATTCTAAAGGAGTTAGAACCAGATCCTACTACAGATCCCTTTCACAGGGAATTAGTCTGTCGTTGTGTTGCCATTCCTTCCTTCCTTCCTGAATTTAAGAAATGTCTCCAGTAAAATCTTTATTGAAATTGTGCATTTATGCAGAAATACCTTACTAAATCAGAAAGTTTCATCTCTCAAATATAGTTCAAAAAGTCATGGACAGTTGTCTTTAGGATTCTTTATTTCATACTGTGGAATAATTTTTGGGGAACACAGCAAAGCAATTAGCTGGAGAATGTCATGCATTACAATCGAAATAGTATTTCTAAAGAAAGACACTAAATTCGATATTACTGTTATATTCTGAAGGCCTACTTGTACCTGGCAATTGCTCTTTACTGTCTGACCACAGAGGGTGAAATTTCCCTATCCTCAACACATAAACATCCCATCACCATTTCACTCTTTTGCTAACTTTGAAATAATTGTGGCACCTAGGAATGTTGTTTTAGTGCACCATCCTTTTTTTGTTTGTCAGTGCTTCTCACTAGGCTGCCTCTGGTAGCAACAACTGTATCATACTCCTCTAACCCTGCACTTGTCCAAGTAAATTCTCTCTTGCAATTATAGAAAGCAAAGAGGCTCCAATTATCCCTAGTGTAACAGCCATGGGAAGATGCCACTGTAAATTGGGAGGCAGCCTAAATTAAGGACAGTGTCATTGTCTGGACTGATCTGCTTGAAAAAGAGAAACGTGGATTCTAATGGAGCCAAAAAGGACAACAACAAAGTGCTTTGTTGAAGGTTTCCAGAGTGACTACAGTCCCATCTAGGCATTAAAAATGCATCTCTTCCTATGTCTTGTGACAATATTCACCATGCTAAAAAGGGATCTAGGGCTTAAGCTGGCTGAGGGTTTTTTCTTGCCTTGGGTTTGAAAAGAAAAAAAAAAAAAAGGAACATTTCTTTCTCAGTGTTTATTTTATTTATAAGCTTCCTGTAAGTTTCCCAGAAGAAATTACTCCATTTCAGAGTAAGACAATTATCAACACTAACATATAATATATATAAATATGCAGAGTAGTAGTAACCCACTAATGTGCTCAAAATACTGCTGTGAGAATCTGACTATTACTGGATTTGAACTGTTGGATGCAGATCTTAAGCTCAACAAAATGAAAATTATACATTTAGATTCTCTAGCTTGTGTGGGTGACCCAAGCATTCATCTAGCAGGAAGGAATGGTAGGACAAAGACAGACTAATTTACCCACAGATTATTCCACCTACCTCATAATCAGAACTTAATTATAAACATGAGTCCAGTTCAAGTCATAATTCAAAAACTATTGATAAAGAAGAAAAAGTGGACACATGAACAAAAGGTGTTGAAAAAGCAGCTTCTTCAAAATGGAAAATAATCCTTAGGGAAATTTTGCATATTGTTGTCAGAAATATATGAAAATGTATAATTAAAAAACTGGTGACCAGGTTAATTGTGTAGTTCTGTGTAACAGAATTATATCAAATAGTGAACACCTCAAAAAATAATCTACACTCAAGCTTTGTAACTGGTTTGATGGATCACATAATTTTATTTTTTTGGGGGGAAGAGGTACACTCATACTGTACATATCTCATGTTGTCTGGAGGCTGAGAAAGTGAGCCGAAGATAAATCAGTACTTGCAATTTTACTGCTTTTATAATAGCACAGATTTTGTTATTATTGTCCTGGCACAGCAGCCAGGTATTGGCAACAGCCAGAAGCTCCATTCCTGCTCTGTGGTGCCACTGGGCTCCAGGCACTGCACCCCTTTGTGTGCACATTCCACACCTGTGCAGTTCCACAGATCACTCTTTAGGGTTTTGCATCCATTCACAGCACTTTCAGCAACACTGACAGAGACTACTCCCTCTTCTTCGAGAAAGATCAGGTGTACCTGTGATATCCCAGCCTACTCTGCTCTTAAATACCTTCAAGGACAGAACAAACTGCCCCTTTGAAATAAAAAAAATCCTATTGTGTTACAGTGCCCTTTATGCAATTTGATTCTATTCCTCCTTGTCACAGACCTCAATACTGGCATTATACCTCAAAGCTCTTTACATTTATTGAGTAAGATTTTCCTCTTTAAACACTTCTACACTGTCCTCCCAGATTTACTGGCAAAATTCCTATTCTCTTCAGTAATGCAGTATCTGGATTCATGGTAATGAAACATACATTTTAACCCAATATTTCTTTTCTTCTGTGACAAGCTTTCCAAAAGAAAACAGTAAGTTGTTTGAACCATATGATATTCATCTAAGACACCTAAAGGAACTTAAAGATTAAATCTCTGAACTGACAATAACCTTTTCATTAAAACTGCTTCTCAGTCACAGCAAATGTAATGCCAAATTTTGAGAAGGTGGTGCAGAGAGTGATCAGCCAGAAAGCTTGGCAGACTTACTGGGAAAAGGGGTATGAAAAGCAAATGAAAAACATAATATTTGACCCATGGCTATTTGGACACAGGTGATACACTGAAAGGAATAAGTTATTGTCAAAATCATGGCATTGGAGTTTCTTGAAGGAGTCTATTGTTCCAAGAGGCAGATCAAGATGACAGAGGCAGCCTGGATTTCTGGAAAATGTTCAAAGAAAGCTTCTGAGAGCTGATCTTGCCAGGTAAAGAACTTACTAAGAAAGCATGAGAGCATACTGTGGGAAAGCTCTGCTATGTGCCCTCTTCCGACAGGAAGTCCTAGATCGGAATTGCCAAAGCTTCCTAACAGATTGTATTCTCATAGAATATTAAATTAAGTGGCTACCTCCTCCTCTTTATTTCAGAAGCCAATTAATTTTTGTTCTTTAAATAAATTTAATTCTACCAAATTTAACAGATTCAGGGGAAATAGCAGCCCCTTTTTCTTAAGCATACTTGTTCTTTCAAGCTCAAACCACGAGTGGGAGAATTACCATTAAGCACACTGCTATGAATTAGTACACACAACAAATACCAGCCACACTAATTGCTAAGAAGCATAAATTTCCAGTTTAAGAGAAATGCTTCAAGGATTAAAGGGACTCTTACCTTCTGGATTGCTGATATAAACTTCCTTAATTTTTATTTTCCTCTGATCAAAGTCTTGAATTTCATGTTGGGCATCAACAGTCTGCATGTAAGGCTTGTGTTTACTCAGTAGCCAAAATTTGAGCTTTCTTAAATAAATGACAATAAGGAACTACTCATCTCATAACCTGCCTCATCTCAATGTAAATACTTTAAGATGCAGTTATTTGTATAGATCATGAAAATTAAGGTCTCTTGGAACTTTGAAATAACTTAATTGAAGTGCAGACCATGGAGCAATCAGGATCTGTGTTATCTATTCCAAAAGGCACACACCTCTGTACAGACAGACAGGCAACCTGCAGTTCACTTAGAAAGGGCAAATTAATACCCTAAAGCACAATACTTTTTTTTTTAACATAGCATCATTATAATTTTTATTTTTCAACCTATTTTTATTCTATGTTTCTTCCAGCTGATTGCCCTATAGTAGCACTTCACCTATTATTAGCTATTTATGTTAATAAAATTCTATATAATGTGTAACAGCACACAATAAATTCATAATGGAACAGGCAAACCTTATGATTACTGGGGAGGGAGGTTGTGTTTGGGTGGTTTTTAACTTGTCATTGGTCAAATTTACTTATCTTTATGAACAAAATTTTACATATATCCTTTCTGAAAAACAGTAATTTACAGTAGTCAGAATTGTTTTCCCCAGTGTCAGCTCATTTGAATCCTTTTCCAAGTGATCAGCAAACTTGAGAGGTAACAGAACCAACTACACAGGAAAGAATGTCAACTCTGATTCTTTCCTGATATTTTAGGAAAGAAAATAATTTCTTTTTTAAAAAAGTTCATTTCCAAGCTTGGGTTGTTATTCGGTTTTTTTCCTTTCAGTTGTCACAGAAATAGATTTTATATAAATTCCTAGTATAACAGTACTGATAATTCTGAAAAGGTTATATGGAAATTGTACTAACATAAAAAGTTGTATTTGGCAAACTTTATGACAGCTTTTGCTATGTTGTTGGCTGATTCAAATTTTCTTCCAGAATATCAATCATATTCCTACATTTGTAGACTAAAACATGAATAAAATATGAAAGTTTGACATTAATAAATATTAATTTACAAGTTTTTCTTGAGTTCTAGAACTCTGGCGAGTTCTAAGTAAAATGTTAGGCTGACTTCACAAAGCTCCATTGACCTCTTCTGATCATGATGGAATTTGCTTTTCATAACATTCCTTCCTGGGCAGTGCACAGCACTTCTGTTGAATAAGGTTACATTTACCATGTGAACCACCTCTACATAAAATAAAATTGAGCTACATAAAATTGTTATATAAATTAACTTGGTAAGAAGAGAAAATATGAGTAGGGCTTAGTAATAAGGTTTTTAAACAATGGTAAATTTACTTAGTGATAATGAAATTATTTCAATATAACTTCCATATATTTTGTTTAAAAGTGTAAGCAAGATAAGGTAATGAGCATTGTTCCTATTTTAAATCATGATTATATTCTGAAAATGAAAGCTAATAGGCTGAAAACTATTTATCACATAATAGAGGTGCAGGCAATACATGATTAACAAGAATGAAACAGAATGGACAAAAAGCTCTGTGTGAGAAATTAATATTGATAGAATGACACACAGTGCAAGAAATGCGAAGAAAATATCAGGAAGACAGAATTACTATGTAGCTGTGTCTAGTAATTTCCAAAATAAATCAATGAGCCAATACACTCTTCTTTCTACATTATTGCTCCTTTGCAATAACCAGAAAAGGAGTATCTCAGCTTATAAAAATGTAATGTTATGGAAATATTCAAACTCTGCTAACATGCTTTAAATATAAATGTGTTAGAGCAAAACGATTTATCTTTAAACGTTTTCCCCGTGAAAGTCATTCACTTTAACAAAACAAAAGAAGTTTTATCTAGAAAAAGGTTTTAACATAACAGTTGATGCTATTAAAAATGAAACTTTTTAATAGTTTTAGTTTCTTACGTTTGGTATTCGTGTTACCAAACAAATTAGAGTTTTCAGATTTTGTTCTGAATTAGAAAAAGAATTAGGTTTAGAATGTTGCAATGTCCCATAAACGTGTATGCCTTTTTTTTTTCTGAAACTATTCCCAAAATCAGATAAAATTTTGGATTCTACTGAATTTTTTCACTTAGTTCTCTTGGTCAGGTTATCAGCCAAGTACCAGGAACCTCAAGGGAACTGCAGTCCAATGAGCAAAGGCTGAGTAATTCTCTTTCAGAATTTTTCTAGTGCAAAACAAAAATTAAGATGCAAGTGCAAGTTTTTGAGGTTTTTTAATGTTAAGCTCAAGTGAAGTACTAATCAACATGACCAATACAGAAACCAATTCCTAATCTTTCACAGGAGAAAAAAGACAGCTCTGGAAAAAAGATTGACCTTAAAATCTAATTTTACTAAAATAAGCTAGCATTGGCTAGAGGCAAATTTCTTTTATACTCAGCCCTGCATGAAGGTCAGTCTTAAACTGACAAATTTCAAGATCCTGGTCTTACAAGGTCAGCTCAGGATAACATTAGTATGCTAACAAAATACATTTTACAATAGGAAGGGAACAGAGGTACCAAGGTGTCAGAAAAGAATCTTTAATATGGTTAACTCTTTTTGACGAGAAACAGAAATTTCCACTGGAAAGTAAATATATATTCATGAAAGGTTCAAGCCACGAGATGAGTTTCTCTGATTATGACAAAATTTTCCAACCACATTATGATGAGACTGTCATCCTGTATATGAGAAGGGAGGAGAAGAAATATGGGTAGAGGTTTACTTTCTTTCCAAGCCCAGGGAATATCTGTAAGCACTTCTCACATCTCTTGGTGTTTCTAAAACAGCACTTTCTGCTTGAATATCAATAATGAAACAGAAGCCTCTTCCTTCTCTTTGCTATCAAACTTGTTTTTAACAGAGAACAAGGGATATGTTTATTCCTATTATGTATCTCTAAAAGGAATAAAATTGTGGTGTAGAATTACACAGACTCAGGAGAGTGTTATAAGCTCAACAGAATTTTTAGATTTACCTATACTCCAATAATTTCAGTTTAAATATATACAGTTTCTGAAATATGGGCATCTAATCTAAATCCCTCTCAAAGCTCATATTTCCTCCTAGGGGAGAGTCTGAAATTGCCTACCAGAACAGGACATGGAGTTTAGAGTAAACAATGAATAAAAGCTGGCAGGAAAGCAAGGTATGAACAAAGAGAAAGTTCCATTTCTTTTTCTGATGTTTCTGCACAGAATTTGTAACAACTCTCTGTACATCCTGTTACATCCTCGTCTCATTTGCATTCAGACAACATCAATTAGAAACTCGTTGAAGAACACAAACAGATGTCATCTGGGGTTTTTTGCTCCTATACTTCGGACATACTTTAGTAATAAGGGGACCTCCAAATTTTTCTTTTAGATGCAAAGACCTCCGAAATTCCTGGAGAAGAAAGAAAACCATTTTTTCCTCAAATCTCTAGACATATATAACAAATCATTTTATCCTAAAATATCCAGCTCCTTTTACAGCAGCTTTTGCCAGTTCACATCTCATTGACTGAGGTAACACAGTACAACTGATGTAACCCAGCATGAATGATCACAAAACACACCAGTTAGAAAGGCAGGCAAGGAACACATGGGTAATAAATATATAAAATGTGTTAAGGGACTCCCAGGGATGCAGCCAGTAGTGAGATGATACAAAGCCTTTCAGCAAAGAACCACCTTCATCATTTCCTTTCAGACAAGTTTCAATGGAGATTTCACAATTAAAGTAATTTTACTCCAGCATCTGGTATTTTCTGGTGACTTTAAACCTCCACAATATTTTATAATTCTAAACATCAATATTATTCCTACATCTAAGACACAGTAAAAGTAAATTCAGTCGTGCCTGACTTAATGGCATCACACATCCCCTCTAAAAGGACAATCTGTATAACAATCTGTATATCTGCTTTACAAAGAATTCAGACACACGACAGTTTTTCACTAACACTTACTTGTGTATCACGATCTCATGCTGATTTACACTACTAGTATAACCAGATTGCTGGAAATTCTTGAATTTGAGTCACCTGAGTACAAGATTACATCATTATCTAAGAAATTTTTCAAGACCTGACTGCGATATATGAAAAGCCCACTCTTAGGTGAATTAATATGATGCATAATGAAATTCCCCCAAAAGAAAAACAACACAGCAAGGAGTGCTGACCAACAAAAATACCTCCACCAAAAAAGCTTTGACCATGATCCAGGTTCAGATGCCCATTTTTTTCCCCTCAGTTTGTTAATTATGCATAACAGCCTCAGTTAAGTAACTTGAAAACAGCAGGGGAAAGAAAACCCAAAACAAACACAAAAATCCAAACCGAACTAACAAAAAACAAACAGTCACAACAAATCAACCCACACAAACAAAACCAGAAATAGCTCTTGGAGAGCAGTCCTCCTAAGATTTGAAATCTCACTGTGTAGTTCTGTTATGACCAAAATCTTTAGATAATCAATTATAGAGCCAGGTGAATAGGAATTAGCCTCCTCCTTGTGCTTTACATCCTAGCCTGGGTTAATGTATGGAACAAGGCAGCATCACAAAATACAGCAGCTATAAACAAGCTACAGTTGAGCCACGTAAATGTAGACTGCAGCAGCATTCCTCAGTAGCACCCAGCAATCTGATTTAATGGGCAATAAAGAATTCTTAAATTAAACAAAATGAAAAAGCAGTTTAATTTTTTTTCTTTTTTCTTTTTTTTTTTTTTTGCAAAGCCTTGAGACACTGACAATATTTACAGCCCACACACGGAAACACAGATGCGCAAAAATTAATCTGCCAAAATAACTTTCCCCAAAAACATGGTGGACTTGCCTGAGTGAAGGTTTTATTATTATATGATTAATAATGCTATTGAGAAGTACAGGGTCAAACACTTGCACAGTGGTAAAGATGTGGGTAAAATTACCTCTTCAGAGTAAGGAAGCAGATCAGTCATTTTTATACAAATATGAAATCTATACATCATTGCATGTTGCTTTTCAGATTTATTCTTTTCACTGAAGCAGTGAACACAATGTACATAGAAAATTATCTTGAATAAAAGACTCTATATGGCACAAATGTCATGGAGTTTACTTAAACTGCAACAGATTCTGTGTTAATTTCCACAGTAGGATGAAGGGAAATTGATTCTATCTTTTTGCTGTATTTATAAACAGTTTTTAATGCTTCAAAGGTCAGTTATTTCCAGCAACTAAAATTAATTGTCAAGTATAGTGATTTTTCCCTCCTCATCAATACATTTACATTGGTGTTGATATTTCAACATAATGGATATCTCAAACTTTCAGAAGAAAGTGCAAATTCTTTTTGTCATTTGTTCCTGTTATGTGACTGAGATTCAATCTTGCACCCATGTACAATTATGTTTATGAAAAGGTTGTCCTAGCAGGTTCCACTTAAAGAGGAGCTTACAAAAGCTTGCTGTGAGCTGTTTATGTGGGCTGCACATGAACAGCTTCCTCTTTTCAGATATCATAGAGCCTCTTCTTACTCTCCTCTAGAACTGTCCTCTTCTGTAAACTCTTTCTCAAATGAGGCTACACTTACAAAAACACAAAGCAAAGTCCTCACCACATGGACTTCAGGCCATTCTCTTCAGCCCCCCCAAAAATCTATAATTAGCAGAGACAACGTTTTCAGCTGTATGACATTCAAGGTCTGAATTCCTGGGGGAAAAATAAAATGCAACAGCATTTTTATTGCCCATCTCAAGGGATGCAGCAATTAATTTTTTTCTCAGTTTACTAATGTACTTCATGGATGTTGTTATTGTTATGGTGATAAAGGATGACTTTAAAATGTAAATGAAGACAGCATGTCTAGAAACTTCAGAGGAAGATTTCTCTACCGGGGTCAGAGAGAGCAAGTGAAATACAGAATTAAGTAGAGAGTGTTGTTATAGCCCAGAGATCTTCTTTTCTTTCCCTTTCCCTCCTTTTTCTTAGAAAAATAATAATGCCTTGAATAAACTGCCAGAGTTCAAACAAAACTCTAGTGCCAGCTTCAACTGTTCAGTGATTTAGGATGCCAAAGTAACCTTGAAATACTTGCTACTACTTTGTTTCACTTTCCCTACTTGTTTTTTTATTCAATAATGTGATTTGAGGGAGAAAAATTAGTGAAGGAGAGGAAGGAAGATTTAATGTTAAATTTTGATCAAGTTGTACTCTGCAGTGCAAATGAAGCAACAATATAAGAAACAGAGGAAGTAAAAAAATCACTATGATCTTAATTCTTAAAAATGTGTCCAATGTCTTTACTGAATTTGAATTTCAGGAGGACAATATTTACACATTTGAAGCATGTACTTCAGTCCTTTGCTGGCCCAGGGAATCTATTTGTAAATTAGACCTTGTATATAAGATCTACTAAAACAGATTCTAACATTTCTTTTTCCACAGTCTGAAAATAATAAGCTTTAGGAAATAATGAGATTTAGGATGCTCAGTCTTCATCTGTGGGCTGTGCAGACACATTGTCATATGATTTTATAAGCAACCAGTTGCTCACAGGTTTGGGAAGCACCATCAATAGAATATCACAGATCTTTATCCACTTCTCATCATAGCCTCTCCCCAGTATTTAAAAAACTGTGTCTTTTGCATAGTTTTTCTTATTTAACAGAACTTCACTCCTTAGCCTAATCCACCAAGGCTTATACTTTCAGGTAACTCAGAATGTGAGGTCTATAATCCAGTCAGACTCAAAGTTCAAACACATCTAACTACTATTTTGATAATAAGTTCTACATATCAGTAACTATCAGTGCCTGTAGATCTATACACTGGTATATCAATGATTATCAGTACATATATCTATACATGGCAGTCAATTATCAGTATTATCAAAACAGACTTATAAATATATCTAATTCTCTCTCATGCTCTTTTTCTTTCTTTTCCTGCTATATTCACTTAGCAATAGCTGCATTTTCTAATTTAGATTTTTGATTTATACTTGGCACCAAAAGTTTACGCTGATCAAAATTGGTTTCTTCTTAACCATGCAGATTACCATCCTCCTCTACATCTCTACTTTACTAAAAAAAAAGAAAGCTCAGAGAAACTTTCAGGCTTTCTGAATGTTGTTAGTATCATTGTATAATCATTCTGTCTCACATTCTTGTACAAAGAAGAGAGATCCCAACGGACAATAAAGCATCAAATGGAAATGCCTTGTGTTGATCGTGCTTAAAATACAAGTTGACTTAGGCTCTGTCAGCAAAATTCACCTCTCTCGATGATCTCCTGACTTTTGGAGCTATGAAGATTTGCACACATTTTCACTGGGGGAAGCCAGTCTCTTCTTCACCCTTGGAGACTCTGACTCTGGAGTGCCTGGGCAGAGATTCTGCACAAACATAGAGGTCCCTCATGATTAATTTAGGTGAGACTGAGCTGATACCAGCAAAACAACAATTTCTACTTTTTCTCTTACCCTCTTTAAGATAATGGACACTGTCACATGAAAATAAAACAAATACAAAGCTACTCCAAAATATGCTAGGTAACTTTGCTCTGAGTTGGTGCAACTACAGAGAGTACTCCCAGCAAAAAAGCCTCATAACCCAGAGATGAAAAATGAGGCTACAAACAGAACTCATTCCCTTAGGACACAAATAAGACATATAAATACAAGCATAAATACATGTCTTGGTTTAAATAGCTGGCAACAAACACAGTTTTTCATCTATTCTAAAATTTCCCTGAGCTATCTTTCCCCTTGTATGTTTAAAACCCATTTTTAGAGTTCTAGCCCAATTTCAGGCATTCAATGGTACATCACAAAGTCATTGTATTACAGATTACAGCACATCTCAGCAGTAGATTTTAAACCATATGAGTACCTCCGTAAATAAAGGTAGTTAATTTTTAAAACCCCACTTTTCATAATACTCAGACAATTACGGTCAGAGCAGTCCAAAAACCTGAGCTGCCAGAGAAAGACCAGAATAATACAAGCAGCCTGTTCACAGATGTTTGTGCCAAGCCATAAACAGTGGGAATAGGAGTTGATTCTGCCTCCTGCAGAAAGAGCAGTGCTTGAATAACCTCAACTGATGACTGAAAATGACCCGGCTGAAAGGCTCAGCTCTGTGGTCACACTGACCTAATTATTTTTATTTTTTTTTAAACAAGGACTTCTCTTTTCAGATAAAGAATTTGTGGAGGGGTGTTGCTTCATCAAAACAAAGAAAAACAGTAAACTAAGGCTCTAAAGAAGAATTTAGGAAGAACTAGATTAAAAGGATTGCACTGTGTCAAATTCCCCCACGATGGTGGGTGTTCAGTTCCTAAGGGCTGCTATAAATTCAGTATTGTATCACTTCTCTGCCTCATGGTGGGAGCAGAATATTACAGCACCTATCCCAGAGCCTGAATCCTGACTGGGACCAGAGCAGAAGCAGATGCTCAAGGAACCTCTTTCACTGCTGTATTTTGCCAGTTTTCATCAGTCTCCTGCATTTGTTTCATTTTCCTTAGATCTTATACAATGAGAAATAGTAAATAATTTTTCTCTATTCACTCTCTCCAGGCAGCTCATAACATTGCATTATTTGCCCTCTGGTAATTCTTTTTTTCCCCGAGCTAAAAATCCTGCAAATGTTTAATCTCTTTCAGCAGTAGAGCAATTCCACATGTTCTTCTGCTTTATTGTTCTTTCTGCACTTTACAGGTCTATGCTACTTGTCAATTTTTTCAACATTTTGAGCTGGTGAAGTAAGCAGACATTCACAGACATATACAATAACATGAAAACTATTTTCTGTTTTCTTCTTCATTACTTCCAAGTAATTTCTAATACCATATTAGCTTTGTTGGCTGTATTAGCGAGTAGCATCAAAAAAAGATTGATTTTTATTAAATATGTTCTCCAATTTTCTATCAAATGCAACTGCTGGCAGAATGTATTACTCTCCTGGTATTGTATCCTGAACATCCCACTCTGCTGAGAGACTTGAATGATTGCATTCAAAAGAGAAGCCTATTTGTCTCTGCAAATTAGTCACTCTGATATCCTCAGGATAATTACAGTATTAAAAGTTAGAAATTAAATTAAATAAGTGAGGGACTGGTTTGAGAGTTAGCAGCACTCTGCAATGCCAAGTGCCAGTTCAGGTCAGGAAATTAAAAACACTGTTAGCTGAAACAGAGAAAGTGCTATGAACAAATGAAATAGGCTCGTAAGTGACTCCTCTGAGGTGCAGTCAGGTGCTATTGACTTATTTCATCTAGTCAAAGCCTCATAATTTGAAAAGAGATATGAAAATGGTATCTTTGGGAGCATAGGCCCTTCTGACATGGGAGATGTTATGATTCCTGTTTTGTTTTAATGGCCCCAAAAAGAAACACGTTGTCTGCTGCCTTTCCATCAGAGCCTGGACTTTCCTGCTGATGCACTTTTTGTGCTCGATAGCCCTGCCATTTCTGAGATCTGGAGAGATCACAGGCTAAAGTAAGAAGGCAACAGGTGACTCTGGCAGTACCACCAAAACTTTGCACAGCTGTGGGTTACTGATGTTCTTGGGCTGTAACTACTTACCCACCATGGGCTGCTGAATATATAGTTACTGCAGAAAATATTCATTAAAAAAACAAAATATAGGACAAATACTGAAGCATTTTTCCTCACTGGTGTATCCCAAATTGGAAACCAAAGAATATAAACCCACGTGTTTAGTCACTCAGCAGGCAGTCCCCAGGAGACAGTGGGCTGTGGAGGCAGCATGTTCTGGGAAAGAGCCACGCTCTGACCCACTGCTCCTTCCAGCATCATCTGCTGCAATTGCCATGAGGATGGGAGCCACCTCCTGCCATGAGCTGCACCTACAGATCCACAAGAAACCAGCACAGCTCCCGGAAATGCAAGCACAGTGGTGTTTTCTGGAGGAATACACTGGGCAAGGAGCTGCCTCAGTGTCCAGGCACTGCTGTTTCTAAATGGGGTCTCCTCTGCCAGTGTGAGCAGAGACCCAGGGTGGAGCAGACACAGGGCACCAGCCACGAGCAGCTGAGACAGAGCCTGCTGGAAACAGGAAAAGCGGAGGGAAAATCAGCAGAAGTTACAAGTAAACACATGGACCAAATAGGCATTTATCATAGAGTTATGATATTCTATCATATAAACTTCTGAGGAAATCAAACAGCTCCACATGATTTTTGTAAAGACTTATTAAATGAAAAAATATTTATATTCTTTTTATCTCTGTATTAGTTGCTCGAAAAGCAGTTTGAAAAGCACAGTAGTAGTCTGCACATAGCAATAGCTTCTCTGAACTAAAACAGAAGTTCATAAGTGCTGGGGGGGAGTATCTTGAATACATTACATTATACAGACTGCAATCAGGAGGGACCACCACCAGTGGGACACTCGAGTCCAGACTATTCATTAAACTCCCTTTACAGAAAGAGAAAATAGCAAGAGCATAAACATGCAATTCAGCAGCCCAGATTTTTCTACTGGGGACATGATTGCTGGAAAATACCTCTGTGACCCTTCTGAACAAGGATGGCAAAGGATACTTGATGGAAACTTCGGCAGGACTTGGAATGTCTATGTATGACTATATATGTAACATAAATTAGTTCTTTTCTGTTTCTTCTTTGCCTTGCAGTTTACTCAAAGAGATACATTAACACACTTTTTAGAAGAAAATGAAAATTTTAAGTATTATGGACACATCTTCTTTTTATAATCAAAAAAAGTATCTACTAAAAATATGGATTGTCTGCAATTATCTCCTTTCTGAAATTTAGTTACCACCTGCTACTCCATGCAGAGCTTTTTCTCTAAGACACCAGATGAAAACACACACTTGGTTTGTAAAAGTTATTAAATGGAGGTAATTAAAAAAGCTACACAGACATCTTGGAATATTAATGCCTTCCTGCATTAACACAGAAAAAAAAAAAAAAAAAAGAGGATTTCAGCAGCCCTTGAAGCAGTTCTCTTTTTTAAGAGCTTAGTAATGGTGTAAGGCTTTTTTCGTGCACACATGAAGAATCAACTTAGTCTAAATAAGTACACTTTTAACCTAAATTTAGTTTGAAATACTTAAGTAAATAATGTTTCAGTGTAGTCTTGAACAAGACAAGTAACTTATGCTTACAAGGCTTTGGTTTTGAATAGTGATTTGCAATATCAGGTACAATATCAGCTTCAGAATTTAATTCAGGACCTGTGTAAGATCTTACTTGTCAATCACAAGCACACAGGTGCATTTAAAAGTGACAATTCTATTGTGCAATGTTGAGTTTTTAACAATCATTTTTCATTCACATTGTAATGATTTTCGTTTTAGCTGAAGGATACTTCACAGTCACCCAGTGCTGCTCTGGCACACTTAAAAGGCCTCATCATCAATTTCTTTGAATCAAATTGAGACAGAATATTATGAAAGATCAATTTCCTTCCTAAGCTACTATTGTACTTTTGAAATAAAAATACACAGCAATAAATGTTAGTGTCTATGTCTGGGTATAAAGGGAGCAAATCCCCCAGGAGGGTGAGGGAAAGCTTGAAGTGGCAATTACAGGGTGAGAGAATTACCAAAGTCTGTTCATAATTGTGCCTACATAGAGAAAAATATTACTTTTACATACTTTAACTTTTTTTTCATTTAGGATTGAAAGCAAATCTTTCCAAATGCTATTAATATAATTATATTTTAGAGCATAGAGTTGGCAGCTCCCCTCTGAAGTCATCATGCAGCCTGTATCATGACACCATTTTTGCCATTATGAATGCTTCATGTATGGCAAAAAGTTAATTTTAGTGGGATTTTAAATTTCAGTATTAAAATTACAGTAAACTTTAATAAGCTATGTCTCTAGAAGTTAAAGAAGAAAGAACGTTTAAGAAGAAAGGAGATTATTAAATATAACTTTTTTTTTTTAATCTGTTCTCCCTTTGTATTTTACCTCAAAATAGGATTTTGCAATGAGGACATAAAGGAAAAGCTTACACAACATCAGCAGCTTTTCACTGAAAGGCCCTTCTTTACTTAAAGAATAAGTCTCTGTCTAAAGACAATTTTTGAATGGTTTTACAAAGTCAGATGAAAACATTGGTTCAAGTGAAATATACCTAATATTTTCTCATTTCTGACTTTACTAGGAGTGAATGAAAAAGAGCAAGAAAGCTTTGTAAGAGCTGATAAAAGCTTTTATAGATTGATAGTAGCAAAACACGGAGTTTTCCTACTGAAAAGGTTTATTTAATCTAGCAGACAATATTCAGCACCATTGCAACAATCAGCATGCTCAGATATGGAGCATCAGCAAAATTAATGACAAGGTCACACTTTACCCCTGAGCAAACAGCAGCTGCTGAAACACCTTAGCAAGGTGTGCACTGGCAGCTCCGTTATTCAGATTTTATAAATCAAGTCTGGGCTTCTCTCTGAAAAATATGTTCCAGTTTATCCCCCAGACCAGTTGAAGGTGAAGTTTATGATTATTTTATATTGCCTCATGGATTAGCCTAGATAACAATTACAGTCTTTCTAGGCCTTTAAAACCAAAACCAAAATATCTTATTAATACTAATGATAATAACGTGGTCAAAATTCAAGGACAGGGAAGAAAAATTCCTAGTTTTCAGCTGGGCTGCAACCACACTAGTATTTATGAAGTCAGCAAAACACAAGTGGACACTCTACTGATAAGCTTTTAAATATGTTTTATATCAACACTATGTGTACAAATCAATGAGAAAAAGCCCAGGTCCAGGGTTAGCAGTTTTTCTGCACAGCTGATCTTTAAGGCACAAGATGCAGTAAGACTGGAGTTTACCTCCATTGGATTCTGATAGATTTTAAATTATACTTTTAGTTATTCAAAGCATGTTGTGATCCTGACATGTTTGAGAATACTTAGAAACATGGGTGAGAATTAGAACTGACAAGCCATGCAAAGAATCTAAGTGGACTGTCATTTTTATTTATAGTGCCATTCTTATTTTACTGACATCATGATTAAGAAGACTGCACGTCACCACCTCTTTTGTGCATTAAACAAGTTGCACTGTACCACTGAATGAGCTAGAGTGATTGTTCCATACCTTTTAGGAAGGATGGAGGAATCCAAGTAAAGGCATCAAGGCACTCTTCTGAGTACTAATAAAATTAATTAACATAAACACATTATAAAATGATTAAGTATTTCTGTTAATGACTTACAGAAATTTATTACTTTAGAAGTGAACTAATACTACTACAGAAAAGCACATCTTATTGGATATAATGTAATAAAGCCTTCATGGTTCATATTCACCCAAAACCCCAAATAACACTAACAAATACAAACCTTGTTTCACATCATCTTGTAGTTCACAGACAAAAGGCTTTAACCAGTAACACATCCATAGGTTTTAAGTTTCAAAATAAGTCAAGAATAGATCTTGAATCTGTTGAACCCCCACACTACACGAGAAGACAAAGACTCTCATTCTTCCAGTGGAGGTGCTGGGCACTTCTAGCAACCCCGCAGATCTTCATGGTATTCCAGTAACAAACACATCATGTAACATCTTCAGGTGAATGAAAGAAAATAAGGAGAGGAAATGCAATTATTGTAGTAGTCTTAGATCTGAGTTTTAGTGTACTTTGCATGTGCATTTTGAAAAAGTTTCAGACTTTTTAAGAAAAAAGCCTGGAAGAAGATCCTAACCATACAGAAGACAAGTTGAGATTTTTGTTGCTTCAGGCACATAGACTTACAAGAGAACATCTTTGGCATTGCCAAGCTTTCACTGCTCTGATTCACCTGCCTTCCAAATCAACACATCATTTCTTGTGGGTTTGTGTGGCATCCTCTCCTAAACTCCTACCTGTGTCCAACCTCAGCATGTCTCCTGTTGAGGAGAGCTGCTCTCTCTGCCCTGTGAACACACCTGCCGAGGTGAACACGCCAGCCCACTCGTGGCTAATTCATTCAGGGGCTGCTGTGACCTGCAGCACACCCAGATGGTTCTGTCAGAGCCTGTCTGGGGGCAGCACAGGCTGGTACCCACAGCACAGGGCTGAGAGAGCAGGTCCAGAGGCCATCTGGCTTTAGCAGGAGCTCTTGGAGCTCCTTCTGGCTCGTGGTGCCCCAGCAGCAGAGCGGGGTGAGTGTGCCTGTGGCTGTGCTCTGTGTGCCCTGAGGGCTGAGCTGAGCCTGGTTTGTCACAACCGTGCACCCAGCTGCGAGAATTTAGGTTCCTGGAGGGGAGGGAGGAGGGAGGGGAGCTATTTCTGTAACATGCCATGGCAATCACTACTGATGCATACAGCACACTGTCCAAGGAGACGGGAGATTCACTGGGGGACGGGTGTTCCCATGGAATCCTGTCCTCTCTGCACACCGTGTGACATCTCCCCCAGGGCAGAGTGGAGGTGAAGCTGGAGGGCATGGGGTGCAGGGGAGCTGCACACCCCCGGGCTCGCTGTGCCCCCACCCAGTCACTGTGTATATACATATATGTGTGTGTGTGTATATGTGTGTATGTATATATGTACATACATGTATACACAGGGAGCAGCTGCAGTGGCAGTGCAGCCCTGTGGGCCGAGGCGGTGTCAGGGACACAGATGCTCGGGCCCAGGCTCACTTGGGTGCCTACATGACTCAAAGGCAGCCTATTCACACAGAAAACATTCGGGAACAGGGCTTAAAGACTGGGCAAGCCGTGGTGACAACAGGCAATGCTGACAGCAGTATAACCAGCCCTTTTTATCTCCCTGTTCTCTCTTCTTTCCATGCTCATTCTTCCCCCATTCATTTGCATCTGACTTCCTTTTCCGCCCCCCCACCCCGGAGGAAAAACCCACTCCTGCATACTTTTCCCGTTGGTTCCAATTTTGCTACACCTATGTCCACGTTTGTTGTTCCTGATCCCATTATCTAGGTCATCTAAGCTTTCTACCACATGTTGACAAGGTCACCCAAGTTCTATTGGTATTGTAAGATTTCACTGCCCGAAATGCTCCCTCCAATCATCTGTGAATTTCACTGTCTCTCACATAACTCCCCATTAACCATCTGTGAAATCCAGCTAAGCTCAGGGCACTGTCTGTTCCCAAGCTTGGTATTTCTGATCCCATTACTGAGGTCATCTCAATTACACAGTGTTATTGTTATGGCTATCTAGGTGCTGTTATGGCTACTCAGGCTTTGAGTGATTCCCTTTCCTGAAAGGTCCCCCTTGCAATTATTGGCATTTCTCATGTAATTCCCCCTTAGGCATCTGTGCAATCTGACCACACCCCACTGCAGCACACACATTTTTTGCTCCACTCATTTCTGCTGTCAGGACTTCTCATACCTCTCCACATCTTTAGTTTTCCTTTCTGCTAAATCTATCTATCCTTCCAACTGCTTATTCCACTTACCCTTCCATTCTGTCTCCAAGTCTGAAGATAGATACTCCGAGAAAAATGAGATGATTCATGGAAGGAAAGCAGATCTGATTTTCCCTTGGATAGGGTTGGAAATAGCAGGCTCTTTACATATATTTATCCTCCAGCAAAGAAAAAGAAACCTTATAATTTGTGTTGTTAGTTTCCCCCTTCCTTTTCCCCACAGGGAAAACAGTGTCTTAATATAGTCTCCCTCCTTTCTTTTCCACATCAGATTTTTGACTCTGTTAAGAGGAAAACAGGCATCTGTAAGAACTCTCTCCAGCAGATGTCAGTTCCTACTTCTGATAATGAGAATTCTGCAATGAAAACAAGCAGAGAAAAGGGGATGATGAAGCAGGACTCTTCAGCGTCAGGAAGATGAAAAGTTTCTCTTCCCATTTACTGGTGGTGCAACGGCTGAGCTTCCATTCGTTTAACTCATGCACTCAGGATTCATGTCTTTGCTCCATTAATCACTTCATCTCTCACTGGGAAAGCAGAAAGGCACACAGGAGCTGCTCTGTGTGATCGTGACAAGATTCCCCCGTGCAATAAATTACATAGAAAAGGGTGAATTAAGCATAAATTTAAACTGAAATTGGCAAAGATTCATTAATATTGATACAAATAACTATGCTTTGATGTTTTGGGTACTTGCATGGGGCTAATACAGGTACACAGGGCAGAGCCAATTCCAAGAGGTGCTAAATAAACCCCCAGTGGCCTCCATCACCTATTGCTGTGATCTCCTCAGATCACACAGGAGTCAATCCTGCTCCCCAGCTCTCCAATTTCCTGCAACACCAAAGCACAATTGTGATTCATTTACACTGCAGAACCACCTGTTAGAGACATTAGGACTTGCTCTCATGGTAAGCAGAAATAAACAGCAGAGCTTCTGTTAGGAGCACCAGACTTCTGCCATAAATGAGCATTCTTGTGCTCATTTTTGTGTCGTTCTTTGTGCTCAATCTTTCAGCATGGTGCTGCTGTGCCTGACCTTGTCCTGAGCAGGAAGCATCACTCTCTCTTCTTTCTCAAATGGTTTGCTGTGGTCCAAGGCAGCCTAGAATCAAGAAGGGACCACCCTGGTCACAAAGAATTGCTGGCATCCATGCAGTGAGTACCTAAACAGACAAGGTACACACAGCAAATTCCTTCAACTTGTTTGAAATATGTACAGCTCTGCAAGTAAAGAAACAACAACTCAGTACCAGTGGAGAAAGAAAGCAACTCTGAATTCCTAAAGAGGGAATTGGGGAAAATGGGCAAATAACTCACACCCTACTGCGATTGTTATATTTAAGTTAGCCGGAGTTGAAGGTGATTCGATTTTGTAGGCCAGGACTTTGCAGAGAGATATAATTTTGATCACATTCAATTTTGGGCACATTAAGACCCCAAAGCTGCTTTCCAAAGAACATTTGACTTCTGATAATCAAGGTTTCTACTTCCAAATTAGGAATCTAAAATTACTTTTTCGAAACCACAGCATTCATTACTAAAGCACAGACTATTAGTGATCAATTCACTATGTCAACTCAAATTCTAAAGAATATTCATTTATTCAAATTATTTCTTCAGAGTCAAAACTGACACTTAAGCACTCAGTATTTACATATACCCTTAAGCAATTGCTCTCTAATTATTTCTAAAATAACCATAGTAACCAAGTGTGATCATAAAACTCGTATTTCAGGGCTGGCCCAGAGTGACGACTCAGTATTGTAAACACTGGAAGAGATGAGCCCATTACAGCAAAGAGCATGGAGCCTGAGCACCCAAAACATATAAAATATAGGGGAAAGAATATAAACACAAAGCAGGCTGATCAAGGAGTTATTTTTGTTTCTTTAGAAGAAAAAAATAGGTCAGTAAGCTAGCAATGGGCCAAACAAAGACAAGTACCAGGGGCAGGGGGGAAGGGGACATTGATGCTAAAAGCAAGTGAGAGAGAAAGTAAGGGAGGCAAGTGGGAGAAAAAAAGATATGGAAAGGAACTATAGACTGGGACAGTAGGAGAGAGAAGGGATCAGAGAATATGATCAATTGCCACAGAGCAGAGGACATCCAGACAGAGCCCAGGAAGGGCACTCCAAGTGCAAAGGCTCCTGCTTTGCCTGCTTTCACATAATCCACTCCTCTCACATGATACAAAAATTACATGAGTGAGCAATAATCTAACCTCCCATGGAACACCTTTACCTCAGCTCAGAATCTGTTTTTCAAGTGAATTTTTAACACTATAAATTCCAAAACTAAATTTATCGCAAGCCAACTCCTCCACAGTGGTCAGTTCAAGTTTAGTTTTATAGGGGTATCCAACATTAATACTTTTCATAGCTGATATGGCAACAAGCTCTCGTAATTATTAATTTTGTGAATACTAATTGAAAAATATATATCACTAAACAATGTCATTTATGGTTGTATAAAGTATGCCTACATCACTAATTTGTCATTTTCAAAGTCACCTCAAAATTGGCTTTTTGTTCCTTTTCCAATTTCCTTGCTGCTTTTCACAAGCAAATCTCATCTATGTTTTACATGCTCTACATCTTGCTCTGTTTGTTGTACTACAACTGAATTTAGTTCATATTTGTGTTTCACATCTGTGAATGCTTTCTGCTCTCTTTATAACCCCTACAGCTGGTTTTATATAGCTCTAAGGCTGCATTCCTTTGCTGACCAGGATCTAACCACGGGTTAGTTCAGTTTTAGCCTTGGTGTCCTCATGTAGCTGTACTTTTGAGTTTTCTGCCAATAAATGGCTCACTCTCCACAGAATAACTGCTTGTGGTTACTTTGCATTAGTTTAAAGGAGATTCATAATGTTTTGTGTTATGCTACACATCTTTACAAAGCTAAGCAAAAGGCAGAATGAAGTAGGTCATTGTCCTTTTGTCACTACATAATAATCTAGCAGGAATTGGATAATTGTGGTTACATCTAAACAGGATTTTAAAAAAAATCTCCAGACTGACTAAGACAAGGCCAGACAAAGTCTGGCAGATGTCAAGACTACACTGATAGTTTAAACCAGTGCTGAGACCAGGCACATAGCACAGCAGCTCCACATTTCCCAGGCTACAGCTACTGAACAGGTCATACAAGCACAGCCCTCATAGTGAAAGGACCTACACAGCTCTGGGCAGCTGGGCAAAGCTGGCACTGCTGTTCTCTCTTACCTCAGGTGGTTTTATCATTAATAACACAACTTTGCTCTCTCCAGTAAATTTCTTATTGTTTCACAGTCCAATATTACGAGTTTAGGTAAGATTTTGGCTGTTATTTCTGCTCCATGTACTAGTCATACTCTAAAGAGCATCTGTATATCTGGCTTGATTGGATCATTTTTCCCATTAGTATCCATATTTCTTTTCTTTTTATTAATGCATTAGGAGACGAATTAAATTTGTATGGCTTATGCTCCAAGCCCCTATGGAAGGGGGTTGGAACTATATGATCTTCAAGGTGTCTTCCAAACCACACCACCACTCTATGATTCTATGATTCCCAGAAATCCAGATTGATAAAATCTGAGGTGGTCTCTCAGCATTCAAGGACAAAAATGTTTTATACTTTTATTAATGGAAGATTAAACTCCAGAAGTAGAGTTGATACAGAAATCCTGAGTAAAGGAGTAAATATTCAAGCATTTGCTTTTTAACTTACAGCAATAAAAGTGTTTGTCACCTCCACATAGCTCAAATAGGAGTCAGATTAACAAAGAATAAGATTATCTGAAAACTGAGACTGAGTAAGCTGGTTTGGATTTTTCTGCCTGTGTAGTCCTAGAAATTATGCTTCAGTTTTATCTGCAAGAGTATCCTCACAGCTACAATGATTAAAAATACTCATGAGTGGGCCCTGGGAATTGAGAGTTATTAAAACACAAAGAGACTCATATCAAAATCCTTATAAATAACATTGGAGGAATCACAAGTCTGTAGGACATGGAACAGGCGTGGGGAAAAAAGCAGGAAAGGATTCCATGAATTTGTTTTTCTCTAGAACTCAGGCCACAACCTTGACCATTGGGTAGCCTGTTTCACACCAGAGCATTTCCTGCTGAAATCCCTTCAAAGATTTTGAGTTTCTCATGCTCCTTCCAGTGCCCTCAGAGCGGTTTTGTCATTTCCTCAATTAATGTTTTAACTTGGAGATTTCTCTGCAATTCTTTAACAGAACAATCATTGCCTTAAAAAATAGCTTATGGGGAATATCTTAGAGTGTTTTCCTTTTAGCAAAGGTTTATGAATAATTTTCTATAGCCCCTTTCTAAATCTTGGGGTGAAGAGACTATAGCAAATAAGAGACGTTTGGAAGAAATACCTTGTAACTGGTTTATTAAACATAAACAGCAAGGTGCAGTGAAGCTTAGGCAATTTTATATTTTGGGAACTGATAAAGGGCAAATTCATTTTAGAAGATGAAGGTAGAAGCAAGAGCTGCTCAACAACAAGATACAAGAGCTGTTCAAAGAGTGATTTTTATTTGCCATCCAGAATGATAAGGATTCATCATAAAAATTTTCCACTTTTCTTGGAGTGGGAGGGGGAAAACCAATCTTAAAAGAGCCAAAGCTAAACATGGAAGAAGGAGTGAGAAGAACTCAAGGGGAAAAAACCAAAACAACAACAACAAAAACCACCACCAAAAAAAGCTAACCCAAAAATACTGTTCCTGTTTGCTTTGACTATATTACATTTTTTCAAATCAAAATTCTTCTGTCTAAGCCTTAAAAAAGCTGGTTTCTCAAAGTTACTGAAATGCCTGATTTCTGATGGAAGCTCAGATAAGACCAAAGCATTCTTGGGGAATGTTGCAATTCCAAGGATGCAGTGTTTTCCAGCAGAAAGATAATTTCTCCAAAAACTGTAAGCATTTTAAATATCAATACTAGTGTTGATTCAGTTACTTTAGATTAATGTTTCAGTCAACATTTTTGAATATTGTGTAAATTATTTTTCCTGCTATTCCCATAGCTTTGAGAATTTCAGCTTAAAAATTAATTTCTGCTCATATTAAAAAAGTGTTCCAGAATTCCATTTAAAAGCCTTGAAGGAGAAGGCAAACAAAGAAACTTCTCTGATAAGCTTATTGCCTATTTAAAATCTTGTGGGTTGTTGTTTTTTATTCCTTAGTGCTGGAAAATGGAAATGGCAACTCATTCAAAGGTCCAGCAGAGAAGCACTGGCTGTATATACACTGGCATATAGATGTAATAGTAAAGGTTTTATACCAAACCCCTAAAATATAACCAGAAAAATCTCTCCAGCTCCAGTAAGCTTTGTGCCTATGCCTGATTTTATTAAGATAATAGTTTTGCCTTCTTTCCTCTCAATTTGTTTGGGTTTTTTTTTTTTTTTAATGTACTGCCTTTTTCTTTATGTTTTAGAGAATATTTGCGTGTTCACTCTTGTCTGAATGCTGGGAGTTTTATTATGCCTCAAAGGAGTATAAATAAAGCTATTAAAAGAACATGTATTTTTCTCTTCCTAAATCTCAAGGTGAAATTTATTTTCAAACTAGGTTTGTCCTTCATTTCTACGATTGTTTGAATATGCTATTTTATGCAGATCAAAAGTTCAGCACTTTCTAGCATTTGTAGTTCATAATACAAGAAAAAATATATATAGGTGATTGAAAAGTGGTGAGCTCAGTTTTCACTCCATAGGAAAAGAGTATGGGAAAAGCCACAGCTCCAATATACGTGGCAAAAGACAAAAGAAGGGATTGCAGAATAGAAACTGGATGAGAAAATAAGGCTCCTTTTGTTTTTTCTCTCCGGAGATTACCTGAGAATTTCAGCTTATGAAAATGAACCATTCAAATAACCTATTTTCCACTGTTCTGAAACAGCCATGCTTCTCTGACAAGCAAGAAAAAATTGCTTAACTTTCACAGAAGTTGAGTGGCACTAAGTACAGGTGTAGCCAACAAAGGTGTGACAAGACACCTTATTATGCTGAAGATAAACTGACCTGAGTTTCCATGGACAGAGCAGCACGAGGCACCTTTGGCTGGCAGAGCTGCTGCTACCCCTGCAGGCTGTGATGTCCCAGCTGGACACGGCCCCACTGCAGACTGCTGAGCCAGGCTGAGGAAGGAGAGACATTCAGACAGTGCTGGACCTCACCTTCCTGACTTCTGCCTGCCACTGCAAAGGGATTAAAAGCAGATTTTCTAAACATCAAATGGAGTTTTTTCAATCTCAATGTCATCTGATGTGTATCAGGGGTGTGTTGAGTGTGCACAGCCATGTGCTGCTGCTTGGCCACAGCAGTCAGGATGAAAATGGTATTCTGGGCTGCCCTTGGGAACTGCTTTGTCATACTCCTCATGCTGGCCCAGAAGCCCCACATCTCCAAACCAATGTTTAATCAGTACCTCTTAGTTCAGTTTGTCTGATTAGAGACCTTGAATACTTTAGAATTATCTCATTAGATTGGTCAACAAATATGGAAAGCAGCATTGCTTACTCATTATCAGTAATTTAGTACAAATTCCAGGCCCCTTGTGAAATTATTTCTGTATTTTCTCTTGCTTTTCTTTTTTATACTCTAGATTTCTTCTCTGTCCCTTTTCCTTAATTCCTGATGTTTTGTTTGTGCTTTATCATTTCACACCAAAATTTAATGCCCTTAAAAGTCACCTGTTAGGAATATTCTTGCATATTTTTTCAAATATAGAAAAGCACAGATACAAGAGCTGTTCAAAGAGTGATTTTTATTTGCCATCATATCTATATGAAGTAGAAGCATTTGTTCTAATTGAAATAACCAAATTAAAAGTGCCCTATAAAATGGGTCATTCTTCTATCTCCTAAACAGAATTTTTCCATGAGCCTGCCAGTGAGCTGAATCTTTCAGAAGTCAACCATCACCTCAACATGAATTTATTTATGTAAAAGAGTATGTATTAATGCAAGGCACACAATGTCTACATTGAGGAAAGACAGTGGTCAGATGAAGGTGAAGACTCGATATTTAAAGGCTGTTGTAGCTAGAATTGAGGAAAACTGTCCTTACAGTACAGAAACAGCTCACAGGTACAGATAGAAACGCTTCTGGGTGTTTGCAAGTTCTGCAAAGACTTCTAAAGCTAAGATGTAAACTGGGACATAGACTGAACCTCAAAGTCCTGAGTTTGGTGGGTTTGTGTGCCTAGGTCTTTTGTTTGTTTTTCAGTGTAGTCAGACTGCAGGGACAGCAAAGTTTTGCCATCCTTCAAATCCACAGAGAAATGCACATGAGATGAGCAGCTGTCATTTCAAAAGGTGTTGCTGTATGTCCCTTCTTTGCCCTTTCCATGAGAATACAGAGGAAAAGCACTACAGTCCTGGACTGACAACCCAAGGGATCAGCACTGAAGCTTTCCCAAGCAAGGAAAAACCTGTGCAGACACAGCAGGACACAGCCCCCTCTGCACGCCCTTTCTTCAATTCGAGACGAGCCTGAGATCTCAGTTGAGCTGTTTCCAGCTATCAGGATAGCAAAATATTTATCAAGTTAATTCTGGGCTCTCGTCAGGATAGTATAGAAAGTCTGACACTTCTTGAGAAAACTGAGTCACATCAAATCACAAGTCTGTGGTAGAAATTATATTTGAAACATATGCTGCTACCATAAAGTGCTGCTTTTATTTCAGGAAGAGACGAATCTGAAGCGGTCTGCGTTGCACAAAGAACTACCAATATTGCCATATGCCCACTCTAAAGAATTGGTCTGAAAGCTGCCTTTAACTTGTGCAGGAAAAACTGCTTTTGATCTCCTAAAGGAGGTACAATAGCACCAACTGCTGCTAGCTCAACCAGTGACTTCTGCATCTTATTGCTCTACAGCAGGAAGGACTGCCCAGCACAAAAGCTCATTTACCTCATGGATCAGCTGCAGCCCATCTTTGGCTTTAGCTGCCAAGGAAGCTCTTTCATCTCTATTCAGCTGAAATCTCCCCTGATCTGAGCAATAAGACAGAAACCACACTGAGGAGGGGGAGACCCAGAGAAGAAAATATCTTCCTGGTTACAAAACAATGACCAAACCTCTCTCCCAGAAAAGTCAGCAGAGAAGTATTTCCTCCTTGCAATTAGATTGTATTCAAGAACTCCTGTGTCATTCTTGTGCTTTGAAATGGCCTCTCCAGATGTTCTTTGTCCATCACATATTTCTTTGTCCATCACATATGTCTCTGTTCCACCCCTTTGCCTTGCTCAGCAGTCACATGCAAAGCAGAGACACAGGGAAAACCAAAAGCTGGCTCCAGGTTCTAACAAAAGGACTGTGGGAACTGAGAGATTTTAGAAGCCACATTTAGCAAATGTTTTGAAGAACTTGAACTCCTTTTCTAAACTCTATTCTAACAGAGTATTTGGGAAAGGAGGAAACCTTTTTAAGAGAAGAAAGGATTACACTTCTGTGCTCTATTCTTATCCAAAGAAACCTTTCACACATGATGTTACAGCATCAATAAAACACAGTATATTGCGTGGGCAGACCCTTTAATAATTTGAAGGTAAAAATAATGGAGTGATTGCAATGCTAACATATACATCTGTAAAGAACCCTGGTGCTCAAATCTTATGCCTAATAATAGTCAACATTAGTAAGAGTTTAAATGTTATTCATAATTTCTGGTTGCCTTTGAAGTGTATCAGATACGAGGACCTTATCACTTCACCTCCAGTCAGAGGGAATTGGCCATTTTCTAAGCATGATTGTCCTCTAATCTATGTTACAATTTGATAATTATTTTGATTATTATTCTATTATTAGCTTGGCTGTTTACCTGCATTCTGATAACTACAGAATTCCAGAGCCCCAAAACTCTCTTGACTGCTGCTTTTGAACAATTAGAAATATGTAACAAAAGGCTTGCACTGAGGTCAGGGAGGAACATTTTAAATATTATATGCAAAGACATCAGACTGTTAATAAATGCAAATATATTGATGGCATCTGTAAATACTGCTTGGAAAGACAACACACCTGCTTTTCACCTCTAACACGTCTACTTCAAGAACTAAGCAAATCATGGTAAGGTAGCAGCTCTAGCCCAAAGTCTAATGCCCAGAATCAAACCCAGTGTCCCAAGAGAAAGTGTTCTTTAGCTGATAATGTGCTCTGGAAAGCCAGATAAGAGCCCTTCCATTTGCAATGTGCCACCTTCCCACACAGGAATTTGTTTCACTTTAATACACTGCATTTCCCTACAAAGACTGTCTTGATCAAGTGAGCTAACTCTGGACCTGGTTCAACATCTTTCAGGGGCAAGACATTTTCAGCAATTGCTATTTTTAACATGTGTGAAGCTGCTTTCCTTTTAGCATTGTCCAAATAAACCTGTCTAAGTATGTAAATGGTTCATATGCTCTGCTTTTTCCTTTTTTTGAGCTACTTTGGATAGCAAATTACATTCTTGTGACAGAGCAGATTGTATTTTCTGGTACAGTAAAGCAAACTCAAATTTCTTCTGTACAGTAAAGCAAACCATTTTAAGTATCACTGCATTTTAAGGCCAGAAGAGACTGAGATGCTCACCCAGCTTCCCACACGATAAATCAGAGAATTTCATCCAATGATTCCTATATGTAACTCATTTCTAAAACTCATTATTCCCTTTACATCTTGAAGAACCTCAGTATTTAACAAGCAACATTCTTTTGACTTCAAGAAATAAATTACATACCAATTTATACTGCAGATCATTGCAGGCAAGAATCCAACACCCTCATAATTATCAGACAGGGCATGTTACTGTAGTTCATTAAAACTAGAGTTCTACCAGCACTGAAACAGTCCTCGGTGCCTTAACAGTAGCAAAAAGTCTCATGAAAGTGTTGAGTTTACTTTGAATGGTTCCTTTCATGTTAGGAATGGGGATGCTTCCCATTGAATTCCCTCCCCAGACAGCCCTGGTAGAGGGATCTTTACTGTTAACCTTCTCAGGAACTGTGAAACAACGGGATGAAAAAACAGATGCTTCCTGGAATTGGTAAACTGATAGGTAACAGAGCTCGACTACATTTCACTTAGCATACAAGGGAGAAATTGGAGCTTGCTAAACTTGATTAATCCAAAACATTCAATACTCACTTCCAGTAATGAGAAGCGCTGAAAACCTGGTTTCACTTGGCGAGGTAAATGCATCTCAGAGGTCTTTTTGCTTTTAGTGTAAAGAACCTTTACTGATGAGGAGCAATAACACTGAAAAGAAGATTGATTCTGTGAGACAAACCACAGTGAGACCAGATCAGTGAAACTTCAAAAACCTCTGGAGATTTAGAAGGAAAAAATAAGCTCTCTGAAGGTTCCTAAGACACATAAAACTGCCTGGATAACATAATTTTGCCTTGTATCTCACTGACCCTACCCATCAAAGCCACTTTTGGTCCTGTCTCAGTCAATATCTCCAGATGAATGGGAAGAAGGAACATACCCTAAATTAAACTATGAAGATAATAGGCAGTGGCTTCTGACTGTCAGTCTTCATGTTTCATTAAAAAAATCAGATTACCTTGTTAACTTGCCAGGGAAGAAGTCTCAAACATTAAAAAAAACCTTCTTAAACTGACATAATTAATTCACCAGTGGTCAGAGGACCAAGGAAGAAAACTGAGAGACAAATTGGCTATCTTAATAAGAGCAGGGGAAAAAAACCATAGCTAACATTTAAAGAAAGGCAGTGATCAATTTTCCACAAAAAAAACAAAACCAACAACAACCCAAAAACTCAAATAAAAAAACCACCAAACAAACCAAACCCACTGCTATGGGAACAGTTATGAGCTTGTGTTTAAGGTACATTACAAAAAGTAATTTTCTCCATCTGGATCTGGAAAAGATAACAAGCAACTCTTGTTCTTTGCTGCAGAAGCTAAGATAGGTGTGAATGAAGCCATGCTGCTAATTGGCAGGGGAAACAATCAGCAAATAAACCTGATTGTTAATATTTACATAGCGAAATCATCCTGGCCATTATTAGAAGATTACTCAGAACAACATTTAAATACCACCACCTTCTGCTGATTACAAACTGATTAAACTGAGGAGACAACTGGAACTCACTGCTTTCCTCTGCCTCCTGCTCTGCGGGCAGGCGCCTCACCCTCATGGCCACACGGGGAAAAATTCCCTGGCTCTTGTTCAAAGGTCGGGGATGGGATCTGCAGGGCCGGGGGGTGCGAGGGGATGAGCCACAGCTCCTGGGGAGAGGCAAAGTGAGGCACGGCTGGATCCTGAGGATCCTGAGGCACCTGAGGGTGGGGGCAGTTCCTGAAGCACAGAGGTGCCCAGGCACTCGAGGAGCTTTCCCTGGAAAACACGAGTCTGTTGACATGGAAGCCGCTGACACAGAGGGGTATCGGCATGTGACTGACTTTACACGCGTCTGTTTAAAGACAGATGTAGGATTAGCTGGGTCCCGACATTGAATGGCACACTGTACATCTCTACCGCATAAAGGAATGATCAGTGGCCTTGAAAGAACGTGAGATAGTAAGGAGACAATGCCGAGGATTTGTGGGCTCATGGAAAAGTCCAGGCCTTCGGAGATCCCTGGTTCCAACATCCTGTTAAAAGCAGGGTGACACACGAGCTGAACCAGAGCCCATAAAGCCAAGCCTGGAGTACTTCCAGTGAGAAAAGAAGTTTCCACGGTTTTGTGGGCAATCAATTCCTATGGTTAACTGCTCTAATGAAGATTTTTTTTTTCCCCTTTTGATCATTCCAGGCAGAGCTGCCCCTGAAGAATCTTGTCTCTGTTTACTCTTATTCTGTCACTGTGCATCCTCGTGAAGAAAGAACCCATCTTCTCCTCAGCTACCTCTTAAGTACTGGAAAACACAGTAGACTTCCTCTGACCCTTCAAAAATCCCACATTAATTTCTCTCCCAGTGATGAAATGAGTGTCAACACAGGAGAAACATAATATATAAGCAAACCAACCCAGACAAAATGGCATTTCTCTTACATGAAACCAACCAAAAATACTTCTCTACCCCTGAAAGTAAAAAAAGAATAATCTGTTTATGCTATACCATCTAAATACACAAGCTACATTTTACATGTAAACATACCATATACATTTTTAAAATAGTTTTATACAACAGAGAAGTCTCCAAAAGCATTAGTTAGCAGGGCTTACATTAGAGGCATGAAGTGGCCCTCCAAAACTCAAGACGAAGCCTTCTAGGTAAATATAAGTTTTAGGCTAAGACTGCAAGACATTCACTTACTCAGAAGGCTCAGATCCTTCCACAGCAACTGAATTAGCAAGTTTCATGGATTTATTTTTCCAGAAATGTATGTTGCTTTTTCTTGACCATTCCATGCAGAATCTAGAGTGAACCTCAAAGGATGCACCTGTATTAGTGCTGCAGTTTGGGTGAAGAACATGTTCCCACAGAAAGCCTGGAAGTTCTCTGCTTAATTTGCTTGCACTCTCTGTTGTTACATGCTATGTAGACATCCCACATCTAATTTGAGAGAAACTTAGTTTAATACTGGAAAGACTTGATCTAGAATCAGTAATTTTCTTTCTCCATGCTCACTCACAAGCACAATAGTTAAAAAGACATCTGTGGAAAATTATAGGAAAATCATATTAGCTCTGCATGGCACAGATAATTATATTAGACTTTGCACTTTACCCTGCAAGTTTGGTAAATCAGGTTTATCATTCTGTTGAAAGATGCACATATCACTACAAGTAATTAGAATTAAAAGGGGTGCACAGGAAGGTAGAAGTTAATAGAACAGAATGCCTTTTGAAAGGGCACAAGGCATGCCATTTACAAGTGTAAGTCAACGGCAATCATTCACACTCTCCTGCAGTCAGCAGGCAGAAATTCTGTCTTCAAGGCACATAGGATACAATGCCTGGTCTTGCTACCTTCACAGGGAAATAAAGTTATCAAACGCTAGTGTCATTGGGCAAAAGCACTGAATTTCTAAAAAATGTAGAGATTCCAAGTCATCCACCTCAAGAGGAGTGCTTTACAATATCATTTCTATCAGTCAGGCTATGGCATTGCTGATGCAAAATGAATCTGGTCCCATGCAAGCAGCTGCTTTCTCACACCACTGAGGACCTGCAGCATTCTCCTAACATCAAAATACTTAATGAATTTTTTTACATTGTGATCAATTTCCAATAATAGAAAAACTGCTGTCTTTAGCAGTTATTAGCTCCATACTCAGCTAATGTAAAAGCTGTGTCAATTTACCTCATGACCTAAATTATGTTTTGCAGGGTCAGCTAGCTTACCCAGGGAGAAGGATGCAATAGTTAGCTGAGTCAGACAAGCATCTCATTAGGATTGTTTCAGTTGCACATTCTAATAAAGGCAATTGCATGATGAAAAAAATTGTATCCTTTTTTTAGCTTGTAAATCTTAACCTAAAAATTCACATATAGACTTTTTCTGACATATTACAGAGAATCTACGGATGACTTCATCTAACCTCCAGAGCATAAAACCACAGCAAAATAAAGTTAAGCTATGATAAATCATGACTGCCTGTGGGCACTGTAGAAATACGACTCCTTTGATAGTCCTGAACCTCCTCACCTTATCATCATTTTATGACACAGCAGAACCCCCATTTCTCTGTCTGGATGCTAAAAGCTTCAAGGTTATTGCTGGTTTTAAGGAGTCTTTTAGTCTGCAGACAATGCCATCCACTGCATTGCTAAGTGTAGCACGGAACATTAAGAGCTGCATTAAAGAAAACCAAACATTCATCTCTGTATTTCAGATATAAACTTTTTATCATCTTTTACTACTATAGAAAAATATTTGACATGGATATGAGATGGCCCATGACTGTTTATAAGGATAGCAATATAGTTCTGGCCAGCTGAGTTATTTTTGCAGAAAGTGGGCAGGTACTGCAATACAGTAGATGGGAGAGACTGAGAAAACAATGGGAAGTAAATGCTGTGAAATAGCACTGGACAGGAGGTAAGAAAACTTGGCTACGGGTTGAGACAGTGTGGGAACAATGAATTCTTAAACACTTTGATTGCTGTGCCCCCTAAATCAAGCAATTACCACAATCCATTTCTTTTCCTGTTTTTCAATTAAGCAACTCTTCCCACACACACTGCTACCTGCACTGGACATAACTTCTGTTTCAAGAGATAATGGTTATTTAAGGAGATAAAAAGTAGAAAGTATTTACACCTGCCCTCTCCCCTGATGTGACTGGTAACACACCTGAAGGTATTAATCCCAGAAAAACAGTACAAATCACAATTTCAAGGTAGAAGATGAGAAGCATTAAAAAATATGTTGCACAAAGAATTGTTGGGCCATGGTGATGGTGAATTTATTACCATTCTGCAGACTTGACATGTGACGGATGAGAATGTTTTGAAGACACCTGCTTGACACTTCACATCTCATATCAAAGGGGTAAATCCCTGACATATTCCATGCATTTCGAAGACTTCTGGCAGATTTTATTATCCTGAAATTCTCAAAGGCTATTTATTGCTCTTGGAAATGACCTTCAGTCTGTATAAGTACAAAAACAAGCCCCTGAGAGGGAAATTACTAAATGCAGAGTTCTCCTTACCTATGATTTCTTATGTAGCTTAAGGTATTGATTATTGTCTCAGGCTGTATGGCCCAGTGTCAACTCTGTTCTGAAAGGAATTAACTCATGGAGAACTCCACACTTTAATTCTGATACGCTACAAAAGTCATGATATAAAAAATGACAATGTACATGATGATGGATGCACATTTCTCAGTAAAACAGTAATGTACAGAAACAGAAAATTAACTGTTATTTTTTTTTATTTACTTAATTCTGTACTTACAAGATCATCCAGCTGCCTTAATATTTGGGCAAAAGAAAAGGCAAGATGAACAGACCAACAGCTACAGACCAGAGCCAAAAAAATCCAATATGAAGTGAAAATAAAATTCAAGAGGAATTTTACACCAGTGAGTGAATTTGTTGATCAGTCAACTTAACAAAGGTAAAACAAGATTATCTGGAACACAATTTAGGGCATTAATCCACACAAAATAAATTTGCTGTATACAGACTTCACAATGCATTGTTCCAAATGCATTTCAGTTTAGTAATTTCTGTGTTGTTTGGGTTTGTTGGTGTTTTTGTTAATTTGATTTTGGCTTTGGGTGGTTTTTGCAGGTTGTGGTGTTGGTTTTTTCTTTTTTTGGTAGTTTTGGTTTTCAACTTTAATCCAAATGTGACCTTTTTATCAACTTTTCAGCAACCAGACTAATTTTTTCCATTGTGCATAAAACATGGGCTCTTTCCTATACGTTTTATTACAGAATAAAAAGTCCTGTCTCCAGCAGAATTTGCAATCCGAGTATGGACACTTCAGCTGATGAGAGGTTCAGCCCAGATGTCCCACTACAGAGACAGACACAGCTGGTAAGGTGCTGTTCAGCTACATCCTCTTTTTCTTTGACCATTTGAACTTTTTAAAGGCATGCTGCAAAATTTACTGAGAACTCTTAGCCCTGGAAAACCATCAAATCCACACTTTCTGCTCTTGGGATTAGTATTAGTTGCTGTGGTCATCTCATAATTCTTACTCAATTGTAAATAGCTCTATTATAAGACTTGAGTAGCATCTGAAAAACAAGTATCAAATTTTTAGTTTTTCACTGCTCATAATTTCTTTTAATTTGATCTGTCTCACAAAATCAGTAACAAAACCAGCGTGGTGCTCCTCATACCCTTTGCCAGCTGTGAATAAAGGCTATCAGGTAATTAAATGTTTAGATTTCACTTGGGCTCAGGCTAAGAGACTCAGTGGAGCTCAGGATAATCATTCTGCACCTCAGACTAATCTGTAATAACAGGGAGAACTCTGCAGTTAAAGGTCCTTGAAGAATAATTAGCAACATATCAGTTTCTTTAAGGTATTTTTTACATCCTATTTCATCAATAAAATACATTCAGTGTTATGAAACTAAAGGTTTGGTCTTAACTGATAGGAACAAGAGAAACATGCTTTGTTTCTCATGCATTTAGAAATTAGAAATTGCAATTAGAAAGACATCCCACCTTTTAAAGTCTGCAAGATATTTTTCCTAGGAATTTTCAAAAGTTGGATTTGAGCTAATGCTGAACTATAACTCTGTAGAAAACATCATTAATATACTTCAGATCTTAAATAATACTAATAGGTCATGTGACAAGATGTTTCCAAAAATTTAAATTTAACAGTCTATTAAACACAAGTTTATGACATAGTTATAACACACAGTTATGTCACAACACAAGTTATGTCATAGTTTAAAGGTTTAGTCCCATGGAAAGTTTGTTTTCTCTGTCGTTCAATAGCTGTTCCCATAGGGTTCTTTTAAGATTTCATTTGAATTTCAACCTTCAAAACCACTATTAAAATTTGGGCCTACTGACACTATAAGGCCAGAACTTATAACCCACACACTCATAAAATCTACAAACTTTCAAGCAGCTGCAGCTGAAGATTTACCTCTGACAGTTTCCAGTGATACATGCAGGAACCTTGTGAAGCAAGTAAACAGTTTGTCTGCATTTGAAATATACTTAAAGAATTTACACATGGAAATAAAAACCAGACACTAAGTTATTTTTCTTACAGATTTCCTGTACCACCTCATATCTTTCATTTTTACATGTGAACTAGTATCTGCAATAAAGTTTGAAACATTTGAGATTGTTCTTCACATAAAATTCTTGTTTAAAGAAAAATTAGCACAGTAAAAGTCTGGATGCATGGCCTGCCACTGTGTACTACCCACCAACAGACTGTGCTGGATTAAATCTCATTCTCAAGCCTGCCCTCTGTGATAGCATCACCACTGAGAACGATCCAGAGAGAAGTCAATGACAGCTGAACAATCACAGAATGTGAAGAATCATTAGATGTTACCCACTAGATCCCAGTCCCAGTCAGATCCTATCTTCATCCTTGCTGATCCTGAGCTCCACTCCAACAGCTCCATCCTCACTGGTGTTTTCTGTCCCTGCCTCAGAACCCTGGTCTCCATGTAAACCCAAACCTAAGACAGGAAACTACACAGCTGTGATTGAAGTAAGCAACTGTTCAGCAAAGGAAGCAGAACTGCCATCTCTCAATAAAAATCCATTCACTTACAAATGAGCAACTCAAGACATTTGGAGATTCCAGTTTGTAGTACATTTTTTCACACATTAGCTGAACTGTAACCTACTTGGCCAGCAGTTTCTTCAGGCAGGGATTTTAATTTTTCATGAACACATTGCTCTAATAAAGTACTTGGCATTAGTTATGGTGTTTGAATTAAAATGCATTCATGACATTAAATTTTAAAACCACTAAGCCATTAATTTTGAGCAGCTTTTTTTTTTTCTGGTACAGTGTTTGCAAGAATTAGCAACTAAATGCATATTTCACCAGAAAAAGAATAAGAGCTGTACTAATAAAACTTACTTTTGCATGTCCCTGTAGAAAATGGCAATATTTTTTACATCAACTTCACAGCAAATGAAAGCCAAAAACAAATTTGCTTTTCCAAATTTGCTGTCAAATATAACATAATAGTTTAACTTATGATGAAGGGCAACTTAGCACACAATTCGCTATCTACATTTTCTTCGGAATTCAGATACAGCACAGCAGAACAGTTCCATAAATTGTCTAGTTCAAGCACTGACTTTAGTACCTATTTGTAAAACCATCTTCCTACAAAAATTTCCAGGTAATAGCTAAATAGCTGAGCCTACTCAGCTGAGGATGCTGATCTGCAATTTCTTCAGGTATGCAAGTCCCTGCAGTTGCCCTACTTTACCTTCTAAAAAAATTCCCCATTTGTTCTGCTTTGTTCAGACTAACATTCAAAAGCTCAAATAGTATAAATCACAGGTATTTAAGTTTTTAATATAAAATCATTACTTCAGGCACAACTACTGGCCCCACTAACCCTGTTACTAAAAGCAATAATCACCTGCTGACAGTATGTGAGCCCAACACCAGACTTCAAAGCAGTTCTCAACTTATCATGCTTCATCTCACTCGTACTTATAAAACAGTGCAGAGTTATGACACTGAAGGTGTCTGATAGGAACAGCCAATTTGATATGTGATTCTCATGCTCGTGTCATTCTACTGTTCAATAAACTGCAGTCAGGGAAGCAGCTCATCTACAGTTGTACATTTTAATTGAATACAATTTAGACACTTTATACACCTCTAAGTAGTGCGTCAAATTTGCTCAGCAATAAGAAAGCAGCTCAATAAAACAGATGTCTGCTCCTCCAGCTTCCCCACTTCATAGTATCAGTTTTCTTTATTACTCTACATTAACGTGTAGATAAATTAAGCATAAGTGTCTAAAATTCCAGCTGTGTTGCAAAATGCTGCTGTAAGGCTAAATTTTTAAGTCCAAGTAGTTTCGTAATCTATGTGCAGTTATTTATGAAGGCAGCAGGAATGCTATTCTGACAACCTAATTAAACTTCCAATAATGTCAGCAGGAATCTGATTGCAAAATGGCTCATTTTATAAACACTACTTTTATGACTGACAAAAATATGCACAATCAGGTGCCAGCTCCTTCACAAATATATATTGTATAACTTAGGTCACAAACTACTTGCCATAAAAACCAATACAGTTCACACAAAGATTTCATGGATGTTGCTCTTCTGCCCATTTCACATCCATGCAACTTCAGTAGTTTCAGAGGAGTTAACTGCAAATAAATACATAAATCTACATCTAAATCAAGCCATCTCCTGTATACAACACTGGATCTGGGATTATACTTGCATTGAAAACACAAGTGAAGTACATGACATGGAAAAGGCAACTGACCCTTGCCTATTGCAAACCCACTCTATGGTCTGCATATCACACTGCATGTGAAGCACACACTTCTCCAAAATTCACTTTTCAAATTGATTGCCTAGAAGCCTCTTTAAAACATTTGAAAGCAGCAATGAACTGTAAATTGAACCACTTGCTCATGATAGCAGCTGCTGTGTTGGAAGAAACCATTGCAGCTTTGCCCTGTACAGTACAGGTTAAAACCAAGTACTCAATGTTTCAGTCAGCTCTAGTATGACACAGACACATTTCTAATAAGCTTAAATACAAGGAAAACACATTAATGGGGTAGTGCCCAATTGCCCAAACAGGAGACATCCCAGTAGTTCTGAAGTGCCCACTCTTCCCAGTCACCACGCTGAATCCATTCCAAAATCCAGGGTCAGCTCCTTCTTATCTTGGGATTCACAGGGGGTTGTTTTGGTGGTTTGAGTTTTTACATTTCCATTAAGACCATTTGAAAATACAGTCTCAGTATAGCAAGGGTGGAAACATACAATTAAAAGTCAGGTGTCACAATCTTCATAAACTTAAGACATAGTTTTAAACATCTCTTATGGATATGTGATTTTGGGTTTTATTAAAAATGAAGTTAACATCAAATAAAAACCAAAACAGAATAGGTAGAACATTTTATTTTTGTCAAACCTTAAATGTAAAGTATATTAAAAAAACATGGAATTTCAAGAACAGGAATATAAACATGTATTTTCTATCCCAGAAAAAAAATCATGCAGGTGTTACAGTATTTGATCATTCTCTACATTCACTGGTATGCAACATCAACTTAATGTTATTCCATAGATAAAGAGATGCTGTAAATTGGTACAAATACCAGGATCCTCTGGCCTCACACTGTAGATGAAGCAAATCTGTTCTTTGGTAATTGGAGAAGGCTGATTTTCCATTCCAATGCAGGACTCTTAGGAGGCCTTATTAGCCACTCAGCTCAGAAAATTACAACTCCTGTAGACAGGCTACTTTTGTCACGAGAAAATAGTATTAGAGGTAAAAATGCAAAGAAGTTAAAATTATTCATTCCTTGTGGTGGCTGTTCCAGGAAAAAAACATTCCAATTCTCTCCTCCTCTATTCATCATTTAATCTAGGTAACATTTAGACTCATATGCAAAGGTATTTGCTAGATGGGAATGTACACATGCATACTTTCAGTTTAAAGAAAGAGACGTGTGTGGAGAACGGCAATTCAAAGTTATCATGACTTGAAGGTATGCCTATAATAAAGTTTAAAGATTTAGTAAACTGGGACATTACAAATCCAAAAAAAGTGTTATTAGATTTTTGATCTTCCCTTTTTCAACAAAGACTGACAGAATATACATATACAGGTTGACATTTTGATTTATCGAAAACGACTTCCACTTTGCTCAGTTTGCAAGTCCTATTGACTAAAATGTAATATCATTCACAACAAAATATTTTCAGTAAGTGAAACAGTAAGCAAAGAAACCCCAAACTAAGCTCAGAAGCTAAGTGGTTTAGAAAGCCTGGGAACATCTATGTGTGTGTCAGTGTGTCTATAACTTTTTTGTACACTATATCTATAGACACACCCACACATTTATTTACACACGCCCGTGCGCACACGCACACACACACACACACATGGGGAACCTGCCGTGGAGATCCAGCTAGTATCTACTCAGGAACAAAACACATCATTTAAAAATGTGGCTAATTTAACAAAACAGAGAAGAAACTGCTGCTATCAAAATATACAATTTGGATTGCAGACTAGAAGGCTAACAACATTAAAAAAATAGTTTTAAGCAAAACCCCTTTGCTTCTGAATAACAACAGGTATCAACCTGCCATAGCATGAATCATCCAAATAAGATTTTATAAAAATTTTAAACTGTGACCCTTCCTCATTTGTAAAGTTCTTGACATATATAGTGCGAGCTCTGGTCTCCAAACTGGAGCCCCTTCCATTTTTTTCAATACATACTTCAGGAAATAAATGGCAGGTGAAGGATTCAGAATCTCAAGTGAGATTTGTGCTTTACCATATACCTGAAAAAAAATTAACAGAAGACAGCATTACTACCCTTGTGGCACTTATAGGAGTTTCACTCACAGGAATAAAATGCACAGGCATTGTTAAAAGAGATTTCTTAGGGAATTACAAAGTTGCCAAGAGAGGCAATATGGATTTGTCCCACTAAATAACAGCCAGCTACAGCCTTGCCTCAAAGAAAACTCAGTTTTCCAAGGCACTGCATGACCTCTAACACTGAAAGACTGTCATAAGGACAACAAGTTCATTCTGGGAGTTCAGATATATTTTTCATCTGAGACTTTTAAACAGAAAGCCACAGAAAGTTTGATGATTGGAATTATTTTGACAATTCCCACAGGATTTTTTTTTTAAAGAATCATTCAAGCAGCTTGCTGTGAATCAACATGAAAAAATTAAACATTCATGAAATGCATGGGTTTCTCCCCTCCCTCAATATTTCTTCAACTGCTTCATGATAATAAAGTTTCTTCTCTACAATATGAACAAGGTATTGCAGTGAACTTCCCCTTCAGGAGGGTTCTGACCCAGAGAATCAGAGTCAGAAGGTGGGGAACCATGGGACTAATCAGTGATTAATGGTAACTACCCTTCCTTTAAATCTACATTTTGGGGATTATTACTTATAGTCTGTAAACATATACCGCTACATTTTATCAACTGTGTCATCAGGGAAAATCAAAACAAGCAGTATTTCCAAACTAAAACATTGTTCAGATATCTAAGTTGTAAACAATTCCCTGGTTGCCAGAACTTTGAATTCCCACCAGAACCATACAAGCATGAACATCAAGGACTTTCAGCAGGAAACCCACCTGTCCAAAGTTTCCCAGAAGCGTAGGAACACTGGTCTGTCCAAGTGTCTTTTGTGGTAGCTGAGCTCTAACACTGTTACATCCCATTTCTGTACATTGGGATCCAGGCGCACTTCATCGTATTTGAGATGAAAAGCTTTAACTACAGCAAACAGGAAAGCATTTGGTACAAACATGAAGACTTCAGCGTTTCTTTATTGGTCAAAGAAAATTCCCACCCCACTCTTCCTTTTTCAGAATGAAGCCTGAGAGTAAAATTAACAAGCCCATAATCCAAAGAAGTCAACGACTCACTAAAGGGCACAGTTAAATATAGAGGTCAATGGCTCTCAGGCTGTTCCAGGGTGAAGGGAAAGGGCAGCCCCTACTTTTAGATGCACAGATTCCAAGGGAACAGCAAAAACACACTGCCAATTCAAGTACATTCTCTTTGAGAAACGAAGAAGTTCTTTCTGAAAATCTCTGAACTGTCAAAGAATTAAAAACAATATTAAAAAAGGTATTTCTGAGACCTCTGAGTAGGAAATCTGGTTATCTCCTAAAAGAATCTGTAGAAGATTCTTTTATAGAATCTTTTGTAGAATGCCAGTGTAACCCCCAAATGCTGCATAAAGCCTTCTGAGCAATTTACTAACTGCCAATTTCCATTGATCTAGTACTCGGTTAAAAATGGTAAAATATTAATTCTTATTTTTCCCTTTCTTCTTGTTAATTAGTTACAGCCCAAGCATTTACACAGTGAGCAATAAAACCAACATATTTAAGCCTTGTAAAATTCTTATCTGGTAACCCAATCTGATGATTTTAGTAGTACTGGAAAAGTAAAACAAGCCATCAGTCTTGTGGAAACTAGTTATTTTTAATGCCACAGTTGTATCTTCTTCGGATACCACAGTCTTAATTTTGTCTTCCACAAAATCAGTTCTCTTTTCCAGATCCATTTGGGAACTTCCTAGAAGGCTGGTATGTGAAATTAGCATTTTTTGTTGACAAACTAAAGAAATGATCGTCTGACGTGTATCTCTGCCAGATAAATTTACAAGCTCTGTGATTAAGAATACATATACATTATCTCTGCTATACATTGTTGCATATATTCATGTAACTTCAGAAAAAACAAAAATATACCAGGGCCATGCATTTACAGAAAAATCTATCAACACCTGACAGTCTCCGAATTCAAATTAAATGTTATTAAGCACAAGAGGATCCACTTCTGAACCTGAAACAAATACTATTAAAGCTCTCTGATGTGCTCTGGGAGGAACACCTTTAAAATGGTAATCAAAATTAAGTATTTGTTCATAAAACTGACAGCATTCGAAACTTCATGGCAAACATTGACTTGTAAATGTGAAACTAGGCTGGTTTGGTAGGTGAATATATAACAGTCAGGAGGTCATGCATAAGGAAAACTAAGGAGCACAGTTTTAGAGGCTCAGCTAATGAAATGTTTTGTAACAAAGTAATTGATCAAATAAAACCAGTTTGGCAAGCTCTGGCCCAGTACTCATTTTATTGAGTTCTTCCTGGTGAGATACCTGCTTGTTTTTGAACAAGACAGTGACAAGCCTTGAATACATGGTAACCACGACAGATCCAGAGACACGGAAGGAAAAATGCAAACTGCAGATGAAACAATGAACAGCTGCAGATCCCAGTAACCACATTTGTGAAGACTACTGAGCACTATAAATATGGCAAAACAATAGCTTCAGATAAAAATAGATAAGTAAAACTTGAATGACACTGTACTCCCTTAATTTACCTGTTTTCATTTGAGGGGTGAGTAAAGTCATTAGGGAAATTTCTAGAAATACACTTTTATCAGGAAAATATTTTTAAAATACCATGCTTCGAATGAATGGAATGCATTTCTAAATTGAAGCTCCATTTCAATGTATGAATCAAGATCAGATATCCCTCTTTCACTTGAAAAACACAAGAATTTGTACACCTTCAGCCTGAACTGTGCAGGCTGTGATTGTGGTCTTCTGGCATGTGGAAACCAGGAATGCTAAAGCAAGTCATAACAATTCCTGTGGCCCTCCATACATGTATATATAAAAATGATAAAATTAATAGGAAACAGCATGCAACTGCTAGCTAGACCTTCGATATTTCACTGCATTTTTCTTGGCTTTGCTTTTTGCAATTGCCATTTTCTCAGTATCTTTATTTTAAAGTGCTATTTCCTTCTTTCATTAGTCTCTTTTGTTAAACTCTCTCCTGTGGCATGCTTTTACTTTCACAATGACTTTCAGGCTCTTTGTCTCTTTCCCTGCTCATTCTCAATCCTCCCTTTAAGTGACTCATTCTATTTTCTTGTTCACAGACCCATCCTTAGCTTTCTGTCCCACCCGAGTTCTCCTTCCAGATTCTAACAGGGGCACACACAAAACCTGATCAAACTCGTTTCCTCATCACACTGACTTCAAGATGACAGAACTGAACTAAGGTGGGTTTGGGTCTGCTGCCTTTTATCTGTTTGGGGGGGGGGTTGTGTGTGTGTACACGTAGGTGTTGGTTTGGCATTTCTTAAAACGATCTGAAACCACAGGACACCATCAAAACGTCTGTTTTCTAAGACAACTCCAAACTGAAGCAACAGGGAAGCAAAGCTGACAGATGGCTTAGATGTTATGGCCCACCTCTCTGTCAGATGGGTGACCTGTGCCAGAGAAGTGCCTCAAAGCACCACAGTTGTGGGGACTCAAAAAACCTGTTCAGACCTATACAATGTTAACATCTAGCTCACTTGAAACTTAAACTTTTTAAAACTCTGAAGTTTTTGTAAGACACCACACCATATTTTCAATGCTTTCTGAGTGACACGCTAGGTGATTAATCCTCTCTTCAAAATAGCACTGGAATGTGAAGACAGCCTGTAAACCTGTTATCTATGAATTGTTGGAATATGCATTGTCTGTTCATCCTTTTTTTAGAAGACTGGAAAGCAGATTTGTACACCAGCTATTTGTGACTCTTACAGCTGACAGCTCTAAGAAGATTTCCATGAGCTTCCACAGATCAGAGCAGAGCAAACCACAAAGGCCATGGGAACATTTGGCATTGTGAGGAGACCAAAGCCCCAAGTCTGCTGAGCCACTTGCGCCCAACAGCACTTTGGCAGCACTCTGTTATGAGCATCAACACCTTACAAGAAACCCCAAACCAAGGAACAAAATTAATTCCTTACTTTTTGCAAAGATATCAACAGGAGATCCATCGGGCAGGAGCCAAGGCCAGCCCTTGAACTGCCAGGCAGGCCCCTGGACAAACACGGCCACCACGCGGTCCCTGGAACACACAGAGGGATGGACATGGGCACGGCCTGGAACACTGCACTGACCTGCTGTCCTGCTCTTTTATAAAGCAGCATAGCACATTTAACAATCACACCTCCAGCACAATTGTTTTTCCTCTTGTAAAGGAAAAAAAGAAAAACCATTCCTGTGATCCCTCTGGGCTTTCAGCCCTGTCCCTTTGCAGAAGGCAGCTCAGTTTCTCAGGTTATAATTTTTAGAAGTCAGTGTTTATTTGTGGTCATCATTACAGTGCTTTTGAAAAGTGCTCCAACATTTTCAGAGATAGTCTGGAAATGGCACTTGAAACTGAGATGAGCAAATTTAAAAGCCTTTATTCTCAACACTGCTGACTTCTGGACTGAAAATTAGTGAGAAGCAACAGCTGCTAAATTTCTGCAAAGTGAAATTTCACCTTTTTTAAGAGTACACAACCATTACCTGTGGTCTAAAAAAAATTAATTTGTGATTAAGCTTTTGCATTAATAAAATTTTTGAAAAACTACCTTTAAGAATAAATTACCTCCCCACATATGGTCTATCTTTCTCTTTAACATCAACCAACCATGGTTCTTACCTACCACAATAAATAATTACCTCTCTAATCCCCCAAATTTAATTTATTATTAAATCCACTAAATCGAAATGAAAAGGAATAATCAAAGTGAAGTTTTGCGGACTGAGGGATTTTTTTGCAGGTTTTATAATGGATTCCTTGGGTAAAACCAAGATAAAAAAACCACACACCACTTCATGTCTTTGGTCAGAAGTACTTCAGAAAGTAGTTTAGATGGTTCTTGAAGGTTTGATCATTAAACATTTTAAGTACTATTTAACATTCAGAATTTTAAATGCACTGATTTCTGATTAGTTCAAGTTCTAAATACAGAGAATAACTGATTAGGAACAGAAACTTTTCAAAGTATTCCTCTCCATTAAAATCTAATTTGGAAATTACAAAACCACAAAATATGTGGTTAAATTCTCACTTGTGAGGAGGAAGTAAAAATGCCGCATAATGTACTTTATCACATAAAAAGATGTCAAACAACAATAAAAATGCTTCTCCAAAGTTTTTCTGTTGAAAGAGAGCTATTTTTTATAGCCTACAGACCAAATAATCCATTTCCAGCTTTTTCATAAAAGTAAAAACTATCTGCAATTCCCTTTCTCCAACTAGGGCTCTTCCTTCAGAAGTAAGATTCCAATAGTTCCAATACTGGAATCACAGTTCAGTCTTCACTGTCTGATGTATTTTCTTCCTTTAACTATTGAAAAAGTTGGCATGGCAGATGCTGATGGCCTGCAAACACATCTTCCCAACACACTCTCTCTCAGAAAGCAAATGGGAGAGGAGAGGTTTCATTGCAAATCATGGTTCAGTGACTTGCACGTTACACTACCACAAACCAGAACAATAATAAGAACATTTCTATTGGAATTTCAGGAACATTTCTGGCAAAACCAATAATATTAGCTGTGCTGCTCACACTTCTAAAGTGTTGCAAGTTTTGAAGATCTTCTAGATTTAGTTTCATGTTATTTTCAGTTGAAGATTCCTACACAGTTAATAAAATCCATCCTTATATCTGTATCTTCAATTTTTAGTAGATTTCAGAGCATTTTATTGTTCCCCTCCAAATTCTGCATTGTGCTGGGTAAGAAATCGTGTAAAGGAGCAATGTTCTTACCAGTCTTGTGGCATAAGTTTCAGAGGTTGGTCTACAACTCGGTAAGGGACAGTGACACTGACTGTGGTTCCCCCCGGCTGCATCTGGTCCTTCCTCCTCTGTATTAGAGTCTCATTCTCTCGTTGACAGCCCTGCTTCTTCTTCTCATCTGATGGTACAAACCTTAGGGAATAACAAACCCCTCAGTAGACAAGGGCAATTTACTTGATGGAATCAGCAGGAAAAGTAACAGCTTGATCAGAACTTGGCATTATTGACAGCAGTCACTGAAGCCACCTCATTCTCACGATGCCAAGTCTCCATCACTACTCATTCAGAACACCAAAAAATGTAAGAATAATATTTCAGAAGCTTTCATGATAAAAACAGTCACACTAAAAGGTCCTCTGTGCCTCAAAAATGTTCTTATACATTTGAGGCTTTAGACAATAACATTTGCAGAGGAGAAGCCAGACCACAATCTGCAAAGTGACCACAATTCTTCTTTTTAGTGACCAAAGGTAACCTGGGCATTAAAACAATTGCTTCCTGGGGCAAATTTTAAGAGCTCTTGGAGCCATTAGAATTATTACCAATTAGAATTCTCTCAAGAAAGCTTGGATTTTTGGTGAAAAATAGTTTTGAGTGAGATTTTTTTTTTTTGGTGATTTTTACATTATGAATGATTCATCTGGTTACTATGATGCATGACACTACAGTTGTTTGGGGTTTTTTTCTAAATAGATTCTGTGATGGAATAAATGCTTGTAAAATCCGGATAATGTGGCCCTCATGTCACATATAACTTCCATATGACAAAAATAAATGCTAAGATGTGACACAGCTTTCCTCCCTCTGATTAATTAGGGATCTTTAATCTTTCAACCCCCTCACCTTAAAAAACAAATGCAATTGCATTTCAAGGCCCTCTTCTTTATGGTGATAATAAAATACCCAGAACAGGTCTCAAAATTGGCATCATAAATGTGAGAGTAGCGTGGTCCTTTTTACTGATAAATCTCAGTGGATTTTGAGATAGATAAAAGAAAGTTTAACAGAGTCATGCCTTTCACAGAACTAGAAGTGTGTCACGGAAAGGGAAGTTGATGTGACCAGCAGCCCCTTCCAGGCCAGCAGAAGAACAGAGTTCAGGCCTGTGTTCTCCTAATATTCTATTCAGAACCACCCAGCTGCACTACAACCCTGTCTGCTGCTGACATTTCATTGCCAAAGTTTCCTGAAAAAAAAAAAATCTGTTTCTCTTAACTGCAGTAGTTAGCAGGAGGATTTGTGGTACATTTTAAAAGCACAGTACATAGCTGGTAACATTTCTCTTCATTATAGTGCACATGGTGCTTTTGAACAGTTTACTACATTTTAAAACCAAAAAATAAACATAAAAACCAAATTTGAATGTGATTTAACAGGCAGACTGCACTTCCTATTGCTAGATAGACAGGAAAATAGAATGCAAGATTGAATATGAAGAAAAGTTCATTATTCAGTCAACTTGAAAACAAGTTTTCACTACATAGCCAATGAGAAAATGGCATTTTGGGGAAAAAAACCAAACAAGCAAGCAAACATGTTTTAAGACATCAGGTGAAAATTGTCAATAAACCTCCAAGCAAAACTGTTTTACCTTCTCAATGTAAATTAACAGATAATGTCCCCTCACACTCCTCATGATTTAACAGTGTTTCAGAAACAGAAAGTCATAAGCCATTTCTGAAACGTGTGTCTAAATGCATTCAATTGATACAACTGCACTGGGAAATTTAAAAAAGCCCAACACCTGCAAATAACTATGAATGGTGCATTAAATCTGACCAGAACTGCAAATACAGAAAAAGCACCACAGGTGTTAAATGAGGAGCTATAAATTAAATTATGCTTGTCTGTCTAGTACATGTGAAACACCATCATTCTAAAGGAAATACAATAAAGCTGTACAGGACACTGGGAGAAAATAACACATTGGCCACCTAGCACATATTTTTTTTAGAAGTTAAGATAATAATTTCCCTAATAATTGAAGTAATTAGCAAACAGTTAATATTTACATACATTTTATCCATCACAATAGACTGACACATACTATTGCATGTTACACAGAGGCATTCAACTGTGTTCTGAATTGGAAAAAGGCACCCAATGGGACATCAGAATTGAAGTATTTCTCATCAGTTTGCTAATTTAACAACTCCAAAGTGAGGTGTACCTTTATCATGAACACTCCTAATGGCCTGCCCTGCCAATGTGTCACAGGCTTTGCTTTACCAATAATAACTGACAGGAAACTCTGTAACCTAAAATGAGGATTTGCTTGGTGGTCCTTCAGCTTTTAAGAAAACTATTAATGAGTCTCTCATCATCCATTAGAACTAAAGGAATCTGGGCTGAAAAGAATGAAGATAATTAAAAAAAAAATAATTAGAGAAACAAGCCCTCAAACACCTTTTATCTAACTGGCAGTGTTTATAGGAAAAGCCAGGGTCACCCTGGTGAGCAGCTTGAGAAGAATTTTGCTATTCTCTATCCCCTACATTAAACAAGAACAAACTCTTGGAGAATATGTAAATAAAAACCAAACAGCCCTACACACATTACAGTGATAATCAAGTATTCATCTGAACAGGGATCTAAAAGGTCACATTTTAAATTTAATTTGTAAATGTGAGGAAGCAAACACATTTTAAATGGAAACAGGAAAGCAAAGCAGCCCTGCCAAATGAGAGCAGAGGCAATATTGCTGTGCTACAGAGTAACAATTTCACCACCCTGAGCCCTCTCACATTCTCTACTTTAAATGTTTCTGCTTTTAGGAATTCATTTCAACACTAGTTTTTGGCACTTTCTGCACATTTCAGTCAGAAACTGTTACAGCCATTGATGCACCATTCACTTGGACCTCAGTTATGTCCCTTCTCGACAATGGCTTCATTTTTATCTCCTGGAAAAAAATCTGAATTTTTGAGTGCAATTCTCTAGGACACAACACAAAGATAACTTGTTAAGGAAAAACTATCAATGAGCACATTCAAATAGCACAGTAGAGAAGACAAGTATCACAAAGCAAGCATTGAAGCAAGTACTTACATACAGATAAACACACAGAGAACAAGAATAAAGGACAGCTTACAAAAAGTTTATGGACTACATGCCTACATTTCCAGGAACCATCAACTCAGTAAGCACAGTAAAAGTCACGTGCTCAAGAACTGAGAATCAATAGAAATTACTTTATGATTATAAATATATATGGCCTACGTCATCACTACCCAGACATAAAACACAAGCATAAGGAAACTGAGTATTAAACACCAAAAATCCCATCTTCTCTTGGAGATTATTTATAATATTACTGTATAATACTATAGCCAGTGGCTTAACTACACATTTGTACTTGACATCTTTTTATACACCAGAAATGGATTCTGAAACCTGAGTGTGGACGAGCTTACAGTTTCTTGCTGCTTCTCCAGATTAATATTCCCTATTAAAAAAAAATTTAAATCCATATCTACTTAGAATGCACTTTTATGCCCCTAGCAGGGGTAGGAAATTATTAGCCCTCACTGTTAATTGCCAAAGTCATTAGCCACGTGAAAAATGGTGCACTCTCACTTTGCAAAGGCAGCAGGTCCCTTCCTTAAGGTAACAGACAAGCAATTGAACACCATCAGATTGTGGGAGGTAACTGGTAAGACACCATCCACTGAACTGCCTGAACCACTCCTGCCTTGGCCCTAAACTCACATCCACTGGCAGCACAGCCTTTAAAACACTTTCACTGAGGTCACATCAGCACCTTCTGGTCCCCAGCTCAGGCACACTGAAAAATGCATGAAAGGAGAATAAGGCAACTTACCAGCAACTGAGATCATCACAATACACATTTGATTGTGTTTAGAACTGGAGACTTATTTTTACCACCCTCTCAGTATTTCTGTTAAATTACAGTATCAAAAGCTTTAGACACCTATTTTTGCAAGAGAACAAAGCTTTTTTACACTACATCATGTCTGAATCTATCCCAGATACTTCACTGGGTATCAAAGCTGGATAAATCTTCAGTGAGTTGCCTGGCCACACATGGTTAAATGTATCAAAGCAAGAGCATCATCATAATAAAAATACATAATCACCATTTAATCATTCTCATCTGCCTGATGGAATTGCTTTGCTTTGGCTCCATTTAAAGCAGAAGCCTTGCCTCTGAAAAGCCTGACCTTGAGTCACAATTTGACATAGTAATTGTGATATCCAGTGTTGCATTCAGATAGTGAGTAAGAATAAAATGTATTATATAAAATATTTTCAAGAAATGTCACAACATACCAGAATGTATAGCAGTTCTGATTTTAAATTAAATGTTATCTTTTTACTATTTTAGAAACCCTTCACTTCATGTTGTACTTGGCTCCTTAGAAAAGTAACCTTTCAAAAAAACTTAGCAAGAATATTTGCGTATAATCTAGCAGGTGAATTGTAGATATTACAATCACATATAGAAACGTCTCCCTTCAAAATCTAAGTTGCAACAAATATATTGAATAGAAAAATTAGGTATCTTAAAAATAAAATCTTAAACCAGTGCCATGCTTTGGATTTGTCATATGTAATTCCTTCTACAAATGATAGTTTCCTGCTTTCCATATTCTCTACCTTTAAAGAGAGCCCAACATAAGTGATAAAATAAGATGCTAAGCATCATACAAATGTCAGCCAAATTTGGCATGAAAAACTAATATACTACTATGAAAAGCTATGAAAGCTATGAAAAAGCTTAGTAAAAGCTATGAAAAGGCTTAGTAAAAATCTTAGTATAATTAATAGGTTTCTCTCAGTTCTTGGCAATTCAATTTAAGCCCTACCACAGAACTGAATGAAGAATCTCCTGTTTATTTTACAACTACCAACCTAAAATATCTGGCAATTATACCACAAATAATTTTTTTCATATCCAAAGTGACAATGCATTGCATCCCAGTTCCTTTAAAAAAAAAAAAAAAATCAATCCAGGATTGTAGACAAAAAGTATCCTAAAAGACAGATTCCCAGCTATGACTGCAAGTTTTGAACTCTATTTTTGATCTTTATTTTCAACTGATTTTTTTTTCTTATTTTAAGAAACATTTAAATGGACAGAATCACAAAAGTTGATTTATGAAACCCAAATTCTCTTTATGATCACACACTTCACAGACTGTGTTGCCTCAGGGATATCCATATCCCAACTACCATGGGGGCATCATCCTCCCAGTCTTCTCCTACATTTCTTCACAGTCTCCCCTACAATGGCTCTTACCCTTCCAGCTCCAAAAATCTCTCCTCCTTCTGCTGAATCACCAATCCCCTCTGATGGCAAATACAAGCAGCTGACTATCTCTAGAAATACAAGAAATGCAAATCTACCTGCATCTTCCTCAGCAAGGGTAAGGGAGGCAAGATTAATTTAGGTGTGTCTTTTCTACCTGGACAATATTTCTTTATCCCAAAATTCGTGGCAATGAAAGGAGTCTCTGAAATCTCTGCTCTTCTGTCAAATTTAGCTGCAAGTGGGGAATGAGTTAAAGAAGGTGCTGACTTAGAGGCAGAAATTAGCTAAGTCTTCTTTCCTTGGAAAACCATCACATATCTATCAATCATACTCTACATCAAGGCTAGTTCTACACTCTGCATACCTTAAGAGTAAAAACAAACCCTGAAGCCATTCCTGAACAAAGTACTTCCATCAATCTGAATGCAAACAAATACAGGCCAGGTGGCATATTTTCCAGAAGAGTGCTAGACTTGTCACAGCTAAATTAATATCTTACTCTTCTGAATTCTGTTATTGCACTTCTGATTCATTACTATATCTTGCTGTTCCCCTTTCTCTTTCATGTAGGCTAACTGTACAGTGTCAGCCTTTGAACCCCCAAACTTCCTTTCAGTTTGTTCTGGATCGTGTCCATTGCACTCTAAATACGAGCATCCTCTTGGGATGGCCTTGGCAAGCTGACTGCAACTCTGTCCCAGTGGAGCTGAGAACAGCAGAAAACTCTGACTCCTGCCACAGATGTACTTAGACACGACAGACCGATTGTCCTGGGTTTGCCTTAATTGAATTTTTGGTGAGGAGGAAAAAGGGTCAGCCACAGAAGTGACTTTCCCTAAGACAAACATGACAGCTTCCTCCATAGCTGACAGAACCAATAGCCAGCTGGCTCTGAGAACTGATACATTGCTAAGGCAATTAGAGAGGCCGGACACACCTCTGTAAATCATATTTAAGAATGAAAGAACCACAGAAAGCTCATTTCTTCCTGCTTTCTACAGAAGAGAGCAGCTCGCCCCTCCCCGCACGGCTGCCGGGCTGGGGGAACCTCTGTGCCCGGCACGGCCCCGCCGCGATTCCTGCAGCTGGAAAACCATGCCAGAGTCACAGCCACGCCGGGGAGCAGAGCCCAGAGCACTGCCCTGCCCTGCCCTGCCCGGGGGACACCACGGGACAGCGAGAAGCACCGAGAGCCATTCCCCCTGCAGGGCCCGCGCCAGATCAACCCTTCCAGCGCTGGAAAATTCCCTTTGAGAGGAATAAATCTGTGCACGCCAATCTTCTCCCAAATCTGAGAAAAGGAAAGGTGAAGGCACGTGAAGAAAACACCACGGTCAGTGAAGAAGGGGCCGAATCCCAGAAGAAAGGAGAGGAGATGCTCCAGCTTTGGAGCTGAAAACCTTTTGCAAGCCAAGGTGAAAATATAATACACCAGACTACTTCCCTGTAATTCATAAAGCGTAGGGGGGGATGCAGCATTCATCTGCAGCTCAGAAGAGAATACAGATGTTGAAAGAAGCTGTGATCTCACTTGAACAGAGAGAACCATTACTTTAAGGGATAGAAGAAGAGAACTTTTGTTTCTAGAGACAGAAGAGAACCTTTGCTTCTTTACTAGAACAGTTCATCCTTAAAAAATTGCACCCCTTAAGCCAGTGATCCACGGAGGCAATTGTAAGAAGACTGCCAAAATGTGGGAGGGACTTCACTATTGCAGATTTCTGTTTCCAAAATTTTACCTGATATTTACTGATAGGCAAGTTTAAAACCCATGGTGTGTTGGACAAGCAGAAAGATTAATACACCCATATTGAATTAAATCTTAGAATCAGATGTGTGATGCAATAAACAAGTTTTAGCAACTCACTGAAATATCCCTGGATGCATTTGCATCAATACTTAATGACAATATGTGAAATTGAGAAAAAATTCTTTATTTGCACCACCAGCTGGGATGCTAGGCTGATAGAGCCTGATCCAGCTCGTCTGGTCACCTTCTCCTTTACAATAACTGTGGTCCTTTCCCAAAATCTTTTCTGAGCTCCATGAGCTCCCTTGGTCAGCTTTTCTCAGCCTTCTTCTGTGGGAAGGGTTCACTTGCATGTGGCTGCACAGATGTCACATCAAAGAAAAACACTGCACACATTCCAACAGCTACTGCAAGACTTTCCCAAATCTGCCCACAGGTCATGAGTGAGCCAAAACTCTGAATTAGGTTTTTGCTTTTTTCTTACTAGTAAAGAGAAATTAATTTCTTTTATACTCTGGTCTGTAAAACTACCTTGTCTCAAGAGAGTAAATGAACCCTCTTGCTTAATTACTAATTAGGTGCTAGTATAAGTTCGTATCTGAAAACAAATTGTTATACAGTATGTTCTAATCAGCTACTTACTTCAGATCTTGCAGAAGGTCCTTTGCATTAAGCATTGTTATTAAAGAGGTCGTGGCTGCTGGAATAATGATTATGGGAGTTCGAGATCCTGTAGAGATAATAAAGTTAGACTTGCCTGGAGGGGTTTTTTTTGTTGTGTTTTGGTTGTTGTTTCCTACTCTCCCCCCTTTTTTCATTAAAGGAACTGTATATAACAAAACTCTTGTTTAAGAGGTCCCAGTCATGAAAAAATAGTCAAGGAAAATAGTAGTAAAGCTTTTCTAAAGTCAAGGTTTTTATTCACCAAAAAAAGATCCCTATCTCATGACTCTCTCCACATGTGTGGGATCCATATTTACCAAAATTGAATGTTATTACTCTATACAGAATACATGCTATATATTCCACTGCTTGCTTATATTGTTGCTTGTACTATCAGGAAAAAAAATTAAAAAAGGAAAAGTGGGCACAATTCACACAAAAATGAAAAGGGTCGTGTAACTAAAATTTACTCACCTTTTTTCTGGTTTGGAGGTGGTCTTGCCTGAGAAACTGAGAAAAAAACAAACAAAAAATACAGCAGAATGACTAGGACATAAATCCAAATGTCATTACAAGGCATCTGTTTAATTGCAGGAGTGAATAGGGGAGAGTCACACTACAGCTATTAGATCATTTTTACAGATGTAAGATACAAAGATGAAGAAGGGATTTATAATTTGGGTTTGAGTATTCAGAAAACAAACAGCTTTTGACCATCTGAAGCAGATCTTAGGAAAGTTGAATCAATCTCTCCCAGTTTTACTGAAGCTACTCATCCTCCCTCCAGCTTCCACAAAAGCCAGGACATGACACCATGGACAAAAATTCCCAGCAATCTTGAAAAAAGCTGCTTGTAGGTCTTCAGTAGTGCTGAACCAACAGGAAAACCTTCACAACAAACTGATCTCTACACCTCACCTTTTCATTAGTAGTTATTACTCCACATGACATCCATGGGATTTAGCTATCCTGAACATATATAGAACTTTCAACAATGAAAACCTGAATTTCAGGCTTAGTCAGGTTAATTTTGGATTGCAGCTTGAGTACATGAGGTCTTCAGGAGCCAGAAACAGTCAAGCTTGACATTCAAGGGGAAAACCACCCAAGCAACAAAAAAAATTTTAAAAAAGATAAAAAGAAAAACAAAACAACCCACCCCCAAACAAAATTACCCTCAACCACCAAAGAAACCCACAAAACCACTGTTGGACTGGTAGAAACCAAAGAACTGCCCCCCACCTCTCCAGTAAAATGTTTCCCCTTCAGACTTCCAAGTTGTGACCACCTCACTAAGGGAGACATTGCATTCTAAGAGTGGAAAAGCATCTTTCTTTCTTCACTTTGGTGCTATTAATGACCTACCTGGTTTCCCCAAATAAACATTTTAGAGTTCAGTTTTCAGGAGCCCTAACTTCAGGAGAGAAGTGTAGCACTTGATAATCATCATCATCCATGTTTATCATAATTCAGAAAATGGTGAGTAGTAGAGAGATTGATGCAGACAAACTCCAGTCTCAACTGCTACTATGCATGACAAATTTCATTAATTGACTTCCAATTGCTTAGCACCAACTTGCTCATGTTTATTTATGACCAACTGTTTCACAAACTTCCTAGAACAGTGTAAATATTCACAGCACATACTTGCCATTGTTGAAATATTGAGACCATATCCTTAATTATCTTTTCCTGACACTGTCAAATGCACAGATATAATTGGCAACACTATATTGAACTACATGAACTTTACTGACTCAGTGTTTTTTTCGGTTTTTTTTTAATCCAGGTATCTCTTTAAAGTAAAAATGTTCTTGAAATTATTGGCAGAGCCAGCTGTCTTAAGGCAAAAAACAAAAGGAGGGGGAGGGAGAATAATCATCTGTAAGATATTTAATAGTTGTACAAAGACAGGTTAGGAGGAAAGTTAGTAATGCAAAATGGTGCCAAAAAATATAATTTAAGATTGCATCTCAAGTATTTTTTTCAAATCACTACTGTACAACAGTAGTTAGCCCAATTTAAATAATGCTTCCTACTGTGCAAAGCAGCATCCTCCTGGAAACAGCAGGTTTTAGTTGCTTTGACTGCTAAGAATAGAACAGCTGAATTCTTAAAATATCCAAATATCAAAACACAAAAATATCCTAGAATGGGCAGAAAGAGAAACCTCTTCTGACTACACCTGTCTTCTTTATTCTCTCTTGAATTTCCAATATAGATGCAAGATAATGGATGAGGCTGGCCTTAGAGCAGAGCAGTATCAGTATCACCTATATAATGTTTTGTATATAATGTACAAATCCCACACTGCTGGCAGGAAATGCCCAGGAAGTCACAGCCAGCAGCAGGGACTGTGACAACTCAGTCACATTTCCGTTCTTGCCACTTCTACCCTTTTCATACTGCTGTCTGTCAACTCCATCTGCATTAGGATGCTTAACAGGGCTAGTGAGATAAGTATGACAGGCAGCATGACCTTTCCAGTTCCAAAATAACCAAACAGAAGAATCTGTGCACAACAGTATTTAGGCATGCTGAGAACATTCAATATTAGAATGGGTTTGGGGTGAAGAAGCAGCTTTACAATATTAAATCTTAGCATTAAATCCTGCAAACAAATCTCAAGGAATTAGCAAGGTGCACACTGAAAGCATTTAGAGTCTCAACAAGGATATACAGTATTCCAGCAGTACTTCTTGAAAAAGTATATTCATTTTAACTGGTAGCTTTGTTTCCAAGCCCCCCAGAAGTCCCTAGGGCCTTCATAACATCATCTGGTCCTGAAATAGCATCTTTCACTTGAGACCTTCTTCCACCAAACCACTAAACTCTCAGAGTATGTAAACCAGGGGCAAATCTGCATATCATTTTGCAAACACTGTCCCTCTGATGTACTGGTCTTAGATGCTTCTAAAAACTCATCCTAAGGGTTTCTTATTTAAACAAATTACGTTTATCATCCCATCACTGCATCAAAACTCAAGATTCAATCTGACAGACAAATGGACTTGGTAGCCAAAATCTATTAAATGGAAATTAAAAACCCAGTTGAGGATTTTGGCCCCATTACAAATACCTTATGTGCTTAAGAACTGTGAAGAAGCAATGATAGCACATTCAGAGAACTACTTATTTCTGATATATTAATCCTAGAAGTAAAAATATCTCTTTTTGACATTAGCTATTCTGTGTAAGTTGTTTATCCTTGGAGTATTAACCAGCTGTTGTTACATATTTGAGTGGGAATTTTGTCAAATTTGAATTGGTGACATACCAAGCCCACAACCAAGAAGTTCTTGACTTTTTCATTTCACCAATGCACCCTTTCAGTGGGCTAATTGGGCAACACACTGAAGAGAATGACCCCAAGTCCCATGGTATAACATTAAACAAAAGGCTATGGGTTTTTTCCAATATATGCACACATAAAGACCAAAAAGAAATGACCTGTACTTCATTCTTGAGCTAACTAAAGCTTTAAATAGAATTTCTTAGAAACTCATGCATAGGTGGGACAGAAGCACATGTGACAGTGGGCCATCTTACCTGGTCGTGGCACAGGCTGTGCTGCCGGGGTTTGTGTTTTTCGAGCAGATGCACCTTCCTTTGAAAAGACAGAAGAGGCAACATTATTATTAACATTATCAGCTCATCTTCGTGTCAGGTACACAAGCTTTTCAAATGAACACAGAGGTACAGAAAGCATCATGATAATGAGAGCAGTTTCCACTAAAGAGATGGAAGAAAACAGAGACAATATTCCAAACTCTTTATAGATCTTGGTTTAGGTTTAGGGAAGACAGACAACCTCAAACTTTTACAGTCTTACATTCTAACCAATCAGAAACTTATTTTAATATACATTCAAAGAAACCTTTCCTATTTATAGTATTGTTTCATTTTACCTACTACTACTTTCACCAAGGGTTAGTAATGTAAATATAAGCAGTTGGATGTAGAAATTTCCAAACAAGATCCATTTATGCTTTGGATGGAAAACCAGGACCAAAAAGCTGCAATGCATTCCTGACTTGAGGAGTTTTAGTGCCAAGAAATAGCACTCTCATGATAATTAGTTCTGCTCATGCCTTATCCAATTACCTTAATGTAACACACAAAAGACCTGCACTACTGTTTATTCTTGTTAACTCCCCAGAGTCAACACAGCATCAGAGAAAACAGTGAGGTCACATGTCTGCTTCCAAAGCAACACAGTTCCTGCAAGAACAAATTCTGCTCTCAGCTACTGCTGTGAAACCTCACTGAACATAACACAGCATCAACATGCTAAATAGCTGCAGTATATTCCAGCCACTTCTATTTGCAGAGCTGACAGGAAAAAAATCTTTTTAACGTGAAACCATGGATTTTATCTACAAATTACTTAAACACTATGTGAGGTATCCTACAAGCATGAGAAACTGAGAAAGGTCAGAGATCCCACCAGAGAAAAACCTGTTGGACAGGACTCCAATACAGCATTATCAGACTTCTATATCCATGCATAAGTAACAGCATGTTTTGTAATGCAAAATAAAAGAAAGCTAGTGAGAGGGCTCACTTCATTATTTAAATAACACTTAGAGGAACTGCTTTTAAGTTTCCATCATGAAAATTAGAACTCTTTATCTCATGATCTCTCAAGTACAAACAGGAGCTCCCACACAAGCCCATAGAAAACACAAATTTACTCAAAGCCTCTCTTCCTTGAGCATTAGTGAAGACACCCATGATGAGCTACAATAAACTGGAGCTGACATTTGGTGCAGTGAGCAGCTTTTGTAACTTTTACAGGCAGCAACCTCCCATTAATCTTTAGTATAAGGATTTAACCCTGCACTGCAAGTAATGGGTCTATCACAAATTTTGCTGTACTTTTTTCTGATTATTAAAATACCAACATTTATGTAGGGCAGTTGAGTCAGTACCTGTTATTTTAAGACTTACTTTTATAGCAGCAGAGGAAAGGTATTTTTGCCAATGTCCTTTCACAATAATTACTCAGAAAATTATAAAACTGAAAATACTACCACACTCTAGAGGAAGAGCAGCAGGAAAGGCTGACTACCTTTGAGACAAGCCTTGCAACTGAGAAACATCTTTCTTTTTACTTCCACTTTCCAAGACAGCAAAAATAAAACGTTTTGCATCTCTTTCTGTAGAGATACCATGTTCTGTGTCAAAAGAATGATTCTGTGATGTTCATTACTCATTTTGAGGAAACCAAGAATTCCCCCATAACACTTTCTTAAATTCACAGTAGCTGATGAAATGTAAAGAAAATTATCAAGCTAAAGAAACATCAACTCCTGCAATGCCAAGTTTCAAGTTTCTAAATCCAGTTGAGATGCATAACCATTACTGTGTGCTGTCCCACACCTTCATTCCTCCTTCCACCCCTATGGAATCAGCAGTGCAGCCTTGCTGCCTCCTCTGCCACTCATCCACTGCTTCCCATGTCTCAAACACATCCTGCAGTGAAGGGAGGCAACCAGGAGCTGCTGCAGAGAAACTTGTGAAGAATTATAACCGAATAAGAACCAAAGCCAAACCAGTGGCTTGAGGCTAATGAAGTATCTGGCAAATTATCTGTTTGGGAGTTCTTCACACACTCCTCTGAACTGCCTGCTCTACAGTGCAATGGGAATTTATTAGTGATTGATGGGAAACAGTGCCTAAACAGGAGCCTAAAACAAAAAAGGAAGGCTTTGATAACACGGCAACTGAAAGAAACAAAATACATCCCCCCCCAAACCAACAACAAAGTACAGGGGAAAAAAAAAAAATCTCACAAAAATATCTGATTAACAGTAGGAAATAAATTAATTTAAATTAATAAGTACCACTTCCATGCCTATGACAATTCTATTTGTAAGACCAAATCCTGCAAATCAATAAACTATGGAGGTCACAGCTTTTAGCTGTATAAATTGATAACCTTAGACTATGATAATCTCAGGAATGAACCTCCCTCAGCTCACAGCTCCTGATACTGAGGTATCCTCAAAGCTCAGCTGTCACCTGATTGAAGGTGTACCATCAATCCTCTGGAGCTGATTTACAACTCTTCTCTTTTTACAATTTTCAGTAATCTAACCATTACCTCCTATTCCGTAAAAGCTGAAGCCCATGCAGCAAAAGAAACTCTGATAAATATTTCAGCCCCACATTTCTCAGAAGATTTGTACAGAAAAATGTATACTGCTAAGGTGAGGAAAAGGACAGAAGTACAGAGCTGTGATGGTTGACAAGACCTGCAAGCCGAGAGGAAAACCTGTTGTCAATATGGAAGTCATTATCAGGATAATTTGTTAGTATTCTCCTTTGTCCTGCAAAGTTTGGATTTTAAATTAATGTTTTTGCAAAGCATTCAGATAGAGACACAAGCTTTTCCTATGACAACACTCTGATTTAAGACAAGCTTTGTTCTTAAGGCAGGTATAACCACAGGGTTATATCCATGCCAGGATTTCTCCCAGTGAAACAGAGTTTTCATGTGACAGAGCAACCTCTGCAGCTGCTTCACCAACCACACAAAGCAGGTGCTGCTGCTGATTTGTGGCCTCTCAGCTACTCAGAGGCAACTCCTTGTTTGCATGTTCTCACTCCCTGCACAGGCCAGGCTTATTTCTCACTGAGCACACAGGAAGGGATTTCAAATCTTCTCATGTGAAATTTTTAATCTAAAAGATACTCTTAAGTAACCAGCATGCTGCAAATTCGAACTCCAGCTAAGGGAGCTTTTGTTCATGCAGCTGTACCCTAAGCATCACAAGCAGCAGAAATCACTGTTTAGCTATTTAAAGAACATTCATTTCCTCAAAATTTCTGAATACTTAGACAATTTTGCTCGAAAATGACATACCTAATTCTCATGCATAAGCTGTTTGACACTTTTAAGGAGTATATTATGAATATTCATAAGTTGAAACTAATTTAGTAACAAAACCATGTAATTTGAAAAATACAAATCTTCTTTAAGACAACCACTTAACGTTGTTTTTTAATCAAAAACATATTACTTGGTTTACTTCTGCTAATTTTCCATAGAAGGTTATATATATATATATATATATATATATGTAGTTTACTTATGATTTACATTTTAACCATTCAGAAGGGACAACCTGACACAGGATGTAATCAGCTCCATGCTTTCCTGAGCCTCACTGCCTCATCTCCCTATAGTGCTGGATCTGCTTCTCTGTGGGACTCATTTTAGAGCTTGTGTTCCCTGTCATTTTAGACATTTCAAATATCTCTGCTCAACAGTGGGTTTGTGTTTAGTGTATTCCTTCTGCTATTTGGCACTGTCAGACCTAAACACCTCAAAAATACTGAGTTCACAAACCAATGCATGAGTGGCAAACAGGCTCAGTACATGTGGTTAGCACAGCTATGGTTGCATTTAAGTTTCTTATGAGTGGGTCTTGGGACTTTGTTTGTTTTCTTTTAGACACCTTTTAAAACCTTTTGAAACATTTTTGACCTATCTAAAAATAACAACTTTTTAAAACAGCAATAATGTGTATTAATTAACAAAAAAGACCCATTACCAATATTTACCTGACAAATTCATCAGGACCCAACTATTATTTTCCTACATTTAAAAAAAATAAAAATCTGTATTTTAGATACTTAGTGCTTTCTTAGGTCTAAATGAGCATTAACATGCACAGTTAGGTTACCTTCATTTCCCAACAGGAATGAAAAATTGCCTGAACAGTAACTCCTGATACACTTTAGAAAATAAACCCTCCTGTTTAAAACTAAATTATTAAAGATATCTTATGGCAGCTTTACAGGTTCAAATAATGGAAGGAAAAACTATTTCATTGCATATTCCCTTTGCCAACTGCTTTCTATGTAGACATCACAAGAGCCTGTAGTATTTTGACCTTTTAAAAAAAACATTAGGAGCAAAGGACAGAGTTAACAATTTGATGCCATCTTGTGGCTTTAATTTGGTAAATTTCATTACTATCTTATTCCTTAATAATATTTAAATTAGTCCCAGAATTTCACCCAAAAATCTGAAAATTATTGGGTGGCTTGCATGCTGCTGCCCAGAAGCAGTAGAAGCAAAAAGTAACATTTGATTCTGCAAGAAGTGTTAGCAAGTGCTTGCATGTCAAACACAGAGCAGCCTCCAGCTTCACTAGCCATGACAGAATCCACCCAAAGACAGCTCTGTTTGTGAAGAGAAACACAGCAAAACTTGGATTCAAAAGAGACAGAAAATAAGTATATGGGGATGGCAAGCTTGTAAAATTATTTTTAAGAACAGACTTCAATTTAGGGTACATGAGACTGTAAAAACTCACTTTAACCAGCAACTCTATTATCATTTCCTAACTTAAAGTATTGAACCTTTGAAAATTTTAGTAAAGTCAGCCTAAAGAACTATGAAAAAAACTACAACAACTGCACAGTTAAAAAGAATACTATTTTTTATAAACTAAATATTGCATATATCAATGTACAAACAGCCAAAACAAAGGGTTGACTTCAAAGCAGGTATCCAAAAACCGGTCCAGATGCCCTGCTTGAAGCCTGATAGAAACATCTATTTCATATAAATTGGATTCTGAAAACACAGAGCTTTGTTCAAAAAATTTAAAGCCCATAGAAGTCTTGGAAAAAAATCCAAGCCTTTCCAAGAGACATGCAAAATAATCCAACTCAGTGGCTCTACCTCTGCAGCCTTCCCAGTAATTCTCTGACTTCTGTTTGCATCAAGAAAATTTTAATAATATTTCAGCTAGTGTTTCACACCATCATTTTATTTATTCATCAAACTGCTGTAGTTTATTTTCATACTTCTATGCACACACAAATCTGCATGTAGTCCCCCCCAAGATATACTTAAATAATAAATTGCAAGCTTTTAACTGCCTTCCTAATTTTAAACTATACAGTAAAAAAATAGAATCTGATAACAGGATCTAACTATTGTGCAAATACTTTTAATATTATAGTCACTTGCACTTCCATTGTTTGCAATATTAATGAAAAGGTCATTTCTGCTGTTGATATTGTTTCAACTTGCTTATTCCCTGGAAGGGAGAGTGGGAGTTTAAGCAGAATTAAAGATGTTTTTACAGAACAAATTTTAACAGAAGAAAAGTTTACCAGTATTTATCAAAGGACTCCTATACCAACTACCTAAAGGAAATAACAGCATAGATTCACTTTTTCATACTTGGACAGCTAAAAAGAACTGATGTGACAGGACAAAGAGGACTGATAAAAAATATACAGAACATGTTTATTTCAAAATAGAAAACTCATCATAGAATCATTAAATTTGGAAAAAACCTTCAAGCTCATTGAGTCCAACCTTTAGTGCACTTTATTAAAATGTATTATACTGAAGGTCATGTCTTATCCAGAACAGAAGGCTTCCAATCCTGAAATTCAGTTCCATGCCAGAAAACTCAATGTCAACCTTACAAAGGTAATAGAAGCCTCATTATGGTTTTCCAAATATTGAATACATATAAGAAATTTCACAAAAGTAGGGAAATCAGAATGAGCACAGCACTAGAGGGATGGAGGAGGGGAGGAAAGCAGAACCAGGGGCAGGTGGCACAAATAAAACTCTGCTGGGACCACACAAGGACTACCCAAACTTTGACACTTTGACACTATGCAAATTAAATTTTCACTTACAAATCTGGTGCTTTATTAATCCATGACAGAATGAAAACTGACAAGATTATCCAAATTCAGAAACCTGCCACTGCTAAACATGATAAACAGAACTGATGGGTGTTTTCAGTAGCAGGTTAGACCTGGCAATGAGTGTCACTGAATCAAAAATATTCACTGCAATTTCTTGTTCATTATCAGGTTAAAAGAAACTTGCTTTAAAACTGACTGAATTAACTGGACTGCTTATTGATATCTTAGGAAATATTCTGGTTCTGCAAAGAAAACCAAATCACAACTGAATCTGAAGGAAAACTGTAGTGACTAGAGAGTAACTAGGGACAAAAGCATATTAAAAATCTGCAATAGCAATAACAGAAATCACTGGAGAAGCTTTGGAAAGAATTAACCAAAGCAACAGCTACTGAGATGCTTTAAAATCATTACCCCCAAAGTTAAGCTAACCAACCCCTCTGAAGAGTCCTCTCAGAAGTGTGCTAGAGCTCCTCCCACCTTTATCCTTACACAGAATATCTGTAAAATTAAGAACTTTGGCTTGAATTTACATCAGTCACATAAATTCAAACTGTTGCTATAGAAATAGCAATTTCTGAGCAGAAGAGGGATGTTGGTGATGAAGATTAAACATGTAAGCACTTCCATTTTAATGGGGATAAGCTGTTTTCATCAAAAACAACAACTCTTAATCCTGAAAACTCCAGAGGACATGTTTGTTTGTTTGTTTATTTGGAAAATAAAGGCTTGTCTATACCTAGCTATGTTCATTTTAATGACTCATTTCCTTGAACTGAGTGAAAAGACAAAGGCAATTATCACTAAAACATTATTTTTGCTTAGAATTCTTTCCCTTTGGGTTAGTTATCTAAGCTGGCTTCACACATATTACTTGGCAGCCAGGGAGGGTTTTGAGAAGCCCAGTTTGAGTATTAAGGGATTGTTTTATCTTTCTCAAAAGCCAGGTGCAAAGGTTTCTACCCTATTGGTTTTTTCCATGCCACAGTCAGCCCAGGACATATCAGTTCAACAGAACTGGAATTTGTATCTAATTGAGAATTTACTGCAACTGGCTCATTTTTGAGTCCCTAACTTACTTCACATATTCATAACTATCTAGTTCCAATACTGCCTCAAAGGACAGGCACTAGTCACTCACAGGAAGTGATTTTTATCAGAAATATCACAGAGTATGGGGCTCAAGCAATCCATTTGCACAACAGCACAACTGGTGTGCAAATTCCAAACATACAGAGAAGCACTACTGTTTTTATGCTCAGATTCAGCTTTGAAAATGGTATTCAAGGGAACAGTCACATTTACATTACAGAAAAAAGCTGCTCAGTACAGAGCAACAGGAAGACCCCCACTTACACCTGCACTCAGTGAGCAATACATAAACAGAGGTGTAAGTGACCTCAGAAAAGTTCCTTTACAACTTCAGATTCGTGAAATGCTTTGTGGGAGAAGAATATTTTTAAAAGCTCTGCAGGTGCCTAAATGAATACAGATGGATCCTTGACTTCTGCATGAAAATTTCTCCCCAAAAAACCCCAAAACGACTCAAGACTCAAGTAACTGAATAACTTTGTGGGATACTGTCAAACATCTCAATGCAACAGAAACTGCTGAGGCTCTTTCCAGCCTTCCCCTGCTTCTACTGACTCCCATTGCTACAACACAGGGGATGCTGGATTCGAGTTCTAATACATGGGCAGCTATTAAAAGACCTTGGGTTATTTCATGATTGCTTGTTCAACAAATTATCCAGCACCAGTTGTTCCCAGTTGTACTTCATCCTGATGTGATCATCTCCTTTCTATTCACTGAAAAGTAGTTTTAATATTATTCTTCTGTACCTCACCAGCTTTAGCAATCCCAGCACCATGCTTATATATTACATTATATTGCAAGAAAACACAATTATCATGGGTGGTCATGGGCAGAGAGATGAAACCAATTTTCCAAATAATCACCCAGCAAGACTTAAAATATCTGGGGAAAATCCTGAAACTGAATTCCTTGAGGAGCCAATGTGCAAACTGAACAGTAGAACAATGAACTCCAAGTTGTTTGTGTTGCCTAGAAAAAACACTGCTGAGTTCAAAGATGTGTTTTTCAGGATCAAAAGCTTTAGCTGCAGCTAAAACAAATTGTAACAAACAAGCCAAGAGATGAGGGCTTGAGTGATGACAGCGATGGATGTGAGCATTCAAGGGACTGTAACCACTTGGATATGGAAAAGGCTATTTTTAACTGCCACAGGCCAGGAAAGGGCTAAAAAAATGTTCAGACTGCAGAGTGCCTCGTACTCCAGGTTTCCTTGATGAACAACAGTTCATCTGCTATGCAAATTCAGTTGAAAAAGCAAAGGTACTTTTTTTTAAACCCCAAAAGGTGATGATTGTGAGATCTGCTGTACCTGTAATAAGCTGCTGGTAATATTAAACCACACATCTGCAGACAGCTGAGTAATACCAGTCATGAAACTTCTGCTATCTCCGATTTTCTTCTCAACTCTTGTACTTTTTCACTTTGTGACTTTTATACAAACATACCACAAGAGATTCTTGTGGCATGCCTACAGCTTCAATGGCTACAGTAAAGTTAACTGACAACAGTAGGTATAGGTGAAAAAGGAAAAAATAAGTGTTTTTATAGAAATTATCTATGTCATTTGCAAACAGAGCAGTGAAACCCCAGCATGGCATTGGTTAAAGCCCTCGGATCAACAACTTGTCTTGTTCAGACAGAGCAGATTCACTGCCTTGGATGCTGGTGATAAAACTATTGACAAGATACTGAGACACGAGAGAGATCTGTAGAACATGAGACAAGCAAGTTAAAAACAGAGCAGTAATTCTCTGCAAAAATTTCTGAGTTTTAGTCCAGCACTAAAGTGTTAAGATTTATGGACTTGCACATGCTGCAGTTATCCACACCCTGTAATTCCCTCAGATAGGAAAACGGGGTATTTTAATCTGCTTACAAGATAATCAGAATTCTGAACATTTGTCCTGCCCCAGCTGCCTCAGTTCACAAGTTCACTTTTAGTGGTCATATGGGAAAAAAAAGTTAAAAATTAACCAAAGGAACACCACAATTCACAGAACCCTCAGATCCTGTCCTGCTCTTACTCTGCAGATATTAGAAAATATGCTGTCTACCATGAAGTGAATCAAATCGGGATGCAAGCAGAGTTTTTTGGAGGACAGGGGTGAGAGGACAATGGGTGAACAGATTTTTTTTGTTGTTGTTTTATAACACTGTAGCTAAGCACCCCTGATCATAGTGGCAGCAAAAGGTATCGCTTCTCCTTGGCAAGAACAGGATTTGGTCATTTCCCCTTTTCTCAGATGCTGAAGTTGAGTTTTGATTTACAGCTTGTACAATTGGAACAGCCCCTGTGAAATGTTTGTCAAGCACTGCACATATACACAGCATACACAAGGTTAAAATGCAGGGGAACAGTGACAAAAACTTCAAACAAAGCTTTCTGCACCAAAACCACCTCCACCTGGGGGTGGGACTTGTCCCATTCTGCCAGGTCAGACTGAGCTCCCCACCTCCTTTCCTCATGTGCAGCCCCAGGACAGTCCTTGTTAACAGGCTGATCACAGGAACTGAGCTACACTCGGATTTTATCACAAGAAGCTGGAAAATCTGCCCCCAAACACGAAAATTATTGGTCATGTTGTGAATGAACTTTCATTTCACTACAAATACTAAATCAGAGAAAGCAGCTGTTGTGAACATAACACTTTACATTTCCAACGTCCAGGCTTGCTATAGGTGCCCTATGAAAAAGCCTCATTTTGAGAACTCTTATGACCAGAGCTGACATTTGATTGCAATGTTTCTTTCTGCCCCATGACTTTACACATTTGCATCAAGTAAAACAAAAGATGTCAACACAAAGAAAATCTGTTGCTGGATTGAATTGTTTATACTCAGATTTCAACAATATAAACACACCCTTGGAAACATTTTCCCACATTTTAAGACAGGGTACAGAGGCAATTCGGGATTCAAAAGAATTTACACACAAACTTCAAACCTATAAAGTTCCTAAGCAGTGTATGAATAGTATCTCAATCTTCAGGAGTCATTTACCTGCAGCTTCCCATAGGTAAGCTTTGATATTTGACACAATAAAACGTCACTGAGAAAAACTTGTGCTCTTCAGTGTCCTCAAATGGCTGCTCTCACCTACAGTCAACATCATTAACCTATTTTTCTCAGTACAATATTCTGAAGTCAGCATTTCCAAAATTTGCAGTAATAGCATCCCTCTCACACCAGCCACAGCAGCTCTGACAAAAACTGCCTTCTAGACTATCTTTTCTTTGGCTGCAGGATGCTGAAGTTTCATATGCAGCATCATAATCAAACACCCCAAATAAAAATGCAAAGGGTTTGGTGCTGTTATATGCCATTTATCACCCTGTCTTCCAGTTCTCTCTGCCTCCAGCCTTCCCTGTGAGATCTATTCCAACACATACTTTTCATTGCAGAACTCTCATACCAGAAGTCTGTTTTAATTAAAATATTATTTTATTTACAATTAAGAAGGAGCACTCAAATTAGACCCAAACATTTATTATTCCCCCTTCTTCAAGAAATTTCCACTGAGTGCAGCTGGGTAACTACAAAAGGCCTGAAGTTTCCCTCCCTGGGTACAGATGTAAACAGATGAAAATGTTAAAGTATTTTGCAGGTATCACTACTACAGAGCACAAAATCATACTACTGTAAATGTCAGCAGAAAGAGCCAAGCAGCCACCTGTACCCAAAATTCTGTATTTCTTCAATTAAGCCTTTATAATTATCCTATAGATTCCAAAATTAAAGGGCACAAAACCCAACCTAATAATCCCCCAAACACAACAACAAATTAAAACCTTCTGGTTTATACTCAGAGAACAAACAGACAACACACATTAAAGTTTCAGTTGTCTCCATTTCAGCCTGTCCTAAAAACCTGGCTTTTTGCCAAAGGTAATACAGCCTTTAGACATGGCTGATTTCCTTCAAAAAGAAATCACATAGGGGGACCAAGCATGAGAATCACAATATTAATCACCACCTAACAAAGTCACCTGGGACAGAAAAGCATTCCAGTCACACATCACAGATTCATATACTGAGGACAAACAATAGAAGAGTATATACTGGATTTGCATCACAGCAACAAAGCTTTCTACTTGTGTGCTTCTTGAGAAATAGAGATGTTTGAAGAAGTGCCTTCAAGGCTTTTAGTGCTAGCAAGGCTTCAACAGGACCTGTGTATTATTGCTGCAGTACTATACACCAAAGAGATTGTGCCAATGGCTGTTGGTATTGGTGCCCTGAAGAAACAGAGAATTCATATTACCCTGCTGGAGCATATAAAAGCTGATGATGTTACATGCCCATATCAAAAACTAACTGTAGTGGCAATAAATCATGCATTAAGTTAAAATACAGGAAGGCTTCTGGCTGTATCACAAAAGAGGAATTTTTCCATTTGGCCTTCTGCCTCCACTTTCAGCTTCCTTTGGCATTATATCTAAATTCCCCATTATTCTTCTCTCTTTAGTACAGAAGATTAAATTAAGCCCTTCTCAAAGCACTAAGATGACAGCATTCAACTTTAATTTTTCCATTTTACACACAATCCATACACTAGATAGACTATCTCCAAGCTTCTACCATTGCTTTAGAAGAAGAACTGGTTTATCACATGACTGTTCTGAGCTGTATTTTTGGTAGTGCAGAAATGCATCCTCTTAAATAAAGGTCAACTGACAAGGTCTCACATAGTGTGGGGCCATCCTATTCAAAGATGAGGACAGGGTAAGGGCTCTACAAAACAAACAGATTTTAGGATCTTCCTGTTTTATATTTTTATACAGGCTCCATCCATCACTGCAAAAAAATAACCCCTGACTAAATGAGCAGACTCAAAGTGCATCACAAAACAGGTTCTGGAAGTTTTCAAATGGCTGTGCCCTCTCGCTCTGTACACACACACACACACAGAAATTAATCTTTAAGAACCTCCCCCTGTGAATAACCACTGGGGATGACAGACTGCCAGTCAGCACATTCACAGGTGAGGTTCACTGCAACCATTTTTTCTGCTCCTCACGTGTTAGCAACCATCAGTCATCCATGATGATCCTGGGGATTTCACAGTTTATCTGAAGGAAATCTGCCATAAGCAGCAAGACCTCCTCAGCTCTCCTTCAGCCCTCACATCTGTCCTGGTACTCCAAATAGCTGTTTCACCTTTGAAAAGTCTAATGTCAGCAATAAAAAAAATAAATAAGTTGGGGTTTTTTTTTTCTACAGCAATGTGTTGTAAAGTAAAATCTCTTCAGAAAACTGAACACTTAAGTAGCAGGAAATAAAAATGAGTAAACCACTAAGAGCAGACAATGTTTTGGAATAGAGTTAGGCTTTCAATGCCAAGATTTCAATGAGAGAAAAAAAAAAAAAAATAACACAAAGTGTAACAAGATTCCTCTGTTATGACACCCTGGAACTTTCTGTACGTGCTTAGGATGGCTTTACCAGTCACAAACAGATTCAATTTCATAGAGACTCATCCAATAACTTCCTTGTCTTAGTCGGGTCGTGCTCTACTTTTATGAGAAAAACACCAAAACAAAATAGCAGCATCACCTTTTGAGCAAGGGCAGCAGAGTAATTTTACATGTAGCTCAAACGGGCTGATAATAAGTACACAGACCAGAGACCTCACATTTTTCTATTTACTCCTGTGCTTCCAAAAAGACATTTTGACAATGTAAGAAAAAACAACTAATCAAGAGTTAATACCAGACTACATATTTCTTCCTCATTTCACAGGTTCTGCATTGGCATACTCTTGGGGGAATGAATATGTGCCTATTCTGAAGGAAAAGCAGAAATCCTTATCTCCTCCAACAGACATTTCTTCACTGACTAGTGCCTAGTTTGAAGAAACACATCTGAAGCACTGCCGCTATGAAAGCTGTTCTAAGAAAAACCCCAACTTATTATCGCCCTCACATCTCAATCAGCCGGGATCAGAGATTTCCAGGTAGCTGATTTCCCATTTGAGATGACGGCGATGCCTCAGATGTCACCATTTCCTTAGCTCGGGGCACTTTTGCAGAACAACTGCTCGCTCCCTTCCCAGGCCAGCAGGCTCCAGCCACAGCACTGCCACCCAGCCCGAGCTGCTATTTATATAAGTGCAGCAGGCACCTCATGGATGCCTCAGCATTGTTCCCAGAGGGAGCAGCGATTCTGCACGGAGTCATCCCAGCTTAGGAGCTCCAGCCACACGGGGCCCGAGGGCTGCACCAGCCTCTATTCCCACATTGCACAAGGCTCAGGAAGGTTGTGTGCATTATCCTGTGCATGCACACATCCAATTTTACTCTGGCACTGGTCCCAACCAACCTGCCAGGGAGAACAGAGGTTCCAGAGAGCTGCTCTAACCTTGCCTGCTGCACCCAGCGTTTCCCACTTCACTGATGGATCTCCTTGCTCGCCCCCTTCACCCCATGCACCTCAGATAAGTGACATTTAATTACATGGAACAAAAAAACCTCTTCCCTTCTTGTCATTAGGCAAACACAGCGTAATAATACAGGTACCGGCACATCATAAGGAAAAAGAGAAAAAGAAAAAACAAAGAAAATGGCAAATGTAAATTTTTCACAGTAGGGAAGCCTTTTCCTTATGAGGTGACCTAGATTCTCAAACAAAGGGATTCCCTTTCTGCACTGTATCCAGGCCTTATTAAATTAAGAAGGATTTTTTTATTCTATTTATTATTTTGCTTGTTACCTGGAAATGCAATAGAAGGGCTTTTTATATTTGGCAAAATAAGGAGCACCAAGGCAAATACTAACATGAAGATCCAAAGGTATGAGGGAAAGAAAATAACACTAGAAAAAGTGGGTCAGATTTGGTCTCATCAACAGTTCAATCTTTTGATATGCAATGTAAACCATAATACTTGCACATTGATAAAACAAGCATGCATTAACCAAAACTTAGAGAAAAAGCATTTGTAGAAGTCTGAATGTTTGATTACACAAATCCTCAAGAAGAGGAGACTTCAAAGAATCTACAATATGCAACCCATCATCCAAGGTAATGAGATTTTGTGGGCTTTTTAAGAGCATGACAGGTTTTTGTATGTTTTGAAGCAGTGGGGTGGGGTTTTTTAGATGACAAATGCTCTCTATAAATTTACTTTAACAAGACAGATCAGTAATAGAACTGTTTACAAATGCTGATTATGAATTGCAAGATTATATACCTAACAAAAACATCATCTTAAATTTTAGGCCGAATTTTATGAATATTCAGCATTATTATATTAAATACAACCAGTATTTTTTTCTTTTACAGACATATCTCCCTACAGAATGCATTAATGATTCTTAGTATTATGTCTTGAGGAGGACAAGATGAAAAGGAGCTGTCTCTGATTTCTTCTTCTGTTAGAAGAATAAATTAGAGAAAATAAACCACTGGAATTTCAGTTTTAAATATAGCTTAAAATAGCAGAAAATAATAAAAATTCCCTAGTTCTCAATCAATATTCCCTGTCAATTTACATCATACAAACCAGACTCTGAGGATTTCCTCTAAATCACGTATTTGTGGACTAGGAGTCCTGGTTACTGACTCTACGTTAGTAATTTATGAGAAAAAAATCCTCAGGCTCATGAAATTAATCTAGAGTCTTACACAGATTACAGAAGGAATTATGAACACAATTATTCAGATAAAATCCATTATTTCCACAGCAGAGTTTCCTTTTCCTTGGAAGCCACTCAAGGAATGGTATCATATAAGTTTAATGTGAATTTTAGAAGTGGAAAGTCTGCAGCTTAATCTCCACTGATTGGGAACTACGGCAAATTGAGAGAAACATGAAGGTGGAACAACATTCAGTAAAAGCAGGAACACTTCCTCAGCTGGCCAGGCTGAAGCCATTCAGTCAGACTGGGTGATGTGAAAAGTGTTTAGAGGAATTTCACTTCCTCTAACATGTCACAAAAAGGGCAGTAGGGAATTGCTCTTAAAAGGGGATTTATTCTCCATTTTATGATCCAGGTTTTCTGTTGGCTATGAACAAATATTGCTGAAATTTATTACACTAATAGGAGTCACTGGAGAAGGGACTTTTTTTCCACAGATTTTGTTGGTTTTCCTAGTTGAAGCATCTGTGCTGGAAAAAAAGGATTCAGGCATTTAAGGCACTTGCTAAATCTTTGTTATTTCTGCTGTAAACCTTTCATGTCCCCCAGAATCAGCTGTAAATGAGGATACCTACAGGACGGAGCTGTAGGAATTAACATACTAAAGCTACTGAAGAAATTTGACAGATGGAGAGTCAGTACAGATCTCAGCCCCAAATCACAGAAAATTCTGACAGCTCTGCAAGTCCAGTTTTTCATTTCACATTATTTAACATTCACTAAACAACTGCATTGCCAATTTCAGTACTAAAAAATTTTGAGGCTGACAAAATATCTCAAAATTCCTCTACAAACCATATACACGGGGAAAAGAACTTAGTGAGAGGATGAACAGTTGGAGTTGCTAATCTCTTAATTGGTCCCACACAAAAGAGAAAAAAAAAAAAATCTCTGTAGCTCTTCCAGCACATGGAAGAGTGCTGGGCAGGATGTCTGTATCCTTTGTGCTGAACCTGAGGAGCCAAACCTCTAATCATTGGGAGAGAAGTGTGGGATTCCTCAAGAGCCTGGGGATAGAGGGAAAAGGGGCAGAAAAGGAAAGAATCAGGCAGAGAAAAGGCTTGGACAGGTGGCAGCAGCTGCAACAAGACATTTTTCCTTCCTCAGCATAAAAGCTGGTGCCTGTTATCTCCAAGAGGATGTGATCTTCCTTCACTCCATCTTCCATGCTTTGAAATTGATATTTAGTAACAGTTCTTCCACCAGAGTCTCACTTTCTGTAAGAGCTGGAGGTTTTATTTCTAATTCTCAGGCTGGGGTTGTGAGGATGGGTGTTAGGGGTACCTTGATCATATAGGGCAGGCAGGTGGATGAAACAACCCATGAGCTAAGGGGGAGAACACCAGCCCATTTCCCACCATAAACTCTCTGTGAATTTTGGTATTTCAGCTGCTTGGCCTCCTCTCCCCTGCTGTGCTGAATCAAAGCTTCATAAAGTCCCTGCTCTTCTCAAAATGCAAAAGCAACACTTGTGACAGGCAGAAAATATTACTGCTGGCACTGGCTTGTCAGCTCATCAGCAGAGAACCACACAACCAAAAATTCTGCACAATACAAATGAAATTATGTTGCCATCCCCTGGAAGAATAAAATCTGCATTTAGCACTTGAGATCAGCAATAATTGTATGCAATGCCCGAGGGAAGATACGAAAAATCAGAATACAGAAGAAAGAAAATACATGATAAAGCAAACAACACAGTATTGAAGAAAGAAACACATCTGGAAAGTAGTCCAATATACATATGTGTAACACACCAAACCAGAACTGAATCAAAGCAGACCAAAACTTTATATTTTGTACTTTTTGAAGCACTCCAAACCTGTGTTCCTCTAAGGAAGCTGTGATAGGAGAACAGACTGAATTCTAGCTGGACACCTAGAACATCAGTTTAATTAATAAAAAAACCAGAAGCTTTAAAATTACAGAACATCTCCTTGAAATGTTTCCCAAGAAACACCTTTCTGACTTGAAAACATCACTTGGACTTTCCCTCTCTCACAACTTTGTGAAGTTGGGGATGTGCTTACATTCCTTAAGGAATAAAACATAATAATCAACTACATAAAACCTGATGCATGTTTCGTAATAACTGGGGACTTTTTCTAGTTCTGTAGATTGATCTCTATTGCTGCATTCAAGTTCACAGGTCATAACAGTCAGTAGTTAATGAAATCACCAGGTTTATGGCTTGGGTGTTATTAGGACAGAGTTCAAAATGTTGACCCTTTATTAAAAAATGCACCAAGTGTAAAAGCTGGGTTTCACTACCAGCTAAGCAATGGTGAAAATCTACTAAGCAAAATAAGGCAGGCAATACTGACACTTGTGGGCATTTCTAGATTGCTATTTTTCATTCACTTACAAGCATGTCTGGGAGAGCTAAGAAACATGCTGGGATCTCAAAGTAGCCAAGGAAATTCCAAGTAATTGCCAACCCTGTCTCCACTCTAGATGAACTTACTGGAGAAGTATTTTTTTTTAAGAAAAGAGCAGAATGGCTACTGGCCATATACATAATAATTCTCCACATGGAAAATTAAAACTATGAGCATCTATGACACTTTGTATTAATAGATTTCCAGAAGGTAAAAATAAAGCTTAAAAACAAGAGTACTCAACCTTGAAAATGTTGTCATTAATCATTCTGAACCATCACTTGAAAGGTTTTCAACACATTACAGTTGATAGAATACTCCATTTTACTACAATGAAATGAACTTTGCAAAGTATTCATGGAGTATCCAGAAAGTATGGTCCATGTGGGAATAGTGATAGGTCATCTATGGCCTAAGTATTTAAACTCTCAAGGGGCTTGTGCCACCAGACAGAAGTTACCAAGCAGTGCATGCCTGTCTACTGCAATTCCTCCAAATTAGTTTGAGGAATTTCTGCTAATATTGCCAAGACAGAACTCCACTGAATGGCTCAGCCTAAGAATTTATTATAAAACCACTTAGATACAACTCTGCTGACACCTTCTAAAAATGACACGTAGAGAGTTTTTAAAGTTTATTGAAGAAAATATTCCAGAGCACCACAAGTTTGTTTTGCACGGGTACATTTTGCTCAGCTCCAAGCGTCACGAGCACAGGGGGGGTGTTTGTGAGCAGCCCTGTCCTCTCCTCTCCCTCCTGGTGTGCCTGCAGGACTCTGGTTCCTGGTCACAGTAACTCCACCTGTTCCTCACACGGGCTGTACATCTTCACTTACTCCTTGGAGCCTTAATAGGTGGCAGCCTTTCAAACACTAACATTGCAGCTTCTAATTTGGGATGTAACCATAGTAACATTACAGAACACACTACTCCCTGCATCGAGAACAAGCAGTCAACTGACCCCTCGTACTGAGATTGCACTGAAACAAAGCTCGTTCCAACCTCTAACCCAGCAAGATTACCAAAACCTGCAGCTCCTATTTCCAGTCCAAAGCAAGACCTGCCCTCCTGCAATACCCACATATGCATAGATAGTATCATAGGAAAGTAGCAAAGACCAAAGTGCTATAAAAGAAAAGGAAATTCTTCCCAAAACTTTGACTCTAAAGCTAAATCAGTCACTCCCAGACAGAAAGCAGCACAAAAATCAAAGTTTTTTCTTACTTTTCTATAAGATGAGCAAAGAACTGCTCATATTTCTTGGAAAAAGAAAAAAAAAAAAGAGAGAATGAACGAAATAAATTGGTCATTAATATTTAAGAATTCGATATTCAATTTGTTCACAAGGCAAGATGACAATTTTTTCACATACCAACAGACAACAGCTCTGCCTGAACTTTACAGGCTACACACAAGGGATATGGCCATTTAGTTAAAAGCCAAAGCTGATGTCTGTTCCCTTCTAAATTTACTTTAAAAACGATTCTCTTTAGAAAAATAGCCCTTGGGATTTCTGTACCTTTAATATTTACCAATGAGCATTTATAGAAAAATAAAAACAGCTCTTCCCCTTCCAATATAACACATAAACATCCTATCTATAGCTCCCAATCTTTGGGAACCAGGTACATTGAAGTAGTAACAAATAAATTAAATTGAAACAGCACAGATTTTAATAACCATTCTGTTGAGATCTGAACTCATTTCCCAAACTGAAGGTTACATGTCCTGTCTGAAAATTCAAAACTCAGAGACAGAAGTACATGCTTATGTTTGACAAAAGCATTACTTCCCTCTGCCTAAGTCCCCATGGATGTATTGAGCACATGAATAATCTACCTGGTTTCCTACTCATACCCAGAGTGCAGCAATTGGGAGGACTCCTGGCCACACTCTCAGATCATGGTGTGCTTCAGCAACAGACTACACAAAATTCTGGATATTATACACGGCAGGCATAAGAAAGCTTTGTGTGTTTAGGTAGGAAATGCAGTAGTCTGGGTACATATAGAACACCTCAATGCACTGATTCTCAATCATTCATAAAGGTCCCAGATCAGTAAGTGGTGCTGGACACAGGCCCAATTCTCATGCTCCACCGCCACACCGACCCCTCCCCTCTATTTTTTAAACATTGATTTGTTTAGATTGGAGGAGATACAAAGTCTTTACTGATATGCACTTTATATTGATAATTACTATTTAGGAAATATGGTTATGATCCTAAAATGTCCGCAGATAGGATCAAAGGATTTGTGGAAATTGTTATTAGGTTAGGAAATGCATGCATTACAAACAAGACTAAATTAATAGACAAAGTTAGTGTACATAGATGATTTAGTTAGGAGGATCTAAATCTGATTACGTTTCTAATAAATTATCATATTATGCATGTAGAATAATAAAACATACTGACTGCCTGGGGAAGCCTTATTTCCCAGTAAGAGACATGCCTATCCCCAACTGTACAAATCAGACACACCAGGTAAGTCAACAGTTTCTTTACCCTCTGGCTAAATCAAAGTAAAAAAAACCCAAAAAACCCCAAAAAGCTAGTCATTAGGTTTTCAAAACAGAGTGGGCAAACACAGTGACTAATAAATACCTGGGTAAGTAAGCTGCTGGCTCTCTATTTTCTCAGGTATTATGGTATTTTATTTATATAGTAAATATAAAAAGATGCTTCAGCACAGAAGGGTCAGTCACTGAAAGGAGAGAAATGAAAGGAACACAAGTTTCCTTAGGACCAAAAAGACAAATTTTATGACACATGTATGTCCGTACAGACAAAAGACAGTTTAGGTTCATCAATAATTGAAATGAATTGTCCCTGACTTTGCAATGCCAGACCATGGCAGAAAGCTATTAACAGCAGAGAGGCAGTGTAACAGCATGTGCTTATACATCAGTGTTGATCAGCCCAATTGAATAACCTCAGATAACAAAAGGCAGCTTTTGAAGAGTAAGCATGTGTAAAGGAAACATGAGCAAAGAAAGACACTTCTATCTTTTCTCTGGCATGAAGGCACAGACCATTTTTACTCCAAGAGAGCCAAATGGGTTAAATCAAGCTTCAGCATTTAAATGCTTATAATTCCCTTGCACTGCAGAACAGCTTTTGGAATATGGGAATAGAATGTCTAGCATTTAAAATCTCCTAGAGAATCCTAAGTTACAGTGTCAGGGAAAAGTGAAAACAATCTGGAAAAACTCTCAAATTTTCACTTAATGATCATACAATTTTTATACTATTCACCTACCACTGTGCATGAACTGAGTATGTATCATTTATCAAATAAGAGCAAGAGCCTGTAAAGCTTCCTGTCTGCCTTTGGATTTAGTCAAAATGAATGCAAACAATCACGTGGGATTCAGCCAAGCAGTGACGTTAAATTCTGCTCTGTCAGAAGACAGCATCTGTCAAAGCCCACATTTAAACTGCTGCCTGCCTGTGCAGCAGCTGAAGAACTACGGAATGGATTCTATACACCACAATTCTGGGTTAAAACAACTCCAAACCATCGCTATTACTGCCTAGCAACAATGAAGGAAGGAACAGAGGGAGATCCTATGACTGAAGATAACTGAGGCACTAGGCGCCAGCACTGCCTGCTAACATTTCCAGCAGAAATATGGATCCCGAGGAGAGGACAACACAGCCCTGTATTGTCCGAGCTGGGAGACGGCAGATGTGAGAGCCCCAATGCAGCGGCTGTGAGCGCCAGGCAGCCCCGCGCCAGCAGCGAGCACAACTCCTGCTCCTTTTGTCTGCAGCATGAACAAAAAGCCCCGAGACAAGGACGCCGCTTCCAAGCAGGGAAGGTAACACGGCGAGGAGCAGGCAGATGGACAGAGCGGAGCCCGAGCGGGCGCAGGAAGCAGGGCTGGTGGGGGATGTGCGCATGGTCGAGAGCATCTTTTTTGCTGAAGTGATGGCGTGCCCAAACTATTTTCTGTGGGTATAATCCTGCACCATAAATGGCCTGACCAAGGAAGGTATGTCAAACCCTTGTGTGTGATATTCATTCGCTTGTCTGTTATCTTTTCAGCCATTACAGATAATGATCGTGCCTAATTTGCAGAGCCCTGAGATAACACTGTCTCTGAGCAGGGAGAAAGAATTGTAGCAGGTTTTGCTCTCCCCCAGCACAATGTCACTCCCTTACACTGACTAAATGCACTGCTCGCAGTCTGCCAAGGCTGGTGTGGCTGGAGAGGAAGGATTAAAGGGATAATGGAGTTCCTGTAATGATTGCTTTTAACTGAGAAATTAAAAACTCAAACCCTTCCAATACAGAAAAAACAGTTAGAAATCCTCTCAAACTAGGTCAGAATTAATCCTTATCCTTAGTAATCTTAAAGCATGGTAAAATGGCCATAATGTGACATACTGAGAGCACTGAACCATCCAAACAGACCACACAGTCAAAAGGCATTATCTTAAAAGTCCCCTCAGCCCTTTTTACACTTGCTTTTCTGCCCCCCAAACACAAGCAAAATGTCACAAGGGCACTACCAGCCAAGCATAAATCGGGAGCATGTAAAAAACTGGGCATGATTTAAACCATCAGCAGCGCAATCAGGCACCACGATTTACAAGTAACATCAGGCTCCCTGACATCCCAAAAGGAAACCTTCAAACACTACACACTCAAAATGGTAAGCACGTAACTTATCTCCTGCCATCACCGCAATTTCTGCTTAATATGAAAATACTGTTTAACTTGGATTGTAAAATTACATTCCATCTAATTGCCATTCATTCCTATTTTTGTTAAAATTTAAATACTTAATCACTAGTGGCAAAAAAAAGATTAGTATTTGCAATACAAATTTAATACCTAAACCTATAGCAATTCAATACACCACAGAAAGAAAGTGCTTATCTGCAGAATCTACCAATAAGCTACAATAAATCATTAAATGTCAATATAAATGTGCTTTCTTTGCCCAAGGCCATACCAACATGAAATAAAACAACTGCAGCTGAAAGAGTTCACAAACCAAGGGATGCAGCATACATCAGACACCAGTTTCAAATCAGTTTTAAGACATTTAGAATATAAAGTCACTTGACAAAACTTTTAAAACAACAGCAAAAAATGTACCTTCAGGCAACACTCCAGGAGAAGCACACCTGGCTAATGTAAGACATTGGTATCAGGCATTTAAAAACCTGCACATCAAACCTTATCCCAAACACTGTTTTGTGCAAAAGATTAATGGAGTTCATAAGGGAAGTCAGGCACATTAAATGAGGCCCAATATGCAACTGCTGTTCATCAGAATATAGACTCTGGCTGCCTTTTGAACTCTTCCCTCTAATTTAAGAGTTTGCCCACAGAGCTAATCAAAATATGAAAATCCAAGACAAGTGAATAGGAAGTCAAATGCTTCAATTTTCAAAGCTGTAATTATAGAGCAGAACTGCAAGTACCAGGAACCAAAACACCAGCAGAGCACAGACCACAAATAAAAATTCAAGAGGCATTCACAGTTTATGTATTTGGCATTTGATAATGCATCAGTGACTGCACTGCCAGGTGCCAAAAATGAAGCAGCAGTATCACAAATAATATCTCCAAAAAGCAGTTACATGCAACAACACACTCTCAGAGGACAAGCTGAGTGTTCTAGAGACCCTCTGCTGTAGTTAGGTTTTCTTATCTACTGTCAATACTTGGTGCCTATTCATAACCTTTCTGTGAAACAGATTTTTAAGTATTTGGGCAAAAAAAGAAATGCTCTAACCCTAATTAAGTGAGAGAAAATAGTATTTTTATTATACAATTTGATGGTGGGTTTAATATCTAGTGACAGTTTTTAACATTCTTTTTAAACAATGCACCCTAGCATGTAGTATTTTTTTCCAAAGGTGCAATTGTTGTTGCTGTATTTTCCATGCTTAATACCCCACTGTATATTTTGAAATGTTTTACACACAACTGCAAAGAAAATGAGCCCACATTATTTGGGTTTTTTCAGTCAATAGCTCTCTGACGCTGAAATATAGATGTGGGTGCTTCCCCTATTCATAAAATGCCTTTTTAAAGGGCAAACAGAGACAGATTTTCTACGACACGCCTACCTTGAAAAATCAAGGAAACATGTAAAAATATCAAGGAAATATGACTCTCTTAAAATGTCTTCTGATTCTAGTTCTGTCCCTCAGTGTAAAACTTATTTTCATAGGCATTATGTAAGCATGTAGCCTAATAAAAAAAAAAGGTTTCAGCCATTGCAACTGCCTTTGCTGGGACACTTCCTCACTGCATCAGGGAAACACAGCACCTGCAAACCGTTTTCAATGTACACAAATATTTATGTACCTTAAGATTATCACTTTTGTCTACTGCCTTATCGAAGTAGGTCCTCATCAAAACACTGTCTCAGTTAAAGATGAAACAAAGATTACTAGTGCAGTGCACTTTTCCTTAAGTATTTCCACCTAATGACTGTAGTTTTGTAAGTGGAACAATTCACTGTGACAAAATTAATCTTAGTTCTAGCTGCTACTCCACATTCATGAAATTCTGGCTTTGCTTTTCTTCCTAAACTGTGGACACATGCAATGGAGCAATAATTAATCAAACATCCTCACTGCTGCCCTCCAATCTATTATCAATTAACTTCCCTGAGATCTAGGCTATCCTTTGAAGAGACATTTATGTTCGCTTATACAGAGATATTCCCGAATAGCTGAGCGTTCATTTACAACTTACTGCGCACTGCAGACAAACTAAAAATTACGAGTTTTGAGGGGAAGCTTCTGTTTTTCCAGCAGGGAAAAGCAGGTGCAAATGGTCACATAAACACGAGTCCCGCGCATTTGAGGCTTATCTTCTTTTACACAAGGACAATACTGGAGTTCAAGCAGCACAAGCATGGAGAGCGTCAGGTTAATTCCTGAACCACACAGGTTAGACACAAGGGTTTATGATTTTTACAGAGACAGCAGACTCTCCGGGAAGTGGCATCAGCTCTGCACAGTTAAATACGAAAACCAGAGGTACTTTCAGGACCCAGAAAACCAAACGCACGGAAGCAGCCGAAGTGCTTTGGGCCTCTCGGGTGTTTTCGGGCCGGGCTCGGGCGTTCCCGGGGAATCGCCGTGCGCGCGCCCCTCTCGCGTCACACTCGCCGCGCAGCGGCGCCCCCTGGCGGGGGTCGCTGAGGCGGCCGTGAGGCAGCTCCCGCTCTCTGCGGAGCGTGTTTGTAAAAATAGCGGCAGTGAGTAAAATAAACATCACTTATACCCCTCTCCTCACCCTTCCGATGTACAAATATTCCCATTCGTGAACAGGGCAGACTGAATGTCGCATCACACACGTACAACCTAATACCCTATTACTCGATTGACTTCTCATCTTAAATTACTCCCTTACAACGTTAAACCCTGTAATTTCCCATGTAACTTATCACTAAGTTTTTAAATGCACAAATTAATCCAAATATTGGTTTAAGAAGATAGCGAAGCAATTAATAAATTACATATTTCTATTAGAAACAGCATTTTCTATGGAGTCTTGTTCAACTGTCATCCTTTTTCCTATACAAAACCCTAGGGCCCAGGAATAAATTAGAGCAAATTGAAAATCACAAACGAATTGCTATTGTACAGTGAAGGCTCATTTACGAGATGATGTGATCAGCTTTTAATATGCAGCATCATGAAGCTGCCATATTGACTCTGCTCCTGAATATGAACAAAAATTTAAGAGAAAATGAAGCACAGACTACTTTGGCACTTTTTCCTACAGCTGCTGGTCAGAATATTTGAAATTTCCAACTGCTATGTACAGTAGTTACATACACTATTACAGAGGGAAAAAAACCCAACCCAGTATCATGATCATCAGATAGTTGGCCAGAAACTTAGTCCTGAGCAATTTTATTTCCAGTTAACATGATCACTACCCAAGATCTCTGTCTACTGAAAATCAAGAGCTTAATTTTAATTCAGCTGCCTCTGAGGCTGGCACCACAGCCCAGTGTTCCATGCAATGCTTTCCTCCGGTGCGGAGTAGAAGGTGAAAGGTGCCTGAAAGGTGACCAGGAATGTTATCCTGCACCGGCATCTGAGGGCTCTGCAGTGAGGCTACTGGACCCTGAAAATTAATTTTGACAGGTGCATCTTCTCATTGACTTTCCTTGCACAGTGGGGGCCAGTGGAGACGCGCCAGGCAGTGTCCTGTGACTAACACAGCTCTGCCATCGCCAACCCTGCGCCGTCTGTCCCAACACCAGGCATGGTCGTTTGCAGAAAGGGCTTTAAAACTGTGAGCCATCCTAGCCTCTGCACGTCAAATCAATTTTAATTAATGCCATTAAACCTTCCATCTGCCAGCAAGGCTTTTTCATTCAGTCCTTCTCAAACACTCTACAAGGATTTCACAGCCATGGATATGAAGCTATTTACATCTACTTCACACTTTTTCCTGCTAACATGATCCTTTTTTTTTTTTTTCTCTTTATCTTTGGTATCCACGATGCTTGTCAAAACTTTTACCAGGCAAAAAAAAGCCTTTTTAAAAGCTAACAAATCAGGTTAAATCATAAAACAAGGTTGGCTTTTAGCATAAGTCAAATTTTGTTCCCATTGACATGGGCTGTTCTTTGAAAAAGCAAACTTAATTTTATATCTAGTTTCTATTTGTAACTGTTTATATTATAAGTGTGCAAAATGAAAGGTTTCTGATTTTTTTTTAATTCTTTGCAGAGTGAGCCATTTGCAGACAATTACTCAACTCAAAGGAAAATGAATACCAAAGAATAGCAGTGGATTCTAAACCAGTTGGAAAAGCCTTTTCCTTGAGCATTGTCTCATATCCCATTACTGGATCTTTACAACATGCTTCAGTGGAGAAGACGACACTGCTGCTTGGCAAAGATGACCTGGAATAGCAAAAGGTCTCTGTTTCGCACCCATCTCATCGGCCTGCTCTCTCTGGTGTTTCTTTTTGCCGTGTTTCTGTTCTTTAATCATCACGACTGGCTGCCAGGCAAGGCTGGATTCAGAGAAAACCCCATGTCTTACACAATACGAGGATTTAGATCTACAAAAAGCGAGAGCAACCACAGCTCTCTAAGGAGCATGTGGAGAGATGCTGTGCCTCAGACACTCAGGCCTCAGACAGTCACCAACCCTAACAACACAGATCTGTCCCCACAGGGAGTCACCGGTTTGGAAAACACCCTCAGTGCCAACGGAAGTATTTACAACGAGAAAGGCACTGGGCATCCAACTTCCTATCATTTCAAATACGTCATCAATGAGCCTGACAAGTGCCAGGAAAAGACCCCTTTTCTAATACTGCTCATAGCTGCAGAGCCAGGCCAGGTGGAGGCCAGACAAGCAATTCGACAGACCTGGGGCAACGAGAGCCTGACACCTGGCATCCAAATTGTACGGATTTTTTTGTTGGGCTTAAGCACCAAGGTAAACGGATACCTCCAGCGAACCATCCTTGAGGAAAGCAGACAGTACCACGACATCATTCAACAAGAATACTTAGACACCTACTATAACTTAACTATAAAAACACTGATGGGAATGAACTGGGTTGCAACCTACTGTCCACATGTTCCATATGTTATGAAAACTGATAGTGATATGTTTGTCAATACCGAATATTTAATACACAAGCTTCTGAAACCAGAACTTCCTCCGAGGCACAAGTATTTTACAGGTTATTTAATGAGAGGTTATGCACCTAATAGAAACAAGGATAGCAAGTGGTATATGCCACCTGATTTGTATCCAAGTGAACGTTATCCTGTATTCTGCTCTGGAACTGGTTATGTTTTTTCTGGAGACTTGGCAGAAAAAATCTTTAAGGTCTCCTTAAGCATCAGACGTTTACATTTAGAGGATGTGTACGTGGGGATCTGTCTCGCCAAGCTGCGGATTGACCCCATGCCCCCACCCAACGAGTTTGTCTTCAATCACTGGCGAGTTTCTTACTCCAGCTGTAAATACAGCCACCTAATTACCTCCCATCAGTTCCAACCTAGCGAGCTGATCAAATACTGGAACCACTTACAGCAGAACAAGCACAACGCCTGCGCCAACGCGGCCAAGGACAAGGCCGGCAGGTACCGCCACCGCAGACTGCACTGAGGGCGCCGCGCGGCTCCTGTAAATAAACAGCGCTGAACGCAGCCACAGCGACACGGAGCAGCCCCGGGCACAGCCCGCACACAGCCCAGCACACGGGACAGGCGGGAAATTATTTTTTTAAGTTAAAAAAAAAAATATATCGTTCTCGAATATGATCAAATTATATAAACCAAAAGGTTTTTCCCAGAGAATTGGAGATGTAAAAAAAAAAAAAAAAGAAAAAAAAAAAAAAAAAGGATGGTATATTAAGATTTCTGTGTTAACATGCAATAATAAGCATGCACACTTTGGTGGTACAATTGCTGATTCATGTGCCAGTAAAATATAATTGAGCATATTTTCCACACTAAAATTTTTATTTTAAGGAGTGCATTCATAGCTCTAGCTCTCTTCCATGTAATTTCTTATTACCCAGAACTGCTATAGAATGCAAAATTAAAAACTAAGGAAATGCAGAAAGGGCAGATCAGTATTATCTTCAAATGCCACATGACAATTATTATACACTACTTTAATGTACCACACATTTAGCAATGTCACAATTTAGTAAGACACTACCAATAAATTCTAAAGCACCAAGAATGTACTCCCTCCAAGTAGGTCCAGTTTTCATAAGTTTGCTTATTTGGTTTGGAAGGAGAGATAAATGAAATCAAAGTTGCAAAGCTGCTTTGCACCTTACCTTCAGAAATGCAAGTGGTGTTCTGGATGCAACTTTCAGTTCACAAAGAGCTGACTGAAAGTTACTTCGTTCTCTGGAAGTCACAGGGCAAGCTCCTAAGATCTGGTGCCAAGTAAGATTCATTCCACTTGGAACCTTCATGCAAATTCATTGGATCTGTTATTAATTTCCCCTGCAAGGTAACTCAAAGGCTGATGAGAAATGCAAAACTTAAGTTCCAGTCCTGCACTGTTTTTGACAAAATTTCATTTTGTGCAAAGCGGGGGAAAACTAATCAAACGTGTAGTTTTGTTCTTTCCTGTCTGACAAAAAGCAAGGGTCAGCCAAGTGAAAAGACATCTGCTTGAGAAAATGAAGCCCCACACCCGAGTTTATAGGTGGGAAAGACTAGGTTACAAAAGATTGAGAGTTCTAGCCAGCAATATGACCAGGAACAAAATTCAAGCAATTTAAAGTCACAACACATACCACTGAAAATAAATTGTGAGAAGTAGGCTAAATCTATTTACAGGTTTGCAGTTTTCTAACAAACAGAACTTTTAAAGCTTATTTTCCAACTGTTACAGCAGAGTTATATCAGATTCAGGTTATTACTGCTTGTCACAGTGCCAGGGTACGCAATACCCACGTCTGATCATCAGCAAATGATCAAACTGCAATTAGTTTTCTGTTTGACTGGGACTTATTAATTGGATAAAATACAAATATTTGATGTACTTTTATTATTTAATAAAATTGATTATATTTATGGTCTTAAGATTTCACTTTTTCTGGGAAAGCTGCTCAGGAAGAAAGAAATGTCTAGCTTTAGCAATACTAGGTTTTTGTAGTGTTCATGCACTGGGTTTTCATGCACAGTACAGAGATCACAGCAGGATTTTCTCCTCTGTACTGAGAAGACAAATCATATTACTGACCATTCTCAGCAGCTCTCGGGCTGGCTGTCTGCAGGAACTCTCACATGTGAACACACTGCAAGGCACTGGATGTACCTCTGAAGCAATTCCAGCAGGTCCTCTGGAAGGTGGAGGTGGGAATTTGCTCAACACCTTCTTTTTAGCGACTTTACACTAAATTTTCTCCTCTGCTGTATTTGAGGTGCACTAATTGTATCAAATGATATAAACTGTATCAAATCATAGAAATGTCTGGTGCTGGGGAAAGCAAACACCTGTAAAAGTAATAACACTCTTCTGCAGAGATTTCTCCAACTAAATTGAAACTTCATACACTCAGTTTACATGATGCCTGTTTGCATTCATGTGGGAGAGCTGCCCTGGGCAGATGTTTTGGGAGTGTGCTTTAAGCACCCATTGCAGTTTTCCCCCCTCTGTGTGCTGCTTGCTCCCAGCTAACTAACACAGGCCCCAGCTGGCATGCAGCTGAAAGGCACCTGGCTGGAGGTCACTGCAGGCAGGCCCTACACCACAGTGTAGCTCCAGAACTCCAGAGCGAGTGTGGGAAGCCAGCTACTACTGCAGGGACTGAATTTTGGAAGATATGCAATGCCATAAGTGGCCTCTCCACAAGCAGTGCTGGCCAAGGACACAATCCAGCCTCCTGGAGAGGACTTCAGTGCTGCTCCCAGCCCTTGGCACTTTCCAGCTCCACTGTGATATACTCGATTTTACCAACTCTGGCTAGTCCTAAATGCTGTTCCTGGCTCCTGGGTGTAGTCCAAGAGGTTAATACTAAACCTTAAATAGTTTGGCACTGGAATCATCAAGTTTGGCAGCCAAACCACCTCTTGGGTGCTGGGCTTTGGAGCTCCTGCACGATGCTGATCTGCCCGAGCCTGGCAGAAGCATGGCACACTGCCCACGAGTTCAGCATACCAAACCTCCTACTACTTACAGGACTAGTGAGGAGCACCAGAATGCTAAATAAAAAGCCATTCTTAATGCCCTTTTAAAGGTCCAACATGATTTTTAAAATTTGTATTAATGTTTGGGTGTAAGTTATAAACATTCTTGAATCCTTATCAAGATGGTCAAAGGCTACTAAAAACATTTGCATCCAAGTACTGTTTTCTTGCACAGTTTGTTGCAAAGCTTTCAGAAACAAAAGGGAATCATTTTGTATGATGAAATATGCAATTACAGAATGAACGCTCTACATTCTTTTCTCTGAATGTTTTACTGTTTTCTAGCTTGTGTTTAAGCTATTTGCTCACTCTACTAGAATATAAAAAACAGTTCATGTTAAAAATAGTGCAATAGTTAATTATATCATTAAAAGCTTGGACAAGTTCTCTCACTTCCTTTCCCCATACAGCACGAAAAAAATGCATTTTTCATTAGCAATAGCATACAAACTTGTAGCTAAAACTAACATGTCTGCAATGCAGTAAAAAAAAAGATATAATTATTCATTGAATATAGAAGTACAAGAGTTTTTATAATACTTGCTTTAAATGTTTTCTCTGTATGTCTGCCTCAGGTTGAAAACAAATATAAAAAGTCAAAATGGCTCAAAAGTTATGACGGGAGAAAAAAATTGCGACATCATCAATCAATTATTATGGCAAAGAAAAATCTTAGAAAAGCTGGTCTGGTAACAAAAATCAAAAAATGGAATTCCATCATTTCCCCATATTTATTGAACTTTCAGTTTAATAAAGATTCACACATTGATATTATAGGACCAAAATGAAGTCCCACCAAAAAGAAGTTGTTATTGAACAACAGAACTGCTCTTTTCACATCTCCAGTTAAATCTGTGCTTTGAGATATTTGCACATCCCACACCAATAAAATTAAGAATGCAAAATGCACAACTAAAGCTTTTGGTGTAGTGGAACTGATCCCATCCCCAGTCACTGAAAGATCTTTCATGAGTAAATTTAGCAATCTGTTCTAAATTTTAAAAATTACATGTCAAGGTACTTCCAAGCATCAGTGGTTGTTCTGAGAGAAAATTCAGTGCCCACTATGATCTTCACTTAAATTTATAAACTTAAATTATGGGATGGCAGTGATCTAGAAGAGATGAGACAGACTGCTTTTCAGGTTAACCTTACTAGAACAGCAATTTAGAATCTGCTTTTCCTTGCAGTGCAGTAATATAAAACGTGTCAGTCCTCATTTACAAAATATTTTCAGAATATATCAACATGTTAAGACATGCATTAACTGTCTGCAAGCCCAGGCTAAATCAGGCACTGGAGGGGAGGGAAGCACCTAAAGGCCATTACTTTAGACAGCCTCCTTCTTCCCACTTATTTTCCTGATATGTTAACACAGTCCGTAATCACACGTCAATCTAAAATACCAACACATAATCCCACAGGGCAAGAAAACCTTTTCTCTTGAATGAATGCTCATTGCAATGCGTGGAAATGTCCTAGGAGGAAATGAAAGGGAGAGGGAAGATGCTAATATAGAAGCTACTACTTCTTCCATTTGTGCTTTTGGGAAGAACAGGCTTGTAACTGATTTGCAAACACATCACTTGTTGTTGCCATATTTTCCCAATTTTAGATGCTATTTCTCAAGTCCTCTTTTGCTGTTGAATAGCACAAATAAGAAAAGACTGGCCAATCACTCAGTTACACTGTGAGAACTGCACCTCTCAATGAAGAGCATTATTGTCCTTTTCATTTCAGATTGTCCTTCCAAGGCAGGATGTGACTCGGGGCACAGTATCCCCCCCTTGCTGAGCACATGTACTGGACGTGGCACTGGCTGTTATTCCCACAGATCCCATCTCCAGCCCATCCAGCACTGCCTCCCAAGCCCAGCCACTCCATGGGCAGCCCAGGGGAAGGAGGGAGGCAGGGAAGCTGCACCGCCTGAAATGCTGCACTGTGCAAATGTAGGTCAGCAAGGACAGAACGTGGGCTCTGCTTTGTACTGAAGGCAAAGGCTTTCCGGGCAGGAGGCTGGGGGAGGGCTCTGGAAACAGCTTCTTGCAGCAAGTCAGTGAAAAAGTAGCTTGAATGTCAGAAAACAGAAGAGTGAAACTAAAAATGCACGGCTGATCAACACCACACAGGTTGGAAATGCAGGGCAGGGAAAAGCGTTAACAAAAGTGAGGCCAAATGAGAAAGCAGGACCTGGAATTCTAGTCACAAGTGTTCACACTTCTGCACTTAGAGAAAATAGGAACCCATTAGGCAAATCCATTCTTCTAACAAAATTTTTAGTTTGTGACTGCAGTGGATGTGTTTTATTAAGGCCTGAATCAAATTCCAAGCCATGACACACGATCAGTAGCTCCACAGAGAGTACTTGACACATCGTACACAAGCAAACCAAGAGCAAAGCAAATTAGATCACTTGTGCCTAGGATTTGTGTTTCATCTTCACACGAAGAGTTAATTTCAGCCTTCATTTGTTCCAGCTCAAAAGAAACAGAGTCTGGTTAATATGGTACCTTCCTTCCACAGTTAAAAGACTGCAAAGGAATTTAGCTGAATATGGGATATAGATGAACACTACCACGTTGCTTTTCTGATATTGCCATGGCAACAGTTACAAGAGCTCTCTTAAGCATTTAAATCTGACAGTTTTCCTGATAACACTAACTGAATGATAGTAATGATGCATTTTGGTTCATGAGCTAACTGCTCTATAACCACAGGGTACGAACCATTCCCTTCACTTTTCTCAAGACTGTGCTTTTGGTCAAAATGTTCTGACCAAGACAGTAACCTTGAATTACCACTCAAAAAAAAAAAAAAAATACAGTTCCTCCAGCTCAGGGAGTACTCATGGCTTAAAGCTTTATGTACTCTCAAAGGTTTCCATTTGAATGCTTAAGTTGTGCAGTGTTCAAGGTGGAGAAGTCAAGACTGCTAAAATCTTTGATGAGATTTTTCTCAAAGGGCTTTCATTCGCCTGGAAAGGCTGGAGGAAAAAAAAAAAACTTTCTGAAGGATGGATTGAATTGTTGCTGACCTTCAAGATGTCATTTGCTCAAGAAAAGAGAAGGAGGAAGAAACTGGCATTTTTATGCAATCTTGATCAGTTTGTAACCAATATACACTTTTTTAAATAACAAAACACTGCAAGCTGTTCTACCTCAGTGCAGGCCAAAGTGCACTGAGGAATACACAGTGTGCTCTGAGGACAGGGCAGTGCCTCCACCTTCTGATAGCCCATTTAGCTTTAGCTAATAATAAGTGGCATTTCAGCTCTTTAATAGGAATATTCTGTGAACCACTCACTCTGATCTCCCAGATGCTCAGTGTGGGCATAATGGAGAAGTCTCTTTTTCTTTACCTCATTAGAAAGTGAAGTGTGTGAAACATGTTTGTCATCCTAACATTTTAAGGATACCAGCTTTGATAATGTCTTGCAATATATTCAACTAAAAAATACTGAGATACTGAAAACTGTGTGAAATCTTTAAAAATTTCCCAAGATGACGAAAATTCAGATTTCAGAAGAGAAAGTCATGCCTGCAAGCATCTAAGAGAGGAATCTTTTCAACAGAAAAAAGTCCTCAAAAGGTAAAGTATTCCCAGTTCTTTTGCTGTTAACACTTTTTAAAGTTTTATATCAAATTAAAAATTTAAAACATCCATGCCATCCTAAAACCACCAAATCTCTCCACACTCTTGAAAAACCACAACTCCACCACATCTTTTCTTCTGGAAAGGCCAAGTATTCCCACATCTCAGTCAGGCTCAAGTTTAAAATGAGAATAAACCAACTGCCACAAGAAATCTTTGTTAATAAAATACCAGACAAGACACAGAAGGAAACTAAAATCTTCTTCACTGCCTTTCCTAAATATTTAACATACCCTGCATTTAAACAAGCTGGGGCCTAAGAACTATTTTGAGAATAAGAATAGCCTTCAATCTCGCAGGTTTCATTCAGGATTTGTGTCACTGTCATCACTTTCAAAAGAAGCATCAATTTACGTCACATTTTAAACCTGTTTTTCTCTGACATATAGGTTGATACAAGATGACAAATCAAAAAAAGAAACACTGGAAAGTACCATCTGTGACTCAGTCAAAAATTTAGTGCTGCTACTTAATGCAAATGCCAGTCCTTTTATAGGCATTCTTCCAAAGTCCACCTAGACACCAATTTTTGCTGCCATAAAAATTCAACTCCATTATCCAGCCTTCTGAATGAAGAGAACCAATTTCCCATTGTATCATCTTTAACTAATCTAAAATATTGTATTTTATTGACTGGTTTTTAGTACAGAAAAGGATAACATTTTTATGTCCCAAAACTGTAAAGAAATGAGACAATTCAGAGGTACTCTTAATGTTACTCAACACCCTAAATTAAAGGTAAATAACTCATAAATACCTGAGGGAACAACTAACACCTCTGTTGCTCGGAAAGCAAATTACAAAACTTATGCTGTACCCACAGTGAGGCATATCAAAGGGGAAAAGGAAAAACCAACCAAAATCCAGCAAATCCCCATAAATCACATTGTTAATATATAGGTGTATCTTCAACAGTAAAGTATCTTCAATAATACCTTTATTTATGTCATGACAAAATTCTGTCTTCTTTTAAAACTTGATGCATCAGTTTGCTTTTATTATTTGATCAAATTTTACATGATTGAACTATTTTGGATGTTTTCCACATTAATTGAAAAACCTAATGTTTTCCCCGAATTCTCAAAATGGTAAAAAAAAAAAAACCTTAGGGCAACAATGACAGATAATCACAATTCTTCTACTTTACAAAAATTAAAAGCTATCCAGCTGTAAATTACCACCTTTTTAAAAAGCAGGCAAATCTCTTTGCTACATCCATCAAAGGTATGATTTTTTTCTAACCAAAATTCAGTTGAGAAATGGATGCTGCAAACAACTTCAGATATCCAGCTTCCATTAATGTTAATAAAGGAATGACAGTCCTGTGACAATAATTTGGAGGCTCTAAGCCTGAATGAAATATAATGCTGTCCTAGTCATTAAGAAGTGCCCTGCCTGGATCCCTGTAACTTTTTAATTTTTTTTCCCCTTCCACTATTTCCATATTTTCTACTAGTAGAAGTTAAGCAGTTTGAATGATTTATTGTTCAAATTTCATGCTAGCAGAGTGGAATGGAAAAACTAGAATAAACTACATAATGACATTTCTTCCCTACCCATCCTCCTATTCATTAAAAAAATTTACACCCATGAGCACAGTTTTGTTAAGTAGCATCTTCTGCATACATTGCATAAATTGAGAGGTTTATGAAACACTACTTTTGTTTTGCCTGTAAGACTCCTTATGACAACCAGTCAAATATTAATGTTTTACCTTCTCCAATTCTGTGAGAAAAAAACACCTATGAATCTTGTATTAATTTTTTTTCCATTGTAAAATATTTTACATGGAATAGAATGTTTTTCTCCCCATTTCTTATCACAATATTCTCCTGGACTTATGAGTATTAGCACCTGAAGCACTAACATAGTCCTCGAATTCATCAGACCCTGATTTACTCATAGAACAGATAAATCATAGGATGTTCATGACAAAACAGATGATCAGGAGCATTAAGTGTTGTTTGTTTGTTTGTTTTTTCTCACAACAATGGGATTGCAGCAAGCAGTCCATGCTGACATATCCTGGCTAGGACATTGCAAAGTTGTTCTGCTCCAGTTCCAAGTGCAGCCATGTCAGCACATACAATTATGATCCAGTTTAAATTTAACATCAATTGCAGTTGGACAATAGTCACACTCTGAAAGGATGGACATTTCTTCCACAGGTTGTCTGGGCATCCTGTTCCAGTGCCCCACCACCCTCACAGGAAAGAATTTCTTCCTGACATTTAATTTAAATCACCCCTCTTAGTTTAAACTGTTCTCCCTTGTCCTATGACTATGTGCCCTTGTCAAAATTCTCTCTGTTTTCTGTAAACCCTGTGAGGAAGCCTGTGCTTGGAGCACAGGAGCTCCAGCCCCACAGGCACCTTCATGGCCTCCTCTGGAGCTGCTCTGACCCCCACGTGTGTCGTGTGCTCAGCATTCCAGAGCTGGGGGCTGCACTGCGGGTGGGGTCTCACAGGGAACAATCCCCTCCCTTGACCTCTGGCTGCCCCTCTTTCCACAAAGCCCAGGACTCAGGTCACCCTCCGGGCTGTGAGTGCACACTGTGGGCTCATGTCCAGCTTTCATCCACCAGGAGCCCAAGTCCCTCCATGCAGTCCTTGCCCCAGTCTGTGCCCATGCCAGTGTGTCACTGCCCTAACCCACGAGCAGCACCTTTTGCACTTTTTTGAAAGGCTTTGTTGAATCTCACCAGGTTCATATGAGCCCTCACACTCTTCATCATATTCAGTTGTTTAGCCTAAGGTGCTGGACAATTTCCATTTTTTTTTTGTGACACTTGAAGACTTGGGCAAAAATAACTTTACATATTTGCTGAACATATTTCACACTGGCTTTGTCAGTTACTTCAAGTGAAAAATGATGACAATGAGATGTGTTGCCATAGAAAAAAAAGCTGCCTCCCACCACGGCCAACTAAAACATTTGGCATTTTGTTTGGTTCAGTGGCCAATACAGATAAGAATGTGTTTGTCCTGGCATTTGGGAAGTCAAAAAAAAAAAAAAAAAATCCAACTGTCAATAAGGCTTTCTTTTCTTGTCATCCCATTTCCCTTTTACAACTACCTCTTCACAGGTACAGGTTTTCTCAAGTTGTCAGAGATATGCTGTAACCCACTAGAAGTGAGTCTTTGCAAGATGCAATATGAAAAACTAAGCATTTTCTATACAAACCCTATAACAATTTCCCTCCTCACCCAAACACCTCAAAAACACATTAAACATTCACTCTCACAGAAATTTCTAACTAGTCCTTTTAAACAAGTGAACATTAACTCCCTAAAAACAAATTCTTTATAACTCAGAGATGACACAAATGTCTGTTTCTAATACCAAACTACAGTTTCTGAATTTTCTATACAACATTTTCAAAGCTTACTAGTAAGTTTTAGTCCTTTAGATTGCAGACCAACTCTTTACTAAAGTAGCATCAGATGATATTAGACCAAATCAAAATTACTTGTTTCATAGAAAACCAGTAAGTATAAATAAATATTGATTAGGACCTTTTATTATTAATACTCCCTGTAAAACTTAACCAACAAGTCACAGAAAAACTACCCAAGTTTCCCCATTAACTGAAAAATATAAGAGCAGAAGACAGAAATTCGCCTACATAGATTCAACTATAGGGATCTAGGACTGTACCATCCTCCACACATGCAGAATGGGAGAAGAAATTATCAGTACTTTCATTCTACTGCTGCCAACTGAAAAATATTTTTTAAACCTGCTAGAACTCCTTTAGAATAATGGACAGTAATTACAAACTTTGTAAGTTGGAACACCTCAGTAAGTATTATACAGTACATCTCTTTCTATCAAACGAGGAGATAAAAGATGCAAAACCCACAAAATCGTGCTCAGGGGAAATACACAGGCAGGACAAGCACTTAAAAGAGAAAATATTCTGCCCTAAGGAGCTTATGTAAGTAAATAAGTGGACAAATTTTAAGTGGTAGGCTTCAATTCATCAGTTTAAGTACTGGAAATGAGTGCTTTTTCTTGTATAATGACAATTGAAGTAAAGTGTGAAAGCACTGAGTATGCCCAAAAATAAACAGTCTATTAAGCATCCACAGCAATTTAATTTCCTATTCCTTTCTCAACTTAAACATCCCAAACATAAAACTGAAAGCAAAACAAATTACCCTTGTGCTTGCCAACCAAAATAAACCCAAAAGTTAAAAATATCTTTACAATTCTTAACTCTCTCTATATATACATATATAAACACAGAACAAGGGCATTAAGAAAACCTTAGAAGGTACTGAATTTACTGCTGGATGTGCATGAGATCCAGAGGATCCTGAACTGTGCATTGTGGAAAACATGCAGGCTTTGCAGGTTAGTTAATAAATACTATTGGGGCTCTGTATAATCCAGCCATTACTGCCAGGAGTGAAAGACAGCAATTGAATTTTCTTTGTGGCTCTGGTACAGATCAAATCTGTAATCCCATGTAAGCTACACACAGCACTAGGAAATGGGACCTCAGAGGAGCAGGAATCATAGATGACAATCTGGGAAAGCTGCTCCCAAACTGGGGCCAACAAAGATCTGAAGGTTTATCAAGATTCAAGGAAAGGTGAGAAGTCAAAACACATTAATTTAAATGCACTGAATTCCCACGTGAGTTTTCCAATGCAGAAGTAAATTGGCCTTCACTCACTGTAAACCAAGGAAATTAAACTATACATACAGCTCCCTAAACTAATTTTATTCCTAAAGACATCACCAGCCAATGGCAATTTAATGCATTATAACTTATGAATGTTGATGTTGAACACTTTGGTAATTTGCTTTAATTTGCTTGAGTGCCTTGATCTAGATATAGCCTTAAGGAATACCTGTATATTGCCATTTTAGATTGCATCATCCATTGTATTAAGGAGAAAAGGTTATTTGTGAATGGCAGATCTATGAAGTACTTGCTTTAACAGGAAAACATGACAAGTATTGAAGACTCTTAACTTCCTAATGACTCCCAGCCATGCTCACATGGCAACAGCTCCACCCTGGAAAGTCCTGATGTGTTTCATTACAAATGAAATATGAATTAAGATTTTAACCCATTTAAACAATTCCTGCTTTGGGGAGCTCAGGAGCTATAACAGAAATCTGGAAAGAAGTTCCACAAGGTCTTCAAGTCCCTGAAGGGCACGGACTGACAGACACCAAGGTGACCATGGCAGAAGAACCATGGTCATGTTTCAGACATGGGGAGGGCTTTTTTCACCACAAATCTTTACACAGCTATTTTTTTTTAATAATCTTTTGTGTGAGCAAACTCCAGAAACCTGAGTTTCTCCTACAGCAGCTTGGGGCTGCTTGGCCCTGCAGCCAGGGCTTTATCAACAGAAAAGAAAAATACTAGAATATTAGGCAAAAGAACTGAAAGCTTAACTAAGTAAAATGAACCAAGATATAAATAATGTAGGAAAGTTCTGAGTTTTAAACATTTAAAAGTGAAAAACAAAGAAGTAAAAAGCAAATAAAATTCACAGTAACACCTAAATTTACCCTGAAGCATAACAGATTCATTACACATCAGTGCTGGAGTAAATGAACTACTAATACATAAACTCAAAATACATCTTTATTTTTCCATCAAGATAATGTCAAAGAGCACATGAAATGTATTACAGAAAGTTATAAATGCCTTTCTGCAATTTAACTAGAAGCAAAACATTCCCTCCCACCACCATTATCTTCAGACTTGCCAGAGAAGCTCATGCTACTTCCTTCACCCCTGAGAAAATAAAACATCTGCCCACCCCATCAGCTTTTAATCTTCTTATGGACAGAATTAATTTAGCTTCCTTCTGGGGAATATGATGGGAGAGGAAACTGGCCAAGCCTATTTGAGCCAAAGTCAGTCTTTTGTTTAAAGGAGAAAAAAGAAAAAGAGAGGGGAGGAAGGGGAAAAAACCATAAGCTGTGAACACTCTTTAGTCATGCCACATTTATTAAGTATCAATACATTTCTATGCATTTTACCATAGTTTAAATATGACTTCACTAAAGAAACATCACTTTACTGAACATATGGCAGAAACTCCCTGAAGCATGCCAAAGACTAAATGTCAGGTTAATCAATCACTTCCATTCCACTTAGCAGAGGCATCAGAAAAAGTTACATTATTTCCTTAAAGGTATGATTTTTATTCATAACTGAGAACTTTCACAAATATTAGTATACTGGTAACACTATCCTAGTGTTTAACTTTAATCCATTCTGGATCTTAACCTGGAGGATGTTGAATACTTATTACCTTTTCTATTCTGTTTCTCTCAGCTCCATATAAAGGAGTAATAAAATAATAGTTGAAAATATTTTCTGTGTACTGCAAAAAATGAAATGTTCCCTGCATATGGATTACTGTTATGATACTCATTCTTTAAAATTATCTAATACCTACATTCGTATTTGAAAGGATTACAATTTACAGTGTTTGGTATTACAAGCCAAGTGCAGGCAGCTTTCCAGAGAAGAAAATAAAAGGACATTAAGAGTCTTGCTGAGCCCTGCCAGGGGAAGGAATATAAGAGACATATTGAATCTGTGGTTTTGTTGTGCAGTACAATAACACAGACATGCAAGCACCCGTATTAAATATTTAGCTCACCTTAGGTGAGCAAACTGCCTGATTAGGCACTTTCATTATTCTGAATGGAAACTCTAACAAACCAGCAAACACAGTTTTCAAAATATTTCAGCTATGAACAAGAAAGTTGATTTACTTATTAAAACTTCACCTTTGAAATCAGAGCCAGCCATAAACCTACCCTTTAAAAACTAAATGTACCACTCGGGCAGTTCAGAGTCCCTTTAGATTTTAATTTCTATGACATTATTAAAATCCATTTAGGATTTTAATATGTATTTTACTGCTTTAATCTGCATTTCACCTGCTGTTCATGTCCAGATATTTTTTGTAAGTTTTTTCTTGGCATAATTTTCCAGACAATTATATATGTGAAAGCTACTATAAAAATCATTGTTTGCTACAGCACACAGTATCACCTTAAAACAGAATGGCTTTTATAGACCCATATGAGGTAGCTGCATATGTTCTGTATATTATAATATCTTCTGTGTATTATTAGCTACAAAATATTTGTCTTAAGGCATCATAAAGCCCTCTCTATCCACAGGTCTTCTGTTTTAGTTAGCAATCACGATAAAACACAACTAACCAGGCAGGTTATCTGCTTTAATGATGACTGTATTCCATTCTTATTTCAGTTAGATGTAAATCTGTTTGCCTGATTCACACCAGAGGTAACTGGGAAGTAGGGCTGATGAACAGTGCTGCATAAAGCATCCACAAGGCTCCTGTGCTAAAGCAAAAGCAGAGTTGGCTTTTTCCCCACCTCAGGAAACAGAGCTCTTCTCAGTCTGCTTGAGTAACATTCCCTCCCTTCTCCCACAGTATGGTTTGAAACTACTTCCCAATTTCAATAAAACCTGGAGAAAAGTTATTGCCTTTGTCAACTTTTATGAAAATTGCTGGCCAGGGAAATTAAACCCTCAAATTACTGCTCCTAGGGAGTGAAAGGCAGGCAGTGCTTTTTCTGTGCCTCCTCAAAACGGCAGCACCAAGCCACCCAAAATCACACACGTGTAAATCAAGAGCTGCACTTGTCTCCAGGCCAGGGAGGGCACGAGCAAACACCCACCTCACTTCCAGGAGGAGGCTCAGGCAATTAAAGAGACAAAACCCGTTATTTATATGAAGAAACGTAGAATTTTTAACAAAATTCTAAATTAAAAGTACTATGAATTTACAGCCAGTAGACTGACAGTTAACTACAAGCAAACTTATCACATCACTATGTCACTTTGCTTAGTCACACCACGTTTTCCTTCACACATGAACTGAATTTTAAAAGCATATCTGTTGCTCATGCACAAAACCTACTCATATATCTTTATGGAGAGACAGAAAGGAAGAGATTTAAATTCCAAAAATACATCCTAAGTTTCTTAAAGCAGCAAACCAGCTGAATAGTTGGACTTCCTAAACCTTAATGTGCTAAATGCAATGGAAATATAAGATGAAATAAAAACTTTGATGAAACAAAATGCTTTGTTAATATTCATGCTGTATAAAGTTTAACCAACAGTTTTATAGGTGTGAAAAACAAGTTAGTGGGACTTGGCTATTGCAAAGTATGATATGAATTGATATTATAATGCTAACATTAAGATAATAATATATGTTATAAAGTGGTGAATGTTGTTACAATAGCCTAGTTGTGAAATTGCTTTTCACAAGAGTAGTTTGGCTTCATGTGTTGTAATGTGGGTTTATGAGTTTCCATTGGACAGACTGTTGCTAGCCAAACTTTTAAAACACAACCCAAAAGGAGCAGAACTTCATCCAGTGAGGACCCTGATAACGACAGTGACAAAACTACATTGGTGCCAAAAAGAGTGACATGGGGCGGGACTATGTAAAACCAAAACTAAATATGCATCAAGCTGATGCAATATCAGGGTATAAAAGGTGAAGCTGCCGTTTTGTGCATGAGCCTCTGCCATTTTGCCACGCTCCCAGTGCTGTCCCTTTTGCTTCACTGATTTTTTTTTTTTTTTGTGTTCTCAGTAAAACTTCTATAACTCATTCCCATTTGGGGTCTAGGTCATTTATAACAACAGGCCAGCTAATTAAATTATGTATTTGTAAAAAATGCAATTGTTCTCAAAGTTATTTATAAATTTCTTTCAATTTACCAACTGCCTTAGATAAATTTGACATTTTAAGTACATTGGAACAAACCTTCATTATTTAAAATAGTTAAGTATACAGATGCATAGATCCAATATTAGCCTTTTACATTTTAAAAGAAAATCAAAATGTTTGTCTCTCCAAGAAATTTGCATTCAGGCTACACATTTATTGATTCACAAAGGTAAGGAACCAGATTTATTTTTACCAGATGACCTTCTTCAGCGGTAAGTTTTAAGTCCCATTTGCATGAGGCGTTACTTAGAAAAATCCCAAACTAAAATCCTCCAGAAAATCCCACAAGCCTTTTGGGAACAAAGAGGGGCAACACAAAAAGTGGTGAATGAGAATTAAACCAGCCAAAGCACCATTCAGTGCCTGCCTACATGCACACACACACATCTCCCCTTAACTCCCTCAGCTCAGCTGAGTTTGAGATGAATAAAGAGCCACGACCCACCCTTGCAGCAGCAGTGATGCAGGTGGTGTCAGCAGTAGCATATTGCTCAGTGCAAACACCAATCCAGCTCCAGATGGCAGCTCAGCAGCCTGCAGTCACAGGTATATTCCAGCAGGAATGAGCAGCACTGCCCAAATGCCAGGTGAGTGAGCCAGAACTAATGCACAGTTCATTAGATGGCCTTTCCAGCCACTTAGCTAACAGGAAAGCCTGTGCTCAACACACTGTTTGTTACCCAGAACCATCAGCAGCAAACATGAGGAAATCAGGACTTTGCCTACAGACATCCTAGAAGTAAGGATGCTGATTCAACAGCAACACTATGACACAGGTAGATTAACACCTGGATTTAGATGGAACACTAAAATCTCACCAATTTTGAGACTTAAATATAGTCACTCTTAATTAATCATCTTCTTAAATGGTACAAGAAGGAACTGCCAAAAAAGCTTAAAAATATGTCCTATTTTGCTGTTCTAACTGGATCTTCTCATTAGTTATGTTGCACTAGCTGGAAGTAGTCCCCAATGACATCGCTTTATAGTCCATCCCCCAAAAGGCTAAGAAATTTCTCTTGCCTCATCATTTCATCAACGTTTGCCTCTAAAGCTTGGTTTCAGTTCTGAGTTCTGCAGGTTTAACATGCTTTGAAAAGACTATCTTTGCTTTATATATTCTAACTGAAGAACACCTGCCCATGCCACACTGCTGTAATAACTGTGTACCTGTGAACAAAATCTGCCACATTGAGATACCCTCTGGTATCACACACTCCCAGCCAAATACTGAAATAATTCAACAGAAGGGGAAAAACCTCAACTGAACAACAAAATAAACCCACAGCTGCAAGAAAAAGGAAAGAAAATGGGCCTTTAAAAGAACACCACCAGAACAAAGTCCACAAATTGAAACAACAGTCCTCATGTGTGTTCAAAGAGGGCAACAATAAGGACTAAGCACAGAATGTATAAAAATAATTAGAAACTAATCATAAAGGAGCGTGTGCTCTGACTTAACTAAGTAGTAGTAAAAGCATGTACATGAGCCTGGGCTCTGAGGCAGTTCCTATGGATATTGCTAAGGTAACAAGCTATCCTACTTTCCAAGCTCAGAAGGTATGACTGTGATACTAAGTTACATAGAAGTACTCCATGCAGAAAAAGCAGAAAACTTGTTTCCACAAATAATGACTTCTACCTTACTCTATTATGAGCAAACAAGTAGTAAAGTGTCACATGGCCTCAGGACAATGGTATAATCTCAAAACCAACCCAGGAAGGAAATCTTGACTCAGTTCTCACATCAGCTACACAAATTACTCAGATGATCATTAAATTCTTTAATTGTAATTTTGATATAGTTGCTGTATCATGAATTGCAAAGTGTGCTAGCAACCTTCAAAACTTTGTTAAAACTCTAATTCCAAGACACAAGAATGGCTACCCATAACCTGCAGGGAGAAGAAGGCATGTTAAAGTGAATTATTTTTTGATCCCTCATCTCACACATGTTCATTTCTGCTGGGTCTGCAAGACCTTTACACCACCTTCACTACTCCATAAACAGCAGACTTGCTCTTTCCCCAGAATTGTGAGGTGAAGATGCAGCTGTTAGGCATTGATTAGATGTTTGGAGATAATTTGTAGAGGGAAAGGTGCTGACCCAGATGTTTGAAATAAGTTTGTGCAGTGCATGATGTCTGATTATTCAGAACAATTAGTACAAAGTATAAAAATCTGTAGCTCAGGTTCACCTGGTATCACTGAGAAACACCCTATAAAATTTTGATTACACACAAACGCAAAGACCTGAAAAACACAAATGAATCTAAGCAGAATCTGATACAGGACTCAAGTAAAGGTGGACATGCAATCCAAAGAACACAAATGAAGTGTCCTAGGCAATTTTATTTAGGGCTATGTATCCAAATGAGAGTGACTTCTGAAACATTCAGAAGGGATCCCAGTCCTAGTGCAGTGTGGATGGCAGATGAGTTTCTCAGGGGATACCCCTAGGGCTGGCAAATACACTCCTGTCATGCAGCTTTGGATCAAGACAGGTCTAGGAGGTCATCTCAGAACTCATTCCAAGCATGTCTGAGGCTCTCTAGCCCTTCCAAGTAAAGCTTCCTGGAGGTCTAAAGCTCTCATTAAATGTATACTCAGAAATGCTTTGGCTTCTCATATTTGGCACTCCTCCATTCAAACCTCTCAAGGACCTGCCAACAGTGCCATGAGCACACTGAGCACTGACACAGCTGAGTTTTACACACAGTTGAGTTTTACACACAGCAGTGACTCCAGGCCCCTCACACAGGGGCAAAGCTCCTGGTCTCCAGGTTCCAGGTCTTGCTCTCTCTTGTTCAGCAGCACACTGGTGCCACACAGCAATGCCTAATTCCTGAGGCATGACTGATTATACAACATCCCTGTCTTTACTTGAATTTGCAGTTCTTAGCCTCAACATAAAAGAAAACCTATTACAGGGAACAAAACAGGCAGCTCTATTGTGTAATGCAGTACAACAGTCAGATATCTTGGCACAGATGTACATGATTTACAATCCCAAAGAAAACGAGTGCACCATTGTTCAACCTAACACATTTTCTTGAAAGCAGCATTTGTATGTGATTTTTCTTGGTCTGTATCAGCTTCACTATTTACACTAAAACTCTTTAAGGGAAAGCAATTTAATATTTGAAACACAACTGAGGCAATGAAATGCCAACCACTGTAACTGTTGTGTGGGCCTTGAATATAAAATACAGTAACAGTTCTTAGGAAACTTGGTTGCATTTTATCCACTCTCATTAGAGTAACACAGACACAAAAAGCCTTCTTGTCTGCTACCCCAGAGCAGTGTAAGGTTGCTGACAGACTGCTCTGGAGAAACATCCATTTCTCCAGCTAAAGGATTTTTTTAGTTCATGGTCATGTCTTGGCCCTTAACCCTAATGGACCAAGGACCTCATGGGCATGTCTGAATTATTTACAGAGAAGCATACTTATGGTGAAAAATAATTTACAAACCCAATAAAAACAAGTATCTACCTGAAGTATTATCTAGGGAAAAGCATCTGTCCTCATGCAAATTTATGTCACTTTATGATTCTACATTATTACAGTTTCCCTCACCTCCTCTTGCTGGTTAAAAACTGAATAGGATGCACAGAGGGAATTCACAGAATGCTGCTCAGCCTGCACAGGGGAGTGGGGGTGTAGGCAGGCTGGTGTTGCACTCATATGGGGAATAATGACCAATTTATGCACAGGCTGCACAAAATTATGCAGCACTTCAGAGCCTGTTTCAAATATTCCAAAGAGTTCATTGTTTTGCTGACTGCTCCCTCAATCTCACTGCCCTCCAACATTTTAATGAGATTAGGACATGACACAGAAAATTGCTGATGTGGATAAGTAGGTATCTCTCTTCCATCTCTAATATTAATGCTACATTAAGTTTATATTTCTTTTTAAAAGTACTATTTATCTGAACATCAAGAGACAACATCCAACTCCACCATATGCTTCTAAACAGTCATTTTGAATTTTGGCACTGAATCACAAATTCCTCATGATCAATTATAGGATCCTGTGGATTTACCTACTCACACAGAAGCATTTCAATTTCCTTAAGTCTTTTATATAAAATACAGGCACACACCATGTTAACTATTTCTGCCTCAACTGCTTCTTCTCCAATGGCTCAGTCTGTGAAGTGCCATAATTTAGTAATTCCGTTTGTTTCTACTACACACTATTCCTTTGAAAATACACCAGAGGTGGTTAAACAACCTCTCAGTTAACAAAAAAAATTACAGTGATTATACCCAACTCAAAAGATTTTGAGGGCAATAACAGTAACATCCTTTGATTAATTAATTCCCCAAATCTGATACTGACCAAAAAATGCTGATGACCTTAGGGGTGTTGAACCAGTCTCCAATTCTTCTGAGATTAGGCATGCTTGTACTGTGGTTTACACAAGGACTCGTTTTTAATTACTTGGTTTCTGTTCGGATTATGAAATGTATTTGTTGTAACTGAAATGTTATGCATTTACTTTAATTATTGATATTCTCATATGTTTACTCAGGGCACTTTTACCCAGATATTGCTGTAAAGCCTGGCAGTGTACAATGGTAAGAGGGATGTTACTTTTGTCAGTTTGGAGGAAAAACATCACTCAATTCAGAAGCACTGAAAATTTACATAGAATTTCTTACTTGCAGAGTTTGAATACACCACAGAAATTTACACTGGAGTTTGTTATAAGTGAAATGCCTCCAGTGAAGTCCTCACTAACTATACTGATCATCCAGGTGTAGCTCCAGACTCTCTGGGAAGGCCATCAGCTCAATCCCACAAGAGCTCTTGCACCTGCCTGTTCACTGAACTGCAAGAGAAAGAAATGCCAACAGTAGCTCTGGCTGCTTATGAGTGCAGATGATCAATGACACATTTCATTACTAGCAGCAAAAACCAAAGACAAAAGAAGCTCCCAAGCTTCAGCAGTCCTGAATGCTAAAAGAAATCCCAAGCTGAAAACAGGAGAGCTTTCCAGCAATTAGGAAAGACAAAAAAAATTCTACAAAGCCTACTGCAGTGCTATGCAGTTCTTGTCTATTGAACACAAGTTTCCAGCACCCTGAATCACAGCTCCTGACCAGCCAGGACACTCAGAACTCAGAGGAAATTACCCTACAGAACTCCACAGCCTTTCATGCTATTTCTTTCTTTCATATTAAAGCTATGAGAACTCAAGGATAAAAGCACAAAGATGAGTAAAACCAGCATCACCATGACTATTATTGTAATGGATAAACAAACATTATTTGCAAGTGCACACAGTCAATACAAAGCATGCCCTCAGCTTGGAAGAGTTTAGCTTGGAAGTTGCCCACAGCCAGCTTTATCAGGTACTCACAGAATAAGCAAATTCTTCCTGTCCTGCCCTAGGTGCAGATAACTGCTCTGTTCTGATCTTTACATCTTGAGCTACACTAACAGTTGAATGCTTCACATATCCTAGTTACAGAAATGCATAGTCCAAAATTCAATTTCATTGTATGTAAAAGGTGAGACCCACCTTCTAAGCTTCCACCAAACGACACTGGACTCCATGTTAACATTGCCCTTTAGAAAAGCAGGAGGCTAAAGCCCCAAAAATGCCAAATTTACACAAGTAACAAAGAACGTTCAGAATATCAGCTTAAGATTCTCTCTCAGCATTACCTCACACCCTGTGTGGTACAGAAATACAAACTTCTATTTCAAAGACTGATCCACCTCAAACACCAAACTTTCCTAGATAAAAAACAGAAGTTGTTCTGCTATACAGGAGATTATGCTTGGAAGTGAAGCCTGCAGGGAGACCTGCAGGTTCTGAGAAGTCATGCTGAACAGTTTGCTACATTAACTGCTGGGGAACCAGATAGCAAGAGCCACCACCACTAGCTTAATTTTCCAAAACATCAATCCAGACTAATAAAAGATGCCACAGGTATTAAAAAAAAAAAAAGCAAAAAACATTTTTAAAAAATTTTTCTGAGGAAAATGACTTGCTACAAACAATTCCAGGTCCAGAATAATGAGATCATGCCTTCACAATAAAAATTCAATAAATAAGTCAGTTCTTCCTAAGAGAGAGTGTGCCAATCAAGCAAAAACCCTGTTACAGGGAAGAACTGCCAGCAGTACAAGTTATTTTAGCTGACATTACTTCAGAAAAAGCCCACCATTCACCATCTGCTCTGGCACAAATTCTGAATGCAAAGAAAGTTTCCAGCATCACTGATGAAAAGAAAGCAGTCAAGATGAAGAAGTTTTTGTTTTGTTGTTAAAAAGAACAAGCATCTAGGACAGCTCACATTTCAGCAAGAACAAACACAAAACGTAAGTGCACATTTCATAAAAATAATTACAGAGAATTACAGAAAGGCAGAGTGCAAGTGTAGGGAACATAATACAAAACAAAAAAACCTTTTACAAACTTTGTATGAGAAGCAGGTGAGCAACTCCAAACAGTGGATCACTTTACACTGGAGGGAAGAAATGTAAGTTTTAAGGGAGTCTGACCACACTCTAGAAGTACATTAATGGAAGCAAACACCACAGAAAAAATGGAGGAGCCATCATGTCAAAGAGATCAGTGGCATAAAAAAAAAAAGAAGTTTTCAAACGTGAGCATCCATCTGGAAATCAGAGCTCTGAAGTCTGAAGTGAGCCTCTAAATAAGAGCTCCCAAGCACTGTTAATTCCTTTGAAATGTTTGATGAGTTCCTACAGGGATTATAGCAATACTATGAGGATAGCAGATGACATCATGCAGGTGGAATAAATTTCAATGCTATCCTCCACATTCCTGTGACTTAGCCAAGGAGTATAATGTACTTTCCCATTAAACACCTAGGGAAAGCAATTACTTTCCCATTTCCTCCCTAATTTTGTCTAGCATAAAAAAAATAAACAAGCCACAAAAAATCTTGAGTAAAGGCAAAATATGAAAGTTGCTAAGTGGCAGGAGATTAACTATTCTCCACAAAAATACGATCTGATATTAAGGGTTAGAACTGCATGGTCCATCACTATGACAAAGTTTAGACAAAAACAGATGAACATAATTAACAGATTTATTTCTCCCCCAGCTGAAACACAAAGCTAGGATGTCACTGCAATTTATGAATGAGCTAAATATTGAGGGCACCTTTTTAATAGCCTGGAAAATAAGGCTCCAAAAATCCCTCACCAGTTCTTTCTTAGACAAAAGCTGAGTAACAGATGGAGTTTTAATATTTCTCATGACACCAGATGATGCTTTATGTGCAGTCGTGCACTCTTAAATAGTTATTTTTAAAAATTCTGGTTTGCATTAAAAAACGCTTTACTTGTAATTTAATATCTATTATATTTTCTTCCTAAATGGAAGAAACCAACAAGGACAATTTAAAACCCTCAAAACCCTAGGCAGTATGCTCAGTACATGATTCCTTGAACAAAAAGCCTTACTTATTTTTATGACCTGAAAAAAAACATATAATTTTTAGATTTACTGTACCATCCCTTCACTTTTACAGATCTTACACTGATAAGCTTAAAACATTTCAACATTTCTGCTTTACCATAATCTTGCTTTTCTCTTCTTTCTTCTTCCTCCCCACACAGCAATTTAAACAGAACATATTTATTAAACCCATTTCAAATCCCTACCCCTTGAAGCAGATACAATATCCCATGGAAACCTGGGTTTGGTATAACAACACTGATTCCTCATAAAGAAACTCAAAATTCATGCAAAGTTCCAGAACAACTCTTCAGACATAACAGGTTATCTTTTTTCTTCATGCAATCAATTTCTGAATTCCTCTACAAATTACACTATTTACTGCTAAGTAGATTCTTTCCTTAAATATTCCCTTCCATTTTCTTTTACAGTATCCTAAGTCAAGAGAAGTTGGGAATGAAAGATTTGGGAAAGGACAATTATCAAACAAAAAACCTTTGAATCTTTTTCAGAAATTTCTGCTCAAGATCTTATTTTACGTTCAAATGAGAAGTGCAAACTAGAAGTAGTGCACGGGTTTAGGAGAGTGTTCAGTGCTGTCTATTCATCACATTTACATAGGTATGCAGCTGGCAAAAACCTTAATGAGAGCACTAGAGCAGGTTGCTAGCATCTATCATATTTACCAGCAGATCAAAACAGCATTTATTTGAGAGCATTCAACCCACTTCCACAAAAACAGACAAACATTGGCCAAAGAAAGAAAAGGGAATCTGTTTGAGGGTCTCTTTTCTCATCTGTGAATGCTTCAATCCCCACTGACAGCGTTGTACAGCCATACAATAGAAGTCCATCTCACCAGGCTAGAAAGCTTTAACAGTAATGCTGAGGTCTAACTCTTCCACTACCAAAAAAATTTATTCTATTAAATGTGAAGTGAGAGACAGAGCAATACTCCAAAACCTGGGTTTATTACTTCAGTTTTCTGAGTATAGTTTTATCACTTATGCTCCTTCCAGACACATCTAAAACCAGCAAAAAACTGGGTATGTTAAACATAACAGAAAAAGGCTGCACCTCAATAAGCCTTCCCAGCACACCTTTTTACTTCAGACAAACAAATCCCTGGGGCACAGACCTCTAGAACATGCAGATCCAACAAAACACATTTTGTCTTTTCACAGACAAGATTTTCACCATTGTTACTCAGTCTAAGTGACCTTCCAGAGTCTAGACAAGATATCTCTATCTCTAAGCATATATTGTATATATGTTTACAACCATGTGTACAAAACATATTTAAGGGAAGATTTTCCACTCACCGTCACAGACTTCAGAGTCATGCCGTGGTAAGTGCCCATGGTGTCAATCTTGAAGCCTTCCGTTTCTGCAAAGAAAAAGAAGCCTCCTGTAAATCCTTATGATCACAGCAGTGTCATGTCTAAATGGACAACACTGGAGAACTCTCTGAAGTTATTTTGTCAAAGAACACATCTTGCTGCTGCTGCTGGTTTAGGTTCTGTTCCCTGTACAAAACCTGGGTCATCACCAGGAAATCTGCTTTCTTTAGACAGAGGTCAGTTGGATATTGCTGCTTTCTCTAACCAAAGTAAGCTTTTCCTGCTGCATGGACTAATGGAAGGCACTTCAGAGAAAGGCTCTAAGCCTAAATCTCTGTGAGAATATGTTACAACTTGCACGTGGTCTCAGAAATTCTCCTCACTACAAGACTGAGAAGCCTGATTCCATATTCCCAGAACACATAAAAAAGCAACATATTCAACTTGTATTAATGGAAAAATATACCTAAAACCGATTTACATGCCAACTATAAAAGTGCGGCCATTTTCTTTGATCAATTCACTTCTGGAGTGCTGAAGAGTAACATTGTCATTGTCATATGATGCAGAGGACAGAATCTGCATAAATACACAATACCAGACTAAAGGGTATAAAAAGGGGCGTTCTTGGGGTGGGTTTTTTAATTATTTTTAATTAGATTGAATTTGTGCTGTGCAAGAAGCCTGCAACTGCCCAATGACTAAACCTGTTGTCAGTAGCCTATTTGCTTTTGAATACTCCTTCCCTGTCCCCCTGTTCTCAGGCTTTAAGATCAAAGGAAGCACCTGAATATTGAGTGCCACCAGGACTCCAAAAGAAAACCTTTTTCCTGTTGTAAATTCCCTAGCCTCATGCATCTATCATCAACTGATCCCATCACCCAACCATCCAAACAATTCCTACATAAAATGGCATGATAATCACCACTCAAACCACAATAAACAAGCATTTGTCTACATCTAAGCAACTTCTGGGCTATTTCAATTAGACTTGGGTAAAGGTAACTGATACCGTGCAGAAACAGCTATTTGGAACTGGTATGTTTTCATCATTTCTTACGTCCCCTTCATTTTGTGCACCAGCACAAAATCATGATAAATGAAGGAACAAGGCAGAACCAAAGCATGGCTCCTACCTGCACCTAAAAAAGTGCAAGAAAAACATTGAATTTTCAAAAGTTTCTTGCTCTCATTGTGAGTAAATTAACTTAAACTGAAACCCAGACAACCTTGAAAGCAATGCACATGCTCTGGGAAACATCTGTGGCTGCTCATCCTTTCTTCTTTGACAAGGAAGATCATCAGGCACTCAAAGAAAACAAGGCAGAAAAGTTTCCCAGATTTAAGAACTCTCCAGTGCCTATAAAAAGATACCCCAGAGTTTGGAACTTACCATACTCTTCTCACCACAGAGACAGCTTTCTACTTACTGAACAGTTTGGGGTTTCACCTTTTACCCCTCACTCCCTCAATACTGTCACCAGACCTGCTACTTACTACCAAGTCAAGATGCCCAGTGTCACTGACCATGTTTTGTTTTAGTCACCTCAGTTCCAGCTCTTCTTCAGCTTCACCCCTCCCCTTCTGCCAGATTAACATTACAGACATAATTCTGAGAAAGTAAAATGCAGGTACAGACACAAATGAATACAGTCCTTCCTACTAGGAAAAAAAAAAAAAAAAAAAAAAGCAACCTAGCCTCTCTGTATAAATTGATACTGCCTCCCTATATAAATTGATAGGCCTTCCCACCTTCCTCCTCAACCCCAACCTGTAAGTATGCCATGAGTCTTACCTCAGAGGTCACACCACTGAACTTGAGCTGAGGATGGTGAAGATGTGACTGCACAAACATTTCCATGGAGAACAGTTTGCTCTGTGACTATACAGGTTACTCCTGCAGGCCAGGGAGCATGTTAATATTTCAGGTAGTGCCAGGAGCCTTGTGGAATACTTGGCAGAACTCCCTAAGTTGAAGGGATGCTTTTGCTGACTTGATGTGACATAAATCAGTGGTGTTTAACCTAGGCTGCCAGTTTATGCATTTCAGATCACCACCACCAGAAGAACTTTTATCCTTTCCAGACTACCTATTATAGGTTCCTCACGGCTGTGACACAGAGCATTTCCAAAGAATACAGACACCCCATAGCAAGACCAGCACAGCACCATGCTCTGTTGTGCCTGTCCTGCTGTGCCTTCTTTCCTCTCAGCACAAATCTTGGCTTTGTAATTAGTTCTCCATGTTTGTTCCCTGTCTCCACCAGCATTGCAAAGGGAATAAAGGCCCACAAAGCCTGCAGTACAGTTAGAAAGTAAATCAAAGGGGAGAGAGGCACCTGGCAGGGAACAAATCTCTGTTCAACTGCCACTGGTTTCATCTTTTGCAAACGTCTTCCCAAGTCTCTCATAAAATCTGTCCTGGTTCATTTAATGAGCCACGAGAGCCACAAACCACAGCTCTGGAACTCATCAGCTTCCTGCTCCCAGCCTTGTTCTGACCCTTCTTTCTAGCAGGAGAAGTAAATAACTTGGATGAAGAGCCACTTGTTCCCTCCAGCAAACTCCAGTTTCCTGCCTGATGAATGTTCCCAGCAGCTACACAGAGGTCCCACTACTATTTAGAAGCTACTCAGGTAGCAAATAAAAGTTCTGTTAACTAGCAAATAAAGGCACAGTAGCTTTCTGTACTAATTCAAATATAAGACATGTTAAATGGTCGGTGTAAGCACCCACATTCCTGCAAAGTTACTGCAGCCTCTACAAGAGCTACTGCAGGACCCATGCTCTGCTGTCTGCAGTAGGGTGGGATCCACAGAAGAAACCACCTCCCAAATTGCCCACCAGCTCTCCAGTTTCCTGCCTCAAACTCTCCAGCAACTGGTGAATTAGAGTTCAGCATCTCCAGCTTCCAGAGGGCCATAGCAAACGCCCCTGAAGCAGTAACAGCACTGACACATTTCTCAGAACACAGCTTTATCGATTCAATCCTCTCACACACACCCCATGTGACATTGTACCTGTCAGCCAATCACTGCTCCTACACAAATAAACATTACCAGAAGCAAGACCCTGCCCCTTGCATGCCTGTACCATTCTTTAAGGTCTCAATAGTTTATACACCTGGGCACATCCAGCAGCATCATCAGCTCCACCCACTGTGCACAGCCTGGGCAAAGCAGGAAGCAAATATTTCCAGGTCAGGGACTCCACAGTTCCAGCTTCAATCCCACTTCAAAAATTGCAGAGGGTGGGTGTCAGCCAGGTTAATACTATGAAAGATATTCAAGGACCAGGCTAGAAAGCAGAGGCACTTCTTCCAGATTATTCTCCAAGGCCAGGGTCTGACCCTGACAGAGCTGCTCAAAAGCAGGCCCGGGATACAGGAGGAAGCAGGGCCATAGAAAAGAGGAGAAAAGAGGAGAAGAGAGGAGCCGAAGCCCCCGGGCATGCCCTCAGCAGCACTAATGCACTGCCACACCCCCCAGGGACACACAGCCCTCTCCTCTCCCTCCCAAAGCAGCTTCAAGCTGTGCTGCTGAGTCATGCACCAGCACTGAGATGAAATGGTAATATTTGGCCAAGAATTAGTTTATAACTCCAGCTTCAAAATCCCAGCTTCACTGGTAGTAATAGAAGCAGTTAAAATCATTAACCACTAAGAAAAGGGTGTTTAAGAAAAAAAGCCTCATAAATAAAAGTACCATGATGGTAAGACTTGAAATCCTTGTTTTTAAGCTTGGAACTAGATGCAGAACAACTCTTAAAAAACTTACTTGAGGGTCTTCAATACAATGGGAATTTTCAATATAATTACTACAAAGTCATGACACACATTTACTTTAGGCAAAGAGCAGTCCATATTAAATGCTTCAATCACAGGTCTAAACTAAAAACTACAGAATGCAAGCAAAGCCCAACAATAATTTTGTCACGAAAAACTACTGCGACCTTTTCTTTGCCAAATATAATCAATTTTAGAAATATATGCATTATTAAAAACACCGACATCAACAGATGCCTTAAAACAGAGAGAGACCAAACATAACAACTAGAAATGAATAAACAAGTCTAATGCTTCAAAAACATAACCTATCACCATGGGTCTTTTTCTTCTTCAGTCACTGCATGTAGTACGGTCACAGTCTCTCAGTTCTGTGACCCAAAGGCTGGTAAAAGAACCATAAACATTTCCAGTGTGGTTCATCACAAGTTACACCTTTCTAGCACTCCCATGCAGCTGAGTGCCTTTTCTTATTTAAAATAATTAAACCTGGAAATGAAAATAAGCACCCTAATGCATCAGCTTTTTGGAGTGATAATATTCTCCATCAGCATTTGGGTGCACGGTGCCTTTCCTTGCATATAAAGATCAATGCTCAGAGTACTTCTGTTTCTTAAAGCCACTGCTCCCCACCCATCTAGGTCACTCTGCACTTTGATTCTGCACCTTCTGCAGCTCAAGTCATCCAATCCGGCTACAAACTTGAGCTCTGATACATTACCAAAAGAATAAAAGCTTGAAAACTACTCAAATTAACCTGAATTTCTGGAAGGAAGTCAAGGGAAATAAAAACAGAACAAAGAGCATGTCTCAGACATTGAAGAGCTCAAGTTAAAGACTTGGTTTGAATTGTGGATGAGTAAGACTGAATAACCACTTCTTTTTTCAGCTGTATACTCTTCAAGCCCCAGATAGCAACACTCTGCAGAGTGCCTGGAAGTGATTCACTGCCCCACTTCACAGCCCCAGTAATTTAATCCCTGACACCAAATGTCACTCTGCATGAGAGTTTACTGAGCACTCCTTTACTGCACCATACCCTAACAAGTAAAAGTTTCACCTAAATTTCCAAGTTACACTAATTACTTTACAAATTCTCTGTACAGTTCATATATATCAGCTCTGTAATAATCTTACCAGTAATTAACACCAACATCTTAAGTTTCTCACAGTTAAAAGCAATTGATATGTGTTTTCCAGCACAGAAGTGAATATACTGAAAGTTTTTTAACTAGTTGGTCACACCAAGCCAGAAAATACAGATAAAACACATTCTTTTTCCAAATGTGCCCCTCTTACACATATTCTCTGTTAGGGAAAAAAAAAAAGAAGAATCGTATAAATCTTAAAGTGAATGCAATAAATAAAAGTTTAGCAGGTCAAACTAAGTCTGACCAGTAAAACTTCAGAACATTCTATCTCCTGCTACCAATTCTACCCTCTCTGTGTAAAAAGATATCCACAATTTAAAACAAAATAACTTACAATGAACAATGCTTTTTAAAGAAACTTTCTTAACAATGTATACAAGCAAGAAACAGAATGTTATGGTCCAGAGTCACCTCAAATATAATAACTTCACAGTCCTCTGTTCCCTGGGCTTAGCACTCAGGACTGATTGAAAACCAGACAAACTTCTGGGAAATGGCAACTGTGTCTGAAAATCCAGTAAAGCTATAAATAAAACATAAAATGGCAATAGCAAGAAGTCAACAGCAAACTTTGCTGAAGGAAAACACTTGAACACAGTCAAGTATATTCATTTCACCACTACGGGCTGAAATCACACAGCAAGACTCTGATTTACACTAAATAGGAGTGAATATTGCTGGAGGTTTTGGGGGTTTTTTGTTTTGTTTTGGGGGGAGTAGTAACAATTGGATTCTATTATGTGGAAACTTTGAGAACAACAGGAACACTCCTGGAATAAAGCCTTAAAGAACTAACCTTGGAGCAGCACAGGGAAACTTGACTTTGCCATCCATACTGAGAGATGCACTCAATAGGTCACAAAAATGTTACATCTTCAAGACTACCATCCCAGCACTACTGCACACTTTGAAATTACAGAATAAACAAGTATGTGAAAAAGATCTTTTGAGATAAAGCCACCCAAGAAAACGGGGGAAAAACAAGGAACAACATCCAAAACGTATAAATCAATAATGTGCATTTAAATATCAAACATTAGGACACACAGGAGAGGACACAAAATAAGCTCCTAAAGCATCAAATGGCACTTGAGCACAGGATTTTTAAATCCTGAAAAAGATTTTTAAATTATCTTGCTCAAGAAGGTATGACAAACTGCAGTTTGAAAAAAATATATCCCCAATTGTAAAGATGCACATTAATAAAGTGTAAAAAAACCAGTCAAGTGAGTACAACAAAGGAAAGGAATAGGACTACCAAGGTAAAAGCAGAGGAAAGCAACACATTCTTCCACTTCCCATGTGGAAATATCCAGGATGTGCAATTCCTACTGCAAACAACATTCTAATGTATCACAGAACTTGAAGAATGTCAAAGGAAAGGTTTCTTTGTCCTGCCTGACCAAAGCTGCAGGAACAAGATCCCTGCTGGACAAAAGGGGACCAAGCCCTGTCCCTGGGCTGCTGAGGAGTTCCACATGGAACTAACTCACTGTTTGCTCTTCAAGGGCAGCACAATTACCACCCCCTCACACTGACTATTAAACCCCTCTAGCAGCAAAGCCTGTCCCATCTGGCATGAAAATTTTAAGTTAGTCTACCAGAGAGGCATCCCAATACACTGCATCAGAAATAATGATCCATCACACGAAGCAGAGAAATTTGGCTGCAACTCAACAGTTTACTTAATGCATGTTAAAATTCCTAAATTTACTCTCTTAGCTCTACAAGCTTTGAATTTCTTAGGCTAAGGACAAGACAGCTAATGGAAAAACTCTGTATTAAAGCACACAAATATTCAAAGAAAAACAATTCATCTCTTTGCTGCCTGAACTTTAAATATTGTAGTATCATAGAAAACTGAATAAAGGCAATATGCCACAATTCTGCTACAACTAGAAGAGGACTACTGTGAACCCTTCCTAGGATTTCAATACCTAGGAGGAAAGAGCAAACAGGTGAGACACAAAGAAAAAAAGCCTAGAGACCTTCCCTTCTGGCTTTGTTCCAATCTTTAGCCAAGCCCACCACTGTGCCCATTGTTATAAGGATCACACACTCCTGCCTTCCACAATTTGTAGCCAACTACAGGCAGTCATGGAGGGCAAGGTGTGGGAACCCTTCAGAATGGCAGAAATCTGTAGGATTCAGCTTTATCATAGCTGTTATCCATCATGACTAAATAAATGTGCATACAATGGCATAAAGACTGCAAGTTATTACCCTTTGAACTTGGATATCTTTCTTTTCCTTCAGAATTCTTTCCCTGAAGCCCCAATACTGCAACCTTTCCATAGACATGTGTAATTGCACGTTCTTACCAGACTTATTGTAAAAAAACAGTTTAAAGGAAAAAAAAAAGTCTTATTTTATTTATATGGATGATTATTTCTGCTTGTAGTCTCACTTCTACACTGAATATTTGGGAGCCACAGCTTCATTTTGAGGGCAACTAAATTTAAAATTCTATAAGGAAGGAGTTCACTTGTGACAGAGCTGCAAGTGTTTGGTTTTAAGCAAATGACATTTCAGTGCATTAATGCCTAATTATGACAAGAAAACCATAAATTAGAAGTTACTAGTTTTCCAATAGAATATCCTAGAAGTAAATGAGATCTTTGCTATTTTCTGAAGTTAATTTGAAGTCAAAGAAGATCTCAAATATCTCTAGATCCTCTCCTAAGAATTCCAAATGTTAATTACTAAATCTATGTAACTTCCATAAGTGATGAACCAATACCTTTCATAAATTCATCTCATTTTTAAAATATCTTTTTTTCCAACACCTAATTTTTATTTCCAGTGCTAGCCCACACTTAGCTAACTTTGTATTCTTAACCTATGTATTTCTTTAAATATCCCTAGAAACCTGAAACACAAAATTAACTTCGTGTGACTACATCAAATATAAATAACCAGAAAGTTAAGGCAGATAAACACACTCTAGAATGAAGTGTGACAGTGAGTTAGGCAGGTACAATATGACCACATCACAAAAGAATCTTTCAGCTGGAACAATTGCTGCAGTCCAGTCCCATTTCAGCACCAAGAGAAACTTCAACACCACATCCTCATTGCTAATTATAATCTTTTTTCCCTGTCAGTGATTCGATCCCATCTCTGTTTTTTGCTCAGAAGTTTCTGCATTAAGCTCACACTGATGAGCTGCTCCACAAACTCTTCTGGGTTCTTCTTTCCTGCCATGCAAAACTCGGCATTCCCTGTTCCTTCCCGAACCACACACGTGGTAAAAGTCAAGAAATCCACCCAAGCTGTTCAGGACAGATGTTTTCAGATGTTTTCTGCAAGGTTCCTGACCAGACCCATGTCATTTTGGCAGCTAGGAGGACTCAGCCCATCCCTGTACCTGAGCTTCTTGTTGTCTAAGTGTCCACAATAAATTACAGGCCTTGGTACATTGGAACTGTTACACTTGACCATTAATTTCTTGCTCTGCCTTTTTTTATTTCACACTGTCCAGTTCAGATATTTACTGGCTTTAAATCTTAACAGGAAATGGTATTAAAAGGAAAACTACTTGGCAGATAGATGAGTTTTGAAGGTTTAAGATACTAACAGAAGGAAACTGAGTAAGGACTAGCAAAAATATTCATGGAAGGGTTGGTTTAGCTTTATATTTTTTGTTCCTTTCCCAAAACGCCTTGGCTTTTCTTGAAACAATTCATTCTTCATGGAAGCTACTTTAGATTATTTTTCAGTGCTGAAAAAGCTACCAAACATCCTGCTTTGGCTTTTTCCTCCACCCCACCATAAAACTGACAATGAGCAGTAGTAAATAAAACCACTGCACTGAATTGTAAGTATATAGAGGCCAACAGGGAATAGACTTCAAGAATATATAATACAGTATCTGACCAAATTTCCCATAGGAAGTTTCATACACAAACAAACACCCCCATAAACATGAAGGATGTATTCACATGTAAATGCACCTTTACAAAATCTTTTTAAATTTAAATAATTTCAGAGATGAGTTGGCTAGTTTCCCTGAACAAAAAATGGTAATAACTTGGACAAACCCAAATATTCTAAAAAATGCAAGTTGAATTGTTCACCTACAGTTTAAAATGGTATTTAGCAGCATATAAGTCCCAGCAGCCAGAATAGAAAGCCATTAAAAACATTAAGCCCTTAAAAACATGGGAAGTTTCATTAAGGAGGAAAATTATTTTGAGAACTAGGAGAAAGAGGCAAATCAGATGCATAACGAAATTTGCATGACCTTCTGCAAGAAACACAAAACCATCCAAGGACAACAAACACAAGATTGCAAAATAAAAACACAGCAAGACATGAAAGTGAAGTAACTGAACTTGTGCTGAAAACAGGATTAAAAAAGCAGTGGAGACAGGAGAAAAATTGCATTGGAAAGATAAATCATCACTCAAGTTCAATGTTCACCATGTTTTAAAACTGGTCAGAATTCTTCAATATTGTAGATTGTTTCCATCTCCTCTTCAGAAGGGAGCTTGTGTTTTGCACTGCTGTTCCCAGTTTGTTTTTTAATTTAAATAGACACAACTAGATAATATTTACTTGCAATTACTGGAAACAACTTTTAGAGTAACTGGGATTGTTTGAGGATAGGGAATCTATTAGATATTATGCACCTGACAGTTATCCTTGCACTTGTGCTTGTTCATTAATTGCATAGGACCCTCCCAAAAAAAAATTCTTCCCCCCCAAGAAGTTCTGGTTTTAAGCCTTCAGTTTGCTTCTTAAGAGGTAGAAATTATTTCTACAAAATAATACTTTTATTTTTTTATTACTTGGAAAGCTATCTTGAGGCATAGTTACAGCTTTTTTTTTGTCTTTTCATAGGTTTGTGAAGTAATAGCAGAGAATATGAACTTTATGACTGGTCAGTGTGGGTTCTCAATTTCCTTTTTTCTTTTGAAAAAAAAGCATTGCAATCAACTTACCCTCTTTGCCTTTAAATCTTTCCTGATCATATCTGTTGTAGGCAGCAGGAATAGGTTGCTTATTTCGCAAAGTAGGATCCTAAAACAAGTTAAATAACATTTGTAAAACATACTAAAAGGTATTTGATGGTTTTTGAATTTCATGAAGAGTTAATTAGAACTACTCAAGACTATAAAACCAGTTCATTTTCATAGGAGTTTCAATGCATTTGAAAATTTCTGATGTTTCCATCCAATATCCACTTAGAGTCCTAAAGAAACAGAATTGACTACAGAATACAAAGAGAACAACCTGAGGTAAAACTAAAATAACAAACAGTAACAAACTACATTACTAAAATCTCTACTGAGTTTTTGTTACACTTAAAGAATTAGTGAGGAAAAAAACATCAACTGACAATTCATGACTAAGGCTTCAGTCACACAAAATTTCCCTTGTCAGCCTGATTAAGATAAAATTTTGCTAAATAAAATAAATGAAAATAAGTTTTGAGGAAGAAAAGGCATTCTGGGGAAAAAGTTTTTATAAAGCACCAATCTAGAGGCATTCTCAACACCAATCCAATCCTTTTTGTGGATTAGCTTAGTTATGTATTCACATGTATTCTGAGTGGGACATTTGAATAATGCCATGCACAATTTAAGAAATTCAACACAAAGCAAATATTTACATGTTGGAATTCATCTTGCTATTTAAATTTACTTCTTTGTTAAATGCAGTAGCAGCAAAAACAAAACACAGTATGATCAAACAGCTTTTAGAGCAGACTACCACCATGTTCAAAGATATATTAGGTTTAATAGAACACAACAGTAAACACCACAATTCTAAACAAATCCTGTCTAATACCTGGATAGAAGTAAACAATACAGCTCTAAGTCTGTCCTGATTTATTACAGGCAAAAGAAAGCTGGTTCGAGCTGTTCCCACTCATGACTCATGCTCCAGATTCTTAAACATTTGCTACCCTATCTGTCAGAAAAGCAGCAAAACACTTCATTTGAAATGGCAGCACTCTCATGGAATAATTTTTTGCAGATAGATGCAGCATGTGGCTAATGCCTGATAGATGCAGAAGCTGGCACTGGCAGATTAATCTCTCAGTAACAGGAGCATATTGAACTAATTAAACTAATATATTCAACTCTTTAAATACCAATAAATGCAACTTAAGTCAAAGAATAGCTGAGAAGTTATGCTTGAAAAATGTGCATTTTTTGGAAGTAAACCAACACAAGTTGTGTGTGTAATACTGAGAAGACAATATACTCTCACTTCTGGTGGCCCAGCCCTCGTGCTCAGACAAACACTGCTCTTACCGTTGGTGCCGTGTTTGGTGCAGGTCTTTGCTCAGGTGCTCTGCCTTCTTCTCTGGCTTTAACTGATTGAAGAATTGCAAAAATATTCTTGGCAAAGTTCTGAAAAAGATATCAGGTACCTGTGAACCTTCCTGACCATCTGCATTTCACATAACAACCATCCTGGTGGAATGGTGAACTTGGTTAACTTACATCCCACCGAAAACCAAAACTGGGGCACCAGTTTTCTAAATAGCTGATTGCTGATCCCTTTTCTGTGACAGGATCCAAATATTAACAGGGTTTTAAAGCATCACTGCTACCCCCTATTCATCAAGGCCCACACCTGCTAAATCTAACTGGCTTCATTGCATCACAAGGTAAACCAAACTCCTCTCAAAGCACTTGTAACCTGTAAGGTACAGAGTTAAGTGTACACAACGTCTCTTACTAATGTCAATTTTCACTAATGGTTCATCAGCAAAAGAAACCTTTTATCAATTAGGGAAAACAGCTTTTTTTTTAACTGGTTTAAAATAACATAAAGTATTCACAAAATGCTAATGCTGTTCCAGAGTATTGGATATTAACACTGAAGTGGTGTTAACGCTACTGGTATCATGAAACAAACAGATGAATTACAAAACAAAGACTTCTGGGGTGAATTTTGTAAAAATCATTTAGAGAGTTGTACTGCAAAGCTTCCCTAAGCCTGCTCACTTGACCTCAGTGAACATCCTGTCAATCCACTGCAAGCCACGAAGGGCAGGAACTGGAAAACCACCAGAAACCACTTATAAAGGCAAGGCCATGCCCTGAGCAAACCCAGTTCTTTTGACAAAGTCTGAAAGAACTCACACAAAACTGTATTTAAAGTCCTTTCCAGTCAAAAATCCCAAGGAAAAAAACTTTCAAGAGCTGCAAGCCATGCACATATCAATTATAAGAGGATACTCCCAAACTGTGGCCTGGGCATCATATCAATCACAATTCTTGTCATTGCTGTGCTTTATCACACACTGTCTCTAGGAAACAAAGCTACTCCATCTTCTGGAACTCACAAGGAGGAACTAATTAACAACAGGAGCAATGTTACAAGAGTGATTATCCATGCAGAAGCCAGATCTCCCAGTCACAAGGAAGTTACAACCAATATTCACATCCATATTTTACTCATAAAACCCACAGTTAACATAGTCTTAAAGGGAATTTGAACTTCAAATTATTAACTTTTCAAAGGCCCTTAAACATGAGGTTTTAATAGCCTTAAATTGCACATCCTAGACCAAATTCAGGTAAAAAACCCCACAAGATTATTTCTCCTATCTGCTGAAAACAAACCACTAATAAGCCTGGAAGCAGAAGTGTTCTTGCTGATGTCTTTTTTCCACAGTGTGAAAATGCAAGTCCCCCAGGGCCACAACGAATGGCTGTTTGGAAGGGGAGAAAACCAGCAGTGTTTTAACAAGCACTCAAAGTAACATCATCTTCTTCACTGGCTGGTCACTGGCTTGGGCAGGGATATGGGATTACACAAGAGTGACAGAAAAATGATTGAGCAGGAAGTGCACTGCATGTACCAGCTGATTTGTAAAGCCCTGCAGAGTTAAGACTGCTAAATTTTCATTGTTCATCCCTTCAGAGATCAGATTATGAATATTCATTAACTTCTGCCCTAGATTTAGTTAAACTTAATCAAGTGCAACATTTTTACTACCAAAAGCTTCTGGTCTGAGGGACAGAGCAGAAAAGAAGAGGGGGAAAAAAACCCCCAAATATCAAAATACTTGTTTCTCTGCACAGATGCTCTATCCCTTGCCTACACAGTGACTAACACACACCAAATCAAGTTACTATCAATGGTGGTGACTTAATGCCAGGATATTTGTGGAGAAATCCCAGGGCCAGTCAGATCAAGTTGCTCTGATGAGCAAAGCTTAATGAAGTCACATCACTAACGAAATTTCTTTTGCAATAAAAATACTTCCATTGTAATATATCACAGTTTATTCTAAAAAATTGCAGTCTTTAATTTCTGTAGGTCACCATAACCCTAATACTCATTATCAAAGACTTCTGGTCACTACAGCAGCTTTATCATGCTAGCAAAAATAAATAAATATTTTTCTAATAGTGATCATCAAGGATAAACATTGGTTTCAGCTTCATTGAAAACAATTCTAGAGGAAAAAAAAAAGTATAGTTATCTCTATCATCTGACAAAAATAAAACCTAAAATCTAAGAAAAACCATACCAATTTTTAAAAACTTTTATTTGAACTGACAGTAAGGATTTCTTGGATATGCATCCCAGGAAAATCAAGAGCTGCTGAATGCTGTAAACATTGTCCAGACCTAGAGTAGTGCTGGAGAAGGAAGAACTGAGCCCCAACTACATTTCTTTACACATTTGCTTAATATGCTGAGACATACTGCTAAATCCTTTACAGCCATTGGCAGAGTGAAAGGCATGATGCTGTGCCAAAAAGGCAATATTCCTATATTCCTATCACACATTTTCAGTAATTCCTATATATGGCATGACAGGAAAAATGAAAACAGCATTGAGATGGCCTCATAGAAGTACAGCAGAAATTAAAACACAGCTCATAAGGAAGATGAAGTGATAAACTGTATATTTAAAAGAAAATATTTTGCACATCTAAAATTAAAGCACGTATTTAAATCTGGAATTCAAATCAAAAAGTAAAAAAAATTATTTAAGGCATCACTCCCCTATGCCTCAAAATATGTATCTTCAATTTGCAAACTGTTCACTAACTTTGAAGTTGGTTTTCTCTCCTCCCTGCTCTGCAGGGACTCAGGGTAACGTTTCAAACTGTTCTCTGCACACGTTGGAGCTAGGCAAGCCATGCTGGGGCACACAGCAGGCACAGGAGATTGTGGATTAACCACCTGAATTAATAGGCGTTTGTGATCCTGCTTTCAGGACAACGGTAGTTTAAGAAATTCACATTACACTACTGGAATTTATATTGCTAAACAACCGAAAGCAGACTTGACTTTGTCAAGTTTCACATTAGGGAACCTGTAAAAAAAATTAAATTTAACTTGCTACTAACTGTTGGGGGGAAAAAAATAAAAATCAAGACACTCCTTTCACAAAAAGTTAATCTGGGCATTTCTTTGTGTTCCCCTCAAGAAATTAACTGTGTATTCCTAAAACTCAGCTGAAAACATAGCTATGAGTATATTTGCTCCCTGTATATTTGTGGACTATGTGTTCAGTAAAAAGGTGCAGTTTTCACTTGTTCTAATTTTTTATAGCAAGAATATTATATGAAAGACAACCAAAACATTCAATTTGAAATGCTAATTCACAAGTGTGAAAAAGCAGCAATACTGGAAAAGTCTGAAGATACAGTACAGCATAAGATCTCAAAAATCCCAATCCCCAATACTTAATCCTAGTTTACTTCTCCAATGAATGCAGCATGTGGAAATACATCATTTTTTATCATTATGTTAGAGTAGTGTTTAAGGAATTACTTTATAGCTGACTTTAATATTCTTTCAGGAAACATAATGCCTTATTCTACAATTTTTTGGGTCGAATTTACAGCATATACAGACAAAACAAGACTTATTATTGCTCAATATAAATACAATTTTTAAAATCTAGCCTATCTTTCCTTTAAATGAACATTCAAAATGTTTGCAGTAGTACCTGGCAGCAATAAAAGAATCTGCCTGGTTTTACTATGGAACCAGTCCTGCAGAAACTGAAATTTGGGTACTCAAGCTGTACCATGATATTTGTGCACAGCCACTCCAAAGCCACCCTCCTGCTCCACCTGAAGGACTAATGAGGACACCAGTTGCTGTTAGCCTGACACACATTTACTTTTTCCATTTGCTATTGAAGTCCCACTGCTGTGAATTTCAAGGTGAGACAACTCTGCCACCTAGAGCCCACACATAAAGATGCTTTTACAATCAATTTCTTTTCAAATACCCAAAATTTTACTCTCAGACCTCTTAGTTGTCTAAAGTGATTAAAATACTGTTAGTCTTGCTTCAAAATTGTTTTTCCAGCTAAATTAAACTACTGGAACTTTAATTATAACTGTAGCTAACCTCCTCACAGGTGACTTCACTAGTAAAAATGGTCAAGAGTCATCAGAACAAAAATATGAGAACTGAAAGTAACTGAACACATGATTTCTCACATTTATTTCAAATACAGTAGTTACTGTGAAAAGGATCAAACCTATAAAGAAAATACATTCATTTTTAAAATAAAATATGCAAGTACTAACTGCAACAGTAATATTTTGCAGGTGGTAACACAAAACTAAAAATCATGACCACCACAAAGATAACCTATACGTGGAAAAAAAAACCAGTTCTGCTCTTTAATACTTGTGCACAAAAATACAGAAGACCACAAAATAACAATATTCTGGAATAGTTCAGCTGCTGTATTCGATAAATTTGCAGTTGTGGGTTCCATCAGAGGTAAATGCCACATAGCAGGAAAATGCCAATCCCTCTAGCTAGGTCAGCTATAAACTCCAATCATCCTACCCAGTTCTGGTCTTCTCTCACCATGCACACAAAAATACCCAGAAGCTGGGGGTGGCACAGTAGGGAAATACAAAGCAAGATTATCAAATTTAATACCTGAAACTCACAGTCAAGTGCTATGAAATTAAATTGCAGTTTGAAGTCTATTCCCTTCTGTATTAACATCAAGTGTCATGGATAACAACACACTGAGCATCAAGGAACTTTCCCAAAGAAAATTACAGATAACTAGTAGATTACAACAGGGCTGCAATAACTGAAGATATAAAAGCTGAAAAACTATGAAGGCTTAAAAAACAAAGTTGTTTATTTAATCAAATTACTTGTTATACAGTATAAGATTTCCATGCTTTCAAAACAAAACTTAAGAAAATGTGCTGGATAGCCCAGACTAAGTCTTTCACATAAGAACAGAGGATATAGAAGGATTAAGGCAAAAAAACATTTTATTTGATTGAGGCTTAGTTCATACCTTATTAGAAAGAAAAAAAGAACTATTTTATATAAAGAAAAAAAGCTATAATTTAGAATATTTTCTTAAAAATTTTGTCTATATTAAGCAGGGAAAGTATCATTACCCAGACTGCAAGAGAATCAAATTCACCGGTCTGCAGCAGTGAAGCAACAGTGAGAAACAACGTTGTACAACATCTCAACCTTGACCTTGTAAGTAATACACTTACAAAAAGATACAGTTTCATGATATAAAGGTTATGAAACTACAGAGACTCAGCTCCACCTAACTCTGCTCCCATACCAAGTCTCAGTAGTTTTTCCATTATAAACAGTTACCTGCAGAAAATGCCCATGTGCCATCATTCTTAGATTTCATGCCCACCTAACTCCATTGGAAATATGTACACCTCAAAAGCCAGTTTCTCCTGTCCAGCCCTCATGGTTCTACTTCAGTGCTTTTCCCTGGATTGTCTCCAGGCAGGCAGTAATGTTTGGATGCCATATAGGTCACTCTAGACTCCCAGTGCCCAGCAACGTCTTCAAAAGATTTACACAAGGCTCAGGGAAGAGAAAGTATCTACAGATATGCTAAAAGCTGAGAAATGCACCAAAGCAGTTGCTCATAGATGTGTAAATGTGCCTGCCTGGACAATGCAGCTACATCAGGAGTGTGCAGCTACTGTTCAGCTTCTCAGCTGAAGAGATTTAGAAAGGTTAAGTGCTGTAACCTTAAAGACTTCCCATATCTTTGACAGGCTGGACTATGTAATTTCCTTGTACAGAAGGTTAGAGTTCACTTGAAAAAATATAATTCTAATATACTTGCAACTGTGAGAAAAGATAACTGAAGAGTGCTGCCCAAAATTTAAAGTTTTAGCAATAATCTGCAGCATTTTCCTATGAACTGGGTCTGGCTGAGGTGGAGTTAGTTCTGTCCTAGCTTCCCTGGTAGCGTTGCCCTGTGCCTTGGTCAGAAAGGTGCTGATAACAGCCCAGTGTTTTGGCTGCTGCTTGAGCAGTGCTGACCCAGCACCAAGGCTGCCTCCTCACCTGTCAGCTGGGGCTGGGCTGGACAGGACAGCCAGCCAGGACAGCTGACTCCAGGGATATTCTCCATCACAGGACATCTGCTCAGCAGCAGAAGCTGAGACAAGGTAGGAGGAGGAGCATTTCTTGTTACAATATTTGTCTTCTAGAGCAACCACTAAATGTACCCAAGCCCTGCTCCCCTGAAAGTGGCTAGAGATTTCCTGCTGATGGGAAGTGAATACATCTTTTGTCCTCCTTTGCTTCCCCACATATCCTTTATTTTTATTAAACTGCCTTTATCTTAACCCACACACTTTTTTGCATCTTATTTTCTCCCAGTCATCCTGCAGAGGAGGGAAGCAGCTTGCTGGGCACCTGTCATCCATGCAACCAAGGTCAAGCCACCACACTCTACAGAGAAAAGGATGAAAGATTTTTTTTTTTTTAAGAACATGTGAAATGCTCAGAGCTGCTCATATCAGAACACTGGTTCATTTCCAAAAATTCCAAATTCTTAAGGCAAATATTAGTGCATTTCCAAGATTCCAGCTTTAAGATTTCTCTACATGCAAGCAGAGCATGTTCAACACAGCCCACCCAGTTACCTTACTGCTTATCTAAGAAATAGTTCTGAGCTATCTGGGAGATGAAAAAAAACAGAATATAAATGAAGTACAGCAGCAGTCACAGAAAAAATACACTCTCCAAATACACCTGTGAATGCTGAAACTCCTGCTTAGTATACTTTAATTTGTTCCCACAGGAGAAATTCAAGTGCCAAATACATTTACAGTAGAGATGAAAAGAGGAGGTTTTTCCTTCAGAAAACATTGCTGTTGCTGCTACAGAAGATTATAAAAAGAAGAGTAGTTTTAGGAAAGAAAACTAGACTAAGGATGTGAAAGGAAAGTATCAATTTCAGTATAAACACATGCTTTTTTTCTAGATGTTCAATGGTTTGTTTTACAAAACAGCCTCCCATTTATCTAAGAACATGCACACAACTGAAACCTGTGCAGAGCACTGATACAAAACTTAACATTTCAAACACTTATGATAGTAAATAGTCTATGCATGGATTTAAAATTCTTCCTGAAATTAAATTCCCTTAAACAATATATGCTGTCAAAGAGTCCTAAAATTAAGTTACTATGAGAGGGAAAAAAGTCATTATACTAAACAGATGCAATTTGTCTCTGAAAAGTGATCACATAAAAATGCCACATTATTCATAAGAATCTAGAAGACTACACTACAGACTTGGGGAAAGCCAGCAAATATTTAAAACAGACAGAGCAGGATGACTCGTCTACTAGGATTTAAATCAAACACTGACTTTCCAAAAGAGGTAGAACTGCATAATAATCATACAGAAAACTATAAAAAAACAACAAAATGTTTTAAGCAAAATGTAACAATAAGCAAGCAGATAAATGCAAATGTAGAAATCTTAAAACCAAAAGAGGACAGGTGAACTGAAATGTCTGATTTTACAAACAAAGGTTTACAGGAACCTCAGAGAAATCAGTAAAAAGACATCCAGGGATCAATGCAGCATCTGATCAAAGGAGGGTAGCAGAGAGGTCATACAGACAAGGGACCTGTGTGAGCATTACAGAAATCTTAAGGGTCAAATAAACTGGGAATGACACAGCTGCTGAAGCACCTCCTACAAGAGGAATATCAATGCACTTAAATCACACATTCTCATAAACCAAAAAAAAACTCATAGCCAGGAAAAAAAAAAAAAAAATCTATCACTGTAATTTCAGCAAGGGGAAATTTGTGACAATGTAGATGCTGGCAACAAAAGCAGCAGGTAAAAGGACAATGCAAGTATGAAAATTTTTTAAAATGTTAAAAAAGAACACTACATCACTGGAGACTTAAAAAAAAAACCAAAACTGGAACAGTTCTATAAAGCAAACTTCAGAATTGGGAAGCGTGTCCAAAAGGAGAACAGTAAATGCTTCAGAAATACAGTTAATATTATTGGCATCTATGAAGAATTTGGAGGAGCACATTGCTGGAGGAATCAATATTTTCTTCAAACATATCAAAACCAGAGCAAACCTGACAGTAAACTGAAAAGGTCAAGAGATTTTCTTTGTACTGTGGCCTGATCTTCCTGGTGTTTTCTTCTTACATCTTAAGCTGGTTCTGCACCTTTGTTTATTACAGTGAACACAGGGAAAACTTAAACACACAGGAGTGTTTCTCTGTGGAAAAGAGCTTTAGAAGCACCCTTGGACTGAAGCAATTTTTGCAAAGAAACAATAAAATTTTACATTTAAGAGTGCTCAGTGTTTGTTACCGTTTACCCAGCAGTTCCAAAGGGATTCAGATATTAAAAAGGCAATGCTGAAGTCAATTTTGGTTTTAAATATTCTAGGAGGACTCAAGAGACTGCAGATAAACCCATACCAAGCAGATGGTGAAAATTTACAATAAAAAGAATTATCAGGCACATCAGCAATTCAAGTATCATACAGAAGAGTATGATACAGAAGAGGCAAAACAGCATGTGCAGAGCAGTATCATGCTTCCTGATCAGAATTCTTAAAAAGAACAGGGGAGAAGAGAAGAAATTATTTGCCTGAGACAACATATCTGAGTTTCTTCAACTTTCAAGAAGTTCTTCACAAAGGTTCTTGAAATAGAGAAAAAAGGGGAAAAATAAAAGAAAAAAATAAAAAGAAAGAAAAAAGTAAAAAAAAAAAAGAAAATAAATAAAAAGAAAATTTTTTTAAAAATTACAAAAAAAAAAAAAAAAAAAAAAACCAACCCAAACACAGACCAAAATCCCTCCCAACCAATGTACAAATGAAAAAACCTGAGCTGTTCTGCAATAAATCACAGCCCTCATTTACATGTGATGTTTCCCCATCTACTTACTCTCACTGCTACTTGTTGGAAAATATAAACATTAACACTCGGTGATTTCTGTCCAAGCTATCAAGAATGTTCCTGCAAGCCTGCACAAACCGAAATAGAAGATTTGCTGTTATGCCCATACACTCATCAGGCTGCTCACAGTAACTGCATGCTAGAGTCCAAGAACAAACTTCACCTCTGGTTTCTTTTGTCTTTCTCCCTGTGTCATGTTTTGCTTAAAGTCACTACCTCATCTCACTACAGGGATACAACAACAATATTCATCTCTTCCCTACTACCTTTGTAATTTCACTTGGAAGAAAAGTAGAGTTAGGAATGCCATGAATGATTCACAAAAGGGAGAAGAGCTATGCAGATTCCTTCAGTACAAATCTTTCCAATGATTAAAACATCAAAGATTTTCCCAATTTATCAGCTGCTCAGCAGCGAGGCTGCTACAAATCTCCGAGATTGAAAGAAGCAACACTCACTCTGTAGGTGGCACACAGGGATGTGCCACATACCCAGTAATTACCCCATAATTCATGAATTAAATTACTCTACCACTAATGCCCTGGGACAATACCAGGAAGTTGAGAGCTACATAAAATACTGTTAAAAATAAGACAAATTAAGACTGAGAGTTCATTTACTTCTAAGCATTCTTTTCCTGTGACAATGCTTAAAAGAAGTAGTGAAGGCAAAGGATGCAGTTTGACAATAACCTCAGGAAAACAAACCCTTGAAATCTCTTAGAAATTGACTTACTGCTTCCTTGAGAAATTTAGTGCCAAGTAGCTCTGCAATGAAGAAAGCCTTACTGTCCAAAGAGAGCAAGCTGTCAGCTGTACTTGCAACCACGTTCAGAACAGCACATAACCAAGTGCAGCCAAAAGTAGCATAAAGGGACAAAAACCTCTTCATGCTGACACTTTCTAATTTTGTCCATTCCAGCATTTTCCCTCCTTACTTCTTTGGTGTTTTCCATAGCTTAAAGGCCTTTGGACTTTTAATGTACTTGTGTTGCTCTTGCTATTAACTACTCCCCACTTTGGTCTGTTTCCAACCCACAGGTACTTTCATGGAGCCCTCCCCATTGCACGGTTCAAGCCAGCTTTGGTTAAGAGGAATTAAGTGATTACTTAGTATCTTTTAAGTGGCTGAAGCAAGTAGTTGGAGATATAATTTAGATTTACTGTAATGTGATAAGGACAAACTCTTCTGTCACTGTGCCAACAGCCCTGCACACCCACCTTAACATGGAACACTGAGCATAATCCCCGTGTCATCTCTGATTAACAAATTAGATACAGAAATTAAAACTGCAGTTTGTCATAGGGATCATAAAACCCAGCTTCGTATCCAGAGCATTACCTTGCCTGTGCTTTGTAGGATTGTCGTTCTCGTCCTCCATACTCTCTCCCTGCTGACAATATCTCTCGTTACATCCACTTCAGCATCAACAAAACTTCTCTGTTTGAGAGCAGTTATGTCATCATCCAGATCAGTTTTGATAGTGGATCTTTTCTTTGCCATGATTTTGGCTTTGATAGCAGCAATTTTTTCCACTGACATAGCTTCAGACAAGGACCTAAATGAGCAAAAGTAACAGTAGAGACTGAATAATTGAACAAACAATTCTTCTGAAAGAATTTATGAATGAGTAACTTCATCCTGTCAAAGCTTAAGGCTGTGCTATAAGCCACAAAACACTCACCTTATATATACACAAAATATTATATGGGTTTGGCATTGCTGTTTTGGCCATGTGAATCCAATTTGTGACAAAAGACTCGCAGTACTAACACAAAGACCATTCAAAAATCCCAACTATACCAAACAAAAATAAAGAATCCAAATGTAAAGCATCAGGACCAACACGTTCATTTATAACAACATCCAAATTTCAGTTCCCTGTTATTTTAAGGGATTACAATTTTGTGTCCAGTCAATCAACCCCTGCCTGCTCTGAGGCTTTCAAAGCATGACTCTAAATCTTGGCTGAGGTGCAGTTATGTGGACTTGGTCCCTTGGAAGATGTGGTACCTTCTAAGACCATGCAGGCCAGCAAACAACAGATGGTGGTAACCTTGTCCACACTACTCTGGGTTTGAGAGAACTCACTCGAGTCCAAGAGTGCAACACCTCTGTGTGTTTGCTTTTAATTGTAAACACAGAATGGGGCTGCCAGAGAGCCCTGCTGTTTTGCAGGTGAGCTGAAGAAAAAAAGATAAAGACTGAATTGCACAATACTAACTGTCCATACCAAATTCACTATTACATGGGGTTGTTTTTTCTTTGAGAATACATGAAAAAAATTCATGCAAGTACTGGCTGTGAAGCATTCTCCTTTATATCATCAGAAAGGCAACTTTGCCTTGCTACGTGGTTCACAGCAGGGTCAAGCATGCAGTTGAAACTTACCACCTGTAAATATCTGGACTTTTTTAAAGGGGTAATCTTTTACATTCAGCATCAAAAGAACTGGTAACTAGAGAATGCAAACTAATTCAAACAACACTTGCTAATCCTCACTGAAGCATCACAAAGTTGCAATACACTCCAGGTAGCATCCAAATTCTTCATTTACACAAAATCACATGATTTTTGATTTGTTTTATTCTTATGCTTTCTAATCATGCCTCAATCAGATTTTTTTCCTATAGTTTCCTTTTAAGTACACCTATATAAGAGATAGGAAGAAGTCATTCAATACATGTATTTTTCATGTGTAGATTATGGATTTCATAAATGCCTTAAATTTGCACTGTCAAAAGTGTTTCAAGGTCTGACTCCTCAAACATTACTGAGATTATCAAAGAAAGGAGAAGTTCCACTGAGAGCTGCTGGACAGAAGTAAAACTGGCTGCTTTGAACAGCACAAGAATTATTCTCCATGCTGTAATTAAGCATTAGGCATAAGGGAAAGTAACCTCACCTGATCTGCTCTGTTTGCACGATGCCCTCTTTATGTCCTTCCAGCCGAGCTGCCAAGCGCTCCTTGTCGAGGCGCACACACTCTTCATCCTGGAAAGAGCAGCCATGTTTAAGTTCTTGTGCATTCCCTTTTCAAATATAAATGCAGCTACAATTAAAGCTATCCAGAAGTATTTTCTTCACATTTGCAAGGACAACCTTTCTTTCCTATGACTTTTGATCTGTGCATTGATCTAGCATTAAGTGCAGAGCTATTGGAAGTTTCCTCAAGAACCACAATTCTCCAAGTCTAATTTCTAACCCCTTCCAGTTCCCATTCACATGAACAGAAGCACTCTGTACACCAAAGGACAGGTAACCCAATGGAATTCCTACAAAAACAGATAAACACCATCATTTACCTCCACCCCCAATTTGTATTGATGACAGTCACTGTCATTACCTCTATTCTTGGTTTCTTTGCTTCTGCTAATATTTCATCTGCTGCTCTTTTAACTATAAGAAAAAGAGGACATTAAAATGCAATATTGCAGTAGATTTTTATAAAATAAACCTCAAAGTTATTTTTCAGTTAAACTGTACCTTGAGTGGATCGTTGAAGACCAATTTCAAGTGGAGCACTTCTGTCTATGCTTGATGAGGTTGCTGCACTCAAACAGAACATTCAGTTTAAATAGAAAATATTTGTAATAATATTTGGGTTTTAAAAAGGACAACAGATGAACTACAACAATGGAAACTCTACATATTAGGTAGCAAAGGTGGTCAAACACTGGGACTGGAATGGAATGGAGATATTCAGAACCTGACTGAATGTAAAGTTAAATCATGTTGCTCAGGGTCTTTTGGCCCATCTTTGAAAAGGGGATTGAACCAGGTGACTTCTGGTCCATTCCAACATAAATTAATCAATGATTCTATGATCTCAATATACCACTCATAAAAGAGAAAACAGTCACAATGAGAATTAGAATCTAGAATCAAGATCTACTGATTTGTCTAGTTTTTTTTTAAAAAGACAACCTGCTGATCCCTTTTATATATAAAGTGATTTTACTCAACATATTACAGAAAAAAATCTCATACTCTAGGATACTTAAAGACCACCTACAAAACAGGGCGTCTTACAAAGGTGATATTTCTGTTTTTCTCAGATAAATCTCTTTTCTCTATTGTTAACAAAAAATTTAAGATCATGCTAGGCAAATCTGCCAGACTGACAAAGCAGTGATTTAATATATTTTATTAAACTGAAGATTTCATCCCACATACTTCTTGCATTCAAGATCAATGTACTACTGAAAGCTTCCCATAGCCTAGAGAAGGAAAAAACATATATGCTAAGCATTCTAACACATAATTATTAACCAAAGTAGGTTAATCGTAATAGTAATGTTCACCTCTAAACATTATATATAGGAATGCAGCTCCTATCTAAGCAAAACAGTTAATTTTAATTGTTAATAAAGCAATTAAAAACATAAGAAATAATAGCTTTGTTTGAGAAGTTTCAGCACATGCAGTTAAGATGCAAACTGCCTATTGTTTACCCCATCTTCCCCTCATACCCCTCACTTGTGCCATGAATATGAGCAGTAAAGAGCACTGTGTGTCCAAGTCAAAAGAACACATTTACTCACATGTTTCCCCATTTAGGTATGCAAGCAAGTCTTTCCTATCAGGTCTTCTTACCACAGGAATGTTTTCAGTCTGAAAAGACAACAGATGTGACATTAAACTGTTCTTCCCTCATAGAGACTCTTGCTGAAGATTTTTCCCTTTTACTGAAAGCTACTCATATTCACACAAAGACATGCCCATGTGTCCTGCCACCCAAGGAAGCTTCAAGTGCAACCACATCCTAGAGGATGTTCAGCTACACAAAATTAATCCTGCTATGAAACTGAAAGACAGGGCAGCCTTTTTCCTCCCTCCTTTCAAACCTGCAAATAAGATCAAGAACTCTTATCACACACACTTCTCTGCCAGGGGTCTGTGTTGATACATAGAAACCAAGTATCTCAATTGTGTCATTCCAACACAGCACTGCTGTCTCAGGTAACAATGAAGCACAAGGAAAGAGCAAGAGTGGCCTCCTAGAAAGCAGTCAAATGGAAATCAAAAGGACTTTTTAAAAATTCCTGTACCTTTATTTGTAGGGCTTAACCAGTAATTTTTTTAATTGGGCTTACTTCCAAGTTCATTCCAAAGATGTTCTGCTTTTCTCCATTCTGTAGATCCCTGCCATCTACAGCATTAAAGGATCATCTAGACTAAGATCCACACAACAGATGGACAAAAGCACTTCTGAAATAGTTTAGTGCTGGAAACAACTGTGTCCATAGAATATCAAGATAAATGCTGCCATTACTGTTAATAATTGGTTGACAGATTCTTGGTGTAAACATAATTTGGTGGTTTGAAGTGATAGACTGTTAGGAAGTGAATTGTCAAGAAAAATACTCCACCCTGTCAGGACCTGTCATGTGATCCTTCTGCAGAGGTGATTGTTTTTACAACTCATACACTTTGCTACATATCATTCTCACTTTCCCCAGCCAAATTCATAGACACAAGTGCTATTATCATTCCCTGAAAATAACTACACATGTATTCATTATCACAAGACAAAAAAATCACATTTTGTATGGTCTACTTACTGCAGCACGACGGACATACACAGGATGGGAAAGGTGCACATTATTGAGTAGGAACAAGATGGAATCCAAAGTGTAGTATTCCCTGGGCTGGCCCTCCTTCCCTGTCCTGTAACACAGGAAAAGATTGTAACATTTAACTTCTCCATCTCTGTCTCAAGAACACCTTCTTTTAGAAAAGGTCCCTTTTCTTTCCAGATGACAGTTTAAAAAGGAAGCAGTTAATATTATTATCAGGCTCCTGCCAAACTAGTGAGCTCTCAATTGTACTAAAATATACAGGTGAGTGAGATGAGTTCTTGCAGCCTCTTTACTGAATGAATTATTTAAAACAAAGTCCAAAAAAAATCCAAAATAAGAGCTGGATGCATTGCAAAATAAATAAGCAAGACTTAGGAAATCGTAAGCACACATTCCCCCTCATTCATACTATTTATTCTGATTATCAAAGGAACTGTCTATCCTATGTGAGACAGCCAGAGAAACTGAACTTAAATAAAGTATTATGTCATCTTCAGGTATAACAGGCCAGAATTTTCAGCACTAGAGAAAGCACAGTGAGAATTTGGGATATATAAATTCCACAAAGTCTAGGGAGGAAAGAGTTCCAAATGGTGCTGAAAGATTAAAATAAGGAGTGACTACAAACTAATTGCACACAAAACCAGCAAAATCCTAAAAGGTACAAAATCACAGTGATCTCCCATACTGAAGTCAGACCACATCAGAGCAACACAACAGCATCAAGTTCAGTCTCAGCTTGTTTCAAAGATACAGCTTTTAAGTCTAAAACAGAACTTGTTCTGTGCAACTATTGGAAAAAAAAAAAAAAAAGAAAGAAAGAAAAAAAACACCAAACAAGGCCAGATAAATCCCTGGAGCAGCTTGGCTCCATGTACATTGAACACAACTTCCCCCTTTCACACATTCACCCATTATGCTGTTACTACAAGATTTTGTAGGGGAAGCAATGCCTGTCCATGTTTTTAAAAACCCTACTCCCTAAGCACTCCAATTGCTCTGAGAAACAGACCTGGCAGTCAGGAAAGCAGCAAGAGCAGCAATTCCACTGCCACCCCCACTTGGGGACCTGTCAAACCCCAGCTCCAGGCAGGACAGGACTCCTGCACATTGCCCAGTCCCTGTCCTCAACCAGCTGGCTCACCTTAAAGCCTGAGGAAGTCACCACAAAACCAACCCAAAGCTATAAATTTAAGACTGGTAGAGAATTTTCAACAAACAAGAGATTTCAGGAAGAAACACTTCCATTAAAAGAGTTTTCCCTCTGAGTACAGTGGCTTTACTCATGAGGGCTTATCATGAGCCCCAAAACACACCACAGAAGTGTCAACCTCACTGAGGGAAAGGAGAGGAAATAAATACTCAGTCACAACTTTATGGAGCCTGAAAGAGCCACACAAAAATCTACTAAACCAACAGGAATGTAAGTCTGTTTTCTCAGTACTGTGGATTTAATACCAGCTACTGCTTTGCTTATTATCACTTTTCTGAAATTAGCCAAGAATGCCCAATAACCTGTTCAGAACTTGTTATCAGCAGTAAAGTTCAAAACCCCACCTTCACAAAGATGCCTGAGAAAACCAATATAAGAATAACATGCAGAGAAAAGGGATTCAGGATACCAAAACTGTGGAGTAAAGGGTCTGTCTTACCACTGTCCCTTCCTTCTGAAAACCTGGTCTGCATGAGGTGGAGGGTGCCTGTACTTTTTGTTGCTGCAGAGGAAAAGGAGTAGACACAGGATCTTTCTTTCAACTGCTAAGAAGCCAAAATTTGGCATCACAACTACAGGCAGCCACCAGAACTAGATTCCTCGGCAAGGAACTGTTTGAACAAGCAGCAAAGCAGTAAGGAGCTTTGATAAGGTGGTATCTAAACATACTGGAAGCACTAGCAGAAACAAAAGCTTCCTACACACAGGCTTGGCTCCGAAGCAAAGCCATGATGTCACATGACACAGTTGTCACTTCATTTTAAAACAAACACTTTAGATTATCTTAGTTCAAAATAACTCATTATTTCTTTGAAGTGTGCCATGTGCACTGAGCATGATAGAAAAGTCCAGCTGGTCATCTACTCAAGCTTTAACAATGTCTAGCAATAAATGACAAAATATTTAAAAAAAAAACAAAACACAACATTATCTATTAATTGAAAAAATACAGTATTAGAAAGCCACAGGCATTGCCAAAGCTCAGCAGGGCACAGCTGATACTTCAACACTTCAACCACACACACAAGAATTCCCTGTGCTCATTACGGCTCTAAGAATGTTTTATTAGGAGGACAAGATATTGCACATTAATGGGAAATCATCAGATGGACAAGCAGTTGCACACAAGGAGAAAACTTCAGCCTAAACTGACATTTCAACATCAGTGTGTGCTCCTGCTAAATAAACAGAAAACTAAAAACAGGCAGATCTGAAGGCAGCTTGCCTCATTCCATCTACAAACATCCAAAGTAGAAATAGAAATTAATTCTGTTATTTCCCATATTCACTTATGGCATTAATTACTTAAGAAAAAAATTCAAACCTTAGGAAGCAGACCTCAACAAATCCAGTGACAATCATTCAAGCAAAAATATAAGGAAGAGCTGCATCTTTTACAAAATAAACTCCAGCTTAAAAATGGAGAAAATGTTTATATAATAGGAAAGACTAAGTTTTTACTCATTTTTAACACCAGAAACTTACTTCTTACTCATCCATTCACCTTCCACCTGTGGGCACCAGGAATTTATTAATTTTTAACAGCTTTATTTCCTCTTCCCTGTTTCAAAGCCTTAAGTTTTACAGAGGTACTAAGACCTGTGTCTCATCCACAAAACCAAGCAGAAGCCTCCAAAAACACAAGACAAAGCACACTGAGTATCACACAACTGACAATACCCAGGGCCAGCTCCCACTGTTTAAAAACTCAGCTGCATATCCTAGCCCCTTGACTAGCCAAACAAAGCAATAAATTTCTCTGGTAGATTGATTCCTTCCTTTGGTTTTGAAATAGATTCATTAATCACTCTTCTAGCCCCATAGGTCAAAACACACAAACCACTTCATCTCAGACCATCCAGCATTTTTCATGTGCAAGCAGAAGCATCCCTATAATTATTATCTGGAAACTAAACTGGATTAAAGTTGTTTTCCCTCCCACTTTTTTTTTTTTTCCTCCAGGTTACCTTGAACTTGGCTTGATTCCTCAGACCAATTCCCTGTTAGGGTGACACTTGTGCTAGCAGAGGCAATGCAAGGCAGCACTGCTGACTTCTGCCAGCTAAGCTGCTCGAGGAGCCACAGCTAAATGTCTCATGGGACTACTTCTAATTCTAGCAGGGACAAATGCCACTGCTGCTCCTCAGCCTAGCATTACTCTCTTCAGGCTGGAGATGCAATTACAGCAACCACACTGTGGACACCTAAAACAGAACTCAAGGTTTGTTCTGTGAAAGACTAAGCTACCAACACCTGCTCAGTGCAAGCATAATTTAGATCCTGGCAAGTGACCTGAATATAAAATGGTTTGAAACTTGAAAGTTTTTGAAAATGTCCCTCCTGAGTGTGGCAATTACCTAAATTAGCAGCTTCTAAAGTGTGGCATTCAAGCTACTGAGCATGGCTTGCAGAACTGGTCTCATTTTTACAGTGTCTTCAATTTAAAGCTGAGACATGCAAAACGCCACAGTGGTTGACAAGAAATGCTGTGAACTGACAGCATTCTGATCCTATCAAAAGTTCAGAAGCCACCAAGATTACTAACCAAGATTAACTAACTCACCTCAAACAAACCAAAGAACAAAACCCCTCAAATTCTACCACACATGTACCCCAGGAGGTGAACGTGTATGAGCATGGCACACACAGCTCTGACAAGGAGCTGCTGCTGCTGTGCTCAGGGAATCCTCTGTTCACCCACACATCCTTCTCGACCAGGAAGATAAAGTTGCCTGGCTGTACATAGCAAAGTTTGCTCTCCAGCTGCTTTTAGGCTTTTGGAAACCATTTCAGGTCTACTCCAAGCTCTCCTGAGCAATAGGATAGGGTTGGCATATCAGTTTCTTGCTCCCTGCAGAAGGGCAATGAAACTTGTTTGTCTACTTAACCACTACCTGTTACCACTTGGGAAAAGCAACTTGTAGCAAGGAAACCACCACAACTGTCTACACATTGCCCAGCAAAAATACAACCAAGACTTTCTAACTGCTTATCCAAATATTTTTCTTCCTCTTCAGTCCACATACCAGTATCCCTCACTCAGCCAGGAAGCAAAAATAACTCCAAAAATTAGTTTTTGAAAGCTTGCAATAGTTAATGAAAAAGCACATTTCTAGTAATATATAAGGTACAAAGTAAGATCAGCTACAAAAAGTCCACCTACAACTGAAGACAAGCTTTCTCTCTCTCAATCTCAGGCTAGTAATAGTCATATCATAATTACGAGAACAACAAAAAAAGTATTCCTGGTCAGATAAGTTTGGGGTTTTCTGAGAAATCTGCAGGTACTTTTGCTTTTCCACAAAGGTTCACAGACTAACATGTCCTCTTTGATCAACACCTGAGCTTTAACAAGAAGGATTTTTCCCACTTGAGACTGAAAAAGATTCATTGGAATGCTTCTAGTGAGGACATCAAGAAACAAGCTAAATACTAAGAAAAGGCAAACAAAAAACTCCTCCACAATGCAAGCAATCCATACTACAGTAGGAAATCCAACAGGTAAAAACTCATTTTTGAGCTTTCTAAAACCAAGCATTTTTATCTAATACAATCATTTAAGCCACATAAACACTCTCTCTACTCGTTTACTAAGATAAGACCAACTAGGAAACAGCGTGCACTAAGTCCTGCCCAGGAAGAGGCCTCAGGTGGGGGCAGAGCACCTGCACAGCTCATCAGAGGCAGCGTCGCTCTGGACCTGGCTGGCTTTGTTCTGGTGCATCCGAGCTCCAGGAGACGAGAAGCAGCCCCGACAAGCCAAGGCAGTAGAATCACAGACCCCGCTGAGTGGGAAGGGACTCATTCAACTCCTGGCTCCGTGCAGAACACCCCAAGAATCCCACAATGTGCCCGAGAGCGTTGTCCGGACAACAATATAACGCCTCTTTTTCGCCAAACACCCGGAAAAACTTGGGAGAAGCTGCCTCCAGCCATCTCATCGCATGAGTCTGCAGGACGCGGCCCCGCCGGGCGGCTCGGACGGGAGCGCCGAGAGCCGAGGAACGGCCCGGCCCCGGTTCCGCGGCTCTCCTGACCCAGGGCAGGACCCGGGAACGTTCCCGAAGGGAGCGGCGAGCGCTCCCTGCCCGGCAGGGCTGCCAGCGGACAGGAATCGCCCACGGGACACCCGGGCAGGACACCGGGGCCCCGAGGCCCTGCGGGAGGCGGCATCAGCCCGCCCGACCCCGTCCGCCTCGCCACCTGCAGGGCACCCGGAGCGCCAAGGACGGCGGGACCCCCGTCCCCGCTGCCCGGGCGCAACTTCGGGGCAACTTCTCCCCCCACCCGCCCCTTCCCCCGGCCGCGTCGCTTACCCCCAGATGACATAGTTGGTCTTGACGTTCTTGGGCCAGGAGAACTCTCCGAAGATCACCTCGTCGCCCTTGACCACGATCTCCTTCTTCTGCGTGTTGTACTGCCGCAGCACGCTCAGCACGTCCGCCATCTTCGCCCGGCCGCCACCGCTCCGGCCGCCGCCGCCCGCCGCAGGACCCCGCCGGCGCGCCCCGGGCTGCCCGCCGCGAATGCCTGAGCCAACGCCGCCGCGCCGCCTACTCGGGGCGACGCCGGACGCGTTGCCACGGGAGCGACGTGGGCCCGCCCCCAGGAGGGGCGGGGCCGGGGGCGGGAGGCCACGCCCCCTCCGTCCTCACGGCGGCCACGCCCCTGGTGCCGCCCTCATGGCGGCCCCGGCGGGGCGGGGTGTGCGGCTGTCTCCTTCTCCGTCCCGAGCGCATAGGGCTTTGTTGTGTTTTATGTGCAAGCAGAGCCTTCACACGGTCACTGCCTGAGTTTATCGGCGCTGCTTCTCTTCTCTGGAGCTTTGGTGCTCCCGGGTGTCCGCCGAGTCACGGCGAGGGGCGCGCTGGGATGGTTTGGGTGCGGGTAACGAGGAGTTTTGGTGGTGCTGAAGAGGTTTTAGAGGGTGCTGGAAGGGGGTTGGTGGTGCTAAGGGGGTTTTAGGGGTGCTAGGATGGAATTGAATGTGCTAATGGAGTTTTACAGGGTGCTGGGAGGGATTTGTGGATGCTAAAGCACAACTAAAAAGGGTTTCGGGGGTGTTGAGGTTTGAGGGGGGATTGGGGATGCTAGGAGAATATGTGGTACACTGGGAGGGGTTTTAGAGGGTGCTCAAAGGGATTTGGGGTTGGAAGGGGTCTGAGAGAGCTAAAATGGATTTGGGGGTGCTGAGGGGGTTTGAAGGGGGTTGGGGGTGCTGGGATGGTTTGCTGGGGTACTAGGAGCAGTTTTAGTGACTCTAAAGAGGTTTTTAAGGGGTTTGGGGGTTTTTATGTCATTACTCCCAACCATGTGCCCTGCAGTACGTGGTTGATACCAGCTGGGACAGCACGGTCACAGGAATACCTCAAGAAAACAGTAAAAGTAAAACAGAGAAAAGTACAAGGACCAGAGGGAACAGCAAGAAGCAGTATCAATGAAGTTTATGCTGGACATTAGGAAAAGGTTCTTCACCCAGAGGGTGGTCAGGTTCCACCAGGATAGTGGTCATGGTCCCAAGCCTGCCAGACTTCCAGAAGCTTTTGGGCAATATTTTCAGACACGTGGTGGGATTATTGGGGTGTCCTGTGCAAGAACAAGAGTTTGGCTCTATGATCCTTCAGGGTCCCTTTCAACCCAGGATATTCTGTGACTGATTCTCTCAGACACTGTGCATGCATCTCACTCTGTATCCTGGATATAAAGCTGGGTTAATAAAAAGATAGAAAAGTCTCTGCTTTATCCATCACAAAAATGTCCTTTAATTCTGATACAAATAGCCATCAAAAGACCATAGCAAAAAAAAAAAAATGGTCATTAGGAAAATGTTGCCTGTAAATCTGAAGGACAAACAGTAATGCCATGGAGCACATCCTACATTAGCCTGCAGAATCTGGGATCTCAGAGCTCACTTTGCTTACCTGAGCAACTGCACAGCTGCAGCTGGCACATGCTCTCCCCATGCTCTCTCCATGTTCCAGGTTAATTTCTTCTGTTCAAACACACAAAAACTGGGAGGGTAGCATTCCTAGCAGAACCAAACAAACCGGTACCCCCTAGGGAATATTGATTGCAGGATTTGAGGCCCCAAAACAAGCTCTCATCATGACTTATTATAATCTTTGATGCTCATAATTTTCTTAACACTCTCCAACACTGTCAGAAAACATTATTCCACCTTAAATTTGCAAAAGGCAGAATTGGGTCATTTTTCTTCTTCAGTATGTTAGTGATATCCCCATCTGTGTCAAAACAACTCAGCATCCAGGGCACCACAAGTGTATTTAAAACATTTCAGACCTGGTATTGAAATATGTAGCACACAAATATGTACTACAACACCCAGTAACATGGTGAATTATACCAATCACTGACAGTATTTATCTGTCAATGGGTATAGAGTAATATTTATGTATTTAGAAGACAAAGCCATAATGAATAAATATCATTTCCTGAACTGGATTTGGAATTATTATTTGAGCTACAGCTCATGAAAATTGGAACAGGGCTTGAAATGCTTCCAGTGGGCAAGTCCCATTTCCATGCCTCATCCAAAAGCCCCAGTGCATCCCCTAAACCAGTGCTACCTCTTCAGAAACACATCCTGTACATCTGCTGCACTACAAGTAATCCTTCTTTTCAGTGAGACACACGGTCAGTGCATTACAATGACACCCAAAAGCCCCTCATCTCAATTCTGCTCTATTCTGCTGCTCAGGGAGCAGGGAATGGTGCAGAGCACACTCAGCCTCACACATAGCTGCAAAGAGATTTATTTTCAAGTTTCCAGAAAATATTGTAGTTCTTGTTCCCTTTTTCATTTAAGGCTGCCTTCGCTGGGGAGAACAGTGAAAAAGCAAGGTGAGCTAGAAGGAGCATGTGCATTGGCAGTGGTCCAGCAGGGACAAGCTGCCTGCACCCTCAGGAGCAGGATCCCTGCAGGAGCTCGGTGTGCTGCTCCGGGAGGAGGGAACAAAGCAGGAGCAGCACGGAGCGAGTTTGTCTCGCCCTGCTGAAATCAATGCAGATATGAAACAAAGGATGGAGCATCACAGAGGTGCTGTGGTCATGCTCTGGCAGGAACAATGCAGGCTGCAGGAACTAAGCCAAAGGAATGACCCAAACAATGACCTGGCTTTGTGTCAATAACCCCCATATATGCTCATGACTAAAATCAAACTCCACTTAGGCGGGAAATTATGTCAGCCATAACTTTACCTGCTCCCATCACTCACTGAAAACAATATAAATACAGCTCTAGTGGTAAGGGAGGTCAGAGGAGACTCCATCTCTGTATCCTGGCACTGTCAGAGGGCTCTACCCATCTCCTCCCCTCGAGGACACCCACTGGGTAAGACTCTAGCACTCAGCTATAGCGGGTGCTTGCTCGGGAAATTCAGAAAGCCAGCCTGTGTTTGTGATCATACTCTTAGTGCCACTTTGGCATCTCCCAACTGAATGTGCTTGTAGCTGGCTGTATTGTTCATATTTCATGTGTTCAGATACACTTCTGCACGCAGGGTACTCACCACCGGCACAGAAGCACAGAGTGGGCTGGGCTGGAGGGAACTCCAAAGATCATCCCATTCCAGTGCCACACCGGCTCTGCATGTCTGCTGCCGAACTGGCCACGGCTCAGAAGCTAAACCCGGCTGTCCCAGCCCCTCTGATATCTGAGGAGCAGCTGGAATGTCAGGGGGGTGATTTTCTGCCAAATTTAATGCAATAGATATAGTGGGTTTGCTCTTAACGAGACACTTTCATTACAAAATAGTTTCCACAGCTTGCTTTGGGGATCATAATGACATTATTAACCACCATTTATATAATTGAATCAGGATTTGATATGAAACTATTTCCATGTGGCATTAGATACCTGAGAGTTTATCAGTTTTATCACAGAAGATTACATGGCAAGATCATTACCTGAAATGAGCAAGCAAGTTACCATTCAGTAAAATGAAAGTATGTGGCATGGGTACAATTGGTTTCAACTGCATTTTCTCGCTACTGTAACAGGTTATACTGATGTTTTGTAGGAAAGCAAAATTAAGTTGCAAAACATTAGACAATTTTACATCACAGGTAAATTCATTTAAGAGTAATCAACATCCAGAAAGATACTACATTATTAAGATACATCACGCATGAACACATATTCCCTTTTTTATAGATACATGTGAGCAAAACCAAACCAGTACACGAATACTGGTTTGCATTTCCTTGCAGTATTTTTTAAACATAGGGCTGAGCACTGAATAATGATCCAGAGCACAATTTACCCTCTCAACTAAGAGGGGGATAGAAAAGTTTCTCCAGTACTGAAATATTTGTGCAGACCCCAGAGGGGATACTCAGAGGGTATTCCACAGGAGTTCTCTGCCAAGGACACGTATTTAACCAGGCTCCATAGCAAGGTATGTGGCGGTGAAATAACAGAATATCGTTGAACAGCTTTTACTGAGCAGAATGAGGAAATTAAAAAAACCTTTCCACATAAAGTAAAACCTCCATTATTTTTGTTTTCCCAGGAGCCACTAAGAACATTCCACATATTACACGATTAATCAACTCCTCTCACATAACTTCCCAGGTACCAGGAGGAGTTCTCCATCCCCCACACGTTATTTATTCCATTCCCAACACTCCTGTTTGCTTCACAGCTCAGTTTCTGACTGAAGAACTGCAAGGCAGGAAAGAACCGTGAGGAAGAACAGGCAACAGAAACTGGGACGGAGGAGATTTAAAGTAAGTTTTACACTGGATGAAGCAAAGGCACCACCAAAATTGGCGTCTGGAAGTCGGCCGGGCAGGAGGCCGAATCTCCCCGATTTCCCCGGCACCAGGAGCGGCTCCCTGGCCTCCGGGAAATCCAGCCCCTCTTTACACCGCTCCAGACCCCGATCCCGGGAAACTCAGCTCCTCTCTACGCGTCTCCTGACCCCATGCCGGGAAAGCTGCCCCATCCCATGCTGCGCCTGTGCCAGCACTGCGCTGTCCCTACACTGTCCCTGTGCTGTCCCTGTGCTGTCCCTGCGCTGTCCCTGCGCTGTCCCTGCTCTGTCCCTGTGCTGTCCCTACACTGTCCCTGCACTGTCCCTGTGCTGTCCCTGCTCTGTCCCTGAGCCGTCCCTATGCCAGCCCTGTGCCGCTGGCGCTCCCGGCGCACCGGCAGCGCTGCGGGCAGCCCCGGGAGGCGGCGCGGGGCCCTTACAGGAGCGGTGTCGGACCGCCGTGAGGACTGAGGGGAGCACCGCCCCTTCCTGCTGCCGCCATGGCCCTGCAGGGGGCGCTGCGCCGCGTGGCGGCGGCGTGGGGGGGGCGGTAAGTGCGGGCCGGGGGCGCCGGAGCGGGATAGGGATCGGGACTGGGAATGGCACAGGGATAAGAACCGGGATCGGGATAGCGATAGGGATCGGAACTGGGACTGGGACCGGGACAAGGACACGGGCTGGAACAGGGACTGGGATCGGGACTGGGAATGGGACTGGGACAGGGATAAGGATCGGGTCGGGACACGGATAGAGATAGGGACCGGGACTGGGATCGGTATCGGTACAGGGACCGGGACCTTGACTGGGATTGGGATTAGGGCCGGGATTGGGACCTGGACGGGGACAAGAACAGGGATCGGGACTGGAACAAGGACCGGGATTGGGAGAGCGACAGGGTTCGGGATCAGGATGAGGACAGGGATAAGGATCGGGACAGCGACAAGGATCAGGATCAGGACAGGGATCAGAATGAGGCCAGGGATCGGGATCAGGACAGGGATGAAGACAGGGATCAAAATGAGGACAGGGATTGGGATCAGGACCGGAACAAGGACCGGGATCGGGATTGGGACAGTGACAGGGTTCGGGATCAAGATCAGGATCAGGACAGGGATCGGGATCAGGACAGGGATCAGGATCCGGACAGGGATGAAGACAGGGACAGGATGAGGACAGGGACAGGGATGAGGACAGGGATGGGGATGAGGACAGGGATCGGAGCGGGCGGGGTGCCGGGTATCCCGGCAGGGCAGGGGCGCGGAGCCGCTGCCGGGGCGGGCGTGTCGCGGGTGTCACCCGTGTGCGTGTGCGGTGTCACCGGCGGCGCGGAGCGTTTCCCGTGTAACGGCCCCGCCGGGCTGATCCGCAGCCATCCCGCCGCTCCCCTTCCCTGCAGGCACCCAAGGAGCTGCGGGGCTCTGGGTGCTGCGGCCCAAGGGAACTTGCACGGAGAACTCAGTTAAATATCGAAACAAAACAGGGCGATGTGGCGTTTCTTGGAAATCTCGAATGTCTGACTGTCGCTTCTTTTTAGTTCTAGAATGGGGAACAGCCAGACCACTCTAAGATTGTCTAATGATGCTGCTGTGAATCAAATACAGGTAGCGTTATTTATGTTGCTTTTACTAATTTTCAGCATTTATAAAACCCAGTTACTTCAAACTTTTTCTTATTTATACAAAGAAATACTGTAAATAGTTCTGCTTGTTGAACCTGTTCCTATGTTTATTATGGTTATCAAGCCGTGCTGGCAGTTCTGTTTATCCATAGCCTTGGAACCTGATCTTCCTAGGCTGCACCCATTCTATGGTTTTTTAGACCTTTCTACTCAAATTCAGTGCTGCTGTCAACACTGGGGAGAGAACCTTGTAAAATTACTGATACCAAGGAAAGTTAAATATTTTAAAGGTTTGGGGTTCTTTAATATAAATTTACTGACAGTAAATGATAGCCTGAAATCCCCTTGAATTTACAGTAAAGTGATAAGGGTGTATCTTCCACCCATTGCTTTTGGTCACTCTGTTTGCCACTGGCACATCCCAAGTGCCTTACAGACAAAGAAAACTCCAAAACAATCTAGGGGGATGCAGGGAGTTGGGCAGACTGCAGAGCAGAGTTGTACCACACACTGCCCCATCCTTGTGCTCAGTTTGGAGCCAGGTGCAGGTCAAACCTGCCTTCAGAAGTGCCAGCAGAGATTTTCCTCTGTTTGCTACTCTAGGAGCAGGTTTTTAACTTGTGTATTAACTTGTTCAGTAGTGTTCAAAGTGCATGAAGCTCGCTGACTTTTAACTTTCTTTTGAGCACACAGGATATTGTTTCACACAACTGTGTGGTGATTTTCTCTAAAACAACATGCCCATACTGCAAAATGGCAAAAAACTTGTTTGACGGTTTGAATGTGAATTACACAGCTGTGGAACTAGACAAAAATACGAATGGAAGGCAGTTCCAAGACGTTCTGGAACAGATGACTGGTGGCAGAACAGTGAGTATATTCTCTTATACATAACAAGTAACAATTGGGCTACACACAGCACTCTTGGGTTATATCCATAGCAAGTCCTTAATTGCTTTGTGACACTTAAATTTGGAATACAAGCTCCTAAATTAAATACTGCAGAAGGGTTCTGTCTCTTCTTCTAGAACCTCTCTGGCTATCCCTCAGAATTGATCTTTGCCATACTGCCAACTGAAATAATTGAAGTATCAAAGCCATTTTTCATTTGTGTGTTTAAACCATTGTATTTAACACTTGAATTTTATAGTGTCTCACTTAACGCAATTACTGGAATTTATTACAATCACCCATACAAAGACTTCATCCCACTTTTGAGGGGCACATCAAGTTTCCCATCTCTGTAAATATTCTGGAGAAGTATGAGTTGTACACTAATATTATACACACATGTAGCAGAACACCATAATTGTGTGTACTGGAGTCCACATTGGCTTGCTTGAATGTTTACCTTGTTTCCAAGAGCTAACTAAACCAACTTTGTTTTCTTGATAGGTCCCCAGAGTGTTTATCAATGGGACTTGTGTTGGAGGTGCAACAGATACTCAAAAGCTTCACGAGGAAGGCAAACTGCTTCCTTTAATTCATCAGTGTCAAATGAAAGCAAATTACTGAGCAACCATCTCTAGCTTAGCTTTGTCTTCCTTTGTACGAACAGAATTTCAGATGAATTCAGAAGATCACAGACATAGGGGACAAGCTGCACTCAACAACCTCAAACCATGGCTTTCTGAATTACAGATCACTCTGACAGACTTTATGGACTTGGTGAATTACTTGGTGTCCTTGCCTCAGCTTTCCCACAACCTAATGTTTATCATTAGCAAACATTATGTAACTCTTGGGGTTCTGAGTGAGACAGTGATGTCCTTTCATGGTGATTGCATCCTGCTCCAAGGAAGTCCTGCAGCCTCTGCAGAAAGAATCCTGTGGGTTTTGCTGCACATTAGTTTGCTTTCTAGCTTTGTCTCAATAAATTGTCAGTTTAATTTAATGGTTTCTTTAAATATAATTTTTCTCTGTCAAACTGAAGTGTAAAGCAAACCCAACTTGTAGTGATATTGGTGTGTGTATGTCTGCCTGTCTTGTATTCCAGTCCCTGATCACCCAGCTCCCAAATTGTGTGTCCAGTGGAACAGAAAAGGGAATAAAGATCCTGGCAGCTTTAGAGAGTGACAGCTTTCATCTTTACTCTGCACTGGGAAGTGTCAGTCTATACTCCATTCAGGAATGTCCTTCGGGGGGGCAGGCAGCTCGGGCACTCAACTGCAGCTGCAGACTACAGTAAAACCAATCCAACAATAGCATGAAACATAAACCCAAGTGAAGCAGGTCTAATATGCATAGAGTTTATTTAGTACTTAAATTCTACAGTCAGAATGCAGTTTACTAGCCATTTTAACTTTCAGTTACATGTCTAAAAGAAATTACTAAAATTCCATAGTTTCAGTACAATGTACATCCAAAGCCAGACCAGGCAATGCCAAGACTCTTGGTTATTTCAAAGAAGTTCATATGCTAGTAAAAAAATTATATCCCATTCTTCAGTTAAAGGGACCATTACACAACTAAAGGTGCACATATTAGAATAAAAACATTAGTCAATTAATTTTTTACTCACTTTTTGTGAATTAAGACTCCTGTTATTTCCATTGCTTTCAGCATTGCATGTACCTAAACTAATTCTTCCCCTCAAGGGAAAAAAACATCAATCTTTAATTCCAGCTAACTAGGATGGCAAAAGTATCATTTAAACTTGACAGCTTCATTTTTGTGATGCAGGTTTGAACTAAGTTTCAACTGCATCATTTGTACAAAGTCTTTAGTATAGAGTTGCCTGCATGGTGCATCTTTAATATGGAATTGGCTAATTCTACACACTGACCTTGTTTCATTTTAGTTATTGCAGTTTACTGTATGGTGTGCATCTCTGAATTTACACTTAATAAAGCAATTTATTTTGCACATACAGTCATATAAGAATACCAAGTATTCTTTTTCTCTGTGTAGAATTCTTCAGCCAGTGATGTTTTTACCAGAAGCTTAACAATAATTTTGTCCCCAAAGCTGATAAACCCATCACGTAAAAATAATAACAATAGTATGAAAAGGACTTTTCCAAAGACCTTTTCATTTTGTTCCCTGTTTAGAGGGTTGTTTTTTTAACCAGTAGTCTAAAATACCCCTTTGAGTTCCAAGTTCTGGAAATCCCAGGGCATTGTCACTTAAGACAAATTCTCTTGCAGCTGTTGAAACAAGCCGTGTGCCTGCAGATGCAAGGGAGTGCCCCATCATTAAATAGGATCTAGCTTAAGGCACCCAAAGGGTTAATTATGTTTCTTTTAAACCATATTAAGGCTTCCCATCCAAACATTTTTTTTTCATTGTGTACAATTAAACAGAAAGTAGCAGCAAGACAGTGCCTTTATTACTGGATGGCACAAAGCCATGTTATGCTTAAGTTAATTAAACACAAAATGGCAGTCAAACTGTGGTTTTAATCTAGGGGGGATAAACCCAAAAAAACAACCAAAATAAAGAACCCCAAGAATAGTAATTAAAAATTTCCTTTTTTTCCCCCCACCATTGTCTCCAGGACAAAGCTGTTTATCTTAAAATACGCTTGTCCTGAGATCTAAATATTAAAATTTATCCTCTAGAAGATCTGGATACCTGCTCATCCATCTTAAATCCCATGCTTCTAAGAAGCAGAAGCTGGAAACAAACACTGAGTTTTTTAACGAAGCACAGAGAGCTGTGAATGTGCCCATGTGTTGATTTTTAAATACAGAATTATTTTTAAAGAGTAGAACTGCACTTTTACAGGAGAATGAAAAGACATTTTATTTGTAACTACTTGTGCTTAACTCTTAAGCTGGTAACATTAGGAAAACAGCTATTTCTATTCATTATTTGTTAATGAAGCATTTGTAAAAGTTCTCAACATACCACATATATATGCAAATATATATATATATTTAAACTTAAATTCAGAATGCAGAAATACCTAAAGAAACCACGCTTTGCAGTATCAAAATCATAAATCCAGATATGTAAGCACACATATTTAAAGACACCATACCTTCTGCTGAAATCAGCTAATCTTTTATGATTTCCCTCAGAGCAGCATATCCATAAAACACTGTTCTGGTCAGTGTTTTACCTTTTCCCCAGAATTCTTGCTGAGCCATTTGTACACTCCACTGTGTCATGGTAAGATGAAATCTCTACCATTCCAGCAAGAAAGTCATTAGAATAGCTGCTTACAGCATATCTGTGCACTGCAAACCACTGCAGACAGCAAAATAAACCTAGAAACTGGTGGAATCTCATAGAAACTAAAGAAAAGGATTAAATGTAGAAGACAGACAAATGATTCTTCTCTTAGGTTTAGTTCCACAGTCTATTCTTCGAAGAATTTCTCTAGTCAATACTGCAAAGTAGCTGCCGGGTTATCCAGAATATTAATTTAAATGTTTTCCTAATTCTGCATGACAGCAGCTTGATACTATTTAAAAGAATGAAAAGTTTCAAATCACTGAACTAATCCTAGAAAAAAGCTTTACATTTGAAAAGCCAATTGTAAGAGGTTACTTCTTGCAAATAAAGCCATTCACAGGCAGATGTTGGATTTTTGTAATAAATAAAGTATACTTTTGTTCACTGATTTTTACACAGTTTTGCCAAAAATCTGACCGATAAAGCAAATCAATGTTTTGTAAGAGATTTATATAATTAAAGAACAGAAAAAATATTAATTACTAAAAACCTTAAATACTATGCCATCAGTTCTGGTGCAGGGAGCTAAGTGAGCACACTCAAGTGACAGCAAGAAGGCAGAAGAACAGAGGCAAAAAAGTAAAAAAAGGAATGGATGACAGCTTGTGAAAAAAGATTCAAGTATAGGCCTAAGGTGACAAGATGGAAAAGCAGAAAAAACCCAATGCTAACAGAGAAAAGGGTACAGCAAAAGAAGAAACAAAACAAATTGAACCAAAACTAAAGCTTCTGTTATGGTTCCTGTGAGCTCAGGACAGGGTTAATCAGAATTTGCAATGCAGACAAATATTTTCATAGTGTTTTTACAGACAGAGCCATTATTAAAATACATTTCCCAAACTGCTGGTGTGTTTTTAAGCCAAGAATATGTACTTTGTTGAATAGCCTTTGAAAGCCATACCCATTTATGGGCACCAGTTAACAACAGCAATGTAAAAGACCAACATAAACCCCCTTAAGACTTGTGTTTAACAAACAGGTTTAACAGTGGTTTTAAGCAGCAAGGTATTTTAGTGCCAGTTATTAGTGCACTATTATTATTAGTGCAGCCTTCACACATGGGCATTTAGACTGGCCCTGCTGACCTCAGAACTACACCTACCTTTAGACTTCTGTTTTTTGAAACACAGAGGACTGCAATCTAATTCTACAAGCACCTCAAACTCTCCTACTCCCTGCTCCAGGTCTAAAACTCCTGACATGAAATTCTATTTCTTAGCAAAGTTATTATTGTCATTATTGAATTTATTACACAATATTGATGTGCTCACTGCATTATTTTTAAAAACTCGAGAGTCTCTTGCCCTCTCCTCATCTTTGATTGTGCCTCTTCCATGAAGAAACCTGACCTTTGATCTTTATTCCTTACAGAAGAATGTTTCATTTCTGCTGTGCTTCCAGCCACCACATGCTTCTCTTCTTTCCTAAAGCTAAAGTGCCTGAACGTTACAGTCTTTAACACAATAATCTAATGCTCCAGAATTGCCAAGGGGGTCACAGAGAAATGGCAGTCAAACTGAAACCATGTTAGCTATCAGAAAACCTGCATTTTCCTGGTCTACAGCTACACTCTGCATTTAGACCTTTTTTAATTCAATATTTTGAATAAAATTAACTAGCTTTAAACTTGTCCCTGCTCAATGTTTACTGATAAACTGCAGTGCACAATTATAGTCCCTTTTCTTCTTCTCCAGTCAATGTGCTTCCAATGCAAAGACCACTATTAATTTCAGTCTCCTTTTTGATGAAAGGGTAGGTTGTGTTTATTGTACACTGAACTAAAGCTTAAGTTTAGCAATTTTGTCTTAGCTCACCTTTTTATTATTTTTGAAGCATTACAGTAATTACTGCCTCTTTAAATGTCTAGATGTTGCTTTGGAAATTACCAGTCTAACAACTAAAGACTAGAAACAGGGCAAATGCATCTTATGGCAAATGAGTCATGCTGTCCTCTAAAATTCAGTGTATAGGCAGATAAAAAAGATCCAGTCTATGGACAAGAAATATACAGTTATCATTCTTCTATGCCCCTTACTAGAAGAGAACGGCAAAACCAGAAACTCCCAGAAACAAAGGTCCACATACTATAAAGTTTCAGCTGTCAGCATTTAGTTCTGTTTCCCCTCCGTGTGCAAATCTTGAATGAGGATCAGTTGGCAGCGGGGTCTCATCAGTGCTGGTTTTACATCACATAAACCCCTGACAAGGTTTTTTGTCCAGAGATACTATAAATGTACAGGAGCATATTCTGTACCCCAGCAGGGATGACTACCTTCTACCACTGGTCACAGCTATCCAGTGTCAACAGATACAGGGATCTACAATTTCTATCAGTCCTACTGAAAAATTCGTCTTTACTTCCACACTCTAGTTCAAGGAATTGCATTTTAAACTGGACTGCTTCCAAAGATGCAACACCACTATAACCATACATTCAAACTGTTAGTAACTACTCTAGTTTTTATTTGCAATAAATTTACTTGAAAGTTACTTGAAACACCTGTTTTAAGTTTTCATTTTATATTTAGTCCAAAATATTTCTATTACTTCACAAATACTACTCCAAATAAGAAAAAGTACTTGCAAAAGATACTTATCTATCAGTTATTTTTGACATCTCTAGCTTAAAAGAAAACACCTAATCAGATGTTTGACTATTGTGTCATTTAAAATGCATTACTACCAAACCCAACCCCAAAACATCAGTGCATTTACTTGAAAAAATTAACAAGTATTTTGCAAATGAGTTTACTCCCCATATTCATGGTGTCTTGTTTAGACACAAGAATTGATACATTATTTTTCACAAGAAATGGCCGATTTTCTTTTTGCAAACCCAAAAGTGCTATGTTTTAGCTTTTGCAGGAACACTTGGTTTGTTCTAGAACTCACCTGAGGAGCTGGTGGCAGTCCTGTGTCCTCCAAGCATTCTGTGAGAGCTGTTCTGTGAGAGCAGTGATAATTCAGGAGTGACTTACATTCATGTTGGCTGAAAGGCAACACTCTACCCAGCAGTTCTTCAAGCCCTGCTTTATGCCAGGAAAGGCTTCCCTCACTGGATTATTGATTATGCATTAAGGGAGAGTGTAAGTAAGTAGCAGAATACCTTCAGGAACATGTAACATCCTATTTTAGCACCAAAAGAGATATATATCCCAGCTACACAATGTAAGCTTTGAATTTATAATCAACAGGAATGAGGCATAATGAAAAGTGCTACAAGTACCAAAAGTATAGTAGGAACTTCCATTTTACATTTAAAAGCTTGGGTTTTAGGCAGAAAAATATGGTCTTATGTATCATTTACCACTATGGGTAAACATGATATTTTTATAAATCATAATTATTTTCAAATTAACATCAAATTCACTGTTTAAAACAGTCTACATTAGCATACAAGAGGCTGAAATACATATGTTTTAGAGGAAGTCATAAAAGCATCACTGAAAAACCTTTCAAATCTTATAAGACTGATCTACTAAAGAGATCTTTTAACTTCCCCCCATACATATATATTGAAAACACAGCATTAAATACATATACACACAAATTGCTATCAATTTCTGTTCCAAAGTGGTAGAATACTCACTGGCTTTCTCTTTGTCACACTGTTACTCTAAGACAAAAAATAAAAAAGTAAAAATAAAGAATCCAGTTTCAATCACTTCCTAAACAAGATTTTGTGAACATGGAGGAGGGCGACTGTACAGTTCATAAAAGTTTTTAAGAATTGGTCACTATAAACTGGAGGTAGTTTTGAAATATGTTAGCTTGAATTAATTTATTAAATCAGAAGTAACACTAATCTACAAAAAGATTTTTAAAAATGAAATACTCTCCTGTTAGGAAGATTGTTTCTGAGTCATTGAATACATTCTTTTGAAAAATAAAAAAAATGTAGCTTTTTGTTTCTGGTAGTACCCACTCAACTTTGGTGAGCAGGCCAAGACACATGCACTTGTGAATCTTGCTCACTGAAGGTGTGCTGAGGCTTCTTGAAGTCGTGACAAGGACTGAATGTGAGATCCCAGTCATTTCCAAGGTCTTTTTCTACTAAAAACAGTTTTTAGAACTTCCTGTAAAGTGTCTGAACTCTAAACTAGTGCTTCTGAAATAGTATTGTGCAGAAATTGCCCCTCACTTTATCTAAAGGCATATTTCCTCCTGGAAACCCAGATGATAATTCAGAGAGAAAAATATTAGCATGAGCTCCTGCACTTTTCAGTTTTATCAGTATAAAATGTCCCTGGGTAACTTTTACACTGTATCACAGTCACATGGTCTCAATACATACCAGAAAAAACTTTTTGTAGAGTTTAACTGTAACCATGGAAACCACTGAACATTAGTAACACTTAAAATACAAAGACTTTTAAAAGTCCAAAGAGAAGTCCCTCTCAATGAAGTTGCTTGTAAACTGCCATTATTAAAAATACTAAGCCCATTTGTTTCCAGGCCCATTCTAAAAGTATATCATGAATTTATTCTTGCAAATAAGCATTCCACAGCAATGGGGGAAATTAAAAATCTCTCCATATTTATAGTCTACTATAAACGAAATTAAATTTTATACTATGTAACCCTGTAAGCACTTTTAGCAAACTTCTCACCGTTAAATTGTGTGCAAAAGAAAAAAAAAAAAATTCCTAATCTGCTGTTCTTGTTTTCCCTTCACAAAAAGGTAATAAAGAATCACAAAATCATGAGGGTTGGAAAAGAGCTCTGAAGCTCAAGTCCAACCATCAACCCAACACTGCAAGGTCCACCACTGAGCCTAAGCACCAGATCCACGAGGTTTTGGAACACTTCCATGGATGATGATTCCACCACTTCCCTGGACAGCCTGTTCCAATGCTTGGCTGTACACAGGATTTGGGGTTCAGCCTCACCAGTGCCAAGTAGAGAGGAACAATCCATTCCCTGGTCCTGCTGCCACTCTTTCTGATCCAAGCCAGGATGCTCTTGGCCTTCTTGCCCACCTGGGCACAGATGGCCAAGTTCACCCACTCTAGACCAGGCCCTTTTCCACTGGGCAGCTTTCCAACCTCTCCACCCCAGCCTTTACATGAGATTGTTGTGATCCAAAGGCAGGACCCAGCACCTGGCCCCACTGAACCCCATACAATTGGCCTCAGTCCATGGATCCAGCCTGTCCAGACTCCTCTGCACAGCCTTCCTGCCCCCCAGCACAGCAACTCTTTGGCTCAGCCTGGTGTCACCTGCAAACTGAGGGTGCCCTCGATCCCCTTGTCCAGATCAGCCATAAAGACACTGAACAGGACTGGCCCCAACAGTGAGCCCTCGGCAGCACCACTGGTGACCAGCAGGATGTGACTCAGTCACCACTCTCTGTGCCCAGCCATCCAGCCTGTACTTCAGCCAGCAAACAGTGCACCTGTCCAAGCAGGGGCTCCTAGCTTCTCCAGGGGAATGCTGTGAGAAATGGTGTCCTTGGCTCTGCTGAAGTCCAGGTAGATCACATCCACAGCCTTTACCTCATCCACTAGGGAGGTCACCATTCAGAGTAGAAGATCAGGTTGGTCAGGCAGAACCTGCCTTTCATAAAGGCATGCTGGCTGGGCCTGACCCCTGGCTGTCCTGCATCTTCTGTGTGATTAAGATGATCTATTTCATAACCTTCCTGGCACTGAGGTCAGGCTGGTAGGCCTGTGGTTTTCTGGCTCCTCTTTCCGGCCCTTCTGCTCCATGGGTGCCACACTGGCCAACCTCCAATCATCCTGAGACCTCCCTGGTTAGCCAGGATTGATGACAAATGGTGGAGAGCAGCTTGGGTGGATTCCATCCAACCCCATGGACCTTTGAACATTTAAGTAGAGCAATAGTCACTGTTTCCTCCTGAATTACAGAGACTTCATTTTGTTCCTTGTCTCTATCTTTCCAAGGACAACTGGTCTGACTATTAAAGACTGAGGTAAAGAAGGCATGAAGTACCTCAGCCTTTTTCTCATCCTTTGTGGCAATGTTTCCCTTCACAGGCAATAAAAGATGGAGATTCTCTCCTTGGCCCTCCTTTTGTTGCTGATGTATTTGTAAAAACACTTTTTGTTATCTATTATGGCAGTGGCCAAATTAATTTCTAGCTGGGGTTTCACTTTTCTAACCTTCCTGCATAACCTAACAACATCCTTGTAGTCCTCAAGAGCATCCTGCCCGTTCTTCCAAAGGTCTTTTTTTACCTGAGCTCCAGTGACAGCTCCCTGTTCAAACAGGTTGGTCTTCTTCCCCACATGGGGACAGCCTGCATCTTTAAGATCCCTGAAGAATGTCCAGCCTTCCTGGACCCCTTTTCATACAGGATTGTTTGCAAGGGATTTTCTCAATCCAAAATAGCCAAAGTCTGGCCTCTAGGGCTCCTCAGCTTCCTCTACACCCTCCTTGATGACTCCAAGGTTGTTCTCTGGGGGTGATCTACCTACTTCCTGGCACTGCTGGTCTCTGCTGCTGCTGAAGTCCTGGGGGACAAGACATTGGCCATCCTGCAGTACAACCCCTGCTCCTGTGGCTGATGAAGGCAGCATGTCCTCAGCAGCAATGGAACTCCAAAGGCCACGAGGAGCTGGACAACATTGTGGCAACAGTACCCTGCTGAGGAGCTGGATGTGGCCAAGCTGGTGTCTGTGCTGACTGCAGCACTGGTGGAGAGCAAGAGCAGGGTCCAGCATGGTGACACAAAGTGTTTGCTGTGGTGGTGTCTTCCTTGGGCCCAGGCAAAATCACCTTTCTCCTCAAGGCAGTGGATGCTGTGGAGCTTGAGGACAACAGGGATGGGGTAATTCATGTGGTACAGGCCAGGATAGCCAGGAAGACTTTGGTGAAGTTCAGGGACCAAGGGTTTGTAAAGTACACTGTGGTCCTGCCATCATCCCATCATAACAGGGGGTCCTGTTTACCCCCTGGGACAGATCCAGGCTGGCTGTTGCTGGCCCACAGAACTCAGAGCACAGTTACTGTGGCTATCACACAAGGGATGATGCTCTCTGGAGCTCCAGCTCACACAGAGCCCAGGCTGGTCAGGGAATTAAGTCCAACTAGAGTTTCCAGTGTGTGTAGTGTGTATAGGAAGAAACCAACTGCCTTGGGCAAATGAGCATGGGAGCACGGAATACAAGGAAGGTGGTTGACGAGTGGAGATGCCTTTCTGAAGGGGAATGGAGCAGGGCTGCCAGCTGTGCTGCAGGACTCTGAAGGGTGATGTGACTGCACTGCCAGCCATTACCAGGAGTGTCCAAACACACAGTGTGTTGCTGCATGGCACCAAGTCCCAGGGTGACAGCGGTGACATGTGGCTGCCACCTCCACTGGCAGGAGGATCACTGGCTACTGACAATTAGTTTGACACCAGAGATACAAGCACTGAGTTTCTCTGAATCTGTTAGATTTGCATGAGACTGAAGTTCTGTTCAACCTTACAAACACCTTAGTGAGAAGCTCTAGTCAGAAATGCTTGAAGTGCCACCACCTTCAGTAACATTCTGATATGTATACAGTATGTCATAAACTAATAAAGTATATTTGGCTGGGAGTTCCCAGGGTGAAGTCTGTTGCTGGCAATGCACCCACTGGGAAGAGCAGATGCCTAAACTTAACTTAAATGAAATCCAAAGCGAAGTTCCGAATGACATCCAAGGCTCCTGTATCGAAGCCGCAGATGTCCAACATTCCTCTGTCATCCGGGTCTGCGATGGCAAAACCATGGGAGGTCATTCCACAAACAACCAGCTTAGCAGGAATAGCCATTTTCTAGAGGAAAGAGACAAGGAATATCAGAAAACATATATAGAGTATAACATGTGCACATGTGCAGTAACTTAAATATGCCAGAGGGCCAAATCTCGCTTGCATAAGCCACTGTCTGAAGGGCTGGACTGACAGAAACAAGGAATGCAGGAATCAGCACTGCAGGATGCCTGTCAACACTGGAATGGCAGCTAACCTCAACTAAGGAAACCAAATTAAAGACTTTTGGTATTCATTTCACCTGGGTGGAAACTATGTAATGATTAAAGTCCATATACCCATGCCTGGCAAACACAGTTTTGGTAGTTTAAAAATAGTTTCTTTAAAGCATAAAGGATTTTTTGCTGAATAAATGTTTCCAATATAAATGTGCTTGGAAAAGGTATTTTTCTTTGTTCTACTGCAAAATTATGAAGCTGTACAGCTTAGAGCTGTCCCTTTAAAACACAATGGGCTTTCTTCACAAGATACTGTCATCTCATCCTCTTGACATTTGCCTTCATTACTTCATTGAAACTTTTCGACATTTACTGCAGACACCAAAGTTGAATTTAGCTCTGAGAGTCAAACATCATTCTGTAACAACTATAAAAGCTTATTCCATCAATTATATATAGGATGGACAAATTCATACAGTCCCTGAGTAACAAAATTTCACGGGACATTGCAGCACACTGAGCATGGCAGGCTAATTTACAAATCCTTTTAGCAATTCTGTGGTTTTAAACATGCACAATTAGTGCAATATGTGCACTAATTCTGCCTAACTGCAGTACTGATAAGTTTTTAACAATACATAATTATTCACTGAACAAAGACACAACCAGTCCAATCTCTAAAAGATTTTTAGAGCTGGTACTTTGTATAGTATTTATTAATCATAAACAGTTGGAAGCATATTTACCTCTCTGTACTCTGTAAGGGCCATTGCAGGAGGAGTATTCCCAGCAAAGGTCTCATTATCAGTAAATATAATGAAGACATCAGCAGCTGTCTGAGTTTTTTGAGCCCAAATCATTGGAAGGGAGCAATCAGTGGTACCCACTGGAATCTTACAGGGAAAAAATAAATATAAATGTAACACATTAATACAGAAATTAACAAACCATGGAAAAATTACTTTTGATGTAAACTTCGTATTTTACCATGTGTTACTACACAAAGAGACTTTTTCTGTTAAACTTGGTCATTTTATCTATGTCTGTCCAGGGCTTTTTTTGTTAAATTTTTTAAATATTCTTTTCAAGTCAACTCATTGTGATTTACCACTGCCATTCTAAATTGCTATGTTTAATATCTAGCAAATGAAATAACGGCGTTTGCTGGGCTTGCCCTAAATAAAATGCACCAAAAAAATTCCAGTCTTGTACTCGAGAGACACAGATTAAACAAGGTAGCAGAACTTATTACAAAGAAAATACAATGTAACTGCTGTCACTTTTTTTTTTTTACATACTTCATACATTTTCACTAAAACTTGAGGTAAGGTCATGTCAGCCGTCACTGGAAAAGGGACCATTTCGTGTGAAAAGGCAACAATTTGGGAATCCTTCTCAGTCCGTGCTACAACCTGAGAAAAGGGAGACAAAAATAATTCAGTTACATTACTCTGAATTTTTAATGCCTGATTTGAGCCATTCCCACCAACACACAGCATGACAAATACTTTTATATTGAAGTCCATGGCTCCTCATAAACAGTAATGGTTCACTCTACACTTTAAATATTCTTTAATATTACTGCAAACAAACACGGCAAAAAGAGCTGAACAATGGCTCTAATTACTGTAACTAAAGATACTTCCTTTATTCTTCCCTCCCCTCTGACATAAAACCTTGACCATTTTTAAGGGCCAACACAAGTTCAAGTCCTCTGCAATAAAAGCACAGAACACAAGAAGCTTTTGAATACTAAACTGAGGTGAAAGCAATTGTGAATAAAAGCCACATTGATAACTCAAATAGACATAAGAATTCTCCCAATATTTCTTAATCTAACCTGTATTTTTTTGTGAATATTTCTGAAAAAATTGAAATCTGTAAGGTAGTAAGATTGCTTATAGCAAGCCATTTTATTAGAGCTAAGATAAGTGAAAAACCTGCCCTAACCACTTTGATTTATAACAGAAACCAATTTCTTCAAACTGAGGTTTCTGAATATGGTTGCTAGTAGCTTTCATCAATGAGGCACAAGGTCACACCTCTTCCCCAAAAATGTTATAAGTAAGTTTCCTCTTGATTTCTAACCAGCTTTAGAGCACCTTTGTATCAGAAAAGCAATGCAAGCTGAAAACAGTTATAAATAAAAGAAATGCAAAGCCTCACCATACACATTACTGCTGCAACTGTGCTGGCATTGAGCACACTGCCCAAAACCTTTTGTGTCATGGATGCACTGACATCAACTGCAATTACAAAACGTTTTCCTGTTGGTTCCATTGTCTGAAAGAATAAAAGACAAAAATTAACAGGTACATATAATTTATATATTAATTTCTTCTGCTGCTTTCACTCCTAAAGTGGGCATTTTCTCCTCTTTCTGGGTAACATCAGGACAGTGCTGCTGCCAAAGTTTCAGAATTGTTACCCGCTTCAGGAACTGTTCTTGATAGGCTTTCAGAAAACACAGAACTCCCAAAAAGCTTAACAAATTGGAGTACTATAAATACCTTGAAAGCTTTGTAAAATGAGGCATCTAAAGCTTCTAAAATGTCTTCATCAGGACGCCACCAAAGCTTCCCTCTGTTTCCATGTCCAGCTTTATAGGTCTCTAATGCAACCAAAATATGGAAGGGATGTATTCTACCCTACAGGTAGAAATCAAAAATAAGGGTATGAAAATTTAACCTCCTTTAAAAAAAGCAAAAACTAAATGTGAAAATAAGTTACTATTACAGAAAATCACAGGTTCAATATACGGTTACTTCACATTTGTTAAATCTAAAGAGCTCATGCAGTCTTTACACAGCTGTTGGATGAACTGATACTTGTGGGTTACTGATAATGGACCTCACTCCCTCTCAAGAATCCTCTAATTAACACCAAACGGGATGCCATCACCAGAATTCTGGTAAAATTTTGCATTTCTATGATTGTCCAATGCTATTTTCCATCACAGGCTTACAGTAAGAGAAAGTTCCTGCCCAGCTGAAGAGAAAGGAGCTGAACAAGGAAAAGAACCAACTTAAAACTAGTTTTATACAAGATACAGTAACACTGGACAAGAAATTATTTTTGGAACATAGCATTCATTTTTCTCATGCTATAAAGCACTCCAAACAATTTTTTGCTTTCCATATATAAACTTAACTTATATAGCCTTATTAACATTTTGTTATCTTTGTGTTTCAGTCTTTAATCACTGCCAGCATCAAAACTCAGTGAATCTGAATGCCTGTCCATGTCTATCTTCCATCAAGATACTGAGCCATGATCTTTGCTCACCCTTCTCCAGTGCCTGTGTATGATTAAGGAAGAAACCAGAGAAAAGAAGTTGCAGTAGGATGGGGAAATAAGGACTTTTGTTGTTGTGCTCAATTCAGCTCTGGTGCTGAAGAATTTAAGAGTCCTGATTTTAATTTTCTCATCTCACAAAACTGCTGCTCAGGACACTTGTCCTCTCTACCTTTGACTAAATCCCTGAAAAATTTATTCTCTCTCTGGGGAACCCTCTTTTCCCTCTTACTTTCCTACCACTTTGATGGGCAATAAAACAATCAGAAAAGAGGGAAGTCTCCTTGTCCATTTTGTTTTTCCCCCTCAGTTGCTATGTTATTTTATTAACTCACTTAAAAACTACAAGTCTCAGAAGAAACTGATGAACCCAACTAGCAAAGCTTGCCACAGCCCTCATTTAAGAAAAGATCCAACAGCTGCCAATACACTTAGTTTATCAAAATGTTTCAGAAAACAGGAGGGGAATCAAATGAGAAAATATAAACAGAAGTATTGAAATAAAGTTGCAGGCATTAAACTGCATTTTTTAAATAGGATAAACAAAACGTTAAAAATTAAAATCCACTAAGGCTGGCACTGATTATAAAGTTCTTACCTTTTTTAGCAGTTTCTCATTTCTCAGTTTTTCACATACTATTGCCACTTCTGAACCTCGTGGTTCAAGCACTGAATTTGCTGACAGCTTTCCTAAATTTCTCAACAATACAGAAATAGGCATCTCCTTGAGTAATGCCTTCCAAACCTATGATGAAAGAAAAGGGCAACACACAAAGACGAGATTTTTCAAACTACAAGAACTGTTAGCTACACATTGAATAAGTATATTTTAAAAGAAATGTAAAAATGACATTAAGATCTCAATTTTTTTCATGAACTATTTGGGTAAACAACTTGAAAAACAGCATAAGGGCTATTTTAAAAGAAATCTATGCTTGGGACTCTGAACAGCATTACCCTATGGAGAATTCATATTTCTATGGACGATTCAACTAAGGAAGTTTACCCACCTCTTTAGATTTCAGATGGTTTGTCAGGAGATGCTCTCTAACCAGACCATATTCCTCTATCAAATGAATAACTTCCAATTCATCTTTCGTGCGTTTTACTTTCTCCACAGCCTCCAGATACTTCAAGAGTTTTTCAGTCTCAGCAGAAACTGCTTTCTCTTTATAAGCTTCTTGGACATCTTTCCACCCCTTGGTAATATACTTAGTGACTATAGCAATTCCTGATGAAAAAGAAAACCATTTCTCAAGCAGGATTACCATCTGTATACTGGCATTTATCATTCTAGCATGCTAATGAATTAGCAGGTTTCATTCTCAGACCTGCCAAACACCAATTGAAAAGGTCAGCCACACACAATTTAGAGCAGTACTTTTAATTACTGAATTAATCTCCTTAGAAGTAAGGAGCTTTAGGTGTTTGCTACATTGCCCAGAGACACTGTGGATGCCACATCCCTGCAAGTGTTCAAAGCCAGGCTGGATGGAGCTCTGAGTGGCCTGGGCTAATGGAAGGTGTCCCTGCCCATGGCAGGGGGGTTGGAACTGGATCATCTTTATGGTCCCTCCCAATCCAAACCATTCTGTTATTTTAAGATTTGAAGTCAACAGATCTTCCCACATAATGAAAAAATGTTATTTCATTATTTGTAAGGAAATAGGAACAAAATTAGGGTGTTGTGGTATTTTATCTTGTCTTGATATAGGGAAGAAAAGAAGGAACAAACTCTGTTTACCTTGAAGATAAACAGGTTTGGTTTTGATATGAACATCCACGTTTTTAAGACGCAATTTACAGAATATTGTCACTGAGAATTCATCTACTTGGCACTTGCGTTTCCAAAATACTTCCACAGTAAATATAAAAGGTTTAAAACACAGTATTTTCAGGTAAGTAAAAATTTATTACCTTCACTGGCAGGTTTTAGGTGGGACAACCTCAGAAGATCTTTATGAGACCAACCACTTCTTTGCTTATATTTTGTAACTGCTAAAGCAAGAGCCATGCCATTCTTTCCATTGTACCAATCTGCAACAGCTTTCCTCAGAGCACGGCCCCACATGCCACATTTCATGCCCTCCTTCAGATCTTTTTTAAACTGGATGAAAGTAAAGAGATGGGTTGGTATGCAACACACCTCGGGGACAGCTTTAAACGCCGCTTGTTTTGTTTTGGCATCAGAACACTGCGAGCAAACTGCGAGGGCAAAGAGCAGGGGCTCCTGTTTTGCCGCTCTGCCCTCTTGACTAAAAGCTTTTATTTCTTCAACAACTTCGCAGCCTCTGCCTTCTTCAATCAGCCTTAGCAAAGCTTCGGCGTTTTGAAAGCCCAGCTTCTGCTCCTTGACGTGGTAAGCGGCGCCCTCGGAGCCGAAGCACAGGAAGCGCTGCAGCCGCGTGGTGTCCGGGAGGCGCCAGGCGGCACCGCCGGGCTCGGCCGCCCCGCTCTCCTCTGCCTCCATCCTTCACACCCGCAGAGCTCTGCTGCAAGAACAACACACTTCATTAACAGCTACGCTTGACTGCTCTTTTAGCAAAGTAAATACGTGGTGTCTATGAATTTATAATCTTGCGTTTTCTTTCATAAATGTAATCATAGCGTACTCCAAGTGTGTAATAATACACATCATTTAGGGGAAAAGAAACAAAAAGCTGAGTTATAACAGCAACCAACTTACTTCTTTAAAACCAACTCAGAAACTACTTAACCCCAATAAGTGGCAGACAAAAAACATCTGGTGTTACAGCCTTTTGCCACGAATATATTACATCACTTTCTAGGGTAGATCTTTATATTGCAGACTAAATGGCTCAAAATTCAGATCTTGCCCTGCTCTATTTTGCTCAAGAATTGCTAATACCAACCGAGTAAAAACTAGGCTAAAATGAAGAACTAAGATACAGAAAAACTGATTAGTTAGAAGACTCTGTGAGAGTTTATGTTAGGTTTCAGTGAGGCTTAAACAACAGCTTCTTAACAATTGAGTAGCTCAAGAACAAATTATCTTTGCTACAGGCTCAAATAGTCAGCTGCTCCAAGTGAGATCCAAGAAAACACAGAGACAACAGATTCTGTACTGATTTTACATTCAAGTTAAGAAGCAAAAATTCACAATCACTCAGTTCTATTTACACACCCCTGAGCTGCAAGAAAGCTGTAATATTTGTAGGGCAACACCACTGCTCTTACTAGGAGAACATTCAGCAAGGTAAAACTCAAGCCATGACATCTAAATTGAAGCAAATTCAGGTGAATTAAAACTAGCAGAGTAAGGGTAAGAAAATTCCTCATCACCACTACCTCCAAAACATTAATAGCACAAAAATAAATTCAGTTTGCTCAGTTCTTACCGAACAATAAAATTACACTAAATAGCACCAAGTGCTCCTACTGAAAACCAAAAAGGCAGAACCAATAATCCACTCCATCAAACTGCATATAAATCTTAAAATACGGGGAATAAAGTCTGAGCACACAGAAACGACATTTCAAAGAAATCCACTAAACAATTTTCAAGAATTGCAGATATCTACTTTTGACTTTTTTTCTTTGTTCAGATAGTGAAGACGAATAAAAGCCATTTTGCTCCATTTACCAGGATAAGCTAGCAGAAACAAATGTCACTAATGTAGACAGAGGAGTTTCCCCCCCAGTTTCAGTAACACTCTGGTTTAAAAACAACTTCCCTACTTCTTTGACAGAGAATTTCCCTTTTTCTGCAAGCTACTAGAAATGCATCTTTGCTCTGTTTCTGCATATCAGCACTAATCTGCACCCAGAATTAAACAACAATCATCAGTGCTCCCACTACATTCTACAAACTGATAAAATCATAAAAATAAAAGCCATATACTGACACATGGTTTAAGAAAGCAGATTTCATTTAAAATTAAGTAAGAAATATCTCTCATTGTATTATTTAGATCATCAGTGCTCAGCTAAAATTATATATTCTATCCACGTTTCCTGCCAAACCTATTTAAATACACACCATGGTTGCACTGACTTTTTCCCTGACATCTGAAGCATGCAAATACATTGAAAATAACAAGGGCGGTATTCCCCATGCATGAATACCACATGAGGACTTTTTCATGTCTAAATACATTTTATTTCAATGCAGTTCCATTAGTTCATTTCATTACACAGTAATGTCAGTAATGTTTCATAATAAACACAGAAATACCAAACAAAAATTCTGAAATCACACTTATTTATCAGAAAAAAACAGTACATGAAAGATACTGAGAAACACTATTATCTTGAAGGAAAAATAAGAATGGGAAGCATAAGGAATCACCCATGCACAAAAAGACCTCCATGGATATAAAATACTGAGCATGATTTCTTGCTGTAGCTTTCATATCCCTACTATAATAAATACTACTACATTGAAATGAAACAAGTGGGAAAACGCTTATGGATATTAACAATGGATAATTTTTATGTTTACTTTGGCGTGAACCAGGCTATTCATGGACCCACCACAATGGAAAGAGGCGTATGTCCTCATCCATATGCCTCTGACACAAACCCGTAATAGAAAAGATAATTTCAAATAGTTTTTCTGACACTTAGCTCCTTCATTTGCTTTTTTAGGAATATGCTATAAGCTACAAACCCAGATTCTGTTACAATTTCCGACAACTGTCTAACACAAATTGCAAATTCTTAAAAATAAATTGGCATTTTAAAAACTACCTTTGAAATCTGCAATAGCTTTTGGAAACCACCAATCTCACTACCAAACAGTCACAGCAAAAGCATCAGATTTACACTTCACCAGCAGCCACTGGAGAAGCATTTATTCATGGTAGAGCTGCTCAAGTCACGTTGGTCATTTCTAACCCTGTATTACACCCCAGCCTCAAAATTCCCAGAGCTATTCCCTGCCTTGGACTCGTCTCACTCCTCTGCCCAGACCTCAAGCTTATTTTTTCGTTTAACACCTGTACAACAGAGACAACTTTCCCCCTAACAGGTGGGTAAATGAAATGCTCACTTAACATATACTCTACTACAAGCCTACTCTGCACCTGCTGAGCTGCAGCAGGGAACTTAAATTTAACTTGAATTTAAAACACCTGTGGAGGATTTATCCACAATATTCTGGCCCCACAAGCATTTTCAGTTTCTGAGCTACAGGAATACGAACAGCAATTCCCAAACTTAGAAGTCCCAGAACCGGAGTTTTCTAACAAAAATTGCAAAATTAAACACCGTGGCATTATTAATGACCCACTATATTTCAACTGCCATATAAATTTTTAAGTAAAATATGACTTTGACTGCTCTAGAACAGTCTATACGCTAGTTACACATCAACTAGTAACTCAATATTTTTAAGTTGCTGCACCATAGCATGATTCAGTTCTTTAAGTAGACATTCATTAATTTCAATGACTTTTCCAACTTGTTCAAGCTTTCCTAAGAAATAAAATGTCTGACAAGTTGCATAGATGGATTTAAAAAACCATATAAAGTACAAAGTTTAACAGAACTACAGATTCTAATTTAAGTTCTTAAGTTTAACTGCTACGTTAACAACTAATCAAATTTAGTAGCGGAATCCTATGGAATTAAACTTTGAAAAAGTCAGATCTTTTATGACAAAAAAAAAAAAAAATTAGCATTTTAAAGACAGGATTTCAAATTGCCTTTGAATACTTCAAAACCATATATACTTCATATATACCCGGAACTGCATTCCGTTTCTCTGCTCTCTAAATTGTGAATAAGCATTAACCTGAAGACTATCAGGAATGTCTTCTGAGTTAATCGAGCAGAGACCACAACATTGTAACAAAACAGGCTCGTGCTACAGATTAGCTCTGACAACAGAGTTCCCATATTTCAGAAAATAAGCACCTCTACGTCAACTGGGATGCCAGGAGAACACTTCCCAGATCACCAAGGCAGTGATGCACGGCAGCAGCACAGCCGGTACCCGACTATACGAACCACAAAGCATCCCACGCATTTCTACTGCACAATTTGCAAGAGCCTGTCTGCTTAAAAAAAATGTACGGACCGGGGGCCAAAGGCAGCTTAGCTGACGCAGCACAGAATTAGGAGATAGACGCACCTAAAGCGGATACCCGAGGAGCTGCGATCGCAGCTGTCAGTCTCCATAAAGACGATAAACACGCCTAAGGCCAGAGACGCGCCCGGGACCGCCCCGCGGGCCCCTCACGCCCAGGTGCTCTCCGGAGCTGCCCCCCCCCCCCCCCGGCCTCTCCGCACTCCCCACGAATCCCTGGGGCCGGCCCGGGGACCCCGCACCCCGCTCCCCCTGCAGCCCGGGAAGCGCCACTTGCCTGCGAGGCGGCGGCCCGGGCGGGGCCGGGCGATGCCGCAGCCCCGGGGGCCGCGGGGCGATGGGCAGGGGAGGCACCGGGGGCAGCGAGCGGCGGCCGGGCCGCTCCGGGCGCGCAGGGGGCGGGCAGGGCCGGGCAGCGCCGCTCCGGCCGCCACAGATCCGCGTCTCCCGCTCCAGCCCCGCCCCCCGCGCCCCGACCGCACCGCCGGGACCCGGATGGGGCCGCGCCCCCCGTGCGGTGCCCGGATGGAGCCATGGTCGGGGTCAGCTCCGCTCCCCGCCGCGCCGCCCGAGGGCCCCGCCACCGCCGCCTTCCGTCCCCTAGCCGCCCCGGAGCGCATCCCCGAGGCGCGGCGCGGCCCTCCCGCGGCCGGGGCCCTCCCGCCGGTGTCCGTAGCTGCCCCGGATCCCGCAGCTGCCCCGGATCCAGTCCCAAGCGCCGCTTCCTGCGGCCGCCCCGCCTCTCCATGGCGGTGCCCGGCGCGGGTCCTGCCGGGAAGGGAGCGACGCGGCTCGGCCTCGCAGCCTGAGCGGCGGCGGCGCCGCCATGTCCGGGGGCAGCAGCGCCGGCGAGTGGTGCCTCATGGAGAGCGACCCGGGCGTCTTCACCGAGCTCATCAAGGGCTTCGGTGAGGGTCGAGCGGGGCCGGGCAGGTGGTGGCGGCGGCTCCGCAGGGCTGTTCCCGCGCCGCTGGGTGCTGTCCCTGCGCGGGGAGGGGATGTGAGGGGCTCGCTGGGCGCGCCCCGCGGGGCTGTGTTGCCGCAGGGCCGGGGGGGCGCCGGGAGGCGCTGCCGGGGCGAGCGCGGCTGCCGTGACGGAGCCCGGCCTGGCCGCGTGCGGGCAGCGCGGCCTGCGCGTCCCGGCGCAGCCCTGGGCCCGGCACCTGTTGCTCTGCCGCGGGACTGCTCGGCACCAACGTGTCGCGTAGAGTCACAGCGGCAATTAGGTTGGAAAAAGTCTCTCAGATCGTCGTGTCCAGCCTATGACGCAACACCACCCTGTCAACCTGACCGTGGCACTGGGGCCATGTCCAGTCTGTCCTTAAACACCTCCAGGGGCCGTGACTCCATCACTTCCCCGGGCAGCCAATTCTAATGTGTGATCTCCCCTTCGAAAAAATTCTTCCGAATGTCCAACCTAAACTTCGCTGGCACAGCTTAAGGCTTACGGCTCGGAAGGTGTTGGGGTTACAGAGCCCCAGTAGTGAAGATGTTCAGGGTAAGGGCTGTGCCTAGGCTGAGCTGTGGGGATTGGCAGTGGCTGGTAGCCTGCAAGCAGCCACCTGGCCTTCTAGAATGTTAAATTTTGTGTTAAATTGCCTTTTAAAACTATGAATATATGGTTATTACAACAGGCTTTCAGCCAAAGAACCAAAATGATTTTACTCCACGTTCCATGGGTTTATAGTTTCTGTCATGGCTTTTTCTCAGAAATGAAGTGCAGACACTCTTCTTTTATGCTTTTATTTAGCTAAGAAATGAAACTTCCACGTGCTTAATATTTGAACCTTTTGGGCTCTGTATTATGCAGATGTCCTGCTTGAGTGTACAGCATCTTTGGTCTACTACCATTAGTCTTTGGAGATAGATGTTTAAAGTTCTGCTTTTGGACTTGCTGATAATGCTGTTATAAACAGTGTTGTTTTCAGTTAAGCGAAGGACATGAGGTGACCAGAGATATTTAATCTCTTCTGATTCTGTTTTAAATGCAACTGTGTCATAAAGACAGCATCACTTTACACAGGTTCAGAAATTCCTGAAGTAATTTCTCTCTGTCTGTTTGGTTTTTTTAAATCAAGGTCAGTTAAAGCCCACAGATAGACTTTTCCACAGCCTGGACATACTAGTTGTAAATATTGCATAATGTCTTTGTGTTTTCTTCCATAAGTCTGTCTTTACAGGCTGCATCCATTTTTAAATGGGTTAGTTGAAGAAACCTGTATTTTTTCCTTATTTCAGGCTGTAGAGGAGCACAAGTTGAAGAAATATGGAGTTTGGAGCCAGAGAACTTTGAAAAATTGAAGTAAGGCACATGTTTTTTATTCAGATTTGTCTGAAGTCTCTCAGAGAATGTGTACTAAACTCAGGTGTATTTTTGGTGCATTTTTTATTTGAGGCATTTTGTGCTTGTGTATTTTCCTTTGGTTTCCACAGAAGTTCAGTAGGATTTTGGCTTAATGGAATACCTGGCAGTTAAATTGGTCTTTATTAATGCTTTGGTACTTTATCTAGCTTAGTCAGGTTTTGAAAGATGTGCTGATAGTAGCTAGAATGTGGAAGTAGATTTCTAATGATTTTTCCATTAGCTTACCTTATAGCTTTTAACAAATTCTTGGGCGAATTTCTGATCCTTGCTTTATCTCCCTTCCTCCTCACATCCCATGATGTTGCCTCTGTTGTCTTAAATTATTTTCCAGTACTTAGTACCTTCATAACTCGTTTTTCCTGCAGAACCACTTCCATATGTATGTGAAGGCAAATAGGATTTTTTATAACTGATAATGACTGGTGTCATGTGGAACAATTTTGCCCTCATTAAGCAGCATTAATTCTTTTAACATTTTTGTCCACGATATGTTGTTATCCATGTTTACATACAGGATTTTAAAAGGAAATATTATCTAACCTGGACCATACTCTTGCATCTTGTGCAAATATCCCTTACTTGTAGAATTAATCTTTGAAAAGATACAGGAATTGGTACAGAGGATGTGCTTTTAGAATTTTTGACCGAATGTGTTTGACAAGCAGCACCTGAATGCAGAAATGTTGCCTACAAAGCAGTTTATTTGCTGTCTGCACCATCAGAACATTTACCTGTTTGTTCATTAAGTGACAGCTTTGTGTATCCTGGGAGATGTGTGTCCTTCTGGTCCTGAGGGATGGCCAGCTTCCATCCTCCATTCCTATTTATACCTGCAGTATTTTACACAATGTATAAACACTGGGAGTGAAAGAATATAGGAGCATCTTTGGTTTCTAAACAGCAGGTCCACTGAGAGAATCTGAAAAAATGCATCTCTGACTTCTGGCCAGAGCTTAGGAAAAGTTTCTTACACAGTACAGGTGTATGTTTGTCTTGTAGAGAAACCTTTTCTGGCCTCTTTGTGGTGATGACCTTGGATTTGAGCTGATGAATAAGTCTTTTCTTAATCTAACTGTAGATTTTGTAAGACCTATTTCCTTTTCTGATAAATTTTTGTATTCTGGGAATACTAAATACAGTGCAACATGTAGTAAAAGCTGTTTGCTATTCAAGATGTGCAGTCTGAAAGGCAAGACACACTTTTACTAGAAGAGAAAACTGGGTTTCTCTTACTTGGTGAGATAACTCAAAGCATGACATTTCAGGAGAGATCCTCTGGGTATTTCTTCTGTGTCTAGAAGGATTACCAAAACTTTAGTTCCTGCTCTTGTATATGACTGACAAATGCTTTGGCAGCTGTTTAATCAATTCAAATGAGAGATCTGCAGCTATAAAAGGTTGCAATAACCAGGAAAACTGGTCCTGACTTCTGAAAATTAATGACTAAATGCTAATTCATTTTTAGCACTTACAGAAATGTTGTTTAGCACTTAAAGAAAGAAGGCTGAATTGTCTTCTGCCTAATTAAAAGAGCATATCTGAAAATTTCAGGGCAAGTTCCTGATATTTAGAAAGAATTAACAGAATTACCTCACCAGCATACAGCTAAACTACAGTACAATAATTTTAATATTTTTCATCAGTACTGGTGACCTTTTTCCAATAAATTTTGTTTTTCAGGCCAGTACATGGGCTGATTTTTCTCTTCAAGTGGCAGCCTGGAGAGGAGCCAGCGGGTTCTGTTGTCCAGGATTCCAGACTGGATACAATATTTTTTGCTAAGCAGGTATGAGAAATTCAGTAATTGTTTCAGCTATATCATGAAACATAGCTTTTAATACCAAGAAAGTAAGCTGGTTTTTTTTTTGTTAATATGTATACAGAAATTAGTATTTTGCAAGGTAAAATAGCTTCCACGAATTCTGAGAGTAGGAGTTGTGTATTGACAAAGCAAATCAGTTTGATCTGTCAAGTCAGACAAAAATAGCAGCTGTGGAAGAGTAAAGCTCTTATTTATTTGTGAGCCCTCACCCATAAAGTAACTCAGTCTTCTGTGCAGTAAATAGTGACTTGGTAAATATTCTCAGCAGAATGAGCAAATTACTTGTTTTGAAACCACTTTCAACAACTTGTTGGAAGAAATTTATTTTGGTGCTTTTTATATTTCTTATTTTTCTCAAATGCTCTGAAGCTGGGACAGTTTATGTAGGTTAATGCTTTCCTTTAAGGGTTTGCAGATCATTTTGGCATACATATTTTAAGTATTCGAATCTGAAAGGTGAATTTAAATTAGAAACAACAGGTAAAATTGGTTTTGCTGATGTAATCCATAGTGTTTTATTAAATACAAAGTAGTACTGAAATTTTGTCTTAGAATTAACAAACTGCCGTGTCTGTTGTTTGCAAGCAAGAAAAGCAAGAGAAAGTGACCAGAATGAAAGTAGGAGTATTTAAAATGGGTGTTAATTACAAAACATTGATATCAAAGGGCAAATTATTAAGATTTCTGTTAAGACTGTTACATAGTCTAGTTGTTGGGGGGGGTTTAGGGTAGGGGTTTTGAAGGGCTTCTTTTTTTGGTTAGGTTTTTTTCTTGTTTTATTTCCCACCACAAATGCAGAAGTGTTTTGAATGTAAATTTCAGAATATGAAAAGATCTCCATACACTTCCAGATAAAAGTATAGAAATATGGAAAAAATGCAAATAGCCATCCTGCCCACTCTGTACCTGCACTTTGGTTTTGTTCCTTTTATAACTGCCTTCCTGCTTCATGCTGTTGTGGATCAGCTTTTTTAATGCTGATTCTCTTCATTCTTCCCCTGCTGCAGCTCTTCAGTCCTGCCAAGCACTGCCCACCATTTTTATGAGACAGTGATCAGCAGCAGTTTGCTAATTGTCTTTATAGTTTAATAGCTCTCACAGACACTGGCTTAGGTTGTCATTTCTACCTAACCAAGCATACTGTTAGTAGTCATGGGCTACTAGCTAAAGAACAGCCATGAAGCAAAGAACTTAGAGAAAATCCTTGATGTAACTTTCAAGAGGTAGTTACATGGTAGGAAGAAATAACTCTCATTAGAATCTAGAGAGGGATTTTTTGGAGGATATGGGGTTTTTATTTTAAAGTGAAGGTAAATTTTCCCTCACTCAAGGGATTTCATCTTGTTTCCTGTGGGTAGCTGAGGCTGTCCTAGAATTGCTGTCCTTCTGAATGCTGAAAAGTTTCAAAGCATTTGTCTGCTTGCTCTCCTTTTGCCTTTTCCACCCCCCTTCCCTTTTTTGAAGCTTGACACTTTATTTAAAGGCAATGGCTAAGAGGAGCTTTCTTGGGCTTTAAGATGAGATTACAGAATGTACATCACAAGACTTGGATAATGTCAGATTTGATAACAAGCCCCACAAAATTAAAGGCTGATAGTGAAAAGTCTTCCATAGTTTTCTTTGAGACACTCATATTTTAATGTGTTCTTGAGCTGAACCCTCCTTTCTAATTGTCCCTTTCCTTCACCTGCTGCCTTAAAGAGTTCACTGGAGTGACTCTTATTACTAGCATGGAAAGCAGTTTCTGGAAATGTTGACTCTCAGAATAGTGCTGCCTGGTTATGCCACTTGATGACATGGAATTGGTGTTTCAAAAGTCATTTGCAAAAAGTTTAGAATTATAACCTTTTTCATTTTTTAATGTTATCTGTCAATCAAGTAGAGTGGCTTTTCAAAATTAAAACATTCCTTGTAGACATATATATGCTTGTGTTTCATATCAGTTCAGTTTTGCCTGGACTGAGCTATTGTGACTGAACAACTAGAAATAGGTACAGAGAAATTATTATTAAAAGTCAACAGAAAGAAACTGCTTTGGATATTCTGAAGGAATCTGTTTAATACTAGTTTAGCTCTAGTGACTTTCATATTGAAGAAAGTTAGCCTGGGTTAGAGATCCAACTTGACAAGCAATGTTTAGAGGACTTACAGTCCTCTACAGTGTAGAGCAGTACAGTGTTTTCTTGAGCAAGTGTCTGATCTTATGATTTGCTGCTGATGAGAGCTGGGTGCAGTGAATTTCTGTGATCCCCCAGCAGTTTTCTGTGCATATTATCTGGGCTGGCCTCTGCTGTACTATGAGATGTGTCTGTACAGGACAAAACTGGTAACAGGTAAGTGAGAGACCAGGAGGTTCTTGATGGTAGTGCTGAAGTTACTGCATTTCTCAAAACTGCAGTCTGAATCCTTCTGAGTCACCCAGGAGCACAAAGCAAGATGAGCATTAGTATTGAATATTTGTATTGTGAAAGAGCAAGTCCTTCCAGCCATGGTGCAGCTGGATTCATGTGTATTTTTTATTTCCTCTGTACGTTTTAAGCCAAGTTTTATGTTGGCTTTGAGGATCTTTTCAGAAGACCTTTTTCTTCATTACAGAGTGATCATGTAAAGTTACACTATGTTCATTTGTAGGCTGGAATCCCAGAACAAATAGATTGGTTAGGGCAATTCTTATGGCATTTAAGGTTATTGATCTGTTGATCTGTATCTTCGAAACTGTCATGACACTGGATCCTGAAAAATCTCAACAAGTCTTTGCCTCATTTTCCTTTCTCACACATTATCTTCTTTTAAATGTTCCCATCTAAAGACATTTGGTACAATTGGTTTTACTGCAGACATATTTTCAAGTGTCTTCCTGAATCCTGTGTGAGCAAGACAAGGTTATTGTTAATATAACAAGAGTTGAGTAGAGGAGAATTTTTGTTTCTGTTCAACTTTATTATGTGTTCAGTCTTAAAAATTATTTCATTGTGGGGAGCTTCAGTTAGAGGTAGAAGGCCATAACTCTCAAACTGTCTAGTAAAACATCATTAAAATTGCATTAGGAAACTCAGTTTTGGTAAGAAGCTTGTGCATGCTCACATTTTCCTCATTTCCACTTCCATAGTGATGTTGTAGTTAAATTCCTAATGGCAATGAGATCTTGTTCCAAGTTAAATCATGACTGTGTTGGGGGGTTGAATTTTGAAGTCTGTCTTGTATGCATGCATATTAAAGGGTTTTTTAATGGTCACTTTTATGTGCACTCATGTTAAATTTGGCCTCCCTGTTATGCCTAGGTATGGTTTGGTCCTCTAGTTGAGGCCACAGAACTCTGGAGGATCTTACATACCCTTTGAGCTAGGATACATAGGCACAATGAGGTGAGTTAAGGATACAATTTCAGCCTTAACTCAGAATTTCCTGATTTCTGTGTTGCTTTGGTGGGCCCGTGCTGTTTTCACACACAGTGGATACCTGGTTACACCGACTCAGTGGATTCAGCTCCCTTCCATGCTCTTTGGAGGAGCTGCATTCTCTGCCAAGCACTGCAGAAGTGTCTCTGGACAAAAAAAAATGGCATTGTTGCAGGCCTGAAACTGCTTTTTTTGACTTTAATAAATTCTTCAGCTTTTAGTGTGGAACTATTGGTATTTTGCCTTTCTTAGGTGCCATGTATTTATTTTATTTTGCATTGTCAAGACAGAACATTAATTAATTGGGAATACCTTCAGAAGGAGTGTCTTTATAAATGATACTGTTAATAACAAAACATTGGTCTCTGATTATGTTTATGGCACTAATGTAAGCATATGTATTTTTTTTTTTACATTTCCAGTACTTAATTGATTTCAAACTCAAAATTTTTGACCCTTTCAGGTTTGATAACATTAAGACAGACCAGATACCTGTGTTAAAGCTCAGTTTGGAATAACAGATAATTTAGAAGAAGTATAACTTCAAGAAATTAAACAAATCAGAAAGAGATTTTCAGTAACTGAATATAGCTGTAGAAAGATTATATCTTTACTCCCACAAAATTCAAATGGAAAATAATTATATCAGGTTTCTAAACAAGAATAAATTGTGGAACTTTGTGCTAATGCTGAATTTTTCATGTTGAGCTCTGTAAAACTGACTGTTCTGTAATGTTGGGATGTTTAGAAAGTGAAGCCCAGGGATTTCTGGTTATACTACCAATTGCAGCACAGGCTTGTCCACAGATTTTTTGAAAAGCAAAATACATAATCCATCAGGTAGAAGATGTGAGTCAAGAATTTAAAGTGCTTCTGCCTAAAGCTGATGCAGAAGGTCAGTTTGGATCCCTAGAGAAAGGTGTGTGATTAGGCTCCTCTCCCTAATCAAATGGGTCCTTGGTTTGTTTTAAGCTGAGCTTCACTTGGGGATAGATCAATCTTCTCTTGATACATTTCTGTGTATGTGTGTTACGATTTTCTTTCAAATATTGTTAAATACACCTTGAACTTTTGCCTACAAAATCTTTTAACTATGAGTGTCTGCTCTAAGTTAAGTCTTGTGTATTTATCAATCTGATACCTCACCAAGGCTTTGTGGACAGAAATATTCTGGCAAATCTTGGTATTTCAGGACAAATATAGAAAAACCTCTTAATCCTCAAGTCCAAATAAAAATCTTTTGGGAACAACCTGCACTTATTGTCATGTTACCTAAATGCAAAAAATGTTTTCTGCTAATGCCGAGGCACCCTAAGTAAGAGATAGACTGGGAATTAGAGATGGGTATCCTGAAGGATTCTCTAGGTTGTGAGTGGAGCAGTGCTGGACTGGCTGTGTGCACTGGTGGCATTGTGTCTGTGTGACACATAAATCCAGCACTTACCTGCATTTGGTCCTGCCATCATGTCCTCACTCTGCACTTCTCACCCTGTTTGTGAGCCACCAGTGGCAGGATATTCCCTTATTCCATCGTGGTAGTTTCCTTTGTCATCTGCATCATCCAGGTACACACTGGACTTTTATCCATTTCCTTCTATTCCTCTGCTGCAGGACTGTTGTTGCTGCCTTTTCCTTAACTCCTGCCTCTCACTTGACTGAAGTTCTAGAATGTATTTCTATGATGTATTTTCATTTCAACAGCTGGAGGCTGTTGCCTCAGATCCACATCTTTTGCATGTTGCTTTCTAGCAGTCAGACTTTGTTTAGCTTGGTCCCTATATACTTCATCAGACTTATCTCATGCTGTAGTTGGAATACAAAATATGCTTAAGGGCCAACATTTGATGAGTCCATTAATTCTTTGCCAAGTCTGATTTTTCCTCTGAATTTATTTTCTGTTTCAAGCTTCTGTGTCCTGCTGTTCAGCAGTCTCAGTGCTGATCTTGCCTCTAGGCAAAAAATCTCAGTAAATTTCCCTCCCTTGTTTTGAAGCCATTATTGAGTTGTCTGTAAAGAGAGCAACTGATTGTTCCATCTTGATTTTTCAGCAAAATCAGTTGCCATTTACTCCCATCCCTCCTATAATGCCCTGTATTAATTATAATTTGCATATACAATTTGCTGTAGTGACCCTGCCTTTATTGTAACAGCACTGTTCTCACAGGGTGTCAGCACAGATGGCTGTGCCTTCTTTTGCTTCTCTACCAGCTTAATTACACTGCATCAGCTTCACCCACTCTCATCCACTTGAGATTTCCCTGCTTTCATGCCACAACTACTTTACAACTGTCTCTACTAACATTCTTTAGTTGTACCTCAGAGAGTCTTTAGTTCATTTTCCTGTGTTACAGGGTAATTCAGAGGATGCTGTTCTGCTAGTCTGGGAGTTTGAATTTTTCTGCTGCTAGTTGTTCTTTATTTTGCTGCCCGTCATGGATTTTCCTTGTATGTCCTGTATTTTGCATCTGTGTGTATTCTAGCCCTTAGTTTGTGTACCTGCAGTTGGTTTAATTCGCGTTTTGGCTGCTGTAATCTGTTCAGCATATGTAGTTGACTCCCCTGATTACCATTTAAGTCAACTAGATTGTATTTTTCTTAAATTAAGAAGTGTTTTATTATTTATCATCTGCATACAGACATAATCTGAACTGAGAACATCTTGAAGCATAGAAAATAAATTTATGATGTGGCTTTAGTATTAACATACTAGGTTTTCCTTTGTTAGGACTAGCCTTAATTGTAAAACAGGTTGCTTGGGTTTTCTTTTTTTTTTTTTTTTTCTCCTTTCTTGTTGGAAGTGGTTTCACATTCACGGCCCTGAACTAATTTTCATTTTTTTATACAAAATTTACATCTTCTCTGGAAGTTTTTAGGTTTAATTAGCATTTTCAATTGCAAAATAGTCTCAAAGACTAGTGATACATTACTTTTTCCTAACCTGTAGCTCTCTGAGAAAAAAATACTAATGTAAAGTCTTTTATTATGGCCTCATACCATTTGACTACAGTGCATTTAGTTAAATCTCAAATTATATTTAATAGTCCTTATAGCCTCTTTCTTTGAATACAGTGTCTTAGTTTGGTTATTAGTAAACAACATTAAAGACATGGCTTTAATATGAAGGGGGTTGTTTATATTTTTTAACACTCAAATGTAACAGTGTCAAGCTAGTAACTAACTTGAAAAGGATGGATATATTGGACAAGTATATTATTCAGCTAACTATCATTTAAACAGTCTCTGCATCTTGGAATACTTTTAAGTTTTACTAGTTTATCCCTTGAAATTTTTTGTCCTTTTAATAAAAATTCTAAGTTCCATAATGTGCTTTTTTGCTTCCAATTATTTTCTTTTTACTTCCTACTCCTAGTAGGAAATCTGATTATTTGAAGGACTTTGCTTGGGAGAGTTGACTTGTTTTTAAGGCTATAGATAAAATAACACAATTTGGGCAGCTTGCTTTGAACATGTGTTTTTTCACAGGGATCTGAGGATTTCTACCTTTCTTCCATGCCTTTCAGTAATCACTTTAGGGAGATGGTGAGGCAGTGGAATGACAGTTTCTGAGGACAGCTGTGAAATAAGTGATTTTCCAGTGCATTGTATATGGCAGCTATGCAGAGCTGATTTTATTACAGCAAGGGCTTTTCTGTAGCTCCCCAGGTATGAAATGCAGTCTGTGTTAGGGTGCAGCTCTAATGTGAATCAGCATAGAAAGTGTGTGTTTGTAACAAAAGCAAACTCAGTTTGGAGTGAACTTTTATCCCCAGTGCTGACCAAATTCTCCATGCTTTTTTCCAGGTCATAAATAATGCCTGTGCTACTCAAGCCATAGTAAGTGTGCTGTTAAACTGTGCTCATCAAGACATTCATCTAGGAGAGACCTTGTCAGAATTTAAAGAATTTTCCCAAAGCTTTGATGCTGCGGTGAGTGACCACTGTCTTGTGCCTTTTGAGTGTCACAGTGTTAGAGCTGTGCTGCTTTACAGCTGTTCTGTTACTTCCTTTCAGATGAAGGGTTTGGCACTGAGCAACTCGGAAGTGATTCGGCAAGTCCACAACAGTTTTGCCAGGTAACATATGTTTTAAATCTGGCCAAAATTTGAGCAAATCCTTTTTAATCTCAGGGGGATCTTAAATTTTCTTTGCAGACAACAGATGTTTGAGTTTGATGCAAAGTCTTCAGCAAAGGAAGAAGATGCCTTTCACTTTGTAAGCTATGTTCCTGTTAATGGGAGGCTATATGAACTAGATGGCTTAAGGGAAGGACCAATTGATTTAGGTAACATTTTACATTTTTGCTGAACATGCTTTATTTTAACAATGGCTTTTTGCAACAAATTGCTCATATGTTATAGGCTCGAAGCAAATAATTTATTAAAATAAAGAATATCTTGAAAGTTTTCTGAATGTGCTGTAGGCTTGTACTTCCTTGCAGTCGTTTGTATTGTTTTAGTTCTGTTGGTCTGAAAATACAATTTTCTCCCTGCTTTCTCCATGTCTCTGATGCTCTCTCTTAATTTAGTAGTCAAATGATCAGATTGTGCAGTCCCTTTCAGAACCTTGATAGTTTTGTTGCAAGAGAGGAATTTACATAAAGGGAGAATGTATAAAGCTGACTCCAGGGACTTTTTTTTCCATTATGTGGCTTGTGTTTACACATTGCCCTCTTTCTTCTTAGATAGCAAGTGTTTTCCTAATGGTTTAAAAGAAAATAGCTTTATTCTCTCTAAGATGGTATTCTGTTTTGTAATCTATCTTGAGATATGTGTGCCCTGTTGAGTCTTGAAAAGCTCTGCATTTCCTATCATGTATCTGTACTTTAGAGTCTGATACATTGTTAACATGTTCCACACTCCATTCCCAGAGTGTTTGCCCAGATTTGTTGACAATTTTGTTTAGGTTTAGGCTGAGCAACAGCTTGCTACTTAATCTTGTCTTTAGTCTGTCTAGAGATACTGTACAGTCTGCAGACGTAACAGTAACATCATTTGTATGGTCACAAGATCATGAGTCTCTAAATTTATTTCAAGGTCTTGAAATTACAAGATAGGCATTTTCAATTTAGGAAACCACCTGTCACATATCTTAAAATCAAGTCCTCTATCGTATATCCTTTTATGATTTTTCTTTCTGCCTGACCTTTTAACATTATATTGCATTTACATAGACAAAATCAAGAGTTAATATTAAACAGCTGTACCTGTCCAGTGTTTTCCTTGCTGTCTGCTTCAATGTTGTCATACCAACTAATTTCCCATGTGTCATAGAAATCTTACATGACATACTTTCCCCCACCCCATTATTTCTTGTTATCAGCAAAACAAATGTTAGATGCTTATGCCCTTAAAATTTAGCTTTGTTCCATTGCTTTGGCCGCTTTGTTATCTAACTATTGTTATTAATAAAATATCTTCCACCTCCTGAAAACCACCCGAGTAATTTCAGACTACAGTAGCCAGGGAAAAACTTGTTATATACTCTGAAGTTGCTGCATAAGCCTGAAGTATACAAGTCGACTTTGCAATGCATTTTGCAATGATAGTGAATTTTTTCCTTTGTTAAATTTTGCAGAGATGATGAATTGTTGCCTGTTTTCTCCCCAGGTGCATGCCATCAGGATGACTGGATAAGTGCAGTGCGGCCTGTCATAGAGAAGCGCATACAAAAGTAAATGGTCGTGATGCCTTTAACACATAGCACCTTACCTATGCTTAAAAACTCCATAGTCTGAATTGCCTTCAGTTAAAGGATTTCTGCCAAATTTCTAAGCAGTGCATCATTTATGCATCATTTTTTAATGCATATCACTGTGTGACTTGAGAACTTGTTGCCCAACATGCAGCAAATGTGATGATAGATAAATCTCAAATATACTGTGCTGCTGCATAATTAATCTGAGTAGGTGTCTGTATAGTGAAGAGAGATCCTACAAGTGCTCTGGAAAAGAAGATTATCTCTGTTACACAGCTGTGGATCTTTGTGAGTGAAAGCTGAGAGTGCCATGACCATGAATAACATTTGCCTGTGCACTTAAAATCACTAGATAGTCATTTTGTCCATAAAACTGGTATTTAGAGATAAGAAGTTTTTCTTAGGAATGACTTGTCTTAGAAATTTAAGATGGCAAAACATACTCTGGAACTTTCCTACTTCTTAATTTTGATTCCAAACTGCAGTCCCAAATTCATTAGAAATAAAGTTGATTTTTATGCCGTTTTTAAAGAACAATTCTAAGCTTTTGCTTGAAGACTTTTTTTTGATAAGTAAAACAGCACTACCGGGTTGCTTTTGGAAAATTTAACCTCCAAAAGGCCTGCTAGTCTAATTGTTGAATGTACTTCTCACACTGTGTAGGGAACTCTCCAATATTTTCTAACAAGTAATAGTTATGAGAAAGTAAAAACTATGGTGTGAAGCATCTTCTGTTAGTTCTGTTGTCGTGGTTTTTTTCTTTTTTGGGCAGTTTCAGTATTTGTGACCACAGACAGGAATAGTAAATTTTGGAGAGAGAAGGTTATTAGGAGTTACATATTGGATAGAGTTAATTTGTGATCTGATTTTATTTTGTAACAAGATTGGATCTGTAGCACAATTCAATTTAATAGACCCATTTAAAGTTTTGTTTCCATGAAATGCATTCCCTAAAATTAAATCGAGGAGGAGACTTTTGAGTTATGTTGGTAACTAATTTTGAAAGTGGGTTGTCTTTGTTGTTTTGTTTTTCTGTTCCTCGTTTAGGTACAGTGAGGGTGAGATAAGGTTTAACCTGATGGCTATTGTGTCTGACAGGAAGATGATATATGAGCAGAGGATTGCAGAGCTACAGCAGCAACTGGCAGAGGTAGACCATGGAATTTTAATTGCTAAAGTAATTATCTGATAGTTCTGTGTGTTGGCTTTACTATTCACTTCCCTTCCCTGCTCCAAATGGAGTAGCAGTAAAAAAAACAGGGAGTGATTGCTAGAGGTCTGTCCAGCACAGAGTGATGCACTCAGTGCTGCAGCTCTGAGCTGAGCAATCAGCACAGTTCTGACCATGTCATTTTGACTTTCTGCTTGACTCATTTGCTGTGGTGCTGGAACCAGTACCTGCTTGTAACTAACTGCAGAAAATCCTGGAATGTTCCTATAATGGTAAACAGAACTGAATCTTTCTGTGATAGAAATAGACTTGAGACAAAACTTGCTTTAAAAAAAAAATTAAAAATGCAGTAACATCATCCATTTAAATTTTTGTTTTCTGGAAGGAGGAGCCTATGGATACAGATCAAAGTAGTAATATGTTAAGTTCTATACAATCAGAAGTTGCAAAATACCAGATGTTAATTGAAGAAGAGAACCAAAAATTAAAAAGATATAAGGTATGTAGTCTTTGCTTTTCTGATGAAATTACTGGAACAACTGTAAGAAAAAGCCAGCTTTTTTTTATATATGTATATGGGAGCTTTGCAGTTAATCTGAAGGAACTGGATGGGGACTAGAAGGTAGTTCAGTTATATAATAATTCTGTTAATGCTTTTAATTTATTTTTAGATTGAAAATATTAGAAGAAAACATAACTACCTGCCTTTCATCATGGAATTGTTAAAGACTCTAGCAGAGCACCAGCAATTAATACCATTAGTAGAAAAAGTGAGTATTTCCTAGCTGATGGTACATTACGATAATTTTTCATACCTTCTCTTTTAAATAAACAAGCCCATGTCATTTATTCCTCCAAGATCTTTGGCCAGGGTGGCTCCCTGCACTCCTGTGGCCGCTGTAGCAGGCGGTGACTGCACGGTGGCAGCCATGGCACAGCACCGGGAATTCCCTCCCTCCCTTTTCCCTGCTCCTGTGCTCATTTACTGCCTTGGGTTTCCCCCTTTCTGAGGTATCTAGCCCTTAGCATTGATTTACTGCCAAGGTTTGTATTAACACTTTAATAAATAAGTGTGTCTGCCACTTTGGCAAGGTTACTAAACTGGTCAAGTACTTGGATTGTACTCAGCTCTGTGCCAGAGTGAGTGCCAGAGGCAGGATCTCTGATTTTGTACTCACTCAGAAAGGATCTCTGAATTATATAATGAAAAAAGAGCTGTGTATTATTTGAGTACACTCTTTAGCTGAATTTGTTTAGGAAGGTAAATTTGCAGGCTCATAGTTTTTAAGAGAGTAACTTAGAGAGTTCTAATCCAGTTTCATGTTAACAGAAGTCATTTATAACACCCATCAAGCTGCTTTCACAAGTAAATTACCAGTGAACTGGTGGTAACAGATCTTAATTATAAATCACTGAATTAGTGCTGTTCTGTTCTATAATAAGTGGTAAGGAGAAGTAGCCTGATTCAGAATTAACTAATGTTTGGACAGAAAGCTGTTGGCCAGAATTGCTTCTGAGTTGTCCCCTCTTCTTTCCCAATCTGTTTCTTAAGTAAATGCATAAGGAAGAAAGTGCCAATTCCCTATCAATTTGAACTATTTATGATTGCTGTAAGTTATGAAAATCTGTCTGCAAATATTTTGACAGAAACTTTTGTGGAGTTGTTTTCCACTTATTTGAAAGATCTAAACCACTAAGATCTTGGTTTGTTTCAGAGTTTAGTTTTGATAATCTGTATGTCTGAATGTGGTGTTTTCTTGTGACATAAAATGTTTCCATTAGGAAGTTTTTCCATGTTCAATGAAATTGGTATGGAGATATGAAGAATGAAGGCTTAAATTATGTTTTTAAAATAGAAAAAGCTTTCCCCTTACAGAAGTTATCTAATTTTCTTTTGCATAATTTATTTAAACCTGTATTTATTCTTAAAAGGCTTTATATACTAACCTAGTAAAATAGTAGTAGGTTTCTTCTGAAGGGTCCAAATTTACATTTAAATTTTTCTTTTTCCAGCATATTTTTAATATTCAGAAATTTAATGGGTAGTAATTCAAAGTTCCAGGATGCTCTTCATCTTATCAAAGCTTGACATCATCTCCCCTCTTTCCTAGGCAAAAGAAAAACAGAATGCCAAGAAAGCTCAGGAGGCCAAATGAAGATGACTTTGCAAAACCCATACAGTTACTTGCTTCTGATACTATTTTCATGACAACAAATAAAACTTTTCATAAACTTCAATTTTTGTCCAGTGCACGTTTCCCAGTTGTAATGGTTTGTCCTGTACTGTTTGCATGGGTCTGACTCTTCCTTCCCCTGCATCTTGTGCATGTAGTGCTGCTGAGCAATGTTTAGGTTCTCCTGGTCACATTCAGTATTTAACAGTCTGTCTGATTGCTGAAAGCTTGGGAAGTGGACCCAGAAATGTGCAAGGAAAATGTTCCCGTTTTGTCCCACTTGAACTTGAAAATGATACAAATGCCAGAGGTTTAAGTATAAGCATGAGCTTTCTTTGCTCATCCCTAGTAACAGTTACAATCCTTTCCAGTTGTTCAGTGACTTGGCCTGTGTCTTTGTTTTTATGAAGTATGTGTCTAATTTTTTTACAAAATGGAAAAGTATTAATTTAGCTATAGAAACATTTGCAAAGACCAATGTATAATCTCAAAAGAACTGCATTGCTTTAGTAGAAAAGATAATAAATATTCCCATTTTTATTTTGGCAAACTTTTTTCTGTGGTATTTTATTATGGAATAAGATGATTAGGATATGGAGGTCATCAGTCTGGTAAATTGAATATATGCATTCTAAATTTGAGGTAGAAATAAGGCACACTATTGTTTTGGGGAGTTAATATTCTTGGATATAAGGTATTCCTCTTCTGGAGTATGTTCCATTTAAGTCTTTAAAGCAGTGCTTTTTATTTGACTTTTACTGGCGTACTTGGACATGTACAAAAGGAAAAGGAATTTTGCTGAAGCAGCAAATTATTTTTGCTATTATCAACCGATTTTAGTAGCAATTGTTTCAGAAATTAGAAAACATACAGCAAGCAATCTTTCTGGATTCATGGAAGGACAAAAAAAGGACGGATGTAAACATTAAATTTTAAGAAAAATTTGTTACTCCAATGTGTAAGTGAAAAATGTTTTTTAAAAAGACTGTTGAATGCAGAAAACTAGGGTTTTCTATTGTTATTATGAATATTTTTCTTTTTCTGATCAAACTTGTGGCAAATTTTTTGCTTTTTTTGCCAAATTCGTAGAATCAGTTTTTCATCGTGTATGTCTTGGCTTTTAAAGGCAGTTATTTGTATATTAGGACAGCATCACATGAATGCAGAGGTGGACGTGAAGTTGATCCTGGCTAGACTGAGATACAGTTAATGTTCTCCTCGGTAGCTGGTGCAGTGCTGTTTTGGATGGAGCATGAGAATGATGTCGATAACGCGCTGATGTTGTCAGTGGTTGCCAAGCAGTGCTTACTCTGAATCCCGGAGCTTGCAGCTTCTCGTGCGGTGCCAGCCAGGAGCTGCAGGGGCACAAGGACTGGGAGGGGACACGGCCAGGACAGCTGGCCCCAGCGGCCAAAGGGATATTTCCTAGGATATGATGTCATGGCCGGTGTTCAAATCGGGGCAGGGCTGGCTCGGGAGCCTGCTGGGCATTGCTCAGTGAGCGCTGAGCAGCTGCATTCTGCAGCACTTGTGCTTTCTGCTTCTAACACTTCAGGAACGCTTTCTCTTTAGACGCGTGCTTCTCGGTCACCTCCAGCCGCATGGACTTTGCAGCAGTGAAGGTGCAGGAGAGTGCTCATCTCCACGGCTCGTGATGGAGTCTGACGGCTGTGCGCTGCTTTTCCCAAGCAGCAAGCGTATTCCCAGCTAACGCCGACTGTGGACGAGCTTTTGCTGGAATTTTGCAATTCGATACACTGCGCACAAAGCCCGGTGCTCTGCTGCTTCAATCTTCGCCTTCTGTGATCTGCTCTGAACTGAACCGAGCTGTATCGTTCAGCTTCGCCGCTTTTCCGCGTCCGTGCTGCGCGCATCTTCTGTGACAGATGCCGGCATCTCCAGCCCTTGCGAGGCTCCTGATGTGCGCTGTGACACTTGGCGCTGGGAAGAACCGTGCAGGGAGCACAGCGCTCTTGACGGCGTTTTGCAGGTTTTGTAGGAAAAAGGACTGCCCCTTGAATGTGGTGCAAATACAAGTTTCCACAAGTTCCAGGGGCAAACCCCGAGAAAGTCTGTTGTCCTGGATAAGATTCAGACAACGAGAGAGGCAGAATGCGGTGGTTCATAGCACTGAGAAGGAAAGTGCCTGGTCCAGGCGTGTTTCTGCAAGAAGCAGTGCGCTGGAGCCCTTCGTTCACAGACGGCACAGGGCTCTGTGCAAGACGTAGACAATTTGCATCCAAGATGAAAGCGCGGCAGGTTAGAAAATGTGAGGAACGAAGCCGCAGAGCACCGGGTTCGTGTGCGCTTGAAACGATCCCTCTTCCTTCCCCGCTCCATGCAGCATCACATCCTGTCAATCTATACGAGCCAGGATGCACGGCGGAGCTCCTGCTCGAGTTGCTCCCACACGCATGGGGAGCGCTTGGCTTTCTCCTGGGCACTGTCCGCGCTCATGGGAACAACCGCACGATGGCACCTTCGACTTGCGACAAAAAAGGAACGCGCCGAGCCCGGCTCGAAACCACCCTAAGCGCAGAGCCGAGTTGGAAACGTCCACGCTCTCAATCAATCGCGTCAGGACAAGGTGGTTTCGCTGACCTTCCCCTTCCCAGTACAAACTTTTCTTCGCACCACACTCAAAGAGCAACAAGAACTCCGTTGCCATAAGAAAGCTTTTCACTCTCACAGAGTCCTTTCACACTTGAAAACATCTGGCAAAAAAACAGCTCACAAAAGTGCCAGCTGAGAAAGCTCTTGCTGCCTACAACTTCAACAGCACCCATCGGACTTCCAGCACACACCCTGCTATCAGCACTTTCCTTCTCAGCTCCAAGTACCATCCCAAGTCTTCAGTCTCAGAGTCAGGATCCAAAGGGAACAGCACCAAGGACTGCTCACACACTAAAGCTGCCCGGACAAAAAGCTCAAGAGCTTGGCCTTTCCATTCCTACTGACGGTTTGACAGCTCTGACCCAGAAAACTGCCTATTGGGAAAAGCCTTTAAATTCACTTAGACCATACCCAAAAGTGCCCAAATTAAGGTGCAAATGAGACCATATGTCAGTGACAATACTATGGGTTTTATTTGATAGTAAATAGGAGAGAGAGAAATAGAAAATAGGTGGAGGGGGCAGAAGAAGAGTAATAGGGACAGAATAAGGAAAATATCACCACTCTGTGGCTGCCAACAATATTCATCTTCTCCAGCTGGTCTTCTTGGTGGTGATGGTACCCCCAAAAAGCATAGAATCTGATGGGCTAATATATGCTCAGGCCAGGCAGGAAAATCCAGGCAACTCCCTGGGCAGGAGGAGTTTGCCATTATCAGACTCTGGGTTTTTTGCATCACGTGCAGCCCTGTGGTGCAAGGCTTCAGGAATGACTCTGGGGGTCACTTCAGGGAGCCTTTGATGGATTAAGGCACCCCCTCAACTGCCACTTACATGAATGTCCTGTGGATGTGGCATTCCTAGGATTGGCTGTTCCATAGACAGTTTGTGTAAGGGAGGATGGGTTCACTGCCCCTGAGCAGAGGTTACAACACACCCAAACATCCTCCCCCCAACCTCACTTGGGGGGGGGGGGTAAATGTGTACAAACCTGCTCCCAGTAAATGGGTCTGTGGGCTACAGCCTCCCCCACCCCAAAGCAAGCCAAAGATGATTGTTAGCCCAGCTGCTGAGTTTGACTCACATTTTTTTCCTTGTTTACTTGTTTTCTTTCAGGTGATTGAAGAATGGGTTTTCCCTTTATCTAATCTCAGCAGTTTGACTTTCAGTCCAAAGTCCCAGTCAGGTATCTTCAGGGAGGCTTCTTTGGCTGTAGCTTCTCTAGACAGTTTTTGTTATAATGAGCAAAACTTTCTATCAATGTTTGAGGCATGGACTGTTTCAGTCTCTGACACCTTGACTAGCCTTATTATTTTCCTTGCCTATGTCTGCTTTGCCTTGCCCTACCTACAACTTCCTTCCTTTGCTTTGCCTTGCCTACCATGCAGGCACAGCAATGCAAAACAAGTGTAGGCAACTGTGGGCAAGTCAAGGGAGAGATACACAAGGCCAGGGCAGTGAGGGGAAAGCAAATGGAGAGGGAGGTGAGAGAAGGGCCGGAAGTTCTAGGCAAGGCTGGCCACAGGAAGGTAAGGCAGTGGTGGGTAGGCCAGGCAGACACAGGAAGAGCTGGGCACGGGAAGGCGCTGGGGGAAAGCAGTAGGCAGGTCAAGGGTGGGGCATGGGCACACAGGGGAATGCAGGGCCAGAGAGGGCCAGCAGAGCATGGCCAGGAAACTGTTGGGTTGGCAAAGCAAGGCAAGTGGGAGGGTGCATTCAAGGATTGCTGGTATGTGAAAGCAGCCAGGACAGACTGCTCTGTGCAGCCTTAATCCTGCATGGGCCTTTTTTAATCAGCACTTAAAACACTCGGGCTACCTGCTTTCCTTCATGTGCAGAACTGCCATTCTGGTCCCAGAGCCCAAAGGTGAAATGTGGAGGCTTGTCCAAACTTTAGTACATGCAGGCACTGGTCCCAGACAAAAACTGCTCAGAAAGACAGGTCTGGCTGCATGGGACCTTCCCTGGGCTTCTTCTCACCTGCCTCTGAAGCACTGGGGATACATGAGAGCCATGGAAGTCTTCGGGGGAACAGACAGGGCAGGGTAAGGCTGGGACATGCCAGGAGAACAGGAGTCTTGAATTCTAGGTGGGGGAGAGGAGAGCAAAGTAATGCCAGGCAAGGAAGGGGTTCAAGGACAAGATGACAACTGGTGGCTTTGCAAGGAAAGAAAAGGGAGAGGTAGGCAAGGTAAGGAGAGTCCTAGAAGGAGAAGGAAATGAAAAGCTGGACCTGGACAAACAGCAAGAGGAAATCAGGTGGGGGATGGGTGAGCAAGTCAATGCAAGGCAGTGGAGGGAAAGGAGGCCAAGGGAAGGCTACAGACCAGACAGCAAGGCAGTGCAAGGTGTGGGGAAGAAAGGCAAAGTAAAGTAAAGGACAGGAAAGACAAGGAAATGCAAAGGAGGTGTAGGCCTGGCAAGGTAAGGCCCTGGGGAATAGAAGTAGGCAGGCTAAGGGTGGGGCATGGGCAATCTCGTTTGTTACAGGGGCAGAAAACCTTTCCACCACAGAAACTCTGGGAATAATCCATCATGCCTCAGTGTGCCACTGCTGGTCAAAGAGCTACATGATGGGGCACTGTGTCCATGGTACTCTCAGGGCTCACATAACTCCCCACCTTACAGACACCCAAATCAAGCCCACTGAAAACTCAGTTCTCCCAACAGCTCACTGAAACCCGTGACTCTATCCAGTTATGGGTTCACAACATCACACAGGCATTTCTGTCCACAGGGAGATTTGGTTTGAATCAATCCAGGAGAAAGTTGTATTTTTATAGTCTTTGGCTCTACTAAGATATTTTATGTAACACAGCAAGAATAAATTTGTTTAGACAATGATAAAGAACAGAGGGCGTAATTGTACTTTTTGCTGCTATCTTCTGTCAAATGAATGCCAGCCAAATAAATACCTCACCAAGTCTTACTGTGAAGACAGATGGCCAGAGTGGTAGACAAATTCTGAACCATGTGTCCTGGTCCATTTACATAGAGATCCTTTCCTTCAGCAGAACTTTTTTGCACTAAGGAAGGCAGGAGCCTCCCTCAGAATGGAAAATGTAAACCTGTTCCCTCTGAAATATTATAATTTTGAAATTAAGGGGGCTCTCAGGCAAAGATATGAGAATAGGAATACCAGTTCTTTACTGGTATGTGTAATAAAACAAACAAACAACAACCACTAAGGTGTTAACAACAGCCCCATCCTTTGCCAGCCCAAATCTCAGGGTGTCTCTACCCTACAGGGAAACCTCAGGTAAAGAGAGAGTAGCCAGGTGCACCCCTTCCCTGACAACTTCTGACAACTTCTTGTGTCTCTCTGAAGTATCCAGTCGTTTTTGTCTCCTACCAACACCTATGAGGGAAAAGACAATAAAAACCCAAAAAAATCCCGAAGGAGAACTCCTAAAACTCCAACACACATTTTAGAGCAGCAGGAAGATTTTGTGTAGCTAGCAAATCATTAAAAGGTGCATATTTACAGAGTTTTTACAAAAATTTACAAGAATTACAGACAAAAAACAATTTAGTAAACTGCAAATATAAATCATGTCACTTGAAAGGTGACATGAAAAGAACAAGAGGAAATTTTAAACAAGGAAGTCAGAAATAGGGCACAACCTCACATCCTTTTCTGCTCACTACAGTGTTCTAGAAGTACCTTAGAGTGCCTTGAAAGTCATGTAAGTAGAAAAGTGTGCCAAGAACAATTGTGGAAAACTGTGCTATCTGAAAATAAAAATCAGGTTTGCTTCCATGACTATTACATCTGCATACAATGCATAAGGTAAGTGTATGCTTTGTATATTCAAAAAACAATTTTAAACTATTTTCAAGTTGAAGGGACTACTTTTTATTTGTTTTGAATTACTCAGCTAAATATGGCATGCATTCAAATACTACAGATATATCATTATATAGTTACCAACTGCAAAGGAGGCAAGCATTTGGTGTCCTTAAAAAAGTAAAGGATTTTAGCTTTTGTTACTAGTCTCAAAGGTTAGAATATGCATAAAATATGCTAGCTGAGGACTTAAAATTAATAAATTATTTGCTGTAAGTAGATCAAATAACATGAGCTTTCAAAAAGAAAAAGTATTCCATTCCACATGCAAGTTCAGAAGTGAATTAATAACCCTTAAGCACAATATGGAAGAGGGATACAATGTAAAAGGTTAAGCAACACTGTTGATGGCAAAAGGCTTAACCTGCTTCACAGGAACACAGGAGATAAATTGCTATTTTTATATAAGCATAGCTATTCAGAGCTTTCCTTGAAAAATTTAAGTGACAATCATGACAGTTAAATTCTGAGCAAGCACCAGTTAACTTAAGCAAAGGGTAGCTCAACCATGGCTTATCTTTTATGTAAAAAAAGGCAACTTGACCTGTGTTTATCACATCTACTCCGTTAAAAGGCTTATTATGCCTCAGGTTCCTTTTCAGAGATACCAACTCAGGCTGTGAAACTGCATGAAAAGTATTTTGTGGCCCATTCCTTGCTGTTTTCTCATGCCAAACAGCTTAACCATTGGTGTCCCTTTTCTCTTTCTGCACTGTAGCCAGAAAGAATGCTGTATCATTGCTGACAGGCTGCTATTCTCAGAGGTGCCCAGCTCAAAGTCCCATATCATATTTAATATGGCATGACCTCAACCACTTTCAGTTTCAGCACAAGCTGCCCAGCCCTACAATTCTTTGTCCCTCCAATGGCAATGCTCTGTGGCAACTGGCATTTTTAAGTACCTGAAACTATGTAGAATTTGCACGATGAGATGATACCAAAGGAGTCACACTATCAGATTAACTAGGGCACCCAAAGCAGAGAGGGGGGAATGAGAGCACAAGAAGAGAGTACAATCTGCTTTTTTTGTTTCTTAAGCAGCAGTAAAACCAGCAACAGGGCTAGCACCTTAGAAATCAAAAATTTAACACAAATCCTCCCAGGGGTAATTCTTGCAAATAACAAAGACTTCTTTTTGTGTTTAAAGGCCTGGAATATTTTGCTTTGGAAAATCAACTCATTTTCAAATGTAACTGCAGAAGGTAGCCACTATTACTATAATTAATGCTATAACCTTTAGTGGGGCTCCATCCTTGTGATGCACATTTCAGTCCTGTTTTATAAGAAAAGAGGCATTGTTGAGTGGCTTCAGTGGAAAACATCTTAAATGTGCTGTGAATAGTATTAGGATCCAAAGGAGCAAGTATTTCAGGAAAGCCTGAGACATTGCCAGTGATGAGATCCCTTCCAACAGGTTCACTTAAGGTACTAAACGCTCCATCCAAATACTGGCAGATTAGTCAGAGGAGAAAATCGATCTTTTTCAATGGTCTTTTGGGAAGACAGGGCTTGCAGGGAATTTGGTACTTCCTGCTATATTGTATACATTTCAAGAAAGAATATTAAATATTGAAAGGACCTATGGAAGACAAAGTCATTGTGAATTATAGTCCAGTGCATGGCAGTCTCAGAAAAGAACCCATCAAAGCCCTTTAAATCCCAGCACACAAGCTGTGAGTTGGCAGTCTATGCCAGTTTTTACCAAATCACAGCAAAATGCAGATCACAAAAAGAGGCCATTAGGCCAGTTATAAGCAGTATGAAGGAGGAAAGCATCAACCCTGTTAAGTGGTATAAGAAATGTCACTATTTTTATTTATATGAGCAGAAATTTGCAATGAGTCTAGGAAAATTACAAACTAGGCAAAAGAAAAGGGGAGTGATGACTGGTCTGGGACAGCGTTTCCTGACAGGGATTTTCAAAATGTGAAGATTGTATCATCTTTTTATCCAAAGGAAGTTATTAAAATGACAGTAAGGAAACAGCATCAAATGCTAGAAAGGCTTTGGCAAGCATACTTCCAGATAGAATTGCCACTGGTACACTGAGAAAACTGACACCAATATTGTACTAAACCTCAGAAATGTCCACTGCATCGCTGCCTGGCATTCCATTAATATGCAGATAGCAGCTCTGCAACATTTCTACTGGTCACCTCCTTGGCAAACCTCTAGTTTCTTCAGTGCCAAGATTTTAGGTAGATGATCCTAGAGATACGAATGTATGGCCTTCAAGTGAAATATATTCTGGACAGAAATTCTGGTCTGAGATGTTCAGTCATTCCATTTTCTAGACAGACCAAAGAAAAAGAAAAGCAAATTATAGAGATGTACATTGGCTATTACAAAACACCTGCTGGCTTCTGAAAATAAACTAGCAGAAAATCAGCATAAATGAGACTTGAGGCAAACAACCCTTTGAAGAGAATAATGATGTGATAAATAAAAACAATACATTTCCAGGCTATCGTGGTACTTCAAATGTAAGAAAATGATTGAGAGCAGAGACAGAAATAATTGGGAAAGGTTAAAGGAATCCCAAGAAAAACAGGACCAAAAATTCTGAAAGATATTCAAAAGTGAAAGTTGCTGAAAAACAGCAAATGAGCAGTTTAAAACTTCAGGAGATCAGTGACCAATGATTTAGATAGACTATTAAAGTAATTTACAGGTGCACTTTCTGCTCTTTTTTCACGTGTCAGCATCACAGGGTGAATTGTGACCATGGAGTCAAGTTTGTTTATATTGTATTTTTAGCTTTAGGAGTGAAATACAGCAGCTGAAGTTCCCAGGAACACAGATTTGACACATTTCATTCAAGACCAATTTCAAATAATAATATTGAAAGGATAGGATTGGTCTTTTTCATTATGCTCTTCTTCTTTTACAGTCTGCTCTGATCCTGCCAAAACTTTTTAATTAGCTTCTTTCTAAAAAGAGGAAAGTCAAATTAAATTTCCCTCCCTGTTGGTGGAGGTTTAACATTTGGTTTGTTGAGCCTAAAAAATGGGACCGGAACTAGCAGGAATTACTGTATTTTAAGTTTCTGGTCCTTTAAGACCATCTCAGTTTGATAAAATCCTACATGCTATTGTCTGAAGAATATTCTGTTTCCCCTAAGACCAGATGCATGCAATTTAATCAAACTTTCTGTAATATACACCAGTAATACAAAATAGTCGCAAATAGCAGGAAGAATTATTTCACCATTTAGGGAACCAACCTTCTCACCTTCTTTTGGAGGGAGCATAATCTGGGAGATGAAGTAACAAACCTGAGAACATAAATCTCCCTGCTACTGAGAACTTGCTGACACAGGGACCACCTAAGCTCTGTGACTTTCACCTTTACATTCATTGGTCAAGGTTAGTAGCCTAAAATTTACTGGGTCAATCAAAGACTATGGCTAACCTTGTCAGAGGCCTATGAAAAGTCCAAAAATAATCTGAGTTGTTCTTAGACAATGAGAAATGGAACCAGAACTACCAATCTGGTTACTTGCAACATATCCCTGAAACTTATTGCCTTATATTCATAACTAATGCACAGCCAGCAATACAACCAGGAAAATATGAAAGTTACTGATGTCAGCAAGGGAAGGATTATAAAGAACTATTCCCATTAATCATCACATACACAGTAACTCTATCATTAAAATGTAAGCCCTTTTAGTACCACCTCCTGGAAATTTAATATTTAACAGCATTTATAAATATTCTTAGAATAGATATATGAATTTACATCTGCTTTTAAACATATATGCCTGAAAAACCCACTGATTTTTCCATTTTTTTAATCTTAGTGAGACTTTTCTCCAACAAAGAGGACACATAAGAGTTAAATTTCCATTCTGCACCTTTGCACCTTCTGGTATATAACGATTCTTGAGTGCAAGCTCTGTAATGCAGTAATAAACAGAACGAGGATGAGGATGGAGGCAATCTGAAGCACATTTTGGGATGACATTTCTTGTCTGTCAACTGAAACTTTTTCCTGAAATCTTTCCCCTTCCCTCTCATGCCAAAAAAAAAAACCAAACTAAGTCTTAAAATAGTGTGACTAGTGTGCTGGGTCACAAGCATAGAGAAAAGACAAGTGTTCTCTAATTGGAACTTATTTAAAACATCGGGTCAATCATGCAAATAAATAGTAGAGCAGATGTTTCTTGCTCTTGGACACTCTCACACATCCCACACAGTCTTAGCAGCCCAGTGTGTGTTCTGGGCAACTGAAGCATTCTCACAAAGGTATTTATGGCTGCAGATGACCTTTGGTAGGCACCTCCTCATGGGAAAAAGGTGCTTGCTGAGGTCACACAAAATAGGGTGAATATCACAAACTTGGTCTTCAGGTATATTAGCCTTAAGTGAATAAAAAGTGTATCCACAAATGGAGACATTGAAAGATGTATTCTGGTTTTATCATATTGAAATAGAAGTAAAGAGAGAAGCTCAAAGAAACATGAAGTGCTCCACTTACTAACAAAATCAATATTTGCAGCCCACAGATGCTTGCTTACTTCTATAGCAGAAGTATGCAACTCAGTTTAATAAAGTCTAGCTAAAACACATTTTACTACAAGTAAAAAGAAAGCTTAAGAGAAAAATTAAAACTTCAAGTTTAAGCATAGATTTCATGAAATAATAACATCCAAAGTCAAGTAGAAAGGAGAGGAGTAAGCATTATGGTTTTTCCCTTCACCCACACAAGTCTAGACCAAACCTTTCTTTTCTCAGCTAACAGTTCTACATATTGATATTGATTTGAAATGGTCTAATAATTTTTGTAAGATTTCTATACTGACACCTGACAAAGAACTTTTAGAAAGTGTAAAATAGTTTTAAAACCCCAAGCAAACAATCATGGGATCTTATGTGAGCACGTACCAAAAAGTTTGGAAACAATATTGTGTAGGTCAGATAGGTGCTCAAACATTATTTTAAGGAATTGTGTCATCCCTATCTCTTTCCATAGACAAAAAACCCAAATCCATTTTTCACAATTCTAGAGAAAAAAATAACTAATGCAATTTTTGGATCTATCTCTTTTCCTATTAACACCAGCAGAAACGTGACCATTTATTTGGTTGAGTGAAAACAGCCTGGTCCTATTGGTCTGGACTCCAGACCACAGGATCAGGTTGCTGAATACATCAACAAATCCCATTCATCTGTAAAAGGGCTGAATGACTTTTCAGTCACGAGTTTTCAGAATTTCAGAATGTTCCACTCTCACTAAATGAAAGCACCTCCAGATGGAGCAGAGTAAAGCTGTGAGTGAAATTAAAACCATGCTTCTACTGCAATATATAATATAGAGTAACTCATATTTTTATCTTCCTGATCCCTCAAAACGATCTAGTCTTTCACTATAGTAAAATTAGATGATTATATTTCCAAGTGCTCATTTAACATGGCTTCAAAAGCTTAAAGCTGTGTATAAATCTGGCCCATTACTATCTGTTGGTTGAGCAATTAAATTGTTTAAATTAACAGAACTGAATTTTCCTAACAGGTTGTTTTTTTCCCTCTATGTTTTATCATAATATCAAAGGGCAAGAATTTGTCTTTCTGCTTCCAAAATCTCAACGTTATTTTCCTCCTTCTTGCTTCAGGCAAGATTACTAAGGTTTTGTTACTCAAAACTTAATTGAGGCAGGAGCAATAACATTTTGTTATATTTAATTACTTTCACAGACTGAATTTTACCTTTAGCTGCCTCAAAAAAAAAGAAGTATTTTTCTATTTTACACAAAATAAATTGAGATCTGCAGTACCCACAGTCACCCAGAACTGAGTCTGAATTTAGTCCTGGATTCCTAATGAACAACTATGAAGTATTTTGACAGTTAATGATATAGTCTATAAATGAATAACCACACAAATTCAAATTGAAAGTGAGATTGTGCCTATGAGATTCAAAAAATTCCCAACATTCTTTCTGTAGAACTGAAACAATTTGTTATTCTTAGGTATTATTACTATATTTTAATGAGATATGGTATAAGCTTTTTGCATGTTGCAGGTTTACAAATTTTGGGTTTAAATTGCTTATTACTTTTGCTTGTTTCATTGAGCAATGTATCTGCTCCTTAGAACAACCTTATAGACATAAAATATCATAATAAATAAGAAAAATATAAAGACCTTTGAGGGATTACTGACAAAGATGACTCACTTCATATTAATCCAGAGAAGCAGTAAAAGAGACTGAGATAGCTTGAATGATTGAATGATAAACAGCATTATAACAATTTGTGAATTGTTGTAATTAAGAATTAAGATACAACTTAGTATTTGAGAGCCATTTCAAAACTACATCCAGGAGTTCTCTTGTGCTATATAAAAGCATAACCCCATAATATCTTTTCAATCAAAAGTTCAAAAATTTCTGCTGAGATTCTAAAAAAAGAGTAGCAGCCCTGCTGCAGCAATACACTTTTTAGAATATGATCTGTAGTTCACAAGACAGAGCTGAGGACATCTGCATAACACCATGCACATGTAGAATCCTTCTGCTACCTGTTCACATGTGCTGTGCCTTTGTGAGGAGAAGCAATGTTCCAGTCTCTCAGCAGAACACTTGCCTGCTTTCTCAGCCTCTCCTGCCTCTCCTTCTTCACTGCCCCTTGATCTCTGCTCTTCCTCTCACATATTCTCACCCTGCTTTTCTCTGGCTGTGATTACAACTCTGCAACACTTTTTTTTCTTTATTCTTAAATCTGCTATCATAGAGGCATTACTGCCATTCTGAATAGGCCCAGCCTTGGCCAGCATCATCCCCATCTTTGAAGCAACCAGGTATTGCTTTTGCCAGACATGAAGGAAGCTTCTAGCAGCTTCTCACAGAAGCCACCCTGTAACCCCTGCTATCACAAACCAGGCCCTGCAAACCCAGCACAGCTGGTTTCAGCCTCTGCCTCCCAAACCTTATGGGTTTTAGCAGCTGCACCTGAGAGATCAGGGAATGACCGTGTCTGACCTCAACTGGTTTTCAGTGTTTGACTCATCAATGTAGGGTAGAAACTGTTTTATCTTGTCTATTAACTCTGCAAATAAGTGCATACATGCCTATGTGCTTCCTGTGGAAGGAAGTCCAAGGAGAAGGTGGGGTTTGTGTATGAAAATACAGGACACTCCTTTTCTTTTCTTGCCTTTTTTTTTCCCCAGAGCACTGTGTTAATGGAAACAATAAGAAAAAGAGCTGCCTGCAAGGGTCTGTAATAAACTGCCACATAAACAACCTTTGGATATCAAATTGCTGAAGTCCAACTACATTCAAGTTGTAAAGACTGAGGACTTCAGAAGGAAGACAAAGTTATTTTATGGCTCATATTTTTCGTGCAGGTAACCTATGTCTGCCTAACAAAGCCACCAGAAGACCAGAAGCACTGGGGACAAACAGACTGAAGATACTGTGGCCTTATGTACAAGAAATTTCCCTAACAGAACAGAAAGTGTGCTTTCCAAAATAGCTGGTGTTTGTTAATAGGCTAAGACTTGTGTATTCCATGTGCCTCAATGAGCATATTAAAAAAAATCACTTCATCTCTGAGAAACTGATAGCACTTGCTAAAAATAAATTATTTTAGTATCTGAAAAATGTATACACAATGTAAGCTCTATCTGTGCTCACAGGATGTTCTGATCCTTTCACTGTTTTTTTTTTTAGCAATTATAGTAGCTTATGTAGAAAAATAACATAAAACATAGTTAACTCACCAAACCACAAATACTGTCTCTTTCTGTCTGGTAGCAAGAGCCAATTCCAATCAGTATTACTAACTTTCATTCAACTTACTGATTTCCTTCAGTAAGATCTTCCTTTTTCTTCTTCTGTAAATGCTGCTTCTCTCACGTGCTAGACTCAAAGAAAAGTAGGGAACATCATTATGGCATGTAAGATTATAAAAGCCTTCAAAGAAGCTTAAAAAAAATCTCTTATAAACAATAAAAAGATAGCAACTTCTTTTTACAAAATCTGTCTTCTTAGGCAAGTTCAAAAAAATAATAGTTGAAATGTCAAATTAAAACAAAATCCTTAAGTGTTATGTTTAATTATGTTATTCTTGATGAAAATTTACCAAAACCAGAAGAACATACACAACAGGAACAAACTGTATACTTACAATACAAAAATTTCAGTGTTTCCTTCTGAAACTGAACTGCTAGAATGATGTGAAACAGCCTTTTACCAGTAGAGTAATGGGAGGAAACTGAGGTTACTGGGCTGAAAAGAAATTTAAAATTGGAGGAGGAAATTCTTGTTAAAAAGGTGGGGGTTGTGCCTGAAAAAGAAAACATGACACGTAGAATCTGGTAAAAGACTAACAGAAATTACCATACAGCTATGATCTCCAAAAAATAATCTCAGCCTACCTAAACAAATTTTGATGGGTTTTCACTGAAAATAAAATTTTTGAACTTTATCCAGCATATGCTGCAGCTACATATATATATATATGTATATTACATATATATTTGTGTATTATAAAATTGATTTTGATTGTTTACAGATCTCTTTAGAAAAGCCACTGAGGAGTTTAAGACATGTCACTCTGCAACTTCCTGAATAACATACTTTTTAAATAAAATCTCTGAGGACTGAGATGTGAATAAGCAGCAGTTCCTTGAGATCCACACTAATATAAAAAGATCTAAACATGCTTTATGCAATTATTCATGTGTTAGGATTAGCTAACGTTGGCTCTTGATTCTCCTTGGGAATTGACAGTCCTATTTCTTGGAAGATACACTGGGGAAGCATTGTATCAGGTGCTCTCAAACCAAACCAGTACCAAACTTGGAGTCTTTATGGATAATACAAAGCAAGGATAATTCCAGGTAATCATCAGCACATTTTCTCTTACTGCAGAAATGTGATGTGATTACAGAGATGTAAGACAGTGCTAAGAGTGCTTTTCCTGGGAAATTCGATTGGAAAAATTATTCAGATGGCAGTTTAGTTTTAATGTCATTACTGTCACTTGCATGAGTGTGGAGGATGTACAAGGTCTAGTGGTTGGAATAAGAGGCCAGACCATTCTTCATCTTGCCTCTCCTTGCTATGTGAACATGAAAAGTAGCCTAACCTTTACAATTTAGCTTACCTTGCAAAACAAGAATAAGGCTATGGATTTACATGCAGCAAAGGTACTAACTGTACCTGTCTCACCTGTCTCTCATTTTCTCCCAGTTTTATAGTACATGAGCAAAGCTGCCAGAAAGAAACAAAAATTACATTGTTAATTTATGTGGTTTTCAGCTTACACACACAGAGGAATTCTTATAAAATATAATTGTCTTAATTGTTTATCATCCCAACATATGTTACCTTCCTAAGCTCACTCATTAAGAGGCTGCTGTAAAAAATTTCAACCTAAGTACCACTGGAGCAAGGAAAGGAAATAAGAGGTCACACTTTGGCTTTTCTGTTGAGACAGAATAGAAAAGGAAATCGAGCAAGGAAGTGAAGTGCAAGATAACGAGGTGGCAGCACACAGCACTTGGCAGAGGCTCCTGCCCCTGCCCAAGGGGACTCACAAGCCAAGGGGTGGTTACTTCAGCAGAGGGCACTGGAGGAACAAGGACGTGGGGTGGTACTGCCTCTGCCTAGAGGAACTACAGACTTGCTATGCTGCAAATTCTTGTACTTTCTGTTGCTTCAAAATTTTTATCCCAGAAAGAGAGGAGATGTGCTGAATGACACTGGAAGGTCTGGGATTGGAGCAAAGCAGGCAATGGCATGTAAGCAAAAAAAGCAGTAAGGAGGAGAATCTGGGGCATGTACACCTGAGTCAGCATTCTGCATCCCACAACACCAGTGGGACAAGAAGGATGATGAGATGGGATGGTTAAGGAAGTAAAACCTCTAATGAGAGATCATCTAAACAAAGTTTCTTACCTTCCTTATAATTTCTTCTTTTTCCACAGCAGCTGCAGAGGGTATATTTACACAGACCTTTGCATTCCAAGTAGGATGAAAACACAAACAATAATTGTATTGATATTCTTCAAATTTGTTATGAACAGCATCAAAGAAGTGCAAAAAATTTTAAACAAATCTGATGTTTGGTGGGCTATATAGTATTATTTATTTGTGCAAATTGTGAATTTGTGAATGCTTGGGAGAGATCCTTTCTCCCAAGGAAAAAGAGATGGAGGAACACTCATTTTACACATATGGACTTCACATTCCTTTAGATCCTCTAGGCTTCTTTTACACATGGGAAATCAAAACCCTGTGTGTTACAGTGGAGATAGTGAGTGTGCCCACAGTGTAAGGCTGTATTTTGCTATTATTGTTTTATTATTTAAAATAAGCGTATAAAACTAGCTCCAGTAGTTGCATCTGTATCCCATGGGCTTGGATGACATTCAGCATGATCTTTAATGAAAATCGGATTTTCTTTCAATGATTATGTTGGATGGATACAGTCTTCTGCTTTTGTCAATGGAATTTTATAGAAGTGTACTAATTTAGGTTTTGTTAACGTGATGGTCAATTTTTTTTAACGTGATGGTCAAGCATATACAAGTGCTAAAGATTTTCTTTTTTATTATCTGAGGTTTATGTGCAAGAATCTTCACTATGTGAAATAACAAGGACATGCTTGCAGTCACCTAGATAAGCATTTCATTTATTTCATTCTTGCCTTCCATTCTGATATCACAGGTTTTGAAATGAGAATTTTTCCATTATTATCAGCTTTACAGGTCACGTTGCTAACTAAAATAGCAAACTGAAACACTGCCAAGTCCTTTAAAAAATACACATTTCTTTTTATAAAGACAGCTATCCTGGTACCACAGTTCTAGAGCAGCTTTATATGGAAGGAGTAATATAAAAATTGAATGATGAGATGATACCATTTGACAGCTACACTGGTATTTTAGGTATTTTTCTCAGTCATAGAGACTAAAATGGGGAGTCATTTTTAATGTATAATTTGAAGAACATTATTAGTATGGCCACAAATGTCAGCTCTTAGAACCATGCCTACACATTATCCCCTTTTGGATGGGAAAAAAGAAAGAGAGAAAGGAACTGAAAATTGAGAGAGACTATATGTGGTAAAGTAAAAACTAATTCCTGTGGGGTTTTAAGGACATAAAAGAAAGAACAATGTAAACAAGTGGAGACAAATTATAGCAGATTTAATGATAAACTGAAATTATATTTGAAAACAGTAATCCTAAAGACAAATCACGTTTTGTGTTTCAAATGCTAAAGCAGTGTATCATGCAGGAAGAAATGCTGTATAACTGGGGAAAGGAGACACTAAAAGTAATCTAGGATATCTAGTGTGATCAGTTCCCAACAAGAGAACAAGCTCATCTACAGATTTCTGAACTTTCAGAAAACATAACAAAGAATAAACATTAGAAAAGCTTGACTGATGGAAGTCTAAAGAGGGGTTTGAGAATTAAAGTGCTCAAGTGTGCAGTGTTAGATAATAAGAGCCATAGGTCATTTAATATCTCACTTCTTTAAATTTCAACCATGTATTACTGTGGTAACCTGTGCTGTGATACTGAAAATCGTTGTTAGCACGTTCATACTAGTAATGGATTTAAATGTTGAGGGAAAACGTAAACTACATGGAAAATGAAATCTTCCCACAATACAGGAACCAAAAGAAAAAGAGGTAGAAGTCCCAGACTGGAATATTAAAACCCAGACTGAACAGAACATCAGAACACTGTACAAGCACTCGCTAGAAACTAGGAAGTAACAGGACTCAGGCTCTGACTATTTCTAGCTTCTGTAACTTTAAACCAAGGTTGCAAAGAACACCTACCATTTTAGCTGTTCCTAATGTCATCTTCTGCTTCTAATCAGGACACTGACAGCTCCAACAAGTTCACATTTTTACTGCAAAAAGAGGAGTCTGCAAAAGGTGGCAATTGTTGATTGAAAAGTTTCTGTGGTACAGAATATCAGAGTGGTTGGAAGCACCTTAAAGCTCATCTCGTTCCAAGTCCTGCCATAGACAGGGACAACTTCCACTAGACCAGGCTGCTCCAAGCCCTGTCGAATCGGGCCTTGGACACTTCCAATTTACACTTCATGGCGGTTTCGGTTTGAAACCAGGCAGAAACACCATTTTGTGTAGCGGTTTTGGTTCACCAATTTGAGTTTCCCAGACAATGCACCAACTTAATGTAGTGGGTTTAGTGCTGGCCAAATTGCCAGTGCACCCACTAGAATTATTTATTCATTTCGTGCTGTGAGACAGGATTACAAGGAAGGCAAAGCAGGCTCAAACTTTGAAGGGTATAAAGAAAACTTTATTAACAGAATTAAAAGAAAAATAATAAGAAAATAAGAATAAACCTTCAGAACACTTCTCCTCCCCCCCACACTCTCTTTTCTTTCTCACTGACAACGTAAAGAGACAACACCTGGGACTTTCAGTTTACCACCTCTAGAATGATCTTTCTTCGGTTTTCTTAGGAAGAGGAGTCTGTCTTGCCACGCCACGGAGACTTCTCCAGAAGAAACAATTCTCTCGTGGCTTCAATGTCACAGCGAATCAGCCACCCGGGAGATGGAAATCCTTTTGCCATGTGAAAGTCCCTCCCCTTGACTTACAGCTTTGCCCACAACTGTTTTTGAGGGCTCAATCTTTGGCTAATGGGATACCCTTTTAAGGATGAGCCCTTCAGAAGCAAAGGTTCTCTTCATCTATCTCTGAGATCATCTTCATGTCTGGGAACAAGGTCTTGTTCTTCTTCCCTGGGGGCAAAGGGTCTTCGTCACTCTTGTCTCTCCCTGTTCAAATTTCTACAGCTACTTCAACATTTGCTTGTTCAGCATGGGTGCTTTCGCTCATGTCTACAATTTGAATGCTCCAACCCCCCATGCTTTCAATGAATTACAGGGATATTTCTGTGTATCACAGTCCATCACCACGGCCTTACAAAAGAATTCCAGCCCAAATCTAAGCCATCTCCTCATTCGCCTCCCATCTGGGATTTGACTCCTTCTTTACTGACCTTCATGTCTCATGTTATTCTCTTTAGGTGGAGTTAATATGTCACCCGGGCCTGTGGACAGCTATGTGATCCGTGCCGAGTGGCGATCGGAGCTGTTTACCGTGGAGGATTTTTTTCGGCGGCCGCACTGGGTGGGGAGGGAACCCGGCCCAGGCCGGGGCTGCTCCAGGGAAGCAGCGGCCCAAGGCTCGGCCCGGGCCGGCAGCAGGGCAGGGTTTCATGTTCCAGCCGCGGCTGGGGCCCCGCCGGGCCGGGAGAGTGGAAACAGAACTCCTCTCTTCAAAAGCCAGAAGCAAGAGAGAGCTTTTTCCGGGGCTTGTTCGTTTTAAAATGTGAAATCTCACAAAGGCGTGTTCAGTTCTTTAATTGGCTTATCAGCACGTCTATTCTCAGAACCAGCCAGCAATTGGCTTTGCCAGGCACGGAGGAAGCTCTTAGCAGCTTCTCTTAGAAAATCACTTCCGTGGTTGGTTCCTTCCCTCCTCACCAAAAGTCAATTAATGCAAAACCAGCAAACACTTCTTTTCTAGCTCATAGTAAAGTTCTTGCTAAGTCAAAGATGCTCTTTGTAAACTTCTTAATATTCTGTGTTGGTAAAATGTCAATGCCTGTGTCTGTGGCTAGAAAACTGTTTTCAGAAATTAATAGCTTTTCTTATTATTATTTTATTTAAGCACTGATCCTTGATAAACATTAAAGTTGTTTTGGTGGAAAAGCCTAAATAAGAGAGATTATTTCTTTAGTAAAACAGATAGAAATAACACTTTTGGTTATCACCACATTTCTTGTAAAGTTAATGAAAATCTGTCTATCTGACAAGAGTCAGAAATGGGAGCTGAAGAATAACCTTGCCTTATGAAGTTTTTCTCCGTGTGTATGATTTCCATCATCTGTCTGCATGTCACAACCCAGCTTCCTTTTGCAGGCTGCTCTCTTGAGTCCCTGGCTCTGGGCACGGCTATTTCTGACTTGACGATGTCTTATTTAAATTGTATTTCCAGGTCATGCAACGCTGCGCTTCAAATGTTGAACTGACAATACACTGGGTGCTCCTCACAGCGTTAAGAAAGGAAAATAGAAATGCAGTGATTCCCTGCACAGCATCCCGCACAATGGCATCACAGCAGAACTGAGCCCCCAGAGCCCCTAGCTGGGCATAGACATGATAAAAAATATATGGGCAATAAAAGGGGACCACTGAATACCATTTTTTGGTCTTTAACTTAAATATGGCTTCCTTAGTATTTTACACCATATTAATGTTCTCATAAACAGGCATCAAGTGGATGTTACCTGGAAGTATCCTGATGCTAAATAATTAGCTCTTGTAACAATTTAAAACTGTCAGTCAGTACGTGCTTAGCAGATGCTACAAGTCAATGACTGCAAGACATTCTATAACTGCATTTTTAAATTTCTTCTGAATGCTAACTAGTTCTGACTGTGATACAGGAAAGCTTGGAGAGTCCCCAAACATCTTACCTGTGGTGTTGGTTAAAGCTGAGAATGATTTGTGTCCTGCAGCACACAAAGCTATGGGGAACCTTCTCCAGCACCGAGCCCCTATCTACGCCTTCACGTAGGACTGGCGGGCAAAACCCCGAAAGCTTAGCCCTGCACGGCCACGTAAGAGGAAACTTAATTTGTGTTATTTTTCCCTGAACTACGAAAAGTAACCGGCTCGAAGCAATAAGGTGTGATGGCATGAGGCAACCGCAAGATCCGCCAACAGAGGCTCCCGAGGGACAGAAAATGGCGGGCGGGGGCCCTCAGGAAGTTCCCAAGACACAGAGCGCTTCCCAGGAGCCACTCGTTATGTGAAAAGCATCGACCTCCACCCCCGAGCCCGCTAACTATGACAAGAGGAGGTGAGGGCGGGGGGGAAAGACCCCACCTGAAAGGAGGAAAGCACCTGGCACTGGAGACTGTCCCTGACGGAGCGCGAGTTACCCTCCCCGACACGGGCGACAATCCCCGCACCCTGCCCTCACAGCCACCCGGCCATGACTCGGCTCTTTCTCTCCGTCCCGGCTGCGGGGGAAGGCGGGCGCAGGAAGGGGCGGGTGGTGCGGAGAGAGAGGGAGGGAAGGAGGGAGGGAGCTAGGTGGGCGGTGAGAGGAGCAGTCGACGCACAAGATGGCCGCTGCCGGAGTGGCAGCGGGGCGGCGGCGGGCGATGGCGGCGCTGCCCCGGGGCCCGCGTGTGCTACTGGAGGAGCAGCAGCAGCAGGGCCCTGTGGCAACCCCGGTGTGCCGGAGCTGAGGGGGCCCGTGGGCGCTGTAGGAAGCCCGGCCCGCGTGGTGAGTGCGCTGCGTCCGCCGCGGGGTGCGGGGAACAATAGGGCGGGAGAGATCTGCCCGCCTTGCCGAGAGAGGAGGCGGAGGGACGGGCGCTGGGACGAGATGATCTCCAGAGGTGCTTTCTACTTCTAATAATTCTGTGACTTTGTGCCTCGCCAGGCCTCAGGCTCCTGCGGGGCTCGATTTCCGAGCGCCTCGGGCGGACGGGGAGGGACCGTGGGTCGCTGTGCCCGACGAGGGGAGGCGGAGAGGGACCGGGTCCGGCTGGGGGTGGGGAGAGGCGGCATCGCCTCAGGCTGCGGCGGCCGAGGGACAGCGGCTTTTGTGCGTCCCCTTTGCCCGCTGTTGTTTTTTCCAGGGGCTCTGCCTGCCTCTGCTTGAGAAAACTCATCTCTGTGTCGCGTTGAAAACAGAGGCAGAGGGAAAATAATGACAGAGCCCTAGCCGTCCCCGGGACACCTCTCCGCCCTGGGTTGTGGCTCTTTTGTCTGTCGCGCCTGAGGGAGCAGCGAGGTGGCCGCGGCTCCTTCTGCGTGGGGACAGACGATGGTGAAACCGCACAGGATCTCCCTGACTTGCACTAGTTTTTCCACCCTGGCATTGTTTTGGCTGTTGGATTACACCCACAGAGTGGGTAGGGTTTCATGCCGGGGGTGCGGTGTTGGTATAGCTGGGATTTAATTTGCTTTGATGGTTGGGAATGTCCTGGTGTCAGGTTTTGTCCTCAAAAGCCATTGTGAGGTCTGTCTTGTTCTAAAGCAGGGAACTGATGCAGGTTTTGGGTTTTTTTCCCTAGGAACTAGGAATGGTTTGTTTGCCTCCGTATGCTTTTTTGTCCAGAGTGTATTTTTTATTTTTATAAATTTTAGTCAAGTACGAGTGACAAATCATTTGTTCCTCCAGCAGAAGCTACGGCTTTCTGTGTGTTTTTGCCATATTGAAAATGGCTGAAGTGGGGGGAAAAATGAAAAATTTGCAAAAATAATTAAAAGGTTCAAAGTAACCTGGATTGTGGATGAGCTGCTTTAATCATTGTAACTGGTGTAGCAATGCTGTCACTTAGTGACTGCTGGAAGATAAATGCAGTTGTTAAATTCAGAATTTATACTCTATTGGCATTATTTGGCTATAGAATTGTGAGATAACACAGGAATACTATGAGGCAGAAGATAATGTATTCCTAAACTTACCTTTTCTTACTTCTTTCAGGCTTATAAGAACATGGAGGTGTTTAATTTTGTCAGCTATAAATGTCTGTATTCCTGCGTTTGAAGTCGAGGAAGCTAATATGGGACTTCATGGCTGTATAAATAGCCTGTGTTCAGGATCACTTTGTAAATTTTTGCCAGTTTCTGAGCTTCACCAGGAGCACCTTGGCCTTCTTCAGTGCATTAATACACAGTGCTGATAATGAAATTATGGTTCCCACTAACATAAATAGAAGCAGATGTTATCAGGCACCTTTTCCTTTTCCAGCAATAGCTTTGCCTTTCTGTCCTAGAAAAGGGTATGTCAAAGCAGACAGCCTGACAGGCTGCTTGGAGGGAAATTTAGAAAGGCAGGTGCCATCAGAGCACTCTGTTTTGACAGCCAGAGACTTGAGTTTGTCAATCACTTTTATGAGCAGCAGGAACCTTCATCGACATAAATGGGAAGTAACTTGTATGGTTTCTGGTGGTTTGTTATTTGTTTCTGTGAGGTTTTTTTTGTCAGCTTTGTATCCAAACTAGCTTAGTTTAAAGTGAAATATTTTAGAAATTTCTGATGGGATTGTTGTATGCTGGTTTAAATTTAGTTTTAAATTTAAAAAACGAATGTTCCAGTGAACAGGTCAATGTATGAATCTGGAAGTTGCACACATTAATATCACAGAGCTTAATTTAGGGGCATCTTGAGACGTATATTATTATATAAAAGTGCTCATGCTAAAGCAGATGAAGAGAAATAAGCAGGAATGCTTTTGGAAACTTCTGACGTGTTGCCAGTGATTCACCAGCAATCTGGGTGGAACCATTATCAATCTTGTTGATTTAAGCATCACAGAAGTTGATATTCAGTGAGTGTGTATATTAAAATAATGCTTTAATCACTTTGTATGTGGTTCAGAAGTCTTGGGTGACACTGATGCTGGCTACCTTTGATAGTGATGGCAAAAACTGACATCGCATTTAATTAGAGTCTCTATCTCTTAACTAACCAGTGCTGTAAAAAGGTGGAAATTGACCTTTCCCCGTCTGCAATATTTAGTGATAATAAGGACAATTACCGGGTTTGTTTGTTTGTTTTAATTCTACACCAAGAATTGTAATTTACATGTTGGATACCTGGGAAAAAGGAGCTTGAGCCATTTGAAAGAATTTGTGGAGTTGTATGTAGCTTTCCAGTGGTATGACATGTAAAGCTGAACTAGAAGGAAAGAACTCATCTGCATGTAGGTTCCCAGACTTCCCAATAATCTCAGAATAGTGATACAGAAGCCACTATAAGGTATCTTTTAAGCAGTTGATCTTTGTAAAACTTTTTAATTTTTTGCAAAGCCTACTCAATGTTTAAAATTCTCCCCCTGTGGATTCACTGAATCATTTTGCAGGTGAAAGTCTGTGTGGTTTTGTGATGGTTTTTCCCACACCCAGTAAATCAGGTGGTTGTTTGTTGGAGCATCTCAGGTAACATTGGCTGGTGGGCCAGAAAAACAAATCTGACTTAAAGTACACGACAGATAAACCATAGGGGAATTAGTATTTTGAAATTAATGTCTTGGACTGTACTAGATAGTGCATGTGAAACCATTATCATACAGGAATAAAGATATAATATGCTCCTGTTGTGAAAGATTATTATATAAACACACTGCACCAACTGAAATTTCAGTATGACCTTCAAGATTCCGTGTAGGCTCTGTTACAGTAATGTAGCCTGAAGTCTAGGTACTCTGCTAACTGAGAAAGAAAGCCACAGATGTTTACTTACGTTATGTTACTTTCCTTTCTATGCAGAGATTCCACTGTGTGCCCGGAATTAGGTGCAGTTTCCATCACTGAGTCTGACCAATTGTTTTACTGAAGAAGTGCATCTCTTGATAATTACCTTTTGCATCACTCTCATTTTCTTCATTACCAGTACAGTTAAAACTGAAATGGTATTAGATTTCCAAGGGCTGATTTCCTAATGAGGTTTTTTATTTGTGGAAGTGTGTTAATGGGCAAGAAGGTGCAAAAGTCCTGATGGCTTATTATAAATAGATTTTTCTGATATAAAAATAATTTCTGGTTAGAGTGCTTGAGGAAACAGCTTTGCTGTTACTGCATGGTAGCAACATATTTGGTGCTATCAGCTGGAGCAGAAAGAGATTTTGGTAATAGAAATAGTAAGAATTGTAAATCATTTGCTGTAAATGTGTGTTGTCAGAGGCAGTACCAGTTGTACGCTGCTCTGTGTTAGGAAGTGTAGAGGAGTGTGTCATGCAAGTGTGATGGGTGTCCTGGCCTCACACTGGGATGACTTTCGGATGGAGGGAGAAGGAAGCTGCAGGGGGTCTGAGGGAAACTTTCAGCAGGTAGAGATGACTTACCATCTACATCAGGGCATATATGCATATACAAAAGGGCCTGGATATCCTGTGCAGACTTCTATGAAAACTTCTGCCCCACATGCTAGGTTAGCTTTTCTTCCCCCCCAAAAAAAACCAAAACGTATTTCAGGAAGCCTAGAAACCACATAGAGAATAAGAGCTCTCTTTATCACTTGGTTGTACAAAGTAGGTAGAGGCCCACAGTGTAAGCTACCTTGTTAGAATGAAGACTTTTTTAGGAATGTGGACAAAAATCTTTGTATGAGAAAGAGATGTGAGGGGAGACAAGGGAAGAGGATTGTTTTGATGCACAAAATTATTCTTTTTTTTTTCTCATTCTGCTACATAAGAAATGGAAGATCCACAGTTAAACTGAAAAGTAGTGGAAGTGTTGCTGGAGGAACAGATCTTTCACTTGCTTCATATAGATTGTGACACAGTTGCCATGTAATTTGATGCCAGGAGCAGAGAAGAGAGTGTTTGTGTCAGGGAATACTGTGGTGAGTCTGGAATTCAATATTACAGAAGCTGGAGGATTTATTGACAGTTATACCTTCCAGCCATGGTCACGAAAACCACCATAAGGACGTGTTGTTCTTGCCTCTTGCTGAATAGACACCTCTCACTGCACATTGCTTGCAGAACCACTTATAAAAGTATTAATTTTCAATTACTGAATTTCTGGTGTTTGTGGTGTGCATGTTGTATTGATCTGAGACAGGACTGCTTCAGCTACAAGACAACTGAAGAAACAAAGTGTTTGGTGTAGCTGAAATGTGCTAGGCTGGGAAAATGAGATCTCGCAGGTGGTTCTTTATTTCTTTTAGTTTGTTTTTTGTTTTAACATGGAAAGTCTGGTTGGTCTCATCTCTCTACTATTCCAGTTTATTAGGTGTTTTTTAAATTGTCTGATTAACAGCCTGCTTTGAAAGAGTATTTAATCTTAAATTAAAATCTGGACATTCCAAATATAATTATTTTTCAGGATGCTTCCGTATTGTCAGACAGTGTCAGACAGTGTTGGTCCCCAGCTCAAAATTAGGTGCTGTATTTAGGGCAAAAGGAGTAAAGTTCAGGGAAGGTATTACACAGCGAGTTAATTGGAATTCATGCCACAGAGGATGGTCTTAATTACCTGCTTGCTGATAAACCAAGTTCTGTAGAACCCTACCAGTGTTTGGTGGATTTAACTTTGTCAGTGCTTTGTTTTTAGAGTAAACATTACTCATAGTAACTTGTCACTCTTCAGTTTTTGTAGCAATTGTGTTTGAATTAGTAACTTCTCCATGTCTTGCTGCAGTGACTGTGTAATATAAATGCCCTTCAAAAGTGACTGAAATAAAACTCTTACTGTTGACTTAGTTTTCCTGTAAGTCACATTCTTTCAGCTTGTTCTCCTTCCACCTCTGTTCCTTTTGTTAGCACTTTAGAATGGAAGTCCTTCAGGTACTATTTGATGTCAGAGCTGTACCAACAAGTGGAACTGTTAGGACTTCATTATCCAGCCACTCACAGTACAGCAAGACTAAAGTCTTTTGTCCTGTGGGTTTTGTTTTTTTTTTTTTCAATTCTGTGCTAAGATGCAAGAGCTGAAGGAGAAACCTTGAAATTAATGGAAACTAAATTGTAAAGCAACAGTAGAAAGTGAGTTTGATTAGCTTATGTGGCATTCCTGAATTGTGGCGTGTTGCATAAACATTATTTTATGACCATTAATGATTCTGGCAATTATGCAGGCCTAATGATAATTAAAGCTCACCTTTCCTGATATAAGCTGTTCTCTGAGAGGCTTAGTAGAAAAAGTTTCCCTGCCTTTATAAGTGAACATTATGCTAATAAATTCTTGAAAAATCTGCTCATGAGTCCAGTGAAACTATCATCTCTGTTTGTGGTGTGTCACAGTTTAAAATTCCTATATCATTGTATGAAAATCAAGCCTGGGTTTTGTGCCAGAGATTTAAGTGGTTTAAGGAGATAGGAAACAGCAATGTGCTGTCCTGCTTTACAATCTATGTATGGAAGAAAGAGCAGGAATTGTGAAGCAAGTCTTGGCCTCCACCCCCTACAAATGAAAAATCACAGCTATGTATGATGTTGCATATGTATTTTTGGAGCTCTGCTAGAGCAATTGTTTGTTTAACATATCATCTGGGAAGTTGTTTCTAGACGTGTCTGAGGGGCTTCATGCCAAATCACCATCCCCCTAATGTAAACAGAACTAATAAATCACATTTGAAAGATCTTGATAAATAACTGTTCATCATCATACAGAAATTGTCAATAGTCACCTGCATTGTTGTTAATTATTGTATGGGTAGACAAAATCCAGAAAGTTTTGGAAGCTTGGTCTTATTTATCAGCTCTGAAGGACAGTAATTCTTGGTCTTGCTTTGTAGGGGAGATGTGGATTTTAGATCAAAAATAGGTGAGAGCAGTACAAAGTCTCACAAAATACTAAAGCAATTGCAAAGGAAATACCACTCTCTGATGTACCTTTCCAGGCTTGAAATAACTTTAAGGCATCTATCTCTTTGCTTGCTAAAATACTCTGTTTTCTTTGTTCTTCTTTTTTCCTGGATGCATGGTTATCTTTATCTCCCCTGTTCTCTTTAATGGTATTCTCTATTTTTCTTCTATTTTTTTTTTTTTCCCATTTAACTTTGTTCTAGTCTGAGCCACTCATCAATTCAGCCAGCTAATGCAGGTAGCAAAGATGGCTGATTGCCTCTTAGTTTCATTGCTTTATAGTTCAGAGTTGCGGGATAGGTGGTTTGGATAATGGAGCAACCTGTGGTACTATTTATTCTTAGACTTTACTGAGGACTGTCAAAACATCAGTGCTTCCTCTGGAACCGATGGGAAGTTAGGGAGCACTGCGACCACTGTGTTGTGGATTTGAAAGAGAGATGGAGAAAGATGAAAATAAGTTAGGCTAAACTGGCCTGATGAGATGGACTGGGTTAGTTAAACCAATGGTAACGACTCAGGCTGTCCTTCCTGTTTTATGAGTCATTCTGCCATTTAATTGTGTGAGAAGGCCTCCTGTAGTATTAATTAAAAAGGAGGCCTTAGTGCTTCAAAAACCTATAGTCAATTTTAATTTTAGTCTTCGTTGTTTAAACTAGGCCTTTTGAATAGAAGCCTTGACACTGTAACTACTTTGTAATCATAACAGTGGAAAGAAAATGTTATTCAGGAGAGTGAGAATTGCTTAAACTTTGGTTGCTTGGAGTAGACCAGACTATTTAAAATGTAACTGGTTTGTTGCCAGCTCTTGTCAGATTCTGCTGAAGAGATGTGAGCCAGCAGGATTGTCTTCTGGACTGGCTAACCTGTATGTGGATTGTTAGTTTCCTGTACTTGTGTGCTGTATTTAATGCTAGCTGAATGTACCTCTTCCATGCTACCTTTTAATTCACTCTTTTGTAGTTTATACAAATACATTTATTGGTTTGGAGATATCTTGCTTTGATTCCATCTGGTTTTGTCCCCTGAACATTTTATTCCATTTTTAGGATGTACTTGTGTTAAGAATCTTCATGGACATGAGTAATTTCGGTGCACAGAAGAGGTGCTCAGAGTAAGGGTTGGCTGTGCTGGGAAACCCTCTAAATCATCCCATCTCTGTTTTTTTATAAGAGGTTCCCTGTTGATAACAGTATGAGAGTGGAAGTATGTGGAATAACCTGGTTCTAACTTGTGCCAAAATGCATTGGGAAACTGATCTTTTCAGTTTTCCCTTCAGTGATGCTGCTTAGCATTTTACTGGTAACCTGCCTGGAGGCATAAAGGTTCTGTTGGAGTGTAAGGTACTTCTTCTTTTTATTAAAATAATCAAGTGAAAGGCTGTGAAAAGCTCTCAAACACCTTAACTGGGAAGCAAAAAGGCACAGTCCAGTTGGTTGCAAATCAAAATAAATTCCTTAAGTTATACTTGTACTAAATTTACCCCTTTTCTCTAATTATTACTAGACTTAAGACATATCTTCTATCTGAGCAGTGTGATTTTTGCAGAATATATTCTTAGTGGGGGGAAACGTGGCAAAATTTTAATCTGTCCTTAATGTGTGATGTTCTTTCTCATTTCTGTAGCATTTACAAAAAGGAAAAAATAAAAATAGGACTAATAAGATGGCATCAACACTGGCAAGTAGCTTTCAGGCTTTTTTTTTTTTTCTTTTAGCATTCATTCCTTTACCAGGAGTATTGGAAATTGATCGGTTAAGGCAGAATAACCAAAGTGTCAACGTCGATACTGTGGTTCATAGAAGTGTAATATTTCCCTCTTGATTTTCTGTAAATCTGAGCATTTACATGACCTCAGCAGAGGTCTTTAGTAAGCTTCTCTGGTCACTCCTTTCTCAGTGGAACTTTTCTGTCAAATACTTCTAACAAAATAGCCCTCAAGAGCTGGGTGGGGATGTCTGTGGGTGTGTTTGTGAGGAGAATTGTATGCTTACTGCAGTTTTTAGATTCACTAGGCCGGTTGAGAATAGAACTTGAGCTCAGTCACATTGAAGCTTGGTCATGATGTAGGTGATTTCAGGACACACCAGGAAGAAAGGTTTCCACAGAAATCTTTGGTATTGGTATTTAATGACATGATGATGTGGCTATTGCACTGGGCAGTGCAGGAGAGGAAAGGGGTGTGGAGTCAGGGTTACTCACCAGGTATTCAAACAGTCACACGTATATTTTAGCTAAAATCTCGATTGAAAAAAAAAAAAACCAACCCAACATTCTACAGAGTCTTCCTATGAGTAATACAGGTATTCACCTGATAACGTGACTTGTCCTTTCCCAGGAGAGGGGGTGGGGGAAAAAGCCCTTGCTTATTTACTAGTTCATGTGACAGTAATTGGAAGCCTTCAGGAAGGGGAAGTTAATGACAGCAATTCTTTCCTTCAAGCATGTCTGATAATTCATTAATGTAATTTCAGAAACTTGGTGTAGCTTTTGAGAAGTGGGAATAGTCAGTGATGTTGATGTGACAAGCTGCTATGTGAGTTGTCAGTACCGAATAAAAATGGACAGTAAGCCTATGGAAATTCAGTGACTCAAGTATGCTAATAAATACATTTAAATACTTTGTTCTTGTAAGGTTTTGTGTGCTGAATAATCCCCAGTGCAGTTATGAGGGTTTCACTAGTGTTATTACAGCTGCCTTTAGCTTACCCATTTTTAGAATTTTCTCTTTTGAATTGTCTGTCTTTGGGTTTTAGTGTACTGTCATTGCTTTTATTAAAAAAAAAACAAGTGGCTGAATATAGGAATGTGTAAAGGGACTGCATGGGTGGTAAGAGAGTTTCAATGCCTAGTTTTCCTTTCCTGTACCTTGTCATATATTTGAATACCTGCTGTTTAACCAGACTCACATAACACCAGTTAGAGGAAATTTAAATTATCAAATCATGCAAATACTGGTTGTACATGGCTGGCTTGTCATTTGTCATGGCTTGATCTGCAGTAACAGTGGTGCAATGGGCAGCTCAGTTCTATTTTTAAGACTTTTTAAAGTAGGAAATTTGAAAAATGGAGAAATCTTTCTGAGTAGTCCATGTGTGCCATAACTAAAACATCAGTCAGATGTAGTCTCAAGGTACTGGGAAAAGGAGAAGGTAGCACTGTGGTCAGGGTGTGTGGAGGCTCAAACACTTGTTGTCTCATAGCAGTGTGGGACAATGGCTAATAAAAGCTCGTGGTGAGCTGTTGCTACTTCAAGGAGATTGTTAATAGAAATTAAATCACCCAAATGAAATACAGAGTTGCTTGATTTTGCAGCTACTGTTACTTTCTTTCTGAAAGTATGTCAGTCTTATCTTAAGATACTAGACTAGATAAGCCTTATCTAGTCCAGTATCTTAGTTTTCCTTGAGTGAAATCTAAATTTCTGCGAATAAAGTTCATTAGTGCAAGCTTTCCCTTTGCTTTTAAAAAGCTGGTTCACCATGCTGTGGAGATCTGTTTACTTTTTATTAACACAACTCTAGCAGTAGTTTGTGAGATAGTTTGTGAGATTGCATCCCGTATACTTTTTATTTTACATCTTTCTGGTTGCAATAATATAGTTGTAATATGTTTTTTGAGATGAATATATCTTTGAAGACTGGGAATGAGAAAAATTCTTCTTTCTGGACTGCTCCATTTAGATTAAGTCTCATGCAAAGTAAGCAGTAAGTAAGAGGACTTTCTTTTAAAAGACAACATTCCCTATTTTGAGGAGAATTGTTTTTACAAGTCATATGCAGCAAAATACATCACGTTGGCACTGGATTTTTAGTAGCTTACTCCCAGGATTGTTGCATTTTGCCTTCTCGATTGAATGATTTTCAAGTTATGTAACCTTAAACTTCTATAACTAGGGTTATAATTCAACCTCTTTATAAGAGGATGTAGGATGTTCTTTTTCCCAGTTGAATCCAGGCTCCTGTGAAAAATAAATCTGTATCTTCTCCATTACTGGTAGGAGGATCAGTGGGATGTTGGGGGTTGGATTTTCTCTCTTATACGTGACTATCTTATGTTGTTTGCTCTATTATAAAAAGAAATGTAAGGCAACAGCTTTCATTTTTGTGGTTAAGCTTGAAATGTTTGTTACTGGTTTAAGAGTAGGTGTTTAATGGAAACCCTGAGACTTGAGCCTTTTGTTTCCACTCACTAGAACTATGGGTACTTTTGTCATGGGTTTGACACTGGCTGGAAGCCAGGTACCCACGAAAAAAACCCCAAAAAACTATTCACTTACTCTCCTCTGCAATGGTTGAGCAGAGGAGGGAGAAAGAGCAACTAAAAGGCTCATGGGATTGAGATAAGGATTAGGAGAAAACACTCTAAGGGCAAAACAGGCTCAGAAATTAACAGGTATAAAGAAAAATTATTAATGGAATTAAAAGAGGATAATGAGATACTAAAATAGACCTTTAGAATACCTTCCTACCTCCCCCCCAGCCCTTCTTTTCCCTTCATTGACAATGCAAGGAGACAAAACATGGAGTTTGTAGTCAGTTTATCACTTCTAAAAATCTTTTCTTCAGTTCGTTTAGGGAAAGGAGTCTCTTCTGTTATGCTGGGGGGGTCCTTCCCACGGGAGACATTTCTCTGTGAACTTTCTAAATGTAGTTGTAATTTTCACGAGTGAGTCCCTCCCACAGGCAGAGCAGTCTTTCCACAACTGTTTTTTGTGGGCCATTTAGTTCGTGGGGTGTAGTTTGTAAGGATGAGCTGTTGTAGTGTAAAAGCAAAGGTCCTCTTCCTCTATATCTGGAAGCGGAGGTTCTCTGTGTCTATTCAAGTTTATCACTGGATTACAGCTTTTCAGCATCCACACGCTCCGGTTGAACATCTTTTTTTTTCACGGGCTGTGGGTGAATTCTGCATCTCCTCATGCACTTCATGAATTACAGGGAAACAGTTTGTTGTATTATAGTCCTCACATGGCTTGCAGAAGAATCTCAGCTCCGATGCCTGGAGCACGTCCTCCTCCCTCTCCCTCCTTTTCACCGACCTTAGTGTCGCCATGTTGTTCTCTTCATATGCCTTCACCTTGTCCTTTTTTCTGACTCGGGAGAGATGGTGTCCTTGTTCTCAAATTCTATCAACTGACAAGTTTTTATCGAGTTCGCAGCGCTGGAAGGTTGATTCCGTGCGGGGAGCGCATCGGGAATGGCTCGCCGTGCCTCTGGCTGCTGGTCACGTGTTCCCCGCTGGCCCCGCCTGAGCCGCGCGGGCTGCCGGCTCCGCTCTGCGCCTCCCCTCATGCGGGGCGCCGAGCGAGGAAAGCTGCGGCCGCCACCTCTGCCCTCCTGCTCGCAGCATGGCTGCCTAAAGCGGCTAAGCAAGTAACGTTCATTGCGAGCCATGCCGGAACGGCAGCGGCCGTGGTGGGCGCCGCCCCGGCCGCGCCGTTTTTGGCCATGTGGTCCCGGCCGTGCGGCTGCTCCCGGCGCCGGGATGGCGGCAGCCGCTCCCGGTCTCGGCTGGGGGCCGCACCCCGCCGCTCGGCCGTCCCTGGCGCTGGGATGGCGCCCCCGGCGCTGGGATGGCGCCCCCGGGTGCCCCCGGCGCTGGGATGGCGTCCCCGGCGCAGGGATGGTGCCCCTGGGTGCCCCCGGCGCTGGGATGGAGCCCCCGGGCGCGCAGGTTCGGCTGTGTGGCTGCTCGTGGTCCGGGATGGCCCCAATGGCCGTGCTAGGAAGGGGCCCGGTGGCCCCCTCACCACACCTTGGAAAGGCAGAAGGAAGAGGAACTGAGTTCCTTTTTTTTTCTTTTGAAATATGTCGTCACAGGCGTAATGGCCCAGTCAATATGTCCGTCGTCAGAGCCTTTAGGGATTGACTCTGCTGGACATAGTAGAAATTTCGAGGAGCTTCTCTTTCAGAAGCAGGCTCTGTGGCTTCCTCCACCCCCACTAAAAGCCAGATTGTGTTAAACTAACACAACTTTTAATGATGTTGTCAAGCTGTAAAGAAAAGATTCTATTTTTATGAATCTAGAAGGTGAGACTGACACCAAGGCTGCAAAATATTTAAGGATGGGATTTTTTTCATGTAATTGAAGGTTGCATGAAAAGTCTAATTCAAAAGGAGTACCTTGCCCCAGGCTATTTTTGGCCTCTGGAACTGCTTTTTTAAGCAGTGCTACCAATTGAATCACCGGCTGCCAGTATCATTTAGAGCAAGTGAGGCTCAATTACATTCTGAGTCAGATGTACCTGAATTAACCTGCTTTTCAGCAACAGTTGTGTGACCTCTCCTGCTGCTACTTAAAGACTTTAAGCCCTGTGTGAATGGTAATTTAACACTGTCTAAAAGTCTTGAGCAGGTTTGTCAGTGCTGAATAGTGTTTGGATTTTTTACATCAAATCGGTTGGAGGTGTGGAGAAAATCTTGTATAATGTGTTGACTAGCTAATTTTTTATTTATGCAATTGTTCACAAGAGGGCTGTAATTCTCTAGGCTCAGTGCCATTTCTGCCACAGCTGCCTCTTGACCTTGGATGACTCTAGAGCTGTAGTGTAGCTTAGGTTGTGTTATTAAAACACAATTACAGTCTCTGTCATGAAAACAAGTAGAATAAGATAAAGAACGTAAGTTTGACAGATGAGTAATATCCCTGCTATTATTGCAAGTGAAGCTATTACAGGACTCAGCAAAGAAGTTTATCTGGTTTGGGCCTGTAAGCTATTCTTGTATCAGCTATTGTAGCATTTACAATTGCTTCCTTATTTGCAACTAGGTTCTAGGGGCAGGAAGGGGATGTGAGTTATGGACTGCTAGAGCATTCTCTGGACAGTACTTCCCTCAGTGCTGTATCTGCAGTGAGCTGAAATCATGACTTTGACTGTATTTTGCAAAACTTGCACCATTAAACATTGCTTAAATCTAGCATTGGTTTTGAAATTGGATAATTTTGGTGTTGATTTAGTATAAAGTAATAATTCCACAAATTATTGCTTATTCCATTTCACCTACTCTCATCATTCCAGTCTGTTAGTGTAGTCATCCTTATTGTTAGGATTGCTGAATAGCATTTAGGTAGCTAGTTAAAATTTAGTCAATACTTTCAAGATGGCTTCCATTAATGAAGAAATACATTAAAAGTCTGTGTTGCCCTGCTTGTGCCCAAATAAGCTGCTTATGAAACTGCACCTAAAAACTTGACAAGTTTACTGATGCTAAAAGTGTCTGCCTTGAAGTTCCTTCTTCTGTGCTTCCCACAGTTTTTTCCTTGTTTCCAGGACTTCTTAACCATTTAACAGGTCTGGAACATCTTTTGGAGCCTTTTAGAAGCGAATGTGAGAAGGAAGGGAATTTGTCTTGGATAAGCTTAGGAGAGATGAAGCATGGGCATGGAGAGGACTTTCTGTGAAGTAGTTTAAACTTGCCCTGCTCTAAGCCTGTGCTTGAAAATGCACTGGAAATGCTAAATAGATAAAGTTTCAATATCTGTTTTCCTTGGTTGTAGAATGCAAATTTGAGTCAGGATGCTTGGGTCCTCACAAGGCTGAGGTGGTTAACACATGTTAGTTTATTTGGAGAGATTACATTCTCTTGCTGCTGTGCTAAATCTCATTTGAAGTATAATGCTTGTAGGTAGTGGCTGTGATTTGCTCTTTGTTTACAGCTTGAGTATTTTCAGAGAATCAGAGTAGATCAGGTTGGAAGGGACCACAGTGGGTCATCAGGTCCCACCTCCCTGCTCAAGCAGGTTCATCCCAGAGCACACGGCACAGGATTGTGTCCTGACAGGTCTGGAATATCCCCAGTCAGAGAGACTCCACACCCTCTCTGGTCTCTGTTCCAGTGCTCAGTCACTGCACAGGAAAGAAGTTCTTTGTCATATTCAGGTGACACTTCCTGGGCATCCATTTCTGCCCATGGTCTCTTGTCCCACTGCTGGGTCCCAGGGAGCAGAGCCTGGTCCTTGCTCTGAGCCCTCCCTGCAGACAGGGACAGAGAGGGATGAGGGCCCCTCTCAGCTGGGTTTCCTCTCAAAGCAGAACAGCTGCAGGTCCCTCAAACTTTCCTTGTGAGAGAGCTGCTCCATGCCCTTCCCCATTTCCTCAGCGTCTGCTGGACCTGCTGCAGGAGCTCCAGGTCTCTCCTGTCCTGAGGAGCCCAGCCCTGGACACAGCACTCCAGATGTGTCTCACTAGGACTGAGCAAAGGGGCAGGGTCAGCCCTGGAAGAGCTGGCAATGCTCTTCCTAATGCATCCCAGAATATCATTTGCCTTCTTGACCACAAGGGCACTTGTTTGATTAGTGTTTAACTATTCTCTTAGCAGCTACACTTGACTGATCTGGGAAAGAAATGAGGAAAACCTAGATTATTTTGTCTTAGCAACTCCTCAGGCTGCCTGCCTCAACTTTTTGGTAAAACTGCAATGTTTGGTGAGCACAAAAGCATTTGTTGTGCACGTTGTTTGTAAATGTGCATATTTTCCCTGAAGCTGATGATGCCATACCATTTCATTATAATGCAGAAATTATATCACATGCTTGACTGAACAGGTGCATGAAGTAGAGGAGCTGATTTCATGAAGCTGATATAGTTCAATAATTCTGTACCAAAATCTTTGAGAGAATGGTGTAATGGATAGAAATATAATAAGGCTCAGAGGGTGAAAAAATATTCTTTGTCATTGTGAGCTCCTGCTGTGATAAAATGTATGTGCCACAAAAACTAGGTGCTCCATTGCCTTTTGAAATAATATTGCAGTAGTCCAGAGGGGGCTTTGTATGTAATAAAGAAAAAAAATACCCTTCTTGTGATTACAATGTTTAAAATGAAGTTGTATATTCAACAGGCAGGCAAGCAACTACACTGGTAGTTTTGTTAAAAAATTCATTAGTTTTCACTGCTCTTGACTTTTGGCTTTTATGAAAAGATTTTTTTGATGTTTAAATGCAGTCTTCTAAAATAAATTGCTTTGAAGGTAAATAGAATAACTAAAATTTTATTAGAGAGTACTGTTACGTAAACAGCATTTATTATACATTTTTTATATATTTATTGTATATTAACATGAAGCTATTTGACATCTATTTTTAAAATTAGGGCGACATCTACTAAGTTACAAGAAAAGCCACCTCCCAATCAGAGAAAAGAGAAGTGAGAAGAAAATACTATAAAGAAGTCCTGAGACTCAAGTTTTCAGGTGAACTCTGAAAATGTTTTCTGAATAACTATGGAGTTCTTTGTAAAATGGGATTTTACATTTCCATTTTACACTTTCATTAACAATGAAACAGAAGCCTGTGCTGGGCAATAGCATTTCTATTCACTTAACACTGCTCTTACAGTATATTTCAGCATTTTATTACTATTGCACCTGGAATTTTTGACATATGTGATTTGATTTTTTTTAAGTCTGACAGTCAGTTTGAAAATAAATAAATTAGGAGAGTGACAAGTGTAATGCCAGGACATGGACCTAAGGGGAAGGAGATGGGTAGAAAGTTCAGACTATTGCTTGATTCTTACCTTGTAAGTTTATCAAATAAAAATTTTTAGTAATATTTTCACAGTACACTACACAAAAAAAGAAAAAATGCTGGATTATTTTTTCTTTTTGGAGAGAGTATTCTTACATAATAGGAATCCCCTCCTGGGGAGGAAGGGGTGCGGGATAATTATTAAATGTTGTGTTATTCTAGGTTAGAGGGCTTTTTTGAACTGTTTTTGACCAGTATCTCCAGCCAGTCTGTAAGTCTGCCCTTCTATCTCACTGTTTGACATTGCAGTTGTAATGTTATTGTAGCTGTAGTGTCACTGACATCAAAGCAGAACTAGAGCTGCTGAATTAAGTGGGGAGAAAAGCTATTTCTGAAGAGTGGGTGGCAGGCAGTATATTATATCTTTTTGTTAGATTGTTTTTCTTAATGCTTTCTTTTTCATTGAATTGTGCTGGGTCTTCTTAATGATTCATGACTAAGGAAGGATAAAGGTGTTGCAGCGACATCAAGATCTTCCTCTCTCCATAACTTACTTTTCATTTTCATCTGCCAGATGCCTGTAGTAGCAGTTTTCAGGTAGCTGTAGATTATTCTTGCATTGAAAAGAACTATACTGGTCTTGGTGAACACTACTCCAGAGCAATACTCACTTCAATTGCTTTTTCCTCATAAAGTCTACTACTTGGAGTTATTCTAGATGAGCTGGGTGGCTGATTTGTTGCCTTGTTTTAGTTGAAATGAGGTATTGGTTGTGTAATTGCTGTCCACCCACATTTCTGCCTACCTATATTTATTAATAAAGATCTATGTTTAAAACTCAGCTGGGACAACTATGTCACCAGTCCAGTTGGAGTATTTTAGGAAGGAATGAGAAAGAAAGAGTAGTGACTTCCCTAGCTGACACTGAGAGGTAATATCTGTCTGTACCCTTGAATCTGAAGACTTCTACCAGCTTGTCCTCTTTATTTGCCATGGCTGTTTTCAAACATGTCTTCTCTGGGAAAAGCAAATTATTAGCTTGCCTCCTTGTGACAGCAGGGTTGAGAGCTCTTGAGGGTTGGACCAGTTGGACCCAAGCCCCTGTCCTGAAAACTGCTGTGGATTTTTAAAGTGCCTTCTGCCTTTCTTTTAATCTGTTTGGTTTTTCCTTGACTTTTAAAGTACTAGTTTAATCATTATGTTACTGTTACAGTTTTCATTGACAAATGCAAGAACTCGTAATTTGAAGTGAAAGGAATGTTGTAGAGCTGTTGGCTGCTATTAACTCCCTAGACTTTATCATCTGTTGGTAGAAAGAATTTTCTTGGTGGCAGATCATAAAACCATTTGCTATTTAAGAATTGTCACTTCCTCTTTTAAGTAAGCTGTAAGGGATGTATAATATCAACCAGAAAGTATGAAGCTGGAAGATATATGTTTATCTTCCTTGAAAATTTATGATTTTATTCACATGCAGGTTTTATATTTTGGAGGGCATGAGCAAGAACACTTAAATTTTGTGTACATGTGTTGTCTTTTAATGTTCGTGACTCTAATGGTGGTTGGGTGAGAATAGGGGTCAAGAAAATGATATATCACATTTCAAAAATGATGTATCAGGTTTCATTCCATGTTTTTCCTGTCAAACACCATATAAATAACTTAATTCAACAGTTTTCTGTAGGAAGACATGAGGTCTTGCCTCACAGGATGTTGGGAAGCTTAAATCATTGTAAATTGCTTTCAGAGCGTCTGTTGGGGAGGTACTCTGGTGGAGTTGTGATGTTGATTGTTTGGTTTTCTTGTTTTTCTTGTGTTATTACTAGGCAGGGAGCTTCAAATAAAGAATAACATCTTACCCTTAACTGGCCCCATTTTCCTAAGGTACTTCACTGACTCTACCAAGAGACTTTTGGCTGAAATTACAAAAATTTCTCCCTTTGTTTTCACAGTCAAAAATTACTGAGGAGAAAAGAAAATAGATCTTGAATCTGATTTAACTGAGTTTCACTTACTTAGGGACATAGTTTTGATGATGTTCATGATTTTATCTTTGCTTCTTTTTTTAAGTGGTTTATTATACAGCTACTGAAGCCAGCTGAAGCTTTGAAGGAAGGGTGGGAATATGCATTGCGTACAGACTTGCAGGTTTTGGTGTTGGGAGGGGATTTCTTTGCTGGGGCTCTGTGCTGTGGGCAGTGTTCAGTGGTGTTGGGCGTGTGCTGGCAACACGCATGCGTGGAGCAGGAATGGGGAAGTCGGGCACTTGCTGCCAGCGGAGAGTGTACTGAGAAGTTTGAGAGAGCAAACAGGAAGGGGAAAAAAAACCCTGAATCTGTCAGACATAGTCTTCTGGGCTTATGGTATGTGTTGTTCATGGAGCTTACCAGGCAGAGGTAAGAAACTTTTTTCTTCTACCTACTCTTCTCTGATCAGGTATGGCCTTTCCCTCTCACTTTAGAAATTTTCAGAGGTTTTTCTGTGGAACTGGATATGGAAAACATTGCTAGAGTGATTTACCCTTTTCTGTGAACCATGAAGTTGGCAGTACCGGGTGCCTGTAAAAAAACACATTACTTTTTAGTGGTTAGGGCTTCCCATAGGTTGTCAAGTCAGTTTTTCCCTAAAATGAAATTTAGGACTTTTTAAAGTATTTGTTCAGGGAAAAGAAGAAAGCTACTTAAGTGCCCTCAGAAATACTGTTTATTACAGTGAGCACACTGGAGTAGAAAACAGAAAAGTTCTATGAAGCACCAGCAAAAATTTGTCTGTTTGGCACTAGACAAGAATGGAGGAGGTTCAGCTGCTGGCTAGAATTGTACTGTGGATATCTGGTGATCCTTATGAGTTAGGAATTGCTTTACTGTTTTCTGTTAATTTAATTTAGGTTGTTGATTTATTTTTAATCTCAAAATGTCAGAGAGGTTTTGAAGTAGTTAATCTACCACAGAACCAGTCTCACAGAAGAGAGAAGTGTTCCTGGTTACTTTTTCTCTGAAAAAGTAACTTCTACTCGGAATAGTGTAAGTTATTATCAAGGAGTAAGAGTCTTTAAAAGAATTAGTGAAATTGTGTTTTCTTTATTAGAATAAATAATGATTACTCAAGAGTTGTATCTGCGTGAGCAGTTCAGTTGGCAAGCCTGAGTTTGTTTTGGCTCTGAGGAACTGCTGTAACTTTAAGCTTAGCATTAAATAGGCTTTACTTGTGTTCCCTGGTAACTGCAATGGGAAGCTCCGTTTGATTTAGCTAGGAGTAGGACTCAGCAAAAATGAAATGGCTTCAGCTTAACCAAATTTTGGTTAAGAGGGTGATGATACTGTTTGGGTACTGAAATGCTATGGGAATACATAAAACTCAGGAGTGAGTAATACTCTTGAGAGCTGTATCTACTGAATTGGCAGGAGCTGAGCCAAGGGTGCCTCTTAGGTATGCTGAGTCATCTGCCTAAACTGTGACATAACTTAGTATGGACTGCTGCTGGGAGAGAGCAGTGCCAACTCAGTAGTGATGAAACAGCATGTGATGTGTCCATGTGAGAGCATGCTGGGTCCAAATAAGGTGTTTGTGAGACAATTTGGGGTGTGCTTGGAGCCTGCACCGAAGGATTCCCTCAGAGAATGCACTTAATTGAAACTGAAAGCAGAGGAATTTTCCTGCGTGTCATTCTGTGTTAAACTGGATGCCAGTGGATGTTGGTACAGACTGTTCTGCATTTTACAAACATCTTTTTGTCAGGAGTTGTATCTGCAAAGGACATGTGGAAGACTCTGGTTGCCACACACATAGCACAGCTTGGACACAAGGCTACGTCAGCCTCTGCATTGTAGTCCAGCAGAGCAAGGATTGAGTGGCTGTTCCAGTGGTTTATGGAATAATCATAAACTGAAGCACTGGCAGGGTCCCAGAGGAGACAGGTCACTGATCTGATTACAGCGTGACATTTCCAGTCTGGGTTGAAGGATGGAATTTCAAGGATTTTTTGGGGCTGGGAGACCAGAAGAGAGGAGAAATTTTTCCAGGTAGTTCTAGATGTGGGTAAAACAGCTTATGCAAGGCTAAACAGGAGGATGAGACTTGCAAACAGGTATTTAAACTCAGAAATAACAAAATCACTCTGTCTCTAGTTTCAGTGTAGGATTCAAGGTTTGTGTCTTAGGGTATCTTCATTCTTAATTACACCTTTTTGTCTTCCAGTTTATGTACTGTGGATGTGTCTTTTTAGTTTTTTGCTTTCTTGGGTTTTGATATATCTATTTTCTTCAATCATGCACAAAGCAGTGTGTATGGATATACATTTTACAGTGGCAGAAACTATTGAGTGAAATACTTAGTGAGTTGAGGGTGGGTTAAAATGTAATATTATGGGGAGGAGGGCTATTTAAGTAGTTACGTCTTTTATAAATTTTTGCATTCTTTATGTTTTGCTTACTTTGGTATAATGCTGAAGAGAAACATTTTTTTTAAAAAAAAGCCTTGTACTATAAAAGGGAATATACTTTTCCTACTGTACATGTTCAAAAAGTGTTCTCTTGCAGTCGTGGGGATGGTTCCAGTAGCAGACAGTGATAATAAAACTGTCTTATTTCCACTGTTTTATTACTGTTTGTAATGTCTCCTGTTTAAAGTAGCTCGTTGAAGTCAGAGACTGTTGTTTTTTGGTTTTTTCCCTCAGTTATTTCCAAGGTCATAGTGAGTCACAAACCTTGATACAAGACATAGGTATCTTCTGCAGCTTCACGTCTCTACCTCTGTAAGCTTTGTGCTTTAAGAGATTTACATTGTATCCCATCACAGGGCTCTGCTCCCTTGTTGGAAGTTTGAAGATCTGGCGGGAAAACAGGACCATGTATGTGGAAAGCTATGGCACCAGCAGCAGTACTTGGTTTGGTGCATGTGGCTTGTGAATCCTCAGTCCCTGTGATGCCATTCCCATCTTGTGTGGGATCAGAGGAATTTCCAGTTTTGTGCTGATCTGCTGTGAAGATTCAATAGTAGCACAGGGTTATTGTTCCAACAGCTGTTCTCTTCTGTGGGGAGCAGGTGGCTGCATCACACCAGTTAGCCATCTGTTGCAGCAGCTAGACTGTGCTGAAATAGATGACTTTCTGAGGTTTCTCACAGCTCTGTGTTCTATTGTCAGTGGCCTTCTTGTGGCATTCAGGCACCAGGACACAATCTCGGACACTGTAGAGTCTCTGAGGGCTGTGCTTATTTATAAGCTTTGCTTCCCTTGTTCCCCAGCCTTTTGAAACCTATCTTGACATGGGATCATGGATGCCACTAATTAGTCCTTCCATCTCCAGACTCCCCAAACTTCTCTTTCAACTGTTGAGTTTGTAAATAAATATGACCTATTTCATTATGCCACAGGTACAGGTAGCAACAACATGGCTCTGTTTACTGGAGTTTTTTAATTAACTAACGTTAAAGTTGAAATTAAACTCTTCTCTTCCAGTTCACAGCTTGGGATAGTGGCATCTCCATGTTCACAGCTGCTTTCTAGACTTGATGGTACAGCTTCATGTTAGCTTCTGTTTTAAGTCTCCTCAGTTAATGAAAAACTTCTTTTCCTGAATGCTTGGCTAATAATTTGTTTTAAATTGACTGTTCAGTTTGTTTTTGGATTGCACAGGAGCCTGAGGAATTCTTGCTAGATATTCTAATGGCAGTGTGGTCAAAAGGAAGAGCTATGATTCAGTTCTGAAGTTTTGATCCCCAAAGGATATTTCATAGCACAGCCATACATACAGTAGATTTACCGAGCTGTGTACTGCTCTTTGCAGAAGGATTTCTGTGGAGTTTCTGCAGATTTGGTTTACAAAGAATAATTCTATCTTGAATGCTTGTTACCAAAGTTTGCTCAGTGTATATAAGAGGACAGGTAGCCAGGGAAGTCTTGGAAATAAATTTGCTGCATGTTTTAGGATAGCATCTCTCAGTGAAGTAACCTGAAAGTATAGAAGATTTAATTTGGGTTGTGGTGATACATTAGTAGTGGGAATGATTTGACTCTATGCAGACAAGATGGAAAAAATGAACTGATTCGCCACTAAATAGGCATTTTGGAAGGGGGAGCCCTGAACGACCTTGACATCCTGTCATTGTGCAATGGTGGTGGTAGGGTTAACCACATGTAGTGCCTCTTCTTTGTGCCACCCTGCCTGGGGAATTCTGATTTTTTATTGACTCCTTATTGGCTGGGAACCAGAGGCTGTGTGGCATTGTATATTGTCTTCTGAAGAGAGAAATAATTGTTTTTTCTCTAGAGTCCTGAAGCATCCTGAGTAGGAAGTGACTCAGAGGGACCATCACAGTACAACTACTTTTCCTAAGTGTTAGAGCTAAGGTTAGGTGTTTGATGAAACTCAGCTAAAAGCTTAACTAGTAACACTTATTGTTTACCTTGGCAAAATAATGTTAACTGTGAAAAACATTGCACTAAATTCTGAGAAAAAGAAGCCTTTTTTTCCCTGAAAAAAGTAGCAGAGACTTTTCAGAGTCTTTATTTTAGTCTTTATTTATATTAGATTTTCTTTTCTGTTTTAAAATGCTTTGACTCTGAATTGCATTCCTGATATAAAGTTTCTCTCTTTGCCTTTAGAATTTAGATTTTAATTGTAAACGTTTTTTGAGCTTAACATTTGATAAAAAGTCGCTATTTTGCTTGTGAAAGAACTTCCTGTCAGAACAGATACTAGCAAGCAAGTGTGCAGTCCTTGGTTTGAAACTGAAGCCAGTGGTGTGTGGGAAAGAGAAACTAGTATATATGGGTGGTTTGGGTGGGGTTTTTATTGTCATTTTGCTGCTTGATTTAGAAAAATTGGTTATGAATCAGTGACTTGCACTTTTTTTCTTCCCAGATTCCACTGGTGAAAGTAAGCCAGACATCAGAAATTATTTTATTACCAATTTTCTTTTTGCTGATGATTTTTGCATGTCATGTGATCCATCTTTTCTTCTACATTTCTCCTCATATGAGTTCTGCTTTTTTCCTGTCCCTAAAGGGATATCTTCCATTCCCTTATGAGTAACATCTGATCTTCTTAATATTTTGATTTGAGAGTGTCAAGTAATAAAGACCTCCAAGCTTTTCTTCTATTGTAGTTTCAGGGTGGTTCTCAATAGAGTAAAGATGTTGCTTTCTCTACCAATATAATGTCTAAGCAGGGAGTGAATGATATAAATTGAGGTTACAAAAGGAACAGTTCAGGAACAATTGTCAGTCATCCAGTCATAAATGACTACTAGAAGGGGTTCGTGTTTTGAAGGATGGAGATGCTTGAATGGCAGACAGAGGGCAAGTGCTGAATTCCAGCAGGAGTGCATGCAGATTGCCATGGTAACTGAGATACGTGTGGATGGGTCCATGTGTTACCATACAGCTCAGTCCATCCCAGGCTGTGTGCAGGTGTGTAGTAGCAGCACATGGTATCACTGGTGCCGTGTGGGAGCTGTATTGCAGTGTCTGACTGACCCTGAGCCATTTCTCCTGTCCACCTTGAGCCTTGGGCAGCTCGCACGTTTTGGTGTCATTGTGTGCCAACCCGGAGCCCACGGGACTCTGAAGAAACGTTTGCTTTTGATAGAGGCTTTGGATGAAGCCTTGTCTAAGCAAAATGATTTAAATATTGAATTATTTTGTACAGTAGATAGTGTACAAAAGTGGATTAGTGGAATTGTCTTCTTTATTAACACTTTATTGATGTCAATTTGCTCATTTATAAAGAGAGAACAAAAAACTAAAAGCTAATTAGTTTTATAACTTCAATGTGATGGTTATCTTCCTTGATTTATTTTGATCTGTACAGCAGCAGAAATGGTTTACACTGGCTTTTCCAGAGCCAGAGACTAGCTGGAATTAAAGCAAGTCGTGACTCAGTCCTGCATTTAATGTCAGCACTCCTAGTTCAGCTACACCTCGATAAGTGGCACTTCCCTAGCACAAAGGAGCTCACGTGCCTGTTCTAGTACAGAATGCTAACATTGTGTTTCTGTTTTCTTCTAGGTTATGTTTCACACTATGTGCAGACTGTCTGTACTTACAGAAGATATTTAAAACCAAACAGACTTTTTTGCAAAATTTTGATTCCAGTGGAATCTGTACTTTAGATTTTTGTCTCGTCAATTAACTCCTGAAGCAATGCCTGTACAAGCTCCACAATGGACGGATTTTCTCTCCTGCCCGATTTGCACACAGACTTTCGACGAAACGATCCGCAAGCCCATCAGCTTGGGCTGTGGCCACACTGTCTGCAAGATGTGCCTCAACAAGCTCCACCGTAAGGCATGTCCCTTTGACCAGACCACTATCAACACAGACATCGAACTCCTTCCTGTGAATTCAGCCTTGCTGCAGCTTGTGGGTGCTCAGGTATCCGTGCTTTTTTTTTTTAATCTGTTTTGGTATTTTCCTTCATTTAGGAGGACAAGTCAGGTATAATAAAGAATATGATATTGTCTTAATGATGTGAAGAGAAGGCATCTATCTTTCTGTAGATGTCTACAAGAAATAATAAAGGTGCCTGGAACAATAGTTTAAATCTTTATTCTGCTGCTGACCATGACATCTAATTCCGTGGGCTGTCACCAGAAAGCGTTTGTTGTGTTTCCTTCCTTCTTCCTTTACTCTTACCTAGCCATGCTTGCCAAAAGGACAAGCTGGATCAGGAGCTTATTTTATGGGAAGACTTTTTTCTGTGGTAGATGATGTGCTTTTCTGTATTCACCCTGTGAGACCTGTGATTAGTTGTCCCAAAAGCAGGAGGGGAGTGTAAAGGATGTGGGACACATTTCTTTGTTAGCAGCCTTTATACAGCCTTATTTGAAACTATGCAATGAAAATAAAACTCCCTGAGATGAGATGTTACTCTACATCCATATTGAGGTGGGGGGAAGCCTGCTTGAGACTCCCTTTTTTGCTTGAATAGGTACTGGTGAGGTCAGTTGAAGTGGTGATATGATGGGGATGAGTGGCACTGGTACTGACAGCAGCCCCAAGAAAGGGCAGGGATGTGTGTGGAAAGCAGGATCACCTTGCTGAGTTGCAGCAGGCCAACTGGCAAAAGCTTATCAATGCTAGGTCCCAGGTAGCTCCCTGTGACCCACACCTTCTAAAGCTCTTGGACAGGATTGTGGTCTTAGGAGAGGAGGGATAATCGTGTCTAACTTGTAGGTGAAGAATAAAAAGGTAGATGGGATGCAGTTACCATAAAGAGGTTACTGTTTTATTTTGTACTGCTTCAGTGTCTGGGATGAGTGAAATCAAATGTAGCAGAAACTCCAGTGAGATCTGTAGTTTGGGGAAAAGGAAAGAATTGTGGAAGAGCTGTAAAAGGTGTGGAGGGAAGAGAAGATGCTCTTATGTTGCTTATTATTAGGTACTGTGACTTACAGGTCTAAGTGTGCTTTTGCCACTTGTTAGTTTATACAGTGATATGGCTAATTTGTTGTTCTTCTTTCATGATGTATGGCATAGAGGTTATTCCAGAAGCTCAAAATCAAACGAGGTTTCTGGCTGTGCTGTGACTCATCCTGCTGTGCAGGAGGAAGCAGTGAGATTGTGCACTGCCATTCCTGTGATATGCTGCCATCTTTGAAGAGCTTCCAAGCAGTATGAAATCTATGGGTGATGTCATTGAAAAAAGTTGTAATTCTCTCCTATATGTTCTTCCTCTCTACAGTTTGAGTATTTCCAGTTGCCTCTGAAGGTCCACATACGTGATAAATGTCTTCCCCTTGCATTTTTTTGTTGTTTTGTGTGCATTTGTTAAGCTTTATGAGAAGCTGTGTGATAGCCTCAACTTGGCCTCTGCCAGAATTTAAATTTTTATAGAAACAAGATTCTCTGGAGTGAGATGGAAACCCACCCTGCCCTGTATAGGCAACTGAGAATTTTTTTCTGGTTTTACTAGTTAGCCAGCCAGAGTTTTCTTATCTATATGTGTGAGATATGAATAAAGGTTTTATAGTATAGTGTTTGTCTTGAGAGCACTCTGAACTTTAGGTTCTGACTTAGCATTAGTAACATTATTTTGTTCTCCTTTTTTGTCTGAAAATTTTGTGTGAATAAGATTCACAGGACCTTGTTTCATTGTGACCTTAAAGCTGCAAATGCCACCAAAAGATACATTATTCCCACCCCTGTTCTTTGCCACTCATTTCTGCTTGTTTGTTACTTCCAGCATTCTGTTACTTGTAACAATAACCGTGGCTCCTAGCTGGGCATTTATTACTGACAAACTTTCCCCTTAAGAGAAGTTTGAACCATCTAAGTTCAAATAAACATGTGAATGGAATCAGTGTTCAGTATAACTCGCTCTCCTTTCTCTTCCCTTTCCCGTCCTTGCAGCTGTTGCAGTGTTTACCAGACACTGGACTACTAGAAAATAAATACAGCTACTTTCAGTGAAGGACAGGGAAACAATTGCTATTTTCCAATAGAATAAGGCTATTTTTAATTTTTTTTTTTTTAAAAACAGGCTTTCTTAAGGACAAATTAAAAAAAAAGGTACTATAGACAAACTAATGATTTTTGAACTCTCCCACTAAGAGAGTGCACTCTTCTGCTGTTTCAGCAAAAATGATCTGTGAGCTTCAATCCAGCTTTCAAAGCATGAGTAGTGTCAGCTTCAGCTGAAACCAATTCCATTTGTTTTTCCACTTCCAGGTTTAGTTTTAGGAGCATGTATGTGTCATTAGTGTCCCTTAATCTCCAGCAAACCTCTGTACACCTGAACCTGAGTCCACAGAGACCTGTAATACTTTATTTGTAAATGCTAAATTAAAAAAAAAAAAAAACAGGTTTCCTTTTGGAAGGAAACACAGTAAAGTGCAACTAAAGCTTTTGTTTCTGAGTGGGAAGAACAGTTTGTTTTTTTCCCTTTGGAGTGACTTCTGAGGAATTCACACATTTATACTTGTTAAGTGCTTTTTTGCTGGAGATGGAGGAGGAGACCAGGCAGTTTAAAGAAACAAATCTATTCTGCTGTGACTGGCAGCAGTGACAGGATTCCAGGGCAAGTCACTTTGGCTTTTCCACAAATACAGCCAGTGAAATAAGCAGGACTGTACTTCTGGGGAAAGCACACTGAATTTATCACACAGTCACCCAGGAAAGCAGAAATGTATTTCTGATAGTAGCCTTCTCTCTCTGTATAGATATTGTCACTCTAACAGTGAAAAGAGTTGGTTTCTTACTTGAATTAGACTCCTTCTCATTTTCCCTATACCCTTTTTGAAATGAAACCCATTTCCAGGTTATAGTCACCCTTGGTGTGTTAATGAACTGTTGCAGATTCAGATTTCTACCTGCTCCCCTGTAACATCAACACTGTATAGGGGCTGTTCTGGAAGGCAGTGGTCATAGAATCACAGAATGGCTTGGGTTGGGTTTGACCTTAAGAGCCATCTCATTCCAGCCCAGTGTCCTGGGCTTAAAGCTCATCCTGTTCCACTCCCTGCCACGGGCAGGGACACCTTCCACTAGACCAGGTTGCTCCAAGCCCTATCCAGCCTGGCCTTGGACACTTGCAGGGATGGGATATCCACAGCCTCTCTGGTTAGGGTAGTTCAGACCATATCTGGATAAGTTTTGCTACATAAAATGAGGAAAGAGGTCATAAGGGGAAGATGAGAATTATTATTCTTGGGAAAGCTGGATATATCTGAGTACCTAAGCAGGAGCTGTGAGGGAAGGGAGACACAATGGCCTTGGACACGAATCAGCAAGGCATTTATAGCATACCTTGCTTCTTAGACTTCCTGGGTAAAGGAATCACTTAAGTTTGTTTCTGTGGGAAAAAGGTTTTGAATTTTAGCTATTCAAGCATCCACATGTTACTCACTATATGTAACTATTTTAAACGTTCACCTGGCTAGTGTTTTAAAAGTACCTAATAATGGATCTGTCATCTAAGCTCTTCCCTCATGTGTTTCTAACCCATGAAACAGCAGCAGGCACATTCCAAACAGGTGACATAGAGTGGCAGAAATGCCTGTGGTGCTTTAATTTTGGCATAGTCTCCTGCTGGACATGATAAATACGATTCTAGACATTAGGATTGTACATGGTGAGAGGCTAGGTGATCTTAACTCACAGCCCTTTCAAAAGGGGAAGATTGCAAGTGCAGAGCTATTAGAGGCACATTTGATAACTTATTTTAACTTTTGATGAAATGAAGTGCCACAAAAGAGGAATTATCTGTGAAAAAGTTGTCTTTAATGTAAACTTTTGAGGAACTAAAGATGATAGCCTTCGGGTTTTGTTTGTTTTGGCAGGAAGCAAATCATTTGCAGGGAAGGGGAGGGAAATATTGCTAGAAACAGTTTTCAAACCATACCAAAAGGGGTTTGGTCTGTTTAACATGTTCTAATTCTGTGCAATTAGATGCCTAATGGTAATTATTGACAACTCAAGCTGACTTTCTTCATCAAATTACACTTAAATCACCAATTCAAAATCACTGCCTGGTATGAGATGATGCTTTAGCATTCTTTTCCGGTCCCCTTTCTTATGCTGTCATAACCTGTCTCTTCCCACAGCCACAAGCCATGCTGATGGGTAACATTCCACTGCCAGTCATTGCCAAAGCAGATAACATGCAAAACCATCACAGACTTAAAGCAATTAAACATCTGAGATCATTTTTCCTGTCCTGCTCTCATCCCCTTTGGGAGGTGTTGATTACATATGTGAATATATTTGCAGTGGAAACTGTCATAAGGGTGTGATGTCTGAGAGAATGGAATATGGAATGAGGGTGAAAATAATGATCTCACTCTGTGGGGCATCTATTCTGAGGCTCTCGAGAGGCATTGTAAACAGCAGTGACCATAGGGTCATGCATGCTATTAAAAGGTTATTTTGGGAAGGGGAAGTGAAAATGCTTTCAAGTTGAATTATTTCTCAATTCTCCCTCAGCAATTCCATGATGGAGCCAAAGTCAAAATTCAAATTTTCTGTCTCTTTTATGAATTACGTCTTTATGATTTTTCTCTTGGTAGATGCTATTCTTGCAATCATTCTAGCCCTAAAATATTAAAATAAGTCTTGGAAGTGCATATAATAAAACCAGAAAAAGGAAAATTACTTGTAAATTCTATCGTGAGGTGCACTGCATGAGTGAAGCGTGTGTGCATGAGAAATAACTTCTCTTCTCCTGACCACTCCTGAAAACCACAGCAAAAACATGCTGGTTTACTCTTCAGTACTACACTTATTCCAGCTTCAGATAAAAGTTTAATCTCTTTTGGGCTCATTTTGCAAGCAGTACAGTTGTACAAAGCACTTAAATTTTTACATTGAGGCTTCCCTTGGAAAGAGAAGGAATGGGAGCAATATACAGATAGTGTTTGAATAGCTTGATTAGCTCTCGGAAGTTTTTCTCTGCTAGCTTTTCTGTGGGGGAAGGGGAAGCTTTCTGTTAGTTGCTAGACAGTCCTTGTGTCTCACTGGTGGAGTTGTGCTGTGTCTGGCATTCCAAAGCACTGCTTTGAATGTGTGCTAAACCCTCTTCAATTCAGGGTGGAAATCCAGGGCTGAACGTGGCTTCCTGTCCCGCGGCTGCTCCGAGCCCCCTTTGTCTGCCGGGGGTTGCAACGCTGCCATTGTGTTTTGGGTGTTTCAGTGGTGCTAGATGGAATGCTTGCAGGAGTAAGTAGGAAACAAAATATTGTGCCAAATATATGACTGCAGTAAACAAGGCAGAGAGGGTGCAGTGTCTGGGCTCCTGTGCCTGAGATGTGTCATTTGCTCAGTAAGCCAGTTCTGCTATGTAACTTCCCTGGCAGAGGCAGGCTGCTAAAATGGCAGTGCCTTTGAAAAAGAGGTGTGGAATATTCTGTTAAGGTGCAGGCAAATATTGCAGGAGTTAATAATTGTTTCCCAAATCCCAGGAAACCGCTCCAGGCTGTTATGATAGTTTACATCTTACCATTCTAACATAGAGTTGCAAAATATCCTTTTGCTGAAAATGTTCTTGCTTACAGACACAAAAATCTTCAAACCCAAAAAACTAAAATACCCCAAATAAATGCTGGCCCAAAATTTAAACCAAAACCCCACAGAACATTGCAAGTTAACTTCCGTCAGTGATGAGTATTGAGGCTAACCTTGATTGAACTTGGGTTTTTCTCTTTAGTATGAATGGAAGCCTAGATCTGACCCAGCCTCTATCTTGTTTATGATAGTCTTGGGATGATACTATGTTAATTGCAGCTGATACCTTACATTTTGAGACTTTTCTTTGTTACCTGCTGGAAAAGCAAGATAGTAACTTTTTATTTTCCTCTATGTGTCAAATGAGAAACTTGGCATTGTGAGGCAGTTGTCTAAGGAGAAGTGTGATCACATGGCTGAAGCATTGCTTTCTATTAAAGCTGGTAGGAAAGCTGTTCACGTTGGTGATGGCAACCGTGTACGTACGTGTGTAAATATATATATGTATTTTCTGCTTTTATTTGGTGCTGCCATCATATAATGCTGCTCTTGCCATGGTTGGGTTACACATGAAGGTAAGCAGGTTTGTATCTGTATTTAACTGAAGCATTAAAGGCTTTTACTTTAAGATTGAAGGGCTGGGTTGGTCCCTGTAAGCAGCTATGTGGGATTAGCATGCTGTTGTTGCCACTGGGATGGGGATTGACTTGGAAATAGAAGTCTGAGATCTATTTGCACTTTGACAGCAAATACAAAAAGTGCTTGTGCTTAGTCTACTGAGGAATTCCAATTCTCTGTACTGTATTGGGTTGACTGCTGAACAATGGTGTTGAGAAGTGTTAGTACAGTGCTATACTGCACCCTCAAATCTGATGAAAACTTTCAGAGTTTACCAAGAGGAAAGCAGAAACAAAATTAAAACTTGGAGGAGTGGTGGTGCAAATCCCTTGGAAAAAATCCTGATTTCTGGTGAATGTTTGGAACAAGAAATAAATGGCAGCTGACAAAAAACCACCACAAAACCCCAAGAATGCAATTGGCCTCTATCATCAGATAAATACTCACAGGATGTGTTCATATGCATTACATAGGAGAACTTGGTATGCTGCTTTATAACTGGGTCTAGTCAGACTGTGTTCCAAGGGTATCTTACTGCATTTGCTGCTAAGTCTTTCTTCCACTAATCTTAAGTAGCTGCAATCTCTTATCCCTGGATGATTTTAGAGCTGTGAGGCCGTAGATACTAATTGGTATTTACTGGCAGACCAAGGTTCTCCTATTTTTTTTTTTTCCCTTGAGTTTTTTGGCCAGTCAGCTTTGGAGATGTTTCAGTGTGTTCTATTTTAGTGTCTTCTGCTTGTAGTTCATATCAGCCACTAAATAAAAGAAGTCTATTAAACATAAATTCTGTCTTTTTGTTTTCATTTTCACTGGGGTTTTTTATGCTATTTGTTCAGTAAATAAGCTGAAAAAATGCTGAGTATTATAGAAAAGTCACAGGAGGAGAACAAAACAGGAAATGTGCTGTAGTAATAAGTGTTTATAAGCATGGTTACCACTTATTTATGCATATTCATAGTAGGTGTACATGTCATCTCTCTTCAGGTTCCTGAGCAGCAGCCGATTACTTTATGCAGTGGAGCTGAAGATACCAAGCATTATGAGGAGGGCAAGAAATGTGTGGAAGAATTGGCATTGTACCTCAAACCACTCAGCAGTGCAAGAGGTAGTTCCTACATTGCTTCCTTGGAAAATGAAACCAAAAAAACCAAATAAGATGCAAAACAAACTATCCAAATTATTAATTAGTATGTTTGGAAAAAGGATATAATTCTCGTTTAGAAACCAATTAAAACAAATTTCTTAAACATGACCTTAATGTTTTCATGGAGAGGAGGGGGATGTAGAACTGAAAGGTGGATGTAGAACAGAGAAAAGGCTGAGGTGTTTGACCATGGCATAGTGAGTTGAGACAAACTTTGATTTGATGTTTGCAGAGTAAGTAAAAATAGATAATTTTGCCTTTTTTTTTCAGTTCTGCTTTGTGATAACTGTAATGAGGCAGCTGTTCTGTAGAGGATTAATAAACTGATATGAGAAAGTTACTGCATGTAAGATAGATAAGGAAAACTATAAGTAATACTTACTTTATACAAGGTCATATACAAGAGCTGGGTCAATCTGGGTAATTCTAAGTTAGCAAGCCTGCACTGTGTTGAAGAGTATGGATTTTATATATATTACATGTGCTGGATTTGGACAGTCTGTCAGCCCAAGTAGTGGAGTTGGGCATTAGGGTATCAATTTTTTTTTTTTTTTGAGAAGCTGTCTTGGTGTTTTGCAGTGCAGTGTGACAGCAGTATCACTCTGGGAATTGGTGGCCCAGTGAACAAGCTCTGGCTGCAGAGCAAACTCAACATAGCAGCATTATGTCTAGTGAGTCACTTGTTCCTTTAACCTGAATTAGGTGGCTCTTGGCATGTTTGTGATTCAGAGTTTTGGCACATAATTAAACATCACCCAAGCAGTTCAGGACTCATGTAAGCTCTAAACCAAAACAGTGAAGGTACCATATGTAGGCAAGAAACTATATGTGTTGTGAAAACAAATATCCAAGGGATCCCTCAAGTCCATGAATAAGGGATGGACTGGAAATCTGTATGGGAGGGTGTGGGACAAATTACCAACATGGTGAAAGGATTCATTAGAGGTTCCATCTTCTTCAAAAGCCAGGTCAGTCAATGACAAGGTTAAGCCTGTGGGGAAGTTGACTACCAGAAAACTGCTTTTATTGCCAAGTAAAACAAGTGAAATGAACTTCTGATATGCCTTGACTAGTATTCCCTTTGACAAAATGGACACCAGGAGAGCTAGGTTTGCACATGTCCAGTACAGTCACTGAAGACTGGCACAAGGAGAGGAATATGAGGTAGTTTATTATTCTGTCTCATTTTGTTTTGAAGGTGTGGGTCTTAACAGTACTACTCAGAGTGTGCTGAGTCGTCCCATGCAGAGGAAACTTGTGACATTAGTCCATTGCCAGCTGGTGGAGGAGGAAGGGCGGATCAGAGCCATGCGTGCAGCTCGGTCACTGGGTGAAAGAACAGTCACAGAGCTCATTCTCCAGCATCAAAACCCTCAGCAGCTCTCCTCCAACCTCTGGGCTGCAGTGAGAGCCAGAGGGTGCCAGTTCCTTGGGCCAGGTAGGTGACATTGCAGCATCATTTCTGTACTAGAAGCAATTTAGAATTGAGTTGTTGATAAATGACTGTCCAGTTGCCCAAGTGATTTTATTAAGCAACAGCCTAACTTCTTAATAGTAGTCTTCAGAATTAATTGTGTATCTGTTGGGCTGATGCTGTTGGGTTTTCTTGTATTTTTAATGCTTTTTCAAGTCTTGTGTAAAATTCAGAATAAGCGTCCTCCTGTTCTTGTCGTAAGATAAATGACCAATTGCTTCTCACTTGCTATTCCTTGAAGATCTTTCTAGGAAAAATAAGGTTACTGGAAGTGACTGGCATGGCTTCTTTTCCTTCTGTAGGGCAATAAACATACAAAACAGTTGTGGGGATAGATTTGTTACAGTTATGTGTACACATTTTTGAGAAGTTGTGCATTTATAAATTCAATTCCTTTGCTTAAAATGCTAGAAAGAAATCAATGTTGCTTAAAAAAAATGAAGTCTCATTATTGAAAATACAGACTTCACTTGTTGAGGCTTGAAATATGAAGCCAATTTCTTGAAGAAGTAATAGTGAAGTTTTTCCTGACTGAAACAGATGAAGAGTAATCTTGAGATATTAACTTTCATAACCGTGTTCTCCCTTAGCCTGTCAGCTTTTTCTTCTGGGATAAATGTAGGATGTAGGCAATACACTTTGAAAACTCATATTAATGATTAAGAAGTGTGCAGACAGGAATCTTCTTATCAGATGATACCCAAAATAGATGTTGTGGTAGTAGTAGCAATAATAATAATATTAATACAATATACAATGAGAAATCATAATAATAATAAAAGTAAAAAGTCCTGTTTTCTCAAGTCACAGTCTGGGAATGTGGAAGAGTTCCTTCTCGCTTTGTCCTCCCTTCTTGCTCGACTCTCTTTTTTTCTCTGTGGGTTTGTGTGTCTGTTGGTTTTTTAGCTGTTATCCCAATTGTAGATGAACAAGAAACTGCAAAAATTTTACTTGGACTTCTCTTACCATTTGTTGGTTTTTTTTCTATTTCCCCTGGCTCTCAGCAATGCAAGAGGAGGCTTTAAAGCTGGTTCTGCTGGCTTTAGAAGATGGGTCTGCTCTGTCTCGAAAGGTCTTGGTTCTCTTTGTGGTGCAGAGACTGGAGCCACGATTTCCTCAGGCTTCCAAAACTAGCATTGGGCATGTTGTCCAGCTCCTTTACAGAGCCTCATGCTTCAAGGTATGAAGAAGATTCTGCCCAAACCATTGGTTTTCACTTTCAGTGTTCATTGTCCTGTAGCATTAAATGTGTTCAAATATATGTGATTAGTTAGAGAAAGCATTGCTCATTTAGTCCCAGATGAATTTAGAGAGGTCTTTGTCATTCAGCTGTGATGGCAGCGTAGGCTGAAACAGCGACTTGAAGTTGTAAAGTTAGGTTTTGCCTCTGTCCAGTTTCATAGAGACACCGTTACAAAACCTGGATGTAAGGCAGCATACTTACCTTCTTAGAAGTGGCTTAAAGCCAAAAAATTCCTAATTCTGTTAATTCAGTTGTGGTGTGGTTAGAATCAAAGAAATAGGAGACTCTTGGGTGTCAGCTGTATGAAGAAAAACTGCTTAATGTACTTTACAGTAGTTAATATCTGTTACTAGATGTTCAACTTAAATGTCATTCACTCTTGCTAAGAGAGTAGAAAAACGCTTTGGTTTTGCTAATTGTACCCTCAAACAAAATCATGCAATGCAAACAAAATATCTTGATTGAAGGTATGAATGCTGTAAAGTCTTTCAGGAAGTGTGACACTTTGACCAATATGTGAATCAGAGACCAAGTAAAGGATGTTTTGTATCCAGTTTGCAGTGGTTCCACTCTGTGAAGTGTGTGTTACTTTAGTAGGAACTGGTGTTCATTGAGTAGTGTCATAGTTGATTTTAGTGTGGGAGAAGGACTTAGTTGCTGACTGAAGATGCCACTTGCCTCAGACTTGATGTAATCTTGGGCTTATCCTACCTAATTTTATTTGGCTCATCTCTCCTTGCTAGGTGACCAAGCGAGATGAAGACTCCTCCCTGATGCAACTGAAGGAGGAATTTCGGACTTATGAAGCTCTGAGAAGGGAGCATGACTCCCAGATAGTTCAGATAGCCATGGAAGCAGGATTGCGCATCGCACCAGACCAGTGGTCCTCGCTGTTGTATGGAGACCAGTCTCACAAATCCCACATGCAGAGTATCATTGACAAGGTAAAGCCACCTGAAATCAGCCCAGTCCATCTTGTTCGCAAGTGTAGTCTATTTAAATGTTTGTAACATTGAACTTAGAAACTCTGCCCACGCAGGCTTACCCATTAATCATTTGTCCTGTTATGTCTAAATAATTAGAATATATATTTGTAACCTATTGAATCTTGTTCCCTCTGCCATCTTAAACATTTTTGCTACTTTCTTTCTTTCTGCAGATGGAAAACCCGCAAAGTTTAGCTAAATAATTGAGGGGTGACCTTTATGAACAGCTGATAAGTGCCAATGTAGTGACAGAGGCTAATGGTCTGTGTTTCCAGGCAGGAAGTTAGTGCATAAGTTGGAAAAAAAATGAGTCCCCAGGTCTGTGTCTGAAATAAGACAGAGAGGTGAAAGCACATTTCGTAAATACAATAACCTAAACTCTGGAAATGCCCAGATTTCTCTCTCAGAAGCAACATAGTATAAATGGACTTTTAGATTAGGGGATGCTTTTGTAAGTGCCTAAATTAGGTGGGAAGAACTGAACCTTGTTGAATGGTTATGAAAGCTGTGAAACAACTGCTTTGTTTGCTGTGCAAGAGGATTAGCTTCAAGATAGCTTCTGCTGTATATTTATGCCTTTGTCTGCCTTCTGAAGTGTCCTGCCAAACATCTCCTGAAGAATCTAGGTGGATTTAAATACTTTGTGTATTGTGTGATGTTAGGAAATGGAACGTTGCTAGCTATCTTTTCCTTCAAGCATCTTGTTCTTTATTTTCTGCTTGCTGTACTCATTTTAAAGCAGCATGCAATCCTTTTGGTTTGGGGATTGGGTATATTAGACTCTTCAGAAATCTAAATTAAATGGTTTCTAATATGGCCCTTTTTTTTTTCTTTTAAGTGGCAGCACAACAAAAAAGAAATGGGTTTTATTTCTAGGAATAACAAAGAACTGTGCATTCTTAATAGAAAGGGTTCACTGGAATGAGCTTCTGTGAAAGGTGTTTATCTCCTATTTTGGGAGACAGTTCTTGTGAGCCTGTGGAGCAGCCTTCAGAAACCATGAGGATTGCTATGCCTGTAGAAAGTTAATTATGATAATTTTTTTAAGTTGCAGACCCCAGCCTCATTTGCACAGAGTGTTCAGGAATTAACTATTGCTCTTCAGAGGACTGGAGATCCAGCTAACTTGAATCGTCTTAGACCTCACCTAGAGCTCCTAGCAAATATTGATCCCAGTCCAGGTAAATCTGGATGTTTTTATGAAAACTTTAAGTTTAGCAAGATGAACTTAACACTGTTCAAAGATTGAAAACTGATCATCAAGTATAAGGAAATGTCCTCCTTATTCATCATCTTACGAGTTTTGGATTCCAAGATGATAGAATTTTTATAGATTGAGTAGAGAGAAGCTGGGCAAAAGTAGTATAGACAAGAATGATTTGTTACCCTACAGAATTCAGAATTTTTTCTTGTTCATGTGTAATTCTGCAAAACTAGGAAAGAGTCTGGGAAGATAGTTGGAAAGAATTTAACTGGGAAATAAAACCCAAGCTGTTGACAGAGGAGAGAAAGATAGAAATGGTTGTAAAAGTCAGCAGTGCTGTAAGGATGGACCACCTGAGAGAGAAGGGAAGGGACTGAACAAAGTAGTATGGCTGAAGTTTCATTTTATACCTGCTAAAATGTGTAAAATCAATATTATATATCAAAATAGTAATAGATATGAAGTACAATTGGAGGAGATGAAAAATTGTACTTCGTATTTGATTAAATAAACAGAAGTTAAACTTCCTTTCCAATGAGGACCAGTTGTACTTCACAGCTAAAGGAGATGCAGTGCTTTCTTCCCAAATCTTTCATACTGGAACAAGCTGGGGACAAACCTGTGTACTGCAAATTCGTTGCAAAAAACTGATATGGAAGGTGGCATCACTGATAGCCTTCCTTTTGGTAGCCAAGTCTGGTCTTCATGGGGTTTTTTTCTGTACTGTTGAGTTATCTAAAGAACAGCAGGGAAGCATATTGAAGTACTTCTGGAAGAATTTAGTCCCTGTGAGTGTAATATAATGTAATTAATTCTGCTAAAGACCTTGAAAGGCTCTTTGAGGTACTTTTTTTTGCACCAGAGTGTGCAGGCACACAGTGGGAATGTCAGCTGCTGGAACAGATTCAAAAACTTAGAAAAGTAAATTGGCTAAAAAGAAAAAGCACTCCTATAGAATTGAGACTGTACAACTTACTGTTTTAGATGGTGGTCTGATTCATAGATTGGCCTTGATGTTTTTTCCACATGAGAGGCATTAATTTCCGTTGCTATTCCACATCTGTGCCGGTATAATCAGGCCAGTGATGACTGTATTCGTATAGAATGATTTTCCCTCCAGGAGTCTGAATGCAAAGAAGGATTTTGAACCTGATGTTTTTCTTAATGAGAAGAGTTTGTACAGTGCCTTTACTCTGGAGTTTTTGTCAGATGTGAAACTTCTTGTAAAAGGAAATAATTTGACATGCTAACAATGATCTTACTGGCTCATTCGGTATTTTGTGCAGTTTAGTCCTAAATTTATAGATACCTCTATTCTGTAAGAGCTAAATGTCCCAGAATTAAGGTGATTAATGCTTTTTATCTACTGATGAAGCATTTTTTATAGACTTGGCTAGTTAAGTTTTGTATTACTGATGCGGGATTTTGTACCTGGTTTTGGAAAATCCTTCTAATTTTTCTTTCTATATTTGGTTTTTGCTGTCCGTGCAACAGATGCTCCACCTCCAACATGGGAACAACTGGAGAATGGACTAGTTGCTGTGAGGACTGTGGTTCATGGCTTAGTTGATTATATCCAGAATCACAGCAAAAAAGGAACAGATCAACAACAGGTAAAAGCTAAATCATTTGGGGAATATTTGCCTCTAAGTTTTATTTGCTGTATCCTATAGTAGAGGTTTACTAATGTCATCTGGAAAGATTTGGTTTGACAAAGCGCTAATTGAAAACATCACTGCAAGTCATATTTATCAAAAAAGAAACAGGAAAAAACATGAGACACCACTTCCAAAACCTGTTGAATTGATTTTCACAGTTCACTAGGATGGAAGGAGAACAGTCTGATCCAGCTTAGGGAAATGAATAACAACTTTCCTGAGTAGAAGATGGGGAAGGAATGCTGGGTGGTGCTGTGATTTGTGGGAATTTTCTTCGTTTTGTTTTAATGTGACATATTTCAGCCAGCTGGCTCTCTGTTTATGAAATCATCTGTATACCTGTGCTTAATGGTCTGTTAAGCTTGAAGATTTAAGAATAGTGCATATGAAGGTGCAATCCAAATTCCTGAAACAATTTTTTTTGTTTCAGCAATGACAATGTAATTGTATATTAGGTTCTCATAGTTACCATATCATACATTCCTTTGATGTCATTTTATTGTGTAGCTCAGTTGATGTAAATGCTGGTGAAATACAGAGCTGCCTGTCCCAGTCCTACTCCTCCGTTGCTTTGGCATTCATCCTCTTGGGGAGCTCAACTAGTAAAAAGATTCTCTGCCAAAAAAAGGGCAAAATTCAAGTGAATTATTTCTGCTGTTTCACCTTTTTGCATTATTTGGGATGGATAATGAGCACTGTCACCAGCAAAAGCAAAAACAGTAGAAATGCATAAGTGGGAATCTGGGAGGGCAAAACAGCAAGAGTTTTTGTTGTGGAGAGCCTGTGATATGTGCTGTGCTGCTTGGAAAGGAACCCAGAGCTTCCTGAGTAGGAAAGGGATGTCTGCTGAGCTCTGGTAAAGTTACCTGGCAGCAGTGGCCAGTAAATGGCTGTGTGGCTTATGTTCACTCTGCCTGGATCTTTTCACTACAGCAGATAGCAAAAAACTCCCAAACCAAACAAAAACAAAACAAACAAAAAAACTACAAAAAAACCCCAACAGTTTGCAAGTGACTTCTTACAGATATACCTTTTTGCTTCTCAGAAAGCACGTTGATTTTTACAGACCTTTCCCTTGGTGGGAACTATTGATAGGGTATATCCGATTGTTGGTAACATCTTTATCCTCTATCAGTTTTGTCCATTAAGCTGTGTCCTTAAATGTACAGCTGTGTTCCAGTCAAGCTCTCAAGTAAGGAGTTTGAATAAAAATGTTGTAGAAAACTGAGAGTTGGCTTAGTTGTCAAAACATGTACTCTTCATAAATGTGTTGGTTCTGTTGAAGAACCAGACACAAGTACTGCAGTAATTATATCAGGTATTTCAGAAATGCCTAAATTTGAGGAATTATCAACAGTCAAACATCAGGCCTTTGATAAGATTCAGCTTGGTGAAATGCACTTTGATGTTCAGGTATCTCACCTGCTTTCTTTAACCTTGCCAGCCCCCTCAGCACAGCAAGTACAAGACATACATGTGCCGTGACATGAAGCAGAGAGGAGGATGTCCCCGGGGGGCCAGCTGCACCTTCGCACACTCACAGGAGGAGCTGGAAAAGTAAGTGTACCTCTGCTAGTAGAAAGCAGTCTAGTCTTTGTTTTGTCTATATGAGTTATTTCTCTTATCTAGGAATGAGGGGGAAAGGAGGTATAACCTGCTGTTGACTAGTAAGAAATAATGTGATAAACTTGTAACAGTCATCTCTTAGGTTTTGGAGCTACTTGTTCTTCCATACAGCAGGATCTTTGCTTTGTTTATCAGTAATGCAGCTCTGAAAGTTTGATGTTACACAAGTGTTATCTAAAGTTTTTGGAGGTGGATTGTTTTCCCTACTTTTTAAGTGTGACTAAACATGCTGTGTGATGGCATTCACGGTGGCTGTTATTTGAGGGTACTTCTTATCTTCCCTTTTTATTCAGGTAGGTTGGTGGGACTTTTCCAAATGTAAGGAATGTGTTGCTAGCTCTCCAAAGAGCTAAAACTAGCTTTCCACGATTTTTCCCTGCAACAGTTCTTTGTGCAATCTGTCAAAAAGTTTCATGCAGGTACCTTCAGTTGGTTACATCTGTTGTTGTAGAGTTAAAAAATGATGGTCATATCAAGTTTGTAGTCCTAAATCATTACAGATTAAGGAGGGTTACCAGTTAAGCAAGAGCAAGATGCTGTTGTTCTGCAGGTTGTTTTAATTTTTTTTAAGTAAAATGGACTATTTAGGAACTAAAATAAATAAATACAGTGTATTTTATGTAGCATATTAGCTTGTTACTTGCTCTTTGGGCTAAAATAATTCAAAGAAAAGATACTTTTTAATGAGAAGAATATTCAAAGGCTCAGAATTGGCATGCACAGTTTCTTTTCCCTTTCTTAATCTGAAAGTCAAAGCATTAATGTCAGTTCATGAGCTGTATAGCCAGCATGCAGTGCACAGACAAAACACGAAGAAAGAAGAGCAGAGCGTGCAGTGTTGGAATGACAAAGACACGTATTCATATGAACAAGGAATGCCTGTATTTGTTCAGGCTTTAGTCAAAAGCAGTTAGATTTTTGGAATTGCTGCATGTTCATAGTTTTTATCTCTGCAATCACTTTATTAAACAACAGAAATGGTGTAAGATGCATATTGATACAGTAACATAAATCTTGAACTGTGTTTTAAAATACATTACATGGTAGTAAACACTTGGCTTTTTATTGGACAAACGGAGCAAAAGGGTATAACTTCATATTATTTCACTTAAATTTTCTGCTATTAGATTCTTCCCTGAATAAAACAGGCTTGAACAGTCTGTGATTCTTATTCTGAAACTTGTGTTACTGTATTTTATGTGATAATACTACTTTATGTGATGCCTGGTTTTGGTTTTCTTCTCTTGAGATGAATATGTGTAAAGAAAGTAGGACTTGTAAATTTGCTGTGTGAAGTTTACCTGTGAATTCTTCATGTACTTGTTATTAAAAGTCCATCCTTGTTCTGACTGAAACTCCTATTAATAAATCAGCTATCAGGGAAGTTGTATTCTAAGAGGTATTCTCATAAGCCTCTTGGAGAACTTGAATAAAAAGAAGCTTTCAGTAGAATCCATTTTTAAAAATCTTGAAAATACAGCTCCTTCTGCTTTTTTTTTTTTGTTTCACTTTTTGATATGTGATTTTCTTTCTGAAGGTTCCGTAAAATGAACAAGCGTCTTGTTCCCAGAAGACCCCTTAGTGCCTCCCTGGGCCAGCTGAACGAGGTGGGCCTGCCTTCAGGAGCTATCCTCTCAGAGGAAGGGGGAGTGGACTTGCCCAATAGGAAAACTTCTGCTCTGCCAAATGGAATTGTGTCAACAGGCAGCACAGTGACGCAGCTCATTTCTCGAGGCACTGACTCCAGTTATGAAAGTGCCCTGAAGCCGGGGAAGATGGACCATCTGAGTAGCAGTGCCCCTGGATCCCCTCCTGACTTGTACGGCTCTTCCTACCTGTTGTTCCAATTGTTGTGTGTGTAAATGTAGAGTAGAAACAAAGTAAATTAGTTCTTTTAAAAAGAAACAGAACTGGGGTTGTGGTTGGGGTTTTTTTAGTGATTATATAGTAGAGTAGAAAGCTAAAGCTAAAACTAAAATGTGTTAATTCCCTGTTTGCTTATATTTTAATTGGAGAAGGTGATAGAAGCCTTCAGAAGGTAGAGTGTAGACAAATTACAGTGTGTTAGAGTACAGTGTGATATACCAGACCTTAATGAGCAGTGACATCTTTCCACTTTTTTAGGCTGGAATCTGTTCCCAAGAGCTCTATTTCTGCCTTGCCAGTGAATCCTCATCCTGTGCCTGCTCGGGTGCCAGCAGATCTGCCCTCGGTGTCTGTCACCAAGCAGTTGCAGATGGTACCACGAGGGTCCCAGCTGTACAATGCACAACAAGCAGATATGTTTTATCAAGACCCCAGAGGGGCTGCCCCATCGTTTGAGCCAGCACCCTATCAACAAGGTAAGATTGACACCAAGCTCTTCATCCTCATGCTGATTTTAGTCTTTGTTCCCACTCTGGTTTTTCAGCCCTTTAATTGGAGTTTTCTTACAAATGACGTGGACAAAAGACAGTAACATAGTGACTTCATAATAAAATAGGAATTGGCAGTATGTTATGTCTTGACTGAGGACTTGAGTGCAAGTGGAAACAATACTTGTATCTGCCCAAATGTTGCAAGTCCTTCTGTCTTCAATTCTTCCTAATTGGGCTGGATGAGGGATCCAGTATGGTAAACCTTAATTCAGTTTGACTCAGGGAAAATGTAAATAAAGTGTGTGTGATGGCTGGAGATAAGTGAAATTAGAGAAGGGTGTTTACAAAAAAAGAAAACATCATAAAATAGGAATTAAGAGGAAAAACTAGCTATAAAGAGAGCATGTGGAGAAAGATAGATAATATTGAAGGGGATTAAAAAGAGAAGATATGACTATATGAAAACAGAGAATGATTCTTAGGCAATGAGAGGTTGCAGAGAGAAATGAGATAAAGTGAAGTTAATATGAAAGAAAAATGAGCAATGAAAGACCAAAGGAAGTTAAAAGCAGAAAAAGCTCTAGAAAGGAAAGGTGCACTGGGGGAAGCCATTTCTGAGAAAGTTGCAGAGCATTTTGAAGAAAAACAAATGACTTACATTTGTTCATTATGTGCCAGTGAACATCTGAGTTGCCCACAAAATTCGATGTTATGCACATATTCATGCTTGTTTTAAAATTATCCAGACATCCCAGATAGAATAATAAAATTTTGAGGTAACGAGGCAATGCGATATTACAAGTCTTCGGTGATATACAGTTCTGAAATGTCTTTCTCATGTTCAAGATTTATTCTATATCTTGTTAAAAACTTATCTAGATAACTTTAAATCCTAATAATCCAATTTCCTTTACCCAGCCAGTGGCTCTGATATGTTGAGATAAATTGAATTTAATTGCATGGATGAAGATGTCCAGACCAATCTTCAATTTACATTTTAGGTCTTAGCTAGCTGAAAGCATTTGTAGCAATCTGCAGAGACATTCTGGTGATTTATTTCTATTCGGTGTGCTGGCAGGACTTGTGGGGCATCTGTGGTGGGCTCAGCTCTTCATCAGCTGTAACGTTGACACCGAGCTGGTATCTTAGGGAATTACACTATGTCACTTGAGCTTTGAATCAGCTTCTGTGGACAGATCAATTTTTGTGGACAATTGTGGTAATCCTTTTCTGTATCTTGTGTCTCCCCCCCTTGCCTTGCTTCAGGAGTGTACTACCCCACTCAGTCCATGTCTCGTTTTGTCCGACCTCCTCCGTCAGCACCTGAGCCGGGTGCGCCGTACCTGGAGCACTACGGGCCGTACCTGCCGGAGCGCGTGGTGAGCCCGCAGTACCCACAGCCACAGGGCTACCCGACCCTGGCACAGCCCATGTACCCTCCACACTACGACAGCCGCCGCGTCTACCCCCCCGTGCAGCCCTACCAGCGTGACGACGTGGTGCGGGGCAGCCCGGTGCCCATCGACATCCCGCAGGCGGCCGTGCCCCTCTACGTACCTGAGAACAGAGACAGATACCAGCAAACAGAGGCTTATTGCCCAGTGGCTCCACATCTCGGTCAGATCAGACCTTCGTGCCACAGGGTATGGGTTCTACACTGTGTTTTTGTAGTTGTATTGAGAGAGAAACTATAAACTGTTGGAGGAATTGATTATTTTTGTACTAAGGTGGTGGCCTTCGTGAAAGTCTGAGCTTTAGGAAGGGAATCAAAAACTGGAAGGTAATTTGGTTACTGGTCAACTCTGTGGGGTTTAATCTCCAAGCTTTACTTGCCAGGTTGTTTTCTTTAATGAGCTAAACAGCTAATAGTTGCTAAAATGTTGTTTATTGTAGAAGCACATTAGTTTTAAAAGTAAAAGTCACAGATGCTAAAGTCCATGCTAAGTTTTGGTATAAAGTTGTAGATAGAAGCAGAAGCTGCTCCCGGAGGTTCCCGCAAGGCCAATGAAGCTGTGCAGCTCCTATTTTTTTTTTTTTTTTGCGCAATGATGGCGGTAAGAGAGCAGGAACAAAAGTAAAGGAAAGCAAATGGCAAAAGGCACCAGCTCTCCCTAATGCATGTACTTGTTTAGAAATTATATAGAAATTTTTTAACAAGCTAAGACACAAACTCAGACTGCTACTTCTTAACATGTTAGAATTTTAATTTCTTAGTACGCCAGGTTACTGGTCAACTCTGCAGTTGTAATGATGTTAATATGTAAAAGTATGCTGCTTTGGGGCTCAAAGTAGAAAAGCATTGTAATTCACTTTGGAAATCTCATAAGTCTCTGACTTCTTCAGCAAAGATTAGGCTGGAGAGGCCTACTCAAGTACAGAGTAAAAACAGTGTGTGGAAATGGTCACATGTGCATTCTTGTACTGCCCATCTGTGACTAATAATAAACATTAAACATACTTGCCTTGATAATAGAATTAAAAATTCTGCTTTTCTGAATTTTTTCTAGTTAGATAGTTAACTGGAGGATGTTTCTGTTGTAAGTTTACAAATTTGTTTTGATAACTCACCAGCTGGAATTGAGTTCTGTAGAACAGTTGGACTTAGGTCGTTCAGAATTAAAGGCTCTGAATCCTATTGCTGAGTACAGGAAGTGTTTTTAACATAACATATCATAACTGATAACATAATTTATCAGTTTGAGTGTGCTGTGTTTGTATTTAATTCTATTGCAAAGTTAATAATAAATATGACTAGTGACCTGTAGATTTCCGTCAATTTACCTATATGACTGTAACGGGAACTTGCCATGGTGAACCTGTCCCAGTGGTAACTTTGCCAGGTTGTAACACATTGCCTGTTCGTGGGGTGTCTTGAACTAACACTGGCCAGTGTAGGAACATATATGTCCTCTATGAAAGTTAACAGATAGAGTTTAACAAAGTGATCATTACTTGTTATTTTAATGATTCTGCCTATCTTCGGTATTTTGCTCTCCTTGAAGTATATAGCTGCCTTACTTTCTTCAGGTAAACAACACTTAGAAAATTATTCATTTTGTACATTAATGCTTCAGGAGCTCTGAAACATTTTCCCATTTTTATTTCAGCCTCATCCCAGCCTGGATGAACTTCACCGACGAAGGAAAGAGATCATGGCCCAGCTGGAAGAGAGGAAGGTGATTTCTCCACCTCCTTTTGCACCATCACCAACCTTGCCTCATCCTTTTCACTCAGAGGAGGTAAGCATATTTTGACAAAAACATGAGATGCTGACATGTTTAGAAAACGCTTGGGCGTTTATGTGCTGATAGATGTAGACAACAAGAAAATCAGAGCAGTGCAGCACTGGCAAGTGTTGGGGAAAGTAGGTTTTGTGCCCAGATGGTAAGCCCTTGTAGTACAGTCTCCAGCATTTCAGCTGGCTGTTGATCTACCACTGGTCTTAAGCTCTCTGCTTTCAGTACAACCAAGAAAATTAATTTTGAGCCATTGCTAATTGAAGTAATCACTCTTCACAGTTACTAGACTTTACTCCTGACGTATTTAGAATGAAGTAACAGCTTGATAGAGATTTTTTTATTTTTTAACCAGTGTCAGAATATCACCTTCAAACTGGCCAAGTGAACAGTCAGCACTGGGAGCGTAGCCAGGGGCTCAGAATTTCAGGCACTTCATGTGTTCTCTGGCCCAGTTCCAGAGGGTGATGTATCTGATAAAAAATAATCCTGGTGATGTTTCTCAAGTTCACTACTGTTGAAGTGAACAGGGATGGCTGTGAAGCTGCTTCTTCCCTTCACTTACAGAACCAGATTTTTGTTTTTGTACAGTACTTGGATGAAGACCTGAAGGTTGCTGGGAAATACAAAGGAAATGACTACAGCCAGTACTCTCCCTGGTCCTGTGACACCATCGGCTCCTACATTGGAACCAAAGATGCAAAACCCAAAGATGTTGTGGCAGCAAGGAGCGTGGAGATGGCGGTATGCAGGGATAAGGGGAAAACAGAAGAGTGGATATTTCTGTGGGTTGGGAAGGATTTTCATTTGCTTTCCATAATGATGGCAGTGCTTTTATTTAAGCTCAGAGTGCATTGTTGTCACAGAGAGCATTTGCAGGTGTGTGAAGCACTTTGTTTTCAAGGTTATGAACAGTCCTACCCTTGTGTAGCTGGTACAAAATTCTGCCTATAGATGCAGGATAACCATTCTACTCTGAAACCATGGATAGCAAGAATATTTTGCAAGGATTTTCTTTGTACTTACTTGAAATGCAAAAATTATTCTGTCCTGGCAGCTTGTTAATTAAGCATGTCCATCTGTTGCTCCCTGTACTTCTTTCTGTCAGAGGAAGATGCTGTAACTTAACTTTAGACAATTCCTTTTAAGGTGGCTGTTATTTCTGTTAAGGGTGTTACTAGTTTTTCCTTGAAGGACTGTGATTTTTGGCCACAAGAGTACCCAAAACTTGCATGAAGTTTTTGAGAAAAGCACAGACAAAACATTGTACTAGGCTGTTTCTTCTTGAAGGTAATTTCTACCTCTATACTGCACTTAGTCAGCCCTTCACTGTACTTTGGGAGGTGGGCTGTGGTCTTGTTTTGTGCTGCTCCATTTTTGCTAGGTCAATGTTGCAAAAGGAAGGAGCTTCTTGGGTGTTATTATTGGGAATCATGAATGGAGAAGAAAATATAGAGGAATCTTACATACCACCACTATTCAGTTTCTTCCTAACATTCAGGCATCACTCAACACGAGTAGGATGGTAGGTAGCCCATGCATGTAGGAAGTCATTCAAGCTCTTCTCTTTAGCCTGAGGAACTATTTCACAGAGATTTAACTATTCTCCTTCACCCTCCCTCAACAAAAGTGATCTATTGACTTTTATTTTTGTATTGTCTGAGTCATGGTGATCTTTCTTTGGCCAATAGGAGGTGGGGAGGACATTTCTAATCAGAATTCATTCTTCTGTGGACAGATGCTCACCTGGTACAACCACTTAATTAAAACAGGATTTTTTTGGTTCAGCTTCTCCTCAAAAAGGCTCCCCTTTTCCCCTCTGCCCCATTGGAATTAAATTTCTCTTTTTCCTGTCTGCTGAATTGCTTTCCTCTTAAAACTTTGGAGCCACTGTTGGGAATGGACCCAAAAAGGAGGCTTTCTCCTGGAAAAAGCAGAGCAAAAAACCGCATTTCATCTCCAGCTTTGGCCTTTTACCTGTCCTCTTGCTCTCAGTCCTACACAGTGTGGTTGCCTGGAGTTATCACGCTGCCACGTTTGACCTGGGGAAGTACTGAGATTACTTGGAATCAGCTTATTGCTGGCCATGTGGCAGCATCCAGGAATGATAAGCAGCTCTTGGCTGTCATCCCTGCTGCTAGAAACCTGCATAAAAAACCTGCAGCTCAGTAAAGAGAAGTAATAAGGTTCTGGAGAAATAACCTCCTTTTTAAGGCTAAACAAAGTATTCTTCTGCCCCAGAACTAATTTTCAGATAAGCAAAATGAGATTTTTGCTGCTTTTCAGTTTTTGTATCCTCACAGGAAAAAACTATCAGGAGACCTTTACTGAATTATTTCTTCAGTAATTTATTTTTTTTAATCGTTCATAAGATTCCCTTTGTGAAGGACGGGAGTAGTATCATCTGAGAGTGCATAATGCTGAATATTGTGTAGATGACATGCAGCTTTACTGAATAAATAGAAATATATTCAAATTGGTTCTAGCATCCTATGGCCTTGAGTTAAAAATGTAATTTTTTTTCCAGAATTCCAAAAGTAGATTTTCCCTAAGATTTCAGTTTCCAAGTATTACATTTCTTGACTTTAGCTTCCAATTTAGTTGTTACCTTTGTTGTTGTTCACCCCTTTATTCCTGCCTCAGAGATGTTAACTGTTTCTAGCAATCCTTATCCCCACTGAAAGCTTGCAGAGTTTTATTTTAATACTGAGCTATACCAAAGGTTGTAGCCTTTTGGTGTAGTGGCCTGACTTACCCTACTCTTTTTGTTTTACTGCATAAGGTTTTACTTCTTTAGCAAATCTTAACTTGATTTTGGCATTTCTTACCATGTTACATTTTCTGGTTGCCAACAGATAGCTTTCCTAATTTACTCAGCTCTTTGAGGAGAGATGAACACTTTCTCTCTTCATATGCTGACCCATTAAGGTGTTTGAGTCTGAAACTCGGTTAGAAACCAGGATGTTCCAAACAGTACTGCTGCTTAATGAAAAATGCCTGAAAATATGTACTAGACATGTCCAAGTAAGTGGTAACTGAAAAATTCCCATTCTAGGTCATTTGCAGGCTGTTAGGTGATACAATTCTTAACAGTGGGCTTCAGAGAAATTTCTTTTTGATTCTAGAAGGAATATATATTCCTCAGAGATGCACACTGATGTCTTCTTTGAATTTACATACGGGGTATTTTTTTCTCCCTTCTCTTCCCATTAGACTTTCTCTGTCTCAGTTTCCATTTGCTGCTGCTCTCTTCGTCTGGATTTGATCACAATTAATTTTGCAGCTTTTTCACTGGTGTAGGTTATGGTTATCTTAAGGTAGATCATTAAGGAGACGTCCCCTCTGACAGTGGAGTTAGAAAAACTGAAGAGTAGGAAAACTAGTTGAAAAGTGAAGGGAATAGAAAATACAAGACAAACTTACTGCACTTATCAAATTGTTGTGAAAGGAATGTGGTGCTGTTAGTTTCTGAAAGAATTTCTGAGTGCCTTTTCCATGTCTTGTCCAGAATGTGGACAGTAAAGCCATGCGTGAGCAGCGACTGGACATGCAGCGACGAGCAGCCGAGGCAGGGGACGATGACCTCATTCCATTTGGAGACCGACCAACTGTGTCAAGATTTGGGGCCATCTCTCGTACTTCCAAAGCCATGTACCAGAACTCTGGGCCCATGCAGGCCATGGCAGTTCAGGGAGCTGCCACCAAATCCATCATTTCAGGTATGATCTGTGCTCTTGGATTTTGCTGGCTGATGCTGTTTTCTTTACTGCTGCAGTGCTGTTCAGGTTACAGACAAGCCCTGTAAATTTGTATCTTGTCTTAGAAATGCAGCTGTGGTGTGTTACTGCCACTTAAAATAACTTCAGGTAAGGTTATACTGAGAAGAGTGAATTCAGAACAAGGTTGCCACAGATTCCTGAGATCACTTGGTCTGGACAAGAGGAGACTGAGGGCAGACCCTATAGCAGTCTACAGCTTCTTCCTGAGGAGATGCAGAAGGGCAGGCCCAGATTTCTCTCTAGTGACCAGTGATAGGACTGGAGCTGTGTCATGGGAGGATTAGGCTGGATATCAGGAAAAGGTTCTTCCCTCAGAGGGTGGGGGAGCACTGAACAGCACTGAACAGGAAATGGTCACAGTCCCAGGACTGTCGGAGCTCCAGAGGTACTGGACAATAGTCTCAGGCCCAGGGTGGGATTGTTGTGGTGTCTGTGGAGGGCCTGGAGCTGGACTTTGTGGTCTTTATGTGTTCTTCCAACACGAGATATTCACTGATTCCATTACATGTTTGTGCATACACAGTTCAGGATATGTTGTTGCTGTTTGGAAGAAGTTACCTTTTTTTGCCAGTCCCTCTGATATGAAGCTTATTTTAAGTCTGTAGCAGCAGAATCCAGAAGCTTAGCACTTTGCCAAGTACTTAATGCAAAACCATCTTGATGAAGTACTGTACTGCTGCTGTCCTGCTTTATGGATAGCTGCTCCTGCAAGCTTAATGCAGCCATTGTCTTGTGTACTGTTAGGCAAAGCAAAAAAGTTGGAATAGTTAATTTCCAATACGTTTATTTTCTAATCAAGTGTATTATATGTCTTTCTGTCTTACTCCAAAAGATTGTCTCTTTCTTGAGGAACACTGAATAATCTTAAGAAAATATATAATTATTATAACCCCCAGACTTGCTTCTAGCTTTTTCTTGCACTAATTCTTTAGGCTTTATTACAGGTAGAACTCTGACTGCCCTGAAAACTTAATCTTTAAACTGTAGTAACCTACATATGTCAGAATTATCAATGAACTCCTGAGTCTTTTAGGAACCTCAGTAGTAAAAATAACTGCAGTCATCATGTCTGTAAGTTTTGTTCTGTGTTTGTTCATGTGCCTGAGTATCTCAAGTCCTTTGCAGTCTCAAACTCTGGAAGGCTGTCACAAAGAGTCATGTGTTAGGTATGTGAGACTGGTTACAGAGAGTATTTCTGTGTTCATTTAATCAGAACAAGTGTTGAACTTCTCATAACTGGAGGGCTGGCCTTTCTTCTTCTCTGTCTAGTTCTGTGTTGGCTGAGCAACTGAAACAGTGATTTTGTAGTAATGCAAGGTGGTTTTCTTCTGTTCCCTGGTAGACTACAGTCCTTACGAAACCCACGGTGGCTGGGGAGGCTCTCCATATTCTCCTCATCAAAATATACCTTCTCAGGGACGTTTCAATGACAGGTAGGATTGCTTTATTTTTTCTTTGCCTTTTTCTAAATTTTCTTATATCTATTTTTTTCTGTGTCAATTGAGTGAAGATTTTTTTTTTGAAATTGCCTTATTTTCCAATCCCAAAGGGAGAGACTGTCCATGTCAGATGTGGCTGGTCATGGGAAGCAGTTGCCCTCAGCTGAACGAGAGCAGCAGCTGCGAATGGAACTGCAGCAAGTTGACCATCAGATCAGCCAGCAGACACAAATGCGGGGACTGGAGGTTGGTACTGGCACTTGGAGCAGCACTGGGGGGTGGTATGGAGAGAGATGATGCTGGTCAAGCTTTTCATGGGCTCACCTTTGTAGTGGTATTCAGTAACAGTGATGCCACACATCAGGGCTGTGGTGCAAGTGTCAGCCTTTCTGCTTAGCAGCAGAAACTTCCCTGCACTCCACGTGCACATCAACACCATATTTCAATCTGCAGTCTGTGGTCAGTCTTGTTTGCTGTCATTCTCTTTCTCAGTCCCCCTCTGTTCAGCTCTACTCAGAGGCAAGCTTGTGGTGTAGGAGCCTGTTCTTCTTGACTTTAATGCTGTTGGAGATGTCTGATTTTATGTGCAGAAAGCCATGAGCTTCATCTGTTACGTGTTTGGCTTTTTTTGTACCTGTTTCTTCCTAAATAGCACAAACCACAAGAGTCAAGAAAGTAAATATGTAATATATTTAGCTTGAAAAATTAAGGCTTAATATTTTATGGCTCCTTGCTTAGAAGAGATGTAGTTGTAGCATAAGGGAAGATGAGTGTGTGTTTGAATTAATGAGCTGAAATCTTTTGATTTTGTGAGACAGAAGGAGAAATGTCAAACCATAATGAATGAATAGTTTTAGAAAGCTTTAGTTACTTTTTTCTTCTTAGGAAAAATCAGTAAATATTTACCAGAAAACTGTTCTAGGTACCTCAGCAAGTATTTGTATTAACATTTTCCCAGAAGAAATTGCCACAAGTGGTGGATAGCAGCTTCTGCTGAAGCTGTGGTTAGCTAAAGAACACGTGTTACAGACAGGGTTATTGCAGATTAGTTTGAGCTCACAGTTAAGTCACAGCAGTAGTTGCAGTAATATGCATTTGTTAGTTACTTGAAACATAGCTTGTGTTCTTATGCTCTTGTTTGGGAATGAGAGGAGAAAATGTTTTCAATCTTGCATGTCTGCCTTTGCCATAATACAAGAGTATTGGAAAGTTGCAAAACCTCTAAGTGGCCTTCTCCTGCTCATCATTGTTGTGATTATGTCAGTGTTAAATCCTACAGAATTGAATGTTGAGCCTTAATTTTCCATAATATGAGTTTTGCAGAATTAGTCAATTATTTTGAGTAAGAACAGCTTTCAGTTTATCTTTTGTGTTTAAAGTTGCATGTAGATACTGGGTATCAAGAAATCTTCACTGGTTTGCCTATTACAAGGTTGCAGCAATCAATTCAGCCAGAGCATGAAGAACTAGATCATTTTGCTTTTGCATTGCATGAGCATTTCTGCTTAAAGACCAGCCAGATGTTGGGTTGTGTGGAGTACAAGATGATGTATTTAAATGCAGAGCACACACTCGCAGAACTGATTCACAGCTATTAGCAGATTTTTAGAATGGCTGACATGGCTACTGCTTTTAGTAACTTGCAACTTGTGAATGACCATAGTCACTTGCCCCTCTCTGTTCCTCTGTTTCCTAATATGAATCAGTAGAGACCTACATATTGACAACTACATCTCTCAAGATGATGTAATAATAATTCTGGCTCTGCTGTAGAATTAGATTCATTTTACTGCTGTAAATAAAACAGCAGACTTGCTTCTCTGCAGTTCTCTTTTGTTGAACATAGAGCTCAGAAGAGAGTAGTGTTTTTGTTCATGGGCTTAGTCTTAGTTTTGGGAAGGGAGTGGTATGTGAGGAAAACACATGCAAATATATGACAGCAAGAGGTATTTAACACTGCTTGTTTAAAAATGAAAATACTTGTCCATGTGTACAGAAACATGTTGAAATTTGCACTGGAAGTGATTTCAATTGGGACATTGAGAAGTGTGGTGAGAGGCGGCCTTGGTTTTGTAAATGAGCAATACTCTGGAATTATGGCCTTGGAGCTCTCTGTGCTTGGTGTGTTGTGTGCTCAGTTGTGTATGTGCTTGGCTTTATGCATTTAGGCTGTTAGTAACAGGCTGCTGTTGCAGAGAGAGGCGACTACCCTGGCAGGCCAACCACAGCCCCCACCCCCACCTCCCAAGTGGCCTGGGATGATCTCAAGTGAACAGCTGAGCTTGGAGCTACACCAGGTGGAAAGGGAAATTGGGAAGAGAACCCGTGAGCTGAGCATGGTGAGTGCTGGGGGGTGGGAGGCAGAGAGATGCAGTGAGAGCCTTGTACCTGGCTGCAGCCCTTTCACCCTGGCAGAAAGGGTCTCTGCTGGATGCCCACAGCTGGAGTCATCCATCTTCCTCTTCACCTCTGTACCTCCTGAGGAGTTTCTTGAATCTTCTTCATGAAGAAGTTTAATGTAGCCACTTCAAACTGTTGTGAATTTGTCACCATTTGAAATAAGCGTGGTGTTGAATTTGATGGAAACCAAATTGTCTCCAAGGTCACTGTGCCATGAGTTCTATAAAGGCTTTAACATAGGGAACATCGTCTGCAGGTACAGGCTAGTGTTCACAAGTCCGTGTGCTGTTACAGTCTGTGGCCTTTGCTTGTTGTTACAAGGATCATCCCTTCCTTTTGAGAACTACTGTGTCCTGAGAGGATGAACATATCTAAAAGTCTGTTTTTGTCTCATGGCTTTTGCGGGTTAAACTGTGTGAGTGCAGTTTACAAGCCTTATTCATCGTCCCTAGGGCATGAAGTCTCTCAATCTTTCAACAGACTCTTAAAGAATTTTTCATCTGTCCTTTCTTTAAAGGAGAGCCAGCCTTCACTGGATATGAAAAGCAAGCTGGGCACCACTAAACAGACAGAAAATGGGCAATTAGAACCACAAAACAAGGTTCCAGCTGAGGACCTTACACTGACATTCAGGTAACACGGGGCTTCAACCTGTCTTTGTGTAACAGGAAACTGACTTCTTCAGGGCCACTCTCCTGTTGAATAAATATCCTTGCCTCATATCAGCTATGATGAGGAATCACCTACTAGGCAAAGAGAATAAAAATCAAGTTTTTAAAGTGCAGACATGAATTAGGGAGCTCTCTAGCTGTGTAGTAGGTGAGTGGAATAAGACTGTATAAATCAACACAACAGAAGACATGCAGTGTCTGTCAGAGAGGAATCCATCCAGCCAGTATTGGATGATTAGGAGGGAGAAGCAGGAGTTATGAAGCCACCACAAAAGAAATCCTTATCTGCTGTTTTAGTTTCAAATAAAAGAAATCTCTCAAATGTGAAAGTTATTCCATCCTCCTAAGGTATGTGATGTGGATGTTGTCTAGGAAGGCACACCCTTTGAAACTCAGTTCACTTTCAGTTGTCGGTGGTGGACTTTCATCTATGTAGATGCTGAGATTGATTTCAGTTCACATTTAATAGACACTTGGAATAAGATGTTGGCTGGGAATGCTGGAAGTCTCTACAGCAAGTATTTTCAAATGGCCACAAGCATCTATGTGTATTCAGGCCAGCACTGAACAGAGAAGCTTGGATGTTTACAAAACTTCATGTGAGCAGTTTGCAGTATTAATATTTATTCAGAATGAGCATTTTCTGAATAAGTACACTATTGCTGATGAAGTCTGTGCCTTCTTTTTATAACCAGTTCTGGAGTTCTGTGCTGCACCATCAGATTGACACCTCCAGAGCAGGAACTAATTTTTCCATATGGTGCTGTGAAAGTAATGAAATCAAAACAACTGTTTACATTCTTAAAATTAGGGGGGGAAGAAAAGATAAGTTATTATTAGGTAAGTTAAATATTCTGGAATGTGTACACTGAAGGCTGCTTACTTAAAAATAAAGGAAAAAATCTCAGTAATTGCTTCTTTTCACCCACTTCCCCTTTCTCCTCAACTTCAGCAGTGATGTTCCAAATGGATCAGCTTTGACCCAAGACAACATTGGCCTCCTGTCAAACAATATGGCATCTCTCAGCCTGTCAGAGGACCCCGAGGGAGGAGGAGATGGCCATGACTCCCAGCGAGCGGGAGTGACACCCACATCTGCTCCATGAAGCGAGGCCAGCACACCCTGGAATTCCTTCTGCTGGGGTGTCAGCAGCTTCCATCTTGTGTTTTTTTCCAGGGATGATTGGAGAAACCCAGGAGCAGCAGCAGTAGCAGAGCAGCAGGTCCAGAGGCAATGTGCACAAACACAACTACTAGAAACAAATCCTGCACATAGTTCACATTAACGCATTTTTTAATTAAAAAAATGAAAATTAGCAGTATCTGCAAGCAATTCAAATTAAATTTGTTTTTGTTCTGTGAATGAACTTTATTTTAATAACTTTGGACGCCTTGAATCCCAGGGCTTAAAAAAAAGATATTATATATATATACTCTGTTTGATTAATTGTATGATCTTAATGAAGTAGGTTTTTTTCTTTTATTTTGGTATTATTACATACCCAGTGCATAATTCCTTATTATCTTACTAAAGCAATTTGGCCACTTCCTTGTATGGTTTAAGGGTAAACAAGGAATGAGGGTTGGAGAGTAGCTGTGAATTGCAGTGTCCAAAGATGTGCAGCAAACTTCATGCTTAAAGCAATTCCTTCGACTACAAATGACCGAGTCTTTGCAAAGGTGTGGTTCTTTTTAAAGGCTGGCATTGTTTAAGATCTGTGTATGTTAGAACCTGACAGCTGAGTGTTTGTCAGCCTGCAGTGAATCCACCCTGGATTCCTGTTTCATGGGGGAAGAATCGCACCAAAGTAACCACTGAAGGTGCAGCACAGATCTTGCCAGAAGTATTGAGAAGCAAATTTTGCCTGATAGATCTAATACTTCTCTAAGTGGATGCTTTGTAGGCATAAGTCAGAGAAGTCGTGTCTATTGATTATGTTTTTTAAATTAAAGATTTTGTTCTTGCTGCACATTTTTTTACTTTTTTGGCATATGCTGAGGTAAGATCCTGGATATGAAGACCTATTGAGAGTGATTTTTCAAGTGCTGCTCCCTCTCTACCTTCTTGGCCTGTCCTCATTTTTTTCTTTCTGGGTTCGACTACTAAGTGGGAAAGCACTGGTTATGTAATAAATTACTGCATTGCTTTGGTTGGGTAAAGCGAGAGTTAATAAAGTTTCTTGGGTTTTAGTTTTTTTTTTTTTTCCTTAACCTTAACTCCTGCTGAGGTTATAGCAACCTTGGGCTAAGCTTTGCATTCATCATACTGTTAAATGAAACAAAAGGGGGGTGGGAGGGGATACAGTCTCACTATTGCCTACCAGTAGGAGAGTCCAAACAAAAGACTCTTTTGAGTAGCAATTATTTAATTTGCCCAGTCAAGGCACCGCGTTTATATACTATTTCACATTGAATTTGATTATGCCCTACAGACCTGGCTGGTCAAGGATTTGATACACATATTGGCTTGGGATTCGAGCTTTCTTTTTTATTTAAATAAAAATTTATATATAAATATATATATACATATATACATAGTTATATCTGTATATATATTGGGTATGTTTTAAGAATTTTTTCGCATGAGCGCAGCTGTTGTGATCAAATGTCTGGGAGGTAGAAGCACTGAATGAAAATAAAAGCATTTTTCACCACATCCCCCCACACTTTCCATGTGTCTTAACACGGGTTTATTTCGCTCTTCGTTGAACTTTGGCCTCTTAATTGCCTGGAGTAGTTTGAAGCTTGCTTTTTTCTAATGCCTCTTTTAACTTTTGGCAAAGAATCAACTTTGCACTGAAACAGCTTCATCTCCCCTTGCCCCTATCGATCTGTATCTCCTACTTGAAGCCAAGCATTCCAGCCACTCCCTTGGAGCTGAGCAGAACTGGGGTGATGCAGTTGGGGGAGCCCATCAGGTCTGTTCCTCCCTTCTCTGCTCTGGGCATGAGGAGGATGAAGGTCTTTTCCTGGCTGCCTGCTCCCAAGTCACCTGACAGGCCCTGGGCCCTCTCATCCTTCGGTGCAGAGCACCACGCTCAGGTCAGCCTCTTACTCAATTTTAATTAGTTTGCTCCTTCCTGCTGTGTCGTCATTAGCACAGGGAACTCATCTTAGTCAAGATAATTAGTGCAATATTCTAATCCAGGAGGACAAGCCCAGAATGTGCCTTTTTTTGACTGTAGTAATTGTGGATGTAAAATTAATTTTCAAAGATGGTTATGATAGGTTGGACACTGCAGATTCATTTGTAATACTAGAAAGAAAATCTAGAGGGACAAAAACCTCCTCATGTTTTATTTTCTAGTTCCCTCACCAATTAGGGATTATTCTTTTCTCCACTTTTTCTCCTGGAATTCTTCAGTAAGCACTATTTAGATTGCTGGCCTACATATGATGAATGCTTTTAAAATCTGTGGATTAGAAGGAAGACCTTACTGGGGTATTTTTTTTCCTTCGTCCAGCCCTCTGTGCTGTACTTTGTGCATAGGATTTTTTTTTCCTTCGTCCAGCTCTCTGTGCTGTACTTTGTGCATAATGTCCTTGTTGTGATCAATGTATCCAGGTGAATGCCCTGTTTGCCCAGAATTATAGTTTGGCTTGTTAAATAGTTTGTTTAATATCTACTAACAGTATTGATTTTCGACTTCGTTTCATCCCCCTCCTCCTCTTACCCTTTTTCTGCTGTTTTTACAAAAGTTTAGTTGATTAAACAAATCAAACAGCAAAATGCAGTGCATGCTTTTAAGTTTTTTCTGGAAACTGCACCTAAAATGTTCCGGTTTTGTGGAAAAACTGGGAGACCATGGGGGACAGATAGCTCTGTATGTAGTGGCAGCATTGATGTTTACAGCTAACAAGTGTGAAAATGTCTGGAGTGACTCTATCTTGCTGCACTCATTCCTGTAGCCCATCATAGTCCCAGTCATACAGGAGTTCTGGCCACCTCAGTGAAATTGGTCTTGGCTACCAAGTGATTTAGTTCCTTCTGTTGGGCAAGAGGAAGCAGTATTGCCATGGTGTCAGGCACTGCTGTGTCCTTTGGTAGGTAGGTTAAATTTTCTGCTGCACCAGACATCTCTGAACCCTCATCGATATCTGAATTTCAGCCAGATGGACAGCATGGACAAACCTTCAGAATAGGAAGCTTCAAGTGGTAGGTTAAGCTTCAGTGTGTCAGTGATTCAGTCAGTATATAGATGATATCTGTTTATTCTGTGGTGTTATTTCCCTCCTTCTGTCAGCATCTCATCTGTCTGTCCTGTGACCTAGTTATTTTTTCTTAATAGGAGAAGTTTAAAGTTTTTCTTCTGCCCTTCTTGCATGCTGTCCCATTTCAAAGTAGGACTTTTTTTCTGTAGATCAGAGCACCTTTCAAGCTAGCAGCACTTTTATCCCTGTTCTTCTCAAGTTCTGCTCTGTGTAGTTTTTTCTGAGCCGTCTCTCCCCTTTTTGTGTCTTTTTCTCCTGTGGCTTGCCCATCCACCCTCCCTGATTGTGTAACAGTGACAGCTTGCTGCCTCAAAACAGAGCATTCAAATGAATTCGCTTAGCCAATAACTTCTGTGAAGTTGCCTTTTCTAATGGTGTTATTACTCAGTGATGCACAAATGTGATATTGCCCCTACTGGTAGGCAAACGGGGGATCTGTATAAACATGGTAAACTGCTGTTTTTGTTTAAAGGAGAGCCAAAGACTTGTGCTTTACACTTTTTTTCCCCCTGGTGTAGCCATTTTGATTGTCAGACATTTGCGTAGGGTACTGTGAGTTGACTGTATTATCCTAATAACAATTTCCAGAAGTTAATGATTGTCAAGCCTTGCCCATGCATTGAATTGTGGAAAATCATTCCATTAAGTCATACAATTTGCAATGTACTGAGATGTATCTGAGGTGTTGTGATGTGTTTTCAGTCTTCCATGCACTCTCAGCTGACTGAATGGCTCATTTAGAGAAGGAGAAGGAACATAGAAATGTTATAATCCCTGAAGCCTTGTTTTTAAGTGTTTCTAAATTAAATACTAATTGAAAATTTCTTCAGTTATAGTAAAAGATAAATCTGTGTTACAAATGTGACTGACTTTTAAATCCACTGGGACGGAAAAGAATTGTGAAACACTAGCATTGCATTAAATTAGATGTGGAAGAACCAAACTTGTGATGATATTGTCTCTTGGCAGCATGGACTGAGTAAGGTGGGGCAAATTTTTTATTAGAAAGGGCCACAAGTGAAGTTTTGATTGATAATACAAGAAAGCTGATGGCATTCCCCTTCCTTGAGCTACTCAAATTCTCACACACTTGTTTACTAAAGTTTTTAGGTTCAAAGAGAAATCTCTTAAAATCTGAGTAGCATAAACCCTCATTTCCATTGCCATTTATAATTTTTGGACTATAACAAACCACACTGACAAGACAGTCATCTGAAAGACCTCCAGTATGAAGTTTTTTTCTGGAGTGGCTCTTTCAGACCTGCTTTTATGGTCCAAGAAATGCCATGCCAGTGTTCAGGAGGCTCAACAGCAGGAGTGCCAGCCACCTTCTCCGCTCAAAAATGGGAGAAAAGACTCAAACATATGCAGCGTGCAAGCTTTTGTTCTTGTCTGTGTGTGTATGGAGAAGTGTTTTTGGTCATAGGATAGATAGAAGGAACACAGAGCAGTGCTGCTGAGGCATGATGTTACATTCATATTCAAATTTTGTAAGCATTCACTTTCCAAAACACAGCCTTCCATTCCTGCCTCCTAACGTTGCTGATTTAAAAACAACCCAAAAGAAGTTAGCATGTCAGCAACTTAATTTCTTGTATCACAATAAATCAGTTCCCCCGAGGGGAAAAAAGAGAGCAACATGGTAATGGAGTTATGAACTGGAAAACCATTCACCTTGCTTGAGTATGTGTAAACTGAATTTCTGAGGAAAAATGAAGCAGCTCTTCTAAGCCACAGCTATGGTGCCAAGAGATGGGTGGTAAATCAGCATACAAATTATTCTGTAACACAAATTGATTTGCTCTCAATTCAAATTGACTCTTAATTCCCAATGAAGTTTTTGACATTTTTTCATTTCCATAGTCAGCTGTTACCAACTGCATTATTTTCTGTTGGAATGTCAGGGGATGACAGAGACTAGAGTTAAGTTAATTCTAGTTATACAACATAAGAAAGGGATTTGGGGAAATGTTATCCCAGCACAGTGTCCTTCTATAGTTAACATGTGGCCTTTATTCTTCTGTAGGAAGAAGAATGTAACTGCTTAGTGTTGTCACAGTCTTTGAAGCACTTCTTGTGATGCAAGTAGAGCCTTGGTTAGCAGAGAAAGGAGAACAAACTTAACATTTATTTTCTTTATAATTTTATTTCCTATTGGCAAGTGTAATGTTATGCCATGGGGAAGCAAAGAGGCTGCAGCTTTTTCTGAAATTTCCTAATGTAAAGAGTGCATTGCAATGTGGGTTTGTCTGCATCAGGAACATCGCAGTCATTTAATGTTTAAAATATGTGGCCATAATAATCAAAATTGGATGCCTGTAGCTTAGTAACATGAGTAATTAACTGATCTTTCCCAGGCAATCTTTGCAATTCCAGTGAGTTTGTGTATGATTTTTAGTGCTAATTGCAAGATGTTCAGCAGTTGGGAAGGTTTAGGTGCCTAACTTCATCCGGCAAGGCAGCTTTGCTTGGATATACTGGTTGGATGTTTTCATATGCCAGGAAAAAACTGTTTTGAAGATCTGCAAGTTTTAGGAAAACGCAATTGTCCGCTTCAATTTGAAAAATACAGCATTGGAAGAGACAGAAGCAACAGGTAGTGCAGTCTCTGGAAATAAAAAGCATTAGACATGATGGAATTACATGTGAAATGTATATGGGGTAAATGTATCTGTAAGTGGAAAAAAAATATTGTGGAGTACTTGATGCTCAAGAAATTATTTGCTTCTTTGTAATGTTAAAAATATTTTATTAATAGTTCTGTGGCAGACACTACTCACAAGTCTTTGGCATCCAAACCAGATTGTATATCAGATGGATCCCACAACTGGATGTGTGCACTGACCTCTTTATTTGTAGCTTTTAAAAATGAATCTGGCAGCAGCCTTTGATAAATGCATGAAGCAACCTCGTTCACATCAAGCTGCTGCACAGCTCCCAATTGGTGCTGTTCATCTGCAGCCTCTCTTAAGTGACGCTGATCAACATGGGCAAAACGAATCACTTTTACAGTTTTTCCTAATTTTAAGGAGTTCCCATTCCCCCTTTAGCCTCAGTTTGCTGTGTAAGCAGCTTCCATGCTAAAAGGATCTTTCCTTGAAGTCAGCAAGTGTTCTGTAGCTTGGCTATTTTTCTCTATTTTCTCTAACTGGTAGCGTTGTGTTAAGCTCTTCCCCCCCTTGTATTTGTTGCTGTGGGGAGGAAGAGGTGAAGCAAGACTTGTGTGAGAGGAGGGAGGAAGAATTGTGGGATCTGTATGACAGCTCCCACTTCTTCTTTGAAATCATCCACTTCCAGTTGTGGGATTTCTCGATACATGATTTTTTTTTGTGGTTATTGTAAGTCTAATTTTCTTTGATCTTGTTAGTTCCTTACAAGTCTCCCCGAGACATTCTGCAGTCATTATCACCTTTTTGGGTGGAGTTTATTTTATTTTTTGGGTTGTTTGTTTGTTTTGTTTTTTAAATAACTTTTTAACATTGGTGCATATATGCTTGGGATAGAGCTCATGTAATTATCCAATCGTATTGATTGTATGTGATTGTGCCCTGCAGAGGTATATTTAACAAAAAATAAAATAAAGGATAGTCTAGGTAATAAAGGAGACCATGAAATTTGTTGAGTCAGGTTATGAACTATTTCTTAAATTTATTTAGGATCCTAAATAAGTGAAATTCCATCTGTTGTTCTCATGAATCAGTGCTAAACAAAATATTCATTCTCTCCTTGTGTTTTTCCTTGCTTTTCTTCTCCTTCTGCTGTTTTCTTCTATTCCTGTTTCTCTTTCCCATAAACAAAATTCTCAATCCTTCATGGGAGTGGCTGACTCTGGGTTGATATTGTGGATATTTATTGTTTGTAACTATCAAAACATTCTGAATAGGAGTAGAGCTAAAGTAGAATGTATGAGAATTCCATAAATTGAATTCTTTGCAGGTTCAGGGGAATTATGAAGTCTTGTTCATACAGGCCTGGTCATGAAAGAGATGTTCAGAGGTACATGGGCAATTGCTATGTCTTTTCCAGGAAAGTTTAGATGCTTTGCTACCTTTTGGGAAAACTGAGATAAGAAGAAAGTTCTCTATATCCAACTCCCTGTGTCTTTACTCCTACAGTATACTTTGTAGACTTGAAAGAAAAATCTTCTAGATACTCTGCTGAAGTGGGATAGAATGCATTGAAGGAGGCAAAAGGCAAGAGGATCAGAGATTTTAAAATCAGTATTGGTCTCCTTTATTTAATTCTCAGACCTATAGAGCCAATGGTGTCACTTTTGTGTGAAAGACCAAGGCAGTGGAGACCTACTGTACGTGGATAGCAGTTATATAGAAAAAGCCATATGTTGAAATGCTATTTCTTCTTCCCTCTTCACCTTGCTTTTCTCCCTCTTAAAGCTGACTCAACCTCACCTTTCTCTCACAGAATGTCTGAGGGTCCTTTGAATTGCAGATTGAACAAAAAAAGTTGGAAAATGATTCACTATTTGGTTTGTAAATAGATGGAAGTGTCTACAAAGTCTTACCTGCTTTTCTGTCAGCATTTATATTAAGTGATAAATTAATGAAGAACACTTTGAAATATCTCTTGTTTTCTGTCTGGGATGAAGGTATATTCTTCTAAATTTTGTGGGAGATGTGAGACTGTTGGACCATCTGAGTAAGATTTTCATCAGCTCAGGGTGTGTGTGTTCTCTGCCAGGCTGGAGCATAAGAGATGCCAAATAGCAGAGAAGCCATGGCTCCTGGGTTTGGTCTGCTCTCTTCTGACTTCACCTATAAACAAAGTGGCTCCTTCACTTGTTCACCAGAGGTGATCAAGAAAAGATAATCAGTTTTGTTAATTGCTCAGAGTGTACGTATTTGAAAAGCAAACCAGACCCTTCAGAGCAAGGACTGAGCAGGATTTGTCTCATGTTGAGCCTGGTTTGGAACTTGCCTTAAAGTGAGAATAAGTTTTGCACCACAGTCTGCTTTGTGGTTTTAAGTCTTCTCCTTTCACACCTTTTTGTGGTCTTTAATAAGTCATTGTCTGTAAATCTGAAACTGGATGAAGCTGCTGCTTCACTAAGAAATTGTTCCTTCTCCTACTCCAGGGCATGCACAGCCTTCTGCCCCTCAAGTTTGTGCATAATGTTCATTACCATTGTGTTTATTGTTGTTGAGCCTGGGCACCATGGATCAAGGTAAGGTGTGTTTTGCTGGGCTGAAGCCCAACACTGCTCATTATTAGGCCCCTCACACTTCCACACTTAATTGCTGGATGAATCGAAACATTGAGTTCCTATAAAGGAATTGTATTTATTGGGAAATCCAGCAGAAAACTGGATTCAGTTTCAGTTGGTGATGATTTCCTTACCCTTTCTCCCACTAGTCTGAAGATTTAGGATCCTCATGTAGTTAGTGACTCACTTCAGAAGGGAAAAAAAGAGCTGAATTCCTACAGTGGCTGGCTTTTAAAAGGAAGATGTGAAGCACTGTGGAGAGTCAGATCCCTCTGGAAGGAAGTGGTAGGTGCATCAAGAGAGATTGGGGGAAACTTGCTAGGTTTCTTTATGTGGAAAAGAGGGGAGACCAGGCTCAAGTGGATGGTACCTGCTGGAATTTTTTCCCCTTTGGATATGGATAGCGGGATAGGAAGAATCTTGAAAAGCCTAGCTCATGAGATTCCTTGATCCCATCTTGCTCTGTGAGTGCAAGAGTCATTTTCCCTGTGCACAGCCATGAAACTCAACAGTGAACACCCAAAGCACAAAACAAAATTAAAGCCATTTATGTTCCTCCTCACCAATCGGGTTTGTTTAAGAACTGTTTCTTTCCAGCTAAGATGTGTCCAGTTGTTTCTGTAACCTCCTTCCTCCCAGCTGTGAACTCCAAATCCCTGTCTCCAGGACTAAACAAGTGGGAGAGACTAAAACCAAAGCTTGATGCTTCATCTGTCTTGCCACAGGCTGCCAGGTTTTGGTCCTTGATGGTTTTGAGCCTCTGATCTCTGCTTTGTGTCTGAGAGCAGCAGCTTTGGGAGAAAACCTGCCCCTGTATTAGAACAAACAAGGCATGTAACAGTTTGTATTAAGACACTGGCCATCTTGGGTGCTTCCACAGGCATAGCTCTGCTCAAATGCGAGTGCTGAGTGGTTGTTTAGAGCTAAACCAGCCATAAATTACCAATTACCTGCTGCATTCAAAAGATAGATTTACTCAGCTACCCTAGAATAAATGCCTTGGGAGCTCTGTGGGATGTGCATAGTTGTTCACTTTAGGTTTTACTGCTTTAAATTACCTCTGAGCACTGGGTAAATGGAAACCTGTGCTTGGATGTCTGCCTGGCTGTGAAGCATCCCTGATCACTTTGAAAACCCTGAGATCTGTGAGCATGTCGGTTCCATCAAAAAATTAAACCAGCAGCCACCTGAAGTAACAAGGTACAGTATGTGAGTCCTTCCTTTCTCATGGAGGATGTTTTTTATATTACCCTTTAATTTATCTCCACAATCTCTGTCCCAATTAACCATGTTCCATACTGATACAGTAAAGTATTTTACTTAACCCAAAGCAGTTTGCAATTGCATTTTCCATTAAGGGAAAACGTTCCTCTTACTGGAGGCCAGGAACAGGATGGCTCCAGCACGTGCTGAGCCAGCCTGCTCCTGGGATTTGAAATTCAGGGGGCAATGCTGCAGAATTCAGGTGTTCAGTCCTGCTCACTACTCTGCTTTGTGAATCTGGACAGAGTTGGGGGATCTGCTGTTAATCCTCAGCTTTCCAGCTGTGCAAGTAGAAAGTCACAGAATCACAGAATATCCTGGACTGGAAGGTACCCACCAGGATCACAGAGTTTAACTCCTAACCCTGCACAGACACTCCAACAACCCCACCCTGTGCTGAAAGTGTTGTCCAAATGCTTCTGGAGCTCTGGCAGTCTTGAGGCTGTAACCATTCCTTGGGGAGCCTGTTGCAGGTGAGTGTGTTTAAGATGGGATGTATTTGAAGCTGTAGAATGTGTAGTGGGGCAATTTTTCCCAACTTATGTCTGTTCAGGAAATGGGGAGCAGGTGAAAGGGCTTGGGACAGATGGGGGAAACATTTTGCTTAGCTACAAGATCCCAAAATTACATCGAGAAATAGCTTATATAATTTTTATTCAAACTCTTGAAGGGTTTGAGGCTTTTCTTATGGGATAAGCAGTTCAATTTCTGTCAGCAGAAAGTGAGGGCCTGTGGCACTCGCATGGGATAGGTGGTCAAACTCTCCTTTGTCAGATTGAACTTTAAAACCTCTTTCAAACTAAACATTGCCTCTTTTTTTACTACTCTTTGCTTAACCTTCGGCAGCTGGTCATCAGCCTTTGGCCTTAGCATCCTACTCCCCTCCCACCATCCCCTGCTGCCATCTCAGCTCTGTTTGAGCACAGAAATTCAGTGGGGAAACTGCTTTGAGCTCAAGGAAGACTGTTCTCTCAAAAATTTGCATTTACCTCCTGAAAGCAGAAGGCTGGAGGTACAGGGGCAGGTAAGAGAAACAGATGCCACTCATCTTTCATTGTTAATTAATTCCTTGAAACTGCTTCTTTTCCCTTAGTAGGAGCCTATGAATTTGAGCTGCTGCCACAGTGCTTTTTGCTGTATTAGAGAGGGTCCTCCCACTCTAGCTGTCATGATGGCTGGTTTTCTCAATTGTCAGGCTTGACTTATCTCCAGCCTGCTGCAATTGTGGTGTGGAGGGCAGTTAATAAAGTCAGGATGCCCTGATAATTGCTGGCTGTGAAAGAGCACTGCTGGTTTGCTCTAGACTCTGGTTTTGGGGTGTGAGGCAGTGGGGAAGTTTTCTAAAGAGCCTAAATTAATCTCAAAATGGCTTGAGCTATTTTACATGAGCTGGGCTGTGTAGCATGGTGCGTGGGTGCTGTGGGACATTCCCACCACTACCAGTAGCCCCAGTAGGTTCAGTAGGGTGAGTGCTGGGGGTCTGCACGCCCAGTTAATCATCGTGTCCTGCAGCCATGGTACAGTGGGATGGAAATGGTGTGTGCTGGTGAGAGCCCAACCATGTTGCACAACAGCTGAGGGGTCAGGAGTTTCTCGATGCTTCCCCAGAGCCTTCTGATTTTGAGCTGAATCAGCAACTTATTTCTTGGCTTTCTGCACTTTTTGTTGCTTCACCCTTGTAAGAACCTTTTCTAATTTCTACATTCCCCCTTGCCAGTAACCCCTTTCAGGCAGTGCTGTTGTGGGAATACTTTTGGTATCCTTCCAGGTTGACACATGTCGGTGCTGCAGAGGAAAAGGGAGGGCTGAAGAGCTGTGGGCTAGGGGGAGTGGGTTTTGGCCAAATGCTACAACAAAGAGCTGGTCTAAGAAACAACAGGGGCTCTTGCCTGTAAGAGACAAGATTGGATGTGTCAGAGGCTGGGTCAACCGTAATGGATGGTAAAGTAGATTTAAGGTACTAGCTTAAAGTCTTGTATCTTACCTGAATTAATGGAGTTGGGACTTTACTGCAGAGAGAAAACAGGGAGTCTTTCTCATTTAATGGGGACAGGGTGAGGATGGAGATGCCCTCTCCACTCTTGTGCTTTGGCTTTTAAATATGAGATTAGATTAGCAGCACTTTGTGTGATGGAAAACACCACGAGCTGCTTCTGGCTTGACAGAAGGAGCTGTTTGTCCTTGTACAGATAGGGTCAGGACAGGCTTTCCCTGGAGGTGAGTGGACTGACAAGGCAGGGACCATGGTGAGGTGGTCCTTTCCATGGTGGGACTGGCTGCAAGTGCATTGGTGCTGCTGGAGCTGCAGGACCAAGTGTGGGTGAGGGAGGGCTGCTGCAGGCAGTGAAGGGCTCTGCTCCTGGCCCCGGGATTGCAGAACTCTGGACTGTGTCTGGCTTGTTGCTGGCTGACTTTTCCTGTGGAATTGAAAGGTTCGGAAGACCAGCACTTCCTGGAGTATTTTCAATTGTCTTAATATTTTTCCTTTCTCTTGGCCTGGGTGTTTTGGTGGGGTTTTTTTTTGGTGTTGTAATTGGCTAACTTCCCTCCCTTTTCAGATTTTTCTTTTTACCCTTTGTGGTGTTGCATCTGTCCTGAACCTTTCACAAGATAATCTGTGTCACTACCTGTGAGAGCTGTGGCCATGGCCTGAGGGAGTTCCTCCAGTTTTGTTGTGCTGTCACACAGCTTTGGCACTCCAGACAGTTTTGGTGTCAGATGAGGTAATTGCTGCTTTTGCAGAGGAACTGGAGCACAAATGAAGTCATTGGCCAAGAGCCCAGGGAGGGGGCTGTGGAAGAACCCAGAGGTCTCCTTCATCCCAGCTCAGCCTTTGAGCTGCTCCTGCTTTCCCCCAGCAGGTGCTGGCCCACCAGCGCTGGAAGATCACACACATGGAGGTCACCAGTGCTAAATGCAGATGATTTTCAATTTAGTTTCTCAGAGGGCAACTCTTGGTAGCCATGGCAGTGAATATGTGGAGACAGGCAGAGAGACTTACTCGACTTAGACACATGTTTGAAAAAAGTGCCCTGTAGCAGGCAAGACCTGGGCAGGCTGCCAGCCCCTCCCAGTGGTTGTTTCCCAAACTGTTGTGGCTGTGGTGCTTGAGCTTCCTCCCAAGGGATGCATAAACAAAGCAGTCATGCAAGGGGCATCTTAGAACCACAGGCCACATGAGGCCTTGCTGCCAGAGCTGGTGGGTGATGGGATTTAGGAGGAAATTATTCCCTGTGAGGGTGGGGAGGCCCTGGCACAGGGTGCCCAGAGAAGCTGTGGCTGCCCCTGGATCCCTGGAAGTGTCCAAGGGAACAACCTGGACTAGGGAAGGTGTCCCTTCCTATGGCAGGGGGTGCAACCAGATGGTATTTAAGGTTCCTTTTAATTGAAACCATTTTGAAGTTCAGTGTGCTATAGCAAAGGGAAAAAATATAAATTATCTCTCTCTTGCTGGCAGATCTTCAGAGACCTGCTTTTGCTGGAACACAGTAATTACCATTAGCCTGCACTCTTTAGGTACCAAGGACAACCAGTGTGCATTGAGGTGGTATGAACTTTGGACAGGAGTTGGTGTGATGCACCAGCTACACCATACATGCTTATCAAGTACAGTTTTTGGGGATTAGAGATGCTCAGTCCATGGAGGGACCAACTTTGGAGACCTTTTCCTTATCACCTTTCTTCTCTGCCGTAGTGTCTCCTACATCAGTAACTGAAAAGTGCTGTAAAGCTGGGGTGAGCCTGGCAGGGTCCTTAACGCTGTAGCCACCTCACTGGCCAATGAGGAGGACTCAAAAGTTCAAAACATCCATTTTGGTACAAACTTATCAGGGCTGAACCTGCTGCTTAAAAAAGGTCGCTGGGAAAACAGTGGTTTTAGTATATTGCTTCTAACAGCATTGGGTGCTCAAGGCAGGCTTGTCCTCCTGCTAGCTGTGTGTCCTCCTTTATCCTGCAGATCCAGGGCCAAAGGATGATTGGGGAGGACTGTGGGGCTCCTGTCACTGCGATGGTGGCTGGAACGGGCTGTGGCAGCAGCGTGGGTTTCACAGACAAGCAGCACAGTCTAAGCTCTCTCTCTGGTTCCAGGACAATGCATCTCTTGGTGGTGTGCCTGCTCAGTGTGTGGGGGCTGGCTGCCCCTGAGCACTACTCTGTGGAAGACATCTGCACTGCAAAGCCACGTGACATCCCAGTGAACCCCATCTGCATCTATCGCAACCCTGACAAGAAGCTCCAGGAGGGTGAGGGGCAGGAGCCAGCAAAGGACAAGCTCCCAGAGTCCACCAACCCCCGGGTCTGGGAGCTGTCAAAAGCCAATTCTCGGTTTGCTGTCGTCTTCTACAAGTACCTGGCTGACTCCAAGGACAACGGGGAAAACATCTTCATGTCACCCCTCAGCATTTCCACAGCCTTTGCCATGACCAAGCTCGGAGCCTGTGGCAGCACCCTCCAGCAGCTCATGGAGGTTGGTGGAGATTCCTCAGCCTTTTCCTGTAGCAGGTCTGAAAGACAGGAAAGGTGATCATGGCTAATGGCTCCTCTCAGGGTCAGGATGGTTCCTTGCCTTGGGAAGGAAATCCCAAGTTGGAACGACCTTAAAACTCATCTCGTTCCACCTTCTGCCATGGGCAGGGACACCTTCCACTGGACCAGGTCTCTGGATTTATTTAGATCCCAGCTCTTTCCCCTTACTCCCTATTTGGATCCAGCATTCCTGGGTTTGAGAGCTTAGTTGTCATCTGGAGGAAAGGAAGCCCATTTGGAAGGTGAGGGAAAGGAATGGCAACAGTTTGCTTCTTGCAGATTGAGCTAACCTTTTCCTTATGTAAAAAGCAGGAAAAGCCAGGATATGAAGTCCCATTGGCAGAGAACTTTTTCACATTCCTTCTCTCTCTTCCTTGGGACAAAAATCAGACACATGGGAGACCTGGCAGTCCACCTGACTTCCAGGGCAGGGGAGCCTGTACATGGGGAGCCTCTTCCTCCACCTGCTGGCTCTATATTTATGGGATAGTTCTGATCCCAGACTAAGAGGTTCTGGCTCTTCCATGTGACTAATTTAACTCCCTGCCTGTCCCAGCATTCTTGTCAATGTCAGACACACTCATCTGACAACTCACCTGCTATGTGGGGCTTGATGCTACCCATACCTTTTTCTCCAATTGGAGACTTCAGCCCAGAGGAGCATTTCTCCCTGCTATGAGGTGGTGTGAATCAAACTGCTCTGCTTGTCCCCTCTGTTGATGTCCTTACAGATCCTACCTCTGGAATAAATAATGCTGGTCTCCTGTCATCCATACAGCGTGAGTGGAGCAGCAATAACCACATCTCCAAAATCTTCACTTGTGTGTTCCTCTCTTGGCAGCCCTTCCCACTGGAGGGAAACCTTTTTCCATTGAGCCACCTATACCTGCAATCCTAATCCCCCTTTTTCCTATGAAATGGCTGCTAACACAAACTTTGCCTTACAGGAAACAGTGCCAAAGATCTTGGAGGTCCATAAAGAGCAATGTGCTGTGGGATTTTCTGTGCCTTAAAGCCCTGAGGTTGGATAGCAGCAGACAATTCATAATTGTCCTTCCAGAGAACAGATAAAAGATTCCCTGTGCTGCAAAAATCTACCCTCAAAATGATTGCTACATATTCCCACTCCCTGTAAAAATAGATATGATGCACCAGATGTACTCAACAGGCTATGAGAATTCCTCCTGGGAAGGAGCAGCCTTTAGCACTGTCACAGGAGGGTTTAGCACATGTGAGTCCACCCATGACCTGGTATGACCCAAGAGCTGCTTTAGGCCCTGTGGGTGCAATGCTCATCTCTGGAGTGTGGTAAGGGGTTATGAACACTGTTAATTTTAACAGCACTTAAAGGGGAAGCTGAGGCCAGTCAAAGGCAGGGTATAGAGAGCAAGAAAACTGGTGTTGGAAAGAGGAGCAGCACGTCCACATCTGAGCAGAGTTTAATCCTCCATTTGGATTCTCCAAAGGGGGTCTTGGGCTGGTGATGTGTTGATTTTCCATAGATTTGGGTTCCCACACATGGAGGGTGAAGCTCTGAGGGCTTGCAGATTTGTTGCTGTTGAGGCAAAGGCTGCACCACCATTTCCTCTGGGGCCCAGGAGTGCAAGAGCCTCCTCATGGATTCCTTGTTGTTGTTTGGCTTGTCCAGGTCTTTCGATTTGACACCATTTCAGAGAAGACATCAGATCAGATCCATTTCTTCTTTGCCAAGCTGAACTGCCGCCTTTACAGGAAAGCAAACAAATCCTCAGAGCTGGTGTCAGCCAACCGTCTCTTTGGGGAGAAATCTTTGGTCTTTAATGAGACTTACCAGAACATCAGTGAAATTGTTTATGGAGCAAAACTCTGGCCCTTGAACTTCAAAGTAAGTTTGAACCACTCAGAGTTTTGCTTTTTTTGTTTGGTTCCACCCCACACCCCTAGTCTATCCTTGTCTTTTGCCCAGAAGAACTGCTCTGCTCTGGGTGTGTGGGACACGAGTGAAAGCAACATGAGAATCTGGGATGCAAGCTCCTCTTGCTTCAGCTCACCTTAACCACAGCCATGTCCCCATTCATCATACCTAAGCTTCATTGTCCTCCCCCAGCACATACTCTGTAAACCTGTCTCATGCAGAAGGGGTACAAAGAGGTGTTTTAAAACACTTGGCTTAACCATTTTTTGGTCTCTTCCTTTAGGAGAAGCCAGAACTTTCCAGGCAGATCATTAATGAGTGGGTGGCTAATAAGACAGAGAGGCGCATTACAGAAGTGATCCCAGAAAGTGGTATTGATGATCTCACTGTCTTGGTCCTGGTCAACACCATTTATTTTAAGGTACAGCTAACAAAACTGGGGAGCAGCACACTTCCCTGGAAGGAGACATGGTGCTCATATTTGTTTTCCCCCTCTCCTTTTTAGGGGCACTGGAAATCACAGTTCCCAGCTCCAAACACAAAACTGGATGTATTTCATAAAGCCAGTGGTGAGACCTGCCAAGTCCCAACTATGTACCAGGAGTCCAAGTTCCACTACGCACTCATCCCCCAGGACAAAGTCCAGGTGCTGGAGCTGCCTTACAAAGGAGATGATATCACGATGGTGCTGGTCCTGCCCAGTGTTGGGACACGGCTGGAGGAGGTGGAGCGAGACCTGACATCAGAGAAACTGCAGGGCTGGATAGATTCCATGAAGGAGATGTCCCTCTTTGTGTACCTCCCTCGCTTCCGCGTTGAGGACAGCTTCAGTGTCAAGGAAAAGCTGAGGAAAATGGGGCTGGAGGATCTCTTCAGTCCAGAAAACGCCAGACTCCCAGGTGAGATGTGGAGATAGGGCAGTGCAGGGTAGGGGTGAGGGACAGCCATTTCTCCCTACATGGCAGGGCAGTAGGTGCAGCACATGAGGAATGAGAACATGAAAGCATTTGTAGGTTGCTGCAGTCAGTGAAGGACTCTCTGGCCAAGTCCCACCATGGACACTCAGCCCTGCTCTGCGCTGAGGACATGGCAGTTTAGCAGTCAGTTGCACATGGAGGAGGAGGTTTTTTGTTTTAGGACAGCCATACCTTCTGCCTGATCCCAGGTGATAAAGGATGGGAATGTGTTCTGTCTTGAGCTGTGTCTAGACTCACGCTTTGACCTTTGCATAATTTTGTATTTCAGGTATCGTTGCAGAGGGTCGCACAGACCTGTACGTGTCTGAAGCTTTCCACAAAGCCTTCCTTGAGGTGAGCCTTGTTTTGTGCCAGCATGTCTTCCTCTTAAAGACTTAATTATTTTTTTAAAAAGTCTTTTAAGGATAGGAAAATTAAAACTTAATGTTGATATTTGTAACAAGTGCTTTTTAAAAACAAGTATTAAAGGGAAAATAATAGCTCTGAATCTACAGTTCACTTCTCAGCAGCCTGGGGCTTTGGAGGGAGGCTGGCCCCTGCTTTCTGTAGAGGAGGAGGGTGAGCCCTCTCCATGCTGCACGATGCTGTATTTTAATCCCATCTTCTCCCTTGGTTGGCAGGTGAATGAAGAAGGCAGCGAGGCCTCAGCTGCTACAGCTGTCACCATCTCTGGCCGTTCCTTCCCTATGAACAGAAAAATTTTCAATGCCAACAGGCCCTTCCTGCTTTTCATCCGGGAAGCTGCCCTCAACACCATCATCTTCATGGGCAGGATAGCTGATCCTTGCTCCTAAAGGGGCTGGTAGGGCCTCACTTCTCCCTCCTCTGCCTTGGGAAAAGGGGATGTGGGGTATTGCCACAAAGCATGGGCTGCTCCTAGGGTGGTTGGTCTTGCTGTTTGGTGCCAGCTGCAGGGAGGGACTGCACTCAGCTGGGCTGCCCCTGCTTTTCCCTGCCATATCAGGTGAGGGGACTCATAGGTCACCTCACCTGTCCTGTCCTCTGTGGCAAGGAAAGCTGAATTTCATCTGGCACCAGTATTTTTGTGGCACCCAAGTCCAGCATTGCTGTCCTTCCTGTGCCCAACCCTCTGTAACTCTGATGGCTTGGTTCATTAAAACCTATAGATCTGTATGTAATAGACTGCTCTCTGAATGCACAGTTTACACTAAGCCACTTACTAGACTTCTTAAAAATTCTTTTCTAACAAATGGGGCCCCATACCAGAAAGGTGAGTGGAACAGAAGCAGCCACAAGGCTTGTGCTGGCTGGGCTAGGAACACCCTTCTGCAGCTCCATGCAGGTAGAAGAGCTGCCAAACCTCTGTGCCCTGCTTGCCAGCAGCTCTGGTGTGTCCTGTGTGCCCCAGCACTGAGAGGCACAGCGACAGTCTTCCATAGCCAAGGCTTTGAAACTTGTTTAAGGTTAAGATTTCATGTAACAGTTACTGTAGCAGCAGTGCCCATGAACCATGACAGTGCCCAGGTAAGGTAACCAGTACCTGTAGCTGTGTTAAAAATATATTATTTCACCTGCAAATTTACTCCAGGATCTGAGGTGTCCTGGCCTGCTGCCAGGCCACACGTGATTAGACCTCTTGTCCTCTCAGGCTGGCTGTACTGCTGTAGGATCTTTGGCAGGGCTGTCCTGAAGATGCAGACGATTTCTCCATTTCAATAGCTGTTCAAACCAAACAGACAGTGAAAGCACAGTTCCTGTCCTCAGGAAGTGATGGAAATGGTGTGTGCAGACAGTGGGTTGCACAAAATATCCACCTTAGTAAAGGCTTCTGTTGGCAGGAATTGCCAGAGCAGCCAAGCAGTGAGTAGCTTAACTTGTACAGAGCTGCTATGTCAGATCTTTGATCGCTGTGTCTCTAGTTTTGGAAGCTATTAGAGGTCTGACTCTTTCCTTTTCCTAGTAGGACTGTTTGAGCATCTGTGCAAGTAGTGTGTGACTGGGACACGGAGAGCCACCTCCTCCATTGTCCCATGGGCTACGGCAAACCATACACCTCTCTGAGGTGTCCTTTAGGGGCTCCCTTAGGTACATGCTCCCCTGGAGCAGTACCTTGGAAAGAAGCTGTGACAGGCTGGGACCCTGGGAGAAAAGGGGAAGCATTTTGAAAATAAAAAGAGTTCAGAAAGCAGCTCTCCCTCTCCCTGTCCTCCTCTGGCAGTTATCACTGTGGCTTTTCTTGCTGGATCCCATCTTCTGCCTGTAAATGTCACTGAGAGACACACAACCTCCTGTAATCTCTGCCTTTTCCAGTTGTGCTCCAGGTTGTGGAGGTGGACACTGGTGAAAGAGGAGGGCTGAGGAAGTGCCTGGCTCTCCCTAGCATGGCACTGAAACAGAATGCTTCCCTGCCATAGGCAGATGGGAAAACATCCAAAACTTGGCTTGCAGCAAGAGCTCAGGGCTTGTTCCTCCTGGGGAGACTGAAAAGGGTTGAGCCTCCTGAAGAGCTAAGACAAAACTCATCCAAAAAAGACAGAAGCCATCTGAGTTGCCAGGAACAGCAGCCTGGCACTGTACAACCTCTCTCAAGCTGCTCAGCTTAGGACAGGGGAGCTGCCCACAGCTGGGACCAGGAAGAAAATCCATGTTGAGTAAGGACCAGTCAGCTATAAGACACAGACAGGGATCTGAGTATTAAACCATTTAATTCTCATACCACTCACATGCATAATGTTCTTTTACACAGTGCTAAAAGAAAGAAGAAAATGTTGGTTTTTTTAATACAAACAGAATTTCAAGTATACATTTATAGAATTTTCCAAGATTCTTACCCAAGTTGCTAAGTTTTCATTCACATTGTTCTTAAAGCTGTCCAACAAGAGCGCTTTTTGCTAAACTGCTTTCAATGCAATTGTACAGTCCCTTCTACCTTGGTTTTACTTCCCCCTTTCCCAACTCTGGTTCCCCTGCCACCCCTGCCCACCTCCCTCCAGCAGTGTTGGCTGTCCCTGGACACAATGGCCATGGAGCTTCTGTTTGCCAGTGCCTGCTGGAAAAGGGAAGCAGTTATGGAGGACCAGTTTGGAAACAGCTTGGAAAATCACTGAAGAACAATCTGATATCCACAAGTTACAGCAGGCTTACTCTTCAGCCTACTCCAGACTAGTCTGAACACTGACTTTTTTTTTTCTTGAAATAAGGACTGCAATCAAAAATAAAATAAAATAATAAAAAAAAGAATAATTAGTACAGCAGGAAATCTCTTAACTATGAAAGTAAGTCTTGAGTGTTAGGACACCTGTCCTAAAAAGGTTTGATTTATAGGTCACTAGTTGAAGGTGACAGCACAATTTCTGTTATGGTTACTCTGCAAACCAGCTCAGAGCAGAATCAATGTGGGACACACAAACTTGGATTAAAAAAGAAAAAAAAAACCAAACAAACAGAACTGACGAGGGCTCCACATTCATGTTATGGAAATACCCCACAAACCCCAGTAACAACTTTCTCCTGGCTTTGCTGTTCAGCTTAGCTCAGCCCTGGGCCGCCAGCTGGGTTGTAACTGGGTGCAACTTCTGACCTGTTAAAAAACGGGGTTTAAATCTTCTTGACAGGCAAGGGTGGGTTTCTCTTGACAGATGAACAAGTCTCCTGACAGCCACCAGCCCCATCAGCGCCCGGGCACGGCGGGGCTGCTCCGGGCAGCGTGGGGGCCGTGTCGGCCCGGGGGGCTGCTGGAGGTAGAGCTGCCATGCCCAAAGCCCTGGCAGCATTGCTCCCCCCGAGCTGGGGCTGCCCAGGAGCTGCCTGCCCGTACAGCTGTGTCCCAACCAGCCACAGCTGTACTCGTCTGGAGAGTTAAAGTGCATTGCGGCAGAAAAGGGTTTGCTTTTTAATTCTTTTTTTTTTTTTTAATTTTTTTTTTTTTTTTTAAGAGGAACCTATTTAAAGTGCTGTTCTAGTTTGGAAAGGGACTCTGTTTAGGAAAAAAAAATGGCACCTTTTCACATGAGAGATTCACTCTCTGTATGTGTGTATATATATATATATATATATATATATATATATAAATTTGCAGAGTCAGATCTGCTGACTAATGAACAACATATAAAAGTGTTTGTATTTTATCTTATTGCTTTTTTTCATTTTATTTTTTTTTACTGCTGCCTGCTACCTTGGAGGCAGGAGGGAGATGGATTCTCCTTTTACCTTCCCCACCATTAACTGATTTCCCAGTGCAGGAATGTGGTCTCACAGCTCTGGCCCAGGAGACAGTTCACTGTCACACAGCACACAGGAGGTGACAAAGTCCCCCTGAACTGTCACAGCCCCATGGGAAACCTGCAAAGGATCACAGTAAGGAACTGGAGGCCGAGAAGGACTGTGGACCCCGAGGGACTCCCGTTGCTCCTGCCAGATGCCATTTTCATTAGAGTCACTTTACAGAGCAGACTTGCATTTCTGAAACACAGAGGTAAGAAAAACAAATATCTTTAAAGTGAAAGCTTTGCTGCTAGAGTGTGTAGTGTGGTAACCTCAGCACTCCAAGAGAGAGAGGTAGTTACTGTCCTGTGAATACACTGCTGCTTAATGTGACTCCATTTCTGGAGTGATTGCTAAAAAAAAAAAAAAAAAAAAAAGGAAAAGAAAAAAATAATCCTGTGCTCTTTTTTAAGTCATCCCAGTTAAATCTTTCTGGTGAAGATATACTTGACTATTTCCTCTAAGAGGCTTTTGTATTTTAGAAATTGATTGTCAGTTAAGTTCGTGACAAGATGAAATTTGATTAGCAAATTGCTATACAAAGCTACTTCCCTTGTTAACTCTTAAAATTTTCTCTCCCACTACTCAGCTATCCATGCCCTGTTTGGGGGTCACATCCCACCTGCTCCTGCAATAGGACAGCATTTCCTGCTCTGAGCAGTTTTAATGGAAAAGACCAAAGTTTTCAAAAGAGCTACAGATATCATATTCACAGTGTTGTGCAGGAAAGGTGGGGTGACACCAGGGAAACGAGGGGAGCTCTGGGGACAACGGGGCTACAGCTCACGGGAGCTTCAGTTAGTGTTTAACACACTAGAGGCTTGGCAAAACTGCATTGATTCCCTTCCCTTTTCAGACTAAAGCAGTGCTTTGAATACTTGCTTCCATTTCCATGAATTAATATCTCATCCAGTCTTCTCATCCTTTGCTAATTCTCCCTGCAAGTGTGGGGCACGAGGTGAGGAATATGTTACTGCAAGAACACACAGCTGCATGTTATTCTCCTCCTCATTCAGCTTCTAAAAGACCTTATTCAGAAAAGTCTGTTTTACCACCCAGGATTGCTCTTGCCTGTCCTAAATGTCAGCCATGTTACCCACCAACACAAAAGAACCACGTCTTATTTGAACAACACTCCTCTCTCCCTTCCCAGTATTTCTTAGCAACACTTGCCCCGTGACACCTCAGCCCTGGAAGCTGTCTGGTGTCAGTTTTCTGTCCAGGCCAGTGCCTTAGGAGAGCCCAAGGAATTAGTCTTAGGCAAAGAGTATGACAAAATTCTACTCTCAATCCCACCTGGGATGCTTCCCCCAACAGCACAACCTTGGCTTAGGAAATCTTCTAAGACATCAGAAAAGTGCCTACATGCCAACTACACCCTCCTTCCCTGCATCTCTGGTGGGGATCCAGGCAGCCCTGTAAACAGCCTCTGCAAACAAACATCACTGAAAGAACACGCTGGGGACAGCCAGAGGGGCTGGGGCTCCATGGCCCTTCCTGAAATCCAATCTGTCAGCCCGAGAATTGCACTGTCCACTTCTTGTTAGTGTCACCCACAGCTGCCACCCTCCTCTCACTGGCCTCTTGCAGGCAAGAGCTGTGTTCAGTTGCCAATGCACAGGCAAGGAAGGATTCAAGAAAAGCTTCACAGTAATTCAGAGAGTTTCTTTAGACATGTAAACTCTCAGAAAATACTCTCGGAGGCACAAACCCCCGTATCAAACCAATGCCCAAGACACATAGACAAACAAACAGAGCCAGGGAAACCTCAAGAAACACCTTTTAAAACTTGACCAAATGGGGAACCAATTAATTGGCATCATCAAGTTAAAATTTGTTTCTCTCAGACTAGTTTTGTGACTTCTCCCCCTGCCCCAGACTCAGTAATATCTATTGGAATTCTAGCAGAAGACATCCCTGCCCATGGCAGGGGGGTTGGAATAAATGAGCTTAAAGGTCCCTTCCAACCCAAACCATTGTGTGATTCTGTGATTTGAGTAACTAATTTCAATTGTATTTTATCTTTTTATGCTGCCACTTTCTGTATTTTACGACCAGCCATAAATTAGTCAATCCAACTTCATTTTTCATTTCTCATTAGTTTCACAGTTTCATAGCCAATGGTATTGGGTCTCACTGCAAAGGTAATGGGAAGGTTTAAATAAATAAACCTCACTGCAGTATAAAAACAATGCAGCCATTTCACCATAGATCTGAGGGGAAGGGTGTTAGGTACATTATCAAAAACTAAGCTGAAAGTCTGCAAAAAAAAAAGAATGCACTGATTTTTTTAAGTACTGCCTTAGGTAACTGCAGTAAAATAATAAATCAGAATATGTCAGATTAAACAAGGAAAATACACAGCAGTATTTAAAAATACCTGAACATGTTTCAAAAGCTTAAGTGATATGAACTAGGAAGGCCAGTACAGCTGCCCATTTTACATAATAAAACAAAACAAAACAAAAAAATATAACAAAAATACAGCTTGGCACAGTCTAATGGAAACAGGAACTTGGAGGCTGCACTCTCCCATGATGGAGATTTCCCAGCCTCCCTGGACAACCTGATCCAATGCTGTTTGACTGTACTCATGGTGAGGCAATATCTTATCATACCTAACCTGATTTTCCCTTGTATAAACTGCTGCCTACTGCTGCTCCTCCTTCCACCATGTGCCTCCAGGAAGGGTCTTCCTCCATCTTCTCTGCACCCTCCCCTGAGCTGTGGAGTTGAAATAGGAGAAATGATATAGGTAAAGGAGAAAGCACTGAAACAAAAACAAACTTCTGTCTTCAACACTTGCTAGAAAACTCGGAAAATGGCACTTTGAAGTCTGGTACTGCCCTTTCCACCCTTCACTTCCCACCCTTCAGTTCCTTCCAATGGAGTTTTTGAAATGCTCACAGCAAATCTGCCCCCACAGATTTGGGACTGAGCCCTTTTCCTTCTTTACTATTCACAGCTCCAGCATGGAAAACACTGGTGCTGCTCAGCTGTCATGTGCCAGGATAGGCATCTTTGGACACCTGCCTCACGAGGCAGCAGCATTTCCTGCATGCTCCTGCCCTCCTGCAGGTTCTAAACCCAGCATTTCCCTGCCCACAGCATCCATGGCATGCCAGATACATGCACTACCCCTTTCCAATGATGCTTTGCTGCTGTTTCCACCTTTCTACACATCCCCCTGTGTGGCTCCAGTGCCACCAGTGCCAGCCAGAGCTGAAAACAGCTAAGCTCTCTTCTTATTTCAGCTGTCTTCCTTCTCCCTAGAGGAAGCAGAGCCACTGCCAAGCCTGTGGGACATGTTAGAGGTGAATTTATTCTTAGAACTTGCTAATTCCTCAGAAAGGTAATTACTCCCTGGCACAGAAAAATCAGCAAGATCTTATCTCTGAACCCATTATTTCTTCCCATTGGTGACAGCAGAACATGCCTTCACAGAAGTTATTAACAAAACCCCAGCTACTTCTAGACATCACTAAATAGCAATGTCTCGTTTCCTAAAACTTTAAATTAGACACTAAATACACCAGTGGCTGGTTTTGTGGCTTCCTCCCCAGCTCCCAGCTCTGCCAGATCACAATCTGATTTTCTGTTTTCTCCCTTTTTATTTCTAGCTTTGCCAGAACATGCTTGTTTTACAACAAAACTGTTAAGGACTGTGAAGAACACCTTCAGAAGGCCCCACCATCCAACAAGTTTCAAATCCTTTCAAGGCTGCAACTCCCCAGCAGCACAAGTCTTTAAGTCTTACTCATATCCATGTTCTTGTCACCAAAGACCTTTCAAAATTCCCACCTAAAAAAGGTTCCTCCTATTTCCGAGAGACATCACAAACTGTAATACTTTGGTTTACAACTAGATTAAAATATAAATTAAATAAGAAAATGCTAAATGAGTTTATATTGAAACACATTATATTTGTTTCTATATATGTATATACAGGTATGTGTGTGTGCACTCCCTAATGACAGCTAGAGGAAGCAAAAGTCATTCTCCAAAGGCTTCTACTCTTCCAACTAGCATGGTCAACTTATCCATTGCAACAATTCCCTGTGCATAAAAGCTAATGAAGCACTGGAAGGTGGTGCTGGCGACCAGCTGGATCACACAGACATTCAGGAACAGAAAGACAATAAATTATAAGAAGCAGTAGTAACTTGTTCACAGTTGGGATGAGGATAATGTTATGGGAAACCTGAATTGTCTACAGTTCCAGGAATAAAAAGCCAAAGGTCACTGAAAGTTACAGATATACTGCAGTTAATCCTAAAAGCAAAGATCAGATCTGACACAAAGAAATGGCAGAAACCATGTGGAATTTCTCCCAGCAGCCTAAAATCTGGTACCATCAGATTCAGCAGGAAGCTTTCCAATACATCCATCAAAACCAGAATTCATCCCAGGGATGCTCTGACCATTGCCTTCATCTCAGCAATGATCATTTCCCAAGTAGGTAGATTCCTTGAAACCAATTCAATCCTAATCCAAAAGAACATGCTCCCAGTCTTTCCTTGATTCCATCAGCCCAAACATTACATTCAATCTCTCCTAATTCCCAGCCTCTGTGTTCTCCTATGCTTGCCAAGCCAAAGCCTTTCAGCAGATGGAAATATTTTAGAGATGGTAGGACTCTTCAGATAATTTTATAACCCACTTAAGTGGGTTCCAGGTTAGAAATAACCTAAATTTCTAGTAACTGCAGCAAAACTTTGGTCTGCTGCATTTTACTGATTATAAAACAAAACAAAACAAGAACCCTACAGCAAGTCTACTCCAAATCTACTCAATTCCAAAATGTTCTGGTAGACTTTAGTTTAGTTTCAAAAAGCAGCCAGTATGGTTTGCATAGTTCTAACTTCTATTTGGTTACAAACATATATATATATACATACACAGGTATATATGTATTTTATATAAAAAAATCCTTTGAATGACAGCGATTAAAATAAGGATTCTGAGCTCTTTGGGCCTTTTAACTGCAGATATCAAAACTCTGTGTGTGGCTCTCACCTTGTGACAGGAGCAACACTCACAATTACTTTGCTATGGCAGTGGATCCCAGGCTTTCCAACTGCAGTCCTGGCCACAGGCTCAGCTCCCAGGGAAAACTCAGAGCCCAGACCTTGGCAAAAAGTCTCCTTGAATTACAGCTTCTTGACTTATAGAATAGTATGGGTTGGAAGGGACCTTTAGAGGTTATCTAGTCCAACTGTCCTGCCATGAGCAGGGACTTTTCCCATCCCCAAAATATTTCCAGCAGAGCCTGAACAGCATTTGATGTCACTAATCTTCAGAAACATTTGGATGCTGGCACGGCTGTATTGGCAGGCATGTCACGGATCAAAGAGGAGAGGTTGGTAAAGTTTAAATAATTTTAAATACTGTTTTTTGTTGTTTTTCAAGATGCACGATCCTATCTACCTCCCAGGCACCTTCCACCCAAATCAACGGCACCTTTGCAGCTGTCTTCTTATTTATATGTTGGATTCTGCAGGAGAGATGAAGTCAGCAGCAAATAAAAGCTACAACTCTGCTCTCACAAAGGCCTTGTTAAGGCTGAATCACCCAAAAGTGCCAAGTACTCTACTACAAAACCAGGCTGCTTGGAATCACCTCGTGAAATGGGCATCTCACAGTTAAGTGACATTCCTATGCAGAGGTGTGGGATGGAAACAGCCACAGAGCTGTCAGAAAATGAGAGCAGGACAAGCAGGGATAGCTGTCCTGTCCATATATTTCAAACTTGAGCTCACAGAGGGCTGAAATTCTGGCTTCATGCCCTCTCTGCTGAGCCAGCCCCACGATGCTTTTCAGCAGGGCTACAGCTAGTTCCCAATGCTGTTCCAGCTCTGGATAGCTGTCACATGGGAACGGGGTCAGTTGCTGCCAACCTCTCTGGGTTTAAAACAGCAGCAGAGACACAACATGCTTTCTGTTCTTCCCAGCACCCAAACTAAAGTTACATTATACAAATCACAGCTTGAGAATATTGTAGAGAAGATGTAGGAAAGTCCAAGGACTGAACCTGATGGTGGATAATGCTGAGAGGACAAGGAGGGACTGCCCATTTGCACCAACTGCTCTGGCTCTCACCAGGCTATCCCTGGATCTTACTGAGTTAGCTCCAAGCATGTTCTCAGCCTCCTGTAACAAATTCACATTTCATAAAGCCTCTCATTCATCCCTCTCTAGCTCCTGGAAACACAAAGCACAATTTGTTTTCACATCCTCTCATTGCATTTTGGCCTTCTCCTTTTCCCAGCTTCACATCAGTCATCCTCCTGAGACAAAGAGGTTTAGCTTTTCTCCAAAGCAGCAACACAGTATTAACACAATTCTTGCTATTTTCACAGCTATTCACAGGGAACGTGGCAGCAGCAGGGAACAGCTGCAGCAACCATCATGTCACTTGGCTGACACTTGGCACCAGGGCTTGCTGCAGGCTTAAGGAGATAACCACAACTCTTCACATTTGGGAGGTGAGCTCTTTGATAGCAACGAAATAAGAAATATGTCCACCTCCAAGAAAGCAAACTGTAAAACCAGAGTGTGTTCTCCGTGTTGCCTGAGGCAAGAAAACAAATGGGTTAGTAAGCCCTAACTCTAAAGCAGACAAAAATGTTACGTACAGAGGTATTAAAACACGAGAGTTCTCTTCACATCCTCCTTAAATCACAGTTGAAATCACAGTTTTGGCAGAATAAGATGCAGCCAGACGTGGGAATGCAAAGCTGTGCCTCAAGCCATCACAGAAGCATTCACACTTGGAAAGTTGGCATCTGATTCTCCACAGCTTTGGTGCAACCGTGAAGAGCCACACCAACGCAGAGGCAACAGGACACAGTGTCATACTGTTAGGGAAAGCACCTCTAAGTAGCTACACCACTGCCAGAAAATTCACATGAGGTTTTTCCATATCGTGTAGGACCTCCAACCCCTTTTTTCTCAAACCTTGGTCTCATCTGCACCCAGGAAGTCAACCATTGAAAGAAATGTTTAATAACGGTTCCTTCAGAACTGGTTCCACTGTCTAGTGCAGATGGGCCTGAACTGGTTTCAGCACTGTTCAAGAAATATTAGACATCATGATTCCCACACATACATACACATCCATTAAATGTACAGAAATAATATCAAAATGATTCCCACTACCATACCTTATACTGACTCTAGCTACAAGCTATAAACTTCACCTCAGCGAGGCCTGGGCAAGAATATTGGCTCTTTTGCATGCAATCAGAAATGATCATTTATACAGTGGCAACCTCTGCACAAAAAAAAAAAAAAAAACCAACCAAAAACAAAAGCAAATATAAAGGAGGAAAAAATAAAAACCTTTCACAAGCTTTGTTTTCAGCCTAGTAAGGTATGAAGGACTAATTTCATGGTTTTCACCAGGCCACTTGAAGTAGTGAATCAGCAAACAGGATGCACTGTTGGCATCCAGTACTGTTTGGATGCTCCTCCGTTCACAGTATTGATACAGTAAAATAAAACCTGCTCAAGAAACTCACAGCTATGCCATGGGAACAAAGGCATTCACCATTTTATGTCAGCCCTTCTTCACTACGGTTGCCATCTGTCTCAGAAAAATGTTGCCTGTGTAGCAGTTACTGCACCTTCACCCTTCTCTTCACAGCAAGCTTAGCAGGGAAACTTTCCCACTATATTTTTATATAATATATGTATATAAATAATTTTATGTTTTTATAGTTTGGTAGTATTCTTTTAAAATTTCTATTTTAAAACACTTAAAAATCTTTTAAGCAACTAAAAGTAACTTTTTATGCTCTCTAGTGTGAACAGGATAGGATTTCAAAGTTTTTAACTTTTTTTTTTTTTTTTCATTTTTGGTAACTTCAAAAGCTATGACTAAAGCAGCACATCTCCACCCCTCCCTGCACCTTGATTGCAACAAAACCTACCTTGGCCATCCTTTCACCTCATCCTCTGCCACTGCTCTCTGGCAACCTCACTGTTTTGGTACCGTGACGTTTGACCTTTGCCAGGAAACCTGACGGAGCTGGTTGTTTGGGTGGCCAAATCACTCCCTGTGTGATGGATGCCCTTGACAGGAGAGGAGGAAGAAGGCACAGAAGGAAAACGGAGGTGAAATACCAGTTTTCCTGTTTGAAATGGTCAATGAAATGGTACTTTGCAGATGCCCAGCTCAGAACACCTGCAAAGGTTCCTCTTGTAGGATCACATCCCTGTTACAAGCGATACTGGCACCGAGCCCTTTCCCACACACAAAAACACATTAGAGCCACATCACTTTTTGAGAGAGATAGGAGGAACAGTGAGACCCCTCACATATAAAAAAATCTATAAAGCAAGGCAAGAATACATCACCCTTCTCCAAATTATTCCCTCCAAAGGGGCAAGAAAATGATCCCTAGTACCAATTTGCAGATGGGGAAAGCAAGGGCTGGAGATGTTTCCATGTGCCCAAAACTGCAGTCAGACAGCAGGTCAGGCTTTACTGTCACTTGGTCAGTCTCCTGCCAGCTAAGCCCCCACTCTAATCACTCATCCAGCTTTCTTGCTGAAGCAAGATGAAGTGTATTTTTTTTCTAATGTCTCTTTGTTCCTCCCATCACCTTAAGGTTCAGAACTTCACCCTTCCTTATCATATACACATTATATGTCCTCAAGAGAACTCCTTCACCAAACCTGATAAGCACAACCTGTCGTTCATTCCCCCCCTTTCTTCAGGAATAACTTGGCATCAGAACTAGAGAAAACTCTGAAAATATTGCATATTTTTTAAAAGAAAGATGTCAGGATATTTGCACTTTTCTGCCTGTCCCATGCTTTTCTGGTTATGAACCACATAAGCCCGTGCAAACACCTACAATACACACGCAGGCATGTCTCTCCAGGTTTGCTAAACTTGCTCTAAACATCAGAGCTACTCAGAATACAAAAATGTTAAGTCCATGCAAGGGGACAGAGTTGTGATTGCTCTAGGAACCATTCATTTGTAAGTCTCCTGAACTGTTATAAGGAAATAGAGAAGGGTTCTCTTTTCATTTTGCATTTCATTGATAAAAAAGTTATCAAACTAGTTTGTAGAAACAGGTTTAAAAGCAACCACCTGCGATTGCTCGGCTGTGACAACAGCACTGCAGTATTTCCATATCCCATATTGCTGTTCTAAAAGATCAAGTGTGTGTCGAGGGGGGAGCAGGGGTGAAAGAGGACTTTGGTAGCCAGCCTCTAACTCCACAATTCAGCAACTCCAGAAAATCTCTTCCTAATCCTTGGCAACACCTGAAGCGTGGCAGCTCTCCAGCCAGGACCTCAGGGTGCTCTGAGCTCCCCAGATCAGCACCAGCAGAGGACAACCTCCTCTGGAAGACCCCTCCAGGCCTTCTCCCAATGCATCAGAGTCTCATGCAAACCTCACAGCTGCTAAATTCCATTCTCAGTCGCTGAAGTACTTCCTTCACACTTTGCTGACCTCTGGAATACCACTTTGTAGCTGTGCCCACTTTAACAAGGGGCACCAGGGCTGCATGCCTGGAATGGGCAAGCCCAAAGCCCTAAAATAACAGTTTAAATAAAAAAGTAAAGAAACACACCAAAAATTAAGACGGGGATAAATACACTCGGGCAAGGCAGGCTCCACCAGGACAGTGTTTTTGTTTCCTTTGCTGTGGCAACTACCTGGGGAAGGGAGAAAGGCAACGGCCCCTTGCCCCTGCTCTCCCCTCGAGCGGGAGCAGTGGATATGGCTCTGTGGCTGGATCCGGCACTGCCGGCGGGACGCCCTGCTGGGCCACAGCGCTGTCCAGAAATACAAATGACTGCTTGTCCCAGATCACTACAGAACAGTAAAAAAATTTAAAATCCTGTCGATCCCTGAATAAGAAGTTGATTGACACAGTTGTTCTGTTTTTCTCCAAGAGGAGGAAGAGTAAGGGAGAAAAACATTTAACACTCTATGGGTGTGTGTGTGGGTGTGTGAGAGGAAGAGAGGGAAAGAGAGAAATTTTTCTATTTTGGCAACATCTTGGGAGCTTCTTTCTGTTCAGTGGTGGCATTGCACTAATTACAGTACCAGCCTGCCGGGTTGGTGCTGACTCTTTAGAGCCAGGAATGGGAAGACGGTCCTTTCTCCTGGGACTCCACAGCCGCGTTTCAATCCGGCCCGGTTGTGGACACAGATCCCTGTGCCGTCTCCCCCACTGCCACAGCCTCTTCCTGCGGAGGAGATTCCTCCTCTGCCTGCCCCCGGGACGTGACAGTGGTCTCAGGGGAGATGCTGTGAGGCCCTTCCAGGGGCAAACAGCCGGGGTGGTTCTTGCGAAAGTGCTGGTTGAGGATGGCCTGGAAAGGGAAGCTTTTCCCGCAAACGTGGCAGTGGAAGGGCTTGTTGCCTGTGTGCTTGCGGATGTGATATTCCAGCTGATCCTTGCGGGTGTACTTCTTGCCACACATGCGGCACACAAAAGGTGTGATGCCCATGTGGAGCCGCATGTGCCGGTCCAGGCTGCCTTTCTGGTTGAAGGATTTGGCGCAGTAAATACACGTGAGCCGTGGGTTGTACCGGAACCAGCGCTCTGAAACCTCCTGCTCCCGCAGATACTCCACATAACCGCTCACTCCGAGCATGGCTGACTCCTCCCCCTGCCAAGGAAACGGCATAGATTTAAATAACAAGCAGCCTAAAACAAGTTGCAGAGAAGATCAGGCCCAGGTCCAGCCAGTAAAGCATGTGCCAAACCTCAAAATCAGCAGCGCTAATGTCTGCAACCTCAAGCACACATTTAAGTGCTTAAAAGGGGCCTTGGGGCTGAAGACAAAAGGGCAATCAATTAGAAACCACTGCTGCAGAGGCCCCTTCTGCCAAGCCATTCCCTGGATCTGGTGAAGAAAAGACAGCCCTTGACACAAGGGCACTTGGCCACCAATTCAGTTGTGGACCATATGTCAATACTTGTTACTTTTTAAAAAATTTGTGCCAGTTTTATTAAAACACTTGGGAGTATCACCTGTTTTCCTCACTAAAAATAAAAAAAAATAAGCTGATTGATGAGCTTGCAGTAAAACAAAGGAGAAGCAAACCACAAATCATATCTGAAAGTCTTCAGGTGTCATTTTACACAGGTATTTATTCAGGTGTCACTTAGAGTTCATTTTATAATGAGTCACATTCGCCTGCCTGGCTGTGTAATCCAGCCCAGCCCCGTGGCATCGGAGGCAAGGATGTGCCTGACCCAGATGCACAGCAAGGACTCCTCTGTTTTCTGAAGTCACACACACAAACACCCAAGGACAACTTGAACCACAAGCCTGGTCTCAGGACAGACACTTCTGGCCATTGTGTTCAGCTTGAGCAGAAACACACAGACTCCAGAACGCTTCTGTGCTGGAGACACACTGTTTACTCCCCCAGTGCTGCATCCCAGTGGTGCCAAATGTGGAGAAACAGCCAGTGTAACAGCAGGAGAGCATCTCCTCTGCAAGCCAGGGCTCTACAGGCATGAACAGCAGTGTACCTGTGCCAGGTGCTGCTCAATCCAGCTGTACAGGTATAGGGAAGCTGCTGAGCACTAAAGGAGATACACCAGGAGATACTCCTGGTTCTTCCTTTCCACTCTACCACTAGCAGTGGGCAGGGATCACGGGCAGGCTATTTCAGTATGGATATCGCAATGCCAGGAGAGTGGAAGGTGATGATACTTCCCCATGATGTGTAAAGACCAAGGTTTCATGTTTGAGGCTCTCACAATGGAGAAGTAAGAGCAGCTTTTCTGTAGGTAGAGCTAAAATTGCTTAATATGTCACATTTCCCCTAGAAGGTTGGTTTGACCTGAAATTTTTGCAATGTCTTCTGAGGATACAAAACAAAGCTTTGCAAAACAGGAACAAAAAGGTATCTGTTGTTTTATGGAAGTGTTCTAACGAAGTCACAAGACAGAAATCACAATTTTCAAACCCTAGCTTCACCTGGTCTTACTCAAGAGCAAAGCAGCCTAGTATCTCCTTACTCACCTCCAGCCAAGTCTTTTGCTTACACACTGACACATTCCTAACCTGTCAGGCTCACAAGGCACTGTGTTGGCTGACACGCTTGCACCACAGTGACACTGTGACACTAACTGAGCAACGAAATTAGACCAAAATGATAAGGCACAGGCATTACTGCTGTGTCCCACTTTGCTGCACTCTACAGCCCACTGCCCTCCCATTTCTGTGCATCTCTCCCTCCTACCCCAAAACTGTGCCCAAGAAAGCAGAGAATTCAGAGCTCCCTTATGTTGCCAAGTCTGCTGTGCAACACAGCCACTTGGAGAATAGACACAGACTTCTCTAAAATTCCACCATTCTTTGACAGTCCATCTGAAAAGGTATTTATTGCTGTTAGTTCCTGGAGGGCTTTTGGGAATGGTCTTGGTACCGGCATAGAAAGGTTCAGCTGTTGTCACCCGTCTTCTACAGAAGCCAAGCCACACCTCCTCCCTCTGCTCAGGCATTTGCTGCCAGTGTTTGAGGGCAGATCCAGCTCTGCAGGCAAATGGGGTTTCTCCTCAGGAGTTGGTGGCTTGCCCAGAGTAAGGGTGGGTATTTATGCCCTCAAACAACAAGAGAAACTCCTTGTGTTTTCCAAGTATCTGGCCAAAATCCCAAACAACAGCCAGAATCAGTTTTTAAATCATACATGGCCAGCACATGCTCTCCTGTGAACAAGTAGATTCTTTGCCAAAGTAAAAGGTCCTTGTATTCCACACATTATTGCTTGCAAATATAAAATATGATACACTTCATCACAACAAAGTCCCCTTCACCTTCAAGCCAACATTTACTTGCAAAAGTCTTGATGTGCCTACCTGGGAACTGGGCTGCTTAGGCTCATCCATCCTCCCAGGAGACTCACTTTTTGACCTGTACCGCTCAGTCACAGCCACCATGCTGCCAGAAGGGCTGAATCTGTGGGGTGGGGGAAGAGTGTCAATGGAATTTTTAATGGGCAGCACATCACTACAGTGTTTAGAACAACAGGTGAGCAATAGAGGCACCTGTATAGCATCTCTTCATCCTCATCAGCTAACACACTGGAGGTGGAACAGTGCAAGTATAAAGGAAAAACCAAATCATACCTGTCTACAGCTTCAGTCTAAACATCTAAAAAATAAAACGAAGTCATTTGGCTTCCAGTTCAGCAACAGAGAGTGGTTGCTATCATGAATAAACCAATATGGGCCAGGTGATTCAGGAACTGTACAGCAGGACAGAAACCATTTCTCAGAGGACACCTCTCCTTCAGAACCCTCCTCCTCCCTTCACAGAGTGAAATATACAGGATGTGATGGACTAGAGGTAGGAAACAGTGCATACAGACTGCAGTGCAAAAAGAGAAGCTAGAGACTAGCTGATCCAAGGAAAAGGGCTAAGGAAGTAGGAAAGCATCGTGCTCCAAAGGCCAGCTCAAGATTGTTCCCACTGATTGATTTATTAAGCACAAGTAACAGAATATCTGCTGCTTCCAGGTAGCTGTTTCCCCATGGGATTAAGCTAGAAGAGAGGTAAATGTGAAGGGAAACCCTAGAATTACAACCCCCCCAAATAAAACAGACCTGCCCTTTATCAAATCCATTCTCTGTCGTGAGCCTAGGGCAAGAAAGCAAATGCTGGAGTGGAAGCAGATGGATGGAGAATCCAAACACAGCAGATTTCACCACTCATTCAAAGGCTTTCTGCTCTCTCATATAAATCAAAACAACAGTGGAGGCCACTGGGTCCCTCATTTCAACTGCCTCAGAAGATGTAAACCCAGGGCCCACTGCTATCATGGACCACTGGGAAGACCTTGACCTACAGCTGGTGTCTGGCTTGTTTCTCAGCCAGAACCATCCCTAGGTCTTCGGGCCAGAAGGCACCAGTGCAACGGAAAGATGTAACACATATTATATATGACCTCATTAATCCAAAATCTGAGTCCAGTATCTACTGAGGCTGAACTGAACATCTTAAAAAAAAATCCCACCTCAGCTGAAACACTGAGAGGTAGAGATCCCAACCTCTAAGAGCTAGTAAGTAATTTCCCAAGCTAGCCTGTACCTGGAGATCCTGGTCTGACCACTACACCCAGTCAAAATATTATTACCCAAACTGGATATACTCTTCCTAACACCAGGTAAAAACCCTTTCACTCTTATGCTTAAGAAGACCAAAGGAAATAGAAAGAGGAAATGTTCCAAAGCAACTGACCCAGCCAAGTCAGAATCTTGCATAACGTCCTCTTACAGCCAAGGTGAATAATTAAGTTTAAGAAAACCCACCTGTCGATCTCACTGCTGGTTGGCCTGACCACTTTGGCTCCAGAGGAGCCTAAGGCAAAAGCCTCCTGGCCCAGCGATCCGTGGCCCGTGGTGTCGATCACCATGGCCGTGACCTCCTCAGCGCTGCTCCCATCTTCTCCCGAGGGCTGGTGCTCTGCCCCCAGCCACTCCTCCAGGTTTTCCGTCTTAATGCGCACTCCTCCCAGCACCCGCACTTCCTCGTCGTTCTGTGCCCCGCGCTCTCCCATTCCCGTCTCCACGTACCACTGTCCTGCCCTGTTAATCCGCAGGATGGGCTCCCTGCCCTCCACATCGGAACTCTGCTCGATGATTTGGGGGCTGGTGGACTCCTCGGGCGGGCTTAGTTCCCGAATGTCCAGCACTGTGCTAACCTGGCCCAGGCGGCTCCCCTTGGGTGTGTTGTGACGTGGGCTCAGGGAACGGTTTAGATTTGGCGTTGCCCGGTGAGACTCGGGAGGTCTCTCCTGATGCTTCGTCCTGGTCTGGCTCAATTCCGCTTCCACCTCCGCCACGTTAATTTTGAAATGAATCCCCTCGAGTATCTGCGTGCATTTGTCTATGATGTGCTGCATCTGCAAGAAACTGGCAGCAGTCAGGTAACTGATGATGTCAGCCAGCTGCAGACATATCCTGCCAGTATAGCAGAAGGAGAGGAGCTGCTCGAAGACAGAAGGGTTCTTGATGACAGAGATGGACACGGTGCTCATCTCGTTCAGGGACATGTGGTCACGGAAGTAGGGTGAGCTGGCAGCCAGCACCACCTTGTGCGCACGGAAAGCCTGGCCCTGCACGTTGACCACGATGTCACACAGCCGACCCTGCATGCGCAGCTGGTTCAGGTGGCTCAGGACAGAGTTACTGAAGTTGGGAATCTCCAGCTGAATGTTCCCACTCTTCTCCATGGCTGTCCCAGCTGCAGGTGCACGCCTCTACTGGAAAAGGGGGAAAAGATCCTGTCATTAGCAGAGCCAATAATTTGAAATTAGAATATTCTTCACCTGCTTCCACACAATTTGAAACACTGGAGTTTTTAGAGACCTTCCTCACCTGGCTGCAGCTCTGTCACAAATGAGTGTGTTTGAGATCGCTTAGAAAAGCATGACAAAAGCTCTCTGACCCCTCCATGCTGTGCATCCCCCCGCACAAGAATTCTGCTAAGCCAGTCCCTGATAGACCCCCATTCCCTGCAGCTTTAACGTGCAAAACACTTTGTTCTGCCAGCCTCCATAAAAGCACATCTGCATGTAAGAAGAACTTTTAAAAATGGCACAGGTATTAAAAATAGGCACCTGATTGCATAATGGATTAAAATACTCACCACTTGTACCTTCTATGGATCTTGAAAAGAGAAAGTAATAGGGAAAGCCCCTTTGTAAAACAGGAACTGGGAAGGAGACACTGGGAACTAAATCCTCCAGAGACCTTTGAGAAGTTGGCCAGCATCTGACCTCAAGGCATCTTAAGTACCTTGTTAACCTGAGATATCCATCATATGTGGCACTTCTGACACATGCCAGAAAATGCATAACAGGAGAATGAAAGAAGAAGCCATGGTTCAGGAGAGCTCACAGGGCTTCACTCATGATCACCTCTGTAGGGTCCCAAGACACTTCACATTGGTCATCACTAAGTTCCCATCCTGGCCATACCCTAAGTCAGTAACTCCTGGACTCTCTCCCAGCTATGTAAGAATGGGGCTGTTCCATTCAGGCTACAATTCCCAATGGTGCTGCTCTGCTTGGGCTGCAATCCAGGCAAATGGTTTACCCAGGCTATGCATGGCTCATCCCTTGTTTCCACCTCTACCACACAAGAGCTCCTGGTATGCTCAGGGAGCACCTCACCACCCAGCTGCTGCAGTCGGGGGACCCTTCACCACTCAGCCCAGTCCACCGAGGCTTATCAGGAGATCTCAGAGCAGGGCCAGGGAGGGGGGGTGAGGGATGCACCACCACATCATCACATTTCATTTTGGCAAAGTTTGAAAAGAAGCCCTGACCATATATGGTAAAAATTTGGAATGAATGAAAATGAGATGTAAACTCATCCAGAAAAGAAAAAAAAAAGCAAAGCAAATAAGCTTGTTAAAGTCCACTCATGGCATAAGCAGCTTCCAAGCTGGACAGCATCTGAAATGTGGATTGAGCAGAGTCCTGCAGATGTCCAAACCACTTCAAACAGGCTGGGAATACCAAGACTCACAGTGCCCACTCTGAGGAATCTCCAAATCGAAGGGATTGGCACATGTCTGCCTTTGGAGAACTTTTTATTTGGAATTTATGAACATTGCAGCATAGCACACGTCCATATGCCCGAGCAGGCTTTGTGCAAACTTGGCAAACCCAGTTACTAAACATGAAGCTGCAGGACAGCCTGTCAATCTTGTGGAGTTGTGCCAAGGGATTTCTGAGTGGCAGGATGGCTGTGTGTCCCTGGGGAAGTCAGATAGGAGTGTACAAAGCTTCACAAGGTGCACCTGAACAGTGCCAAGTCTTAGGGCTTCTTCTCTCCTTCTCCTATCACAGAATCACAGAATGGTTTGTGTTAGAAGGGACCTTAAAGCTCATCCTGTTCCACCCCCTGCCACGGGCAGGGACAGCTTCCACTGTCCCAGGTTGCTCCAAGCACCATCCAACCTGGCCTTGGACACTTCCAGGCATCCAGGACCTCACGACCTTCACAGGTAACAATTGCTTCCCAATATCCAGTATAAACCTACTCTCTGGCAGTGGGAAGCCATTCCCCCTTGTCCTGTCACTCTATCCCTTGCAAACAGTCTCTCTCTGTCTTTCCTGTCAGCTCCTTCAGGCACTGCAAGGCCACAATTAGGTCACCCTGAATCTTCTCCAGGCTGAACCACCCCAATTCTCTCAGCCTTTCCTCACAGCAGAGCTTCTCCATCTCTCTGATCATGTTGGTGCCTCCTGTGGACTCGCCCCAACAGCTCCATGTCCTTCCCTATCTTTTGGAGAAAGCAACAAATCCCACAAAAATCAGGAAACCACAGTGTACAGGTCTGTGTCAACACAGGACTGGGAGCAGACCATTAACTGCACAGAACAAAGGGAAATACAAAAACCCAACATCTTACCTGGCGTGCTGTGAGTTACATGCAGTGGGAAGGAAATGGGGGTGCTGCCTTCTTTCTTTTTCTTCTGATGTAATGAGAAGAAAACTTGCTGCCCCCTTCCCCTTTAGGAGGTAAAAAGAAAGAAAAACTGAAGTGCAAAGGAATTGGGTTCTCCCAAGTGCATTTATGAACATCAAGCTTTGTCATTCTTGGTTTTGCTGGAGGATCTTGCAGCAGGATTACCTCACCATCTTCCCAAAACAGCTCTTCCTAAAACAATAAGCCTCAGAGTACACTCTCAAGGAAGGCAAGGGTGAAACACCCTTGCCAAGGCCATGAGCACCCAGGGAGGCAAGAGGGAGGCAGAGGCTGAGCTTGGGATACACAGAAAGAGAAGGGGAAAAGCAACCCATCAGACCTTAACTGCTGAGCATGGCTGGGTATAGCTGTGGTCAGAAGGCAGCTGCTCTCCAGAGAGCCCAACAAATTATCTGTGAGCTCCTACTCCAAAGGCAGGGAAAATCCATCTACTCTTTATAACCCACAGAGCTCTGCTCACCTCAGTATCAGGGAACCTGCATGTTATGATCCACTCAGAGGCTGGTGTGAGGGAATCTGTCTTTTGGTTCAAACTACCCTGTCAGAAACTGATTTCTGCCCCTCTAAGGGAACCTCCCGTCAGCTTCTGCACCTCAGCCACATGGCAATATCCTGATTTCTCTCTTCTCTGGGAAGTCCATCACCTCTACTCACCTTTACCTGCAGACTGAGCTGAGGCAGCACAAAGCACACACTGAGACACTGCCGTTTTTAATGGAATTTGAAGTGTCACCAGCTGAGACTCAGACTTTACTTATCTCAGCAAACGCCTTCCAGCCTGTGAGGCAACTACCAGGAGCGGGTGGAATTCTTGATCCATCAGGTAAGAAGCAGAGACAGACCACTCAGCTGATGATGTCACCCTGGAAGCTGCACTGAAAACTCTCCACTTTTGGCTAGAGATTTACTGTGACTGGGCAACTTCACAGAATCACAGAATATCCTGAGCTGGAAGAGACCCGCAGGGACGACTGAGTCCAACTCCTGGTCCTCCACGGACACTCCAACAACCTCACCCTGTGTCTGAGACATTTTATCCAAACGCTTCTGGAGCTCTGGCAGCCTTGGGGCTGTGACCATTCCCTGGGGAGCCTGGGCAGTGCCCAGCACCCTCCGGGGGAAGAACCTTTTCCTGTTAGCCAGACTAAACCTCCCCTGACACAACTGCAGCCGTTTCACGGGTCCTGTCCCTGATCCCAGAGAGAGCTATCTAGTATCCCAGAATGGTTTAGGTTAGAAGGGACCTTAAAGCTACGGGCAGGGACACCTTCCACTATTCCAGCTTGCTCCAAGCCCCGTCCAACCCGGTCTTGGACACTTCCAGGGATCCAGGGGCAGCCACAGCTTCTCTGTGCCAGGGCCCCACCATCCTCACAGGAAACAATTTCTTCCCAATAAACCTATCTGGCTACTTGCACATTCCAACGGGACTCCAAAACTATAAAACCAAACATAACTCTGAACTGAGACGAGCGGCGGTGACTTCTCTCCCGTCCCCACCCCGCCCGCAGGACCCGGTTCACAGAGCCTGGTGTCTCCCGGCCCCATCGCTCCCGGACCCTCCTCCAGCGGGGCCCGCAGCCCCTTCTCACCCGTGACAGCCGCGCCGCGGCCCCGGACCGGGGGTGCGCGGGGCGGGCGGGGCCAACCTCCCCCAGCCCCCGCCCTCCCGCCCTTGGCCCCGCGGGGCGGCGGCCGCGCCTCCGCCCCTCCGCGCCCCCGGGGCCCCGCGCGGCTTCGCCCGCCCCTCCCGGCCCAGCCTCACCTGCCGGGGGTGGGAAGGGCCCGCAGCGCCGGCCCGGAACCGAAACGCGCCAGCGCGGGCCGCGCCCCGGAAGGAAACGCCGTGCGGACCGTACGCCCCCGCCCCGCCCCTCCCTGGACAGCACACCCTGTGGGTGTGGCCACGTCTGCACCACGTGATCTGCGCTATATAAGGGACGGGCGCGAGGCCATCTCTCTCTTTTCGGGCTCTGCGGCGCCGGGGGTGCTGTGTCTCCAGTGCGGCCTCGCCGGTGAGTGGGGGGCGATTCCACGCTCGGGCTGCGGTGGGACCGCTCCGGGGGGTGGTCTTGGAGCCCCGCGGGTGCGGGTCGGTCGCCGATGGGAGGCGGCGAGGGAGGATTGAAGTGGATTGCGCGGCCGGGCCTGGTCCGCGGCCTAGACCGCCGCTGGCTCTGCCTCATGGCGGCCCTGGGGATGTGTAAGGGCGGCCCTATTGAACCTCATGGGGGTTTGGGAGAGCTCAGGTAATACCTCAGGCGTTGAGTTACGGGGCCCTGCCTTACAAGCCTGTGGCGTGTTAGATATGGTCGTGGGCTGTGTCAAGGTCACATGCCCGCTGTAAGTACAATAGGTCTTCGGTTTTTGTGAATTTGGATTTTTTTTAACTGCGTTGAGCTTTAAGGAGCTTGTTTTTGCAGATAAATGGGAAATGTTGGGCAAAAAGCAGTAATAGCGTTATGGCAGGATTAAGAATCCCCGCACAGCTGGGATATGCAGGCAGTGTGGAAGGGTTAAGGACTGGCTTCACAGCCCCAAGGCCGCTAGGCCTCGAGAGACATTTAGTGCTCTCAGGAGCGTGTGGTGACTCTTGGCAGTAGTCCTATACAAGTCTTAGTTGGACTCCGTGGTCCTTTTAAGTCCTAACTCAGCACATTTAAAGAGAAATGGCTCACTTCTTTTCCATATGCTCTGCACATGATGAGAGCTATGTTGGTAGGGACATCTGAGAGGTTGATGAATGCCAACATATCTGAGCTGAGCATGGAATACTTTTGAAGTAGTCCAGTGATCATATCCTGCTTAAAACCTCATAATAACAATTATTTTGTGTGGCCTCGATTATACAAAGAGCTGAAATTTAGATTGCATCAGAGGAAATCTTAAGTGTGTTTGATGTTGCTTGGATTTTTCCAAGTAGTATTTGTCAATATTGCATTGTTTTTGGAAGAAAAACTAATATGTTTTCTTGGTTTTAGTTCAGCATGTATCAGCTACACTCTTCCTTCTTGTGGCTTCAGTGCAGGTAAATGTTGCTTCTTAAATAGTTAAAATTAACAAATGTTGGATTTGTGTACACCAGGTAGACTGGAGTACTGTTGTATCAGGAGTTACAGTATCAGCAGTTGTAATTCAGGCATTGCCTGCACTGTCTTGGGCAGGCCTTACTTCTCTACTGGGAAAAGTGACTTGTTTGTTTGTTCTGGAGAATGTTTGAGGTTCCTTTTTATGGATTACTGCTCATACTGAACCAGACTGTGAGAGTACCCCCAGATCCCTTTTTTTCCTTCATTACTGTTGTTTCTTTGTTAACAGCAATAAATAAATGTTTTGGGAAAACTGCCTGGAGTATGTTGTAGAAAATGGGTGGTAACTATGGGGATTGATATTGAGTAAATATCAAAGCCTGTGATGGTTTCAATATAAGAGTAGTGGTCAGAAGTGATTTCTGAAAACTCAATGCTGAGGCTTTTCTGTGATTGCCAGAGAAGCTCCCCAATTCTGCAGACATCTCCAACGCTTTTATCTCTTCCAGATCTGCTGCCCAATGTGGAGACTTAAAGCTACTTCTTCCCAAGGTAAAAAAAACAACTTGGAAATTAAATATAAAATAGTGCTTAGGAGTTGTGTAGGCAGCATCTTCTGCTCTGATATCATAAAACAGCTTAATTCCTTGAGCAAAGCTATCCCTCTGGTGCCACAGTGATGACACTTATTTGCTACTCTTGACCAAGAGAGTGATGAGCACTTTTACCACCATTACAGTTTTCTGAGGCACAGCAACATAAAATTCCCCTTGATGCTTTTGACTGCTGAATATACTGTTGACAAGGTTTTTTTTACTTTTAGGATTTGAATCCTGCACTTCAAATATATGCAGAAGGAACATCACCTAACAAGGTAAGAAGTATGTACTTAACATAAAATGTAATCAGTTGCAACAACAGTGCAATCTGTTAAAACACTGCAGTAAGGAGAATGAGATGTGTTTTATTATTAATATCCACTAAGACCAGAAACAACTTATATGCTAGTATTCAAACTTTAAAATATTTATTTTATTTTGGGGAAAATTTACTTGTCAAAGCAGTCACAGGAGGTGATTGCTTGGTACTGTGATTGCAAGGCAGATACAATGATGATGGCATAGTTCAGCAGAATATCCTTTGATGAATACTTCTGTCTTTGCCCCTATCTGACGTATCTGGCTCTTGTGGTCTCGCAGTAGGAGCTATGGGCTTGGGCTCAAAGGCTGAAGGGATCTGATTTTGTTTTCTATTGTTGCAGATGCTGGGAGATTAAACTATAAGCTGTTACAAGGTAAGTACTGCATTGCTGACATTTGTGAAAACTCAATTTATCCCTGCTGTCTGGAAAGGCTGCTGTGATGACTGCATAGTTCAGCAGATGATCTGTGGTGATCAAAATTACTGTCTTTCGCCTCCTATCTGATGCAGCCTCCAGTAGCTTAGGCAATTTCAAATAAATAATGTGGGAAGCTGAAACACTTCTTTTTGCTCCATGAATGTGTTTTAAAATTTTTTCTCAGGAGACTGGTAAGTGGGTTAAACAGAAGAAGATGTAGTAAGATGAATAGAAGGATTAAGAGTTGGATGTGGTTGTGAAGTTGAGCACGAAATGTAGCAGAATAAAATTAATCAGGTGTTAGTGCTCTGGTTGTAAAAGTCTTGTTGCTTTGTAGGCTGCCCTGGACAGAAGGAGCCTCATGCCTCTTGGGTGAGAAACTATTTCACCTGTTACTGATGTCGGTGAAGACAAGGCTTTCCTAATTAAAGGTAATTAACTAGCTTTCATGTTTTAGGTGGATGCTACTTTTGTCTGTGCTACATGTGAGTTTGCTTTTTAGAGATGCTTGCAAATTAATTTTGTTCTTAAAAGCGTGAGGTGAAGGTTAGTACCATAAGTGTGCCTTTAGCTTCCTGTATGCCACAGTAAGAGCATGAAATAACTGTGGTGTTAGTGATCTCTAGAATTCTCCTGTTAAAACTTAAGTGGTGAATGCCACGTTACTGTGAATTTAGTGTCCAAAGTGGCTTTCCTTAATATGCACAACTTAGTTACACAAAACTCATGTCACTGAACTCTGCAGTTGCAAAGTTTGCTCCTTCGTGCAATTTCAGCACACCCTGCAGTTGAATAAACATCTTGGTGTTGAAGAGTGCTGGGAAATGGTTTTACAGCCTGCCTTCAGAAGGGGATGGGAGTGTTGCAGCCTACTGTAAATGATGTTGAATCAGGTCTCTGATCCCCATGAGGATAAAACTTGACAAACTCTGATACAGTATTTTACTTAAACTGTTCTTAATGCTATTACTTCCTGCTGGACTCTGCCTAATAGCAAATTTCTTTTTGCAGGCTTCCAGATGTTTCTCATTGTGAGGTAAGTTCTTGTTTGAATTTCCTAAGTATTAGGATTTCAGCACAGGCCCAAGTTAAATACTTAACTGCTTGTCAGCTGGGGCAAAAGGGCAAGGGGCCCATTGGCTGTGGCTTGCATCTCAGCCAAAACAGGAGGATAGTTGAAAGGGAAACTGCAGGCTGGAGCCCAGTCTTGACAGGCTGGTGTGTGCTAAACTTGTCACTGTGGGCTCCAGAACTTGCTCTGATGGCGCTATTTAGGTATTTGCCCTCTTGCCCATATCAGCCTAGCCCTATAGCAGGGCTGCACAGGGCTGACAGTGTGAGCTGCCTGTGTGATGAGATGTGACTGCCTTGACTTCAATCATGGAGGTCTGTAATTAGCTCTATCTGACTGCAGGCACCTGATTTGGATTTACTCTTTGTGTCTTTGTTCCTGCACTGTCCTAATGGTTTGCTTTGATCCAGGTGTGATGGAGCTGGGAAGTGATGCACCTGGTAGTGCTGCCAGCAAAAGTAAGTTGCTAACATGAGTGTGACTGGTCAGAGCTGTGTGATACAGGAAACAAAGAAGTTACTAGATCCTGGCCTTTATATCATAGCTGCAGCATTAAGCAGGGTTTTTGGTGATTTTACTACCTTTTCCAAGTAAAAAGCCCACAGATTTGCTAGCAGCCTCAGGATTCACTCGCTTTAGGTGCTGCATATCTCAAAATTAACTGCTTTCTGTGACTAAAAAGAGATAGTAATGGCCGTTTAAAATACATAACTGCTATGGACTACTTGAGTAGGAACTTGATATGAAAAGCTTTTTGCTACCAGGTTGCCACACATTTCAGACTGAGCAAATGCAGTATAATTACCTACTATCCAACTTCTTGCTATTTATATTTAGTCAACTCTTTCAGGCAGTAGCAGTCATCTAGAATGCTTATGTGGTAAAGGCTAGATCAGAGCTTTTATGGTGATGTGAATGAAGATGTGGTTGGGAGTAAGGTCAGATGCCCCTTTAAAGGACAAACGAGATACAACATGAAGCTGCTCTTGGCATGTACTGTTCGTGATGAATTCTAAACAATGGGAATCTCTCTGAAAGAGGCTGAGGAGAGCTCTCTTTCGCTGAAACAGTACCCACATTCACATTCTCAAACCACTGCCAAAAGTGTGTTAGTACAATTTCACTTCTTTACAGGGTGAAGCTTTCGTGGAGTTTGAAAAAAAAGATGGATGTGTCTGAGGTAAGTGTAGAATACATGGGGTTTATAAATTCCTGGTGTATTGTCCTTTTGCTGAATGCTTAAATATTGGTGCCTAAAATTAGTCCTATAAAATACCTGATTTGTCTTCCCTTTACTGTATATGGCTATTCTGTTGGTACTACTGTAACACTCTGGAATTAAAATTAAAAAAAACCCTTGTGCTGTGGCGGTCACTTTTCAGCAGTTGTTACTACTAATCTTTATATTGGGTCTGCAGAAATTTAGCTGAAGTTCTAGATGATTGCTGTAGAAACTTGTTTTCAAACAAACTGGAACACTCCAAACACTTTCAAAGATAGAAGCCATCTTGAAAACCTATGGGACTTGTATTTTAGGTATTTAAAAATCATGAAATACAACACTGTTGGGAGAGACAGTATCACAAAGCAAAGTAGTAGCTTTTTACTTTTCCCTGATTCTTCCAATGTTAGTAATTCTGTATTTCCAGTTAAGTTAGGATTTCTAAGCTTTGTGTATCCTATTTAGGTATTGTAAGTTGAACTTGTAAGATGCCAGCTAAAAGTCAGTTTCCTTTTAGATAAAAGTTTGGTGAACAGAAATTCACAGATAAACCTTGCATATAGTGCTGCTGTCTGTTATTCTGAAAGTACTTCTCTCTTTCTCAGGAAGGGACTGTGCTGTCTGCAGCTCACTGGGTAAGTCCCCACAACAGATGGAATTGTATTAAAAACTTCTGGAAATACTTGTAGCCACTGATGCAATTGATTCTGCCAAATGAGTTACTGTGATATTACCCTTTCCGTTCCTTATCTTTCTGAGGTTACAAGGCTCTTGTGGAGCTTTTTAGCAGTTGTGTTGCTGCATATACTAACTGTTCTCTTGATTTAGGTGAAGAGGCAACTCTGAAACCAGCATATGAAGAACTGAGAAGGTGAGTGTAACTGCTGTAATAACGTATCTGGTGGAACAAATGATGAAACCTTAGCTTGAACTCTCTCACTGAACAGAGATGAAATTCTAAGGTCTGAGATGTTCCCATCAAGTGTGTTGTGCCGGTTTGGTATCTTAAAACGGTTCTTATGTCTGTTTTCATAGGTGGAAGATTGCTGATGAATGGGTTACATGCATGAACAGCATTAAAAAAGCTGATGTGTTTTTACTTCACTGGTAATGTTTGCCTGATGCTGATTGGAGACAATAAAAATCTGCAAACTCTGCCTGGTGTTATGAGCTCCTTTCTGCTGGAACTACTTGATGTGAAACACCTTCAGGCTGCTATATTAAGAATTAAAATGCTTGCTTGAAAGCATGGACTAAAGCTAGTCCTGCAGGTGTCTTAACTGAGGTGTCAAATACTGCTGGTGTGCAGGCTGCAGGTGACCATATTTAGACAAAGCTGAATAACTTAAGGAGTATTTCAAGCGCTTAAGGTGAGAGCTAAACTTACTACTTGTAAATTTGCTGCTAAAATAATAGTCCACCAGTAATCCTGGTATTGCTTGTTCAAGTGCAGATGTTCTCAGAACAAGTGCACGGCTTGGACTTGATGACCCTTTCCCCAGGGTTCTGGATTTAAACAACAAAACATGTAGCCTTCACGAGGGAAAAAAGTTGGAGAGGTGGGAGATTTTGATAATATTAATTAACAACAGTTGCTGTTGGTAAGTCACTGAGGCCTGCTAAGATGTTACTGCTTTTTAATACTCCTTAATGGAAACTTGCATCTCTGAAAAATTAATTTAAATTCCTCCCTGGTCTCCAGAGTGATGTCAATACAAAAAGCTATGAGGACTCTTTCCATAACATATAAACTAGTGCTGTAGCACTTCCAGTGAGAAGTAAAGCTACATACCTAAACTTAAGCAGGATTATTTTCAGATTATTAGTGTTGCTTAGAACTTTTCAATAAGAGGACTAAGTTTGTTTCCTGCCCACTCCACCTGGTGTGATCTTGAATTACATTCTGAAGTGTTTTTATCCAGAACAGTGCTTCATCCTAGAGAAAATAAATTTAGGCATTGTGTCCACATGCGAGTTAAATCTTTCCTGCACCAAAACAAAAGCCAATAATAAGGCCTGCTTTCATCCAGAGCTGATTAGTAGCCTCTTAATATTCACCCCTCATGTTACTTTTTAAAATACCACACTTCATTATGCCTGTTAAAGAGCTTGAAGGGACTGTCGTAGCCTGCAGTATAGAAGAAGTCTTCGTGGAATGGCTGGCCTCTGTTTCTTAAGGTTCTGGCCAAGGCATCAGCTTCCTCAGCATATTTCTCTGGAGAGGCAAATCCACCGAAGGACCTGGTGAAAAATAGAAGGGAGGGGTTTTTTGGTTCAAGCTCCTGGCTTTTTCACAGACAGAAACTTTAGACTTGCAAAGCAAGTTTGAGCACTTGTGCTGCAGTTTGTAGATTGCCCATGCAGAACTAGCAGTCGAGCAGCATGGGTCTTCATGCTGTTTTCAAAGGTAAGATTTAAAATACGCACCCAAGTAACAACTGCCCTGAATGTGTTGTGGCAGTTCAGGACTACAAATAAAAAATGCTGGGAGCGTGGTTTACATATTCTGGAAAATAAATGGTCTTCAGAAGACGATTTGGGACGTTGCATCTGTGAAACTCAATGCAGTTTTCAAGTGTCTTCTAAAACTAGTGTTTGGCAATTTGCTCATTAGATTTCCTAAGGGTTGGGTTTTAGCAATTAAAGCTGTGAACAGCAGGGTCTATCCACACTTTATCATCTCTTATGAAAGTATAGCCCACACCTAAATGAGGGCAGCTACTGACCTGGATTGATCTGGTGTCAGCTGTGCTGGTTTTGCTTACCTGACAAAGAGAGCTGCTGCCTTCCGTTCCTCAATGAACACATCTGAGTCAGTGGGCTGAGGGGGACAGTCCTGGTGTTCAAATGGCACAAAGAAAGAGATCTTGAAGTCTGTGCAGCCTGATTTTACCAGGCAGGTCACTGGCACAGTCATATCAATCTTCACTTCTAGAGGAAAGGAAAACCAGATGTCTAAGCTGCATCTCCTAGCTCCTCTCTTGTTCCTTGTGTTTACAGGTTGTAATTCTTTCCATTACAAGCCAGCATATCCTACCTTTTTCATTCTTTCCCTGGATGTAGTGGAAGAGTTTCCAGAAGCCCTGGCGCATTGCTTCCTTCTGGGTTTCTCCCCTGATGACTGTGCTGACCCACTTTGCTGTCTCGTACTGACGCAGTTCATAGTCCTTTGCCTGAAAGGTAGCGAAAGTCACAGTACCCATGAGATGGGTGTTGACAGAAATTAGTAGCTACTTTTTCCAAATCAGCATGCAAGTATTGTTGCAGTTACCATTGCCTCTACTGAGCTCCAGCGAGGAGACTGCAGGTCCAGGGACAGAAATGTTTGCTTGAAGGACTTGATCATCTTGCCGGAGCTGGAAGGCAGGCACAGTTCATTGGCATCTCTTAAATTAATATGGCACTAGGGCATTTCAGTTGTTGCTGAACTGGTGGGAGGCCTGAAAAAAGGCTGGAAGCCACTTAGCCCTGCAGAAACAGAGTACCAGGACCAAGAAACTACCTGTACTGGAGAAAGTGTTCTTCCAGGATACACTGCCCTTGCTTTTCTGTGACAAAAAGGTATTTCCTGACAGCAAAGTGAGATTCTGCAAGTGGGAGTTTTGTGGAAATGCATAGATCAAAAGGACTTCACTCTGTTTGCTCCTGGTTGAAAAAGCAGTAGTGGTGTGGTGGATGATCTGGTGTTGACTGTGCCCTTAGCTTTATTTGGTGCCTCATGATAGCTGATGACTTTCTTAAAGGCCTTTAGCCTGTGGATAAATAAGATTTTTTGCATTTCCGAATGAATTGCTATTTTTCTCCATACCCTTCACATGGGAGGAAAAAAGGTGAAAACTTAAAAAAGTTGTCCCAAACAAAGCAAGTGAAAATATTCAAAATCACTCTTGAAATAGTCAGATCTGGTTAAATGCTGAGATTTTAGTGTCCTCTATATATGACTTGTGTTGTTAACTAGGCAGACTGTGGTCTCTGACCTGCATTCTGACAGTCTTTGCCTTCTGTTACATTACGATGTCCTTTGCACTTCATGTTGCAAAGAGCACATAATTCAATGATTATCTGGATTCTTAGGTCATAGAATGTTGTCTTCTCAGACTACAACTTAATTAGCAATTTTTTGAGTAACAACGTGAGTTTTGTAAAATCAGTTACCTTGTACTACTTAACTACTGTCTTGGCTGTTCGATCTTCTTGCAATATTTGGACTACTGTTGAATTCTGTTTATCTCTTTCTGTTCCCTGCTAGAGGTGGCTATAAAGAGTTCTTGGGATCTGAGGTCGAAAAGTTTTTAATAAAAACACACCAAAAAAAAGGCCACAAATGCTGGTGGTACTGGGTTCCTTTAGAGTCTGTAAAACACGTAGTATGTGGAGTCAACTAAGTGTTGAGCTTTTTCCAGCAGTTGTCACTGAAGGTCAGTATCAAACAGCTGGATACAGCTGCCAGTAGTAAAGGCAGGTGCTGCTGTTCCCTTCCCTTCCCTGTCCCAGCCTGAAGGTCCATAGTTTCCAGCAGACCTAACAGGAATGGTGGTCACCAGGGACTGCTGCACAGTTGTACTTTATTAATAGATTTTTTCCATAATGTTTACAAATCAACAAAGCATCATAAAGCAGCAATCCATATAATTAGAAGCAAATACGAGCAATTATGCTGAAATTTCCTACAACAATTTATTGCCACTTCAGAGACAAGCTGCTTAACACCTGTATTAGCTACTGCACAAGCTGTTTTCTCTTTACTGGCTAATTCCAGCTGCTTCCCAACATACCTTTCCTTAACTACTGGGTAGACCTCACAGCTCTGGATTTTGTAACTTTATGGCCAGTACTGTCAGTGACTTCACGTTAGAAATATTTTTTTTTAAATTATATAAAACAATGCCTTGGGATGGGAGAGACATACACAAGAATCCTCCAGATACAGTTGAATTTGCTTAAATGTACAGGAAGGCTGAACTTTGAAATGACCATCTATTCATATAAATACGTTTATAGGGTGTTTAGTTTTTTTCTGGCACATGGGCAAAAGGGACAGGCAGAACAAGTAAGTGTAGCCAGAACTGCCACTCCACAAACTACTCGTGCTATTAAGGAAGTGGAGAAGGTAGACATACTTACGTTTCAGCTGTCCTTGTCCTTCTAGCTGTTGTAGTGTGTCCTGTGGAGGCTGCACATCCTCAGAAGATGCTGCATGTCAGTGTTTATTTGAGTTTGGGCAAGCTCCTCCCATGCCTCAACCCTACTGGAGGGAGCTTCTGTTATGAAAACCAGAAGGCTGGAGCCTTGTCCTGCTCTGGGTCTCATTGGAGAGCCCCCACGCAAATGCCAGAAGCCCCACCTACTACCCACAAGGCAACACTGGGACTAGTGTGTGATCTGGCTCCATAAACAGTTTTGCACCCTTGTGTAACTTCCCCTGTTTGCCATGGCTGTGTGCCCGCTTATGACAGGGTCAGTGGCAGGTTTTGTGCTTTGGGAGAAAGGATTTCACATCAATAACGTGTCTCTTCCCCCCACCCCACTTGGATTACGGGAGAGTGGTACTATACAGAATGACAGCTTTTCCTTTTTACCACAGGGGTGAAAGGTAGGTAGAAATCTGGCTGCACACTCTGCTGAGACCATCCTCACGAGATTTTTGCTGGCATGTTATGAAAGACAGACAGTGTTCTCTGATGGCTGGCTGTTGTGAGCGGCATTTGAGGTTAATCAGCCCTCTTAGCCCTTGGATATCTGCACAAAGGGGTTATACAAAGCTATTGTGAAATCCTGTCCTGCTTATAATACACACAGCGAAGCTGGGCTCTTCATTTAGCCAGCTGCAGCTCCAGACATAGTTTGGTACCAGCACAATAGAGCAGATTAAACTCCACAGTTTGTATTCTGAGAACACCTCTCAGTTTGTCATGGTTTGTGCAAATTCCTTGCAGCCAAATTCAGCTGAGCTCTCAGGGACATTTGACATCAATAGCTAGGAATGACTTTTAACAGGAAACCCACTTTGCTTGCTGGGAACTTCATCAGGATGCTATGTGATAGGCTCCTGTTCTGAAAAGGGAAGTAAAACCATGCCAAATAGCAATTGTGAATATATCTCTAAAGCCACAAATCTCTCCAGAGCCACAGAAGAGGGTGGTGTTGCAGTCATTTGCTACTGGAGTTTATTCAAACAGGCTGAGACCTGAAATGTGTAACCAGTTCTCTACATGCTTTGTGCTTTTTATTTTATGGAGTAAAAGACTTCTCCATTTTACTTGTGCTCTGCTTGGGTCAAACAGGAACATCGGGAGGGTGTTTGGAGGAGCAGAAGCTGCTTGGTCTTTGCTCGGGAGTACAGGCATGGAAAGGCATGGGCTGGTGTAAGGTGAGCTGTCACCTTACCCTGTCACCCCAGGGATGGAAATGTTTTTGAGCACCTTCAGAGTAGAAAAGGCCATATGAAAAACAATCAGCAACAATAGTTCGGCAAGTCTTCACAAATTTACCCCAGTGGTGAGCACTGAGAAGTATTATCTTGGAAGGGGGGGCAATAACTCTGTAGATAAAGACAAGCCCACAGTGGATTCTCATTTGGTTTCTGAAACAGAGAGGCCCAGAACAAACCCCCAGTGAGTTTGTATGTGTCCAGCTGATGTCCCTGACAAAGAGTTGACTGTTCCTGGTGGAGCACCCCCAGGCTGGAGAACAATCCTCAGTGTTTTCCCAAGAGGTTGTTTTCCAGCACTCTTGTTTTTACACATAAACATTGAGAGAACATGTCAACAGCTGCATGAGACAGTAGGGCAGGCATGGAGACATGTATTCTGTTTATATACATTCCAAAACTTAGAGAATGGGGATGGGATTATGGTGCAAGCTGACACATAGTCTCAATAGTACCTCCAAATAGAGGAAAATCCAAGTACACAGCAGCCATTAGGTCTCAAAGACTCTGACTTTTGACCTCTGTGTAATGTCATAAATATGCCTCTTGGATTTGGCTGGCATTTTCTAGAATGACTAACAAAGCAATATTTTTCTGTTCTCTTGCCTTAAGGAGCAGAGACGAGGGTACAAGCAGATAAAAGCATGTGGTTTGTACCTTAATTTTACTGTCTTCATCTGTGCTGGAACGCTGTAATGAACTGGTACTTCAGTAATAACTTTGGATAAGGACAAGCCTGTGATATGATCACTTGTGATTTCCACTTTTCCTCTATGTAAAAAGACCTTAAGCAACATTCTCCACAGCAAAACTGCTTCCATCTGCTCTGTGGCAGCATCACAACTGCTGCTGTCACATCGATGCAGTTGTGTTGTAAGTTACCTTTATCCCTAGAGGCAAGCACAGGCTGTTTGCACAAGCAGGAATCTTTTCCACTGACCTAATAGTGTCAGGACTGTTGGAACCCAGGAAAAAAGTGTGTTGTTACAATGAGGTTAATAGTAACTCTGAGTCATGTTCTTGTAGCTAAGTCTGTAGTGTAATATGAAGAATGGGGGTGTGAGGGACAGACAGGAACCTGTGGCCACTCACATGTTTTATCAAATGCTCTCAACCCAAAGTCTAGGCAGTTTTGTATTGCTGTCTGAGCCTGTCAGAGAACCTTTGACAGTGATTTTAATTTAAAAGAACTGAGTCTCTTCACACATATTTGCCTTTGTAAACATACCCTCATCTTATGGTACAGAAATCTCACTTCACAGCCAAGGAGTTGAGCATGTGAGGTTACTGTAGTTACTGTCCAGGGCAGCAGAAGTGTACTTACATGCTGTTAGATGAACTGTGGTTTACTTCAAATTCATCTCCCAAAAGAAGCCTCTTAATCTCCTTGCTCTAAAGAAAGCCTCCATTTTATATTGTCGCTCCCAGCATGGAAAATGAAGAAGCAGAAACACACCATCTTCTAAAGAAGCAGTTGAATGTACAGTAGTACTGTTCCAAGGAGGTTCCTTATTATCCTTAGAAATTGTGGAAAGGTAACCTGTGCCATAACTGCAGTGAGGTGGTATTTAGACCTTATGCTCTGACATTTTATATTAGCAGGGGAATTCATTACCATTGGATTTACCTTCAGCCAAAAATCATCTGCTTTCTGGGAATGTGTATGTGGGTTTTGTCCATAATTTTGCCTGATTTCAGTTAGTTTTTTACAAGTGACATGTGAAACTGCTGCATCTTCCTGCTTACTCAGTGTTACCTAAATCTTGCTGAATGAGTGATTCTGTGCTCAGTTCATCAGAGAATGCATGGAACTGGCTTCTCTTGACCAAATAAAAATCTTCCTACACCCAACACCACTCCAGAGCACTCCTGACTTGGCATTTTCCAAGATTTCTCTGCTGAAGCTCAGATTTTGAAACCATTCCAGGTTTGGGGAATTAGTCCTAAATGAATGCTTGCTTCCAGCTGCTGGGGAAAACATTCCAAAACTTTCCTGTCTTCTGTGCATGGAGTCCAGAGAGAAGCTGACCCAGTTTTATATATTGTTTTATTCACTGGTTTATTTCTATAGTAAGGCTTATTTTTAATATGGATCTGTTCTGGGATCTAGGTAGAAACTGAAATTCCACGAGCAGTTGTCTCAGCAAGCTTTAACCAGTGAAAGAAGTTACCTAGATCCACAGAAACTTCCAGTCCTCTCTGAGTGCTGAGAGGAAATGAATTCATCTTCCCCTACAAATTCTTCCACATTCTGTTATTGACAGATTCTTCTCAGAAACAAGAATATGAAAAAAGGTAAATTTTTATCTTTAAGATAGGAATATTTCATTAAGGAAAAGAGATAACAGTGCTTGCTGGAAAAAAAAGTCTTGACACAAATTTATTGCATTGCTGGTTTTGCTTTTTAAAATTGTTTATGAGAGACTTAAGCCTAAACTGTGACAGAATACACCTTATTTGCAAACATAGCTCTGAAGAGGCAACAGCTGTCTGGGCAGAAACACAGTGGGCTCTGCATTTTCTTTCTTTGATTCCCCTTCCCAGAGTTTTAAAGTGATCTTTTCCTTCTCTTTTTCTTTACCTGCTTTGGCCCCCTCCTTCCCTTCCTCCCTCTCATTCTCAGCCTGCTCCAGTGTATGTGCTGCATGGAGTGAGAGCCCCTAGCAGCTCCTCTGCCAAGGACCTGGGTGAAGCTCCTGACTCTGCTGAAGGGTTGTTCTGAACTGGTGGGAACAGCCCCACATGTCTGAAAAAGACCCTGATATGCACAAATTGCCCTAGAGAGCTCAGGATTTACCTGTGTAGTCTCAGGAATCTGAGAATGTGTCCAGAGATGATGGAAACGGGCCCAGAGAGTAGGGATTAATATGTTAAATGAAATATTTTCCATAAAATAATATTTTTCCACTTCTAGAAAGGCATGAAGATGTAACTGGAACTGAGAGTTTATCTCCTAAACTTCTTCCTCATCTTACTGGCATGAGTGTGGATCATATCAGAACTCTCCCATCTTCTAACCGTGGGAATATTGCTTGTGGGGTTTTGGTGGCCACTTCTGCTCTTTAGATGATGTAAGGCCTTCAGAGATGGGTTCTTCAAGAACCTGGTCTCTCTCCCTGTGTGTTCCCACAATAAGCCAATGCTGCAGTCTGCAGCAGATGGCACTGTTGGCTGTGTTCAGAGGTGAGCTTTACTTGAAGAGTAGCATCCCTGATACTCTGTTGGTTGCCAGTGGTCACTTTGGCTCCAGTGCACCATGATAGTTCTTTCTGTTTCCAGAGACATAAATTAGGTTATGCTCTAATGGGAAAGCATCTTAACATCTAAAAAATTAATAACTTGGCATGTTAAAGCATCTTTTATGCACAAGACACAGCAACCTGAATCAGAGAATCACAGAATAGTTTGTGTTGGAAGGGATTTTAAAGAGCTTATAATTCCAACTCCCTGCAAGAGAATGTCTGTCTAAGACAATTAAGAAAATGCTAAGTTAGGAAAGTCCTTCAGGTTATGCTTAACTATAGAACAGTTAAACTGGCAAGTTTTCAGGTAGAATCAACAGCAAACTTAATAGTTAGAAATGAAAATTTAATATCCAAGTGGCTAGCATTTATTTTGATCTTTGCACGTTTAGATTTAGAGCAGAGGAAATGTAGGTAGATAGGTAGGTAGATACATAGATAATGATATCACATCAACTCCCCAGATGATGTACTTCTGAATATCAGCCAGCTATGATGGTATTTAACAGAATTTCATCACTTTCACAGGTACTGTCTTCCTGAATTTTCATTTAGGCTTCAGTACTTCATATTTCTCTGAAAATGGACTTGGGTCTGTCTTTAAAAGAAAATTACGTCTGGATACATTCGTTTATTGCACAGAAAAAGTGGCAAGACTATAGTGTAATTATGTCAAACCAGAAGTGCTCTGGAGAAATGTGAAAGCTTGGATGTCAAAACTGTATGTATGTAGAGAGAGCTGTGATTTGGGGAAAGCAGAAGTAAAGGACAGGGGTAGTAAGTTGTGGTCAGTGTATTGGAAGTAATGGAAAAGTTAAAACAGCAACAACAAAATGTCTGAAGGAAACTTGCAGGGCATTTGGCTTTAGTTATTAAGCTCCTTCAGCAAATCAGTTACTTGAATAATGGAGTTCTTATTAAATAATATGAGTCCACTTTGTTAGCATATGGCAACAAAAGTGTTTATAACTTCCCCATTTGAAATTACCTTACAAAGTTAGTTGGATAGGCTTTTGACATTCACAGAAAAATTGCTTAAATCTATTAAAAACTGTATTTTTATTGCTATACTTATTTTGGAAAAAGAGCAGCTGATTTTTGTTGCTGCTTTCACTGGTGTCCTTATTACACTCTGAGTCTTAGCACCACTGACACTGTACTTCTTATTTCATGGCAAGTGGGAAGACACTTTTCCTGTTGCTGCACAAGATGCTGAAGCTGCAGACAGCCTGAACTCCTCTTCTGCCTTGCTTAGAATTTACAGTGAAAATTTTAGAACCTGAATGTCAGTTACAAGTTATCAGATTCTCCTGAATGCAAATTCCCACAGCCATTGAAACACTCCTTTTGGCTAAAGCACAGTTCTTTTTTTTTTCTAGTAATTCAGAGGGTCTTGGAATTTTTACCATAATTTTCTTAATTGAATTCCTTCCACAGGTTGGCAATGAGTGTCCTGGATCAGGACATCATAAGTGTGTGACAGTAGGAGAGAGGGACAGGGCCAGTGAGGGGAGTCAGAAACAGTGACCAGATGTGGGAAGACAGTCCTAACCCTGAACTGAGGAGGTGATTGGCTGGACCAACTCTAAAATTTTTCAAAACGTCTCTGAACTACTGTAAGATATTAAACATCTCTAGGCCTCTCTAAACTACTGTGTACATCTTCTAAATTGCACTAGAATCCTTTAATCAGCACTAAAGAGCTGTAGGGAACTCTGTTTCTCAAATGAGGCAATTGCCTCAGATGTAATTTACATGACTCTAAGTCATCTCTAAACCACTCTAAAACTCTTCTAATCAGCTCTAGACTGCCATTGAATTGTATGAAACATCTCAAACCCTTTATGCCCACCTTTAAAATACCTTTGCATTTCCTGAAACAGCTCTAAAGATCTGAAAAATAGCTCCAAAATTCTCCAGAAGTCCTCAGAGGCACACTAAGTAGTTCGGAGGAGCTATAATATCCCTTCGTAGAGTGCTTGAGTCCTCTAAATTTCTCTAGCATTTTTCTATGCCTCCTCTAGGAAGTTTTTTTTCTGATTGCATCTAGAACTCCTCTACATTGATTTGAAGATCTGTGAATTTCCTCTAGGCCTCTTAAACTCCTTTAAAGACCTCCAAACCTCCTTGAATATGTTGTGAGGTGCTCTAAACCCCTCTAAAATACCACTACACAGCTACAAAACATCTCTGATGAGCTCTGAAAGAGCTATTATTGCACCCCCTATATTATACTTTTTAAAATCTGATTCTAAAACACTCCAGAGTGCTAAACCAGTGTGGACTTCTTTTAAGAGCTCCATGATACTCTAGAAAGCTTAAAGACCTCTAAAATTCACCACACTACTCTACAACCCATCTCAACAGCTCTAAAACTATTCTAATTGTCTACAAACAACAGTGAGAAGTTACAAATGCCTCTAAAATTTCCACTCTGAAAATCCTGTGAAACCATGATGCTTCGAGTTGCAGTAGAATGCCTCAAAATAGATCTCAAGCCCTTCTCAGTTTCCTTGCTACTGCTCTAGAACTCTTTTCTGCAGTTCTGGAGTTCCTGCTTAGAGACACTGCTAAAACTCTTCTGACACTCTCTAAAACCACTCTGAACTGCTCTAAGTTGATCTAAACATCCTATAAACTGTTCTAAGCAGCCCTAAAGTCCTGTGAACTGTGCCAGAACTCTTGTAGAGTACTAAACTCCTTTAGCTATTCTAAACCTCTTCTCAACACCTCAGAGCTCCCCTAAACTGATCTAAAGCTGCTCTATGTTGCTGTAAGCAGCACTAATATGTCTTTAAATGCATCTAAAATGCCTCTAAATCTCTACTGTACAACTCTCAACTCCTCTAAGTAGCTTAAAATTCCTCTGAAGAGCTCAAAACAGCTCTAAAATCCTTTTATGGCAATCTGTGACTCCTACAGTGTTCTAAGTAGCTCTAAACCTCTCCAGGCTACTGTAAAACTTCTCTCCTGTGCTGTCAACACCATGAAGTAGCACTAAAATGGCATTAAAATACTCAGGAAATCTTGAGAACTTCCTCTAAATGGCTCCATAAGAGCACTGAATTGTCTGTGATCTTCCCGAAATACACTGGTGCTTTGGGGAGTTGGAAGAGGTTTCAAGAGCTGGAATTACTGAGCCTGGAGAAAGAGAAATTACCCATGGGAATGGAAGAGTGTAGATAAAGGATATTTCTGGAAGAACAACATGACCCTCTAAAAAAAAAGGGAAATTTATGTGTTTTGTAAGGAGCTGCTAATAAGGCTGAAACCCAGAGAGTGATCTCTGCATGCAAACAGCCCACGATGAGCATATTTTGGAGTGGAGGAGGAATACCACAGCCCCAAACTCCTGAGGTTATTATGTGAATACAAGAAAAATGTGCTCCTGGATCACACAACAGGGGATTGTTCTCTGCAGGCACTGGGTGCTCTCAAAACACGCTCTAATGGAAGATCTGAAAGTGCACACTGAAGACAATTTTTAAAAAATACTTGTTGGAAGTTTACTGCTATGAATATGTTCAGGGCAGTACCTTGTCTTATGGGATGCTAGTAGTCCACCGGTCAGATCTGCTGGCTGCAGATTTGAATCCTGGCCCAGCTGCAGTTCTGGTGGGACAGAGAGGATTGTGCTGAGCATGTCTGCCATGGAGCCCACACTTCACAAAGGACATGGTACACATCTGGTAAAACCACGTGTTGGACTGCATGCAAGGAGTAGCCTGCTCTTTGTCTTCTCACACAGGGACAGGGCTCTGTCCATGGGTGTGTCCCAGAGCAGGGACGCTGCACTGCTATTGGGAGTGCTTCCAGCACCTCAGCAGGGCTGGGAGGATAACATCAGGTGAGATAGTTGGAAGAGGTTTCTCCGTGTGAAGGTTGGGAGGCCCTGGCACAGGTTGTGTCCTGGAAGTGTCCAAGGCCAGCTTGAACAGGGCTTGGTGCAAGCTGGGCTAGTGGAAGGTGTCCCTGCCCATGGCAGGGAGTGGCACTAGGTGACCTTTTAAGGTCCCTTCCAACCCAAATCGGTCTAAGATTCTGGTTATCTCCATCCTGTTATTTATTAATATTTAAAGGTTCATTTATTTACTTTTATCCTGAAGTTTGCAGATAACGATGGATGACCCAAACCAGCTTTATCTCTTGCACAAAGCACGGGCAGAAGGAGCCGTGGGGGTCGTGGCTGTGCTGGAGGGGGGGCCATGGGGGCTGCGGGGCAGGCAGGGGATGGGATGGGATGGGATGGGATGGGATGGGATGGGATGGGATGGGATGGGATGGGATGGGATGGGATGGGATGGGATGGGATGGGATGGGATGGGATGGGATGGGATGGGATGGGATGCGATGGGATGCGATGGGATGCGATGGGATGCGATGGGATGCGATGGGATGGGATGGGATGCGATGGGATGCGATGGGATGGGATGCGATGGGCAGGACAAGGGCAGGCTGCGCGCAGATGGGCTGGACATGGGGATCGGATGGGGAGGGTGTGCTGGGCTGGGCGGGGGAAGGCCGGCTGCACAGGGCTGGCTGTGCCGTGGTCAGCTGCTGCCGCTGTCCCCGCCCCTGTCCCGGCTCCGGCCCGCCTGGCCGTGCCCACAGCGCCGCCGGAGCCGCGGGGATCGAGGTGAGGGGACACCGAGCCTAGCCCCCCTCGCTCCCCCGCCGTCCTTCCCCTCGGGAATGGCTCTGCAGAGCCGCCCTCCCTGCCCGGCCGGCTCGGCTGCACAGCCCGCGGGGTTCTGACCCTTCCACAGTAGCATCTGAACAGACATGGCAATCCCTTTTATGCCTTTTTCTTCCAAACAGCTCAATGACGCCCCGAAAGAAGTTAAAGGGTCTTGTAGCTGCTACCATCACTCCAATGACTCCGGATGGGTGAGCTGTCAAAGTTGCATTGATTACTTTTTCCTTTCACCCCTATTTTCCTTCTTTCTTATTTGGAACTGATCTGCATGCTTTTATTTTTTTTTCTTTTATTCTATATATTTTTTTTTAAATCAGATCTCTGATGGGATCGGGGGAACTATTAAATTGGTCCCACTATTAATAGGACCTGAGCGAGATTCCCCTGTCTCTGCTTCCTTCTGATGCCAGCATGTACTGTGGCTCTGGGTTTGGAGAGTTTGGATCAGTCTCATATCGCTTTTCTGTTGCTTTGTAGATGCAGATTAAATCATAGTACAGTTACATGCGTAGAGCATTGCACTGTTTTTACATTTGTTAAGGAAAATTGCAGTCCTAGTTACAAAGAGCTCTCAAGGGCTAGAAAATAATTGTCAGAATCTGAAGGCCTTTTAGACTTCTCTCTACCTTAGATAAGTCATGCATGCAGTCATGTGTGTATGAGTGCTTTGAATTAGTCTAAACCTGGAGGAAATACAAGGAAATGCAAGGACAGCACAGTTTTAAAAATAACATCAAATTGAAACTTGAAATTCAGCTTTCTTCAGAGCAGGGATGGCAAACAGAAGCCTCCTGACTGCATTTTGATGTTGCAAGACTAAGTTGTTTGGAGTCAGCAGAGAACCCCGAGCTCTTGTGGGGGATATGTCAGGATGTGAATGTGCTTTTGAGAGAGACAGTGGAGATTTGCTAATACAGATCTCCAAAAGTGAACTTTACTTTAAGTGCTGAAAAACATGGCTCCATCCCAGTCAGGGAACTCATTCCATTGCAATCACTGCTTTGAATTTTGCTTTAAAGGAAACATATTTCTGATTGCTTTTTTATTATGACTCAAATTTATCACAACATGATATTTAGAGAGTGACCTGAGCCCTCTGCCTGGACTCTATAGGTTTGGTCTGTATTTTTGACAAATGAAAACAACAGTGAAATATTATACACTAGTAAACAAAATAAGTTTGTCTTCCATAGAAGATAACCTAAGAATTCTCTTTCCCCTCTTTGGCAGGGAATTCTGTCACTCTCCTCATCCTTTAATGAGAGAGAGGTCAAAGTCACATCCAGCAGATGCCATTTCACTCTCTGTATCCAGCAGTTATAACCATGCATCAGTTTAACCATTTGCCAGCACTTGCACAAATACCTTTGTGCTCTCAAGAGGGCTCCTGTTTCCCTCAAAAGAGGAAAAGGTTTTAGTGTCTCCTGTTCTCTTGTATCTCTTTGCTGTGACAAGCCTGCAGCCATTCCTAGTAAAAGTTTGGAACAGCAAACTACTTTTCAGGAGGAAGAGAAACTGCAGGAGGGAATTCGAGGCTGAGCTGCTACCCTTGGATGTCAAACAGATGTCAAGGGTTTCTTACCTCTGGGTAATCTGTGTGTATACAAATGCAAGGCTTCAAAATACATGAGTTTTTTTGGTTTCTTAATCACTAAGTTTAAAATAAATGTGGGTGGAGACTTAATGGTTGCTGTGGTTCCTTTTATTGCAGAAAAATTAACCTGCCGGTGATTGGCCAGTATGTGGATTATCTGGTAAATGAGCAGAATGTGAAGAATGTTTTTGGTAAGTGACAGAAACTGCATTACAGCCCCTTTACCTGGATGGGAATCCTGTGATATCTTACCTGATAGGAGCTGTAGTGGGAGGGAACATGGACATGAGATCATCCTGGCCTTTTATATTCACCAGTGGAGAGAGTGCAAGAGGTATTTAAGGCATCTGGTTTTGCTCACACCCCATTTCTGTGGGGGATAAAATAAGGTGCCTTCATTAGGTGACATTCCCAGAGATGACTGGATAATGTTGTATTGACAGAGAAGACTCATCTGAATGATTCTTCCCAAGTCAAAAATGTTAGTTCTTATCTTCAGTGAAACTGATATGTGTAGGTGAGGCCTCAGCCAGGTGTGTTGTGTTTTGTTGTGTTAAAACAGTGAATGGCACGACAGGAGAAGGTCTGTCCCTTAGCATCCAGGAGAGGAAGCAGTTGGCAGAAGAATGGATGTACCAGGGAAAAGACAAGTAAGTAACTCAGAGGGAATGGGGAATTCCAGATCTGATGTTATAATAATGCAAGATTGCAAAACTAAGTGAGCTGATGCCTTTTTTTTTTTTTTTTTTAGTATTGTGAGGTGAGCTGGACTTTGTTCCCCAGCTCTTTTATCATAGAAGTATGTTTTCTTGCTGCTTAGAGAGCTTGTGAGAATCCTTCTCTTTGGTACACTGAGAGGTGGGGGGATGAAAAAGGGCTTGGAAAAGAAAGGCTATCCCCTTTGCTTAGTCTTGAGAGGAAATGCAAATAAAGAGCATTTCTGAACCTTTTAATGTATGACATTATTTGGTGTGATTGAAGCTGAGGTGTCAAGTGTTTGACTGCTTCCCTAAAGGTTCAAAATTAATAACAGAATAAAAAATTCAATCTGGATCTGCAGCTGTGTATCCAATTGCAGCTTCATTCTCCCTTTCTTGTACCTGTCATAGCCTTGTACCCTCACTGCTGCCTTTCTCTTGGGTGCTGGATCAGAGGATGTGCAGAGGAGGAGGTGTTTTAGGGGAGAAGGATAACGAGGAGAAATAAACTGGTGTGAAGGATCACGGCCTTCAGATCCATAGCCTTTATATCCATGTCTCCTGTGGATATAAAGGAAAAAAACAACAATGAGGTTGATGCACTGGAACATGGAGGATTCCCTTCACAGGAGCAGACAAGCAGTCAAAGGTGCTGCTGTGAGGTTGAACTCTTCTGGTAGGTTTGCAAAGAAACAGGTTTAGAAAGTAAAGATATACTTTGATTTCCTTTACTCTTCTCAGCCTCCCCTTAAATCATTGATGTCTTAATTTCAATTTCCTAATAAAATGCTAAGATTCTTCCCTCCTGACAACCTTGCCAGTACAAAAGCAAGTCACATGTGACTTATGTTTACAAATATGTTTTCTTTCTTCCACCACCACTTGCCACTGTCAGCATTTTCTCCATGTTTCTGCTCATCAGGTCAGCACAGGCTCAACTCTTTTTTTAGGTTCTCTTTCTGTCGCTGCGTGGGCTGAAGCGAGTTGTTTTGTCAGCCTGGTAGTTGACCATCACTGAAACCTGCCCAAAATCTTCTGAATTTATTTTTTTGTGCAGATTGGACCATGTGATCATTCATGTGGGTGCACTGAATCTGCCAGAGTGCCAAGAGCTGGTGTGTATATGATATTTTTCACTCTGTGTGTGGTAAATAGAAGCAGATGTACCCTCAGATACTTTCCACTCTGTCTTTTATAGGCAAGACATGCAGCAGCCATAGGTGCTGGTGGCATTGCTGTCATAGCCCCCTTCTTCTTCAAACCCACAAAAAAAGGTGAGTAGATGTGGTTGCTGAGGCTTTTTTATTACTCTCCCAACCTTCATCACAGCTAAAGGATTAATGCCATATACTTTCTTAGGAAAATATTCTGATTATAATGTTTGCACAACTGTAATGGAAAAGCAAAACCTGCAAGGAGCATTTTTTAAAGATGAGAGATAGCAAAATTGTCCTAGTAAGAAATGGGAAGGATGTCTTTTGGGATGTATGTTGTTAGCCTTTTGTAAAAAGAAGAATTGCTTTTGGAAAGAATAGTCTAGTTAACTAGTCTGTGTTCTGAATGGATAGTTTGGTGTTCACACTTGTTCTGAGCCACACTAGGAAGCAGCTGGTTCCATGCTGACCCTTGCTGGGCACTGACCAAGCTGAGCAACTGCTGATTCACAGATGTGGCTCCTGTTTCTGAAGTGATCAGGTTTGGTTCTGTCTGTTATAAGGTTACCTCAGAACTTCCAAACTGAGTATTTTGTCTTTAAGATCCTGACAATAACATAAAAGAACCATATGAAGTGGAGGTTTGTAAAAGAAATACTTGAAGTTGTCTGAATGAATTCTGAATGGAAATGTTCATATGAAAGCAACAAAAGAAACTAGAGTAACTTGGCAGAATGGCTGATAGTGACAGCCAGAACATAGTCAGTGGCAGTCAGCCTGGTACTCACAGAGGAACAGCACAAAAGTCAGCAGAAACCTCGCTGACAGTAGGATGGCAGTGAGGGTTCAGCACTGTTTTTTTGTCATTCTTCTTCCTTCTGTGTCAATGAGAAAATTGCTTAAGATCTATGAAGGATTCAGTGAGCAAGATTCTCAGGAAGAATGTCAACCATAATAACTCTTTGATTCCTAAAATGATGGAAAAAAAAGTTGTCCAGGACCCTGCTCATTATCCTCACCAAGCAATATCCCAGGGAGGTGAACATGAACTTGATCCCTTGTCCTCTGTTGCACACAAGTGATCCTGCTGAAACCACTTGGCACACAGGTCTGGCACATGTGAGAGCATGCCCGAGTTTGACCTGTAAGAGAATGAGTGGGAGCTACTGAAACTGGTTTGGTTGAGAAGAAATATTGTCTTTGCCTTTCTTAAGGTTTTCCCCTGACTTGTGTCACATTTAATGTTTTATGACATGTGAAGAGTTTTGTATGACTTGCTGTGTGTGGTGCACAAGCTGAGGCCTTTCCCCAGCCCCTGTGCTGTGAATCTGAACTGTGTCTCCCTATGAATGTCTCCTTCTCTTATGGGATACCTGCTGGTTTCCTTCTAGATGAGCTGGTTGCTTTCTTACAGAAGGTTGCATCTGAAGCCCCTGAGGTGCCATTTTATTACTATCACATTCCTCCTCTGACAGGTGTGAAGAGTAAGTACAGAATACAGATTCTTTGGTTATTTGCTCTGGAAAGAAGGGTTATATGGTGTTTCTGAAAATGTGGGTTTATATTTAGTCTTAAATGTGTTATTGCCAGTTCATTCCTAAAATTTTTCTGATCTGGTAAAAGAGTCTTACTCTTTGTTGTCTTACTCATTGTTTTAGAGCTGTATACTTTACTAGGCTTAGGCTGAAAGTGAACAACTTGTAAAATATTAAGTCTTTCTCATGGGGACAGGGCAGGGAACTCTCCCAGAACAGGCCTGAGTTCCCTCATATGAGATTGCTATTCTGCACAGTTCGTGTGGAAGAGCTGCTGGATGGGATAAAAGCACAGATCCCCACCTTCCAGGGTGTGAAGTTCAGTGACACGGACCTCTTGGACCTGGCACAGTGCATAAACAAGAATGAAACAGGGGAGTTTGAATTTCTTTATGGGGTGGATGAGGTAAGAAGCTTTTCTTATAAGTAATTTCTTCTAAGGTCTTCTCTTGCTTCAGCCTTGGGGAATAAGTAACCCTGGATATTCAGTGCAAGGCAGTTTTGCTGCTCCCTCCCACCACCCCTTTTTTTCCTTGATTTTATTACATGAAGTAATTTTTTTTTACTTTTTTTTTCTCTCTCTACTCCAAACTAGCAACTGTTGGGTGCACTGGCAGTAGGGGCAAATGGAGCAGTTGGAAGGTCAGTATGGCTTGGACTCCCTCCCCTCACACATACACTGTGCTGTTTTATCTTCCACTATCTGCATAGTATTTTCCTGACTGTCTTCAGTCATGGCAGTGGAGGACTTTGCAAGGATGGGGATGTACAGAGGCAGACAGACACATAATCTAGCCCCAGTCCTAGTGATGGGACAGTGATACAACCCAGGATCTCAGATTATGTTCCCTTGGGTGATCACTGCTCGGGTTTCTAAGCTGAACCAAAGATTTCAATGTGCTTTTTATCCTCATGGCAACTTTTGAAGTAGGTAATCACTGTCTGGATTAGGTAAGGAACAAATCCCAGAGAGGTTAAAATTGTTAGTTCACAGAGCAGTTTGTGAGGAAAAGGGCTGTGCTAGGTTTAATTTCTAATTTATCCTCTGCCCTTCACATCAGGCAGATTAGATGAATTACTGTGTGATACCTGTGTTCCCATCTAGGCAATCCAATGAATGAATGAACAAGCAACTGGAAAGTTAAGTGATTGACTTTCCTTATTGCCTGATGATGTCTTTTTATTTTTAGTTTTGAAAAGCAGTTCCATTTGGAAAGAACTGGGAAGAGAAACTGGCTCTCTTAATTCTTCCATGGAGCTTGGCATACTTCAGATGCTTGACAGTAGATTGCACCACACATAAACTCCACTAATTTCTCTCACAATAATGAGAATGTCTACAACAAAAGCCTGTGGTTACTTCTTTTGTTTCACTGTTTTAAGATCCTTCTTTGCATTTACCAATTCTATTTTTGGTTTGATTTCTGACAGTACATACAACTATTTGGGCCGACAAACCAATCTGATGTTGCAAGCCTTTGCAAAGCCAGACTTTGCCTTGGCACAGCAGTATCAGGTACAGCATCTTTCTGAGCCTCACTGGGAGCAACCTTCTTTCTCTTTGAGCTTTACTGTGGCTGTTCTCCATGTGGTTCTGTCACCCATACTGAGGCAGATTTATTAAAGAAAAACTCTTTTGTCTCCACCCCTCCTTTTTGTTATTCACCTCCTCATCACTTTTTTGACCATGCTTCACTACGTTTTAACCAAGACCTTTTAACCACTTACCCTTCAACTCTAATCTCCTCCATGCAAGTGAACAATGATATAAGATATAAACATAGTAGCTTTAGGTGCTTTTACACCTTCAAATCTGAGGGTGTTAATAAATTACTGTTGGTCTTTTCTAGTTTCTCACTGGGGAATTCCTCAATTTTGTCATCAAACTGGGTAAGTAAACTGGGTAAACACTGCCTGTTTCCCTCATTTCTAAAAGAGCAAACATTCTGGTTCTCAAACTCTCATGTTGCTGTACTCCTGGAACTTCCTTCCTGAAAGATTTTGCAGAGAAAAACTGTTGCATCTGCTGTTTCCCAACTTAGTAGCAGTTGGGAGCTCAACAAAGGGAGCTGAGCAAGCATCCCTGACAGATTGCACTCTCCCTTCCTTCCTTCTGCTGTGAAATCTCACAGATTTAAAGCTGTGACTCTGATTTACCCTTGTTCTTATCTTTACTCTTACCGTGGGTTGGTTTTTTTGTTAGTTTTTTTTCCTTCCATCTCCAAAAACTAATTTTCAATTTTATTTCTATAGTAGTTTTTCTGAAATGGTGGTGCCCAAGTAGAAGAACAGCTCTGATTCTTCTCTCTCCTGCCTTGCTCTAATTAAACAGGAATTTTGTTGAAGGCTGTACAAGGCCAAAACACTTTAAAATTGAATGATTTCTAGAAACAAAATCAAGTTTAAATATAAAAAGCAATTTAAACCAACAGAGTGGTTTAGGGAGACTGAAACAAGCAGGAAATGCTTATATTAAATTATATCACACATTTAATGAAGAGAACTGTTTACTGTGGGTTTGCTGTACATGTGCAAGCCCTGATTAGTCTCGCCAAGCTTTAGAGCCTGGCTGTATTTCTTGGGTTCAAGGAATTGCATTATTTTTTAGCCTTGTAGATGAAGAGGCAAACACTAAATATTCAGAGGTACATAAGAAGTTGTGAGCTATGGACAGAGAGTAGAATGTCACTACTCCCAAGGCTTGGCTCTGTGAGAGTCTGCATCGGGGGATGCTTACATATGAATAAATGTAGTAATTTTTAAACCTTTTACACCTTAAAAAAGGTGTAATTTTTAATGCAGTGCTGTTCTTGTCTGCAAGCTCAGTTACCTCTTTTCAGTTACCCTGTTCTTGCTTCCAAGAAATGCTTGAAGCGTGGTTGGTACTGAATTACACAGAAAATCTGTACTGCTGCTTTTTTAGACACCTGTATTGAGGCTGCTTTAAGGAAAGTGGTCTGAAAATGTCCTGATTTTGCTTTTGTCTGCCCAGGTTTTGGTGTTGCACAGACCAAAGCTGTAATGACTTTTGTTTCTGGCATTCCCATGGGACCTCCACGGCTTCCGCTTGTTGATGCCTCCAGTGAGTTCATCGTCAAGGCCAAGGCCAAGCTGGACAGCATTGTGTGGCCTCATGGTGACTGATCACAGAGTCATGCAATCATTAAGGTTGAGAAAGACCTCTAAGATCATCAGATCCAACCATTAACCTGACACTCCTGGGTCCACCACTAAGCCACATGTCCAATGTCCACATGTATGATGTTGTTCACTTCCATGTCGAACTGGAGGTTTCTTTTCTGGGATTCTCTGCCAAATGGCACATCCCCCACATGATGGGCAGGATTTCTTTCAGGGAACTGGCAATGTGCCCAAGCCCCTTCCTGTTAGGGCTGGCTTTGCTGGGGCACATGTGGTCTGACATTTTACACTGCTCCCCTGGAACTCTGCCTGTTCCAGGACTGACTGAGCTTGTTTAATAAAAAAATAGATTTTTTTTTCCCAATTAGAGGAGAGGGCTGATGACTTTTGCCTAGAATGGAGGAAGATCTATCTCTACCCCATCTCAGCTGAATGGTGTTTTGTCCTCTCCATGAGGACACTACATTGTGAGTTTAAACAACAGTATGACACCAAAAGGTTGCTCAGGCTGGTATCTGTTCATCAAAGTCACTGGGACCTTGTCTGTGCATGTAAAATCCTGCTTCTGTCTGATCTCTCTGTTTATACACCTTACTGCAAAATTAAAAAAAGAAATCACTTCTGTAACAGCAAGCTTTGGATCACCAGTAAGCAGGTATTTCTCAATTTGTTTTTTCCTTTAGGACAGAAATAAAGCCACGATTGAGCTGTACACCTCCATGTGGCAATGCAGAATGCTGTTATGCAGGTTAGGAAGGTATAGAATCATAGAAGCATAGAATGGTTTGGGATGGAAGGGACCTTAAAATCATCTCATTCCATCCCCTGCCATGGGCAGGGACACCTTTCACTATCCCAGGTTGCTCCAAGCCCTGTCCAACCTGGCCTTGGACACTTCAAGAATGGGGCAGCCACAGCTTCTCTGGGCAACCTGTGCCAGGGCCTTACCACCCTCACAAGGAAGAACTTCCTAATATCCCATCTGACTCTGCCCTCTGGCAGTGGGAAGCCATTCCCTGTGTCCTGTCACTCCAGGTCTTGTCCCAAGTCCCTCTCCACCTCTCTTAGGGCCCCTTTAGACACTGGAAGGGGCTCTAAGGTCTCAGCTGAGCCTTCTTTTCTCCAGACTGAACACCCCCAGCTCTCCCAGCCTTGTCTCCAGAGCAGAGGGGCTCCAGCCTTTAGAGCATCCTCAAGGCCTTCTCTGGACTCGCTCCTGAAAGGGTTAAAAGCATTGTGCCTAGGCATGCTTGGGCAAGAATAAAATACATCATAACCAATATAGAAGCTAGCAAATATTAAGCCACAAGCTAAAGACACGGGATGAAACTCGGCAAGAAATAGGGAACAAAACTTGCATAAAGTGAAGGACAAAGCTTGCTAAAACCAGTAAGGAAATCGCTGAAACAGCGAACAAGAGGCTGCGCCTGTCTAGAGGAGAAAGGTGAAAAGGGCAGGCCGAGGAAGAAGTCCAGCCTTCATCAAAGGAGCACCGAGGAAGATGCGGAGCCTTCCTCAGTGCCACCACCAGGGTGCACTGAGCCTGGGCTTCGCATTCTAAGAAACAGTTTGCATAACCACACCTTTTCTGAGGAAAACAATGAATACGCATGAGTACAACCATAAATTGTAATTTGCTGTGTGCCTGGGTGTGTGCTGTTAGGAGCGATCCCCGCGCACCCGGCGCGCTGAATAAAGCAAATACCCACTTTTTGGACTCTGGGAAAAACGAGGTTCACTTTCCTGGTAAATTTAAAAAGGCTTAATAAAAAGACAGTAGGAGACAAAGACAATAAAGCAAAGGGTTAATACGCCTGCTGTTTTGGGACACTCCTTAAATACATCACCCCGTTGCATATTCATAGACTCTCATGCATTATTCAAAAGCATTCCTTGAGTTTCCCCCAACCTGCCCCCACTTCCATCCTGTAAATCAACATTTTTTTATTTCTCCTTGTGGCTCTGTCCTGGCACATACTCCCTGATAACAGATGATCAATAAATTTCTTCCCTGGGGTCCATCACCGCCATACCATCTTCATCCAGATAGGATAATCCAAGAATGTGAAGAATTTCCTGATTATCTTTTACTATTCTGAGCTAGTTACATGAACAAAACCTTATTACATTACTATGCTATAGTGGAAGAAAAATATGTATTTATCACACTACTTTTTCTAAGTTTTGTCAATAGCAGAACTAAAAGAAACTATATTAATACAGCAAAGTTTTCCAACATTATACATATAGCATTCATTTTAATATTTGCAAAAAGCCAATAACATAATAAGTACTTATAACAGTCTTGGAAGTGTCTTGGCCCAGTTTGGGGTAATTCACTCCAGCAGCTCCATGTCCTGATGTTGGAGACCACAGAGCTTTGCAGGTGGGGTCTCACCAGAGCAAGTAACCTGATGGCAGATTGAAAGGTGCATTATTTTGTGTCCTGGGCTGACCCTCCTGCTGGTCAATGGTCCCTGTGGCTAACACACAAGGGGTCCCATGCCCTGACTGCTCCTCAAGAAAAGAGTCACTGCAGGGGGACTGGAAAGAGAGAAGAGAGATCTAGGATATACTGGGGCACTTGAGTGGTTTTGCCACACCCAGTGGCACCACGGATGACAACAACAGAATTGTGATGGACTGCATCCAGAATTTCCCTTTCAAAATTCTTCAGAGGTAAGGCCTCTCTCTCTTCTTGGATCTGGAAAAAAAAATTCCAAAAAATTTCCAAAAATCTCCAAAAATCAGCCTCTTCTGCTCCACATCTATGCGCTGCCTCACTTTTTCTACACTTTTCCCTTACCCAAAGGAAAAACTGCCAAAGAACAGGTCATAGTTTGTATTTTTTCCTGTCACAGCACAACTCACCCCCACATCCACCCCAGTGGAACATCCAGCACGTCTGAAAACGTGGTGTGTATTTGTGCTGAAATCCAGCCTTATACACTTTGTGTAACGTTCAACCCCTTCTGGAAAATAAAGAGCCCAGCACAAGGATGAGGGTCACAGGAAACACTCACCCTCTGTAATTCCTGATCCTGCTCCAGACGGTACATGAAATCACTTTTCAGATCCATGCTTATTTGCTCCGGAGTGAGCTGGAAGTGCAAGACATTATTTGGAGGCTTTTTGACCCCTCTTCTTATCTACATCATAACTTCGGTGTCAGATCAGTCACACCAACATCGTGATGCCAAACATCCCTAAAGGATCATTTCCTGCATAACTCCCTGAAACTTGAGCTGTTTTATTTCATTCATTCCAGTGTATTAAACATTCATCTCCAAAGAAGTGTCTCAGAAAGACCGAGAGCACTGAAAAAGAACGACTGTTTAAATTTAAACACTTTGATCTCTTGAGAAACACGCTCTATTCAGCAGTAAGCCAAGAAGATGGGGATTCAGACGAGCGGGGTCGAGGGCCGCTGGAGGGGGGGCGGAGCGAATGCGCCCGGCACCTTTAGGGTCCCTCCCGGCCGCCGTCCGGCCGCGCGCAGGCGCTGCCGTGCGGTGCTGCCGTGGGCCCGGCGCTGGCTGGAGCGAGCGGCCGTGCCCCGATGCCCCGGACCGGCCATGGGGGACGTGAAGAACTATCTGTACGCCTGGTGCGGCAGGAGGAGGGTGATGCCGGCCTACGAGATCCGCGCTGCCGGCGGCCGCGGTCGGCAGACCTTCCTCTGCGAGGTGCGGTCCTGCCCTGCCGGGGGAGCGGGCTGGCCGCACTGGGGGGATTGGGAGCTGTGAGGGGGACTTAGGGCTGTGCCGTGGGTTTGGGGATAACAGAGGGAGACTGCGGCCTTCCGGGGCTATGGACGGACCCTGCCGGTGTCTGGGCGTGTTGTCGCGGTTCTGTCGGGAGTCTGAGGGCCCTGCTGGGTGTCGGGCTGGGGGTTTGGAGGCTCTACCAGAGGGAACTTGGACCGTGCCGTGAGCCTGAGTCCGGGAGGTACCTGGAGCTCTGCCGGGGGTCTGAGGACCCTGTCGAAGGGAATGTGGGGCCCTGCCGGGAATCTGAGGTTCGTGACGGGGTCTGGGGGTGCTGCCGAGGACCCTGCCGGGCCGGACCTGGGGCTCTGCCGGGGGATCTGGGAGCCGTTCTGGCGGCTCTGTCAGAGGAAACGTGGGGCTCTGCTGGGGGTACTGCCGGGGTTAGCACTGCCAGAAGGACCCTGCGGTCAGCGCCGGCGGTCTGGGGTCCTGTCCGGGATCTGGGCTCTGCCCGGCCTGGGTGGGAGTCACTGGAAGCCGAGGGCTCAGGGAGGGCTGGAACGCTTTGAACCAGAGTGTCCTGGCTGTGTGTGCACCGTGTGAAAGGAGGGAAGAATGATGGTCTTAGAGGGAAAACAGGATTGGTTTATTTTAGGGTGGTGTGTGTCTGCACTGTGTGCAACCCTTCTTGCAGTTAAAATAGTTGGCTAGGGATACTGTATGTCACTACTCTTTGCCAAGAGCTTTGGTCTGTTCTTGAACTTGAGATGAAACGTATTAAAGAATTCTTATTGGAATGGTTGCTACGCTGCACTGTTGTAGTAGTACTTTACTCCTGCCTCTAGATACTGGGGTTGTGGGAGCTGTGAATTCAGGTTGGTTCTGGCAGGTAGCTGGCACTAAGTGTGGGGCCATGTGTAGAACAGATCAGTTCATGAGTGATGCCATGGATTTGCACTAAACACCTTGAATTTATCATTTTACCTTTCCCCCCCCATTTGTATTCCGTGTCAGTAAGAGAACTAAGAAACACAGTGGCATAAAAGCAATTTTCAAGGTATTATAACTGGTTAAGCAATAGTCAGATTGAATGGTTGTATTAATAGATATATTAGATATATTACAGAATCATGGAATGATTTGAGTTGGAAGAGACATTTAAGCTCATCCAGTCCCACCCCCTGCCATGAACAGATACCTTCCACTATCCCAGATTACTCCAAGCCCCATCCAACCTGGCCTTGAACACTTCCAGGGATGGGGCAGCCAGAGCTTCTCTGGGCAACCTGTGCTAGGGCCTCACCAAACTCACAGGGAACAATTTCTTCCTAATATCCCATCTAACCCTGCCTTCTATCAGCGTGAAGCTGTTCCCCCTTGTTCTGTCACTCCATGCTTTTTGTAAAAAGTCTATACACTATACATACATATTGTGTATTATACAATATATAAGTATTGTACTGAGTTTCATATGTTGTTGCCCCGTGATTATCCATGGAAACTTAAATGCAGTCTTACTGAAACATCTCTCTTGCTGATTTTTGCAGCCTGGTAGGATGGCTGTGAATCCTGTGTGATTATTATGTGGTTGGAGGTACCATTGTCCAGGGTATAGAATTGCTGTTCTAAAGTACAAAAAAAACCCAAACAACCAAAAAAAACCCTCCAAAATAAATCACAACTCTGTAGTTGGAATAACGTGGAGCTATGGCTGACAGGACACAAGGTCATTCCTGTCCTTGTTGTCCAAAGGTTTGGGATTTAGGTTTAGGAAAGTGATCTTCTGCAGAGTTTTCTGCTGTGTGTTGCCAGGGTCCCTTCCTGCATTAATTTTTCTTCTTCCACAAGGTTTTGGGAAGCCCTTGTGCTCTGAGAGGAGAAGTTCTCAGAAGGGTGTTTGCTTTTCAAAACCTACAGAAATATATAGCTATACATAATGATATATAACAATAGTTTGCAATATTGTTTCTCCTGTACCTATCAGCAGCCAGGATCTGGTGTTCCAGTCGGTGTTGCTGCCCTCCAAACCACTTTCAGCTGCAGAGAGCCGTTTGTTGTTCCTTGCAGGTCCGAGTGGAAGGTTTCAACTATGTCGGCATGGGCAACTCTACCAACAAGAAGGATGCACAGAGCAATGCTGCCCGAGACTTCATCAACTACTTAGTGCGAGTGAATGAAATGAAGAAGGATGAAGTTCCTGCTTTTGGAGTAAGCTGCTCTTTCTCCTTACCAAAGACTACCCTGTCGTTTTGCTGCCATGCTCCTGGTTGTGTTTCATCCCTGGAGTTCAGTCTGGTGTCCCTGTGCAGTGATGAATGTGAGTGGCTTTTTGCACTGCTGGAAGGCTGGGGCACATACAGAATATCATGAAATCATTTAGGTTGGAAAAGACCGTTGAGATTATCAACTCCAGCTGAATGCTGTAGGATGATCTGGTAAATACAGCTGCATGTTGGGCTGCAAAGCTGATGAGGCTGGAAAGAATTGAGTCCCTGTGAGGTATAGCCTGGCTTTAAAAGTGCTGAGTTCTCACACCTGACACTGTGAAGTTCTATAGCCTTGTTCTAATATATATATAATATATATAAACCTGTGTGCTTTAAAAAAAAACAAAACCAACCTCCAAAATAATAGTCACAGATATATCAAACCAGATATTGAAAATCTGGCATTTTTAAACTGTAATTGCTCAAGGTGTGTAGCAGGATCACTGCTGTTTATGATGTTTTGTGAACACTCAGCACTGACTATTACTTAAAGGCTGATGAAGAGGAGGGTAACTCTATCATTACAGCAAATTTAGAAAAATAAATAAAGCATGAAGTTATGTGTTACCTATTGAGAGGGAAGAATCTTCCAGTGCTCCATTGAGGGTACATGAGTTTTCTCAGTGGAAGCAGCTTCCCTGCCTCATCAGCCTAATGGGAACAGGACTGATATCTTGGTTTTGCCGTGCCAATTAGTTTCTCAGCAGTTCAGTGTTAAAGTATTCACAGTTGTGTTGCTATTGGGGTTGCTTCTGGGTAGTAACTATTGCATATTTACAGGGAATAACTGTTGCATAATGTTGCCTGAGGTCTTTAAACTTCCTGAACAATTTCTAGCTAAATAGTAAAATTACTTGTTCTGCACTGATGTGCTGAGGTTTTTCTTCATTCCTTTCCCTAGCCAGCAGCAGGTGATATCACCACTGGAGGACAGGAAGCAGCTAGAGGTGTCACTGGTTCCAGTTCAGCTGTGGGGGGACCTCTTCCTCCACATTTGCTTATAAAAAATGAAGTAGGTAAGACTGAAAACTGTAATTTCTGTGTATTTGAATGTATTTTGGTGGTGATTTCTCCCCCAAATTGCATCACTCTGCAGACAGGACACTGAAGTCATAGTTTTGAGGCAGAGATGTGGATGACTGCATGAGATCTGAGGGACTGGTCATGGCCTGTCAAAATGGCCAGGCAATGCCTCTCCATTGCTAAGAACATGTTTTGGGGAGTTATCTTATTTTTAATTTTTTTTTCTGTGTGGTAGGCAATCGACCAGGTGCAGCACCTGAAAACTGTGGCAGTCAGGGAGCTCAATGGGATCGGGGTGCAAACTTGCAAGATTATTATTCCAGGAAAGAGGAGCAAGAAGTGCAGGAAGTAAGTCATGCAGAGGAATTCTCCATTAGTTCTTAAATAGGTATCTTTCATCCCCTTTAATTTGTTATTTGTGTTTATAATCAAGCTTGAAGTTTTCTTTTGCTATTTTGCAGTTAGTTTAAGCTGCAGATTTATTTGTTGACTTTTAATAAAGGTAATTTGTTTAAGCTAGGAACAAGTAAATCGCTCTGGATAGTCTGAATATCCAGGACTTTTTACAGACATTTTATTCAGAAAATAAAGAATTGCAGAGGACTTTTTAGTATATTCTGTGATGTCTTAATTATTTTATAGCATACAGGTGAATTACCTAATCTTTAAATTGGTAAATGATACTTTTTTTTTTTTCCATATTAGACCTCAGAGTCAAAAGTGGACTTAAATGCAGATCTTCACGGGGGTTGGACCTTAGAAAATGCCAAGGCACGTTTGAACCAGTTTTTCCAAAAGGAGAAGATCCAGGAAGAATATAAATATACTGAAATGGGGCCTGATCATAACAGGTTTGGTGGTTTTAGTCACTGTCTGTGTATGAAGGGTTCAAAATATTTTTTACAGTGGTTCACACTTACTTGCCATGCTCCATAGAGCCATAGTGTTCTTTGCCAGAACCAACAACATCCCTAAATATTGATATGGGGATGAGGAGCCTCAGTGCAGAGATCTGAGGGATTTAAGAAATTTCTGAGAAATTCTGGATATGCAGCTTTTAAATTGATTTCTGTCCTCTAGTCAGCTGCTGGGGTGTCAGTTTCTGTGAAAAGAGAGCTCAATTGCTTGTGGTAGTTGTCTGTGACTGTTGTTGCCTTTGTGCACTTTAGGTAAATTTTAAATTTGCTTATGTAGTAATGTGCTGTAAGGGCATTTTATATTTCTTTTATTACATATCTATATAATTATATAATACATATTTATTACAGTTAACTTTTTTGGCAATGGAATCTTCTTTTGAAAAAAGCAGTTTGGCAGAATCTTCCCAAAGGAGTTCTGAGAGTCTTAAGTTTCAGTTAAGACCAGCTGGATATTACTCTTTTTTGACTTTTAGCCATTCCAACAGAGAATTTGCATATGCTTCTCCCAAATGAAAGTAGTTCATAACAGATTGTTCCTAATAGGGATAAAATAATAAAAACCATCAATTCTTTATGCACAGTCTTTACAAATCATCCAGACATTAGGATATTGTATTATTTCTGCTGAAATATAATGATGTTTTGTGGCCAGAAATAATGGCATGCTGCTGCTGCTGGATTCTCCTGATTGGGTTTGGGCTTTTTTGCATTATATAAACAATTTGTGTTCTATGAGAGTTAAATACAACATTTTTAGAGAGACAAGAGAATTTTCTTATTACAGCCTTTCAAGAGAGTCTCACTTGCAGGACTTAAGGTATTCTTCTGTTATTGAGTCTTTCAATCATTTGGAACATCTAAAAGATGTGCATTTGTGCAGAAAGTTGTAAGTTCTCATCTAAAACCTGTCTTCAAGTCACTTCATCTCAATTTATGCCTCTCAGGCAAGGCCATTTCCTTCACTTAAATGAGTGACATAAAAAGTTAGTTTGTACAGTACTAGGAATTTAAATTATGCTTGTTGCAGGCATAGCTTCTGAACATTTCTTCTATCTTGTAGCTTAGGGATTATTTGTGTAATTATTTGCCCAGTTTTTGTTACACCTTCTGCAGCTTTAAACTCTGTGTATTTAAATTTATCTAGTCTTGAGCAGAATGAAATTATACCGATGACAGTATGTTTCTCAGCCTGGTTATTGTTCTTCTGGAGTGTATTTCAGAGTTTCCTATATACTCTTTGTTCAGGGAAGTGTATGTGGATTGCCCTGGATGGAATGGCAGAAGGGGCAATTCACTACCTACTGCAACAGATCAAATAAGCAATGAAACAATCCTAATGTGTTGTAGGGCTCCTTGAGAGACTGATGGGAGACTGTTGGATTTAATCTTTTTGGTGTGTGTAACAGGAGAGGGATGTTTTTGGAATTTTGAGGATATAATATAGTTCAGGTTGTTGCATTTGTTTAAAGAATTATCAGTTATCATGCATCTTACTCATCTGTTTTGGGGTATTTTTGAGGTAATGATCAGAGATATAAATTATAACAGGTATGTCAGCCATGCTGTCAGAGGTTTGTGGTCAATTAATCATATTCATGGTCTGAGAACATAGTAATAGCTGGAAAATTTGAATTTGGGAACTTTAACTGTGACAGGAGGGTATAAGTTGTAAATATAAAGATGGTTATCCTAAAACACAAAGCATGAGCTCATATTAAGGGATGGGATGTTGCTTTTCTGTGTTGGAGTACCTGTGCCTCCTTCTGTTCCTGTTGAAGACTGACACCACATACCTGGGCCTGCTCATACACAGGCTGCTGAAGCTGGACTAGGGAATCATGTGGGATTCTGCTGCAAACTGATTTCTGGTGTTGCTGTTCTCCCCTCAGGTGGAGGAGAATGAGATTGAATGCTGACTGTAGGCCTGGCTGAGAAACATACTGTCATCGGTGTCTTAGGTGGCTGTTGTGTCCCTGAGAGCCAGTGGCCTTCGACCCCTGAAGCCACTGTGCCTGAAGGTCAGTTCACTGATAGCACAGGAAGGAGGTCTAACCTGAAATTTAAATCACTCACTTAACCTTTTTTATTGTTTGTTTGCAGCGAAAAATGAAGGACGCAGGTGCAAGGCACAACCTCCACCTGTGCAAATGCCAAGGCCTAGTTTCCAAAGAGGATCTCAGTCCAATAAATTCCAGTCATGTACCTTGAGTCACATTTGCCAGTTTAAATCTGTCCTATGAGAATTCAGCTTTAATATTTTATGTGGCTTAGGTTTGGGATTCTTAAAAACATGGATCAGAATTTCTGTTCTCGTCTGCTGAGGATTTTTTTTTTTAAGCCTGAATTCTTCTCTGTCAGGGTGGTGAGGCCCTGGCACGGGTTGCCCAGAGCAGCTGTGGCTGCCCTGCCCCTGGAAGAGTGCAAGGCCAGGCTGGATGGGGCTTGGAGAAAGCTGGGATAGTGGAAAGTGTCCCTGCCCATGGCAGGGGATTGGAATGAGATGGTCTTTAACCATCCTTCCAACCCAAACCATTCTATGATCCTATGATTCTGTGATGAATATGCCACTTAACCTTTAACTGAACTGGTTGCTTGTCTACTAAGCAAGCTGTTGGGTTTGCTACCAGAGTTACTCTTGAGTAACTCTGTTACTCTATTACTCAACTTTTGCTGTTTCCAGAATATGGCAATAAGTGAATGGAAATTCATGCAAATTCAAGTTTGCTGCCTCCTGGTCAGATAAGTTCCATGTTTTTGACTAAATGACCTGCTTTGGTTGTATTTATGATCTGAGCTGATCAAATGTGTGGCAAAAAGCAGAGTAACGGTATTAAATGTTGCATCTAGTCATTAAACACAGCTTTTAGTGGGTTGCATTAGTGTTATACCAATACTTATGTGGGATACAGTTAATGGTACATTGAGATGCATGTTAAGGTTACACTAACATCCCACCTGCTTTGTAACTTGGACATCTCAGAGCATATTTTTTAATAACGTGGCTTTAAATTTCAGTGCTGAAAAGTGGTGTATTCAGAACTCTTATCAGATGTACTGGTTCTGATGATGATAGGTCTGTTACCTACTACCTTGGGGTTAAAGGGACTAAAAGCAGTAATACTTTACCTTGGTCATTGGTGAATTGAGAGTTTTTGACTGAGGACAGAGATCTTTGCCTAAAAATATTGGAAAGAGTAAATATTTTTACAGTGTCAGCTAATGGTAATTGTACCTTTGTGTTCTTTCTTTCTCTTGCAGGAGCTTTTATGCAGAAATGAACATTTATGTGAAGCAGCTGGGCAGAAGTAAGTGCTCCTGTTTATTTTTTAACTAAGCAAGAGATGGGTGTTGGTATAGAGGAACATTTGTGGGTACAGAGTTTATTATAGTTATGTGTTGGAGCCACTTCCACAGGTAGAGGATCGTTTGTATGATGTTGCTGAATGCACAAAAACTTCAAAGGACTTAGCAGTAAAGTAACATCATATAGCCAGTATGAGCTGGGCAATGGAGGGGCCTGATTGGATTTTATGTTGGAATTCTGGATTTATCAAGATTTGAGACCTGATCTGAGTGTACAGTCAGAGAGCCCAGTTCAGCATAGTGTCTTCTGTGGAAGCTGCTTGACTCCTCCACAGCTCTGCCCTTTGTGTGCTGCAGGGATTTTCAGTCGCGAGCACGGATCAAACAAAAAGCTGGCAGCACAGTCCTGTGCCCTTTCCCTGGTCAGACAGCTCTACCATCTTGGTGTCATTGAGCCTTACACTGGACAGACAAAGAAGAAAGGAGAATCGGTGAGTTTGGCAGGAGGGACAGGAATTACTGCTTTCATTCAATTCAAATTATATATATATATATACACACATACCAAGGATTATGTATTATTTAGGTATTTGGTTGCAAGTTTGGGAGCATGTTCCTCTGAAATTAAACACAGATATTTAAAAATAGCCTACAAATCCTTATTCAGTAAAAAGTCAGCAAAATATTTCAAGACTGTGAATTCTAAACTGATGATACTCTTTGGCCTCGTTTCACAAGGAGGTGTTTGATGGTTCACCTCTAATAGCCCTCAGTTCTGGCTTTCAGTGCCTGTCTTTTTGTGTATAATGACGTGTAGTTTTTAAATATTTCCTAGTTGGAACCCTATGAGGTGTCACTGTCTTCTGACTTAGAAAATCATCTGCAAAAGACGATCCGGGAGCTGTCCCTGGAGATCGTGCCTTTGGTGAGTGTGTGGTTCAATACCCCAGGAGGGAACATCACACCTCCTTGTTTTATCTTTTATCTGTCTTTGCCCACTCTGCTTTTGCATCTATAGCCTGAAGATCCCAGTAATCCAGTTATGATCAACGTTGGGAAGTTGGCCCATTTTGAACCATCGCAGAGACAAAGTCATATGGGAGTTGTTCCCTGGTCACCACCTCATTCCAACTGGAACCCTTGGACTGGCTGCAATATTGATGAGGGTCCGCTGGCAAATGTAAGCTTAAAAAATGGCTTGATTTCCCCATGTTTCCACAACTCTTAAATGCTTCTCCCCTGCCAGGATTTAAAGGATGAGCTATTTCAAAGGAGAAGACAGTCCACTGATAAAATTGCTTCCCTTCTTGGCCCGGAGGCAGAGGGTTCTTTGTGTTTACTTCATGTTTTATCAGGTCTTGAGCAGCAGTACATTGAGTGTCCCAATTCTCTGGTTTGTTTCACCTTTTACCTGCTATCGTGCAACCCATACAAAGTTTGTAATTGAAATTACAAGGTAAGTTCATGGGCACGTCATTTAAAATTCTCTGGCTTCTCTTTCCCATACTTCCATGGTCAGACTCTTTTCTGGGAGGAGAAACTTCTCCAAGCCAGTGCCACTACACAAGCAACCAACTTCCTTACTTTTTGTCATTTCTAGTCCAATTCAGCACAGAACAAATGAAAAGCAACAGTGTGGCATGGTAAAATGTAGGAGAAGGGAAAGAATTACTGTTTGCCAAGTTCAGAGGGTAGTTTTGTCTGACTGGTATAACCTGGTCAAAAAAGACTCTCAGGGCAGGAACTTGATTTTGCTACAACATTTAGATTGCTTATGGCCAAAATAATTTAATTCTTTTTCTAGTGGAGTTCTTCCATAAATTACATTAATTTAGTATTGATTGTTATATATTGATTTTTTTAAATTAAAGGGAAGTAATGTGAATTTAGCTGTTGCTGCATAAAATGCATAATCAATATGGACATTGCAAATTGAGCCGGCTTCAAATCTCTTCAGAGTTTACTTGTGCTAGTTCTGACTGGAACAGCTGACTTATTTGCAGTAAAAACAACTAGCCCTTTGGTAACAGATTTGCATTTCTTCAGATTTCTTTTGCAGTTGAGAGACAGGATTTGCCTGATGAATTCTCTTCAGAGTTTTCTCATTTTAGCTACTATTTTAAGGGTGGGTTTGTGTTTACATGAGATCATTACTTATATTTAAAGCTCTTGTTTAAATCACCATCGTCTTGGCTTACTGCTGAATAGAGCATGCTTCAGTCACAGTGTTTAAATTTAAACAGTCGTTCTTTTTCAGTGCTCTCGGTCTTTCTGAGACACTTCTTTGGAGATGAATGTTTAATACACTGGAATGAATGAAATAAAACAGCTCAGGTTTCAGGGAGTTATGCAGGAAATGATCCTTTAGGGATGTTTGGCATCACGATGTTGGTGTGACTGATCTGACACCGAAGTTATGATGTAGATAAGAAGAGGGGTCAAAAAGCCTCCAAATAATGTCTTGCACTTCCAGCTCACTCCGGAGCAAATAAGCATGGATCTGAAAAGTGATTTCATGTACCGTCTGGAGCAGGATCAGGAATTACAGAGGGTGAGTGTTTCCTGTGACCCTCATCCTTGTGCTGGGCTCTTTATTTTCCAGAAGGGGTTGAACGTTACACAAAGTGTATAAGGCTGGATTTCAGCACAAATACACACCACGTTTTCAGACGTGCTGGATGTTCCACTGGGGTGGATGTGGGGGTGAGTTGTGCTGTGTCAGGAAAAAATACAAACTATGACCTGTTCTTTGGCAGTTTTTCCTTTGGGTAAGGGAAAAGTGTAGAAAAAGTGAGGCAAAGTACAGACGTGGAACAGAAGAGGCTGATTTTTGGAAATGTCCTGGACTTTTTTTTCCAGATCCAAGAAGAGCGAGAGGCCTTACCTCTGAAGAATTTTGAAAGGGAAATTCTGGATGCAGTCCATCACAATTCTGTTGTTGTCATCCGTGGTGCCACTGGTTGTGGCAAAACCACTCAAGTGCCCCAGTATATCCTGGATGAATACATCAGAACCAACCGAGCTGCTGAGTGTAACATAGTGGTGACACAGGTGAGGAATGTGGGGCCAGTGTGGCCACTGCAGTTCTGTGGTGGATATGAGAAATCACCTGTTGATTAGGATAAAATCAAAGAACCATGGAATGGCTGGGATTGGAAGGGACCTTAAAGCTTGTCTCATTCCAACACCATTCCATGGTCAGCAATGCCACCCACTAGCCAAGGTTGCTCCAAGCCCCATCCAACCTGGCCCTGGAAGATTGAAGGATGTGCTGAGGAACCTTATTATCATTGCAGGACATGGTTCATAAAGATACCTCCTCAGCAATATAAGTAGGAGAAGCCTCAGCTTCATGTGTATTTTTGTTTGGAATGTTACTCTTGCATGGAATTGCAGTTTGGATAACCTGGCTTGAACCTTGCCCAGGTGAAAACTCTCAGCAGACTAAGGGGAAATGATTTGGGAAACAGCAGCTGGTAGTTGCCATATACCCTTATATCCATCCTTTGTGAAAAAACTTCTGTGCTGTTGCAATATTAATGTTTAATAATGTCTTGGGGTGACTTTATGACTTCTTTACTTTGTAAAGAAATCTTAGGACAGGACACTTGCAGCATTTATAACTTCCTTTATTGCTTTCAGTTGTATTGTGATAAACTTCTAAAACCTCTTCATTAAGTTGGGGAAAACTTTTCCACCCCTCAGCCCCGGAGGATCAGCGCGGTTTCTGTAGCGGAGCGTGTGTCCTATGAGAGGGGGGAAGAGCCTGGGCAGAGCTGCGGGTACAGCGTACGATTCGAGTCTGTGCTCCCTCGGCCACATGCCAGCATCCTGTTCTGCACTGTAGGTCTGTATTGCTACCTTATGTTTGGAGCTTGTCATGAGTCTGAGCTCTGAGTTAGCAGCAAAAGCAGAAATACGGTTCAATTAAAATTTTTATCAAGTCTGCTTGGAAGATTGAAAAGGTTTTTTTGTATAAAAGTTTGCTGACATGCCGTTGTGCAAAGAAAAATTAAGATTTTTGTTCAGAAGTCTGATAATACAGATCTGAGAGCACACAGAAATAATCCCATGAAGAGATAAAATTGCCGTACATTGATTGTCCTTAAAAGACAGAAGGGGAAGCAGCATTGGGTGGGACAGACGGAAGAGTCTGGTTTGTGGTAATGCTTCGTGGCCTCACCATCACTTGTACAAAGGAAAGTGTGGTAAATAGAGATGGGGTTGAAAAAGGGGCTGCACAGCCTACACACCTCCTGGTTTTTAAACCAGGGACTGGGAGGGGGAAGGTTGAACTGTTACATGAACATTTACTTACTGTCTCTGGTTTAGGTGTTCTTCTGAGAAAGGTGGAGACTGGGATCCGTGGCATTAGTCATGTTATTGTTGATGAGATCCATGAGAGAGACATCAATGTGAGTTAGCTGGTGATGACAGTCCTACTCTCTGTGTGCTTCTGTTCTGTTTCACTTCTGTATGTGTTTGTGTGTAGTAGCCAGCTTGTGAGAGGACACTGTATCTTAGTGAGTGTCAGATGTGTGGGTTTTCCTTCTTCGATAAGATTTTTAGAATTCTTAATTGTTCCTTATCTAAGTAGCAGAGCAAGGACCTGTGCTTCCTTTCTGCCCTCTGACTATTTTCCTGTTAGGATCCCGTGTGTCCTGGTCCTCTCTGGAAAATGGAGCACCACAGTACAAACACATCTTGTCCAAGTGGGGGAGCATGCTGAATGACACTGTTATTTTGGAATGCTGTTTTTACTGGCACTGTTGTATTACTGGTGGTATTCACAGAACCTGCAGTCTTGATAGTGATACATTGAAATTCAGGGTGTACATGAAGTAAAATACAAGTTGATGATAGAATTAGGAAAGGTATTGTATGTAATTTGAAATGGCAAACATTTTCTGTTCCCCTGATTATTCTGTAGAGTTTCAGCTTTGTCATACCAAGAGTGAGAGAAACCAAGAAGTTCTGACATGTTGTTTAAGCTTGTTTGGACAGAATTTGGGAACTCATTTGAATAAAATTGCAACAGACGCTTTGTGATGCATCTCTTCATCTGTTAAATGCATGTTAATGATGTAAAATACAAGTTTGGAAATTGTGAGATTGGAATTTTGTCTATTGAGCTAAGTGTGTGCCTAACTGACTGCATGGCAGAACTAAATAAATGTCCTCTTTAAACAGAACTACAAACATCACACATACCTGCACTGAGTAATCCCTATCTATTTCATTAATTATGGCTACTTTATATGTAAGCCAAGCTTAAAAATACCTGGGATTGTAATGTATCGTTAGGAAGGAGGCAAGCTATTTTTGTAGAAAAGAAAAACCCTTATTTACACTGGAAATCCTAAAAACCACTTATCCCAGGCATGGCAGTAATTTCAAAAAAAAGCACTGACAACTGTTTCTGGTTTTAGAACACTTTTGTTCTACTTGTTACTTCTCTTGCTCAGCAGATGTGTCATTCCTTCTGGTTTCTTGGGAAGATAGTGCTTTTTATAGATATGAAGTTAGCATTGCTCTTATTCTCTTTCTGTGCAGACTGACTTCCTTTTGGTGGTGCTGAGGGATGTCGTTCAGGTGTATCCTGAAATCAGGGTTGTCCTCATGTCTGCCACCATTGATACCAGTATGTTTTGTGAATACTTCTTCAACTGTCCCATCATTGAGGTCTATGGGAGAACCTTTCCTGTCCAAGGTAAATCCTTGGTTGTGCTTTCAGAAACCACTTGAGTTTTTATCAGTCTTGGATTCATACTCTGAAACATCCTGGTTTATTTCAGAAGACTCTTGAGAAATGATATAAAGAATTATGTTCCCTTGTACAGGCTTCCAGCAGTCAATCCTTATCATCTGTCTGTCCTTGCAGATTATTTTCTGGAAGATTGTATTCAAATGACTCAGTTTGTCCCTCCGCCAAAGGAAAAGAAGAAAAAAGAGAAGGATGAAGAAAGCACTGAAGATGATGATGTATGTTTGTATTTTAATATGAGAAATTAAACAAGTGCCATTTTTAGTACTCCAGCTTCAGTGTAATTCATTTAGCATTGTTGAAGTGAAACATTTCTAGCAGCTTTCCTACTTTTAATATCTGAGATTGCTGTTAACTTCAGCAGTGGAACTAAATTTTCTTCTTGCCATTGTAACCTGAAGAATTCTTTTCATTGAAGCAAGAGTTCCCATGTTTTGTTCACCTACTTCTCTTTAAAGCTAAAACTGAAATGCTTTTGAAAGTAAAGATTGTTAACCTTGGAAAAAAAAATAGAGAAATAGGAGCTTGGTGGTACATTTTTAGGGGGGAAAATTTAGATTCACCCTCTTCTTCTCTTGCAGTTGATATTGTCAACGTTTACATACACTCAAGAAAATATCAGTTTTATTCAGCTTCTAATTTTTGTAGATTCGGAACTTTTGTTTGGGCCACTTAATTGAACATAGCCATTTTTGCTTGAAAGGCATCTACCCACATATCTCATTTTCTTATTTGCCTGGCCAGCCAGAGTAAATTAATTTACATGATTTCCTTTGTGGTATTTTTCTTTTGTAGGCCAACTGCAACCTTATTTGCAGCGATGAATATGGCCCAGAAACAAAGCACTCCATGGCTCAGCTGAACGAGAGAGAAACCTCTTTTGAACTCATTGAGGCTCTGCTGATTTATATCAGGACTCTGAATGTCCCAGGAGCTGTCCTTATTTTCTTACCCGGCTGGAACTTAATCTATACAATGCAGAAGCATTTAGAAATGAACCCACGCTTTGGTACAAGCAGCTCTTCTGTTCATCTTTTCCCAAGGAAACTACTGACTGTGTGAAGATGGGAGTTGGATGAGTGGCTTAAGAAGCTAATTTGTTGTGAGAGTGAATGGCCAGAAATTTTTATGTTGTGGAAAGAAGAAATGAGATTCGTGTAATAGTGACCAACCTTCTTGTATTCCTTTGTAGGAAGCCACCAGTACAGGATTTTACCTCTGCATTCTCAGATTCCTCTGGAGGAGCAGCGTCGAGTGTTTGATCCTGTGCCTCCTGGGGTGACCAAAGTACGGAGCCTTCTCTATGCACAGTTCTCTTGGGCTTTTGGGGAACTTACTGCTGACTTTTTAAGTAAATTCTGTAGTTTATCTTGCTGGGCATTATCAGCTTTTTCAGACCAAATAACATCACTTTGCATTTCTTGGGTTTTTTAGGTTATTTTATCTACCAGTATTGCCGAGACCAGTATTACCATCAATGATGTGGTCTTTGTTATTGACTCTTGCAAGTGAGTTCATAAAGCAGCTTTTTGTTTCATAGATCCTACCCTTGGGAATGCAAAAGAGGTTTTAGGAGCACACAGAAGTGCCTTGTGTTCCCATGCTCTCTGAGCTAAGTTTGAGAACTCTAACTCCCTCAGGACAAATTAGCATTGTCTTTAGCTGGTCAGTACAGTGACACACCATGCTGGCATCTCAGGGGACTGGGTTGGTCATGCTGGCACTATTCATGTGAGGTGTCACTGGGTCTCCACACCAATTTGGTAGACGTAATCTGCCAAAGGAGTTTTACAAACTCTCAGTGTTTGGCTGATGATAAAGAGGAAGATTTTTGTAGTCTGTTAGAGTTCCTGCCTTGCTGTGCATGCTCTCTAAGAAAACTACACACAGAGAGCTCATGAATTCATGAGAATTTTATGCTTTTTGGACAGTTGTGAGAACATTAATCTGTGCAATAGTCTAGGGCACTGCTTTAAAAAGAGTGTGATGGTTTAGTTTCCGGACTGATGCCTGACTAACCAAAGCTTGGGGGTGGTTGGCTTCTTAAAAGCAATGTGACTGCAAGCCATAAAATAGGAACTGATTCAGCAGGGCTTAAGATGAAGCACGTTTGATCTTTAGTGGTGTTTTTCCTGTAACAGGCAAAAAGTGAAGCTGTTCACTGCTCACAACAACATGACAAACTATGCCACGGTGTGGGCATCAAAAACCAATTTGGAGCAGCGGAAAGGCAGAGCTGGGCGCGTGCGAGCCGGCTTCTGTTTCCATTTGTGCAGCAGAGCTCGCTTTGAGAGGTGAGGTTGTGGTCTCCAGAAATAAATCCCCCAGGGAATTCTTCCAGAACTGTTGGTGCTGCTTCGGGTCAAACTGGGGAAATCGTTGTAAAAAGTACACAGAGGAGAGGGATGAAGTTGGCTTACACTGAAATATCTCAGTTTTTTGGTTTAAAAGAAATGTACTTATGTTGTGCTTTTACCCATAGTATGAGGTGGATACATAGTTCATAATTTTTCACTGCAACCTACTGAACCTCTCGAGAGTAATACTGCTTGGGAATTGAGGCAAGGAAAAGAGCTTTTTAATGAGGATGAGGCTCTAGTCTGCCTTCAAAAACCAGGGGTACCTGGCATTGCCGTGTAATGGGCCATTTTGTAATGAAGGTGGTAAAAAGCTGGGATGGCAGATGTTACTTTTCTCTCCATCCTCATTCCACGGCCAAGAAGCCCCTTCATGGTGCTCTAACACATTCCCTGTTGCTAAAACTTTTGAGCTCTCTGCCAGATTGTTTTTCCATTACTAAAGCCATGGAAATCTCTTTGCTGGTTGGAGAAGGCAACACAGTGTTAGTTACACTCTGATCTCTGTCCTAGAAGTTTCAGTGCCCCTTTCTCTGGTTACAGAATAGCTGTGTTTTGATGTTCAACTTTTTGTAAACTCTTGAAAGCCTCAGTTGATAAAAAAATCTCCTTGAATTTCTCAAATTTATTTAGCTCTGTTGTTAAGTACAGTGCAGTGATTTTAATTAACAGTTTTTGACAGTGAACTGATTTTAGGCTACTGAAGTAATCATGGTTTTAAGGTTACCTTCCTTCAGAGAATATAAACCCAAAATATACAAGTTCCTTGGTGCTTAGGAAGAATGTTTGTAGACTTGTATAGATAGTTTTTTGAGAGAAATCATCTAAATCTGGTGCCAGCTGAATCAGGGTATCTGTTCAAGGTGTTTTGAAACCTTTTCTAGCTGCACTAGGAAAGTGCTTTTACGTGGGGCAGGCTGAAAGCAGGTTGTCTCTCAGGAATATAAGAGCTTCCTTATTAGAGTAGAACAGGATTGTAAAGGACAAATGTGAGGCTAGACACAGCCATGCTTGTAATTGTGCTTCAGCCCTGCAGGCTCTGTGATCAGCTCATGCTAGAACCCACAGCTGGCAGTGGAGATGTGAGGACTCTGCATTCCCAGCAAAAATTTACCCCAAAAGAGAAGGGAGAGGTACAGAATTTTGTGATAGAAGAGCCTCAGTTCCCAGAGCACAGAGAGAGCTGATGGGTGGGCTTCCAGACAGAGTTTACTTTGGAGGGTGGTGGTTTCTGCTGGTGGAATGACCCCTCATGGTGATCAAAGCCTGTGTTCAGAGAAATGGGACTTTGTTCTAATTCCAGACTTCAGACTCACATGACGCCTGAAATGTTTCGAACGCCACTTCACGAAATTGCTTTGAGCATCAAACTGCTGCGGCTGGGCGGGATCGGGCAGTTCTTGGCCAAAGCCATCGAGCCGCCCCCTCTGGACGCCGTGATCGAGGCCGAACGCACGCTGAGAGGTATCGGTGTGCCCGCGGGGCTCTGCAGTAATCCTGGCCTAGGGGAACTGCCTCCAGGTGGTTTTCCATGCATGTGATCTCTGACAAACTTCTCTACCAGCTCTGGCTGGAGTGGTGGAGCAGCATATTCTGGCTGACACAGCAACCTGGAGGCATCATGTGGGTGGCAGTGGCTTGTGCAGCTGAAGAAATACTTGAATTCCCAGTGGAGTGTTATTCCTTTAAGAAACTTGAGCCTTCAAACTTGAGGCTTGTTTTGTTGTTTTACCAGTAATTTATGTTAGCTTCCAGCTTCCTGTTTTCCAGCTGTGGCACTGCTGTGTTTGATATAGACTCAGTCCAGTGCTTGAGGCATTCACAAAGCTTCTATAAAAACACTGAAAAACAGAGCTTGGTAGTTTATTAAATAATTACCACTTTGTACAGTTTGCTGACCCAATATCTCCGATTTTATTAAGAAATTAAATCTCCAGTTTATTAATCTGCATGAAAAACAGAAGAAACTGACATGGAGTTAAGTTGTCTCCCCACTCTTTTCAAGGAACTAACTAGAATATGAATAAAATAGAGCAGGGAAGAACTCTAAATTTGTGCTTTAGATGTAAAGCATAAAAGTGACCTCAAACCTGAGCACACTTTTTAAATGTCACTAAATAAGCACTTCCTACAATTTTTAATAAGAGAAATATCTATTTGATTGTTGATCTTATGGAAGAATTGTGTGCTGAGCCTACTTTGCTTGTATATACAGGAGGGAGACCAGAATGAAAAAATATAGTTGGGGATATGTAGTCAGGTTTAATGACTTTTCATACTGTGCTGCTGAGAATTGTAGAGCCAGGGGGAAAAGGCAAACATTTGTGGTTTTAACACCAAATAGCTGTTTCTGCAAGTGCCTCTCTTTCCTGGATGACCTGTGATTTTTCAGTGTAGGTACACTGCTAGTATGTTCTTAGGAAGGTGAATTATGTTATCCTTCAAAGTATTCTTTGGGCTTTTGGGTTCAATAGATACCAGGAAAAATTGATTTGATGGTGGTCAAGGAATCCTTTGTGTTTTCTTTGTCATTTAATTGCCGAGGCTACAAAGCTTTTTGGTTTTTATTTTTAATTTTTTTTTTTATGTGAAAAAACCTTTGGTAGCTTTGAGGATGAATACAGGTGATAATTTTTAGCTGATGGGAGGAGAGAAAGGCAGGTAAAGTCTCAAGGAAGAACGAGTTTGTGGTGAGTCTCTTTTTGATGAAGAGGATGCTGTGATTTGGCAATGGCAATGAAGACTCCGCAGCTGGTTGTGACAGGCAGAAATTCTGAGGCAGAAATTAATTAAGTTAGATTCATTAGATAATAGATGATTTAATAGGGTAATAGGGGTTTGTACAGAAGCAAACTAAAAAGGAATGGAAAATTATGTATGTGAATTACATTGTGATTATTCTATTTGCAGAGGAGGTAGTAAAAATTCTGTAAATCTGAAGTAAAACTTGTCTGACCTCTACTCAGTTTTGAAAATCAGGTTAGCAATGGTATAACCGACATTAAACTTGAGTGAGGTTCAGTTTAAACACAACTATTAAAAGTCTGAATTGCTTATCTAAAGATTTCTGGGGTTAGCTAACTTGATAACAAGGGATCTTGTTTCAGAGCTTGATGCCCTGGATTCCAATGATGAGTTGACACCTCTTGGAAGAATCCTGGCCAAACTTCCCATTGAACCTCGTCTGGGCAAGATGATGATCATGGGCTGTATTTTTTAGTAAGTTGAGTGGTCTCAGTGGTTTCTCTGAGTTCCTGAGCTTCTTGACATGTGCAAGAGCGAAAAACCAGTATATCTAGATGAGCAATAAATGCTGTAGCTGGGGAGTGGTGACTGAATCTGCATGGGAGCAGAGAAGAAATCACTTCCAGTGTAGGCAATACAGTGGTCGTGAAATTCAGTTAATGGCAAGACACCAGTGGAGGGTGAATATTTCTGAATTAGGAGTGGGACTTGAAGCACCTAGGTATACCAGTGAACTAGAGGTGGGGAGATATGGAATTTAATAATGAGATAAGGAGAAAAATCAATTTCCACATTTTGCTTTAGTAGAAGATCTGTTCTTTGTCCCTGTGATGGCTATAGGGTCCTGAGGGACCTTTTCACCAGAAGAAGGTAGTGTGTGGAGGGAGGGGAGGGCAGAAGGATCTAATTTAACATCTGTTTCCAGGGAAGTGCTTCAGTGAAGAATTCTAGCAGATAAAGGCCAAATTCCTAATGTCTTTAGCAAAGAAGTTTTCCCTGGTGCCTGCAGCAGGTGCTGGCAGCACTAACTTAATGATCCTGATCCCTTCTGTGGTTCCTTTCAGTGTGGGAGATGCTGTTTGTACCATCTCTGCAGCTACCTGTTTCCCTGAACCTTTCATCAATGAAGGCAAACGCCTGGGATATGTCCATAGGAATTTTGCTGGGACCAGGTATTCAGATCATGTAGCTTTGCTCTCTGTCTTCCAAGCCTGGGATGATGCAAGGTAAGTTGTCTGGCACAGTAGGTGATGGGCAGTTACAATAACACAGGGTGAGCTTTTCCTTTCCTTGGTCAGGCTTCTAATTCCCTCTGTTTGTTTTTCAGGATGGGTGGTGAAGAAGCAGAGAAAAGATTCTGTGAACACAAAAGACTCAGCATGGCCACTCTTAGAATGACTTGGGAAGCAAAAGTCCAGCTAAAAGACATACTTATTAGTTCTGGCTTTCCTGAAGGTGATTCTGATTGCATTTTTCATTCTGAGATGATAAATAAATAACCAGGATAATCTGTGTTGAGCACACAAGCAAAGGGGGAATATAGTTATGATAGTTATGGATTTGCCATAATTCTACTCCACTTTTACAGCTGCATTCAGGTGGAATTTCAGTGTTATATCCTAAAGTTGTGATGGCTGTAGTGCAACACAGAGATTTTGGAGGCTGAGGTTAGAGCTGCAGGATTAAAAATCTATTAAACAGGTGTCCTTAGAGTGTTACCTCCCTGACTCCTTCACTTGTTTGCTCTCCAAAATGTGCTGTGCTGTGCTTTCCTCCTTCCTTCCATAGACCTTAGTGGGGAGTCTGTGTGATCTGAACAGTGTGCTGTTCTGTGACTTCCTGGGTTTGTGCTGCAGGAGGGATGTGCAGCAGTGTGTCAAATTATTCCATTTTCTAGAGAAAAAATTCTTAAACTTGACCAGGTTCTGAATTTGCCTGATGCTGCTGAGGAGTTCAGTGAAATGGCACGGCTGCCTGGACTAAGCAAATGTTTATTTCCCCTCCTTTTTTTTTTTTTTTTTTTTCCTCTTTAAATTCCATTATTTTTTTTCTCCTCATGCTGTTAGGATCACTGCTGCATTTATCTGTAATTTTCTTTCTGGGCAAGATGACTTGAAAACAAGCCACTAGAGACTCTGGGGGAGATTTGTAACAAATGAACTAATAAAAACATCCATTTTAACCTCCCCCGAAAGATCTGTCTCCAAAACAAATGCAGTAAACACACTGTGGTACAGCACATTCTGGACAAACCTATCTTTCCTTGTTTTTGAAGAGTTTGGGAGAGAAAAATACCTCTTTGTAGTAGTATTTTTCAGCTTTTCATTCTCCATTAAAAAATTTAAAATTTAATGTAGGACTTATATGCTCTGATTGCAGAGGTCATTGGAGATCACATCTAGGAGTTGATTCAATCACAAAAGGCATTGATCCAGGATCCTAAACAGCTCTGTATTGATCCAAGATCCTAAATAGCTGTGTTGTGCTCTCCTACATGTCCCATGGGTTTAAACCACTCTTCTGTTCTCTGCCAACAGAATGTTTGATGACTCAACCGTTTAACAACACTGGCCCTGATAACAACCTGGATGTTGTCATCTCCCTGTTGGCTTTTGGGGTCTACCCCAACGTCTGCTACCACAAGGAGAAGAGGAAGATTCTTACCACTGAGGGGCACAATGCTCTCATCCACAAATCATCTGTCAACTGCCCTTTCAGCAGTCAGGACATCAAGTATCCATCACCCTTTTTTGTTTTTGGAGAGAAGGTAGAGACTTTGGGTTTATTCTTGATCATGTGCTGCCAAATGGTTCAAGAGGCCCTTTTTGATATAGAAGTCATAAGAAAAAAAACTTGACTGCAATATTTAGCTAGTTTTAGTGGGGAACTGGATGGAAGGTATTGTTTGTTGGTTGGTTTTCTTTCCAGAAAGTAAATGTTATATGGTCCTGGTATCACTCAGCCTCCAAGTAACTTCCAGTCAACCACTTTCAGTAGAAGTAGAGGTGCACAGAAAGTTCCTGTGAGTTTTGTTATGATAGCCAGGTTGTAGAGAAGGATCTAAATCATAATCTTCTTTAAGAGTTTGTTTTAGGAGCGCTTGCATACTAATTATGCATTAGAGAATTTTTATCCTTATCACTTCTGCTGCTTATGAATCCAAGGAGAAAATGGGAACGTGGAATATGGCAGTGGGGTGCTCCTGTTCTGGCCTGTAGGTAGTGTGTCATCTCCTGAGGATAATTCACATTTCCCAAGTGTCACCCAAAAGGTCTCCACGACTTTTTCCTCCATCCTGTGAATTGATGCACATTCTGTGTATGTCCATTGCAACCCCCATGAGCTCTCCTGTGCTCCGGTGACAGCCATCGTGAACTCAGCTATTGCTCAAGAAGCAAGAGAAGGCAATGCTTTTGTGTTTGGTAATAACCAGAATTTTAAATCCTTTGGGTACAAGGATTTTGTCTGGACAGTCTGGATTCCCAATCCATAGTTCAGAGCTGGGGTGAGGCTTTGCTGCTTCTTCACCCTTTGTATCAGGATTCCAGGAGGGTCAGACCTTGGATCCACCTTGACCATCTCTCTCAAGTGAAATTCCCCTAAACCCAGCAAAAGACTTGTGAGTTCAAAAAGTTTTGCTTTATTAAACCAAAGTACACACAGCAAATGGAGAGTGACTTAGATGGTGGCTTAAGAGTATCCTAGACAGCACCTGGGTGAGGCTGGAATGCAGGATTTGTGTGCAGCTCTCTCCCTGCCCATTAGTTCCTCTTTAAACTGAGGGGCAGGAGCCATGTAGCATGTAGTTATCTCTGGCTTGATGTTGTCCAAATTCTCAGTTCAGGTTCAAGCTCAAGGTCAGTGTAACATGACACAGCAGTGACTGCATGGACATCTGGCAACTTCCACACTTGCATGAGTAGGACCCCTCTAAAGCTTTTCATCACAGCCTCAGTAACTGAAGGGTGGGAAGAAAATTCAGATGTACCCTGGTCATTTTAAGGCTGGCAAAGCATGAGGTGGCTCTTGCAAAACTACATAATTGCAGACACAGAAAATTAATATTTTAAAATGGAAGATAATTTTTGTTGAGGTTTTACAGCAGCCAGTGCTGAATCCTGAAAACCTTTGCTTGGCATTCAATTTTGTATGTGCAAATGCTCTTGTAATTTCCTAACGTTGTACCTAGCTTTTTTGTGTGGTGTTTGGAGTTTTTTTACAGAATTCTCTGTTTTCAATGTCCAGAGGAAGGTATAGAGCTCTGTTTTCCATTTCAAGAGTCATTTTCCTTTTTCACTTGCAGATTCGAACACGAGCTATCTCTGCCAAAACCATGACCTTGGTGAGCCCGCTGCAGCTGCTCCTCTTTGCTTCCAAGAAAGTCCTGTCAGACGGGGAGCTCATTCTGGTGGATGACTGGTATGGATCTCCTTGGTGCTCAGAATCATGGAATCAAGGAGTGGTCATGGAAGCTCATCCAGTTCAGAGCTGACTGAGGGGAAGTGCAGCTAACACAGACCAAGTGTCTGTGATCAGAACAGGGATCCCAGAGCAAGCCATGGGCCACAGGTGTCTTGGGAAGGCATCACCTTTGTTTCCTGTGAGGAAGGGACAGGTTAATTTGAGCCCTGCTTCTTGCAGAATATCTGCTTAAACATAAAAACAGGACGAGGCAGTTTCCATAAAAACTGCTGTTTTTTTCCTCTTTAATTGAAACGTAAAAGATGTTATGTGTTTTAGACCTCCTCCTCAGGCAAAGGCTGAGGAAAACTTGTTTTCAAGGCACAGAAACACAGCTTGAAGAGATATGCCTCTGGCAGTGTAAACTTTATGGCCATCACCAAATACTATCTGGATGTTTGTTTCGGTTTTTTTCTTATCTTCTCTCCCTTAGTTAGTAAAACAGGCAAAGAATTCCTTAAGCTTAATTTGCTAATGATTTGAGGGTTGGACCTCTCAAAATCTTGGAGCCTCATGTTTTCAGTATATTTTTGTATCTTGCTGTTTTGATGCAAGAGGTTATATGTTGAATTTATCCGAGTATAGAATCATAAAATCACAGAATGGTTTGGATTGAGAAGAACTTTAAAGCTCATCTCAGGTGGACACCTTCCAGTAGACCAGCTTGTTCCAAACCCTGTTCAGCCTGGCCTTGGACACTTTCAGGGATGGGGCAGCCACAGCTTCTCTGTGCCAGGGCTTCACCACCCTTACAGGGAAGAATTTCTTCCCAATATCCCATCTAACCCTGCCCTTTATCTGTTTAAAACAATTCTCCCTTATCCTATCACTATCTGCCTGTACCTCATTTTGGAAGCCCTCTTTAGGCACTGGAAGGAGCTCTCCTCCCTGGAGGCCTTCTCCAGGCTGAACACCTCCAGCTCTCCCAGCCTGTCTCCAGAGCAGAGGAGTTTCAGCCCCCAGAGCATCTTCACGGCCCCTTGTTAAATTTCAAAAGCAAATTTTGCCAGAAGAATGGTTATGTTTTAACAACACCAAATTTTAGGGATCTTTCAAATTTGCCTCCTCAATTTCTCACCCCTTCAGTGACAAATTAGAATTTCAGAGATGAGAATGTAGGTTTCTGGCTGAATGAAAAGCCACCCTGCAGCACCTCTTCCTTCCCAGGTGTTGCCCTGGCAGCTCTAACTGCTCTTTGTGCTGCAGGATCAAGCTGAAGATGCCGCACGCGGCGGCCGCCTGCATCACCGCTCTGCGCGCTGCCATGGAGGCCCTGGTGGTGGAAGTGACCAAGGATCCTGGGATCATCCGGCAGCTGGACCCGGCGCACGAGCGGATGCTGAACGTGATCCGGCAGCTGTCCCGGCCAGCGGCGGCGGGGATGGCACTCACGGCTGCCAGCACCAGGTGAGAGCTGCAGCGTGGAGGTGAGCATGGGGCCTGCAGCCTTGTGTTCTGAGCATGTGTGAAATACCCGCACTCAAAGCCTGATGCAGAGACGTCACTGCCTGTTTCCACAAGGACACACAGCTCTCAGGAATAAAAGCTGTCATCCCCTCTTCCAAAACTCAAAGCACAAATTATCTTTTAAAGAAAAGATAAATCCATATTTATTTTGGGCAAACCTTTTCCTGGAAAGAAAACACATATTTGGCTGGGCTTGCACCCCTCTGTTGCCAGTTGTTTCCATCCCTTGCTTCTGAAGCAAAGGAAACTTTTCTGAAGTGGGAAAAGTTGCAAAAGTGCAACTGTAGTTCAACCATCATATTGCATTCGCAGGAAATGGAGGTGCCTTAGCTGAGGGTTGTGCTATTTCGTGTCTTTAAGAGATGCAGTTTGTAAGATTGCCTCAAGTGCATGGTGCTGTTGTTTGCCAGGTTCGGGGATGGCCCCCGCCCGCCCAAGATGGCTCGCTATGACAACGGGGGTGGCCTTCGAGGCCGGGGAGGTTACGGGCACGGCTCCAGCCACAGGGGCAGAGGCTACGGTGGCTACTCCAGCTGGCACTCGGCAGGAAGAGGATTCCCTGGTAATCCTGGGGGAGGCTACGGAGGTGGGGGTGCCTGCCGAGGAGGAGGATACCGAGGAGCGGGCAGGGGCTACCGAGGAGGCTACTGGGATGTGGGCAGGGGTGGGTGGTAATGATAGCAGTTCAGTGGAGTGTTTCCACTTCAACAAAAGTGCATTTCCTTCCCAAATTCCTTTCTTCCTCTTCCCAGTTTGTATGGGGTTTTTTTGGTTCCTTAGTACAAGTACAGCTCTGTAATATATCATGCCCTTAGGGAATGTCCTGCAAGTTGTATTATTTTGTTCTTAATAAAGAGTTTGTTTCTAAAGACTTGCATACTATACCTTTGATTTTGTGTTTGGATTTGAATTTTGAAGGCTTCTGTTGCTAATTGTGATTGTTAGAGATACAAGGCATTCTGAGGAAACCTTTTCAGTGTCTCAAACCATTTCCTGCCAAATAGATTCCAGACCACATCTTAGGCTCAGTGGGGATTTCACTTCACTGTCTAACAAGCTGTGCAAACAGTCTTTGCTGCAGTGGTTTTCTTACCATGCCAGGCAGCACTAGGTTCCTTTGCAGCCAGCCTCCTGCCCTCTGTGGTGAGTTGTTTGGGTGATCCAGATCATGCAGGAACATGGAATACTTTTTCCAAGACTGATGTGATACTGCTGGTCTCTGCAGAGCCTGAAGTAATCTCAGAAGCATTAATTGTTCCCTTCATGCAAGAACAGTGTTCATTACTATTCCCAATCAGTCAGGTTTCATTCCTCCAGATCCATGTCTAAGAGGACAGTTCTTTAATGGGAACCCATTGGATTCCAGATACTGGAAACTCAGTTGGCTGCCTGGTGCTCACAGAGGTGTATTGACACAGAGAGGATAAGAAGCCTTTCAGCCCTGTTGCATTACCAAGTCTGACAAAATTAACCTCCCCACCTCCCCACTAATGCCACTGCAGAAGCGGTAATTATTTGTGCTTACTGGGGTGTAGAAAATGGTGGTGGTTGCAAAGCAAGTCCAATATTTTTTGTGTTGTCATGAAGAGTTCTTAAAAATTAGGTAAGGGTGAAGCACTCCTTCTTTAATCCAGCTCTGAATTACAGAGGATCAGTATGAATCTCCAAATTTAATTTACTGTGGGGCATGTATTATCTCCTGCATGCTCTGCTGCAGTAAACCCCACCCCTCCTTCTGCTCATGCAGACTTTTCTGTAGGTTGAAGAATGAACAAACAAACGAAGAATTGTCACTCTATGCCACCGTTGTAGAAAAACATGATTTTCTTTTCCAGTTTGGGCCCAGGAACAACCTCTGGGGGAGTCAGCAGGGATGGACATTGGAAGATGTGCTATAGGATTAGCCACCTTCCCTTTGCACATCTGTAGTCACTGCATCTATATAAAAACTGCTTTCCTCAGCTTGCCCCTCACACATGGTGTTCTCAGTCATGAGCTAGTCATACTAGCACCAAACTGGAAGCAATAAGCAGAAGTCCAGTGATTTTAAAGATAATTCTACTTAATTTTAGTCTCAAGCTCACAAGTCTGGATTATGATCTACTATCTGTTAAAGCTTTCTAATTTCCTCTGGCTGTTAGTGGTCAACATTTAAACAAGAGGCAAGAGATTGGTGCAAGGGAAGGAAGTAGAATAGGGTTCTAAGGATTATCAAGTGTATGTACAATATCCTATGATACTAGCAAAGAATGGTTTTACTGGGGTATTTGATGTTAAGTCATAGCTAAAGAAATACCCTTTTTAGAGTGAAGTTGATCTTTCTCTGGTCTATTTACAGAATTGTTTCTAATTTGTAACTGGAAAGCTATTATTTACTATTACTGGGAAGAAAAAGTGAAAAAATGTTACCATTAATATCCTACTGGTTGTCCTGGGAGGTCTCACTCATCCCGGTACTGATGCAGTGATGAATTTTGTAGCTCCCCAAGACATCTGTGTGTCATGGGTACAGTTCATCACCATAGCCCTGTTCATTCACAAAAGATCTCATTTGTGTGATCCTTGGGGTGTCCTGTGCAAGGCCTGGAATTTGATTCTGTGATCCTTGTGGGTTCCTTCCAGCTCAGGGTACTCTATGATTCTAATTCCATGCTGCTTTCAAGAACTGGTAAAAAAGTTAATGAGCTCTTAAGGGAACAGCCAGGTGTTGAAAGAAATGAAAGTGTGTCTGGGAGCTCAGCTGCAGTTTGTGAAGGAAGAAGGAGCCATGAACTTTTTAGCATCTACAAATAACAAGGTTTTATTTATGTGCTTAGTGCTTTACATACTAAGGAGTGTCTAACATGAAAGCACTGCTTAACAATATTCAGTCTGGTTTTTAGTATCTAATCCATCATGGCCAGTTAAGTGGGGAAAGTAATAATCCCTGCCTGCACTTGATGAATGGCACAGTCTAAACACGGATTGACATGCTAATGAGGAGCTTAAGCAGCTGGGATACAGAAAACCGAAAATTAACCTGAAATGACATGTATGTTTTCTCAGTAAAGACCGAGCCAGCAGTGAGCTTACTGTGCAGAAAGAACTACCTGAGTGAGCCATAGTGCCATCAACTGCTCTCTGCTGCACCCACCCGAGGCTCCTTGGGTTTGTATACCACATATATAAAATATTTTTGGCTTTTGATATCACAGAGTTCTCATAAGGGGATTTGGAAACAATAATGATTTCTGGTTTTCCAGTTCCAAGTGGAAAAGGAGAAAAGTAATATTAACAATAGCCTCAAAACCGTAATATGAAAGATAACACTTAACAGTTACTTGAATTTTTATCTTAAAAGTTAGGATTGCAGCTCACATCTATTTTTTTTTGCCTCCAAGTCAAAAGAGTGAGGAGTGCCAGCCAGAGGAAAGCTAATGTGACAGGTACAACTTGACAAAGGTGAGTGGCTTAGCATGAAAGATCATGAGGCCTTATGTATGTCTGAAAGCCTTATATTTGAGATGACCCCTCTAAATCTGAGACTGCTCTGCTCACCTGCAGCTTTGATGGGAAAAGTTCTGGAAATGGCTGCCTGGAAGCAGTTTGTCAATTCAAACATTGTCATAAATGTGTTGAGACAGATTTGTTGCTGAATTCCTGTTTTCTGTTTTTCAGCAGCACTATTTTTTGCCGAGGCAGTAGCTAACAAACTCTCCTCTGCTGTTTATTTTCTCACTCAAAGTTTTTAATCCCATTAAAAGCCCTGGGGAACTTAATAGCTCTCTATCATTTGCTGAGAACCATTAATCAGGACTATGTCAAGCTATGGTTCATAAAGGTAAATTAGAAGAGAACATAATACTAAGGCCCAATAATTATGTGTTTAGTTAAGAGGGTAAGTTTACAGTCTCATATTCCCCTGGGAAAATGACCTCATGGTCTCCACTGTACCACTTACTAAAGCCACATTCAAATTATGTTGCTGAAATGGAGAATCTGTGAGAAAATCTTTCACCTCACAGAGCTGAGCACCACTTCCTACATTTGAGCAATCAAAAAAAAAAAAAAAAAAAGCAAAATTTCCAATTTAAGAGCAATCTATAAATCTGCCCCATCCTGTTTCCTGCAGTCGGTTCCTTTTGCAGACAGGTTTTAGATACCAGGACTAGAAATCTAAATTTTCATCCTGCCAACTGCAAAAAGATGTTCAAAAAGACTATACTGGAAAATACATGGAGAACTGTTTTTTTTCCCATAACTATTAGTTTCATGCACATCTCAACTCCTGACCTATAGTCAGTGCCTGATGTTTTTCCTCTTACTTTCTGGTAAAGGAATTAATAGTTATTGGATGTTTTGGGCAAGTGCAGAAAAACAAAATCTCCATTATGGTGAGCAGAAAGAATAATAATATCAATATATAAAGTAATGTGGCTCTATTACTATAATGATGGCCCAAAATTCCTTCCTATGGATGGAGAACAGAAAGTCTAAAGTCCAGTCATAAGTCATAGAATCATGGAGTGGCTTGGGTTGGAAGGGACCTTAAAGATCATTCCATTCCATCCCTCTGCCATGGGCATTGACACCTTCCATGCCCAGGTTGCTGAAAGTCCAACCTGGCCTTGAGAAGTCCTACCTACCCTTACCAGTCTTGAAAAAAAACGTGGTAGGTGGTACCCAGGAGTTTAGGAAGGATTCCAAGGAGGAAGAAAAGATACCTCCAGTGCTGGTTGTTTGGTTTTGGGGGTTTTGTTTGTTTGTTTTTATTTTGATTATGTTGCTTGTAGTAAAACATCTTAGGAGGTAATTTCTCTCCCAGTGTATCATTCCAGCAGAACAGCCACTTCAGTTGCTATTCATTTTGTGCTCAGCTGCTCAGTTGTTTGGCAAATAGGACGAAAATTCTTTGATGGAGTGTGAGCATCATATAACCCAGACCACTATTTCATGGTGGGTTTACTGGGGAGTTGATTCTATGCTTTCCCACACAGGTACTCTGCCTCACTCCATGCACTGATAAGTGACCTTCCTGAAGGACTTTTCTACATTTGTTTTTCTGCTTGTTTTGTTTGTTTCTTCCAAGGTTGGAAGAGACCTCTAAGATCATTGAGTCCAACCCAACCCAAGACCTCAATTAAACCATGGCACCAAGTGCCACATCCAGTCTTTTTTTTAAACACATCCAGGGATGGTGACTCCACCACCTCCCCAGGCAAACAATTCCAATACTTTATCACCCTTTCTGTAAAAACTTTTTCCTAATATCCTAATAACCTGTATTTCCCTTGATGCAGCTCAAGACTGTGTCCTCTCATTCTGTCAGTGGTTACCTGGAGAAGAGACCGACCCCCACCTGACTGCAGCCACCTTTCAGGAAGTTGTAGAGAGTGGTAAGGTCACCCCTGAGTCTCCTTTTCTCCAGGCTGAACACCCCCAGCTCCCTCAGTCATTCCTCACAGGGTTTTGTTCCAAGCCCCTCACCAGCCCCATTACCTCCTCTGGACACGCTCAAGTGTCTCAACATCCTCCCTAACCTATGGGGACAGAACTGGAAGGTGTGACCCTACCAGTGCCAAGTACAGGGGAAGAATGACCTCCCTGCTCCTGCTGGTCCTCTACTTTTCACCCCTTTGCTCTGCAGGCCTGGGCAGTTCTGGGATTTGGTGGCAAGAAAGTATTTTGAGAAGTTCAGATGATCCAAAATCTGTGTGGTGGGAACTGTACAGACATGTACATGCATGGCCTGCTGGATGGTCTCCGAGCAGAAACTTATGTGAGAAACTCCCAGTGATGTCGTGTTTTCCAAATGTTTCAGTTTAGGAGACAAACACTAAAGAGAGAGGGTTTCAATAATTCCCTTTTTTTTTCTGCCGATGAGAGAAATGGAATACCTGTGTGTGAAGGTAAAAGAAAAAAATCCAACAAACTGTTTATTAATGAAAAATAAGAGTGCCTGCAAGGCACAGAAAAAGAAAGAAAGAAAAAAGAATAAAGGCTAGATATTGAAATTGTTGAACCTTCCCCGCCCTCGCCGCACAAACCAGCCCCAGGCTCTCCCCTTGGCTGCAGTTCCGCTCGCAGCCAGCAGGGGCGCTGGTGGCTCCCGGCCGGGCAGGGCAGGTGCGGTGATTTCCCCGCGCCTGCAGGGGGCGCTGTGGCTCGAGTCCAGCCGTGCCTCCCTCACGGCAATGGCGGGCGCAGGCGGCAGAGAGGGATGGAGAAGGCGCTGCCCTTGCCAGCTCCCGGGGCAGCCGGTCCCGGGGCCCCCTCTGCACAGCAAGAGGAGCTGTAGCAGGAAACCTCGGAAGCAGCACGCCGGAACGGCAGGGCGGACAGCAATGAGAGGCAGCGGAAACTGCAGCTGTACCCAGAGCGGGACCTCCTGGCAGGCAGAGGGTGAAACAGCTCCCGTGTAGCAAAAAAAAACCCCGGAGCAGGAGCAGGGGCAGGCGGGGGCTGGGCAGCAGCAGCCCGGCTCCCAAACACGGTACAGAGGGGGAGAGACTGACAGACTTCCCGGGACTTGTCACGGGCGCTGGCTGCTCCTTGGTCTGGGCTGCGTGAGGCAGGGCAGCCCCGGCGGGGAGCGAGGCTGGTGCCGGGTCCTGGCGCTTCCCCAACAACACAGCAGCAGAGGAAAAAAAAAAAATAAAAAGAACAAAAAGAAGTAGACAAAACCCACAGAAACAGCAGGATCCCCGTCCAGAGATACCGGCCACGTGTGTCCAGTGGGACAGCCCGTGCCCAAAGGGAAGAGCTGCCTCTTGCCCTGCCCCCAGCTCCCTCTGGAAAGCCTGGCTTGGCTCCCATTCACCGCGACAGTCGGAGCCAAGGCAGGATGGGGGGTAGGACTGGGACAGCAGCAACCCGGGGCACAAAAAACCAAAACAGATCAGAATCCTCCAAAATGGTATGGGATAATAAACCATCCCCAAGACACCAAGGCATCACTGTAAACTTCAATTTTTTTTTAGTCTTGGAATGACGCAGATATCTGGCACTGGCTGAAGCACAATGGTATGGGATGAGCAACTGCAGTGGGAGGGAGGGTAGGCTTTGATATTAGGAGTTCCCCTAGTCCAGCTGAAGATGAATTTAAGGCACCAAGATGAAACAGAGGATCCATAAATACCAGGTGCTGGATCAGAGCTCAAAAGTCTCAGGACAACTAAAGGTCAGGGGTATTATAAAAGTCATGACTAAAACACAGTATGTTATTTCATACAAGGACACATTATGGTAAAAAGCAAAACAATCCTTATTACACTGTGCCAGCCACTAAATAGAATATTTCCCCCAATATATTTCCGCCTCACAACCCCTCTTAAAATATAAAGTATTTTTGGTACATATTCAAGTCATAATTAAGGAATTTATATGCTCATTTACATGAGAGAAGAGACTTTTCTCCTTGACACTGTCACATTTCCTATGTAATTCCAAACAGATTTAATTCCATTTCCCAATAATTGTACATCCTTGATATTCTGTATGCAGTGTGCAAGTCACCTGCATGTTATCCCATGGGCATGTAGGCAAGGAAAAATTGCAGTTTCAGAGTACTTACAAGTGCTAGATAACCTGGAAAACAAGCCTCAAACTACTCAACCTGAGCAATCTGCTTTCCCCTTGGAACAATTTTTACCTTAATCCTTACCTCTAAAATCATGGCAAAATACCCTGCTCACTCTAAGTGATGGAATGATGCATTTCACTTTCCTCTGAAAACTACCCAGAGATGATGCTGGAAATGTTAATTATATGTAGTATTAGATTGAATGTAAGATTTATTTATGGAATATAAGTGAGGATGGTTGTAAATCAGTGGAGCATTCAGTTGGTACTATGCAGGCTTTGTGTTAAACAAAGCAGACATCTGATTTAAAAAATGCAATTTTTTGATAGATCTGAGCACTTGTAAGCAAAAGGTCAGTTTTTAAGGATAACAAGTGTCAAATACACCTTGGAATTTTGTTTTCTTCCTATTTCCCCCCTAAATTTTCAGGTAGCTGATGACAGGTAGCAACATTTCAGGTAGCAGGATTACCAGAGACATAGTTCCTCCACATCTTCAGCAGTTCAGAGAACCTGACTAGGTCACTTTTTCCTGTATGTATCAGCTTCTCCAGCTGCCAGTCCTTCTTTAACATTACTTTGATAATCAATCCACTCCAAAGAAAAGATCTTATATGTTTCCAGGTATTTTTTAACATGGGGCCTGCTGCAGCATGAGGAGTTCCTCAAACTGAGCTGGCTATTTCAAATTCCATTGCCATCTCAGCCCCTCCAAATCATGTTACTGAAGAATGCAAAGGGTATCATGGGCATCATTACATCGTGGTAAGGGGATACAATAGTCATAGAGAGCAGGAAAAAGTTGTATTTTTTCTTAAACTGACATGTAAAAGCTTGCAAATAATTTTCCTAGTATGGAAAGACTGCAAAAAGTTATAATCAAATGAGATAAAATCCTAGCATAACTATCATTCATGGGGGAAAGTGAAAAGCAAGAAGCATTCCAGGACAATAAAACTTATCTGTTCTACTGCAGAACACAGTCAGTTGCACACAAAATAAACAAAACTCTCCTAAAGAGAAGAATTTGAGATCCAGTCACATTATTAGCTGTTCCAAGGCATCTCTTAAACACATCTCTGCAGAGATAAAGCTGAAGGAAGTGAGAACCTGTAAACTCTCTGCAAAGACCACTGTGGAAGCAGAAGGAAAGGGCTACTAAACTCAATACAAAAATTAAGCACAGCAATGGAAACTGCCTTTGCTGGTTTTGCTCTTAAGCCAAATGAAAAGTTTTCTAGTATATCCCTGAATGTGAGACAACTTTAGACTTTTAGATAGTTATAATCTCCTAGAATGCCCCCATGCTTATAAAGAAGCCCAAAAGCCCTTGGGGGGGCTAAGTCCTGCATGGATTTATGCAGGAAAGGCAGAATGTGTATTTTCAGACAAAAGTTTCTGAGTGTTACACGTCTTGAGACCCACCTCAAATAGAATAACCAGTCTCCCACTGGATAGAACAACCCCAAACTAATGAACTGAGTTTTGATAATTGTCTAGTTTGTAATGTAACCTCACAAAGCCGGGAGAGAACTTTGAATCGCTGGCTCTCTTGCAAACCACTCGCTGCTTGGATCACTGGGAGAGCAGATGAGCAGCAGTGCTGATGTTTACTCCCTGACCTTTTACAGCTGCCATAAAATGGTTCATCCCCCTCCCTTACGGCTAGTGCAGACATTTGCTTTGGCTAGTAGAGCTGGCAGCCTGCTCACAGGAAGCTCAGCAATGCTTCAGGAATGGAATTTGGCTTTGGTCATCCTTTGGGCGTGGCAGCAGTCTGCCACAAGAGGAGAGAGAAAGAAGAGGGGGTAAAAAATACCACATCTGCCAGTTCTGTGCAGTCATATGGGAGAGATGCTCTCATATGAGCCCAGCAGGAGCACAGTGGCCCTGCTGTGCTGGTAAAGATGAGCAAGGGCAATGAAGCAAAGATGGGCTAAACCATGCTGACCGAAATGAACAGACCAAAACCAGACAGCAGTGAGTCAGCATCTTCATCCTGCACCAATCCTGCCCACAACAGAGACATGCAGTGCCTTTCCAAGGGCTTGCTAAGGAACTTGAAACTTTCCTGTCCCAGGAGAGGCACTGGAGAGTCTGTCAGCCTCAGGAACATCTCTAGTGCATCAGTTATGGAAGATACCTTTGTTATATAAACAAATATAACTTTGCTTTCAAAGACTTTTCCATGTTTGCACAATCATACTGGAAATGGTTCACAAAGCATCTACACCAGGACATGGATATTAGGTAAAAGTTGAACGTGCAACACACATGGATCTTGGTTTGATGTAAATTAGGATAAATGGTACAGAAAGATATTTCTCTGCACATGCTACTGACTGCTAAGAATCATTGTCATCACCAGACAATGGGAGAATCAGAGCAAGTCTCTATATCAGTTTGTCTCCAAAACAGCAACACCTCCCTATTAAACAGATGAGTAGAGGGTTTTGTAGGTCCCTTACCTGCTCTGCTGTGAGGTTTTGCAATTTTTAAAACTGGCTGTAACACATAACAAAGAGAGAAAAACAAAGCCCAACCCTGAGCAGAAACAGCTTACAAGTTGCAGGCTGCTGATTGATAATCTTTATTCAAAGGGTGCAGCACCAATAAGCAAAACAAACCAACAGCTGAATGTGAAACCATTTTCAGGTTTGCAGACTCTCAAGACCTTCAGATTAAGATATCTTCTCTTCCCTCACTCAGGACAAAGTCCAAGAATAACTTTTTCAAAACTCAGAAATTTTGTGTTTGAGTGTTCCCAGTCACATGCACTCAACAAAGTTTTAAAGCAGTATTTTTCCCCCCAAAGAAACATCTCTGGGATTCAGACTGATTGTGTCACCTTAAATGACTGTAAAGTCACTTTAAAGTGTCACTTTAAATTTATCACTGGGACAAAGCCAATGTTACAACAACCTTTATCTCCCTGAATGGCTCTCAATCATGACAGTCATCAGGATCCATGCCAATGTTGCCTACTTGATATTTTTGAACCAAAAAGATGTTTTAAAATGTCCTGTCAGCTCTCTAAACTGCTATAGCCTTAAAAATGCCATCCACGGAGAATAATAAAGCAACATGGAACAATGGCTCTGGAATAACAAGGTGGGAAGAAGACACACAGCTGGAGTGAAGAGGCTAAGGTCAGAGATTTCTGTACAGCCAAGGATGGAGCAACTACAAGCTGATAGACGTTTCTGCATCAGGTCAACTGAGCCAGGGAAGTTTCTGAGCAATGTGACATTAACATTGCCAGGCATACGAAGAACAAGAGAGATGGACATAGCTGTACAATCTTTTGATTCAGCCCACAAAGCTACTTAAATAAATGGTCTGTAATGCAAACCAAAAACCAGCATTTTTTATCCTTCTGCAATTTTTTCCAGGCAGAATACTTGGTCAGACTCAAAAATATTTAAAAAAATATACATTAAAAAGAACGGCTGCATCAGGTAGCCATAGTAACCAACATCTAGAAGTGGGCAACAAAGAGCATTGAAGCTATCCCAAATGCTGGTTTCTGCATTTTTTTTAAGGATGGCTCCTTTCCTCATTGCCTGAGACTTAATATATCCAAAGTTGCCTAAACAATACAAGTAACTTACTTGGCTTTTCCCCACATTATACTCTGTTTCCAGCTTCCATGGAGCCTTCACTTTTGGACTGAAGATTTCCAGGTTCAGCGTCAGTAAAGGTGACCTTTAAACTGAGTAGAGACTCTCCAGAAGAGACTCATGGAGGAGGAGTAACTTAATTATGGATTCTGGTTTGTAAATGTCAATGATCTTTGTCAGGAAAGCAGGTTAAGTAAAACCACATCTGCAGAAAGCATTCTCTGAAGAAGGCTTAAAAATCATTGTAAATAAATAAGGGAAGAAAAAGACCTGAACACATAGTGGCTGCAAAGACATTTGTCTAAAAGCATTTATATTATTTCTAAATTGTACTCAGACCTCACATCCAGCATTTTTACACCGTTAAAAACTTGGAGAGAGCTCAAAGTGGTCACAAAGTATCTAAATTGGCAATTCCCCACTACAGGATGCAAAGAGAGTAACACGCTGGGAGAACATCTGCCATCCCAACTGTGACCTGGAAGGGAATGGGAGTGAGAGTACTTGGGTTAAATATAAGAAAAATGCCAAATGTCTGCTATATACTTCAAGGGATTAACAAAGTCATGTGCTATCTGTTTGTGCTGCACTGTTCATTCTGTTTCCTCTGTTTGGAAAGCCAAATGTTGGTAAACTGGGACCTGGCCAGGTAGCCTCTAGTGAGGGAATGGTTGTTGTTGCCTTTATCCTGGGAAACTGAATTTGTTAAAACTGGGGATACCTGTGCTTGTCCACAGGTGAGCTGGAGATGAGGTGAAAATGAGTAAAAGCTTTCCAGCCTGAGTTTTACAGGTTAACAAACCAGCAAAGTCTCCGAATGCTTAGCTCCCCTGGGACTTGGGGCCTCATATCCAGGAAGAGCAAAGAATGACTGGAAGACATAAACACAAGGTGGGGCAAAAAAAATAAAGAAAACTTTAAATATTTTAATAGAATCATAGAATCTCAGAATGGTATGGGTTGGAAAATTTTTTAAAGCTCATCTTGTTCCACCCCCTGCTATGGGTAGGCACACCTTCTAGTAGAGTAGGTTGCTCCAAGCCCCTCTAGCCTGGCCTTGGACACTTCCTAAATTTAGGTGAGCTGAAAATAACTCTTGGTGATTACCTGGAAGTTTTTGATGCTTTCAAGTACTGTGTGGGGAACCATATTTATATTTGCCTAAATTAATTGGAAGGGAGCAACCTTCCAATTAAGGGTGGTGCTGGCAAAACTCATTAAATCAAATTTACCTTTTGTGCAACCAAGTTCATTGTAAGAAGAAACATGGGAAGCTCAACAAAATGAGGGAGAAGCTGAATATTTCTGTGGATTTGTAAAGCCCTCAAACAAGGGTATAAATTAATACAATTGTTATCTGGTGGTGTCAGCTAAAATCAGTAACATTCAATAAGGCAGCCTTTCCTGCTCATGGGCACACCCAGGGAAATTTCTTATTTTGACTATAGGAAAATGCAGGACAAACCCATATAAAGTTTCCAATACGATTCTGCAGCTTTGGGAGTTGCACTGAAGTATTGGTGGCAATGTTATGGTATGTATTACTGCACAATGTTTATGTTCTGGAGCATTTTTGTTTTCTTAACCTTTGAAGCCAAACAGTTCAGGTGGCAAAAACTTGGTTGCCACAAACCAATGGCTGATGGGGAGGTGTGAAATGTGTTTTGAGAATGACTCAACTCAAAAAGTAGTCCAAGAAAAACTACATTCTAGGTTAAAAAAACACTGGGCAGTCACAGTGAGATGCTATTTTAAATAGCATTCTGTGATTTTAAATAGTATCTAAATCTCCAATATTGATTCAGTGCTATTTAAAATACCTTTTGCTGACAGGAATCTGAATATTTGTGAGAAAACAGGAGCAGAAGAGACTGACACTGTCATTCTATAAAGATATAAGTTCTCTGCAACCTCTCTGGTGTTTATTGTAAGTTAACTCCATCACAGATAATTACTGTCGATTTTTAAGTAAATCAACAGGCTAAATCTTGATTTTGCTTCTTCATGTGATTTAAAAATAATGAGCTTATAGCTGGAAGTAATTTACTGTCTCGAATGTTGCAGCTGATCTACTTGGATAAATGTTTTTAATACAATAAATATACTGCTTTTAATATAATTAAACACATTATGTTAAAATTTTCCTGAGCTCCAAAATGGAAGAAATTAATAATACTTGCAGAAGCTACAGATTTCCTATTCTTTAAAGATCTGATAAGTAAAAGAACAGGATACAGGGTGTATAATTCCCCATCCCTTCACAATCACCCCATTTTGCTGAACACTTGACTTTGTTCCTCTGATATTTCCATGAACTGAGGGTCAAGGATGAAAATGGGGGTAGTATGCTGAGGTTACCAGAAAGCAAAATGCAGCCTACAGCTATAAAACCTGTGTTTTTTCTTGCCTACTGAGTTCTTATTTTAATAAGAACAATAATTTTTAATTCTCCTCCTTAGGTAGTTTGCTAGTGGAACTTCAAAAAGAAAAAATGATACTTTAGTGGGAAACAGTCTATTTATAAAGTATTTTATACATTTCCCCGTTGTTTATGGTATACAGTGATGAGTTTAAAAATATCATTTCCTTTCCAACAATCTTGATTTTCCTCTTTGCTTTGATGATGTGTAAGTATCTGTGTGAGTGTTTACACAGCATTTTGCATGCCTCAAACCAGCAGGAAAAATTGAAAAAAATGATGGGTACAGAAGGAAACAGGAATTCAGTTCCTCCCAATGAATGAATGAGGTTCCAACATTCTGCCTTATGGATCAGGATTAATTGTAAATTAAGTGCTTTCTTTTATTTTGCACATGCAATTTATATCAAAGCCACTGTATGTATTTCACAGTGACTCTGATCTGAACAGCAATTTGACATGGGGATGGTATTGATGTTAAAAATAAGCTTTCAGTGTTCTTGCAAGCATCTACCTAAGGATGGCTAAGTTAGAAACCTTTCAAAATTGCAGTTCATGTATGTCCTGTAGCTTTGCAGAGACTGTAGAACTAATAGCTATATTTTCAGAAGATTCTGTTCATTCCAAGTAAATTTTTTTTTTCATGTTGGTTCTTGGTTACAGGGACCAAACAGATTTTCTCTCAATGGCTTCTTTTGTGTATTTAGTCTTTGGTGGCAGGGGGGCTTTGAGTTCAGAGAATGTCTCACAACTGGTAATTGTCTGACCATCAGCAGAGCGATGCAGAGGCGGACAGAGTGAGCTGGGGGTACCAAGATGAGAACTGGGACATGCTGACAGACAGCCAAGGACATGGGTATGTGTCCCAAAAGCAGCCCTGTAGGTCAGATTCCCTGAAGCTGCTTACCCTTCACTGTGTTCTTCCTGTCATATGTCAGGAAGCAGCTCTGCCTTAAGTCCATGTGGGAGCAGAGACAAATTGTTGAGATATGTGGGGAGGGACAAGCAGCTGGTGCAGATCAGTGATCTCCAGATCCCAAAATTACATCTGGTGTTCCCAGCCTCCAGGTGGTCATCCACGTTTAACTCTTTTGGCAGAACAACAAACCAAACTGCAGCCTGCTTGTCAAGACAAACTATTTATTTAGCAGGAGAAACAGGAGCTCTGCTCATTCAAAGTCCATCATTGAAAAGACTGGCTTTCTCAATCGACTGTCAGAGAAGCACAGGGTGGTTTGAGTTGGAAAAGAACTTTAAGGTCATCTAGTCCAACCCCCCTGCAGTGAGCAGGGCCACTGTCCACTAGATCATGTGGTTCAGAGCCCTGTCCAGACTGACCTCGAACACCTCCTCTATTAGAAGGATGAGTCTAATGGCTAAGAGAGACCTTAGGCTAAGAACATAAAGTGTACAAGGCATTACAGGCTTTTTACAGGAAAAAGAAAGATTAAAAGAAGATGGAAGAAGTTTCTCAGAGACTGCTTTTTTCTTTTGTTCTTGAAAAGCAAAGGAACATTCATGAAAACTAGGCTTAAAGAACATCAGACTGCAAAGGTGAGCTCTTGTAATGAGGGAGACACTTGAACCAAGGTGGCTTTCAAGAGCCATCGTGTATGAAGAAACAAAGGGTTTTACAAATGATAGAATATCACAATTCACTGGTAATGAAATTATATTCACGGCAAGAATGATTGGTAGATGATGCCATGAAAAGACAGGCTGTGACCATAAGTTATAAAGAACTGGCTGGGATGAAAATTTCATTCCTGTTGTTACTCAGCAAAAGAAGTTAATCAGCTTTTTGTTGAAACTATCTTGGGAATTCTGCTGGAAAGCCAGGAAGTTGTTAAACAACTTCATTGTGGTCATGCACCCTACATGAGATTCCCATGACCATCTCCAATACACATACTACTTTCTGAGATTTTATCAGGCTTGGAAGATAGCTTCACTGAGAATGTTTTGGTGTAGTGTAAACAGGCTGAGCTCATGCATTTGAAGGATTTGCGTAGCCAAGCAAGTTGGTGAAGAACAGGACTCGGGCATTATCCAAATGGATTAGGGTAAATGAGTCCTAATCCTAAATATTGCTGGAATTTTTTTGTGGCAGAGAATCCATCAGTGGACCCTGTAGTGCAAGGATGATGGTGGCTAAATTCTCATAGAATTTAGTGTCTCTATACTATAAATTTAGTACCATACAGAAATAAATCTAATCGGTTCCCCTGGTGCACTTTCATCCATGCAGTGCTGGTGTACTGTCCGAGAATGGGAGTGAGAAGGGAAGGGAAAAGAAATGCTGAGGAAGATCTCTTGGAGAAGAGATCCATTGGATGTTTCAAGGCTGAATGCACCTATCCAGGCACGTCTCTTTCTCCATGGGAAAGGTATGGGACAGGCGAGGGGAGAGCTTGGAGAGGAGATGGGAGCATAGTTTGGGTTGGCTTGGGTCCTGATGTTACTGCCACAGTCTAATGTAGACTGCAAGATGTGTTTGATTAAATTCCACACAATGGTACATTGCAGAATAAAAGCAGGGAGTAAAGATAAAATATACAAATCTTATCTGCTAGGAATGAAAGATTATAAATTCAGTTTATATACACGGAAACATTAAAAGGATGAGCTGTGTTTGAATCCACAATAGGAAGATAGAAAGCTACATAGGCCTTTCATGTTTTGTTGTTTCAGTACAGTTTTCCCAACATTACCAGTATTAAGAAGAGAAAATGAGGCTAAATCCCAGACCACTTGAGAAAAGAGATAAAATTATCTACTTACATCTTTCATTTATCCAGGGTTTGCAGCAACCTGTAAAGAAGCAGCTTACTTCACATGAACAGATTCAGAGATATAGTTTTATTCACCTTTACAGCAACTTCCCACAGTTGCTGTACAAGATTATTTAGGGCATTCTGCAAAAAAAGTGATGAAGAAAGTCAAAACTAAATAAACAAACCATTTTATGAAACACCTTCTGCCTTCGTGGCTAATATCTCTGTTTTTCAGTTCTATCAATAAGATTACAGTAACTTTCTGCTTCCATAAAATCATGATGAGATATGACTATTTAGTAACTGGTATGGTTGTCTGACTTATTTTGTATTGTACTGACTGTGGATACCTCAGGCCATTTACCAAGCAATTTCACATTCCTTTTACACCTGTCCTTGATTGTGGAAGAATTTCTCCTAAGCAGGATGGCTTTAAGCCCTATTTTAATACAAAATTGTGTGTCTCATACATTGTGACATCAATTCTGTGCTGTGTTAGTTCCCAGTGCACTACTGGAGACTACAGAGGGGTTTCTTTTTTCATCCACTTGTAAAAGCAACTGAATTTTGTCACCCAGCCTTTCTGAATTTTGACTCATCCTCACCAACTCTTTAGTGGATCTGCTGACTCGCTTTCTTTTAAGACTTTTTGGCTGTTTGGTGGCCAGGAGGTGGATGTCTGCTGTGATTACCATTGTTTTTATTGTGTCTGCTGAGAAAAGTGGTGGGGCCAGCAGGAAGCCCTCTGCATGACAGAGAGCAGGGCAGGAAGCTGCTGGAACCTTCTTACATTGCCCAAAACAGCCAGATGATGACAAATGACATTTCCTAAGCTTGCTTGGGTGGCTCCTCCACTGGCTGATAACTCTACGAGGCTGATGGCAAGCACGGGGCTCTTCTGTCCTTCAGATTTCAGTGTAAACTGACATCTCTGAACTGGTAATGAAATGCTGGGGTGTACAACAGTTTTAATTTGGAGACCTTAAAACTATCTATTTACTTTTATTAGCAAAAGCAGTGTTTTTTTTCTCTGTGGGTGTTACTTTTACCTGTTTTAATAACTGACACACATGGAGCAACCAAGGTCTGCTATCACAGTCTGAAATTTCTGAGTTTTTCCTTAGCATTTTCCTTTCCTATACACACATGGTCCTTGAACGAATGATGCTAAATCAGTATGGGAAGACTGAAAATTAAAATAAGTGCTGCCTCATTACTCTTGTGAAAAACATTCTGGACCACCTGAGCCCCAAATGGGTCAAACATCTTGGTGCATAGATGTGCTAGTGTGTGTTTTGATCTGTTGTAGAAGGACAGTGGCCAGCAGTGCTCCTAATTAATTATTTCAACTTGCTTGTAGGCACAACATTGTTGCAATTTTTTTTTAATCGAAAGGAAACAATAGCTTTTTTTTCCCCTAAAAGGTATTTATTCTAAGAGGAGACTCCCAGCCTTGGGAGTTCTGGCCTTCTGAGAGCTGACAGAATTTCCTGTGAGAGTTGCCTTTATAAAAGCTATTTCCTACCAGGTTCTCATGTTGCTTTTCCTTTTTTGCAATTCTTCTCTTTGTTCTTAGGCTCTCCCCACTTGTTCTCAACCATTTAAGCTGATCTGTGTATGTCAAAAAAGAGCTGAAGCAAGAACATACCCATTTTGACAGCTAACTTACAGTAACAGTTGACTTACAGTCAATATGTGTGTCTGAGCCCAGCACAGTCATGAACCTCATACACAAATACTCTTATTTTACAGCTGGTTAGCTGTAGGTGTCCATCCTATCAAATAGGATGTCACTTCCTTCCAGGCCACTCCTGCCACACAGGATGACTCACTCTGCATCAGGGGTGTTGCTAGAAGCAATTTATTTACCAATGTATTTTTATTATTATTCACCCTATAAACATTGCAGAATTCTCTAGGTTCCGTGCTTTTAAAGCACAGTTATTTTACACAAGGATGCTTTTTTTCTGTCTTGGGAAGAAAATGGGTTTAAGGGGAATATGTCACAATGCTTTGATAGATTATTTTAGTAGGTAAAAAAGGAAAATGAAAGTACAAATAATTTCTTCACAGGGATATGAGACTTAATTCTGGTTTCTGTTAAATGAATGTAGGTTTACTGAATAAAATATAACTGCATCACTCAATCAGTGTGTTTTAAATATGTATGTTTGGTGAAATTGCATTAAGAGCATGAACTGGATTTTGATGGCAAATAGTAAATATCAGCAAATATATTTTTGTCAGGATTTATTAGAATCAGTACCATGAAAATGTCAGGGAGGACTTTAAATAAACTGTGGAGCATGGTCCTATATAGGTACTTTAAAATGTTGGAAACCAAACAGTTAAAAAACTCAAGCAAATTATTTGGTTTAGGTCCTAAGACTAACTATCTTTAAACCCAAGAATGTTGTGTGAAGCTGAATTTTTTTTCTGTTATCTATGAGAACTTTCCGCTTATGGACAGATGATCTCATTGTGCCACTGATAGGGATTTGTGGCAACACCCTTTGATCCTGCTTGGAGTCCCTGCCCCCTTCTCACCTCTATCCCAATCCTTCCCTTCTTCACATCGAGGTGTTCCTTGTTGCCTGTCCTGCTGTGTAAACTCTCAGCTGCAGGTACTAACCAGGCAGAACCTGAGGAGCTCCATCAGCACGTTGTTTTCAGAGCTTCTGCCCTGATGGCATCAGCTCAGCCCGGCTTTCACAACAGACGGCTTGTTTTCAGAAAAGGAGGAAAAGTGGGGGAAGCAGCGGAAATCCAACTTTCCACTGGAGATGTGTCATCCCAGGCTGAACAATAGCGAGGCAGCGGTGACTCTGTACTGCACTGCCTCCCTTCTGTTGGTGCTGGGGCCGGGGGAACCGTCAGTGCAGAGATTCTCACCATGGCCAGCTTAACGCTCTGCGGGGACGCAAAAAGAGGAATCACCACACTGATGGGTAATAACAACCACACATGTAAAACAGCAAGCCTAAAAATCATCCTGCTCCTGGGAGATGTTGACCAGTAGGTGCTGTGCAGACCTTGTGAACAGTCTGGCTCAAGCTCTTAATGCAAGGATTTCTGTAGGATACATGTGTTTACTTTAAAACAACAATGTGCATTTTTTTTCCCAGAACAGACTGGTGGGTTTTTTTCATTTTATTCAGCCACAGACTGCATTCAGGCTTTCTTAGAGTATAACCAAGCTTACAAAGCCTTTCCTTGATTCCCCTATCAATTTTTTCTCAAGGAGTAGTTTCCTGTTTACTGAGAAGGCTTCTGGAGGCACTTTCTCCGATAAAAGCAGTTTTATAGATTCATCGAATGCCTTGGGTTGGAAGAGACCTTTAAAGGATCATCGAGTCCAACGGCCTGCCATGGGCAGAGACATTTTGGCTTTACAGGATTTCTGGATTTTACACAACCTGAAAAGTTGCAGGGAGATCTTAGGATAACTAAAAACTGTAATGCAGTCTGTGGCCAGGTCTGACAGAGCCAACGTCTCTAAGCAACAGAGAGATCTGGGTTATGGTAGGGAAATAACCAAAAGTTCATTAAAAATTACAGTAGCTGAGATGGGTGCCCTCAGATCTGCTTAGGATCGTGTCTTTGGATGGCACAAACCACCCGGGTTTGGCACAGCTTAGTTGGGAACCCACAACCAATTTTCTCTCATTTCTCAAGAAACTTTTTTTTTTTGCCCTATGAAATCATTTAAATGAAAAAAGGACCTGGTGGTGGTGGTGGACAGCCGGCTGAACATGAGACAGTGAGTGCCTAGGTGGGAAAGAAGGCCAGTGGCACCTGGAATCAGAAACAGTGTGACCAGCAGAACCAGGGAAGTGATTCCTCCCCTATACCCGGCACTGTTGAGGTACCTTGAGTGCTGTGTCCATTTCTGGGCTCCTCAATTGAGGAAGGCCATTGAGGGGCTGGAATGCGTCCAAAGAAGGGAACCGAGCTGGGAAAGCGTCCGGAAGCACCAAGAGCAGCTGAGGGAGCTGGGAAAGGGGCTCAGCCCGGAGAAAAGGAGGCTCAGGGGGGCCCTTCTGGCACTGCACAATTCCCTGACAGGAGGGGGCACCCGGGGGGGTCGGCGACTTATCCCAGTAAACAAGTGACAGGATAAGAGGACACAGTCCTAAGCTGAGCAGGGGAGGTTCAGGTTGAACATTAGGAAGACTTTCTTTATGGAAACGGTGATTAGACCGTGGAAGGGTCTGCCCAGGGATGTGTTGGAGTCCCCATCCCTTGAGGTGTTCAAGGAATGACTGGACGTGGCATTCAGGGCTCTGGTCAGGTTGACAAGGGAGGGATCGGTGAAAGGTTGCATCCTGGAGGTGTGTTCCACCCTGGATGATTCTGTGATTGTGCAGAAGGCTCAGCTTTGCGGGCTGTGCCGGTGCGGAGGCGCTGACAGGCCCAGCGCTCTGCCATGATCGCTCCCGCGGTGATTCCCGCGCTGCCGTAAGGGCGACGGCAAGAAACCTCCCCATGCCCTAGGAGCGGGCCCACAGCCGCCATCGCCGCTTTAAGCCGGCACATTCCGCGAGGCGGGGGCAGCTCCAGCCCTGCTACGCTGCGGGACTCCGCTCCCGGCCTGCTCCGCGCCCGCCCCGCCTCGCCTCGCCTCGCCCCGCCGGGCCTCGCCCGTCTCAGCCCGCGGCCGGCGCGGAGCGGTGGCACCCGGCGAGCGAGCGACCCCTCTGCGTGCCCCCGCTGGCTCCCGCAGCCCCGCCATGGGGGGCGGCGGCGAGCGCTGGGCGCTGTGGCTGTGGGTGCTGTGGCTGTGGGTGCCCGCGCGGTGCGGCGCTGCCATGGACGAGTGTGCGGACGAGCGGAGCGGGCGGGCGCAGCGCTGCATGCCCGAGTTCGTGAACGCAGCGTTCAACGCTACGGTGCTGGCCACGCACACGTGCGGGACGCCGGCCGAGGAGTACTGCGTGCAGACCGGGGTCACCGGCGTCACCCAGTCCTGCCACCTCTGCGACGCCGCCCAGCCGCACCTGAGCCATGGCGCCGCCTTCCTCACCGACTACAACAGTCCGGCCGACGCGACCTGGTGGCAGAGCCGCACCATGCTGGCCGGCGTGCAGCACCCCACCGCCGTCAACCTCACCCTGCACCTGGGTAAGCGCGGGCAGCGGGGAGGGGGCGAGGGCTCCGGGGCAGGACTGAGCCTGGGCGCCGGCGCACACTGGGGATCACTGCTGGAGAGCAGCTCTGCGGAGAAGCGCGGGGCGTCCTGGTGGACACCGAGCTGTCCCCGGGGCAGGAGCATGCCCTGTGCGCAGCGGTGTCCTCGGGTGCATTAGGACCAACACGGTCAGCTCTTCCAGGGCTTATCCTGCCCCTGTCCTCAGGCCTGGTGAGGCATATCTGGAATGCTGTGTCCAGGGTCTGGGCTCCTCAGGACAGGAGAGGCGTGGAGCTCCTGCAGCAGGTCCAGGAGAGGCTGTGGAGATGATGACTCGAGCATCTCTCTCACAAGGTGGGAGTGTTCAGCTTAGAGAGGAGAAGGCTGAGAGGAGCCCTGTCTGTCCCTGTCTGCAGGGAAGGCTCAGAGGCTGGACACAGCACACTGCTCCCTGGGACCCAGCAATGGGACACGAGACCATGGGCAGAAATGGATGCCCAGGAAGTGCCACCTGAATATGACAAAGAACTTCTTTCCTGTGCAGTGTCTGAGCACTGGAACAGAGACCAGAGAGGGTGTGGAGTCTCTCTGACTGGGGATATTCCAGACCTGTCAGGACACAATCCTGTGCTATGTACTCTGGGATGACCGTGCCTGAGCAGAGAGGTGGGATCTGATGACCCACTGTGGTCCCTTCCAACCTGCCCCATGCTGTGATTCTGGGCTGACAGGCCACCTGCACACCGGGCATTGCTGGGGCCCTGCCTGGGTGAGTGTCAATAACCAGGCCCCAAGGGGTCCAGTGTTCAGGGGGTGTCACTGAATCCCCTCTCTGCAGGTCCCCAACCATGTTCACCAGGTCTAAAGCAATGCTGGCTGCACCCCACGGTTGTGTTGGGATGTCCTCAGACAGGGGTCTGGCCCTGGGCTGGTTCTTCGTCCCTCAGCTGATAGTTAACTCACATCTGCTCAACAGTGCTTGGTGAACTTGATTTTCAGCATTCTCCAGTGAATATTGCAGGGGTTGTCTATTGCAGTCTTCATTGGAGGTTCTGTTGGTTTGTGAGAGGAGGGGCTGCGCTGCCAGAGGCAGCTGGAAGTGGAGCAGATTGCAGTGATCATGTCCCACCCCATGCACCAGGGATCATAAAGCCATTTAGGTTGGAAAAATAGAAAGAAATTCTTCCCTGTGAGGGTGGTAAGGCATTGGCACAAGTTTTCCCAGAGAAGCTGTAGATTCCCCATCCCAGGAAGTGTCCAAGGCCAGGTTGGATGGGTCTTGGAGCAACGTGGTGCAAGGTGTCCCTGCCCATGGCAGGGGGTGGAATGGGATGAGCCTAAAATCCCTTCCAACTCAAGCCATTCTGTGATTCTGTGATTCTGTGAAAAGCCCTTTAAGATCAAGTCCCAGCTAGTAACCCAACACAGCCAAGATCAGGATTGGATCATAGAGTTTTCCAGACAGCAAGCTTTGGATCCAGGTAGGAGATGTTGATTTGAAAAGTGGCATGCACTATGGCAAATCACCCGTTCAGGGGCACATCTGCTGTGTGTCCTCTTAGCCCCGGGACAGCAGTGTCCTTTAATTGCTGTGTGGGTTAGGTGTGTCAACAGCCAGCATTGCTGCTGGACTGTAACAGTCAAAAAAACAAGGTGAATTTTCTGATTGGTTGTCGATTCCAGAGGTTCCTTTGGGATAAAGTATTTTAGCCTTCACGGTGGTTTGTGGACAAGCTTTTCTGTTCATTGAGTTATTCAAGCTATCATGACATGGAGGAAGGGTAATCATTTAGAACTAGAAGACAAGCCACCCGAGAGAAAGTTGAAACCACAACTTATATCCTCATGTCATTAAATCAAGTAAATATCAAAGAAAGTCCCACTGCAGCCATTCACAGCTTCTAATCAAGAGCAGCTGTTGAGCATTAAGTTTAGTATCAATAACCGTGTAATTCAGGGGAAAAAAAAAAGGTGTTAAGGCTTGGAGAGCTGGATCTTGTGAGAGCTCACACCTGCATTGGTGAGATGTAGCTGATGGCACTGAGTCCTGTACCAGGGGTCACCTAATGAGCACATACATGTGCCCCAGAAGCCTGGAGTGCCTCTCTGCCCTGAAGTGTTTCCTTATGTTTGGAGCTTCAATATAAATATGTATCTAATCGTACCTCTTTATCTTCCTTTGTACATTAGGATTTTTTTTCCAGACTCCTGGAAAGCAAAGATTTGATCTAAACTTCTTTTTTTTAAAAAAACAATTATTGTAATTCTCATTATCAAGGCAAAACTTATAGACCCATCTGTATTACTGCTGTCCTTGGCTTCGTGCATCCATATGTATATTGTATATATATGTACTGTTCTTTGAAAAACAGTACTGGGAGCCGTGTGCCGTGTCCTGTGTCCTGGGCTTTGAAGCAATGCACACATTTCTTTGCTGAAAACAACTGCATCTTTGAAATACTGTAGCATTGCAACACTTCCGCTTGTGTTCCAGGTCTGTCTGCAGGCTCCTGGGGCTTTGGGAATTTGCTTTGCCATGTTTTTTGAGTAGAGCACAACTTTAAAGCAGAAGCTGCCTGACCGATATGTTTGAGGAGGTTTTTTTGGTCCGATTTTTCCTAATTAGGCTTTTGGGTGGGGTATTTTTAATACAAAGCCTTTTAAGAATCAGAAGCTCGTTGTGGGCATGGTGGAGGTGAAGTTGGTTTTAAGATGACAACAACAAAGCATTTAGCTGTCTGCACAGGTGCTGTGCAACTCTCTGTGAGTCTCTCAGTTCATGGCAGGTTGAAGAGCTGTGAGTACTGACAGTGCCTTTTTATTTAGCCTGAAATGCCCCAAACTGCTCTGCAGCATTGCTCTTCCCTGCTTTTGTGAGGTCTTAAAACCATTTTTGTTTGAGTGAGCTGCTGGGTGCTGCTTTTGGGTTCTGTGTGCCTGCAGGCACTATGGTCTGTGGGACACTTAATTATTGACATCACTAAGAGAAAGAGGCAAGGAGCTTGACAAGTATTTATGTACTCGATAGGACATAAAGGCATTCTGGGGCACAAAGCCCTTTCATGCCGTTAGTTCTGCCTGCTCTTTGAGGATTAAGCTCTGTGCTCAGACCCGTATCCTTATTTGATGCTGCAGTTGCCTTCATTTCTGAAAGCCTTGGTGTCCTGAATGGTTAATGCTGTTTTGCACCTGGTCAGGACCAGCTGCATTGACTCTAGGTTTCATGTACACGCTGCCCTGTGCTGAGTTTTTTGGCAGTTTGAGATGTCTTGATTAACATCCAGCGATGTTCAGTCCATGTAGAATAGCATTAACATTTCATAGGGGCCTGCAAAAGGTCAGTAAGAGCTGCAGGTCTGTTGCCAACATGTGAATGTGGATTTCCTTGAATCTCTTTACAATTTGCAGATCCAAACCAGGTTTAAGAACTTTTGTTTTGGGGCTAGGTGCCAGCACAAAGCCTGATACAGAAAAATACAGTGGAGATCACTACTACTGAGTGAAAGGCTCAGATCCCGAGAGTGTTTGGAGATGAGATCTGTGTCCAGAAGTTAGGGTGCTCCCTGGGGAGAGGGGAATTGAGGTAATCACCACTCCCTGCATCAGGAACATCTGGAGTTATAAAGGTTATTTCTCTTTCTGTGAAAGGGTATTAAGACCCTCTAAGTAAGTAAGAGGCCTGGAGACATGAATTTGCAGCTGTAAATCAGGAGAAGCTGAACCTGTTCACAGGGTGGTGTCTGGATAATTAGGTTAGTGAATGAGAGGAGGGGAGAGCATTGCTGTGTCATTTCTTCTGCATTTCTTAAAAGTATCCCTTGGCTTCCTCGTTTTCTATTTCCTCTGAATTTATTACTTATTTAGACTTGACCTAGCCAGTCTTTTTTTTCTTACTGCTCTCCCACTATGTCGCCATATATTCCCAAAAAAAGGAACTTTGAGGCAGTGGTGCCAGCTTTCAAGTAGAAGATGGAAGCCAGGACCTTAAAGTGCGTTGTCTGCTTTTGTTTGAAGCCAGGGTGTCACGTTATTTTTACTGTCTGTGCTGTTTGCTTGTCCTGGGAGCATTGGGATAGTTCTGGCATCTCCCCAGTGCTTTGTGTGCATATGCTTGAGCACAGCATTGCTGTTTAGACCTCTGACACACAGAAAGAAAGCCATGTGTTGAAGATGCTCCCTTGAACACTGGAAGAAAGGGAAAAGAGACAGCATGGAGGTACTGGGTACCTCCTTTTTGGTGCTGGGTGCACTTGCTGGTGCAAAGGTTTGCATTTTTTCAAATGCTGTATCATTTTTCAGAGCAGATTCTCATTCTTTCCTTCTGCAGCTCTAATTTCTCTATGCTTACTGTTGTTTCTACACATTTTTTTAATCCACTTCTACCTGTGCCTTTGTGTTCCCTTCCCAACCAGTTGTGCTAGAGCCACCTCTCATTTTTCCCAACCACTTTTGCTTTCCGGCCAGATCTGCTTGGCTTCGACTGTTATGGTCCCGGTGTTTTGTTCCTCAGACAGAGAGGCAGCCTCCTCAGCATGCTGGTGGCTGTTCCATGGTGGGGTGACTCCATCTCCACTGAGAGCAGCCATGCTTTTAGCAGCAGCCTGTGAGCTTGGAGCAGTCCAGTCTGGTGTTCCTGGGGCAGGTGACTGTCCACTGCATCTCAGCAGGGATGGTGTCCAGATGTGCTTGGCCAATGATGCTGGTGACCTCAGCTATGAATTCAGGGCTATCTGGAAGGTAGAAAAGATCAATTCCTGCCTCTGTCATTGTCTCAGAAGGGGAGGCAATGTTTGGTGCTGGAAGCAGCCCTCTGGTAGGCTGCCTTTGAAGAAGGAAGGTGAAATTGCTGGTTGCCTTGGTTAAAATCATGTCAGCTCCTGAAGTCCTCACTATAGCCCAGCCTGTGGAAACTCATGTCACCGGGCTGGATGGTGTCTTGTATATGAAATAAAGAAAAACTTGTGAAAGCTGTTGGTTGCTAAAGAAATGAGGTGCCTGTGTCCTTCACCTCCCCCTTTCCTGCTCGCTCAGTCCTTTATTTGGCTCTGAGGAGAGTGATGATGCTCAGTTATATATACTGTGCCGTGGTTTGGGGCATGACTGCCATTTGAAGGCATTTACAAGGAAACCCAGGCAAGTTGCCAGTTCTTGTGCTCAGCCCTGGCTTGATTTGCCCGTTGTTTTTAGCAGGCAAGAGTTTTTTTTGAGTTACTGTAGAAAACCAGTGGGGCTTTTTTCAGAAGGGAGAGCTATGAAATGTGACTTAAATCAAGTAGGTAGTTTATACCACCGGGATGCAGTTGCTCTGCTTTATTCAGTGCAGCGATGCCCTCAGTCTGCCGGTTATCCCATTAAAACTTTATGAGGCTGTGGTTTGCTCTTTCCTTAGGGAACCACCGTGGTAAAACCAAGTGCAAGCAAGCAGGGTGTATGCACGTGAAGCTTTGCCCAGTGTAGCTGCAATTTAAAAACGCGGTGGTAATTAAGGCATTGGGAGGGCATTTCCAGCTCCAAGGCTGGTGTTCAGGGTGTGTCAGGAGCCTGGGCTTTGCCGTGGTATTTGTGGAGCCCTCGGGGAGACGCTATTTTAGTTGGTCTCGCTAAGGCTTGATTTACATTTTGCAGGTTTCAACATGAGTACTGAAGAGATCAGGGCTTTTAATGACCAGCAGTTATTCAGTACAGTTATATAAAGATATCGCTTCCTGCATGCACTTCAAATTCCCAAGTTTTTCTCCTACTCTGTCTCGGGATGCTGCTGCTGCTGTGTGACGCCTTTGGGAATACTATACATGGCAGAACACTTATTTTAGGGGTTGGAGAGAGCTGGAATTCTGTGGTATTTTGCTGCAAAACCAGCTGCTATTTGTGGTGCTTGCCCTGAGTTGGTAGAAGAAATAGTCGCAGGTTTTCCCGACATACTCAGTTCCTTTTGTAGGTTTAAACCTTTGAAACTGTTTGCTGCTCAGAGTTGTTAGCATGCTGAAAAGCTTCTGGCTTATTAGGTACCGTTTCTCTTGTAGCCTGAGGCTTTGGGAGGTTCTTGTGGCCTCTCAGTCTGCAAGTGAAAATCCCAGGCAGCCGCTTCCCACGGAAATGAAAAACGAGATTGCTCTGCAAACAATACTTAGAGGAAAGAATTTCCAATGTAGATGGATGGGATGGGAAGTTTGGGTCTTGTGTTCACCATAAGAAGAAGGGCTGTGAGCATTATGCTTAGCACCTTTGTCCAGCTGAGACTCTCGCTTGTGTTCTGGGGCCCTAACTCAATTCTCACTGCCACTGGTGAGGCTGTGTGGAGTGATTTTACTGTCTGGCTCCATGCTCTTCCCGTGAGTTAACTGGGATATGGGGCCTGGCATGTTAAATGTCTAAAGTCTCCATCCCTGGTCTGTAATACCCTTTGGAAGCTCAGTCTGGGCTGCTACCCCCGTGTAAGCTCTGGCATGTGAAGAGCCATTCTAACCTGCTATTACACATCTCTTAACCTTGCTTATTGGTGGCTACCATGGTGTGTTTTGATCAAGAAATAACATGAGTTTCATAGTTCTCCAATAAATTGCACAAATCTTGCTGCACCTTTGTCTCATCACACACAAAGGAATGTGCTTTTCCCCTCCTAGATACAGCATTGCCCTGTCTGTCTCAAATCAAGCTTTACAGCCCTTAAGTCAGGGATGAATGTGGCTGCTTGTGTTGAGGACATCACTAGCTGTGTTTGAAACCCTTTGTAATATTAGGATAATCTCTTAGCCATTTCCATAGGGTGTACTGGAGATTGCTCATTGTCCACAGCATTCCATGAGTAACACTGGGTTTTTAGCAGTGTGCTGGTGATGTTGGTTGTCACATCAGCATTGATGAGAGCTTCACAAACTGCTAACAAACCAGCTGTGCTCTGAGATTAGAGAGCTGCTGCTATAGACATGTACAGTTGTCAGACAGGATCAGAAATACTGAGAGGAGAAGCTGCCTTTTGTAGTTTGCCAAACCAAAGGTGCAAACTGTTGGTAGCCTTGGTGGGGTTTCAGATATTTTGAGGTAAAACGTAATAATTTCTAGGAATTATTCTCATGCAGAAGCTTGGAAAATCTTGAAAACTCATCAGCTGTAAAAGGATCTGAAGTAACAAGGTAATTTTATATAAATTTAAAGTAAGTCCCAGTTTTTTTTTCTACCAGCCCAGCTCTATTTGAGAGATCTTCCACCAAAAAACCCCCAAATCCCCACCAACCCCCTCATATATTATTCAGTGGTCTTCAGCATTCTGTTTGAAACTGGGTGGCAAAGCAGTTTTTGTTTCCATGCTTCTACTTGTTTTAGATATTCCAGTGTGATAGTCATCAAAGAGCTGTTTCCAGTGGTAATCATGCCTGCAGTTCTGACACAACACAGCTGTGTTCAGCAATGGAGAATTTCAAGATTTCTTCATTTAGAAATATTAACCAAAAACTATCCAGAAACTATTATTGGACTTTTTTTTTTTTTTTTGTAGGTAAGCTAGTACTATCTTGTACATGGGAGGTACTTTTCCAGGGAGCTTGAGGCCTTATTTGTACAATTGTTCGAGGGTTTGGTGTTTTTGTGGGGGAAGGGGAAGACTTTTAAAGTGTTATAGAGATCACATATTGAAAACTTGAGAAGACCCAGGGTTTGTGGGCTCTTGGCTCAGCTTTCTGCAATGTTCTCATTTCTGCTAAGACTTTGTTATGCTTTGAGAACTGTTTATCTGACTTGGCTTTGTATGTGTCCCATGTTTTACAGGAGAACAAGGTAAATGGCTATTTCATCCTCGGGGGCTTGAGATGCTCCTGTGGGAAGGCCAGGGTGCAGAACTGTTATATGGCTTCAGGTGTGGCACCTGGCCTGAAGTGGAAAGCAGGCACACCTGACCCTTGCATTGCTCTTAACCCTCTGTAATGGAATGATCACCTCTTTAAGAAACACCCCAAACCCCTTTAAACCTACTAAATATCAAAACCTGCTTGATAACAGATTGTTCAGTGTGTGTGTGTTCAAATAGGCAGTGGCTGGCTGAACATGCTAGCCCTTGGCTTCCCAGTGAGTTCCCTGAAGTGCTCATTCCTTTGGGTGCTCCAAGGCTGAGGGAGCACTGTGGAGTTAGGGCTTGGCACCAGCCCAGCTCTAAGCACTCTGCTTTCTTCTTACAAGTTTTTTTTCAAAGTCTCCTTTATAGCTCAGCCTGCTTGGCATCAGCAGAGACCTTGTTCCTACCACAGTGAGCAGCTTCTTGTGCAGCATGTTGTACTTGTGCCAGTTTGGTTTATTTTGGTGGGGGGAAAGTATCAGGATTGCTCAACACTTTGTTTTTTAGCTTTTTAAAAATATATTCTTTCCTTTCCCTGTGTACTTTGTTTCAGGAAGGTGAATCTTATCTTTGAATTAAAAGATAATGTTCCTTGGAGTCTTTTTAGGGAAATGGTTGCATTGAACCTCTTCAAGAGGGATAAAGGGACTGTTTTCATGGTGCTTTCTTATACTCCACAACCTTCTAAATACAGTATAAGTCAAGTGCTTTGAAACTCTCAGTTTGTGTTGGATGTTAATCTCTTATTGAGATTAGTGGAAAGAAAAATCAGTCCCTTCTGGAAAAAGTACCATCAAATGCTTCTTGATGTCGGTTTATGTGGGACTATTTGACTGAAAGAATAGAAAATGTTCTTATCCTGGGACCTGCGTGGTCAGCTCCAATAATGATTATTTATAGTTCTTTCATCTGCAGTCCTTTGCATGCTCCCATCCGGTGGGATATTGCAATGGGATTTTCTTCCCAGCAGCTTGCAGGGCTGGTCCCTGGGGAGTAGCCCTGCTCAGGCTGCCCTGCCCGCTGGCCCTGCCTCTCGGCTTCTGAAAAAACGTGGCCTATTTGTGAGGATTCAGCGTGTCTCCCTCTGTCCTGCTCCTGGCTGTGGCTGTCAAGGTGCTGGACTTGGCCCAGCAGCCTCCTTTTATTTTTGACGGCAGCTGCTGTTTCCCTTCCAGCTGCTGCTTCCTTTGCTTTCGCTGCTGCCTTCCTGGGGCTCGTGGCTCCTGCTGTCCTCGCTGGAGTTACATGGGACTGGGATTTCTCAACACTGAATCTACTTGATGAGCTTGTTAAGAAACTGTTGCTGAAGTCTGTGATTGCTCAAACCTTGCAGATCTCCTGTTTGCTTGTGTTTTCTGTCCCCTTTCTCCCTTTCTTCTCCTTCCTGAACCTCCTTGCAGTCTTCCTGGGTTTCATCTCCTTCCACTCCTGGTTTCCTGGGCTGTGCAGTTTGGGAAGGTAACCTCCTTCCTGGGATGAGGTTTTTTAGCCAAGATCTCCTACAATTCTAGTCCTGGCAGCAACCTTGGCCTGCCTGGACAGCATTGCTGCTGCCCTTGTACACTCACTGCTTTATACACCTGTACAAGGTGCTGGTGGTTTCATTTTGGTTAGACTGAGAAATACAACGCAAGTTTGAAGTCTTTAAATGCTCAGTATTCTGTAGTTTCTCGCCTTGCATGTGTTAGAGTTCTGGGGGGAGATGGGAGCCCCGCATCAAACGGCAGTTACAAGTTTTTCTCAATTGAGGCAATATTTTTTGCCATAAAAACAAATGCTTGTCTCTGTTGATTCTCAGCAGGGTTATGAAGGAGAAATTAAAAGCTTGGAGTAAAGAGATTTGGGGCTGCAGGGATGGGGCAGCTTCTGCAGAGCCAGTGCCACTGCCAGAGTGAAATGTGAACTCTAATTAAAGCAATGACCCACTATCATTGTGTAATGTCTACTTAATGAAATCTACTTGCCCTCTCTGTCCCTGCCTTGCCCTTCTGGACTTGCAGGTGGAGCTGGGAGGGTTGCTGGGCACTGGGATGGCTCTTCCATGCCCTCTATCCATGCTCTGCAGGCATGAGTTTACCAATCAAATTATGGGCATTACACGAGTCACTGCCCTTCTGCTTTCTAAGCAGAGTGACTCTGCACACATCCGTGTGTGCTGCCCCTTTCTCACACCCTCCCTCCCCATGGCCAGCCCACACTGCAGGGGGGTGAGCAGGGCTGCTCTGGGCCAGCTAAACCCTGCTTCCTTATAGAACAAAGTACAGATTATTTCAGAAATGATGATACAGAGATGAGCCTTATACAAAAGCTTTGTAGCACTTTTAGGAAGTAAGGGCCTTTTTTACTGCTAGCAACTTAAGATTTATTTTGTCTGCCACGTGTTTCCTTGTAGCCTTATTTTCCTATACTTCTGTTTCTTGTAAGATGTAGGAGCTGTGTCAGGAGAAGCCCACAACTTTTTTGGGAGATGCTGAAAAGGCTGTGGGGCACTCCTTTGCACCCCACATTGGTTCTCTCAATTCCCTGTCAGACTGGCACCAGTTTTTGAGTATGGAGCATGCAATTTCATTAAAAAAAATAATCCAAGAGGCACTCTTAGAAAAATCTTTATTTCATATCCAGTGATACATTTAGAGCTCTAGGAAAATGCATTTGTCTGTGGCTCTGGAAGTACAAGGGTACCCCTGGGAAAGACTATGTAACAAGATTCCCAAAGCCAGGTTTGTTTCCTTGTGCTTTGATTTTCTGCAAGTTCAACCAAAAACATGGCAGTAACGTGGTTTTTTTGATGGTAGGTATGTTTTGCTCATAATTCATAGCCCCATGGTGTTGAAAATTGCTTGGAGCAGCTATGGTGCAGCTGTGGCACTGGCAGCTCATGAGCACCACAGTCACCAGCAGAGACTGAGAACTTGTAATAACTCTTATGTCAGGGAAAGCACTGGGCTAGTTTTCTGGTGCACTTGAAGCAGTTGGCTCTGGTTTTGTTGTAGTTACTCAGCAAATTAATGGTTAATTAATCAAGGATTTGGATATGCAGTTAGGACAGTGCTGTGGTCTGACACTGATCTCTGCCTGGACAGTGACACTAACTATTATCTGGAAAAAGTTAAAAATGTTCATAGGAATCTCAGTTCTTCCTGTTGTGAAACCTTGAACTGAATGTCTCCTCGTTAATTTGTCTATGAATTTATCACCTTTTTCATATCAGCCATTCAGTCTGTCTTGTAACTTCAAGGCTGTGGAATGTTCTTTTGGGAACTGTGTGTTAGAACATTAACATGCTGCTCTGGTGGGTGGGAGGGACCCTGTCTTCCAGCCTTTCTGTCCTACAAATCCTGATTTTCTTTATTGCTATTACCCAGAAAAAGTCAAAGTTGACTTGAAAGCAGTGGGAGGGAATGAAGTGTTTTGAAAGGATGATCCCATCGATGGGAGTGATGTTGAATGCTGGGGTACAGAGATTGGTTGTGGGAAGAGAGGTGGTTCAGCCAGAGGGACAGAATTTGGAATTGTTAATCTGCTTCATTAGAGCTGTGTACCAGAAAGTTTGAACTGTGCCTGGCTAAATCGCATGAGGCTTTGAAATTCACAGCAGTGCTGGCAGCCCGCTGGCGTTTGTCCTTCCTGCAGACACACACACGGCTGCATCCCCGGTGCTCAGCACCCCACTGTTCCCTCCGGCCCCTGCGGAAAGCTGCTCTTGGCTGCGGGCAAAGTGCAAGAGAGCAGGGGGAATGAACCTTCAGGAAATGAGTTGGTGTTGCCATTGGACCCATGGAGGACATGAAAGCATGAAGAGTTTGATTCACTTCTGTGCTCTGTGTGTGTGATTGATGTAACAGGGTAAAATGTTCTCTGTCACACCCCTCTGAGGAGTGACACGGGTGCTGCCTTGCTTAAAAAAATTTGCTGGTAGGAGTCTGAGCTGTTGTTGTGGTTTGACACTGGCCAAAAACCAGGCACTTAGGAAAATCATTCATTTCTTTTCCTCTGCTATAGCTGAGCAGAGGAGAGGAAAAAAATCCCAAAGGGCTCAATGATAGGAGAAAAAAATTTAAAGGCAAAACAGGTTCAAACTTAAACAATATGAAGAAAATGTATTATTATCAGAATTAAAAATGGGTAATGAGAACTAAAACCTTTAGAACACCTTTTTCCCCCTTCCAGCTCCTCCTTCCTTCCCACCGACAGTGCAGGGAAACAGAACATGGGGTCTTTACTCAATTTGTCACTGCTAAAAATCTTTCTTCGGTTTGCTTAGGGAGAGCAGTCTCCTCACCATGGCTTGCAGAAGAATCTCATCTCCAATGCTTGGAGCATGTCCTCCCATTCTTTCCTTTCACCAACCTTAGTGTTGCCATGTTGTTCTCCTCACATGTCTTCACCTTGTCCTTTTTTCTGACTTGGGAAAAAGTTGTTATTCGTAGGTTTGATTGTTCTCAAGCTCTGTCAATTGAAAAGTTCTTACAGGGTTTTGCAGTGCTGAAAGGTTGATCTCATCTGGGCTCCTTATCGGGGAATTGCTCACTCTGGTCCCCGCCGTGGCAGTTGCTTCAGTGGTACTACAGGGTGTCTTGTCAGGTGTAAAATAAGAATAGCCTTAAAAACAAATAAGAAAAAAATCCATGGTGGCTTTCTGCATGTCCTGCTTCATGAGGTAGATGCTGAAACCACTTCCTTATTTTTGCATCTGCTTGCAGAGAAGTAAGAGCCTTTAGACCAAGTGACCGTGGTTTGCAGAGTGGAAATCATATGCTTTTTATCATAGAGCTAATGGTTAATTAGTAAAGTTCTAGTAGCAGAGGTTTGCTTTTAAGTGCAAACAAGCATTAGTAGTTAAAAGAATGTATTATTCCTAGATCTGTGTGCTTCCTTTGCATCCTTTAGAAAGATATGTTTAAAGATTCCAAAGGGGAAGATTCATATCCTTATTGGAAAAGATTACTGGTCATTCTGAATCAGTAATTTAAAAAGGATTAATAAATAATTAGTAAGGAAATCCTGAAATACCTTCATTTTACTGTGTGTAAAGAACACACGCCACTGTTTATCTGAAGGACGTTACCAAGGTAAAGCAATCAAATCGTCATTAAACTTCTTCCTTTCAGTACTTAATGAGAACTAATAAGAAAGGTGAGGACAGACCTTTTAAGAGGGCCTGTAGTGATAGGACAAGTGGTGATGTTTTTAAACTAAAACAGGGTTGATTCAGACTAGGTATCAGGAAGAAATGAGGGTGGTAAAACAGTGGAACAGGTTACCCAGAGAGGTGGTGGATGGAAACATTCAAGGCTGGGTTGGATGGAACTCTGAGCCACCTGTTCTGGTTGCAGATGTCCCTGCTTGTTGCGGGGGGTTTAAAAATCTCTTCCAACCCAAACCATTCTATAATTCTCCAGAATGAAGTATAAGGATGAGCTGGTGGGGGCTTGGGTTTTCTGTCAGGAGCTGTTCCAAGACTTGCCATGTAACTCTGTACTGTATGACCAGACCCTTTTTGTCCTGCACATCTGCTGCTTCCCCTCTCTCTTCTTCCACCGCCCAAGGCTTTCATGCTGACAGTCATGCTTTGTGTTCAGTTGCTGTGACAACACAGTGCAAGGCAGAAGCATTTTGTGTGTGTGAATCGTGCAGTGCCCTTGCAGAATAGCTGTCCTGGGGCTCAGTGGAATGCCTGAAATCTGGGCAGCAAGGAATGAAGGTGTGACTTCACAGCCTCTCAAAAGGTACACTGGTGTCTCTCAGCCCTGCCCACTTATTGCAGCTGGAGGCAAGGAACCACGCAGCCCTTGGCTGGTTGGATCAGTTTGCTTGCTTAAGTGCCAGCAGTTAATTTGATGGAAAGATAACCTTTTGGTGGCCTTGGTGATACTGAGGTGTGCCTGGGGCCATGTAAGTGCTGGCTGGTGGGAAAGAACACCAGGATGCACAGCCCAGGGACAAGGGACATACTTATCCTAGTCGCAGACAATTTTGAAAACATCCCAAAACTTTTTTAGAAGAACTTGTGTGATGAGACTTGAGGAAGAAATTGTTCCCTGTGATGATGGTGAGGTCCTGGCACAGGCTGCCCAGAGAAACTGTGGCTGCCCTATCCCTGAAAGTGTCCAAGGCCAGGTTGGACCAGGCTTGGAGCAGTGTGGTCTAATGGAAAGTGTTCTTTCCCATGGCAGGCTTTAAGGTCCCTTCCAACTCAAACAATTCTGGTATTCTCTGATGCTAAGACAAACTCAAAAGAGTGGAGTTTGAATTATGAGAAGCTACTGTGAGCTTTCAAAACTCAGACTTCTATCAAAGGAAGGAACAAGCAATTTGAAATTTCCACTTTTATATCTTGCACATGGGAGCAGCTCATTAGGTAAAGCAAGAAACGAGAAAAAGGTAGAGAGAAATCAGAGAACATTTCTGAGGAAGGGCTTTCTTAGAAAAGGCATTCATGTCTATGTTTAAGTTAAAAAGCGGAATTCTTCTGGAGTTTTACTTTATGCAAAACCTCTTTAGAGATTGAGCTGTCCTAGCTTGTTTTAGCTGACTTTGAATAGCAAGTAATAATGAGATATGCATTTTAAAAATAATAACCCACTAGGTGGACCAAGTGATATTTATGTATTTGCTTGACTAGCCTAGAAGCAGATTCAAGGGTAACAGATGGATCTAGACTAAAAAACTACTTGATAGACACTTGTTAGTCTTTTTAAAGCTTTTCATCACAAAGAGCTATTAAAAAAATAACGTGAAAGTAAAAATTGCCCATAAATGATGCTGAAGATGGAGATAGTGCATTCCAGTGCAATTGAAATTATAGGTTTACTCATTTTAGAATTAAAAACATCATAATAATTTACTTTTTGGTTTGTGAGTTCAAAGTTCTCATGATGATGGATGAGATAAAGCCTGTGAAGGAGTTTTGCACCTCTTGATATTCATTGCATATCTAAGAGTTAAACATAAGGAGAGAGGGTGGCTGAAGTGATTTGGGTTAATTACTGAAACAGCTCTTGCTGTTGCATCAGCATTTCTTTCTTTTCATCTCTTAGGAAGCTTTTTAACAAAAGTTGGCATATGTGTAACCTCATATATGAGGTTTTCTTGCAAGTCACCTGCCACCTGTACAGAGCTGCTCTTCAAACAGAGACAACCAATGAATGGTGATAAATCTTTGCAGTTTATAGTTATAAAAATGGTAATGCCTTCTGGTTTTGGGGACAAAAAAAAGCATTCTTTGATCCTGCAAGTGAACTGTATTTATTGGTCCTAGAGAGAGGACTGAGGTTTTTTTATGCAACTTTCACCTACTTGCTTAATCTTCTGCGTGCCTGGAGGAATGGAAAACAAGTTTAGCATACCTGAGGGCTTTTCTTGCTGAGGTCTCCCTTTAGTTCCCGTCCTGCCCACACAGAGCTAAAGATGAGCAAGAAGACCCCCAGAGCAACGCATTTTTGCATGGGTATGCAGCAGTTCCTGCCCCATCAACTCTTACTGGAAAGGTGCAGCCAATTGCTGACCTGGAGCTGCCTCTGATGTGCTGGGAAGAGGTTTTGAGATCACCAATGGAGTGTTCAGGCTGTGGGGGTGCTCGTGTAGAGTGTGCACCAAGGACATTTCTGGTTTAATCCTGGTTGGAAGCAGAGCATGTGGACAGATGCACTTCCATCAGATCAGGGAAAGCTGCTTTGCAAAGCCAGGCACAGTAGTGCAACTTCATCGTTCCCTCTCGCTCACATTTTGGGGAAAGGTGGGGAAGAGTCAGCTCCCCTCCTCCCCAGATAATGCTTGAAAGCTGTCCAGAGTGGGCTTGGTTTCAGAAGCAGTGTGAAGTCACTGGAAGATGTAAGCTGGAGGGTCTTGCTGGGGCTTTTGGGGTGCTGAGCCCGCCCTTCCTGCTGAGACAGTCTGCAAAACCTCTTTATCTTTTTATTTTTGATGCTGAATGCATCCTTAGCTCCCCAAGGCAGTGAGTTTGTGATTGCTCCGGAGCAGGGTGTCTCCAGCTCCAGCACAAGCTGAATCCTGCCAGCAAGGCAAGCAAGGGCTTGTTGGCTAAAGATAGCGTGCACACATGTACACGGGCCAGGGGGGTTACAGAGCTCTGCAGGCACAATGATTTACAGTCATCATAGACATCCTCAGGAAAATTAAAGGAATGCATCCAATAAGTAACGAACCATTTAAGGCCAGCTTTATCCTTTATAGCACCTATTCTCCATGGCAGCCATCCCAGATGACACTGCATCACATAAGCACATAGGGCACTGACCTTTGCATCAGATTCTACCTCGCCCTGTGCCCCCAGGCGACCAGGCACGGGTTTTTGGCATCTCTCCTGTCTTTGAGGCCAGTGTATGTTTGTAATTCAGCAATCTGCTGCAAATCATCTGGGCTGCCTACGGTTGTGGCTTGTGCTTATGTTATTTGGGCTGGCCCTGAAGAAAGTTCTGTTCAAGTCTCATTTAGTTATACTTCCTTTAGATTTATTAAATAGTTGTCTTCTGCGTGGATGGAAAAATGTTAAAAATAGAGCACTCAAGGTGGGGCTATTGTGTTGGTGTTGACAGGTTCACTGAAAGCTGAAGCAGGTCTTGTATTTTAAGAAGCACCAGGTTTTGGAAGGAGTTGTGCTCACTTATGTCCTCTTGACCCCATACTAAGGAGCTGCTTTTCTGTCTCTTGGATAAATTGGGGTTTAGTGTGCTACTATTCACCAGGATGTGAGATTATTTTAAGTAATTGACTGAGCTTGGGATTTCTGAAGAATTGGGTTTTTTTCTTGTTGATTGCTGTGCAGTCATATATAAGGAAACAAGGCACAAGTAATGATACAGAGGAAAAAATGACAGTGTAGTGATCTGTACCATACAGAAAATAAGGTTTTGCAGTTTTCCTTTCCCCAGTAGTTGTAACTGCTGTAAAAACAAAATTCTTTGTTTTCAGGACCCCTAACTTAGCCGAGCTTGCCTCAAACCAAAGCTGTGCCTTTCAGATGTGAAGGTAAAGGCAGGCAGGACCTTTATTTGGTGGGAGTCTTTAACTGTGATGTCCCCAAACGTAAACCTGAACCACAAGTCTCTCTGGCCATCGTGGTTGCAGAGACAAGATTCCAGATGTAAACAGTGCATGGAATGATGAAGAGCAATTTCCTGATTCTCCCATCTCGAGCTGTTTTCTTTACAACAGCTGTCAGCTGTTAATATCTGCATTTTGTCATTGTGGAAATCTTAGCAGTGACCACACAGCTTTTATTGCAGTGTGTCTGATGGTGTGAGCAGATACACAGGCTTATGTCAGGCCTGCGTGGGCACTTGCCAGGTATTGTCCTGTACCCATCTGTCTGTCTCTTGTGCAGCTGTGAAAGTCACCTGTAACTTGTGTGGAATTGCAGTTCTGTGGGAAACTGGGACATGGAACAAATATAAAGGAAAGGTAACAAGCTGTGGGATTGTGGTTTTTTGTTTTCTTATTTTGTTAGCCTTCCTAAAATGGTAGGAATAAGGGAGGTTTTCTGAAGTTCAGGTTTTGGCAACATAGTAATTGCTCCTTTCTGCCTTCCATTGTGCTGCACAGATGTCTTTTTAGCCTCTTCCTGTTGTGAGGATTCCCTCCTATTTAGTAGGATCATTTCATCTTCCAGCTCCTGGCTCAGCAGGGAAGTGTGTATTTTGGTAAGGAGCAGTTAATGGTGCTTCCTCAGACTTCCCCAGACTCAGAACGCTCATCAGATAATAAATACATCATCAGGAGGATTCTCCTTTCTGTGCAGCTTTGTGACTTGAGTATCAGATGGTCTTAATAATATAAAGAGATCTTAAAAAGTGTATATGAAAAAACTTGTTAAAAAGAACTGGGTTACTTCCTATTGCTTACTGGTGCCTTTGTTGCAGAAGTGCTAAAGTTTGTTGCTTTGTTGGCCGTGGTTGGTGTGTGGCAGTGCTGGGGCTGGAGCTGGTGGGAAGCAATGCTCCCTGACTTCATATGGAACTCATGTGAATGTAAATGTGTTCAGAGTGAGTGCACACATGTACTTTCTATCTTCAGAAGTTAATTGTAAAATGATTTTACTATATCTGGAGATATTTAGTTGACAAGTATTCAACTTAAAAAAAAATAGTGGGGACTATAGGTTTTTTTAATGAGAAAATACTGTTATGCAGAGGCTTTTTTGGAGTTCAGATGAGTACCATGCTTCTTTAAGCCTTTTTTAAAAACTTTTATTTATCCTTGTGGTTGTAAGTTATGAAATAGTCACTGCCATAGGTCACAATATTTCTGTACTAAATTTGGGAGGTTGCATTTTCCCTGGGAACTTTGTTGTCAGGTTGGTACAGCAAGCTTTAACTCCTTAGCTGTTGGGAGAAAGAGGTTCTTCATTCCATTCCTTTTGAATATTTTTGGTTTTTGCTTCCAGTGCATTTCTATTCACTACGTTTTTCACAGTTGTGGAAGACACTGAGACTCGAAGTGGTAGAGCTGTTGCAGACAGCTTCTGGTTTCAGTGTTTGTCTTGCCTCATGTCCAAGACTTTCTTTCTTCTTTGTGGTTTCTCATTATGTTTTGCCAAACCCCTGTATTTCAGGGCTACTTCCTGCTTGTGGCTTTGTACCAGCTTGGGAATCTCCACATAATTGTACTTCACTTTTAATGTGTGATAGAAGCAAAACTGTGCAGGAGGTGAAAGTGTAGAAAGCAATGAAAATGTGTGAAAGAGATCCAGGGGTTTTCCGTGTTGCTTTCCAGCTCTTTGCATATTATTATTTTGCATTTAAAAACTAATAAATAACACTACTTTATCTTTTCCTTTATGGTGTTATAGCTAGTCAAATTTTTATTAAAAGAAATAAAAGTAAGAAAGGCAGACCTAGAGATCAGTGGTCTTCACCTGGCTGTAAGTGCCTGGACTTCAACAGCCATGGCAAATGATGCAAAAGTGCAGTAAAAAGCCAAGCTGCTCTTCATGCCTTCCTCTTTTGTTTACTAGTAATTTTCCCAAAATTAAATGCTGCTGACAAAAGGGATTGCTCAACACATTGGAGTATGTGTCCCACTGGATCTGCAGATTATCTGCCCTTCTGGCAGAGGCCCTGCAAGACATTTAATGACAGTGGTTGGCCAGGCTACAGCTTCCAGCTGGGGCATGGTGGAGGTGACACATGGTCCAAGCACAAGCAGCCAGGGCACTGCCATGCTGAAGACAGTAGAAATGGTACTGAGCTTGAAACCTCAAGGCCAGGTCTGTGCTACGAGTACATATGCTGGGTGGAAAACCATCTCTGGCTTGGTAGCCAAAGTGCATTGTGTTAGAAATTCAAGTGTGCTGCTAAAAAGTCCTTTATATGTTTTACTTATTACTTTCTGAAGGGCTTTCTGAAGGTGTCATCATTTGGCTGCTGTGGCTGTCAGGCCCAGAAAAACCTCTTGTGAGGATTTTTCCAATCCAACTTTCTCAGGCTCAGCTAGGGTTCTTTCCCAAGCTAGCTGCTTTTCTCTAAACATAAGAATTAAAACCAAAGATAAACACCTGCTGGATACGTGCAAAAGCCTGGCAAAGAGTTGTTACTTTCTCTGGACCAATAAGCTAGTGCTTTGTCTCTGTCCCATGAAGTCTATTATAAAAAGTAGGACCAGATTTGAAATAAAGGGCTTTTCTTCCTTCTCCTCTCCTGCATGGAGGAGATATGTTACTGTGTTCTTTTCACCACTCCTAAGCCCCACACGGTAACAGGCTGCTGCCAGCCCCGGGTTGGAGACCTGAACAAAAAAAGCACTCAACCCCCAGGTTCACTTTATCCATAGTGACACAGGTGCAGTTGCTGTTAGCTGGGATACCCCTTCCCAGGCCCACCATGGCCCTCAGAGGCTTGCAGGGTATGTTCCAAGGGTCTGCTCTCCAGCCCAACTGCCCTGGGATACTCCAGCACACTGTTGGAAGCTAATAGGCTTTTCCTGAGGATTTCTTAAGCACATAGGCATTAAAATTCTCTCCAAAAACACGGGGAAACAATTAAGGGTAAAACCCTAGGAAAGGAACCTGGTTGATCCTATTGTTTCTGGGATCTGCAGCTTTCCTGTTTACTCAGCCGGGCTTTCAAATTTTTGTCCTGCTGCTTAGAAGTAAAGTGCGACCCAAACCAGTATTTAGTTCCTTCTATTTTTCTTTGTAGTCTAGGGACAGCATAGCCCCTTGAAAGGAGGCTTTGCAGAGGTAGAAATTGCCAGGTGCTGATTTTTACTGTGCTTTTCTGCTAGAGACTTGCTGCTGTTGAGGTGAATTAAAATGTTTCAAAAATTTAATTACAAAATTATGAAGTCTTCTATATGTATGTATTGGGAATTGGCATACAGCTTCATTGCCTCACTCTGCTCTAAAAAAGTTCAATGAGTGATGGAGAAGTATAAGATTAAATAGACAAGATTGAAAATCCTTTAGGGCTGTCTAGTAACTGACCATCAGAGTGGCTTTTGCCCCTCTGATCCACTTGGTCTGTGTGGGTGAGGAGAAGGTCTGTGTGATTTCTTGGGATCTGGGAGTGGCAGGCAGCTCTGAAGTTGAGGGTTTTGTCAGCAAGCCGAGATAGCTGGGAGCTCTCAGCTAGGGGCTTCCTTCCTAACCTCTTCAGCAGAGCACTCTCAGCTAAATGAAGTTTTGCCAAAATAAGCATTCCTACTTAATAGCAGTATATTACCAGGAATGACTGACTTTAAAGCCTTGGGAAGAGAAGTTGTCTGGACACTGTCGCAGGATAACGTTTTTATATTCCTATTTTTTAAAGCACAAGGCTGGATTGCAGAGGCAGGGTTTCATATTCTTGATCTGAAGTGAACCAGTAGGGAAAATGCCAAATTATTTTTCTTCAGTGAGAAATGTTTTGTACCTCTACCCAGCCTACTCATGGGGTGATGCTCCTGGAAGGAGCAAGGTGGTGATCTACAACTGTGATAACTCATTACAGTTTTGTTCCTGAAAAATGTCAGGGACATACTGTTTCTGTTCCAGAAAAAGAACAGAAACAAACTTCAAAACCTTGGAGGTTGCTATGAAACAGAAGTGTCTTCCCCTTGGCTCTATTAATAAAGCCTTTAAATACACTCAATGCTGAATTCCCTTGCCATTGCTGGTGGGGTACAGTGTCATGTATGGCTGGTAGGTATCTTCTCTTGTCACCAGACATGTGCTTGGTTGTGGATTCACTGAACTACTTCAGGCAGAATTAGGGTCCTGTGTGCTGCCTGTCTTGTGGTACTGGTACAGAGGAGAGTGGTTTTCTGCTCCTATTTTGTGCAGGTGGAGGAAAATAATTTTGATCTTTTAAGACTTCAAAATGAAAAAAATAATATTTTAGAAAATACAGCTGTCTTGCACATAACACTTCTGGTTATTATTTTTTTCTCTCTGGCTTTTACGGTTTCCTTAAAAGATTTCTGATTTCTTAGCGACTTACCAATGGAAAGCTTGATGCAGTTTGCAGAAAGGACCATGTTACCCCACTGTTACCATGTTACATTGCCCTGTGTGTTCCCTGCAAGACCCAAGGCATTGCCTTTGCCTCTGCTGCATGCAGACTTCCTGCAGGGGCAGGTTTGGGTTTGTAGAGCAGAGATGAGCTGAGGGTCTTGGAGCCAGCTCAGAGGATTCAGCATCTGTTTCCATCTGCAGTGCTCAGCAGCAGTCCTGTTCATTATGGATAATTAGTGTAGAACTCAGACCTGGACAATCTATTTTATGGAGGACAACAGCCCTAATGAGGAAACCTCTCTGTGTGCTGCCAAGGCGTTTTGGAGCCGTGTGTGTACCCAAAGGTTTGTCCTGTGCATGGAGGGCTGTGGCACTGAAGCACATGGGGCTGCAGCTGCAATGTGCTCTGGCTGTTACTTGGGCTGGATCCCCTCCCAGGGGTGGGTGTCCATGTGGAGTTTAGGTGCAGCTTTTGGTCAGTGAACCCCGAGACCCCTTCAGCTGACTTAGTGTGGTTGTTCTCCAAAATCTCCTGGCTGCTTTAACCTGGGTGCCACTGATTCCCACTGGAGATCAGTCGTGTATATTCTTAGTTATCTGTCTCAGACTGGACCTTAATCTCTTTCTGCTTCTGTTTGTAGAAGAGGTGAGTTTAGAAGGGGCCACAGACCCTTCTGGACTTCTAATCCAGACTTCTGTTTGGAGCAGGATCAATGTTGAATTCAGGCTAGGTTACCCAGGGATTTGTCCAGTCTCATTCTGGAAACTTCCAAGTCCTTTTCCTGACGTTTTTTCATGAAGTGATAGAGTAACTCACCTTGGTGTTAATGTCAAGGGCGTCTCCCTGTGTAGTTGTGCCTCTTCGGATTTGTACAATTTCTTGTTTATGACAATCATGATTTTCCAGGTAGCAATCACAAAGCAGGCTGCTGAGACCCTGCTTGTTAAGCATCAATTATGAGATGACTTTTCAGATTAGGTTGGTTTGGGTGCTTACATATGTTTAATATGGAGATACTGCCTTAAGAAAAAAACACTTAAGTGACTTGAAAGAAGAAAAAAGAGAAGTTGAGTTGGTGACCTCTCCTGGGTCACTTATTTCTGTAGCTGCCTGCTTGAGATCATGTCATTCAGTGGTTGTGGAAAGCATGTGCTGGGTAGAGTTGATGGATGGCTTTTTGCTCCTGCTGGTCCTCTTGGTGGGATGTGCTTTCTTTGAAGGTCTCTGGCTTGATGCTTTCTTACTTGAAGACTTTCTTGTCAGTTTGTATTTTCTGCAGAGCTTCGTGCATTCTTTCAAGGAGCAAACACTGAATCGATGAGTTTACAAAGCCACATTAAGAAATGAGAAATAGTCTTTTCTTCGGGTGTTCCTTGAATCTGAACCTCAGTTGCAGTAATTGGAGCAGTAAATAAAAGGTGTGAATTGTCCTGTTCTCCACAAAGGGTTATTAAACATCTGAAACATCTGAAAGACAGCAGTGGTGTTTGGGCCCTGGAGCAAGGGACTGCTTCTGACATGGCAGAGACTAACATGCAAGGTGAGTGTTCCACAACTGAGTGTTAAGGAGGAGTAGATGGAGCTAACCCTTCTCATAGGTGAGTGTGGTGGAGCAGCTGTTGCATCCTGTAATCTTAGAAAGGCCCTGAGCTGTTCTGAGGTGCCTAAAAAGTCTTAATTCTGAGTCTTTCTTTAGAGCTTTGAAGTTTTAAAATGTTTGAAAGTAAAAAGATGTGGGTAGAAGAAGCCTGGAATGAGATTTCCCCTTCAGGCAATTTAGAAGCCCTCTCCACATCACATCTCTCTGGGCTGATTTCTAACTGCTGTTAGTAGCAAGCTCATCTCTGAATTTGAGTTTTTCTACTGTTCTGGAAAGCAGAAACTGAAGTCGAAGTAACATCTCAAGAAAAGTAGGAGGTGTGTATGGAGTGTTGGCTGAACAAGCCTGTACTTTGTGTGTGTGTGTGGAGGTGAGGGTGATGCAGAAGGCATCTCTCCACTCATTTCACTGGAGTCTGCTTCAAAGAGCTCACCCAACCTGGAAGAGCGGGCCCAGCAGCCCAGAGGAACAGATGTTGCTCATTTCTGAATTTACAGTGTTTCCTCTTTGTCTCCACACCCTCTGAACATATGAAATGACTTACCTTATTAATTCCAGAGACTTTTGTAAACAGAATATGTAAATATATATAAACATCTACTTGATCTGCTCTGGTTTGCATGTCTAGGAGCAGTGTTCTACAAAACTTTGCTCCCAGCCTTGGGGCAGAGGAGGAGGAGTGGGAGAAAGGGCTCAGGCATGCACCTCTTACCTTTGCTCAAGTCCACCTCTCATGCTGCCCCCTGAGCTGGTCTGGTATGGCAGCCCTTGCTACCCAGGGCAGGGTCACCCCAGCTGTTTCAGCTGGGCTGGGAGGCTTAAAGCCCACCTGCCCTTTTGAAGCTTGGAACAAAAATGGTCTGTTGTGATGGAGTGGGAATGAACCTTGGTCATGGTTTCATCTGCCTTCTTAGCATCCTCTGGATATATCACTGTGTGCTAGTCTCCCTTTCCAGGTCACCATCCTTGTTTTTGCTGATGTTTTGATTATAGCTGGTGATGTTGGGCTCCTGAAGAGTGGATTTCATCAGTGAAATGGGTTTGTGCCACACAACACTGCAGGTGTTGGGAGGAGTCCTGTGGGGCAGACATTGTGTCACTTTGATTACCACCTAGTTGGAGGCTTGACTTGATGCAGAGCAAGTGATGCAAAAGCTGTTTCCTGCTCTTTGTTGCCGAGCCTCAGGTGGTTAATTCTGCCAGTGTTACCAAGGGAGGGCAGTCACTGCCCTAATGAGTTTAACTGGTTTTGGGTGCAGTTTTCCACCCTGGAACAGCAGTAGTATCAAAGTTGTTGTTCCAGTGATCTTAAGGATTTTTAAAATGAAAGAAAACAAGCTCACTTCCTTTCTAATCCTTATCTGCAGCCAGGAGGGTATTTTGGTGAACAGCAGGTTTTCTAGGAGAGAGAGGGAAGAGGCTCATGGCCAAGCTGCACTGGGACTATGGTATAGGGCAGATCAGTGCACTGATGCTTCTAAACGTAACTTACCCCTTTTCAGTGAAATTAAAAAACCAAGAAGTTGTCTAAAGTGTGTTCTGGGATTAAAAAAAAAAAAAAAAGACATCACTTGCTAGAACATGAGGTAGGCTTGGAAAGCTTTTGAACTCCAGGTTTTGCTTGTGGTGAGGAGGGATAAACTGGTGCAGTTGCTTTTTCATTAGAGGTTAGAAATAGGTTTCTCAAGAACCTCTGTTGGCATCTGTGGTTTTTAATCTCTTTAGAAAGTGAAGAAGTAATATTTTCAGATAGTATAGCTACTGAAGTTACTGCTAATGAAGTTGGTTACTTGGTTTCTGAGGAACACAAAAGGCTGGAGCAAGATCAGATTGTTTGGTAGCACCTCAGCAGATAAAAATACCCCATGGATGAAACATTGGAGTTATTCACTTCTGTTGATGAGATCTGAATTAAGTCTGGGAGAAACACTCAGCCATGCATTATTTGGTGTAGCTCCAGGAGCAAGTGGGATTAATAGTATCTCAGCTCTAATTTTAGTAATTTCCAAGTGAGACTCTGGGAATGTCCAATGGCTCCTAACACCAGTACCACTGTGACTGCTCCACAACCTTTGTGTGGAATCTGTAACTCTCAAGAGCTCTCTGCTGGTTGGATGTGGTGATTGAGTTTAAGAAGGTTTTTGGGGAAGTGAGGGGGTTGAAGGCATGGATTAAACTTCAAGAAGTTGATTAAAGGTGGGAAAAATTAGAGCGGTGGGAAGACCTGAGATGGAAAAGTTGGTGTAGGAAATGGCATCTTGGATGTTTCAGGGAATACCACGGTGATGTTGGATATCACTGGAGTCTCACACACAGGTTATGGGGCTCTGGTTGCATTTGGCAGCCTAACCTTATTCCCCATGGAGCACTGCTGTAGATCATTTTAATTCTGCTGGCTTTATGTGGAATATAATTTAAAGTTCTTTGGACTGATTTATTTTGAGAGACTGTATGTGCCTATACAGTCTCAGAACTCCTTCCTGTCTTTTTCTGAAATTGGGATGGGGTGAATGGTAGCTCACTGGAAGGAGCAAAACATCTTAAAACACTGAAGTGCTCCAACTGTTAAGCCAGCAGCATGATGCTCTGATTTACTGGATAATGCCCTAATGTTAGACGTAAAGTGCTTGAATGAATACAAAGTCTTCTGCTGATGTTTTTTGGGAGTAAAAAAGTGACCACCACTACCCCTTAAAAATACTTCTCCTCCAAGGAGATGGCCACGAGGTCAAGGACAGAAATTTCTCTTAGCTGTCCTGCCACTCCTTGTGGCGAATGTGCAAGTCTGGAGCACACTCTGACTACAGCACTGGCTGTTCTCTTGTCTCTGATCCATAGCTGGAATTGGCTTCAGCTCCCTGTGTGTTTGGTAAGGGCCTGCAGGCTGAAGCAAGAGGAAAAGGGAAGAAGCAAGTGCTTCTCATGTGCAGAAGAGGGATGATGCCCATCTCTTTCATTTAATCTCCAGATTTGAAGCACAAGGGATTTATCTGTTGCTCGTGGCACTTGGCAGTTGCCCTGTGAAATGGGGTCCTGCTGTCAGGATGGGTTCTGGACCCTTGGCTGGGAAGCTTTGGATCTTGTGCTCAGTGGGGTGGGGTGAGCTGTGGCTTTGGAGCTGACACGTGGGAGTGGAGATGCTGGATTTACTCTACGTGCTGTTCTGGGACTTGTGGCCCGGAGGGGCTGCTGTGAGGAGGAGGAGAGACTTCCCACTGCAGCTGCAAGTTTAAGGGGTAAACAGGAGGAAAACCAAAAATGTTAGTACAGTTTGTGCTGGATTGGGCTGTCCAGACTGTGAGTGATCAAAGGGGAGCAGATGTGGTGTGTCTGAGCGGATTTGGAAGCCTTATTTATGGAGCACAGCCCTTCTTGGACTTGCACACTCAGATGGATGCAGGACATTAAGCTTCTGCCTTTGAATCACATTGCAAACCTGAATTGTATTAATTTCTTCTTAATTTTTTAATATTTTCCCTTTGGGAGAATAGTGACTGTCTTGAGAAGTGGTAGTGATTTGTCTGAGCAGACCAAAGATTAAACCAGCTTTTTGCCTGCAAGTTCTTTATAAAACTTTTGCTATTTTATATTTTCCTTTTACATAGGTTTGAAGGTACTTTTTTTCTCCCTCCTGAATGATGTTTTGTTTGAGAACACTTTTAAGATCCGTGGCTAGTGGTGGGTATTAGGCTTGAAAGATTATCCAAAGAGCTGTTGGAGCACCTCATTGTTAGACTCAGAAGTGGGAACCGGGTGAATTAGTTGCTTATAAAAGGATTTATAAGCAGTGTGAGAAAAGGGGGAGCTGTGAGTTTCCTCTCTGTGCTGGCACTCGGCATCACCCAGTCCTGGAGAGCAAGCTCAGAGATCTCAAAACCAGGACTTACTGATTTTTCTTAGTTTAATGCTAATTTAAACAATATGTGGAGACTTTCCTGTGCAAATAGAATTGGCACAGCTCCGTATTTGTTTGTTTGCTATAGAGATAGATATATTTAAGAAAACTTTGCTTAGCAAATCCACCTTTTCAGTTATAAAAGTGTCTGCCAGAGGGATCTTGAAAGTTCGGTATGTTTTGGAGGGAAGGAGTTGAATCTTGAGAAGAGCTGATTACAAAAACCCAATTATTTTCTGAATTGCAGCTAGACAGCACAATGATCTTCCTCTGCATCTTCATGCTCACAGATTTACTGTTGAAGTTCATCTTATTTCCAGAGTTTATTGGTATGGCTGAGAACAGACTGGCTGTGTTTTCTCAGGAGCTGTGGGAGACTGAGTTGGGGACATAGATTACTCTTCAACCAGCAAATCTGGAGGAGGACACGCTCATGTTGGGCAATGTGGTTTAAATTTGCAAGCTGTTACTATCTAGTCACTTGGTTAATGAAGCAGTGAATAATTTGTGTACTTAATGTTCCTGGGAGATTGAAATGACCTTAAAAAGCCAATCTGTCCAACTGCCTTGTCTTCTCTGCAGCAGAATTTAGCATAAAAAGTAACCAGACCTGGTTTAGGTGACCAGCCCAGTAATACCGGAGGAAATAGAGCAGTGTGTGATCAGCATAGTGACTTATTTATCAGTGACCTTGACATGGATGAAAAATACTTTGTGTACAAATTTTTAGCTGCACACTCTGCGACTTTAATATTTTGTGGATTTTTTATGGTTCTTCCCCCTCCCCCCCATATTTACTTACCTTCAGTACTTAGGGGTCTAGATAAAAGATGACGAGAGGAGGAAGGAAATTCCACTCTTGGAGCTGAAGTGAGCGGTAGGAGGCTAAACGTGAATGCATCCTAAAATTCCCTGCAGGTCTCTTCCCACGTTATTCAGAGTAAGCTCTGCTTAGCCTAGCAGTATTTTACCAGAGTGATACTGCACTGTGAAGTGTATGGAAAGCTGTTCCCTCATCCTCAGCAAAATCAGGTATTCCAGGGAAATGCCCCTTGTTAAATCGTCAACACTGTCAGCTTCTTGTCCCTCGTCTCCACCATCATCACTGTCCTTCAGAAATCAGCAGTGCAGATCTGAATTTCTTTATACATTTGTTAAAAGAAATGTTAATTGCTGGGTTTTAATGGACTGAAAGTTAACTTTTTACTGTTCTCCTTAGATTGGCAAAAAATAATTGTGATAGAAGTTCAAATAGCTTATTGTAAAAGTATGCCAGTGTGGTCTGGAAGTGATTAGATCATTGCTAGTATTGATGCAAGGCTTTCTTATCATTTGTGTGAAATCCAGTGTATCTAATCATGGAACCATAGTGTCTTTCTTTTTTTTTTAATAGCAGTGCTTTTCTTTGCATTGGCTTGTGTAGGGAGACCTGAAATTAAACTAGACTGTACTTGAGTCTTTTTGTGTGTGTTAAGAAAATTAACTGGTACTATGTGCTGGTAGTGGAAATGCTGAATGAACTTAAAAATTACTTTTTTTCCTGACTTCTAAAAGAAAACAGAGTATTTATTTCATTAAAAAATGCATTTTGATGTAAAATATTACTGTCTTTTTGTAGTAATGCAAGTTACTTACAGCAAATATGGGGTCATCACACCTTGGTGGAGGGAAATCTGAGCCTGCAAGTTGTGAATGCATTTGAAGTACTTGAAGTGTTCTTTTTTGGAAATCGGTAACAAATCCATTCACTAAAACTGCTCTCTAGGTCTTTGGAGGAGTGAGACATCCAAGAAGGTTATCACTGTCCATTTACTCATCCAGTGGGAGGCTCTTCTATCTGATATTGCTGCATGACTTTGTATGTTAAAGCATTTTTCCCGACAGTGGCCCTGAAAGGCTTAAGGAGTTATTTGCAGTGACTCGGGCAGGCATGGCTGTTAGCTGACTCTTTGCAAACACAAGGCAGTTGTGTTCCTCTTGCTGGAATGCATTGCCCTGTGGAAGTAACATTCACCTAAGAATTTGGTCTGTGCCCTGTCATGTCTTACATAGTTTCTGAGCCCTTTGCTCTTCTGCTTGAATGGATAGAAGGAAGAAGCTCTCCACAATAATGACAGTTATTTTTAGTGTTAGGGAAAAAGTCAGCCAAAGAGGGAATTGGGATTCAAATATTCATCTTCATCTCTCACAGCTTTTAGCTTCTGCAGTCTGATGTGACTCTGAAGCTGTCTTTGTTGTGGAGTTGAGAAGATGCAAGACTTCCCTCCTAAAACTCAACCAAGAAGCTGACACATGGGAAACCCTATGTTATTAATTCCTCTGCTCTGAGGGCTCCTTCTCACCCACCCCTCCTGTTTTACAAAACTAGGAATTGAATGTTATTTTGGGTGAGCGGCTGCAAATGTCTCACTTTACCCACCTGGAGCTTGGCAGGGATTAGTATTTCTTCTGGTTGTCTTGTGTCCATTTGCTGTCTTGCATTTAAGGAGTCCATAAGATTTTAATGTCTAGCGAGTCTTCTTTTCAAACTGAAGTAGAGCAAGGCTTTTCACTTTTAATTTAGTATGAAGTTCTATAAGCAGGAGTTTGAGGGTAGAAGGCAGTGTCAGTGTTGCATGTGTTTGTGGCATACTGGTCCACTGCATTTTCAACATTGCCTTAACATGGACAGACTGGGTTTAACTCATTTTCTCCTTTCAGAGATTCTTGCAACTAATGAATCTCCTGTTTTGGCTCTAAATTTTATGTCATTGAAGTAGAGACCTAACATGAAATCCATGAGTGCCAAAAGAAGACAGTTTGTCTACTATGGCTGATATATGCTGCTCTTAAGGGTTTAAAATTAGGTTTTAGGGTTTTTTGCCTATGAGTGCAAATTTTGCCCTATTAATTGCTTTAAGGATAAGAACTGATATTCAGTTAAAATCAGAAGTTTACTGGGACGTGGTAAACTTTAAAAAATAATTATTTGATCAGACCATCAAGGAAGCAAAACACTGTAATTTGTACCATTTGGTATCTTTTGGGTTTTCCTCCATTTTTATTGCACTGTTGTACAAATCCTTTTGAAGTGACACTGTGAAGATGAACATTTGGGGTTGTGTGGTAATGGCTTAGTGTGATTCCTGAGTGAGGTACCTGTCTAGGCAGATGTAGAGGAACAGAGACATGGAATGCTGTGGAGCCTTGGAAGTCTGAGCTTTTGGAGATACCAAACCTTAATTGCTGAGCATGCTCTTCATCTTTCTTGGGATGTCTGTAGATTAAAGGACCACAGCTAGGTTGGTTTGGGTTTCACTTACCACTAAATTTAAGAATTTAGTGAAAACAAAGCCTTGAGAGCACTGTGTTATTTGGGACTTCACAAGGGCAGAGGCTTTACAGATGGGCTTAAGTGGCTCTTTCTTTCCCTTTCCCTAAAAAAATACTATCAAAAATGTCAGCATGCAAACTAAGGACTCTGAAAGGAGAGGGAAATAGAATTCTCTTGACCCCTATTTTGTGGGCTTCTACAGGTGGGCAACAAATTACTTGAAGTTTTAATGCATGATATTTTATATTACTAACTAAGTTATGAGAGTTGTCCTCTAACTTCAAAAAAAGCTTTTTCGTTACCTGGGGATTCAGCATTTAGAAATAAGTGTTCTTAGCACTACTGATAAGAAAATGAATTTTAAAGTTTCTCTCCTGAGAAAAATATTTTCTTTCTGGTAGCGCTCCTTTAGGCTTCACAGCGGTGTAGTGTGCCTGAAGAAAATCTCATCACTTGGCATTTGGTGCAGATGGTTAAACTCATTTTCTGTGCAATGACCCTCTCTTGGGCAATTCTGTTACCTGAGGAAATCCTTGCTTGACGTTCTGCTTGTGTAGGACTGGGGAGGGTGTGGCTTGGTCTAACAAGCTGTGGCATGTGCCTCTCAACACAGCGCTTGGGGATGCAAAGTTTGTCCTCCTGTGTGCACAGTGGTCCTTGGTGTTTGTTGGGAGGCTCTGAACCATCTGGGAATGAAATGTGTTTCTCTGCATAGCTCCCACCAGGCTGCTCAGCCTGTTCTTCACAGCACAGCTGCCTCACTGCTCTGCTGCTAGCAAGGTGAATTAATGGCACATCTGGAACACTAACATTTAGCTTCCTACCACACTGTATGGCCCAAGTTCCACCACCACCACATAAACTCAGAAAATTAGAAGTTCCCACGGAAGGTGTTAAATGCATTAATGTTCAATTTCCTTGTATCTGCTAGGGCTGATGTAGGAAAGCATTTTTTCAGGAAACTCTTTTGATGTTACACGGTCTCAGCAGTATCCCAGATGGTGTTTGGTGCCACTTGAGCAACTCTGTTGGTACCTTCTCAATCCTTACAAAGCAGCAAAGTAATATCTCAGTCTGGAAACCTCCCTAATACAAAACTGCTCATGTACCCATTCTTTTTCACAGTTTTCTCTGTTCCTGGATGGGCAGCCTTTAGCCTGTAGAAGGAATTTTGATCTATAGGTAGCTTTCCAAATCGAGGTCTGGTGTGGCTACATTGACGTGTTTTGGAGCTTGATGTGAAGCAGATTTGGCTCTCTTCTAAACAATTAAATCAAGAGGTGCAGATTTTTTATGTATTTTTTTATTTAGCTGGACATATCTAGAAGCCTGGACTTAGCATTACCTTTGAAGGATCAGCAGGAAGCATCCAATATTATTTTTTTTGTTCATGGTGTTCCAAAATAATCTTACAGAATTGCTTCTGTCCCTTCATGTTAAACCATGCTACCTTCTCCAGTACTTGTGTTTTCTGGCTAAACTCTTTTCTCAGGAATAGTCACTGCATTAAGTAGTACTTTGTCCTTCATGTGTCTCCAGATGGGATGTGTGGGTGAACATGAACTCACACCCTTGTGTATTCAACACACCGTTGTGACTTCCACAAGTGCTGGCAGTGTGTACAGATTGCTCTCCAGAGGCAAAGTTGAAGGCATTTGCTGGCTGCTGTTACGTGTGAATCGGGAACTGGAGTGCAGTTCCTTCTCTGCTTCAGTAAAAATTTGGAAGAGCTTTGCTTCTGACTTTCCAAAACATAGTTGAAACATAACTCAGTGGCAAGCCTTGTTTTGGAAGTTGCCTCACTCCAGCAATGGTTTTGTCGAGTCTGTTTATCTCAATTTCTTCCCCAGCTTAAAAGGCTGAGAAAGTAAAACCATTGTGTGTGTGGGTGGTTGAAAATGGGCTCTATGGATATTGCTGCAATTTGTGTTTCATAAATAATGGTAGCTTGTGCATAAGCCCGTAATTGACTGAAAATGCATTAAAAGCTAGCATGAAGGCAGGTCAGCTGCTGCTTAAAATCCACTGGTGGAGTCTCTTGGGAGGAGGGGAAGATGGAGAGGCAGGAGATATGCAGACTGTGCAGCATTAAACAGCATGATTCAAATGTGCTCAAAGTTCGTTTTCTTAAATGTTTACTGAAGAGGGCAAAACTTAAATACTTGAGAAAAGAAAGCTGTTCAGTCTGCATCAGGCCAGGTGATGGATGCTCACAGCAACAGTATTATTCCCAAATAACAGTGCTGTTAATTATGGCCTGTGTCTGAAAAAAATCTGGGGCTGCTGAGTGGGAGTTGGAAAGGCTGAAGGGAGAGTAAAACATCAAAATTCCAAAGAATTCAGCGTTCTGTGCAAGGAACATTGCTGGCCTCTCTGTGGCTGTACAGCCAGCAGTGTGTGAGTCAGTCTGGAGGGTCGTGTTACTCCCAGAGCTGCTGAACTTGCTGCTGCTTAGAGCACTCGTTGTATGTAGACATATCACTTAATTTGTTCTTAATTAAGCTCAACAATACGAACTGTGTGTTTTTGATATCTAATTCAGATAGGAGCAAAGCCAGGTGCTAGAGCTGTTGCATGCTGTGAGCACATGTGAATCAGGGGCGAGTGGGGAAAGTGCTGGCTTTTGACAAGGGAAAAGGCTTCAAAATCTTATTTAATAGAAATCAGTGGCCGATTATCATAAGTGATGGAGCCATTGAACTGGGTGGAGCAGCAGTGCTCCAGTGGGAGCTGGTGTGCCCACCTTCAGGAGTGCTGGGCTTGGAGCAGGAGGCATCTCACCCACACACACTGGCACCATCCAGAACAATTCTCATGCTGCCTTTGGTCAGGACACCTTTGGCTCTGATCATCTGGGTTTGTTGAACTTCTGGAACTGAAGCATCACACGTGCTTTGACTTGAGGTGTGCTGTTTGAAAGAGCAGGGGGATACATTGAGCTGCTGGAGGGTGGGGCTCCTGGGAGGGCATGCAGAAGGAAAATAGGCCTCAGGAAAACCTGACCTTCCTGTGCTGACAACATTCACAAAATGCTTTTTATTTTATTTTTTTCCCCTCAGAAGTCAGTAAAATCTAGTTATCCTTTAAAGAAATGGTATCATAATCCTCACCAGATTATCTGATACACATTTCTTACAAGGTACTGCACTACAGTCCAATAGATTATTTTCTTTTTACAGAAAATCATGCCAATTGGCCAAATACCATATTTAAAGAAGCTGTAACCTCCGTTTTCTTTAACTATTTTGGAGTTTGAAAGTAGTTTTTAGTCTCTTTCTTCTCAGTCATTCTTCCATCCCCACATCTTCACCTCTGAAAAGGTACAGTTGGAGCTGAACATCAGGAATACTCCTTCCAGCACCTCCTACTCTCAAATTAAAATTTCTGAGGGGAAATTATCGAAGTGGGATTTGCTCTTTAAGTTGAAGACTGTGGGAATGACTTGAAAGTGGGTAAGACTTGTTGCTTTGTTGTGATTCCTGTGGAGATGTGGTCTTACACAAGAAACATTCATGAGAAATGCTTTTCTGTGTTGCCAAGGATCAAGGATGGAAAGTGTCCAGTTCAATGGAAAGCTTTTTGGTGCATCTTCTCTGGCCTGCTGCTGCCACCAGCTCTGATCTTCATGGGGCTGTGGTGGTGCTTGCTTGCTTCAGATTATACTAGATGGTAATTGTATCTCCAACATGAGAAAAACTCATAGGAAAATGTAATCTTGCTTGGACACCAAGGTCCCACAGTGATTTGGAATGGGTGGGAATTGTCAGTTTTAAAGAGTTGTTATTACTACATGCACTCTTGGTGTTGTCATTGGACTGTCAGTAGTGAAAGGAAGGTAATAATTGCATTCTTCTGCCAAGAATAAAAGGCAAAAGACAAGTTTTGCCTTTTCTGCATACATAAATTTTTTCTGATTTTTTTTTTCTTTGCTTCTTGGGTAAAACTCCTGTTTTGTGAGAGTAAACTCCAACTTTCCTGTGTTCCTTCAGTTGTGGGAGTGACCTGTTTTCACCCATACCTGTCTTGTATGGGTTGTGAAGGAGCTTCTGGAGCTTTGATACAAGCAAGTGAACTTTCCAAGGATCCCAACCCACAGTAACACCAATGCAGCTTGTTTTGGTGTTGATGCTGGTGGCAGGAGGTGATTTTGCAGTCCAGATATGTGAATGAGATGGAGCCCTCCCCAAAATGGCCCATGGCATCCTTGATCATCTGTGATCTGCTGTGCTTGCCAAGCATAAAGAGCCTCTTAAAAATGAGCTTTTATCGTTTGTGCTGAAAAAGGACTTTGAGGCTTCCTGTGCAGCTAGGACTTTTGTGTTGGACATGGGATCTTCCCAGTCCCCAGTGAATAAACACAGCTGGCTGTTTTGGGAAATGGACTTAACATCTTTGCATCAAAGCTGTATAAATAAGGCATCAAGCTGTACTGAATTAATGGATAAGGTTTTCTGACTTTTACACTGACTTAAAAGTGATCAAATGAAAAAATGCGGTTTTTTTGCAAGGCTGCCTTCTGCCCAGAGCAGGGGGAAATAAGCCTCCCCCCTTTTGGAAACATGAGTGAAACAAGCAGCCTCCATGACCTATCAATGTTGGATTATCATGCAATAATTTACTGGGCAGCCTTTTGCTGTCCGGAGCCGCCCACGCGCAGGAGTCAATGGTGCCTTTGTTTGGGAGTGCGGGAAGAATGCATGATCTAATGGGGTGGTGGGAGTTCGCCTTCGTTCCAGCATGCTCCAGGCTGTGCTCATTCCTCCAGTGTCCCAAACGCATTTCCTTCCTCTGTCCCTGTCTTAGAACGGGCTCCCAGAAAAAACAATCCATGTTTGTGTCTCTGTCAGGCTTTTTTAAAACCCCAGCACCTGTCTGTGGTGGAGCTCCACATGCCAGAATCTTTGGTTTGGTTGGGCATGATTTAAGAAAAGACTGTTAAAATCCTTCAGGCCTTTCTTGTTCATGAGATATGCACATAAATCTTGAGGCTCTTCAGGTGAGGACAAGAAAATAAACCTAAGATTTATTATTACTAGTTTGTGTTCCTATAAAGGCCACAGCACAGCATGTGAGAACTGTCATCTGTGCTTCTGTGTGGAGTTATTTCCCTAGTGGAATTCCTCAGAAATTCTTTATACTTTCCTTTTGCAGATGCTGGATATTCCATTTGCTTGGGTGATACCAGTGCTCTCATCTTCCTCCTCCTCTACAAATTTTCTCAGAAAGCTAGGATGTAGTTGTAAAGGACATTTGCTCTAGAACTACAGAAATTTCTTGGTTTTGGTCATAAGTGTTGCTTTTTCATGCACATGTGATACAAGTGATATTACTTAATACTTATGTGTCTTGCAGGTGTTGGGCTGTTGTTGTCTAATGAAAGTACTTTATTCCAAACGAACAAGTGTCTCAGAGTGTTTCTCAATCTCCTCCCCTCCTTATAAATTCTGTCCTGCTCTTGTTGCCCATCTGCATGCTGAAAAAATCCTATCCCATTCCATTAGATGAGATAACTTATTCTCCTTAAATATTGCCCTCTCATTTGCTGCTCCTGTGATCCAGGAGGGAAGGCTCTGGCAGAGTTTCAAGCATGAGAGGCTGAACAAAATAAAACCACTTGGAGTGGTTGGTTGGCTCAAGATGCATTGATTGGTCTTGAAGAAGACCTTGTGAACTTGCTGGCCCGTCTGCTGACATCCAGGTTTCTGGATTTTTTTCAAGGAACACACTGCTTATGTGAGGTTCTGGGATCTGTTTGTCTGGAAGAATAGCAGCCAGTCTGTTTTGCTCGTGGCTGGTCCAGCATTTTGCTGGGTGCTGTGAGAGCTGATGGTTCAAGAAGGGCAGAGTTGAGACAGGAATAAGGGTGAGTGGTATGGAGAACATTTCAGTCTAGTTACTGAGAAAGCTGGCATATCTTGCTGGGAATGATGGGGAAACAGGTCAGAAGAAAAAAACAAAATTACATACCAATTGTATTTGCTCTCTGCCCTTCACTGCAAAATGGAGAAGAAATACAGTCAAAAAGTGCTAAATAGGCTCTATTTGTTACTGGGTTTGTTTTTAATTCTTTTAACCTTTACTAAGACATAGGTTGTCAGCAAGTACTTGTCTGAGAAAAGCTGCCTTGAAACAGGAGCCAGGCAAAAGAAAAACAGTAAAGTTTAACCATTTCATAACTGCCCAGTGGATTTTATGGAAAACAAATCTGCAGAAGTTTGGTTCTTTGCCCAATGCAGTCTTCTCAGGTGGATTATTTTTTCCCTCAGGAAAATTCAGTAGCTGTATGCATGAGAGGTTTCAATTGCATTGATTCTTCCCATGTGGAGGGGATTCGAGTGGGATCACCAATAATGAAGGAGGCTGAGTATCCTCTGGGCTTATCTCACCCAGGCATTTGCTCACAATTCAACACTTGTAGTCATCGTGCCAGCTGGCGGGACAGTTTTCCTGACATAAATTATCCATCCGTTCTGAGGGGCCTGAATACAAGGAGGTCTTTTGTGTGTAGAATGAATTCCTAACTTCAGGGAAAAGGGAGGAGTTTCTGAAGATCTAAATGGCATTTGCTTATATGGATTTTAGCATGGCACGTTTCCTAGTGGACCTTGGGAGACTGAATTTGATGATGATTCCAGCTGGCTAAGCCCAACAATGTGAGCAGGTTGTTTGGGGCAGTATACCCTGAATCAAACAATGCTGAACATTTTCACAGCACTTCTGCTGCCTCTCCAGGCACCCAGGACTTGCTCACTCCTTTGAATCTGTAATTGCAATACTGTCTTGAAGGCTTGTATGTGTGTTTGTTTACAGCAGAGAAAGGGATTAAAAGGTTAATCATCCTGAAAAGTCAGAGAGGGCTGATTATCGTGTCACCTTGTCACTTGCTGGTGAGTAGCTCCATGCCTCAGAAAAGATGCAGTTTTATAATGAGTGGCTCATGATTTTGAGCTCTGGATGCTTTAAACACGTCAGGTTGCACTCGTGAAGTGCTAAACTCATGGTCACTGGTTCCAGCATCTGGAGTTCCTCCTGCAAAACCGATATGCCACTTATCAATACACACAGGGAAATCCTGTCTGCCACTTGACACTATCAGACAGTTCTAAGCCAAACTGAGCTCCAGGTCAGTACTGGCTTCTAGGAAAGGAAAACAATGTCATTTTGTCTTCCAAATGTGATGTTTAAAACTGCCTTTCACCTGGTTATTGCTGTCACCATTTCTTAGTGTAATAGCTATATATGTTTATTCAGCCCGGCAAGACATGAAAGCAACCTGGGCTGCTTATCTTTGCTAGAAAAAGGCTCTGCAACCTCAAAGAACTGCCAGGCTGTTAAGCACAGTATCTATGTTCAGTGTGAACAGTGGGGAGACACATTTCCACACTGTGTCAGCTGGTCTTGGGTAAACTCCATTGTTCCAGCAGTATTTACCCGGCAAGGCAGTGCACAGCCACTCTCTGTGCATTAACTGCATTCCTCCTTAATGCCATTAACTGCACTGCTAAAGGAGTTATGCTGCCAGCTACCATAAATGTCTTTTTCAAGTTGCTTGCTCAGTTGGGAGGGGTTTGAATGCATTTTCTTGGCCTGCCATGTAAAACTGGAGATGAAAAAGGGAGGGTCCTTGCCATTTAGGAGAAGGAGTTCCCAGGGAAAAGGTTTTCCTGCTGCCCAGAGTGCAGTTGGCATGTGCTGTGCATTTAGCTGAGCTGGAGTTTTCACAAGGAGCTGTGGGAGACCTTGTCAGGAAACAGGGATCATAATTCAGTTATAGTGGAGAGAAAAAAAAGTAGTTCTTTTCTGGGGCAAGCAGCCTGTGACCCGGCCTTTCATCTAGAGCAGAAAGTTGTGTGTGTGAGTGAAAGCACATGCTCAGCCCCCTCATCATTCCCAGGATTCTTTTGAAACATTTCCTCCCCATCTTGATGAAGCCTGAACACAGGGGTTTTACTTCACACCAGAGGAATGCAGTAGAAAACTAGCCACCCCAATTCTAAAGAGCAGGGTATTCCTGATGATTAACTGACGCAGTTTAATGAGGTGACCTTCATTGTGGTCTCTTATTTTTTATCCTCTCTTGACTTAGGGAAGGGCTGCTCTTGCCTGATGTTTTCCTATTTTCACTTATTAAAGTCACCCAAAGAAATCCCACCAGGGCTGACTTTCAGTGTTAGATTTCACCTTATCTTACCATGTGAGCTTAAAGAAAACTTTCTCATTAAGTTTATGACACTTTTGCTAGTGATACAGCTGTGATAGTAATTGTGTTTTTTAGTTGCTCTTCATCCAAGATGTTGGTGAAGTTCTGGAATAGGCTGCCAAGTTGCAGGTCAACACACTGGGGTATGCCTGCAGAAGGAGGAGGAAGTATTTGCTTCCTGGGCCCCTTGCTTTTTACCTGGAAAAGATGTGAAGTGTATCCTGGGTTTATTTACCATAGTCCTGAAAAAGATGTTTGTGTGACTCCAGCCTATTTATTGTCTTGTCTGTCTTGAGTTCCTGTGTGTGCACTTTGCTCCTACCTCAAGCATATTTTGCCTTCAGTGAGGAGTTCTCTTTGAGAAGAGCCCATGTAGTAGAGAAACAGGAAAGCTGTGAGAGTCTGATTTGTACACAGGTTGCCTGCTTCTTACCTTCATTGCAGTTCATGAGCAAAACACTCCAAATATACAGGAATGCTCCAAATACACATTCATTTCTTTTTACTGGGCAGGAAGGGGAGGGAATGCCTAAGCTAAGTTAGTGCTGAATGTTGATCCTTTGGAAGAAAGTAGTTTGGCATTAATGGTGGTTGGTGCTTGCTTCTCACTTGTCTTCTGTGTGTAAGAAAATCTCGTTAAATAGTCAACCCCTAACCAACAGTGAGCTGGTACTGAGCAAGAGCCACGATTGTGAATGTCTGGCTTCCAGTCTTATGCTTAGGTGATCCATAACTGCACACATGATATAAATAGAAAAGGGTATTTTGTAGAAAGTACTGGGGGCTTGTATCTGTATAATGTCTCAGCTGTCCTGCATGTCACACACAGACAGTATTATTTGGTGGGTAGTTTAAACGCCAGATTGGTCTTTTTCTGTTCTTGGGTGTTGTGATTTGACACTGGCCAAATGCCAGGTGTCCACGAAAGTCGTTCATGTACTTTCTTTTGTTACAGTTCAGCAGAGGAGAGGGGTGAAAAAAATTAACAAAGGGCTCATGAGTTGCGATAAGGACTGGGAGAAAAAACTTTAAGAGCAATACAGGTTTTAAAGTTAAATTTTAAAGTTATAAAGTAAATTTATTATTAACAGAGTCAAAGGAGGATAATGAGAAATAAAATAAGACTTTAAAACACCTATTTTCCCCCCAGCCTCTTGCTCTTTCCCACCAACAGTTCAGGAAGACAGGGCATGAAGGTTTTAGTTTTGGTCAGTTCATCATTTGAGATCTTCTTCTGTTTGCTCAGGGAGAGAAGTCTTTCCTCTGCTCTGCCGTGGGGTCCCTGCCATGGGCAAACAATCACCCCAGAACTGTTGGGACAGCTCCCGATGGCTTTGCAGGCCCTGGAAAAACACCTGTGTGCCTGCTCTTTGGATTTTCTTCTTAAATATGGCATTACAGAGGAGTTACCAACCTTTCTAATTGGGCCTGCAGTGTGTCCATCTCCAGAGCCATCAGAGATTGGCTCTCTGTTGGAGGCTTCTAGCAGCTTCTCACAGAAGCTACCCCTGTGGGCCCCCTCTAACAAAAAACAGAATGTGCCAAACTAACACACCTGGGGCACATAATTTTTCAGGTACTGTGTATCTTGATTTTTACTTTAGTTTTTTTCAGGTATGTTGGTTTCTGGCCCCTTTGCTGTGCTTCTTCTGCTGCTTTGGTTCCTCCGTCATGCCAGCCAGGCTTTGGGTGTGACATGCCTAATGCAGGCTGGCCCCTGGCCTAATCGGTGAGGGGCCTGCAGGGCAGAACTGCTTCGTGACCTAATTCATGGCTGTTGGGTTGTACGTGTGTCCTTTGAGGACATTCTGTTCTTGGTGCGTGCTGCCTCTGGTCTGCTCTCGCTTGTGAAGGAGATGAACACTTCAGCAAGTGCCAGGCCTCATGTTAAAATTTAACATGGTACAGTTCATAAATTTTACAAGTTGAGGTTAAATCTGTGTGACTTCTACAGGATGAAAAATCCTGTTTCTCAATCAGCTGAAACTCTTCTAGTAGCTTTTTTTTTTCATCAATAAAAGCTCTGGTGGTGGCTGCAAGTTCTGCTTAGAGCACTATTTTTCTTGGAAGTGGTGGGAGCATAAAAGAGTGTGGTAGGGACTAAACACCCGAGGTTTTATTCCAAACAAACTCAACATTTTAACGTTGTTTTAGCAAGCTCCCTACATGCTCCGGGGTATCCTGATCATACACAGTCTGCTTGCTGAAGTGGAGCAAGAACAGCTGGTACCCAGCTGTGTGCCTCCTCCTGAGAACCCTCAGCCAGCCCCTTGGCCAGCATGGATAGCAGACTAAGGCGGCTGAAGAATGTTGTGGTCCTTTTCTCCTGATGAGTTCTCTCAAGGATTTGAGTTCCCTGGACAGTTGGTTTATGTGCATGGGGGTAGATGCTCAAGTTGCTGGAGAAGAATCATGAAGGGAGGATGATGTGCTGACTGCCACAGATTGGTTACAAGAGGAACAGAGGGCAAGGAGGTGGATTTTCTTTCATCCTTCTAGGAGATGGAGAACATGGGTAGCTTGTATACCGTTGCACTCCGATCTGAAAAATGCCTTGGTGACTTTAGTCAAATGATGCAAGAAATTTAAACCTCATTTTGTTTTTCCCAGGGAATGAGTAGAAGAGGGATGTAGATGGTAAGTTTGGTGCTGGAGGAAAAGCTTTGTGAGCTGTAAAGAGAGATTGAGGTATTGTCTATTTAGGGAGGAAGCAGAGGTACAAGCCAGGCTCTATAGTGTGACTTGTTCCTCTCTGGTTAATACTTGTTTCTCCCATGCATGTGTTTGGAGAAGTATCAAGTGTCATGATTAACTTGGGCCTGGCCTTAAATACACATGAACTACTCATAGGTCTGAGATAGCCTGTCATCTGTTAGGGATGTATGTGGGAGAGAATTACAGCTTCTGAAATGTGTTTGATTGCACAGAAGCTTGTAGGTCTCTTTATTTATCTATTCAGCCTGCCCTCAACTTCTGCTCTCAGTTCGTTCACCTTGTCTTTGCTCAGAGATACAGTACTGGACTGGAAGAGACACTTCTGGTATTGCTGGACATGCTTATCCTTCTGGATAGTGCTGGGAGAGCATTCTCTCCAGAGAGAGAAATGCAGTGAAGCTGTTTCCATTCTTTCTCAGCTTTGAGTCTTTCTCACACGTCTCCTCTCCCCCACAGGAAAAGCCTTTGACATCACATACGTGCGCCTCAAGTTCCACACCAGCCGGCCCGAGAGCTTTGCCATCTACAAGCGCACACAGGAGGACGGCCCTTGGGTGCCCTACCAGTACTACAGTGGGTCCTGTGAGAGCACCTACCACAAAATCAACCGTGGCTTCATCCGCACTGGGGAGGACGAGCAGCAGGCGCTCTGCACCGATGAGTTCAGCGACATCTCCCCTCTCACTGGAGGCAATGTGGCCTTCTCAACTCTGGAGGGGCGTCCCAGTGCCTACAACTTTGACAACAGCCCTGTGCTGCAGGTATGTGAGCAGGACCGTGTCACTCGGGTGGTCTGAGTTGAGTCTTCCTGTTGAGTCCCTGTGGATGGTGACTTTGTGCTGACTGGGCTGCTTTCATAGTGAAAGGCCCTTGCACAGCTAAGCTGGGATGGACAATCCACAGAGATGCTTTTGAAGGAAGAGTTGAACTCTTGAGTCTATTGATGGTAAATTTGTAATACAAAAAAGCAAACCTGGTGGTGTTAAGGGTGATTAGTCAGTAGGCGGCATGGAAGTCTTCATAGGATAAATGTAAATCTCTGCTAGCCTAGAAAGCAGCTGTGGACATTCTGCTGTTGTTTCAGATACAAGGACAGAGGAAGGTAAAGTCTCAGTCCGGTTAATATTTGAGAATCCGCATGTATATTTCAAGCAGTAAAAGTAAGAAATAGAAGGTTTTTCTAAATACATAAAGCATTACAGGAATCCTTACCCTGTTCTCTTACGTGTGTGTTGAAGCAGAGAAATTTGATTTTATCCTTGGTATTTTTCTCTTACAAGTGGCTTGGCAAGGGAGTTTTGGCAAGGGTTCTTTGTTGTTGAACGTCTTCGAATTTTTTTTTTTTTTGCATTCACAGGAGTGGTTGGGCAGTGGTCAGGAGCATATTAGGAGCACCAGTTTATCTGATTTACTTGCCATTTTTTGTGTTTTGCTTGTCAGCTTCTCCAGTTTATATTGCAACAAGGAGCTAAAGCTGTGGGGTTTGCCTCATTGGGGCTCGTTGTCTTCCTTTCAGAGCTGTAATTACCATCACTTCCCTTTGCTCTTAGGGTAGCTCTTAGAGTAGTAGTCTCTCTTAGACTGAGATGAGCACACAGCAGGCTCAGGGCTTGCCTGTCTCCGATTCCCAGGCAGGAGAGCAGAATCTGGTGGGATTGCTTCTGCAAACTAAAGCGAAATGAAAAAATAAGATTAATGGGAAAGGAGAAAGAACTTCTGAAGTGGAAAAGAACCTGTTTGGCCACCTCACTGGTGTAGCCAACCCTTGCAGAAAACCATGTCTTATCATTAAGGTGAACAAGGAGATTTCAAGTTAGCAATGTCTATAATTTTCTGATAAACTTCTCTATGTAAGCAATAGAGAGCTTAGCACCATTTTCCTAAAATATGTATCAACCCCTGATGTTGCTTTTCAGAACTGAAGTAAATGTGTGTATTGTGACTGGTATTTCCATGTGGTTACATCAGTGTTTGTAATTCAGTAAATAAACACTATGTTACTGGCTGAGCAGGAACACAGGTGCTGTGCAGTTGTGCATACAGGGATATTTCTTTATGTTCTTTTTTATGGTGTTTGAAGGAAAACAGCTTTGTAAAGGTTGTAACAAAACCAAGGAGGTGCCAACATCAGTGGCTGGCAGAAGGTGATATGAAATTTGGCAACAGGCTGTGTGCGCTGGCTGCTGCTGCACAAGGGCAGAGCAGTGTGTTACAGACACTGTGTAAATATTATGAAAAACTCTTGTGTTGCAAGTCAGATCTGTCTGTCTGTCTTCCTCAACCTCCCCATCCTCACTCATTTGTCTGTCTGTATCTTTTAGTCTGGTGCAATATGTCTGCAGACAAATGTACCCTAAAGCTTTTCCCATTGGTGCTGCATAGCTTTGCAGGAAAACTGCAGCCAGACAGATATGCACAATTAGCAAGCTGACATAATTGCCTGCCCTGCAGTTTTTGCTGGAGAGGTTACTCAGTGCTTCCCAGCTGAAAGCAGTCAGGATGCAAAGAGGCATTGGAAAGGGTCTCCAGAGAGGAGAAAGGATCAGGAAAGCCCATTTGAACCAAGAGGATGTGGCATAAGGCTTCTGGGGCCAGTAGCATGTGAACTCCTGAGGTGCAGAGGGGAAAACAATGAGGAAGGAAGCAGCTGCTGGCAAATGACTTCGTTAATAGAACTGCTAATGACTGGTATTTTCTCAAGGGAGAGGGTGTTTCATCTGATGGGATTTCTGTCTGCTCCAGGAATGGGTGACGGCTACAGATATTAGAGTGACCCTCAACCGTCTGAACACATTTGGAGATGAAGTTTTCAATGACCCAAAAGTTCTCAAGTCTTACTACTATGCAATTTCTGATTTTGCTGTGGGTGGTAGGTGAGTAGACAATAAAACTCTGTGCTTGCTAAAGTTTTTGGTTAGTTTTACTAGACTGCTTTAAAGATACTGATTGGATTCACATCATACCAGTAGGCTCTGGTCTTTACTGACTGTCCTAAATCAAGAATGCATTAGAATGAATTTTCCGTAATTTGCAAATAATTGTGTATAAGCTTTTGTAGCTATAACTTCAGGGCTGGCAGAGATAATTTTTTTCCTTGATTAGATGAAATATTAAGTGATTTGAGAGGGTAAATGGTAAAAAGAGTAACTGAAATGAAAACAAAAGAAGAATTTTTTCTGCTCTGTGATTTGTGCTGTTTTTAATGTGCTTTTAAATTGTTCTCTGCCTGTATCTGTACTCTAGAATAACAGTAAGTAGAAAATCTCAGTGTCTACTTCACATATATTGAAGAAGCTGTCTCCTTTGGAGGTCTGGAACAGAGTGCAACATGGTTGTGGTTGTCCATTGCTTTTGCCAAAGTCTATTGTAGAATGTTTAATCCTTAAGTAGTTGATGATAAAATGTTTTAATAAACAGAGATGAGACCACTGCAGGGTTTTGAACTGTTTGCATATGGTGGTCCTGAGACTGGCATGTGGCCACATGGGGATTTATATTGTCTGCACCACCAGTCTGGAGGTCCCTGCATTAGTCACCTTTGTACTATTTGATTTCCTACTGATACTACAATAGCCCACACCCAGTGAAGGCTGTAAAGGAGTTAGTTAACTTTTTTCCCTTTCTAAATACCTGCCTAGAGCAGGCTGCACCTCTTTGTTTCATAGAATCGTTTGGTTTGGAAGGGACCTTCGGAGATCATCCAACCTCCATCGTGGGCAGGGACACCTTCCACTATCCCAGGTTGCTCCAAGCCCTGTCCAGCCTGGCCTTGGACACTTCTGGGAATGGGGCAGTCACAGCTTCTCTGGGCAACCTGTGCCAGTGTCCCACTACCTTAATTGAAGAACACTGATTCCTTATGTCCAATCTAAATTAAAGTTTGAAAGATATTTAAAATGAGTGCCCCTTGTCCCATCACTACAGGCCCTGATAAAAAGCTTCTCTGTATCTTGTAAACCTCTTAGATATTAGAAGGCCTCCATAAGATATCCATGGAGCTCCCTCTTCTCCAGGCTGAATGACAGCAGTTTCGTTCTCAATTTTGTTGTAATCATCCACCTTGAAATTTCTCTCATCTCAGATTTTGAGATCTGGGCCCTGTTTTTTGGTGTTGCTTTGTGAGTGGAGTTTTAATACCCGTTCTTACCTCTCCTGAACCAGGTGCAAATGCAACGGGCATGCAAGTGAGTGTGTGAAGAATGAGCTTGGGAAGCTGGTCTGCAACTGCAAGCACAACACCATGGGGGTGGACTGTGAGAAGTGCCTTCCTTTCTTCAACGACCGCCCCTGGAGGAGAGCGACCGCGGAGAGCGCCAATGAGTGCCTGCGTACGTGCGGCTGCAGCGGGACAGGGGCCCCTGCTGCCAGCCACCACCTGGTCCTGCCTGCTTCAACTTGTCTCACTCACAGTTAGCCAGCACTAAGCACACTTCATGGCACTGTTGGTCATTCCACTCCTGTCCTGTGAGAGCTTTCTGGTAGATCCCTAGGAATGGGCATGTCCTTTCTGGAGAAGGATGGGAACCACCTTTAGGAAAGAGGTTTCCTGCAAAAATGTACAGGCTTGTACTTTATGAGACCTGTGGGAAAGAAATACATCTGTTTACTATACTGGAGTATAATTGCCCTTTCAAAAGCTCTTCATTTAGCATCAGCTGATTTTTGTGTTTGGATTATTGGTTTTTACATTTACTTGTCGATTTTTTAATCTAATTTCTGGACCACAAATGCAGGTCTCTGTCACGGAACACCAATTTGCTTGGTGTTTTGTCCCAGACCACAGCTCCTGGTAGTTTACTTTATGGGGAAGCTTTTTCAGACAGAGAGGTTTTCTTCCTGTCTGACCTCTGTGTGTCTAGATAGATCCCAGCTGTCTGTGGCTTCCCTCAGTGGCCTGGTGAAATTGGGATGTCTTGCTTTCTAGGGATTTGCCATCCAGGGGCGAAGCTCTCATTACAGCATGGAGTAGCCCCATGTTACCTTTTCATGCTTGTTTGGGTGACAGAGATCGGTGGTGCTGTATGTATAACATTTTGACTGCAATTGGCAGCCTGATGTCGATAGAACTGGGGTAGAAAGCGCTGGTTTTCTTTTGGGCATTGATGAGACTGATGTCAGGTTTGTTTCAGGTCTTGGAGTGGTTTAAAGCTCCCGCCCCAACTCCTGTACAGCAGCACTGTGCTGGGTGGGTTTTGTGCTGTGGGGACGGGCTGGTCACTGACAGTTCCCTGTCTTTGCAGCGTGCGACTGCAACGGGCGCTCCCAGGAGTGCTACTTCGACCCCGAGCTGTACCGCGCCACGGGCCACGGCGGCCACTGCAGCGCCTGTGCCGGCAACACGGCCGGGCCCCGCTGCGAGCGCTGCCGCGACAGCTTCTACCGCCTGGCCAGCCACGAGGCCTGCCTGCCCTGCAGCTGCAACCCCGTCGGTGAGCACTGCTGCAAACGTGCCTGCTGCCAGCTTCCAACAAAACCCACCGCTTCTTTCAGTCGTGCAGCTCGCTGCAAGCTCTGGGTTAAAAAGAGGGAGGGGTTGTTTGGATTTCTTTTTTCCCCACCCCCCCCCACATGTAGGAAATGTTTATTGGGTTGTATTTTGGTTTAAGTTATCCTTGGATCTATATGCGGTTAGGGTGGCAGGGGCAGATGGGTCACTTCTGCAGCACTTACTCCTTCGAATGTATTCTGAAATAGATTTTTTTTTTTTTCCCGCTGTGTATGTGTTACCCTGGATGCTCCCAGTACTAAAAAACTCATTTAAATTCTTAATAACCAAGATGATGTGAGCGGGTATTTCTGGAAGTTGTTCATGCTGAGAAATTGTAGTGAACTTTAGCTGCTGCATCAGTTTCTCCTACCAAGTATCCAAGCACTATAAATACAAACCAGTGAAACATTAAACACAAAAGGGAGTGGGGTGAGATAAAACAAAGTAAACTCAAAATATGTAGTTAAACTTCTTTAAAAAAAACGGGAGTGGGGGTTATTCTGGCAGGAGAATACATCTTTTGTTGTGAAGGGAACCACTTAGCCTGTAAGGAGTGATCCCATAACTCCACCAGCCCACAGCAAGTAAGGTGGAAGGAGGGGAAAGGGCAACACATAGTAAGATATGATGTGAGGTTTCAAAAGAGTAGCTGGCATAAGTCATTGCTTGCAGCATGCCCTAAAAGCAGCCAGGGAGAGGTCTGCCAGGGTGCATCTCCTATTTAATTTCATCAAGGAGTCATTCAGTTGTGAAATTTTTGACCAATAAAGGCCGTTTCTTCTTCTGACTGCTTTCCTGGGTCCTTGTGTTAGACCTTATTTTAAGAGGGGTGAGGGTTGGTATCAGCTGAGACAGTGGAAAAGCTGCAGGGAGGTGACTTCCCAGGTCTTTAAGGACAGCTTTCAAAGGCCTTTATAACTTAGCCATTAGCTTGTGTGCCATGACGCACTGACACTCAGGATCTTGGATGTGTTTGGATTGGTATTTTTTGTCAAGTACTCTTTTTTCGTAAATAATCCTAAGTGAGACTGCAAAGGGGATTTGAACTTCGACTGTATATGGTAAAGGTTTTGTGAGCTCTTCTGTCCCGTCCAGACTAATCATCTTATAACTCTTCACTTTGCTATAATCTTCTGGTGTGGATTGAAGTGGAAACAAGCAGCTATTTCTGTATATTAAGATATTTTTCTCCTGGTAGTTAACTCTTACAGTGCTGACAGCTCCGAGGCCAGCAGCTATATGGATGCTTGGGAGAAAGCTTTTTGTCCCGATATGGATTAAAGAAACCTGCTACTGCTTTTTGTGCAAGACCACCTGAATAGAGCAGTACTGAAGAAGGTGTCCTTCCAAAAATGAGGGATTTTAGGATTCATAGTGGCATATGCAGCCTTGTTCCAAAGGGGCAGTTTAGTCTTTAAATGCAACTTAGGAATCAAGGAAGAAAATTGGAGTGTGAAAGGGAGAGGTCAGGGAAAGGGGAGGTGCTCATAATGGGGAACACAAGGGATTCAAGGAGTAAAACGCTGGAAATTACATATTGCAGAGTAAAACAGATGTGGAATTGGGGCATACAAATGTAGCACTGAGGATGAAGCAGGAGAAGGTAATTAGAAGTTTAAATTATATTTTGTATATAAAAAGGTTGGTTGGTAGGAATGAAAGGCTGAATATAGTTTGGGAAGACTAGATAACAGTTCATCTGTCTAGAGCTGCCAGGGGAAAAATCTCTGTGAACTGGAGGCACACTAGAACTTTAGGTAAGCTGTCACTCATCAGCTTGAGGCTGTGCTTCCCGCTTTCTTCTTCCTTCTTTCTTGGCCGTTTTGTAAAATTTGAATAGCTGATGGAGCCATATGTGTGTGCTGAGGTGCCTGTCCCTGCTGTCCCCACAGGCTCCCTGAGCACACAGTGTGACAGCTACGGCCAGTGCAGCTGCAAACCTGGTGTGATGGGGGACAAGTGTGACCGGTGCCAGCCAGGCTTCCACTCCCTCTCTGAAGCTGGGTGCAGGTAAGAAGGATTGCAGCTCTACAGAAAACCAGGAAAGGAAAACCAGGGTTTTTAAAAGCTTTCTCTATGTTGTTCTTACTGAACTAACCTCTCTCCTGACTCTCCCAGGCCCTGCTCTTGCAATGCTGCTGGCAGCACAGGGGAATGCAATGTCGAGACAGGGCGGTGTGCATGCAAGGACAATGTGGAAGGATTCCACTGTGAGAGGTGAGTTTTTCTACCCATGGCTTTGTTTCAAGAATGAAAAACATTTGAGTGAGGACCTGGGGTTAAGCATCAGGGAAATTAATTCTCTTTCTTTCGCATCTTCAGATGCAAACCTGGATTTTTCCATCTGGATTCCTCCAATCCACGAGGCTGTACCCCATGCTTCTGTTTTGGACACTCTTCAGTCTGCACCAGTGCTGTGGGCTACAGTGTCTATAGCATCACCTCCAACTTCGAGTTTGGTAAAACTGAGCTTTCCTTTGTGTCTCAGGTTGAGCTGTAGACTTGAGTCACAAGCTATTAAAAAACCCAACTCCTTCCTTTCTGTGCAAGACCACAAACCTTGGGCAGGCAGGTCTGGGATCTCTCTTTCGGAAGTGCTGAAGCTGCCTGGAGCTTCCATGTCTGCAGCTTGTTTGTTCAGATGGGGAGGCATGAATTGACAGCTCTGGCCTTGGGCACACAGTTACTGTACACTGTGCAGGTGCAAATGGGAATTGCAAATAGAAACTATTCTAGCCTGAGAGGTGTGCTGACAAAGCAGAGTTTCCTCAGTTCTAGAACCAAATCAGGACTTTCTGATTGAGAGGATCAAAATCATTTTAGATTTGGGATTTACATGGCTCTGAGTAAAACGCAGTTGTGTTTCCAATGAGTCTGTAAGCCCAGGAAAAATCTGGGTTTTTTTCATGCAGTCAGTTTCGTGTGTATGCATGTTTTCATGCTGCGTAGTCTGAAAAGAACATCTTTTTAATTAAAATTCCACTGGAGAACAGTTCATACAAAGGTTACAACTCTCAACAAGTCGTAGGGGACTGCAGGTTTTTCTATCTCTGTTTAAGCTCTTTAGAAAAGAAGGTTTTGGACAAGTAGTCGTCAGAGGGTTCAAAGTTCAGAGGTTTCAAGTCAGCACTTGAGTTAGGGGCTTAAATTGGAAAGATAATAAACAGTATCTAAATTCTTCTGCACAGCTGCGTTTTTCAGCCTGTCACTGCCCATGCACATTAGATTAAGTAAAACATGTACAATGTGATGCAAGAAGTGTGTGCAAATCTCCATCTTCCAAGGATGTTAATTCTTGCCCGTCTGATTCTTCAGGAGAGGATGAGTGGCGTGCTGAGCAGCGTGATGGCTCAGAAGTCTTGCTGCAGTGGAGTGCCGAGACCCAGGATATCTCCGTTATCTCAGACACCTACTTCCCCATGTACTTTGTTGCACCACGTAGGTCATTCTAAAAGCGTGGCTTTCTGTGCTGATTGTGCCCTTTGTTTTCTGTCCCCTGACTGTAAGGATTTCTTCCCCTTTCAGGCAAGTTCTTGGGCAACCAGGTTTTGAGTTATGGGCAAAACCTGACCTTCTCCTTCCGTGTGGACAGACGGGACACACGCCTCTCTGCAGAGGACCTGGTCCTGGAAGGGGCTGGGCTGAGAGTGTCTGTGCCTCTCATTGCCCAGGGCAACTCCTACCCCAGTGAGAATGTGCAGACCTACACCTTCAGGTACAGTGGGAGCAGCTGTCGCCTGGCCTGCCCTGCCTTTGGCCTCTGAGCTCTTGAGGAAACAGAGATCATTAGGTTTAAACTCATTTGGGTGATGTTGCAATAGCACAGTGCTGTTGCAAGGGGAGCTTTTGAGAGGGTGCAGCTGTTAGCAGCTGAAAGCTGTGCTGATGATGCTTGGCTCTTCTCCCCAGGCTCCATGAGGCTGCAGATTACCCCTGGAGGCCTGCTCTTACAGCATTTGAATTCCAAAAGCTTCTCCACAACTTGACTTCCATCAAGATCCGTGGGACATACAGTGAGAGAAGTAAGTCACTGAGCAGAGCATTGCAGAAGAGGGAACAAACTCATTTGTTTAGTGCTTGGGTTGCTTCATTGTAGGGCTCAGCCATAAACAGCTGTGGTAGCTTATTTGGCAAAGCTTGTGCCAGTGGCTTTTCACCTGGCTTTCCTGTGTAGCATCTCCCAGGCCTCCCGAAAAGGATATGGGAAAGAAGAGTGTTGTATTTGAATGTCTGAAAGCTGAACACTCAACACTGCTGATTCCTTGCTCTAGGCATGGGAATTTTTAATAACACTATCCTTCAGTTGGTAAAAATAGTACAGAGTACTGAAGGACACAGTAGGATGTAGGAAGTTTACAGCACTTGGCTTTAAGATTTGCTACACTGGAAATGGTTACATCCCTCCTCTTTTTGGGTCTTGCTTTGACATGACAAATGAGAAGGACAAGGTCTAAAGTGCTGCCTGTGCAGAAGCTGAGTGAAAATTCCTCATAACAAAGATTTATAAAAATGGGCACTAATTAGAAGCAAAAACATGTCTGTAGTTATTGCTGTGTGATGAAAAATTTTTGCAGAAAGAGGCAAAGGATGAATTTGCATTTGAGAAAGGTGGGAAAACTGCAAGTGTTTTCAGAGGGATGGCCCATAATGAGGAATGTGGGGTTGTGAAATGGAGGGGAAGAAAGGTGTGGAGCAAACCATCTCTGAGTTCTGTAGCCACTGCTAATATGTAGGAGCTGAGGCTCTGCTCAGTGCACTGGAGCTGCTGCAGTGGTGCAAACATAGTGGTGTAAGTTAAAAAAGCCGTCTATGTTGTGTCTGAGCTCTGTTTTGCTCCAGCGAAGGGGTTGGGAGTAGAGGAGGGAAGTGCTGAAATGCCAGAGGAAGGAATGGCTTGAGAGGAATAACTGGAGTTTGTCCTGAGGCATGGTTTGCAGACGGTGTATTAAAATTGCTAGAGACATGGTCTGTTCTGTCCTGAAAGCCAGGAATTGGTTTTGATATTTGATTTGGAAATGGAAACCATACACATGTAAAATATAATTTAATTTTAGTTGACTGTACTTGCTCACACGATGTTCTCAGATTCTCCTCTATATTGTCATTCCCAGCTTTCCTACCCTGCATGTTCCCTGGCTGAGCTCTAGTGCATCTTTGCTCATCTCTCTAAACCCTCCTGGAGGGTTTTGCATCTTGATTCACTTTAGCAACTGCAAGCACCCACCTGTGTTTGGGGAAGCGCTGATGATGGCCTTTGTGGTTACTAAGAGTTTGCCCCTTGGCGCTTTCTAGGTGCCGGTCACCTGGACGATGTCACCATCACAAGTGCTCACCCCGGACCTGGTGTGCCTGTGGCCTGGGTGGAGAGCTGCTCATGTCCAGTGGGATATGAGGGGCAGTTCTGTGAGCGCTGCACGTCTGGGTACCGGCGAGAGACCCCGAGCCTCGGGCCCTACAGCCCCTGTGTGCCTTGTGCCTGCAACGGGCACAGCGACACGTGTGATCCCGAGACGGGTAAGAGGGGCTGAGCGAACAGGGAGCAGCAAGGGGGTGGTTCTTCTTTTCTGGATTGGACAGTGAGGCAAAGCTCACATCCCTCTCTATTCCAGGCATGTGCAACTGCAGGGATAACACGGCGGGGACTCACTGTGAGAAGTGCAGCGATGGCTATTACGGCGATGCCACGGCCGGCACAGCCTCGGACTGCCAGCCCTGCCCATGCCCAGGCGCCTCGAGCTGTGCCATTGTGCCCCGCACCAAGGAGGTTGTGTGCACCAGCTGTCAGGCTGGCACTACAGGTGTGTTCCTGCACAAAACATCTTTTTCTACATACACGTGCTTGTGGAAATGTGTCTCCTGCTAGTTCTTGTTCTCTGATCTAAAATGAGAAGCTCTGAAAGCTGCTGTGTCTTCTGGTTCAAAAATCCTTCTCCCTTCCTCAGCCCTATTTTCTGTCCCGTTTGAGGCTTGGAGTTTCACATGTTTTTCATGCCTTTTTCTTGAGACCAAAAGACTTGATCTGCGAAGTCTGACCATTTCTGTGCTGTATAGGAGAGCCATGCTGCCTTCCAGTAGAGCTCTGATGATACCATGATGTTGGGCAGAAAATAGATTTAAAAGAGCCAGGAAGGCAGGTCAGAGTGAAATAAAATTAGAAGGTGCAGTTTGCCAGCAAGTGAGGCACTTCAGGATGCTTCCTAGGAAGAGCAAGAAGGCTGCATTGACTCACAAACACTGCCCAAAAAAATACGAGATCAAACTAATGCTCAGTAATTTCAAGGAGAAATACGTGAACAGATACAGATAATTTTTTCTTAGCAATAAGCTGTGAAGTCCAAGCATGTAGCTGAGCTGTTAAGCAGAAGCTTTTGTTCTGCCTGCAAAGAGCAAGGAAGCCCTAGGATGGTAGGCAGCCTTCATACCTCTCTGCTGATTTTATGCTTGGCATGGCAGAGTCCAAAGTACAGAATACCTGTAAATTCCTGAGTGCTTAGGAAAGCCTCTGACCAAGCACATAAGCAGGTCATGGGGGTTCCTGTGGGTGCCACTGCATTATGAACCAAGCAGAGTCCAGGCCCCAGGTTCCTTTCAGCTCAGGTGTCTGGAGCAGCTGATCTTTCTTGTAGTTACGTGATTGCAGAAGAGTTCCATTTGTCTCGGACCACCTTTTTGGGATGTGAGGGAAAAGGGGGTTTGTGCAAGCACTGCCAAAGAAGAAATGGAGCTCATAACTGGCTGGGGAGGTCAGATCTGCAGTAAGTGTAGGAAGCTGCTGAGTCGGATGCTTCAGTGGCTGCCCGTGGAGGTTTGGCAGGTCTCGTTGGCAGAGGAGCTTCCTGGAGCAGTGATGCCCCACAGAACTCTGCCTATTGGCATTCTTAAATTAACAACAAATTGCAGCAAATAGGTTTGGCTTAAAGGGATAGGAAGGGAAGGAAGCATGGAGAGAATTCATAATGCAAAATTCCAGTGAAAAATCAGCTTGGATTTAGAGATGAGGAGAGATTTGTGTCTGGTTCCAACGGAAGGATGAAAGGGAAGAAGCTGAGGAGTTTAGTTTTCAGAAGGGACTGCAAAGGGGATCCATGTGAGATGGCAGCAAAGGGCTTTCTGCTACAGCAGCCGTGTCTGTGTTGTGTCCCAGGCAAGAGGTGTGAGCTGTGTGATGACGCCTATTTCGGAGACCCGCTGGGCAGAAATGGTGCCGTGAGGCCCTGCCGCCTGTGCCAGTGCAACAACAACATCGACCCCAACGCCGTGGGCAACTGTGACCGCCAGACCGGCGAGTGCCTCAAGTGCATCTACAACACCGCTGGCTTCTACTGCGACCGCTGCAAGGATGGCTTCTTTGGGAACCCCCTGGCCCCCGACCCCTCTGACAAGTGCAGAGGTCAGACTTACTTCTTGCATTTAAAAATGGTTTTGTCCCCAAGAGCTGCTGTGAGGCTGTCACTTGTGCCCGTCAGCAGCAATGTGTGGCTTTACCCTGCTTTGGTGGTTTGAGCTTGCTAAAATCCTTGTGTTTGTAGGCACTTAGTGCTATCAAAGCAAAAGCATTGTGCGATGCAAGGGGTGGGTGGCCATATGGTTTGGGTCCAGGCCCATTAGGGTAAGTACCAACACCACGAGGGATTTCTAACTTCGTGATGTTTCTCCATACCTTTTCATTTTTGCAGCTTGTCACTGCAATCCCTACGGCACAGTGAATCAGCAGACAATCTGCAATCAAGTGACAGGGCAGTGTGAGTGCTTGTCTCATGTCACTGGGAGGGACTGCAGTGCCTGTGAGCCTGGATTCTTCAACCTCCAGAGTGGACGTGGCTGTGAGAGGTGAGATTTGTCTTAGCTTGGGGCAGAGACGCTGATTTTGGAGAGTCTGTGCTTACACTGCGCAGGAATGTGATGTTTGTCACAAGTAACAGCTGTGCCTCTGCTGCTGTGGGTGGGGAAGAGCAGTGGTCAAGGAGCAGCTACTAAGGCTGTACAAAAAGCCTGACTTATAAATAGCTTTATAAAGAGCTCTGAATCAGGGTTTTAAATAGAAAACTGCCGCATGACTTTGTGATTGTAGCTGGGGCTCTTGGGTTCCTTTTTTAGTGCAGGCAGTGAGTGACCTTGCATGGTTGAAAAGCTCAGTGCCTCGCCTGCTGCATCTTCACAGCAAGAAAAGCAGCTTTTGGCAAATGCAAATGTTAAGCTGTACTCTTCAGAGAGGCACTTTGCCCCACATGTCCCTTCCGTGTCACATTGACGTGTTCCTGCCTCCCCCAGGTGCAACTGCCACGCGCTGGGTTCCACCAGCGGGCAGTGTGACATACGAACGGGACAGTGCGAGTGCCAGCCAGGCGTCACCGGCCAGCACTGCGACAGATGTGAGAGCAACCACTTCGGCTTCGGCTCTGAAGGCTGTAAACGTAAGTCTGAGGGGCCAGAGCGAGGCAGATGGGAAGGATGTTGCACACCCAGCCTTGCCTTTGCTTTCCTTCTTTCTCTGGGAAGGTATTTGGTCACCTCAGTCCTCATCGTAGCAGAAGTTGGCACTTTTATGTCCACACTGTGTGATGAAATTTGATTTCTGTACTATGGCTTATGCTCTTCTTCTTTTGTTAATCTTTTTCTTGTCTAACTTAGTAGATACTTATTTCTCCTTGGTGTGAATATATTCTCTGCATCTTGGCCTCCAACAGCCTTGTTTCCTGATGTGATCCTGCACAGTTGCTCTGCAGGTGGCCTCAGTATACAGGCTCTGTCTTGACGAGCAGCTGATCTTGTAAACGTGATTGCAAAGCAGGTTGATCCAAACTTCCCTCATTGATAGCCCTGACTGTAAAGAGCAGGAAAACTAACTGCAGTTGGTTACAATGCAATGGGGTAGAATGATGCTTTGTGGGAGAGGTAATAGCAGCACTGAACACACACAGTGAATGTTGGATCCTGCTTGTGAGTAGAAGCACTGTGATCAGGAGTGGGATCCAGCTGTGTGTTTGTGCCCTCTTGCAGATGTTTTAGGGTATTAAGCATATCTTCTCATCCTGTGAGTTTTTAGGGTATTTCTGTCTGTTCTTCAGTCTGACTGAGGTTTAACTTCCCTGCAGCCTGCGACTGTGATCCTGAGGGCTCGCGGTCCCTGCAGTGCCGGGAGAACGGTCACTGTGAGTGCAAGGAGGGCTTCGTGGGGAGCCGCTGCAACCAGTGTGAGGAGAACTATTTCTACAACCGCTCGTGGCCAGGCTGCCAGGAGTGTCCAGCCTGTTACAGATTAGTGAAAGATAAGGTAAGGCTACAGACACTGCTTTTGGTACCACTGGAGATGGTGACACGTGTCCACTTGTGCAGCATTCTGGCCCATGGCTCTTGGTGGTTGATGAAAGCAGAGAGGCTCAAGGTGCTTTGCTGTGTCATAGCTGTGCTCTGTCCCTCACGTGTAGGTGGCGGAGCAACGTCAAAGGCTGCAGGAGTTGGAAAATCTTATAGCAAATCTGGGTAGCAGAGAAGAAACTGTAACTGATGAAGCCTTCGAAGAACGGTTGAAGCAGGCAGAAAGAGAAGTTATGGAGTTGCTCCATGAAGCACAAAGGAGCAAAGGTGAGTTGACCTGATCAGACATGGACCAACTAAATTAGTTCTTAGCCTGATGTTCCTGTTCCCTTTGGAAACAGCATGTTTTATTTCAAGCCAGTGCTGTGCTTCAGGATTGACAGCAATTTCAGGCAGCACTAAGTCACTGAACGTTATTATCAAAACAGCAGTGGCTATGCTTTTATCCATGCTGTTCTACCAGCATTTTTTGTTGTACATGGAAGTAAGATCTGCCTCTAGCTCTGTATGGATGGAAGTGTTTTAGGTGTTACCCTCTTCTCTCGATGCAAAGGAGGGTTTTATTTGTTAACCAAGCAGAAAACTTTCTAGTTACGCTTACTATGCTTTAAATTTGCTCAGACATCTTGGGATCAAGTAGTTCTTGTTGGGATATCATCAGTGACCAGAATGAAGGCTTCAAAATCCTGATGGCAAACTTAATTATCCCACCATAAAGTGTAGAATATTCTGAAGAGTGCTGTTCTTCCTGTTAAGCTCTGTTTCAAATTGGTTGTTGTCACCGTTACCATGGGATGTCTGTGAGCAGGATGTTTGTCATGTCTGTGACAGTGGTTTGTCCTCAGGGTCTCTTTAATGTATAAGATGATGTGTGTTTTGGAAAAGAGAACCCTGAAGAAGACTATTGACTTTGCAGTAAAAGATGTTCCCTTGGGAGCTGGTTCAGTGATTTCAGACCACTTTGGGAAAATTTGTCCCCTTTGTGTGAAGCTGGGAAAAAGCTATCACGCATCTAATGCTGGCATTTGTGTGGGAAGATTCCTGCCAGTGAGAATGGTCGTTTAAGCTTTTCTCAGCTTTAGCTGAGGTAGATTTATACTGCCTGCTTGGCATCCATGCCTAGATAATAGTCCCACATAAGGGGGGAGCAGGGTGGGGATTGGAGAAACATGAGGGAATGGATTTGGTTTTGTGGTGGAATTTTTGATCTCTTTATCTGTCTTGTAATCATAGAATCATTTAATTTGGAAAGACCCTTAAGATAAGTCCAACTGTTCCCTGCCCCCCAGCACTGCCAAGGCCACCAGTAACCCATGTTCTCAAGTGCCACATCCGCCCAGCTTTTAAATCCCTCCAGGGATGGTGATTCCACCATTTCCCTGGGCAGCTGTACCAGGGCTGGACAGCCCTTTATGTGGAGACATTTTTCCTGCTATACAACCAACATCTCCCCAGGCTCAGCGTGAAGCTGTTTCCTCTCATCCTGTTTCTGTTCCTTGGGAGCAGAGCCCAAACCCCCCTGGGTGCATCCTCCTGTTAGGAAGTTGTGAATAGCCAGAAGGTTCCCCCCTGAGCCTCCTTTTTTCCAGGCTCAACCCCTCCCAGCTCCTTCAACTGCTCCTCATGAGACTTGTGCTCTAGACCCTTCCCCAGCTCCAGGTTCTTCTCTTACTAAGAGGGCAAAGTAAATGCAGCAAAAACTACCCTTGCAAAAGTCTGTGCCCATCTTTAGAAGTTATTTCTGTTTTTCTGTGGTAGTATGTTTTTGAAATATGTCCAATGTTCATGTTCAATACTTAAGATGTGCTGCAAGGTCAAGGTATTTGACCAATATTAATTTTGGAGTTCTCTGGGCTTCTGCTTGCGCTTTAATTCTTGGTAACACTCTCAGCTTTTCAAAAGTAACTTCCAGGCACATGCCTGTGCTGTGATGTTTCCATTATTAAGATGCTGTTGTGGGGACTTACCTGATGGTCCAAAAATTTGGTGAAGTTTGGGTGCCTTATAAGCTCTACATATGTGAGAACCAAGGCTCTATCCTGCCAGCTTTTGTCAGCCCTTAGGTTTGGGGAGAGTTTGGAGTGGGTTTGCTATTCCACACAGCTCCTAGCTGCTCCACATGGAGCTCCCTATGTCTTTCTTCAGAGTAGCCATTGTTGCCCTGAGTGTGGAAAAATGTACATCTGCACTATTCCTCTGTCTCTGCTTAATTTCTAGGAGATAAGCTAAAGAGAATTCACAAAACAGACATTTCGTGCCTATTGAGGAGCTGCTCTGTTGTCATTTTAAGCCAATGAGAGAAGTAAAACATTATTCTGAACACAAACTCTCCCATCAGAGTCAGTTCCAACACTCAGCGGGATTGTCTTATAAGCAATTAATGGCTTTTTATTTCTCCTGTTTGGTGCACATTCCGATTATGACTTTGATCTCGAGCTGAGTGACTTGTGAAATGGCTTTGCCTGGTTGCCTCTCAGTAGGGGATTAACCTATGAGCACAGTACCTGCAATGGTAAGCTGCTGCTCCAGCTTCTCTTCCTGCTCTAATTAATTTTGCTTCCTCTCTTTTCTGTTGTGTGTTTCAGACGTAGATCAGGGCCTCATGGATCGTCTCAAAGACATCAACAGCACCTTAGTGAGTCAGCTGAACAGGCTGAGGAGCATCCAGGGCACGGTGCAGGACACGGAGAGCGTGGCGGAGCAGGCCCGGGTGCGGGTGGAGGACACTCAGGATCTGATCAGCTTGGCTTCTAACATGCTGGAGAAGGCCAAGATGGCAGCTGACAACGTGGTGAGTGTGCTGCTGACATCCCACACAGCTGGGAGAGGGTGAGGGCCTTTCCTTCTGTGCCTCTCGTGTGTTTCTCCACTTGCTCTTTCCCTCATACAGCAAATTTGCATCAAGATCGTGGGAAATCAATGAAAAAAGTTTATCACTGTCAGTCACAGGTTGTATCTTAGCCCAAACCAACATAAAAGTCCTAAATAAATATTAGCACCAGTGTTTTTCAAGGGGATAACCAGTGGTGGAAAGTGTAATGGGCTTAAGAAAAACATATAGAGAAGTGACAAGTAGGTTAGCCACATCCCTAAGCATTTAGATTATGACAATAACTATTTGAAGCAAAGACAAATAAAAGCTGAAAAAAGATCTTTAAGGGTTTTTTTCCTTTCTTTTTCTTTTCCAGTCGATTACACCTCCAGAGCAAAGTGGGGACCCCAACAACATGACAGTGTTGGCAGAAGAGGCCCGGAAGCTGGCAGAAAGGTAGGCTGTGGCAAGACACACTCATCGTGGCCTGCTCTTCTCTACAAGGGGGAAGCAGAATTTCATTTGCTGGGTGGGAAACACACTCCCTTTGCTGCTTAAGAGTCTGGTGCTGTGGGATGATGGCTGTGTAGCACTGAGGACAAACATCACTCATGTGAATGCAGGGCAACCATTCTTCCATTGCAAATGTATCAGCATCTCCCATACGTAAATCTGGGGGAAGGAAAGAAGGAAAAGTATAATCAAGAACTGAGGATAAAAACTATTGGCTGACATATCTAATGGCATTATTTTTCTTTTGTCATCTTGTCCAGGCACAAAAAGGAAGCTGATGAGATTGTTAACACAGCCAAGGCTGCCAATGATACTTCTACAGAAGCCTATCAACTGCTGCTGAAGACCCTGGCTGGAGAGAACCAAACTGCAATTGATATTGATGAGCTCAACCAGAAGTGAGTCAGTAACAGAAAATTGTTTTTATTTCCTGCCTTTAGAGTAGTACTTAAAACTAAGACAAACCTCTGTATGCTTTGGATTTTGTGGGAGGTGATTTTCAACTTTTTTGCCTCTCCACTCTCAGTAATTACTAAGTTCAGTTCTACAAAAAGTACTGTTACATAACTGGATCCTTGGGGATTTTTTAGGTACAATCAAGCAAGGAATATTTCTCGGGACCTAGAGAAACAGGCCAACAAGGTGCTTGCGGAGGCAGAGGAAGCTGGAAACAGAGCCCTGCAGATATATGCTAATCTCACCAGCCTGCCTACTGTGGATTCCACGGGGCTAGAGGTACATGGCACCATCATGTGCACTATTTCCTGAAGATTGCTAGGTTGCTGGTATACCTTACATGTGCTCTGCTAATGTTCTCTGCATAAGAACGCTTTTTTGTCCATCTGGGCATAATCCAACTTTTATGCAATTCCAACATTTATGCATTTAAATGCAGAAAACCACCTACATTAACCCCACCTCCCCCAGTTTCTGAAGGACAAAAATCTGAGTGAAATGTTTGCCGAACATCTTGGCTTGAATGTAGAAGTGGAAAAATGTACAACCTGTTTGGGATTTCTTTAACATTAAGGAATCTGTGCGTGTGATTTCCACCTGCAGAATAGAGCAAATAACATCAAGAAGGAAGCAGAGGAACTGGATCAACTAATTGCCAAGAAACTAAAAGATTATGAGGACTTGAGAGAAGATATGAAAGGAAAGGAACTGGAAGTAAAGAACCTCTTGGAGAAAGGCAAGACAGAGCAGCAGGTCAGTTCTGTTTTGTGCAGGCTTTTGTTCCCTGGGAAAAAAAAAGCAAGGAAGACAAGTAACTGGCCAGATGCAAATGATTTCTTCTTACTCAGTCTTAGTATTAATTATTGATCATAAGCATGCTGAAGAATGGTCCCAGAAAGGAGATGCAGAAAGCTGTTAAAAGCAATGGCTTTGAGGCTGTATGGTAAAACAGGAGATATTTGCCAGATGTGATGTCAAGTTTGTACTCAGAACAGTATTCCCAAAGTACATACACTCATCTGGTCTCAGAGGAAGCACTGCTCTTCTGGATGGCGTTGTTGTTTGAGGCTTTTTCATACACCTACCCGATTGTCCTGCAGAAAGTGGGAATACACTGATACATGTCATGTCTCCTCAGACTGCAGACCAGCTCTTGGCTCGAGCAGATGCAGCAAAAGCCCTGGCTGAAGAAGCTGCTCGCAAGAGCAGTGGCACACTACAGGAGGCCAATACCATTCTCAGCAACCTGAAAGGTAAAGAGGAAGCACTTGAAGTGAATTCTTCAGTTTCAGTGTGACAAGTCACTTGGTAGTCAGATATTCTAGTTAAAGAGGCCCTGCTATTGCCCTTACCCGAGTGTTGGGTGTGTTCTTCTGGCTTGTTCCTCTTTAAAGAAAAAATAGTAAGTGTTTTCAGGGACTGGAAATTTCCTTTTAACTTCCTTAGTTAGCATCAGAAGATGTGCAACAGGAGAGCTGACCCCAATTTGCTCTTCATCCCTCCATTGTCAGGGCAGCAAAGCCTTGGGTAGCTTGGTCAAAGGAATATCCCAAGGCTCTTCTGGAGCACGTGGTGAGGATCTGCTTTTCCCCCCCCTTAGACTTTGACAGACGGGTGAACGATAACAAGACAGCAGCCGAGGAGGCACTGAAGAAGATCCCTGCCATCAGCCAGACCATTGCAGAGGCCAACAACAAGACACAGCAGGCAGAGCTGGCCCTGGGCAACGCTGCTGCCGACGCCCGTGAGGCCAAGGCCAGGGCAGATGATGCTGAGAAAATTGCCAGCTCTGTTCAGAAGGTGAGTGTGCTGCAGCTCACCCACTGAGATCCTGCTGTGGGATTGCATGAGCTCCTGGTGAGCCCCGTGTGCTCTCACACATTTGCTGTATCCCCCACTGCAAATGCAAAATATGACAAGATAGGAAATCAGTGAATTTTGATGAGAAGGACTGAAGGAAGTTCTGCACCTTCACCACCTTTTTCTGTCCTCTCCCACCTGTTGGCTGCAGAGTGCTGCTGCTACCAGATCCGAAGCCAACAATACCTTTGCTGATGTGACAGGACTGGCCAAGGAAGTGGATGACATGATGAAGCAGCTGCAGAATGCAGAAAAAGAGCTGAAGCAGAAGCAGGCTGATGCTGAGCAGGATATGAAGATGGCAAATGAGGTAAGTACTGCTGGCAGGTGACAGCAGTGGCTAGGAGCTTCCTTCTCCCTGCTGTCCTGGCAATAAAGGCTTTCCTCCTGCTCTCTTCTTGCAAAGACAGAGCTGGGTCCAGCCAGTATTTTGACTCTTCCAAGTTCTAAGTGGGACTGAAAAGGAGACAAGTTCTGGTGTATTAGCATAGACTCTCTGCTGGAATTTGAGAGCTACTTTTCCTTCTATTTTAACTAAAACCTGACTGTACAGCTCTGTTGATTCCATCCTGGCTTTTACTGCAAAATCCTGCTCGGTTTTCAGGAATCCCCATCCTGAAATATTCAGAAAAGCAATTACTTGAAGATTGTCAGACTTTTCCCCAGCCCTGTGATAAAGATCTTTGTGCAGGATTGTTATCCTGGAGTGAGGAGGCAGTGATGTGGTGACTAAGTGCAGAGTAGAGACAATAGTTTTGTAATCCCCACACCTTTTTTGTGCTCTCACTTATTTTTTTTTATGTCCTGCAGGCCTCACAAGCTGCCCAGGAGGCAGAAGACAATGCAAGAAAAGCTAAGAACTCTGTGAACAGCCTACTCACTGTCATTAATGACCTGTTGGAGCAACTAGGTAGGACTGTCTTTAATGTGCTCTATGCCTTTGAGTGTTTTCGTGATGTGTGCTGGCTTTCCTGCCAGTATTTTTTGAGGAACCAGATGGATCTCTTATCTCTTGAAATGGGGTTTGTGTGGTTTTGGCAAAGGCTTTGAGTTTTTTTCTTTCTCGAGTAGCCTCAGAGCTTGTTCAGTGATGTTCTGTGTTGGTTTTCAGCAAACTGGAGATGTCACCCATGTGGTTGATCCTGTTTCAGATGCTGTTTCTAATGCAGAGATGGCCCAATGGAGGTCTGCTGTGGGCTCTGCTATGTGAGCACCCAGGGTGTCAAAGGGGTTTTAATGCACTTCACTGTTTGCTTCTGGCTTTTCAGGGCAACTGGAGACGGTGGACTTGAACAAACTGAATGAAATTGAAGGTACCCTGAACAGTGCCAAAGACCAGATGAAAGAAAATGACCTGGACCAGAAAGTGTCTTTCCTTGAGAGAGAAGCCAAGAAGCAAGATGATGCAATACAGGCTTACAACAGGGACATTGAAGAGATCATGAAGGACATTAGCAACCTGGAAGACATCAGGAAGACCTTGCCATCTGGCTGTTTCAACACCCCGTCCATTGAGAAACCCTAAGGGTGTGCTGGGGGTGGGGGGAATCACCCTGGTGAGTGGTGGTTCGGCCGTGGAGTGCCTTAACACACATTACCTTCTCCAAATCCCCAACTCTTCGCTGCTCGCAGCCACTGTTTTCTTTTCAAATCAGGATAAGTGGAAAGTTGTTGGTTTTTTTTTTTGTTGGTTTGGTTTTTTTTTTCCTTGTTTTTTGTTTTGTTTCAGTTTTGTTTTGTTTTGTTTGTTTTTTGGTGGTTTTTTTTGTTTGGTTTTTGGGGTTTTTGTTTTTTTTTTGAGAAGCAAATTAAATATCCGTCTTTGGGCATCAAAGGGGTTTTTTTAAATAGATTGTTTTCCTGAGCACTCCACCTTTGCCCCTTCCTCAGACACGGTTTCCCTTTGATTAGTGCAAGGATGAGAGATGCTCTGGACTCTTTATACTGTGGTTCAGAAATAACCATGTGAGCTGTATACAGCAAGGCAAAACTAACACAACTTACTCTCCTGTCTTCTCCCTTTGACTGTAAAATCCTCAGTCCTGGAGCTCTTTGTCCCTATGAAGGAAGGGGATGGCTACCAAAGTATTACTGTAATGGCCAGTATAGCTGCACTCAATTCAGATCCTTCTTCCCAGTTTCTAACCCTGTGAATTTATTTTTTTCATCATTACCTAGTGGCCAATCCAACAGTGTTGGTAGCCTTTGACAAAATAGCTGAAGCCTCTTTCTGAAATACTTTCTGTGATGATACATTGCTATGAGAAAAAGGCAGCCTCTGATTGGAGCTCTTTGAGAAGATGGGATACTGGTGGAGTGGTGGGTTTTGCCAGCCCCACTTCTGTTCTGTGGAGAAGTTTTGGGTCTGGTCTGAAAGCTGCTACCTGCTGGGTAGTCCAGACTGCCAGAGTGTGGAAGCCACAAGCTGCATTCCTATTTGTTGCTACTGAATTTCCAGAGGGTCTGCTTTTCTGGGCTTGGAATGTCTGACAGATGATTTTTTTGAAGCAGGACAAGTCTTATTGAAGAGGAGAGCTGCCATCCAGAGAGCTCTGACAGCTGCACTGGCCTCCATGCTGAATGTCTTTGGGGTGGGGAAGGAAGGGGGCACATGAGTGGAAATGGAAAGGTCTTTTTTTTTCCTCCCCATCCTTCTCCTGAAGGAGGACAGTGGGATTTTTATCTCTCCTGCCATTGCTCTGGCCTTTTGCCTGTTTTAAAGCTGGGAGGAAGAGCTGAAATTTCCTGATGCCCTCCTTTCTTTTTGCCTCCGGATCTCGCAGTCACCGTGACGCTACCGCAGCGCAGGGACCTCAGGCCAGGCTCAGGTGGCAGCTCTGCCTTTTACAGCGCACCCACCGCTTCCCGCAGGCTCCTCCCCGCTCACTTGGGCTGGGTGCGAGTGCCGGGGAGCCCCTCGCTCCCAGACTAGAGCATCCTCTGCAGCTTCCTCCTTGCCTCCAGCCTGGCATCCCTCCCCCCTTTCCCTGAGATCCAGTATATATCTATCCTTAAACACTATGCAACTTTGTACGTTTGCGTAGCGGGGAAGAAATTATTATCTGACACACACTGGTGCTATTAATTATTTCAGATTTATGTTTTTTGTGTGAATGTGATTTTTTTTTCCTGTTTTTTTTTATCATGATTATAGTGTGAGGAAGTCTCTCGTGTGTGTATGTGTGTGTAAATATACTCAGCCATATTTCCAGAGTGGCACAGCCTGGCCTCCTCTATGTGCTTTCCCCTGTAGCCATTGGGGCATGTGCACCGTGTATTGCTTCTCTCTGTATCATTCCCTTAAAACTTGGGATTTCTCCTAGCTGGGCTCCTGCTTGCTTCCCTCTACCATATCCCCAGCACCCATCCATAACCACTTTGCCTGTTGGGTGGATGCTTTCCAGCCCTGTCTCCAAAGCCAGCCCTGCGCCCCATGGTGCCTGCAGCACACGGTTCTGTGTCCCTTGTCCCCTGGGATGCTGTGCCAGGAGTGGAACAGGGGCTGTGGCTTTGCAGCTGAGCTGTGAGGAGCTGTAGCACTGTTAGGAGACCGGACCAGTGCTGAGGTGGTCAGAGAGCTGCATCTGGGGACATCTTGATACCACTGTGCAAGGCAGGAGGCTTGGTGCAGGCAGTGCTGTTGGGCAGGGGTGTTCCCAGCAAACTCTGCATGGCTCTTGTATCCCTTCCCTTAATGATTGTGGGATTTCCCTCCTGCCTGGAAAGACCTCTGGAGGAGAGCTCCCTGTGCCTGCAGGCACAGGGACATCGGGTGGCTCTGGGAAGATAGCTGTGACCACATCACCTCTGCCAAGGCTGTGAGAAGAGCAGATGTGAAGATGTGTGCATGCCCTGGCTGACCTCAGGCCTAAGGTTTCCTGCTTTCTTGTGGGTTTGTTTTTTTTCTTAAGCCGTTTTTAACAGAATTCTATTTTTAAATAAAAAAAAAAAATCTTTATAAGCGATCTGTTAATCAGTACTGCATTACAGCCATTATTCATTGTATAAGTCCAGTTATTTCTTTACATAATGTGATGATGTGACAGCTGCTGGTGGAGTGCTGGGTGTCATGGATGACATGTGACATCCATTCATCACCTTATTCCTGACTGTGGCCCCCTCAGTATGTGCCTTCACTCCATCTTTTTTTGCCTTAATCTGTGGTCTTGCTGTCTGGGGCGGTGAACAAAATGCAACACTTGCAGTTTTTATGTATAAAACAGTATTTCTTATTTATAATAAAGTCTGAATATTTGTAACCCCTTATACCTGGGCATTCTCTTGAGTATTACTTTATTTTTGGTGGTAGGATATTGATGGTGATGTGTCTCTGCTGCAAGATTCACCTCTTGCTCTTTAGACAACCTGGTTTGGTATGGGAAAAAGAGAGAAGAAACTCGGAAATGCATGTGGTGGGATACAGATTACAAGGATGATGGTTTTTCCTTGTGTCCACTGCTCCTCTGCCATGGCTGTGATGGATTTTAAGCTGCTGGTTTTCCAGGACTTAAAACGTACTATGTTGGTGCTGATGTTATTGGAGTGGCATTGTCTTCCTGGAGAGCCCTGAGGAACTGGGGGGAGTCTATTTACACTGTAAGGGAAAAATTCTTTTTATTAAACAGGTGGAAAAGGATGGTGCTCCTGGGGAAAAAAACAAAAAAAACAACAACCCCCCCCCCCCAAAACAACAACAACAACAACAAAAAACAAAACAACAACAACAAAAAATAAAATTAAAAAAAACCAAACAACCAAAACACCCCCACAACCTGAATAACAAAGCTGAAATTACTGGGAAGTGCCACAAATCTGGGTGCTCTGTGTGTTGTTCCTGGGTCCTGTCTCCCAGAGCCTGGCCTGAATTAAGCAAATTTTTAAGGACAGATTGCAGTGATAAGAGACTAGGCTGTTCTGCATTCACACTTGTCTTACAGATGGATTTCTATTATTTTTCTCAGCAGAAGAAAATGCACAGGTCTCATTAACTTGCATCAGAGCTAATCCCATCTCAGCTGGTAAATTCTTAATTTTTTTTGCATGTCAGTTTCATTATTCAGTTGTCACTAATTAATTTGTTTTCTAAAATATGTCTTTTTTTCTTGCCAATGTTTTTGTGAAGCAAATCCCAGCTGGTAAAAATCTGGCTGAGGTTTCAGCTGGATTGTGGGGAGCAGTCAGGGAGCAGGCAGTTGGGTGGTGGGGCAGTTGTGACCTTGCATGGGCTGTAGGTTGTCATGGAACCTCTTACCATTTTGAGGCGAAAATGCTTAGATTAGGAAGCAAGTCTGTGTCCTTTAATTTATCTTCAGGATTTTTATCTCCAGAAGTTTTTTGTGGGCATTGTACAAATGTGTCTTGGAGGAGGATGAGCCTGGCATTCATGTGTTTTTCAGAGGTAATGCTCAGAGGATAGTGGGGATGAGGAAGTGAGAGTAACCTAAGGAGATACTCAGAAATCTGTTACAGGGGGGAGCAGACCCAGCTCCCAGGGACCATGATAATGGCTTACAGGTTGCCAAACTGTTCTACCAATATTTTGAAGCCCAAGTAGAGATGCCCTCCTCTGACACTCTGCTCAGTGTAGCCAGTACCTGACTTTATGGTGAGTGAAGAGGCACCTTGCTCAGCAGTGACGGAGCCATGCTCTGGTAGCTTTTATTCTGCTTCAGTTTGCTGTGTTTCTTCTCCCTGCCCAGGTTCAAGCTCCATCATCTCTCAGGTGCTCTCTGGAGAAGCAGGAGGCTGGCAGGGCTCAAGGGGTCTGGTGAGTAGGTGGCAGTGGGGAGAGCTTGGACAGACCTGAGCTGGGTTCCCTCTCATTTCTGGGGAGGACAAGGTACTGTTACAAGTTAAAAAATGCTGGGATCAGATGCCTGGAGGAGACCTCTCTAGTGTGTTTGCATGGATCTGAGGAAGTGGAGGAGGTTGTACAGCTGTCACATCGAGCTGGCAGTGTCCTGTGCTCCCCATCTACAGCCATGCCATGTTGGACCACATTCTGGTTAGTTATTTTTTCTAGTTGGCTGCTGGCTTCACACTTCAGTGTGCCCCCATTGCAGAAACATCAGGAATGCCACGTAGAAGTTATCCCACAGATGCTGGGCATGGGGCCAGAGATGGGAATGCAGTTGGATGGCAATGCCTTTGTCCTTCATCCCTGTTTGTCTCGCCCCTCGCTGTTCCAGGCAGGACACGGGCAGGGCCAGACACGAGAGCACTTCCTTGCTGTGCCACTGCTGCTGCCCTGCCCCATTGCTCACTGCCAGCATGATCCCTGCCTGCCTCTGCCCATCCTGGGAAAGCTGCTGCCACAATGATCTCTGCTCCAGGTGGCTCTGGCTGCCATTGAGGACTTGTTCCCAGGGCACCCAACTGTCAGAGGAGAGACTGAAGTCCAGGCTCCATCACTGCACTGGTGTTTGCTGATACCAGCACATCATGGTCACTGATTTTCCACACGGTGAGGAAATCCCAGAGGATTTCCCCTTGGAGGATGTGGCACATCAGATGGGCCCTTGCAGAAGGAGGCTTGGGGATGTGAGGTTGACCTGGGATGCAAGGGCTCACAGCATCATGGTGTTCATCTGGCATAAGTTGCCAAAATGGACCATAACTTCAGAGTTCCATCACTTTTCACCAGCAACCATCAGCAAAATTTAGATTATTATGCTGTTTCAGACTGGTTTAGGCGCAGTTAATTCTGCCATGGCCACATCCTCAAGAACTGATGAACAGGCCTGCCTGCAGGAACAGCTTGTCTGTGAATGAACATAAAACATATTCAGAAGGACTTTTCTTGTGTTGCAGATTAAAAGAAAGAGGTTTTCCAGTGAAACAAAACTGTTCTGTTGCAGTGTCTGATGAGCACAGCTGTTCTTAATGCCTCCCTTTGCTTACACTTTTGCTTACTCTAAAATGTAAAACATCTCTGTTAATCCTTTTGGTGTGAGACCCTTTCTAAAGGGTGCTGCCATAGTACCAGGTTGCAGTGGGATATTTGCTCCGTGGAGAGTGGCAGGCAGCTGCTCATTCCAGATTGCATGTGTTTAGAAAATCAGGGCCCCAGGAAATACATTTTTGGTAATCTCATGGCATGTGGTTTTCAGAGGTCATCTTGAAGCCTAGGGGCACATGACAAGGTGAGAGTAATCTGAGTCAATAAGCAGAGATGACTGAGGAGCGAGCTGTCACAGCCTTGTTTGCACAAGTGGAGTAAGAGGTGAGGTGGCAACGGTGAGATAAAAGGGATAGCATGGAGGAGACGATAAGGAAAAGCTTCCTGGTGTGGAGGGCTGGTTTTCCAGGAGAGAAGTCAGCACGGATGTGGTCTGGGTGAGGTCTAAGGGAACTGCTGTTATGGACCACGCTGCTGGAGATGACCTTCCTGACCAGAGGAGTGTCAGCAGGTGGGGAGGACACAGCAGAGGTGTTATGAACAAGTGATGTACTTCAGAGCAGAAGGATTGCGTCTCCTTACAGGTGTGAGTGGATCCTAAGAACTGCTGAATTGGTGGGAACACCATAAATAATTTTATCTCACTTAAAAAACTAGTAATGAAAACTAATAAAACAACCTCAGATGCCAAAACCTACCACGCCACTATCACATTTGGGAAGCTGTGTTCCTTGTTGTGAGCTGTATTAAGACCCAGCAAGTGAAATGAAAAGGAAACCTCCTGTTTATGAAAATGAGTTGACTCAGTCAGCAGAAGCAGGTACAGTTGGCAAAGGGAGGTGCAGAGATGTGGTGAGTTTGGGCTGGCTGCACCCATGAGATCACCAGGAGCCACAGAGGAAAGCCCTGTGAGTCAGCTCCAGGTGTCTGGAGCGTCTGGAGGCTGCTGGGAAGTGAGAGAGGCTCAGACAAGGAGCTCCGTGTTAATCACCCTGGTCTGTCAGGCCTGAAGTGAGCAGCATGTCACGCCTTGGATTGGATTTCAATCCCTCATGCAGCAGGGGACCTAAAAGGCAACTTGTTTCTCTGGGGATGAACTTGTTAGGTGTTTTCATTCTATCTTAAGGTGCTCCTGGACCACTCACAGTCACTTGTGACATTGGGAGTCTCATGGCATTAGGCAGGGGAGCTGTTGTGGTGCAGTACAAGGGCCCACCCCTCACTGTCCTCCTCTGATGGGCTGCTCTCACAGGGCAGGTGGGTATGCTGGAGTCCTGCTTGCCTCAAGGTGTGCAGGATGTGGAGAACCACTGCCTCCAGATTTCTCTATTCTCTTGTAGAAGTGGTCATGTCCTGCAAAGGCAAGGAGTGAGGTGGAACTGGCCTTCATGCCTTGTGTGGTTTGTCAGCTACTCCTGAGAACAAAGTGCTAATGGACCTGAGGCTGTGGAGCCTGGAATCTTCCAGGCTCTGCCAGCAGTCTCAGACAAGCACTTTTCCCCTCTGTCTCCGCTCCTTATTCTTCTGGCACAAAAGTGATGTAGCAGGTGAGGCCAAGGACCCATCTAAGCTCATTTTCCATCTCAGGAGCAAAAGCAGACAAATATGAGTGATGTTTTCCACCTCCACCTCATTTCTAGGTCTGGGGATTTCCTGAACTTGATGATTATCTCGTAAATCCCAACTGATCTGCTTTCTGAGCATTTGTTCAAGCTGACCTTGGGTCTGTTTGCGTCCACGGTCCTCCTAGCCACATGGAATGAGCCCTGCTCTTGCAGGTTGGTTGGCTTGCGAGCAGGCAGCCCCTATCCACCCTGCCCAGGCTTCCTGTGAGCTCATCCTGTTTCATTTTGTTCCCTGCAAGCCTCTGGCGTGCCCGGACAGCCCGGCTCTCCCCAGCCAGCCCCGCTGTGGAGGCAGCGGCGCCCGGGGAGATGGAGCTGTGCGAGCGGGACGGGCAGCAGGGTGTCTTCAGCAGCTTCAGCTCTGCTTTATTTCCCTGAGAGGGTGCAGGCAGGAGGTCCTGGGGGTGCTGTGCCCCGCCAGTGCCTCTCTCTCGGTGGGGCAGGCGCCTGTCTGCGCTCCCTGGGCTGGGCTCTTGCTGTGAGTCAGCCCACGGCACACGCGCTCTTCCTGTTGGGAGTGACTCAGGTGGAGCAGCCGATAAAACACGCACCAAAAAAAAGGCAGCAGGCAGCTGGTGCGGGGCCCCGCCGGGACGGGCACAAGAAATGGCCGAGCGCTGGTTCCTGAGCCTCGCCTGCCTCGCCGCGTCCCTGCTGCCCGCAGCGCTGGGCGCACGCAGCGCACAAGGTGAGGCTCCGGGCACCGCTCCTGCCCCGCGGCTCTCTAGGTGCTGCTTGGTTTTCCTCCGGGGTTAAATATCCCACGAGCAGCTGGTCTTTGTTTTGTCACTGGTGTCTCCTTTCAATAACTAATTTATATGCGATGACCTTATTGCTGTCGGTGTAGAGCTGTGCTGCCAGGGTGGGATGTGGGTGTGAGCACGAGCATCGCCCAGGCAGTGGCTGATGTGCCCATCGCTGCTGGAAGCAAAACCTTCCCTGAGCCTGAAGAAGAGCTGGAAGCATCCAATTTTGCTGTAATAACATGGCAGCATTTGGATTTTGTGTGAGTCTGTGGGGCTCACGATGTGCCACAAGAGTCTCCTGTGGTCCACAGCTTCAAAAATCCAGCAGATCTTCTTGCACATGCAAATCTCGTGTAATGGAGAGTGTCATGGAGAGAGATTTAAACATGTTCAGCCCAGTGGTAGCTCAGCTATCTGAATTTCAGTTTCCTTGACCTATAGTCTGAAGATGGCTATGTTTGGCCAAAATCAGGTTTTTGCAAGTATTTTGTAAATACTGAGTGATTTAAATTTTTTTTGGTCTTCAGTACTGATGTTCTGAAATAAGCTTGCTGGGCTTGAAACTGAATTTTATCACTTTTAAGTTTGGTGCAGTGGGAAATAAGTGCTGTTTAAGTGTTTTGGTTTGGGTTTTTTTCAAAGGAAAGAAAAGATCTGCTTTGCTTTATATGCTGCTTGGGTTAATTATGACATCAGCCTTAATTACGTGCAAGTTTTAAAATACTGATAGAGATTCTTCCTCTGCTCCTTCCTGGCAGTGTGTGGGAAGCTGCTGCTTTCCCAGGGACTCTTGAACCTGTTTCTGTATGTATGTAAAGCTGATAGTCAATAACAGCTGTGTTTTTATGCTGCAGCAGAGTGGGTAACTTTGATGGTGTAACTTAGAACGCTGATGGAACCCTGGAAGCCCCAGGCAGGCCTTCCTGCAATGAGAAACTGCAAAGCTGGGCAATGGGGACATCCAGCCTTGGAGCAGCAGATGGGGCAGCCTTGTGGGTCACTGTCCCACGAGCACAGAGCAGGGAATGGCTGGTATTGACATGGAGCCTTCATTGCATGCAAAGCTCTGTTGTTCTCCTCATGGAAGTAGGATCTTTGCAAGTTGGCTCATGTGTACAGGGCTGTTGGATCCTCACAAACCCAGGGCCACCCTCATTGTCTGGTTTTGTGAATTTATGGGGACAGTTTAAGAAGCCTGAAGCTGCTGTCTTCTTCTCCAAGCCTTTCTGATATGAGAATTTATCTCAGCACAGCCATCAAACATTTTTCATGCTTTATTCTGTGGGTGGGAGCTGGGGGAATTACATCCTGCTGGATATGTGCCATGGATCTCCTGCATCCTGATGTAGTGCTGAAGAAACCCAGCTGGCAAAGCTTCTCATCAATGGAACCTGCTCTTTTCCATGGATGATCCATGAGCAAAGCCTCAGGGCAGTTGGGTACAGAAGTGATCCTGTTCTTAGCTGGTCCTCATCCTCCAGCAGCTCCTTCCTGCTCCACCTCATTATCAATTCCAGTGCCTTGCTCTTGGTAAGGATTAGCCTGGCCAGAGCTCCTGGGTTTCAGGGAGGTGACCAGGAGCAGACACACCAGTGGCACTAACCTGCTACAGCATCTTCAATGGCTTTGAATCAGCGAGGCAGGAATTTGTTCCAGGGCTGGAGAACTGGTTCCTAACATGCTGCAGCAGTAGAGCAGCACTCAAAGGTTTTCATTCCCTGGGGTAATGGTGCTCATGCCTGTAATTTAGCAACCCAGTAAATCCTCTGGATTGTGTAGACGTAGGACGATGGGTGGAGTTCAACTCAAAGATCCTTATGGGTTCCTTCTAACTTGAGTTCTAGCTGGAGTGTAGAGGGATGGGGAGTGGGATCAACCCAAGTGAGATCTTTCGACTATGAAGGTGAGCACAAGTACTTTAAAAAGTGTCACAATGCTGCTCTCCATTAGTCCTTTATTTGTCCATGCCCCTTGGTCACTGGTGATGCCCTCTGAGGCTGGAGTTGCTTTCCCAGACCCTAGAGGCAGGAATTCTGTGCCCACGGGTCCCCTCCCAGCAGGTTAGGATGGCAGAAGATCTCCTGAGCTCGATCTCGGTCTCCTGGCAGCCAGATTGCGAGGGAAGAGCTGTGCTTGCCCAAGTTGGAAAAATCTCTCTCCCTGTTTGCTGGCGCATGAGGTCATCCCTGCTCTTGGCAGAGGCTGCACTGAGTGCCTCCCTCTGGAATGTGGGTGCCGATGGGCGTGTGGGAGGGCGGCGCCCAGGTGTGAGCACTGCGAGCAGGAGGCTTTGCCTGGCCCCAGGAATCACAGATGCAGAGGACAGGGACGTTGTACCCTGGGGCTGAGCGTGCCAGAAGAGAGCCGAGGAGGAGGAGGCTCAGTGTGCACGAGTACAAGGCGCTGTCTGCATCCATGCAGCAGGTTTCTGCCCGTTTTTGGACTCCCTCCACCTCCTGTGCTCTCAGAGGTGACCTGGGCAGGGGTTGGATGGCTGGGGATGGCCTTTCCTGTCCCAAGGAGCCAGCAGTGAGCAGAGCTCCTGAGAGGGAGGTCAAAGCTCCCATGGCAGCCTCAGGGTGGTTTGGAGCAGTTCCTCAGCAGGCTCTGTGAGCCCAGAGGATCTGGCTTTTTCCCTTTGGATACTTCTTTCTCCTGCCAGTCTTTGACAAACATTCTCTCAGCTGTTCCTGCTCTCCTCAGTGATCCTGAGGAGCATGTCTGGAGTAAAGGTCCTCAGGATTAAATGCTCCAGTACTGGCCACTGAGGGATTGCCAAGTAGGTGAGAGGTGGCTCCAAGAGAGCAGCTGGACAGGGCAGTGGAGAGCTGAAGCAGGAACATCTGGTGAGATTCCCGAGTCTCATGTCCAGAGGGATCATGTCTCTTGGCTATAGAAGAATGCCTGTTCTCATGCCTGTTCTCATGCCTGTTCTTCCTGCCATCCTCATGCAGCAGTGTGGGCAGCTGCAGCTTTTCTTCACAGTGAGGGAGGATGGGGTGAGGTGACCTGTCCAATCCCACCCAAACCTTTTTTGTTAATCTCCCTCTTGGCTGGCACACTTCCACCATACTCCTTGGATCACAGACCACTCCTCATCACCCTGCACTGCAGACATGAGTGGAGGGACCTGGTGGAAGTTGGTTGAGTTTTTCCTACTCAACTCACTCCTGGCCAGGTGAAACAAAAGATAACCTCAGGAAACTTTACCTTTTCCCCAGAGTCTCCAGTAAGGTTATCCATGCTTTTCTCAGAATAAGACTGGGGTTTTTTTTTAAACCATCTCTGCTTTTTCAATGCCCTGGTTGTGTTGCAAGACCTGTGAAAGAATAGAGAGCAGCCCTGGCAATGCTATTGTGTGGATTATGGCTGCTTGGCTTGGGTTTGTCCATCCTCAGCAGTGAAATGGGGCATTCCTCCCCAGTGCGGGGATGCAGAGCACGGTGTGGGTGCCAGTGACACTGGGGTGGCTAATGGACAAAACTGGGGACAAAGGCAGAGATGCGGGGAAGCAGCTCACTGTTGGCAGAGCAGGAAGGAGAGGTTTGCACCACCTGCAGCCTGTTCCTTGCCCCTCAGGGTGGAATTGCTGCTGCTGCCTTCATCTCTAGGCATTATCTGAGATATCTCTCTGCTCTCTTCTCCCCAGTGTGTGACTGCAACGGGATGTCCAGGCAGTGCATCTTCGACTGGCAGCTCCTGAGGGAGACGGGAAACGGGTTCCGCTGCCTGGGCTGCCAGGGCAACACGGAGGGTCCGCGCTGCGAGCGCTGCAGGGACGGCTTCTTCCGACGGCGGGGGGAGCGCTGCTGCCTGCCCTGCCTCTGCCACGCCTGGGGTACGAGCCCTGCTGCTGCCCGGGCTAAGGGCGCTTAAGGCACCTGCTGAGCACCTGGGCAGCTCAGGCTCTGAGACCCTACATACCAGACCACAGGTTTCAAAACCTGTCCTCTGAAATAATCACAAACTCACAGAATGATTTGGGTTGGAAGGTGCCCATCCTAACCTCTCCCTCCTGTCTCTCTGCAGGTTCCCTCAGCGCACAGTGTGACAGTGATGGCCGGTGCAGCTGCAAACCTGGGGTGATGGGGGACAAGTGTGACCAGTGCCAGCCAGGCTTCGAGTCCCTGTCCGAGGCAGGGTGCTGCAGGAGTGAGCAGTGAGTGCTGGCCACCACTGGTGGCATGAGGCCAGCAGGAGGGCCAGCTCCAAAGCTCTCCTGGGGCCTATCTGGCTGGAAACACCCCCTGCAAAGGCAGGGCTGGTTTCATGGCAGCTCATGGACAGCATTAAGCCAATTATGCTAGGAGAGAGTGGGCTTGAGTGAGGCTGGACCTTGGTGTCCTGCAACACCATCAAAATCAGAACTTAGCCACTCTCTGAGGTGATGGTTTCATTATCCAGATAACACCCAACAAGCGACAGCCATGTAAAACAAAACAGCCCATTGTGGGGCTGCCTCATGTTAGTGCCACTCACAAGGAGATGTGCATGCACAAATCAATCCCTTCCTTTTCATGAAGCCTTGTTTAATCACTTTTAGAAATGTTTCTGATCTGACTTCCTCAGCTGTGTCCTCTTCTTCCTCACCTCACCTGGCCATTGCTCCTTTGGGGCTGCTGGCAGGCAAAGGGTGTTAGCAAGAGATGGCTGCCTGCAGTCCTGCTGCTGGGCCTGGCCTCCTGCCCAAGCCTCGCTGGGTGCTGCTGCTTGGTGGAGCTCAGCCAAGGTCTATTAAACTCAGGGTTTATTAAGCTCAGTGGAGCTTCACTTTTTGCTTGTAGGCAGGTCTGATACTCTGGGATGCCCTGGAGGGGTAGCAATGGACACTGGCTCTACCTGGCACCCACAGTGCTGCAGATTCCAGAAAGAGGTGGCTGTTCAGCTTATTTCCCCACTTCTTGCATGGGAATAGTAGCTGGGAGGGTTCTTCACTGTCTTGTGTAGTAGCAGGAAGCACTGAGCTCCCAGGCCAAGCTGAAAATCCAGGTAGAAGTTCCTGTTGCACCTTTGCAGGAGCCTGCAGTGTGAGTGTGACCCAGCGGGCAGCATGGGGGACTGTCACTCTGGCCACTGTGTCTGCAAGGAGAGCACCACTGGAGAGAGGTGCCAGAGGTGAGTGTAGGAGGATGTGCTGGACACTGCTTGGCACGACCTCCTTCTCTCTGCAGTTGCTTCCCTGGCAGTTCACCAAATCTTGGACTGGTTTGGGTTGGAAAGGATGTTAGTGCTCATCTCATTCCACCCCCTGCCATGGGCAGGGACACCTCCCACTATCCCGGGTTGCTCCAAGCCCCATCTAGCCTGGCTTTGGACACTTCCAGGTATGGGATAGCTACACCTTTTCTGGGCAACCTGGGCCAGTCTTCCACCCCCCTCACAGGACAGTTTCTTCCCAGAATCCAATTCTAGCCCTGCCCTCTGTCAGGTTGAAGCCATTGCACACACCCATCTCACCATCCCAGCCCAGTGATGACCTTGAACCCTGCTGATGGCTGTATTGCACCAGAGGGATGGCTCTGTGGGCCAGTAAAAGGAGAAAACTACTTGAACATTGTCCCCTTCTTGCATTTTCCCAGGTGCAAGCGACACTTCTATAACCTGGATGCCAGAAACCCTGCAGGATGCTCCCCCTGCTTCTGCTACGGGCACTCGGACACGTGTACCAGTGCAGACAACCACAGTGTCCACAACATCACCTCTACCTTCCAGCAAGGTGAAGCCCAAGCAGGACATCCCCATGGCTCCTGGGCGTGTTTGCCATCCCTTCTCTTCAAAGGGCTGGAGGAACCACGTGGTTCACAGCCCTGCTTGGGCTGTGCTGACTCCTTGGATGCTCATCCAACCTGCTTGTGGATGCAGCAACCTTGCTTTGATGGGATGGCTCAGTCGTAGGCAGAACTAGGGTCCAGGGCTTGAGGGGAGCATAGGATTTCTTCATTATGTCTTTCATGCCACTTGGAAGGAGGCCTCTGTGCCCAGCCATGCTGATTTACAGATGTGTGGGCACAGGGATAACTGTGCTGCCCCTCTACAGCAGGAAGCTGTAGAGTTTTGATAAGACACAGCTCGAGAAAGTTGCTGGAATCCTAGGAACACCTTCCCTGTCCACACTGACTGCTCCTTGTTTGTGCTCCAGGTACTGAGGGCTGGCGAGGTGTCCATGAAAGCGGCTCCCCAGCCCAGCTCCAGTGGTCCCCACGCCACCAGGATGCCTTCATAGCAGCAAGGAGATCGGAGCCAATATACTTCGTAGCACCTGGTAGGTGCGGGATCAGTGGTGGGCAGAGTGAACCCTTTGCTTGTTCTGATCCCATGAACTGAGCCTTTAGGAGGAAGGAATGGTTTTAAGCCTTTGATTTTCCCTTTGCAGCAAAATTCCTTGGGAACCAGCAGCTGAGCTATGGCCAGGTGCTCTCCTTTGGTTACCGCCTGGACCGAGGGGGACGCCAGCCTTCTCTGCATGATGTGGTCCTGGAAGGACATGGCCTGAGAGTCACTGCCCCCTTCTTGCCCCAGGGAGAGGTCCTGCCCTGCGGCATCAGCCAGACGTACACGTTCAGGTAAAGTGGGAAGCTGGAGTGTTTGGGGCAGGGGGAACAAGAACGGTTGCAGCTTCAAGGAGGTCCTAGGTTCAGCTGTGGTTCCTTGGAGGTGGAAAATGGCTGTCTGGTTTGGACTGGATGCATCTCAGGTGCTTCTGTCCTGGATAAGCAGGTTACTTTGTGAGATGGGCAGCAGAAGGTGTGGCTTGAGGTTGAGTTGGGTTCTCGGCTCTGGATCAGTTGCATGCATGGAGGTTTTTGCCCAAAGCCTTAAACTCCCAGGAGGGAGATGGGCGAGGGCTGTTGTGTTTTTTGGAGGAGGCATCTCAGTTTTTTTGAAACCAGTTCCACTTCCCTCCTCTCCTACGGCAGGCTGGACGAGCACCCAAGCAACAACTGGAGCCCAAGGCTGAATCACTTTGAATTTCGCAGGCTGCTGGGAAACCTGACAGCCCTCTGGATCCGGGCCACCTTCGGGGAATACAGTAAGTGCAGAGGGAGCTTGCAAGGTTGGCTTCTCCCAGCTGTTGGAGACAGCTAGTCTCTGGATGGATACACCTTTGCTAAAATTTATTAAAAGATAAAAATAATAAGTGCTCCAAGGGGGGAAAATTAAATAGTGAAGAGATGGAGCAGGATAGCAACTGATTTGGCTGCTCCATTTGCCCAGGAGCATTGCAATAGAATGTGTGACCTGTGCAGGTGCTGGCTGTGGGGGTCGTGCAGGTGGAGCTGCCGTTCCCCGGGGTGACTGGCTGTGCTTCCCTGCAGGCACTGGCTACATCGACAACGTCACCCTGGTGTCAGCCCTGCCCGTGCCCGGTGTCCCTGCCCCGTGGGTGGAGCGCTGCCAGTGCCCGGCGGCGTTCCGGGGCCAGTTCTGCGAGAGTTGTGCCCCTGGCTACCGCAGAGACGCCCCCGGCCAGGGGCCCTTCAGCACCTGCGTGCCCTGCAATTGCCAGGGGGGAGGAATTTGTGATCCTGACACCGGTAAGAGAAGGCACCACCACGCTGTGCTTGTGGGCTGTATGGGAATGCAGGGAAGTGCCTGTGTCCCGAGAACAGAACAGTGGAGAGCTGAGACCATCGACTTCACAGAAATTACTTAATGGAAGGAGTCATTAGATATTGGAAGGGGCTGCCTAGGGAGGTGGTGGAGTCATCATCTCTGGAGGTGGCCAGGGAAGGACTGGACATGTCATTCAGTGCTCTGGGCTGGATGACAAGGTGGGGATCTGCCACAGGTTGGACTCAATGGTCTTGGAGGGCTTTTCCAACCTTAATGATTCTGTGATTCTGTGACTCGTCTGTGATTCTGAGATTCTGTCTGTGATCATGATTCTGTGACTTGAGTCTGAAATGTAAGGACCATCCAAGACAAAACTCCCCAGAGCGTAGAAGCACTGCAGTCAGATGCATTTGGAACAAATTGGATGTATGTTGGAGAGAGAAAAAAACATCTCCTTCTGCCCATATAGCAATATTTCTTCACTTCTGATTTCTTATTTGAAAGTTAAGTATGGCAATATTTGGGCAGAGCCTGAGCAACCTGGTTTAGTTGAAGAAGTCCTTGCCTGTTGCAGGGGAGTTGGACTAGATGACCTTTAAATGTTCCTTCCATGATTTAATGTGGGACATGGTGTGGGCATGGTGGGGATCTGAAGAGATCTCATGGAGGTTGCTGGACTACGGGTGCTTGTGTTGCTGGAGTGGTGGATGATGTCCCACCAGGAATGTGAGTAAACTGCCCTAAGCCCTTTCCTTGCTCCTCCAGGTGAATGCTACTCAGGAGATGAGAATGTGGGCAATGGTGCCAGCTGCCCCTTCGGCTCCTACCGAGACCCCCGGCAGCTGAACGGCTGCAGGACCTGTCCCTGCGGGCTGGGCCAGGGCTGCTCCCTGGGGCCGGGTGGCCAGGATGTCATCTGTGGCCACTGCCCTCCTGGAGCTGCTGGTAATGCCCTTCTTGCTTCTGCTCTGCCTTTTTCTACAGGAATGCTTGGGGCTGGGCAGATCCACACTGTCCCAGCCCGGCTTGCCTGCAACACTGCCACTCCTGCCTGCAGTGGGGTGCTTGAGCCCCAAGGGTTGGGTAAACACACTTTGTCCTGCTCCAGGAAAAGTTCTCCTCTAAATGTAACATGGATGGAGAAAGGATGGGTAGGAGATGGAGGGGAACAAAAAAAAAGGAAAAAAACAAATAGGAAACAACTTGTAGAAGGTCAGTTGTGGCACCCAGCTTTCGAGGGCGAGTGTGGGGCATTGTGTGTTGGCCGTGGTGATGATGACAGCAGAGCAGCTGTTGTGCCAACCCTGATGGGGCTGAACACCCTCATTTTTTTGGGACACAAGCAGCAAGTCAGCCTCTGTCTCTTAGGCACAAGCATTAACTCCTGTTCATCTCTTCTTTCCCAAAAGGGGCCAATTGTGAGTACTGTGCCGATGGCTATTTTGGAAATCCAGCGGCTTCCCAGCCTTGCCAGCCGTGCCGGTGCAATGGCAACGTGGAGCCCAACGCCGTGGGCAACTGTGACCGCCAGACCGGCGAGTGCCTCAAGTGCATCTACAACACCGCTGGCTTCTACTGCGACCGCTGCAAGGATGGCTTCTTCGGGAACCCCCTGGCCCCCGACCCCTCTGACAAGTGCAGAGGTGAGACCCAGGTGCTGTCTGAGCTAGGGATGAGTAAGAAAACCCATGGCTGACTATGGAGTGGTTTGATGGGAAGAAGGATGCTGGAAAGTGGGAATGATGAGCAGGTACCAAAGCACAAGGCTAAATGAGGGAGGAAAGCAGGGAGAGATGTGCTGTGGCTTGAGGTGGGGCCAGGCCCCCTGAGCCTGTGTCACTCTGACCTGCAGCCTGTACCTGCGACTCAGTTGGTGCTGAGCCCCTGAAGTGCAGGAGTGACGGGAGCTGCATCTGCAAACCGGGCTTTGAGGGTCCCCGCTGTGAAGAGAGCGAGTGCCCAGCTTGCTATGACCAGGTGAAAGTGCAGGTGAGCATCTGTGCCAGCCCCAGGGCCACTGAGCAGCAAGGAGTGCAGTGATTTGCTCTCCCTCAGTGTCTCCTCCTGTCCTCAAGCATCTTCTCCTGGTGCAAGTGAAATGTGAATTCAAACCTTGTCTTTGTCCCCGATTCAACTGATCTTTTGTGCCCCATCCTAAAATGAGCCTTCATTTTGGTCTCTGTCCTTGGGCCTGACTGTGGCCCTGGTTCCCACTCTGGTCTTTCCCCTGTGGGTTTGGTGTCCTGCTGGCTGATGGCCTGGCCTGTGGTTGCAGCTGGAGCGGTACCTGCAGCAGCTGGGGGAGCTGGAGCTGCTCCTGTCAGAGGTGCGAGCTGGCGGTGGGACCGAGAGTCGGGAGCTGGAGGGGAGGATGCTGGTGGCTGAGGAGATGCTGCGGACCATCCTCAGGGAAGCCCTGAGCCTTCAAGGTACCACCTGCCCACGGCTCGTGGATGGGGCCACTGGGCTGTATCAGGGAGGATTTTGCTGCCTGGGCTTTTTTTGCACAGCGACGAGTTTCTCTTCAGCCTTTGTCTTTCCTTCTCACCAGCCTCTGACAGGTCTCTGGAAGCCCGTGTGGCCATGATGAAAGGGCAAGGGTCCAGCTCCCAGAGTCGCTTGGACGAGATCAAGGCAACAGAGGAGAGACTGAGGTCTCTGGGGAGCCAGTATGAGAGGCAGGTGCAGGACACTCGTCAGCTGCTGGAGAGAGCCAGGCTGGACCTGGATCGCAGCAGTGCCGCTCTCCTTCGGGTGGTAAGAGCATCCCGTGTGACATGCTCCTAGTTCAGCTCGGGGCTGGGGAAAAATCAAGAGAGAAAGCAAGGATTTAAGGAATTACAGGAGTTGTTTTGTGAATGCAGGTGTTCTGGTGGTCCTTGCTTTGGAGTCAGGACCTTGAGAGGAGCTGGCAGGGGTCTTTGGGGGCAATGGAGGTTTAACTTGCTGTAGTTGCCTCTTTCACTGCCAAATTGGATGGAGAGGAGAGAAGAGCACTCACACCTGTCTTCCTTCCTCCCTCAGAACATTCCTGTTTCAAGCTTTCCCGGGGGTTCGAATCAGTTCTTGCTGCTGGCCCAGGAGGCTCTGAGGCTGGCCAACAGGTGAGTTGTTCCCACTGTTAGTAAAGAGAGAGGGGAGGAGGACTGAGATCCTGCTAGGTGCCCAGAAGGTTGTTTTTGGAGGGTTCTGGTTGACATCTGGCAGCCCTGGAGCACGGGAAGATGCAGCTGCTGGGCTGTCTTTGCTGCCCTGTAGAGTTGTCCTCAGCTATCTTTGAAGATGTAATTTGATGTGATTTAGAAGCATCTTTGGGATCAGTTTTGCCCTTGGATGTCCAGTTGGAACAGAGAGCTTCTGCCCTCCCCAGTGCTCCTCTGTCCTTGGGAAAAGCAGGAGAAACAAGCAAAATACAGGTGCCCTTTGCAGACATGTGTTTTCCAAAGGGGTGTGATCCAGCATCAGTGAATGCAACAGTAAAGGAAGTTGGTGGAGAAAACCTGGGTGGGAACCCTTTTTGACAAGCTCCCTCTGTGCTCTGCAGCCACACACAAGCAGCCAATGCCATTGACCAAGCTGCAAAGGTGGCACGGGAGGATGCACGGCAGGCACTGGAGCTGCTGCAAGCGGCCGCAGGTGGAGAGGCTGCCCTGGGCTCCCTGCCCGGCAGGTGAGTGCAGCTGCCTTGGCCTGAGTGTCGTGTGTGGAGCTGGGAGGGAGAGGGGGATGGCCAAGGATCCAGGCCCTCTTCCTTGCCTCCCCATTTGAGCTGCAGAAGTGTGCAGTTGGGGTCAGGGCATTTGCTGGCGTGTCTGAGGGGTGGAGATGGAGGGTCGGCAGCTCTGGGAAGCGTTGCTTCCCTCCTCACAGCCCTCAGTGCTCCTGGGGTCCTGCCTGCAGCTGGGCAGAGGTTCACACCACTTGTGTGAACAGGCTTCTGGGGATGATTTCCACATGTGGTTGAAAATCTGGGCTGGGTTTAGCCCAAGGGTGAATTTAAGTCCATCGTGGCTCCTTTGGTCAGACTTGGCCTCTCCAGAGCCCACTACGGTGGTGTTGGGATCCACCATCCACACCATGGGTGGGATGTGAGCAGCAGCCTTGAAGGAAGTTAAGAAGTTGAACAGGGATGTGCAGTAGAAAACACACAGTGGTAGGGTAGGGATTAGCAGAACTACCATGAGGCCTGTGAAGGTTCAGCTGTGTGAAACCTCTGAATTTGGAGTGGGAGTAAGGAGCCAGCAGATGCCCTGCTCATTGGAGGGACTGTGATGCAGGGAATGTTTGCAATTGACATTTTATGTGTGATAAATCTGCATGGGGCCTTGGAGAATGTGAAGAAGTCAATGCAGATGGTATTATTGCTGGGGTGGGAGGCTGGCAGCTTGGCTGGTACCAAACTGTCCAACCTCACATCTGTACAGGTATGAGGAGCTCAAGTCACTGGCTGGAGGCCTGAAGGCTGATGCTGATGGAATGGCCTTCAAGGCAGACATGGCTTATCAGGGCAGCCTGGTGCTCCTCAGCTCCCTGTCCCGCCTGACAGAGATGGATGTTGGGTCTTTTAAGGTGAGGGCTGTTTGCCTGTCAGACCAGGAGATCCCATTTTGCTCCTCCTGATGCCCTCCCCGCTTATCCCACCACAAGCTCAGCCCTTCCCAGGGCTTCATCCCTGTTGGAGAGCCACTAGATAGGCATCTTCCTACCCTTTTTCCCCTTTTGTCTCTGGTTCCTGGGAGGCACTGGGGACATGCTGGGGACCCCACTATGTCTCTGTTTCAGGAAGAGGCCTCGAGGCTGAAGAAGGATGCAAGTGCCCTGCAGAGCCTGGTGGAGACGTCCCTGGCCCAGTACCGGGGCCTGCAGAGCCGCGTGGGGCACTGGGAGGAGGAAGCCAAGCAGCTGCTACAAGGGCAAGAGGGCGAGAGAGCGGTAAGAGGTTGGCTGGAGAGGGGTCACCCCCAGCAGGAGCTGCAGCCTTGGGGGGATGCCTGTGGCCCTACCACTGTCCTTGCCCAGCTGCCAAAGGCAGCTCTGCCTGCCTGGTGCAGGACTGGACCCTTCCTTGGGCTGGTCTTCAGACCTCAGTGAGTGCAGGGAGCTGCTGGTGCAGGGTCTCACCTGCACGTCTCCCCCATGTAAGGGCAGGCTGAAGACCTGCTCCTGCAAAGATTAGAGCTGAGATGACTCAGGATAGAGCTGGAGCTGCTTGAGGAACACTGGCACAAGCTTCTGATGGCAGATCAGCCTGTGGTAGTCTTGATTTAGCAGCAAGAGCAAGCATTTGGAAACAGACTAATAGGTCTCTTCCAGCCCAGGTCCTCCCAGACTGCTCTGGGACCATGTGATGCTCCCACACCGTGTCCTTCACCTACCCTTTGTGTCCCTTGATACATTGCAGAAGCTGACTCAGCTGCTGTCCCGAGCCACCCTTGCCAGGAGCACAGCCCTGCAAGCCGTGAGTGCTGGCAATGCCACCTTCTACGAGGTGGAACAGATCCTCAAGAGCCTCAAGGGTAGCGTCCTAGAAGCCCTTCATTTTCCTTTCCATATGGGATCTCACAAAAGTAGCGTGGCTTCATTTCCACGTGTGTTTCTTTCAGAGTTCAACCTGCAAGCAGAGGACAAGAGGAGGGAAGCCAAAGATGCCATGAGGAGGCTGCCCATTATCAGCAGCATGGTCACCGCTGCCAGGGAGAAGACAGACCGAGCCAAAGGGATCGTGGACAGTGCTGCTTCTGAATCAAAGGCAGGCAGCAGCGTGGTGGAGGTGGTGAAGAAAACCACCACAGGAATCCAAGAGGTGAGGACAGACTCTGGTGCTGTTGCTGTCAGAAAAAGATTTGGAAGCAGAAAAACATAGAAGAGGAGATGGTTAGCAACCTCATGGTGGACCTGAGGGGTTGATTTTTGAGCTGCAGTTTTTCTACAGTTTGGCTGTAGATAATCTCTGCAGGCACATTTCTTCCATGAGGATCTCGATGGCATCTCACTGTAGCTGCCTTTCAGTAACCAAGGGGATTTTTTCACTTCTGCAGCCAGAGTCACTGGCAGGCCTGTGAGGTCCCAAAAACTGATGTTTGTGGGTTCACCTCCCAGATGTGTGTTGTAATTCCCCAGGGATTTGCTGATGTGTGAGGGAGGGATTGAGCCATGGACATAGAAACAACTCTCTGGAGCAATTGGTGGGAGAACATGAGGACAGCTTGTGATACTTTTGGGTTCCTTGTAGAAGGAACCAGGTTCTACCAGTTCCCTATTCCAGTGTACCCAGGATGATTTTGGCTGTGCTCTGTTCCTCTGAGACTGCCTTTTCCTATATGCAACACCTAGGAGATTGCCCGGCTCAAGGAGGAAGCCAACAAGACGGCTGACGGTGTCCTTGCCCTGGAGAAGGCAGTGGCCACCCTGCAACAGGAGGCCAAGGAAGTGGAGGACTCATTTGAGAGGAAACTCTTGGAGGTTGAGGCGGATGCTGCTGTGATAGAGAAGGTGGGTCCCCATCTCCCTTGCCTTGTCTCCTTCCCTGTTGACTTATGGGCTCGATTTCACCCTACAGCTGCTGCCTTTTCTCCTTCAGACAGCTCAGGAAGCTCAGAGGGTCCATGACAAGGCTGGCCGGGCAGGGGCAGCTGTGCAGAAGACGCTGACTGCCTTGGAAGAGCTGCTCCGTCTCATGAGTAGGTTTTGCCATGCTGCTGTGGGGGGTGGATGGAGACCAGTCCCCACTGGGGTCTAGGCGGGGCTTCTGGGAGTTTAGTGGGAAGCTAAATTGCCTGATGCCTGTGAACAGGCTGGGCAGCAGGGTGGAGATGAAGGATCTAGAAAGATCTAGAAAGTGCTCAGCCTCCATGCATGCTTTCCTATTCCTTGTTTTCCTTCTGTGCAAAAGACCAGCCTGGTGCTGTGGATGAGGATGGCCTGAGGCAGCTAGAGGCGAACTTCAGCAAAGCCAAAAGCAGAAGCAAGCAGCTGAAGGCGGAGATGTCGGAGCTGGAGCAGACAGCAGCGCTGCAGAAGGCCCGGGTGCGCATGCTGGAGAGCAGCATCGATGACATCGTGGCTGATATTAACAACCTGGAGGATATCCAGAAGAGTTTTCCTCCAGGCTGCTACAACACAAAAGCCATTGAATTGCCATGAGCCAGCTCTGGAAAGGGTGCAGCACCTGCCAGGCTGAAGGCAGGAGGGCCTCCCCAAATCTGGCAGGACTGGCTGTGTTTGATTGTGTTAAACTGATCCTTACCCTCAAGATCAGTGTGGCAGGTGAAGTTCACAATCTCCCACTGGCCCTGGGAAGTCCCTAATTTTTCAGAGTGCTCCGTCCCTTGCTCATGGGAGGAAGGAGACTCCTGGTTTGTGAAGGTGCTACTGTCTAAAAAACAGCCCATTCCTGCAATATATCTCTGAGGTGCAGCATTAGATGTCAACTTTGTGAGTTTGCACAGTTTGGACCCTGGAGCTCATAACCGAGAGGTTCTCCATCACCTGTGGATGCCCTGTCCTGGTCCGGCACACACAGAAGGATTAGGGTCTCTGTCCATACTTTTGACACTGCCACCACCAGCTCCTCCTGTTCTCCATGGGGTTTTCCTCACCTTTGACAGCTCAGGAGCAAGGGAGCAAGCAGCATGAGAGGCTGCTGGGGGAGATGAGTTCTGAGTTGTGGCACTGGTGATGTTTCACGTGGTGTCTCCTCCTGGACTGGCAGTCTTCCCCTTGCTGGCATGCTGTGGCTCGTCCCATTCTACTGCAGTCTCTGTTACCTGATTTCATTAGTTTAAAGCTACTGAAGATGCCTTGAATGTGTCTCCACCTCTGGTTTGGTGCTGCCTGTCTTCCCTCTCTCCACCTCTGGTTTGGTGCTGCCTGTCTTCCCTCTCTCCTTCATGGTGCTGTATGTTTCTCAGAGGCCACCATCACCACTAAGGTAGCTCTCCACAGGGGTTTCCTGCTGTTCATGTCAAGAGAGCTTGGATGAGCCAAAGACCACAGTGCTCCCTTCACCCTTCACTGCAGCTTTCATGTGGGTCCAGCTGCATTCTGACACTGCTCCCACCTTCCTTCAGATGCCATGCAGGGGAAGTTTCAGGGGAAGTAAGTGCCACCAGATGCTGGAAGCTGAAGCTCTGCTGAAGCCCCTGCCCTGCGTGGTGGTGAAAGAGGAGGTCCCAGATGGAGGAGGACACTGGGGACTCACTCACCTCTCCTTCTCTCTTGAGTCTCCGATAAAGCAGAATTTGATAAAGCAGCATTTATGCTTTTGCTTCATGATCTACAGAGTATTATGTCTGCTTTACACTTCTATTTAAGTGAGATGTATTTTAGCCCCTGGCATGTGTCCCTTCTCCTGTTATAGACATAGGGACAGCTATTAGGGACCTGTTTTTCCAAGAGTTGGATTTTTTGAAAGATAGGATGTCAATAAATGATGAATACTCTTGGCTAGATCTTGCCTAGCACTTTATTTTTTCAGGCTTCATTTGGGGGGATTTGGCCATGGGTTATCCCAGCAGTGCAGGCATTTCCTCTCTTGTTCTGACTCGGTCTTGGGGCTGTTTTAAAATCACACCAGTAACATCTCTGTTTTATTTTGTTTATTACATAATTTAAACATTTTGCTGATAAAGTATTTTTTGTCAATGACCGTTTTTTCATATAGCAACAGAAAAAAAAGAAGAAAAAGGCTCCAAAACTTTTGACAAAGGTGAAATTGGTGGCATGGCAACTTCAACCCCTTTCCCTCCCCCCTTTATTTTCTTTCCCAAAAAGACGTTTGAAGTTCATTTCACTTGCAGCAAATTGACTGTTAAAAAGTGGCGGTTCAAAGACCAAAACCCACAAGCTTCTTCCCACACCTCCCCTGCACCCTGGAAACCCCATCCCTCAGCTCCCCAGCGGTCACATGGATCATCACAGATGATTATTTTCTTCCCATGCCCACCCAAAGACATTTCTTTAAACCAGTCCCAGAGCTGAAGGCCCCATTAAAAACCCCCATCCCTCCCCTATCCTGTGAGTTTTACTGAGTGGATACACGAAGGTAAGAGCAAAAGTAGGACAGAACAAACTCATCATCCCCACTACAGCTAAGTTTCACTGTCCCAACCACGTGGATCAGGAGGCCATGGCACTCCCACTCCCTTCTGTGTACCAGAGGGAGGTAGGGAGGGAGGATCAGAGATGGCTCTCGGACATGACACTTTCTTCCTTTCCCCATCTCCATTGTTTAATTTTCTCTGTCTTTCCTTAGGGAAAACCCGCTGTCTTTGCTCCCACTTCAGAGGTGTCTCGCCCCTGGAGGTTCAGTCCCTCTGTGTGTTTTGGAGGCTGGTTGCCACCATTGCTGTTTCTCTGGCTCGGAGCTAAGAAACACGGGACATCTGGCAAGGAAGGGAGGGAGGGAGAGAGGGAGGCTACTGTTTGGGATAACTTGTGTGTTGGGGTGGAGAGGGAAGGGAGGCTGACAAACACAACATGTGAGAACAGCAGGTGGAGAGGAGTTCAGTAAGTGGCTGACATACACTGGCTGTCTCAGGATGAGGTGTCACCATTAGGGGAGCTCAAGTGGTGTGGTGGTGACCAGCTCAGACTGGCTGAAGGCCTCCCTGGAGCAGAGTATCCACACACTCTCCACCTTCTCTGCTTTGGTATCTCCATATCTCCACATCCTATGAGATACGTACTCAACCACCTGGGGATACCAGAGCTGGCACTGAGGGACTCAGTTGCCAAATTTAGAACAGTTCCCCCAAAAAATCTTTCCATGCAGAGGAAAATTCCTGACAAGGAAAGACCTCTTTTGGCCTTTGGGTGAGTCACATCACTTGCCTTTCTGGGAAGGGCTGTGCCCTTCTGAGAAGTTGTCAGCTATTGCTCCTAAAATCCTGTCTGCTTCAAGGACCCTGTGTCTGTGGGTCTCCTTGTTTGTCCAAAGCGGCTTGCTGTCCCAAGGATGCCAGCAGCACCCAGCAGGTCACCAAATTTAGCACGAAGTCCCACCTTTGGAGCTTGCCTGAGAGCTACTTGTAACCCTTTATGGACTTTTAAGGGACAAAATAAAAGGAATTTCAGATCTTTCCTTGAAAGACCCTGGAGGACTCTCAGCCACAGGCAGGACTCTACCCAAAATGATACAAGGTTACAGCAAACAAAGGGAGAGGAGAAGGTGAGGGCTAAACTCCTCAGGGCTGTGAGGTTCCCGAGGAGGTGTTCAGGGTCCTTGTGCCCTAAGGATGATCAGCAGGACAAGGTGCTGCTCCAGCAACCCTCCTCTCCACAAGATTTCAGTAACTGCTCCACATTACCTGTCCTGCTTTTACTGTGAGCATCTCCACTAGGGTCCATCCCTGGCATCAGGGGGCATATCACAGGCAGGAGCAGGAGCCTGGCTTGTCTCAAGGAATGTGCAAAGTAGCCATGGATGGTTTGGGAGGAGGAGGAGGTTATCATGCATTTAATGAACTCTTCAAGGAGAGGAAGAGAGTAGGAGTGGCAGGAGAAGATGGATGGAGCAGAAATGGAGACCTGGAGGATAGAGGATGGGGATGAACACAGCCAGGTTTGCGGAAAATTCTCATCAGAGGCTTTGGCTCACCACCTGCTTCTTTCTACCCAATTTCTTGGCCCCATAAATGGCAGATCCCTTTTTAAGTGCTGTGGGATGCCCCCTCTGACACTGGGTAAGAGTAGAACATCACTCCAACTTCACTTGCCTAGGGAGTGGCTTCAGTTCTTGCAGCTAAGGGAAGGTGAGACATGACATTCTCCCCATAATGCTTCAGCAGCAATGCTCACCAAGGCCTCTGCTCCCCTTTAGAAATGCCTTCTCCATGACTTTTCAGGGGCAGGAGGAGGATTGTGTTAGCTGGGTTGTCTCATGGCTGGCCTGAGGAGGTTCCCCTGCTGTGGGGCACCGAGCTGGTTGTGTTACAACTGCCCGCTGCCAACCAGGGTTTGGTTGGTCACTGTGTTGAGAGGCCCAAAAGGCTCACACTAAAGCTACTTAATAAAAAAAATCCACACAGATTTATTGAGCTTAATTTGTGTAAGATGATGCAGAATAGGCAGCCTCTGCTCTAAGCATGCTGGGAAGATGGACTGAGGGGACCATTTCCCAGGGACATGCTGGGAGCACACAGAGCATGTCGCTCCCTGACCAGCTCCTCCTCCCTCCCCATGCATAAAGGGCAGGGCAGTACCCCAGAAAAAGAGATCAAACCATTCCCTGGATATGGCTGCACAACAGGTGTTGGTGCTGGGGGTGAGAGGCAGACATGGGCAGGAGGCCATGGGATGGGGAGAAAGATGGAGACACGGACTGAGAGAGAGAAAAGAGTGATGCAGAGCTGTAGGCAGGTGGGACATGAGGGCTGTCTCACTGCAAGATCTCGGGCACTTAGCCAGAGGCATTGATGTAGAGCTGGCTCTTGAGGATGTAGTCAATGACAGGCTGGCAGAGGTAATCCACGACATGTCCATCCCCGTGCTGCAGGGCCAGTCTGGGGGCATGGGGAGAGAGAAAGGTGTCAGGGCCCACTTGGGTGGGTCAGGTGCCCCTGCAAATGGAGAGGCTGGCTGGGGACACCCGACTCCCCACTCTGTAGTGGGAGTAGCCCTGCTTCACTCACCTGCTTTTGGTGGAACTGACAACTGACATGGGGTGGTTTGAGTCGTCCTTCACCACTAGGATGTTGTTCTGCAGGGCAAAGAGGAAAACAGGAGTGAAGGGATGGTTTGAAAGCAGATATCTGCCCCTCCAGCCTCCCCACCCTGCTGTGTAATGACCCATTGCTCATCCCATCATCAGCTGAGAGTACTTGAGCCTGAGATACTTTGTGTCCCATGACAAGTGTCCCCCTGGGCGCAGAGAGACTGCAAGTCCTCTCACAGCCGTCCCTGGCCACACATGCACCCATTCACTCACTTTGTACTTGCGGAGTATGGAGGAGTGGTTCATGATCCGCTCAGGGTCTGCTCCATCCCGGGGCACCACCACGATCCCAAACTCCCCAACGATCACCTCCATCTGGGAGCAACACAGAGGGTGGAGAGCTTTAGAGCCACCCCATGCAAAACCTGCCACTGTCTGCCAACCCCGCCCTGCCCTGTGAGAGCTGGATTATGGTCTCGAGGGAGATGGTGAGTGATTTTGAGGCTATGACAACAGCCTTTGGCAGAAAAATGGAACTATGCAGGCACGTGGTCGGAAGTAGATAGAATAAAAGGCACAGGGTTAAATCCTATTAGTAGATGTTGAGGTCTGGCTTTGAGGAGGACTTGGGCAGAAGGAGGTGATAGCAGAAGAGGTTGCCCAAGGTGAATTGTGACCTCTTCCTCACTGGAAGGGTTCATGAGCAGGATGGATGTATTGGTCCTGACAGAGATCTGAGGGGATTGTTCTTCCAAGGTTGTTTGGTCAAATTTGCTACTGCATGGGGACTGCTCATGGTGCTCACACCCATCTCAGGTGAGACAAATCAGGCTCATCTAAAAGAGCTTTGGGTCAGCAAATTCAGGCAGCAGGAGCCTATGAGGTGCTGCTGCAGAATGCATCTTCTGCCTGTGCTTTGATGTAGTTTCTGCATCCTTTGTGCTGGGCTACCGGGCTTGGCTCATTTCAATTTTTCTAACCCTTCAAAGGAGATGACTGCTGCCTAAATGCTTTAAAAAGTTAAGGACTGAAGTTGTGGTAACTGATTTTTGAAGGCTGAGAAGTTCAAGGAGAGAAGTTTGTGTTGACTGACTGATTTCAGTGAGGAGCTAGGGGAGCCCTCATAGCCAAGCATGGCTCCCACTGCCACGAGCAGCTGGTGGGTCAGTAGCCCAGCCCCTCTCCAGGGCTGGTATTCTACCATGAAAATACAGCTTCTTCCAGCAAGGACCAACAGTGAAATACATTCATCTGGCTCTAATTATGTTCCTAACATCTGGACCACTCATGTGACTACCTTATTTCCTACCTGTATAACTCACTCTGCTGGGATAGGCATCTACTTGATACTAGTTCCTTCCGAGGGACAGGGAATGGGAGCACAGCCTTTGGAAATGCCTTGGGACAGGCTTACCCTGCCACCCCGGGTGACATCCTCTGCATGAACAGTGAACAGGGTACAGGGCTTGGGACCATGGACGCCCTGTGGAAATGTGTAGGGGAGATGACAGGGTTGGGATGGAGGAGGCAGTAGAGATGGTGGGCACAGCTCCTGTCATCCCAAGAGACCTAGTGGTTCCCAGGAGCACTGGCTGTGGGAAGCAGAGGAGGAGGAGCATGGAGGGGTGCCTGGCACTGGTGACTCACGTCTGCCTCATTCCAGAGGCCAGGGATGCAGAAGGATTCCAGCAGGTCACTGCCACAGAGCAGCAAGATGCGAAGCTCTGCAAAAGAGGAGAGAAGCTCAAAGGTGGGAGCACAGGGGGCTGAACAGACATCCCCCACCCCCAGCTTCGAGCTCAGCAAGAAAATTGTGCTGTGGGAAGGAATCTTCTGCTCTGACAGGCCCATAGAGATTAATCAATTTGCATAACTGCCAGACAAAAGCCATAAAACGTCCCCAGAGGGGTGAGAAGAGGTGGCTACATAGGAGAATGCCTCCCTGTTTGGCATTCCCAGGTGGCCAAAGCCTTTAGGCTCTGCATGGTTCTAGTGCTAGGATGGCTGTAGGGCCAGGCAATGCGTGAAAAGGGTCTCAAAACCACCAGCAAGCTTCCCATGCAGAGCTCTAGGTGATGTCCGGTAGGGCTAAAACCCCAAAAGTCTATAGAGCAAGGGGTACCATGGCTGGTCAGGCAGTCAAAATCTCTCCTGCTGCTTTGTGAGGCTCTGCAGGGCTGCAGGAAATGCAGGGATGGGGTGGCACCACCATGGGAGGCCAAGTTTGATGGCACTTGCTGGGATTCTGAGGACAGGATGCCACGGCAGGTCTGTGCCAATGCTGGGAGCTGTGTCCCCGTTGCACACTCCCTTATTTCAGGCTGTTGTCTGTCAACGGGACTAGGCTCAGCCCACTTAGAGCTGTTTCTGTTGCATTCCTGAGCCCCAATAGCTGGCACCAAGGTGAGATGGTTCTATATCTGCCAGAGCTGTCATGCAGGTGCTCTCAAGCCATGCAGCACTGGCCCAGAGGAATGGGAGCAATGTGGAGAGGGGCTGTGTACTCACCAATCTCTTCATATCTCATCACTGTCCCCAGGTTGGCATTTTCATCTGAGAAAGGGCAGCAAAAGAGAGGTGCTGGTGCCCAGCCTCAAAGAGGGGTTGGGAGGAAGGGTGGGGAGTGGATCTCTAGAGGTGATGCTGGACCTTTCCTCTACATACCCACAAAGGTGAAGCGCTCCATGGGCGGGCGAACACAGCAAATCCGGCTCAGGCTTTCTCCTACCTTCCCCAAGATCTTTGCTAAAGGGGAAGAAGGAAAATTAATGGGAGAGAAGCTCTGCAATTTAGCTGTCTGAGCACTTCAGCCACTCTGGTTCTGCAAAATGCTCCTCTGCCTGGGTGTGCAACTATTCCCAGCATCTCCCAACACCTCCTCTCATGGTCTTAACTCTCAAGAGTGCTCCACTGTGCCTTGAAGGGACCAGCTAGACAGCTAAAATCATGAAGAAAATCATAAGATGTCCATCTAAATGGGATTTAAGTAATGTTCCCTCTTCTCAGCTAATACCTTTATGGTCCACATCCCTCTGTCTTGTAGGCAATCCCACTACATTATCTCTCCTGCCAGTTCATCCCTTGGTACCACATAGCCTTTTCTTTTGCTGGTCTCACTGCCTAAGCATCCTCCAGCTGAAGTCCAAGGAAATTTCACAGCCATTTTAAGCTGTTCTTGGCTTCTGCGCTTGCTGTGTAGGATGCTGATTTCTGCATCACACCTCTGCCCCACCCTGGACTTGGTGATGAGACACCTGTCTCCAAAATAAGGTGATGGAGCAGTGTTCTAATATTTGGCAGCCCTGGCTGAGAGGTGGGGGTAAATTGTCATCCCTCTTTTCCCTGCACTGCTGCCACCTACCTGCGGTGGGCTTGCTGGAGACGTTGTTGTTGTTCTGGTAGAAGTTCTGCGAGGACTCATTCTGGGGCTGGCCGATCACAGGGGTGATGGAGGGTGTGTTGACATTGGAGAGGATGCAGCCAGTCACTCTCTGCAGTCAGGGAAGGATGTAGTCGGAACAGTGTCTTTACCCTAGGACCCTCGCAAAACCTTTCTGACCCTGTAACAAGCCTCTGCACCCCTGGTTCAAGGTCATCTTTCTTGACAGGTACACCCCAGCTCACTTTAGGGTTCCCTGTCCCATCTGACCTCGCCAAATGGGCCTGGGACTATCAGGACCCTGTGGCTAATGACTCATTTTTAAGGTGGTATCAATTTTTTTGTGTGGGTTAGCAAGGAGCAAACATCTCCTCCTCCACCCATCCCTGCAGGAGAAGGAAGGTATCACCAGCAACTCCCTGGCTTCAACACCACAGTCCCTGGATGCACCGGGTATCCTGCTGGGCTGGCTAATGCTACTCCTGTGCCTCTTGTCTGTGCTGTCCGTGAGTTTACACAATACTCTTTCATCCATTTCCTATCTTTGGTTTTCTTCCTATATCTGAGTGTATCAGCAGCTCTGCTACCCCTGTCCCCTTGGTCATCCAAGGGCAGTCACCTTTCTCCTTGGCTTTGAGGCCTGGAACTTATCCGCCTGGGGCTGTGCTCCCTGGGGACTTCCCAGATGCTGAATTTTCCTGTCAAATCTCTCTGTCAGTTCATACAGTAGTTCTGGCTCAGCTGGTGAGTGGGGAGGCCCATCCACCCCTCCCTCCCTCAGGGAGGAGGAAGCAGGGTGTCACTGATGTGATTTATGCCCACCCCTGCTTTGACTCTGCCTTAAGCCCTGCTGCCCTCCTGATGTTCCTGGGTCCAGGATGGCTGCTGGCTCCAGCTGGAGGGCTCCATTTCCTTCCACCATCAGGGCCCAGACTTCAAAGCAGCTGTGACAAGGTCTCACCCCTTCCAGGTCAGGATCTTGTGTTCCTGCAAGTCTTCTCGCTGTCAATCTCTGATGTATTTCTTCTCGTTATCAATCTCTGAGGTACTTTGATTGTTGATGGCCATGAGCTGGTGGAAGAGCACCCCCACCCTGCACTCTCCCCATGCCCTCATCGTGGTACACCCATGGCGTAGGGGCTGCCTCACCTTCATCAGGTCACGGTGGTGCTCCAGCACACTGCAGGTGGTCTGCCAGGTGTCCTGGTAGCACTCCCAGGGGTCCACCCTGGGGGAAGCACAGCAAGGCAACAGTGTCACTCATGGCCACTGCCTGGACCTTCTGCCCATGCCACCTCCTCCCCGCTGGGCCAGCAGTGCCATGAGCAGCCATCATCGATCCCTCAGCCCTGGCATGGACCATGTCCTTCCTCCAAACCTTCTACACAGTGATCCTTAACAGCTCTGGAGACCTCAATGTGTGCTTGGGCATCTTTCCATGCTTGGTACCCAACTAACCAGCTTTTGTTTGGCTTGGATGTGACTATGTGTAGTCATAACCCTCTTTCTGAAGGCAGCCCAAGATGTTTCTGGTGTCACTTCAACCACCAGATGCCACATGGAGTGCTGGGAAGGTGAAAGTCTGAAGGCTGGTGCTACATGTGTGGACAGGGAAGGTGCCACAGCACAACAAGGCTGGAGTGTTCCAAGTGACTTTGAGTATCACCCATACACCAGAGGGGCTCAGTGAGGGGCTTGAATGACTCCCGAATCCTGAGGGCCCCCTTGAAGGGCAGTGTAACCCTCCTCATCAGTTCTCTGCTGGACTGGGAGGGGAAGGTCTCTGATTTTTAGTCTTGGGCTGGTAGAAAATTCATCCTGGAGGTCTACCAGCTGGCAGCATCTCCACTTTGCATGCAGGACTTTACCCCCACGGTGCAGGGAAGGGGCAGGGGCTGCTGGCCATGGCAGTGCCAGCTCTGCCACCCACCTGATCCAGTCGGAGGACTGCACGGCCAGCTGGCACATGGTCAAGCGGTGCCGGCTAGAGACTAGCCCCTGCACAAGAAGGTGAAGGAAGAACAGTTATGAAGCTTTGTGCTCAGGCCAGCCTGGGCTTGCAAACCTTTCTGGGGCAGAACATCAAGCTCAGTCATGTGAGACATGAAGGATTCCTTCCTGCCCACAGAAGTTTATTTAAGCTCCTGTTTGCTGGAGGGGAGGAGTCTCTGTTGGGCTCAACCCTGGCTATGTGCTTGGTTGGTGAGATTAGCTCAGCAGTACCACTCCCAGACCTGTCCTCCAACGGGGCAACCTGAGGGGGTGGTTTCTTCATGAAATTCCTCCAGCTTTCAGGAGACAAGTGAGCTCACCATTACTAATTTGACAAGTTCTTCTAAAGGCCACCTATTTGCATAATTTCGATCCCCCCCCTAAAAAAACTAATTGGCTTTGAAACAATTCAAACTAAAAAACCGCCACCAACCCCCACTTAAGGCATCACCACCACTACTGTTTTGGGTGGGAATATTTCTCTTTGCTGTCTAGTACTTTGGCTTGTTTTAGGGTCCCACTGCAGTTTTTATCTAAACAGCGAGAGGATTCATCCTTTCCCTTCTCTCTGAGACTTTCTCAAGGTCAGGAGCTGCCCCAGGCAGAAGAGAGCCATGAAGGGAGCACAGGTCAGGCAGTGCTGCCCAGTGCTCAGCCCTAATTTCAGAGATACCATCTCACACAGGAGGCAGAAAGAGGAAATAAGACAACCCACCGTTTTCCCATAGGAGTCGTGCACGGGCGAGACGATGCCGCCAATGACAATGAAGCGTCCGGTCTTGTGCAGGTAATCCCGGGCTCGCTCTGGAGGGGGCGGACAAGGAAAAGGGTGGAGGGGGATTTAGCAGGACCCACCGAGCCCTGCAACACCATGGCAGCCACCAGCCATGGCCCAGCCAGTCCCTCCACAGCCACACAGCTGTTACACCCCTCCCTGGCCTGTGTCAACACCAGGTGCTGCCCATGTCTCAACTATGCTAAGAGATGTTTGGTTTCAGGCTGGTGTTTCCTAAGGGTGGCATGTGAGGATAAGAATGCTGGTGACCAATTGCCAGACTCACCTGATCTCCTACATATCTACCCAACAGCAGCAAGGGAAAAGAAGATAGGGAAGGTAAAAGCAAAAAAGCAGATAAGATTGATGAGCCCTTAGAAAGATAATTTTTTCTTCAAGTGGAAGATCTATAAAATATTTCAGATTTGCAAATAAAAGGAGCATTTCTGAAACCGAGGTGGTGATTTTGGGATTCATCAGCCATCCCAAGTATCACTGTGCACCACATCCTTCAGACACTGAACTCAGCACCCTGACTGCCCTGGGGGATGGTGTGAGGTCCTTCCTGAAGGATGGGTGTTCCCAGTGGGGCAGTGGCTGCCACATCCCTGGAAGTGTGCAAGGACAGGTTGGATGGGGCTTGAAGCTTGATGGGTTAGTAGAACATGTTCTTTCCCATGGCAGGGGCTGGAATGGGATGAGCTTTAAGGTCCCCTTCAACCCAAACCATTCCAGGATTCTAAGTCACTTGGGCAATTTTTTTTCCTCCAAACTTTGAAACTTCTGCTAGGGAATATTATTCAGTTACTGTCAGTTAAAAGTAAATTAAGGAAATATAATTGCCATGGACCTTTTTTCCCCCTTGAGGGCATTGAGCAGCCTCAGGGCCTCTGTGACAGCCTGTGGGAAATTTGCCAGCCTCACTACAGCCTCTTCCTCAGACTCACCTGAAATCCTCACTCTGGCTGCCTTCCCAGCTCTTGTGCCTTGGACACACCAGCCCCAAGAGAGGGAAAAGTGGGCTGAAATCATTTGATTGGTGCAGGGAGCAAAATTTGATTGCCTGAATTGGATGCACCAAAATTATCCTTCCTGCCCTCAAAATCCCATGAGAGTACATGCAGCAAAACACAGTATGCTTGGGTTTGGTTTTTTGCACAGGCAGGGAGAAGTAAAGATTGATGGATCAGCATTTACCTTTATATCATAATGCAATTTAAAATGCAAATTAAAATAAAAAGGAAATTCCCTAACAAAAAAGATGCCATTGAGTTTTAAATGAACACATCCTTTCATTATTTCCTGATTTGCCCTGACTTGATTTTCCTTGCCAAAAGAAAATGAAAAATGCTGATCTGTCCATCTTCACATATGACCCCTTTATAAAGTTTATCTTTTAGAGGAGCTGAACTCTTTGCATGTAAAGTCTGCTTCAAGCTCTCAGGGGTGGCTGATGGTATTAATTTGCCTTGAGTTCTTGGTGGCAAAAGCCAAAGGTTTTTCCTGGCTACCAATATCTCAAGGTCTGTATTTAAACGGCCTGGCACTATCTCCACATCTTCAGGCAATGTGACCCATTCTGCTGGCATGTCATCTCAGCTCCAGCTTCTAGGAGTTCACACCAAATATCCACCACCACCTTCTGCCTTAATAAAGAATTTCTTGTGCAGAAAACAGGCACTGGTACATGAAGCCCAGAGAAGTTTTGGATAGCTCATCCTTGGAAGTGTCTAATGCTGGGTAGGCTGGGGCTTGGAGCAACCTGCTCTAGTGGAAGGTGTCACTGCCCATGGCATGGATCTGAGGGGTTGCTGATGGCCTTGCAGCACTCAAGGAGGGCTCTTCTGCTGGCAGGAGCAGCTGCTGCTGCTGTGCTGTATTGCCATCAAAACTGCTCATTCGGGTTTTAACCTCCACGATCTTCAGAGAAATCTGTAAAAATGCATTCTAAGCTGGGATCTGTATTTCCAAGATCTTGTTGTCTACCTCAGAAACACCACATATAATTTAAATATGGAGGGACACAGGAACACAGTTATTGACAATTAGATCCCTGCAAGGGAAGTGTTTGGGCAAATGTGGGCTAAGAAGCAGCAGTACGGTGTAGGGAATGGGAAGACCTGCCTTCTGGTTCTGTCTTGCCCACAACTTGCAGAGCACCCTTTCACATCCCAAACTGGTCTGCTCTCACTTGGTTTCAGGGCAGAGCACATTGTTTGCTTGCAGGGCTGTGTCCATCAGGAAACTCTGCAGTCTCTCTTGTTCATACAACCGTCAGATAACCCAGTCCTTCACAGCTATCCACTTCAAAACAAAAGCCTTTAAAAAAGACTTCATTTTCTTAAATAACACACCAAATCTTGTTTGGAGAGGAGCTGTGTCACTGGTAGGGCTGGCATGGTGACAGCAGCAGCTGCCCTTACTGCTAGGATGGTGGCAAAGGATTTGGGGCAGGGGGCACCGTGGCTTCAGCGCAGCACAAGAAAGACATTGAGATGCTGTAGCATGTCCAGAGAAGGTAAGGGGAAGCTGGGGAAGGGTCTGGAGCACCAGGAGTGGCTGAGAGAGCTGGGTGGGGATTCAACCTGGAGAAAAGAACGCTCAAGGGGGAACCTTCTGGCTCTCCACAATCCCCTGGGGGGTGGAGCCAGGTGGAAGTCAGGCTCTGCTCCCAGGGAAAAAGGGACAGGACAAGAGGAAATGGGTTTAGATTGGCTATTGGGAAAAATTTCTTCATGTGAATGGTTGTCAAGCCCTGGCACAGCTACCCAGGGCAGTGGTGGAGTCCCCACCCCTGGACGGATTTAAAAGCCATGTGGAGGTGGCACTTGGGGACATGGGTTAGTGGTGGCCTTGTCAGTGCTGGGTTAAGATCTGTACTCAATATAAAGAGTATTTTCCAATCTAGATGATCGGTGATTTTGTGATTCTAAAATTGCAGTGTTAGTTTGCAGCATCTACATATGTCCTCACTGCAATCGTGCTGCTATGTTTAAAGCTTACGTTTATTTTTTTACAGTTTTAATTTCCTTAGACTGACACACTGTTCAGTGGCCAAATGGAGAGGGCAATAGGCCATCATAGCTAAGCCTGTCCTGATGCATTAGCTCATCAGGCCTTGAGTCCTCCCCTCTGCACAAGGCCAGATAAAACTGCTTTAGCTCTTGTAAGAGACCTCAGGGATGCTGGTGGCTCATGGCCCATCCTGGGCTGAGGGTGCAGTGCCTCCTGCCACTGTGTGTGCCCCTGGCACAAGCTGGAGGTGTGGATCCCAGCAGCAGTCATTCTTCTGGGTTTCTGGAAACAGGACACTGGATTTCATGGGTCATTGCTTCAAACGCTGTGGCTGCTTTGATCTTGCAGTGCTTGCTCCAAGCCCTCAGATCCACGTTCTCAGAAAAGACCTTTTTCTTTCACAAAACTTGTTATGCCTTTCATGCAAAATATGCTGCTCGTGGAGATCAGGTTTGTGGTCTCCTTGCAGACATGGCTAATGCCAAAGACACTGCAGTAGCTTTGTATTCCTCTTCTCAGCTGTATTGCTTATGGTCAGCTGTCTGCAATTCCCAACCTTCCTTCTCTGCTTGTGCAAAGATTTTTGCCTGGGAAAAGTAGACTTTGGTCTGAAAAGTCCTAAGTCTTTGGCATCTTAGTTCCACTTCTTTGACAACTAGTTGGTTAACTGGCCCATTTATTGTCCTCAAGCTCAGCCCTCTGTCACAGCTTCCCATCCCTTTCCCAGCCCATTTCTTGCCTGTTGAATACCTGTGATGTCCAGAGATTACGCCAGACCACAGAAAACCCCCTCCAGTATCTTCATTTTCTATGAGCACTTTATATCCTGCCACACCAATGCCAAGGATGTCAGCTTGTAAGTGAAGAGCTCATTCCCTTTCTGGCATAAATTGTCTGTAATGCTCCAGGCAGCCTCAATGGCTTTTAAACATTGGTGACATAAATAAACACAGGCCGAAGGCTCTGCCAAGATGTGCATTAGCCCCCTGGCAGCCTATTTGTGGGATGGGAAGCTTTCAGCCCTGGCTCCATGTCTGGCAGCTGCTGGATGGCCACAGCCTTGCTGTGTTGTGGAGGGAAGGGACAGGGGTGACACTTGAACCCATCCCAAGCACTGGTGACACTTTCCTGCTTTCCCAGCCCAGTCTTGCTCGCCTGCCCTGCAAATGTGCTTCAAGTATTTTCATCTCTGCTGCTTTTCTGAGATGATGGTAGGGAAAGACCAATCAGAGGATATGCTCCAGGGCTACAAAACTGAAAAGTGATGGTTTTGTCGAGTTTGAATGAAAAAATAGCATCCCACTTCCCCAGTAAGAAATCAGTCCTTGTTTAAGAGACGTTTCTTTTTGGAGGTTCTCACTGAGTATATTTAATCACAATGTTTGGGTTCCTCTGGCACTGCTCCATCACGTAAATTGACATTAATGAAACCAAATATTCCTCATGTTCAATTTTTCAAGGTGTAATTTCAAATTATATTTGCTTTGCCTTTGTACCTGGTTCATCTGCACTCCTAAGACTTCCTTTTTTCTATTTTTTTTTCTTACAGAGTAAAGCCACAGGCCAGCTCTGATTTATGCCCTTCTCCCCACAGGGGATTGAAGCTGCAGCTCGCTCACAGTGTGCCAGCTCTCTGAAAACACACAAGAGGGAGGCAAGAAAGCTTTGCACAGCCTTCATTGCACGGCCCTGAGAGTTGGGACAGAAAAGTTGCACAGCCACAGGTGATGGAGAAGGCAAAACCATTTCGCAAGTTTCTCATTTTTATTTTGAGCAATTTGGCCTCTAACATCCTTGGACAGGAGGTGGGACATGGCCATGAGATGCCAAGGGCAAGAGAGGCACTTTGCCACTGTCTAAAATCCCTTCTTCTGCAGGAAAGAGCGACCCAGATATGCCAGCACACTTTGTTTTATTCTCAAACTAGCAGCACTTTCAGGACCTAAATGGTGCTTCCAGAGCTCAGTGTGGGCAAGGAGCCAGCAGTTACTCCCAGTCTAACTGAATGATGTGTATGGGTATAGATATAGATATATATAGATTTTTTTTAAAAAAAAACCCTCTGAATGCCAGATCAGGGATATATTCATCAGAGGTGTCCTTCTCCCAAAGCCCAGCTCTCCTGCCTACCCCAGAGCCTTGTTCTGGGCCCCAGCCAGTGTCTTCACCCACAGTCAGATCTTGGTTAGACCTGGGGAAACTATTGGCATCTCCCTTCCCTGGGCTCCCAGAAGAGACATTTCTACTAGAGCAAGCCCTGGCTGCACTTCAAGAGAGGTCCCTCCTTTGGAAAGAAGCAGGAGACTGGTTCTTCACCATGGGGTTGACCCTTCCCAAGGCAAGCCTGGGGAGATCCTACTGTCCCACTGACCCAAATAGCCTGTCCTACCTCACGCTCAGTGCCTCTTAGACAATTTCAGTCAGATTCTCAGGAGATTTCTAGTTGGTAGAAAAATCCCATTAAGCCCCCTAATGCTTAATGGTTTTAATCGCTGAGCTAATTGCTCTGTTACACTTTCCCCCACCCCATTAATCCATAGCTGTACCCAGGCACTGTGGAAATAACAAATATGGGAAAGGCTGGTGCAGGTGTTGCTGCACATTAGTTTTATCAGCTTTTCATAAGCACAAAAAAAGCACTGGCCACCAAATGCCTCAAGACTTGTGGTGGAAGCAGAGGCTGTAAAAGGCCCTGAGAAGTGATGCTGCAGGACCTGACCCTGCCAGCCCACCCAGGTCCCCACCAGTGTCCAACTCAGAGCCACAAGTGATGACTGATGAGACTGATGCTATCACCATCTGTCATCCACTCCTGGCTTCAAGCAGAAAGGTGAAACTAAATGTTTGAAACAAACTAACTAGCTAATTAAATATAATAAAAGTAGGAGACTGAGTCACGGTAAGCTGACCTAGAAACAGCAGAGCATTTCCTGGAGCCCCAGCTAGATGGGGCCTGGGTAGGAGATCTGGCTGGTCCCAGGGAATCTGAGTTTCCTCCATGAAGCTGTAGAGGGACAACCTATTTGATATAATTGAAATAGAAAGTGAAGACATCCTATTTCCTTCTCTTTTATTAGAAGTGAAATATTGCAAGGACCAGTGTGTCTGAGAAGTTACAGAAGAGTCCAGGAAGAAGAGCTCTCAGGTCCTAGAGCTTGAGAAGGAGCATCTGAGGAAAAGCATGGCAAAACAACCCAGACCAAGATGCTTTTCCTTGCTGTAACTGCTAATCCTGCTGCAATGGAGTGGGAAGGAGCAGGCAATGCCCATCAGGTGAGCAACATGAGGAGAAGTACAGGGAGCTGCTTCTTGAGTTGAAGTGCCACCAGCTCCTCCAGACAGGGACTGGACCTACTTTTGTGCCAGACGGGTGATCAGCATTGTGCTGCCACTCTCTCCACTTCCACAGAAGTAATGTAACTTACTGCTTGGAGATCCCCACTCTGCTATCGCAGGGAGAGCAGGAACGTTCTCAACACCATGCTGGATCTCACCTGAGGTGTGGGCAGCTGAGTGGGTGGACATGTTAAATACCTCCACAAGGTGTTCAACACCTGGGGCTACTACCTGGGTATCTTAAACGTCTTGGGGCTAAATAGGTAAGGGAAAGCATCTAATGAGGTAAAAGCAACTCTTACCTGATAGCTGGATGGGGCTTGGAGCAACCTGGTCTAGGGAATGGTGTCCCTGCCCATGGCAGGGTGTTGTAACAAGATGATCTTTAAGGTCTCTTCCAAACCATTCTGTGATTCTAAAAATGGATGAAGAAGAGGCCTTCACCTAAAGAAGGCTTTTTGAGCTGTCTTCTGCAGGACAGCACTGAAACAATTTGCTTGGAAGCCCTTGGAGAAGGATTAAGTATCTCTAGGTAAAACGATTTTCTATAGATGTGATATTGAAATGGAAAGTGAAAGGTCATATACCTTTCCCTGTCTGGTGCATTAGCCATCTCCCCACAAATCAGCAAGAGCTGTCCATGGTGTATTGTGATTGAGAGGAGAGAGTTTTCCTCTTCCAATGTAGCATTTTCCTTTTTTTAGGAAGAAATGTGCCAAAATGTGGATTTGCCAGTGCTCAGTGTAAAATGCACCTCTAAATGCCGGGATCTATTTAAGTACAAACTAGGGGAGTTAACATCACTGTGGCTGGGCTGGGAGAAAACAGTCAGAATTATTTTGGCTGAAATCTGTCTCTCCTCTTTTGGGATTTTTGAGGCTAACAGCTCTCCAGCTGGTGTAAGATGATGTAACATGCCACCCACAGTAAAGCAACATCAATTTATGGTGTGAATATGGCACAGAGCTGGCATTTTGTGGTTGTATATCAACTTCGATGAGAGTCTAAATATCAAGAGCAAAAATAAACTGTTTGGCAAGCAAATGGGAGGGTATTCCAGACAGTCTCAACTGCTCTGAAGTGATATTTGTTATCCTGGGCCCATGGACAGAGTCACACAGCAAAAGGGTAGCAGCAAAAGGCAAGGTTTTCACTATTCTGCCGTGGTTTTATATGTCACTTGCGTCAAAATGTGGATAGAACATCCAAAATAGGACAGGCACCTTAATGCACATCCCTGGAGAAGTCCTGATCCTCATCTCAGTCAGTGAAATTGGTGTCACACACTGCCTTTAGAAAAAAATGAAGGGGAAATAAAACCCCAACAGATTTCCACACTTGTTTTCCAGTGCCCTAATTTCCCTGTGGAAGCACTCTGTTTGTTTTAATTTCCGAGCTGTTGTAGCGCATCAAAGGCAGTGTTTTTTATGTCCTGGCATGCGTTGTGCTGCTCCTTCGAGCTGACACGTGGCAAGATCACAACTGTACCGGGAGCAGAGGATTTATGGTTCTCAATTCCCCATGTAGCAGAGATGAGGAGCCTTTGCCCAGCAGCTCTTTGCTGGTCTTGGGCTGCCTCCACATGGAGCCGACCCCCGTGTGTCTGCCCCATGGCTTGCCTTGGCTGGCAGAGTATCTGAAGGTGCTGACCTTGTCTGGGATCTGTGTTGGCTGAACCAGGACTGTGCAGGCAGAAAACATCCCTACAGAGAGGCAGAAAGGCTGGGAGGATGCTGCGGAGGGCATGGGGTGACAGAGCCATGGCAGGATTTCAGGCTCAAGGAGAGACAATGTGACATCACCAGAGGATGTCACATTCCCTTACTGCAGCTGTGAATCAGCCAAACCTGTCTCTTTGCAGACCCATTCTGAAGACACAATTTTCCTCAAAAGAAACATCAACCATGTCTTTGCACAAAGCAAAGGTGCCAGAAGCATAGTTACGTGTTTAACCATCCCCAATGCAGCTCGCCCTGGGAAAAGTGGATTTTCTGCTTTCCCTTGCCACTGAACTATAGAGAAACGTCATCTCCTTAGGGAAGGCTTAAGCTCAGTTAGGGGCTGTTGGATTTTCAGTGAAAATAAAAACCTTTGTGTAGCAAGGGCTGTGAAAGTTCTTCCTTGCCTTGTAGGCTACGGGGTTATAATTGTTAAAGTAGTTCAACTTTATGCCCACTAGAAGGCCCCGCGGGAACGGCACAGCCGCAGGCCCCGCAGGTGGAAGCGGAGTGAGGGGAGAGTCCGGTGAGTGACAGCTGGGAGCGCGACTGTGATTGGCTGGAGGAACGCGTGAACAGGGTATGCGCAGGGAGCTGATTGGCTAGAAGGACGCGTGGACAGCAGCACGGCAGCTGAGGCAGCCAATGGGTGCCCTCCTTGTGCTAGGCTCTGTGCTAAGCTCTGTTAGGCCTGGGTTTGGTTTCAGCCATGGCCGTGGAGGTCAGAGGTGCAAACAAGGGGGTGGATTCTGCAATGGAGCCATCGCCTTCGCACGTAATACGGGGTACGTGTCGCTTTGTTCCCCGCTGCTACATTGCCTGGCTTGGGGTTGGCATCTCCACCCATTCCATGGGACCTCCTCTGCCTGTGCTTCCTATTCCAGCCCTGAAACAGACTTATCTCAGTTAATATCTCCTGGGGCAAGCCCTGGGTGGCTTTTGAGAATGTATATTTCTGAAGAATCTGGCCTTTTCTGTTCCCAAGTATTGATTTAGCAAATTTCTGATGTTATGACGGAGATACATCCAGTGGCTCAGGCTTACTGAAGAAAACTACTTGATGCTGAAAAGGGGGAGGAAAAAACCGTGTTTCTGAGCCAGGTTGCCTTTTCCAGCACAATGGTGTTTCAGTAAAATGAGAGCTTGTGCCTTGGCCCTGGTTTATTTTCCGGGTTGTGATGGGCAATATTGACTTTCATCCATGGAGGGCATCCTGAAAATCTGTCCCTGCTTGGCTGGACACTGGTGGTATCCTGGAAGTGCTTGGATTGAGGGGTTATAAATACCATGCTCATGTCAAAATCCTGAGGTGCCTTGGCTTTCTCTCCATCTTACACTGATTTTTCAGTCTTTAGAGGCTGTTGGATGTTCCCAGAGCTGCTTTGGGCTCCCTGGTCCCAGGTGGAGATTGAGATTACGGTTAGGGTTAAGGTTGGAGGTACTTGTGCTGCACTTCAACTCAGATGGACCTCCTTGGCTCAGATGACCTCTTGCTGCCAGAAGGGATTTTGGAAGCCAGAGTGTGCAGAGCTGAGGATGCCCATTTTGGGCCAGTTGCCACTCAGATGCACGAGATCAGCACAGTCATGACCCACTCCTACCTCTGGCCCCCATCACTGTGGTACCACAGCAGCCTGGCAGCAAAAGGATGTGGCTCCCCCCACTGCACCACTCAAGCAGTTAAATGAGCTGCCCAAGGTTAGATGAGAGATGTGGGCTGCCAGTGTTTAGCATGCAGCTAATTGATTCCCTTGGCACTGCACAGGCTGATGTTAAAAAGCATCAGAAAAGACAGTGCAGGAGGTGAGAGCATCACAGTGAGTGCAAATGGTTTTTAAATAGAAGCAGAGCCCCTGTTTCCCTGTTTCCTTCTTGAATGAGGTTGTACGACTGGATTTCTCACGGTTTGTTTATAGTCGGTGGAAGAAAAAGAAGGTATGTGGCACATTTTGGGAGGTGGCAGTACCATAGTGCCAATGTGATGTCTCAGAGAATGCAATAAATACTGCTAAATATTTAAGAGCTTATAAATGTTTTAAGAGAATCCCTGAATTGTTATTGATGGAGTTTAGTCTCGTGCTCAGGAAAACTCCTCACTCTGGGTCATGAAGAGGAGATGCTTGAGATGCAGGAAGCTGATGACAAAGGCTGTGAAAAACGAGTCTGTATGGGCTGCAGTGATGGGAATGTGACATATAACCCAGAAGAGCCATGGGTGCTGCAGTCCTGCCGGTGCTGCTTTGTCCTCTCAGCACAGCACCCAAGTATCTGCAATTTGTGTGTTTGGGGCAGATGCTTGGCGTGGAGGTGTGTTGGTGACTCAGCCATCGCGGCACCAGGGCTGGGCTGGCGGGTGTCGCTGCCACACTGAGCCGGGGGCACTTGGCGCTAGGCACAGCTTACTTTCCTAGACCCCTTGTTTGCTGTGATTCCAGCGTCCTGGATGTCAGTGGAAGCTCCCCCGCTGTGTTACAGGGGGATGAGCAGGGATGCCGCAGCTTTCCATGTCTGATACATCATTACCCCGGGTGTTTTAAGTGAGATCTGTCCTGGCTCTGCCCCGGTCAAGTCATTCCCACGGCGCTCTGCCGGTGCAGTAGGGGGTCCTGAGCTCAAATGCCGAGCGGAGCCAGGGCGGAGCTCAGCCAGTGTCTGTCTCCCTGTCTGTCACATCCTCCCAAAGCCCCATTACACCTCCTGCTCCATCGATCCATCCCTCCAGCTAGTTACGCATTCAGATTTCAGCCGAAGATGAAATGGAACCGGGAGGCAGCCTCACAGGGGCCCGCACTTCTTGCTCATGTTGCAGATAGCAGAGCAAAGTCTCTCTCAAGCTCCTGACAAGCTTTTGTTAGATGTAGGGGGAAGGAATTTTGCTTCTAGACATTTGCCGATGTTTAAGCAAAGGGGAAAGGGTGAAGCTGTCACTCCGCTCAGGCATTTCTACCGGCTCTGTCCCAGGCAGCAACGTGCTCATTAAACTGCTCTGCAGTTCAGTCATCTCAATCCAATAAGAAAAAGTGATTCTTGAAATTCAGGATGTTAAAACAATACATCATTAACAAAAGCCTCAGCTCCTGCCTCTTCATCCCTCTTTACTTAGAGAACTCCATCCTTTCATCTCAAATCCCTTGCTATGGGATGCAGTAGCCCTCAGTGCTGCTCCTCTACAAGGATTGCAGTGGATAATCAAAGAGCAGCCTGCTGAGATTTTTAATTGCTCAGTTTTCTTAAGAACCAGGCAAGAGGGTTTTATGTTTGATAGCAGAGTCCTCTTTCATTGTTTTCCACCAGAAATGGTTTTTACCCAGCTGCTCATTGGGATATTAACTCTCTTCAATAACATGTGCATGTAGGACCTAAGGACAATTTAATTGGACAAAAAGGGAAGAAGAGTGGGGTTTTTTCAGGATTCAGGCTATTTACAGTATGTAAATAGCAGTATGTATTTATGCAAGTCCAGGTCCTGGGCACTGTTTGAAATAAGGTAGATGGGGAAGGCCCGTGGTCAAACAAGTTTAAAATATCTGAGGTACCAAAAACGCTCTATGAAAGGGCCACATCTGAATGGTGTCTCATAAATCTCTTCCTCCCAAAGAGGCTGACCTGGAGCAACCCATCACCCCATAAATCCACATGCAGGAGATGAGACAGTCTGGATACCAGCAGATGATACAGATTTGATTAGAATAATCTATTTGGCATCAAGTGCTTCATAGTACCCAAAAACTAGCTGTAAAAAAAGCCAAGTACCTGTGACTGAGTCAGATAATGACCCATTTTTTTTGTGGGGGTTACCCAATGTGCTGCCTCTGAGACCAGCTCTGAACATCTCCATGGACCCCAGACTCCACATTGCTGGACCTTGTGGGCACTGTGCATCCAGAAGGGAGGAAGGAAGGCTGAAATCTTCCTCTGCAGGAGCAGGGAGGCCCCAGTGAAGCTCTGCTACTCGCAGGCTGATAAGCAGAGGTGGAAAGGGGAATCGAGGGGTCATCCAGTCCCAGGAGATGAAGCTGTTCTTAGAGCTGGGCAAAAATAAGACTGATTGAGCAAGGCTTTGTGACTGAAGCTAGAAGTTTGCACATGGAAAGAATGGATTGTGAAGAATCTCAGAACCTTAAAAAGGCAAGAAAAAAATGTTTAAAATGCCAAAATAGGGGATGTGGGCAATTCCAGAGGCACCTTTTCTTCTACAATTGAAGAAAAATGAATAAAAGTAAATAAAAAAAAAAATCAGGATCAAAACACAGAACATTGATCAATCGGATACCATTTCACCCTTCCAAACCCCTCATTTCAGTTTGAAGAAATCATCAGAACAATCCTCCAATTCTCACGTATCCACAGGACACTTCAAGCCCTTTCCTCTGCATAACCTACAAAGAAACTACTCTCAGCACCTTCCTTCCAAATCCAGCTATTTGTTGGCTCTGTCTCCAACTCTGAGACATCCTGACAGGGAACCCAGAGCCTCTGACCTTGTTTGGTGACCCCTTTAATCCCAGTATTTTACCCAAGACCATCTTCAAAACAAACTATATTTTTTGATTGAAAAAATTTGCTTTCTACCTTGCTCTACAGAGTTGCCTTTTGGTTTTCAAGATCTGGAGGCAGTTGCATTAGGGCTCCCTGAGCTGGAGCCACATGGGGAAGTGATTTAATTGTCAAAGTCAGCACAAGCTCGTTGTCTGGCAGAGTGCCAGCATGGCGTGTTAGCAGAGCTGCATGGATTAGGTTTTGCTTCTCAGGTTGGTGCCTTGGCTTTTGTCCTTTGAGTGGCATTGTTTGCATGGGAAGAAAGGAGGAGGCAAAGATGGAGAAGATGCACTTTAGGCAGCAGATCCCATTTCTGGGTGTCCGTGCCACTCAGCGTGTCCCAGTGCTTTGTGCTGAGATCCAAAGCCAGTGCAGGGATGTCTCAAGGTTCCCCTCCTGAGTGGCTGCAGGGCAGGAGGGTTAAGCACAGCTCATGCTCAGTGCTCCTCTGATTTCTTGCTCTTGCATTTCTTGGCAGCAAGAAATGAAAGTGACCTGCTTGGGGTTTGGTGTGTGTTGGCTGAGGTGAGCAGGTGGGCTCCCTGCATGGAGCAGTGGTGGGGATTTTTATGTGGCTTTAACGGAGGACTTTGTTCTGAATCTGCTTTTTCTTCAATTTTTCATGAATTACTAAGACTTTTTGCTTGGGCTTTGCTTTTTATTCTCCATGCATCCTTAGGCTATAAATGGAGTTTCATTTTGGGTTAAAGGCCACCACTGTTTGTGTCAAGCTTTGGAAACAATCTTTGCCCTCTCTGTCCTTCCATCTTTCCTCCTCACCACAGTAACATCCCAAACTTTTTCTCATAGCCACATAAAGCTAGAAAATACAAAATTTGTGATTCAGAACAACTCTCAAAGCGCAGCTGATACCACAAATAACTCGGAGTGTTTTCAGGACTATGTGGGTGTTTGTCTCAACCACTTGATAGGGATGGCTGTACATGACTGTGTCTCACCTACTTTTTTGTTATATGTTGTGTATCTTAGGCAAAGTATTAATTTATATGTATGATATTCATTTTGTATACACAGACATGATTCAGCCTCGTTTGGGGAGCCCCAGTGATCCAGAATTTTAACTGGCAGATGAAGTGGGGAGCTGTGTTGCAGTAAGTTCAGCTCCTCACAAGGTTCAGCAGTGGGATGCAGTTGCAGATTTGGTGTTGCAAGAAGAATCCCAGCTTTCTGGAATCCCAGTGATAATGAGTCTTGAATTCATATGACCGATGGAAAGAATAACTCAATGGGAATCTTTCCTCCACTAGAAAAGACTTCCACATAATTAACTAATCTCCTATTCAGGCAAAAATCCTATGGGAAAAGGTTGGGTTTTGGTCTGAATAAAACATGGGAAAATCCACACTGAGAAAAACGATGGTTGGCATACAATGGTGTGTTTACAGTGACATACCTGAGCAAATATTGTACTTCCTTTTGGCTTAATTAGTGCCATATGTTAAAGAGATAAATTGTCTCTCTATGTTAAGCAAAAAATCCTCCTATTAGGTTCTCAAAGCCCAAATATTTGTCTGAAGGATGAAGACAATATTTTTGCCCAAATTCGGCTGTTTGAAATGCATCATTTACAGGATAAAGCACTGTTTTGGTTGGACTCTATATTGCAGAGCTGGAAGAGTAACATAGATTTTGGTTGAGATTCCTATGGCTTCACTTTTAGACTTGGGGAGAAGTGATCCTCAAACACAAGTGATGAGGGATTTAGAAGCTAAATTCTGTGTCCTTTCCTCATGAAAGTATCATTTGTCCCTATCAGGTATCTCAAGTATTGTATTCCAGGAGCTCTACAGGATGCATGCATAGTAAATTTCCACATCAAGCCACCCTATTTGAGCTAAAACCTGTCTTCCTGAAAGATGTCTGAGTATTCATGTACAGCCTTCATGTGACAGAGAATCCATCAGGTACCCAGGTACTTTCTCATATTACTTGATTACCTTGTCTCAAACCCACAGGACAGATTTGTAGTTTGAAGTAGTGCGTGATCCACTCTTGGCATCTCACCAGTACTTATTCTGCTGAACAAAGTTGCCCACTTTCATCACATATTACATATCCCTTCCCCAGGCAGGTGAAGATGCCCCTTAACATATTTAACGATGGATCTAGACTGAGCCTCCCTAGTCTCTTTCCACAAAGTATGGCTTCCAAAACTAATGTAATTCTTGTCACTGTTCCTCAGAGAAGGATTTTGCTAATGCTGTGCATGAAAATAATACAACCTTTCTTCTGCTTGATATTCCCCTGCTCATATCCACAAGGATCACATTTGCTGCTTTATTTACAGCACCACACAGAGTTTGCATTCAGTGGGTTGTGCACAATCCCCCCTCAGTCCTTGACACCACTGCTGTTTGGCAGAAGACATTTGCCTTTTGTTTATATTTGATGTGCGTTCTTCCTTGCTGGACATATGACTTTGCCTTTGACTTTGCTGTTCAACAAGCCCTTTTTATCAAAAAAACAGAGTCAGGCAGCACAACTGACTCATTACCAGGCAGGAATTGCTATTCTGCCCACTTTGTGGTTATGGCCACTTTTTACTATCCGGGATTATATTTTTTCCTTCACATCTTTGATAAAGATACTGAAGAGTATTGAGCAAAAAGAAAATCTTACTGCGAGTTTATAAGAACATGCACTGCATACTAATATCTCACTGATCCTTATTTTCTAAAACACATTTTGTTACTTGTTGTTAGGCCACTGAATAAGGGCTACATGGATATCTTTAGTGTTACTTAATCAAAATAAGACTAAATATGAATTACAGAAATCCTTTTTCATCTTGACTGCTTTCATCAACCAAGTCCCTGTAATTTAATTTAATAATTGTTTTTATTTTTAAATAGTTCCTCTTGATCCTTGCTGGCAATTTCTTTTTGCTTAGGGAGTAGGATTTTTTTTTTTCAAAGTATATTGGTGGCCAGGCCTACATTTTGCTGGCATTTATGAAATGGAATAACAATGTGATCCTTTGCATCTAGGAAACCATCATTTTCTAACCTGAAGTGCTACTCATTATGTTCTACAAAAACAAGGTCTGATGCAGAAACGCCCCAAGCTGATTTAAATTATTTTTATATAGTTTATATATTTAGAAACTTATATACAGCTTTTAGAAACCCCAGGGATGCTTCTCCACTGGTAGCACAAGACCTTCAGTATCTGCTTGCCAGCTTTAAATCTCCTATCAGACATAAAAGATGAATCCTGTCTTTGCACTCCAAGGTGGTCTGCAGTGGGCACTTCACCCTCAGGACTCCTCCCCAGCCAAGTGAGCCACAGTTTGCATAGAGATTTCCAGGCATTTTGAGCTTTACCCAAACAGTATTTATGGCATGTCAGACTGCCTTTGATGGAGACTGCCCTCTCTCTCCCTCCTTCTCTCTCTCTTGTCTTGCCTAAAGAGGCTGTGGCAGTGATTCTAGCATCCCCATCATCTGTATCATCACAGGGACTCTCGGTTATATCCAAATACCCGTCATCTCACATGAACATTTCCCGTTCCTTCAACCTAGTATCAATCTAATGGTTGAGTACTCCAACATCTCCATTAAGTGCCTATATTTTTGTTGGCTTTTGTACCTGGCTGTGGCTGCTTGGTTCTATGTCCTCCCTGGTCAGAGGAAATGGAAGTGCTGCAGCGGCTGCAGTCTCGCAGACCCGAGGACGAATAGCAGCGGACAAACAGCGCCAGGACCGACCCCGGGGGCTGCGGGGGCGGGAGCGTGAGAACGTGAGTGCAGAGCGGGGAACCCGGACATCCGAAGGGGACAGCCCCAAAGGACTGGGGACAGCTGCCGGGGATGGGGAACAGGTTCAGGAGTCCCCGGTGGTCCCCGCCCGCGGCGCCTTCAGCACCGCCTGCCGCGGACAGCGCCCGGCCCCGCCGCGCTCCCCGGGAGCGGAGCTGCGCCCTCCAACGCGCCCCGAGCCCCGCAACGCCCCCATCCGCACCCCGGGGTGCAGCCCCAGGCCCTCCCAGGCCTCCCCCCACCCTCCCCCGGCCCGCCCCGCCGCGGACACTGACCGAACATCTGGATGTGCCCCTTGGTGATGGGGTTGAAGCTGCCGCAGGCCAGCAGGATAACGTGGGTCTTGGTGGTCTCAGTCATGGTGCGGCCCTGCCCGGCCCCGCCGCGGTCTGTGGCTCGGTGCGGCTGCGGGAGGGAGGAGGGCGGAGGGATGGAGCGGGGCCGGACGGGAGCGGGGGCGGCGCCGCGGCTGCGGGAGCCGAGCCGGGGCCGCCCCTCGGCAACACGGCCCGGGGCGCGCCCCGCGGGGTCCTGCACACGTGTGAGTGCTTGTACACTCCTGTACACACCACGGGCACACACCCATCCCCGCGGTGTGGAGAGGGGCACACGCCCCGGCACAGATGCGCCCATGCACACACACAGAGATGGGCACACATCCGCATCTGCTCCATGGACACTCGCAGAGGTGCAGCAGGGACACACTGGCGTCTCCAGGACCGAGGAGGTGTAATAGGAGGTTTAGCCTGCAGATGAGGAGACTGAAGGGTGACCTTATCACTCCCTACAATTCCATGCTGAAAGGAGGGTGTAACCAACTGGGAGGTCAGTATTTTCTCCCAGGCAACCAGGGACAGGACAAGGAGACATAGTCTTAGGCCGACAGACATCAGGAGGAATTTTTTCACGGAAGGGGTGATTAGACATTGGAATGGGCTGCCCAGAGAGGCGATGGAGTCACAGTCCCTGGAGGTGTTTAAGGAAAGATTGGATGTGGTACTTAATGCCATGATATAGTTGGCAAGGTGGTAATCAGTCATAGATTGGACTTGATGACCTCAGAGGTCTTTTCCAGCCTAACTGATTCTGTGATCTGCACACCTCAGTGCTCATGAGCAGCTATGTGTGTTCGCCCTGCTGCTCATGTGGTCCCAACCTGGGACCTGCATAGGTCTCCCAGCTGCTCCAGCCCCAGCACAACATTGCTGCAGCACCCTTTTCTGGGGTTCTATGGGGAAAATAACTTGTGGGGCTTCAGCTTCACCCAACACATCCATTTCATTGCCTGAAAGAGACCAACATCAAATAGATGCAATGCATTCACCATAAAAAAACAGTCTTTACTGAGAGGTAAACTAGTACCAGACTACCCAACTGTCTAATTCTTTAAATTTCTCATTTTTAGGACTGCAGCATTGCTGTTCTCCACTAATAAAACTCCTCACCCTGAGCGAGGGCCAGCAGAGCCTTCTCTGCTTCCAGCCACTGAAGAAGAGCTGCATGCAGCTGCCTTCAGCCCCTTCCTGAAGGCTGTCCTGGCCTTATCTCTGGCTCCTACACACACATTTTCCTCTCAGCAGGGAGTTATTTGCCACCAACAGGTCTCCCTTGCTACATTCATCTGTCTTCCTCCTCTGTCCTTAAGAAGACACTCCCCAGACACACAGTTTTGCCTTCTCATGGCAGAGTCTGTTAGCCCTACGCCTAGCAGTGTGCTGTGTTTCTCCTTGTCCTGCTAAGATTAATTATTCACAGTCCTTTGCTTGAAAACTTTTTCTCTCCCAGCTCAGCCAGGTGTTGGGATACTCATCAGCCTGAGTGATCTGAAGGAGCAAGACCACTAGGGTATGGACCCAAGATGATGATGAATCTGTTTGTTCATGGAACCCTTAAAATCCTTCTTGTGGAGGCCCTGGCTGCACTCACACTCTCAGGAGCACACACTTATGGCAAGGGTTGGTCTGTCTCATTGCATAGGGGTGTGGTAACACCTCTGAGGTTATATTTCTATCCTGATTTTTAATTCAGACTAAGCTGCTGTTGAGGAAGAGAGATGCTGAGACGGGTGGTGTTTTCTGCCCCTTGCTCTCTGCTCTGTCTTCTTACTGGCTCTGTATGGACATATGATGATTCAATGGGATTAGATGTTGGGGTTGTGTTGGGCTTTTTCTTGTGCTGCTCCTTCAAGCTTACTCTGAAAAGGAGAGACTCATGACCTTAGGAAGAGTCTCTGCAGTTTACCACTGGTGCTGTGCACAGCATAACTCTGCCTTTAAAACCACAGGTCTTGTCAGCAGAGAAATGGGTGCTCCTCTCCTGCATGTTCCCACCAAGGATGGTGTCCTACCCCCTTCCCTTGAGGATGGTACAACTGTCCTGATATGAAATATGGGGGTGTGCCCTTTACAAGAAGATTCTTCACTGATTCTGTTTATACAGAAGAGGCTGAAGTTGAGGTGAGACAGCTGGATTTTTTCTTACTCCTAACCCCATTCCCTGCTAATTTTGCAGAAGAGATTTTGCAGGGGAGCATGTTTTCCTTTCTGTAGCTTATACAATCTGCAGCTGTAGGAGCATTAAGTGCTGCTGTTGTTGAGGGCACAAATGGACAAAACTACCTGTGGCCAAGTTCTTCCACTGCCTGGTGATGCCAAACACATCCTGCTGTTCCTGGCAGCTCCTGCCATGCAGGAATCTCTCTTCCTGCTTTGTTTCACACCAGAGTTTGACCTTGGACACCAGAGAAAGATCAAGGTCACCTGTCCAGACATAGGTTACACACTGCCTGGCCATGGTGGAGACAAGGTGTGGCCAGCCCTGCCAGGCTGTGGCGAGGATGAGGTCTGGGTAGCCCTGTCTGTAGCTCTTCCCTGTCTTTCCTGCTGCCTGCTGGATGGTGAGTGATGTGGTAAATCAGCTGTCACTTAGCAACGCTGCCGGCTGGGGAGCAGCAGCAGGTTTTGGTGCAGGAGTGACGCCTGCAAGGCTGTGCAGTGGTTCCTTCACCTTTTTTCCCCTCACTGTTTTCCAGCCCAGCATGTATTTTCTTCTACTCGCTGCTTTCCCTGAACATATGAGTGCAGGTTTCCCATGGCTGAAGACAACAGCCCCAGCTACAGGAGCCAGATGTTCCCAGCCAGCCCTCCCTGTGATGGTTATGCAGCGCTGGAGCACCCTGAGACCCCAGCAATTTGAGCTCCAACCCAGCCCATGGTGGTAAGCATCCATCTGCCACCTGCAGAGCTGGTACTGCAGGACACAGAGAGGGCAGAAGGATGATTAGCTGGGGTTTATTCTCTGAGGAAGAAAACAGCATGGAGAAACACAGGGACCTGCCTATATAGGGAGCTCAGATCAGCACTGCAAAATCATTGCCTGTGGGACTTGAAACCTGTTAAGCATACCTGAAACATGGCCTGTGGCTCACACCAAGGGTATTTCTGCATATGGATTTGTCTAACTCTTCACCATCTGCACAGCCAGGCCCCAAGAGCAGGGGGCCGTGCAGCAGAAGGCAGGAAGATCATGGCTGTGTTCACTGGGGTGAGGGATGGGGAGCCCTCAGTTCTCCCAGCACTGCCTCTCACCTTGTCTCTCCTCTTGGGCTCAGGAGCAGGAAGAGAAACCTTCCAGCTTAAGGCTTTTAAACTGACAGTCTGCCAACTTTTCAAAATAACTCAAATTTATCAGAGAAAAGGACAATTAGAGGGGCTTAAACCATTTGTGAACCCGTCCTGGGACATTTTGGAGCCTTTTCTGACAAGGGCTAAGAAGAAGATTCAGTTCTGCTCGCCAGGACTCCCAGCCCTATGACTCTAAGAAATTTTCGTCATGCAACAATGCACTTAAAAAAAAAAAAAAAAAAAAAAAAGGAAGAGGCCTTTCCTTGAGAGTTAATGAGCAAAAGATCTTGAATAAGGGAGTTGATCACTTGGTGGCCCAGTTGGAATAAAACTCCTGGTTCCCACAAAACAGTTTTTCATTTACACCCATTTTTGAGATATAATCTGAATGTATCTAGCCAAAACTCAGGTTTGCCAACAGAGCCCATGTGAGGGAAAGGATTTGCAAGTGTAAGGAAGCCAGACTGAACTGGCAGATTGGGCCAGGCTAGACAGGCCAAGCTGAACCAGTTGCTCATGGAACAATGGCATAGGACAATAAATGGAAGTACTCAGGGGTAGCTGCTATGGTGAGGTGCTATGGAGCCTAGCTGAGATGGAGGGAGCTGCCAAACCCTTGGCAACCAGGTCTGAGGCCACATGGGGTGGGACAGCCTGGCCCAATCTTCCATTTTGGATGACCTATGTAGGAACAGACATTCAAACAAGGAAGGAGTAAGCAAGGCTGAAAAGCAGCCAGTGAAAGACATGACTTTTGACATGACATAAGGTTTGAAAATTTATGAGTAGCCTGGGGAGCTCTTCTCAGGGCTTGGTTCATCATACACTGGAAGAAGATGCCAAAGGGTGTCATGAGATGAAGCTGGAGACCTACTGAGTTTGAGGACTCAACACCCTGGTTGTGGCCTCTGTGAACTGACCCCCAGTGCTGTGCACTGGGACACTGGATTGACATTTGAGGCAATCTCCTGAGGAAGGTCAGCCTGGGAACCAATTTCTCTCTTGTCCACATTCAGCAACACCAGCTGAACACTGGCCACTGATGCAATTAGCTTGGCAGCCCTTTTAATGTCTCCATTTCTGAGGTTACAGCTCGGATCAATCCGTGCAGGCAGGATTGTAATGGGGTTCCTGGGATGGGGAGTGAGGCTGAGACACTCAGCATGGATCCCTGGGAATGGCTGCTTGCTCTCTCTCATCCAAAAGTGAATTAGTTTTTATTTAGTGTGAAAGGGTACTTCTGCCAGAATGTGCAGCACTTGTTCTCAAAAAATTGAAAGGAAATCTGTTACTTTATGAATTATAAGGATTTGAAGGAATTTCTCTAAGAAATGAGGCCTATTTTATAATTTTTTCTTTCTTCTGGGTGATATTTGCAAGAGAATAATGAAGGCTTAATAAAAACCTCTACACAGTTGAAATTCCTGAAGTTTTGCGTACAGGCTATATTTGAGGAAAAGAGGTTATTATTAGGGTAAAATGAAGCTTTTGTCACTAACAAGTCAAAATCTAAGTAGGATAATCCGGGATGACAACAAATACACTTTAATCATGGTAACATAATTACCGATCAGGAAGAATAGAGGACAAAGTTAGGATTGTTTAGGTATCTTTATGCTTTGTTTCTGCCTTCAAATGCTGCTGAGTGCTAATTTCCCACATCACAACATTTAGATTGAAATAATCACCAAACCTGCAGAGAATTTGATGTTTCATCATTCAGCTGTTGAGCTGTTCACTCATCTTTCCTTGATTCTGGGTTTTCATGGTGAGCAGCAGGAGAATGTGATGTCTCAAAGACATAAAAGCCAAATTTTGGCACAGAGGACTGTCCAGTGCCACATCTCTGCGTGAAAATAGGGGCAGAATATCCACACACAAAGGGGAGACCTTGGACTGAGTGAGCCTCACAAGACAATTAAAGATGTTAGGGTTAATGAAGAAAGATGGAAGCAGGCTCCACATGGTCCACCTCTCCACAGTTGTCTTAAATTACCTTGATGAAATCTGTTCTCCTGACTATTAAGTGGGGATGGTCCTTGCTTACCTCTTAGAGCATGTTTTGAGGATAAACACATCCAAAGTCTGTGAAGTGCTGAGCTGGTATGATGACAGAGGCCGTTGAAGGATGTAAAGTGGATTCACATTTGGGATTACAAGACTTTCCATCTGAAGAGCACAGAATCTTCACCCTTGGGCATTTTGGCTGCACTGTGGCTGAGGGCTGGGGTTATTCAATGGGTTAACTGTCTCTGGTCCATCCTCCTTCCCTGGGGACCAAATCCTTTCCCATGCTGTGATATTAATAAAATGATAGGCTACAGTTATTGATCGATAAATAACAAAGAAGATAATGCAAGTTGAGAAACCTGCTTCTTTTATCACAAATCTCTTGGAACAAAACTAAGGGGAGATTGACTTGGGGGTCCCCATTAAATAGAAGGAAATTACCCCCTTGCTGTATGCAAAACAAAAGGTTTGAATTAGAATTTCATAGGAAATAGAGCAGAGCAATCTGCAGCAATGTCAAGCCCTCAAAGTGTTATGTGGGACAATCTGACAACAAATCTGGAGTTGTAAAAGAGCCTTCTGAGAGTCAAGAAGATAAGGTGTGGGAGAGAAGCTTATGTATACACTGTCCTAATGGCCACATCTATTTCAACATTGCAGAAACTCAGAGGGAAGCAAAAGACCCCAGAACTCAGAGAAAAAGCCCTGAAAAAGAAGGAAAAGACTTGAAGGATTGTGACATCCTTTGCTTATTTGTCTGTAAGATATTGAAGAGGAGTGAGAAAAGGTTAAGGGAGACTTTGTGACTGGGTAGGTTGTCCTGATGGACCACAGGTTTCCTCATGCAGCTGCCCTTAGATGTGGCTCTGCTTGGTGATTTGTATTGGCATTAAGGAAGTTAGATAACACTGGCAATGACACCCAACAGATTCTCTTGAAAATATCCAGGGCTGCCTGTTCCCTACTGCCCAAGACTCAGAAGTTGGTTCTGCCACATGGGAACCTCTCTGGACTTCTGGGGTGGCTCTGAATGAAAGTGGTTGGACTCAGACAAGACTAAACAAGACAGCCGTTGAGTTGATGCTGCTGCTCTTTGTTAGTGCCTGATGCAGCACGAGTGTGATGCCTCCAGGGAGCACTTTGTGGTCTCCTGGATGAGAACTGTGCTCATCAAGAAAGGATGCAGGAATTGGGATTGTTGACCTGGAGAAGAGAAGGTTTTTGGGACCTGATTGTGACCTCCTAGTTGCTAAAGGGAAAGATGGAGAGGGACCTTGGACAGGGGCCTGGAGCAACAGGACAAGGAGGAATGCCTTTATTCATACTGACAGAGGACAGGGTTAGATGGGATATCGGGAAGAAATTCTTTCCTATGAGGGTGCTGTGACACAGCATAGGTTGCCCAGAGAGATTGTCGCTGACCCATCTCTGGAAGTGTTCCAGGCCACACTGGATGGGGTTTGGAGCAAACTGAGACAGTGGAAGGTGCCCCTACCCATGTCAGGGAGGTTGGAATGAGGTGAGCTCTAGCAGTTTGAAGCCATTTCCCCTTGTTCTGTCACTCCAGGTCTTTGTCCTGAGCCTCTCTCCATCTTTCTTGTTGGCCCGTTCGGGTACTGGAAGGCCACAATCAGGTAGGTGCAAGATGCCCTGAGCATGCTGGATCAGGAGTAGAAGGATAAGGCTCCCAATCACACAGACAGTGTGAAGAGGCTGGGGAGACTCCTGGACAATGTGCCATGAGAGATGCAGCTTCTAAGAGCTGCATTTGTGCATTGATCCAGGACATGCAATCTCAGAGTACAAACTCAGCCTGGTTTAGCACAGGACAGGACAGGCAGGCAGGAGCAGCCCCAGTTTGCCCAGTGCTGAACCAGTTTGCTGCTGCTCTGCAGCTGAGAGGCTGGAGGGATGGAGCTGAGCCTCAGTCCCTGTTGCAGCACCTGCCTGAGGAGCTGCACAGGATTCTATGGGAGGTTTGCCTATGGCTTACTGCCCAGCCCTGGTTGTCCTGAAACCAGGAAAACCATTCTGCAGCCTTGCAAGGTTCCCGTTTGAGCATGTGGGGCCCTGAAAATAATTTCCTTGAACATGTTCCTTTTTTCAACCTGAAAAAATGTGAGAGATTTATTTTCAAAACGTGATCTTTCATTTTGTCCTTGGATCACTTACAGACTCAAATGACACAACTTGTATAAGCCAGCCACCTTGTGCTCATCTGATCCCAAATTTTCCTCTGCCTCATTTCTTCAGGCTGGCTCACGCACTCGAATGGACACTGAACTCAGTGGGATTTTTCCTGCCATAAAAAGACAAGCTGGAGCACAAAACAAGTCACTAAGTTGGCATGGGAGGTGGGACCACATGGTACAAATAGTGGAAGAGCTGTAAATATTGAGGTGTGATAGAATGTCGTACCCAGGTGCAAGGTTACTGCCTGGTGTGCCCCTGTCCTGGCTCCATGCTGAGGTGACCCTACCTGGAGCATTATGTCCAGCTCCAGAGTCCCCAGCACAGGAAGGACATGGAGGTGTTGGAGCGAGTCCAGACAAGGCTACCGAGATGATCAGAGGGATGGAGCAGCTTTGTTATGAGGAAAGGCTGGGAGAGTTGGGGTTGTTCAGCCTGGAGAAAATAAGCTTCAGTGTGACCTAATTGTGGCCTTGCAGTACCTGAGGGGAGCCTACGGCAAAGATGGAGAGAGAATATTTAAAAGGGATGGAGTGACAGACAAGGGAGAATGGCTTCCCACTGCCAGAGGGCAGGGTTGGGTGGGGTCTTAAACAGAAATTCCTCCCTGTGAGGGTGGTAAGGCACAGGTTGCCAAGAGCATCACTGTGGCTGCCCCATCCCTGGAAGTATTCCAGGCCAGGTTGCACAGGGCTCAGAACAATCTGGTCTAGTGGAACGTGTCTAGTGGCAGGAGGGTTAGAAAGAGATGATGATCATCTCCAACCCAAACCATACTGAGATTCTATGTGCCAACTCGGGCCATAGGCCACATCCCTGGTGTGGAACCCATTCTGTGCCTGACCTTGCTGCCTCCCAGGCAGTGGGGCTTGTAGCATCAGGGGCTTTGGGTAATGGAGGGACTCTTAGATGAGGTGCATTTGGGACATTTGGAGTGATCCTTGGGGCTGGACACCCAAGCTGGCAAAGTCTGGGAATCCCCAGTATGGCAAGCAGGCAGAGAACAGGAGGTCTGGTTTGTGACTCCCTCTTACCTTCCTCTCTTGCCCAAGGAGATGATCGAGACACCATCTCTGGAGGCTTTGAAGAGGTGTCTGGATGTGGCACTGGGTGAAGTGTTTAGTGGTTAGTGGTTACCATGGCAGTACTGAGTTGACAGTTGGACTTGATGATCCTAAAGGTCTCTTCCAACCTTCATGCTTTTATTTTATAATTGCAAAATGGATGTGATTCCTATTAATGCCTTTATTCCTTACTGATGTGTTTTTCTCCCACTGTCTTTGCAATGTTAACTTGTAAATTATGAAGAATAAGAGTCAGTGAGTGATAATGGCCTTAATAAAAACAAGTTTTCTTTCTTTCCTTTTTTCCCCGCTCATTTGATGTGTGCTTCAGCAACACTGTTGATGTCTGGACTTGATGATCTTAAAGGTCTCTTCTGAGATTGATAGTTCTACGATTCTGTATGGGAAGTCCAAGCCTACGTGTGCTGTTCCTGCTGAAATTTTTCTTGTCACTAAAATGTAAGGCCACTACTAGGCTTGCACTGGGGGCCTGAGCCAGCAGTGTGCCCTTGCAGCCAAGAAGGCCAACACAATCCTGAAGTGCATCAGGAGGAACATTCCCAGTGGTCAGGGAGGTGATCCTGCCCCTTTGCTCAGTCCTAGTGAGACACATCTGGAATGCTGTGTCCAGGTCTGGGCTCCTCAGGACAGGAGAGACCTGGAACTCCTGCAGCAGGTCCAGCAGAGGCTGAGGAGATGAGGAAGGAAAGGTTGAGGGACCTGCAGCTGTTCAGCCTTGAGAGGAAACCCAGCCGAGAGGGGCCCTCATCCCTCTCTGTCCCTGTCTGCAGGGAGGGCTCAGAGCAAGGACCAGGCTCTGCTCCCTGGGACCCAGCAGTGGGACAAGAGACCATGGGCAGAAATGGATGCCCAGGAAGTGCCACCTGAATATGACAAAGAACTTCTTTCCTGTGCAGTGACTGAGCACTGGAACAGAGACCAGAGAGGGTGTGGAGTCTCTCTGACTGGGGATATTCCAGACCTGTCAGGACACAATCCTGTGCCGTGTGCTCTGGGATGAACCTGCTTGAGCAGGGAAGTGGGACCCGATGACCCACTGTGGTCCCTTCCAACCTGCCCTGTTTCGTGTTTCTTTAATTCTGGGACTGGGGCTCCCGCCAGTGCCAGGGGCCTCTCAGCAAGCCGCCGCTCCGAGAGCCGAGAGGGGAGATGTGACAAAGCCGGCTGTCACTGCGCGGGTCGGGCCGCCAATGCAGGCCCCGGATGCGCCGCGGTTGCCATGGCGACGCCCCACCGTCCCCTCGGTTGCCATGGCAGTGGGCGGGGGAAGGGTTTGCCGGTGGCGCCGCCGGAAGTGCCTACGGGGGCGGGGTCCGGCCCGGAAGCGCGGCCGGCGCGGCAGGAGGGCCGCGGAGCCTCAGCGGGACGGGAGAGCGGCGAGCGGACGGTGCCGGTGCCGGAGCGGCGAAGCCGGGGCTGCCCGGGTTGCCGAGGGACCGGAGCGGCGGGGCGCGGACGGTCCTGCCCGACCGGAGCGCAGAGCGGGGACACCCCGCCTCTTCCTCCCCGCGGGCCCTGCACGGGAAGATGGCGGCGGCGGGAGGCGGTGGCGGCGGTGGCGCGGGGGCGGCAGGCCGGCCCGGGCTGTGAGAGCCGCGGCGGGACGGGCGGCGAGCGGCGGAGGATGAGCCTGCTGTGCGCGCAGTATCTCCGGTGAGTACCGCCGGAGCGTGGCGGGCAGGCGAGGCCGCGGCCGGGCGGCCCAGGGACGGCGGGGAGCGGGAGGACTTGGAGCCCTCAGGCCTCGCAGCGGCAGTGAGGGGCGCTGGGCGGTGAGCGGGCCGTGCCCGGGGCCGTGTGCGGGACCGGCCGCCGCGCTCCCGAGTCTCTCGGGCGGGCGGGCTTGGCTGCCGCATGGCCCAGGGCTCCCCAGCAAGGTCACGCCGGTGCCTTGGAGCCACGGGGAGAGTAGGAGAGTCCACCGGCTTCCCTGCCGGAATTCTCCATCGCTTCCCAAGGAGGTGGCAGGATAACCCGCCGCTGTGGAGCGACCGCGAAGTTTGACCCCGGCTGTGGAGCGGGACCAGTGCTCGCAGCCCCGGGAGGTGCTCCGGGAGAACGGGAGTAGCAGGAGTCGTGTCTCAGCCCTCGCCATCAGCTGGACGTCCTCAGTCACGGCAGACACAGCCGGTCGGTGCTGGGGACGGTCGGCTGAGGGGTTGGGAGAGGAGTGAGGCTGCTAGGGCTGTGCTTTGAAAACAGCACCGTCCCCTAGTCCCTCAATTCCAGAGCACGAGATACATCACGTTGATACGAGCAGAACTTTGGTAGGGTTTGGGGTGAACTTACCTTTTGGGTGGACTTATACCCAAATGCTTGTTCTCTAGTGGTTTTGGAAAGCAGTGTCGTGAGCTATGAATGGCTTTTCAGTAGCTGTAAAGTACTAAACGTCCAGGTTGATCGTGTTGTGCCACCCTTGACGTTTCCAGAACACCTCATGGAAAAGGAGTAGGTATGCCAAAAGGACATGCACATTCCTTCTGAGGAGTTCAGGGCTTGGGAAGGATTTAGGAGGAGTGAATTCAATAAGGATTTTACATTTCGAAAGCACTTTTTATACAAAGTTCTGAAACACTTCAGTGGTCTCTCATTGCTGGTTCTCCAAATTCCTCCCTTCCTCCTCATCTTGTCTTTTATTTCTCCTTCCTTTTGTTATCCAGATCCTACCTCAAGTTTTTTTCTTCAAAAAAGAAAAAAAATGTAATCTTTTTTATCTAATAGTGAGTTTATGACCTTTTTCTCTTCCAGGTGAATACACCTGTGCTGTCATAAAACTTCGTCATTCTTTCTTTCCTCTTACATTATGACAAAGTTCTTAAATGCTTTATTATTCACGATCTTCTACCAGTAGAAGACTTGGTTTTTTATTGTAAGATGTGTCTTAATAATATTGTAACCTCTGGCTCCCTGTTCCTTCTTGTGACAGCATGTGTCCTTTGGCTGCTTTGGGTTGTGGGAGGTTGTACCATTGAAGTCACACATGTCCCTGCCCCTGTCACCTTCCTGCACCACCAGGCTCTTCCTTAGCATTTTGCTGTGCCAAGCTGGAAATTCTTCCTGCAAGCTGTGGGCAGGAATCACCTGTTTCTCCTCTCTTTGTTCCTCCCACACTTCAGCTCATCCTGGGTTGTTCTTGCTTTTTCCTGGCTGCTTTGTTTATATTGTGCCAAAGCAACAGGACTGAAGCATGTGTGCACTAATGTGTCACCAGGAATCTTATCCCTTCCTAAAACAACAGGCCAGTCCCCTTTGCAGGCTTTTCAAGCGCTCTGTAGTCCTTCATCTTCCTTCTGTCTTTAAAGACCATTTGGGTTTGTTCTCTGTGTTGAAAGTATGCTTAGGGAAGGTTTCCTTGAAAAAGCTATGAAATGCTTGTTACATCCACAGAGTGTACATTTAAATTGTTTGATTTGCATAGGGCAGAAATGCAGCTGCAGATTATGGCAGCCCAGGCTCATAAAGGGAACTGGGAATTAAGCCTCAGACTCTCGGAGCCAGTTCTGTTAGTCCTCTGTTTTAAGGAGGAAGGCATCCTCCTTTTTGCTGTGGCAGGACAAGCTCAGTCTGACTACAGTGAAGAAGGAATAGACCAAAGTGTCACAATGTGAGAGGGCAGCTTAACAAAACGTTGTGCCAAATGAAGACATGAGGCAATTAGTCTCTGTCTTCATTGTCTTATCACTAAGGAGGGACAGAAAAGTTTGTGTGAGAAATCATTTTTCTGTGTATTTGAATTTTAGACAGAAGTGAGACAGATTTCGAAGGTGAACATGTAATGGTTGAATATCTAGTGAAATAATGACTCTGCAAGAATCGAGCTGCTGAAGAGATGAACAGGGAAGAAGGGACTTTTAGCTGGACTACCTTAACTCTTCAACTTCTAGATTCTTGCTTTCTGTATGTGTGTGAATCAGCTATTTTAAAATGCTGTCCTTGAAGGACTGTGCCCCTTCAATCAACCTGTGAGAACTGAGGAACACACGAGCATCCTTCAGAAGTCTTCCAGGAAGAGTGAATAAGGTCAGACTTCATGTACTGAGTCTTTGAAAAGTTACAGGAGAGTCTGTTTTTAAGTCATCTTCCTATGTTGCAGTAGATTTTTGGGATTTCTACTTCCCCAATCTTATCCTCTTCAAAGTCACCTGTCAAGAGTATTGGAGTGTATTCTCTCCCATCTAGTTTCCTACATATTCTCTGGAGTCATTGTTTGAGTCACTTCTCACAGATTTGCAGTGCATCTGGTAAGGTGGGTAGATCTTTCAGAAGGTTCTTTTAGAAGATAAGAACCTAAAAGATGTTTTAGGAAACAGGGACACTGTTCAAGTCTCCCTGTTCAGGTGAATCTGATCATTGCATCTGGCTGAAAATTTGTATCCATGCTATTTGTGCTGCTTGAGGAATCTACTAATACTCCCCATAAAACAAATTAATCTCATGGAGCTCTTGTCTTAAAGTAGACATTTCATGTATCCTGCTAGATATAAAAGAAGTCACTTTTAAGCAAAACATCACTGATAGGATTCCTGACACAATAGCACAGAAACTTCCAAGCACATCCATTTTATAAGCCAGTGTTGAGCTTCAGTCCATGTTTGTTCACTTTAGAGAAGTGATCTTCAATGCCAATTTTATATGTTAATGTTCAAAATGGAGTTAACTAGGATTCAGAAGCTTAGCAGTTTGATATATGACTGTCTCAATTGTATCTCAAAAAGATATCAGCTCAGATACCAGTAAAATGTGGCGTTGCCCTGGTAAGCTGTGGCTTTTAGCACAAGCACAAATGTAGAATAAAAAGTGCTTGAATTACAGGGCTTGAAACACTGCTTAGAAATTCCAGTGCTGGTGAACCAGTAGGTAGTTTCCTGTAGCCTTATGATGGGGCTATAACCAACTTCATTAAAGGTTTGACTGCTTTAATAATTCAAATTGTGGGTCTCTTTTCGAAGACTCATCAGCTCCATTAGCTTCTGCATCTGCTGTCTCTTCCTGGTTGCTCCTTTGCTGTCTGCTGGCCCATGACGCACCTCTTGCAGGGTTTCTTCACTATTACAGGAGGAGGGTAGAGCAGAGGTAATTGCAGACTGTGTGTGAGCATGTTCTGGTACTGATTCCTGGTCAGGATGATGTAGAAGTGATGCTTGTCTGTGCTGGAAAGGCACCAACCAGAATACTGTTTGATTGAGCCTCAGCACGACTAAGTTATTTAATTATCTTGAGAGTATATGAAGGAAAAGGCTAGTAAATGTAACTCTTAATAGAGACCCTTGAGACCCTGCGTTGGGCTTCCTGGAGCTGGCAGGAGGAGAGGCCTCAGGAGGCTCCTGTCCAGCCTCCTGCTCACAGCAGGGACAGCTGTGGGGTCAGAGCAAGTGCCCAGGGCTTGAAAACCTCAGGGGCTGGAGACATTCAGCCTTTTGGGACAGCTTGCATGTCCTCGTGGTGGAAAAGATTTTCTGTACATCCAGTCCTCTCCTGTTTTAACTTATGCCCATTGTCTCTTGTCCTCTCACCACACGGAGAGCCTGGATCCATCTTCTCAATCCCCTCCCTGCAGGCATGTGATAGTTGTGAATGCCCTGGAGCCCTCCCTGGCTCCCACAGCCTCTTCTCCAAATGCCAGTGCTCCAGCCCTGACTGCTCTGGAGGCCTTGCTTCAGTTGTTCCACAGCTTTCTTGATTTGTCTTGGTATCTGAACAAGACCAAGTCAGTCTTGGAAAGTCTTTCCTCCAGCTTTTTGTTTTCTGAAATGATCAATGCTGCTTTCATACAGTGTTTACTCTTGAATTTTAGCTAGGGGAGATGTAGTGGGCCCTACTTTGGCCTTCCAGGAGACACCTCATAGCATGATGTTTTCTTTGGGGGAGCATAAAGTCTCCCTTCTTATTTTTTCTCTATACAAGATGTCTCCACCATTTGATAACTAGAATTTCTGCCAGTATTTAATATGAGCAACACTTCGTATCCTTCTTTGAGGGTGAGAGTAATGATTTTAAAAGGCAAAGATAGATGATGGCTGTTATTTACTTAGGATCAGCAAGCTTTTTGTGGTGACCTATGAAGTAAAAAGAATCACAATCAAAAAAGTGTCAAGCAATTCCCCACTGAGATTTCTGCTGAAGGAAATACATCTTGCTGAGAGCCCCAAGACACACACCATACTTGCCAGGTGTCTGGGCAGCAATTACTTGTTCCCTTTTTCCTGTCATGGGCATCTGAATTATTGAGCATCCTCCTGTCACCCAGGGACAACTTGTGCTAAAGTCACTATCAGACCTATGATAACTTTTTGTTTTTCAAACCTAGATTCCTAAGGAAACAAGGCTTGTTCAAGTGTGGTCAACTTGGTTGCTGCTATTATAACTTTGTGAAAGCTGGTTAGGTGATCATGTTTGGGTGATCCAAATGAGTGTGCCTGGTGAGAACGAAGCAGTCAGAGTCCAACTGGGGAAAGGTAGCACGTCCAGAACTTCCCCTCAGCTGTGGGGTGCTCGTTTCTGTGCTGGGGTTTGAGCATACTGCTCCCTAGGGGGGGTAACAGCAGGGATGGAAGTGCCTGTGCAGGTTGGCATGTGCTGGGCGTATTTTCCTGCTGGAGGGATGGCAGGAAGGTGAATATGTGCCAGAGACAAGAGGGCTGCAGTAACCGGGTAATGTGACTTGCTTAGCACTTGGCAAAAGCTTGGCCATACAGACCAAGGGTGGGTTTTAAACTTGAACAGCTCTTGACGGAAGTTTCTTACTCTCCCTCACCCTCAGCCCTGATGTGATGGCATAAGTTTATGGCCAAGTCTAAAGTAAGCTGAACTGGGGAACCACACTAGGTTAAAACTGCTTTAGTTTTGTTTTTTACCCATGGAGTTTGGTCTGAGTTGATTTCCTCATCCCATTCATTGTGTTACTGCAGATGTGCTGATGAAAAGGGTGAAGTTGTGTGCAACAGGATAGAAGCACTAATGGTTAAGAGCAGGGTAGGAATGCTACTTGGGGTGATAGTGCTCTTTACCATTCAAGTGCTCACTGACCCAGAACCCTATTGAAGAGTGTCCTGTTTCCTAAAATATGGCTGTAACTTTATATAGAATATCATCCTTATAGAATGTACCTGGTACCACTGTCAACAAACTGTACCCCTCTTTCCATTCAGAACTGAGAGTCTCCCCTTGCTGGAGAACACAGTGTATGATGTTGCTGTACTTTCTGTGCTCTGCTAGGAGGTTACTTGCACAGCAGCGTTCTAGTGACCTAGAAGTGCAGGTTAGTGTAAGTAAAGTTACTGCTGCATTTATTTATTTATTTTTGATGGCAAGGATGATTCCTGTAACAATTAGTTCTTGTTCTAACCTGCATATTCCTATGCAGTTTGATCTTTATTGGAAAAGGGAAAGTTCTGTTGTGGCAGTAAAACCAGGTGATGCTTGTCTGAAGTGGTAATGAGGGAGTGCACCAAAGCATTTTGAGAAGGCTGCCCCTGTCCCTGAGTTTAGGGGGTTGGAGGGGTTTTTTTCCTCAGTTTCTTCATTTCAGTGCATGGTAAGAAGGTACATTTTCTTGGTGAATTAGCTGTTTTATTTAAGTATTCAGTGTAAAGTGTACTGTGATATTCTGTCTACTTGTAAAATCTGTTTTTTCTATCCTAAGAAGTCATAACAAGTAACCATAGCTTGGTCCAGTGAGATGATTTTGGCCTCTAAATAAGCTGATCTGGGCACTGAATTGTATCACAAACTTTTATGTTAAGCAATTTAAAGCTCTGTTTAAATCGACATATCTGGAAACTGAAGCTGCCCTGCTTTTTTTTTTTAGTTTGCCACGTGGGCTGTTGTGGGCATTTTCAGATGTCTTAATGCTTCCTGTTGGAGAGAGAAAGCTTGGGTTGATGGGAGAAGACAGTGACTTGATGGATAAATGCCTTGGCATCTTCCCTGCCCTGCTCAGCCAGCAAAACTGAGTATAGAAGAGGAGTAATTGCAGTTCAAGTGCATAGTGGCTGGAGATAAGAGAGGATAATTTGCTATAGGATCTGATTTTGTTGGATGAGGAGCTGCTGGGGATTGTAGAGGTTTAAGGGTTCTTCATCACTGCTGTTAGATCTTCACAGCAGTGGCAGAGATTCACTCATAGCAGCGGGCTGGTAGAAGAGCAGTTAAAGAATGCAGCTATAATTTGTAAGGAATATATGTGGGAGGACACTAGTTGTTGATTTCATTACTTTGAACTTGGGGATTGTCCTCATCTTACTGGAAAACAGCTGCTGTCAGACAGGAGGGGAATAAACCCACAGATTTTTTCCTTAAAATCATTAGCAGAGATGCTTACTTTGATTCTGTACTTTTTAATGTATTATGAGGGAGGTCATAGATTTCATGGGTATTTGGGAAAACGTAGGTTTTCCTCTGCTCAGGGAGGGATATGATACCTTATTTCTCCATTTTACTGCTGTAAGAATACAGGAATTACAGATTGTTTGTTGTGAAGTGACATGAGGACTCTGGATCATCTTTTCTTATGATTCCATACAGGGTGGGGGGTGGTGGATTTGTTTGTGTGTGTCTGCTGAGCACTCGAGTTGTTGCACTGGACAAGGTATTGCTGGAAGCATTACAGCTGTACTGGAGTCATCACCAGCTGCCACTTGTGCAGCCCTGCTCCAAGTCCTGCTTTTGGGCCATGTTTCTCGACTTGTCTGTCCACTGCTGCTCTTCCCGTTTGAATTTAAGACGAATTTTTCATTGTAAACTTGGGGACTTCCCAGATGACCAAATGAGGGGGAAATGGCTTAAACGGTGTTCTGAAGCTGAGTAGTTAAATTCCTCTGAGTTAAATCAGCAGGTACTTGTTTAGATCAGTGTAATCCTGTGAGCTGAGATGGAATAAACTTTTTTGAGTTACATTAGGTCTGCTTTCTCTTCTTTCTGTATTCCAGTCTCTTGGATTATTCACACTGGCTTCTACACTCAAGGGATTATCATAAGGAATGAGAAGGCTGAGGAGTCTCTGAATCTCTTGGGATTGTTACAGATCTGTGGGTGACAGACTGAATTTCACTGATGGGACTCAAATCAGAGATACCCTTGAGGTACTTAGGAGTCCTGCTAGAATTAATATTCTCTTCCATCTTCAGGGAAAAGAAAGATAATATTTCTGAAAGTACTTACAATGTCCTGAATACATCAGCAGTCTATTTCTCATCTTTTAATTTCATTGTTTTTGGTGCTGAAAGTATCCTCTAGTGCTCAGCCTGATTGAATAGTTTTCTGCTTTGTCTAAATGATGGTATGGATAAAGCTGATTTTTATTTTATTTCTGCCCCTCCTCTCCTCTGCAACATTGTCTGTTTTGAGTCTGTGGGCCCTGCTTATCATACAGCTTAATTATCTGAGAGCTACTCTCTAGCTGTTAGAAAATGAGAAATTAATTCTGAGTGCAGTACCTTTAAGACTGATTATGCCAAAATAGTGTGGAGATCATTTCTTGAATTACTTAAAGGAAACCACTTTTTTGTTTGGAAAACAGAAAACCAGACCTTTTGGGCATTAAGCATGTTTATTTCAGACTTTGGTGTTTCATGGTGCCTTGATTTAATGAGGCCTTGGGAGTTGTTCCTATTTGGTCAGGCTGCTGCAAAGGGCAGTTTGTTTGGAGCCTGCCTGTTTTGGGCCCCCTGGACTCCCCCCCTCATAGTCTGTGCTGTTACTTACCACATCTTAACTTCCCTACATGTGAAGAGTAAATGAATTTTTGATAAATCTGTTGGGCAGACCATTTTCTCCCTTTGTTTATGATAGTCCTGTAAATTGTGCTACTGACTGTTGCAGTGAAATTCTCCTGGTATTTGATTTGCCATGTCCTGTGTTGGTCTTGCCATGATGTGAAGAAAGCATGTGGGTATTGCTGTGTGTCAAACAGCTGTGACTGTGTGATAATCTTTTTTTAACCCAAACAACCTTTGGCAGCTTTGGTTCCTTCTGCAGATAGTGCTGGTTTTGGGCCTTTGGGCATTCCTGCTCTTAATTCAAGGTACACTTGAGCTGTTATGAGGGATCTTTAAGGCAGATTTTCCGAACTAGCCTAATAATAACTGAAAATGAAAATCCTCTATTAAAAAAAAAGTTGCTAAGAACTGCTAATCCTCTATACCTATGGAGAAGGAAGAATGGGACAAGACTTCTGGCTGTTCAAGTTGTCTGTCTTGAAGTAGTGTAAATACTTGTCGATGACAATGCCATGGCCAAACTTCTGAGCAGAGAGACTTGAGCCATCCAGATATTCCCTGGAAAAAGCCAGTCTGTTGGTGAGAATAGTGTTCAAAGGATTTAAACCACATTTATAAGTATTAAAGAAAGACCCAGACCCACCAAAAGTGTACAAAAATATGGAAACTGTACCAGCTCTTAAGACCTCAAGCATGCTGCTTCAGTTACTAGTAAAGGAAATATTTCAATTTTAAGAAACAGGTGAGATTTCTATATTGGTTAATGATTGTAAATTATTAAAATATACAGAGTAAACTTGCAGTAAAAATCTAGAAGGTGTTTCAGTTTGTTCTAATACCATTGATAGGTGTAATGTTGAACGTATACATGAAATCTTTAACTAGAAAAGTGGTAAAATCCTTAATATGCATTGGCAACATGCATTTGGATTATTACAGCAGACCTTAATTTGTGAGCGTGTCACATAGATTATGCCAGGGCATGAACATCTGGCAGGTTTTCCACCCAACTTGAACATACCATGGCTATTTAATTTAGAGGTTTATTTTGTTTTGAGGTAAATGGCAGGAGATATGGAGCTTGGGGCAAAGACATCTCTAGGGGATTGTGGCTTGCTCTGACTCCAGCTGAAATACTTGTTTTCTGGTTTTGATATCAAAGACTAAAATAATCTCTAACGCTTGAAAGTACCCAGAAAAATATTTCCACTGTGTTTCTAATGAAGATGTCAGTGCTTGCTGATGCTGCTTGTGCAACTGCAGACTATTTTGGTTGCTTCCATCATAGGTGGCCAGTCAGAAGTCAGCACTAAAAGAAGTGCTGTGTCTGCCTGTAACATTATGTTACGTGGTAAGAATTTGGGAATACTCATTCAAGATCAGTTAAAATTCTGTACTCTTTGATTAAAGATGGTTACAAAAATGTATCTTCTGTCCTGCATAACTGATTCTGTTAATTCCTGAAATAATTCTTTGAGAACTGCTGTGCTGGGGCATTAGGTGATGTGGGTGAAGAGTGTTTTGTCTTCTGGAAGGACAGATCCAAAAGACATGAAGACCTTTGGGCCTTTAAGGACTCTGGTGCAGGAAGTTTTTTGTGTATAGTGGGAAATGCTGTTGAACATACAGATTTCAGATTTTGGTATTAAAGCAGCATGATTCACCTGCTTTCCCTGCTTTATTGTCAAATGCTGACGCACAGTGCCAAAATTATTCTATTTTCAGAATTATTTTGGACATGCTGGTATACTACACAAAACAAGTGACTATGAAATCAAATCTATAGTTGATTGCAAAGTGGAATGCAGGGGCAGCCTGAGTAACACACAAATACTGAGTTAATAATTAGTGACTGTGTAGTCACATGTCAAATCTTTTGATGCCATTGTCTCTTCTTGCTTAATATGCCTCAAAGATTCAAAAAATGTCTTCTCTGAGTGAGGACGGTCACTACCCTTCCCCACGTTCCAAAAGCAGTAGTGGATTGAGCAAGGCTGGTGATTTTTGCTGTGGGATTTGGTGGGAGGCAGGAAGTGGAATGGATGAACCCAAGGCACACAGCAGTTCCTGAAGGCAAGAGGTAATGCCATGTGGGAATGGTTTGGCAGTGTCCAGGATGTTGCTTTGGGTTATGGAGGTGACTTGATAGGACTTCAAAAACAAGCAACTAAATGTTTGTCAGAAATAACATCAGGGTGATGGAATGGGCTGTATAACCTTTTGAGGGCCTTTCCAGGCCTACAATTTGATCTTCAGGTTGGGGTGTGTTAATCCATTGCTATGGAGCCTTCCCTTCAGCCTTTGCAGAAGATAGTGAGGTCTGGTCTGACTGCTGAAAGGGAGACTGCAGTCTGGAAAACTGCATTCACGTTATTCTTTTTTACAGTTTATGTTTAGTAAAGGTCTGCCATGTTTTTCCATATATGATTCATAAAGCAAATACTGATTTGTAGTCAGCTGAACATCACGTGAATTTTTCTGACATAGAACTAGAAAGGACTCTGTCTTTAGGTCTTGAGATTTAAATTTGCATTTTTTCTTTTTAATTTGTTTTGTTTTAATAAAAATATTTAGTCCTCACAAGTAGATTTAACCTTGGCAGTTATAAATTTACTCAGATGCTTTCTCCTAACTAATCCATTAGTTTTCAAAACAGGAAAGGAGGTTACTGGTTAACAGGGAGTGCCTGAGAGTGCTCAGTGGGGCAGTGGTGGCTGCAGATCTGTTCAGAGGCAGTTTGGGCCTGCTGGAGCAGAGCTACACAGGTCAGCTGGACTTGGGCCAGGGAGCTGCATCTCCTCAACCAGGCTGGATTTCCTCTAGACCTGTTGATATTTGATGGGCCTCAAAAGCTTCAAGCTGCACCTTTCTTGGAGAGGACAGTTGTTGTAGCAGGGTATCCATCTGCTTCCCTTCTTCTGTGCTAATAACGTTTGCTAATCTGAGCTGGTTGGATTGGTCATAGGTTTCTCCTTCAGCTGAACACAGAACAGAGTAATTTCCCATATTCCAGGAGAACATGTGTTTTGGTGATGGACTTGGGTATTGTAGCTAAAAGCCTTTCTGGATGAGCCACTCCTGTACTTAGGAGAACCAACAGCAGAGTACTGCAGGTGAGTCGTGTGTTTCTAAGCCAGAAATTATTTGAATATTCTCTAGTTGGAAAGTAAGTTTTTCTCAGAACAGCATTGCCTGTGTGTTTCTGATAGAGAATGGGGAGCAGCTAATGAGATCTGTAAATGACTGGCAGAGATGTACTGAGTACCCATTTAATTATCATAAATGGAGGATATAATTCTCCCTGACTAGTGTTCAGCCTTCTCCCGTTACTGTGCTTTCAGAGTATGGTTTGCATGTTTTTTCAAGATGGAGAATTGAAAATAATTTCTAAGCTGCAGCTTGCAATTAGGATCATACCCAGATGTAATCTGAGTGTTTTTGTCAAGGCTTGTTTGTACCATGTGCTGTCCTTTCAAACCTCTTAGTAATGAAAAGCTGTTTAAAACTTTTTAGTATGTCATGTTTGGCATAGATGTGTGTTTTGTGTGATGTTGATGTGATTGGGAGTTTATACAGTGAATGGGATTGGCAAAAACCAGTTTACAGTTACTGAATGACCACAATATTTAAATATCAATAATTTTGCTTTAAGGCTTATGTTTTGCAAGGCCTTGACTATCTAGGCATAGTTCTTAATATTAGGACTTGGAGAGCACATATTCAACTCCACTTTATCTGTCATAGCTAACTTGCTACAAACACAGTATGAGGGATTACTTGTGCTTTATTTCTGCCACCTCTGATGGTACCGTCTAATGGATTTGCTCTTTACCCATCTGCTGCTTAGCAATGAAGACAGTATCTCAAGTTCCCAGTAACTGACTCCTCTTAAATGATCATTTCCTCAGTGTTGGAGTCATTCTACTCTTACTGAGCAGAAAGGTCAGCATTTGCCACCGTGCAAGGGGTAATTTGAGGCAGGGATTTAGAGGGAGGGGTTCTGTAGGGAACACCCAAAATGAGTAAGAGATCTGAGTTTTATATCCCAAGCTGTTCGTGGAGGTTGGAGGCAGCAGGAAACCTGTAGAGCTGAAAGTCAGAATTTAGATGCTGTAGTTGTTGCCCTCTTGATGCAAAATGGAGTGGCCTTTCCAGAAGGAAATGTGTGTCACTGTTCTCCAGCTCTGTGGGCAGGTGAGAAGGCACATTTTGTCTCCATTGCAGGTGTGGCACTGAACTGACTGGAATTTCCTTCCTTTGGATTGGATTCTCTGTGCTTGTCTGGGAGATCCCATGTAGTGTCCAGGGAGGGCTGGTATCTGCTGCCTGACCTGATCGGGCTTCTGCAGGGCTGACTTGAAGAGCAGAATTTTCTGAAACTGATTTGATGATACCCATCTGAAACTGATCTCAATGCTCAGATATCTGCACTTTCTGTAATTCTGGAAATGGTTTTCCTAGTGCAGAAGCTGTTAAAAGAAGTAATGTTCACTTGTCCTAACGTCTGTGCAGTTTCCAGCCCCTTAAAACAAGTGGTTTTACCAAGTCAGGAATTGTAATATAGCAAATTACTGCTGGTGTTACTATACATTTATCTCTACTGCCACTGAGACCTGATAGGGTACGTTCTCATCAGGGTTTGAAAGAAAAAAAAAATGATGTGAGAAATGACACCTCACTTCTTAAAATTTTAAAAGGTTTATTGAACCACAACAAGGGACTGAATAAGGAGAAGGGGCTGGGTGCTTAGCTGCAGCCAGAGGCACACTGCCCACACCTGTAGTAATCCTTACATGTCCCACTGACAAGCCAGCCCTCCCCACACTCGTGCATATGTCACTCATCCCACCCAGCTCCTCCTTCATCCTGCCTCTCAGGGTCTGTGCAGTCCTTCTTGCTTTGACTTTCTCAATGGCTGGAGATCAACTTTCAACATTACAAAACTTATATAAAAAACCCACCAGATTTTAACAGAACTTCTTTTAACCTTATAACATACATTGAACATTTGCAAGAGCCAACATCACACTATCCATTTATTCCAATCCCTCTTTTTCCATTTTTATGAGTTATTTGGCTTGAGTGACAATTTCGATTCCTTTGGGGATCCACTCATGCTTTTCACAGATCAGTTTGACTTCTTTGAAGGAATCTTCTAGTTTGTTCTGCTTCTTCAGCACCATTATACTCTGTGTGTTCTGGGTATAGCCGATTTTGGGTCGTTAGGCGTTGTCACTGTCGGCATACTCTGAATTACACTCAGGACTAGTCGAATGAAACAGGGAATTGTACAAGGAAGAAATGATAATCCTGCCACTGCCCACATGAGGAGGAAGCCTAGCTTTTTCCACCACTCCATACCCTGTAAGTTGTCCCACCAGCTGGCTTTTAGTGTTGATTTCCATTTTTGGACTGGACATGGGATATTTTCCTGATATCTTTGGTGAGATCCAGGACAGCCTTCCAGTTGTCAACTATTTTCAAACAACAATCAGATGTATTAAACTTCCCATAGGCACCCCCTTCCTCTGCTAATAGGCATTCCAAGGACAACCTGTTCTGATACACAGTGGATTGTTTGTCTTTGTTGGTTAGGTATTAATTCCAATGCTAAACCAGTTTTTTTAGTTATTATTTCTACAACTGCTAGGAGTCTTATAATTTGATTTAGCATATAGATTGGAGTTTGATGTCCCCTACTTTCCATCTTGTGCCCCTGTGGCTGGCCCATATGTTTCCAATATTCATTCAGGAGGCCATTCCTCATTTCCCCATTTTTGAGATCCTCCAATTAGTTCCCTTTTATCTCTTTTTAAAGCCTCATAAACCAGTACCCCTAAGTCATTCCCATCCTTCCCAGAGAAGAGGAAAAATCCAGGCTGTATAATTCCTGGGGAGGGAGTTCTCTTCCTACATATCCAGAATAGGCCATCTGGTGCTCTCTAGTAGTAGTTACTTTGTTGGTTCATATTTTCCCTAAATTTGGATATCTCATGGATTTCAGCATAGGGACTCTTACTGGATCATCACACAGGAAGAATCTGCTTTCATTATTATATTCACAATCCTTTTCATCAGTTTTTTTCTCTGGGCCCAATACTCTACTGATTCCCAAAGAGGGGATCCACCATTACTGACTATCTCTTGCAAGGGGTGCTTCCTACCTTGTTAAGCAAGTGCTTCCTGATGCACCAGAGACACTGTTCCCCTGTTAGTGTTGAACTTCAGATCCACCCTTCTGGTCAACTCTCTCGTTTTATGTTTGTTCGATTCCATTTAAGAATTTCAACAAGGCCCAAGCTACTGCCCTTCCATGGCCATTCTTCTGTCATTATATAATTATATAATCTTCTCGGTGGCAAGTACAGGGGCCAAGCCAGTCTTGCTCTCTGTTTCCCATCACACTCCTTTTGTTAATTCCCAAGCTAATCACTTTTAGCACTTCCCCCTGTTTCTCGAGTACTTCCCCTTAATAGCCTAAATAGAATAATTACATTACTGACCAATACAATCCAGGTCTTTTGCTTGAAGCGTCATCTAAACAGTCCTTGAGAAGGCTGGTGGAAGCTTGACCTTATTTCTCAGATGTCCGGGGACCTTTTCTGGTTACCTCTCAGTCTCTGCTTAAAAGTCAATCTCATCTCACCCGGTCTGAATGCTATGGTCCATTCCTTTGGTTCTTCCACAGGGCCCTTAATTCTGTGGGCATGAGTCCATCCTTGCTCTGCAGTTCACACAGCTGATTCAGTGGTGAGCAGCACCTGGAAGGGACTTTCCCATTGTGGGGTTAGAAGCTGGTTTGATAATTACCCAGTCCCCAGGATTTACCATTGTGAATTTTGAATCCAGAGTAGCAATTTGAGGGATCATTCCCTTCTGCCTTAACTCTTCTCAGGTCTGTGCTATGGACATAACATACTTTCTGGCACTGGCTTCCCCCTTCTCGTAGGTGGCAATTCTCTGTGGCGAGAACTTCTTTTAACCTTATAACATACATTGAACATTTGCAAGAGCCAACATCACACTATCCATTTACTGCAAGGGCATAGTTCAGGGGCGTTTTGTTGTTTTTCAGAAAATAATTCTCTTGCTTCTCCTTGTTCAGTCTCAAAACCTTTTAAGAGTTATCGTGGCAAGTTCAGTTGTAAACCTCTCACATCCCTCTTAGGGCCGTAGTCCTAAGAACTGGGAACCCTTCTGTGTGCTTCCTCAGAGTTCCTTATTTAGTGAGGATAGTTGGATCGTGAGGGAGCAGAGCTTTATATTTTGGTGTCTATCTTCCTTTAAGGGAGGGGGCTGTCAATGGCTGAGAGGATTGGAGGGCAATCTTGAAGTTTTTGTGCACTTGTGCCTTTAAGATTGCCTTAGTTTTGAAAAATCTGCTTGTCCAAAGGATGGGTGAAAGACTGGAGGAGATATACAGATGGATTTATATATTTGATCTTAAATATTTTGCCTTTCACTTGTTCTCAGGTCAGCTGCAAAGCTGACATCTTGTCAGCCAGTGCAGTAAATGCATAACTGTGTCGATGTGCCAGGGTATTCCATAAAACTGTTATTTTTTACTGTTTACTATTGGACATTTTCTTTTGAAGGTATTCCTTAACATATGAAAATATATCAATGTCTTGAATCACCACACGTATTAAGTATCCGTTTATAATTTCTGAGCATGCCTTCTATATAGCTAATAAATTCTTATTACAGTTACTAAACCAGAACTTTTACTGTACTGAAAATAGTGTCAGGGTTACCTGTGGAGCTACACTGTCAGTTCCTAGAAGGTAAAGATGACTGGAGTTTTTGTGCTCTTGTTGTGCAGCATCCATTTAGAAGTTATTTTTTTCCCTTCTGTCTTTAGTAAAATTCCAAATTTTACTAAAATGTAGTAGGTCACGATGACGGATTAAATAACAGCATTGTATTTTAAGAAAATTACTATGAAAACGCAGCTGAGCTTTCCTGAGCTAGTCCTAACACTATATTTATTGCCAGCATTTTTGCTTGAATTGGAAACTGCAGGTTGTTGGATATATAGTTTTCAGGTTAGTCTCCTGGTTCAAATTTTGGAGTTCTGTGGAACAGATCCAGGCATATTGCTGATCCTGAATGGCTGGACCCTATTTCTGAGGTGTTTAGCTCCCGTTCTGACTCCGGGTTGTAAGGAGAGGGAGAGCAGAGATTCCGGTGGAGGCAGTGGAATGCCAGGAGCCTGAGCAGTGTAGATTTGTATTTCCCTCTCTGTAGATTAAATCAGAGATTAAAAACACATTAATTTTCCCTTAGGAGTGCTTTTACCTTTGGGGCACATCATTTTAAAATCTTGGGACAAAGAAACTGACTTCCATGAAACTGGAGGAAGAAAATGAGTTTGAATGAAGCTGACTGCAAGGGTACTTCTACCCTTATCCAAGGAGGAGGACTGTCATCTCTGATCAAATTTGGAAAGAGCTGCTTTTAGTGGTTGTGTTTTGAGGATGATTATTATGACTTGATTCTACTAGAGGAGAAGGAGGGAAGACAGGATTAAGAAAAATCGTGGGAAAATCGTGTTCTGTGTCCTCATTTCTCAACATCCTTCTCAGCTACGGTGAGAACACAAAAGGAATAGAGCAGGATTCCCTGTGGAGGGGGTTTGTATTCAGGTGGTGATTGCTTTGCTTTAATATCTGCTTGCAGAAGTGTAGAGGTTTTTTTTGTTGGTTTTTTTTTACTGGTGATGAATTACTTGTTTCTGTGGCTTTGATCTACAGCTATAATCTGATTAAACTGCAGGTCAGGGAAATTACCTGTACTGTGGCTTCAGCTGCCTGTAAGAGGAATAATAAGGTTTAAACTACTTAGCACATAAAATTGACAATAGGATTGTTCTGTTAAAGGTCTTTTTCATTGGTGTGTGTTAACAGTATCCTTCCACAGCACATGGAACATTTAATTCCATGACCCATAGCCTGAAGATCTCTTACTACCTCATTAAGAGCTGACATCACCTAAACCTGCCAGCTCCCAAAGCAAGCAATTCCAGAACTTTATGCAAACTAAGGTCATTTAAATTAGGTGGCAACACCTGAAAGTTTGGGACACTAAGAACTCTTCTACAGTGGTAAAACTGTTAAAGTTGTTTAACAGTACATGTCTGATGCACGAGTAGGGAGAGTCTGTACAAAAATTAATAAGTAAAATCTTTGTTGGATGCTATATACCCCTGCAAAATCTTGATTCCATCCATTTGTCCTTTCAGGAGATGGTGTGTGAGGCTGTTAGCTGTTGTCTGAAGCCTGTTGTGTTCAGGTGATGTTGAATTAATGGGTGGAGGAAAAATCAAAGATGAAGTTCACCCACAAGTTTGCTACTACTGTTCTTCAGGCATAACCATATATGTTTATTAACAATCCTAAGATTGCTGCAAAAATATTTCCTTCTGACAGGTCATAGTTAGAGATACAGTTACTGTCTACAGATCAGTTAGGGAAGTCAGTTATGTTTCAGAACCCACCCTTTAGCAAAGTGTGCCAGCTGTAAAGGATTAGTAGCTAGATAGTCTCTAAAAACTGTAATGAAAGTTTTCAGTTGTAGCAAGTGTTAGTGGTAACTCTTAGGAATTGAAGGAAAAATACTTATTTTCCATAAAACTGTCAACCACTTGTATCAGCAAATTTTCCTCACATCTCACTCCAGATGTGAATGATGTCTTGGATGCAGTGCTTTGGGGCTTCTGAACACGTAATCTCTCCTAAATATTGCTGTGGAATAGTCAGTGTCCATGCTGTCAGTGTTTCCTACTGCTTCCACCTGCCCTGAATCAGCATGGGTATGCTTAAATACAGACAAAGAAGAAAACAACGCACTGAGTATTAAAACTATTTTAAATGTTTGTTGAAGATAACTGTTATTTTGAGGAAAATCTAAAATGGTAGTTGCAGGTTGTGCTTTGAGGTTCCTTCTGGTGTGAGCCTTGCCAAATATTGAAATTATGAAATTAAAATACTAATTTAAGTGTGTTGGACTCTTTAGTATGCTAATATAGAAAATTTACCTTTTCTACCCAAAATGAAAGATTTCCCACATTTATTCTATATTTTTCTGTATTTCTGGCTGTGCCCCTGATCAGCCTTGGGATCAGTCACCTCCAGCTAAGACTCATTAGGCTGCAGCTGCTTTTCATTGTGGCACAGTTTTTGCACGCACCTCCAGGAAAGAGAACTGCAGGAGTATGAATTTCTGCTTGGAGTGAAACTCCTGCCCATTTCATGTTTTTTTAGTTTTTAGAATCACAAAACGTGATTGGATTCTGATGGCTTTTATAAATTTACATTTTAGTAATGTAAATCCTCAATTCCTTATGGGGGGGTTGTGTTACTGAGATTTGATGAGGGAACTGATACAGCTGCTGATGCTTAGGGCTGTCAGGGGAAAACCAGGTGGAGTTTCCCTTCAGGAATGGTGAAAGCAGTGTTGTGTTCTGTGTTGGCTTTGTGAGGTCTGGGGTTTTCCACGTTTTTTGTAGAACTTGTCATGCAGAAGCAGATCATGTCTGGCACATCCTCACTGTGAAAATGAAAGAGGTGTGCTGTAAGTGAAGCTTGACTTCCAGAAATAGAGGATGTGAGCTGGGTAACACAAAACTACTGCTTTGAGAAGTTGTGCTTAATGTTATTGGCTTATCTGTGCTTGATAATGAATCTTGTTAGCAAACCTCTGCTTCTGTAGAATGAATATGGCCCTATTAGAGATGCAGGATGGTGTATGCAAAACTGAAAATTTGTGACTGACTGCTTTGAATTATAGCAGAACTGAAGACAGATATTGGAACAGAAATTAATTCTTCTGGAGACAGTGGTAAAATAGATCCATTTGTTCAGTGATATGTAAATAGAGTTGGAAGTCAGATGGCAACAAGAGGAAAACTTGAATAGAATAGGTAACCAAAGAGGCTGTAGGATCTTCTCTTATATGATTTTAACATCAAATTAAGCAAACTTGCTCTAGTGTTAAAGAGTAGGTGTGACTGCATGATCTTCTGATGCATCTTATGGTGTGATGGGGTAAAGACTTAAAAATATGTATACGGGAGAGATACCCCAATATTTGCGGGATTTTCTTTCTGTACTTCTTACCAGCTAAAGGGAAACAACTTGTTTCCTTATTCTGCTGTGGGAAGACTGAATTGATCAAGAATGGTAAAAACTTGGAAGAGGGAAAAGGAAATGTGTCTTTCTTGTCTTTGCCAAGTCCAGTGGTTCATTCCAGATTAAGTGTAACCTCTGAGTTCCAGCAAAACAGAACTTTTTATACTCTCAGGTTCTAAAGAGAGGAAAAGTTTTTTGTCTCCTGTGGGGGCTTAAATTTTTATTTATCTTACACCTTTAGAACCTGGAGAGACAGTCCTGACTACTGTGTTTTAAAGTTTTGAAGCTCTTCAATTTTAGGAATAAAATGAAAATTCCTTTAGCTATCACATGTTTTTATTGAATTGGATGAGAGGCTGTTGTATTTCAGTTTAAAGTTTGATTAAAGCACAGAGCTGAATCTACATATTTGGTTGGGAAATGATAAAGAGTAGCTATTATGATGTATCAAGGTAGTATATGGAAATACTTGAAATATAATTTTTTTGAACTATGGTTTGTCTTTATTTCATTTTGGACCAAAAAAACTTAGGGAAGCTTGACTGAACTGCTGATCCAGCTGGCCAAGTAGGTACTTGAGAATATTATTGAAATAATACAATGTGTAAACAAGCCCTATTAGGTTTTCTAGCAGGCAGCCTCTTTGCCTCAGAATGAGTCATTCTAATGTAAATTTAGTATGAGGTGGTGTAATAAAATATATGGCCAGAAAAGCTTGTTAAAAATGCTGGGTGATAGAAGGAGCCACTGTCACTGTGAGAAACTCTTACCAGTTGTTACCAGTGAGCTCCAGTCGGTGCCCACTAGGAGTCCCTCAGCACCAGCAAAGGCCCATTGTGAAATTTGTTTAAGGAACGGGCAGTGCATCTCTCTCTCTCTCTCTTTTGCTGCTAATATTTTGCCAGTGATGCACAAGTTTTGTACCCAGGCTACCCTGTCTTATCCTGGCTAGAATGCAGCTATTTGAAATAAATTGTTTCTAGTTGGAAATGAGAAGCAGCATACTAATGTTAGATCCACTCTCCTAATTCCTTTGGCCTCTAGGAAGTCTTGAAATAATTTCTATACATTTTATTAAAAATTACAATGACAATCCCTTCAATATTGCTTGCTGCAATTTTATAAATTATACAAGGCAATTGGTGTTATGGCCGGTGAAGCAACTGGTGCTAAAGTCCCTTGTTCTGTGAGCCCATGAGTCTTCTCTTCCAAAAAAAAAAAAAGTGTTTTTAAATAAGCCTTTTTGGTAGAAGCTCGGGTCTAGCTGTATGATTAGGTCTGTGCATTTATGAAGAGTCTGTCAGTGCTGATGTAGACACTGAGGCTCTCTTCATCTGAATTCTCTAGGCAACAGTGAGGGCAAACTTCTGAGGGAAAAAGTGCTTTTATATTTCCCCTTTCACAAAGTATACTTAGTGGAAGGTAGTTCCTCACAACTAATTTCCAGAGGAGCTTTGGAAATTGGCTTTTGAAGGGCCAGCCTTTGTGCCTGGAAGAGAATTCTGGGCTCGTATCTGTGGGCGCAGTCCTGGGTGTCCGACTGGGGCTGAACTTCTCTGCATTCATGGCTTTGGCAGCACAGATTGTGTTCTCGGCTCAGAGGAGACCTTCACAGCACTGCAAGATGTTTGAAGCATGAGCCAGACTGTAGGAACTCTGGCTGTTCAGAAAAGTGAGATTCCAGCACCTGAGCAAGTCATCTTTTCCTTGGGAGCGGTGGCATCGCTGCTGCCAAGTCCCAGCACCGCAGATCTGGCTCAGCTCTGTGCCTGACTGGACTTGTGGGTCAGCGGTGCAGGGGCTGCCAAGGCACAGTGATGCCTGGAAAGGCTGACCTGGAACAGAGACTAGGCAGAGCAAAAGGAATAAAATAGGTATTTATTGAAAGGATACACCTTGGGCAGTGCAAGGTACACCGGCCAGGGCTACACCTAAATCAAATCCAAGATGGATCCTGGTCACGAGTTTTTACACCTTTATAAGTTTTGGTTCATCTGCATATATGAGTCAATTATCCAAACACAGCCCCAGGCCATGAAGTCTCAGCCCCCTGGCTTGCCCCATTCCCTTAGCCATTGTTTGTGCTTTTTGGGTACAGGTTGTCCTTTGTTCTCAAGCTGGGAAGGGATTGTTTTGTCTAACTACCCTGTGAAGAGAACTTACTTAATATGAAGTTTCAGAGTTACACACCAAGCAGCAGAGAATCTAAAAAATATAAAAGCTAAAAGCCAAAACATCACAGCATGCAGAGGATATTCCTGTCCCTCCTTATCTCTTCTTGGCTCTGTGGGGCCAGGATCTGCTCATTCTCATCCTGCTGTCTGCAGCCACAGAGTGCCTTCACTTAGGTGCCTTCACTTAGGTGCCTTCACTTAGGTGCCTTCACTTAGGTGCCTTCACTTAGGTGCCTTCACTTAGGTGCCTTCACTTAGGTGCCTTTTGTTACGTCTGTGTGGATGAGGAAGAAATGTTTCTTGGGCTTTCAGCTTTCTCCTGATACAGTAGCTAAAATTTGAAGTGCTTGTCTCTGTTATCTCTTCTTCCAGTGTTCTCTGCTTTTAGGAGTTCAAAAAACAATAATATTAACACCTTCTTGAAATAAATAAACTGAAAGAAGCTGTCTTAAAGGCGTTAAATTTGGATTAGGTGAGGAATGCACAGATTCACTTCTGATACCAGTTAAGATGTTCTTGACTTTTGTCTTTGACTTTTGTTCTAGACAATTAAAGCTCATCTCATTCCTTCTTGGATGGAGGTGGCTATGGTGAGCTATTACAGATAATGCTTGTATTTAACAAACAGAAATTTTGTGAAGGGACTTATACATTACTAGGAACATGTAAATTGTATCCTATTCTGATACCTTTTAATTCTCATGTAGACCTCCAAACTTCCCTATAATTTGTGGCCAGTAGGTAGATCCCAGAAAGAACTGAAAAACTTTACAATCACCACAACTTCACGTTGGCAAGAGAAAGTACATGCTGGTTTCTGCAGGCCCTTTAGGGTTACGGTGGTGCTTTCTCCTGGCTCTCCATTCTTTTCCAAGCTGGCATATGACATTCATGTTGGGCACAGTGTGTCTTCCATCTGTGGTTTTTTTTTTCCTGAGGCAGGTGAAGGGAGCATTTCATATGCTGGAAGGATTCCATGTCTGGTGTGGAAAGCTTGCACTCTCCAAATCTCTATCACCACTTGAGTGCATCAAGAGCAGAGGGACATGTCCCATCTAAACCCAGCCAAACCAGGCAGCCTCGTGTCCCCTGTGCCAGCCCTGGGGTTGTGTCCATCAGACAGGCCAGCAGTGCTGCTCTTTGAAGCTTTATGTACTGCTGACACAGTGCTTAACTGTAGCACCTCCATTGCCTCCTCCAGCCAGGCAATGATCATTCAGAAATATTTCTTTATTGAGGGCTTCTCCAGTGTTCCTCTTTTTGAGAAGCTATTTGCCAACCTCCACCAGCAGTGGGGATTTGCAGAGGATGCTCAGTGCAGGAGCTGTAGTCACCTGTAGTTGCCATTCTTTCTGTGTGTACTGTGTGTTATTTTCCCTTGGAAGCCTGATCAAAGCATTACTTTAGGGATGCAGTTCAAGGGAGAGAGGTAATTGGGGAAGCCATAGTCTTATCCCTTCTCCCTACAAAAAATGTGTGCAGCACGGGGGGCAGGAGGGCTGTACTAAGATGCTGACAGACACTGATGGGAGTTTGTGTTGCTCTGACTTTGTTGGCTCCTGCCTTTCACGTGTGACAATTTAGGGTTGATATCAGGTTCCCAGGTAATTGTCACTAATGTTGGCAGGACACTGCTGCCGCATAAAGCTTAAAATATAAACCATAATGTAAGCATTTTGAGTTTGTGTTTGTTCAGAAAGAGGCATAAGCAGGGAAAAGTCAACAGTTAACTACTGTTATGGGATGAACTAAAAGCAGTCACGCTGTTGAGCAACAGTAGCTCAAATCTTGCATGGGGTGAGTTGTAAGCAGATTCACCATTGCATGGATGTGCTTTGGCATAATTCAGTTATTTTGATCTGTTTCTAATTTATTGTCTTATTGTTTTCTTACAGGCAGGCAGAAGTCCTGAAGGCTGACATGACAGGTAACTGCCTTTTTTATACAGTTGATCTAGCTTATTAATAATATTTGATTCCTGGTTTTGTTTTCCTTTTGTGTTCCTTTTTGCTTATCATTCTTAAGAATTTTCTGGAAAGTGTTTGACCTTAAGTTAAAGGCTTTTCATCTGTATATAAATAAATAGTATTTTAACAACTGTGCCCCTTTTGCCTGCACCTAATTCATATTTTTAAAGTTGGCTTTGGACGTTCTAAACATTTGGAGATGACGGTCATGTCTACTTCTCTCTGAGACTCCTGCCCAGACTAGCACAGGAACTGCTGTACTAGGGATTAGCCAGGATTTGGGTGGTTTTATGGAACCTGTATGAGGAAATGCTGATCTGAGTGCTACCACGTGTTGTGAAAGTGCAGCCCTAGATGCAGTGAAATGCTATGAGTTGTGATTTAAGCTATATCTATTAATGGGAAATGGAAATGGTTTCTATTAATGAATCAGCCCTGCAGTAAAAGTAGCTTCCCTCATGAACCTTTGCTCAGCTGTGCTTGCCAGCTTGGTATAGTGAAAGTAGCAGGCTGGTGCAGTCCCCATAGGAATATTAACACCAGCTGGACCCACCCAACCCAACAGGAGTGGCTCCACCATCGGCATCAAGGTGGTTTCCCTGGGGTGAGGCCTATCTTTTGTGCTCCTGCAGCCCCAGCCCAGGTGGTTGTAGAAGCCATGGGAAATTGGACTCTAACTCAATAGCAGGGAGCAATGTTTGCACTCACCCTCTGGGATGGAGAGCAGATGACTACTGGAGTAGTTAGAGCATGGCAAGCACGCAGCAGTACTTGCCCACAGTGTTCTCTAAATACCAATAGCATATGTCCATGCACTGTCCTATTTAGCATCCCTCCATGTTGCAGATTTATTGTCTGCTAATTATTTTCAGGCTACACTGGAAATTTTTCTAAATTCATCCAGTGGGAAGAAATTCTGCAGTTTAATATCTTACAGAGAGCCACGTCCTCCTGTTTTGTTTTTGAACTTGCCAGCTGCTAACTTTGTTCACTTCTAGTTCTGGTGTTGTAAGAGACTCATCGGTTAATCAGTGAGCACTCAACCCTCAACCCCTCTGTAGTTCTTGTATTTCACTTTTCTGAGGAAACTGATAAAAGCAGGTGCTTGGTGGTGTGTATCTTACACCGAGCTCTATTCTTTCGTTTGTTAAATGAGTGAAAAATCAGATTAACCCCATAAATTTGTGTGTCTTTGGGTTTTTTTTTTCTTTCTTGTTGCTCAGATTCAAAGCTGGGTCCAGCAGAAGTCTGGACATCCAGACAGGCTCTACAGGACTTGTATCAAAAAATGCTAGTGACTGATTTGGAATACGCTTTAGACAAAAAAGTGGAGCAGGACCTGTAAGTACCTCACTGAATTTGTGTGTATGTATGTAATCTGGGCTGGGGGGCAAGAAACCTTGAGAGCTGCAGAAAAGCAGTTGTGTCCTATGGAATGGTTGTCTTATTTCCTTTAAAATGAGAGCTGTGCTGTGGGTGAAACATGAGAATGCACTGCAGAACTGATAAAGAACATTCAGTAGGTTAGTGTTTTACCTCTGGCAATTCAGAAGCAGCCATGTCATGCAGGAGTGGGTTTTGGAGAGCCAGATGGAGGTGGAGAAGCTGAGGAACACCAGTCTGCTCTGCTATCAGGGAAGGGCTGAAGTCTGCATTTCCCAGAAAGGAGGACATTGCCTGCTGTAATCACCTGGAGCTTTGGGCAAGGTCTAAGAGGAGCTGAGTAGATGCTGAAGAGTGCATTTTAAGCCCTGTGAGGTAGAGCTGGGCAGAGGGAGGAATAATCAGGGGAGAACTTAATGGATTGCTCATGACACCTTACAAATCAGGGGAAGATCCAGCTGGGTTTTCTCCATGCCATGAATCCATTCCCTGTTATTTAAGGTGCAGACATGGATTGTAATAAGTTCAGTCAATAGAAGCATGTGGTTCTTTCAGCATTGAGGGAAGCCAGATGAGTAGGCTGGCTGAGTTCTCTCCATGCTTCCAGTTACTGAATGATTTTTAATGCTCATTTCTGTACCCCACATCTTGTTTTAGAGAGGGGCTTCTATGCAGCCTAAAACAGAACAATTGCAAGCAAATATTAATGATGTTAGTGTTAGCCATATATATATATATATGTATACACACACACACATATATGTTAGCTATATATATCTGTCAGGATCTGTTTCCCTAGATATCAGAGGTGAGGAAAGGTGATTTTTCCATATTTAACATTTGTTCTCATCTGAATGTTGCCTGAATTTGAATATTCTTCATGTCTGATGCTATGTAATTAAACAGTTCTTTCCTGTTGCTTATGCCATCTGCATAAGACACTTCCAAAGTAAAAAGATAAATGCCTCTTTTATTTTCAGTTGGAATCATGCCTTTAAAAATCAGATCACAACACTCCAGGGTCAGGCGAAAAACAGAGCAAATCCGAATCGGAGCGAAGTTCAGGCGAACCTTTCTCTGTTTTTAGAGGCAGCTAGTGGCTTCTACACACAGGTGAGTTACACAAAGTAGAGGATGGGTGGAGGATCAGTTTTAGGTGGGTAAAATCTGTTCTTTGCCCTTATCTTAGGAAACTGCTGCTGTAATGGATTGAGCAGTGCACCTTGCTAACTGTGGTGCTCTCAGCAGGAGATGTGTACAGAGCTGGTGATGGGCTTTCTTTTGATCAGTCTTGAGCTGATACTTTTGTGCATCTGGTAGTAGTTTTGGTGCAACTTAGGTTCCTTTCTAATAGAATCTCTTTAAAGCCTAAACCCCACTGTTTTGGGTAAGGTCAAAGGTCTGTTTCTTACTGTGCTCTGCTGTGACTGCTCAGAGCAATCATAAAACATTAGGAAAGGGTAGAATGATACTTCTTTGCACTGTCTCTTTCCTTCTCACAGTGAATCTGTTGCCTTCTTGACTTACTGTCTGTGTGAATCCTCTATTAGAAGGCCTAGCCTTCACTGGATCTCCAGTCCCTCTTAAAGCCATTTGCTCTGTCTCTGCAGTGACCTGTGGTGAGGAATTTTGTCTTTTAATTGTAATGTCTTACAGAAATGACGACACAAAAAACCTCAAGCCTAGTAGATGAGTTAGTTGATGATTTCATTGTACTCTTAGTTCTTTTTTTCTGCCTTTTCTCTAAAAATTTCCCATTTGGCTTCTCATTCCTGAGTATGTGTTTGTGGGCCACTGCCTTCATTCCTTTTCATTTGCTGTATAGTGAACGATAAACAAGGATAATCAGTTTGTTCTTGGTTTAAGTTAATCAGGAACAGAAATATGTGCAGAAAACACAGATGCACAAGATGTGTGTGGTGGCCTAATGATTTTGTCCCTTCCTTGTGACTCCTAACACCAATTATGAGCATTGAGGTGTAAGTCTTTATTTTCTACAACAATTGGAACAATTACTTCACTTCTGGGAACTTGTCTTCCTCTAAAGCAAAACTGTATTGTTCAGTGCTCTTGGACTAAGAATCTTTTGCAAGGTTTTCACTTAAATGCCGAAGGAGTGAGATTCTTATTCATATACTTCTTACTGACATATTTTTGCCTACACTATGTTAGATTTCATTTGGTTTCAGCTTTAAATTATGGAGAATAAGAGCCAGTGTATGATAATGGCCTTAGTAAAGATAACTTGCCTTTCTTTCCTTTTTTCCCCTCATTTGGTGTCTCCTTCAACAACATTGCAGTTGCTGAATCTGTGTTCGGAGTAAACTTTGTCTTCAGCTTACAGCACTCAACAGTGGGTTATTTGTACTGTATCATTTCCTAGTTGGATTTCAGACATCTGCAATGGCAACTCCAGGCTACCCTTGTGGCTGCCCCTTTTTTCCCTTCAGCACTGTTTTTTTGTAAAGCTACTTGTTGGAAGCAGCCGGTTTGACAGGCTGTCATGATTGCCAAGGGCATTCTACCATCTACACTATTTGTCTTGCAAAAGCCTTGTTCTTTCCTGAAGTGGATCAGGGAATTTTACTCTTTCTGAATTGATACTACAGACTGGGTTATCCTTCTCAGTTTGCTGTGATGTTAATCGCATTTTCATCGTTAAGCCTTGGCTCAGCCAACATACCTGTTCTCCGGGTGTGAGGCTTCTGCAAGTGACATCTTTGAGCAAGAGCATGAATTTTCTTAATTTGGCGTCTTTGAGGATGTCAAGTTGCTCTCTTTTATCCAGGTTTCATCTGTGAGATCTCTCTTGTTTAGGGATTCTTGTTTACTGTATAAAGACAGACCCAAAGGGGAGTGAGGTGTAACACAAACCTCTTTCTGCAGCAAGCAAAAGCATCGTGTCACATCTTGCTTACAGAGTGTGTGTCTCTGTCAGCTATGGGCTTTCTCTGTGCCATTATCTGGAAGTGCAGCCCTCCTGCAGGTTGGAGACTGAGCATATTCCCAGCTGGGAGAAAGTCTGTCACTTCTTACTTGCATTTTTTACCCTAGAACTCAGTCCAATGAACACTCACCACTCCCTGCTTGCCATTACTTTGCAGACTATTTGCTGGAGTCCGTTAGGAAAACTTCAAAAGCACTAATTAGAATGGCAGAGTTGAGGTTTTCTTTCAATCAGCTTTTGAAATATTTGATCAAGTAGCTGATGCCTTGTTCCTTGAAAGAGTTTCATTGTTGGCTTACCACAAATATTTACTGATACTTCAGTCACTGAACTGTTAGTATTGCCTTGCATTGCTTACAAACTTGGTTATGTTCCAGCTTCTTTCCAAAGTTTAAGTTGGAATAGTGTGGTTTCTTATGTTGGAACAAGCTGCTTTGGAGGGTGAGGGATGTTACTTTCTATTCTTTTCAGAGAACAGTGTCACTTCATCAAGGTATAAAACTCACTGTGTTCCTCTTGAGTGTCCTACTGAAAAAACAAGCCAAACAAAGAGACAAAGCAAAAGCATAAAACCCAGCAATATCTGTAGACCTCCCATAGTCAATCTCCACTGATAAATCCTTGGTGATTTAAATATCATGAGGATTGAGTTGCTTATTGGCTTGGGATGCAGAGCTTTTTGTTATTGGCAGGTGAACACAGTGGACACAATGGAGAATGTATTTTAATAAAGTCTCACTTTCAGTAACTTGAACTTGTTCACCTCCAATATGTTTGGCTCATCTGTGGTGAGCACACCTCCAAGTGGTGCTCTGTTAGTTTTGTGACTTGTTTTGATGCCTTTCCAATGCCTGTCTCGAGGTGCTACTGACCCAGCCCCGTTTTTGCAGTTACTACAGGAATTGTGCACAGTTTTTAACGTAGACCTGCCGTGCCGTGTGAAGTCTTCCCAGCTGGGGATCATTAGCAATAAACAGACGCACACCAGCGCCATTGTGAAGCCACAGTCCAGCTCCTGCTCCTACATCTGCCAGCACTGCCTTGTCCACCTGGGAGATATTGGTGAGTTTCAGAAGGAAGAGGCTGGGACGTGGAGTTGTCTGTGTTCAGCTTCCAGAGAGGGATCTGCATGTATCATGGCAACTGCTGGAGCAAGAGTGCTCCACTTTAGTAGCTAGTTGCTGATTGTGCTCATGGTGATTGCTGCAGGGAGAAAGACCTGGAAAGAAACTCTGTTCAGACTTACCTAGTGTGTGTTACACATTAACACACGGATACAGTTAGTCACTGGCTTTCTAGTGATCTGTTAGAGTCTGTCTCCTGGCACTCTAACCATGTTCTAGCTGGCAGGCACAGGGAAGTGCTGAAACTGGTAACTATTACAAAAGCTTGTTCCAGCAGGCTAGCACACTTCTCAATTCCGGAGCACTAAGATCTTAAGTACAAGGGTACCAGTTAGAAATCCAGTCTTTCATAAATGGGGTTTCTTTTTACATTAAGTTCAACAGGTTTATTTCTTTCTTCATTTCAGTGAAACTTTGTATTGTAGCAAGTTCTCTTTTCACACGAATCTGCCACTCCTTTTTGAACAACCTAAAAATAGATCTAGTTGGTGATTGTGCAAAGGTCATAAAATATTATGAAAAATATTCTAGCTCTCAGTATGTGGTGTTCTTGGCACTGTTGTCCATAAGACAGTCTTGGGTCTGAGGCAAAACACCCACTTCAGAATTGAATGTGTCAAATCTTGGTGCGGTTAGGTGTAATTGCATGTTCTTCTGGTTCTTACTTCTGAAACAGTAGTCACATGCTCATCAGGTAAGTTGCATTTTGTGAAAGTAACTGCAAGGGAGTGGAATTCTGGGCCTCAACTTTGGTTTTTTTTTTTCTCTTTTCTTAGCTCGCTATAGGAATCAGACCAGCCAGGCAGAGTCTTACTATAGACATGCAGCTCAGCTTGTCCCTTCTAATGGTGAGTACCTTTTCAGTTCATAATTCCAAAGCAAGATTTGGGGTATTGTTTTCTTCTATGGCAGTTGAAAGCCTGGGCTTTTATATAAATATCCCTCTCCAAATTCTCTGCACAACCATACAATAAAGCTTCACACGTCAGTCAGTCATTTAGATAATGGTTATTTGCATGCTGTGTCACTTCCTTTTTGTACAGATTTTGTAGCAAGCAAGGTAATACACAGCTTTACTCCAAGGCTTCACTACTATATATATAACTATATATGTATACAATTATACTCTGTTACATTCATATGTTATAAAGTTCAGTTAATGAAAACTTGCTTTACACCAGCATTGTTTTTTTCTTTTATTGTTAATTCCCATACCAATTTATAAAGTTTAGTAACTAAAATTGGATTTTTCAAGTTGCTGATGGGAGTTAATGAATTTTTAAATTCAGGGATCTAGCTTTTTAGCAATTGTGTTCCGGTGGCCCAAAATGTAGGGATGGTGACAGAAGGATAAGTCACTTTTGAGCTGGGCTGCTGAAACCAGTAATTCAACTTTTTAACCAGTTGCATTCTAACTGAACAAAACAAAAATTCAATCCCCTGAAACAAACAAGCAAACAAAATCAAACAGAGACCTCCATACCCAATCCTTCTCCATCCAAAGTAAAAAAAAAAAAAAACAACAAAAAAAAAAAGTAACAAGACAGACAAACAAACAAAAAGCCACAACCAAACAAAAACAAACAAAAAAGACCAAAACACAAAAAAAACCCCATACAGCTGATGCACCACAAATTTAGAAGCTTAGAAGCTTTTTCACTGAAGTGGTACCCCGATCCCAGGCTGGGGTGAAAGGGTCTGCAGATGGATCTGAGCCTTGTCTGTTGAAGAACTGAGGACTGTATGCTCCCTTTCCAAGTGACCACATGGACTGTGAAATCCAGCATGTTTCCCCCCAGGACAACTTGTCTTTTTCTCCCTTAGGTCAGCCTTATAATCAGTTGGCTATCCTAGCTTCCTCCAAAGGAGACCACTTGACCACAATTTTCTACTACTGCAGAAGCATTGCTGTGAAGTTTCCTTTCCCAGCTGCCTCCACTAACCTACAAAAAGCACTTTCTAAAGCACTGGAAAGGTGAGACTAAGGGTAAATGATTGCCACTCAGATAAGTTGGAAGATATTTCTTCTAAAAGTACCTGCCTTGCTAGAAGTTACTTGTATTAGGCAGTGGAAACAGAAATCCCTCAATTCTTGTCTAGTCAGAGCATCCTTACAGGTGTATGGAGCAAAGAATAGTTTGTGATGCTCCTGACTGTGATTAGTCAATGCAGGAAATAAGCATATTGTGCCAACATGAAAAGTAGCTTTGTGTGGACATTCCTCCCTCATTTTGGAGTAATTCTGTTGTGTTATGTGCAGCTGTGTGTAATTCCAAAGACTGAATCAGGTATTTCTATTCTAAATGCAGTCGTGATGAGGTGAAGACTCGATGGAGCGTGTCTGATTTCATCAAGGCATTTATTAAATTTCATGGCCATGTGTACCTGAGCAAGAGCTTGGAGAAGCTGAACCCTCTTCGAGAAAAGCTGGAAGAGCAGTTCAAGGTTAGTTCTAACAACATATTAATTAGTATATTGAGGAGAATAATTTTAGTAGCTGAGTTCTGGAATTACAGTCCAGTAATCATTCTTTCACATGATAAAACACAGGAAGCTCAAGTAGCCAGTTAGGGAAGGTTTGCATTGCAGTTCATATTAGATAGTTCTGATAACTTCTGCCAAGATTAGGGATTTTTTTTCCCATTTGACACCTGATCCATTGTTGGTGGAGATATAGGAGAAATCAGTGACCACTGTTGATTCTCTGCCCTGTAACTTGGATGATTCTTGGATAGCTGTGAAAAGGACTTGGTTCATCTGTGAAGTCTTGGCTTGGTGGCCTGAGGAATTTTGAGAGCTTCATTTTTTGGATGGCTTTCATTCACTCCCAGTGGTTATTAAGACTGCCTTTAATCTGCCTCAGAAAATTTGCCTCTCCTGTCAACAGTTTGCCCTTGAAAAGTGTCCCATACAACCTTACTTTGTGCAGCCTAGAACTATGCAGAGCACATTTTCTATGGAAAATCCAGGACTCCCATTGGTTACATACCCAGCTCATTATGTTGGACAATACAGCGGAGATCAAAACAAAAGAATTTTTTAAGGTATTTATGCAAAGTAGTAGTTCCAGAGAGGGCATAGTGTTAACTGGTAAATGCCTTTTGGAAATTTCTCTGCTTCAGCTTCTTAATTTGTGGAAAAGAAACAGGGAGGATGCATATGCTCAGTGGAGCAGTGGATGCTTTTCAAAAGTAGGAAAGGGGAATGTGGTCTGAGCAATAGAAAAAATCACAAATGTTCTTTACAGTGTCCTTTTACACTTTTTTGTCTTGAATTGTGCTGCTACAGTTAGGTTCACTCTGTCTTTAAAATAAATCTTAAAAACCACAGAACTTGCTATGAATTAACTTTTAATGTGGGCTGCTCCAATGCAGGCAGTTTATGTTGTTTCAAAAGGGAATAATTATATCTCTCTTTCCATGTGTGGTGCTGGCTGTTGAACAAGTACTGTTTTTTTCACAGTGCTTATAATCAATAATTATGAGTGTTGCTCAGGCATGTGGAGCAGTCTTCATTCTCTGGACTGATCCAGAGTGTTGAAACAGCTAATTGAGCCCTGCTTTGTTGCTTATATTGCCTTTTTTTGTTTATATTATGCAACATAAGGCCTAATTTATCAGAGAGCATCTCTTCTGGCTTCAACAAGTCGAATGTGGATGTGAAGTTGGCTGTATGGTAGTGAATATGGTTTAACTTTGTGGCTCATTTTAACTGTGAGGAGAGCAGTTGCAGGGTTGGGAGCATTCAGTCAGGGCCTGGGTGCTGCTGCTGGCAGCTCTGTCAGTCTCAGTTGTCAGCTGTACTGTGCTTCATGCCCTAAATGAGAGAGTCAAGGGTGAACATGTAGGTTAAACCTTTTCCTGATGCTTACACTAGTTAATCCACCTGATGCCCTGGTTGTTGTGTCTGAAGATATGTTTGCTCCTTTTTTTTCCCCCCACAAAAAGCCCTGAAGTCTCTTTTCCTGTCCTGAGAAAGGTGTCTTTTCTAGCATAGTTACTGAAAGACATTTGTAAATAGCTCTCAATATTTTAGTCTGCCGAGGCATACTGTGACCCATGAAGTCAGGTGTGGAATTAGTCTTTAATGCATAACTATGCAGTAGTTAAATTTTCCTAGGGTGTTTTTTTAAAATATCACATTCTCCATGCTGGTTCCTTGAAAGGCAGACAAACCCAATGGATCTACGGGCCTTTGCAGGGCTGTCAGTGCACATTTGAAGTTGCACTTGCTCTGGAAGAGAACCATATGCAAAGGGGATGTTGATTTGTTGTGTGTCTGAGATGATGTACAAGCAAAAACCTTGTGCTTAACAGTGGAGTCTTCCTGGGAAGCCCAGTGCTGTGCTACAAGGGATGACCTGAAAATAAATCCAGATCGAATGTTGCCTAAGGGCAGAAACATTAGTCAAGCAGTGAAGGAGCAGCTACCAGTCCTTTCAAGCATGTGTTTTGCCATCTGAAAATACATACACCCTGTATCTTTGTTGCAGAGGTTGTTGTTCCAGAAGGCCTTCAACTCTCAGCAGTTGGTCCATATTACTGTGATCAACCTGTTCCAACTGCACCACTTGCGAGACTTCAGCAACGAAACAGAGCAGCACAGCTACAGCCAGGATGAGCAGCTCTGCTGGACACAGCTCCTGGCTCTCTTCAGTAAGTGTGGGAGCTAATTGATTTTTGTAGTTCTCTTGATTTTAATGTGGAATCCATTAGTAATTTCCTGTCAGGATTTAGCTTAATGGCTCTGTGAGGTAAGTGCTGAGAATAGACATTAGGGAGAAATTTGTGAGAGATGACGGCCACACAGGATCATTTATGTCAGCTGACTAACACTGGATTTCTGTGTCCAGACTTACTCTGTTTGAAGCTTTACAGTATTCTACATCATTTTCCTGGTTCTGAAAGAACATTTTAACTTGGGTGCAAAACTGGATCCAGCTTGGCAGTGAGCAGTACTCCTCTTTGGGGCCTGCTCCCCAGTTGGCTGCATATAGTTGGAGTTGCTTTGAATGGAACTGGTTCTGATTCAACAGGACTGAAGTTGAAATTGAGTCAACCAGGACCTCAGCTACTTCTTTGCCTTTGGTAATATCAAACAGGTGATAAGTGAGAGTGCAGAGCATTTTAAATTCTAGCTACATAACACTGATTTGCTTAACCTGATTGAGCCTGTTGTCAGCTTGGCCTTGTTTGTCAACACCTAAATTTCTGAATTCTGAATAGCTGGATTTCTCCAAATTCCAGCCTGGAGTTGATTCTGAAGGCACCATGGTCACATTGGTGTGGTTACTCTTTCTCAGCTTCTGTGCCCTAAGGGGTCTGGGCTGAGTGCCTGCCTGCAGAGCTCCAGTGCATTTGTGTGCCTGCTGGTTGAAGTGAATAAAGTGCAGGTAGGTAGTTGAGTTAATAAGTTCTAATAAATAGGTGAGTGACTGTTTTTGCACTGGGCTTGGCTCACACAATTTTTTTAACTTTATGAAAATGACTTGCCATGACAGTTGAAGAGATACAAACATAAAGATTTAGCTGCATAGTAGAAAACTATTAAAAAACTCTGTGTTGTGATCTGTTGGTGGATAGTTTAAGATGAGATAACTGGGCTGCCTTGTTCTAAAGAACTAGCTCTTAGAATAGGGGATCATGGGGTGGATATGTTTGGTTAGTTTATTTGGTCAACTTTGAAGTGTCATTCCCACATCATGGAGCTTTTTCTTCTGCTTTTTCCTCTTATTCTGTTTCTAGTGTCATTTCTTGGAGTTCTGTGCAAGTGTCCTTTGCAAAACGACTACCAGGAGGACTCTGGGGCTGCATATCCTCTTCCAGCTGTGAAGGTTTCGATGGACTGGCTGAAACTTAGGCCCAGTGTTTTCCAGGAGGCAGTGGTTGATGAAAGACGGTAGTGAGTGTTAATCTTTCTCTTGTTACATTTTGTGGCATGAAGGTCCTGATTACTGTTGATGCACAAATAAGCCATGGGAAAAGTGATCATACAACTTACCATTACAGACACCAAAATTATAGAAAGTGTATGTGCTAAGAAGTTCATAAAGCAAAACATGAGACTTGTTGCTTACATGAGCAAATGGACTCTTTTAATTGTCTTTAGGTTTGCTCTAAGTTTTTTACAATCAGAGGGATCTATTTTATAATGTCCAGTTTGAGCATAACCACTGAGTGTTCTTGTAGTCTTATCTAGTATAGTGATTTCTCAGATTACTGGAGGAAGTGGCTGGAGAATACTTGCCTTAATTTCATGCACTAAACCATCACTTGAGCAGTGCTGGAATGTAGTCATCTAGGAATTAAATTCAATTTAGTAGAGAGCCTCTTTAAATGTCAATACAGGCATAACTGTTCTGGACTATTGCTCTGATTTTTCACTTTTGCAACTAATCTCATAAATTAAGGCTTAAATTGCTCAAAACTCACTTTTTTTTTTTTTTTTTTTTACATAGTCTGTTAACTTTTCATGAATTACTGTGATTCAGTAAAGTGTTTCTGTAAGGTGATTCTTAGGATCAGAGTGACTATTACTGGTGCAGCTGGATGACTATTAGTCCTAAGATGGGCACTCCAAGGAAAGCAGTGTGATGCATGGGGAACAGGGGTACCTGTAATTTTGGTTTGTTAAATAAGAAACAAAAAATGGAGTCGTGGGAGCTTAAACCACAGAATTCCTAAAGGCAAGATTAAGGAAAAGAGTTCAGATACGGTTTTGAAATTATGATAACTATTGCCATTTGCACATTCTGAAGGCTTATGCCTATATTTTAGATTTTTAGATTTAGATTGGTTAGAAATAAATCCTTCCTTGTGAGGGCAGTGAGGCCCTGGCCCAGCTTACCTAGTGAAGCTGTGGCTGCCCCATCCCTGGAAGTGTCCAAAGCCAGGTTGGACAGGGCTTGGAGCAGCCTTGGGATAGTGGAAGCTGTCACTGCCCATGGCACAGGGTGGGAGATCCCTTCCAGCCCAAACCATTCTGGGATTTTCTGAAGGAGCACATTTTCTGGACAACATATTATTGACTTGACTTGCCTCATTGAAGACCTCTGAGGTGTTTTTTCCTTCTTTTCTTCCTTGTCAGTCATGGGAAGGAGCTGTTGCTGAGTGTAGTGTAGAGAATAATGAAGATCATGCTGTCTGTTCCTGCAGCCATGTGGGAAAGCAGCTGAGGGTACACAGTGCTGTTGGGGGCATGGTGCATTCTCCAGGCCATGTGCTGGATGATGGCTGAAAGCCTTGCTGAGGACACATTCATTTCTCCTACACTGAGCACAGTGGGCATCTTGAAATAGTTTTCTGTTGTTTCCATGGTGCCCGTCAGTAAAGCAGAAGGATTTTTGGACTTCTGGGTGGGAGCTTTTAGCAAACAGGAGCAAGCAGCCTGGTGGTAACAGTTAAATGTTAACCACCTATGCAGTGATCAGTGTGATTTTAAAATTGTTTGCTCCAGGGCCTTTGGGAAGAATTTCCAGTCATTGCTTGTTACTGGTATTATGAGGGCAAGGCAGGGTACTGCAAGTTCACCTCTAGTTTAATGATCTTTCTTGGTGCAACCCTTATCTAGAGTCTCTTCCCTTGGTGGTAAATGCTCCAGCACTACAGTACAGTGTTGTTCAGGGAACAGAAGTACTCCTGCACAGCTGTGTCTTGATAAATTCTCTTGCTGCCTAAACTGATTCATTGACTGTGCCTTGAGGGCCATCAGCTTTGGACTGCAAAGCATGAATTGCAGACAGGTGCTCGCAGCACTTGCTCATGCTCTAGGTCTGGTTAAATTCACAACAGACTCTCTGACCTGCTGGATAATGAACACTGTGCTGTGAGAGCCTGGCTTCCTTGGGAACTTTAGGTTGACTTTTTAGCAATAGTATTTTTTTCAAGAAAGTGATCTTTTCACTGACACTTTGTGAGAAACTTTTCTTGGGAATCAGAGGATTAATGTAAACTGTGATGGTAACAGCATTCAGTGTTTTTTTTAGTAAAGCAAACACATCCCATGTTTCGCAGTTTTCACTTAGGGTTTGCCTTTTTTCTAATTTTTAGCATATGGCCCTGGCTGATCTCTCTTCTAAATAGTTTCCAGCCTCACGAAGAAGATCTATCCAGTAATAATGGTAAGGACACTTGTAGTCTGTGCTGTAAAAAACTAGGAAAAAAATGTTTCTCCTACTCACGTGGGGAATTACAGTTGAAGAGCAAATAAGAAAGCAAGTTGTCTTCTTGTATTAGTTCATGTGAATACTTTGCAGATGCTTTTTCTTGTTCTGAGCAGACTGCTCTGCTTTATCCTTCCTGAATTCTTCAGATTGTGGGGTGGACCAGTTAATAGGAGGCTTTACTATATATAGAGACCATGCTGGGGTATCTGCTGTGATACTGTGCTCAGTGCTTTCCTCATGCTGTTTACTGTCTGTTTGTCAGCAACCCCCCTTCCAGAAGAATTTGAGTTGCAAGGATTCCTGGCTCTGAGACCCTCGTTCAGGTGGGTGACAGCTGAAGGATCTTGCACCCTTGCTGATGTCAAAACTTCTACAGACATTGGCCTGTTCCCTGCAGTATTTTATTTATGTATGTTTACTGCTATATAGATTGGTGTTGGTCTCTTCAAAACAATTGCAGTGGATGGTGTAGCCCTAAGAAATTCTTGAGGTTATAATACTGCTCATGACTTCACTGAAGCTCTTTAATGTAGATGAGAATTACATGTGTAAATCAGACATCTCTTAACAGCCATGTTTTGAATAATACCTGGTGAAAATTCACTGCTTTTAATAGAGCAATGCTGACACATTGTATTTCTAGAAAAATAGGATATTGCAGAGGGTGATTGTGTAATTAATATCCCCTCTTCTGTGTCAATACTAGGAACTTGGATTTTTCCAAAGGCCACCAGGCGATTACAGGGGATAAAGAAGGGCAGCAACGTCGGATACGGCAACAGCGCCTGATCTTCACAGGCAAATGGATTGCTGATAACCAGCCAAGGTAATTGCAAGTTCTTTGTGTTTCCCATGCTACTGGAAGCTGAGGTGACACAAGTGCCAGTGTGGAACGTTATTTTTCTCTCTGTCCGACACATCAGTTAGCTGTAATGTGGGCACAAGATGCTGACAGCACTAATAATGTGTTCTGTGGGTCAGCATGCTGCTCCTTCACAGACTGATTATGATAAGTAATGTAGTTTATGTACTTGCTTTTTAATTCCTTCCTGTCTTTTTCAGGTTGATTCAATGTGAAAATGAGGTAGGAAAGCTCTTGTTTGTGACAGAAATCCCGGAGCTCTTACTGGAAGACCCTAGTGAAGCCAAAGAGAGTCTCGCCTTGCAGGAGACATCCATGGCAGAGCCACTGTGTGCTGATGGGAGCCCTGGACTCAAATCAGTGCTGTCCTCTGGCAGAAGCCTGAGCAACAGCTGCGATGCAGGAGAAAAGCCAATGGTCACCTTCAAAGAGAATATCAAGCCCCGGGAGATGAACAGAGAACAAGGGCGCATCTACCCCCCAAAGGACATAGCGAGGGAGAGACGGGACTTTAGCAAAGGAATAGTAGCAAATAAGAATGATGGGAAGAAGGATAACAATAAAAGAAAGAATGAGACCAAGAAATGTGGCTTGGATAAGATGCAGGAAGCAGGAAAGCAGAATGTGGCAGTTCAGGTAAGCCTTTAGCTCAGAGGGATACTGTGCCTGAGACAGTGCCGTGTTGTGTCAGGGCAGTCACTGCTTGTGTATAATATGGTAGAACTGAGGTCTTGCTGTGGGCCCTGCAGCTGCAGGTAATGCTAAATAATATAAAATATTTCTACCTCAAAGACCAGGTGAGGGTGATTTTAGCATCTCTTTGCTTTTCCTTGATGCTATCCCAAAAAGAGAGAGAGTGGAGAAAAAAGAGTGCGATGAGAGGTGCTATAACTATCCAAAAAACAGATTTCTACCCATTCCACAAATTATTTAGGCCACCAAGGCAGTTCATGTGGCCAGCTCATAGTCATGCTCTTGCCATTCTGGAATCTGTTGTGGAGGAACTGAGTACTCTGCATTTTCACTGCAGTTGACTGGTGCACATTCAACAGAGCATGTCACAAAAGCACCAAATTGTATATATGGGGAGTAAGATCCTCTCTAGGGTGGGTGCAATCAGGTGTCTTCTGTCAAAGTAAGGAAAGCCACTGTGCTCTTAAACCGTCAGTCTGTGCTCAGGCACTTGTTTAAAATGGTTTGTTTTCACATCAGCTACTCTTTTACCAGTTACATTTTTTTGGGGCATGCCTTTTTATCTATTTCTTTGAGCATTACATATGAAATATATCAAGTAAACAGTGAATTTGGTGGTCTGCATTCCACTATGTCATAGTAAATAAGAGGGTAGAGAGTGTCAGGGCTGATCTGATCTGTATCTGGACAATTTGGCTGTATCTCAGTCATTCCCTGATAATGACTGGAGCCATGCAATGATAGTGATGGAGATTTCTGTTATTTCCCTAGAGAAACTGTGTTAGTTCTTCACTGTTCTTGCAAGTGGAAATTATTTCCTGATGCACTTTATGTCCCTTGCCAGCCCATTACTGCTGCCCAGGACACGTGTGCAGAATAACTCTTCCTCTGTGCAGCTGCTCCAAAGGCCTGTGCAATTGAGGTCTTTTCCCCAGACTAGACAAACCATTTCTTTCAGTTTTTTCAGCTTGTGTTGATTAGGAGCCTTGGATTATTCTCCTTGTTTTCCTCCTGATGATTTGCTGTTAAACATCATGGTTATGAAATGGAATGTCTGAACTGGCAGTATTATTCAGTTGGTTTTGCAGGGGAGCTATACCTTGGGGTATAAAGGATTTCTGTAAAGGCTACAGAAACCAGGGGACAATCATCAATTGAGTTGTGGAACACGCTTCTGGTGTCTGAAAACCAGCATAGGTGTATTAGAATAGCAAGTTTCTTAGTTATTTGTCAAATGCATCTGGATGTCATTGCAGGTCTGAGCATTAACTCCCAGTTTTGATCTTTGTGCCCCTGTCATGCAAAATAAGGACTTCAGGTGGATGAAAACCTACCAGATCTGAGGACTATGTTGACTTTCTGGATAGGGATGATAGTTTATTTATCAGAAATTTGCTTGATTTAGTTTTAAGATACACCAAACCCAGCTGTAACGCCATCTGCTCTGATGTTGTTTGTTACTGTTTGTCTCTTCTTTAATAGAAATTAATTTTGGATTTTTAACTCCATCAGCTGTATTTATGGCAACAAGTCCAGTGAAATGCCTTTTGTTTTGTATAATTTGGTGGATTTGATTACCTAGACCTGCTCCAGAACAGAGAGAGGGCTTGCTTGCTTCCACCCACACTGAGAAACCAGTGTAGGTTTCATACCAGTTGGTGAACTGTTTGTGTTCTGCTTTGGCACTCCTGGCAATTTCATGCTTTATTTCCTACATAGTTCATTGCCTTCAAAAGCTTAAATGCTGCAGTTCCTACTTGGCAAAAATGTGAAGAATGTGGTACAGAAGTGATCAGTCTTGCTTTGCAAATACATGGGAGACTTGCATGCTCAGGCAGGATGTGATCTGGGTTGAATCTCTGCTCTCTAGGGAAGGTAGTTTTAGGAGCCAAGGAAGTTCAGTGCATACTAACTCCAAGTGTAGCATACTCTTAAGAGGTCCCTGTGATAAAATGGTGCTTCTCTCAAGCACTGTGTAGGAATACTTAGGGCTGTTGTGGAGGTAAATATTTGGTAGCATTGGCACTTCTAAGGTGATATAAAATAGAAGCAAGGAAGGAACTGAAATTTGTCTTGATTAATCAATTTTAGTGATTTAAGTTTTTATAAAGTTAACTGTTAATCATGCAGGGGACCTTTTGGAAGCCATCCTCTGGAAATGAGTTATAACATACTGGAGTTTTTGATGGATAGAGCTCGAGTTTTAAAAGGCTATAGCAGGAAGAATGTCTTTGAGTTCTCCAGCATTTCTGTAAAAGAATGCATAGTGCTTGATATGGGTTATGAAAATATTTGGCTTATTGTGGAGGGAAAAGGGACAGCACAATATAAGTTAAATATGCTGAATGTACTGGAGGGTGAAGAGATGTGGCATGAGCAAGAGCCTGCATTGTTCATGGTATTTAGCATCAGCCAGAACCTTGAGGTGGAGTTCCCTCCAGACGTTTTCTAGTGGGAAATGAAAAATTCACCCAAACCTTCCAATTATACAAATGCAGAAAGAACCCTACACTCCCATTATTTCTAAATGGGGAAATTCAATTTAAAAAAGAACTTAAGAAAGGATTTGAATGCATCTATCCCTTTACTACTGTAATTTGGCAGAAAACAACTGTCCTGTAACTCCTTTCAACTGAGCAGCACTAAATGTCTAAATAAACCCCACACAGATATGATGTGGGGGTTATTGTTATAGTTTGGTTTGGATTTTTTTTAATTTGATCCCTGATACAACCCTTTCTTTCACTCACCTTTGAGGCTTGGTGTCAGGTCTGCTCCTGGGCCCTTTCTGTATTTCCCGGGTTCCTTGCTTGCTGTCTTTTTCCTGCCTGCTCCATCTTGCATTCCAGGCAGTTCTGCCGAGCTGAACAGAAAGGGAAAGTAGTCTTCCCCTCTGTCTTCCTCCCCAGGAAGACCCAGACCACAGGAGACTCAGAATAAGGTAAACATTACATTACATTCTTCTCTCTGCCTTTAACTGGTGCAGCTCTTTTAACAGAACACCCCGCAGTTACACAGTAAAATGAGGTGAAGCACTTCTGCTGTTTGTCTTGTATGCTCTGGGTCCAGAGAATTCCATAGTGTGGAGGAGTTTGTGCATATACATCACTGTATGGATTAGGCTGAGAGAACTCCCCAGAAAGAATGTGTCAGTGTTTGTTTTTAAGGTTCTGCAGGTAAGTAGCATGACTTAGGTTGAAGAAGTGCCCTAGGAGAAGCATAGTAGCATCTGCACTTTCTGTTTTTAAACACTGCAGGTGAGCAGCGTGGTAAGTTCCTTCGATGGTGTGAGATACTATGTCTGCTTCTCACTGTTATGCTAGGGAAGGAGCCTCTTGCATCTTCTGAGTAAATATCCTTGAGTGCTTTTGTGAGATGAGAAGTGCCTGAAGACATGGAGGGTAATCTCCTTGAGGTCAGTGAGGAGGGCTCTGTGTTCCAGACTTCTCTCAGTTACTTAGGGAAAAGAAAATAATCACTCAGACAATCTGAGAGTTTAATTTTTGGCTTGAGACATGATGTGGTTCATGTGAAAGTTTAGGAAAAGTGATATAATTTCTTCATACTTTTTTTTGCATCAGGTGAAATCCCAGACAGAGATGAGGAAGACTCCGGTGTCTGAAGCCAGGAAAACACCTGTAACTCAGACTCCAAGTCAGGCCAGCAGTTCCCAGTTCATCCCTATTCATCACCCAGGAGCCTTCCCTCCCCTTCCTAGCCGGCCAGGTAATTTGCATTATTCTTTTGAAGTGTCATTTATTATTGACTGAAGAAAATCCTGTAATGGTGGTTGGTACAGCCTCTGGAAGGTAGGGACTCTGTTAATGAACATGGATTTTCCTGCTGAACATCTTGTCAAGTAATAAAAAGGGGCATAGCAGAACTGAAACGAGATAAATACAATTCCTTATGCTTTGGAATTGAGGTTTGTCATGAAATCTGCCACTTTCTGGTTTAATGGGTGTGAGATCAAGGAACTTCACGGTAGGCTCTTCCTGTAGTTAGTCTGAACATGACAAAACTTTCTTCTAGCACCGCTTCTGAAGCATTCCCTGTACTTCAGACTCCATTGCTGAAAAGGATCAATCACACTGCTTGCTTTAAAACTCACTCTCTTTTGTGCTGGTGCTCGTGTTTGAAGCTGTAATTTGTATGGTCTTACTTGCTGCTGTTGCTGCCTGTCATACCTTGCTATCCATGTTTGCTCATGGAATAACTGGAAGCTGTATCTTCTCTGCACCTGTTACATGGAGCTCCTCAATATAAGACAGATGGGCATCTTCCCTGTCCCAAAGTCAGCATAAATCTGACCTGTGAGACACAGAATTAAAGCTTGCCTCCCAAACCTGGCTTTTCAATGTGAACTACAGGGAAGGAATTGATCTTACGGATATGAGGATTTGTTTGGTTACCATCTGTCTCTCTCTCGAAATTGATCCAGAGACTGGTGATTCTCTGAGAGGAGACAGTACACTTAGTGTATTGATTGCTTTCTGTTTGTTCCTGCAGAAGTTTAGTCCCTGAAAATGTGTTTGAAGGGGAGGAAACTTTGGGGGTAAAGCATCAAAAACCCAAGAGCAGTGAAGGGAAAAGGTAGTGGGGGTCAAAAAAAGCCAGGAGATTGGGGGCAGGCAACACAGGAATGTGGAAATATATGACCCTCAGATCCTGCTATCAGTGCCTGGAATATTGCAAGAAAACTCCAAAACAAACTCAGAATCCTTGTGTGATCACAGCCATGCACATGCCAAAGTGAGGAAGGACATTGTAGTGCATGTGTGCAGACTGGTGCCTCCTTTCCTGAATGAACAGCATAGAAAGAAGAACCCCCACTACAAGTTTTCTGGAGGGAGTTGTATGCTCTGCCAAATTGTGATTAAAGGTGCATTTTTTTATCTTTTCCAGGATTTCCTCCTCCAACCTATGTCGTGCCCCCTCCTGTGGCTTTCTCCATGAGCACAGGGTACACCTTCCCAGGTGGTGTTTCTGTCCCAGGAACCTTCCTCCAGCCCACAGCTCACTCACCTGCAGGAAACCAGGTGCAAGGTGGGAAACAGTCCCACATTCCTTACAGCCAGCAACGGCCCTCTGGACCAGGGCCAATGACCCAGGGACCTCAGCAAACACAACCTCCTTCCCAGCAACCCCTCTCATCTTTACCAGCTCAGGCAACAGCACAGTCCGCAAGCCAGTTACAGGTCCAAGCTCTGGCCCAGCAGCAGCAGCAACAGTCCCCCACGAAAGCTGTGCAGGGCCTGGGGAAGAGCCCGCCACACCACTCCGGATTCCAGCAGGTAAACTTGGCCTGTGCTAAGGCTGGCCTTTATTTAAAAAATAAGTGGCAACGTTCAAGACTTGTCTTCCTGGATTACCCTTCAAAATTGTCGTTAAAGAATTTTTTGATTGTGATCTTCTGGGGAAATTTGAAAATGAGCTGAAGTTTGGTGGGTGTGAACATATGATGCTGTAAGTGAGAGGAAGGTATGTACTGGATTGGAATGTCTTTTCTGTCATCTATTTGCTATGTGTTTCTGATATAGACAAGGTACGGAGGTGGTATGTCTGTCTCAGGCCTTTCTAGTTTTCTGTGTGAATGATGAGGACTGTGAACCTCCAACTGCACTCTCCTAGCTAACTGGTTGCAGTGTCAGTTCCCTTACAGCTCTTAGTTCCTTTGCTCACCTTGTGCTGGAGAAAATCTCCCTTCTGGCAAATCTGGACCCAATGGTGAGACCCTTCTTGTGCTCTGGGCAGCAAAACGCTGGCTCAGTACTTTACTAAAGGTTTAGTTGGCAGGCTTTTGGGTTAAAAGGTACTGGACAGAGTAAGGGTTATACTTGGGTTTTGGTTTAAAGCTTGACTAGAGAGCATTAGATGCCTATCGAAATTGCTTTTGATGAATAACGGACATTCCACATTTGAAATCAAGCATTCTGATTTGCTGTCACACATGAGCCAGGCTGACAGCTTGGATGGAGTTAGGCATTCAGGTAATGTGAATTGTTCCTCCCTGCTAGTGAAATCCTGTGTCTCTTCCTCAGTATCCACAGACAGATTCATCGAAGCAGCTCTGGAACCCCCCTCAAGTCCAAGGCTCCCTGGGGAAGATCATGTCTGTAAAGCAGCCCTATTACCTGCCGGCCCAGGACCCTCTCAAGCTCTTTGAACAGTCATTACAGCCTCCTGTGATGCAACAGCAACCTTTGGAGAAAAAAATGAAGCCTTTCCCAATGGAGCCATATAACCAGAACCCCTCAGATGTCAAGGTGCCAGAATATTACTGGGACTCTTCCTATGGCATGACGGACAACAGGGTGATGACCCAGCAGTCGAACCTGGACCGCAGGGGGAAGCGGCAGGGAGTGTTCCGCTCCGAGCAGGATGCTGTCTCCAGGATGACCTTTGAGGTAAAATCCATGCTACAACTGGGCAAAACTAAGGCTCTGGTTTCCCTGTTTCAGAAATGTCCTGTGGTCCTAAGTAGGTCAATGTGTACCTATTTAGAAGAGACCTGAGCATTATTAACTGGGGTTCCAGCAAAACGTAATGAATTCCCCATTTAATAGGCTGTGTGTAGGATCAGCCTCTTGAAGATTTGGTTTCAAGTAAATGTAAGCCTTGTTCAGTGTGAATGTGACATCCACCTCTGCACCGTATCTGCCAGGTTGTGAAACATGGCAGCTGGTAGTTTTGGGGAAGATTCTTGTCCGGCAACTGATGAAAACCATAAAAGCCACTCAAATCATTGCAGTTGAATTATTACGCTTTAGGTGGACTCCTAACAGTGCTATAGTGAATTGAATGGCTGAGGCTGCACCACACGGAGAGAGCTAAATGGCTTCCTTAGCTCCCGGTTGCAGTAATGGAATACTTCTGTTAATGTAATCGTGCTTCATGTTGCTGTTTATAAACCTACTGATCTCTGTTATTTATTAACAGCCCTGGAGTCATCTGTGAGTGCTTTTGATGATGTTTATAAGGAGGCTTAAACAGAGGCCTTTTAAACCTTTGGTTGGGTGTGCCTCTGTATATGTATGCACTCAGGACATGGAGAAGGTCAGCTGATACCACTTGGCTCATCCTTCCGAGAGAAAAGCCAGACAATGTACAGGAGTCTGCCCCTACCTGATGTCAGGTTGTGGTTTTTAGATGGAGACAGGGTCAAAGTTTTGTCCTCATTCCTAAAAGGGAAACCTTGCCAAGGTGCCAACACATTGTGCTACAGAGAGAAGTTATGCCTGTGATGCTTATGCTTTAAGCATCCCTCACAAAAGCAAAGATGTCCAGTCTGACCAGCAGTGAGCAGATTTTACTGGCCCAGGGGCTGGTCAGCTATGCATTGGCATAGCAGCTATTACCAGTAGAAGTAAGTCTCATGGGATTTAAACTCCTCAGGCAGAGAAAAGAAGATAAAACATAATTCTGCTTGAAACCTAAATTACACCCAGGTCAGCTATAGCAGAATGATTATAAGACGTTGTTAGTTGACCTTGCACTTGGAAGCAGGTTCAGTATGTGGCATGGGTGCAAGGGGAATCACACACCTGGCTAATTAAAGCTCCCTGCTGTCACTTTTATGTGTTTTCCTCTCCCTGTGAGCATTTGGCCACGTGGCTGGTGGTTGTTTCTGCTCAGAGTTCTCTCAATGTGTGCCTCAGCACTTTCTCACCTCGCCCTCTGCATGCTGCCTTCTGCCTGCCTCTTGCTGTTCTCTCTCTCCTGCTCTGGCTGTTCTTTCTGCCTTCTCTTGTCTCACTGTGCTCATTTCTGTCACTAGGACCCCAAGAGCTCCCCTCTGCTTCCTCCGGACCTGTTAAAGAGTCTGGCTGCCTTGGAGGAGGAGGAAGAGCTGATTTTCTCTAATCCTCCTGATCTTTACCCAGCTCTGCTGGGGCCTCTCGCCTCTCTTCCTGGACGAAGCCTCTTTGTATGTATTTGATGTAATACTGCTGCTTCTCACTCTTAATTGGCATCTCTTTCTTCTGTGAAATTATAAGAAATGTGAAATTCCTTTCTCTCCCCCATCCCTCCTGTCCACTTCCCTGCCTCACCTTTGAGCTGGTTTTGGGCTGAAAACTACAGCTTTTGGGCTGAATCTGGGCCCGCTAATTTGTTCAGAAATCAGAATAACTGGTGTTTTTTTAAGTACAGTCCACAGGAGAGGTGTTGATGCATCATGATGCATCACTTAATGCACTTGCTCTTCTGCAGTTGTATGGGTTTAGTAATAAAGGGCAGGGGAGGGTCTGATGGGGCTGTGGAGACTCATAGAACAAGGTGTAGTGACAGGCAAGGGGAAATAGCTTCAAACTGTCAGAGAAGAGGTTTAGATGAGATACTAGGAAAAAATTCTTCCCTGTGAGGTTGGGGAGAAGCTGTGGCTCCCCCATCCCTGAAAGTGTCCAAGGTCAGGTTGGAAAGGGCTTGGAGCAGCCTGGGATAGTGGAGGTGTCCCTGGGCAGTGGGGTGGAATGAGATGAATTTGAAGGTCCCTTCCAACCTAAGCTATTCTGCAATTCTGTGATATGATTCTGTGATTATAATCTGCATATAAAAATTCCATAGAGGCAGAGGGATGTTGCCCTATTCAATGCAGAAGAGATTGAAAAAAGAGAAAGAGGGCTTTGGAAGAAAATAGCAATTAACTGGATAAATACACGGTAACTCTTACAGAAATACAGTCATTTTTGACAGAGAGTTTTTTCCCCTACAGTTTTGTATTAAAACTTTCATAGTTCACTACGGGGGTCCAGGACTGTTTAATTTTTTAATTGTCTCTGAAAGGGCAGCATGCCTTTCTACTATGGCTATAAGCATATTTATTAAATCATGCTCATTCAGATCAGTAGCTGTAACAAAGAATTATTTGTGACTACTCAAAATCTCTGATTAAGTCTCTTCCTCAGTTATTTTACCTGCCATTCCAAGGAGCCAGTCACAAAACAGGCACTCATTTCTGTCTCATTAGATAACTTTGCTAAGAAACTAATAGCTGCTGCTTTAACAGCTTCCTTTGAAGCTCTTACTATTCTGTGTGCTGACAAATGGAAGGAAAGCCTTCGTGCAAGCCTTGTGGACATGCAGAGTGGGAATTTTGTCTGTCTTTTAAAACGTGCTTTCAAAGTAATGAGCTGTCACTTTGAAAATCTAACAAGCTAGGGGCTGCTTGCCAAGAAAATGAGGCTGTTTGTCTTAAGTTACAGGATGAAAGCAAATATATTCCAGGTACTGTGACTGTGTTAAAAACAGAGGGATGCTAGTTCTGGGTTTTGTGGTTTGAATAATAAATTTTAAAACATCTGACATGCTGAGCTGGTGAGAGTGCAAGAGGGGGTTTATTTATAACAAGACTACAGCTTTTATTTTGGTTCACACACATTTTTATTTATGGTTTTACTAATTCTGTGTCTTGGTGATCCAGATCCTAGATTTGGTGATGTTCATTGTCTACCAGCCAAACTTAGTAATTTTTCTTTGGTTTCTGTCAATGATAACTATTTCTTCTCTGAATAGGCTAATTTCAAAGACACTGTTTTTCACTCCTTAATCACAGTAAGAACCAAATTGAAAGACAAGAAATATTATGCTGGAAATAACAACTGTATGAGAGGGAGGTGGCATTAGATGATGGAAAAAAGGTTATAATCCATAAGATCTTTACATGGAAGTAAAAAAAAGGAAGTTTTGGAAACTCTCTTTTAAATATTTGGGTTGGTTTTTTTTCCTTCCTCTCTACAAGTAATTTATTATGGAAATGAGAGAGTGCTAAATGACCCTTGGACTACTAAACCTAATTTAAAAAGCAATTAGCTGCTCTTGCTGTCTAAGGAGGTCTATAGCAAGCATGCTCTCAGAACTGAAAAGATACTCTGTCAACAGCCACACACAAGAGTCTGATCTTGTGTGAAGGAGTCCTTGTGTCAGTGGGATAGATCCTGTCTCACTTGTACAAGGTTTTACACAACCTTAAGGTGTTTTTGGCAGGAGTCTCCCCTTTAGACGTATCAGAGTATTAGACTTGGCATTTGAAAACCTGTTCTGGCAGTGGGGTTTGTCTGAGACTCTCAGCTGTCATGGTTGATTTGTAGATTATTAATTACAGGTAGTAGGAAAACTACTGATTTTTTGCACTTGTTAGCTTGCTTCCCCTGTCCTCCAAGGTGCTGGAGCTGAAATGCAAAACAAGTTGTAAATGTGGCCAAAAGCACTTTGGCTGTTTCTGGTTACACGCTTTCCTCCTGGTCCCTACACTGAGCACTAACTGTGCTTTTCCCCTTTTTGGTTTCTGAAGAAGTCTCTGCTGGAAAAACCATCAGAATTGATGTCTCAGTCATCATCTTTCCTGTCCCTCAGTGGCTTTTCTCTAAATCAGGTAAGTGAGAACCAGAGTCCAACACCTTTTGCTGTTTCAGCTTGTGGTTAAGCCAGTGGAAAACCTGAAAGAAATCCACATGGATATGTAATTTCACTTTATATCAACTTAATCTTGGCCTTTATCAGTTTTCTTCCCAAATTCATCTTAGCTATATCTCTGTAGATGTACTCTTGAATCTTGGTGAGTTCATGAGCCCTTTGCTCTCAGTGAAGTCATGAAATTAACTGAAAAGGTGCCATCTCAGGGTGCTGTGGTGTGTAGGTTTTTATTTCCAGAGCAATGTTCTCTGCCAGAGAATTGAGCAGGATGTTGATACAACTTTTCTGAGTACTGGGAATCTGAAGATTTTGTGAAGACTTTGCAGTCCAGCCAGGAGAAATCTGTCCTGATTCAGAATGTGATGGACTTAAATTAAATGGTCAGAGAAGATGGGGCTGGGAAGTGAAAAAGGAATTAGGAAATATTTTGAGCTATAATTGTTTCCTTTGTACAGTCTCAGTGTTTGAAATAAGTCTGACACATAAGCTCTTATATTGTTTGTTGTTTTTCAGGAAAGATATCCAAACAACAGCATGTTCAATGAGGTGTATGGAAAAAACATGAATACCAGCACAAAAACAGAAGTCACCCCTTCAGTTGCCCATCAGGAGACTTCACTCTATTCTCTCTTTGAAGGGACTCCGTGGTCTCCATCCCTTCCAGCCAGCTCAGGTAATCCTGGTACGGCATTTCTTGTGTCTAGTGATTTAAGAGGATTTGAATTAATTCTAAACCAACAGCAAGTTATATGTAACCTGTAACTAAAAAAAAAAAAAAAAACCTAACCCAAACTTGCTTGACAAGGTCTCTGAAGGTTTCTGTTTTACTTCATATATCTTCAGAAATAAGAAGGGATTCTGTAATTAATACAGTGTAAGAACCTGGATTTTAATTTAAGTAGTTGAACAGGATAAATGTAGGAGGTGATAAATCTCTTTAACTTCGTTTCCTGACAGCCATTTGGGAGTAGTGCTTTAACTCAGACATCCATATACTTTGTGTTGCTTTTTTTGGGAAAAGCAGGAGGAACTGGATTTCATAATGCAGATATTTGAAAAAGAAACTGTATGAGGGAAGAGTGGAGGAAAATACAACAGTAGTGAGTTTTGTTGTGCTTGGTTTTTTACTGTTAAACAGCCCATAAAGCAAACCAGCTTCTTTGTTAGTAATTATCTTAAAGGCATAAAACATAAGTATTATGTAATAATTTTATTCTCACTAAAAATCCAGAAGGGTGTGAGACAGTAATTAGTTGAATCTAAGAATTAAGTGGATTTTAAATAACATCTGGGTGAGATGTTTGGTGGGACTTTTGCAACCAACCAAGAAAAGCCGTTGTGGGTGAAATGGAGGGAGTTGCAAAGTGCTTTTATGCTAGCAAGATTTTTGGCTCACAGGGCTTCAACTCCCTCTCCCTTCACCTCTTCATTTGTTCTGTTTGGCCTGTGGACAGCTTGCTTCATGCTCCCTCTTCTCTTTTGCTCACTATTAGGTTCTGGTCTGAATTGTTTGAAGACTCATATAAGTGTAAAACATTATCAGACTTGGGAGTTGAAGTTGTAAACTTGCAAACTCCTCAAGGTCTAATTTAATTTTTCTATTGGTTTTCCAAGCTTGGAGACAATTACTCTCTTACTTTGAGACAAGTTCTTCAGGAGACATGGGGAAAACTGGCTTTGCCTAGCCAGCCCTCATGAGGTTTCCTGGGTTTTGTTTTTCAGTAAGCATTAAACACAGTCATTCTGTTCTTGTAAATTTTTCACTCAGAATTTAGGAATTTGCATTACACTCATGTAATGGAGGGAATTGTAGCAAACGGGATGATGGCAGAATTTGCAGCAGCATTAAGAAATTTAAATCTGGGAGGCTCCCACTGTCTCTGCTGACCTTTTTTCCTCTTCCCTTGTAACCCCTAGATCATTCAACACCAGCCAGCCAGTCTCCTCACTCCTCCAACCCCAGCAGCTTGCCAAGCTCCCCTCCAACCCATAACCACAATTCTGTTCCTTTCTCCAACTTTGGACCCATTGGGACTCCAGACAACAGAGACCGGAGAGTCGCAGACCGCTGGAAAACAGATAAGCCAGGTAAGTGCTGGGTTCCAGGTTAGCATGGAGCTGTCAGACACCCTCATCTGATGATGTTTGTTCTGCACTGGTTTTGCCATGTCACTTTGAACTTGTCTTTTTGCCATTTTAGCAATGGGAGGGTTTGGTCTGGACTATCTCCCAACAACGTCGTCCTCTTCGGAGAGCAGCTGGCACCAGTCCAGTACTCCCAGTGGGACCTGGGCAGTCCAAGGCCCTCCTGCCATGGAGGACTCATCAGCTGTGCTTATGGAGAGCCTGAAGGTGGGTTTGGCTGAGGCTGTGCTCAAGGACAGGTCTGCAGGCTGAACGATGGGCATTAGCCTATTGGAAGCATTGGAGTTCAGTGCCAGAAGCCCAAAGTTTTTCCTGCAATGTGGGAGGTGTCACCAATGCAGGAAGATGTCACAAATTTCCAGTTCTTGCTGGTTTTGAGATTTTGTGGAGCAAGCCCAGGCTCGCAGAACTGGAAGAAATTATAACATTTGCTTTGACTAGTCTAAAATTAGTAATAGTTAATGTGGGATGAGTTTTTATGGTAACGAGGGTTCTGGAGGAGGATAAAATTCTTCCAGGGGGCCTCTTTTTAGAAGGTCTTCTTTGAAGTCTGGTTAACTTTCCTGATAAGCCAGGTATGAGTGATAAAGAGGGAGAATATAGAACACGGTGTCTGTTTTCCCATCTGGCAGAAGGGCTGTGTAATGCAAAGAGGTGCTAGTGTTGGCTGTTTGTTTTTAGTCCATCTGGTCCAGTTCCATGATGCACCCCGGCCCCTCAGCCCTGGAGCAGCTGTTGATGCAGCAGAAGCAGAAGCAGCAGCGTGGACAAGGCGCCATGAATCCGCCGCATTGAGACAGAGGAGGCAACCCTTACAATGATGGCTCCATAAACCATGGCATGTTGGGTCTGTGGGACTGGCACACACAGTCCTGTGCAGGTGGCAGCCCTCTCTTCTGTTCCTTGCTGTCAGGAGGGCGTAAGTGCTCCACCAACCCACTGAGTGTGCACAAAACGTCTGCAGTGCAAGCAAACAACATCAGGAACTCTCCCATCCCCCAGGCCCTTCGGAGGGAGAGAGGAACTGCTGTTTGGCTCACTCAGTAACCCAATATCACCGCCTCTCACCTTCTCCATTGTGCATGTCCCCAGCCACATGGGAAGTAAAAGCTGAGAGCAAAGGGCAGATGGGAGAAGCCAATGAGAACTTCTCAATCCTTTTCCTCTCTTTGGGGAGATACAATAGGAATCCATTAATGATTGCTTCGCTGACTGAGAATGTAGTTGAAATTACTCCTAAACATCTTTATTACTATCTCAGTAGTAAGATCACACTGAATTCTGTACACAGACGTGCTTCATAGTCAGTGTGTAGCAATGAAAGCCCCAGTTGCTGCTCCGGTCACAGTGGGTGGTGATGAGGTGGGGCTCTGTATCCTGGACTAGCAAAGGAGTTTCATGAAAGAGAGTCTTGCACTTGGCACACTTCACCCAGAGGCTTTGGGTGGGTTAGAGACTCCAGCATGAAATGCCCTTCTCTCAGTAGGTGTTTGAGCTATAAGGGGTGACATGGGGCATTGCAGCACTATGTTGAAAAGCAAGTTAACTGCTACGGGGTTTTAAATTAATGTGTGATTCCTGTACATTTTACTGTAGCATAGTGGCTAGCCCCACAAAGGGCAGGCTAGTCTGTGCATTCACAGCCTGACTCATTTTAATAGGTAGGTAGAAAGCTTTCACTGGTTTTTTTTTTGTTTGTTTCTTGTTTTGTTTTTTTTTGTTTTGTTTTGTTTGATTTGGTTTTGTTTTTTCTCTTTCCATCCTCCCATCTTCGCTAAACGCTCGTAGTTTCATTACCATGGCAGAAAATAATCAGGGGTCCAGGAGGGCTGGTTGAATCCAACAGCCAGCCCAGACAGCATGGGGCATCCGCACGCCCGGTGAGGAACAGGTCAGCTCTGCAGAAACCTGTCCCAGCTGCAGCCCCAGGCTTTCAGTGCCAGAAACAAATTCAAGGCACCCATGGACACACGGAAACAGCACAGTGCTGTTCACAGATGAAAAGGTGCAGAAGGGAAAAGGAAAAAAAAAAAATGTTTTATTTGCTATTTATTAGGGGGAAGGAAGACTGGAAGTTTTGTTAAAGAAAAGGACAGCGTTTTTGTTAGATTTCCCAGGGAAGTTACAGAAACAGACTCAATGTCCATTTGCTGTTTTTAGCAGTAGGGGTTTGTGTGATGATTCAGGATCTCTGGACTAGAATTCAGCTGCAGAACAAAGCACATGCAGGAGCCGAAGTGACGCTGGAGTCTGGGCAGTCCCAGAGAATACAAAAAGGGAAGGCGGAGGAGACCCAATACCCTCGGGGGTACGAGAAGCTCACTACGAGCTCCACCTTAGCAACATCACTGTTCTGTGTTGCATTTCAAAGCTGTATTTCCTTTAACAAGTCCAAAAAGTGAAGTTCCCACCTGGTGGTAATCCAGCCCACCCTGTGTGTCCCCTCCAGCCCTCCCGCTGTGTGTCCAAGCTGTGCGCCCAGGCAGCTGCGACATTCCCGTGTTTGCACCGTCACTGACTCTTGCACCCCAGACGAGCTAACCAGGAACACCATCTCACTCCCGGCCGTGCCAGGTCCCAGCTGCACCGTTCCACTTGTGCATGAGCACCCGGCCTCGGGAATGCGTCTGACCCCGCCTGCCCTCCAGCACCTGGAGGAGCCAGGGAAGGGGCCCCCAACAGAAACTGGTTTGTGTTGTAAGCTTTTTTTGTGTTTTCTGTCTGTCTGTGCAAGAACTGCAGCTGCCGAAATCAGCTTTGCCTTTAATTAAACCATGTTCTCTCCATCCAGGTCTCTGTGTGTAGCATTTATTTCCTGTGTGACTTGGCTTCAGGCCTTTAAAAATGCATTACGTTTCTGGAGAAGCCAGAAAAATGTTTGAAGTTGATTTCTTATTTGAAAGAGCCCTAAATAAATCACAGTGATTCTGGGTTGGGCTTGGTACAGATAATTTGGTTGTGGTTTTGTGCTGGCTGTGTAGTATGTTTTACATACTAAACTAAATATGTAGGATGGGAGCAGCTTGCAAAGCTCCTCCCTAGTTGCAGACTCATCCTGGTACAGCATGTGCAGTGTGCAGATGGAGGGCACAGATCCTGCTGCCAATGACTTGCCTGCTGACACTAGGGTGTTCACTGTTTCCATGCTTCCAGTTGTGTATGTCACAGTAAACTCCAGAGCTGATGTTCTGGTTTTGAAATTACAGGTGTTTGTTGTCTCCCGAATAAGTTCCTTTAAAAAGAAATGTGATATTTAGGTTAATGGGGCAGTGGGGTTTTCTGGACTTGGGTGATAGAATCCAGAGTGGGGAAGCCCCTGCCCCCTTAGCACCCTTGGAGTAAAGCTCTGGGATTCCAGGCTGTGTCTTCTAAGTTCCTGTATCTTCTGACTGATCAGGAAAAACTTTGAAGCACAGGTCCCAGTGCTGAAGAAAATGTGTCTGCTTTTACTGGTGGGAGTTTTTAAAGTCCCTGTGAATTTGAATTGTGAGTTGGGGCAGGGTGAGGCTATGTGGTGTCTTCTAAGATCATGGTTGGGACTAATGTTTTAAGGAAGCAAGTGCTTTCCTGGTCTATAGCTTCCTGAACTCACTCACCCTTTGGGATCTGCTGGCAGGGCTGTAAATGCAGGTTGCACCACCCTCTTGTGGGTGTTCCCAGCTTCTGGCATGTCTGTATAAAAGCTTTTTTAAGGATGGGGGAACATAGCAAGCCTCTTGGCAAGCATAGGATTTAGGAATGAATGTATTCCTAACATGAATTAGCAACTTCTTAACAAGTTCCTGTTTAAGAGAACAACGCAAAAGGTAAGAGAAAATATAAAGCTTTTAATACAAGTAGTAATAACATTTAAAGTTCATTTTCAGATGCAGAGATTAATATGCAGACTACATAATGGGAATAGTTGAATTCTTAGTTTCTCTCCACAACTTCAAGCTCTTCTGAAATCACTTCTCTGGGTGTTCAGTGTTGGGCTGTTGAACAAATGCAGATGGGAAGATGCCAGTCCTCCCCTTGCACTTGCCTTCGAACCAGTCTTCATTCACTGGAAGGGAAAATTGACACAGTTCTTATGACCCTAGGAATGTGCAGGAGCATAATGTGCTGCAGACAGGCCTGCAATCACCATTTTATGGTGTTCCTGCTGATAAGACTTGGAGCTGAGCTAGACCCAGCAGGGAGTGGAATGTGGAGGAAAGGGAGGAATGAGGAAGAGAGTAAAGTGGTAACATAAGAAGGAATATCAGATGGGGGTGGGAAATTGGATCAAAATAGAGAGTGGGGGCTTGGAAACTGTCTTGAGTGGAAACAAAGTGAATGTGGAGAGTGAGGAAATTATCTGAGACCTTGGTCTGTCCTCTTCAGGATACATCTGAACTGTTTTGTCAGCTGTTTCTCATGTTCACATAAAGCCCCTAAAACAATCCCCCCCCCCCCCCCCCCTCAAACCTCTGCTACCCTAGGTTAAGTAAAGCCTATGAGCTCTGGCAATTTTGCTATGGAGGAACCAAATGAGGTAAGAACCAACTTTGTACTGGGAAACATTTAGCTCAGCAATGAAGGGTGGGGAAGGTAGGATTTTGGGGTGGAGGGGGCTCATCAGTATTGCATGGTGGAAAATCTAACCTGTCAGAGGTTAGATGGGGGACTGATTGTGTACTGCTGCCAAAGCCTGCTAGCCACCACAAATTAGTGACATTACTACAGATAGCAAAATAGAAGGGGGTTTTGCCTTTAGAACTTATTCCTGATCTCTTGATTTCACTCAGAGGCTCAAATGAGATGGGGAACATGCCCTGTGTATCTAATTCTTCATTGATCTTCCTGAGATTCAATGAGGTATTTAAGCCTAAATTCCCATAGAAACACTAAGGATGAATATTGAATGACTAATGGAAAATTGTATCCTTAAAAAGAAAAATAGATGAAGAAAGCTTCCAGGTGGAAGGAATGGGATTGAGAGCCTGCTCCCATTGTGCAGATAGCAGCTCAAATGAGCCATCTCCTTAAAAGAATCCACTGTGATCAAGAAGTTTAAACATAGCACAGGTATAACTCCTGTCTTAGATGTTTGGGAGGGGTGCGGTGGAAACGGGAGTGGTGAAAATGTGTTGGAAGAAGCGTGTGTAACAGGGACGTGTGGATGGGAATCCCAAGGCAGAGCTGGAGGGGCTCTGCTGCTGCCACACCACCCTCCCTCTCACCAGAGCTGGGGGTTCCCTCTTCTCTCCTGTCCCAGGAGGAGCACAATTACCTTTGGATAAAATGAGGATCTTGTCTCCTGCCTGAAACTCCAGGTCTTCAGGTTGGGTGGCTTCATAACTGTACTGAGCTACAACATGGGTTGGTCCCATCTCCCCCGGCGTTGCCTCCTGCAGTGACTCCTCTGGTTTGCTGTCTGGCACAAACCCCTCTCCCTAGGCAGAAAACAAGCTGGTGAGGACACAACCAATTGGGGTTTTTTCTCTCTACCAGGGCAAGAGAGATGAGCTCTGCTGCTTCTCTCCACTCTTTGCTACTCTTCCTTTCATGAGGTCACTGGGTTCTGTTGAAAGCCACAAACCCGTGTTTGTGGCAAGGAAGACAAAGGCAGGAGGGAAGAGGAGGTGGCTGCCCCCTGTAGCTGTCACTGACCTCTGTGCCATTGCACCAGACTGTCAGGCAGTTGTCCTTGCTCTGGGTCCAGGCCGCCTCCACGTTCTCTGCACTCAGAGTCACCAGCTCCTGGCCCTCCACAGGCTTGTACCTGGTGTGCAGGGGATGCAGGTGAGGAGCCCTGGAACACAGCCCTGGCCCCTTGGGGCTGCCAGTGCCTCACCTCAGCTCCGTGTGCTCAGGCTGCAGCTCCAGCTTCTTGCAAACCAGCTCCAGGAGCTCCCTGTAGGAGAGGCCTCGATCGACTCTCAGGGCAACTGTGAACTTGTAATGCACCTTGAGGACATGGGGGCTGGAAACAGTTGGTTCAGCCTCCTGCAGGCAGGAAATGGGATGTCACCCTGTGTGGCTTGGCAAGCACAGGGATGTGCAAACTGGTTGCCTGAGTTAGATTTTGCCTCGAGGTGTGTTTGGATGTTGGCTGGTTGGCAGCCCTAAGCTTTTTCCAGGAGAGAGCTCAGTAATAGGTTAGGGACTTGGAAGCAAATTGGGACTTCGGGGTGATCAAATGGAGATGTGTCCACCCTCCAAACCCCTCCTTTAGTTTTTTGGTTTTGTTTTTTTTTTTTGAGTTGGAATTGGTGTATTTTCCCATTTATCTTCCCAGCACGACCTTCTATGCATTCCAGCCAAGCTCTCTCCTGTTTCTCCCTTCTCAAGTGCCTCAGGTTGACTAAGATGAGAGTCATCCAGTGGCCCCCTCACCTGGGGCCTGGAAGAGAATTCCCAAAAAGCAGCCCTACGTCTCCTGGTAAATGCAGATTTGTATGAACAGCAGGACCTCGGGGTCTGTGCTCACAGGACATTACCTTTGCTGTGTCTCTTGGCTGTGCCACAGTAGCAGGAACATAGTCTGGGGAGGAGGAAAAAGGTGGCTCAGGAGGTGGGATGGGATAAATGCTGTCTAAACACACAGCCAGACCTCCTGCAGCCCATCATGATCTCCAGCAACACCAACCAACCCTGGAGCCAGCAGTGGTCCCTCGAATGGATACAGCATCTGCCACAGGGGTTCTTCTGTAAGATCTAGACACAATCACTGAGGAGAGGTTTTGGCTCTGTGCCTTCCCTCTTGGAGGGGTGGGATGTCTTTCATGGGTGGAGTCACAAAAGATAAACATGTAGCTGCCAGTTTTAATGTCTTTGCTCTTCTGATTAGGTCCACCCTGAAAACCAAAGGCAATCCCTGTCCTTCAGTGGGGCTGTAAAGCTAAATTCGGGCTCCAGGCAGGGTGATTCCATGCAGCTTTGTGAAGCCTCTTCATGAGGATCTGATTTACGTTTTGGCACAGCTATACTCATTCCAGGAAGAGCCTGAGCTACACTGTTGAACATGGTTCCACTAATAGATCTGAGATGGCTTTTGGTGCCATGAAGGTGATCATTTGGGCTGTTGTGTCCATGAGGTGTTTGTCCTTAATTCCATGAGCCACAGCTTTCTTCTGTGTCATCTCTACCCATGGACTGCTACAAGGCTGCTCTGTTGGGGACATGAGGTTGGGGACGTGGGACACTGGCTAGCATCAGCCAGGAATCCCCTTCATACAACTCCTTAAAGCCTAGCTCAGCTCACAGCAGCACTGAAACTATCATGGATGCCCTGCTTGAAGGAGAAGCCTACAAGGAATCTTTTACTCCAAGCTGGTTCTTGCCCCATTCCTATCTCCAGGCCCTTTTTCTCCTTAGTCACTGTGCTAATTAAGAGCACAGAGGGACTTGCTTTCCTCAGGGACCCCACGGACACTTTTACTCCATCCTCAGCACTGCAGTACTGTCTCTGCCTCCTGTTCTAATGTCTCCCAGTCCTTGACTGCAAATGGGGCCAGGAATGAGATGGAGATGAACCCTAGTCCCGGTCTCAAAGGGTGAGGACACAGCATCTCAGCGTGCTGTGGGTGATGTCACCCCGTGCTCCCCATGCCTTCAGCTCCCCACACTGACCTGGTGCCAGCCGCCGCGGCTTCTCCGGCACAGTGGAGGTGGGCGAGTCAGGGATCTCAGCTTCCACAGGGCTTTCTTCCTGTGCCATGGGAAGAGATAGTGCTGTCAATCCACCCTTACTGAGGGGCTGGGGTGCTGCTGCCTTGTGCAGCCCCTCTCCAACCTGATGTTTTCCTGCAGTCTGTTTGGGGTCTTGAACTCAGGACGGGTGCCTTGGCTATATCCATTATCTCCCCAGCATTGCCCACCACCACTAGGGTACCACCAACATGGATTTTGCAGATCCCTGGGCTTATGATAAGGTGGCCATAAGCCAGAACCAACCCCCAGGATCATGAGGGGGAGAGAGTCACATATATGAGTCCTACTGGGAGGCAGGTGTTGGGTGAATATGTGGAGATCTGCCCTCCCCAGGACACCATTTCCTCCTGGGCCTCCTCACCTGGATATGCAGCTTATTCTGGAGCTCCACAGGCTCGAGGAAGTTGCAGGGGACGATCCCTTTCTGCAGGGGGAAGAAAGAGGAGTAGTGATTGCTTGGCAAGAAGGCAACCCACTGCTGGAGGACACAACTGGATATGTCCTCACCCTCCCCTGCATCCAGGAGGGTTCCTGAGGCTTGAATTTTAGTTTCTGCAGGGTGGGTGGATTTCATTGAACCCTGTGGCCTAAGCCAGAGTGGACATAAGAAACTTCGGTCAGAAATTTAATTACTGTTGGCAAGCTTCTACCTCTGCAGAACCCCAACCATAATCTGCTTTCTGTCCCTCCTGTCCAGCACACTCCTGGTATACCTTTCCATTGAACATCACTGTAGCCCAGTTGTCCTTCTCTTTCTTCAGTACAAAGACAATGTTTCCTGGCAGGACCTGCAGCTCCTCAGCGGTCTCAGGAATGAACTCGAACATGACACGGTGTGGCTGCCCTGTGAAGGCCCTGGGTGTGGGAGCAGTGGACAGGTTAGGAATGCTGGCAATAATGTTGTTTTACATTGTGGGGAGAATCCAGACCTCTGCCTCCATGTTTCTGCATTCCCCATTCCCCGAGTTGTGGGTGCCAGCTGGATGCTTGGCTGTGAGAGTGCAGGATGGGGCTGTGCCTGGCTGTGTGGGTTATCCATCCTTCATCCAACTTACCTGAGGACTTCGGGGGTCTTGGGCCTGGGTGGAGGACCAGAGGCCTGCCAACAGGAAGACAAAAAGGAAAATACCAGTAATCCAGAGGATTTTGTTTGCCTTGCAGAAATGTCCTGCAGCTTTCTACTATGCCTGCCCTCACCCCAACACTGCTCCTTCCTCCACATGCAGGTGCCTTAGGTGCCATGAGGAATATCCCTGGCTTTGTTCCTTCTATGGAACAGTTTCCACATTCTTCAACATACAGTTGGTTTTCAGAAGCACAATCCTCTTTTCACTCCTGATTTTAGTTTCAGTTCACAGAGGATTTAGATTGTTAACACCTGTCTGCATTGAGAAGGTTGTAATTTATCTTCTGCAACGGTGCTGTGCTGTGCTTCCCCATATCCTCCCCAAAACCTCCTGGAAAAGCTCTTGCCACGTTTAGGAATGGGAAGGTGCCACTACATCATCTGGAAAATGGCATGGGAAATGCAAAGGAGTTCTGGAATGGGCAGGAGGGCAGCGAGAGCAGAACTGCCATTGTTTCTCCACTCAGGCTTAGGCAGACGATCCCTAATGAATTCTTTGGGCGGGTCAGAGACAGCTCCCTGCAGAGAGCCGTCACCCCGCCCACTATTTCCCCGTGCAGGGAACCAGTTTCACCTCAACCACCGCTGTGGGTGGGTTTGGGATGAGCTTCCCGATGCTGGCGGGAGCAGTTGATCCGTGGAAGCAGTGCCCAGCTCCTCCCCAGGCAGTGGCACAGAGCTCAGGGTGCTGTTTGCTCCCCACTGTGGATGACAGCCACCCCATGTCATCCTGCACTGAGCATGCTGTTCACTGACAGAGTCTTACTTGTGGCTGCAGGGGAGCGAATCCTGAAAAATCGTCCTTGTCCACCACAGATGCCACCACCTAGAGCCAAAGACAAATAGTGACTTGGTGCCTGTAAACCTCTCTCAGACCTCTGATGTCCACCCTCCTCCTTCTTTGCTGTTGGCCAAGCCAAGCCCCTCAGGGTGCTTTAAGCTCAGGAGGGGGCTATGATTTTAGGCTAAGTATCTTGAACTACAGGCTGAGTGCCTATGGCACCAAAGCTTCCCTCTCAGCTCTGGAAGTTTTCTGCTCTTGGCCTGACTGTTTCTGTGGTTTGAGGCGTTACAACCTAAAAGTTTGCCTTTCTGTTTTAATCACAAATGTTGAAGGGACCCAAAGTGTCCAGCTCAAGCCAATACCTCCTACAGGTGACATCAAATGTAATTCAGAAAGCTGATACATGGTTTTGGGTGTGTTTCTGGCACTCAAGGAGCTGCCTGCCTCTTGGCTGTCTGATTCCTCAGTGCCTGGTTCCTTTTCTGGACGAGTGCTGCTTCCCAGGACCTGAGACCAGGGGTGGTATCCCAGTGACTGGATTTTGCACACTCACAGGAGAAAAGCTTGCTTGCTTATCTGAGCTGAAAAGCCCTTTCCAAACAGAGCAGTGAAAGAACTGGAGGTTGGTTGTGGGTGTCAGATGTTAAATAGCTCCTTTCCCTCACCCCTGAAAGTGTCTTAGCTTGAGTTGAAGCTCCAGTGGGATCTTTCCAGCTCATTGCTGACTATCCCTCATGTCTTACTAAGAAGGCAAACTAGAAATAGGCCATGCTCAGCAGGAACATGCTTTCAGCTCTTGTGTTCTTGCAGACTCCGTTTCCCACGAGATCCCTGTGTGCCATCCCTCTTTCCATGTCTGAGGGATCCCTGAGGCAGAGACCAGCTCTCTGTCTCTGGCTGCCTACCAGGCAGCAGACAGCAGCTCAGAGGGGTGATGAGAAGGCAGTCAACAGTTCTATTCAGCCCACAGGCTGAATGGATCTTTCTTACCATTGCCTTTCCTAGGTAGTCCTTCTTCTCCAGCTGAGCCACTTGCTTCTCATTTGGCCTGAACAGCTTCCCTGCAGGAATGGCCACCAGCTCACAGAGCTTCTGCTTCTGTAGCACAGAGAAGTCATGGAGACTTTGGAGGTAAGAGCAGGGACTGATGAATGTCCCTTCTGCTCTGGGCTTGGGGGCTGCTCCATAAAGCCGGACCACTACCATGACAGCCCAGTCCCAGCCCTGGTATGGTCCATTGAATCCCATCTTCCCATCCCTGCCTCCCCAGTGACCCAAAGCTCTTCCCACAGGCTTGTGTCCCTCTACAATATCCATTGCCATGGCATTTTAATCCTGCTAGAAGGTGGATGTGCTGTCAGTGGCATTTCCCTCCCTCTCCCTGTGGGGCTGTGAGACCTGCTCCTCCATACCAGGATGGCTTCCATTGCCCTGTCTATCTTGTTGTGCTGGGGCTCGCTCTTCATGCTTATGGCCAGGCTCAGGTGCTCCTCAGCCTTCTCCCAGTTCTCTGTTGTGGCATACACCAGTGCAATATTGTAGAGAATCTGCTGGAGGGAAGGGAACAAGGGAAAGAGCTCTTGGAGCAGCCAGACTGCTGCCAGGAGGGCAGGAAAGGAAAGGACAGTGGGATAGTGGCACTGCACCCACTTGCTTGTTTTTTTCAAGGTACAAAGAGAGGCTGGCTGTCTCCTCTTTGGATTTCTCATGCTGGAGATCAGACCTTTGGGATCAAAACTGGTGGCCAGGTGTGTCTCACCTCGCAGGCAAAGAGCCGGTAGCGCAGCCCCAGGATTTTGTAGTCGATGAGTTGGTTGCCTCGCAGCTGGGCCAGCGCCTCTTTGAAATCCTCAATGGCCTTTCCATGGCTGTGGAGCAGAGGATGAAGGTGTCACCAGCTCGTGGTGGCAACCTGCCTGCCTCTAAGCCTGTACTCAGACTTGGCGAGTTCAGTTGGGTCTCCCCTCTATCCTTGCCGTGTTTCAGACACTCCAAGGAAGGAGAGAGGTTCTGAGGCTCATGTTAATCCCAGGACTGCATTGCTGAAGACTAGGAGCCTGTTTGACCTCGAGGGGTTTCAGTCTGGGCTCTGGGGCACCAACCTGCCTGGGGTCATCCTCGCATGAAGGCTGGCATCTCTGTAAGCGGCAAAAATGAAACTTGAAACCCTTCCACTCACTTCTGCCTCCGGTAAAACACAGTCCCCCGCTGGAAATAAGCCACTGCCAGGTGCTTGTCACAGCCAATGCTCCGGGTGAACGCCTGCACAGGAAGGAGTGGGGGAAAAGGGGGGTAAAAAGGGGACATCATAAAAAAACTGAGGGCGTAGAGCAATTGTACCTGTCCTGCCTTAGCCAAGCTCAGCTCTGTGGGCTGTCTCCCTGCAGCACTGGGCATTGGGTGAGGGAGAGCCTGTACCAGGCTCCAGGGATTTTTTGAGCCGGAGCCATCTGCCAGCATGGTCACCTCCGGGAGAGAGGGAGTGAACAGTGACCCGTGTATCACTGCTGCTGCCTCCCCTCTGATTCACTGGCAGAATAGATTTGGCAGCCTAGGGCTGTCCCACGTCCTCACCGCTTTAAAAGGCTTCGAATCCATCCTTTAGACCGTGATCCTTTTAATTCCTTCCTTCCTTCCTCACCATGTCCCTATATCTGGCCAAGTCGCGGAGGTGAGAGGATGAGCGGCCCTAGCGGCTGTCCCTTACCTCCTCCGCCTCTGCCAGCTTCCCCAGGACCAGCTGGATGCAGCCGATGTTAAAGCAGATTTTGGCAGGGGGGTTCTGCACGGCCGTGAAGGCATCCAGGGCAGCACTCCACTCCTTCCTGTCCGCTGCACACACTCCTTCCTGCCACAGCCGGATCGTCTCCACCAGGGACATGGCGCGCTGGGGCTGGGATGGGGGATCCCGGAGCCGCGGGCCTCGCCCCTCTCGCTGTCCTTCCTTGTGGCGCAGCTCGGCCTCTCTGGCTCCCTTCTGCCGCTACTTCTGCCTGTCCCCCGCCGCTGTCACAGACCTGGCAGGAAGTGGCCTCACCCGCATCATCAGCCCCGGGATGGGGAAGTGGGGCTGAGGCTGCTCTGACACTGCGGGTGTCCATGGGGTGCATCCCTGCTCCTCTCGGGCAGCCGCTCCTCGCCTATTTCGGGATGTGATCTTCCGGTTTTTACATTAAAACCCACGGATTTTGTCAGCTGGGTGATTCATTAGGTCGAATTTCAGGTTGCAAAACCGCAGGACGAGCGCTGGGCCGAGTCCTTGGTGCCCTGCAAAGCGCAGTCTCAGCGCTAAGCGATTCCTTCCTGCAGACAATTCCTGGCAGGCACAGCTGGGCTGGGGCTCCCCTGTCTGCCTAAGTGAGGAGGTGAAGTAGAGCCCAAGGACCCGCCTGGGAAACCCTTGGTCCTTCCCGACCCCACTGTGTTGTCCCAGTGTGGAGTTCTGCTGCTAAGGGCACATGGAGCTGCCCATGGATGAGATTGCTGGGGCAGTGCCCATGCTGCCCCATATCCCCAGGGCTCAGCCCAATATCATTCTCTCCTGGTGCTTTAGGGCCAGTGAAGCACAACTGGCTCTGGAGCACAGGGCCAAGATGAGCACGGGGTGACAGCAGGATTCTGACCTGCTGCTGACTCACAGTTTGGAGCTGGCTGCTCCACACATGATTTTAAAGCATTTTTGGAAGTACTTTGCCCCATCTACCAGCAATGTGATGTGTATTTTGTAAGAGCTTAAAATTTATCAGCAAGACTCAGCCCTTGTGCCTTTACCAAAACTTCCCTAGCAAATTACATAACTCCAGTAGTGGGAGGGAGGCTGGGGAGGTGACTTCTGAGTACTGCTGATGGGGAAACCCGAGCCCCTGAGCAGCAAAGACTGGGGTTTTAATCCAAAGGACCAAACAGAACTCTGAGCTGTGTGTGTGCCCTCAGCTGGCTCTTACAGACTTCCCACGGGAGCATGGAAGGCTCTCTGATCTCCAGGAAAGCAGAAGGACATGCAACCAGCTGAAGTGATGCTCGGGTAAAAGGGTAGGAATAACAACATGGTGAGTGTAAAAACACCTCTCTAGGTGCCTTTTCTGATTCCTGTGAGGGATGGGAGATCCTGTGGAGCAATAAAAGGTTCACCTTTATTGGAGGAATTATTTTCTGCTCATTTAATTATCTGAATTGGTGCACTGCTGGCCAAGTTTATCCCAAAACCAGTACAAGGGGAGCTGGAGAAGGATGAGAGATCATCCCTGTTGGAAAGCTCACAACAGCTGTCCTTCTGCCTGGGTACTTGTCATTTATCAGTGAGGAGATTTCAAAGCGGTGATAAACAGCCCTCTGTGATAAACAGCCCTTTTAGCAAGAGCAAGTCTCTTGTTCCCCTTTCTCTGCCCAAAGCTGACTCGGTATAGGTGAACTTGTTTCTTCTACGCTAATGTCCAACAGGAAGTGAGTAACAGAGATGGTGACATTTCATGTGGAAGACTTCTTGGAGTCCAGCAAACCCAAATTGCCAATAGGTGGATCAGAAACAGAGAAATGTCCCAAATCCAGCTGGGGTGCAGTGCAACAATATGTACAAGTTTATAATTTCTGAAGAGTCAAAAAAAGACTGATTCAGGCACAAAGAACCTCCCATTATGCACAGGGAAAGACATTTTTGTGAGTTTTATTAGGCAGGGGGAGCACATCCAGCTCATTCCCAGGAAGGTAGGTTGGAGCTCTCTCTCTCTCTCTCCCCCAAAACCTGGGGGGGTTTGGCTCTTTTCCCAAACAGTGGCAGATACTGAGGTGGATGTGAGGACAGCAGTGGCTCTTGGCTCTTTTTTAGCAGAAAAGCAGGAGGTCTCTGAGAAGGTGCCATTGCCACGTGCTCCAGCTAAAGCTGAAGGCAGCAGAGGTCTGCAAACCCTGTCAGTCTTCCCAGTCTGACCTGCACGAGGTTATCCTTTGAAGGCTTCCCTCTCCCAAAAGGAATCTGAACCCCTGTCATGGTGTCCGTACCATCCACCAATACAAGCAAGGCAGGACTTGGAGGAAAGACACTGTTTTTTAAGACTAGATTGACTTTTTCCCTTCCTGCCACTCATTGCCAGCAGAGCTGCCCCTGCAAATCCTGCCCTGTCCCCACATCAGCGCGTTTTAGCACATCCCTGAACAGAAACACAGATGTACGTGTTCTGTAAATGTTCCTAAATCCATCACAGCCTTACCCAAGGGGATCTGCAGAACCTTAAGACCACTCTCTTTATTCACTTCGTTTATCTAATGCCATCTAGAGGCAGCTGATCTGCTTTGGCATCAAGTGCTTTGGAAAATACTTTCCACTTCTTTGGGATTACAGCTTATTTTTTTTTTAAATTAGGTTCACTGATGTCTTAACCCAAATCTGGGCAAGTGGAAAGAACCAGAGAAGCCAATCACAGTCCCTGGCAGAGCTGCAAGGACAGAACCCTCACTGCACGACCAGGACAACTTCTGTACACATCTATGGGTGAAACCTGGATGCTTTCTGTAGCAAGGCTGGGTCTCCCACTTGGTGATCTCAGTGCCTCCTGTGCTTGTGCCGGTGTTCTTCTGGAGGTGAGCAAGGAGAAGCATCCTAGGAGGAGAATTAAGGAGGCACTGAATGGTTTAGGGGTAACCATGCTGGTTCCTGTCTCCATTGAAGGCATGTCAGACACTGAGTAAATATTCAGTGACGATTTATTGTCTGGTCTTTATTATTATTACAAAAACAAAGCAGATATCAAAAAACAGCAAAAATTTCACAAGGTCCCCAACAGTTTTACACAACTGTAGTAAAATAGTGAAATTAAAACATGTATTTCAGTCCTGGCCCTAAACCTTCTACAGTGATCTGTGGTCTGGGATGCCCTGGGCTTTCCTAATTCCTTAAAATGTTCCTCTTTATTTCAGAACCTGACTGGCCCACTAGCTAACATGATGAGGCACAATGCATCAGGAATGTGAGAGCTGTCTGGTATCCTTACAGACCCTACACAACCAGAAAACAAAACAGAGGAGGCTCTGCAAGGATGGTGTCGATACCAGGGTCTGTTTCTCAGACTATCCCAAGCAGCCATTTAGTTGTGCTTGACAAAACCAAATCACTTTCCAGTTGCTGAAAGGTGATTTGCTGTGTAAAAGCTGCTTTTTCTTCTTTTCCTCAGGATTTTTGCTCCCCAAAATAAGAAGAGTTCACTGGGCTGGGCTCCAGTGTAAATGGACCACTAACCTTTTAAATTCCACTTTCCAAACTGCATGATGGCCAACTCCATCCCACTGTGGACCTGGCATCAGACTGATGGCAAGGAACCTGAGCAGGTTAAAGAAAATACTCAGCTCTCTGGAATGGTAATTGGGGTTGGAAAAAGCTTTTTTTTTTCTCTCTTAGTCACGGGTGTAGGGTCAGAGGCTGACCAAAGGCAACATGGTCCAGTTACCTGTGTTAATAATAGTTGCCCCACTTCTCAAATATTAAGATTTTAGCTCAAAACACTGCTTGGCTAGCAAAAAATTAAGACATTGCCCTGTGTCCCTCAGCATTTGCTCAGAGAGTCAGGTACAAATCTGCCACAATTACACACAAATGCAAATCACCCTAAACATCAAATTGTTTACATCACTGAATATGTCACTTAAAGGCCGGCGAGTACCAAATATTCCTGTTAGAAGTAAAATTCCACCTTCATAATTTTCCAGAACTGACAGAAGAGATCACGATGAGCATCATTGGTGGGGTATGACAGAAGCAGCAGGGCGAAGGCAAAGCTGGGGGACAGGGCTGCCCAGGAGCAGCCGTGCCGGGGGGGGTCAGGGCTTGTACCAGCGGCTCCCTGCTGGAGTTCCAGCCTCACTCCTGCCGGAGTTACACCGTCTTCCTGGCAGTCAGAACACGCACAATGGAGCCAACTCCTCCAGCAGCCAGTGCCTGCCAAGGGAAACATGGCAATGAACACCAGGCCAGGGCAGCCACAGCCTGCAGCTCCTTTCCAGGACCTGAACAGGCCGACAAGAACGATGGAGAGAGACTTTGGACACGGCCTAGAGTGACAGGACAAGGGGGAAGGGCTTCAAACTGACAGGGAGTAGGATTAGGTATCAGGAAGAAATCCTTCCCTGTGAGGGTGGGGAGGCCCTGGCACAGGTTTGCCAGGGAAGCTGTGGCTGTCCTATCCCTGGAAATGTCCAAGGTCGGGCTGGATGGGGCCTGGAGCAAGCTGGGACAGTGGAAGGTGTCCCTGCTTTAGGGTCCCTTCCAACCCAAACCCTTCTGGGAGTCTATGAAATTACTGGGACCACATTTATATTGCACATGAGTATCTACCCGCCCTCCACAAAATACCAGCAGCTAGGGTGCCAGGATACAATAATCACACTCAATTTCAAAAAAGCTACTTAACTTTAATTAAGCTTTCATTTCCCTGCATAACTAAGCTGCAAATTTTGCTCCCCTCCAGGAAGGAAATTCTCCTTCAGCCTATTTGAATCACTGGATGAAACCATTTTGTTTGCCTCAGTCTAAGAGAAACCCAAAGTTTAACAGTTGGGTGTTTACCCAAGGAAGCAGCAGTGGGCAGGAGATATAACTCAGCTCTGAGTTCCAGGGCCATACCCCAGTCACAGCCTGAATCTGGCACTTGAGTCTCACCAGCCAGGAAGGGGGTTCTTGCCAGGCTCAGGGCCTGGGCACCCTGGCAGGAGCTGTCCCCATGCACGCACCTTCTCATGCCACTGCAGCAGCACAGCACTGCTGTTGTCAGAGGGGCTCTCAAAGCCCTTGTAGATGTACTTCATGAGCAGGTCCACCCCGTTCTTGTCCAGCGACTGCACTGCCTTCTCAATGTCATTGGCTTTGAAGGAGATGAGCACCTTCAGCACGATGCTCTCAGCACGGTCCTGTAACAGGCAGGCACAGACACAGCCACCCTTGGGTGAGGTGCAGCCAAACACTGCTCCCTCTCTCAAAAAAACTCAGAGCATTTTTCTCCTTAACAGCGATGAAGAGGACTGTGTGTGAAGAGCTTGTCATAATAAGATGTAACAGACAGGTTTTCCCGAGGATAAACAATGTAAAAGAGTTTAACACATTTGCCCTGCTTTCGTTTTTCTGCCTCTGTTAGTGTTTGCAACTCTCCACCCCTTAATTATGGCTAAATAGTAAAAGCTCATATGGAAGCTCAAGATCAAGTTCCAAAATAATTATAACAATCAAGTGCTTGTCTGGCCCCTCTTCCCACCAGAGCCTTTTCCATACCTCTGTAGTGTTTAATGGGACACAACCGTTATAATCCAGGGAAATGCCATTGGCAGCCTGGAAGAAGTGACTGCTGGAAACCACATGTTTCCCAAGCAGTCAGCTGCTGTCCCAGGCACACTGGGTGAAGACTGGCCATTAATACTGAGCATTAATAACCACTGATCTGGGTGTCATTTCAGGCCTGGGAATGTGTGTGGTGTGCTTACAGCAGTAATTAGCCATGTAATCAGCAAGGAGTAGCTCTTCCTGTTCATCCATCACTAAGGCAGGATGAGAGAAGAATGTCTCAGGGTTGCTGGACTTTTGACTAATTCCATCACACAAACACTTCAGGCACCTTCACCCTACAGAAACTATGGATGTCAGTTTTCCTGCCCAATTTAATATCCCATAATCACTTAGCTTAGCAAGACTTCTCACATGACTGTAAGTAAAATTATGTAAGTTCCAAGGATAGCCAAAAATTAAGGCAGGTATTAATGTTCAGTCATTCTGCCCTCTTCAATTCCACCACTAAGGCTATTCTTAAATCCTTCAATAGAGGGCTAATGGAAACAAGTCATTAATGTGAGGACAAAGCTATACAGCCCTATTTGTAACAGCTGGTTCTCAGAGCTCTGCCAAACCCTTCAGGGGAGGGCTGGGGCTGCAGAAACAGCTCTGCCAGGAACCATGCAGCAGGGAACCGTGCCCCTGGGCCTCTCCTCGGGCAGGGAGAAGTGACTGCACGCACTCACCAGCTGGGCAGTGCAGTATCTTATCAGCCTGTTCCTCCTCCCACTGCAATCATGACCTATTCAGGATTCATCCTGGGGATATTCAGAAATGCATGTACCCAGCGGACTCCCACACTCTGTCACGGATGGGGGAGGGCTTGCTTTTCCTGAGGTTTTAACAGCTTCATTTTGATTGGATGCGATAAAAAACAATTCTTCCTTTTTTGTAGGCTCACTGCTGGTGGTTTCATTAGTCAGAGGTGACAAATGCAACCCTGGTTCCCTGAGCACACGAAAATTACATTGTGAGCTGCCAGGTCTGGTCTGAGTCAGACACAGGCACCTGGTGATCCCTAGGTACACAAAATACAACCAGCACCAGTTCTCCAGTAGGAGAACCACACCTGATCCAGCACCAAGGTAAAGGTACCTGGACAAGTGACACCTGAGCTACAGTATTTTGAACAAGATTAAAACACTTGTGGTCACAGATGTTTCAACATCAGGGAACACCCTAAATTCTGCTTCTCTGGTCTCCTCAAGGTACAACTAGTGGCACTAGTTGTTACTAGAGGTAACAGGGACAGGAAAGGATTTTTAGGAGTAACCCATGAGTGAGCAGTCGCTATTTTACCTTCACTGCTTGGTTCTTTGTGTTGATGGGAGGGTTCTTCAGAGCTGCCTGCAGTGCAGCCATCATGTTCCCTGTGCCAGATGGTTAAGGACCAGACACCAAGTACCAGGACAGCCATACTTGTAGCTGGCTTGTGCATGACGGAAAACACTCCAGTGCAAGGATTCCCTCACCAGCTAAGAAGACATTACAGCTTAAGACAGCAATTTCCAGGCCATTTGAGGCAGGAGCAGCATCAACAAGCAGCTGTATAGTTCCAGTTCTGTTGAATAACTTCCTAGGCTTTCCTTGAATGAAGGTCCAAGTAAAAGAAACCGTTCTCCATCACTTCTGCAATCTGTAGCCCCCGAGAACAGGTCTCAGCTTGGCACATCCAGCCCCAGCAGCCCTTGGGAAGAGTGACAAGGGCCAGCTGGGCACGGCCGCCGTAGCGGCAGGCACAGGGAACCCTCTGGGCACAGGGAAACCTCTGGGCACAGGGAACCCCCTGTCTGCATCCCCCGGGGACACCTTCCTGAGCGCAGCCCTGGGGCTCTGCGGCTGCTGCGGGCAGGGGAGGAAGCTGAGCTGCCTTCCTGCTGCCGGCCTCTTCCTCCTGCCAGCCCCTTCCCCCTTCAGCCCCTTCCCCCTTCAGCCTCTTCCCTCTTCTCCCTTCAGCCTCTTCCCCTTCCTGCTGCCAGCCCTCTCCCCCATTCAGCCCCTTCCCTTTCTCCCTTCAGCCTCTTCCTCCTGCCAGCCCCTTCAGCCTCTTCCTTTTCCTGCTGCCAGCCCTTTCCCCATTCAGCCTCTTGCTGCTGCCAGCTCTCTCCCCCTTCAGCGTCTTCCCATGTCCGGCCAGCCCCTTTCCCCGCCGGTTTTTTCCCCTTCAGCCCTTTCCCTGTCCAGCGCTTCCCGCCCGCCGCGGTCCCCGCTAGCGGATGTTCCCCTATTAGGCCGCCCCGGTGGCGGCCGCGCCCGCTCCGCCCCGCCGCTCCCTTCAGGATATTGCCGCAGGCACGAGTCCACCTCGCCCTCATCAGGCCCCGCTTGCCCGTCGCCGCCGTCCTCCTCATCCACGAACTTGTTTTCATCGTACTCGTCCACGTCCACCCGGCGGAACCGCGCCGAGGACACCGTGTGCTTCGCCATGGCCGCGCCCGCCCCGCGCAGCCGCTGCCGGCCCGGGCCCAGCCCCGCCCCGGGCGGCGCCGGCGCAGCGGGAGCGCTGTCAGGGAATCCCGGAACGGCTGGAAGAGACCTTAGAGCCTGTCCTGCCCCGCCCCTGCCTCGGGCAGCGACACCTTCCACTAGCCCAGGTTGCTCCAAGGCCTGTCCAAGCTGGCCTGGAACACTTCCAGGGATGGGGCAGCCACAGCTTCTCTGGGAAACCTCTGCCAGGGCCTCACTGACAGGGAACATCTTCCCAATATCCAATCTAAACCCACTCTCGTTCAATTTGAAATTTCATAGATTCACAGAATATTCTGAGTTGGAAAGGACCTACACTTGATGTTTCTGTCACCCTGTTCTGACTGACTTTGAAGCCATTCTTGCCTGTCCTGTCATTAGAGGCCTTTGTAAATAATGCATCCTGATGATTCCCGTCAGCTCCTTCAGGCACTGCAAGGCCACAGTGAGGTCACCCCAAAGCTTCTCTAGGCTGCACAATCCCAGCTCTCCCAGCCTTTCCTCCCAGCAGAGCTGCTCCATCCCTCTGCTCATCCTGGTGCCTCCTCTGGGCTCTCTCCAGCAGCTCCAGGTCCTCCCTGTGCTGGGCCCCAGGGCTGGAGCAGCTCTGCAGGTGGGGTCTCACCTGAGCAGGGCAGAGGGGCAGAATCCCAGTCCCTTTCCTGCCATCTGTGCTGGGGGCTCAGCCCAGGGCACGGGGGGCTCTGGGATGGGGCAGGTTCAGCTCTCACCCATCAGCACCCCCAAGTCTTCCCAGGGCTGCTCCATCTGCTCCTCCTCAGCCTGGATTGACCCTGGGGGTTGCCCCGAGCCGGGTGCAGCACCAGCACTTGGTCTTGTTAAATTTCACGAGATTCCCATGAGCCACTTCCCGAGCTTGTCTGGGTCCCTCTGTCCATCCCCAGGACAGTGGGACAGGTGGGCAGGACCGTGTGTGAGGTGGGAGCTGCCCTGGGGCAACGTGTTCTGCGAGGCTGCTAAAAAAAATTAGTAAAAGTTTCTCTTTTGCCCTAGAGGGGAGAAACTGCATAAGAGAAACAGCCGCACTTTTCAGCATCTTACAGGTGATTCCATGATTCAATCTGGCAAAAAACCATGCCAACACCATCAAAAAAAGAACTTTAAAAGCTGTAATTACTATGTCAGCAGGTGCAGCTCAGGGTAATAGCAAATATTTATCTGATTTCCTTCAGTGGCTTTTTATGTTTCCACTTTAGGGCTCTTGCAATCTTTCTTTGCAAATTCTGTGGTACAGAAGAAGATTCCTCCCTGGTCTGGGCAGTTCAGTGCAGAGGATATTTCCCAGTGTAGGGCCTTGGCCCCAGGAGAGATGGTGACAGCAGCAGGTTCTTTTAGGTGTTTCCAGGTGCCAGTTGCTGGGACATGGGAACAAACAGAATTTGCCTTTGCAGGGGCCAGGCATCTGTGGGAGTTGAGCTGCTGTTCTGTGCCTGTCAATATTTTTTCTCGTTTCTCAAGTGATACCATTGCCCTTTTTTATTAGTGAAGTTTTGCTACAAGATCGTTATAGCTGAAATCTGGGTGTTCTAAGGAATGTCCAACTGAGGTTCTTTCCAAATGATTTGTGTGTTTATCTGCCTGATGTGCCAGCTGGACAGAAAACTCCTGTTGTACTTCTGCACCAAGGTTTTCCCTTTCTTTGGTGTTTGTGTCCTCCCTGAGGCTGTAATTCCAGGAAGCAGTGGGCTATTCTGTGAGTAAGCTCAATCAGGGTGTCAGAGGAGGCCAAACACAAATTTTGTGTGAATGAACAGCTTTTGGCTCGAGCAGGAAATTTTTTGTCTTCACTGCTGCTCTCATTGCCCCTCATCATTCCTGGATCCTGTTTAATTCTGTTACTACTCCACTGTAAAACATTGCCATCTGCATAGTTTATCACAGCTCACTTCTGCATTCCACCCTGTTTTGCCCTCTGTCAGTATTTAAATTTTTCCTTAAATTCCTTAATTTACGTAAATTTCGTTATTTTGCTTTGCTTTCCACTCCTGACTATACTAATTACTATATATTGTCCTCATTATTTTTTCATATATATGTGCTGTAGTTCCTTCCTGATCCAGGCCATTGTGATTACTCCTAAAATTGGCTTCCTGACATCAGGAATGTTCCATTTGTAATTTCTGGTGTTTCTGTACATTTTGGATGGTCAGTTGTGCTCTATTCTGTGCAGTGCAATGCCACCCTGGCAGTGCTGTGCCTCAGGGAATAGAAAATGCCCCTGCTCCCTGGCCTAAAGGAGGGCAGGTCTGGAGAAACGAGTGTTTTTCTTTGGACAGGGATGTCAGGAGATGGTGTCACCCTCTTGCCAGTTCTCCTGTAGGCTGCCAGAGATAAAGACAATTGAAGAAGCTGCAAATCGGGGGTAACGTTTGAATTCCTCCTGTTCCTGCTGGTGTTTCTGCAGCGTTGGGATGGCCACATGATGGCAATGTCGTACCTCAGGGATGTGTGTCGTTTTCTGCTGGATGGAGCCGATTGCTTCTCCAGCTCCGTTTAAGTGTCTCCAGGGGTTTTCCACCAGAGGCACTGGAAATTTTACATCTCCCCCTGAAACTTGCCTCTTTTCCTCTGGTTGGTGCTTTGCCCTGACCAAAACCTGTCAATTTTTCAATCTCCTCAATCAACAGTGTCACATCCTTACAGGATGGGAGTCAAATCCCAAATGACCCCATTGGATGGATTAATTAGAAGAGCATGCCCACAACCAAAGTGCATTTCTGGATGTGCAGCATCAGCCTTTGGCTCCTCTGCCAGTGCTGTCCCTCTCCATGAGCCACCATTCTGATACAGGAGATAGTGTCTGATGGATCCCTAGGAACTCAAAACGAGTCTTAACAGATCCATGTTTATTTCTATCTCTATTTATCTCTATCATCTCTATCTCTATCTCATCTCTCCAGTTATACTTAAAATTATAATTTTATCTCTGCCCCTCCCAACTATATTTGGAGGGGACTGGGATATAATTATGACTTTAAGAAATTATTTAACTTTTTGCTAAAATGCCTCTCTGGGGCAGAGGGGCAGGAAGTACTGATTAGTGCCCCATGACAAGGTACAAATGTTCACAGGAGGAACTGGAGAGGAATGCTTTATCCAGAGAAAACCACAGGGAAAACAATCCCTAATGACTCTGTCTGGAAGTGAGCCAGGGTCCAAGCCATATGTTCTGCACCTAGGGAAAAACACCCCAATAATCAGGGCTGGGATTTTATTTTTCTTTATCCAAATATTAGATAAACTCTGGTATCACTCCAGGCTAAAAACCATGCAGAAATTCTCATCCATCCCAACGTGGCCAGTTTGGACCTGATTTATGGATTTAAATGTGTGATTTTGGGATTTCTGAAGGTGTCTTTTGGAAGCAAAATTGTGAGCATTGATGAGACATAAGATGATGTGTCATTATATGGAATCAGGATGTTTTATTCCCCAAACGAAACCATTATTTGCCTCCATAGGCTGGTGTAAGTGTTGCTGTGTGTATGGGGAGAGGGGAAGGGCATGCTCTGGAGCTTCCCCTGAAACGCTGCACTCAGGACAAGGATGGTTTCTCTCTCTTCTCTAAAATGTGAGTGTTGAAATTCTGTTGCATTTCTTAGTACAGCCTGGTGCAAAATAATCTCTGCTGGAAGCATTTTACACATTTTCATTCAGTAGGGAGTTTATCTGAGTTCAAAGTCCAGGCAGTCACATGGTCCTGTAAGGAGCTGGAGACTTGATGTTCCTGTGCAGCCTTGAGGTTTGAAAAATAACAAACAAAGGGTATGAGGGAAGAAGCAAGATCTGTCCACAGCTGCTCATAACCATATCCAGACAATTTGAACCTGTGCTGTGGTAGTGTAAGCTGCATCCACACTGCCTGGTCTCCAGCTCATTGAACACAAGAGGACATGGAATCTCCAGTGCCACTGGAGCGCTGCTCCTGGCTCTGGAGTGAGACCCTGGTGCTCTGCACTCTGCCAAAGGGCCATAAACCTCAGCCAGCTTTTCTGTCCTCAGCTGGGAATGCTTCCTGCTTGAGCTCCTGTGAAAGTCAGACCTTCACAAAACCATTCCACCAGATTTGCCTCATGTGGTTTGTTTAGCCTCAAAGTGATTGAAATTATCACCTGTCTTAGTTTGCAATACAGGATGTGACCAAAAGCATGTATTCTATCACCATCTGTTGAAAACAGCTGGGGCAGTGATCCTTATCTCTGTGGGAGATATTCTCTGCTAATGGGCCATCTGATACAAACAGGTGGGACAGTGTTCTTTATCTTTTCCACAACCCATCTTTCCTCCAGGAAGATATCATCTGTTAATGGGCCATGGAGTCCCACTGCATGACTGATAAAATTCCATCATCCCATTGGGTCCCACTGCATGACTGATAAAATTCCATCATCCCATTGGGAAATGCTCCAGCCAGGGGGAGGAGCCAAGCCTTTCCTACCTAAATAAAAACTGAGATTTGGAACACCAAGTCAGCCTTTTCCCACTGCATTCCAGAGGAAAAACAGACCTTTCCACATCATCACTGCACCTTTGGAGGAAAACTGCACCTTCTCCAGGAGCACTGCTCCAACTGAACCACATCTGTCACTGCAGGAGGATGCAGCTACCATTTAATGGGACTGCTACCAACACCTGCCTGACTGATGGGGTGTCAGGCTGTATTCTGACTCTGTCAGTGTTTTTTTGGGTTTGTTCTTTGTAAGACTGTATTTCTATTTTAATTTTCCTAGTAAAGACCTGTTATTCCTATTCCCATATCTTTGCCTGAGAGCCTCTTAATTTCAAAATTATAATAATTTGGAAGGAGAGGGTTTACATTCTCCATTTTAAAAAGGAGCTCCTGCCTTTCTTGGCAGACACCTGTCTTTCAAACCAAGACATCACCTCACTTCCATAAATTTTTCCAGGGCTTCATTATCTTGATTGTTTCCCTTTTTTCTATGCCTAAAAAGAAATATTTTTCCCTTTTCTGTCTATTACGAGTAGAATTGAAACCCACAGAGTAGCAAGTAGTCTGTAAGGGGAATGACAAATAAAGACATTTACATGCCAGAGACAGGGTAACCAGGTTAAATTTTAGGACAGCAAAAATAATAAGGAAAAATTACAGAAATAACCCGGGATTTTGATTATTAAGAAAAAAAAATCCCATTCTATTGAGTGTGGTCACACCAGAGAATATAGGTGGAGAAATATTTACATATTAATTATAAAGTGTTATCAGGATGTTTTGTTTGTAAAACAATTGGACAGATTTCCTCTTGCCCTAAGAAAGAGACAGAGAACTTGCCAAGAGCCTGCATATAGAAGTCAAATATATAGAGGAAGAAAATGAAATTTTAGAGATGGAAGGAGAAGAGACCTTTCCTATAGTGCACATAACATATATATTTCACACACACATATATATAATATATATATATATAAATTCTGCTTCATCTTCTTTCTCTTTAAAATGAATATGATTCTTGGGACTCAAAGAAACATATTTAATTCCTAGAAAATATCTGTTCAGAAAATAATTTAAGATTTGGGGTCAAATTATTAGTGTGCACACAGATTTGCTTCCATGCTGATCAGTGGAGCTTGGATGGGTTCCAGAAGCACAGGACCAGGGAAAGTTTTACCAATTACTGTCCTAAGTGCTATGAGACAGGCAGTAATGGTCATTTTAATTTTGGTGTGAACTATGAGCCTTCTACATGTAGAATATTGCACCAATGTTCAGTCCAAATCCAATCTCATTTCCACCTGTCTCCTTTCAGGCCCTTCTCTAGGAATGAGGGGAGCTGTGCTGGCAGAAAACCCACTGGAGTTGTGGCTCTGTTCACAGAGGAAACAGCAAATCCTGATTTGCAGTATGGTGCAGTAATTACACCTACCATCTCCTCCTTCCAGAGCAGCTGCCTGGTGATTCCTATCAAACTGAAAAATGCTGGTTGTATGTCAAGGAAAAAAAGAAGGCAGAGTTTGGTGTTCTCTGTGAATAGCCAGATTTGCTGGGGATGCTGTGAGCCTGGGCTCATCCAGGCTCCCAAACAACATCCCAAACAACTCACACTTCTCTAGCTGGATACCCCATTTTCTTTCACTATGCAGGGATCAGTGTTTGCTAAATATCATGATTCAAGATCTGCTATTTTCTAATAGAATAAGACTTTTTATAGTGTAGGAAAATCTGCTTTCAATTGCCATTGTTGGGCATTACTTTAGTCAATGAAAACAAAGTGTGCTTGGGAAGCTGCCTAGAAGCCATGTGATTTCAGGGTATTGCTATTTCCCTTTTTAAGAGGAAGGAAAGCCAACTTTCTTCTTTTATGTCATGGTTGAATACAGTGATGTATCCAGTATGGAGGAGGGGAATTCACTCCAGCTCCTGTGATATGTGTAGGGCAGCTCTATGTGCCCATTTTCAGGCATTTGGAGACTCCCAGACCCACCTGAGTTATGCAGCATCCGTGGTGGGCAAGTCCTGCCCAGGAGATGAGGGTCTGGCAGCCCCTGTTCTATGGCTGCTGCAGGTGTGATCCTTATTTACATCAATATGGAATATGGGTTTAAGCTGCTTCAGGCTACACAGGTGAAGGCAAGATATATTTCTTTTCCTATATATATATGTTGTACTTGCAGTATGTTTGATTTAGTTAATGTTTTTTCCTCAGACAGTTCATTATATTTGGATGTTTTGGGATTTTCATTTTGCCTTGCTGCCTGTGTACCAAAGACCAGATCAATGATTTGCAGGTATTTCTGTGCTGCACAAGCTCCCCTTTCCAAGTGACTCTAAGTGATTATATCCCATTCCTTCATCCCTTCCATCCCTGGAAATGTCTAAGGCCAGGTTGGATGGGGCTTGGAGCAATCTGGGATAGGGGAAGATGTCCCTGCAGGGGTGGAATGAGATGATCTTTAATGTCTTTTCCAACCCATTTCATGATCCCAGGAAAGAACCCCTGTTTGCTGAGCAATAATGTTCTATACTTCACTTGCCCCCTTCTACATGCCCTTTTGTATATTAACAAAGATATTGAATTACGAAGTGAAAACACTGCTCTAAAGTATTAAATTATTTTTTAAAGTTACACTTGGCCTGTATAGATAATAATGATCCTATTATTTATTAGGAAAGGACACAACTTTGTGAGGCTCCTCTTAATAGAAAACAGCAGCTCTGGGAAAAAAATAGGCACACACACACACATATGCACATATATTGTACTCACCACCAGCCCCCTTATTATGAAGAAAACACCTGGTGGAAAAATTTATTTCTGCATCAGCCTTACCTGCAGGACCACCCACCTTCTTGACAGAGGAGGAATTTAGGATATGTCACATGTGCCACCAAAGTTGCCTGAGCTTGGGAAGCTGCAATCTAGCTGTAACTGTGGCTGTAGCTTGGGGACTGCTGGCATTTTTCTGCTGGAAATTGGCTTAAGGGCAAGAAAGTAATTGCAGGAGGTAAATAGACTGTCAGAGAGTCACAGAATGGTTTTGGTTGGAAGGGACCTTAAAGGTCAGGTAGTTCCAACTGCCTGCCATGAGCAGGGAGTATTGAGATTCAGGGTTTCCTGCTCTGGCTCATGGCTGAAAGATGGAAGATTAAAACAAACGTATATTCATAATCCATTATTTGAGAGCTATAATGGCCTTTTTGAGTTATCATTGTGTAGGTCCTCTCTCAGCTGTACTGGCACCTTTATTTGCAGTGAAAACATGACAAACTGGAAAAATTCCCTTTTGGTCTTCATTAAACATTTTTGAAGATACTCTTCTCCTCACTCTGCACTGTTGCTGGCCTGAATACCTACATCAAAGGAGATTGTAAAACAATTCCTCAAATAATTGAGCAGGAAAAGGCAAAACAGTGACCTAGATGAAATGCTTTTCCAGCAGCACAATAAGCACAATAATGTCCTGAGAAGGGATTCTATAGTCCCTGATGTCTCCCTCCCCAGAGGCTAATTAAGTTTTGCTGTGGTGTAGATTCTCTTTTTTTAGCATACCTGTTTAATATCCATGTTTGATCTGGGTGGTGCATTTTGTTCTTGTATGAGCACAGAGACCAACAAAGATTAGAGAGGACAGGTTAGCACAGGCAGAGGATTTGCTGCCATCGGATTATTCTGGGAGAGGGCTGCTCCTGGAACTAGTCATAACATGGACATGGTAGACATGTTTTCTTAAGACTTTTGATTAAACATGTAGGAACAAGTACATTAATGCCCTCTATGTTACATACAGGGCATTCCTTTAATGTATTTTTATGTTAATCAACATTTAATGATTTGAATATTCCTTTGGAATATTTTTTTTCCATCCTTCTTGTCTAAATACTATTGGAGGAACTGCTTTCCTAATCCCTCAGCTGCAGACTGAACCAGAGGAATCTGTCATTTGTCCACTGAGTGGGCTGAGAGCTGGCAACAAGGTTACAGGGAAGGCAATCCATGATGATTAAAGAAAAGGAGGTGGGAGAGGAGGAAGGAGACCCATCCTGCAATGGAGATGCAATTTGTGAGTGTTGTGGTGACACTGCCGTAGGAAAAGGCTGGACCTTCAAATTGGAGTTGAATTGCCTTGGAAGGCCAACACTATTCCCTGCCCTAGTCCTTCCTCCCCTCACTAAACCTTCAGTAGCCAGGCTGTTGTAAGGGGTAGATAGTCTTATCTAGATCTGATTAGTGATGAGAGGCAAGTAAAAAGGTCACCTTTTCTTAAAAGGAAGAAATGAGTAAAGCTGAAAAAGAGGGGGAAATGCAAGACTGGAGTGTTATCCAGTATCACTGTCATAAAAACTCAAAAATATATCCCTGTCTGAACCCAATTATCAGCCTTGCCTGACTTCCCTGGAGATTTAACTCTTGGGTCTCTTCCAGAACTCAGCTATGACCTCAGATGCTTTGCATTTTGGTATTTAATCATAAGGAAATTAGCAAGTAATATACGGATTTTCAAATTAAAGCTCGAGGAGCAGTCTGATTGAGAATAGGAGGATTTAATGGCCTTGGATTAAATTTTGGCTTTCCAGGCACTTGTAAACAGACATTGTTTCTCAGGAAAAAAAGTAATGTCCATCAAAGTAATCTTGAAGGCTTGAGAGATGTGGTGATAGCTGCATTGTTAGAATTGCTTGTGGAAAGGGATTTGCAGTAAATCTCTTGGTGTTCAGATTAAACTGGACAATATCCTTACGAGTCTGCATGGCAGCTGTTGGGATTGCAGACACAGAATTATCCACAACCATCCACTGGCTTTTCCAGGCCTCTGGTGGCTCAACTGGTTACTGAGTCCTGTGTTGTGTGAGCAATATAACATCTTACCAGAGTCCTTGTGCACTTCTTTGCCAGTGATTCTCTGTTAGTCTCAACCTCTCTTTTTGTAAGGCTTTGTTCTGGGGCTGCCAGGCCTGAATAGAGAGTAGGAAGTGACTCCAGCTGCTTTCCTCGTGCTGACATTCTGTGCCGAACAGGAATTGCTGAGCAAAGAACATCATTTCCCCAGAGAGGTTTGCTGGGGTAGCACAAAGGCAGTCTGGTGGTTTTTTCTTTAATTAGAAGTTCCTGCCAAATACTGTCATCAAGGGTTGGGGGGGAAGGGAGAGAGGGAAGAATACACAAAGTCTGGAGTCCACTTGGAAGAGCAAGAAGCCTGCCTGGGAGTTTAAGAGCAGTGCTTTCTCTACAGAACTCTTGCTTCTTAATTTATAACATCTTAGCCAGAAAAGACGGCTGGGATTTTTTTCTTCCTTCCCTCTTCCGTGGATCTTGGTTCTGACTGTTATTTCTCCAACAGAATTGGAGGGATTATGCAACTTTGCACTTGGTTTTGGACTCGCCAGTGGAACAAAAATAAGCAGAATTCCTTTTCTTAAGTGGGTGCCAAATTCTCAAGTGACACATCATGCCACGTTGTGGTGATGAATGCACGGCTGGCTGCTTGCACGGCTGGAGCTTAAATTCTCAATTTTTCTTAAAAAAAATGATAATAAGGTTGTGACTTCTTTGCTGTCTTTTTGCTTTGCAAAGGAAAGGTTTAGAAAACAGTCCCTAAAGAATAATTGACATGTATTTGTGAGAAGAGGAAGATATGGAGCCATTTCACTTCTTGCTGCAGCTTTAATCCAGGATGAATCTGTAATAACTGAAACATACTGGGACCTGATGCTGTCTGGTGTGCTGGATGGGGAAAGCATTAGGTGGTTTATTCCATTCCTTAGTGCACTGGTGACCACTTTATTTGTACTTTTGTATTATTTTGTAATGTTGGACTCTTTCTTGCGTTCTTGCTGGCACAATTACCAAAGCCTTGCCTTGCAGTTTGAATAGGCCTTTCTAGCAAGGAGGCCTCAGGTCAGAACTGATCTGTGGATGAAAGATTTTATGCTTAAACTCGTTTTTTTGAGGATGTTGCAAAATTTCTGTAATGCAGAAGGCAGATATGGGTACACCAGAATTGAAAAATTGCCTATCTAGTGCATCTATATGTCATGACAATTCAGCTGTGGAAAAGTACAGAGTAACTTTACCACAAATGTTCCTCCATGGATCTCTCAGTGTTCATCTTATAACCCAAAGTGAAAGAATTTAATATTCCTTTGGGTTTTTGGTGTGTAGTTTGATGGTTTTTAATGTGTATTTTATAATTATCTAGGTTCTGATTTCCAGCTCATCTCCCAGAGCATAGTAACATATTGCACAATTAATTTGCTGTTTATAGTATGTCCCTGAAAAGAGGCTCTTCCATCCTGTTTATTCCTGAGTTTCCAGCTGATCTCCACAGAACAAAACAGTGGCTTCTGTGCCAACTTTTGTTACAATTTTGCATAACAGTGTTCAACTTTGGCCAATTTTGATGGTTTTGGGTTTTGTTGAGGAAGTCTTTCTGTAAAATTTCAGAAATATAAGTATGTCATCTTAGTACAATGGATAGGGTTTGAGTTTGCTAAGTAAGTTGTCAGTAGGCTAGATGCTAGACCTGAATTTTCTCTAAAATTTTCCACTCTGTTAGCACCTATACAAGAGGATTTCCTCTTCACAAGGTTTTGGGTTTTATTTTGCTTTTTGGACTTTGTCTAATTCTTTGGTAAAGATCATCTGGAAGAGAACTGGGGGAACTGTCAAAACACAGGTTGTTTCCTGTCATTGTCTGGAGAATTGTGGGCTTCCATCTCCTTCCTGTCTTTTGTTCCTGGGTTGATAATGTTGTCTTTAAACAAGTTCAAACAAAAATAGACGTAATAGACCTGGAAATAGAAACTAGAATCCTTAAATGAATGTCTTTGGTGCCTGAGCACAATGTGCCAATAATAATAATAAAGCCAGGTGATCCCAGAGGGGAGTGAAGTGTTTACAGCCTGTGGGTCTAATCCTGCCACGTTTCCCTTGCAAAGTGAATCTGCTGAAGTCACCAGCAGCACTTCAAGGAAGTGACAGATGGATGACAGCAGCAGCCAAGTAGCACGAGGGATTTCTTTTTAGCTGGAGTGTGCTGCTCCCAAAAATTCACAGCATTTTTAATAGGTGTTGATCATTTGTTCAAGTGAGTTGTGCTTTATTACTCTACATCTCAGTGGCACCAGTGGAAGGAGTGTTGGATGTTGGACTTGGATCCAGTGTAAAATCTGTCCATGCACTGTAACATCACCTAAAGGTCACAGCGAGGGTTTATGCCCTGTCCTGGAACATCTGCAAGTAGGCAGGAATCTGTCTCAGAGCATGGCATGAAAATCAAAAGGCAGAACAGAGGTAAAACAAACAAGGGGAAGGATGTAGGGCAAAGTATGAAGGTAAATACCCACAAAAGAAAGTATTTATAGATCACTAGTGATATGCCTCAAAAAGGGCTGTGCATTTTTTAAACATCTGTTCGTAAAGGAAATATTGCTTCTGTCCCATTGTCGTGAACTACAGATGCATTTCTGGCATCAGGATAAAGGTGCATCTCAAAGCTGGATGTATCATTTTGAAATGGGTTACCAAGGGTATAGTGTTAGTGTATGAAAGACAAAGCCTTTATCCTTGGGGAGCTTCTGGTAAGCATTGATCTGTGAGAAGAAGCACCAGTAGAGATGAAAAGCTTCTAAAATGAAAATAAGGAGAGTCAAAAAGTGAGATTGAGTTTTGAGGAGTCTTAAAAGTGAGTATTAAATAAGTAAATGAGAAAGAAAGTCTAAATGCTGCTTTTTTACAGGTCTGATGAGTAGGAATGTGAGCTTTGGAAAGCTTGGAGTCTGCAGTAAGTAGAAGACAAGAATCACAGCAGCAGAAAGGGAAAAAATGGGAGTTGACTTATGCTGATAAAGGCATTTGTGCCTCCCCAAGCAAAATAGGCCACTTCCAAAAACATGTTTAACACTCATATATTAAACCAGAGTGCCACTGTATGTGTGGCTGGCACGGCATCTGATGGACATGACTGAGCCTCTTCCTTATCCATGTTGTGACTTTACTCAATTGTTGCATTTCACGAGAGAGAGAACATAATGAACATTAGAAGTAAATGTGTTGCTGTCTGCAGTTCAAAACTGCCTTTGTCTTGCTTTCAAACAGTTACATAATTTCTTCTCCAAGGGGGAAACTTGCTGTAGAGTTTTTAGATGATGAAAGAACAACTCCCCTGAGGAAGATTAATGGAAGCTGAAGAAGGCAAGTCACTGTTGTACAGGCGTCTGTATGTGATTGAAGGATATTTTAGAGATGGAGGAGGTAAAATCAATCAAAGAAAAAAGTAACTCAAAACCCCCAAACCCAGTCTCCCCAAACCTGGATTTTATTGCTCTACACTCAAAAGATATAATTTCTAATTTAGAGATTCCTCTGTTCAAGGCTGAAGTAGTTAGTAAAGCCCAAAATTTTGTTTGAGGAATATGTATGATGAAAAAACATGATGTGATTGCAGAGGGACCACTATATCTATTTCTAGAGTTATCTGTTACATATTTACATAAACATATTTGTTTATGATTGTCTTGTTTGTGGCTCCTCCCTGCTCTAAAGGAAGCTGTGGAGAAGCTTTCTGATTTAATAGGAGTCTGATTTAATATGGCCTCCTGGGCACTGTAGAAGGTGTATAAAATCTTTGTAGGATTCGGTGAAGTCAAATAGAATGAATTTAGCATCAAAAACGAGACCTGTAGAAAAGATGAATTGTTGCTTCCCTTCAATTATTTCCCTTTTAGGCCAATGAGGAGGAGAAAAAAGATGACAACTCTGGCTTACTGTTGTCTGAGGGCTGAGAAAACTTTTGGGTCGGTAAACAGCTTGCAAGACTTTGTTCTAGATCTGGCTGAGAAAATTGTCCGTGATGTGTAACCATCTCCAGCATCCAGAAGATCTCTCTGATATGACAGGCATTCAGCAGGCTCCTTAAATCAGGGTCTAGGAACTTCTGAGTATCCTGAAACATGTCCCACACTAAAGGAGGGGACACAGTTCTCAAGTTTAATATCGATCATTTAGACTAAAAAAGCAAATAACATAAACTGTGATTAGATTACAAGGATTTATTATTAATTGATGCCTGTTATTTTATTCTTAGAGGTCAAGAAAATGCAAGTGTTAGGATTTTTTGTAGGAACAACATTTAAATTCAAACTCTTCATTTACCCATTGTGGACACTAAGTGTGTGCATGAAGGGAGTGAATCAAACCTAAGACATGCTGCCATCTGATTATAACCCAATGGGTGGGAGGGACAAAGTCCTTGGGCTTTGAACTAGTTAGATATAAATACAGAGCTCACTGGAAAAGGTCTGCTCAGAGGGACAGGGGCCCCCAGACAAAAGGGGAAGTAGTCCCAGTATCCTAAATAAAAAACACTCCAATATAATTAATAAGCCCAGAGTGTTCTGGGGAGTGCTTGGATTAAAGGATACTGGAGTGATACAAGCTTCTAGGGGAGGAAATAGTTCTCTTTTAAGAGGAAAAACGAAGAAGACTCTGTGCCAGAATTAGGAGATGAAGATCCTTATAACCAACAAAGATTTATCCTGTTTAAACATACTGTAATAGGGCCATAAAAGGCATGTGTGTAGTATATCTGTAATCAAAGCAAAATGAAACTGGGCAGAAGAGAAGTTTTGAGAACTCCTTTAATCAAACAGTTAAATTTCTTATTCTGCAAACTGAAGCTTGCTCAAAAAGAATAGGAACCATGGCAAGTAATTTGGGAATGAGGGGGAGGATTGAGTACTTACTAGTCAATAATATAAATGATAAATTTGTAAATGTACTGAAAGTAAGAAGCTTCTTATGGAGAATCTTCTTGTGAAAACAAGAGAGCAGTGAGGGAAAATCAGCATTGTGCTAAATCTACCAATACATGTTTGTGCAATGGCAAATTTAATTATTATACCTGACTTAGGTGCAGAAAAAGAGATCTGAAACACAGTGAAGACAATCTTTCAAGTAACAATATGAGAGCCCTTTGATTTATATTATATGTGACATGAAGATTTTGGCTTGGGCATTTTGATATGTTGTGTTATGGCACTGTTGTGTTCTTGTACAGATGAAGTATGTATTGCTGGATATATTAGCCTTCTGTTCTCAGTCTTCCACAACTTTTTGTTGGAGAAGGCAGGGATAATTTATATCAGTTCTGCATAGGCACTGAGGTTGATTCAGGTGCCATGATAATGGAATCGATGTCAGGAGAGTTACCCATAGTCAAATTTGTAATTGAGCAGTGCCTTTTTATATGATTAAACTCTTTGCAGAGAGTTTTAAAATTGTTCAAGTAAGGCCCTTGGCCTCTGCTCAAAGGTGAACTTTTTGGAAAGTTTGAGTGAAAACATTTCATCCATGTGTGAATATGAGGAGAGTGGAAAACTACTTTTCCCCTCTGTAAAGATTTTTTGCTGCCGTCTTTTGAACAGCTCTGCAGTGTGAGTAGTTGAGGCCTGTGGGCTAAAATTTGGCATTGAAATAGCCATAACTATGAAGTGCCTTAGTTTTGGCTTTGATTTGACTGGGTTGTGAGCCTCAGAAAACAATGTTCTCAGCATGCACTCCAGGGTGTTGTTTCTTCCTTCAAAGCTGGTGAAATATGCAGCAGAGAGGATTTACTGTGAGCAACTGAGGAGCTCTGCAGCACAAAATTAGAGAAAGATGCTGCTCTGAAGCTGCAGGGTCATGTGGGCATGGAACAGGAACAAGAGACCTCTCAAAGCTCTTAGGGTTTACGAAAAGTTTCTGGGTGTTTTGTGATCCATGAAACTGAAAGTCTAGGAATTCTGAGTGCCAGGACCTGCAGTCTCCGCTCCTGCAGGTCACTTCCAAGGACTGCAGGGAGTGAGCAGGGATAAGGTGTGGGTGAGCAGGGATAGGGCTAAGCCCAGACTCAGGCACACAGGCACAACTTGCACTCCTCTGGAGGCAGAGGCTCAGGGAGTACAATACACTGCTGTACAATACTCCCCACGACATGGCAGGGGTGCACTTTCCCAGAAATGTGCCCCTGGTTTTACATGCAGGATTGCTTTGAAGGCTTTCCCAATGGGAGTTCAGGGACTTGCTGTTCCTGAAGGAGATATGCCCCCCAGATCTGAGATTATGTCCCTTTGGACAGCACAGCCTGTGAAACAGTGCATGCCTATCTAATTGCAATCACATGTGAAATCAGAGGGCCAGGGATGGCTGGATGTGCTTCCTTAACTACATAATTTTTTGACTTAGCATAGTTAATTATGCAGCCTTATGAATCATTAATTTAGTTTTATGTATGGGAGCTCTGATGTATTTCCTCTGGCATTTTACAATGAAGCTGGTTAATATTTGCAATTACTTGAAGGCTTCTGTTTAGTTCTGGTGTCCAGGAAGACAGATTATCATGGACTTGTGTGTCTGGTCCTTTACTGAGCTGCAATGGCATTATCACATCTTTTGGAGTGAGGGGGGAGCAGTGTTCTCCCTTTTGGACAGGGCAAGGCTTGCAAAGGTTGCAGACAGTCAAAAAGCAGGCATAGAGTGTGTAATGTAGCATTTTGTTTGCTTTGATTAGTTAGTAGTTTGTAATTGAAATTCAGTGTTTGCTTCTAACAACTTTTCTGACTGGCTGATGTGTAATGATAGTGCATCTCAATCATTTAAAGAATATATATATCCAATATATATAACCAGATGAGGCAGATGGAAGACCTGGCTCACCTCTGCTCCCTTCTGCACCAGCTCACAGCACGTGCAGAGCATTGCCCGTGCTGATGGAAATGTGAGGTATGTGCCTGTGAGGTGCTTTGTGCCATAAAGGACCTTCAGGAGATTGCAGTGCACTGAATATAAAGCAGCTCTAAAGCAGCCCATGACAAACTAACTGTGTAATGGAGTGGGAACCTGGAACCTGGGTGTGCACAATGTAAAGGAACACTTCCAGGGGAATCCCCTGTAGTGCCTATGGTGAAGAGCTCTCTGCTGCTAAGCTACATGTCAGAGTGGGCTGTCAAAGAAACACAATATAAAACTTACTTGTCTGGATTTTTATAGTGTCTGAATTATCTAACTTTTGTGGTTCACCTGCATATAATTTTTTTTTAGTTTCAGTCTCCAGAACTGTAGGCCACAGCACCTGTTAGTTATCAAATTGAGAGCATGTGCCATAAAGAAAAAGCAAGAACTAAGTATAGTTTAAAGAAACCAGATGAATAACAATTAATGAGATAGTCTTAATAGAAACAGTATTTATTTTCTTTTGTAGGCACTCACTTCAAAGGCATCATTCATTGTAGGGGTGTCTCTTTGGACAGGCTTTATTCTATATGATGGATTCTTGTATTTCCTATGGAATGAATAGAGTATCTCATGGAATTTTATTTTTCAATTAACAGGTAATGCCCTTGAGGTGACATTGCTTTGGAGAATAAGGTAATACTATAAAAATGTTGACAACAAAGGCATAGTTATTAGGAAGTGTCTTGCATAACCAACACACAACCAGTTCTGGCTCCCAGCCTACTCAAGCACCAAGGAGTGGAAATGGCTTGAGCTGGCACTGCCATTGAAAGGACCTTCTTGAAACCATGGCTTAACAGTGGTGTGGTTTTTCTCCCATCTCCCAGGGAACATCCTTGCCCAGTGAAGGTGAGCAACATGCACACCTCAGATACATGGCTTTGTCCTTTTATGCTGTGTGATTTCTTTCCTGGAGAAGCTATCAGGGATCATTCTTACATCACCTTGTTGCTTTGTCCTTTTCCTTTGCTGTCCCAAGTATTTTCCATATTCGGGTATCTTTGACTTCTGTTTCCTCCTCTCCTCCTGTCAGGCCCCGAGCAGGGGCAGTCAGACAAGCTGTTCTTTATTTCCAGCTGCTTTATAGATCTTGTGCTTTGTCTTCCCATGCAGGCGTCTGTGTGCCAGCTGTAGCAACAGCTGAAACGCAGGGAAAATCATCACTCTGCCACTACCTTATTTCTCTGTGGACAGTCAGCCAGCTCTTATTGGGCTGTAAGTGGTCAATGATCTGCAGTCTGAGAGATTTCCAGACCTCAAAGTATTTTCTTATATAAGATTTCACTGTGAGAAGTGTAAAGTGGCATTCACAAGTGGATTTGTGCTTTTCTCTTGTTGCGAGTGGGAGGGAATGTGTGCTTAGATGTATTAGAGGAACAATTCTGCTTCACTAAAAAGGGCAGGCACAGGGCTTGATTATGGCAGGAATGTAGTTATTGCATGTGAACATGATTTGGAAAGAACCAAATGTTTAACACAGTGTTGACGGCATGGTTCATTGGTGCAGATCAGTTTTGTGATTAAAGTCTGCTAAAAGTGCAACCTAGCAATTCTACTAAACTGAGTTGTAGACTCTTCTTTCTCCTTTTCAGGCTTCCTTCTGTCCTTGAAATCTTTACAGAACATATTTTAGATTACTCAGAGCTTGGTTGGTCTTCATGTTTACCTGTGCATTCAGCTCTGTCTCTGGGTCTCAAATAAGTGGTTGTATGCTATATAATGGATTTTAAATCTAATTAAGTGTTACATATGCTTTTTCTCTTTTCCAATATTAAATAATCAGTGTTTGCATATATACGGCAGATTTTAGGGGCCTTGAAATATCCTTTTCCCAAGGCAGACAGTTATCAATAGAATGTCTGATTACTGCCCCTTCTGTAACCTTTCACTGTGACATGATTGGACTCAGTGATCTTAGAGATCGTTTTCAATCTAAACAATTCAATGGTTCTAAAGTCTGGGCACTGTACCTCCCTAAAAATAATTTGTGAAGAGAATCTAACTCTGTGCAAGACTAATGGCAAATCCAATGTATAAAAATGGTATATTTCTGCTGCTTGCTAAACTCTATGAGGTCATATGCTGCTCCTACCCACTGGAGGTTCTCTCTATCACTTGTCAGTGGCCAAGAGGATTCAGAAACATCATTTCTGAGAGGGCAAGTGCTCTGCCTTGAAAGTCCTGAGCTTGTCTGTCCATGAGATGTTCTGTAAGGATTCAGTCTGAAACATGTGATTCAAAAGAAGTAAAATTGAACATCATCACACAAAAAAAGCTTTTATTTCAGAGTAATTTTTTGGCTTTGGTGTTGTATTTCGTGTGGCTGGATATGCATTTGCATATGCTGGTATGTTGGTCCTGTTCAATGGCAATTTGCTCTGCAGGTACTCACACACCTGCTGGGCTGGCCACGAGGGATTGAACGCACACGCCGCTTTCTGCACATTAAAATTACGATGTGGAAGAGTGGTTTGCAAAATCTAAAGCATTCAGAATGCTCTTTGCAGTTTTACAGGAGAAGCCACAGGACTTGAAGAAATCTACACTTCGATTTGTAGGTGCAGGTTATTGATTGTTTATTCCAGATCACTTCAGGATCACACATGTAAACTAACAGCACAGCCTGGGAAGTGATCACATCAGGGCACCTGTGACCACACAGCTCAGTCCTGGTTTTGTAGCTGAAAATAATATTCCTTGCTTCTGTGTAGTTCCTCGTGTTAAGAGGTAGAAGTGCTGACAGCCCCCGAAGCCTGCAATGCTCCTCAGGTCATCGGTACTAACAGTGGTGAAAATAAAAGCAGGAACATGCTGGAGGTTAGTGTGGGGCTTTGGGAGGTCTGTTTCAATTCTTAGCACTTTCGTTGCCTTGCATGGGAATTTGTGCACTTGAATCATCCCTATTATAAGTCCCAAAGAGTAGGTAACTAAAGACAGCTCAGGAGGCTATGAAGTTAGTGGGGTTTTTCGGGTATCTTGAGATCGTCGTGTCAGCAGGCAGGTGCCTACAGCTAGAGCATCTAGAGAGGCGCTCATGGAGGCTTCTTTGAGAGCGACATAGAATAAAAGTGAGGACAGTGTCGGCGATTGCCGGGCAGGGCTTGCTAAAACATTCAACGTCCTTACTTCCCAACTGGCAGAAGTAAGTTTTTTAAGTTAAGCACAGCTTAAAATTCCTTCCTTACAGCAGTCCGAACACCTGACTCACGGTCGCCTCTGCTCCTCTCCGCCCCACCCGAGCACCGGCAGAGTAGAGAGGGGAGGGAAGGGAAGGAGGGAAAGAGAAGCGAGACCAAGAGGAGGCGCTTCCCTGGGAGCCGGGCAGGACGCGGCCGCTGCAAGCGGTGACGAGCGGGCACTGCCCGGGGCAGAGCGGTGCTCCGAGCTGGCACTGCGGGGGCAGAGCGGGCACTGCCCGGGGCAGAGCGGTGCTCCGAGCCAGGACTGCCGGGGCAGAGCTGGCACTGCCCGGGGCAGAGCGGTGCTCCGAGCGGGCACTGCCGGGGCAGAGCGGGCACTGCCCGGGGCAGAGCGGTGCTCCGAGCGGGCACTGATGGGCGCAATTCTCCGAGCTGGGCTGCGGCCGTAAACAGGAAACCCTGCGCGGGCCGGGCCGAGGCGGCGCCAGGCACGGCCGCCTCCCCCTGTCCGTCCGTCCGTCCCTCCCCCGGCCCGTCCCTCCCGCTCAGCCCAGGGGCCGCTCGGCTCGGCCCGGCCCGCGGCGGGCGCAGCGCGGCGCGTCCGACCAGGCGCCCGGGAAGCCACCGAGGATGAAACTGCTGTGGAGAGCGAAAATGGTAACCGGCTGTCCCGTCCCCTGCCCTGCCGCGGCCCCGCTGCCCAGCGATGCTCAGTGCCAGCGATGCCGTGCCCGGTGCCGGACGATGCTGTGCCCGGTCCCGGCGATGCTGTGCCCGGTGCCAGGGGTGCCGTGTCCGATGCCAGATGCCTTGCCCAGCGATGCTGTGCCTGGTACCGGGATATGCCGTGCGCAGCGATGCCGTGCCCGGTTCCGAGCAGAGTCCCTACATCATACGTTCGCTGGAAATTCGGGACACATTGCACTCTGCTTTATTATCTCCAGCTTTTTATTTACGAGTTTTAACCGCTCTCTTCCCCCGCTCTCCTCCCCCGGGTCTAAAGCTGCTTGGGTTTTTTTCTTGTTCTTGAAATAATAGGTTTTTGGAAGAGCAAATCACAAGCGCTTTAGATCCCTCCTTCTCAAGAGAATTGAAATGTCGCTGTGTTTTAAATGCTCTGTAGCTTCAAAGATTCAAGGCTGCCGAAGTAGTTAATCAGTTTTAAAAGTGCGAATCCTTTCCTAAATGAAAGGCCAAAGAGATTAATTGCTGTAGAAAAGGGGAGAGGAAAGAGACGACTGCTAATCAAAACCAAACTCTTTCCTTAATGCAACTATTTAAAATATGTGCTAGTCTGGGAAAAACAGTTAAATAGGAAGTTAGGGTACCTCGATACCACAGGAAAGGACAGCTTGCCAAGAATATCTCGAGTGTTCCCTCAACCTAAGGGTATCCTGGACTGCTTTGATTGTTGTGTTTACTTTGTGCTGCCCATCTCCTCTGCTCTGCCTGGAGCAGCAGAGCACCTGGGATAGATTGCGGTCAGCATAAGGGGGAGAACGGTCCTTTTCATCTTATTTTTCTTTCTCCTTTTCCTGGCAGACCACATTTCAGGATGGGGGTGAAGAGGTAGAAGATGGAGCTGTCTACAATGTCACCCTTAAAAAAGTGCAGATTCAGCAGGCTGCCAACAAAGGAGCAAGGTGGCTGGGGGTAAGTGAGGCTAGCACGGGGGAATTGGGGAGGGCTGCTCATGGACTTCGGAGCCGTCTCCAGGGAGCTGAATTCCACAGGAATTGTTACAATATTAACTTGTAGCACTGACTCCTCTCACTAGTCAAAAAAAAAAAAAAAAACAAAAAACGAAAAAACCCAAACCAAACACTGAACTAGTCTGCCTGGGTCATCTGAAATAACATTCTCCTTGTGTTGACTTTTCCTCTTTTCTTGACCTGTAAAAACACGGCCAGCTGTGGCCATGTATCAGGTGATTCTTGGTGCAGAAATAAGGATCTTAGTTTATGGCCCGAAAAGCTGAACATTTAACAGTTATTTCAGACTCGTTATGGCTTGTTTCTGCTGTTAGGAACCTATCTCAGGTTGCCAAACAAAGAGTTATGTTATTTTGACTGGTGAAAGTCCCTCAAAGTCAGCAGAACTTCCTCTGAACTCTAAGGGAATATTGGTTTGGGTCTTATTTCTGTATTGCTTTCTTAGCTAGATGAGAAATTAATTGCGTTTCTGCAAGAATTACAGCAATGCACTGGTTTTCAAAGCACGAAGGCTTTAATAGTAAGTAAAATGACCTTAAATGCACACAATTGATTTGACATGCTGCTGAGTGCCTTCACCTTTATCAGGCCAAGTCCCCAGTTGATAAAAAATGTCCTCACTTCATTGGAAGCAGTGCAGCTGTGGCAGTTGGGGCTAGGTCTGCAGGAGATACCTATAACTTTCATAGTATTTTGTTGTGTTTATTTTTTTTTCTTTGGGATCAAAGGCAGTAATATAAGAAGTTGCCTTGATGTAGTATCCATGTTGGTATGTTAAAGGCTTTTAAAACAGCCCTGAGATTTATGTCCAGTCATTTTCTTGTGAAGCTCCTGTGACATGAAGCAATACAGCAGAGCTGAAACAAGAGTCTGGAAAAATAAGCAAATTCTGTCCTGCATACAGATAGTGCTTAGAGTCTCCCCTTCCCATGTTTCCAAGAAGTACACAGAGTACTAATCAGAACAGATAATTTGAAATCTGCTTCCTTTGAGTGGCAGATTTCCCATTTCTACCTCCTGTTTTTACCAGGAAAAATACTACCAAATATATGTGAGCTCCTGCAACTTTCTCAGCTGGTTTTGTGTAAGAGGTGAAAATCATTTTGAACGTGTCTGTCCCATAAACATAGTTTAGAAAAATAGATTTTTTTTCCTGCTTGGGCTGTGTTGTTCCTTGTAATAGAAGGAGTTTGCCAGGCCTAGGTCCTATTCTCAAAGGAAGGGAACATGTATTTTTTTGTGGTTGTCCCCACAGCTGATGCTGCCCATCCCAATAGGAGAACCAGGGACTGCAAGGTCAGGGCAGTGACTCTCAGGTTCCTGTGGCTGTTGTTATTTTTTTCAGGTTAGAATGTTTGTGGGGAGGGAGACAATGTGTCAGAAATCCACACCTGTTCCGGGCATAAATCTGTGACTTCGGCTTGCAGTCTGGCCTCTTTCATGAGCAAAAAAACCCCAAATCTTACCTGTATTATTTAAAAATATTTTGGAACATATGGGCTGTTTGTTTCCCTTCAGCTCTTCAGAACATAAAGTATTTTAAGCTCTTCTTGTGATCTTGTTTTATTAATGGCTTTTTTGTGGTCCTGAAATCAATAAATAGCCTCTAACCCAGGGCATTATTTATGAAGAGTCATCCCTGCCCCCAGCAATCTGGCTTTGAAAAGCCAGATTGTCTCTTTTAGAACAGTCATCAGGTGACTTTTATTTTTTTTTTTAATCTGGAGTTTATAAGGGTTTATGATTTTTTTCTATGCTTTGAAACTCATTAACACTAAATTGGAAAGGTGTTGGATTTAGCAATGTTGGTAGTAATTTTTTTGATGGTGCTCTAAGTCAGGCTTAGGTTGAAGACTCAAGGTCAACAACCTATTTGTACATCAGCAAGTATTGAGCCTTCACAGTAACAAACATAGTAACTCTTATTGATCATATGCATGCCTGGATTTACTTTTTAAAAAACTTTTTCTCAGTGTCAGTTTGTGTCCTGTAAAAGTCCACTTGCCAATATGACCCCTTCTGAGGCACTGAGCTTCTCCTGGTGTGTTGTGGCAGGTCAAGTCTAATAAACCTTCCTTTAAATTCTCCATCCTAAGAACCCATCCAGGGTCACTGAATGGTTGGCCCTGTAATGAGAGAATGGATTGTTTAAAGGCCAATCATAAGATTCCAACTAAAGCACCATAAACACTTGCCTACTGAAATACAGAAATGTCTTTCTTGTGTTTCAAACTTCTACAACTAACAAAAGGAAAAGAGAAACAGGCTGCAACTTAAGCAGGCATCAGCAGTTCTGAAACTTTCAGAAGTGTGAAGCTTTTGGATAATCACTGAATTTCTTAGCTTTAAATTTAATATTAGACATCAAAGGATGCCAATAATAGCCACTGCTTTTGTCACCACATACTTAGTCACTAAATATTTAGTGAAGCTTAAGACTTTAAGCACTAGTGTATTAGGGAATATTAAAAGCTCTAGTGGGAGCTCAGTACTGTTAGAGATGCTGCACTAAATCACTGTTTTGACTTAAAAGAATGTGCAGACATGGTATTTAAACAGGATTGTCTGTACATATGTCTTAGCTGATAATTGGTGTCAAAGCTTCGAAAGTCATGTGTACCTTCTAGAAATATTGAGAGAGAATCCCTCCCAAACATAATGGATTCAACCAGAGAAAGCATGAATGCTTTTTTTTTTTTTTTTTTTAATAAAGTGGGTTTTGGTCTCTCCGGGATAGATTTTGAGTTACAGAACAAGCTACAGAAGCCATGGAAGCTGAGATACATGGCCTGATATCTTTGGGAGAGAAAAGGATAGAGAAGTAGAGATCTGTACATATGGAGAGCACATACTCAGAAGAGGGGATGAAGAAGATTTGGGGTGGACAGTCATCATCAGTTTGAATGGCATTATGTCAGGCTAGAGAAAAAGGCATATTGGTAACTGGAAGGGAAGGTTTAGGAGTGCATCGAGGTTAGATTATGTGGTTAGAAAGAGAATGTTGTGTTTTAAAACTTTATTTTCAGAGCGAGCCTGAAAAATGGGATTCAGCTTTCCTTTGAGGATGTGAATGCAGCCCATAGGGAGGCTGGATGTCAAAGAAGGTGGTGCTATTGTCCGTGAAGAAAAGGCACCAAAGCATAAGAGACAAATGCTCTGGGGGAGCTTTGATCTTGAAATGACAGCCAGGTACCCGTGAAATGAAACAGAGACGAGTTGAGTCATACTGTAGCCAGAAGTAGTTAAGAACAGCCAAACAGTGGATGTAAAAGTAGATCAGCCCCTAAATACCTGAATTTCTGTGGCCAGGAGCAATATGCTGACAGTGCAATGGAATGGCACGGGGAGGTGAGCTCCAGCTGGTGATCTATGGGAAACTGAACAGTCAAAGGAAGAGAACGGGAAAAGCAGCGAATGGAGAAGTAAGGGGGAACTGGAGGAGCTGGAAGAGTGGTGCAGGAAGAATAGAAGTATGGGTGTGGTGCAGGCGGGTGTAGGAAATAAAAGCAAACGAGGTTTTGAAATGCTGTAAAGTGACTATTGTCGAGCCCCCTGGTAAGCAGCTGGAGTGCTTTATCTCCCCCTTCCAGGAGTTAGGGAGGGCTGGGCAGCGGTGGCCCAGCCCTGGGAGAGGAGGGAATGGTGAGGAACAAACCCCTTAGACAGGAGGGGCTCTGAATATCTGCAAATGTCTTTCTTATCAGAGGCCTTCATCTGGGAAGGAGTGAGGAAGAGACCTGCAATGTGTGAGTGTTTAGTGGGGCAGGTCACAGGAAATGCAGCCAGGAGCTGGAGTTCCCCAAGCCTCAGTGGTGATTCTCCACACCTGAAATGATTGCTGGTTTTGAGAGTCCATCCTCACCGTCAAGTTTCTTGCTTTACTGATGGATGACAAGGACTCCTCTTCCTTTGAGTCTTAAATATCCAGATAATAGAGAAATAGTCTGCTCACTTATAGCCAGACTGCCTGGCTTCATTAGGCATGGATTACACATCTAGAGGAGATTTTAGAAACTTGCTTTTTACTTTTTGCTTTCTCTTTTTGGCTACAGCTGAACTTCTGTCTCTGGGGTTTGTTCAGGCAGAGATGGATGCAAAATATAGCTTGTCTTAAAGTGTCTTTAATATTATAATGCTGGGTGTATAGCAGAACGTGTTCTTCCAAAATTGTCAATGAACTGCTGTTAGAAGGGTGCTTTTCAGTTCCTTAAAATGCTAAAAGGGGGAAAAGCTGAAAAGTAGGAAATCTGTCACTTAATATTTGTGTGTTTTCTTAGCACTGCTATTATTTGATAATTACCTTTTCTGGGAATGTTGTGGTGTTTTAAAACTAAATTTTTAATTCTAAAAAATTCTGTTTAATGTAATTTTTTTTTAATTTAGTGCGAGTGATTGCCTTGCATGTAAAACTGCATGTGACCACAAGCTTGGCTTCTAAACACTTCCACAGTCACATACATTGGCAGGAAGTTTTGTGCTGGAGAGTTCAGACAGAAGAACATTGCAGAAACTTGTGGCTAACTAATCTGTATCCCAGTTGGGGCCTGGGACATAACTATCTCTCTGACTTGATCAATATGTCAGAAAAGAAGCTTTAGTCTGGATTTCTTTCTTTCCAGCACAGACATCCTAACTATGGGTTGAGATTTAAGTGGTGCCTGGAATCATCAACATTTAGGAAGAAGCAAAACCTCACATTTTCTCTGAGCCTGCTCCTGCCCTCCCACATACCCTTTGGAGCCAGCTCTGTGATTTCTTTTTCATCTTACCCTTAGATCCCAGATGTTCTGGTCGAGTGTAGTTTCCTGTGGAAGCAGCAGGCAAGGGCTTGGCTGATCGCTGTCCTTGCTGCAGCTTGCTGTTTTGTCTCTTGATTTAAAGCATGTGTTGGTCAATTTGGCTAAAGCAGACTCTTTAATCAGGTTCCCTCAGCCTGTCCTGACTGCCCAGACCAAGGCCAGGGTGTAGTTCTGGCCGTGTATTTGGCAGAAGGAGAAAAGGAGCTCCCAAGGAGCTGACAGGCTTCCTGTGGAAACTGAGCTGTGCTGCTGTCCACTCCAAAGTCTCTGAGGAGCTATCTTGGAGAAGGAAAAAGGACGGGGTGTGCTCACATTGGTCTTGCATGGGGGAAGATGCCTGTTGGGTGCTGGAGACCCACAGAATAATGTATTCAGAGGGAACTGAATTATTTTTCCTATAGACATGTACACAGTTATCCAAAAGAAAGCTTTGGCATCTCACTGAGCTTGTCTTTTGGTTTGGAGGAGGCTCTTTCCTCCTGTTCTTCCTTCAGTTGTGGGTGTAATAGTACCATGGTACTATTCATAGTCCTTATTAATGACTTCTCTTGGAATATTTTTCTCTTCACTTCCTGGTTTAGGCTCCAGGGATATCCTAAGTAGCAGTCTTGGATACAGTCATCAGCTGGTTAATAGAGGCTGTGTGTGCAACAGACACTCAAAAATGGAAACTGAGCCTATTAAGAGGTTTAAATAGGAAGCCTGAGAGATTATTGTCCATTACTTTCCCAGTTCCAAATCCAAAATGCATAATTAGAAGGGTGACTGGCTTTGTAGCACAGTGTTGTGCTCTCAGTTGAGTGCAAAACCTCTCACTCCAAGCTGCCAAAGTGTGACAGGGTGGCAGTTCTTTAATCCAGTGGTGTTACAGAGGCTGAGTTAGGGCTGGGATACCCTGGAATGGTCATGAGGAGCTAGGGAGAGAGAGGGGCAGCCTCCCTTCCTGGAGGACAGGGACACTTCTTGCTAATGATTCTTGTATTAAGTGGAATAACAAGAGATAAGGGAGCCTCTTGAGTAAAGTTGCTAGAGACTGTTCTGTTGCTGCACTGGTTGGGTGTATCTGCATTTTGGGTATCTCCCAGCCAGCCTGCTCATGGGCAAAACTTGCCCTTGGCATTTACCTGTGACATGCAGGATTAGAATGACATCCTGTGCTGTAATTGCTTTTCCCTGGGAATTCCTCTGACAGCCAGGATGACTGTTTTTTTTTTTAAATCTGCTACTTGGATGCTACGGGTTCTCCCTAAATTCCAGTGCCTTAAGTGTCTTGCTGCTGACATCACTGAATGTTATCTTCCTTGCTTTTTAAAGTATTAAGTGAAAGGAATAACCCCCAAATTTTGCTTGCTCTGCAAAGGAACTGGTGCTTTCTTTCTGAATGCTAGATCTAGGTCACTTGTTGGGTTAAGGAAGAGTTGGCAAGGAATGTGGCTATGTGTCATCAGAAGGCCTGTGAGATGCAGCACATGAACTGGACTGAGATGTTGTGCAGAGAACAGCCCTGGAGAAACCATTAGTTTCACTGTTTGGGTTCTGATGCCTTCATTTAAGGAACAGGTTGAAGCATTTCAAGTACGTTAGTCACACTTGGATTTAAATTTAACCTTGGTTAAGCTAATTAAAAGTACGTGTGTAAATGCATGCTTTGAACTTGCATCTTTTACTACTGCTGTTTTTTAAACATATAATTTCCTTTAGCCAGCACTGTAAAGGGGTGCACCTGTGTGAAGAAGCCAGCACAAAGTAGCCAGATCATGGCTTAGTCCCTTGGAGAAACCCCTTGGAGGGTTATTTTGTGTAACAGGGGTAAATAAATGCTAGGTGTGGATCCTGCTCTTGCTTGTCTTTAGTAGTCACTGTGTAGTGTCTTGTAAAGCAGGGGCAAAAGGTGTGTGATGTCTTAGTGTTAATACCACAATAAGACAGTACCAGAGATTGTAAAAGATGATTCCTAAAGGGAATTGGAACCTCATTACTGAAGCATTGAGCAGCTCATCAGCCGTTGTCTCAGGGAAGGTGTCACGGTTTGCTCCTGCAGTCTCCCAAAAGTACTTTTGCCCTTGATTTACCCCAAAAAGCACTATGTTCAGTGGCCATACAAGCTCTTCAGAAGTGATTTGTAATTCTACCTGGGTGGTACATTAGCATGTAGGGCTGAACTATAAAGTCTGTGTTAAGTTTTTATACCTTAGGAAATGAGAATTTTATTGATGTATATTTTAATTAATTAATTAATTTATTTATTTATTTTTAAATTTAAATAAAGTTTTAAAGCCAGAGTGAGGAATTAGATGTTTTGGACATGGAAATCCATTTACTGTTTATGGAAATCCTTTTACCTTGGGCCAAACTGAATCATGCTAGTGCCTGAGTACTGTAGTTCAGTTTAGCACCATGCCACTAATCAATTAGTGACAATTTAGGGACTGCAAGGAAAGCAGAAACATATCCAAGTGAAGTGACAATGGTCTTACATTCTTACAGCACCTTTCACCCAAATAACTTTCAAAGCATGGCTGCAGATTTTCTCCAGACTGTGTTGGATGTTGTAATGCAGCAGAGCACAAATGGAGGATTTGGGTAGGGATTCAAATTCAACCTCATTGCTGTGGCCTGGGTTTGGGAAATTCCCCTTTCACTGGGGAGGTGGAAAAGAGATGGGGAAAAAGTGTTTCTGGGACAATGTGACTTCAAAAAGGCTGGGATTTTGAGGCTGCTGAAGGGTTTGAACCTTTAAAAAAAGTCGGGGGAGATGGATTAGCTGTCAGAGCTGCATGGTAATATTTATTTAATGGCTTCATAGTGTTATCACATATCTTCTTCATATGTGACACATGCAGCAAGGAGCAGCTGCTCAGCAAGGCACAGCAGCACATGGAAACAATTTAGGACCAGAAGTGAATTAATTAAAACCACCTAGGGAGAAGACCTGAACTTCTGAGAGTCCAGAGTTCTGTGGAAGCATTTGCCCCCCATGCAACAGCAGTTGTGAAAGGAAGCTCAAGTATTAAGTTACAGCAAGGAACGGGGTAGTGAAGTGAGGCTTAGAAAATACTGTTAAGGAGATGGCAGTAACTCCTCACTAGTTCCTGGTGCTTGTTCCCTCATCTCAAAGGTAGGAGAACTATAAAGGGATCCACAGGTGGAAAGGGATTTGGAGACACCAAAAAGGTGAGGACTGTTACATTTGTGTCTTGGTGCAACTGGGGTTGATGGGAAAGTTTAATAATAAATCCTCACAGGACTGAGGCTCCATTCTGGCAATGAATAGGAGGATATAGGAAAAGCCTTCAAAACAGTGAGTGGAGAAGGGACATGTTATCTCCAGAGTGGTTTTGAAAGCAAGAGGGGAAAGTAATTAGTGATTTTACATTGTGTATAATTAACCTGAAGGGACTTGCTGTTGGCAGAAGTAATCGAGTCCAAGTCCATGAGGATTCAGAAGGGATCGAACATTTAAATAATGTGAGCAAATGCATGAGATTCAAAACACAAGACATTAATTTTTGTGATTTAGGGATAAAACAAGCATGTCCTGAAGTTGAGAACAGCCTTTTCCTTTAGACTTGTTATTCTGAATGTTATGGGTGTTATTTCTTCACCTTCCTCTATAGCATCTGGCCATTGTTAGAGGAAGGAAAACCTCTTGTTCAGTTTAAAATGACAATGATTATGTGCGGCTGTTTATAAAGTTCTGGTTTCAATTTATTTGCAGCAAACGTTTAACGAGGGAGAATAAGATTGAACAGAGGTACTTATCAAATGAATCTTGAGGACTTTAATGCCCAGGAGGTGTCAGGGCTATATTGCCACATGGTCCAGGAGTTTGGTGTGGGTTGGTTTTCCAGCAGCCCTGCAACCTCCTCCTGGTTAAGGAGAACTCTGGGTGCTCAGATCTTGCTCTTTTTTTATGTGTGTAAAGCAAAAGTTTGCATCTGTGCAGTTTTAGACTTTTCAAGAGTAGGGATTGTGTGGGTTGCCCTTTGCTTTACCCCATTCTGCTTCACAATAGCTACTTTAAAAATGAGGCAGCTTGGAGCAGAACACGATACCCTACATGTGGGCTCCTCAGACTTTTTTTGTGTTTGCTTTTTGTTGTAACTTACAAGCATTGTACTGAAATATGTAATGTTCTACCTACTGTAAGCCTTCAGGTCTTTTCTGGGACCTGTGTGCCAAAGTGGGACCTTTGAGGGTAGGACTTTCAGCAGACTTTTGTTTCTGGTCTCTCACATTTATCTCCGTTTAGTTGCATAAGCCATCTGTCGCACATCAGAGTGTAGCTCAACTTCAGCAGCTTTGGCAATCAAAATGAGATTTTGGCAACTCCACTTCACGTGTGAAGCTCTGTGCCACTTTGCATGGTGGCATTCACTAACCTTTTGATCTGCTGGATTGCAGACTGATGGAGTTCTGACTTTTTCCTCTGTGACACCTCCATGGCTGTCCCACACATGGCTGTGACAGCAGCAACCAGTGCTGCCTCTGGGCCACAATGGCACTAAGGAGGTGTAGGCATTTCAAGTGCTTTTGTGGAGTAATCTTGTTATTATAGTGTATTTAATCTATTTTTTCTCTTATATTCTTCCCACCTTTTTTGGTCTGAAAACAGTTTAAAGGATTATTTTCTTTCCTTCTCCCACCCCTTCACCTGTTTTGTATTGCCTTTCTCACTATGAGACTCAACCTTTCTTCCAGTCAGTAGCTGTTTCTTCTTTTCTGGGGAGTCCACGAGCTCTTTGTGCAAGTAAAATGTTTTTATTACTAAGTGGCATTTTCCTTTGAAAGATCTCAGAATGATTGAACAATAGGGAATGCTTTGAGATAGCCCTTGGGCTTCAAACTGGAGACTTGTGGTATATCTCATCCAACTGCCAGATCCCAGTGGCTCTTTGTTAGTATCTATAATCCTAAAGCAGAAATAGACCATCATATTAGAGGTAGCTAGGGTTTTATTCCCTCCTAAATACAGTTTATGCCCCACACAAGCTTGCATGTATTGAGTAAATTGAGTTTCTGTTTTGACTCGAATTGAACACAGAATGTCCTTCATTTGTTTAGAGGATTCCTGTGGATAGAGTTTGTCAGATGAGGTTTGTAACATTTCAGATATGTGTTGGTGTTGGGATGCAAACAAGTCAGTACACCCATCTGATTAGCTGTTGTCTTCAGTGCAGAAGAGATTAATTAACTAAATGCTCCTGAGGTGCATTTGAAACCTAGTTTAAATATTCCATGCAAATAGAGCAAGAAAATTATTATGAAGCTATACCTCTGCTTTTGTTTGCTTGGTTTGTAGCAATCTCTGGCTGTACTTCTGATGCATTTTGTGTTTCTTAGAGTAGAAGCCTTTAGGGCAGGGCGGGTGTTTTGGATTGGAGATGGCAGCCATTGTGCTGCTGTTGGAAATGCCCCATGAGTAACAACAACGTGTTTGACTTGGAAGGCAGATCTTAGGCCTTTGCATTCCTCCCTTGGAGTGCTTCAGATTGATTCTGGCTGTGCTCAGGCTCCTGGCTCCCTGCAGTAGAGAAAATGTGAATGAACTCTTGCACACTTACTTAAAGCATGAGGCTTGCATTCTTCCTGCAAAAACAGGCACTTTGTTCAGGAAAACATCAGGTGGTCAGGGAGAACAGGACAGGGAAGAGCAGAGGTATGCTATTAACTCCTGGTGGGTAGTTAAACAACAACCCCCTCAAAAAAAAAAGAAAAATCAAACCAATGCGGACAACTTCTGATTTATCTGGCTTCTCCCCCTTACTTGTAAGCTATACTTACTTTGCATTCTGACTCAATACTTCCACATAATTATGTGTTTTGATTTATGTCCATTGCCTAAGGATTTCAGTCCGAGTGCAATGCAGCATTCTTAAACCAAAATACAAATATCTGCAGAGGGTTCAGGCCAGCTCACACCGTTTGTGCAGGGGCAGAAGAGGAGGGTTCATGACTGGTGCTGTAGTTAGGAGAACGCAGTAATTTGTGGAGGTGTGTGGTAGTTCAGTTGTCACATGCTTCTGTTGGTCCAGTGAAATATAGAATTTCTCCTGGAGAAAATACCTGTACAAGTGGGACAAGGATGTTGCCATTGCTTGCAGACACGTGTAGTCAAACACAGTCAGTCCCTGGCTCTCTAAGGGGGTTTGTGTGCAGGAGGAGAACACCAGGAACATTTACTTCATCCCTGGGATGTCTAGATAATATAGTAAAAATGCAGTTTGGCCTGGACTAATGCTAATATTTGTGGACTCTTTCAGCACGTAAATAAGTATTCAAGCTGGTAACACTTAATATTCGGAAACATTAGCTTCCTATTACTGCTTTTTCTGCTCAGACTCCACCCTGGAGAGGCCTCTTCGTTTCAAAACAAAGGGTGATAAAAAGCACAGCCATGGAAATGAAGTTTATAACGCAGTTTAGGTATGTTTTCATGCTATGGTCATAAAAGTGGTTACTGACTGCTAACCTATTTCTTCCAAAAAGCTTAGAAAATCTGGCATTAGATATTGCTCACAGTAATTATTATGAGACATGTAACAGCATTTTTTTGGTATTTGTTGTTCCACAAAAATACCTTGTTCCAAGTTCAGTTTACTTTAAAATATGAATCAGTCTTCTGCTAAGTATTTTCTCCTCTGTCAGAGGGTATTTCATCTCCCCTCACCTACATGTTTAATTTCCAGCTATTCATACTACTACTAATTTATCTCTCTTGCCTTGTTGTTTACACTGGATACAGTGGCAGTTTACACCGATTTCATGACTCAGTATAAATTTAATTTCTGTGTATTGCTTGAGCAAGCTTTTCAGTGTGAAAGGAGAGCCAACAATACAATTAGGATGAATAAAAGCGTTTTGAGGTTATGTAATATGCATTTGTGCTACTATTATGAAACAGAATTATTACTTGTGGCATCCTTAAATCCATTTTTTATTTAGCACTGTTGCCTGCTGCCTCATACAGGACCTTCTTTGTTTCTACTGACTGAGCAGAAAGTGATGATGAGGTCCACAATTAATTTAAATTACATTTCTGGAAGGAGATAGAAAATAGAGTGACTTGTTACAGCACAAGTATTGTGTTGGTAGTCAAAAATCATGATACCATATGAAATCTGTCTGACTGTGTTAGTGCTAATATCAATCATCCCCTCTTTTTGCTATGCTTGCTATTTATTTAAAAATGACAGCATATTTCAGCATTTTTCATGAAAGAAACACAGGGCTTTGCTGACCTCTGTTTCACAAACAACATTTAAATAATAGCTTTCCTCTGGCATTTCTTAGGGTAGGCATAGAGTTGACATTTTTAACATCAAGGTAGCTTAGAAATATTATGTATAAATACTGAATTTGCTGTGCAATGAGGTTAAACCTCTCAGTATTTGTGAGATGGCAGGTGCACTTTACCTATCCCTGTAATCTATAACCAGAATCACAAGAAGCTGCTTCAGACTCAAGTGAAATGTTTGAGCTGTCTGCCACCTTTTATTCTTGTTTTCTTTGCTCAGCACCTCTTCTCCCTTATGGTTCCCAGTAATGGTTCCTGGGTGCTTTGGCACCTCCAGATTTCCAGGGCAGACTGGAAGCCATGGGAGTGTGGGGAAGGAGGAAGAGAGGAGTTAAGATAAAGGCTGTGAGCAGAAGCAGTAATTACTGTTTCTGGGGCACAGGGGAGCTGCCTCAGCTGCCTTTACCTCCTTAGGAACCTTCTGTAATCCATACCTGGAAAAGCTGTTAGTAGTTTTCACAACTAATCACTGGCTTGCTTTATGCAAGTCCTGGGAGACTTTGTAGAGCTCTTCTCTCAAGGAGACACAGTGTAACACTTCCTTTGGCTTCAGATTTTTTAGAAAATGAGCTGATTGTACTGCCAAAATGGGCACTAAAACCCATTTCCTTGCCTTCATCCTGGTGCTCTGCTCACTTAGCTGTTCATTATTTCGAATATTTATTTACTGCTTGGTTTGGGGACTGGACATTTTGGTGTTTCTGGGCACTGAAAAGAGGAGGATACTGAATTTTACGAATAATTTTCTTCTAATACAGAAGGGCTTTGGGAAGATACTTAGTACGGGACACATTTATTTACTGGATTATAAGAGTGTTTGTAGTAAATGTCATTTGATGACAGCTATTCCTCCAACAATGTAAGATGCACATGACTAAGAGTCTTACCTGACTTACTGGTTTCTTTTTCTTGCTTTTCAGTTTTAAATTAGGAACTTGCTAAGCTTCAGTGTCCAATCAAAACCACTGCAAGGAATATTTAATAATACAAGTTATGAAAATAATACATCCCTGGCATGCCTAAGAGGGAACAGTGTTTCGGTGAACTGCAGATCTGGGAAGCACGACAAACAAAAAATAAACATCAATGATCTGATGATTCGGGTTCAGTTAACCCCATGATGACACCAAATTACACAAGAGGAGAGACTGAGAGGCCTTGTATTGGTTTTGTTAAAAGTCTTTCTAGCAAGAGAGGTGAGAGACAGGATGAGAGGGAGCATTTGTAGGTGGAAAGTGATGAGAGGGTAAGTGCATAAATCGTACAAGGTAGAGATGGAGATCTGGAGCTGTTCAGGTGATTTTTCTTTAAAAACCTTGTATGCTGAACAGTGAACCTCCTGGATGACTTGATTCTCTGTGAATAATATGGCTACGTTCCTTTGCTGCACAGATGCTTCTGAGTGGGTAAATTCAGAGCAGGAGTTTCTATGCTCCCAAGGCTGGATAGGCACCAACATTTGTAAGAGCTGCACAATGCCATTTTAACCTAGCCCTCTTTGAAGAGTCAATTTAGTAATGCACTTGTTAAAACTCCTTTAGATGCATGCAGGGAGAGAGAGGTGATTTGTGATTAGGCTTCTTTACTTTTGCTTTGATTTATGTAGAGCTGGTCCCACCAAATTCACCGATTTCCAAATGAGCCAAAATTTGCATCGCTTCCGAAGGTGTGAGAATGCACAGCTCAGCACCATGGAATGCCTCTTGTTTCTTATTTTCCCCAGAGTGGCTTTAAGTAGATGCAAGGTGTCCCAAGTGAAAAGGTTCAAACTGAGCAGCAGCATTTGTGTAAGAGGCTTTTTTTTCCTTTTCTCTTTTCCTCTCTAAATCTGCCCCGCAGCTTTTGTGAGTGTTTGCCAGCGCTTCGGACAGACACCAGCCAGGCTGCGAGCTCCGAGAGAAAACAAGAATGCCTTTTGTGTCATGATCGTGGAATTAATTGGTCCTGGAAACTCTGGGTCGCTGCCAAGAATGGGTATTTATGTGGCAAGAAAGGAAAGGAAAAGGGTGGAGCTTTGGAAATCCAGGAATCCCCCTCCTTTTCGGAGCTTAGCAAAGAGTTCATAAACTTATTTTGGCTTCTGAGTTTGGTGCAGTCAGTATGCAGAGTTCTGGTTTTGTGTGGGTGGTGTTATTTTTTTTTTTTTTGCGTTTGTTTTTTTGTTTGGTTTTGTTGTTTGTTTGTTTTTTAACAGTATCCAAAATGAGGAAATGAGAGTTCTGTGGAGAGAGTTCTGTGGAGAGGGTTCTGTGGAGAGCTCTGGCGTAATTTTATTTCGTTTCATTTCCAAGCGCGCTGTAGGATAAAAGCATCTGCCTTTGTCAGCGCTGGCCACCCAGGCCCTGCAGTGCCAGGCAGGCTTTCCAAGGCTGGAATTCTTTTCCAGATGCGCCCTTTTCCCCTGCAGGCCGTTTGCTGTGCCGGCAGCGGGGCCCACAGCGCTGAGGGCGGCACGGAGCGGCCTGGCCCGAAAACACTCACTTGTGACTCTGCCTGATAAGATTAGCCCGGGCGCTGCTGCCTGGCATTGTTTGGGCAAAATCGGCGCTTCCCAGAGGGATTTTTTTGTTCAAAGGTCATGTGGTGGAGTTGGGAGTCAGCGCACATGAATGTCAGCTACTGTGGGTCTGTCTGTCTGTCTGTCCTGCACCCCGGCACGATCCCGCTTCCTCAGCTATAAACTCCATCAGGGCCTTTGTTGGAAAGAAACGCTTTGTCGGAAAAATTGTTAATGTCTTTGCGGTTGTTCTTTATCAAAATACTTGACTAAGACAATTAAATTTCATCTGTCTTGCTGTTTTCTTTAATGATGTGTGTCTGCATGTTAAATAAAGGATATTTTAGATTTTTCTTCTCTTAGACTGACTCCATTAGAGTTCTCCAATGGGGTCCTTAGACTGACATTATGGATGCTTATATTTCTGGAGCTTTTTGAGTTCAATCATTCCATGATATGATTTTTCCCCCTATTTTTTATTTTCCCCAAGGATGACCCTAGATATTAAAGATATGTGTTGAAGAACCTGTGTGTAAGGAAGCAATGTGAAAAAAATTAAGTCACAAAGAGCATCTAACTCCTACTTTCAAAAGGTTAAAGCAGACCTGTATTTAGACAAACAGTGAAAATCTTGATTAGAATGCCTTATTTTGAGTTAATGTACATGTTACTGCACTTCAGGCACTTTTTTTCCAGCATAAGACGCCTGTCCAGTAAGTTAATAAAAACAGAGTGGAAAACTCTCCATCTGGAAAAGCTGTAAGTTTCAAGGAAAGTGAAAAGCATTTAAAAATCTGTCAAAATTGGTAAAAATGCATTTAAAGTGTTAGCTAGATGCTCTTAAAAATAACTGCAAAATTTCTGAATAAAACAAATCTTTAGTAGAGTGGTAATGTTTCAAATGACTGAGCCTGAAGAATATTTGCTATCTCCTTTTCTTATTGTTCATCCCAGTTGTTTTAGTATTATTCCCAGTCTATGTAATGAAAAACAATTAGATTGATTTCATTCCACGATTCTCACTTCCAGAATCTCATCAGATAATATTTACATTGGAAAAAACCTGCAGAGCAGTGGAGTTTTTTGGGTGAAAGCAATTGTTTCCAGTGATATTCCTAAAACAATGACTACAATTCTGTATGGCTGTTTGGGTAGCAGCCTGGTTCTGTACTGCTCAGAGTTTTAACTTTCCTTTTTATCTCGAGTCTCTAATCCCTCTTGCTAGGCTGTAGCACTGATTTAGGCAATGGTGGTGTTTATAGTTAATTTATATTCCCACTGGAGCTTAACAGGTAGTGTTTGGAGGAAGCTTTTCAGCCTGGATGTGTTTTGGTCTGCACGAAGCTCTCTTATTTCAGCAAGAACTGTGTATGTAGGTAATGTTTTGTGCTGTAGAACTGTAAGATGATCACTTTAAAGACAGTGGGCCCCTCTGAAGGTACAGCATTGCCAAGGGTTAGTAAAGTTGTTGGAATTACACTACATTAGTACACACACAGCCTCAGAAAATAAGAATTTGCAAGGATATACCTCCATTTAATCTTTCTACATTTGCTTTTGAAAGATGCTGTCTATCTTGTAGGAAGCTACTTGCTCATCACTTACACTTGCAGATTATCAAGGTTATAATCTGTTGCCTGAAAAATCGAAGTGAGATTTTAAAAGACATAAACCAGACTATAAAATGCCATATCTGTTTGTTTATAGGACCAAGAAAATGTTGCTAAAGCCCTGAAGTATTGAGGTCTCTGTTAGACTGCTGGAGATGGTGCTGAAGGAGACAAAGAGGAGCTAGAGAGCTTTTTTTTTGTTCTTTAGATGGACAAAACAGTGCAAAACTGTTGTCATTTGTTGGTACCACTAACAGTGGTCACCCTGTACCCCTGTCAGAAATTGCAAAGAGCTTTAGGAGCGTTTTTTCATGGCAGTGAGTAGAGTGTTCCTCTGAGCAGAAAGCTCTAAAGCAAACATGAAAACTCCTTTGCCTTTGGGTAGCCTGGTTGTGTCAGTGAAGAGATGCCCTCTTGATTAAATCCAGACTGAGCAGTTTCCTGTTAGCATGAAACTCAGCCCACAAGGTCTTATTCTCAAAGCCTGTTATTGAGCTTGTCTGCCAAGTCCCTTTTCCTTTTACAGGCAGAATTGCTGAAATAATACAAATACAAGCAATCCCAAAACTCTCACAATGATTTCTAACAGTTTGATATTTTGCTGACAAAGTTTTAGATTTTTCAGAAGCTGGGTTGGTTTTGTTTTGCTTTGGTGGGATTTTTTTGGGGGGGTTTGTTTCTTTTTAACATTTTCCCAACATGATGTCTCGGGGAAGTTGTAATGTTGCAATTGATGGAAAATTTTGTGCGTGTATCAGTCCTGGAAGCAGATTCTGCCCTTGTTTTGAATATCTTCACATGAGAGAATGAGAGGGTTTTATGTGCCCTGAGAAAATATGCCCATTACAGTGTGAGTGGGGTAATCTGCTGGATCAAAAATTAAGAGTTAAATACAGCAGTGCAGACTTTCTTCCCTGGCTGAAAGTGGTTGTATAGTGTAACTAGTTATTTTCAAAAGTGTATCATAATTGTAAGATAAAGAGTTAGCAAGAAAATTGCATTTTTTAAATATGCAATCAGGTTTTGCTTAAGGGAAATTTGAATGTAAGAGAGCAACACAGTGGTGACAGTTTATCCCGTTAAGAATGTTTCTGTAATGACAGTGTCATACATAATTCCAGGTACACTTTTAGTTCATTTTTATAATTAATATATTTCCAGATGCACCTTGAAGTCAGATATATTACAAATTATACACCTTTTAAAAAGCTGTAAGATCCACAGAACAAAATGTAGCAAAATATTTCCCTGTGAGTCTGGGTTTTTTTTGCTTTTTTTTTTAATACAGACAGTAATGTTGTATTTTAATGTTGCAGCAAGGGTTTGTTGGAAGTCATTAATCTAGGAAATGAGATAGCAGAGCTTTGTAAATAATACTAGAGACAGAACTTTAGAATTATGTTGAAGACATCTATATTGTTTAAAACTGGAAAGGATGTCTATTAGAAACAATTCCAAAGCAGTGGAGGGTAGTGATGTAAATAGGAAGTGGGTGGGATATCTCTCCTTAATTATCTTATTAATAGATTATTTTTTCCCTTTGTGTTTGGTCAGTATCCTGAGCCAGGGTTGGTGGTGACTGTCATTAACATGCTCTCTTCATTCCCTCAGTATCAAGGTATTTGAGTAAATATTGGACGTTTTTGATTTATAATCCCATTTTTATCCCATATACTTTGCAAATTAGGATTTAAACCAGTCACAAAAATACTTTTCTGAATGCCCTCTAAATAATGGCACAATTTAAGGAAATGTTCTTTCAGACTCGAAGCAGGCTGTAAGCATTTAAAACAAATGGTGTTTAGAAAACATACCCACACACAATCCCAAATCCTAGATTTATGGACAAACGTTGTGCCAAATGGAAACTCTAAGAGAAAATTGGAATGTTAGAATGCCTTGTTTGCAAGATGAGTTTGACACCCTCCTTGCAAAAGTAGTTTGAAATGTTTTTGCACCAGTTATGTTCTGACCTTGGGTCCTGTGTGACACCCCAGAGTTGGTATTTTCAGCAAGGGAAACACAAGTGCCAGTGCTTAAGTTATGCTCAGTTTTCATGTTTATTCAGAAGTTAAATGAAACGCTGAATTATCACTTTTTTCCCTTCAGTAATATTACTCTTTGTGGGATAATGGATTGTCTTTTAGTTAATAATATGTGGTAGACTCATGATTTAACTTGATAGGGGTTGCACTGTAAAATGCTTTTTTGAACATCTTAGAGAAATATTTAAAAATAAAGTTATTTAAAAACTCCATTATTTGATACAATGCTTAGTGCTTGGAGAGCACCAAAAATTGACAAAATTATTTAGTAACTGGTGGTGGCCAATTCCTGTACAAAGATAGGATTTAATCTGTGTCAGGGATCTGTCTCCTGCCTGATTTTTGCACTTCGTTTTTCTTTCCTTTTGTAGGGTGAAGGAGACCAGTTACCCCCAGAGCACACTGTCAGACAGTATGAAACATCCAAGATCAGAGCTATAAAAGCTGGAACTTTGGAGAAATTGGTGGAGAACCTTCTCACAGCTTTTGGAGATGCAGATTTTTCCTACATCAGCATCTTCCTTGCAACTTACAGGGCCTTTGCTTCTCCCAGGGCAGTGCTGGAACTTCTTCTAGACAGGTAAGAGCCACTGCTGTGCAGTAGAAATGGACCCATCATTTACAACACAGGGGAAAGGTGTCAGGAACTTCTTCCCTTGCTTCTACTGGGCATGGATTTAATTACCTGTTGTCAAGAATACTGCAAAATCCAAAATTTCAGCATAAACATCCAGTCTATAAATGCATTGCTGCTCACATCTCAACACTCATCAAAGCGTGGATAAAGAAAGTGTGCCATGTTTGGCTGCTAAAGAACCCACCTGGAGCAACACAGCAAAATTAATACAAGTTTCCTCCAAAAAACCCAACAGAATGCATGAGCTGCAAAGTCATACCTAGAATAGATTGCAAAATTTTGTTGGATACCAGTATTTCAGACCTAGCTCTTCTGTTTGGGGGCTGCTGATTTGGAACAGGGATTGTACAAACACAAGAAAGAATTTGCTCTCTCGTTCTATTATGTCACATGAATATGCAGCCATGAATTTTTGCAGACAGCCCAAGAACTGCTAAATGTTGTAGGAATAGCTTTTATGGTCAGACTCTTAAATCATGGCTACTGTGTCTGCATAAATGCTTGTAACACGCAGCATTATTTGTCACACTAAATTCTAACTGAGATACAGCTGGGTCAGGGGTGCTCTTATTTTGGGAGTCATATTTGTTGCACTTTCAGAATCTGTGATTCACAGAAATGGTTGCTCTGGCATGAAGTAATAAGAGCAGAGAAGTGGCATCAGAACTCCTAGGGTTTAATTTTGACTCTCCCACTAGGTAGATAAGGAACAAGGCATGGATAAATTATCTGTGCTTTTCTATCTGAAAAGGACAATCCTGGCTGCTTTGTAGGAATGCTGTCTGGCTCAGTTAGTAAAGATAATAATAATAAGCTGACAGTCAGGTAAGCAGTCAGCTGAGAAAAGAGCAGCCATCCTGGAGAGCAGACTTGGTTACAGTTACCTGACTGTTCTGTGCTTTATCTCTCAGTCCATCCCAATTCTGGTTCAGAATGTGAGAAATGATAAAAATTGGCAGTGGGCACATACAAGAATATAAAAACATTGAGGCTCTAAGGAAGTTGGCTCTGCCTTCCTCCTCTCACACCAATTTAAAGAGGTGAAAATGTCTGGAAAGGGCAGGAAAGCCCAGGAGAACTGTCTCTATAGAACAGAACTGTCTTTTCTGAGCCCAGTTTTGATCTTGCTGGCTTGTGTACCTCTCCAAACAAGTTACAATACCCCCTTCAGAGGAACGGGCTGCTTGATCCTGTCAGCATCATCCCCAGCCCTTTTTAATACACTACAGGATCCACAGGAGATCCTAGGAGGTTACCACTTCCTTCCTTTCCCACAAGTCATAGGAGTGTAATGCTTAAGAATCCATGGATGTGATGTTTCTCTTGGCTTTCTGTATATTAAGGATAATCTAGAATTCTATGGCTTGGGAGAAAATACAGATTAAACTTAAGATATAAAAGTTGGAGTGATTTACATGTAGCTGAGGAATATGGACTTGTGAAGAAAAGCAGATGTTATAAGGAAAAAATTGAAAAAAGATGGAAAGTAATTGATCTTAACCAGCTTGGTTTTAATTTCTAGATTAGCTGAGCGTAAGTAGCCCAGAGCCTGCATTTTTGCAACTTTATTTTTAGTGATTCTTGTTAATCATCAGGGTATAGAGTCTAAAGTGGGTGTCAGTGCATAACTTGTGTTTTGTTTTGTGTGCCAGTGAAGTAATAATGAAAAAAGCAATCTCTTAAAAAAAAAAGAGGCAAAAAGGCAGCACAGTTTTGGCATTTGTTGTCAGTTTTAGTTTCACCTGAAGAGCTTGAGCCCTGTCTCTTATTCTTGGGGGTACAGCAGAGTTGTGGAGTAAGGGAACATTTAGAAGTGCTGAGCTCTTGTTTGGTCCAAGGGAGAACAGTGATATGACTAGATCAAAAAAGGCTTTCAGCTTTTTACAGGTGAGCAGCTCCTTGGGAGAAAGGAGCAGGGAACAGCATCCACATCATTTGCAAGATATTTTATTTTGTTGGGACAAACTGAAAAACTTCCTCCACAATGTATTTGTGGAAGCTGGATCACCCTCAAGCCAGTGCATGCAGTTTATGCTGGATTTGCTGTGGATACAGTGCTGCAGAATTGTCTGATGAATGTGTTAGACTTACACAAATCCAGCTTACACAAAAAGTCCTGAGACTCTTGGGAAAATGTCCTGGGAAATGTGCATATCCTGTACCCTAAGTGTGTGTGGAAACCTGTTGGTCACTGGGTGCTATCTGCAGAGTATCCTGTCCAAGCAGTGCACTGCTGACTGAATTTGGGGCAGGAAGCATTTATGGTGTCCAAAAGCAGGTGAGGTGCTCCTTCCTGTGTCAGGGAAGCAAATAAAAAAGCCGATGCTGTGCTTAAGAGAAACTTTCATTTTAGAAACAGTTTTAGAAATCTGGTTGTTGCATTTTTAAATTTTCTTTCCTCCAGGACTTCATATCACCCTTTTGCTTTTGATTAAATTTGAGACAGAAGCCCCATTAATTTTTTTAGGCAGATTCAGCCTATAATGGTTTTATTTTAAGATAGAATAGAAGTCACTAGACAAAATCTTGAGCACAGGCTGGTATGTTGAGAAGTGAGTGGGACGACTTGTGTTTCCAAAGCTATTTAGGAGTAATTGAGCATCCACATCCCTTTAGCATTCAGGGGAGTTTGGCATCTAAGTGCAGCAGACAGCTTTGGAAATCTGCCAAGCTTTTAACTCTATACATTCTGATATTTTCTAGTTGTTTGGTTCAAGTGGGCAGGGAGAGTTAAAAGAAAAAGATCCTGATGGCATTTTGATGTGGAAGCCTTCCATGGAAGTTCCTGGAGGGAAGGAGAGTGGCTCCTCCTGGCCCTGGATGTGGGGATACAGTGGTGCCTTTGGTATTCCCAGAGGGGTATTCCAAAGTGTGATGGAAGCCAGGGCTGGTTAGCTATCCAGATGAGGTTAGAAGGAGGCCAAATTCCTCTCTTCCATAATGTATTTTTCCCTGATAACCATGCTCCTCAGAAGCGGAGCTGTGCTGTGCTTGGCACAGGCACAGAGAAAGTAGCAACCAGTCCCTGTCTGGAGCAGTTTACAGAGGAGGGAATTGAGACTGTTTGGTGGGAGAGTTGGAGCTGGGTAATGACAGTGCAAACCAAGTAAGATTGATGTTTCCTATTCATTCCTTTTGCAGGAGGATGGTTTGCTGGAGGGTAGATGGAGAGGACAGAGGAGGTGGAGGGGGAGCGTTGAAGGAACAGCTCCTGCAGTAGCAGAACCACACGTTTTGGGACAGCAGCTTTGTGGTGTTTGACTCACTGCTATTCCTGTAGCATCTATTATTTCTTTTTCCTTTATATCAGGTGGCTTATCTACTCAGCTAGAGAAGTGATTTCACTTCCATGACTTCATGTGTGTAGGATTCAAACCACCTTATTTTTCCTGAGGATCTGGCCTTCCACATTGCTTGTTTCAATGCTTGCAAACTTGTTTAAGGCTTTTTTGGGGCCGTTGCAGAGACCATCTTTATTTCTTATTTATTCAGAGTATTTTCCTCCTTCCCTCTTAACAGAGACGCAGGGATGCATTTTCCACTATTTTCTAGTATTTAAACATTCAGTATTACCCATTACATTCTGGTCTCATTTGCTTAGTCCCTTTGAGTGCAGTCTGTAACTTCCCAAATGCCAAGCAAGGCTGAAAAGTTCTGTGGGCTACAGGATCTTTTGTTTCTCGTGTCTCTTTTTGTATGCAAAGCATTCCTACAAGGCTGGCCAGTGAAAGACTCTTTGTCGGCAGCTGGTGAGAACAGAGTGCTGGAAGGCTGCAGAAAGGCTGTTCTTTACATTAGTTGTCTTGTTAACTCCTCCTAACCCGTATTTAATGACCTGTTTGTTCATGGAGAGAGGAGAGATAAGCAGAGATTTACATCTGGCAACATAAGGAAGCCTTATATCCTTCTCCAGTTTTGCACAGAAAACTGCCTGCTCTTTATTGCCGTCCTATGGATTTCTCCTGTAAAACTCAGCTTGTGTCTCTAGTGGGATTTAAACACAAGTGCCTAATGTTCTGCAAAGACATATTTAGTATTTCACGGAGTAGTAGGACAATGACGTTGGGACTCATCTCAGTACATTTTCCTCAAAAAATTAGTTTTGAAAACTGAATATAAAAATTTAACTGTACTAAAAAAAATTTCCCTAGTGGGGGGGAAAAGTGCCTTTTGTCTACTGGCTGTGTTTTAGGCATCTTACAGAGTAGATAGCAGTGGAGAGTGAGATCCTCTCCCTTTAATAACAGGTCTGTGATTCTTACATACAAAGCCTTAGACCAGTACTTGAGAGGAGCATAAAACTCTCACCACTTCCATCCATTGAAGTGTTTTTGGATGAGTTTGTGACAGTTGTGACACGAACCTTCGGGACAGAAACAGCTCACCATGTTCTCTCGGATGTTACCAGATTGTAGCACAAGCACTTAAGGATGCACTTGTTTTAGCTCTTCACATTTATTGAGTTGTATAAACCTAAATGGATAAAATCAGCTTGTCTTATTCTGGACAGTGAGTAATCGTTCACCTTCATTAAACCTGCCTGTAAGGAGCCATGGAATTCTTCATGGATAATTACGGAGCTGTATATCTGAAACAATAGGCAGTCCTGCTGAAAATGAACTGCATGATCCTGCCTGCAAGGCACAGGGTTGTCCCTTGTAGGCAAGAGATTTCCCTGTGGCAATGTTGGAGTTGTGCCCATGGTTCCCTCCTTCCCAGTGGTGTTTTCACAGCATTGTGGGCTTTTCTCACTGATATCGGGAATTTGGGCACAAAGTGAGCATTTGCCACGTAGGAAACCTTGAAATAACACTTGGAGCTGTTAGGAATGGCAGGTGCTAGAGACACAGAAGCTGTTTTGGAGAAGATGGTTGTGTTACAGTCTTGTTGCAGACTGGAATATTGCCCTGGGAAAGATGGAGTGAAAACAGACAGAAGGGTCTTGGAGTTATGAGCAAAGACACTGTTATGGTTGGTTCCTCCTGTGTCCAGGCTGCTTCATATAAATTAACAAATTTGATTGGAAGATACTGGCTGTTTGTGGTAATTATATATGAATGATGCTATTTGGGATTTTGCTTTTATTCACTAGAGTTTCTTCTAAACATTAATCTCCTTTTTCAGGTTTGGAAACCTGGAGACCTCAAGCCATGGAGAAGTGGCAAACCTGAATTCCTTGGAATCTGAGATGGTACTCAGGGCGTAAGTATGGATTAGCACTGTGGAGCAAACCCCAGACAGGATCAGGTCCTGGAGGAGGATGTGAGCAGCAGAACTGTTGATTCAGTTGAAAATTCACAGCACAGTTTGCATGCTTAAACAAGCTTTTGGAAAGGCCAAATACCAATTGTCTTGTAACATATCCAATAATACAATCCAGGCATCTTTTGCAGGGAAATTGTTTTGGAATTAAACATGAGATTAACACATCTAGGCCAACATTTTGCTGATTAAACAGAAAAGGAGTGTTTGTTTCCTCTGCCTTATCTGTGGCAGTAAGTGGTTATTGCTTATGAGTGATTATATTGTCATTACAGCAATGCCTGCAGAGCAAAGCTGAGGGTGACTCAGGACACGTGTGTGCATGGATCTTGTCCATTAGTGCCCTGTGATTTACAGTGAAATTTAAATTCTGAGGTCATCCTCATTTGCAAAAGAAATGGCAAAGTTGTTTTGAACTGCAGTTTAAATAAGAAAAAGGCGGTTTGGCTATCTTCCTAGGGTTTTATCTTTAGACATTGGGTGTAAAATGTGCCTTAGGTCATCAACATTTGTGCTTTGACATCTGTGGTTTGCATGCACTGTGGCATGCGTGGTTATATTCGATTACAGAATGAAGATGCTTGATTCTTGTCGGCATTACTGGTTTTCTGTTCCTCTTGTCCCATGGGACTTGACATAGGGGCTCAACACTCAGTCTTTCCTGGCTGGTTAAATATTTTACTCCATTTTGCCATGAGAATTCCTCAAAGAGCAGCTGGTAGTTAAAACTTGGTTACAGGCACCAAGGAGGCAGCATGATGTCATGGGTAGAAGCAATAACAGTGGTGGTTCCCACACTTCCATCCAGACTGAGCTCTAGGGTCCCTTCTAATTTTGGGCAAACCATTTGACATCCCCTGATCTCAGTTATAAAACATGAGCTAAAGCTGTACCCTTCCTGCAGAATAGCTGAAGGATTTATTCTGGGGGTGAGGAATTAATTTCACCAGTATAAACCATGGTGGGATTAATCCCCCAGCTGCCTTTTTGTGGACCCAGAGGACTTTGAGGATGAGATTGAGAGAAAAGGGGTGAAAGTAATCTTGATGTTACCTGTGTCACTTGGGCTTTGGGCAAAATGCATCAGTTTTTAGTTATACCTGCAGGTGAGTGTGCAAGCAAATAACATTTAGTAGGAGAGTGTTTGTCTTGGTTTGTTTCTTTGTTTGTTTGTTTTTAGTGGAATTATTTTCCTCCTGACATCTATAGGGTTTACAAGCCTTGTCAGTTGCTTCCTGCTGCATCAGTGCTTTCTTCCCTCCCATAACACCTTTGTACCTTTGAATGGATAAATGGATTAAGCCTGTTCCTGTGGTAGCTCAACTTCTGATAATTTTCTGACAGATTTTTTATTAATGTAGATCAGAACTGCTGATTTTGATCCTTTGGTCTTCATAAGATGCCTTTTATGTAAGGTATCATAAGGTATTTATATACCTTATATGTAAATTTGTTATCTTTACTCAAATCTATGTCTATAAAAAGTTCAACAATGAAGTTGCCAACAAAGTTATTTGTCAGGTATATATACATGTTTAAACAGATCCCATATAAATATGAATTCACTTTCCTTCCTTAAAAAATTTCTATTGCTTTCAGTTGCTCTGGCTACATGTCTCTTAGATACAATTAATGGTATCTGGAAAGCGTTTGGCTTTGTAGTCCTGTTGTGAAACATGTACTTCTGGTAGATCAGGTTTTCTCTTGTCTGGGATAATTCCAATATAATTGCATTTACTCTCTTTTCTCATAGAAGAGAAACATGATATAATTGTGCTCTTGGTTTTATATCACTTGGAGAAATAGGAGGAAGCAGCAGTAGAGCCTTGTTATTACTTGCCATTAACTCTGTATTTCTCAGAGGAAAAATATCTCCTGGGGAAGCCTGTGGTCTGTGGCCAGAGAGAGACCTTCTCCATTCATCAGACTCCTATTGTGACAGCTCAGAGGCTTTAAAAAGCCAGTTGGGCCATTAAAGTGGGATGCAATTCAAAGCACTTTCCACTGCTTTGTCACCAAAAAATGCTGCAGAAGTTAATAACAACTGCAGGAGAGTTTATGACTCCTTAAATACCTCATGGAGCCTGAAAGAAGGAGGGGTGGCACAAACTGAGGGTATGTGTGGAAGGAACATTGTCCTGTGTGGTGCACTGTAAGCCCATAGGTTACTGCCTTCTATGTTGAAATTCTCTGTTCTTTTTGCACTTGTAGTATAGAGCTGTGGTGTATTTTGAGGAGAATGCCCGATGTAAATGATCTGTTTGTTTTAAATTATGTGAATTGTCCACATAGTGTTTATGTACCTGCAGATCCTCAACTAGGGCTTGAGCACATTTGTGGCACAGCCCTGTTAGGCCTGTAGGAGCTTTAGGCCTGCCCTTCTGTTCCCAGATCCTGCAGTGATTCCAGACTGCTGCAGTGATGTGTAGCTGTCACTGACCCAAAGTCACTTTGGCTGTGTTCAGAAATGTGCCCTCCTAGGACCCCTTCTGCCAAGGGGATTTTCTCCTCTTCACTTGAACATCATTCCTACCATTTTTTGGCTGCTGGAGTGGTCAAAAAATTGTATTTTTCGACAGGGATCTGACTTAATTACATCTAATATGTGGTTTAAACAAAGGTCCCATACTTTTCAAGATACCTTGGATCTTAGAGTTGTGAGTAAACTCATCAAAACCATCAAAAATTTTGTAAGCTTCAAACAACCTGCATTTTTGCTCCCTGTCAGAACCCACCTTAGCTTTTCAAATTCATTAACTTGCTTTCCACACTTCTCAGTGTTTTCAGTCAGTCAGGCAATTCATGATCACAAGTAACAGAAGAATAAAGTCCAGAAAAGATCATATATTCCAGTTAAATATCTGAGTTAGATGGACTTCAGCCTGTGTTTCCAGAAATGTGATGCTGTGTCTCTTAATTGTCTGGTATAAGAGTTGAATGGAGTAGCTTATTTGACCCTCTTCCTCCTGTAAGTATTTTTTTTTGTTCTTCCTGTTACCAAATCAACAAGACTGCATTGTGCTGTTTCGTGCTGCATGTTTTTGTGTCAAGGGATGACAGACTTCCCTTCTCATTTCAGGTTATTGTCTTTGGAGTCTTCTGTGTTCTCTGCATGGTTTGTAGCTTAGGACTTCTGTTCACATTAAAAAAAAAAAAGTGTAAAGCACCAAGATGTGTGACAATTCAGAATAAAACCATATATACATTAAACACAAATTATCAGCATGATGAATAACAGCTTTAAAGAGAGGTTCATAAAATTTCTACTATAATTCAGTTATGTTCTTGCCTTTTAAATGAGATTGTATAGTTCAAATGTCTTGTTTGGTACGTGTCACCTGAAAAGCAAATGAGTAAAGAAAGGAAAGCAAAAAGTAGTTCTTTCTCTTACTTATGTCTGATGTGAAGGCTCTTTGCACCTTATCAGGCAGAGTCATGGAAAACCTGAATAGTCACCTCCTCGAGAGCTTCAGCACCTTTATGTGTTCTAGCAGCTGATGCAGTGTGGGGCCTTCAGTCCTCCCCAAATGGCCAAGTGTACTGCCCAGGAGATAGAAATAATGCTTTTGGTGATAGGACCTATCACCTGATCTCTCTTTGGAGCAGACCAGTTCCTCAGTTAACTGTTAACTCTCTTGAAAGGTTGGGCTTTCTATGCAGGGTGATCTGTGGAACAACTCGTGCTGTTTTCCTCCTCTAGTGAAGGACAGTGTTAATTTTGATTTCTGGGATTTTGATTTCTGGGCAATCAGTCCACTTGTGGCAGATAGCTCCTCCCAAAGCACAGGCTCCATGAATTTAAAGAGGTGATGTGTTAAAAGAGCAGCCACTGCTTTCCCCAAAGGTTGACACTGAAGACCAGGCTGAGGACTGGAGCTGAGAAAGGAACACAAAGCCTTCACAATCTAAAATATTGTAGCTGCTTGCACCTTCTGGGATTCAGTGGCTCTGCAGGATCCTGAGATGTCTCTGGGTAGTGCAAGTGTTCCAAGCCAGGTCATGGCACTGGAGTCCCTTGCTAAACCTGTGACACCTGGGCAGCTGGGGCCGTACATCAACAAGAGAGGCTGAGCTGGCTGCTACCAGTTTTAAAATTTGTGTCACTGCAGTTCCCTGTAGTGATTCATTCCTGTCCAGATACACAAAAAGCTATCCAAGCTGACAGTCCAGGCTTGCCTGTGATGTTTGCATATGGGGAAGCCTAGTTTAATGTTAACTGAATCTAGTTCCTTGGAGACCTTACTCAAAAATAAAGGAGTCCAAACCTGAGATTACCTGTAGGAAAGGTTTTTCAAAGAGGCAGACAATGTTGCCATGTTGGTCTGTGAACTTGGACCATGATTATTTGTTTGCTTTCCAGAGGTCTAACATTAGTACTGCCATGGCTTTTGAATCCTTGAGTAACAGCAAAAAGTTCTTTCAAGCCTCCTCTTGGACTACAAGGCTGTGATTTCCTTCTGTTACTGGCTTTGGTTTGCTGGTTTGGAGTCCATTGGTGGTGCTTTCCTCAGATGGACGACAGGCCACAGAAATGAATCAGAATACTTGGGGCTTTTTTGTTTGTCTTGAATGTCAGCTCATAGTTGCATCTGCTTTATTATCAAAATGTGGAATTTATTTGTTATTAAAACTTGGAATGTGGCACAATTGAAAACCGCAGACAAAACAACTTGAAGCTAAACTGAAACTTTGTTTCATTCCACAGCATTTGGGGGAAATAGTTCAAATAGAGAAAATTAAGGAATTATTCAGTGACCACGTGGCATGTTCACCTCCCCTCTTCTGCATTAAAATAGCAAATATCAAAACCTTCAATATAGTACCACAGCATTTGGAGTTTCTCATAGTGACAAGCAAACATTCTCCCATGGCTTTTTGTGCATTCAGATCTTCCTGACCAAAACCTTGTCTTTTGGTTCCTTCTGAACCAAACAGTCCCACTGGAAAACAATGTGCACAGTTACAGCACTGCAGAAGTAAAACTGAGTCTGAAACATTGTACTCCAGGCCAATAGACACCAAAGGAATGTGAGACAAATGGAAGAAAACTGGCTGGAAGCTTCTGGTGCCTGGGAAATCCATGGTGGGGAGCAGTTAAGATGCATTTGGGAGAGCAACAATCATTCATTCCAGTAAAGCAAATTAAGCTCAAACAACATTAGAAACCAGTGTGGTTACATGAGAAGCAGAGTCAAACACAGGGCAGTGGAAGAGTGGGAGAGTTATGAAAACAACCAGAACCAAGCAGAAAAGAATAATTAGAAAGAAAATTAATGATTGCCATCTCAATTAAAACAAAGAACAGCTAGCATAGCTCTTCCCTTAGTAGCTTCACATTCATCCCAGCAAAAGTCTCCCATATGTTATTGAACAAGTTTTTTCCAAATCAGAAAGAGCTGATTGTTTGCTGGAAGTCATCAGGACAGTATAAACAAACTGGGTGTGAGAATCCACCCTTGGAGCAGCCTTTTCTTGTGGTTTATTTACATTTTACCCCGATTTAACAAGCAAAACCGAGAAAATATAGGTGACTAAATTTAGTCTGTGTGAGCAAGCCTGAGAGTTACTGCCTGGACAGTGGAGGAAAGGGAATAGCCATCTGTAATGAGTATTTTTTTTTATGGACTTAAGTATGTATTTGGCAAATTATAGCTAGTTTTGTGCACATTCTTATAGAATTTCATAAGAAATTAATCAGTTAACCTCTTTTTGCAACTGAGGTTCCCCTTACTCTCCTTAAGCGTTGAGATTCCCTTCACATTCTTTAGAAATAATTGTGGTGGGAAGAAAACAGCGCTTTTGCCTTTTTGGTCAGAAATTGAGGTTTAACAAGTCCAAATGCCAAGTTCTGCACTTTGGCCACAATAATCCCCTGCAGTGCTGCAGGCTGGGGACAGTGTGGCTGCACAGTGCCCAGGTGGAAAGGGACCTGGGGATACTGGTGAACAGCTGGCTGAACATGAGCCAGCTGTGTGCCCTGGTGGCCAAGAAGGCCAAAGGCCCCTGGCCTGGATCAGGAATGGTGTGGCCAGCAGGAGCAGGGGGGTCATTCTTCCCCTGTACTTGGCACTGGTGGGGTCACACCCTGAGTGCTGTGTCCAGTTCTGTCCCCTCAGGTTAGGGAGGACGTTGAGACACTTGAGAGTGTCCAGAGGAGGTAACGGGGCTGGTGGGGGCTTGGAACACAAACCCTGTGAGGAATGACTGAGGGAGCTGGGGATGTTCAGCCTGGAGAAAAGGAGACTCAGGGGTGACCTTACCACTCTCTACAACTTCCTGAAAGGTGGCTGCAGTCAGGTGGGGGTCAGTCTCTTCTCCAGGTAACCACTGACAGAATGAGAGGACACAGTCTTGAACTATGCCAGAGGAAGTTCAGGTTAGACATTAGGAAAAAATTCTTTACTGCAGGAATAGTTGGGCACTAGAATTGTCTGCCCGGGGTGGCAGTGGAGTCACTGTCCCTAGTGGTGTTTAAAAAAAGACTGGATGTGGCACTCAGTGCCATGCTTTAATTGATGAGGAGGTGTTAGGTCATAGGTTGGACTTGATGATTTCAAAGGTAGTTTCCAACCTAATTAATTCTATGATTCTGTGAAATGCTGTCTTTAATTCCTATTAGATCCTATCAGGACTGTTAGAGTTGTCTTCCCAGTAGAGACAAAGCCACCCAAAATTCCCATCTCCACTGTGCCCTGCTGAGCTGACACAGCTGTTGGACTTGGAGCTGCCACAGCCCTGTCACCTTCTTTGCAGCTCATGGGCAGAGGGAGGTGGGTGGGTTCTTGGTCCCAGTTTGTGAACAACAGGCTCAGATACACTTCTCCACCCACCAGGATAGGTTTTGGAGACTGAAACCTCCAGAGACTGGCTCCAAGCAAAGCTGGTGTGGAAATTAGAAGGCTTTCTGATAGGTGTGAAACTTGAAAGCATTGCTTAGCAGAGCCTGGGGTCTATTGCCAGCAGCATAAGAGTTAAGCATTTAGGATTTTTTTGTATAGGCAGGAAAGGAAGAATTTATAACTCATCATCAACCCATGAAAAATATAGTCTGTAGTTGCTTTCCTGTCTGAGCTCTTGGAAGGCCCCTGTTCCTATCTGAGTTTGTTGAGTATAGAGAATTTCTTTGCAAGGGCAGCAAATATAAAGCTACTGTAAGATACGGGCAAATGTCCAGCCCATGTCTGGAAAGCTGCATTATTCCCTGACACTCCAGTAGGGCAGCCAGGCAGCAGGAGGTCACTAGGGCACAGTGTACCTCTTCTCTCTTTCCTATTTTTCCTCTTGACTGAAATGATTTTGCTGGCAAATTCAGTGTCTGTAACAGCTGTGAACTCTTCACCCTGCTCTGGGACACTGTATCTGTCTTAAACTCTGTTTGTTGTTCAGCTTAAGAAAGTGGCCACCAACCAAATCTCTGGAAACTGAGCTTAGTGTAGAGAGTGTGTGAACAATATTAGTACAAGAACTTGCCCTGTGGAGAGGCTTCTGCTTCCAAATCATGGCTGAATTGGGAAATGGTTGTAGGAATAGAATACCTAGCCTGGCTTTTGGTGTTGGGACCAGGTAGGATGATGGTTTGTGATGTGGGTGGGGAAAAGGAGCAGGGAGCAGGAGGGAATGCACTAATTGGGCATGGAGTGAGGCACAGTGTTCCCTGCCTCTGGTGGGAATGAGAGGAAAATGCTGTGGGCATAGGACAGTGGTGTTTGAGACTGTTGGTGCTGCTGTGACAGCATTCTGGGTGTCTGTGGGGCTAGAGAGGACAACTGAAACTGGGAGGGTGGTGGGAGAGTCTGGGAGCATCAGTGGGAGCATCTACCTGTTCTGATCTTTCCTGACCTTGGGATGTGGAGCTGGTCTGGCACTGTTGGCTGTGCCACAGCTTGCAATGAAACCTGAAATCCAGAACGTGTTTGCATGTTAATTTTTGACTGTAAATACTTTTTGCAGCTCTGAAATTGTAATTTCAGCATTTCTCCTGTCAGCAACCTAACCAAAGAATATTACCAACAGATTTCCAAATACTCTAACTGAAAATTCAAAGTTGCCACGTTATCAGAACAAGAAGGGAAAGAAACAACAGACTTAAATGGATGCAAGTTGTATGAAATCTGTCTGGTATTAAAAGTTAATTTGAGTTTTGAGGAAAACCTATGCAATTCAGATGTGACATAGACAATGGGAGAAACTCTCTTTACTATTTCTTAACTATAGGTTTATTTTGGATGCTGCAGAGCAGCTGAGTTAACCAGACTCTGCTATGCAGCAGACTGCTATTGTAGCAGGAATGTGCCAGTATTTGTACACAGCTCCAATGGAGAGTTTCCTGCTCTGGAAGAGACTTGAGATCTAGGAGTGGTTTTGGAGACATGGAAAGTTCAGGGCCTTTTTTTTCAGGAAGTTTAGGTGTTTATTGTGTCTTTTATTCTGAAATAAGGAGCTTAAAGAAAAGTGGTTCTTTTTTAGTAATTTTCTATTTTTGCTACACTGAGTTGAAAATTGTCAACAACACTGCAAATTATTTCTGGAAAACCATAGCCTAAATTGCCTTATTTTCTTACAAAATCAAGTAGAAATGATGATAAATACACGCAAATACAAGATCTAAGGCCATTCCCACAAGCATATATTGTGCAGTATCTAAGTACCAATCTCATAGATGGGTGTGGATGAAAACCCACATAAATCAGGAAAAGCAAACAGATCACTTCCCCCCCACCTCCCCCCAGCTTCAGGCGGGGTGGAAACCACACTGAGTCATCAGCTGTGCTTTCCTCTCATCCCCCTCAGTCTGTAGAAGTATTGTCCATGGGTTGGTGTTCTTTTAGCTGCATGTATCTAAATCTGGGATAACTTCCCTGAACAGGATCCATTGGTCCTACAAGTCCTTAAGCATCCTTTTCCTTCTCTGCCAGCATGAGCAGGACACCCTTTTTTCGTGCTGTAATTTGACAGCCTCTCCTTGGTTTGTGCTGAAGATGAAATCAAGACTCTGCTGATAGATTTTTAACCACTAAGATTAGCAGGATCACTGTGTCTCCTAGGCTCAGCTCTCTTGGCACTCCCAGGCTGGCTCTGGCATGGGGCAGCCTTGTGCAGCAAGGGTTTTATCCTCCAGGATGAGGCAATCCCACTCGCTCTGTGTGTCTGTGGGGGTTAGGCTCAGGATTGTCTCCTTTTTCCTCCATGAAAGCCACAGTTTCATGAGCAAGCAGGCTTTGTACCGAGACTGCAGATAAGGAGGAACATGGCATGGAGGGATATTGAGCTCCATTATGGTCCCCAGACTCTGCAGCTGATGAAAGGCCCCAGAGGAAACATTTGATTTAGCATTTCCACTGGGAAGTAGCCATGAATACCTTGTTTCCTCCCTGCTATTTTCCCACAACATCCCAGGGAGTGGTTCTGGAGCAAGCATTGAGCTTTTCCCAGTGGCCTGAGACAGAATGAAGAAATTATGTTGTGCTGTTGATGATGTGTGTTACGTCTGATGGTTGTTAAACATGGCTGTGGTACAGCTCAGCACATATACTTCAGGTGGGCTGTGAATGTCTCCTGTGCTTGTTGCTCTGTTGGATACAGGTACACTCAGTTCAGTGGATGCAAACACTGTCTTCTTTCTGTTTGCTTGTAGTGAAATAGCATCAGTCTTAAGGGCCTGGCTCGATCAGTGCTCGGAGGATTTCAGGGAGCCCCCTGACTACATGTGTTTGCTGAAGTTGCTGGATTATCTGAAGAACAATATGCCCAATTCTGACATGGAGAGTAGGGTGCAGAACCTCTTGAAGCAGTTTCAGAACCAAGAAGTAGAAGCTGTTGGTGAGTTACTATTCCCTTCTCTGTTTCTGTCCTCCCAGACTGTAAGATGCCCCAGGGATTTATGTGCAGTACATTTCACCACTTCTCATGCTTATCAATAATATTGTGAGGCTCACCAGTGGCTTTTGTCTTTTTTTTTTTCTTTTTTAAAAGGAAACCAACCTCTGTGTGAGGCTGCAGGCTCTGTGAGGGATCAAATAGTGTTACAGTGTGAGGTGCCTATGTCTGTTCATCCTGGGGTGGCTTGGGAAATCCAACACTTCTCTAATATTTAGCCAGAGCTTTGAGATTGCTGCAGCAGCCAACTGGTTAATTGTCAGCACACTTCCCATGCCACTGAGTTAAAACACACAGCTGCTCTCTAGCTGGGCTTCTCACTTAACCTCTCCCCCCTCCCCAAAAACCCCAAACAAACAAAAAAAAGAATACAGAGCTGCAACAAAATACAGCTTGAGTCACAAGCTTTGTCCTGCAGCTTTTCTTCCTAGTTACCATCTTGTCAAAGGAAGTGCCTGTGGGTGTTTTTTCCTATTGGAGTGACTGGCTGCTGGTATCCAAGGACAGAGGAAAATCTTACGTTATTGGGGGGGTCACAGTCTGCTGGAACAATAGTGAGCTGTAGTCACACAAACCTGACACATCCCCATATCCTGATCAGAAAGCTTCCTGTGGCAGAGCTAGGAAGTAGGGAGAGCTCACATAGGATGTGAATGAGAACTGGAATCAACTTCCAGCTTTGGTAGAGGGGTGAGAGAGAATAATTCATGCCATAAATGATACAGGAAATGCCAGAAAAAAACCCACTTTCATTCCATGAAAGTCATGTCTGCCGGATGCTCCTGAAATACCATGTCAATGCATAATACTGAGAAATGCCAGAATAACTCAGTCATGAACAGAAAAAGGAGTAAGGCCCAGAGCACAGGTAAGGGAACAGGATGGCTAAGATGTCTCTAGTGCTGATGTTTCCTGGGTTGGCTTCCCCCAGCTCAAACAAGGAAAACTCATGAGAGCTATGTTTGGGTTCATCTGTTCTTCAGGGTGAACAGAAGTTCCCAGCAGCCCTGCTTCTGTGTTTGTTTCTTCAAGTGACAGCTGAAAATGTTCTTTTTTGAGTCATAGGTGGGCCAATAGGAATGATAACATTTTCTGAATTGTGGCAGAATAGAGGCTGGTTATTAGAGTCAAATAAGAGGAGGAAAATGAAATTAAGCTGTGGGGTCTGCAAAGAAGACTTTTAGGATTGCCTTACTTTTATCAGAGCTCCGTCTTTGTACATTTTCTTTCAAAATTCCTGATACATCTTCTGCAATCCTTGTTGATAATTACTGTCCTAAAGCATTCCTACTGTGTTCCAAATTTTGAAATTTGGGCTCTAATCCTATTATCGTCACTTTAATGAAGGGATGGGACTACAACTGTGCTAAAGATGAATTATTGCTCTGATTTACATCAGCTTCAAGGCGTGAGATTTTCTCTAAAGCAAGAATTCAGCCATAATTCAAAAAATAGTCATGGGTTTCTTCATTACAAGGCAATATATAACTTTTTAATCCAATAGAAAGTTGCTATGAAGTTTATTTTGTTTTTCTAACCTATCACCTTGACTTAATTCTGCCACATTGTGTATACTTTTATCCAATGAACTACTGTCCCACGTTCACACATATGCTTCTATTATAACACTTAAACTCTTAGCTTACCCTATACAATTACATTACTGCACTACAAAACCCTTCACCATCTTACCTAATACAGTTTCTTACTTACTTAAGGCATATTCTTACTTACAACTATAGAAACATTAGTTTATAATTTTTCTGCTTAACATCTTCGTATTTCTACTTTTACATCTATCCAAGCTTCTTCCAAGGCTGCAAATCCAACCCTTCAGTGTCTGTGGAAGTTTCTTTCTGTTTCCCACATAATCCTACAGCATGATTTGGGTAATCAAACCTCTGTTCTGTGCTGCCATCAGCCATGCCAGTAGATTAGATTGCAGTACCAGATAGGAAGATAAAAGCTGCTTCTGGCCTCAATTCTTGCAGGTTGAGCAAGCAAAACAAGGAGAGGCAGAGGTTGCAGGGTCAGGAGGGGCACGTGCTTACTCTCTGTGCCATCAGACTTTGAGAGGGCTGAGTGGATCAGAGGGGTCCTAAGATAATAAAATTATCAATAAAAGGGGATTCCAGCTTGTTGGAGAGTAGGGAAAAGACTGCTTACACATCTATGAAGGAGAAAAAGAGGAATGGAAAAAGAAAAGAAAAATTTACACTGTGCTTCAGGACCTCGTTTTAAGCATGGTGTAAGGTTTTGGGTAGGGCTGCAGCTCAGTGTGAGGATTTTCAGTTGAATTTCAAGAGCTGAAAGGAAAAGGAGGTTTTACAAAGCCAAAAGGAGTGAGATTCTTGTAGCAGTCCAGTCCAAGTCCATTTAATTATGCAAATTGTTACAAAACAGCCACAGAAAAGTAGTGCTACAACAGAGGTCTCCAGTTACCCCACTGAGTTCTGCCAATAAATTGTGCAATTCAAATGTACAGATGGAAATCAGCCTGTAGACATAACTTGTTACATCAAAACTGTAGCAATTTACATCGGTGATTATGTTCTGTTAATTACTGGAGGAAGGAACAATGAAGTATTTTGAAAAATAATGATTCTCTATCACGTTATCTGCTGTTGTTGCATTAATGCTCTGCTTTAACTGGATATGAAGTCTTGCCTAACACTCTTTATTTTTGTAAATGAAATCTTACCAGTAAACTCAGTACTTTGGTTGTTAGTCTTTGACAAGTCCCTAATTTTTTTCTCCCTCTTTATGGAGTTACTGTTGTCTTACAGTAAAAGGGATTAGGATTTATTTTCAAGGAGTTTCTGTTTGACTTCCTCTTCTACCATGGGAAACAAGGGCATATTTCTTGTTTTTGTTTGGAGTTTTTGTTCCCAACTCCTGGGAGCCAAAAGGTGACACGGCAGCAGCTGTGGAACTCTTTCCTTTCTGTGCTGGGTCAGGTCCCTCAGTGAGGACAGTTCTGCTCTCTCTCTCACCTCCTCTCTGCTGCCCAGTGCAGATTTAGGAGAACCACTCAGCAGAATATTGTAGGTCCTCACTGTATTCCATTTCCTGGGAAAAATTCCCTGAGGGAAAAGGTGAAGGCTGCTGGAATAAACTCTCTTCAATATAGCCCACGAAGCCACAAAGGGTGCCAGGCAATCTGGTATCTTCTTTTATTTCTGGATAGAAGAGCATTCCTAATGCAGTATTTTGGGGGTGTAACTGCAGCCTCATGTCTTTGTAGTTTGAAGGTTTTTTTATCACATTACAAATCAATTACAAAAGTAGATTAACAAAACTCTGCAATGTCAGTAAGGGATTTTTGTTGGGGTAGTGGTGATGTTTTTTCTTTCAGAAGAATAGTTAGCAAATGGGTCAAGCCACTTCTCTGCTAGGATTTTTTCTCTCTATTTCTTTTTATTCCACCTTTCCTTTGCCAATTTAATCTTCTGGTAATTTTTCTCACTCAGATGGCATAGTGGGGCCATTACATCAGGCTGGGCCCTTGGGGCATTCTGCTGTAATACAGTGATGTTGCAAAATAAACACCTGCTTTGATTCATTGTTTGCTGTATAAATTTACTGAGTGGTGTTTTCCATTCTGGCCAGATGGGTTTTGTAGCACTTCCTCCACTGACCTGGTGGATGGAGAGGAGCTGGAAATCAGCAATCCAGAAGAATTCTCCTCTTTTCAAGACCATGTTGTGGCAGAACAGTTGACATACATGGATGTGGTATGTGGAGTGTTGCATGTAATATAACTTCATAAAATAATATGTTGTTTGGTTTTTTTTTAAGTTACATTGCTTTAAGTATATGGTTCCAGAAGACGACTGCTGCTGGCACACAGAACACACCTCTGTGGTTATCCCAGCTGTTCCAGTCACTGGGCTTTTTCCCTTTTTCCTTCTGTCATTTTGAAGGTGTTTGTTTTGTTTTGTTTTGTTTTGTTTTATGTATAGCCTCTTTTGCAAAAGATATTGGCACTGAGAAATAGCACATTTTAACTACATCACTACCTGGCTTAAAGATGTTTGGGTACTCTGGACTGTACTGCTCAGATTTTGCTTTGTCTGTATCAATTCCCTTCTAAAAAAAATATTATCTCGATTATGCAGCTGATATAAAGGCATCCCTTATTTTCCCAGTATTGTTTAGCTGACAGTTCTTTTGGGGCATCAAGCCTATAAAGAATATGTCAAAGTATATTTTAAACTAAGAGAGAACCAATGCTTACCTTTAAGTACCATATTAGATTTAGATAAAATTTGTCCTCTGCACCTGTATTTTATCTTGTGGATAAAAGAGATTTAGGAGAAACCTGCTGGCTTACCACACCTCTGTTTCACTCTAGATGCTCTTCAGAAGAGTTGTGCCCTACCACTGTTTGGGATCCATCTGGTCTCAAAGGGATAAGAAGGAAAACAAGAACCTAGCTCCAACTGTCAGAGCCACCATCACTCAGTTCAATGCAGTCACCAAATGTGTCATCAGCACTATCCTGGGGACCAGGGAGCTCAAAATCCAGCAGAGAGCCAAGATCATTGAGAAGTGGATTCATATTGCACATGTAAAGCATTTCTTTTGTTTAATGTTTTTTGGGTGGGTGCCTTGGAGTGAAGGGGTTGGGAGAGGAGAAAGGGGTTGTACACATTGGTCCCAGGCCACCTTAGTTCTAATTCTTTCTATTTTTAACTGATTTTTTTAGATACCAAATAAATATTGTCCTTCCTCTCCTCAGAGAGAGGAAATGGAAATATGATGATACATGCCAAAGCTTTAGAGAAGTCCAGATAGTTGATATCAGTAGCTCTTCCCTTGTCCAGTGATGGAATCACTCCACTGTGGGAGGCCACTGGCCTGGGCAGGCAAGACTTCACTAGCACGTGGAATCACCTCCCTGTCCTCCATGTGCTTCAGCAGAGCTCTCAAGAGGATCTTGTAGCAGATTCCATGTTTTTATCAATGTTTTTCCTAATCTTTGCAAGAAAGGTTTCTTTTCCTATGCCTGCTTTATGTAACTTTAGTTTTCTAATTTCCTAGGTTTTAATATTTTACTGTAACTTTCCTAATTCCCCTCGGAGCACTGGGCAGCTGGCAATAAATGAGACCTCTCTGGAAGAGACCATTTCAAGCACTTCCATGTGGATGTGTTTTGACTTCTAAGAATCACATGGATTCTTTTTTGAGCTATAGGGAACAGTCAGAAAAAGCTGAAGCCAGAGGCTTTCCAACCTTGGCAACTTCTGTGCTTCCAGAGGCAGCATTCAGTCCTGGCACCTGAGCTCTGGCAACTGCATGGTTCAGGAAGCTGGTATGGGGAAGGTCTTGGACCTCTCCCGTGGCACTTAGATTTGCTTGTTTTTAATCATCATCTGATGGATGCTTTATTGCCTGTGTGAAGGGATTAGGAAATTTGATTTCCAATTTCTACGTGCAGATCTGAGCTGCAGAGGTCACCAGCTAAAAGGGCTTATTCCTGGGGCAGGCTGGGCAGAACTTTGGCGTCATCCCACGGCAGAAGGGAGGCCTGGGGAAGTCAGGAAAGGCACTGCCTTCATCCCACTCCCTGTGGATGGATAACTTTGTTCTATATCCCTGCTGATTCTGTGCTTCTGCCTTTACTTAATTCATACCTTCTGTGCTTCTCCTTTTACTTAATTCATTAAATGCTCCAGTCGTAGCATGAAACACATGAAAAATGTATGTGCACACTGCAGAATAATGGCACATGTACAGCAGCTGGGTGCACATATACTTAGCTGCCCACTTCTGAAGAAAGCTGCTTGCTTTGTGCATGCAAATAAGTGTTTTGAATAGTTAGGTGTTTGAATTAGAAAATAATCCACTCATTAAAGTACAGTTATTCACTGACAACTAAACTTAGCAGCACGGAGGTCCACATTTGTTATCTCTCTTTTGGATCCATTTTCTTGGTTCAAAAGATAAACTGAATACTTTCTCTACTGCCAGTGCTCTGTTCCACCCAGATCTAAGGTTCCTGAGCCAGGAGCAGCCAATTTCACTCAAACAATATTTTCTTTAAAAATAAAAAGTAAAAATGAAATCATTAATGTCCTGTTATGCTTAAAATTTTAAAAGCAAAGCTGTTTCTGCACAGGATTCTTTCTGGTTTTCCCTCTGTGAAGGACACAGCATGAAACAAAGTTATTAAAACCAGTCTTAAAAATTCCTCATGCAAATGAAAGCTTGCTCAAGTTTAGTCTGCAGTCAATTGAATCACTAGAACACTAAATCCAATATTAAATGAAATTCCTACTGTGCTCTAAATTATACAGCATGCAGTTAAGTCAAGATGGTTCCAAATTGGATCTTCAAGTTCAAACTCCTGTTCCACTGGGAAGAAAGAAGAAAAGCTCATAATTTGTGCCTCTAAATTCGTGTTCTTCCCAACCTAATTTCAGGTTGAAGAAAAAGAAAGGTCTCATTCTTTAACATGTCAGTCTCTGGAGAAGAGCTGTTATGTGGCTTTTTTGGCCCCAAACCTTGCAAAAATAGCTTTCAGGTCTAGTGCGTCCTGCCCTATGATCTTGAATTTGGTCTTTATCTGACCCAAGTGTCCACCTGCTTCAGGTGCTGTCGGCCCAGGCTCTCTGCTAAGCCACACTTCGATAGATGCAGTCTCCTGGTCAGCACAGTTTTTTGTAGGTCAGTTACTGGGAGAGCTTGAACTCTCCTTAGCTGTTCAGTCACTTGTAATGCAACTCATGAGCAGAGATGCTGATATATTAAGGTCTGACTTTTGCTTATGCTGAGGTTGCTTTACATTTGTTCAGTCCTACAAAGGAAATAAATCATGTCTGTTTTCACTGTAAGGTTCCTTTACATGATAAGCATTATTAGGTAAGAAACAGATTCATAAAAATGTTGATAAGGAGAATTGGGGTTTGAATACATTCTTATCTCCATGCAGCAGTCAGATTGACAGATGTTTGTCTGCTGGATTTGCATGTACAGACACCTGTGCTGAAGTTTGTGGTATCCAAGCTCTTGTTCTTGAGCCACCAAAAGATTTCCAGGAGTCACAGACCAGACTTTTCCTCTTGTTTCCCTCTGCTACTTCTTTGAGTTTTTCATTATCCTTTTCCACCCAAGTCACAGAGCAGCTCCATAAGAAACACCCATAACCAGTCTCTGTTCAGATTTGATCCCAACTCTGGAAAAGCTGGGAAGATTTTTCTCTTTAACAGTGTGCACATACTTGAATAACAGGTTATTCCTTTGCATGTCTTTATTTTTAATTGACACGGAGATGATTGAGGGTTTACATTTTAAATACCACATATAAAGAGGCAAAGCCTCGTTTTCTCCCTAAGGGGTAAAAGGGATTGGTAAGTATAAAGAGCTTTTTAAGAAGTATAACCTTGGTGCCTTTTGCCATGACTTCCTGGACTCAGTTTCACTTTTATTTTTACTTGGAGAACTGGAAGCTGTGATACCACAAATACATGAAAGTGAGGAAAACAAGATACAAATGCCAAAGCTTGTGAAATGTTTGGTGGCTGAAGTGGGGAGTGATATTTTCGATGCTCAGTATTTGCACAGCTGCTGCTCAGCAGGGAGAATGTGTAGCAGACATGACAGGGCTCAGAGAGAGGTGCACTGAGGTCTGTGCAGTGCTGACATTTAATGCTCCTGTGTTTCCAACCACTCCTTTCACAGGAATGTAGGATCCTGAAGAACTTTTCCTCCCTGAGGGCCATCATTTCAGCTCTGCAGTCCAACTCCATCTATCGGCTGAAGACCACCTGGATGTGTGTTTCAAAGTAAGCCTTGCCCTCAGTTCCCCAGGGCCACAGGGGTCAGTGCTCCTTCTTTTCATCTTCTCACTCTTCTGTTCTTCATTGACATGGGTCCTGTCGGAGGAACCTCCCATTCCTGGGAGGCTCAGACCCCTTCTGTGACCTCTTTCCTGTTGAGGAGATATTCTGCCCTTGGGGATACTGGATTCTGTCCTTTTTAACATACTGAGTCTTCCACAACTTCTGTAGAAAAACTATGGCACTGGCTTCTCACCCAGCTCATACTCACCACTCCCAGGCCACCATGATCTTGTTTCCTTCTCTCCCATGAAGTTTGAGGAGATCCAGCTTGCTACAAATCCTCCCAACTCTTCTCCTGATGATGATATTTACATAAAATATATTCCCAAACAGCAAAATCCAGTATTGAAGATAATATTTCTTCCAGGGGAGCACTTAATTGTGTTAATACTTACGGCCTGCCCCACAGATGCCATAAGTTGCTGTCTAGAAAAGATGGTGTTCTGCTCATTCAGTTTGGGGAAACCAGATTTCTTTGCCTTTGATAAATTAAAATATCACTCTGATAGGCAGTATCCTTCTGTATTTCCTCTCCACAGAGGTGGGATTTTCCTTCTGCTGCCCTGTGTTTCTGATCAAAATATTACCTGTTTTGTGTTTATAGCATTGGGCAAAAAACTACTCCTACACTTAAATGCTTCCAGCTTTCCAGAATTCATGAAAAAGAACTTGGGTTCCCTCTCAGCTGTTTTTCTGTTCCTTTGTATCCCTGACCCATTCTCACAGTGCAGACAGTTCAAAGCCCTGCCCAGGGGCTGCTGATGGAGTTTTGCTGTCAGATGAGGCCAAACTTTACTGGGAGCACCAGAATATCCCACCAAGGCTCCCGGGAGATGTGCAGCATCTCACTGGATGTGTTTTGGTGCTGTTATCTTTTATAAGTTGAACTGTTAATGATTGATGAGAAAGAAACAGAAACTTGATTGGATTTTAGAGTGCTTGCTAATGACATAAATGATTTAATCTTCTCCTGTGCAGGGACATCCTGCTGATGTATGAAGAGCTGTCTGACATCTTCTCAGACCATGACAATTATCTGACAAGTCGGGAGCTGCTGATGAAGGTGAGAACCAGTGAGAGTTCAAAGCTTGTGATCTCTATGAAATCTGAGCTTTAACCCTTTTTGAAACCAGCTGCCAAAGCTCACCTCTTCCTCAAGGACCTTATGTGGTGCTTTAGGGAAGAACAGGCTGTAAAACCTGAACTTTTTGCTGGGCTGAGGGTTGATTTCCTTGTTCCTGGAAGAATCAGTAGCTTTAGCCTGAATAGCCACAACCAGCAGGCTTTGGCAGCATGATCTGGGTGGACAGCAGCCCATGAAGTCACTGGAACACTGCCATAGCTGCAGCTGAGGAATCAATCCAAAATATTTATCCCACTATCCTGTACCTTTCTTAGAACTAGGAAGCAGGGCTGGGAATTCTGAAGGAACAGGCTTCTTATTCTGTGTGTGGCCAGATGGACAACAAAGCAGGCTCTGTGTGGAGCAGTTTGACTTGTGCACTCTCTTGGGTGAACCCCAGTAAGCTCAGAAGCCTGAAGGGGGTGAGGAAGAATGGCAGGGAAAGGTTATGTTCTGCAAAAACTAAGGAATGTTTGTGGCAGGTTTTTTCCATTTACATAAAAAAGTTCCAATAAACTCGCTAACTATTGAATTCTTTGGCAGTTCTGTCCAGCCAGTCTGGCATTTGTCCCTCAGCCCCTTGCCTTAGGATCTGAAATGCGTTTTCCTCAGGAATGGTGGGTGAACACATTCACATCTGTCAGACCGTTTTGTTTATCATCCATTAATCAACATCTGTAGGCAAATTTTAAAGGTGAGACCATAATAAGCATAGAGGGAAAATGTGTGTTCAGAACAACCTATTTAACTAAGTAGTAAAGAACAAAGCAACTCGGACTGAGCTCAGACCTCTGACTCCCAGTAAATCACCCTCCAGCTGCCCTAAGCAGATCTGAAAAGCATTTTGGAAGCAGTGAGAGGAGAAAAATCCCACAGAATAGCTAGAGCCTCTCCCTTACATTTCATCTTGGACCATTTGGAGGATTGATATCCAGTGAATCCTCAAAGACTTAGTTTCCTTCACTTTAAATAGCCCCTGTAAGGGAAGCCATGTTTGACCTTGCCTGTCCATTCTGCAGACAAAATGCCATTGAAAACAGATTGGGTGGCATGGAGAGGGAGCAGCATTCCCTCCTCCTGAACAGCCATTGATAACGATTTGTGACACATCTATGCAACCACTGGAAGAAACATGTAACTCCAACATCCCCTGTGAAATAAAGGTTTGAAGAACTATGGTGAAATATCTCAGCCATTCATAGGAAAGCTGGAGTTGTGGGGATGGAAACCTATTGCTTTAATTTCCTGCATGGTTTTGGATTAGTCAGTAGACCACAGTTGCTGGATCTTGGTGTTGCAGCATAAGAAAAACAACAAAGCATTACATAAGATGGAGATGTTTACTTGTACCAGGCCTGATTAGGGAATTAACCAGAAATCCTGATGTCAGGAGTGTTGGGATAGAGCATCTGGACACTTGAAGTATATTTGAGCTTCTCTGATTTAAACTCCCAAGAGTTTTACAGCAGCACTTGGCTTTGGCCAGAGCTGTTCTGCAGAAAAATTCCTTCACAGTCATTTTGTGTGATTTTTGTCCAAAATTCCCAATCAGCATCCAGTCCCAGGAAATCAAGATGTATGTAGACACATGTGTGTCTGCACAGCAAGTATTTTTTGCTGACTTAACTTGTCTGGTTAAATGTATTTACTATTTTGCATGCATGTAGTTGCCATTTACCACTTGGATCCTCCATTAATTGCCTTTAATTCTCTTTCACCTCACAGGAAGCAACATCCAAATTTGCAAATCTGGACAGCAGTGAGAAAGAAAATCAGAAAAAGTCACAGAAGCGACTGCAGCTTCAAAAAAACAAGGTGTGTTTGGGGCTTTTCCTCCCCTTTTTGAACTGGTAACCTATGGTTAACCAAGTTACTGGTTAACCCTAATTGGTCAATTCTATAAGAAGCAAAATCTAGAAAGGTCTTCACCAGAGTGGGTGAGTGAGGAGGGGATTAATGGATATAAACATGTGGTCATCACTTCCACCTCTCTTGTTTCAGTCCTACAATAAAGAGTTCCATTATCTACTCTCGTTACACTTTAGAGAGAAACACAATTTGCATGTAGTAAAATATGTGCTGCTGTAAATTATGGAGTTCTTGTGATAAAGAAAATGAGCTCTAGCAGAGCAGAAGTCTCATTTACTTTCAAACATGCTGATGAAGCTTCTGACATACCAGCTTGAAAATTGTGCAGACTTCTACAGAGATTGCTTTGTAAAATGTGTCTGTGTTCCAGTCTGCTGGTGAAAATGGTTTTTGTCTCAAAGCTGGCAAAGATTTAAAAGGACAGGAGGACAGAAATCTGGAAAAGGAAGAAAAAAGTGCTGAATATGATTTTTGTCTGTTTGTTTGACTGGAAAAAATACAGATCCCTCTGGATGGTAGAAACAAGTGTTTCCTTTGCCAAGTGTAGAGCCAGCCTGAACTCTGCAAGTACTTGCAGTCTAGAAGTTTAAAGTGTGAATAATTAGCATGAAAATGCAGTGGATGGCTGGGGAAGATGGTCACTTCTTGGAGAGAAAAAATTGTGACTTGATTTGAGTTCACTGTCATGAGGTATAATCACACATCATTAAGTAAAAATCCATGGGGGTGAAGCAGAAACTGCTCACACAGGCTGGCCAGGACCATTCCCCAGCTCCTCCTCCTCTTGCAGCAGGTGACAGAGGCCGCCTGTCCCTGGGCCTCAGTGCTTCTCCCAAAGGCAGGGTTTCCTGGGGAACCCACTGTTAGGAATCAGTGGTGGCAATACTGTCATACAAAAGCACTGGGTGATACCTGTGAGAGCATCTTGGTCTCCCTGGAATTGGATTTAAATTCTAGATTATCTAATGAAAATGATGTAATGAAAGAAAACATAATTATAAGACTGATGCTTGGTTAAGCAGATTACTTTCATTTCATTTTCTTACACAGGAGTGTTCTGGAATTCTAATTATTCTCATTTTGCAGTTAATTAATCGAGCCTTGCTCTGCTCACTTGCAGGGAGTGATGCAAGGCACAGTCCCTTACCTTGGCACCTTCCTGACAGATCTCATCATGCTGGACACAGCCCTTCAGGACTATGTCGAGGTAACTTGGGGCAATTTTTTTGGAACCCTAAATACCCACCCTGCCTTCCCTACTGAGTTTACTTGTTTCTGTATTCTCGCCTTCTGCAGCTTTTAAAAAAGAAAAGGGAAGCAGTAGGCAGTGTTATTAACTGGAACTTGTGTGAATTTTTGTGCTTTTCTCTCAAGGTACAAGTCTGGCTCTTCTCTGATCCCTTCTCTTTCCTTCCAACAGGGTGGACTGATCAATTTTGAGAAGAGACGAAGGGTAGGTTGAATGTTCTGGGTTTTTTTTGGTTTATTGATATCTTCTGGGCAAGTGTATTTGTCCTTAGCAGCTGAACCAGACCCGGTGGCTGGAGACCTTTGCTTTCCAGAACAGTTAGTAAATATCTTCCTTCTCCTGCAGGAAACTCTTTGTAGGTAAAAGGCTGCAGAGAGCAAACCAAGTTCAGAGGACTGAGAAATAAATGCTGTCAGTCTCTCCTTTCAGCCTGATCCTTGTTGGTCAGAGTTAAGTAATGTCCTGTAGGAGTAAAGGTGCTGGGGTTACCTTGGGCTGAATGAAATCAGGCCAAATCTCCATCCTGGGGCTTGAAAGCAGACCTGGACTTGGCTGAGATGGAGCCATTTCCTCCCCTTAACTGCTCAGTAACCTGCCCTAAACAATGCAGGGTGATTTTGGCAAGGTCTGTGTACAAGTGCAGTTACAGAAGAGCAGCACTCTCTGGTCACATGCCTTAAGGCATTTTACATTCCTCTGGAGCAAGTGTGAGGACACATTATGGATCCCAGGGAAAAAACCCACCTTTATTGTTAGAAAACTGATTCTTGAAATAGTTACTCAACTGAACCTGAACTTTACATCAAGCCAAGTCTGTCCTGGATCCTTTGTCATGTGAGTATGAATGACTATAATCTTGTTTTCTAATTAGACTTTCTATTTGATTATTTATTTTCTTAGGAATTTGAAGTCATAGCCCAAATCAAGCTCCTGCAATCTTCATGCAACAGCTACTGCCTGATACCAGACCAGAAATTCATCCAGTGGTTCAGGAGGCAACGACACTTAACAGAGGAGGAGAGGTAGGTCCTCAGTGCAGCTGGCAAACCTCTGTTCACACACACCTGGGCAGGTCAGGGCAGGGACATAGAAATACTGGAGAGCATTATTTTTACTATTATAAGGAGGTGAAATATCCCCTTGGCCCTGGTAAAATGCAGGCAGAGAGTGTTCCTCTTTGTGGAGCTGCACCCTTCTATGAGGCGAGAATAACTGAAGGATTCTCAGATTTCTTCAATGTTGCTGCTGTGAGATGTTCAACTAAAGAACATTGTACAGCTAAATAACATTGTACAGCTAAATAACATTGTACAGCTAAATAACATTGTACAGCTAAATAACATTGTCTGCAAATATTCACCTGCTGGCCTCTGCCCTGCAGTTACAAACTCTCCCGTGAGGCTGAAGCAGCTGCTGATACCAACATCCTGTCTCCAAAATCCCAGAAAAGCATGGTGAAGAGGATCAGCACGTGAGTAGGATGGGGCAGGGGGGTTTTAGGGTGGGAATATGGACTGGGATAAGTCAAACAAACAGAGCTCATTTAATCAGCTGCAGAACCTGCCTGGGGATCCACAACCCTGCATTGTGGCTGAAGCTGTCCCTTTGTGTTGCTAAAGATAGAAGAAACTAGAATAAATAATCCTTCTTATAGTGTCAATAAAAGAGGAAACATTTTAATGCTGGATTATAATTCAGTAGCTATTGTGTAATAACTTTGCTGAATGCAGTAGGGAAACAGAGTAAGTGAGGATAAAGTCTGGTCTATTATTAGTCTAAATTGCTACAGACGTGCAAAAATTCCTTGCAGGATTTTAATATGAAAACTAAGGTTAGCAAAAAGGTGTTTGATAAAATCTGCCTTCCAGCTGGAGAAGGAAAAAAAAATCATGGGGACACGGTCCAATTTGGTGTAATACCACAAACTTTCATACAGGAGGTGGGTAGAGGACAGGGCCATGCAGCTGGACATGGGAAACAAGAGGCTAGCAGGAATGCAGGGAAAGCTGCATGGAATAAAGCAGAGCTCAAAGACTGAAGTAAAAATATCTGCACTCTGGATGTGTTTTGCAAATGAATGCTGTAGAAAAGCAGTGGGTGACACCTCTCTAAGCTGTATTAAATCATTAACTGCACGCTGGTGCTCCCTGCTCCTCCTCTTAGTGGGTCAGACCAGCTTGTTTCCCTCGACACTCCTTTCAAGTCACTTGACCTGCATTTAGAAATGAGTCTTGGAGAGGGAGTGCCTCTAATTTACACTTTATAATCTCCTTATTGTGTGCATCTCCAGCCTTCTAGAGAGAATCTGGTACCTGTGGCACTCTGGTAGAGGGCAGGAATTGGCAGTAGGGTGAAGCCCTTTTTTTCTATTAAATGACCCTGAAAATGTGAAGAGACTTAAGAGGAGTGTTGTTCTAGTGGGGCATGAGCTGGTTGTGAGCTTGCAGCTGTGGGCACTCTGGGTGAGGAAGGTGTTGTGTTAGCCTGTAACAAACCCTCTGCACAAACTGTATAAATACCACAGAGGAAATGAAAACAACAGGCCACTCCAGAGAGGAAAAAACTCCAGAATGCAAGAGTTGGGAACCAAGGGACAGCTTTGCTCAGCCCAGCTCTCACTTACTGGCTTTTATGCTTTCTTTCTTTCTGTACTAGACTTTTTCTGGGCACTGACGTGTTCACCCCACCCAAAGAACAATCCCTGAAGAGCTCTCCTGTAGGAGGGAGCTCCGGGGAAAGCACGGATTCAGCGAGTGTTTCATCGTGTGAGTTTAATCACTCTGAAACTGAGGATGTGTGTGTGACTCCCGTCTCTAGTCCTGAGGACCCTCTGAAAAAGGTACAGCTCTGCATGCTGCAGGCAGGCCCAAGACACTTGACCAAGGCTCTTGGTCTTGACTAGAGCATTGGTTTTAGTGAAATGGAGAGAGAAATGTGTAAAAATGGAAGTAATCCGGTCAGGGTTCTTGCACAATGTTCTGTGTTGTCCCTTACAGTGGGTTTGTTCCTGTCAGGAAGCTTTTGAGCAAGGTAGAGGGAGAGAAAGGCAAACGCTGAACAGGGGAAGGAAGGGGGCAGTTTCAAGGAGAATGGCAGAGAGGGAGGGATGTGTGTATTTCCAGTTGTGTGAAGGCTCTCACCTGGAGCAGGAGTGCCTGTGACACCCTCTGCTCCTTCCCAGCCGGTCGCAGTTCCTGGCTGGCCGCCTACAGCCTCATGCTGTCCCTTGGATCTGCTGCCACCTCCTGGGCTGCTCGTGCTGCGGAGCCAGAGCAACCCCAGCGGGACAGGAATTGTCATTAAAATGCTGTAATCAGTCGAGTGAAGTTCAGGTTTCCTGGAGGCAGGGAATCCCCCTGCCAGCAGGCTGGGCAGGGTGTGGGTGGCTGAGGTTTGTCTGTGCCTTCTGCTTTCTCCCGTTCCGGTGGCACAGTGACACACCCAGGCACACCAAATGTCCTCTTTTGTGACGGCACTTTCCTTTCTGTGGTGCAGATCTCCGGCTACCCCTTATCCTCCTGCTCTCCTGACTCCTCCACGAGCACACCTTCCTCAGGGGTGTCATCTTTACCCTCCTTCCTGCTGGCCTCCAACGACGACAAGAGCTCTGTGGGCTCTGACAAGGGCTATGACTCCGACAAGGGCTCCGTCAGCTCCGACAAGGGCTCCAGCTCCAGCAAGGGCTCCATCTTTGACGCTGGCTCGGGCCAGGACAGCGGCTCCGTCCCCACCAGGGACCCGGGCTCAGTGCCAGGCAGTGTCCCCAGAGCGCTGCCCGTGTACAACCGGCAGAGCGAGGGCTCGTGCATCATCCGGGTCAGCATGGACGGGCTCCACGCCAGCGTCTACAAGAGCATCCTGGTGAGTGCCACAGCTCCGGGCTTGGCACGGGTGTCCGTGGGGGGGACCCCTTCACCGAGCTGGCTCATCAAACCTGGCTGCAAAGGGAAAATGGCACATGGTGCCACGCAGGATGTGTGGAGCCTGGTAGGAACGAGATGTTTGAAAACAGCTTTAGGGAAGTTTCTGGTCTGGAAATTGAAGTTTGTGTTTTATCAAAAAGTTCCAGGTGAAGCACTGTGAGCACATTGGAGTTTTGATATAAGATGGTACATTTTCCCTGGAGCAGCTTTCCCCAGGCACTGGTTTCTGGAAACAGGGAGCAGCAGGGGAGAGAGCTGACATGCCCTTTAATTCTGCAGCTTCTTCCCATGAAGGGAAAATCTTCCTCCTCTTGGCAGACCAGCAGCCCCAGAATCCAGGCATTTCCCTCTCTGCTTATTCCACAGACACATCCCAGCAGTGCCACTGGTGCTGGACCATGAGTTATGTGGCTTAGCTCAGCTGGGGATTCTCAGGGCCTGCTGAAGGGAAACAAATGCAGGCTAGTTCTCATCACCTTTAGTTCCTGATTTTAATGGTCTCACTTCCCCAAATCCAGCAAGTTGTTCCCTGATGGATTTGGCTCCTGGTGAGACTGCAGGAGGCTTTGGAGGAGCCCTGTGTCTGGTCCAGATGCACTTCCAGAGCACACAGCAAAGCCAGAAAGCTTTGCAGGATGTCCAAGGAAGTGCTTAGCACAGGAGCCTGCAAAGAGCAGCTGGGGCAGCTGTGGCTGGTGAGAATGAGGTCTCTCAAAGGGAGCAGACACTGGGATTTACTGCTGTGTCTACTACTATGGTAGCTGTCAGCTTGAAATAAAAAGCCACCACCTCCAGATGTCATAAATACTAAGTTTAGTGTCTGTCAGCACCTGCCCCTTTGTTACTGACCTGTTTTTTTCAGTTCTCTGACATCTCTTCCAAGAACAAGCAGTCAGGTTTTTGTTAACTGCTGAATCATGAGAGTGAATGAGAAGAATCTCTCATTGCACCTTATCTTTGCAGATAACCAACCAGGACAGAATTCCTGATGTCACCCAGCGAGCCCTGCTGAAGCACAACCTCGAGCCTGATGCAGTTGAAGATTATGAGCTTGTGCAAGTCATCTCTGAGGACAAAGGTAGGGAAACAGAACTCTGCTGCTGCTGGAAAGTTCTGTTGGATTTCAAAAGGAAGAATAAAACAGGAAGCTTAGAAACCCCCAGCCTGCTCAGGGGTGGTTTCTGTCAGCACAGTCCCCTTTCCCACAGGCAAAGCCAGCTCCTGGGCTGCCAGGCTGACTTGGTGTGTGCCTTGCAGCCATAGAGTGACCACAGGATCTTGGGTGGGGGTGATGTTCTGCCTCCCTGGGACCAGGCCCGTGGATCCCACCCATCATCAGCCTTCTCCCAGAGAGTCTGCCAGGCTGAGCATGGTCTGGGCCTGCCCTGCTCCCTTTCCTGCAGGAAGCTGCTCTGGCAGAACAGGGAGACTGCCCTGCCTGCACAATCCTGCTCCTGCTCCCTGTCCCCTCTCAGCCTTCCTGCTGCTGTGCACCCCTCCCCACTAACGCTGCTCTGGCCCTGTTCTGCAGAGCTGGTGTTCCCCCGTGATGCCAACGTGTTCTATGGCATGAACAGCCACGTGAACTTCGATTTCATCCTGAGGAAGAAGGCAGAGCTGGTTGGCTGAGGCTGCACCTGCACTGCCCTCCCAGCTTACAGGGAATCTGATGGAATTCCCTGTTGAAAATGTGCAATTGGAGCAATGGGCAGCCCTGGTGCAAAGGCTCCAGGCTGCTACATTTGCCTTGAGGACACCCCATGAGCCAAGAGAAAAGTCTCTTCCATGCCAGTATTATACAGAAGACCATCTGAACTTATTTTTATAGAACTGAAGCAAGTCCTGAGTATGTCTGCCTGAACCAGCTGAAAACTTTTTGCACTTGTTCTACGCCAGAGAATGACCCATTTTGGCTCTTGTTTCCAAAGAACTTCAGAATGAATGAACTGCACTTGCCTTTGTTTGAACGTCATGAATGGGACAAACAAACACTACTTTGTGTTGGATGGAGGTCTTAATGTCACAATAGGGTGTTTTCCCTTGGACTTGGTTAAGCCATGGACCAGAACTGGATGCCTTTTGTATGTACTCCCATGTGATGGATGGATGGATGGATGGACATCCTCCCAATGTGCAATTCCTCTGCTGGAACTGAACTTTGAACCTCTTTAAAAGCCATAAGTAAGACGTTGGATTGTAAGCAGCCCTGATTTGAGGCACATGAAATACAGGCAGTATTTCTTGTTCTGGTGTTAGCACTGTGCATCCCTGCACAGATCTAGGAGTTACTATCCAAATAGATAGCTTTGGATTGTTAAGGATCATTAGTTAAAGTGGTTTTATCCGTGCCTGGGCCTTTTTCCCCCAGTTGTGTGGCACTAATTTGCAAAACTGGGCTCAGGTAAGTTTTACACTACATTTGGATTGATCACTTGTGTTTACAGGTAGGTAAAACAGACTGACTGTAGGTCTGCTGTACATCCAAGAGTTTTATGGCAGGTCCCACGAGCCTGGTGTGGGTCACAGTCTGAACAATTTATGAATTCCAGTTGTTTGTTTGTTTAGAGGGTGACAGAGGCGGGGGTTGTTACTGAGCCTTAACCTTTGCCCAGAGTTAGGGCAAAACTACAAGTTCAGTTTTCTCTGCTTTTGATGTCTGTACAGTGCAGTTCCTTGTGTACATAGCACAGCTCCTACTGTATATAGTCCTGCTCACTCAGAGGGTGTATGGCAGTGTTAAGCTGAAACATGAATGTTCTGGATTTTAAAATTACACTTTCCAAATGTTTATATATGTTATGTTTTTAACTGCTTACCTGTAATCTTTATATGATAAGTATATAAATTGTTTTTCATTAATATGTGCCTGGAATCAGTCAATTTCCTTTTATTAGTGCATGTCAGATGTGTAAAAACACCTCACACCACTTCCCTTGCTGTCAGTTTCTTCAGCTTCTCCACTTTTACTGTTTAACTTCTCAACAGCAAAGCCAAAGCCCTCCCGGTGCACCAGCCATGCACACAGCCTGTGAGAGATATTTTGTGCTATTTCTTAAAGTTTCAGCTCAAAGATTTCCGTAACTGGGTAATTTAGATTGCACACCAATTTTATGTCTCCTGCATGAAATCATTCTCTCTCAAGTCACTGAATGACTTCTGAGGCTAGATAATACAAAATAAGTGCTTTAGAGTGTATCCGTTTCTTCCCATTTTCTCAGTCATGGTGTTTTTCCTCCTGCTCTCCCAATCATTACTTTGTTGCATTTTCCCCTCCTTACACACAATACCAACATTCAGATAAACAGTTTACACACTACACCCTTCTGCCATTTCACAGATCACTTCAGCATGAGGGGAGACTCCTGAACTGCCCAAAAGTCTCACATTCAGTCACTGAACTACAGCGACCCTGCCCACTTAAAGGCCTCTCATGTTACACTAAGGAAGACAAAACAAAGAGTACCTGAATCTGTTTAAACTACCTCAGGCCACAAAACCCAACACCAGAACCTCACTCCACTTCCTTCAGGAACAATACACTGCATTAGTGAACTTGGAATTTCACATGCCATATTGAGAGCACAACAGCACTTTTCTATCCTTAACCCAAAGCAAAGACCAAGCTGGTGGGTTCCAAGCAGTCTTACTGTAATTAATCATTTTTAGGGCCTGCCAACACAGCCTGCCTTGTGAAGAAGCTGCCAGAAGGCTGCTTCAAAGTTGGTGCTCCTGCTCAGTTTTGAAACCCATTGGCTGAGTCAAAAAAATTACAAAGTCTTGTCTAAGGCACTGCCATATTTGGCCCATGGTTGTACACAAGATAATGAAGAACACTTTATTGTTTAATGGTGGGAACCTGACCCTTGAAAGAGAAACAATGGATTGGTCAATCCATAGGAAGGTGAAAGAGGAACAATACTCCCTGGGGCTGTGGTCAGCATGGAGGGGGCATCATGCATGATTGTGGCCTTGTCTCACACACTGGCCCTATGTGAGATGATGGTGTAACTGGAAAAATTCCACTCCAGAGGAGGAGCTGCAAGGCCCAGTTCTGGGGTGGAGGGGATGAAGAGAACAGGATGCACACCACTTTGATCCAGGGGATGCCCTGAGGGTGCACAGCCTGCCTGAGCACCGTGCTCCATCTCCTCGTGCTCAGCAGCTTTTCACAAATTGAGAGGTCAGTAGGTGTTATTTGCTACTGCAACTAATAAAATAAATTTGCTTTGAAATCACAATTGTGTCTCAAGTGTTTTGTGCACAGGCATCCTCCTGAACCCGTAACAAAAACAAGTACATGGAAAGTACTTTCCACTTCCACATGGAAAGTGGAAAAATACCAGAAAAATACAGAGGTGTTTTAAGTGGCTCCTACTTTTCCAAAACATATTTAGTTCTGGGAGAGCAAAGCCTGAGCAGCACCAGCCAAGGAACTGAAAATACAGGCAGAGAACAGAACTTGTCACATGGGTAGAACCACTGGCATCACCCAGGTCTTGCTGTATCAATAAATGGAGAATTGTGGATTTATGAACACACACACACACATACACACGGTAAAGGACCAATCAGCAAGGCTGAGTCCCTGTGTGCTCTGAATGGACACAGGCATTTAATTCCTATATCCTTAATTTTTTTCGCCTCTCCTGAAACCACCATCAAGCCCCCAGCACCACTCACTTCCTGAGTCAGCTAAAAGGAAAAACATTCACAAAATCTCCAAGCTAAAAACCCTAGCCCTGTTGTAAGGTTTTCATAAACTGCTACTGCTCTGCCTAAGGAAATCAGAGTTAAAGCAAGCTCAGGTTCCCTGAGCACCCTGACCAGCTCCCTCTCTCAGCAGCTCTATCCCAGACTGACACATCCCCACATGCCTTGGCTGCAGGGCTGGCAGTGAGGCCAACGAGCCCAGAAGCTCCAAATCAAGACCCTGCAAGTGATGCAGAGACCTTTTCCATCTTTCATTATTTGAATGAAGTTAAAAAACCGAAACAGGGGCCACTCAAATACCCTGTATTTTTTAAAATCCATGCTCTTGTTTTCTGGTGAGGAGCACCTCGTGCTGATGCAGGGAAATGATGTGCCAGCACACAGAGAAATCCCACAGCAAGGGGGAAGGAAGGAGAGGCTGCCCATGGGCACTGAGGTGGGTCTGTCATGGAACAAAAGCATGAGGGTGGAAGAGATGTGGCTCTCATACCCATAGTGACACTTGGATGCTCACCTGATCACAGAGCCCTGCTCCTGCAGGAGCTTCTCACCAACACTTCTGGGACTTCCAACCTTGTTCACACAGGCCCTGTGGAGGAAGCAAGAGGGATTGCGAGGAAGGAATGACCCAGGCTGTGTGTGGGCTCATGGTGCAACCTCCATACTCACCAGGTCACACAGGCACCTGCTCCCACATGGACACCAGCAGGAACATGTTTCCAGGTGGGAACTGCAGAATGAACACCTTTATACAGCCAGAGACTCCATGGGAGAGGGACAAAGCCAAGAATCCCTTGAGCTGGACTTGCATTAACCTCGAGTTAACATTCAGGGTCAGCCTGGAGGGGGCTTGGAGCAACCTGGTCTAGTGAAAGGTGTCCCTGCCCACAGAAGGGGATTGGACTGGGTGACCTTTAGAGGTGTCTTCCACAACCCAAACCATTCCAGGACTCTCCCACACAATGAAGAACACACACAGCTGCTCATCTTGCACCAGGTTCTATGTATTATCAGACCGGCTGACAGGTAATAACATGTCTTCTGCAGCAGAAAGCACAACATTGATCAGTAATTATTCAAATCAAACAAAAATTAAAACCAAAACCCCAGCCACACATACTCAATGCACAGATCTGCCAGCAGGTGAGTCCCAGGATGGCAATTCCAGGAGGGAATCCTCCCACTGCCCAGAAGCTCAGGGTCTGTGCCAGTATAGTCCGTGATCACCTGGCCTCTGAGAAAGGTTTTTTTTAGAAAAATAAACACCATATCCTGCTGGCATGTGAGCCAACAGCAAAAACATCAGAATCATCCAAAACACAGAAAAATTTGCTCCTCACATGAAAAAATATCCAGGCAAGTTGCCCTTCCGTCCTGTAACACACAATTCTATCGGGCTGTTGAGAGAGTAACATTGCTGTAGGCTCTCTTGGTTTCATAAGGAAGTTTGTAACCTAACTTCTTGTATTTCAAGTTCCCAAAACTCCTGCACTTGCTTTTATGGTCTAAATGAGCAGGCCTGCCAATAGGTTGTGGGGTTTTGTTTTCCTGAAGAACCAAGTTGAGGCAGGGGTGAAGCAGGATGTGACATGGACCAACTCTGCCTGCATTCCCTTCAGGCAGTGCAGAGACAAATAAATCCAGCCACCTCCACTTGCATGGCTTCCATGACTTCAGACATTCCAAGACATCTGTTCTGGATCCAGAGGCCTGTTTAGATGGGATGCAGCAAGATTAAAAATGAGCTGATGGGAAGCCAGCACCCGTTTTGTACAGGAGTGTAACGGGGAGAAGACATGACAGAGGAGCACTGCTCTCCTGCATTGATCATTCTGGGGAAACATCTTGATTCTGATAGGGATCCCTTTGGAAAACAAACCCAAATCCCCCAGATGCTCAGCAAACAGGGTAGTAAAAGCCTACAGCCCTACAAGGAGTAACAGTGAGGGAGCAGCCCAGGTACAGCCATCCCAAAAGGCATTGACATTTGTACACCTCTATATATTAATCTTTATAAATACAGTGTTCTACACAAGGAACTGTGTAATTCCAGGCTGGTTTCTTCTAACAAAAGCTTGCCAGGGCTTTTGCTTGGATCTAGAACGCTTGTTCTTCCTCCTCCTTGGTGTCCCACCCTGTCCTCGGCGGCCTGGGCAGGTGTCCGGCCCAATCCCACACACGGCCCTCGGGAATGGTGGGAAGGAGACCACATGAAGAGCTGCTCTACAACTTTCAAGGGTGAAAAGCTAAAGTGTGAGGCAGGTTCAGCTGGTTCAGAGTCCCGGGGAGGTGGGCAGTCATAGCTCATCCCTGGCTGATGGCGTGTCAAGGGACGGCCGGGAGGGCAGGGCGTCCTTGTTCTGGGCATCGCTGTGGATCTTGCCCTGCTGCCGGGATTTCCAGGAGTGTGTTCTGTCCCAGTCCGTGGACACGGTCTCGTTGTCCCAGATGGTGGAGGTCTCTGTGTCACTGAGGTAGCCTGGCTGCCCCGTGTAGTGCGTGGGGTAAACAAGAAGGGGCTCTGCTGAAAAGGCCTTCAAGTCTCTGGACTCGTAGTACTCCATGTACTTTGTGCTATGGAGGAGAGAAACACCATCAGCACAGAGGAACCTTCACTGGTGCCAAGCTTGGGAGACATGGCCAATCCAGGGAGCAGAGTAGTCTGAGAGCAGGGGTAGGTGCTGGGGTACAGCCAGAACCACATCCTAACAACCACACACACACCTGTACAGCCAAAACCTGTTCCCAGAGACAGACAGGTGCCTCAGACAACCAGCCACAAGCCCTGCCCCAGGCAGGCACAATTCTCCTCTGTCACCTCCTTTGACTCGTGCCAGGAGGACAAAACCAAGCACCACGAGGAGTCCCCACCAACCAGGCTACCAACACGATCTGGTTTAGGATCAGTCAGCAAGACCCAGCCCGTGTCCCCCCGAGCCACAGAGGGACTTACACAGGGTGCTTGTTGTACATGATGGGCAGGAATTCATCCACGGGCAGCATCTTGCTGAAGGGCTCAGCCCCGATGAGCTTCTGAGCCCCGTGGAAGGAGATGGCGTAGCCCAGGGTCCAGTAGGAGTAATCGGCTTCCACCAGGTTCCGGACATTGGGAACGGCTCTCTCGGGCTCCTGCACCTGCATCCTTTTCCGGCCAATGTAGCTTCAGGGGTGGAAAGGTCAAGAACAGAGGAACCAAAGTGAATTAGGACAAGCAATTAGGACAAGACTATTCATGCCAGGCCAGGGCAAAGGGTCAATCCCAGAAGCAATCCCTGACCCAGCTCACAGATTTCTATCCTGCACCACTACCAGACATCCAAGCCTTAACCCAGTGGGTGGGACAGCTGTGAAAGGCTTCCTAAGGGAGCTAAGATGACACAGTGTGAGGCTCAGGACGGAGCTGTGCTGGTTCCTCTGTCAGCACCTCCAGCACAGCTGAGGTCCAACAACGCTGCCCACCATGGGCAGGGATGGTGCCCAAGGGACCTCCTGGCAACAGCCACCGCTGAGGGTGGATCTGTCATGATGGGAAGAACCATCAAGAAGACTGTGCCACCATCCCCTGCACTGCAGCATCAACCTGCACCTCTGCCATGCCCCAGCAGTGCTGCCAAGCTCCCCACATGCCCAGGACATCCCAGAGGAGCAGGAACTTACATCAGCTCCCAGTCCAACTGGGCTTGCTCGATGTCGTCCATCAGCTTCATGAGCTTCCTCTTGAACTGGTGCTCGAAGCGCACGTCGTCCTCAATGACAAGGGTCTTCTCCAGGCCCCTGCTCACCACCTGAAACACCAGGGCTCCAACGTGAGCACAGTGGCCCCCATGGGTGCCCTGCTGTCACTGGGGCCACCCTGACCTGGCACTGCCTCCCAGACCACGCAGGCTGGAGAACCACTGTGACATACACATGATATGCCAAGCCACTGGAACATGCTCCTGCTCAGATGCAGAATAAGGAGAGGAAAAAACCAGGATTGTTTCTTTAACCCCATTTGCTTTTCAAAACCTTCTTGCCTTTCTTCTAAGCAAGCTTGCCCCAAGCAGGATATTGGATGGACTGCAAAAACAGTAATGAAAATGTTCTGATAAAAATCACTTGGAGCTGAGGGCAAATGAATCACAGAATCCCCAAATGGTTCAGGTTGGAAGGGACTTTAAAGCCCATCCAGGTTCCCCTGGCCTTGAACACTTCCAGGGATCCAGGGGTAGCCACAGCTTCTCTGGGCACCCTGTGCCAGGGCCTCAGCACCCTCATAGAGAAGAACTTCTTCCCAACATCCCATCTAACCTTGGCCCCCAGTGGCAGTGGGAAGCCATTCCCTGTGTCCTGTCCCTCCATCCCTTGTCTCAAGCACCCCTCCAGCTCTCTTGGAGCCCCTTTAGGTACTGGAAAGGGGAGATATGAAAGGTGAACACTGCATTCAAGAAAACCCCTGCAATCCAAGGAAATCAGTTCTACCCTACACTTCCAGGAACGTGGGCTGGATCCAATGCTCTGCATCAGGACTGGCTGTGCACCAGGACACAGCACCTTCCTGCAGGACCCCCAGGGCACCCCAAAATCCTCACCTCCTTCCAGATGTAGTAATGGCTCAGGAAGCAGCCGATCTCTCCTCTGGTGAGGGGCCTGGAGGAATAGGGGTCCCGGTATCCTGGCAGCATTTCGATGCTGAGAGCTTTGAGCTGACTCGTGTTCAGTGCTCTGGAAACAGAGTATTTATCATTCTCGCAAATAAAAAAGTCAATTCAAGCCAGACACAGGCACAGCATGGGGAATGTGGCTGATGCTCAGGGAAAAGCCACGCCTTGAGAAATTCCTATGCTTGTTTCGCTCAAAAACGCAGAGGAAAATTAACTTCTTGATTTACATCTCTAAATCAAGCTGATAAATTGTATCCTTAACTCTGCCAAAGACTTTTCATGGGACCATCAATTATCTTCAACTCTGCCAAAAACTTTCTGTGGGACAATCCACTTGCCAGGTGCTCGGCTGTGATTAATTTTCTGAGGCCTTGATAGGATCCCAAGTCTCCAAGACCACTAAATGGTACGTGGGCTCCTGTCTGCTTGAGGCCTTTTTGCAACTCACAGACTCAGAATTTCTACTTTGATTTCCCATTATAAAGTCTCAAAATACCTTACAATCATAGAATCATTAAGATTGGGAAAGCCCTCAAATATCCTCAAATCCAAGCATTAACCCAGCAATTCTCCCAGGGACGAGGCCTCCACCACTGCCCTGGGCAGCCTGTGCCAGTGCCCTTTGCATGAAGAAATTTTTCCCAGTTGTCCAGCCTGAACATTCCCTGGCACAGCTTGAGGCTTTTTCCTCTTGTCCTCTCTCTTGCTCCCTGGGAGCAGAGCCCAACTCCCCCCTGGCTTCCCCCTCCTGTCAGGGAGTTGTGCAGAGCCAGAAAGTCCCCCCTGAGCCTCCGTTGCTCCAGGCTGAGCTCTTCCAGCTGCTCCTCAACAGAGTTATGCTCCAGACCTTAGAGTAAGCTTGGAAATGGCTGTGTCAGGGTTAATGCTGTAGCACCACAGCTCTGCAGCACTAGGATGGACAATATTCCCAGGAGTTAACTCCTCCATTCACAGAAACCTGTGTTTTTAACCCTAGTCTGAACCCCAGGGCCCTGGTTCTCTCACAGAGATTGACTAATTGCAAAAGAGGAAAGAAACAGAGCAGAATTGCCCCAAACAGATGGTCAGGGAGATCCAGGTGGTGCTCAGCTCCCCTGCAGCTAACCCTGCCCTGCTGGAAGTAAGTCAGGGCATCCAAGGAGATGCTGTGAAGCAGTAAAGCACATCCCACTCTGAAAAACATCTTCAAGCCCAACCAAAACTCACTTTCCATCCACAGCCTCCACTACCTTCACTGCAATCTCCTGCTCATAGAGCGTCTTCAGCATCCGATCCCGCCGGTCCTTGCGACGCTTCAGGTTGATCATGAAAATCTGGGTGGAAGAGAAAGACATCAGGACATCAGACTCCCAGCTGGGAGGGAGGGAGGGAGGGAGAAGGGAAGTCCTGATCCACCCCTCTCCAGCAGCCCCACTGCAAAAGCAGGTCTTGTGAAAACACCACGTGTGTTCACTCCAGGTTGTCTAGAATTTGTCAAAAAGCTGAAGTTGGTTTTGAGTTGGAAGTGTAGAGGCTTTTTCTCCAACAACTACTTTTAATGGATGTTCACAGAGGAAACTTGCTCTTTGAGAATGAAGAAAAGTGAGGGGAGACCAGCTAGAGCCAACTCTATAATTTCCAAAGATACAGGATGTTTAGGTTTATATCAAACAGAGTGACATGGCCATCTGCAGCATCAATCCTACAGGAAACTGACCCACAACACTGCCACTGCCTGGATCTAGGATTATCAGCAGGGCTGCCATCCAAGTACAAGGCCATGGTAAAGAAAGGATTTTTATGATTACTTCAGGCATTGAAAATCCACTGTGATCCCTAGCAGAGCAGAGAGCCAAGGCTGAGAACAGAGATGTCTGGGCAGGGCTCTATCCAAAGCCTCAAGGAGACTGGTGGAGGGCTGAGGACTGAAGCTCTCATTGCAGGTAACCCTCAGGGTTTCAGGGATATTTTTCAGTCCCAGGCAGGCTGGTACAAACACAGCCTTGTAGTCCGTGGAGCAAATCTTCATCCCAGTAAGCAGCAGAATGAATTTCAGCTCAGTACAAATGAAAGAATAACAAACTGGATAAATAAAGCACAGCCACAAAGGACAACATGGAAAAAACCTGGACCAGCTGTGCCTTAAACACAGATGCTCAAAGACACGCAGCTGGATCAGGTTCAGCTTCAGGAGCCCCACAAACAGACAGAGCAGAGCACACCAAGAAGACAAAGGCTCCCTGATCCCCACAGCTCCCTCGGTCCCAGAGCCACCCCGGCAGCTGCACACACAGAGGCTGCTGGCTCTGGGAATAACACACACACACACCAGGCAACCAAAGCCTGGCACATCCCTCTCCTGCCTTCTCCCCAGGCATGGTTTGCATTCCTGGGGTATCCAAGGTGGGCAGAACTCAACTGTGAGCCTGGATTCCCCATCTGCTCTCAGCTCTCCAGTGTCTCTCTCAGGTGAGAGAAATCCTTCCTTCCTGCCACTGGAAAGCTGGAGAGCTTTACCAAAGGGCTCATTTCTGTCACAGATGGAAGGGAGGCCGAGCTGCCCTGCAGAGTCAGATGCAGAGCAAACAGCACAAGAACAGGGGAGTTAATCTGCTTTTCAGCCTCACTTCTGCCTTCTCTTCCTGGCCAGATTAAAACACAAGAATCGTGGCATGGTTTAAGTTGGAAGGGATGTTAAGGATCAGGTGATGAGTGAGAAGACAAGACAATAAACAGCAGAGCAGGCTCCTTACTTCATCAAACCCCATCTTGTCAGGGTGCTTCGGTGGGACAGAGATGTACTGAGAGGGCTCCACAGGAGGGCGATCGACTGAAAAGAGAGGAGAGACCCCAAATGTCACCCTGGGGCACACCCTGCAGTGACACGATGTGTCTGAAGGTGCCTCCCTCACGGGCCCCCCGGAGCCGGGATGAGGAGCCACTGCAGGATGGGAACAGCAGGAAGCATCTCATGGCAAAGCCAGAGCCAGCAGCCATGTGCCAGACAGTCATCAGGGAACTTGGACATGCAGCACCCTTTCCACAGGAAAGATGCATTTGATATGGGGAAGTTGAGGGATTTTGTGGGTGGGGTTGACCATGAAGCAATTACATCCCTAGGCAGGAAAGTGGTGGAAAATTTCAGAGAACTGCGTATCAAAACAATATTAGAGCAGACAGGTCAGGATGCAGACTCCCAAGAGAATGAGAGCTGTGCCTGCTGGCAGGAGAGCTCTGTAGGCATTAACCTGGGGGGTCCATCATGGCAAGGGCACAGCAACTCACTCATGGCCTCGATCAGGGTGTGCACAAAATTCTCAGCTTCCTCCTGCAGCGACTGCTGCGGCTTCAGGGGCATGGGAAGGAACCCGTAGTGCTCACGGTTGCAGATGAACATCTGTACTCCTGGGGATCACAGAAAAGCAGAAACTGTAATCAGACCTGCTACCAGGGCATTTCACTTCTCTGTGGCTACATAGCCACAAACACACTTGTGCCAGGACCTCAGTCCCAAGAAGTTCTGTTTCATAAGTAAACATTTCAGACTATTCCAGTTCCACTTTCTGTTTTGCCTGGCTGGCAGCAAGTGGCCTCTGTCATAAAACCAATCCCTACTCGTTGAACTTCAAGGGTCTGGGCTGACAGGACAAGGGAGAATGGCTTCCTGCTGAAATAGAGTGGGTTTAGATTGGATATTGGGAAGGAATTGTTCCCTGTGAGGGTGGGCAGGCCCTGGCACAGGGTGCCCAGAGAAGCTGTGGCTGCCCCTGGATCCCTGGAAGTGTCAAAGACCAGGCTGGATGGGGCTTGGAGTAACCTGGGACAGTGGAAGGTGTCCCTGAAATGAGATGATTTTTTAAGGCCCCTTCTAACCCAACCCATTCTATTCTTTATCACAGCTTCCTTTTGCTTTGGCTAGAAAACAAAGGTGATACATTTTCACCTGTGCTGGCAAAGGACTTGGAAGAATACACATGACAACAACCTTTGAAATGCCAAGTCACCACCAAACACAGTCCTTTCCTCTCCAGAGCTAATTTTTACTGTGCCCTGAAGATTAAAGGAAAATCCCAGAGTGAGACACCAGTGAGGAGAAGAGATGTGACAATGTTAACACCCTTCTACTCAAAAGCTTTTGCAACTGCTTGTTGAAGGTGGGAAACAGAGAGAAGGTGCAAAGCCTGTCCCTGGAGCAGATGCATTTGCAGGGCACAGACTCACACAGTGGGAACATCCCAGCATCAGCAGAACTCTTTTCCCTCTGGGATGACAAGGATTTGCTAACCACTGGCTGTAACTCTGCCTTTCACATCAGGCAAAACACTCAAAAGCTACATCCAGGGAAGCATTTCTGTTGTTTTTCACTGAGTTCTGGTAAGGTCCTTTATTAATTAACCCAAATCAAAGCTGCTAGAACCCAAGCAACCAGCCAAAAACTGCCTTTTTTTTTAATGAAACAAGCTTAAGCAGCCCCCTCCCTCGAGGAAATAAATGAAAAGCAGACACTACCTGGTGTGCTGATGCTTTCATCTATTAGTGCCCCTAATCCAGGGTATTTTTAGCAGAGTGGAACGGTTGGCACTAATGACTCTGGTGTTTCTCTAATTTTAAGTTCTACAAGTAAATTGCTGGCTGTGCTACTTGCCAAAACACATTCAGCTGTCAGCTGCAATTTAGGTAAATGGCAGAATAAAAAACCACTACCTGCTGACATTAATGGATTTGGCACTGATCTAATCAACTAATCTTATCTGGCTCACTGATCTCTGTTCTTATCTTCCGCTGCCTTGAACACATTTAATCTGCACAGATTCACACCAGTGTTCCTGTTCTGTTTGGGATAAAAGGTAATTGAAAATGGTAAAGCTCCCATAAAGTGGGGAGGGGGACTCACTTTCCAGCTCTGTTTTTATAATGAAGTTAAATGATTGCTACAAGGGATAGAAAAACAATTATTTATATTATTATTCTTAATGGGCTTTAAAGGCAGTGTCCAGGATTTACAATCATGTCCTAAAACCACAGCTATAGTTAAGGAACCAAAATTGCCCCCATTTCCCTGTGACCAGATCTTCCTGCTGGCTGGCTCAGAGACCTAGGCTGAAAGGCAGCTCAGGAGATCATGGAATCATGGAATGGTTTGGGTTGGAAGGGACCTTAAAGCCCATCTCCTTCCACCCCTGCCACGGGCAGGGACACCTTCCACTGTCCCAAGCTGCTCCAAGGCCTGTCCAACCCATTTGGACATTTCCAGGGATGGGGCTTCTCTGGGCAACCAGTACCAGGGCCTCTCCACCCTCACAGGGAACAATTCCCTCCTAATATCCCATCTGACCCTGCCCTCTGGCAGTGAGAAGCCATTTCTCCTGTCCTGTCCATCCCTTGGTCCCCAGTCCCTCTCCAGCTCTCTTAGAGCCCCTTTAGGCACTGGAAGGGACTCCAAGGTCTCACCTGAGCCTCCTTTTCTCCTGCTGCCTGAAAGCTCTCCTGTGAGTGCAAGGGGCTCTGCAGAGTCCAGTGCTGGCAATAACACACCCTGAGTCTTGTTCAGATTCAGGACTCCCACACAGGCCACATCCTCTCTCAGAGGTGGGACCACATCTTTGGAGCATCACAGAACAGCTGCTTCCAGCAGCAGATTCCCTCTTGGAAATCCATGGCTTGATCTGAGGTGTTAAGCACAGCTCTTGGCCTTTTTTGGACAAAAACCAATATAATTTCTGACTTCAGGGAAAGTAAGTGAAATTACTCCAAAAAGAAGTTTACCTCGAAGCTCATACATTTTTCACATTTCTGAACTTGGATGTCATCCTTTTATCCTGGGTGACAAAACTCAGCCCAGGTCACAAGTCAACAATCTGAGGAGAACAGGCCAGACAGCTGGAGCAAAGCCTTTCATGTCATGGGTCAGTCCTGGAAAAAGCTAGTGTTCTAGGACAGAAGGAAAAAATGATGGGTTTGAATTCCTGAAATATTTCTGAAGCAGCAGTTACTACATGGGTTGGAGGCTGCACTCCTGGGAGAGCTGTCAGAGGGAAAAAGTGGAGGGGTAGATTTTAAGCAGCCTACTTTGCTCTCTGAACTTAAACCTCAACTCTCCTCTAGAGCCAAGACGTGGCACTTGGGGACAGGGTTCAGAGATGGATTTGGCAGTGGGGAACACTGGACTGAATGGCCTTGGGGATCTCGACTCTGATTCTGCACTGATGTCCTGACTCTGAAAGTCAGGACCCTGAAACTGCTCTGCAATTCACTTCTCACCTCTGCTTCACAAGGGTTCCAATTCCAGCTCTTGCTGCCTCTCCTCCATCATCCATCTTATCTGACACTCCTCATCCACTTGCAGCTCATTTTGAGAACGCCCTGCTCAGTCTGCCAAAACAACATCATTTTTGGTGCTGTCAAGGCCTGCCAACCAGACCCACCACTAAAAGGGAAGCTACAGGCAGCTGGTGGCTGCTGTGTTGGTCTGGGAACAGTGGGAAGGGAGGCTCAGCCTGCAGAACAGCAACAACAACCCTTCTTCCCTTGGCTTTCTCCCTGCCTGCCTGTTCCCAAGAGCAGCCCTTCCTGCTCTCCTTAACTTTACATCTTCTGCAGAGGACAGGGAGCACCAACTGCACGTCATTCAGAGGATCCATGAACATAATTCACTCCAGCAAGTCACCACTCATGATCTCTGAACAGAAGGCACTTATGGGTGCTGCAGAGGTTTCACCAACCTCTTTTTAATTATAATACCCCAAACTTTTCAACACAGTTCCCATTACAGTTCTGGGAACTCCCTTCAGCTCTGGCACTGCTACGGTACAGGTCTGCCAGCCTGGACTCTGCTGGAGACAGAACACTCACGAGAGCCACTCCCCAGAAATAAACAGGGCTAAACATCCTCACCACGAGCATGAACAGCAGCAGCATAAGACACTTAAGAGACAGTGATGTCTCAGTGACACCTGGAGCTCTCTTAAAACATCAATAGCCAGAGATTTCCTCTCCTTGGAAGTACCCAAGGCCAGGCTGGACAGGGCTTGGAGCAACCTGGTCTAGTGGAAGGTGTCTGTGCCCATGGCAGGGTGTGGAATGAGATGAGCACCAAGGTCCCTCCTACCTGAACTGTTCTAGGGTTCTGTGGTTTAAGGAGAGTCTCTTATCCCCACCCCTTTCCTCGTGGATCTTCTGGAAGTGGTAATTTTAGATACCTTACCCCAAGACCACCTTCCACTCTCCCAGCACCCACCTGTGCTCACCTGCTGTAACACAAACCAAAGGTGGACTCACACACTTGTCTCTGAAATATTGCCCCATCCCAAGAACAGCCCCCACATCCTTTGAAACTAGCAGCAATCCAAAACTGCCTTTCCAGTCACTTGCTGCTGGTTATCCCTGACTGGATCCCAGAGAGGAAAGGGAACAGGGTCTGAACTCCACATGGAAGTCCACCCAGCCCCTTTGGGCTGTGAACCTGCAGTGGAGGTCTGTGTGTCTCTAGGGGTGACCCCTCCCCAGAAGAGGCCCTGGACACACCTGCTTGGCGACTGGAGAAGGCAAAGACCATGATATCATCAAAACTCCAGGTGTAGTCCGGGTGTGGGGGGTAGAACGCCAGCTTGGCAGAAGCCTCCTTCCTCAGGTCAATGAGGAACGTGGAATGGACCATGGGGACAGCAAAACAGCCCATCCTCTTCCATTCCCGAATCAGGGGATACTCCAAGGTCCTCTTGTAGTAGCCCTGAAACCACAGAGGGGGCTGTTGTTACAAGAGATTCCTGTTTCAAAGCTGCTCCTCAGCAAAAGCTCATGCCCTGAGCTCTCCAGCAGAGGTTCACCAGGGCTCAACTCCCAGCTTTTTCAGTGTCTCCCATTTGGAAATGGCTCAGTCAACAGAAACAGTTAGAAGACTGTTACAAACAGTCTGCATCCCAAAAGTTAAAGATTGATCTTCTCCCTACTTATTAGGAGCTCTTGGAGAGTCCAGACTTTCCACTGCAAAATTCCCCTGCAATGGAGCTTCAAATCTCAGACTCTTCAAAACCCTCTGGCTCTCCAAAACCCTTTTTGCACTTAAGACTCTCCAGCCTGATCCTGGAAGCTGCTGAGCATCCATGACATCCTCCACATTCAACAGGCACAAAATCCATTTAGTACCTCAGAGAGTAGGATCTGGAATTAATTCTATCCATGCCTTTAAAAAAAAAATCATTTGCTGTCACTGCAGAGAAGGCAACATCTCAGTCTCCATCAGCTGTGTAAGAATCCCTGCTTCCTCCAACCTGGAGCAAGCAGGTTTGATACTCCTGACTCTGCACAGGGAGGCACTTCAGTCAGCTCCTGGGTAATTCTCTGTACCCAGGAGCTCTGCCAGCCTTCCAGCACTCTGGATGCAACACCCACAGTGTGTGGCTCACATGGAAATAAATACACTGAATTCCTCTAGGAAGAAAACTCTAGAGCATCAAATTGACATCTGGATGGTTGAATCCAGAGCAGATTCTGGGCTTTACAGAAACAGTGAGTCAGAAAAGAACTTAAAGCTCCACTTATGTTCTATTTTCCATGAGCATTCAGGCACTGGCTGAGTAAAAGCCAGCAGAACTGCTCTGCCCTGGGCTATGTGGGGCCACGGTGTGGTGCATGTGCCTGGTTATGGATCTGCTACCTCCTTCTGCCTTCAGATACACTGTGCCTATACTGTGAGCATGGGATATCCCAAACACAGCCGTACTGTGAGCATGGGATATCCCAAACACAGCCGTACTGTGAGGATGGGATATCCCAAACACAGCCATACTGTGAGGATGGGATATCCCAAACAGGGCCATCCCCACTGCCACAGGAAGCAGCAGGTGGGAAGAGATGTGACTGGCACTCCCAGCAAAGGAAGGGTTAACACAGCCACCCTTTAACAGACACCTTAGAGTGCCCACAAGTGAAGATGCTGGACACTCATCTTTCCTCCTCCAGTGGCTCACTCCGGGTTTTTGGGGCTGTTCCCTGCTCATAAATCAGGTGGAGGCAAGGAGGGCTCCACCTCCCCTGTGCTGCCTCTCCTGGGTTTGCTCCATGACAGACAATTGTCATAAATGTCAGCCTGTCTGGAGCTGGGCTTGGCTCACCACGGCTCTGTGCTGGGAGAGGCTGTGTGTCAGGATGTGCTCCAGCTGTTATTCCCTCCCCAAGGCCCCTGGGAGAGCAAGGCTGAGCACATGAAGCCCTGGGACCACATGCAGAAACAAGAGAAAAGGAAAAATTAAAGGGAGAACTTTGCTGTTCGCTCCAGCATGATTATTGTTAACCAAACTTTGCAAGACACCTTTGCTGGTTTCTCAGACAGTGCTGGTAATGGTAGAAACTTCCTACTGGAGAGGTAGGGCTGGTGCACATGGGCAGAGATCCACTTCAGCCTGCAAAGCAGGGCTGATGGACCCCAGTGAAAAACCTGGCTGACTCAGGACTTAGCCTTAAAAACTTAGAGTACAATCAATACCTTTCCTATGAAGTTTGTATCTCCATTTTCAAACAAAGCAAACAAACCCAAGTGAAACAAGTAAACACACCTCGTCACGCTCCCTTTCTTATCTCTATATTTACTTCTCAAGAATTTGGAAAGTTCAGGACCTTTTCCTGCTATTTTTTATCCAATTACTTAGTCTGAACTGTGGAACTCCTTGCCAGAAGATGGTGTGGGCGCCAAAAAATAGATTCAGACATGGATTTCTGTAGAACAAAAAAAAAACATCACAGAGCTTTAAAGAGAAATATATTCCTCAAAAACCCATATGGGGATTGCCAGAGGAAAGAAAAGTATTTTGGTGAAGTAACACTCACTTTTTTGCCCTATCCTTATACTATTCCCTGGACATCTGCAGATGAACCTGTGCTCTGACCCAGTGCAGTTGTTACATGGATCAGCAGTAACATGAAAAGGTAACATAAAACTCTAATTTTTAGGCTCAGCACCAGTACCTGTTACATGTATACTTCAGCACACACACTCCCTACAAGGCAAAAGGATGCTGCCCCACTTCAAAAATCTTCATAGATGAGAAAAATGCTCATAGATGACTAAGATAACTTAGACATGATGGAGATCTGTGCAAAGAAAAGCAAATTCCTCTTGGATTAGCATCACTATACCAAAAAAAATGAAATTTTGTACCAATTATGTACCAAGCTTTTTAAGAGCATTACAGAAACACGGAACTACCTTAAAAAAATTCTGATCTGTTTATCAGTATTTTTTGTGTGGTTAGTGAGATCATACCACATGTTAACACCATCTCAGAGCTACTGTTCAGAAAAAGGCTACAGCAGCAGATGGGAAAGCCCACAGCCCACAGAACAGGAAGGATGCCTGCTGAGACAGGGGCAGGAGCCCCTGGAGGACACCAGTCACAGCCCCCAGCACCCTTCACCTGCCTGGGGAGTGATGCCACACCAGAAGTTGGAGTAGAGGGAGCGGGACTCGAGCATCGGTGCCACCAGGGTCTTGTTTTCTGCTATCAGCAGGTTCAGGGTCTGCGGGTTGGTCAGCAAATTATCTGCATCAACAAACTAGAGAAGGAAGAGGAAAAGAAAATTGTTAATAGATGAAACAATATGATTCCTCTGATGCTTTCTAGGGAATGAGGCAGCCAGAGGCACATGGCCAACCCTGGTGTCCCCTGCACTGCCACTGCTGGGGCACTTCTGGCCCTTCACAAGGAGAAAAGACCTTGAGGGGTTGTAGTGTGTCCAGGGAAGGGAACGGAGCTGGGGAAGGGTCTGGAGCACCAGGAGCAGCTGAGGGAGCTGGGAAAGAGGCTCAGCCTGGAGAAAAGGAGGCTCGGGGGGGGACCTTGTGGCTCTGCACAACTCCCTGACAGGAGGGGGCTGCCAGGGGGAGTTGGGCCCTGCACCACAGGAAGTTTAGATTGGATATTAGGAAAAATTCCTTCTAAAAGAATGGCCAGGTGTTGAAATAGGTTGTCCAGGGCAGGGGTCGATTCACCATCCCTGGAAGTGTTTGAAAAATGTGTGCATCTGGCACTTGGGAATGTGGCTTAATGGTGAACACAGCAGGTCAACAACTGGACTCACAGATCCCTGGCCTTTTCCAACCTTAACAATTTTATGATTCTATGAGGTCAGCAAAAAAACACCCTAAAAGCAGTGAGCTGGTAGGTTTGACTCCATAGGGCACAGGGCTGTCACAGGGAAATCTGGGGGCAGCTGCTCTGAGGCACAGCAATGAGATGGGCAGAGAGCTGCCCTGACTGCACACAACCTCCTGCCAGCACATGCCCTGCACAGCTATTTCCCTTACATTTCACCAGGTGGGGACTCAATCTGGGGGAACCTTGCAGGTACCTCCCACCACCAGGACTGTGTTCAATCCTGATGCCTGTGGAGAAAGCTCCAAGCTTAGCCAAGGACTCACCTGACCAAGAAATGACCCACGACATCTCAATTTGCCTTTAGATGGAGAGAAAACTCTTTGACAATCCCCGTGTCCAAGTGAGCATCTGGAAAGCTTTTGCCTGAGGCCAGGTAATAAATCAGACTTTGCACTTACCAGGATATAGTCTGACCACTTCTCCCGGGCAGCACGCAGGGCAGCCTGTCGCAGCTTCATCACGTGAGTAAATCGGGATATTGGCCAGTGTTTCGGCCCAATTTCTTCTGGGTAAGACCTAGAAAAGAAAAAAAGTTACTGTAATCCATGTCTAGGCTTTATTACACTGAAAAAAGAAGGAGGAGGAAGAGAGGAGAAAGAGAGGAGAAGAGAGGAGAAGAGAGGAGAAAGAAAAAAAAGAGTTCCTTTGCTGCCTTCATTATGAAAGCAAAACAGCATTAGAGTCACCTCAGGCAACCCAGGAGAGGTTTGAGGGATAATAATTCCAAGTTCTGTGCTGGCATGAGCACAGAAAGCACCAGAGAACAAGCAGTGCCACAGTTTTCTGCCAACCCAGCAAAGCAGCACCATCCAACACGGGAGCTGCTGCAGAGAGGGGACCCCTCCAAACCGACCTGGGGCTCACTGACCCCTCCTGACCTCGGGTACAAACTCATTTGCCCTCTGCTAGGCTGCAAATCCAGCTCCCCTCGGCCCAGCAGAGCTGGGATGTGAAGGTGAAGCCAGCCTGGCCTCCCCAGGCTCTGGGCATTATTAGGAACTGTTAACACATCCTGGGAACAGCTCCTAAATCTCCCAACAGCCACCCCCAGGAGCCCCAGCATGCTAGCAAAGTCACATGCATGGCAGGACCAGCTCCAAAAGCAATGGCTTTTTAACAAAGATGGAAGGGAACTCAGGGGCAGATCCCAATGAGGAATAAAAATCCAGGACTTTGAAACAGTGCCAATATAAGTCAGAGAAGGAGCTAAGAATTTCAAAAGCTTTTTGCAGAACTTAAACAAAGTTTGGCAGGATGAAGAAAACTCAATTCAAATGAAAGGATTAAATATGTCAATAAAACCAGCACTCCCTGGGGGTTTGTACCACAAACTCCCCACCACTGCATTGAGGAACTCGAATATAAAAGCAAGCCTAAAGGAAGGGGAAACTGATGTAATTTTCCTTGGTGGAAGAAACTGAAAACAGAACAAACCCAGGAACAGCTGATCATAAAAATAAACAAAAATTAAAGTAATAAAAACCCAACACACCATATTTCAAAGCAATGGTCCTGCAAGTCAGGCAAAGGCATAATATGAGGAATTAAATATAGTTCTCTGGCTCAGCACTTACTGAATATTTGATGTGTCAGAGCTTTCATAGATATTATGGAATGGGCTATAATTTCTCTGCTTCCTTGCAAATAAAGAATGATCACTTTAATTCCCTGTAGCTCTTGATGTAATTTGTTTACCATGCAAAGAGAGCAGCTACAGCTGCTAAATAACTGAATGGAAAATACTTTCTTCCAAAACATTCTGCATGAGGTGCTTCACTGAAGTCAGTGACCTTTCTACAGAGACCTTATCTCACCTTTTTCTCTAAGAACACAATTTTAATGGGACAGACTCCAGAAAGCAAATAACCCACATTTTAACACTTGGACACTGAGTACAACTCCTGGTTTGGTAACAGAAGTGCTCAGGAATTTGGGCTGTGCAGCCCAGAGCCCTCGCAGGTACTCACACAGGTTCCTCCATGGGCCTCCACTCCACATCGTGGTACAGGTGCTGCACATTCCTCAGCCACTCCCTGAGGACTGCTGTGGTGTTGTCAATGTTGTGGTCAGTGGCTGCCCTGGCAAAGCAAGAGCAAAGGAAGCACGTTAGCACTAGGTTTGCGACTTTGCCTAAATCCCTGCTTAACCATGGACTGCTCTGTCCAGTCCAGCCACCAAAAGACAGGACACACAGTCGAGGTTTAACCCCAGCTGGAAACTGAGTACCACCCCTGTGGAAAGGGGAGGGGAACAAAGCCTGTGGGCTGACATAAGAACCATTTAATAACTGAAACAAATGACTAAAATGTGTCTTTAGTGCTCGCTGAAAAATGTTGGTTTTTTTTTTTCCCCTCAGGGCTGAGCTGAACAGACTGGAACAGGAGGCAAAGATTCCCATCCCTGACAGCAATCCCATGGAAATGCTCCCACAGGGGCCACACACTGCTCTGTGCCCGGGATGTTCAAGCCTTCAGGACACAGCATGAGTGAGCCAAGTCCCATCCCAGCTGCCTTCCCTGGGACCAAGGGCTCTGCACACCCAGTATGGGGCTGTGTCAGACTCCACCACCAACTCCTGTCACTGGAAGGGCTGCTCATTTTTCCTAGCTGGAATGAGCAGGAAAGCACAGTCTCGTGGCAGTGCACGGTTCAGCAAGCCCCACTGGGAATTTACAATCCCTTCATATTCCTCTGGGAGTACAAACAGTCCCACAGGGTCTGGTGCAGACAGGAAAGACAGTGTGAAACACATCACTGAGGGGAAGTTGCTGGAAGCTCCCCTCAACTGCTACACATTTCTTGTTCCATCCTCCAGCTCCAGAGACCCAAAGGCACTTTCCAGAACATCCTCCACCTTATTTAAAGCCAGAGCTCCCTGTAGGCAGGGGAGAACATGCAGAAAAGAGCCACATCCCAAACCCTAATAGCTACTCCAAAGCTATTTCAGGAAAATACCTCCACTCCAAATCACCATATGACCCTACAGATGAAAACCAGGACATGAACCCTTTTCAGTTTGTGGAACATACCATTCCCATGGGGACTAGTCTGCTTTAAAGTAAAAAAGAACCAAGAACTTGCATTTTCAATTTATTTATAATCAGAACACCACAATCACTTAAGGCCAGGAGGCTTATTTGTTGAATATTTATTAATGTCTGCTGAAATAATAAATAGCGAAAGTTCAGCAAGTATTAGAATCTGGTTCCTGTGTCATTAACTGCTCTCCTGTGACAGAGCAAGGCTGGGCTTAGTCATGGCTTCAGGGTTTGCTTTTGATCAAGACCCTGGCTCATGCTGCACTGTAGCTCTGGTTTGCAGTGATGTACAAACTGGACTAAAACAGTCACAGCGCTGACCTGGTGTAAGTCCCACCTGCTCCATGTGTTTTATGGACGAAGCTCATCCCCTAGAGCCCATTTTCACACACTTCTCTGGGCTCCCACGGCCACCAAGGCGTTTCACAGGTCTCACTCTGCTTTCCTCCCACGTTCCAGCTGCACAGCCAGCAAAGAGCTCCAGAATTCCTAAAATACCAGAGAACTGGGGAAATGGCTTCATGTTCGTGGTCATCACTGGAGCTGCAGTGGCACCAAGAAGGGGACACTGGGGCCACAATGCATTGGGCATCACACAAACGAGGCTGAGATGAGGGTGGCCACCCTGGGGAATGACACAGCTCGTCCCACAACATCCTCTTTCCCAGGTCCAGACCAGCCTTAAGGACCATGGAGACCCTTTACAGTAAGCACACAGCTCTCACAAAGTCAGGTCCACGTGCCTTTTTCCCTCAGCAAGCCTCACCCTATTCTTTCTCACCTCACCTCAGTCCTTCTAACCTGACATAGTATCAGTGGGGACATAGAAAGGGATTTGCTGCAGTCTGGGCAGGGAAAGGGGAAGTTTCAGCTGCATACTTGTCAAACTAATCTCAGTTTTACGTTGGCTGCTCCCATCTCAGCCAGGAGATCCTTCTCTATTCAACTTTGTGCATACACAAGCCCAAAATGTTTTAGATGGAGGCTGTTTGCAGGGCTGTGCAATAGAAACCCAGAGCTCTCAAATGAAACACAAATTTCTGTGACAACATGAAAACACAGAGTCATTCAACCCCAGAGAAAAGGACTGCCATGATGGAAAGCTGTTTCCTCAGTTGCTCAGAGTTGCTTCGTGAAGCCCCAATCTCTGATTAGCAGAAGAAACCCTGAAGTCGAATGACAGCGATGGGCACAGTCAGAGGAAGATCTCTGCCTCCCTAAGCACAGCAAGGGGGATGAAGGATGCTCTTCCCATCACACCTGCAGCATTCCTTCCTGTTCCTGGTAGGGCAGCAGGCCCTTGACAAAATTCACCCTGGGTGACACCATCAGCCAACATCCTCCAGCCAGAAGTGAGCGAACTGGGGCTGAAGGGATCTCTAGATTTACCCACAAGGAATCTGCTGGTAGAAAATGACATTTTCTAATCCAAACCATACCATGATTCTATGACTTTAGTGCCCAGGCTGTCATGGTGATACACAGAAGGTAAATTCACATCCCAGTAGACTCTCAAAAACACGGATCAGCCAAGGCCCTGGCACAAAGGAGGGCCAGCTCTCTCCAGGACTATCCACCCAGCAGCACTTCTAAGCACAAAAGTCCCCAAAGGCAATAAAGTCTGTTCCACCCTGGATGAAGCATGCCCTATGACTAGTAGTTTGGCAAACCTTTGCTCTTCCAGCTTTGAGCTCAAAAAACCCAACAAAAAAAGACCCAAACCAAATCAAACCCCCAAAAAACCCAAAGCATTACAAAAGCAATTATCACTATTAGTTACAGAATAATTAATTTAAGTTCCAACAGCATCAGCACTGACTCCTTTTCTAGTGTCTGAACCAGTCTACCTCTCCCCTTCAGAAAAAAATAGCAGCTCTGGTGTTTGCAATAGCACTGTGTGGAAAAAACAGGCACATATTTTTCCCTATTTTTTTTTCTTCTTTTTTTTTTTTTTAATGACAACCCCTGTACAAGAAAAACAAGCTAATTAAAATGTGAGCAGGACTTCTCACTGGGAGCAAGAACTCTTCAAGCCCTGAGAGGCACATCAGGACACTCCACATTATAAACACTTCTTCTGTAGCACTCTGGAGCATTTCAAGAAGTGAAGTACACAGCTAAGACTTCAGCTTGGTGGGGAGAACACGTCACACAAGAGATGCTATCATATCTGACCACTTTCCTGTCCTGGAAAAGTGTTTTTACTCCATCCTCAATCCTTACTGGTCCATGACCTGCACTTGACAAAGAGAGTGGATCTGTAACCCAGCTCCACTCAGCTCACCAGGAGCAAGGCTTGTCCACACGGCCCTTAGACTAAGGCAGTGCCTGGGTTTTTGGGTGTATTTTCTGAAAGCAAGTTGGTGAGCACAGTACCATTGTCTGTGTGGGAGTCTATCAGCAATATTGTTGACCTGGTAATGGGTTCAAATCCTGTTTTTTGAGTGGATCAGCAACACCATTTTCAAGAGCTGATTAAAACCACCAGGATTTAATTAAAGAAAAAAGGTTCCCTACAAAATTTACAACCTAAAGCCTGTGCAACACAACTAGGAAAAAACTGAGGAAACAAATTCTAATTCCTCCCGCTCTTTTCAGAAAAGAAAGCTTAATAAATAGAGCAGGACATACCTCCAGATGGACACCTCTACTCCAGTAACATGGCAGCTTTTCCCACTCAGATTTAAACCCATTTCCAATAAACAGAAGGTAAATTTTTAAAAAGTTCGATTGAGAATGTTCGTATAGGGGCTTATGTTGACAGAACTACAACCACTTCAATATTTACTTTGGCTTTAACCAGGAGTCGTACCATGGACACAAGCCCTCATTGTTCATGCTCAGCAAAGTACCCCCTCCCAAAAAAACTCATGGATTGTGCACAGTGGAAAATCAAAGCACAACATTAAGCACCTCCTGTTTTAATTAAGTAATGTGAGTAGCAGTACATGCAGAAAACAGCTCCTTTTACAAACTGCTCGTATTTTTAGCTTGATGATGTCTCCTCAAATTATATTTGTGAGGGGGAGCTAATTTAGGCTCTGATGGTTGCTCTCCTCTTTTCCTTCCAAAAAGGGCATTAAAAATAACAATCCCCCCTTTTCACTTCTTCACACTCTGGCCTGTTCTCCCAAGCTATTTACTCCATTTACCTCAGGCACTAGGTCAGAGGAGAAAATTTTCCTCTTCACCATCTGTATAGGAAAAATACTAGAGGACAAAATGCATCCTGTGTGTTGCTGGCTTGTCAGAGTATGGGGTCACACTGTGACACAAGTGGAGGCAAACTCCACAGCCAGGGAGGGCCCTGCAGAAATTTCCCTATTGAATTTAACATTTACCACCTTCTCCCTTGGGCAATCAGGGTGGGAGGGACAGCTTTGAACAGGGGGCAGTGCTTCACTTTCAAGCAGTGCAGAGCTGAGTCTGGACTGGAGGCAGCCAGCTTCCAAAAACAAAAGCTGTAAGGAGGCTCCTTTCCCTTTCTGTCAGTGTTTTGAAGACTGCTGGGCCTGAGGAGGGTTTTGAGTTCACCCTTTATGGTATGAGAGTCAAATTTGGACACCCAGGTTGGAGTGGGCCCTTCCCATCGCTCCACTGAGAACACACAAAGGGTGACAGTGGTCAGGAGGCTGCTGATGCTGGGCTTGCATTGAAAATGGTTCACAGGAAGAGGATGCACTTGGCTTTCCAGGGCTCCTGCTGCTTCCAGACACTGCAGAACTAAGTCGTGAATGCAACCAAATTCCAGGAAGCCCCAGGGATATCGATTTTAACTGTGTCCCTTGGTTCCTCTCTGCCTGCAGCCAGGGATTCAATTCACCCACGAGGCTTGCTATGAGATGTGGTCCAATACTGAGTTCCACTGAAGCAAGAGCCATAGGTTGACCACGTGCCCTAAACCCACAGGGTCTCCTCCAAAGCAAAGCCCAAAGTCAATGGAAAACCTGTTGGTAGATCATTCCTAACAGCTGTAACACAGAAACGGGTGACAAAAGCACCAGTACCTCCCCTTGGCCATTCTCCTGACAGCTGAGCAGCAATAAAACATTCAGAGAGAGGTTACAGATCACACCGAAGTGCTGAAGGAAGCACATTTCTGTGTGCTCTGCTCCAGAACTTGTGCTAACAGAGGTGCTCAAATATTCTAGGACAAAGCTCAGTCCTCAGAGCAGGACTCAGCATCTTCCTGAGCACCTTCTGAGCTGAGCCAGCAGCAACAGGCACTGCACAGGTGGCTCTCCCAGTGCTCTGGGGAGACTCCAGGGATTTCAGACCCCAGAGCATTGGAAAAATCCACAACACTTCATCCAGCCCTAGCCACTATTAATAATTTACTCCAGCAGTCCCATGTTTTTTACCACAACACTAATGACACACAATGAATGAAGAGAGCACAGGATGGGAGTTTTACCCTCTCAGTTGTTTAGATCCTGCATAGAAGCCTTTGGCTTTCAGTCTCTTGAGGCAGCCTGGTCTAAGTGGAGCCGAGCTCCTGTCACCAAAGCTGCCCTGCTCATGCTGGGTGTGAGATCAGCCTGGCCAAAAATAACTGAAAAAGCAGAGTCCAGCCACAGAGCCCTAATATGAGTCAAACATAAATTTGGATTTAGATTTCCCAAAACAAGTGGTAAATAAAGTAACAGACAAGTCATTTCTCCCTGCTCTTTTTGCCTGAAAGCTGCCAGGCTTAGAAAACCAAGTCAAAATATAAACACTCCTGAAGTGGCAGTTTCCACTGTGAGCCAGGGATGAATTACCTTGACTAGGAAAAAGTGCAGCTAGAAGAGACTTGAAGAGAAGAGATGGATGCTAAAGAGGAAGGAAAAAACTCAAAACAAGACAGAAGCAAAACACTTCTGAAGCACAGCAAGAGGGATTTAATTCCAGCTGTGGAAATGTCTGTTTCTACCACAGATCAAGTCCCTGGAAGTATCCAAGGGCTTGGGGCAACCTGGTTTAGTGTAAAGTGTCCCTGCCCATGGCAGGGCATGGAACAAGATGAGCTTTAAGATCCCTCCAACTCAAATCATTTGATTAGTCTACCGTGTGATTTTAAATGGAGCTACTGTCAACTACTTTGTGTTCTCCTACTCAGGATCTTCTCAAAAAAGCAACAAACCAAGCAGGGCTCCCTGTATCCTTCCAAACATTCTCCCACCAACAGGTAAATATGGCTCTTGCTCATTCAACAGAGAGGAGACACAGGTAACAGATAATTTTCTTTTTCAGGTCTACCTTACATCTGTGAATTTGAGACCTGGTATCTCAAATCTCCCAGGTACCAATGGGATCAGGGATAACACACCATGAGACAGCTCCCAAAAATGTAATCCAGAGACTCTGGATAGATCCAAACTATCTAAATCACTTACTTTAGCACAATTGTGCTCACACACTTCATTAACAGAGCCTGAACATTCAGCCCAAGTTCAAAGAACTGTTTAAGTATTTAAATAAGTTGCCAAAATTCTAACGTATGTGTAAGACTTTCTGGCTTCGTAGGGACTTGGCATTTGTTCTAGGGTTTCCTTAATGAAGGACAGACTTTTGGAAGTACCTTTTTTTTGTTGTTTAGTTTTAACTTGGTCCCCAGGCCACCTGGGCCCAGATGGGTGGCAGGGAGCTGCGTGGGAGCGTGGAACCAGCAACACGAGCAGTGCTGCTCCCCAGGCTGGGCAGCTGTGCAAGAACAGGACCTCACAGCACAGGAATGCAGCACACACTGCTCCCCTCTAACTCCTTCCCCGTGCCCTTCAGCAGCTGTGGATAATGGATTTTGTTGGCAGCAGCATTAGTTTTAAAACCTTCAGTGGTCTTCCAAGTCCAAGTGAATGACTCACAGATGTATGTGTGTACATACTTCTGTACATAGCAGGATCTGTGCTCTTTCCATGCTACCTCCAGAAATCACTCACTTTCTTTTCCCTCACTCCCCAGGACAGAATCATGGAACCTCAGAATGATTTGGGTTAGAAGGGACCTTAAAGCCCATCCCATTCCACCTTCTGCCATGGGCAGGGACACCTTTCATGACCCCAGGTTGCTCCAAGCCCTGTCCAACCCAGCCTTGGACACTGCCAGGAATCCAGGAGCAGCCACAGCTTCTTTGGGCACCCTGTGCCAGGGCCTTAGCACCCTCACTGTAAAAAACTTCCTTGTATCTAATCTAAATCAACCCTTATGCATAAAGTAAAAAAATCCCTGTGTAACAGCTTCCCTGGCATCCATGCAATGGGAATTCTCCTGCAATGCAAAGGAGGTTCCAGCTGCTTCAATCCCAAGTCCTCTCTCTGTCTTTAGTTCTTCCCATGCTCACCCTGCTGCTAAGCTTTAAAGAAACAAAAAACCAGCTGCGTCTTGTGAGTATTTCCAAACAGCCTTGGCTTCAAGAGAACAAGTTCCCTAAGGGAAGCCCAGGAAATCCCATACATGCAGGATCAGGGTGGTGACTGGCCTCTGAAATCAATTGTTCAAAGGGGGAATTAATTACAACAGTTGTGTAATTTCTGAAAGGACAGCTTAATCCCAGCAACTAACTCAGACACCAGCTGATGCAGCTGTTTGAGATTAATTCAAATGTGTAAACCACTGGGAAGGAATTCTGGGATTTAGAAATATTCTTGTCTCTGCTAACAAAAAAAAGGATGGGTTTCATATTTAGGTGCTCAGCACCACTGATTTTTCCATGGTCACACTGAATATGGGCCTGTACCACATTGCCAAGGGTCCCCCAAAACAGAAACACCTGAAAAGCTCTGGTGCCTGCACCAGACCTGCAGACAGAGCAGTGCAAAGTCCCCGAGCCTGCCTCAGCCTGGTGAGAACACACAGAACGGAGCACCAGACACCCAGCAGGGAGGGAAACACAGACCCAAATCCTTTAGTAGCTTACTTTTTTAATTTATGGGCTTTTCTTTCCCCCCCAGAAAATGTCAGAAGCTTGCCCTACAAATACCAGTAAGCACCCAGTGCGTGCCTCCCTGTCCTACACCACCCAACAAGAGCTTTCACCAATTCTACACAGAATCATAGAATCACAGAACCATTGAACTGTTTGGGTTGGAAGGGACCTTGCTCTCATGCCATCCCACCCAACCTTCCACTAGCCCCAGGTTGCTCCAAGCCCTGTCCAGAGACAAACAGGATTAGCTGAACATAACCACATTATGTGGGTGAGGCTGGTATGTTCCATTCTTCCCAACTGTGTAAGAATGTACCCTTCCAGGAAAGACATTTTTAAGAACTCTTGACTTAAAATATGAAATATGACTTCATTACAAATCGATTTTAATTCTAAACATCCTGCAAGACTAAAAGTAATTTCAACACACAGAAACACGTTCTTGCTGGAATACTGTATAATTAAATTAGTACAAACAAGTAATTTTTCATCTCTTGTCCAGTGAAAGAAACAATATAAGAAATTAGGGAATGAAAACTGAATATTTTAATTCACATCATTAATTAGAAGTTCAAGCAGCAGTAAGAAACACACCAAGCTAATTCTGGAGCAAAGGACAATTTCTTTTACCAATTGAGAATCTGCTCTGTGATCTGGAAACTGGCAGGATGTTTTGTGTGACACTGGAGAGCTTTATACAGCAACCAAGCCTTTTATGTGAACATTTTGCTGATAGGCAACAATAAAGCCAGTATTCACAAAAGCTGTCAGACAGTTTTTCTTTGAGGCCATCACAAACCTAAAATAACAGAATAAGAGAACAAGAAGAAGAGTTCAATGAGAGCCAGCAACAGCGTTCTCTGAGATTAACCCCAAATTTAGCATTTTGGAGAAGAGGTCCAAAAGCATTTGGAGTAGAGAAATGTAAGAACAGGCCATAAACTGCTCTTCCTACAAACAAAGTGGCAAAAGATGTTTGGCTATCCAAAAGGATTTTGCCTCTAGAGAGAGAAAAATGGCTATGTTTAGAAGGGTGGGAGATGCTCAAAGTTAAGCAGTTAATGAAGACCATATTTTCACATCAAACTCCCTGGAGCTTTCAAACTTTATCCACAGCTTGATGCAGAGGTCACTGAAACCCAGATTTTATTTTTTTCCCTTGCAGCACTCTTCAGAACACAGCTCACCAGCCTCCAGCTCAGACCCCAACACGTCTGTCTGAACTCAGGGCTGATCTCCATCCACACTCTGTGCTTCTCCAGTGGCCCAGGAATTCCTTTGTTGTTGCTGCAGGCTGAACAGGACTGCCAACAGGACAAGAGCAGCAAGCCCTCCAGAGCTGTCTCCAGCAGGCTGCTACCTGCCTACATACTCAGGTGCACAGAGACATCCCAAAGAAAACCTCGACAGTAAAGCATTCAGTGTATGCGTGATGATTCCTGAAAAAATGTGGCACAAATGCTGGGAGACACCTTCCAGCTCGGCAGGGCTGGATGTGTGCATGCAGGGATATGCTCACTAAATAACAGCTTGAAAAATGCCACCTTTGCAGGCTTTGCAGTCACATTGCAGGGGTGCACATGAGACCTGTAGAGCTGACTGTGGCACCTCGTGCTTTCCTGTGCCCATCTCCAAGAAGAGTCCTTTGAGCAACCCAGAATATGCTGAGTTTGAAGGGACCCTCAGGATCATTGAATCCAACCCTGTCCCTGCACAGACACCCCAACACTCCCACCCTGTGCATCCCTGGGAGCGTTGTCCAAACACTCCTGGAGCTCTGGCAGCCTTGGGGCTGTGCCCTCCACCCTCTGAGGAAGAACCTTTCCTGATCTCCAGCCTGACCCTGCCCTGTCCCGGCTCCAGCCATTTCCTCAACTCCTGTCACTGGTCACAGAGAGTCAAGAGATCGGTACTTGCCCCTCCCCTGCCCTTTGTGAGCTGTACAGTCAGAGAAAGCTGATGCCCACATGTGGCTCACTGGAACACATCCATTCCACCAGAATAACAATCTGCCCTTGCTCACAAAGGCTTGGAAAAAAGGGGAGTTAGAGGCAGGAAGGAAGTCTGAACTCAGACAGGGTCCCAAGCTCAGGACTGCCGTGGTGCAGCAGCCTCACCACAGAGGGACCCAGTGCAATACCAGCAATGCATCCCAGGAGCATCCCAGCAACTCCCAGCAGGCTGGGACAGTTCCTTAGCACTCCTGGGTACACAGGACAATGAGCCCCTGTGCGAAGCATTCTATTCCTGATGCACCACCCTGTGGAAAAGTCCAATTGCGAGAGACAGCAAGTCAAACTGGAGGACATTTGGCTGAAGGACACGTGGCCCTGTGTGTAAGCTGTGCCCCAGGAGAGCAGGGGGGCCAGCCCTGGGCTCCCCTGTCTGCTGGCAGCACACCCGGGGTGTCTGCCCACACCTCCCCTGCTCCAGTGCCAGAGCTGCTCACAGAAATGAGCTTAGCCAAGCCCACACTACTAACAATCCCCTGGCTAATTTGCACTCAGAAATATGAGTCTGCATTTCTCCATGAAAGGGCTCACTGTCTGGGCACCGAGAGGGCTGCAGCAGGAGCATGTGCCAGATGAATGGATTGTTACAGGCACATGGAGAAATCCCAGTGCCGCCTTCAACAGCACAGGGCTGCTGTCAGTCTAACAGCTCTTTCTGCCGTGCTCTCACACAGGGAGCTATGCCAAGTTTAAGGGTTTGGACCCCGAGAGAGAGAGAGCTCCAGACTCGCCTCGCACAGGCAAAAGCAGTTACAACAATTTAGGTTTTTTTCACTGCATATGCAGGGAAACCCTTTCCACCCCAAGGATCTGCAATGCTCCCACCAGGAATGGATAATAAAGAACACAGACCAATCTAAGCCCAGTAAGGAAGGGTAAATCCATCCCTGCCCCTAGAGCTGATGACCCTCACAGTGTGTTGTACAAGGTATCTTATTACCAATGTCACCCAGAGCTGTGTCTGCTCCATCCCTGAAGGTGTTCAAGGCCAGGCTGGACGAGGCTTGGAGCAACCTGGGCTAGTGGAAGGTGTCCCTGCCCGTGGCAGGGGGTGGGACTGGATGGGTTTAAAGGTCTGTTTCAACCCAAACCCTTCTGTGGTTCTGTGATTACAGAAGCAGACAAAGCGAGACTTTTTCCAAAGGAATTCAACCTCAGGGTAGCTTGAGAACAGGAGTTTTCAAACTGTGATCAGCAGATGTGTGTGAACTACTTCTAGTTTGCTTGTGAAAGGTAAAAAAAAATAAAAAAATCTACCCTATCCAAGTCGAAGTTTGCTATGCTGCACAGGAAAAACATGTTTGGCTTATGCTTAACCGATGGAATACCATTCCCCTTTCACTGCTGCTGGAAGGGTCAGAGCCAAAATCCTCCCTATCAAGACCGCCTGCTAAAACCTCACTGTGTGATCCCCAGCACTGTCTCAACAGGCAGCACAATGAGCTGTCTGTGCACCCAGAAACTCACAGAGCTTTAGACACTAAGAATAACTTCAGTTTATTCTTACAGAGCAAGATAACAGGGCCAAGGCTGGCACAGGCACATCATAAACACTCCTGCTCTCCTCAGCGGGCTGTGAATTACTGGCTGCTTGCAGGAAAACTGGGCAACTTTAAGGATGATAAAATCCCAGGTGTTTATAACATGTAGTACAGACACAGAGGAATAGAAACAGAAGTAAATTTCTTGACTGCTTCTTCTATAGTTTCTGTACAAGCAAGTCAGTTACCTTTGGGATGAAAAACATCAGCACAGAATCTGCTTTCAAAATACAGTCAGGAAGCACAGCAAGAAAAGTCAACCATGGATGTGTAACAAATTCTTCAAAAGGAGAAGAGCTGCCATGTTTTACATCTTGTATCTCACAAGGGGCCCAGGCACTGCCCTAGAACACTGCAAGCCTGCAGGCAGGCTGTCCTTCCTCCTGGCCTGGAGACCTCTTCTTCCAAGCCCTGGGGCTGCCCCAACAGGCAGCACACCCCACTGCTGCACAGGGGCTTTCCAACATGAGCCCCTGGACTGGTAATTCAGCACCACAAGATAAGAACCACAGAAAGAACTTCTGGAGGTCATCATGGCCCCTTTCCACTAGCAGGGCCTCCAGGTTGCCCAGAATGATATCTGGATGGCTTTTAAATGTTTCTAAGGATGGAGACTCCTTTCTCTAGTGAACAGGGATAGGACATGAGAAAATAGAGTGCAGTTGCACCAGAGGAAGGTCAGGTTGAACTATTAGAAAAGAGTTCACTGAGAAGGGTGCCACTGGAACAGGGGCCCCAGGGAAGTCATGTCACCAACCCTGGCCGAGTTCAAGGAGGTTCTAAGTGAAGTTTAGTTTTAGGTAACACTCTGGGGAGCAGGGAGTGGGACTCCATGACCCTTATGAATCTCTTCCAACTCAAGGTATTCTGTAATTCTCTTCTGTAATTGTGTTTTTGCAGGGATCAGTCAAGTTTGCAGGCAAGGGAAAGGTTATCCTCACTTTTACAGCCAGACCACTGTGTCCATTAAGTCTTTTCCCATCTTAATGATCCATGATTCAAGGCTCTGCCTAGAGCACAGCATGAGGTGAAGCAAAGAGTGGGACTGATCTGCCCATGGCCAGCCTGACCCCTCCTCACGCAGCCCAGCAGGTCTGGGCACCCCAGCCAGGCTGTGGGCCAAGAGCAAAGAAACAAGAACATGCTGGTAGAAACCTGGAGAAATCCTGGTCCAAGAGCTCCCAGTGAATGCTGGGGAGAGCACAGCTCAGACATGGATCCTAACCTCCTACATAGGCTCCAGGTGCTATCTAACAGGCAAGTCACATCACAGCCAGTGAGAGATCTGCATTATTGATCCTATTGAATATTGTCACCTGCTGAAGCTCGTTCTTAAGTCACTCAGGTGTGTGATTGATGGGAAGCCAGAGAATCCTAAATGGCTTGGGTTGGAAGGGGCCTTAAAGCCCATCCAGTCCCATCCCCTGCCATGGGCAGGGACACCTTCCACTAGACCAGGTTGCTTCAAGCCCCATCCAACCCAGCCTTCCAAGAATTCACAGGGCTAACACTCCTCTCCAGCAAAGGGAAAGAATTTCTGCTTTAAAAACACTTTTCAATCTGACCCATAGTATCAAAAACAAGTAAAGCAACTTCAAAACACAGTAGCAAAAGTTAGCCATGTACTAGATGCTCCTGGAAATAGAGGCATGAAATCCATCCACATTCTCTCCAAGTTCATCCAAAGTTATCCAAGATGCTGCTGCTGGTGGGAGCCACCTGAAGGAAGCTAATATTGTCCACAAAACACATATCCCATGATGCTGCTGCCTGCCATATGGTCAGGAAATGGAAGGAGATGATGAGTGCAGGTCAGGACAATCTGTCTTTAAGTCAAGCCACATGCAGCAGCTTTATGGTTTGCATTAACATTAAAAAGAACCATACCGAAAAGGTAATGCAAGAAAACTAAAAATAAATACATCAAATGCTCAGCATGGTTCCAACTGGTTTGTCACTGTCTCTGAATGATAAAATGGCAAATGGCTGCAGAGCTTTCACCTGTACAGGGAAGAGGTTTACCCAACCCACAGGATAACCATAGAAGGAGACAGTTTGGGAGCCCGGCTGTCATTCTAATGGAGAGAGACCTACAAAAAAGCTGGAGAACGACTTTGGACAAGGGCTTGGAGTGACAGGACACAGGGAATGGCTTCCCACTGCCAGAGGACAGGTTTAGATGGGCTATTGGGAAGGAATTGTTCCCTGTGAGGGTGGTGAGGCCCTAGCATAGGGTGCCCAGTGAAGCTGTGTCTGCCCTATCCCTGGAAGTGTCCAAAGCCAGGTTGGACAGGTCTTGGAAAAATCTGGGACAGTGGAAAGTGCCCCTGTCCAGGACAATGGGTGGGACTGGATGAGCTTTAAGGTCACTTTCTGTGATCTTACGTAACATTGCACTCACCACTGAGGCTTTAGGGACTTACTCATGCCCCCTCCGTGGACCTAATTAATTCAGATGCCACCCACTTCCAAGCACTTCAATGCCGCCAGGAAGCTCAGGTTCTTCACCACATCATATCTTCACTGCACTGAGTGAGTTAAATGTTAAACTGAGTTTGACATTTGGGGCCTGACCTTCCCTCTGTGTCCATCTTCCAAGGAATTTGCAGACCCTCCTCTTCACCACCTGCACGAAGCATGGTCCCCCCACCACCCAAGCACCCAGAGGCTGTGCAAGGCACAGCCAGGGTGATGCCCAGGGTGATGCCCAGGGTGATGCCCAGGGTGCAGTTTGTTCCACTCACACTCCACAAAGTGGCACAGCCAGAGGATAAACCACCCGAGTGAGTTACAGAATCAGGAGTATCAGATTTTTGCCTTTTCAAGGATCATCAGAGCTTCAGAAAACACCCGTGAAAAGTAACCCAGACAGAAATACAAAACTAATTTAACCTCCCATATCCTGGGATCAAGGAATCAGCAACAAAAAAGCAGAACTAAAGTGTCAACACTGGAGATCCAACCAGCTCTCAGAATCGGCAGCTTAATAACCCGACCTAAGCATAATCCCTGTGACCCTACAAGAAACACCTAGAAACACAAGAGTATTTAACAACATCAGACCAGACATTTCCCCTGCTCCACTGCAAATTCATAGCACACAAACACAGCAGGTTTCATTACTCTCTCCCTGGCACAGGTTTCTCTTGGCATAAAGGAATTTATGCCAAACTTTGCTTTCAGCAACACTAAACTAACACTTACAGTCATCAGTGAGTTATTTTAGAGTTTGACTTTGCTAAAGCCAGCATGGAACTTGAGACTTCATAATTTTGGCTTAATTTTCCTCAAGTAGCCAGTTACCCTGGAAAACAGAGGTTCTCTGAATTGCATGGAATGGTACACTGCTTGAAAATAAATGGATTACATCATATTTGCTGGCAAATGGCTGAAAATGTTTCATATGTAGTTAAGAGAATAGCAAGATCACCACTGCAGCCAAGCAGGGAAAAAAATATTTAACATTTACAGATGAAGTAGAGAGTTTTCCAGGATATAATTTTGTCCATCCCATTTCAGATGAAGAAACAGCTGAAAAGGTGACAACCTTATATGCTGACAGGATTCTGAATAAGGAGGGAAAGAAAACACAACAAACACTACTCTCCTAGGATGAAATAATGAACTTATCAATTAAAATCTTCTGAAGTTTTTCCAGATGGATTTTACAGTGTTCTTGCTTTGAACAGCTAAGTGTACTCATCTGCAGTGTACCTCTGGGAAGGAGGTGATGTGAATCACAGAGGTCAGAGGCCATGATGCCCAGAGGCCCCTAAAACTCACAGTAAGGGTCTCAACCTTGTACTAGGGCAGTACTGTAGCCTCATTTTACAGAGAGAGAAACAAAACCAAAAAGATTAATGGATTTTCACAAAAAAAGGAGTAGATGTCAGGGCTGGGAATGATAAAATAAGCTAACACTCCTTCCAAAATACACACTGAAATAAACTACAGATATTCAGCTTTTATAGAGCAGTTTACTTAGTGCATTCACAGAGTACTTATCAGACTAGTGGTAAATTTGTGGCCATGGTAATAACAAGAAAAACTTTTCTTTGTGTTGCTTTTAAGAAACTCTTGCAAACTCACAGACAAAATCTCTCTTCCCGTCCAAGTATTTTGCCTCTAGCACTGAAAAAAACCACTCTGGGTTTTTGGATATGAGGCTCCTGATTTTCAGGGTTTAGAGTTTTAAAGCAGTGAAGTACTAGTACTGGAGAGAAGAAAAAAAAAATTAAAAGCAAAGTATTTCTACTTAAAATTGCAAATACTTGGGCTAGCTAAAATTTCTGGACCCGTATCTCTAATTGAAGAGAGAAACATGAGATTGTGATCTCATGTTTCACTCAGGGATACAGAAATCCACATGGCTTCTCCTATGGACACACATGTGCTGGACACATGGCTGCTGTGGGGTCAACACACAGGACATGCTACAGATGCCAGGGCCAGAACACATTCTCTCTTGGAAAACACTGACTGGACTCAAACTGATGGAAAACTGGTGCTGTGCTGATGGCTGACTTAATGCTAAAGAGAAAACAAAGAAAAACAGTGAGGTCTTAACTCTGATCTTGTAAGCTAAAGGCTCTGCAGCTCTCTGTAAGTAACGCTGTACATTTCCCATCCCCAGCTAAGGAAATGGGATCATGAAAACAGAGGGACACTTGGTGGATGGGACTGCTTCCTCTGCAGTACACATCATAATTCTCCCTTCTGCTGGTCTGTTCTCTTTGTGTGGATTTCAGGGAGCAGTCACTGGAGAGGGAGGAATCTCAGGGAGCACCCAGGCAAATCTCTGGGAGAGCCAAGCACTGAAAGCTGCATCAGCAAATCTCGTGTGGAGAATGCAAATGCACAATTTATCTCTTTATCTCACAAATGCACTGTTTGAGGATAAATAGTTTTTTCCCCATCACTGTCTAGATGTAAATAAAGAGAGGAAATGGGCACTTAGGTCTTTCAGTAGCCAGTTCCTCAGAAACTGGGTAACTGGAAGCCCTGAAAAACACACACGTGCCCTTATTCTGCAGAGCATGGTTCCTAACCATGCTGTTTTCCAACGGGAAAGATTCCCATCTTAGCTATCTCCATTCCAGGGGATGAAATGCATGAGATAAAGTGCGTTCCAAGCCCAGGTGTTGGACTTGCCTGCTCCCTCAGGGGACAGGGACATGTCAGGGACATGCTCCAGCCCTCGCACGCATCACAGCACTTGTCCAGCAGCATTCCCAGCCCTGGACATTTCAGCTCCCTGGGGCTCTGAGGCAATCTCAAGGGCTGGAAAATGGAATTTTTGGAATACCTCAGCACAAGGCATTGCTGTGGTAGGAATGAAAGAGCAGAGAATGTCCAGCTTCAAGGAACCCACAGTCCCTCTGCTGAGCATGCAGGAATGCAGGCCCAGGCTCTCCCCTTCCCAGGGATAAACACCATCCTAACCCCAATCCCAGCACTTCCCAGGGAAGAGCAGGTAACATGCCACAACTTCTTAAATATGCAAAATATGCACCTGCATACAAAATAACATAGACTGTCTTTGAAGGCTTTGGGGTTTACACAGAGGTGTGATGTATCAGCAGATAAACTGAAATCTAATGGCTTACTTTATTTGCTCAAGCTAGTAAGTTTCTTGGGAGTATTGTTCAAAGGTGTTCAACAGATCATTTAATATGATCTACTGCACAGTGCAGGTAAAGCATCAGCTAATAGCCCCATATGGAATTCAAAGATTTACCATCATCTGTTTGACTCAAAATATTCCCAACAAAACCAAAAAACTGACAAAAAAAACCCCAGACCAAAAAACAACCCAAACCAAAAACTCACTGAAAAATCCCCACTAAACTCCAACCCAAAACAACAACAAAAAAAACCCCAAAAAACCAAAATACCAGTACCTTTTTTAAAAAATTATTTTCATCTGAAACTATCTCATATCCTTCTTCTGAAGCCTTTCAAATAATCCCTCAACAGCTCCATCTCAAATCCACACAATAGCAGCAACTGATGTGCAACATCAGCTTGCAAGGGAACAGCTGATATATCACAGAAGTACCAGGCCACTAGAGGGATTTATTAAATACATGAAATAAAGACAGTTTATGGAAAAACTGAGAGGCTGGTTCTGTCTCCTTTGAGAAATCATTCTCCTCTTGAACTTCTGCCAGTTTATCAGTGGCTGCAATTGGGTAGAACTCTTGTTTTTAAAGTTTCATTAACCTCTTCAAATCATGTAATCCCATACAAGATCTAATGAGCTGAAATCTGGGGTTTTGGGCTCTTTATTTTGGTTTCTTCCAAGTATATTCTTAACTTCTATGCCAGAACAGAACTGGAAGAAATATACCTTTGCTGGGTCAGCAGACCTGGAAGAAGTACATCCTCCTCAGGAAGGAAGGGCTGGAGGTTTGACCCAGCTATGTGTCCAAACTATTAGAACCAGATGTTTTCCTTAACCTCTGGGTTATCCCAAAGGAGTTTTTGTAATGCCCAACAAGCCACGTATCTGCAGGAGCTACAGGAGCCTGGTGAGCTTTGTCAGGTGGGTGATTACTGCTGGGAGATGTAACACACAATCATTTCTCCTTGGAGATCTCACTTTATTGGACAGGTAAAACACCTGAAGCATGTCTCCCCTCAGCAGATCTCTGGGGGACACTGACTTTACTTTGGCTGTCACCTGTCACTCTGATCCACATGCTCCAACAAGTTCCCCACCTTGCAATAGCACAACAGAGCAAACCTGAAGGTGACTGAAGCTCTCCACAGGTAGAATCAACCAACATCACTGCACAATGAATTGGTGAGTGTAGGAAAGAAACCCCTGCTCAGGCCCAGCATAGCCCTGAATACATATTCCTCCCCACTTAAATATGCACCACATACACAAAGACAGGCTCATCCAAAAAACCAGATGGGAAGTTTGTAGGGAAGGCTGCTGGAAGCACCACTGACAGCAGCTCAATTCTTGCTCTGTGAAACAGAGCTTCCTTCAAGGCTCAGGTATTAGGCAAGAAATCCTGGCAGCAGCCCTCGTTTGTATTAAGTCAGAGCAGAGTTCTGCCAGCAGACGGCCATGAGCTCACTAGTCTGAAAAAACATCTCATTTACAAGAGTTTTTGTGGAAGCAACAACTTGTTTGTGTGATAAATAAAGGGTGAAGGTATGTCAGGAGAGATAAAACCTGTACCACAAACACATTCAGTAACTTAGTTTCCATTTAAAATGACATAATTTCCATTTAAATCCTGCCTCAAGTAAAAAAAATGAATTAAAAAGATATCATAAATTAAGAGACAGTATTTAGCACCAGTGACATTTTCATATTCCAGTCACACACACTGAACTTATTTCAGACTGGTGTTTTGAAAAATGAGTGCAACCATAGTCTCTGACAGCCAGAGCGAGAGGAAGAAAATATTTGAAGAGGCTAAAGACCCAAAAGGAATTATTATTCTCTACCAACCAATTTAGAGGAGTCTGGGTAGGCTCCTCCAAAACTCTGGAGCCCATTTCAGAGACAAATAAATGGAAACTCCATCCAGAGCTTCGTACTGAAGGAGCAAACACCAGCAGCATCCAGAGACTGATTTATGTGAATGAGTCAAGTAATGCTAAGGGAGTAGGACTGGGAAAAATGAGCACAGTACTGGGCTACTGCTCTGTTGTGCTAAACCAGATACAAAGCACAGAGCACATACAATGCTTGGTCCCTACCAACAGCTGGCTTTTCTAAACCTCCAGGGCCTGAATAACCTGCTCATATCTCAGTCTACCGCAGCTTGGAACTCCCAACCCCAACTTTCACCTCTGCTACTCCTGTGTAGCAAAAGGGAACAGAAGGATTCACCTCTACAAACATCCCAGCCCCCTCTGAAAGTGCTGAAGGAGCTGGAGCCAAGCCAAACTAGGGAAGCTATCAAGTTGCAGGCACTAAAAGTACTAAAAGTATGAACTCTAGCTAAGTGCTTCCAGAAACCCTCTGCACACACTAAGAGAGAAAAAATGCCATCCAGCCAAGTCAAGACCAATCTGCTTCCCAACTCTGCCAGCACACAAAATCTACTAGAAAATTAATATCTCCAAATCTTACTCCTCACCACAGCCCTCTAAAGGAATCCCAGTTCAATCCAGGGGCATCACAAGGTCATGTCAGACACTCCATCAGACACACTATCATAAGCCCTTTTCTCCATCTCTACAATCTGCAGAAGCAACTGGAGTTCTCAAAATCTTCCCACTCCCAAGACCTAACTTCACTTTAATCCCTCGGGCAGCAAGGGATCATGTCCATAACACAGGAGATTATCTGACCTTGCTCCCTATTGACATTACTTCTCCTCCTGACTTTTTAAGTCTGTACAACCCATCAGTAAAACAGATCCTTGACTATTTAGATTTCCAAACCTGAAAGCTATTCCAGCTACTTCTCCCACTGGTAATTCTAGCCAGTTGTAGCCAAGAATTAAGGAGAAATAAAATGCAGGCCAGCAGTTCTTGAAGACACTAGAATTCCTTTTAATCCTTCAGTTTACAGAAAAGAGAAATAGCTTGCCTTTTACTGTTTTTCCAAAATGAAAACATAAATCTTTACCTTAATCATGTAGTTCCTACGCTGACGTATCTTTCAAAGTTTTTTTTCAATTAGATTTTTGTTAAGTCTAAAGTAGTGACTTTTGCATGTGACTGCTGTTCTTTGCACTGAATTTTAAGTATTTTTGTCGTTGTCTTTATGAGTTATGGTGTTAATTCCAAGTTCTGATTAGACTACAGGAACGTATTTGTTGCCTTCATTTAAGAAGAAGAATTTGCAAGAGTAAAAACACGCTCAATGAACCACCGGGGGAGCTCCCAGCATTAAGCAGCCAAGGACACACTCTGGAACACCCCGAGGAAAAGGCAAAGCAGCTCCCTGGAGCAGTGCAGTCAAGGACAGAGCTCAGCACCTGCTCTGCTCCTGCAGCACACACCGAATCACATTTCAGTATCACTTACACACTTTGTTTTTGTGGTTCTCTTTCTGATGCAAAGAGGATGTAACATTTCTGCTTCCTCATATGAGCTGGGGAGTGCTGACGATTGATGGAGAGAGATTGCTGCAAAGCTTTACAGGTCATGTTCCTCTTTGCCTCCTAGACATAAATTACAGGAACAGAACAGATCTCTCACAGCTTTTCCTGTCCAAAATTACACTTCCTAGCTAATATCTTTTTATGACTTGCCTGAAGCAGGCTTTTGGTTATCTAATGATACAGCAATCCAGCTACAGGAACTTGCTTAAGTTCACTCAGCTGAAGTCTGGTAGGGAATAATTCACATATTTGAGCTAAAAAACAGAGGAGAAAAATCAACCAACCAACCAAAACAAAACCACCAAAGGGTTTGTACTTGTCAGAGTTTTAACATTTACCTTCCTTGTCACAATTAGCAGTTCAAAGTAGGAATGCTGGAAAATAGCCTTTTCCTCCAATCCTGAAATGGTCTGGGTGAGAAGGATCCTTTAAATGTCACCCAATCCCACCTCCCTGCAATGAAGAGAGACAAACCAGGCTGCCCAGAGTCCCATCCAACCTGACCTTGAATTTTCCCAAGTACCTTGTAAGGACAAGAATGATTGAAAGTACTGATGGAAATGACTCAAATGACAACATTAAACTCTCATCCTACCCCCAAAGGTACAGTTCAACACTCATTTTAAAAGCAGCTGTTGAGCCAGCAGCAAAAGCAAGGTTCTGACCTGCTAACTGAAGAGATAAGCCTGCTATCAGCTTCAGGATATAAACTAATCCTTCACAGGTAATACAACCTCACTGTTGCCACTGGGCAAAATTCAAGCCAGGCTGTTATGAACACATAACCTTCCCTCTGCAGAGAGATCAAAACTAAGCAAACAATCCTTTTAGAATCAAGGGAAGCCTGTACTCTGCGTAAGGAAAGGAGAAGAAAAGTATAATTATAAATAATGTTTTTCTTCCTTTCAGGAAAAAATCTTTACAAAAACAAAACAAAACAAAATTCCAACAAACAATTCCCTTTTGGAGCTGAAGCCCTATAAAACTAATGTGAAAAAGCTTAAATGAGCCCTACCATGGCACTGTAGTTTACATGGACTCCTACCATCTTCTGCTTCAGCATGAATTTAAATCCTCATGGCTGTTCTCCAGGGCAGATAGCTTCAAAATCCTTGTCCAGATCAAGATCTGCTTATCTTTAGAACAGGTGTGTCATTCCTATCAGTCCATGCAGACAGAATGAAAGGTAAATAGCTGGAAATCTATTTATTCCATGTATTATAACTGCTCAGGCACCACGGATAATACAAAGATCCCATCAACACCTATGTTTTAATAAATTCCTGGAGAAAGAGCAAGGACAGACTTTGGTGAAGGCATATTCCCACTCCAAAACAACACTATCACCTTTCATGCTGTTTTACCTGATTCTACAGTTAGTTACATCTTAGTAAGGGAAAAAACATACTGACTACTTGAATAGTTGGTCAGAACGAAAGCAGCCTTCACTCCTGAGTAAGATTTCACTTCCCAAAATATCTAACAGCTACCTCAAATAAACAACCACTTCTCCCAAAGAAATAGAAGCAATTCTGCTTCATAGGCCATTAACATAATTTCACTCCTCTGCAGTGAATTGTCTCTAGTACAAAATTTAGTCTTTTTCTAGCAGTGTTATATCATGTCAAGATGAGGAACAATGTGTTACATTGCAAAACTTTATCACAACCTAAGTGGTTCACATAAAACTTTAATGACTGAACTCCATTTGAAAGTATACACCAGATCCACAGTCAGATGGGAAAAGTTTAAAATCAACATGTTATTAGTCTCCTGTCAACTTTTCCAGAAAGAAAACTGGCATCATTTTACAGTAACAAAAGTGCTCTGGCCCAAGAACACCAGATATAGATATACAGACAAATGTGTGTGCCTGCACACACAACCAAAACTAATCATTTCATGCTTAAAAACTGGATTCAGGCACTGTACGGGGCAAATTGTACACAAAAAAAGGAAAAAAGAATTGTGTTTTTCTTAACTGATGAGTGTATTAGCAGTGGCACATGCCTGTATGAAGGAGCTGGGTAAAAAATCCACTTCATAGGAATAAAAAAAAAATTTTGGTGTTCTCTATCTTTCTTTACCCTGAAATTTTGGTGCATGTGGGTCCCATTTAGCTGTAATCTACCCTTGGCCACGAGCACCATCAATGTGCACAATGCTTGACCAGAATAAAGGAAATGAGATGCACAGAAATAGACTGTGATAATACAAAGTCTGAGACATCATCCCACAGGAAGGAAATTCCAGGTTCTGACAGACAGCACTCCACATCACCTCGGTCCTCTCTCAACCCTGTAGCCCAGATGAGCCTTCTGGGACAAGAGATGGCAGCAGTTCTGCACCATGTGCACCACAGATCTGCTTTTAGAGAATCTTGACCCAATGCATGAAGACTTTCAGTCCCATGGGAATCAGATAAATAATTGTAGGTATGTGATAATTTACATAAGAGATCAATAAAGCCCTTCAGTCTCTGGCTCAGCACAAATCCCTGTTTTGGTCTCCTCAGGAAAGGGACTGACCCCTCTTGAGCTGCACTCACACACTGGGGTCTCTTCCTCAGCAATCTGGTGGGCAGCAATCAGGCACTGTTCCATTTAGCAGAAAATGTGAAAGAAAAACGAGAAAAAGTGGTTGGAACAACAGCCTTTATCCCACAGATCTGCCACCCTCAGCCCACGTGAATTTCCAAGACAGTCCCTGACAGTGACAGGCTGCCCAGGGATTGCAGAGCCTCCATCCCTGGAGACATTAAAAACCTGAACTCAAACAGTGCTAGGCAGAATTCAGCAGAGCTGGCTTTGGGCAGGGACCAGCCAACCTTTGGAGCTGCATTCCAGCACCAACCATTTCAGGGATCCAGGATTCCACTGGCTCAGCTGGAGAAGCACTGGGGAAGGGGAGAGGGCTCTGTAACATGAAGATGACAGTGGGAATTGGGCAGGCTTCCCCCTGGATCAGACCTAACTGATCCCTACTCCAAAATTTGTAGGAAATAAGGAGCTGAAATAGCTGGTGCCCAAGTACAAGTGAAATTGATCTTTTTTTTGGGGGGGGAGCAAATTAACAGGAGCACTTAACAGCCAATATTGGTTGCAGCTGGTCCTTGGAGGTGGTTCAAAAGACACACCAGTGCTCAACCTGGGCAGCCTGGACTGGATGAGGAATCCCAACCCTGCAGGAAGGACAAGTAAGGGATGAAGTGGGATCCTGTCCTGGGCAGGAATGAACCAGATGATTCCTTGAGGTCTTTTCATCCCTGTTTTGTATTTCTGAAAAAAAGACAATCTTGAAAACTAGATCTTCCTGACCTCTGACAATATCCAAAGGCTTACCATAAATGACAGCCTCTGCTCCTGAACTCTGTCCTGCTGCTTCTTTTGGGCAATAGATTATTTTATTGGATTCCAGTCTCTAAACCCACAACCTGCCCTACAAGGCACCAGGCAGCCTATGACACAAGGGACAGACACACAGATAACAGGGTAGACCCCTGTCTCACAAGGTGGGTGCCAAAAGACAGCAGCCAAAATAAATTGTTGCATTTTCAGAGATACAGACCATGCAGAACTCAGATATAAAAAATAATTAAACACACACAATGTTCTATGCTCACTAGTGCCACAGAACTCCTACATTCAAGCAACCAGTTTTATGGTATTATTCCTGTACCTCTGGAGGGCTTTATTGATTTTATTCATATTTACTTATTTTATGGTGATGACAAATTATTTTTGCCTTTTTTCTTTTATCCCAATATTCTCACTGCTGTCTAGTAGACCCTAATATAAAGTGTGGGACAAGATGCTTTTTAATGTCATCAAAAAAGCATCACAATCTGGCAATCTGTCACCACAGCAGGGAAAAATAAAGAAACTCCTGCTACCCTGAACATTGCCATCACACAGCTCACGCCTCTTTTATGGCTTCTCTGCAGAACTGCACAGTTTTTAGCTGATGAGTGGTTTGTGTCTTGCCATGCAGACCTCAGCAGGGCACAGCAGTAATTTTTTACTTCCTTTCAAATGTTTCTACTGAATAATTTCATGATGCCATTTACTACAGTTTGCCAAGACTGAGATGAGGGAGAGAAATCCAAAGGACCAAAAAAATAAGTGATTATGGATATTGGGATGAGAACAGTTCTTGAACTTTCCCTGGTCTTCCATTTTTATGTAATTTTACTGCACTTTGGTGTAAAAATGACCTTAGCAAGAAAGTATTCGTAACTGACATTTCTTGATTCTTCTATCTCCAGTCTTGATAAATTCAAGAATCTCATGTAGGTTACTCTACCCCTCTATCCCAATTTCCCCAGCTAGAAACTGGAAGTTTTTACTCCTATTCTCTCTTTTGACACAATCCTCTAAATGCAAGTTCTCTGCAACACCTTGCACAGCAGGAACGTCACCTTAATTGCAATTCCAAAGCTGTGTAAATCCCATCTCACTCTTGACCCCTCAGTCAATGACTGCTATTAAAACTACATAATAAATGAATTTAAAGTATCTACAAATACAAATGGGAAACTTCCACATGGAAGTCACAGCACAGGTGAGCACATCTGTAATGGATGCAAAACACCAATGGACAGAAGCAGGAGAGGCAGAGCCAGCAGACTGGAATGTCAGCATTCCTAAGCGATTAATAGTGACCATGAAGATTAAAGTGACCTCGTTGCTCAAATGGCGACAAGGACAGAAAACACAGGGTGTTTGAAAGCTAACACTTTCCTGTGAGTAATAACAGTCATTAAAGTTTTAAATGATCCCTGCATTTCACTGGAGTTTGCCTTCTATGTGGAATTTTTTCATATTTGAAAAGGAAACCGTTAAAGAATAAGAAAATGCTCAGATATCATCAGCTAGTTCCAGTCTAATAATATATAATTATGAAATACAATTACTACACTGATCTCATCAGCTTCTATTTTCAGCTTCAACCAGTGCTTTTAAGTTGAAACTACTCCCTCACTGGAGCTGTGTTACAGTACATCCACTCATCTCTCAGCTGGGATTTATTCCAGCTTTCCACCTGTCTCACTATTGTTACCATTATCATTTTTGAAATATAAGCATACGCTGATCCCCAAAGCAGGCACAGATTTTCAAGCACAAAAGGACCTAATTACTGCTCCTAAGCACCAACTCATTTATGCAGGCATTCCATCCCCAGGTTACTAAGAGAGGAGAGAGCAGATGACTAGGATGAAGCAGAAGATGGAATTAAAGGCAACTTGCTTTGCTATACTATCACTTCATCTGAGACTAAGGAAAGTGTAAGGCAATGTGATAAACTGCTGAATACACACTGTCTACTGCAGCCAAAAGCAAACACTCTGTACCTGTCACTGACCAATCTCAAATAAACAGTCAGCATTGATATAGCTCGAAATAAAACCCCAACCTCAGCCTGCTAAAAAAAGAGGGTTGGGACACACTGAGTAACTTCTGGGTCATTTTTGTCCCAAGTTAAAGATCCCTTTCCGTCCCTTTGCAGTTCTCCAAGCCCAGCACAAACAATGCTGTACACTTTCCCTGCAAGGTTCCCAGCTGGGCTGGGAGCACAGGGAGCCCTGGGAGAAGCTCGGCCACATGAGCAGCACATCAGAAGAACCCTCTGTGGTATAAAAAAGCTCGACTTGGGTCCAAGAGCCAGGTTTTTTTAGGTCTCTCGTGCTGTGGGCCCCAGCCCGTTCCCCACAGCTCTGGGGATTTGGGTGCTCAGAGGGATGGCTGTAACCCTCGTCCTCCACAAAGGGACAGCTGTTCCCTTCAGCACTGCACCTCCATGGCGACAGGAGAGCCAGCCTGGGCTCTGTGGCTAAAGCAGGGAGACTGCCATTCCCACTGGGATGGCCGGCTCCCTCACCGCCTACGGCCACGTCTGTCCCGGGAAGCTCAGGACAGAAAGCTGAGCTGTCCCACAGAAATTCCCACCGTGAAGTCATCAGCACAGTCCCAGGGTGACCTGGCCTGCTGTCCCAGCCGGGGTTAACACAGGCCAGGGTCCGGCCCTGGAGGCAGCTCGGATGGAACTTCCTGATGGCCGGGGAGGGGAGCAGGGGAAGGAAGGGTTTAGCTGCCAGGCCACGGCTCCTCCGTGCCAGCTGGCCCCACACCAAATGGCCTGCTCGGCTCATTAGGAGCCAGCAAGTCCTCCCAAAGCTGCTCACAGCCACGTTCAGAATTAAGTCGTAATTAAGACCAAAGGCAAGGAGGGAACACAAGGCTGCCCGGCGCACACTTTTTGCTCAGCATCAGGATAACAAAACTTCAGATTGATACAGACTACACAAAGAAAATTCAGTGCCTGCTTCAAACTCATTATCTCTTAACCCATCTTTACGGTCACTCATAAAGCTTCCCCCCAGAAATCCGTCAGAGGAATCCACTGCCCAATCTCAGCCCTTCAGCTACGCAGACGGAGCATATGGGAGCTTGAGAGACTATATATGTTTTTAGTTTTCATTCTCACGATCTATGCTTGGGCATTTTAAAATGTTGACTTACTCAATAAATATTCTGCTTCAGCATTAAGTGGCAATGGAAGAATGCAAGTCTGTGACAAACACCACTCCCCTGCCCTCCTCGCCAAGCTACCCCAGTAGCACAGGGACACAGGTAAATCTTGGAATTCATCTGTTGAAAGGACTCTGTCTGAAACACAAGATGCTTCCAGAAACAGACTGAATGGTTTCACTTGTTCTCAAGAGACGTTATAGATATCGTATGTGAGCTTGCTCGGAGTGGGTACTTCATGTCCTGAACATTCCCAGCTCTGGAAAAACTCAAGTCTTACTGAGGAGCAGAGCTAAACCTCTCCAAGGAACCACTGCCACCCCATTGGTATCTCCCTCCCTGCTGCAACTCAGAGAATCCTCAGAACTTCTTTTCTAGTGGCTGTGACAATTTTAGTAATTCTCATTTTATAAATCTTGACATTTTCATCAGCAGATTTTCCAGCTTAGCCATGCCTTGTGTCTGTGTGCAACCCTTTTAAAAAGGGAGTAATTTCTTATAAGAACCTTAATATATTTTAAGTTATGTTAAAGTAAGTCCCCACAAATAGTTTCACACAATATTGCAGAGACCTTAAGTCTAGCGAGGATAATGCAAGAAATGTACTGAAAAAGTTGTAGAGACAACCAGTTATCTGCAGGACTTAACCCCCCCCCAAAAAAAAAAACCTTGCAGTACAGCGAGAGGCATTTTGGGATGTGCTCTGCTTTGGTGATCAGGACTGCACTTACAACTCCCATGAGTTTTTTATAAACACCAAACTCAGCTGAATCACAGGCCATGTGGGGTCTGATAATATCTGTTTTTATACACATCTGCTATAAGCAAATCTCAACTGGCAAAATTCCCACTGATACAAATGAATGAGGAGTCACAGATCTACACAGAGAGGAATGGGAATTTATACACTGCCACACACCAGCTTGTGATTCCACACCACGCTTGTGTGGCACCCCAAATTTGGCCTGATAGCACAACTTGCTTTATACACCTGCAATATAAAAAGAAGGGGGGAAAAAATCCACGCGCTGATGCTCTGCAGAGCCCCGTACTTGGAGACAAATTACAGCCATGTTACTGAAGCACACACAGAAATATCTGTTTAATGACACTTCCGTGATATGACTGGGGGAAAGGTCCTCCCCACGCCCCTTCAAAGTAAAACGAAACTTTATTGACTTTTTAAGTTAACAGGAGTCTCACCACAGACTTCAGCGAATTTTGGATCAGGCTATACAGAGAAAAAAGAAAATCTGTTTGCGGTTGTTTCAAACAATCCTGTTCCTCCCAACACTTATGTCAGGTTGAAAGATTTTCTTTTTTTTCTTTGTCGCCTTGCAAAGGCAGATTGACCAGTTCCCAAACTGCTCCAACTCCTCCATCCCGACCCCTGTTTGACCGCCGCAGCTGCCCCCATGCTGCGATTTCTGAATACATCTTTTAATCCATCTTCCAGCCTCCAGCCTGGCAACAATGCTCCTTTCAATGCCCACCAGCACCTACCCAGCCCGCCCGCTCTCCAGCCCTGAAACATCCCGACCAGCTCCCACAAAGCCCGGGATTTACTAGCCGGGAGCCGGCCCCACGCTCCCAGCCGGAGTTCTCCGTGCCTGTGGATTTGGACACATGCTCCGGCGGTGAATGTTCCCAGGCTCCAGGCCAGCTTTGCTGGGATAACTCATCTCCCCGCGGCTCCCGGCACAGCCGTCGTGCTCCCGACACGCGGGGGGACCCCGGAACGGGGGGCGAGCTCTCCCCGGCCACCCCAGCACCGCCGCGGCTCCCGGGTGGGCGCAGCCGCTGCCCCTCGGCGCTGCCGGGGCGGAGTGCGGCGGTCCCGGCTGCGTGCGGGGCCCGCTCCCCGCACCGCCCCCGGCCCTTACCAGAGCGCGATGCGGCTCTTGGGGTAGCTGAGCCTCTCGATGCAGCCCAGGACGTGCGGCAGCGTGTGCGCGGCGTTGCGGGCGAGGATGGCGAGCAGCACGGTGGGCTGCAGCAGCGCCGACTCGGGCAGCGCGGGCGGCTCGGGCTCGGGCGCCGGCGGCTCGGGCGGCTCGGGGGCGGCGGCTCCGCAGCCGCGCAGCAGCGGCGGCAGCAGCAGCAACAGCAGCGGCGCGCTCGCAGCCATGACGGGCGAGGGGCAGCCCCGGAGCCGCCGGCAGAGCGGGCTCCAGCCCGGGGAACGAGGGAGGAGGAGGGGCAGGGAGAGGAGGGAGGAGGAGGGGGGAGGGGAAGGACGAGCTGAGCAGCGGCACCGCCCGCCCTGCGAGCCCCGCTCACCGCCCTGCGAGCCCCGCTCGCCACCGCCCACCGCCCCGGCCCCGGCCCCGTCCATCCAGGTGCAACCCCAGGTGCCACCCCAGGTGCCACTCCCACGACCTCCGGGAGGCCGCGATCAGCACTGCTGGTCAGAGCCCACGGTAAAAGCTGTAAACCCCACATTTCTCCTGAGTTTTGGCCTTTAAAGAGGCTTTCGGAGCGTTGCTGCTAACGCTGAGACGTCCTTTTGTTCGATGTTTACGCGATCTCACCCTCATCCTTCCTACACAGGTAGGGAATTAAGGTAACTTTGAGCTTTTATATCAGAAAGTTATTTGGCGAACATCCGCGGGATGTCTGTACAAAGCCGCTGCACACCCCGCACCCATCCCACGCTGCAGGAGGAGGGATGCGCTGTTCCGGCTGGAACGCGGCTGAAGGATTAATATCGTAGAGTCAGAGAAAGGCTTGGGTTGGAAGGGACCTTAAGGATAATCTCATTCCAACCCCCTGCCATGGGCAGAGACACCTTCCACTGTCCCAGGTTGCTCTAAGCCCCGTCCAGCGTGGCCTTGGACACTTCCAAGGACAGGGAAGCCACAGCTTCTGCAGACAGCCTGTGCCAGGGCCTCACCACCTTCATAGGGAACAAATTCTTCCTAATATCTAATCTAAATATACTGTCTATGGGTTTAAGGATGTTCCCCTTGTCCTGTCACTATCTGCCCATTTAAAAAATCACTCTCCCTCTATTTTATAAGTCATTCATATACTGGAAGGGGCTTGAAAGTCTCCCTGGAGCTTTCTCCTCTCCTGGCTAAACAACCCCAACTTTTTCAGCATCTCTTCTTTGAAGACAGGAAATACAGGGAAGATTTTTCCCTGGATTTTATTGACTTACCCACCAAGGAAATGTTTCCATGAATAGACTAATGACAATTTAGCATAAAAATGCATACAAAGTATTCCAGCAATTAAAATTATTGGGTCGTGATCTTAAAACGGGCATGGTAATCATAGCTCTCTTAGAAGTTAATAGGATTTGGGCATGCTAGACCCTCTTCAAGATGAAATCTCTAATTAATTCTAAGGGCCCCATCACAGCATATTTGGGTTTTAGTGTGGGTAGGAAGTTTCTCCAAGGTGGACAGGCCCACTTTGAGCAGGTGGTACTGTTGGCTGTGTGTTTGCAACACTTAAAAAGGAGGAAACCTTTAGTGAGCAAACAATTGTTTAATTGTCCGTAATTTCATTGTGAATTGCTTGCATCCAGGTAGTATATGTATATAAATATACATACATACGCACACACTTATAGAGTTAATGTTTACCACATGCACCCAATTATATTGTCTCAGTTTCCTGATCAGATGACTTTCCAAAAAGGGTCATCCTAGGAAACTTCAATAAAGACTCTCCAGGGGTCATAGAATCTAAATCTGCAGTAAAATCTGAGAAAGTCTCTCAATTCGTACGCATCTTCTTGAACAATTAGTGCAAATGTGTTCCTCCTGTTTGCCCTTCACAATGCCTTTATAATTGTCCTTCTAGAATGATACATTAATGAGGCTTTTCTTTCACGGTTAGTTTGCCACATGTTGCTTTTATGCTTGGATTCATTAACCAAATAGAAGGAGCAGCTTTGCAGCCTGTGCGAGGTGATTAGAGTTTCACAGGAGCCAGCCCAATCTACGCGCACGGAATTCTGCTGCTGCCGCCCACGGGACCGCTCAAATTTGGAGGGTGGGGACTAATGCTGCCAAATTATACTTCATGTGGAGGGCTGGAAGCCGGCATTTTCCATCCACTGGACACTCTAGCTGTGTCACAGTCCTGATTTTAGGATATTTCAGCAGAAATAAGCCCCTCCTCTGCCTGCCTTTGCCAGAACTCTGAGTGTGCTTTTAACCTGTGAAGGTCTTGATGTACTCAGTGAAATCTAAACTCTCTTCAGGTCTTTTCTGAAAAAAATAAGAGACTCCTCTCTTCTTTTTATTTTGTGAGCAGCATCAGAGCTATAACAATTTGCTGGGGGCAAATGAAAAGACTCCAGCAGCATCCCAAAGCCAGTAATTCGCTCTCCAAAGTGATGTTCCCTCGCTCACACAGCTCCATGTGCTGGCTGGCTGCTGTGGAACACAAAAGAGTGAGAGCAGCAGAAGCCTGAAACGTGAGATGTTCTTCCATGCAGAAGAGAAAGGAGTCAGCTCAGCTTCATTTCTCACTCCCAGTCACAAACAGCACGGGGCAAAGTTCGGAGAGCTCAGATAAACAGTTACCCGGCAATGTGTGTCCTTCCAACACCTATAAATGAATATGACTTTATGTCCACATACAAAGCAATCTATACTCGTACTGACTTCTTTATTGGTGGCCACAATTTTATCCTGTGGGGTTTTTTTAAGCCCAGACTCCATCCTGCTGTGACAAGACAATGAGCCGCTCTGTGGCGAAATATTTTAGCTTTGAGGAAGAAACGGCTTTTTGCAGATGTAAGTCCCACAGAAATCAATTTGTGACATTTGTTTCAGCCTCCTTTAAATATCTACACCAAACAAGGAAATTCCAGCTATGACAACTGTCTCTGGCAGAGGCATAATCCCTCGGTTTGGCAAGTGACAATTCTCTCTGAGGCAGATTTCTTCTAAATTAGACTTGTTTCCGACATTGAAGAAAACAGAGGTTCCATCCTGCCGATGTAAATTGACTCCTCTATAGATTGATGTGAATCCATCTCCTTTCACTTACTTCTTCACCTCTAGGAACTCAAATCTATCCAATTATTTTTCCAGCAGCTGAGTGAACCACTATTGCCAACTTTTCCTTGCTTTGGAGCCTTTAGAAGAAGGGACCGTGAAAGGAATACCTGTGTGTATATAGATACAGATGTATGTTTTGTTTAAAGGATTTAAAGCGGCGCCTTTGGCCGCGGCGGGGGGGGGTAGGAACGGAGCGGAGGCGGAACGTTCGGGGCGGTGCCGCAGTTTCCCGGGAGCGCTGGGCTGCGCGGCGCCGCCCGGAGTGAAGCCGCGTTGCACGCGGCTGGGAGAGCATGGAGCCGGCGGCCGGGCCGGGATGGAGAGGCATTTGCCCGGCTCCGGGGGGTGAGGGGGGCAGCGATCCGGGCCAGGGATCCTCCGCGGCCGGGAGGGCCCCGGAGGCACAGGGCAGCTGGTCGGGTGCGGCTGGCGGCAACTGGATCACGACTCACCCCACGGTAAGGCCGGGGCGGGGGTCCCTTGGTCTCTCGGGGGTCCCGCTCTCCATGAAGCATTCCCCCCTCGCGGCTCTCGAGGCCCTCCTGGGGTTCCCCCAGGAGAGTTCTAGGGGGAGATGTCAATCTAATCTGCCAATATAATCTATTATATTGTGTTTATCGAGGGGGGCTCCGGCCCTGGCGTAGTTGGGTAATGCCACTGCCAGCAGGGGCTCAGGTTATAATCATGGAATCCCATCTGGGAAGAGTAAATAGCTTAAACTTCGACTCCATCTTGATTTTTACCACACCGAAAACATGGAGGTGTTTAATTTGGCTGTCGTCTTATGTTGATGTGTTGCAGCAAAAATAGATAAAATTATTTACCCCCAAATAGGTAAAATTCCACGAAGCTAGAGCTCTTCCAGAAATAGCTGTGATCCTCTTGTGTTTGTTTACTTTGCTTGCTTTTTTAAAGTGCTAAAATATGGGGAATGCGGAAAAAGGAGCTTTTGAGATACTGTCAGCAAACAAGTCCCTCTTTTTGATTGCCTTAAAACTGGTTTGAAACTCCAGTGGCTCCGCTGGCTGGAGAGATGGTGTGTGCATTCCAAGTATAACTTGTGCTTTCCTTCATCAATGTTCCTCTTTGGGTCTCAGTTCACAGAAATGATGTCACTTGACGTATCTGACAGCACTCAAGTCTACGCTGCCTTTTTGGTGTACCTGGACCTCTTAGAAGGTAAATCGGGGAAGTGGCTGTATCCCAATGAATGTCTTTGCTCTTAGAAGCTGGTAAATGAATTGATTGCACTGGGACCTAACAAAGTCCTCGGTGCCCATTTTGAGACTTTTTGTGCTGAAAGTTTCTGTCCTCTGCCTCCTTGGGGCCTGTGCAAAGATGAGGGCCCATTTCATCCAGCAGTTCCAGGTACAGGTGTTCCAGGGCAAAGGCAGTCAGCATGGAAAAAAAAAAGTGCAAGAGGAGTAAGGAAAGGAATAGGAATATAAGAAGGTCAAGTGACAAGTTCAATAGTTGAGCTTGTAAAAGTCTTCACTTGTAGATTAATGTGAAGTTATTCAATCATAGTGTTTCACAAAAGTCACCATTTAGCAAATGGCTGCTGTGTGCTGGCTTGTCTTTTGGAAAGGGCAGTGATTCCTCTAGCAAAGAAGATAGTTTTCAAGTGTGGTAGCAGTAATTTATAACCATTGTAGTAACATTATATAACAATATAGTAATTTAAAATCAACTGTAGGTGTTGTGCTTAGGGCCATGGCTTGGTGGAGGACCTGGCAGTATCAGGTCAGTGGTGGAACTCTGTGATCTTGGAGGGCTTTTCTGCCCAAATTGTTCCTGTGAAATCCAGTGTAGTCTTCTGGTGTCTGCTCAGAGGAGAGCAGAGTTATGTGATATATAAACTTCTGCCTGGCTTCTTCCAAGTTGGCTTTATTGAAAAGGGACTGTGAGTAGGCAGCCAGCCAGCCTAAGAAAAATATTTCAGTTTTGCTTGGAGCCTGGTGCTTCTCAAGGTCAGAGAAGGGAGGGATTTTACAGTCCAGAAATTGCTGTTAAACCTCCGAAGAAAATGCCTTAATAGTCCTTAAAAGAAGATTTCTGTGGTTCTGCAGCAAAAACTTCATGCTTATCCCTTCAAGCAGGAGGTTAGAACTGTGTATGATCATTAACCATGCTTTTAGCATCTGCTGTTTCACAGTTCAAGGTGCCAGTGTAGTCCAGATTTGGGTTATAATGCTTCAGGTGACTAAAGCTGCGTGGTTTTATCTTTTTGCCTTTTGCAGAGCAGCTTTGTCAGACGTGGCTGTTCACCATCCATCAGTGCAGCTCTGGAGCCAGCAGACTGGTCCTGCTCTGTGGATTTATTTAGCAGGATTGCTTCTCAGGAGGGGAATTTGGAAGATAAATGGAGCTTTCCTGTGAAGAGATGGAGGGAGAACAAAACCTTAGATGTTAACTTAGACACTGCATTTGTTATTTAACTAATTAAAACTTGTGTTTTGTGTTCTACTCCTCTCATCCCCAACGAACATTTCTAGGGAGGAACTGGCATGAGGTGCAGCCCGTGGGAGTGGCAGAGCTGCAGCTGGTGTGTTTGCATGCCCGTGCCAGGGAGCAGGAGGGGCTCCAAGTGATGGTGCCAGTGCCTGCACACATCGTGATCAGCCATGAGAGGTGAGGGTGTGCTCAGTGCTTGTCTCGGGTTACCACTGACAGAAAATGGAGCACAGATACATTTTTTCAGACTTGGTCAGGAGGGGAAGGAGGAGGGAGTAGAGGAATATCATTGGAAAGCAGCCTCGCAGCCTGTAAGTAGGGTTATTTTGGGTTCTGCAGACACACAGGCAGCTTGCAATGTTAAGGCAACCTCAGCTTTGCATCAGTCTCTGCCTCTCCCTGTCTGGAAGTGGTTCCTGGAGGTCAAGCAGAAACTGGTTCCCACTGATAAACACTTCCTGTTGTCTGGAGTTGCATATGTGCTAGTGGACACCAAAGTATGTGTTTGAGAGACAGGGTTAGAACACAAGACCTTCACACCTTATGTTTTGAACATTCTTGTGCTGATTTTGTACTCTGGGAAATGTATGATGCTTCCGAGTTGCTGGACTTGAAAGGATGTAAGAGGAATGAAATCCTCTTGGAGCTGCCTAAGAATCAGCTTTTTTTATTGTCAAATTTGTGGATAAACCTTGTATGGTTTGCTCTGCTTCTGCTTTCAAACTATAATTTGGCTACCTTGAACAGGAAACTCCTCTTACTTTACATCTAGAGTTTCATGTACCTGTGATTTTTGACTTAATTTCCTCACACATGCAAGAGCAATTCTTCAAGCAGAAGACAGCACAGCCATGAATTTGTTACATTACAGATATTTACAGCCTGGAAAACTTCCACTTCAGTAATTTTACAGTCTATTTTAATTGGCCCCTAGAGCAGCCTCAAACACATACTATGATTTACTCTGTGATAAAGGCTGCCTTCTCTGACTGGTATTTGCCATGATGACTCTGAAGACCTGAACTATTTCAGCAGCATCATATGGTTGTACATTTTTCAGCTTCTTCTGGTCCCACTCCTGACAGGAGCTGGCTCAGGGCTGCCTTTACAAATCTTACTGGTTTTTTGCAGCCTGACACAGTGGTAGGTAGCTAATTAATTGTGCTTATTAGATGTGTGTGTGCACTCTAGGAGTGATGTTTTTGCTTTTTATTTTGTGTTTTAGAAGTGACAGATCAGTGTCTGCTAACAGACTTCTATAATTTTGCTGTTTGTTGGGTGAGGGGAAAGAAAATTATTTACTAGATATTGATGGGGTTTAATACTATTTTTGTGCTGAAAAAATAATACATTTGCAATATATTGGTCAGTCATTCCTAGGGGCTTGGTGTTGCAGAGAAATGTGATGTGATCTCCACAGCAGAGGAAAGCTGCTGAGAGGTCTTGCAGGGTGAAATGCTGAGTGTCATCCAGCCTGTCTGCAAGCAGGAGATGGGTGTGTGAAAGGGAGATGCTGCAGCTCTCAGACAAGATTTTAGGTGGAAATAGAAGGCAGCCAGTGAGGATGTGGGATCTTTGAGGAATTCCACCTACATGCTGAGCTGTTGTGCCTGGTTAATATAGAGTGTTTCCACCTGGGCTGAAAATTTGGATTGCTGGCACTGGGTAAAGGCTAGGAGTATGTTCTGATTGACTTTTAATGACAGATATTCCACTGCATGCATGTCCTATCTTTTACTGTGTCATTGGAGCTTTTCACAGGGAGCCTCTGCACTTGTTTGTTCTGTGGTGATGCTGTTTGCTCTGCCTCTGGCACCAGAGTGTCTGGAATCTGGCACTGGAAGTATGCGTGGTGGAGAGGCAAAGAGTGAATGCATCACATTGATTAAAAGTACAGTTTGTGACTAGAGTTTGCTGCAGAGCAAGGACACAGGGTGTGTTGTCACTAAAAGGAGCTGAATCCCAGGCTGCAGTGCCAGGTGTGTCCATAAAAGCCTGTATGAGTTCAATATCCACGGATGTTGTCAGGCTGGGAAGTTGTATTTGTGTACAACACTTGTATTTGTGGTGTTGAATGTGCATCTGTATTTTGTTCAAAGCAGCACTTTGGGGTTTTGTGTTACCTGCGAGTAACAGCAGCATTTATGGGCAGCACTTCCTTAACCAGTAGGACCTGGGTAGGGTTTGGAAGTGACACCTTGAAATCAGACTTCCATCTTCATTCTGCTCTGTGGTTTTCTTACTGGTAGAAGGAAGAAAGTGATTCTCTAGAAAATAATGGATTTTAGTACTATGTATGTGCTAAAAAGGTCTCACATTTTGCACACATTAGTCAGTCACTCTTGTGGGTTTGGTCTTCCAGAGAAACACAGGGGTGGTTCTCTACTTCAAATCCACATCAGCCAAGCTCTGCCTTCCCAGGTGTTTCATGAAGTTCCCTACTTGGCTGCCACTGAGAAGTGTGTCCTTAAAAGGCCACAGGAAAGTTGCTGTGGAAATTACTGGCAGGACATCTAGGCAAATGACAAATAAGAGTGCCTTACAAAAAATAAAATCTATTCAGTGTTTTTTTAGCCTATTAGAAAATTTCATCATGTTCAGTTTGAGCATGACATTTAACTGCTGAAGGCAAAAGCTGTTCTGCTTCCTAAGCTCATTGTCCACTTCTGCAGAGCAGGGTGGAAGCTGTTCATGCAGCCATGGCAGGGTAGGGCTGCACAGGACCCACCAAATTACAGAATTACAGTTGTACCAAATTACAGAATTATGGGCTGTGGAGCAAAGAGTAAATGATCTTACACAGCCTTGAGAAGGGGCTTTGTGCTCTGTGTGTTCTTCAGGTGAAGATGGCTGAATCTTCTGTGAGCAAAGCCCTGGGGAATACGATGCAATTTCTGTCTGTCTTGGCCTGCTGTGACCCACACACAGCTGGCTGAGGCTTGGAGAGCCTCTGAATTCAGCAGGGACTCGTGCTTGTGGGAAGAGCTTGTAGGTGCATAGGCTGGGGTGTGTTTGCTGCTCCCTACAACACCTTAGTGCATGCCAGGTAGCTCCTTTTCAGTACATTCCACAACTGTGGCTCCCCACAGTGGAGGAGAAAGCTGAATCCTGGGAGTGCTGCTTCAGAGCTGGCAGAAATGACTTGCATAAACCCAGTCAGCAAGTTAGGAGAGCTCACAGTGTTGATTTTTAGATAGCCTGGAATGCCTTGTTCCTTCAAGGACCAGGGAGTTAGGTTCAGATCTAATAGAACTGGGCACTGTCTGTCCTAGACAAATAACTGTCTAAGCAAAATGTTGCAGATAAACTGTCAGATTAAATGACACGTCACTGCTCTGTTTGTATTTTGTGTACAAGTGTTGTAAATGAAGGATGAAGTTGCCTGAGGTCATGGAGACCTGCAAAGTTTGGGAAAGGCTTGTTCTGTTAAAATGCTAACTTATTTAGAGAGAAACAATGCATGAATGTTTTGTTTTAAAGCTGATAAGCATCCTGAGAAGGAAATCTGAGGGTTGGAATTTACCATCTTCAGAGTCTGTAGATTGTGAAATAAACCTTGCTATAAATTAAAAAATCCTGTTATATTAAAGCACTGGAAATGTGACGTGCCTCTTGCATCCTCTTCACAGTTTTGCCTGTAACTCCCTTGCTATAAGCATGATTTACTCATGCAGTAAATCACACATTGAAGATGTAATTAGTGCCTCCTAAATACAAGCTCTTTATTAGTATTTTTATTTAATTTTTAAAATTTAATCTTTTAAATGAGATTGCAGCTCCCACAGCAGAGTTGCTTATGCAGTATTGTGGTTAAACATCTAGTAGTGAGTGTTTCCTGTAGAACTTTGCTAAACTTTGATACCTTCCTTTTGTGTGGTTTGCCTTGTTTTCTTCTTGAACTTCCATGGAAAAAGATCTTTATATTAAATTCAAGGGTTTTCAGTTCCTTCTCCTAACCAGTGTGGTAAGTGGTGTTTTATTTTTTTTTTCCATTATAAAAACTGAGTTTTTTCTAGGATTCCCTGTTCGTGTGTTTTGGGAACAAATCCCAAGGAATAGTGGTGTGCATTTACACTTTCTCCCAGCCTCACGTGCTTCTTCCCTCATGTTTCAAGGCACTGGGTTACTGCTGCTTCATGCTTGCTTTGTTTTTCCATAGACAGCATTAAATGCATTAAAAGGATTACTAAAGCTGTACCTTTCCTGCAGTATTTCATCTTCCTGCTCAGAGCAGGCAGCAAGTGCAGTAAAATCAGAGGTTCTGGGGCTCCTTTGCAATGTCTGCTGGTGCAGAGGAACGTTGTGAGCAGGCTGGACACAGAGGCTGCTGGGGATGCCTTCCAGGGAGGAGGGCAAGGGATGATGTCTGACACAGACTTCCTGAATTCCAAAGCTTATCCCTCTAAAAGATAGCCTCTCAGCAGTTTGCAGATGTGCTGCAGTGCACTGTGGCTGCTGTGGTATGTGTGAATGAGAGCCCTTGTCTTGAGGCTGCCTGTGTGGAGGGAAGGGGGAAAAGGGTGCATTTACAGTTGTCATTCTTCATCTGTGGACAGCAGAGTTAGCAGATCATCCTGATGCAATGCTGTGTCTTTGTGCTCCTTACATAAATCCTGGAACTTTCACCTCCTGAAAAGGAAGAAGAAATGAGAAGAAATGTCATTAATCTGTTGTCAGGTCCTGGCTGCTTTTGGGATCATGGGGCATCTTCGACGTCTTAATTGCTAAATAGGGGGAAGTAAAGTCTGGGGTGTCTGTGCTTGGCAGTATAAGAAGAAATCATGAGTATTAGAAATGGAGATCTAAGGCCTCACTGTTCCATCCCTCCTCTTAATAGACTATGAGGAAAACCAGTGATAGGTATTAAAGAAGATAGGAAGGAGCTTCTGCTCTGGCTGAATCCAGGTGAATCCAGGCCTCTGCCTGAGTCTGCTCTCAGATGCAGCATTGTCCACATTCAACACAAGTTTGGCTTATTTGGCTCCCAAAATATGTCTCCTGGGTAGCTGTGCCCTTTAATTTGACATTTTCTCATTAATTCTATATTGCATTCCCTGGGGAAAGAGAAATGAATGTCCACTGCTTCATGGATAGTTCTTTCCTCACGGGGTCTCTGCTGGCAGTCTGGCCTCACCAACTCAGAGCTTTCTCCAGACACTTGGCTGCTGAGGGTGGGCAGGCCCTGGCACAGGCTGCCCAGTGAAGCTGTGGCTGCCCCATCCCTGGCAGTGTCCAAGGCCAGGTTGGATGGGGCTTTGAGCAACCTGGGATAGTGGAAATGTCCCTGCCCGTGAATGGAACCAGATGAGGTTTAAGGTCCCCTCCAACCCAAATCATTTAACGATTCTGCATGTGACAATTGGATTCTTGCTTTCTGCATGTGTCAGGAAGGACATCTGTGATCTTTTCCCAGGCTCTTGTCCCCTGCCAGGGTTTTGGCAGGACATTGTGGTGCTGGGGGTACCTCTGCACAGGGGCAGAGGTGCTGAGCACAGAGTAAGTTACCTGCCAAGTAAACCTGCAGACAGAGCCTGCTGATGTGGCAGTGAGCACAGGGGTAGATGTCCCATTACCTGGAGGAGTCTCTTGCAGAGACTTGCCATTGGCCAGCAGAGTCTCCCTCACCTTATTTGCTGTGTTGTTAGGAAATGTGCTGCTGTGGGAGGGCTAGGATGGGGCTTTTCCCAGCTGTGGTATCTCTGTTGCATGAAGTAACTGTGTTGTGTTGCCTTGCTGTGTGTCTGGGCCAGTGGTGCAGGCAGGAGACAAGGCCCTCCTGAATTTACCAGGCTAGATTATGCACAGCTCAGAGCACAGATGGATCCTTAAGAAGGTCATGGGCTTAACAGTGAGGCTTTCCAGGCTGCTGCTCATTCTGTGCTGCGTTCCATTTGGCTTTTATTAGAGGATCAAAGGGGTTCTGAGGGAAGATGGTGATTGAAGTCTGAAAGCTGCTGCCTTTAGAGAGATCCCTGTTTCCAGCTGCAGTGCTCAGCCTCAGAACTGCCTGTGCTCTGCTGGGTGAACTCTCCAGGGTGCATGAAGCCAGGAGTTTCACTGGTTTGTACTGGTGCATAGCTGAACTCCCCTGGAATGTAAGCTGTCCCAGCAATCTCAGAGAAGCCCTCTTGCACCTGATGTGTGGGGGAAGGAGGAAGCTCCCTGTAGGAATGTTCTGTGGGAGGTATTACTGTTCTGTCTCTGATCACCACACTCCTTCAGAACTTGCTCCCCAGTCAGACCAGGAATCCAGGGACTCCAGGGATCAGTGTTGTCCTGAGCTCTGAACCGAAAAATAAACTGGCATGTTACTCTTAAAATAAGCTAAACAGGAAAAATTGCATAACTTTGTCTTGAGCTTTTAAGGAAGACATTATTTGGGCTGACTGTTCTGAAGAAGATCATTTGTCTTGTGGCTTCTAGTCTAGACAGGGAGGTAGAGAAACCTGGCTTGGGCTCCTGGGCCTTCCACAGTCTGGCAGAGACCTGTGGCAGAGGGACTGGAAGACTTACCTCTGCAAATAGAACAAATCTTAATTATTCAGCTCTCCAAGTGAACACCAGGTGTTATTTAATTAGATTTCTTATGTAAGTACTGAAAACAGGGCCAGTAGAGATTGCCGTGCTAGGATTGTGGTGAATGAGGGATGGCTGAGGCAAATGCACACAAGTACACCTAAACAAAACTTAGAAACATGTGTTGAGCCTTTTCTAGCAGAGATGTATATAACTGATTCTGTTATTTTCTTTTGTTGCTTGATTACTCGACTTTGGATTTTTATTAAAGCAGATGTTATGCTCACTTTGGTGAAGACAAGTTTGCAGAATGAAAACAGGCTGAATAAAAATGGTGCTGGTCTACCTTTGTGCCATCATAGGTGATTGTGGACTCATTTCTAAGTGATTTTTTTCCTCTCCTAGGTTAAGGGAAATACTGAAGAAAGCATCTCTCCCTCCAGAGGATCCAGACACCCTGCTGTCAGTTACTTTGGCCATAGTTGAGACAGACTCCACAATAGTCTACTATAAAATGACTGATGGCTTTGTGATGCCAGATCCTCCTGATGATACCGAAGATGTGGATAATAAGCAGTGGAGGAAGAAAAGAAAGAAACTTTTCAAATGATTTGGACAGAGAAAACAAAACATTTCTTGAACTCCTGTGCTCAAACCCAAACAAATCCAGGAACTGATGTGAATAAGTGGTGTGCTAAAGTCTGCCTTGGCATATCAAGGATGTGTTCAGGGAGAACAGGGGCTTGTGCAGCTGCACTGTGATGAAATGCTGTTTGAGGTATGAAGTAGGTAATGCTTTGACACAGATCAGTCCTGTCTAATAAATTCACTTGGGAAGTGTTTGCAAAGTCTGAGTTTCCTCTCTATCTGGTCAGGTACATAGCAGAATAAGCACATCCTTACCCATACTGTAAATATTGGTTACAGGTAAGTCTGAAGGGCTCATGGCAGGACTGAAGGGTTTTGTAGTTTATGGAGTGTCTTTGTCTTAGCCCTGTCAGAAGCACTCATGCTGCTCCCCAGGTTACATTTCTGAACATTGCTTTCTTCTCTCTGCTTTTGGAGAAAAGGCTCTTCCACAGAAATACCTTATTTTAATTTTTTCCCTGCAGAGGAAAACTGATTATAGCAGCACCAGAGGCAACTAAAACACCAAAGTATGTCACCACCTATGCTGTAAGAGCACACTAGTTGCCTGCTTCAGGCACCAACTAGGCTTCTAATGTCATTGTCATTCCTGGTGTTTATCTTTGGACAGAGCCTCTGCATATGAAAGTGATTGCCCAGGAGGTGCCTCAGCTTGGAGTTAAGAGGAAAAAACCTGACTTTTAGTTTCTTCTGCAGGAATTTTCCATGTCTTTTGCATGAAGATCTTCTCCAGGTTAAACTTAAGAGTTCCCTGGCAATCAAATAGCATCCCAGAGCAGCTTCTTGAGCACAGGATTGTGTGTGTGACAGCTATGTGGCCAAGGATCACACATCCAGAAGGTGAAGCACAAGAGGTTTTTTTTTCTTGCATGAGTAGAAGAATGGGAGAGAATCCAAAAAAACGAGCTGGAAATGAAAGACCATTTAAGCTTTATTATCTTTGGGACTAGAGTGGATGTTTCTATGGCTGTGGAGCTTCATGCTAGTTTGGCCAAATATGCCGGGAGGCAGAATGATCCCACAGAGAGTCCTGCACACCCTTGGAGGAGGTGTGTCCCTGTCACATGGAGCTCTGCAGGACACCTTTATCCCAATACAGCCAGGGGAGACTCGGTGTCTGTGGGTTTCAGTTATGGAGAAAAGGAGTTTTTCTTTGGCTTTTCTTTGGCTTTTTCAGTATTGCTCCCTCATGGAGGAAACAATTGTTTTACTTTGGTCAGTGCTGCCCTGCCTTGAAGGGGTCCCTGTATGTTGACTCCTGCCATGCTGCATGTGACCTTGACACTGGTATTTCCTGGGATCCATGGCTTATTCCATAAAGCACGTGTTACACCTGGCTAGGCTACCTGCCACCAGGTAAATTGTCCTTGTTACAAGCTGAGAAGTGTGGGAGGATGGATTATAAGAGAACAGAGATAGTGCTGAAGGCAATCTCACCCCTGATAAATTGCAGCTGTACTAATTACCAAAGAGTGGGAACAGCCTTGCCCCTTATAGGTCACAGCTATGTCCAGTGAGGATGGGTGTTAGAAAAGAATGGATTAGCTGGTCTAGAGGCAGTTGGAGGCTGCTGGCTGTGCTGTGAAGAGGAAGGGTCAGGCAGTTGTGTGAGGGACAGGAAGAGTGAGATGTTTATGAGGGACAGACAGGGCCAGGCAGTCGTGCTAGGGATAGGAGGGAGTTAGCCAGTCCTGCAGAAGGAAGAGAGAAGGAGTCAGTGTTGTGTGGAACTGCCTGTGATATGTTTACAAGAGAGAAAGGTATGGAAGTTTTTAAGATAATGAGGGACTGACACTTGCATCAGTTGTGAGCCCACTGTTGGGGAAGTACTTCAGCTGTGCAGGAAAAGAGCTGCTTTGTGAAGGAGGCTGTAGCATGTGGCAGATTTGGTATTTAAGTCATGCACGTTTAACCTTAAAAGCAAATTCCTTTTTGCATTTGCTTCAGATTATGGGAAATACTGCCAGTTTGCAGTTTGCTGCATGACTGATGCTTGGCTTTACCCTTCATTTTATCATCTCTGTGCACAGAAAGAGGAGCATAACTTGAGCCTCCTTTTCAATACACTGAAAGCTGCTGACCCAGGCTTCACTTCAGGTTAGGCTGGAGAAACTGTGTCTGAAGGCTTTGATTTCTGTTAGCTCTTCTTCCTTCTGTCCCACTGAGAAATGATTATGTGGCCTTTTTCCAGCCTCCTTAGATTGTGGTGATTCTTTCTTTCTGAGGGAAAAAACACACAGAAGAACAAATAATATCACAGCACTGTTTGCCCCATAGGTATTGCAGTGTAAACATGAGGATGTTAAATAAGCTTGGAGCCAGCTGTGCTGTTCCTTTACATTCCACTGAAGAATTTCTATGCACTGAATAAAGATGGAAAGAGACTTCTGTAGAAGTGTATGAGTTCAGAGCAGTAGTGTATTAACATTCATGAAACCATAGCATCCTGGTGCTGTGTTCAGTGTTTGTGAGACATCCATGGAAGTGTGAGCCATGGCACTGCTGCCAATCCAGCACTTATTTCAGCTCAGAAGATTTTGCAGGCTCCATACTGCTTTCTTTTAGAGTTTTTTAGGTTTTGTTTGCCAAGCGCAGCTTGATACGTTCTACTGAATGCCCTTGACCAACAGAAGGTGCTTTAAAATCTGGAGAGTATCATTTTGCAGTAGATTATTGTTCCAAGCCTTTCCTCTCTGCAGAGGGATGTTTGCATTGATGCTTCCCTACCGAGTCAAGAATGACAGAAAAGCAAAAGGCTGTTTTGGCCTGGCTTTGACAGCGAGACTCTTACATAAAAGAGCCTTTTCTTATGCAGACTGTGTCTCCTTGAGGCACTGCTGGCACCGTCACCCATCTCTCCTGGATGCAGCCTCGCTGTTTGCAGCACACACAGAACATTTTATGTGAAGTAACGCTGGTGCAGAGGCAGAAGAGCCTTGTCAGGTCCATGAGGAGGAGCTGTGGTTGCCGGCAGTGGCCCACACTGAGCACAGGGGGCTGTTCGGGCAGCAGCTCCTGCCATGGGAGTCTCGCAGCCCCCATGGCTGTGTGTGCTCTGGGGCAGTGCAGGGATCTCTGGCTCAGCCAATGTCTCTGGTTCCGAGTGTGGCAGAGAGGTGGAGGCCGGGCAAAGGGTTGTTGTTCCACACCTAAAGCACAATCCCCCCCTTACAAAGTGGCCCTCAGCATCTCTACAAAACACTTCAGTTTCTCAGAAATCACTAGAAGGAAGATATGGGCTCTTGTAACCCATCCTTGATCTCAGCACAATTTTCCGTAGCTTCTCCTGGTGGGACACAGCAGTGAGATATCAAAAATACTGCTAAAGTTAAGCTATATTCATTTTCCTCTTTTCTGTCAGCAAAAGCTTTCTTTGTTAAAAAAAAAATCCTAATAAAGAATCCATATTATTTTATTAATTGGCCTACTGGTTGCAGATCTATAGGAATTAGATGTTTAATTGCTTGCCCAAGTAGTTTTCAGCAGATTTCAGTAGAATATAAATGCTATCAATTAGCCTGCAGGCCCTGTTCTATGTAAATGGACTACCTGTTAACCTTCTCTAGCCCTCAAGGGATGGGACCCAAGGGAAGGCTGGAGATCAGGAAGAGGCTCTGCCCCCAGAGGGTGGAGGGCACTGCCCAGGCTCCCCAGGGAATGGGCACAGCCCTGAGGCTGCCAGAGCTCCAGGAGTGTTTGGACAATGCTCCCAGGGAGCACAGGGTGGGAGTGTTGGGGTGTCCTGGGCCAGGAGTTGGACTGGATGGTTGATCCCTGTGAGTCCCTTCCCACTCAGGATATTTCATGCTTTTGAAAAGAACTGCAGCTTCACCTCATATTTCAGAGTATCCAGGGAGCTGATGGCTTGTCCGTTTCATTCCCTCATTTCTCAGATGCTCCCACTGAGACCCCAGATCCCTGCCTGTAGCAGACCTGACTGAATTAATGATGCTCTGACTCCTGCTCATCTCCATGCTGGGTGTTGTGTTTGCAGCACCTGACAGACAGAATTCATTGCCTGATGCCTCGTTAGTCATTCTTTGCATCCCCACCTGGCTACACGTTTCTTCTCATGTATCTCATCTGGCCATCAATGCCCAGCTAGAACAGCTCTGCTCATCTTTTTCATTGCTTTGTCCCCCCCCCCTCTTTCTCGCTGCTCCAGTCATCTCAGTAAATTTCTTGCTATTGTTCACTGTCCTCTTGACCTACATTTCATGCCCTTAGTTACCCTCAAATTTATCTTTCTATGCTATCTGGAAATGCCTCTTCTTTCCAAGCTTCCTGTCTTCTGCTGGGATGCCCAGATGGTCTATGAAGAGCCATCTATGCCTTTCTCTGCTCCAATCCAGGTACCAACTAATCCTCTCGATTCCACCACACCAATCCTATTTACCACTAAGAATTTGGGTGAATTCTGGAGCAATGTCTTGTGAGCCCTGTGCCAGTGTCCAGCCAACACAGATTCACAGAATGTCCTGAGCTGGAAGGGAACCCTGCACAGACACCCCAATAATCCCACCCTGTGCATCTCTGGGAGCGTTGTCCAAACGCTCCTGGAACTCTGGCAGCTCCCTGGGGAGCCTGGGCAGTGCCCAGCACCCTCTGGGGAAGAGCCTTTCCCTGATACCCATCCCAACGCCCCTGGCACAGCTCCAGCCGTCCCCTGGGTCCTATCCCTGGTCACACAGAGCAGAGATCAAAAGGCCCTCTCTCCTGGAGAGCGCTGTCTCCCTTTCCATCATCCCAAACACCCCCATTAACATCCGGCGTGGATGTTCGCTGGATAAATCTGCTGGCTGGAGCTGCTGGTTGTGCCTGCGCCAGAGGGCGCTTGGGGACTGCCAAGCCAGAGTCTTCCTCCTCCTCTGGGAATGCTGGAGCTTTGCAGAAATCCCTTTACACGCCTCTCCTGCTTCTCCTAAACAAAAGGAGAAGGAAAACCCTGTCAGCAGAAGCACCTGCGATAGCAATTCTTCCTACCTGAAGGAAATGATATTACTTAAACCTTCTGGAGAGGGACTTTGGACAAGGGAATGTCGTGACAGGGCAAGGGGAATGGCTTTAAGCTGTCAGAGGGCAGGATTAGATGAGATTTTGGGAAAGAACTGTTCCTTGTGAGGATGGTGAGGTCCTGTCACAGGGTGCCCAGAGAAGCTGTGGTTGCTCCTGGATCCCTGGCAGTGTCCAAGGCTGGGTTGGATAAGGCTTGGAGCAACCTGGGATAGTGGAAGGTGTCCCTGCCCATGGCAAGGGGTGAGACTGGGTGGGCCTTAATGTCCCTTCCAGCCTAAACCATTCTGGGGTTCTGTGAGGATGATTTATGAAGCAGCAGCTTGTGTGGGGGCTGCAGGAATGCAGAGCTATAGGGGTGCAGATGCACCAGTTGTTGCCCACTTCTCCATCTGTTAGCAGAAACCCGAGATTTTGGGGTGTTTCAATCCCTCCTGACTATTTGGATCCTCTGCAGCAGATTTTTTTCACCCCAGAGCTTGAGGCAGGATGTGAAGCAGGGCAGCTTTGCCCAAAGTTACAGCAAAACACCACATAAGTCTTTTAGCCATCCAGCACTGCTGCCTGCATGTCTTAGACACTGCAGTAGCCTCCACCTGAAGAGCCAGCTTATCAGGCTTCTCGAGACCTACCCCACTCCTCACCTGTTCCCATTTAATTCCCCCTCCTATGATATGAGTTATGAGTTAGGAGTTGACCCCAGCATGATGGTAATGCCAGCTGCCCACCCACCTCCTGCCCAGAGCCTTGCAGTGCTCTTAGATTCAGCTATGCACATTTTGAAAGCCTAGAGTAAATATCCAGAGGGAAAACTGCAGCTTGAAACCAGCCATAAAAGATCATATTCACTATAAAAGAACATAAGATGACATAAATAATACAGTATTGTACAAAAGAAGTGGCTGAGAGAGATGAGAAATACTTGCTGGGCTTAGAAATATATTACATTCTACAGGAAATTGTAGAGTGAAAAAAGAAATTGGTAGTTCTCCCAGGAAAATCTGATTTACTGAAAAAAAAATCAAAATTGAAAGTAGAAGAAGTGTATTAAATCACTTGGAGTCCAGCATTTAAAATACATTGCTTATTTTCCTGAGAGGCAGGTTGCTGCTAGTCAGGCATTTATAATCATCTCTAGAAAGGGATGGGCTGAGCTTGTGCTCTGACCAAGGTAATGGTAAATCTAAATTATCCAAAGAGATTGATTCTAATTATGGGCAAAATGGGTTTAGAAATGAGAGAGTGTGATAGATGAGAAAGGCCTTAGGAGAGAAATAATGAGTCATAGTTATCAAGGGAAGCATCAGAGTGGAAGGAGGTTACTCATGGACTTGTTCAGGGGTTGCTCTTGGGTCTGATATGGTTTGTGTTCTAATTGATGGTGTTGGACTAAGCCTAAGCACAAAGCTGATGAAGTGACAAGGCAGCAAAAAAAAAAAAGGAAAAATATGGAACTTCTGTGTTGTGAACTTTGGGTTCCAGATTCAGACGAATGAAAACCAGGCTTTGAACATATTGGCCATGCACAGCAAAGGGCCACCACGTAAGGCTGTGAGGAGACATCTCTAGGAGCTCTCAGGCAAAGCATTCCCAGCAGAGCTGTGTAGCCCAGCCCTGAACAAGGCACCTGCCAGCCCTGGGCACCCAGGGTCCATCAGCCAGGCTGGGACACGGCAGTGCCCCCAGGAGAGAGCTGTGTAGGACCTGCTGTGGGGTTAGAGAGCATGGCCAGGACTTTACACAGGCATCTGCTCATGCTCAGAGGTTTCTTCCCCACCTGGTCAAACTCACTTTTCATGGAAGTGGAGGCACAGGTGTGGGATAACACCACGGTGAGGCTGGTCCCTCAGCCATCAGAGGGTTACACACACACACAGACCCTTTTCACCTCGCTGGGAGTGAGGGACAGCCACCACAGGCTGCCTCACACAGTGTGGAGGTTGTGTTGGGATTACAGGGTGGTTCTCCTGGGAAGGGGAACGTCTGGCTTAGATGAATAATCAGGTGAGTGATTTGTATTTCCTGTTGAAATGCCTACGTGAATGGCAAAGGTTTGCTGGGAGAGCTGAGAAAAAAGGTCAGTACAGTACTTGCATCTGGGAATTTGGTTTCAAGACTACCATGAGAAATACAGGCTGGGGTCAGAGCTGGCTGGAAACAGTTTTAAAGTGTGTCTTTTTAAACTCAACGATGGAAATGTGTTGTCAAAGTAATGCATTTGGTTAGAAGAGTTTTAGCAGACTAAAGGGAATTTACATAGCAACACAAAAAAATCAAAAAACCTCTGGGTGGTAATTTCCCCAAGTCAGAGTAATTCCCATCTATCTTGTTCCCCAGCAGCATCTTTAATTGCTGGAGCCTCACGAAAAGCCTGTGTGAGGAAAGGAAGAGAATAATTAGCCAAGCTTTTTTCTTGCTCTTGTTGTGAGCCTGCGGGGACTGGTCTCTCCAACATTTGTTACTTGGTTGAATTATTTTGTTCTAGTGGGTTGATAGGAGGGAGAGCTGGGACAGAAGAAGAGTGTTGTGCTGTACAGGATATCTCTAGGGTACTTCAGGGACACGAATTTTGCGGGCACGTCTCAAAGAAAAATTTCACAAAATCACGGCTTTTTAGAACTATGAAAGGGAAATCCTGATGGTAATGTAAGGCAGCTTGGGCATTACACTGAAAAGCTGAAGGAGAGCAGATTTAGATGAGATGTTAGGGATAATTGTTTCCCTGTGAGGGTGGTGAGGCTCTGGCACAGGGTGCCCAGAGAAGCTGTGGCTGCCCCTGGATCCCTGGAAGTGTCCAAGGCCAGGTTGGATGGGGCTTGGAGACATCTGGGAAATTGGAAGGGGTCCCTGCCCATGCTAGGGGTGGAATGAGATGAGCTTTAAGGTTTCTTCCAACCCAAACCATTCTGAGATTGTGTGATTCTAGGAAAAAATCTAAGGAGACCTGAAACCTAACAAATCCAGCAGAAAAGCAGAATGGAGCAGTGGGTGGAGTTCTCTGTTGCTGCCCCTTTCCACCTGCAGAGCTCAGGGAGGGTTTGGTACTGCCTGAGCAGCCAAGCAGCTTTGAAGTGCTGGTTTTCATCTCGGAGTCTGCCAGAAACACAGACTTCCCATAACAGAGCCATGGAATCATTTACATTGGAAAATCCCTCTAAGGTCACTGAAATCAACCATCCCCCAGCACTGGCAGAGCCACACTAACCCACATCCCCAAGTGTCACCTATCCAGGGCTTTTAGATCCCTCCAGGGATGGGGACTCCACCCCTGACCTGGGCAGTTGTGCCAGGCTGGACAACTATTTGTATGAAGGAATTTTTCCTAATATCCAGTCTAAACCTCCCCTAATGCAACCATGGTTGTATCCCTGTAAAGAGCAGGGATGGCTCCTCAAGAAAGGTCCTCCTTGGGTTTGGTATCACAGTACAAGAGGGAGTTTGGGTTCTGGTACAGGAAGTTTCAGGGTTGCAAAGCCTGGCACTAGGAGATCCCAGAATGCAGGCTGCTTGTGCATCCTGAGCCTAGTCTTCTTGTTATCCTGGTCTTAATCTTCTTGTGGATAAGTGTTGAAAAGTCCTTTATTATAGGTTTCAGTACTTATTTTTCCACTTGGTAAATGCGGAGTCACTTAAAAGTCTTTCTTCTCATTAGAATGTTACTTTATAAGTTATTAATCAAAGGGTGTCTGGACATGACACTGAATACAGAAGTCCTGCCTTTGGAGTGTTTCACCAGAATCTCAAACAAAGCTTAAATATTAGTGAGCTGCCAGCTCTGTAATCCTGTGTAATTAGATGAGGAAATTAGACAGGGGTGATGCTGCTTCCTTTTGCAGCTAGAGATCTGAGGAACAGAGATTAAGATTGTATCTACTAATTTCCAGTGTTCAGTTTCAAATAATGAGAGCTTAACTTTTTAATTTGATTTAATTTAATTGCTCATGCCTAGCAATTCTACTGCCCTTCACTGGTTCAACCTGCTGTGGAAGCAATAGCTAAACCATGAAGTCTTCATACCTTGAGGAAAACTTCACTTTAGGAGGTTAAACTGGCATCTAAAGAGGAGAAGGGACCTCGTCAGGGATGCAGCATGGACCTCAAATCCACCTGGAAATAAACTCATCACAACGATAAAGCCCTGCACCTCCTTATTTGTTTTAGTTTCATCTCAGAAACAAACCCTGTGCATTAAGCAATGTTTAGACAGCTACAAGTCCCAGTCTCCTGGCCAGGGCTCAGCACAGCTCCTGACACTTGGTGTTCCTGGGATGGAGAGTTGGGCTCTGACTGAATGTTGCCTCTCTCAGCACTTGGCCCCTCAGCCCAGCAAACTGGCAAAAACATCTGGGTTTTTTTCCCTTGGTTTTTCTACCAATATATTCAAATCTTTGTGGCTTTTCTGTTGGATTTGCTGTGCCCTTCCCAGACAGTGGCTGCTCTGGGATAGGTGTGCTCTTTTAGAATCATGGGATCACAGAATGATTTGGGTTGGAAGGGACCTTTAAAGGTCACCCAGCCCAACCTCCTGCCATAAGCAGGGACATCTTCCACTGTAACTTCATACTTTGCTGATTGGATTTGCATTCTGAGCCCTGGGCTCCCCCCTGTTGGTGATGTGCACTGCTGTGATGCACATCTAGACACACATAAACCCTGCTCTTCAATACGTCCCACAGCAGCAAGCTGCTCCTCTCCATCCAGAGTCTCCAGATGGTGCTGAAATTCTCAGAGCTTTGGGGCATTATTTGTTTGTTTATTTTTAGATAACTTCCCACACTTGGGCCCTCATCAGGATGCCTCAGCCTTTCCATTCATCAATCAATGTCACTTTTAGTTCATTTTGTCCTCACTGCCCAGCCCCCTTCCCAAGCAGGTCTGCAATGAATTGTTGTGGTTTATTATTAGTGTTGGTGCTGAAGTTCCGTTTCTGAGTCTCTTGTTCTTTTTCCCCCTTCCCAAAAGGAATTTGCAATTTCCCTTGTGATGTGATGTCAGTGATTTGTTTACCTCCATGCTGGATCCAGACCAACTTTTCCAAGGAGGCTTGGCTATTAAAAAGCTGAACAGAGATCAGCTGATCTCATGTGCTGAGCTCCAGCCCCACTGCCGGCGTCTTTGTGGTGCTAACACCTCGTCCACCTTCCACTGCTTCTTTGCCTTTGGGGAATCAGCCCCAAAATCAGCATTTGGCAAACATACAACTATAACCAAAGGGTTTCTTTATGGAGAGAACATGTTGAGCACCTCCAAGGATGGCAAAATTAGCAGCCCTATAGAAGAGCAGCACAGTTGTGCGTTTTGCAGCTCCTGCTGAGGGGCAGCTCCGATCTCTGCTCCCTGTGACAGGGACAGGACCCAGGGAATGGCTGGAGCTGGGCCAGGGCAGGGCCAGGCTGGAGATCAGGAAAAGGTGCTTCCCCCAGAGGGTGGTGGGGCACTGAACAGGCTCCCCAGGGCAGCCTCCACCATGGGCAGAAGCTCCCTCCATCCCACCTCATCCTGGCAGGGAACAGGAGTTCTCTTTCTCTGCCTTTGGTTTTGGAATGAACACTGCAGCTCCTCAGTTGGTTGCTGTGTAGTGGCATTTCCAGCTTCCTATTTTTGTAAATGCTCATTTCCCAGGAAAGAGGCTGGGCCCCAGGTGGCAGGAGCTGTGTTTCTGCTGTGTGACCACACCTGTGCCAGTGCCAGAGCTGGTCCAGGCAGTGCCTACAGCTCTGCCAGTGGGGTCTGATGCACAGCCCACTCCCCTTCCCTAGAGCACATCCATCCACCATCCATCCACCACATCCCACAGCCATTCCTCCTTCCCTTACAGTGCCTGCAAAGGTTTTCTCCCTCCTATATCTCCCCATTGCAATCACTTGAGGAACAATTTTCTTTCTCCTTGGCATCCTCCCTGCTGCCATCCCTGCCCCAGCCAGGGCACTTTAGGGCTTGAGATTGGGTCACACTGCGTTGCTTTCTGCACACATGGGGCTGCACAGAGGTATGTAACCTCTATGCATATACAGAAATACAGTTTATAAATAGCATGATAGGTGGTATATAAAAAGCACAGCAAGGTGGTGGGAAAATAACAGCAAATAAATCCAGCGTGGGAACATCCCTACAAAAAGCTCTTTGAGTTCTCTTCTTGGTGGACAAACCATTTTAGGCTGTACAGTCATCCTTAGTCATCCTAAAAACCATGTGCTGGTAGCAGTGTCCCCTGGAAGGACCATGACTGGTTATGGTGGTTCTGGGACCATGGGTATGAGATCCAGAGGGATTGGAATAACTTTCCCAGCAAAGCATGGAGGCACTGGGCACCTTCCCAGCTCTCTGTGCTGGCAATCTGTGAACTTCCTCCCCAGGCAGTGACTCCAACAGCAGACATTTACTGGGTTTTCTTTAGTGTGAAGAGCCCTTTTGTGACCAGGTGATGTGTCAGCCCAACACAGCCCTGAAATGCATCACAACACACTTGGCTGGTCCTTCAGGCTGGGAAAGGGACCTAAATCTCCCATTTCTTTCCATCTCTTTCATGCAAGGCTTTTCAAAGGCTTTGCTGTGAGTGGTATCAGGATGGACCCAGACCCTGTGAGGCCCCCATAGAGAGGAAAGGGGGAAAACTGATGTTCAAAACACACACACTCTTTCTGTGGTCCAATGGGGTCCTTGTGGGGTTTCTCTCTAGTGTAGCACCTCCTTGGCCTGAGAATAACCTCAAATGTCTTTGAAATTGTGTTCTTCTAGGCTGGCACTTTTCCCTGCAGTCAGAGGTATTCCTAAATATTCCTAAATATTAGATATGCCAGCATAAGCCATGGAATTGAAGAAAGAGGGGGAGACTTTGGGTTGGTGACTTGGGTTTGATATGACCTACAATTGCACAAAAAGAGGCCAACCACCTACTTTGGGCCACCCAAAGCCCATTGTCACCCAAACACTTTGAGCCATCTAAAGCCCCTTGTCACCCAACATTTTGCTTTTCTCTGAATACCTGAAGATGCTGATGCTGTGTCTCAGACTGTGATTGAAAAGGCTATCACAGCTTGCTAGCATGGGGACAGAGTTTGGAGGGGAGGTTATTGCCACAAGGAAAGAAAATAAAATGCGGGTTTTTCTCACTGCCTGTGGGTTTTTTTTCAGCTGGAGTGCTGGGTCTCAGCAGGGTAGGGTAATTCAGCCCTACCATGAGTAACTCACCCAAAGTCTGGATTACAGAGGTGCTGTTGGGCTCGGCCTTGAGAACTGGAGGAACCTAACGCTAAAAATACAGTTCAGTGATTACTCCAAAGCCTCTTGGGCTGGTGGGGACAGCATACAATGACAAGCCACCACCTGACACTCATTATCACCCAGACAAACCAGAGGGCAGAAGCCACCCAGCTGGATCTGAGCACACAGGTCTGCTTTCAAAAGCTCATTTGTTCTTTATACCTGGCAGTGTCAATTCATCCACACAGACAGGACGCTGAAGATGAGCCACTTAACCCAGCTCTCTCCTGTGTTCAGTTTTTATGCTGTTTTCACATGGGGAGGTGCACAGGAGGCCCAGCAGTTTGCTTGTTGAGTTTGCAATCATTTCAGAAGCTGCACATTCTTGTAATCTGATTTACCTGCAGTGAAAAATGGAGGTGGGGAGGAGTGAGCAAATTCTGCCCTGGATTTTTCCTTCTTCTTTGCAATAAACTGTACACTCTGCTTCCAAACGGATGTGTTATGATATCCTTTTCAACTGCACTCTGATGTCAGTGCTCCATGGTGTACCCACACTTGAAGTATTCCTGAATTCCATCTCTCATTTGTTTTGATGCTTTTTTTCCTTCCCAAATTACACTCTGGATTTATGACACAGTGGGCTGCTGAATGGTTCCAATATGGGGATAGAGCAGATACAAGTGTAGTTACCTTATTCTGCACCTATAGTAGAAAACTGAGCCCATAAATGATAATATTTGTTATATAAACTGACCCAATAAGTTTTTGTTGTTTCCTGGACCCACCACAAACTCTACTTTCCCACCTCTCCATTACTCACAAGCCTCTGAGCTGGGAGAAGTTGTTCTTTCTCGACCCCAGTGAGCAATTCGTGGAAAAGCCAGAAACCACCTCAGTATTTAGAACTGGAGAGTTCATTGTACCTGCCTCTGCCCAGATAAATTTCTTTCAGCCCTTCTCCTCAGAAAACATTTCTTCTGATGTTATTCCAAGGCTGATACCAGGCTTCTTTGATGCATTGAAATTCTCCAAAGAGCAATACCCAACACTTATCTGCATGTATATATTCCTTTTCTCTGCCTCCAAGTAATACTTTCCTATGATCTTCCAATGTTTATTTAGGTCATTTTTGTCTCGATCCAATTTTCTCTTTGGAGAAGGATGCCTATATGCTTCTTCAGATGTCACTCTCACTCTGTACAGTCACTGTAAATATGCAGCTATGAAGTCTTTCCTCTGTGTAAACATTAAAATATAGAGAAAGTATCCTAATTATCTCCAAGATTTACCCTTGGGGTACCCCTTCCCCTTGAAGTCTGTATTAGCTTTAGTGTTCACTTCAATTAGAAGCATTAACCCAACACCAAAGTAATTTCCAAAGCCTCCACCCAAGTTTCTACTGTCAGGGTTTGCTTCTCCCAAAGCTCCCAAAAGATATTCTGCACGTTTCATGCTAGTGCAGAAATTCACTGTATCCACAGAAACTTAAAAGACGCTTTTACAGGTCTGATTTCAACTAATTTCTGGATATGAAATTGTTTGAGAGCAGGAGTGCCCCAGCTGGGAGGCAGCCCTGTCCTGCCTCTCTCTGGGTGAGGTGCCTTGCCTTGGTGACCAGCTGTCCTGCTACAGCAGCCACCACGAGACTGCAAAAGAGGAAAACAAGGCTGGTTTTGTGTCTAGTTATCAGACAGTGAAAGATGTTTCAAGGCTGCCAAGCTGGCGTTGGAGGGATTTGCTGAATTTCTGCTGGTTTCTGCAATTTGCCATGGCCCAGGTACCACTGGCACACACAGAACCAGTTTGTTCTGAAGAAAAACAGCCACCAGCAACACCCACTCAGCAGGAGCAGGGTTTGCTTGCTCCCTTTCTACCTCCTGGGCCAGAGGGACTGGAGCAGAATGGGGACAAAGAGGACAAATGAGCATCGGCACCACTCAGCTCCAAGGGTTTGGGAGATGCTGAATGTCTGCCCAGGGCTGCTGGTCTTTTGTGGGCACTAATCTGCTGACATGACAACTGGATCCACTCGGGTGGATCCTGGGATAAGCACGAATTTCCATGGCAGGGACTGCATGGGCAAAGAACAAAAGCCCCTTCTTGCCAGCAGAGCCAGGTGCCAAATTCTGCTCGCTGTAATCTCTCGGTGAAACCACTTATCTGAAAAGGCAGGAGGAAGCTGGCTCCAGTCCTTTGCATAATTAAAGGCCTGGTGCTCTGGGCACGTATCTTTGGAGTAGAAATCTTATTATTCCCCCTTCTCAGCTGCCAAGGAAACACGGTTTAGCTGGAGTGACTTGGAGATGTATAGGATCAGAATCTATATCCCTCACTTGCCATCTGATGGGTCCAGAGCCAGCTCCAAACCAGGTGGGAGCATACCTGATATTTCAGGCATGGATATGAGCCTGTGAAATGAGTATTTACATCTCATCACATGATTTAAAAGCTGCTCTTAGTTTTGGGAATAAATAGTTATGTATTCATATATACATATCATGTGGGGGTGTGTATAAAAACACAAGTGTAGGTGAGAGAGCAGGGTTATTTATCTCAAAAGCAGATTTGATAAGGAAAAAAAAGTAATTTTGAGTGTCTGGGGATGTGTCACTATTGGCCTATCAATGCCCTGTCCACTGGAAGCTTTTTTTGACAGATTTTACTGAGAAGTTAATTTTTTCACTCAGAGAAATGCATTTATTTAACCAAGCTCCTGGCAAAGAATAAAGGTTGGACTGTCCTACTTACATCAAATAATTTAGGTTTAAAGGGTTTTTTATTCCGCAGGTGGACGCTAGTGGTCAAGTTAAATAATCTTTTTAACCTCTATTTATAACTTGTCACAGCAAGGTGAGCAAAGGCCTTTTTGTACTCCCGTGGAGAGCAATGCAGACTCTTTAAGGAAAAATATCCCACTGCTGTGTTATGGCTCTGCTTTCTGCTCCAGCAGCTGCATGGGCTTCTGGCTTGGTCCTCACCATTAATTTTACTACTCATGGTCCTTGTTTTATTCAACTGGCTGCTCCCCCTTTGAGGGACATTCCTGCACTTTTTACCCCCTTTGCTTAGTTTTTTGCCTGGAAGCTTTCCTTACAATACCTGCCTAGGGGCAGGACTCGTTCCTGGAAGGCTGGGATAGGAAACACAGAAGTTATAATCAAATATAGTGCCAAATTTTGGAGGGGAGCTTTGAAAAGAGAATCACGGGATCCCAGGAGGGTTTAGGATGGAAGGGACCTTAAAGATCATCCAGTTCTACCTGCCCTGCCATGGGCAGGGACACTGCCCACTAGACTTCCAGCACAGAGCTTTTCCACAAGAGATGGAATTCCACCCACTGAGGTGAGGACCAGCATCTTCATGGCTCACCTGTGTGGTCCTGCCCCTGCAAGTGATAAAACTCATGCTCTTTTAATGTCCTAAAATGCTAGAGCAGCTGTAAATCTGGTGGATGACCTTATCCAAAGCAGCAAATCTGGATGTGTTCTGGCTCTGGCTGGAGCAGGGTGAGGGTCTGACCCACTGCTGATGGGAGATGGGCAAAATCTTGGGCTCCTTCACATGGCTCTGAGCTCCACAAGGAGCTCCCTGGCAGGTGGGTTTGGATGTCTCTGAAAAGACAGATATTCCTGAGCTGCTTCCCAGCTGCTGATGGTCAGAGGCTCACGCTGCTGAGGAGCAGCCCTCACACTCACTCAGCCACACAAGCTATTTTTGCATGAGTAACCTCAAAACTATGGATGGGATTGAAAGTCTGGTAAGAAGAAGGTTGTGTTCTGCATCCAAATGCAGTTATAATTTTGCTGCTGGGTACTTTATATTCAGGCACTGTTGTTTAAGGACATAGCTGTAGAATCAATGATGTTAACAAAGCAGGAAATTAACCAACAACTCATTTATAATGTCAATTCTGTCTAGAAAAGTGACTATTACTACTGGTGCTGGAACAAGCCTGATTGTTGAAGTGGGTTTAAATGCTTCTCCTGTGTCCTTTGGTGGCACCAAGGTGGCACCTCAACTGACAATTGGTTTCATTTTAGACTAGCTTGTCTTATAATTGGGGGCTCATCTTTGTAGATGGATTTGGCTCTTCATCTGCATTTAAAATTATGTTCATGAACAGAGATTGCTTTGCAACAAACTGATCCAAGGTCCAGCATGACTGATGTAGTCAGTATGCCAGCTTGGAGTGGGGTGATCCCTTGGCAGATGTGGGTGTGCTGGTCCTTCCCTCGGTCACTTACAGCTCTGCTGTGCTGATATCTTGCAGGCAGTAAAAAAAAAAAATACTTGCAGGGTTCCTCTTTCCACTGACATGCACCTCTCAGGTGATCAGCTAAAGTCCTAATCCCAAATCCTTGCTAGAGCAGAAGAAATCTACTCCTCAACACTCTCCTCCATAAATCTGACTGCTTCTGTGGTGCCTTGTAAGGTTTTACCCCCCAGATCTGGGAGACACCTCTGACACATGCAGTGGATCTGCTCTGATCTTACAATAAAACCAATTTTTTTTAGAGTTCATCCAAGATAAATAGAAGAAAGAGGTAATAGTATAACAAGTCAGCTCCTACTGACTTTAGAGGGAGCATGGATGCAATCCAACAGTGTTTCAGGCCCATAGAGCACCTTCCCTCTGACTCCAACAGCCTGTGCATGCTTTGCTGATCAGTGCAAATGGCACCAATGCTGTGGTGCATTAATGCACTGGAGCTGCTTATCTCTAGCTGCACAATTTGTGAGCTCCGAGGTGCTGAGCAGAAACCCAGCACTGGTGACAATCCTGGGATAAGAGCTCCCACTGGCAGGTGCCTGCCTTATCTCTGGGATGCCATTCCTGGTGCTCATCCCTCGGCAGAAGGGAGCAGCAGGAAACACGTGGCTCCTGACAGCCCCTCTCAGCCTTTGGGCTGGGGACAGCTCCAACAGGGAATACTTAGCAGATGAAAGATGTTTGTTTCCAATGTCATCTAGCTTGGAAAAGCTAATCCTTTTTGTCATCCCTCAGACTCAGAAGTGACTGTGTGATAAGGCCTGACAGGGGAACTGTCAGAACAACAGGGAAAGCAGACCACTGCTGTCAAACACTTGACTTCTCAGTGCCCCCAGGTCTCTATTAATTCATTATTATGCGCTTGGGCCATCAATCTTTTGATCTAAAGAGCGGGTGACAGGAGTGTCCAGCATCTGAGCAGGTTTGAGTGAAGTCTGTCCCAGGCATTCTCTGCCAGCTCCACAATCCCAATGGAATATGTGTCTTCTTGCAGGTGTCTGCCCACAGTCCTGGCCACGTGTCAGCAGCCGCTGACATGAGCCGCTGTGCATGGGGGCACAACTCCCAGAGCTGGAAGGAAAAAGCAGTGCTTGCTCCAAGAAAATGGAACAGGGACCTGTCCACACCAACCAGCTAGCAAGTTTCCAGGTCACAACTCCTCCTTTTACTGGTACTGAGTTACAGAAAAGTTCGCAAAATAATTCAACCAATGACAAAGATTTTGTATGCCCACCTGCCCGGCTGGTTCTGCCCACGGGGGAGTTGAAGTTCCAAACAAGTCCCCAGGACTTTTCCACCACCACTTGACCACTGGAGCACGATTCTGATGAGGGACAGATGAGGGAGCTGGGAAAGGGGCTCAGCCTGGAGAAAAGGAGGCTCAGGGGGGACCCTGTGGCTCTGCACAACTCCCTGACAGGAGGGGACAGCCGGAGGGAGTTGGGCTCTGCTCCCTGGGAACAGGGACAGGAGGAGAGGAAACGGGGTCAAGCTGAGCCAGGGGAGGTTCAGGTTGGACACTGGGAAAATTTCTTAATGGAAAGAGCTGTCCAGCCCTGGCACAGGCTGTACAGGGTAGTGGTGGAGTTCCCATCCCTGGAGGGATCTAAAAGCTGTGTAGATGTGGCACTTGGGGACATGGGTCAGTGGTGGCCTTGGCAGTGCTGAGGGAACAGTTGGAGTTGATCTTAGAGGTCTTTTCCAGCCTAAAAGGTTCTGTGTATCCAGGACCTTTCAGTCTGGAGTGTGGCTTACCTTGACTCAAGGTTCTGAGAGCTTTCATAATAACCTCATTCTTGGGTACTTACTGTATCTGGAGACCAAAAGAGAGACACATTCCCAAAGCTGTCCACAAAACCCAGAGCATCACCTGCTTTGAATATGTCCCTAAGATGTCCCTGTTCTGTGCAGGACAGGTGTTCATGTGACACCTATTCCCACCCAAGAGACATCAGCTTGGATCAAATTTAATCAATTTCTGTAGCCTAAGAAATTCATGGGTGAAGGTAGGAGCTGATGCAGAGCGAGCCATCTTAGTGCTCCTTGCATAAAATATGAAAATTTAACATTTTTGTTATTCCATTCCCTTGTTGTGTCAGGGCAGTGGAGCACAAGCACAAACACCATTCATCCTTTCCTTTTTCTAGTGGATATTCCAGTAGGAACTCTGACACTCCAGAGCAAGCCACTGTGAAAAATTAAAGGATGTCTTACATCTGACAGTGAAGATATTTATTCCATGTTCTAGACCAATGTGTCAGACAAATCAGTCCCTGCTGGTTCTCCCTCTCCTCGGGATGCCCTGGCTGAAGCCTGTATTTCAGAGGTGGGAAGACATTCTGTCCACAAGTTTCAAGCACAACAGAGTGGTAGGTCCAGTCTGACGAGCCCTGTAAAAACTCTGTTGCACCACTGAGGGTTTCCTCCTGCTCTGTACCAGCTGTGCAGAAACATCTTCCTAAGAGGTGCATTTTTACTTTGATTATGTTTTGGTTTAAATAGCCTTTGAGGCCTCAGTTTGCCTCCTGTAAAGTCTGAGCCAAGTATTCCTGCAGACTCAGTAACCCCACCCACAAAGAAAGAAATGTCCTAAACGGCTTCTGTAGAGGATGTGAGAGATTCCCAATTCATGAGCAAACAAGAAGTGAAAGAAGCTTACAAAAACTCACTGCTTATATTGAAGCAGAATGTTTCTGTGACTTAAAACCTGTTTTTATAGTCTTGAATGGCCTAATGGGGGATTATCTTATTAGCTCTGGTGATGGGGGAGGCAGAGGATACCTTACAGGTGACTTTATTTTCAGCTTTTTTTTGGATGCAGACACTGGCAACACAGGAATTGGAGACCAATTTGGCTTTGAAAGAAATCCCGTGTTCTTCATCTCAGCACTTCATCACTACAAAAGATACACAGGAGAGCCTTGGAAATTTGGAAAGCCAGACTTTGCCCCACTGAAGCCACTCGAGTTCAGAATCAATGCTGGGGAACCCAAAGGTGATGGATGGTGTGTGCATTTTTCATTATAGGGATGGACACATCCCGGGGCACATGGCATCCAGGTGCAGGGGATTGTCCTCATTTCCTTGTTCACACAAGCTTCTTTCAGCTGCAAAAAGCTCATCAAAGCCCATGAGATCATGGCTGGAACCTAAGCACTAAAAAGCTTTGAGCAGTGATAACGCTTAAGGAATAAGCTTCCAAAGAGGAGGTGGGGGGAATGAGAAATGAGACAAGATTTCTTTCTAACCCCTGATGTGATGGACAGCATTACCCTGCAATGTGTCTCGTTTCTGCAGCCTCCAAAGCAGTCTGTGGAAGAACAGGGCTGGAAACTGTTTATATGAATTCTCAGCAGCTGCTCCGTTCAGCCACGCTTGAACCTCTCACTTATTCTTTGCAAGTCATCTGTAAACAGCCAGGGAAAAGGCTTTTTGTTCTCACAAAACATTTGGGAAGTGCCTCTGTGTGCTAAATATCCAGAATCGTGCACGTACAGAAATCTATTTGTTCTTCCATTGACAGAACCTCCCAAACATCATTCATAAATAGCAGCTGCCATGACTGCGTGCTTTGAGAACTGCTGAAAATGGTTTTTAATAGTTCCCATCTTCATACTTACAGAAAGAAACATTTCAAACCCTAAGAGGAAATTTGTGAAATAAGAGATTTTTTTTTATTTTAGTCCTTTGTACAGCTGCCAGATACTATGTACAAAAAAAAAAAAAAAAAAAAAAAAAAAAAAAAAAAAATAAAGCATTTTTTTGAGATTCTCTGTAGGGGAAATTCAAAGTTCATCTGCTTGTGGGGGCAATTTAACAAATTCTTCAGCTAATGTCCAGATCCAACAAGTCCCCCTATGGCTGCACCTTTGTCCACGCCTGCCAGCATTCCTGCTGAACCCAGTTTAGCAGTCTGACACATCAGCCATGGTGTCCATTCAGAAACCCGTGGCTGTTTTTGGAATCCGGTCATGTAGGACGTCCCCTCTGCACCGCCTGCGTGCGTCACAGAGCAATTGCCTGCTCCGAGATTGCCAGTGCTGCTCCCAGCCCACCACTGCCATGGAGCAGCTGAGTGGAGTGGTTTGAGTGATGAAAACGGGGTATAAAAACCCAGAAATGCTGCATAACAACAACAAGAAAATCAGTTTACCCACGTTTGTGCCTCATTATTCCCTGCCTAGAGCATAGATTCCCTTCTCCCCAGATTTTAGGGCGTGCTGCTCCACAGCCTCTTCTCTTCTCATGCAAATAAGAGCTCCCTGTGCATGAATAAGCACAGAAGTTTGTTTCCCTCCCACTTTAGAGAATTCAGCCCGTCTGGAAGCAGAAATTATGTTACTTAGGTGATGGCACAAGGCAGGAGGAAGGAATAGCAATGGCAATAGAGACGTGTCAGAAAGCTGAAGGAATACATCCAAACTATTTCACAAGCACTTAAAATACTAATTAGCAAGTCAAGATGCATCAAGGACAGCAGTTATAATTAAACAAATAATTTGGCTGCTGATGCTGCTGGGCTTGTTGTAGTACAAGCAGTGCCTTTTCATGGCACCAGACAAGAAATCTACATTCATGTCCAGCCTCTCTCTCCTTACAGTTTCCTCTAAGCCATGGGAGCAACTGTTGGCTTCCAGCATTTTCCACCTTTTTATGCAACAAGGAGAAGGGAGGGAAGCTCAGGTGGGCTTGGGCTGGCATCCAGGTGGGCTCTGCCCCTGGAGGTTGTGTACCCTGAGGTGGTACCAGGATGTGGGGTCATTGCAGACAAGGAAGATGAGCTTGAGACACAAATCCTACCTGGCCCCACTGCTGCTGTCTTTCCTCTGAGGTGCCAACCACTGCCCTTCTGCATTTGCCTCTTTCTTATAGAGGAGGTCAGCAAGGACAGCACTTTGCCTTATTTCCATGCAGAGAACCTCATCTGGTGGCTCCTTCTTCCAATTTCCTTATCCTTGGGCCAGGGATACCCACAGCACACATCCCCAGTGGCTTTTCTTTACAGAGTCCCTTTGTTAATAAAATCCAGTGATTTGGCATTTCTTGTTGATGGGGTGAATCCCTCCCGTCTCCTTTAGTGTGGTGCTACCAATCCAGTTCCTTTTCCCTGGTTTCCCTCTAAATGCTTCACACAACCTGGTGTCTGCCTCATCAGGTCTCATAAACTTTCCCGAGGGACATCTGAACAATGAACAGGCCACTTCCAAGAGGAAAAGGTGAGGAAATGTGCAGGACACACACAACACCCCTGAGGCATTCCTGGCACCTGCATAATGGGAAAAAATCCAGAGTTTCTCGAATTGAGGGAACTCTGGGATTTGATGGTCGCACTTTGACAACTGAAACTTGCAGTAGCCACCCGGATCCAGGAGATGTTGCTGTGCTTTCAGCTAAAGGCCTGCAGGAGAAGCACACAGAGCATGGGGACTGCAAAGAGTTGGAGAAAACATTCTAAATGCTCCTGGAGCATTTAGAGTAGAACTGGGGTCCGCGACAGCATGAGTAAAAACCGTGTTTGGGACAGTTCTGCACTTCCCAGGCTGCCAAGTGGAGACAAAGGAGGAATCTAGTAAAAAGCAGATGGGTGTTAGCATCAAGGGTTGGGTCCCTGTTTCTAGGCTTCTTCCACACCTCAGATGGATGCTGCTTTTCCATACTTGCTCTTCTGATACCACACAGGAGGCACGTCCCTGTCTTAAAGTTAAAAAATCCAGTTCTTCCCAATTGCCTTTTGACGTACAGCAGGAAAACATCCCACTGCATGGCCAGTTAAGCACAACTCTCTAGGGAACAAAACAACAAAAGATGTAAACACTTTATCTGAGCATTTAGACAAGAGTCTGCATCTTATGATAGCACCAAGGCTGTGAGCAAAGTTGCTGGGAGGGCCAGAGAAGGCTCAAGTCAGAAAGGATCTGACTGGAGGAAGCACTGATGTGCCCAGAAGTCCTGGTTGAACTGGTTCTGTCCCAGCAGGATCAGTCAGGTGCTGCCCTGGGCTTTGCTGGGGGCAGAGGCTCTGTGCTGGCTCCTTTGCCCCCTCCCAGGATACAGCCCTGGGAACAAGCTCATTCCCAGTGCCTGCAGCAGCCAGGACACACATCCCTTCCCAGGGTGACTCCTGTGCTTGTGACCACCCTGGGTGACCCTGGGTGGCCTGGGGAGCCTGCAAACAAATGCTCACCCCATGAGCAGAAACAAGGACAGCCAGGGAGAACAGGGGCACCAAGGTTATGCTTGTTCCCATGTGCACAGAAGGAAGTGCAACACAGCATTGTCAACACCCACACGGACCTGATGGCCAAGGTGTGCTGACAGCCCACCTGGCAGCCACCAAGCTCTGCTGGCAGCCAGGAGCACTGTGCTCACCTGTCTGCTGCTGGCTCACCCTGCTGTGTCCTCCCCATCCACCATCCACTGCTCCTTCCCAGAGGGTGCAGGACGTCCCTGCAGGTCTCAGCAGTGAGGAGAACCTCAGAGCTTGGCACTGCTGCAAGCACTGTCTCCAACCCAGACACAGGTGTTTGCTGGGAGAGCCATGTCCCTGAGCCATGGAAGCCAAAATCCCTGTGAGAGCAATGAAAAGAGTGTTTGGGGTAATTAAGCTGCTCTGTTTGAGTTGTGCTCCTTGCCCCAGTGAAATTGCCAACTCACTGGGGACAAACACAGATGTTACAGCAGAAACTAAGAGATGATGATAACAGACAGGGACACAAGGGCTGCTCAGAGGGTTGAGTCAGCATGAGTTTGCCTGCAGCACAGGGGATAGGAATGCTGAAATAGCTCTTTGTGAGGCCAGCAGCACTCCAGTGACTAATCCCTGTAAAACTCCACTTCATCTGCACTGCTCCCAGGTAAGTACATGTTTTCCCAGGTGGAGAGGGATCCAGGCTGTGCAGGTTCTATTCATCCACCCACTTGTGTGCAGAGTTCTGCACATGTCTGGGGCCATCCACACACAGCCAAGTACCTGAGGAACACATCAAATGCTGTTATTCTTAGAAATGATCTGAGTGTGCAAAGACTAATGACAAAAAGCCAATAGTGTCTAGACACAAGTCTGGTAGCAGCAGCTCTTTGTCATGCTCAAGACTGCTATGGAGGGGATGTGATGTGTCAGGAGCACAAGATGCTGCTTTGTGCCCGTGTAATTCCTTACTGCAGTTGGGAGACAGTGCCTAAAAAATCCAGGGCACCTCCATGCTATGCACAGAGCTTTGATCCCCGAATGGAAAGCACTCCTTGAAACAGAGCCTTGCTGCTACTGCCTCCCTGTCCAGCCGTTAACCTTCCAGGCTTTAGTAACAATATGTCAAAAATAGACTAGAAATACAGCTAGGATATGTCAAAAAGAATGGAGAGGAGGGAAATATGTGCTGGTTTTTAAGTATTCTGTTTTTCTGACTGAAGGCAGCTGTGGGAACAAGGGATTAGATGCTGAGAAACACAGGGAGTTGAAATCTCAATTTGCTGTCACTTCTGCCCATCCTAATGTCTTCAGCTTCGGACAGGGACTGGTGCAGGAGGAGCAGCTGGCTCCAGAAGCATGGCATGAGAAGGATTAATGGAAATATATCCTTTGTGGTGACCTCTGTGTTGGCAAGCTCTGCTAGAAAAACACAACATGGAGGTAGCAAACACTGGATCAGCCACGACTGCCAGCCTTGAGCAGCTAGGCTGCAGGTGGATATCTGGATTGGGGAATTCATTTGAAAAGTATTTTCATTCACTGAAGTGTCTCAGAGCTCAAAACAGCCTCAAGGATGCTGCAGAATTGTAGCTGGGGCTCCAGAGGCTCCCAGTCTGACCTAAACCAATTAACTGTACTGAAATAGCTCTGAGCAACCTGGTCTAGTGGAAAGTGTCCCTGCCCACAGCAGGGGGCTGGAATTAAATGATCTTGATCCTTTCCAAGCCAAGCTATTGCAGGATTCTGTGAAATAGGGCCATCAGAGGGACTGTTTGATCTTTAGTGATCTGAGTTCTCAGCTTGCACCAAATATCACTTTTCCAAGCAACACATGAGAGAGCAGGAGCCCCAGGTTCACTCCAGAAGATCTTTTTCCTTTGTCCACAGAAAAATGAAGCTGATCCATGCAAAATCATTCAGGGGTTTCCAGGTGGGGCTATCCTGGCACCACTGACAGGCAGCAAAGGTCTGAGGCAGAGCTGAGTTTACATTATGACATTTAACATGGGTGGCAAAAACAGAAGTTGAGCATCAGCTGTTAAGATTAGATCCCGACGTCAAAGAGTTTGGAATTAGAAGCACAGACAAAAAGGAAAGCAGCTCTACCTCATAGCAAGCTCCTGTTTCATTCTTGAGATGCTCTAATTGCTACTATTTTTAATTGCATATTTATACCACAGGCTATTTCTTTCCCTTTAACGAGACAGGAGTGAAATCAGCTTATAATATTTCTATATCTTTTCATGAAGGTGTTGAAGTAACTGCCTGCTCATTTTTACATTTTTAGGGCTGCAGAAAAAGAGAATTGATAAATGCCAAAGTAATGAAAAGTCAGAGTTTCTTCCCAGCTGGGAGATTTCAGTGTGGGTAAGGGAAGGAGCCCAGGAAAAGGGGAAAGGTGGCCCAGGTCTGACACATGTGAACCCATGGCCACTTCTCCAAAACAGGCTCCACCTGGCAGGAGAGTTCAGTGGGGAACTGTGGCCTTTGATGAAACAGCTTCAGAGCAGCTTGGGTTTAAAAAAAAACCTGGTGCTCCCAGGTCAGGGGGTTGGTGAGAAGGCTGGGATCAGTTTTCCTGCACTTGGAAGTTCAAGTAGGAAGGAATGGCAAGAGAGGTGGTATTGCCTCTTTCAGGCTGGCAGGAGCCCTCCTTTGATGCTAGTTCAGATCTTCACCTCTCAGATGTTCACCTACCAGCCTTCAGGGTGGATAAGGTGAGGGGAAGAAAGCAAGGCAGGAGGAAGCACACTCCATCACATAACTCTTAGTGAATGCAGGACTAATGAAAAAGAATGAGGAAAACCACCCCAACCTAATATTTTAGTTTCCAAATTTTAATTTTCTTCAACTAAAGATACAGAAAATTCAAGTTTTCACCATTTGTGCAAACAGTTGTAAATTTTGTTGAATCTTTTAAAGGTGACCTGTTACACTAGAGATGCCCAATTACATTCAGGAGGGCAGGCAGAGAGACAAGGAAGAAACCTATTTGAAGGGATGCCTTAGGGATAAAACACATTCTGGGGTGGCCTTTTTTAGGAATTGGCTAAGGCAGGTGGATAAAATACCTAGTGTGACCTGTAGAGTGGTAAAGCCAATGAATAAATGCATTTGGGATTATTTGGAGTGCTTTTTGTGCGTTTGGAGTTTTTGTGTCCGTGGTTTTTTGGATTTTTTGGGTTTTGTGTGTGTGTGGTTTTGTTTGTTTATTTGTGATTTTTTTGGGGGGGAGTTTGTTTGGTTTGGATTTTTTTAATGCCATATGGGATCAGCACTTGAGGAAATAATCCTCAGAGGGGCTATTTGGGTACTGTAGAGCAATGCAAAAAGTTTATCTAAGCCTGAAAATCAAGAAATTGCTCCAATGGATGTCCTGGATGACCTGACAGTGGGCTCACTGCTCACCCTTCCCAAACCACTTTCTTCAAAGTCAGATGCCTCCAGTCACCCTCCTTCCCAAAACAGGAGCAGGACAGGGCCTGGGAGAATTCTGAGTAACTCTCCTTGTAGGATCCTCCAGACAGAGCACAAACCACTGCCCACTGCTCTGACCCAATGATCCTGGCAGTCCTCCCACACTTTTAGTTGTCCACCCATCCAGGCACTAACACTCTAAACCGGATACAAGAAAAATTCCAAAAATCTGGATCCAAGCCTGACTAAACACGAGGTGAGTGGCATCCACTGCTTTCCCTCATCCACAGATTCAGTCACAGAGCAGCCAGGGCTGGAAGGGACCCACGAGGATCATTGAAGCTCCTGGCCCTGCACTCTCCCTGAGCAGTGGGAAAAGTCCTTGTAGGCTGTAAGTCAGGCTGTCAAGAAACAGCTACAGAAGCTCCCAGCCACAGGAGCCACTTGGAAATTACAAAGAGCAAACTGAACTTCAGGGTAACAAAAGATGAACAACAACAAAAAGTGCCCCAAGATGGAACAGACCCTAGAAGCAAACAGCAAAAAGCAAAGAAAACCTCATCCCCAGAAAAGCCTGCCTGTATAAATAATTCACTAACAGTCAAAAAAACAAAACAGGAACCAACCACTTCCCCAGACTGTCAGAAATGGAATCAACAATGAAGTCAACAGCCATCCAAACAAACTGCCCAAACTCAGAACAATAACCCCCTCCCTCCACAACCTGCTGAAAAGACCCCCAGCATTAATGTTCCCTGCTGAAAAGCTATCCAGAAAAAAAAAAGCAAAAAAGGAATAAAATAAAGACAGAAGCCAAACAATAGTTTGTTGGTTTCTTGGAAATATTTATGAATAATATTCAGAGGAAATGTTCTCAAGGGGAAGTCACGTAACCAAGCACAGAACCCAGGCAGAGATTGGGAAAACAGACGGGTCAGGCTCTCCAGAGGGGATTTCTGATGCCTAACAAGTCCAAAGCCATCCTCTCATTCCTACCACACACATACATCAAGGCTGTGACAAAGAACAACCTCGTACCTAACTTAGTGGCACTCCTGATGAGACACTGGAGCTGGCAAAGCTTTGATTTATCAGCCCCAGGGCTGACTGATAGAGAGCCAGCAGAGTCATCCAGTTTTCAGAGGGTTTTCCAATCAATTCCCTTTTTTCAGCTGAAAAGTTCAAATGTTCTTTAACTAAATACTCATAGGATGATTTGCTGTTAATGGTCCTTGCAAGAGAGAATTTTGCACCAGAGGAGATCATTTTTGCACAGAAAGTAACAGACCACAAGACAGGTATTGATAAATTTGAATAAAATAAGGCAAGAGCAATGAATTCTAGTCCATGAAAAGATATCTTTGTCATTTAGCATCCATTTGAAGAAAATGTAAGTAAGCACTGAGTTAATATGAAAATTTTAGTATTGTGTTGCTTTCATGTTTTGTTTGACCATATGTAGGAAATAATTATTCAGAGGATATCACATTTAGAACATCTCTTTGTAAAATCCACCTTCCATGTTCCTAATCAATACTGACAATAAAAACCTCGCTGAGAGCTTCTGAACAAGCAGGGACCTTACTCCAAATGTCTGCTGGGGAAATAATAAATGTACAAATTCCACCAGGAATAAAATGTCAGCCTCAACGGGCTGCTTGAAGTCTCTGTTGACACCCACACAGCTTCCCATGTATTGGTAAGCAGTGATGCTTCTCCCAGCCACAGAAGACAATTTATTTGGATGTCTAATTGGCATCTTTAGCACTTGTAATTGTCTCTTCTCCCCGAATTTTGGCAGCTGAGGTGATGAGTGGCCACCCCCTGTTCTGCATCCCCTTGGGGCTGTGCAGGTGAGACCCCCAGAGTGGTTTCACACCCAGTGGGGCAGGACAGCATCCCACTGCACAAACACGGGCTGAGCTCTTCCTGCAGGGATCTGTGCCCACCGGGCTGAGGTTGCTCCTGAGTGCCTCCAATTGCTATGCCAGCAGAGCCCCAGTGATGAATGCTCAGCATCTGAGGGTGTCCTGCTGCCTCTGCTCACAGCAAACAGTGAAACAGCTCCTTTTGTGACTGCTTCTGAAAACCCTCTGCTGGTTTTCCTGGAAATGCAGCTTCAGACAGGCCCCATCAGGACTGGGGTCCTTGTCCCCTCAGTGTCCCCCTGCGAGCAGAGCTGTGTTACTGTGGGTGCTGGCACAGGTTCCATTTCCCAGAGGGAGAGATCTGCTTTCAGGACAGCCGAGCTCATGTGACATGGCTTGGAGACTTGTTTACAGGAGCAAACCCAGCAGCCTGGGCAGACCTGTTGGGACATTTATAATTGTGTCACCAGGCTTTGTGAGCCCTGTCCAAGAGCAGGACAGGCTGTCCTCTGCCCTTCCCAGCTCTTACCCACATCCTTAACTGGAGGGTGATATCACTGCTTTGCCCTACTCTTCTTTAGCAGAAGAATAGCATACTTGCATCTGTCACAAATGCACCAAGACAAACGTGCTGATTGTCACAAGAAATATTTGATTTGGGACTTTTGGCCTCAAGAAAGTCACATGATCTCCAAGGAAATTTAAATAAATTCCAGGCAAGTCTCCACACACCCCCATACACAGCCAGCCAGTACTCATCAATCTCAGGAGCCATTTAAAAGTTCTGCAAGAATAAAAAATCTGATTTTGCAGACATTTAAAATGTACTGTACATTTGATATCCTGCATTAAGTTTCCAGGAGACATTCCCACTACGTTAATAATCTTTTATCTCTAAGTAACTCTCATTTCTCATTCACAAGTTACAGGAATATTGGGTCTCTTACAGCACATTTTTCTTAAGTTCCCCAAGTGTTTAAGCCAGGGAAGAAGGGAAGGTCAAAAGAAACTAAGCAATTTGCTGAAGGTCCCTAAAAAAAAGAAGAGGCAAGAAGACCCAGGTGTCTCCACATTGGCTCAGCACTTTTATAAACAGATTCATTTTACCATCCTTCAAAGGTCAAAGCCAAACAGAGATTGCAAGGAGACAATAAAAATATATGTACACAGAAAACTTTCACACCAAAGCTAGAGCTATGTAGATATTTAAAAAGCCTGAATAAGAGCACTCTCACTTGTTGACCATCAGAGCTCTGGTGTTTTAGGAAACATAGATCCCTTCTAGGTGCCTCCACAAGACTTGGTGTCGTACAAATGCTGAGAGAAAAAAAGCCCACCCTCCTCTTGAGAAGTACCAAAATTATTCTTTTTGGCAAATGGCAGAAAAGCCAATGCTGTTGATGCTCAAGCAGGGAGTCTGAAGCACCAGAGTCAAACCTTGGCCAGGGGGGCCATCAGAAATGAGCACGGAACCTCAGCACCTCTGAAGCCTTCCAAATGATTACCATCTTCTTGAAAAGTTTGTTTTCCTTAACAAATAAGAAGTTTGACTGCTTTGATAAGGCAAAATAAACACATAAAAACTCCCAAAAACCCAGAGAACAAAAGCCAAAACCCAACTTTGAGTCAGAAATGTCCTGAAACTCTGTGCTGGAGAGAGCCCGAGGGTTTACATGTCCCTGCTCAGCCTGAAGGTTGATACCTGAGGGCACCTGGGAAGCAGCTCAGGAGCAGAGGGCAGGAGGAAAAGCAGAGCACTTTTAAGACTCAACAGGCAATGACTCAGCCTGCTGTGACATGGCAGCAGCCAAATTCTCTGATATCCAGCACCAAACCTCCAGAGCAGCAAATGAGAGCTGGGAGAGCTCCCATCCCAGATGGATGATTTACTCAGACGTGCCCTCCGCAATCTCCCCAGTTCTCAAAAAGCTCATGTGCTTTTATTCTAAGCTTTTTCATGCTTTAGGACAGGCTAACAGAGCATCCATTATTTTACCTCCCTTCCATGTCCTTTCTTTGTCTCCCCTGACAGAATGGGAACACCTCCCATGCCAGGGAGCACTTCCAGCCACTTTGAACACCCACGCTTGGCAGCAATGGGAGGCCACTGTACAAAATCAGTGCAGCTGCTTGAGTCAGAGCTTGGCTTTCTACATGGAAGCTTCCTGCAGGCTCTAATTCCACTCTCCTTGGCCCAGCTCCTTAGAACCTCACAGCCCAGCAAGGCTCAATCCTCCCCAAAATCTTCTGTGAGAGGAGGAACCTGCCACACTGTGAGTTTTTACAAGCCCTGGGTTGCAGCACTCAGGGCAGCTCTGAACGAGGTGGCACAGCTGATCCTCACAGCCTGATCCTCTTCCTAAAGCTGTTCCAGCACTGAGGAACACCCCAGCTGAATGTTGGGAAGCTTTCTCTCTGGGAGAAGCTAAAGACAGTTCATTTTTGAGGAGATGACTGTGGCACTGGGTGTTTCAGCTCTCTTGGTGCAGAGGCTTAAACTCAGTTTTATCAGAGTCAGCTGCCTCCACCCCACCAGGTTCTCCTGGCAGGGACGTTCTCCTGGCTCCAGGAAGGGACATTCAGTTTGGATGGATAAACAGTAAGGATTGCCAGCAGGAGAGATTAACTGCTGAGGTGAAAAGGCTGTCAGCAGAGCTGTGCTGAATGTTTTCAGTGCAACCTGAACCTCAGACACTGCCCTACAAACCCAGGTGGGCACAGGAGGAAGCACAGCCCAGTTTGATTTGGGGATGCACCATTTCTTCACAAATGGGGACTTGGTTTCAAGAGATCAGCTTTGAAATAAAATGCTCAACAGCAAGGGAGATTCATGTTAAAACAGGCAAAGTGTTGGATGGTTAAATGCAGCTGTGTCAGCTGATGAACTTGATCCAACATCACATCTAGACAAGTGCTACATACCTTCTTCAGAAGCCACTTTACAACCCAAAGTTTCCACAATTAAGGACATATAAGGGCAACATTTCACAGAAATGGATGACTTTTGAAAGACTTCTTTTGCTTATGTTGTCTTCCAAGGTGGAAGGACACAAGCTAGATAGCTGTTGGTTTCTGTTATGAAACTTTACTACATCTGAAGTTTTGAGTCCTCTGTGTGTGCTGGTCTTTCTCTACTGCAGCTGATCCAACACCTCAACATCTGAGCAAAACACTGTCCCTGGGTGCTTGCTGTACTTGCCACCACTCTCCTGGCAGAGCAATGGGATCACTCCAAGGAGTCAGGTTTGGGAACTGGAGGAGGGAAGAGTGAATGGGAACAGATGCAGCATAATTCACATGGCTAAAATGTGCCCATAAGTTTCCCATGCTTGCCTTCCTTTAGATATATATATGTATATATATATATATATAAAATAAAGCTTGGCAGCAGTTCAGACCCAAGATTAAAATAATCTCTTTGTGTCATCCCAAAGCAAGAGCAGAGAGCACCTCTATGCTTTTCCAGCTTCTCTGCCCCTGCTGCCAGCTCAGACTGTGCAGGCTCCAGCTCCTTCTGGACAAGCAGGAGCCAAGAATGTTCCTTATGTTCCTTTTTCATAGCTATTATTTGGAAATATGCATAGAATCAAAGAATCCAGAATGGTTTAGGTTGGAAGGAACCTTAAAGTTCCTTCAGTTCCACCCCAACATAGGCAGGGAAATATTCCACTGTCCCAGGTTGTTCCAAGCCCTGTCCAGCCTGGCCTTGAACACTTCATGAAGTGCACAGATTCAAGCTCTTCCCTTCAGAAGTGCTTTGCTTGGTTGGAAAGGCTCAGTTTGGGAGACTTTTAAAACCAGCTACCAGCTCCTAAGCTCAGGGGTGATAACCTGCAGTACACATAAGTCCAGATGGAGATGATCCACCTCAGGTGGTAGCAATAATGTGCAGGAGTGTTCAGTTGCCACAGCTATGAGGGTCTGAGTGTTTGGGAACAAGAACTCAATGCTAGTAAGCAAATAAAGACCCTGTGGTTTCTTTGTATTAAAAAAACCCAAAAACAACCAAAACAAAAAACAAACAAACAAAAGCAACACCAACAAAACAAAAGAGATCAAATAAAAAGAAAAAAAAAAGTAATGACTGAGGCTGACTTGTAATTTTCAAATTCCTAGAGGCAGAACTCAGTATTCTGTAGTCTTTTGTGGATTGAGATGTTCATGAGTTTCTCTGTGTGTAGCTGACAGAAGTTTCACACAAGACTTTCAACCCCATTGCCATGCTCCATGGAAATCTGTTCCATTGAATGCAGTCCAGGAAAACTGGTCTGTGACTTCCATAGGAGAGGCTCATGAATTATACATCTAGCTGCTTTCAGCAAATCCAACCCTCTAATGAAAAGCAAAGGCATATTCCCAGTCTGAGCTCTGCTGAGCACCAGATCAGACCCTGGTGATGCAAATCCATGGCCAGGGGCAGAATGCAGACAGACCTTCAGCCTGCCTTGACCTGGAGCACAAAGCCAAGGGCTTCTCTTTAAATGTGCTGCTTCACCGTTTAGAACAGGGATTTATAGAGATTGGCTTATACTACTGGACGTTCTCTCCAGCACAATCAGCACAGTGATTTTTTTTTTTTTTTTTGTATGCATTGCTGCATAATGAATTTTTAGGCAAGATTTTTTAAATGCAGTTTTTATGCATATAATTATAGGATCACAGTCTGGTTTGGGTTGGAAGGGACCTTAAAGTTCATCTTGTTCCACTCCCTGCCATGGGCAGGGACACCTTCCATTATCTGGCTGCTCCAATCCCTGTCCAACCTGGCCATTGGACACTTCCAGGGATGGGATGTAATTTTTTTTTATACATATACAAAATATTTTTCATCTCCACTGCTGCCCCACGTCAAATACCCAAGACCATTCGGTGTTTTGGCAGCAGGAGTCTAGAGGAGTTTCAGACTTAGGTAGGCACTGGGTGGGGGTGGCTGAGTCCCCGGGATGTCCCCTACCCAAAGCCTTGACCACACACCATGGTCAGCAGGACCCAGAGTGTTCATGGGCACACCCCTGTCACACGTGGTGGAGTAGGTTGGGTTTAGGGGTCTCTGTGTGGGGACACAAGGCCAGAAGCAGGGATGAAAGGTTTGCTTTGCCCCAGGAGCTCTGCTCCTTGCCCAGCTGCTATTCCAGGTCCTGCTGGGGGCATCTCCATCCCCACTGCCCAGCACTCTCCAGAGCCCTGCAAATGGATAAGGCTGCTTCATGATCTGTGGCTGCTGGTTTTAATTAAAGCTGCCTCCTCTGCATCACTCCCAGCCTTGTGCAGACAGCAGCACAAATGATTTCAGCTTCTGAACCACCAGATGCCAAGCTCAGAGTTACAAGCTGACATTATTCAGGAAAATTCTCCCCCCGCTCCTACTGACTCGAGTGAAGTTGGAAGCAGAGAACTGAGGAGGAGGAGGATACAATGGCAGCAGACTAACCCTCCACTGGTAACCTTGAACCAGCAGAAAGCTGATTAATTAAGCATGTCACCTTCAAACCTCCCCATCTCGGGAGCTCCTGGAGGGCGGCCACAGAGGGGGTGAGGAGTCAGCCCCAGTGAGCCCCTCACTCGCAGCCTCCTTCAGGGCTGCAGGCAGCTCCTGCTCCCTTGAAGTAACAAGAAAGGTCCCAGTCAGGAGAACAGAGTGTTTCCTGCTTGTGAGAATCCATTCCTAATCCCTGCTGACACGTTCTAGGAGTGGGGTGCAGGTTAGGGCTCCATTTACACCTGGAGTCACTTCTCGAATTATCATTCCCTCATTCCTCTGCAGGTGGGACTGGGGACATTAATGGGCTGTGACTGCCCTGACCCCTCTTCCCTGGGACCCACAACTCTCTGCCCTGCACAAAGGCAGGCTCAGAAAGCTTTCCATGGGCACCACGTGTTGTTCTCACTTTATTACTGCTTTTACAGCTTATGAGATTATGCTCACATGCCAAGCAAGACATTTTCTTTTCCAAGTACCCTGGTGGAGGGGGAAAAAGAAAAACCCCAGACCCCTGACCCCGCATTTCAGGTGGAGATGTCCAGCACTTGGACCTTGCTTTGAGGACCACCATTGGTAGCAATAGTACTTAAATTCTGAAGTACCAAAGCATTGACAGATAATTGTGTTTGCAGAGCGGGAGGTTGTGTCCTTCTCTGTTGTAAAGCAGGAGGTTGTCTCCTTTCCTGCTGTAATCAGGAGAGCAGAAGACAGAGCTGCCACCAGCTCGTTCCTCACAGGCTCCCTTCACCTCAGGACTCCTAAAATTTGGATCAGAGGCACCACAGCTATGGTCAACTCAAGCCATGCTGTTGAGGGTCTTGGAGGGAGATGTCAGACTCAGGTGCTGTGCACCAAGACACCTGAGTCATGAAAACATACAAATAAACATGAATATTAATTGATGAGAGGGCTTTCTGGTCAGTGCAGAATTGCAGGCAGCTTCAGCTCTTTCATGTGTGGGATGTGCAGTGTCTTATTTCTCTTATGTCTCCAGTGTTGTCATAGAAGCAAGCAACATATTTTCTAGTACAGATCTACTCTGGTACATCCAGCTGGTACATTTCGTGCTTTGTTTCTGTCTCCAGAGGACAAGAACAACCATCTTGAACCTATGTGAACTCTGAGGATGTTGCAGCATGCTGGGTGTTTTCAAAGGACCTGTGGTATCCATCTCCAGGAAACAGATTGAAATGGCAGGGGTGAGTGGTTGTACCAGAGAGTGATGCTGCTCCACAGGTTTGGACTGCTAATGCAAAACTTAAACAATTGATGTGAAAATACCAAATATTTTTAGAAATTATTTCTACATTCAGCCTTTAATAGGGGTGGAGGGGAAAGATATTTCGTGACTACAGCTAACGTGGAATTTGACTCAAACGAAGAAGCTGAACAAGCCCAAATTCACACTTAGAATTTCATTCATTTAAGTTTCAAAAGCTACGTAAAAATGAGTGCAGCTCTGAAATCTTTTCCCATCATGGAAATCAAAGTGGTTCAAGTCCAGTTAATTCTCGGGTTCTGTGGCCAGTTTGCTCACACTTGTGGCACCCAGTGATCCCACAAAGCACAGTTCAAAGCCAGGAGCCTGACCCAGGGCCCCGAGCTTCAGCTGTGCTTCAGAGGGAAGCCTGCTGAGAAGGTGGATCTGGAGACACCTGGGAGGATGTCCCTGGTTACACCCAGCTGGGAGGCAGGGTCCCTGTGTTCCAGCTGGGGACCAGCAGCCCCAGCCTTTGCTCAAAGCTGGCTCTTGTGATGACTCCAATGAGCGTTTCTGCCCGTGGTCTAGCAGGAGCTGCACGCTGTGCTCTGTGTGTCCTAGCTGAGCAAACGTTTCCCAGAACATACGGAGCTCCAATCTATGTTTATAGCAAGGCATGTCACTTAAGAGTACAGCACTTCCCCCCATGCCAAGGAGAAAACAACCACCCAGGAGATAAAGTGCTACTCAGAGCTATCTCAGAACCAAATGTTTTTCTTCTCAGTGAAATGAAAATGCAGCACGATTAGGACTGCCAGCCTGAACACAGAGCTCCATGCAAAATTCATACAAATTTGGTTTCTTGGGTCCCTTTCTTCCTTCTCACCCAGGCACCTTGTAGGAAAGCATCAAAGCACAGTAAGCAGCACCCAGCTGGTCCAGTCCCTTCACCAGGATCATCCCTTCATCCTGCAGAGCTTGGGAAGTGATGGATGGAGACACCAGTCCTCTCTGGAGGCAGCAGGACACTCTGCAAGCAGACATTTGCTCTGAGCTCTGCCTAGCCAGATATTTGCAGCTCCCTGGTGCCCTCACAAAGACACTGGTTCCCCACTCACACCACTGCTCACACTCGTGGTGTCTCTGCAGCCACTTACCAAGCTGTGCCATCCCTCCACGGGCTCAGCCTGGGAAGAGCATCCATCTACTCTGGCAGGAGTCCTTGGGAGTTCTGCTTTTTGCTCTCCCTCCTCTGCACCTCCCCGAGGCCATGCTGGCACTTCCACATGGCCCTGAGAGCACCCACTCCCCCAAACCACCTTTTCCTGGCTGAAAAGAGCACCCTAGTGCCCTTGGAGAGGTGTCAGTAGCCTCCTGTCCCCAGCCACAGCCTGGGATCTCCTCCATCTGCAGCAGCTTTGGGGTGAACCCAAACTTGGGGCTGCTTTTTCCAGGAGAAAGCCATGGTGTTTCCCTCTGGCATAAAAGATGACACCGGGGCTCTTCTGGAGTCACAGATTATCCTAACTACATTTGCAGCTCCTATTTTAGCAAACTTAACTTTGTTTCTCCACATAAATCCTCCTCAGGTCCAACCTTCATCTTCTGTGGGGAAATTTTGTTTGTCTCTGTCCTCCCTAAAAATGGATGGAAAGGGGTAAAGACGGAGCAGGGTCTTCTCAGTGGTGCCAGGACAAGACACAACAGGCACCAAGTGAAATACATGAAATTCCACCTAAACATAATGAGAACTTGTTTGTTGTGCAAGGGGATGGACAAGGCAGCAGGTTGTCAGGAGAGGCTGTGAATTATGCAAGCCTGGAGAAATTCAAACATTGCCTGGTTGCAGTCCTGGGTAAACTCTTCCAGCTGCTCCAGCTTTGTGGAGGGCTGGATTAGACACCTCCAGAAACACCTGGAGAGATCTCCAACCTCAACTGTTCTGTGATCTGGTCACCTCAGCCAGAAATGTCATTGTAGCTTTATTGACAGGTGTTGCCAACACCTTTCTGTAGCATGTGGACGTACTTCCTCATCCTTTTGGGAAAAAGCTTGGCTCTCCAAGGAGACACTGTAACTGTGCCCCTTTCCCTGACCCTTAAGTCAAGTCTTCCCTAAACAAAAATCTAGATCATAGTTTAATTTTCATTATTTTTTTTCCATTAAGTAATGCCCCAATCATTTTTTAAATTTCCTGCGTGTGGCAGAAGGCAGAAATCAGGGAAGATGAAAGCCAAACGTGGGAGAACTGGGAAGCAGCATCAGAGCCACTGAGTTACCTCAGGGTTGCTGTCAAATCCATTATTATTCATTACAGTAACCTCCTGCAGACTAATGGACATGTGTCCTATTAGTCCTGCAGTCACCGTGGGTAAAATAAAAAGCTTTGGACAGTTCTAGGAAGGGTCTCAATTTCAAGCCAATTTTATATCACAGCCTATTTTTGGTCAGTGCTGCTCATTGTTACGGGAACAGAATTTCTTCCTTAGAGATGACCATCTCTTGTTGACTACAGCTCACGCTCTGGGTGATAAAAATGCAGGGAATTGTATCAGAGTCAGGGTGGAGTCCAGACCTGAGCCCTGGAGAATTCAATGGGGCCAGAGCTACCTAGGTGACTGCTCAAACAAAAATATGTTTTTGGGAAATTTTATTCAAGACTACAATCAATCATGTTTCAACATTAGACACTATTTGCTGGTGCAAACATATTTTTTTCTTATAAAATAATTATTTAGCAAAACCCAAGTCATTGTTCTGCAAAGCTTGCTGACCTTGTGCTAATTAACCACGCTTGTAGGCACCCAGCATAACCTCATGCTAAGCTAAACAATGAGCAGCCTATAAATAAAAAAGAGTTACTGCTAAATTTCACATGTTTGGCTTTAAAGTCAAAGACTTCCACGGGGGTAGGAGGTCCCTTCACTCTATATTTATCTCTTTAAAATTAACAGAAAGGAAAAAATAGGCCCCTTTGCCCTGGGACTGGAACATAAGGTCAGGATGACAAGTGGCACGGGCAGGGCTGGGGGATTCTGGCAGCTCGACCATCACCATGGATGTGCTGGGCTCAACACACTGCATCCATCAGGAAATGATACTCCCCTCATGTCCTGAGTCACTGCCCTGCGATTTTACATCCATGACATGTTAAAAAAAAAAAAATAAAATAGTATTCTCAGTCCTTCCTGCCAATTCCTGGCATGTGATTGCTAAAAACATCAGGAAAAAAATACTTTCCATTTGTTTCCAGAAGCCCCGGGGAACAAAGACGTGAAACCTGGGAGCGGCTCAGAGGCTCTCCTATAAAATGGCCCTTGTCACACAGCCAGATATTCCACAGCCCCCAGGAGCTGCTGGGGTGAAGGGACGAGGCATCCCCTCCCCCTGAGCTGTGTCAGGGTGTCTGATGTCTCCTGTCCCTGCAGGCGCCACGGCCGTGCTGGGCCGTGATGGGAGCTGTCCTTGGGCTGAAGGGAACAGAGACCCTCCGGCTCTCGTGGTGTCCCTGCTCTCCATCGCCCTTCCTGTGGCCTCCTTGGCTCTAGCCAGGCTGAGGATGGAACCATCTCCATAGGGAAACTGGCACAGAACCTGCCAAAACATGGGGGTGCTGAGCTGGGCCTACCCTGGGCTGCTGGTGGCTCAAATGCCATTCCAAGACAATGCTTTATCTTGGATTTCTAAATTATCAACCTAGGCCTCCAAAAATGGCTATTTTTGTCTCTCTAATGTGGTGGTGAGGCACAGGGTGTCCAGAGAAGCTGTGGCTGCCCCTGGATCCCTGGATGTGTCCCAGGCCAGGCTGGACAGGGCTCGGAGCAACCTGGGATAGGGGAAGGTGTCCCTGCCCATGGCAAGGGTGGGATGGGCTTTAAGGTCTCTTCCAGCCCAAACTATTTCATGATTTTATGACATTTGGACACTGAAGTGTCCCAAATGCTAGAGCAACTGACAAAGAAATCATTAGAAAGTGGATCCTGTTTTGATAAACCTGACTTTGGTGTTAAAATCATTCTTCACCTGTAAACTTTGACTCAACCTCAGTTGCAAAGCCAAGGTAGCAGGTCATAAGGGTCACAGGTAAAACAGGGAAAGAGAGGCTGCGCAGGGACTGAGTGGTCTTTGACACTGGTTACAAACACAGGTGAAGGCAAACACAGGAGACAGTGACTTTGACAATCTCCTTCCTGAGAAGAGCCAGGGAGCAGCAGGGACTCAAGTCTCACATCCATTGATGGAAAGTTGCATGGCAGGATTTTTCCAGAAGCATCCCAGGTTAGTCTCTCTGCCTGTGGTCATCCTGCTCTGCCTGCAGCCACGGGAGGGCCACGAGAGCCCAGCCATGGGCCACTGGTCAGCTCCTCTCACCTGCTGAGCTCAGCAGCACCACAGCAAGGGGGAAGCTGAGAACACTGAGGATTTTCTGATGAACAAGAAGCATCCATTGCATTCTTTGATCACCTCTGGGTTAACACCCAATTACAATTGGGTGGCACAATTTAAATTGCTGAAGACACAGTCACACAGCTGGGATCTGTCCCCAGGACTGAGAAACTCGAGGACACTGCTTTTTTTTGTCCCTCTCTTGCTCACCAAGTGATGCTTGCTGTGCTGGGCAGATCACTGCAGTGCCTCAGGCACGCAGCTCCAGTGGAAAAACCCAAGAAGTTCACACCCGTGTCATGCTCTGTCAGCCTGTAAATAGCAGTGATGGCCCTGAAGCACCCGGGGGAATGGGAAATAAATATTCCTTCCCCTGGATACCACTGGGCTAAAACACATCATCCGAAGGCCCCACTGTAGGGAGAGATTCCCCCATGGGGCTGCGATGAGGATGTTGAGTTTGAGGCTGCTTATTGGCATTTGGAAGGAATTTGTTCCACCACTGGAAACTTTTGTGGCCAAAGAAGTTGAGGGGGGGGGAAGCCAGTTAAACTTTGGCCTTTTTCTATGGAGGGTAAACTTAGAAACATGGCTTAGATGCATAATTTAGAAAACCAAGATAAAAGTCAAGCCAGCTGCTTACCCCAGAGCTTTTTTTATGATTACTGCTTACCAGGCTTAGCCACAGGGACTAAGTGCCATGTTTGGAGTGCAGACTCTTCTGTCTGGTAGCCATCACACCCACCAAGTGTAATTTTTGACCGTGTAATTCATCCTCCCCAAACAAACTCAGAACCTAGTGAAGCAGGAAGGAATAGGAAGTGATTTGCAAAGCATCTTTGTGCACTCAGGCTTTGGTGACCAGTGATACCCGTGCTATGGTGTGATGAAATTTGCCAAGGGGTTTTCTGATGAGAGAATATCCGTGATATGGATAAAGCTTGAAAACCTTGATGCACCAGAGGAGCTGTGTTTGTGTATGGACAGTGAAAATAGGTTTGCCACTTATTTTGCCTTGGTCTAAACAAAACCAAAATTAATGCCATGGTCTCATCTCACCCCAGACTGGCTTCTAGTTAACAGCTCTGAATAATTCAGGAGAAAGCCTCTCCCCTGCCAATTACTGCTGCAGACAGCACCTCCAGCCCCTTCAGTGTGCACAGCCCTGGCTCTTTGCCCCTCTGGCAGACACTGCCTGGGCAGGGGGACACTGCAGTGTAAAAATGAGATTTCTGTCTGCTCTATTGGTTGGATGCTTCCATGTGATAAAGGGAAAGGGCAAAATCCAGCTCTTCTTCATCATGCTAGGAATAAACTGCTGGTTAGTGCCATGTGTATCTTTAATAAATTAATTGCTGCAGTTAAAAATCTCTCCTACTGAGTGAGGTTGTGGTTAAGAAGACAAATTATAAAAATCTGTGCATTTTCACCGATGCAAATCAATAGTGGGACATTCTCCTGCTCCAGGCTACTCCTTGAGGACCTTTTGTGACAAAGAAGCTTTCTGCAGAGTTGCAAGAGCATATTGGGATGTACTGAAATATCCACAGTCACATTTTGTACTGGTGCCTGACAACAATCAGGTTTTCAGCCATTTCATCCTGCTCTCACACACTGTCCCAGACTCTCATAAGAAAATATTGAAACCCTGGCTTTTTTCAGACTTCTGTAGGCATTGAGAAATTAATCTCCCCAGGGTTCTGGGCACTGTGATTTCACTGTCCCAGACAGCCATCGTGGAAAAAATGGTGCATGTCCCATCTCTGATGGATTAAAATAGTCTTGGAGGTACGAGGTAGGAGCAGAAGGTGGTGAATTGGATCATGCACAAGTTCTTTGGTTTCCATTTACACCCCTTGAGCAGAAGCCTGAGTCCCTTCCACAGCACAAGAAACTTCATGCCAAGCTCTTGAAATGACTGTTTTAACATCTCTCCATGGTGATCTGCACAAATCCAGGCAGTCAGAGCTGCTGGCAGACAGGTATCACCTGCTCCCCTCGCTGGGACTCAAGCAGGGCACCCTAGCCAGGATATGGGGAAGCCAGGGAAGGATTTCTGCCAAGCTGTTTGCCAACTGGTTGGCCCCCAGCACCTTCTTGTGCCTGGAGTTGTTGCTCCAGAGGGGCAGGACCTTGTGCTTCTTGTTGAAACTCGTGTGGCTCCTGCCAACCCATTTCTCCAGGCTGTTGAGGTGCCCGTGGATGGCAGCACATCCACCCGGCTCCATCAGCCATTCCTCCCAGCTTTGTGCCACCTGCAGACTTGCTGAGGGTGCTCTCTGCCCCATCATCCACCACTCAGGTCATTGAGGCACATTGAAGGGTCTCAGCTTTCTTGGTGGTCCAGGTTGGTTCTGATGAGCTCAGGGTGGGATTTCGGGATACAGTCAGGAGCTCATCTTCCTTTCAAAAAGCCTAAACACTTGGAAACAGTGGTGTTAAACTGGAGCTGTTAGATTTGCAAGTACAAGCACTTCAGAAGTGCCAGCATTAAAGTTTCATATCTTGAATCAGTTCTCTCAGCTGTTGCTCACTGTCTCACAGACACTTTTCCCTGGAGCAGACGGAGCTCAGGAACGAGTGGTGAACGTGTGGTTTGACACGACACTGCCTTCCACTGCAGCAGTGGGTAATGGACCCAAAAACTGCCATCACCAGCTAGCCAAGGACTTCCTCTGCACCACAGTGTCTTGTCCCCAAGTGGTGCCAGGAGAACTCTTTGTGGGGCCAGGCTATCAGGTCAGTTGTGGACATTACTTGTTTTAAGAATGCATAACGAGGAAGAAGCAGCCTACTGTGCTGACTTGGCATTAAGTGCTCCTCTAAAGATTAAAGCAAGGGTTCCACTCAAAAGCTGGATGAACTTGCAAGGGAACTGAAGCTGAAATAAAGCTGTGATAACCCATGCCTTTGTCTAACTTTTGAGTGGGTGACTTTTTTTGGAGCTACTAATCAAAATAAATCCAATGGCCTGTGGGTCACTTTCGGTGACTCCTCTTCACTTAGGGACCAGTTAGCAACACAACAATGTCAGGAGCAGCCAGCATGTGTCATTCCCAAATACTTCACCCCCACAGAGATCTCCTGCCAATACTTTATTTGCAGTGAAATTAATGACCTGGCAGTTCACCTTTAGGCTCCATGGGAAAGTAATTCCAGGAGGAAGCATGGGAAGGTCTGCTTGTGTCAGGCAGGTTCTGGCAGATTGTCAAACTGGCAGCTTCCAAGTGCAGGTGAGAAGAAGGCTTTCAGCCCTGTTTCCTGTGGAAATGAGGCTGTTGCCGTCAGACTGTGATCAGCTTAATCCAAGGGAGCAACCAGGCTGCAGTAAAGAGCTTAAAAATAATAAAGTCCTCTCAACTTCATAAGAATAGAGAGGCACATAGAGAAAAGTGATGTTATTGGTGCTGCCACAGAGGGAAAGACAGGGAGAACTTTCCTCCTAGACATTGCCCTCAGCAGATGCTGCTGGCCATGGAAGTACTCACCAACTAATCCATGGGAATGAAACTCAAGGGAACAGCTTGTGCAGTCCTCTGGCTGGGTGAAAAGAAAACATTTTCTGTGGTGGGCGTAGGTGACATGAGAGAGAAACTGATTTAAGGAAAGATCCAGGAGAGGAGGAGAGTAGAACTGAAGCTGTTCTGAAGAAAGTAGAACTCTATGATTGTATATTGTAGGAGGTTTGCTGGACCTGGGGCTATAGTAGTGCAAGAGGTGCAGCAGTGTGTGACTGCAAGAAACCAGGCTACATTAATTCTTTTTTATCATTTTGATAGCTTCCACAGTAACTTTTGTGCCATGGATTAATGTTTTTGCAGAGAAAAGGATCAGAAAGCTGGGTGACTTGTTCATGGGTCTTCCTGCATCAGCAGAAATACATCTCACATTCAGCCCCACTTGGCAAACCAAGTTGTGTTTAGCCTGTAGCTAGAAATGTTTATAATTTGTTTTAATATTTATAATTTGTCCCTGAAAACTGCACTGCGCATGTCATCACGCTGGAAAGTGTTCAGCTGGTGTCAGCTGAATTAAGGGAGATGGGTAATTATTTTGCAAGGAGTCTGTGGACTCAGGTATTAAAACACCCACCACTGCTGCATGTGGCAGGCCCATGTGAAAGGCTCAGCTGCTTTTCAGTCTATTTATACAACTCCTTGGGGTCAAATCATCTCTGCAAAGGAGGATTTAATGAGAAGGACTGACCCGTTCTGCTCCTCCTGCTATTCAGCAGTGACATTTTACCCAGCTTGTCTGCTCCTCAGAAGACAAGCCACTCGTCTGGCCCATTTTGTATAATGGGTATTTCCATGACATTGCCATGGTAGCCCTGGGGGCTTCAAAGGCCTCTCAAGGAGAAGGATTTGCCTGGCACTCGTGTTCCCAGCCCTGTCCCATAATGGCATGGCATCAGTGCAGCCATGCCATCAGCCACTCTTCTCTACCTCAGGAGCCCATGCCAGGAGAGGAGAGCAGAAACAGTTCTCCCAGCAAAACATGTCCAACCCAGCAAGTTCACCAGGTAAAGGTGTGCCAGCAGCTGGGTTTGTGGCAGCTTCTCAGGATCCCCACCAGACAACTCACTCTGAAACCCAGTCATCCAAATTCCCAGGAGGAGGGAGAAGATACCAGGTAGTGTCAGTCTGATTTCACCAGTGCACCAAGTCTCGGTCTCAGAGCTCTGTGGCTCCTCTTACAGCCAAACATTTTGCAGCCATCACAGAAAAAGGATGGGGAGAAACACACTGTAACTCCAGCAAGTCTCTGAACTTCTCCAGTAAACTACAAACAGGAGCATCTTTGGCTCAAAGCTCCAAGCATTTGGAGGTATCCCTCCTTCTTCTACCAGGAGAAAGAAATGTTCTTGCTAATAATGGGGGCTGGGGTAGGGTACATAGAATCACATAATCTTAGAATCATTTAGGTTGGAAAAGTCCTTTGAGCCCACTGAATCCAGCAGCAGCCCCAGCACTACCACACCCACAACTAAAACGTGCACAAGTGCCACATCCATGGCTTTGAAACCTCTCCAGGGATGGGGACTCAATAACTGCCCTGGGCAGACTGTACCAGTGCTTGACAACCGTTTGGACAAAGAAAATTTTCCAATATCCAATCTAAAGCTTTCCTGGTGCAACATGACCTATTTTCTCTTGTCTTATTGCTTGTTATTTGGGAGAAGAGACCAACCCCTAAGCATCTTCTATCCTCTCAGGACACTTGCATTTGAACCTCAGATTCATCTTGAGTTAAAAGGAGAATGCTCAGCACAAACCTTGAAACAGCTTGGCCGGGGGTCTGTGTTCCTCCTCCCTCAAACCCTGAGCTGCATTTTCCTGCAACTGTGACTGCTGCCATCAGATCCGGGTGGCAGCTCTCCATTTCAAATAGTTAATTTTGCTTTATGAGATCAATCCCTTTAGTAATTTGTTTTCTGCCATTACTCCAGACAGCAATGATCAGAATATTTAAAACATTAGACTGCACTTTTCTGTAATGGCCAACAAAAAGTAAATCTGGAATACCAGAAGGTAATGACAAGGTAGATGTTTAGATCTTCTTGTGGTAGGCAGAGTTCATATTCTTTGCCATTATTTGGTTTATATTAAGCAGGGAAAATGAAGTTTTATAGTAAAATTTGAAGGACTTGTGGTCCTGAAAGCTGAAAAGTTTCTTCTAACTCCATCTACCCTGTGAAAAGATATTCTCCTCTAGTGTTTTGTGTTCCCTGCCCAAGCAGACAAATCTGAAGTTCCCCAGACCTTGATCTTTGTAACTGCTTGTGGCAGCAGATGGCAGCCCAAAAGCAACACTCATCCAGGGAGATGCACCTGAATAATTTAATTTTCTTTGGTACCATCTTTGCATTGCAAAATCATCCAGTCTCATCTATTTGTGGTCTATGGCTTAACATGGCCCAGGTTTGTATCGTCTGAGTAATTACCAGGATTTGCTCTGTGAAGCAGAGGAGTTCTGGGCAGACATTTTAATTTCCATCAGCTGTCATACCCTGGGAAGATAATTAAACACTCTTCATTTTCCATTTAAAATGATATACAAACGCCGGACATTAAACCCAGAGAGCTTTCCAAAAGGGAACATGTGGGTAGCTTCAAACTTTCCTTTGGCACCCAGCCACCAGCGAGGGTCAGCCCAAGTTCACTATTTCCCATTGTGTAAGGCTATTTGTTTAACATTTCTTTTGTCTGAAGTGGCCTTGTCGAATGAGATCTCCACATCATTTTCATTTGGCCCTTCACTCACGTCTGAGCTGTCACTCCCATGGAAGCTGTTTGACTTTGAGCTTAACAGGAATGTAGGCATAAGTAGACAAAGCTTTGAGAAATTAGTAAAAATTTTCAGCTTAATCATAAAGGTATCCCCCAACAAGTAGAGTAGGCAGCCTCAGAATCTCATTGTGTAAAGATCCAAAGACACTTCCCAGGATTAAGGTTCAGTAACTTGGTTCATTCTGCTGTTGTAGACAGGCTGGCCCAGGTTTTGCAGCCAAATTTCAATCTCTGTATTTTGACTAGATTAAAAAAATAAGCCTCACATTGTTTGGAGCGAGGGACACATCCTTCTCCACATCCTGTCCCGCATGGCACTGCTGAGCCAGGCTGAAAGCTTCCCCTCCTGCAGCCTGAGGCCACCACATGTGGGAGGTGCACGTCATCCCTGGTGCCCTCGGGGTCCCTGTGACACGGTGCATCCGTGTGTTTGCTCTCTGGGATGCAAGGACAGCCCCTGAAACAAATTAATGTCACCTCCTGGCAGCTCTGCGCTCCGGGTTTTAGCTGGGGACTGGAACTGCAGCCGCTGTTGCCGTTCTGATTAATCCTCCTCGGCTGCAGTTGTATTCCAAGATTTCCAGCTGGGCACATACCTGCTCGTGTACTTGCTCACCAAGCTGATATTGAACCAGAATGGTGGCATTTTATCTTATTTTAAATCTAAATTAAACACAGTAAGGAAAGGGATGCCGTTGAGCACTTTTATAATTGCAAGTGATAACGACACTGTACAGATCCACCTCTCCTGGTATTTGATATGCAAATGAAAGAGATCATTTTGCTGTTGAGAGCCACACAGGTTGTAAAGGGCCTCCAGAGGACCTCTACTCACTCCCAGTTCCTCACCAGTGCAGGTACAGTGAGCTGCTTAGAACTGTGTCCAGTTAAATTTTGGGTATCTCCAAAGATGCAGCTTTTACAGCCTCTCTGAGCAACTGATTCTATACCCTCATGGTAGAGAATTCTTTTCTTCTATAGAGCTGGAATTTCAATCTGACACATACAGCAAAAGGAAAAAACATCAGCTCTAGCTGCAACTAGAAGCAACACTGATTTCTGGTGTGGTCTGTAAAGCCCTCAAAATTTCTGCTTCCTCCTTAGCATTTTCCCACTGCTAACAAAATTACATTTCTCTAATCATCTCCATTGTCCATATGCCCCATTTGTGTCCTGGAAACTGCCAAGGTTGTGTTTCATTTCAATTTCTTGATGGCCTTGCTCAAAGGCCAGTTGCCATTGTATGGAAGCCCAGTGTATTTAAAATTACCAATTAGAGAAAATGACACAGTGCCAGCTGCCTTCCAGAGGGCTCCTTTGGCAGGAGTTAAACACTGGAGCAGGAGCACAAACAGGGCTGCCTTCTCATGGGTAAATGCACAGAACTCAAACTGATGCATGGGATGTAAACACCCCCAGTGGGATCCCCTGCCAGCCCCACACTGCACACTGAAAGAATTAACAACACCAAACATGTCTGTGAGAGGGTCCAGGCAAGGCCCTGATCATAGACATTCCATGAGCTGCTCTTTGCCACAATATTGTTGTCCTTGATACCCTTACAGAACAGAAAATAATGCAAATTAGTTATAACTTTGCTTTACAACAAGGATGATTTAGCTCTTCCCTGTTCTTATATGACTCTCCAAATGATACATATCTAGCTATACAGCATAAATAAGAAAATTACTATATTTGGCACCTATAATCGGAAAGGCTCTTCCTCTAACAAAATGAGAAAATTCTGAAACGCTGCTCCATGATGTCAAAGAGCAGTTGTTTCTACATTTCTGCAGTGGGAGGCACTGGGAAATTTGTAAATGGACAGCTATTTCAAATCTGACAGTTTAATCAGGAATACATATTATTTCAATGAGATTTTAAAAGTACATTTTTTTAGTTACTTATGACATTATGGAAGAGCTTTGAACAATCCCTTCCCCACTCCAAATCCCAATCACACCTTCCAAGTGTGATGTGGAGTAACAAGGATGATTCAGATTTCAAAAAATCTGAAAATACCTGAAATTGTCATTGAAAATGAAAGATTTTATTCTTCACTTTTTTTAATGGTGCAAATAAGATACTATGCTAAAGCAAACCTTTAATGTAGCACATTTTTCATGTAACAATAAAAACCAGGCAGTAATTTCCATCCCAGTGGAAGAAGTGCAGTTCTTTGCATGGTGCTCCCAAGCAGGCTCCCTCTGTGTTAGCATGCACCACAAGCTGTTTTAATGCTTTTTGGCTTCAGCATTCCTACAAGTCATTGAAAACATCCAGCTTTCCATGAAACAAATCTGTACTTTATTGAGGTAGCTGTCTAGAATACATATTTCTCCCCGTGCTATCAGATAGGAAGTTTGGAAATGGAACAAAAAATACACAAAAACCAGACCAAAGATGAACATCCTGCATCCATGGCACAAGGCTCTGCCTACGTCCAATGTGGCAAACTCTTCCTTCTCTTTCCCCAGTTGTTTTATTATTCTTTGCCTTTTTTTCAGGGCTGAGCATAAAACCTGGTCACTTCTCTGGTTCTCTATCTATATGACTTTACCTTTTAAGAAGAGATGTTAATGAATATGATTACACTGGCACACCCTTAAGTTACATTAAGCTACTTTAAATATATTCCCCCTAATATACCAGCTGTTTCCTGTGAAGAAAAGATTTCCTTCAAGAGATTTCCTTCTAGAGAAGAAATCTCGTCTCATTTGCCCCAAAGGAGTTTATTCCTTTACCTTTATGTTTAGACTATGTGTATTTTGAATTTGTCTAGTGTTTTCCTGACCTTCAACACACTTCCTTCTTAGATCAGAGTTGATGGCTGTGTCTGCTTTCACTCAGTTTCCCACAAGGTCATAACTCTGGTGTGGTTTTGCTCTCAGAAAGCAAAAATCCCACCTGGAGTTTCAGGGAGCCATTGCAGACTACCCTGTTGCATTTTCCCTTCAAACCTCAGATGATCCTCCTATGCATAAGCTGAGCTTCAGAACGTGAAATTACTGACAAATGGGCATTTTGCACACTCACATGGGCATTTTCTGCTCTCCCTGGCAAGGAATTGCTGCAGCATTGGGTTAGGGTCCCTTGGGAGCCCACCTTGCCATATGTGTGTGGTTCTGTACAGGTTTCCACAGACTCTGCCACCAGAGAAACTCCTGGTTCTGTGTGGAAACACAGCGAGGGCTGAGGACTGAATCCATAGGGTTTTTTTATTTTGAAAATGAATAATTTCCCAATTATTAAGCTAAATCTCATCTCCCTTACTTCATTCCTGGCCATGCAGCACATAAAAGTTTCCCTCAGCTTTCACTGACTTCTCCATCCTTCCATGGCTGACTCCTGTGGGACTGTGCCTGCCTGGAGAGCAGAGCTCCTGCCCATCCTCACAGGGATGCTGCTGCCATCAGCTTTTCTCCTGATGCAAGGTGACTGTGTCCCTCGGGGGGGGTCACTCACACTTATGCTTCCATGCATCCAGCTCCAGGGCCTTAGGAGATGCTAAAAAACCCCCTCTTCCTTGGATAGAACAGCTGGGCTGGGCCAAACATGAATTGGGCTCCACTGACTGGAAGCAGAGACAAGGCAAAGCTTTCTAGTGTGGCTGCTTAAATTAGGCAATGAGATCATCACCTGCACCATCCCTCTGATGAGTGTCCATCACTTCCCAGAACTCATCCCAAGCTGCCTCTTCAGCCTTGGTCACTGCAAAGAGGTGGGAATTGCACCTCAGCTCTCCTCAGGAAAGGACAGGATTTGGTCTTGATTGGGTCAAAAATTCAGTGTAACTGCCCTTAAACCTAGGGCAGGCTGCTGCTAGCAATGACTCAGGATAAAAGTGGTATTGTGGCCCTGAGGACTAAAGGAACTAAATTGTATTAAAATATTTAATTTTGGTGACGGACTTGACATCAATCCAACAGGTGGTTTAGTAATAGAATCACTGAATATCCCCAGTTGGAAGGGACCCACAGGGATCATAGAGTCCAACCCCTGGCCTTGCCCAGACACCCCAACAATCCCACCCTGTGCATCCCTAAAAGCGTTGTCCAAACACTCCTGGAACTCTGGCATTCCCTGGGGAATCTGGTCAATGCCTTTCCAGGGAGGGACTGCAAATATACCAGCATTTACAACATCATTCTAAACTTTGAGCACTGCAGCAATAAAGCCAGCTCAATGTGTAATTTTATGAAGAGATTCTCTCTTCAGGCCTCAATATGTGTATGTCTCTGACAGTTCTTCTCTTCTTTGCAAATGAAATTTTTATCTTCACATCAATTTCTCCCACCATCAGGTTTCAAAGAAAGATTTGAGTTATCTAAACACTAAAGCTGGTTTGGGCACTTGCCAAACCAACATCGTCTCCACTATCCACTGGACTGCTTTGAAGGATGCCTTTCTTCTAAAATAATACATCCTTTAGAGGTACATTTTATTTCTATTTTATTGGGTCTTTATTTCTAGAGGTTTTTTTCACCCTTCACTGGCATCCAGAGGAAATTCTGTGGCAGGGATGAAGTAAATTAAAACCGGCTATCAGAAGGGAAGGGTTTTTTTTTTTGCAAATGAAATCAGCAAATGCCTCTGTGAGGAAGGTGTGGATTCCAGGAAGGACACATCAAGCAGGAGCACTATGTTTCCTTAGCACATTTTAATCCCTGGCCAGTGGTCACAAGAGATGCCAGTGGACAATAACGAGGAGAGCTCAGGACACTTCTGGTCTGGCTCAGAGGAGATGCAGCATCCTGGGGCCATGGGAGGCAAGACTTGCCCTTTTAGCTGAAGAGGAAAAAGCAGCAGCATGTTGCAGCCCCGAGTTCCAGAAACACAGGCAGCCACCTCACAGCACGGCCACAGCTGAGAGTTCAGGGCTGGCAGGGAGCCCCTCGAGCCAATCTGCCACCCTGCCCTGCAAATGAGCCACAGCTGCCTTCAGACTCAGCCTGAGGTGCCCTGCCCTGAGCATTTACACCTGCCTCGTGTTCTGCCCTCTGCACCTCAGAAGAGCTGCTCTGGAAGTATCTGTGCTCACAACCTGCAGCCCACGTGGAAACAGGAGCTGTCTGCAGGGAAAATGTGACTGCTGGCATCTCACCAGGCTTTACTGACTCCTGGCAAACCACTGCTCTGCACCAATGTGTTTGCTCTGCCAGCAGCTGAAAGGAAGGCACAGGTAAGTTCTTCCAGGTAAGTGCTGGGTGATCCAAGCTTGGAGTTTTGCTCACACCGTGCAATATTTCTTCATTAAATAGTCTTCATTTCTTCATTTCACTGTGAAATCCTGACTCCTGAGATAACTGCTGCTGAACTAAGTAATTGCTGGTAGGGAATTTTCATCCTGTGCCTAAGATATAGTTTTTCTTTATTTCAGAAATAAAGTTTTTCCACTATGTCTTTTTCACTATGTTGTTCACTATGATGTCTTTCATGACATCAGTGTGGATATTATCTAAAGAACTGAGTAAGATCATCAGATGATGCAGAGGTCAAAGTGTGTTTGGGTGGTTGAATACAAAGTTTGGAGTTAAGAGTTGAAATAATCTTCCTGGGAATTGTTTGCCTGGGAAATATTTGAGAAGTGAAAAACTACCATAGATGACTGATAGACTTGGTCCAGTGTAGATTAGTTTTCCGAAATTCATATGAATAATTTGTGTCTGTAATTTTAGATTTCACCTAAATCTTCGCCACTATGCAAAAACCCTGAATGATAAAAACACTTAGGAGTGTTTTGACAGAGGACTATTTTTCCACCACTTTTAAAGATAAAAAGTATTAAAATATGTGGAGTAACACGAGCTTAAGCCCAGTAACATACAACAGACAGAAAATGGCAATGGTTACTGGCAGAAAATCGAGAATTTTCAGTAGTAAAAGAACAACTTCTTTCTTGTGACCCTGTCTAGCAACCTCTGCTGTGAACAGAACTATTGATCCAGGGAGGGTGCTTTGCTCAGAGGCTCGAATTCAGCCTCTCTGTGTGCAGGCAGCTCTGCTCCTAGCCTGCTGCCCAGCAGGGCTCCAGCCAAGTGGAGATGATCTTGCAGTTCAGTCTCTGCCTTCTGACAGATAAGCCCAGGCCCAGCCCAGGCACTGGTTTCCCTTTCAGCTGCACATGTACAGGGGCTTTCTTCTGCATCATCTCAAAACTGCAGTTCCTATTTCTCACATTGATCCAGATTTCAGGCCAGCTTTCAGTTGCCTTTCAACCTCCTTATCATCTGCAGCTGAGTCATCTCCCATGCTTCCTGTAGTCTCGATTAATTCCTTCTTTGGCAGATGGGATTTCCACTCCCACTCTTCCTCTGCCGGCGACTCCTCAAGCGAGTCATCTTGCTTTTCTGCCTTAGCTTTTCCATCTCTAACGTGGGAATCAGGACACTTTCCTTCCTTGGACCAACTCTGAGAACAAGTCCACTTCTGTCTACAGAATGCTGTGATGACTGCCACTGAAAACTGCAGCATAATCAACATAATCTATAATGTGCTTTCACAAGGGTATCCATGAATAGAGAAATCCATTGTATTCCTCTTCCCAGCTAACTACACCCTAGGAATGGAGAATTAGAGTCACATCAAAATTATAGCACAGATGCTGAAGAACAAGTATCAGCTGTACCACACACAGGAGCAGTGTGGCAGGAAAAGGACAAAAATCGAGGTCTCTGTGTTGAGCTGAGGATTTGTGGGGCTCAACCTGAGCCCAGAGAGAAGAGGAGGAAGAGAAGATGCTTAATGGACCAAGCACAGACATCTGCTTTCTGAGACAGAAGCAACAGTGATGGAAAATAAAGCTTGGAGGCCCTTTTAGCATCATTCAGGAAACAACCTGAGATTTTAGTAGACAGTCCTATAAGTGCCCTTCCTCCACAGCCCTGGTCACACTCTGGTGACAGAAGATAAACTCCTGGGGAAATCCACAGGGCTGTAGAGTGCTGAAGTTAATGAAAACATCATTCAGCTCTCCACCTGGCAATATTGACCAAATTGCTGATGGTGTTAGATAGACTCCTTTTCATTTGAAATGTAAACAGATAAATATTAGTGCTGTCTCTAATGAGACTTGGAGAGTGCACACACCAACCCCTGCTCATTACCCTTAGGCACAGCCTGGAGGGTACAGAGCAGTGAAGAGGATGTGCTCTGTCCCAGCTAACTTACACCCAACTGGAAGAAAGCTAAAAGCAGAAAGAGCTCTCAGCTTATACTGGACACAAGCTCGTGCACTGGAAATTATTCCAGAATGCTCTGTATTTATGTTTATCTGTATTTTCTCAGCTCGGAGTAAGGCCTGAACAACTCTTCCTGCAGTCATGGGTGTGTGAGGGCATTGCAAGGTGGATGTGCCTGAGGAACCTCCCTGTCCCTCTCTGTGGAGAATGGCACCAAAGGACTCCTGAACTCCCTTGGCTTCCAGTGATGCTTTAATTTATTTTCACACCCACACCAAAACAAAGAGGACACAGTCCTGAAACTCTTTCTATACATTCTTTGCTGAGTATGGACTCCTTCTTTGGAAAGTAAATAAAATATTTACAGTCTATAAAATGGTTTCTCTTTCAGCAGCCAGCAGATCGACTTCCCTGGCCTGCTGCAGGGCAAATTGAGTACCAGTCTCCAATTAATCTCCTAGCCTACAAGATTTATGTATTTTTAGAGCATCTTGGAAAAGACTTTTGTGATTTACATATGACTTTTTTTTTTTTTTCTGGAGGGGATACTGGGGCTTTCTCCTACAATGCAAACTATATTCTGCAACTATTGTTATGAGAGTCTTTTGTAATACAGCTCTATAGGACACAGACTTTCTTTTGTTGGCTTTATTTACATCTGCTGTGTTTTATGGGCTCTGCACCACTCACATTTCTGAATCATTTGTGTTGTTCCTCGTACCCTTTTGGCTGAGAGGAGCACTGGGTTTTACACAACACTTTACTAGCAGGACATGCATGTTGAGACAAATCATAATGCTTGGGATTTGTATCTTCAAAGTCCTCTCCAAATACAGCCAAACACAGCTTTGCACCATTGGGGTAGGGACCAAGAAGAGTTTATTCCTGTTTCACTGGAGAGCGAGTGGCTGAAGCAATGCCATGTCCCCACAAACCCAAAATGTGCCCAGGTGGGACATCAGTGCTGGCCCCCTCCACACCAAGGGAAGAACAGACTCCTTTCATTTTGGGAATGGCTAGTCACATTCAAAGGAGGCCTAATGCTAGTTTGAACCATGCAAACCCAGCCTTTGGTGTCTTTCCATGCAGTCTCAGAAGGTGTTGGGCTGGTTTCCTCCCCGTTCAGAGAGGCTGTGTCACAGCTGTCCAGCTGTTGCTCAGCAACAGAAGAAGCTGGTGAGAAAACCTCACTTCACAGAGGTCTTTGGACTTTAAAAAAAGAAACATAGCTGAATTTTGTGATAACAAATAGCACAGAACTGCATATTGCTACTGTCCTTCATGTTTAAGAGTGGCCAGACTGTTTTCATGCCATTTTTAACCAAACAGCCTCTCTATAACTTCTCACTGGGATGTATAAATTTCTGAACTGGACGTTGAATCTGAATTTCTAGGTCCACAATAGTCTCCATTGCCCAGACATCATGATGGAAAGCACATTTTTTCATTCTGCTTAAACATACATAAATAACACCCAAACAATGAGTCATATATTAACACATTTCAATGAAAACACTTATTCTGACTTGTCCCCAAACCACCTAAACTTACCTGGAATGAACTCCTAAGTGATTTGCAACTTTCAATCGCCTTGAGTTTCTGTTATGACTTTGTGGAAGACTTGCCTTTTAATGCCTCCTATTGCCATCCCAATTCCTCTCTCTGTGTCTAACCTACAGAGATGATTAAGACAAAACTACTGGCTATACTGTTCCTGCCTTTTTGTAGGGAACATCTTTCTTTCTGCTAACTTTTTCCTTCTTCCCCACGGAGAGAACCTTTTGAGCAGCCTAGGGAACCAGGGAGTTTGTTCTGATAATGAACCGGAAAATCCTTTTTTCGGTAGGTACTGCTGAAGTGGGAGCATTTTCACAGACCTGCAAGTTGAAAATGACAAGGAGGAAGAAAGGCAGATAGACAATAAAAACGTAGGAGAGAAAGAAAGGCAAGACTTTTGATGTGTTTGTTGAGAGGAAGCTCCCAAAAATGATGAGGAAATTATTGTCTTCCTAAACACCATCAAATTGCCCCAAGGGTGGAATCACATATCAGGACGTAGGTGCCTGTGCTTGTGCCAGGTATCCCAGCAAAACACAAGCCTCTGGAAGGTCATTCACATCATTTCAACACAAGCCAGCCTTTGGAGGTCCTTATTTCCCTTCACTGGCTCTAAAAGGATCCATGGAGGACTTGCTGCAGCACAGATATCTGACCTGGGATGAGACTCTCAGGTGTCAGGAGAAGGCAGGCAAATCTTAACCCACGGCTCTGTATCACCACTTATACGTAAAAGCTGTGATGAAAATGCATTCGTGATTAATCACATATCCTTAAAACTTGTGAAATTCCATTAAATAGTTCCCTTATGAACCATAACACACATTCCCTGTCAGCTTAATGTTTTCTGTAAAGGTGTGCAACAACAATTGCTCCAGAAGAGAGAGCTCAGTGTTTTGGACCAAGTTACTGTTTCTAAGGGAATCATAACTTTGCCTTGATTTGAATGCAATTAAATTCTCTGCCATAAGAGCAGCATAATGACAAGAATATTTTTTTATTTCCTCAGTTTGGAAATTAAAAGGGAGTAACACACATTGGTGCACAAGGAAATAGACCTTCAATTCCATACAGGCAGCAGTATTCTCAAGTCAGTGTGTTCTCCATTCTGGCATGAAAAGGGATGCAGGAAAACCCAATTATATATTTCTTTTTAATGCCCACTTCCAGTGCATGAAAAGGGGGAAGTTGTGCCAGAAGTAAGAACATGGACTCAGCCATGGCTTGTACCTTTTCTTCACAGCCCACTCTGCTTTAGGCTACTTACTGAATCCCTGTTTGCCTGCCTGAGACGGTGACCTGAGACTTGATCTGATAAAATCTGTGTAAAGGTTTAAGTTTGCACAGGGCACGCAGTCCCTCGCTGTGATGCTGATAAATGCCCTGGGTAGAGCTCAAATTATGACTTCACCCATATCAGTTCTACTGCTCGAAGCCATCCTTCAACTACTTATGAACTTAGAATGCTTTTTTTTTGATTTTTGTTTGTTTGGGGTTTTTTTGTTGGTTGTTGTTGTTGTTGTTGGGGTTTTTTTTGGTGCATAAAATACATGGAATTCTTCATTACTGTTATAATCACCAGTTTTTGCTTTATGTTCTTGCAAGCAGCGTTTTTATGGGTCCCTGAAAGACTGATCTACATAAAATTTAACAGTGTTTATCTCCTAATGTAGGAGATACAGTTGAGATCTTATCACAACAAGCAAACTGCTGTTATTGTACTCTAGCACCCTGCCAAGGACCATTACATGGCCACTCTTACCTCCTATCACCCCAACCCAATCCTTCCCCAAATAACCAGACAGCAAAGTGCAACATCCCTGTATGAAGGATGGCTTCCCAGTCACCTTTCCCATTGGAGCCAAGGCCTTAGCAGGTTCCCTTGAGGCATTTGCCACAGGAGCACATGCACACAGCTGTGGTCTGTGGTCACCAGCAGCCTGCAGGGATTGGTAATGCAGAGCCCAAAGCAGTGTGGTACAGAGGGTGTCTGGGTGGGACAGGCTCTCTTTTTGTCACTTAAAACTCTACATATTCCTGAGGAAGGTGAGGAGTGGGAGTGGTTCTGTGCTTTGCCAACAGCTGTGCCAGAGAAGAAATCACCAGTGAGCAGTGTCCTTCCCAAAAGGAGGAGGTAAAGCAGCTCACACAAGTGTTCTCTGTATAATTTAATGTCAGAATGAGCTGTATTAAAGCATAGGAAGTTAAAGTCGTTCAAGTCTAACTGGTACAGAGAAACAAATATGCAACCTAGAAGAAAATGTTCTTGGCTTTTTTGGGTGCTAGCTCAGTAATGAGCATAACTCAGCCTGTGCTTTGGATCCAATTCTGCACCTTGAAGGCCAGAGGGACCTTCTCCTGGTGACCTGGGCAGGACCACAGTACCCAGTCCCCACTTGCCACTGCTTCCCTGGGTTTTCAGACCATATATTGTCTGCTTAGAGAAGTGACATAATAAAAGGGAGAAGGGTTCTGGTGAACTGGACCTTCAGGCACATAAATAAAAGTTGATCTTGGGAGTCAGATTTGATGATCCTTGTGGGTGCCTTCCAGCTCAGGGTATGGCATGATTCTGTGATCCTGTGATCTTCACTGATTTATCTTATTGCACAGGCACCTGGCCTATGATTCCAGTCCCAGCACGAAGCATATTGCAGGCTAAAACCCCAGTGTACTGACTCTGGCAGTATCTGCGCTGCATCCAAATGTTCAACAGCTGACAATTAAAGCTCCTGATTATTCTTTCCTCTCTCAGCCCTTGCCTGAAATTAACAGACAGCTTTGCTAAACTGTTAATCTGGAAGTAGGACCTCAGTATTGCATGCTCTGCCATGGACCTTTTCTTCTTGTTTATACAGCTTCCAAAATGTGGGTGGTTTATTGGAGGGCTTATCTACCTATTTTGTCTAATCTTTCCTAATTGCAAGCTCAGGTATAAAGAGAATAATTGAATCTGCAGAGTAAACAAACAAGCACTGCACATAGAACTGGGATCAGTAAAGACTGCCTGAAAATTCCCAGGTGTATCTGTAGGTTTCTCCTACAGCTGGGCTTGCTTTGTGTCCCAGGGTTTTAATGTAGGCCTGTTCTGTGATAATGAAATTGTGAAACAGAAAACTCTGGAGAATTATGCAGCATTAAATGATGCAGAATAATCTTTAACTCTTTTTAGGTATTTCATTCTCCTTTTTGCCCTCTGAACGGGCGTAGTGCTGGGTGAGGTGAATGACAGCAGTTCCTACTTCCAAGGACATTATTTAGTCATAATTATTTATTGGTTAAAATACATTCTCTTATATGCCCAGAATTTGCAATCCATGTTTTTCTATATTGCAGATTAACATCCATTTCCATTTTAATAACAACGGTGAATGCAACAAGCAGGGCCAGGCTGTGCAAAACAAACATCTGCTAATTTGTAGTCTTTTAAATATGTAAAGCTAGTCTTTGATGTTAATACACCATTTAAAAGGAGCTGGGAAGTTCACACGTCTGTTCCCGTGTCGCTTGTCAAGCAGCAGAACAGCTCAAAGAGCTGCTTGTTGGTTTGCAGCATCAAACTCACCTCAACAACTTTGGTATCCTGTAAAAAAGTTTGGCACCTGACATCTTCAAATTTTATGGAACATGCTAAATGCATGGGAGGATACAGCAATGTGCTGGTCCACGGGAGCCTGGCTCTGATTCTCCAGCAGTCCTTGGGGACAGAGGAATAGCTACATCATCCTGGCAGTCAGAGTCCATGTACAGTGACCGTATTTTCCAACCCCAGGAATTATGTTTACAAAAATCTTGGAATATCAGCACAGTTAGGAAATAGTTTTGGGACTATGATACTAAAGGGAAAATGAATTTGTCATTGTGGGGTTTACTTTAGCCAGGATGGAGGTGATAACAATTAATTAAAATCCTTAAACTGTTCCTGGCAGCAGCTTGTGCAGCATTTTAATTTTTCTTCTGTACTCCTGTTAATTGGGAAAAATGTGCAGCAATTTCACTTACTAATCTATAAGGTGAGCCATGACTGCTCTCATTTCTCCCATTTCTGAAGTGAAGAACTTCACTGAAGTATCAGGAAATCATCAGTGCCTTTCAGAAAATAAAACGGGGTAACTTAGGCATTTGAAAGAGTTTTCAGCTTGAAACACAGACAGTTGTGTTGATAGCAGCTACCTGATCCAAATAATGGTCTATTTTTTACCATAACAAGTAGGACACAGGTACCATACGTATACTTTTGGCATAGACAAGTGAACTGCATTCCCATTTTTAGAGGAAGACAGATCCTCATTAGCACTGCTGTATTGATATAACTGAGGCAACATGCGAGGCGTGCACACACTGATTACACTGCAGCACTGTGCTGAAAGCCAAATTTTTTTCCCCCTCATAAATAGATCAAATTGGTGTTTCTACACCATTTTACCTTCTATCTTAAGAGGCTTGTTCTGTTGTTTTGGCACAGAGGTAGAGCTGCTTTCAAAAGAAAACAGCCAGGTACAAGCCATTGACTTTCCATACTCAATTATATCCTCATCTTTCCTCTTTCTAAAGTTTTGAGGGGCTTATTATTACAAAAATAATAATAACTTTATCTTTTCAAATACTTGTCTCTGGCTACTTTTAATCCATTACTCTTCCAGATCCAAGTCAATTCATTCCCACAGCAGCAGGACAACTGAAGCAGGAAAGCCAATTTCTGTTCTCATGTACAAAAAAGTCAGGATGAATTTTGTCCTCTTCTTGCAGGAACAACCCCCAGCACTTGGTTTTGATATTAAACCCATAATTTATTCGTGAATTAATAAAACAATACCTTATTTGAGCATCACTAGGCAGGGGCAGAGCACCAGGCACAGCTGATGGGCACTACTCTTAGTACCAAAATTGTCCTAGATATCAGAAATTGTTTACACTGTTTATAATTTTTCAGCTTCTAAAAATAACTCTCCAGTAGGCACAGTCTCATCTCAGAAATGAATAAAACAAACACCGGAAATCAGGGAAATAACTATTTTCTGCGTTTAGACATATTGTTGACTACATGAGAGAGGCAGACAAAGATTCCGTCAACAAATTTGTGCATAAGGAAATGGATTTTCATGTAAATAATTATTATGAATGTTAACTAGCTGCACACATCATCAGGAAAACATCAGGAAGGTTTGTTTGTGGAGGCTAAACAAAATATGTTTGCTTCATGCTGTTCTTTTACAGTCATTTTTATTGGAAGCAGAGTTTATACAGGCATAGCAAACATATATGTTTCACTGTAAAAGCACCGGGTTTCTTTGGAAACAGTATCAGGCTCTCTGCAGAAAAACAAAGTTGGCCAAACTTCATAGTTATCAACCTAGAGTTGAAAATATTCCCCCTTATGGAATGTCTTGTTGTTTATGTGCACCTTTCTGGTAGTGATTTCCAGTGCAGCGAAAAATAATTAATTGCTAGAAAGTTGAAGGTAGAAATGACTTCAAATGGGATCTTGCCAAGGATTTGGCAAACAAACTGTTATTTATTTCAACATTTTCATTGTGGTGAAGGAAAAATGTCCTTAGATGAAAACGTATCTGCCTGGATTATTGGATGATACTAAAACTGTAAGTGATGAAAAGGATGTAGGCTTGCTGAAGTCTTTCTAGTTCTCATGGTGGCATTTCCTGGCAGGAACAATCTGAAACAGCTTTTATAACTCAATCTTCAAAGAGATCTCACCTTCGTCTCCAATTTTTCAGTTGTTTTCATGAAAAAGTCTGCCTCTGCAAACAGAAAAACACTTGTTTCCAGTGAAAATTTGGGTGCATGGTGCCATAGAGCTGATAGGCATTGCATTCCTGGGAAAACAACTTCCATGCTGTCCCCCTGCAGAGTGGCACATGGACACCAAAGGCACCGGGGGCTGTGTTTGAGATCCACGTAAATATCTCAAAGGCAGGTGCCAAGAGGATGGTGCCAGATTCTTGGGTGGTGCTCAGTGACAGGATGAGGAGCAATGGACAAAAACTAAAACACAGGAATTTTAACAACATGGAACCATGGAATATCCAGAGTTGGAAGGACCCACAGGGATCATCCAGTCCAACCCCTGGCCCTGCACAGACACCCCAACAATTCCACCCTGTGCATCCCTGGGAGCGTTGTCCAAACGCTCCTGGAGCTCTGGCAGCCTCGGGGCTGTGCCCATTCCCTGGGGAGCCTGGGCAGTGCCCTCCACCCTCTGGGGAAGAACCTTTCCCTGATCTCCAGCCTGACCCTGCCCTGTCCCAGCTGCAGCCATTCCCTGGGTCCTGTCCCCGGGCACAGAGAGCAGAGATTGGAGCTGCCCTTCCACATCCATGGGGATGAACTTCTTTCCATGGAGGGTGGCAGAGCCCTGGAACAGCTGCCCGGGGAAGGTGTGGAGTCTCCAGCTCTGAAATATCCCAAACCCTCCTGTGTCACCTGCTCCGGGTGACCCTGCCTTGGTGAGGGTTTGGACTGCATCATCTCCAGAGGTGCCTCCTAACCCCACCCATTCCAGGACTCTGTATTTGTGCATCTGTGACCTCCGCGGGCTCTGGTGCCTCCCCCTCAGAGCCCCTGACATCCCCGCGACACCGGGGATCCGTGTGCGGGATGAGCGGTGCCGGTACCGCCGGGATCCGTGTGCGGGATGAGCGATGCCGGTACCGCCGGCATCCGTGTGTGCGGATGAGCGGTGCCGGTACCGCCGGGCCCGTGTGCGGGATGAGCGGTGCCGGTACTGCCGGGCCCGTGTGCGGGATGAGCGGTGCCGGTACCGCCGGTCCCTCCGCACCCCGCGGGGACCCGGCGGGGCGGGCGGCTCCTCCCCCGCGGTGACGGCCCCGCGCCCGCCCCGCTCCGCCCGCCCCGCCCCGCCCGCTCCCCGAGAGGCCGCTCGGCTCCGCTCGGCTCCGCTCCTCGCCCGCCGCCGCCGCACACCGCCCGGGAGCCGCAGCTGCCCGCGCCCGCCGCCTGCTCCGGCCCGGGGGAGCCGCTCCGAGCACGGCTGCCGAGGTGAGCGCCCGGGGCCGGGGCAGCGCGGGTCAGGGCCCGGGGGAGGCCCCCATCCTCCGCGGGGCCGCTCCCGCCGCCGCTTCCCCGCTCCCCTTTCCATTCCCTTATTTCTCGTATCCCGCCTCCCCCCTCTCCCGCCGCCGCCTCCGGGCGATGTTTTATTCATGGCCCGGCGGGCTTTGTGCGGAGCGGGCTCGCCGGGAGCGGCGGGGAAATGGCTGCGGGTGGGCGGCTCGGAGCCCCCCCGGCCCGGCAGCGCCGGGGCCATCGCGCCCGGGGGGCTCGGCTGCGGCTCCGCTCGAATCCTGCGAGCCGCTCTCCGGCGGGTTTGATACGTATAGCTGTACGTCCATGTCCGTGTCTGTTTATCTGTGTTCTTTTTCGATGTTCAGCAGCAGCGTATATTGCAACACCGACCGCTCGTGCGCCGGGCGGCACTTACACCATCACCGAGTTAACTGTAGATGTCAGACTGTGCTTGCTCTGGGGTGATGTCAGATTGGTAATAACGCGCAGAAATGGGAATTCGGTGCGGGCAGAGCGTGATGGAGACGGCGCAGACCCAGCTGGCACGGAGAGAGCCGGCGGAGCCGCTCTGTTCCCCGGTGCAGGGCCTGCTGCGGGGGCAGTGCCCGGCGCGGGCGGAGCGTGGGGGCACTGCGATCATTAGCAATTATTTGTGGGTAGCTGCAGACTCGGAGGAGCAGATATTTATGCCTGGAGCAGAGATACTTGGCTGGTTTTGCCTTACAAAGGTATTCAGGTGTGTTTTGGTTAGAGAGTTGGCTGATGCCCGTCTTGTCTGCCAGTTTTTCCATAAGACAATCTCCTTAGTTATTAGTCCAGAGGAGGGATTCTGTTGTGTGCTGTGGAAGGCTGACTGTGATCAATAGGCAGTGTCATGTTAGCTCCCGATACTGCCTCTTGATTTCGCCCGAGCTGATCATGGACCAGTGAACTAGAGCTGAGAGATGCTGAAACATGTCCCTCACCTTATTCAGTTCCCCCATGGCCTGCCCTTCGCTTTCCCTATGCCCTGGTTGGATTTCAATGGGAAAATTCTGGTTTTGAGCCTGTTGAAAGAAATCTGTGTGTTTTGATTTTGCTTGTTTAACTTGCTGTTTAATAGTAGCTGTGAAACTGAAGGTCTCTGTAACCAGGGGCTGGGGGTATTTGCCCTTCCACTCAAGTGAAGTTAACCAATACTGCTTGATGCTGTTTAACCTTGTATTATCTTAGGTGTCATATGATGAGGCAGCTTGATTTGTTTAAGGCTTTGTGATGATGCAATGCAATAATAATTATAAATCTTCTCATTGTCTGAAGAATCTTTAAATACTACTCTGTCTTGGGAGGTACATCATGTGTGTTTATTCCCAAGAGGCGCGGGCATGGATGAGCAGGGTTTGATATTAATCATCTTCATTTTGTGGGAGGGTGGGAGCAATTTGGCACAGGTGCTTTAAGCTGTAATTTACGGGCGTGATGTCATGTGCTAGATAAGCTTTCATAGGATCTACCGTGTAAATTACGGCCTTTGTTTATATATGTGCAATTGCATGTTTTGAAAATCCACGCTGTATAGTTTGCTTGCGAGTGTGCGCCCGAGCCGTGAGTGGGATCCAGCAGGATGTGCTTCAGTTGCGCAGTGGAGCTCAGTGTTGAGAGTGTTTTGCTCTGCCTTGTGCTCGCAGCGCGCTCCAGGTGCCAGTGTGCTCCGTGGCGTCCGCATGCGGCGATGTGCGTGGTGCTTGGCCGCCAAAGCAGTGGCCAGGCGCTTTGTTTATTTTCTTCTTTCTCCGTGATCTGGTTTGTTCCGATTTTTAGAAGAAGCGGGGTGCTGAAATGACTGATGACAACTAATGTGTGCCGGAGAGAGCAGCTTGGTTATTTCAGGCTGCCGTTGTTATGCAATCAGATTAACAAAGGTTGAAATGATCATTCAGCTTTGGGTAAACACGATCTATAGAGCAGCGTGGATTAGGGCAGCTGTTTACATCGGGCAGATCTGCTGCACTTGGCGTGTTGCGAATATTGGATGGAAGCACAAAGAGTGGACACAGTAATGCACTAAATAAATTTCTAGCGGTCTCTTTTGGGATTATGATGTACTTGCTATTGATTGTCTGTGCTCCAGGAGTTCTGCAGTACCTTAGGTGCTTCCTGCACGTGTGGGCGAACTTACTTTTGGCTTCATTCAGTTGACAATCCAAGGCCTTATCAAAGGTCTGTGCACAGCTGCTGGTGCCTGGGGTGCTGTGCAGGCTCGGGGCTACTGCAGTCCAGGGGTTGGCTCAAGCAAGATGACCAATGCTCAACTGGAAGCTTCCTAAATTAAACAAAAAGTACATTTCCAGCCATGTTTGCTGAGGCTGGCAGCCTCTCAAGAGGTCCATTATCAGTTGGCCGTTTGTTGTCGTTGTCGTGGAGCGTTGCTGCAGGAGGGGTTTCCGGGATCTGAACCTGCTCAGTGAGGAGGTGATGCTGCACGGCCACAAAGGCTGGCTGGGGCTGAGAGGGGAAAGGGCAGGCTGGGATGTGGGGAGGAGAGGGAGGTTTGGTCAGCATGGACCTCTCCATATGTGTGTGCAGCACCTCGGTGTGACCCCCGTCTGCAGCTGCACTGCCATGGGCTCGCCTGGGCTCTAGGAGTGCATCTTGTTCTGAAAATACAGGATGTGATGGCATCGATTGTTGGGGAGAAAGGAGCTCCTGCAGTCAGTTCTCCAGAGGCCTTCGTGTTGATGTGGAGTCTGAGCCTTCCAGACTTCCTCTCATTCAGGGAAAAGTAAGGCACCCTTGAGGGTGCTGCTTTTCCATCCTCTAGCAGGGGATGGAACAAGACTACATTTTGAATACATGTTCAGAAATACTCTGGATAGAGTTTATTATTATTGTTGTTATTTATTTCCTTGCTGGCTGTGTTTAATTCTATATAAGCAGATATGTAATTGCAAAGGGATTTCACAGGCACTTGCAAATGTCTCTCACTGTGCTACTGGCTGCTCTGTGTGCTGTTTAACATTTGTGATAAATATACACAAGTACATTTTGGGTACACTGGAATCTAAAGAGGTACTTCAGGGAATAGGTAATGTTATTCAGGCTGTGTTGTTGTAGGATGTTCAGAGGAGGCAGTGTGGAATGTGGTGTGCAATCAGTGATGTTAAGACTATTTCTTTTACTGGTACAAGGCTTCTTCAGCTCTGATTTATTAACAGGTTGGTCTCTTGTCATCTTCAATCTTGAGCAGTTATTTTGTGTCAGACTAGAGGTCTGTCTGGCTCGGTAGCTCTTCTGATGGGATCATTCCCAGGTGCATAGAAAAACTGGAACAGTGAAGTTCTCCTGGTAAACCCTTGTAGCAGTCACCACTTTAGGAGACCTTTGGGCTGGCAGTTCCAGGGACGTCTATGTATTTATAGCTGCTGACAGATCGTTTTCTCTAAAAAATGTCTTAATTGGTTTTGAAAAACTTGATGGCATTAGTGTCCACAACCTCCTGTGCTGGTGAACTTCTGGTATAATTGTCCAATCTGAAAAGGATTTTTCTTTTCATTTTACAGTTTGCCATTTGAAGTGCTTGTGATTTTATCTGAATTCTAGAAGAATATATTTCTTTCTCGATTTTCACACAGAAATGAACTATGTGTGGGAATGCTAAGTGGTCTTAGAAGGTATGTGAAGATAACTGCTTTATATTTGCAATGAGGTGTAATCCCAGCCCTGTTTACAGTCACCTGTCACATGTAAAGTACCATTATGGCTGTCATATTTAGGTGTCTGCATGCAAAAAAAAGTTCAAATACAAGAAGTGATTTCTGCAGCTGTGCATGCTGGACATAGATTGGGGTGAGTCTTGATTCAGAAGCATTCAAATGACAAAAGAATTGCTGCAAGCTAAGGAGCAACTTCAGCAACGTTGTTGGAAGATTTATCAAAGTAAATCTTAGCAAGGGATCTGGTGCAACATTTTATGGGATGCCTAAGAATGCCGAGAACAGAATTTAAAAGTTGTATTCAAGAACTTGAAGTTAAGTAATACAGATTCCATTAAGTGCCACATGATACAGAACAAGCATTAATTCACTCCCTGAACTGTTCTGTAGGTTGACTTCCACCACCCCATCCTCGACCACTTCAGAAATAGATGGGATGTAACAAAGTTGTGGTTTAAATTCCACATTTTCTTTGTGTGACACGGAAGCAGGATCCTTTGGCTGTGAATTGACCTGCAGTATTTGCTTTTGTGCTGGTGATTCAGGAGTCTGGGTTCCAGGAGCCCCCCGGGTCAGAGACTTCTGTATACTGGTGGTCAAGTTGTGTTCTGTTTATTAAAAGAAGCTCTTCAAAGGTTGCTAATTGATCATCAGAATCATACAATCAAAGAATATCCTGAGCTGGAAGGGACCTACCAGGATCATGGAGTCCAACCCTGTCCCTGCACAGACACCCCAACAATCCCACCCTGTGCATCCCTGGGAACATTGTCCAAACGCTCCTGGAGCTCTGGCAGCCTTGGGGCTGTGCCCATTCCCTGGGGAGCCTGGGCAGTGCCGTTATTGTGGTGGCTTCTGAAATCCTGTTGGTAAAAATTGGTAGAATTTTCATGTTTTTAAAGCAAATAGAAATTCTTCATCTTGTCATTTCTACTGCTGTTCCACCCTTAGGCCTTTAAACTTATGATTAAAGTGGGTGGAATTTCAACCTGATGGTTTATGGGTGGGATAATAGTACAGACTGACCAGACAAACATTTTGTTTTAAAAATAGAGAGTCTTACATAATGATGCTATACACAACAACAGTATGGATATGGATAAGATCTCTGGAACAGTGTTAATCCACCAGCATCCCTTGCCTGCATGTCTGGTGTTACTTGCTTCAAAGAAAGGTAATTCTGGCTGAAGAGGTACCAGTGATCTAACTGGAGTATTGGTCCAGTCTTGATCAGATTTTAGCAGGGCTCTGCATTAGAGGTTTGGAGGAATGGGTTTTTAAACCCATTTTGAGTTCCTAATTTGTTATCTGAATAAGAGAAAAACATTCTTCCTCTTGTTTTATTTTTTTTCCTTTTTTGCTTTTTCTTTTTTTCCCAGAGCCCTGTCTGTTTCTTTGTGTTTTGAGTTGTTTACAGAGATTCATATCTTAATGTGTGGCATGTGCTTAGGTAATCTGAGGCCCCATTTTGGAGAATAAATAAAACAAACCAGTGAATATGTCTGAAAATGTCGGGATGGGATCAGAGGCTTTCCTCTTGCTATGAAAGTGGCCTCAGTTTCTTCTCTGTCTCTGTATGTCTAAGAGAAAAGCACAGGCTTTATCTGTCAAATTTGGAAAAAGATAAAGAGCAAGTTCACTTGAAATATGCATTTAATAGGGAAAATTTCCCAGGATCTATATATACAGATGGGCATTTTCCCAACAGTATGTTAGGTGTTGAGGCCATAAAAATGTTGCTGCTAACCAAAATTCTAGCCCTGAATGTATCTATAAATACCATAGCCTCACCCTTTTGCCTCTGTGAAATTATATGTAGCTGGAATAATTTCATACATCAGGACATAAAAGGACCTTGGTGAGCTTGTGCTTTTATAATAAACAAGGAAAAGTTTATCTAGGTTGTCCAGTTTACTCACACAAAGACAGTTCTTTACTCAGGGACAGGGAGGTACTTACCTCTTAGACTTTCCTCAGCATTTTTATCTCATCCCATCCCAAGATTTTATTAATAAAAGCAGAACAACTTTAATGTTTATGCATTTGGGCAGACAGAGCTCTGCGTTTTGGAGCCATGGCTAATTAGATTTGTGGAGCCTGTGCAATTCTGGATATTGGGTAGGGAGATTGTTTTTGCAGGAAGACACAGAGGAAGGAACACATTGCTCGTGTTCCCTTTCTTACAGCGGCAGCAGCATTTTCCATGCCCTGTGCACGTTCATGATTTTACTGTGCTGTTCCTGGGCAAGCAGGCTTGTTGAAGTTCACCTTTGTGTTTGGAGAATTCCTATTAAATTGCTGTTCAGTTAAGATCTGAGTAGCAGACATTTGCACTTCTCCAGTGGAAAACAGTCTGAGGGAAGAATCGGGCTGGTAAAACAAAACAAATGCTGTCTTTCTAAGGGCTGGTAATGGGCTGTAAGCCCATTTCTGCTTCAGTTTTTGAGGGATGACTAAGGTGTTTCTCTGTTCTGGCAATATCCACTTTGAATCCTGCTGCTTAATTTCATCTCGAAGCCTGCTCAGCCCAGCTGCATGTTGAAGGGAGCACAGCTGAGGTGCAGTAAATGCATTGACAGGGTGTGCAGGAGCTGCAGTAAATGCATTGACAGGGTGTGCAGGAGCTGCAGAAAATGCACGGGCAGGGTGTGCAGGAGCTGCTCTTTTGTTAGCCATGGCTGTGCCCGGCTCCAGGGCGTTCTGTGAGCTGGGCTGTTCAGGCTGTGCTTTGGGCTGCTGAGCATGGCCAGCCATGTGATGCTGAAGGACAGACAGGCTGCTGCTCCTCTGCTCCCAGCGCAGCCCTGCCTCTTATGTGTGCGCAGGACTTGTGGTCTGGTGGATGCCCAGAGGCTCAGCTTTATTTTTGCAGGAATCTGGAATAGCAGAGCTGAAGCTGCTGAATAAGCCAGACTGAATCCAGAGGAGCAGATCTGGCTCTCCCCTTCGTCTGCCACAGAAATGTGGAGAGGAGAAACTCCTGTGAGTGCTTCAGGGAATTGTTTGGTTACTGGGTGAAAGGAAAGCCAGCCAGGATTTTCTAATCCCATCTCTTTTCATTTTACCACTCAAAGGTCTAATGGATATAATTGTTTTTTCTTACGAGTTATTTTTTAAAATTACTCCCTAGTTTTTAGGTGTGGGAGTCTATCAACCAGGGCTACTGAAATTAAAATCAAAACCTCATGATGAACAAACTCCTGAGATGATCTCTCTTTAATAGTAAGAGGAAGCCGTATTCTTCCTGCTTTGGTCATGTTGGATAAGGTGTATCTTTGAGATTAAAAAGTCCTGATGCTCATGGGAGGAGGGGAGTGCTTCTTTCTTTTGTCTCCAGCATTGCAGCAGAGATGCTAATTAAGTACCAGACAAATTGGGTTTGGGCAAGTTTGCCTTTGCTATGGCAGTGAAAAATGTTTTGTTTGGGAGAGCTGCGTGAATTACACCCGCAGGCGTTCACGCAGAGATAAATCAGCCCCTGGCTGCCCCAAATCTTCCTGCTTCAGTCCTCAGAAATACGCCAGAGAAGCTTTGGGAACGGCAAGAGTCAGCGAGCGTGTTGTGGAGCAGATTGGGTACGAGCACAGCCCTGAGCAAAGCCCTCGCAGTGAGGAGTGACAGTGATGCCAGCACGGAGAGGCTCTGCCAGCAGCATGGGCACGGCAGCGTGAGCATCTCGACACGTGGGGATGCTCTGCTCTGCCTCCCCGACACGGACAGGGCTCTGAGATGGATTTTCCTCTAACCACCATTCTGCATCTTGGGCATCGTGGCAAGAGAAAGACTGTTTTCTGGAAAATCAAACCTTAAAACGTGGAATAAGAGTAACAATGTTTAGGAGAATAATAAACGCACAGCCTTGTGAAGCTGCATTTAGTTGTACATTTATTTGGGGATTTTTTACAAGCATAATGGAAAATTATGCACTAGACTCTTCTCAGAGTTGCCATGGGATTCAGGGGACCTAATTTCCCTAAGACTATGAAAATGCTAGGCTTTGCCATGTAATTTTTGTTTGCCTTTACATTTCTTTGCTAGTCTCTGAGCCTTCTTTCATCCACAGCAAATGCTTGGGTGCTGCAACAGAAATAGTTTAAAAGCCAATGATTTGAGAGAGAAAGACCTGGAGCTTTTTAGATGTCTGGGGACTGGATGAAGTAGGATTAATCTGGCATTAAGGCAGAAATTCGTGAGAGAAGCTCGGTCAAGTGACTGGCTGGAGAGAGGTAGGATTGGTGAAGTCAAAGTCACTTTTTCAGCCAAAGGGGGATGAGGCTGATGTATTTCTGACGGGATGCTTTGCCTGGCCTCTCCCTCAGACTCTGGGTAGCTGTCACACACCTTCTCTGCAATTGCTTGGCATTTTGAGAGATCATACCTTAAAAAAAGACTCTCAGTGAGCAGCTTTCCAGAAGGTCATTGGAAATTTAATGCTACAGTGTAATGAGGTTTGTGAGTCACCTGTAAAGCAAATAACAATGCTGACAAGTTGCTTTTCAGTTATTAATTCTTGTACAGTAAGTTGTTGGCCATTATGATGGGTTGTCTATGCAAAGTGGTTCCATAAAATGCAAATTATTAGCTTCTATGTGGGTCAGAAAACATTGGTCTAACTCTTGTAGTTAAATAGACTCCTTTGCTAAGCAAATAATTTAAGCACTGGTTACACTCAGCATCGTCAAAAACATATATGAGTTCTTGCTGAGTGTAAATAAAAGAGTTTCAGCTTTGAATGATGACTGCAGGATTTGGCTTAAAAGCTATTTTTGGGCCACGGGCACAGCCCAAAGCCGGGAGATGTATGTGGCTCTGCTCCTGGAATGGCGTCAGGATGGAGGATGACTAAGTCACCCCTGCAACCTGCTGGAGAGGTGGTGATTTATTGCGGCTCTGTGTCAGCAGCACATCGCCGTCCAGCCGCGCTGATTCAGCCGCCCAAGCGTAGCTGGGAGTTCGGGATGTGCCCGGTCCCTCCCGGCTCCTTCCCAGCCAGCAGCTCCGGGGCTGGGAACGGGGCCATCGCCCTTCCTGCCCCGCGTCCGAGCAATGGCCGGGCTGGGAGTGCTGTCCCTGGGGACACTCGGGATTGGGATGCTTCTTGCCGAGTCAGGGAAGATGGGCTGAGCAAAGCCTCGGGGCGTTGGGCTTCTGAAGGTGCTGAGGTTGAAGCAATAGCAAATGTGGCAGAATCAGCACATAGTGATGTTGCTGCTCAGTGAAAAATTGGTCCAAACCCTTGCAGGCCCTGCCCTGGCTTTCCTTTGTAGGCAGAACAGGTTGGGCAGCAGCACAGGACTAGGGAGACTACGAAACAAAGGGAGTTCACTGAAGATGTTCATTAAGTGTAACGTGTCGAGGACTCCTGTTTTTCTGGGATTTGCAATGCCCTCAGTGCATGAGGACAGATTCCTTTGCTCCTGTTGTGATGAGTAAGACAAGTAGTTGTTTTACTGCTGCCTTTTCCCTTCTGCATGCCCTCCAAAAGAAAGCCCAAAGTGCAAAGCCCCACCAGTCTAAAGACCTGATTTTGGAATAAAACGCTTCATTTCAGGTAAAGGAATGATCTGGCTATGATGGAGACTGATGACAATGTCCCTCTCTTCTCTTCCACCCTGCTCTCCCAAGAGCTGCTGCTGTCCTGGGAAAGCACATGAAGAACCCACTTGCTTGCTCTTGTGTCACAGCCCTTATCTCTTTATTGGAGTGTAAATAACCAGGATAATCGTTGTGTTCCTGTATGTTTTGTGCCCTAAGCCAAATGCAAAAGAAACATCTCTTTTCTGGGTCATTTTTTGCATCATCCTGTGCTTTGGAAAGGCACAAACAGGCTGTTGGCCATAATCAGCATCAGCTGGTGCAAGCAGGAGGCAGGTTTTGATGCAGTCCTGGCCAGAGGCAGAGGTGAGAGGGAACATCTCAGGTGAATTAATCATGCCATAAGGATAAGGAAATTATCCCCCAAAATCTATGGGCTCTCCTAGCGTGTGGGGTCAGCTCTGCTTTTGATCTTGGTTGTGACTGAATATCCTCAGGAATAAAAACTGAAACTAAGAGTGAAGGCAGCCCTAAAGACTTCTGGGTTTCTGCTTCATGGTTGCTACCCTAGTGAATGGTGCTGTCTGGTTTGCTGATTAATTATTTTAAGGGGTAAACTGATGGCCTCTGCTTTTTTAAGTGTTCAATTTCCCATTCTTCTTTGTCTTGTTTATGATTTTACTTGCTGCCGTCTCCCCTGACATGTCATCAACATGCCTGAATTTTTGTGTTGAAATGGTTTTATTGCTTTCAAAATACTAAGTGTGACTGGGTGTAAAAATGAAAGTAGCATGTGAGCTTCAGCCTGCTGCTTCAGTGCCAGTGCAATCCAACCCTGTGAGCTAGCATCCATATCCATAAGGCTTTTTCCAAGTGCAGACTAAGCTGAGGGGCTGACTGTGGGAATGCTGACCAATGCTGAGGGAGAAAAACTCCAGCATTGGAGGAGTGCAGGGACCTTTCTGTATCATCAGACTGCAGGACTGGTTTTGGGCCTTGATTTAAATGTTAAAGGAGTGATGGAAAGCAGAAGATGGGAGTGACTTTGGCCCTTTAGGCAGAGTATGCCTCTTGGTGGTAGGGGTTGGAAGCTGTCTCCAGTCTCCAGTTCCTCGTTCCTACCTGGTCATTAGCCATGAGGTTGAGTAGGCTGAAGGATTTGAGGTGCTCTAGGACTGAGTTTAAAACTGGTGGAAATTACAGTGGGCTCAGGGGCAGCACCTTAGACCTTCAGTTGTTTGTCCTTACCTGGAAGCACAGGACTGCTGTGTGCATCTGTCTTTGGCAGTTCCCCTGGTTTCCGTCCTGTTTGCTGCTTTGTTTTAGGGACTGTTGGGGAAAAAAGAGAACAAGCACGCCCTGGTAAAACAGCTCCAAGGTCTGTGATTAGGAGGAGAAAATGCAGGTGCTTCCAGATATTGCTGGAATAGGAGAAAAACGACGTGGGGTAGGGAATGGTGCCCTGGGATGGGAGTTGGGAGACCACAGCTCTTTTTCCCAGAGGGTTGTGGAGCTTCTGTGATGGGAGTTGCACATCCAGGCTCTCTGCAACCACAGCAGTGTCTTCATGGTAAGACTAAGCTTGTTTTGTGCTTTGCTATCACAAAAATAAAATCTAGTTCTTTTTCTCGCTTTTGAAGTGGGTTTCAGTTTTGTTTTTGGGTTTTTTTCCTCTGTGTGTGGTTTTTTTATTCTTTGATTTTTTTTTTTTTAAATCCAGAATGAAATCTGGATTATTTTTCAAAATCCTTTGATCAACTTGAACCTCAGTAGCTTAATTCTGTTCTCATAACAGATTTGCTTGTCAAATACTATTTTTAAGTTCAGAATTATGACAGAGTATTTCCTCTAGCTGTCTATGACAAGTACTAATGCTCAGAGTGCAGTCCTGGGGCTGGGGTGTGCATCCCTATTTCCTGATGTTTTTCAAAGCTTCACCTGCCTCCGCAGGCAAAAACCCTGCTGATGGACTGCAGGGTTGTATTGCTAATAACTGTAAACAACAGTTCTGACTCATTGGTCACGGAGGACTGAAGTGCAATCAAATATTGAGGCCATGTTAATTGGTTTACAAATAGGAAAATTTGTGTAAATATCATTGCAGATGCAGTTTAGCACATGTCTTTGTGGTTGCCCTCTTTATAAGGCTCTGGTGTTTGGTTGTCCCCCAGCTTCAGCTCCCCACCACCTTTCTGTCCCTACCCACCTACAGACTGAAATCTTTAGGTACCTTGGGCTTAGCATGCATTACAAATTAACTTCTAGGAAGAAGTAATGGCTGCATTGGCCACCATGGTGTCCAGCAAAGGAGATATTCACAGATGATCATAGCGTGGCCTGGGTTGGAAGGCACCCTCAAGATTCTATCATTCCAACCCCTGGAATGGCAGGGACACCTTCCACTAGACCAGGTTGCTCCAAGCCTTATCCAGCCTGGCTTTGGGTATTTCACATTGGCTCACTCTTCATTTTGGGGTAAAGGCAGAGCCTGAGCATGTTGTGTCTGGGTTGTCACCATCCAGAGCTGGTGTCAAGAAGCAGAAAAATGGCATGGAGAGTGGGAGTATAATGTTTGTAAACGCAATGAGCAGGGAGGTGGCAAGGTGGAGAGCTGAGATGGAATGTGAAGAGCTAAACAGCTGATGGCACGAGGCTGGAAACGTGAGCAGGAGAAACTGAGGCATGGCCTAGCAAAACCAGAAAGAGGCACTTGCTGTTGGAAAGGAAGTTGTGTAAGGGCACACGTGTGCTTTGCATTGCTGTCTCAAGGTGTGTGGTCGGGGGCAGAAATGATCAGGTGCTTCTTTCTCCTGTTCTTCATGTGGTGAGTGTTATGAATAAAACCTTTGAGTGAGTGCTCGGGTCCAGAGCTGATTTCTGTAAGCTGCCGTGGCTTTGTGTTGCTTTTCTTCATTGTGCACCCTCCTCTTGTAATGGGTGACATACAGTTGGGCAGGATCCAGACAGATAATTTGTCACTCATGCTGAACAGCACCACTAGGTATGGGCAAGGCAGAAGAGGAAAGATTCAGTCAGGGTTTTTCTCCAATTCTGAAATACTAAAAGTCAGCCAAAAAGCTTGTAAATATTCCATTTGTGAACTGCAGTGATTCTGCTTAATGCACTTTACTGATCTTCCTGTCATCTCTTCCAGGGGGAAATGCTAATATTCCACTTAGGAGCAGTATTTCTTTTGATCTCTGGCTGCACCCCTTGTTTGTTCCCTAAACCTTCTCTCTTTCTACCACAAACCACTTGGGCAACTGGTGTTACAGCTAAATAATCACCTCTTGTGTTAGTTCCCTGATTCTCAGTGGTGCTAATTTGTTTTCTGGGATTTGATTGCAAGACAGACAAATAGATTAGTAAGTAAAAGGCAAAGCAACAGCAACAAGGCAAAAAAGAAACTGTATTTGATTAAAATCCATTTTACTGTGGCACCTTAACTATAGCTAATCGAGTGTGTGTGGGAGAGAAGTGAGGCTATAGATGAAGTTTAATGGATGAGCCTTCACTTGTTAAACTCGGGATGGGGCTTGATGGAAGAAATCATTCTCATTGTGGCATGGACACTGTTGGGAAAGAGGGAGCACTAGCGCTGGCTGTGGGAATACAGTGATTTGTGATCCCAGAAGCTTTGGATGGTTAAAGGCTCTGCTCTGTAGATGGAGCCCTGTTGGTATTTCTGTTCTGTGTCCCCACCCGTGCTGTGTGGTGTTGCAGTGACCTGCAAAAGCCAGAGCAGCACGAATTTCCCCGCAGTTTCGTGTTGCCACTTGTGCTGGCACACGGGGTGTTTGACAGGAGAGGTCCTGGCAGGACACCAAGGAACAAGAGCTGGCTTGTCAGCACAGGTAATGGAGGGAAGGCACAGAGCTGGTGCAGCAGGGCCTTGTGTCCAGGACAAAGAGCTCCAGTGCTGCTTTTGGGCAGGGAAGCTCGTGCATGTGGTATCTGCAAAGTCTTAGGTAAAGTTGTTCCATGGGGGTCTTCTTTATTGGCTTAAAATTTTAAGATGCTTCTAAAAAGCTCTTAAGAAATTCCTTGGTTAATTTTGCTTCCAATTCAAAAGGATGTTCTTATGGAGCTTCCTCTCACTAGCACTGGAACCATTTCCCATTTCCTCTTCTTAAATTTCCCCTCACCACATTACCAGTTGTGTTATGTTGGTGCAAGGCACCCCCAGATGAGATCAGGCATTGTTCTGGGACGTGCACTCATGCCTTTCAGCAAGGAGATTGGTGTTCCAAAGCTCACAAGGTAGGAAAGAGGGAAGGAACAAGGGAATGGATAGGAGAGCCCAACAGCAGTCCATGTTGACTTGCTGTGTTGCACTTCCTACAACTTTAGTTACTCTTTGAAAAGAATTGCCCCTGTACTAGAGTTGGGAGTATAAACTTACATGATGGTTCCTGTGTTCCTGCACCGTTTCCTTTGGGTGCAGGATGGAATGGACTCCATGGACCAGGCTTGGTTGTTGGGAATAACTGCATTGTCAAACTCATCTTTACAGTCTTGGGTGGGGTCTCATCTAAAGATAACTGCATTGTCAACTATCTCTAAAGTCTGGGGTCTGTGTAGGATGGCTGGGGGGATTGGGGGGTTCCACTGAAGGCTTCCTAAAGAAGGAATTGCTTCTTTCTTTGTTTCTGTACATCCCCAGCTGAGCTTTTGGGATAACAACAGTTTGGGAAAGCAAAGGAATATCATGAAAGTTTGTCGTCAAATTTGAAAACGAAAAAGGCCTGTTTCTTCTTCCATGGATATAAGAGCAGAGGGATGGGAAGGTGGAGCTTTCTTTTGCCTCTGCTGTGCTGCTTGTCCTTTGCTTTACTGTCTGTGAAACCGTGTAAAAATGCCAACCATCTCTGCTCAGCACAGGGGAACGGGTGTAAAGTGCTTTCCCCATTCATAAAAAGGAGCAAATGTTCTGTTAGGTTTGTCTTTCATTCCTTGTACATTGTTTTCTCATCTTCCTCTCCTATGAGTGCTGAAGGAAGTGCTGGGATTCCTGCAGGAATGATGGATTATCATCTGTTAAGGGACTGACAGTCTAATTGAAATGCTGAATTTTGAGCATGCTGTGAGTGCACTTGTTCCTTGTGTGCTGTTACTCAGTGTCTGTGATGTACAAATGTTTGCTAGTGACAAAACTCATTTCCGTGTTTATAGACTTAATGATTTGTTTTGGTAAAACCCCCTTATTTTTAGTCTCTTTGAAGACAGTAGAAAAATTAATTTACTTTTAGAGTTGGTCACTTATTTTAAGATTGCATTTTTTTTTGCCTCCAAAACCCTCAAGTAGCATTTTTCCTCATGTTTTCTGTCTACTGAACTATGCACAGCAGATCAGAATGGTTTTAGTCCTACTATAACTTGTATAGTAAATAAGCAGTTTATTCTATTTTCCATCAGATTCCTGCCTTAGCTGAGGACAGTATAAAATGTCTGAAGTGGTTGGGCAGTGACTCTAAGAACAAAGGGTTTACCATCTGCAGTCTATGCAGATGTGGGAGCAGGGATGGTAGGAATGCACTGTTCCTCCAAAGGAGCTCTAATCAAAGGTGCAAGTGTCCGTTCTGAAGGTATATTTGTAACATTAATAATAATAATCTTTATCGTAGCTTTTAAGTGCAATCATTGACTCAATAAAATTTAAAAATATGTCTAAGATTGTCCTGCTGTTGCCCCAGCAGTGCCAAGCCAACCACTAACCTGTGTCCCCAAGTGTCACCTCTGCATGTCTTGTGACTCCCCCCAGGGGATCCTTGCCCTGGGCAGCCTGTTCCAGTGCTTGACTGCCCTTTAAATGAAGAAATTTTCCCTAATATTCAGTCCAGTATTCCCAATCTAAACCTCCCCTGGCACAGTTTGAGGCTGTTCCCTCTCATCCTGTCGCTGTTCCCTGGGAGCAGAGCCCGGCCCCCACTTGGCTGCACCCTCCTGTCAGGGAGTTGTGCAGACCCAGCAGGTAATAAGGGTAAATAAGAAGGTAATAAGGACAAATAAGAAGGTAATAGGGATAAATAAGTAGCAGGATGCATACAGAGGCAATAGGGCAGATTGCAGCACAGGACATCTGTCCAGGTAAGCACCCAATGTTCCCTGATGGCCCTGAGATTAGTGCTGGTGACAGACAGGGACATTATCTGTGATTCTGGGTTGGGTACCTTTTGCATGTTCGGAGTTAATTAGTGATTTGTGAGCAAATTGAATTGGCTGGCAGTAATTACAGTGGTGCCTGTGCCGAAGGAGAGTGTACAGGTCTGTCAGGATTTCGGGAGGGTGGATGCTGTGCATACTCGGTTCAGGTTGAGTTTTCTGCTGACTGCTTGGCACCAAAGCCTCACTTGCCCTACCTTTCACTCTCCCCCCCATTATCCACGTGTTAATTGGCTTTAGCCAAAAGATGTTGCTGCCAAGCTTGTTACAAGTGGAAGCCAATGTAAACCACGCTGTAGCGTTCTACATATCCAGGCACTTTGTCTGAAACAACAACAGTAGCAAATGTGCTGGAGCTCTGTCTGGAGCTGTGGAAATCTGTCCTGGCTGTGGGTTTGGTGTCAGCTGTCACCCTGCTCTTGGTGGCTTTCCATTCTCCTTTGTCAGCTTTGTGAGGAAGCAAACTTGAAGCAGGAGGAGAAGGTAAGTGGAGACTGAAATTAATATTAAGCACTAGATTAATTTCACTGACAAAATTACTGCTTGATTTCTGTGGGAAGAGCATTTGCCAGAACCTTGTCAAATTCTCCCAAAAAGGAGCTAGAGAATGTTAAGCAGAAACCCCACAGCATTTCACAGGAGTCTATTCTGTTGTTTCAGTAGTGACTCATCTCCAGAATGATCCATCCTCTTTGCTATGTATATCGGGGGGGAAAAACACTGACTGAGGTCTCAGAGCTATACAAAATGCAGTGTCCTGTTCAATTATTAGTTAAAGCATCTGAGTGTCTCAAGCCCTTAGGCAATTTTTAGAGTTATCCTGGCAAAAGATGTTTGCAGTCAAACCTGGTTCACGTTTTGTTAAACATCCTGAATTTTTAAATTTAAGAGTGTGGGATGAGACAGAAGTGGTAAGTATAGGCAGAGGAAGAAGTGCTGGGTATGATTCTCTGAATGCACAGAATTGTTTTTGAAACCTCGGGGATTGTTAGAACATCGTTTTTCCCTTTCTGCACATCGCATTTTTGGCTAAATGACCTGAAAATTAAAGATCAGCATTCCAGTGTGTTTGTTAAATACTTTGCTTCCTGAGGTTGCTGTTCAGAAAGCTGAGGGCTCTCATCTCGATTTTCCTCCTGCCCCTAACTCAGCATCCTCAAAAGGCAGCAGTGAGTACAAAAACAGGAAAGAGGAATGATAAAGTGTGGGAATCAAGGGAGTGCTGAGTTAGCAATGCCAGGAGGAAACAGCTCTAACAACGGCCTTGCTGCTGGTGAAAAATAAATGGAGGTGAACTGACTTAAAATACCTCTGAAAATTGAGTTTTCTTTCTTGTCACATTTTTCTGTGACTTCTTCTAACAATTTTTAATGCAATAAAGTAGAAAGCACACCAATTGTAGTGACTGGATGCTGGCATTAGTGTTTTAGCAAACACCTACACAGCATATATATGGACTAAATTATCTAAAGGGCTTGTTAGCATATCATCTGCATGCAGGAGAAAGTGATGATGGTGATGGATGCTGCTTAGAAATTGTGTGAAGGACTCTGGCTCCTTCTTGCTTTCCTTTTTCTTTTCGTTGTTTTCTCCACAATAAGAATGTCCACTGCATTTGAGGAGTACTTTTTCTCTCTGTCATTTTTTGTTGTTGTTTTGAAGACACATTTTCCCCTATTTTATTGTAGGAGAATTTTGTAAGGCCAGTGCTTTTGTGAAGCAAAAACAAAATAGTGAAATAGTGGAGAGCAAAACCATCCGCCAGTGACAGTATTTGATCTACAGAACAACATATTTCTGAGAAAAGTTGGGTAATGCTTGACTTGATTTTGTTTTGTTTTGCTTTGGTTTCTTGGCTTCCGAATCAGTGTTGAAAAATATCTGCCAACTGTAATTATTTTACTGGAAGTTTAATGAAAGGTCTAATTTTACTGGAAGCCTGGAGGAGAGGAGGAGACAGAGCTGGAGAATGGCATTTGATGTGGAGCAATGGTGATGTCAGGCATATTTAAGATAAGTGAATTTGCTGTTAATAAAATAAACCCACAGTGCTGCTTTTGGCCCACTGTGGGCCATGGAAACACTTGTGGCAAGCTGGTCACTTCACTACTGGACCAAAAGTTTTTGCTGGTAGTTTTGGTTGTTTTTCACCAGACCCTCTTGGCATTTGTGTAACTTTGAGCCCTCAAACCCATTGTGGTTGAAATATGTGTGTGTTTGAAGTGCTTTGACTGTGAAAAATCAGTACTATTCTGATGAGGAGATGGGAAGTATTAAATTGCTTAAAATACTAACTTTTCTCATGGGATTCAGGTTTTCTGTTAGAAACTCACTATTGTGCTGGTATTTCTCCATTAGGAAATCTTTGAAGCAATTTCAGCATTTTGAGATGGGTCTGCTTAAACCTTCCTCGTCCAGCTTTCCTCTTAAGAAAGAAAAAAAGTAAAGAGAATAGAGAAAAAAAAGATAAAAAGAAGGAATCAACATAAAGAGCAGGCTGTGTGGGGAGGATCCAATTTCTTCCACATTATGTGATGCTCTGTGGTAGAGATCCCCAGATGTGCAGGCACTGACACGTAGCTGCTGTGAGACAGGCGAGTTACACCTGATGGCTTTGCATCCAGCAGAAACCCAGTGATTTATCTTTGGTCCCAAAAGGAATGATTTGAGAGAAAACATCTGGTGCTCTTAGAACTTGAGGGTTTTTGATACAATCCTGGTTATTCCTCTAGAGTTTTCCTCCCTGTATTCAGGGTGAGCTGCATTCATCTTGTGTGTCACTTACTTATTTGTTTATTTATTGAGTGGAAGATCAAATCTCCTTTTCAGGCCTCCCAAATCTTTAATTTAATTTTACTTAGCAGGTTATGTAGTGTACCACTGACTTCTGGTTTTACTACTCATCACAAAAGCAAGTGAGGAGTTTAAACTGCAGGACTGATACATTTCTGAAATTGGAGAGGTGATAAAGGATTGGTGTTTCAGATGTGCTTTGTGGGCAGTGTTTACAGAGCACAGGGGTTGTGGCAGGAGTGGTTAACATTGCCTTTTAATAATTTAGGCAAAGTGTTTGGGAAGAACTCAGTGGGAAACTATTTTCATGTTGTTCTCAAAGGGAAAATAGAATCCATCCTGTGAGCATTGGGGAGGACAGTGACAGTGCTGGGCACAATGCAGTTTTGTAGCTCACTGTGAAAATGAAGAAGGATGAAGGGAAAGGGGACTCTCCTCTCTCACCCACTTTTTCTTCAAGGAAAAAAACCCAGACCCATAGGTTTTCTCAATTTACTCATTGAGAATAAACTTGTAAAGGTGTCTATAAACCACAGGGTTTATGTGCTTGGTCTGGTTAAGCAAATCAGCAGAACCTGCTTAGGCAGGGAGCCAGGGAGGGTATTGCTGCCTTTCTTTTAAATTTCAGGTAGAACCTTAAAATTAGAGGTTGCTACAAGTCCCTCCAGCAGGTTTTGTATAATTTGGTATTTACACACTGAAAGCCTGTCTAGACTCTTCCCAGTTATGTTTATTATGTACATGGTCAGTCACTGCATGTCACTCCTTGTCACTTGGTGTGTATAAGATTCATCCTGGTCTATCTTCATCTCCCTTTTCCCCATAAAACTTCCCCCAAAGGGCTTACTCCCCTTTTCCCATAAAATTGCTCCTGTCAGGAGCCCAGCAGTGTCCTGAGCATTGGTTTAATCTAAGAGCATGGAGTGTTTTAGCTGATGCTACAGGCTTGCTGCAGACACCTCAGCTGACTGGAGCTGCTTCTGGAAACCATCTGGCATCGTTTAACAGATGTTGGGGGAATGGGAGAAGAATCAGAGGGTAAAGGTAAAACCTGTAGGCTGGGATAAGAATGGTTTAATACTTGAATTAAGCAATAATGGTAGTATTATTATTGTTGTTATAATGAAAAGGGACACCATTAAAGAGGGCAGTACAAGCCATACAGATGAGTGATCACAGTGCAGTCCTTCACCACCCACCCACTGCTGCCCAGCCCGTGCCCCAGCAGCCTTCAGCCCCTCCTGGCCACCTGCCCCAGCTGGCACACTGGCCACGGCATGCCATGGTGTGGAATATCCCTCTGCCCAGGGGATCTGCTGTCCTGGCCATGCTCCATCCCAGCTTCTGGTGCAGCTCCTCGCTGGCAGAGCCTGGGACACTGCAGAGTCCTTGACTTGGGGTAAGCTCTGCTCAGCAACAACTGAAGCATCAACATTATTCTCAGGCTGAATCCAAACCTCAGCACTGTACCAGCTACTAGGGAGAAAATTAACTCTCTCCCAGCCTAAACCAGGACACCATCTTTTAAGCTGAGGGTGATTCGTTGTGTTCACAGGCTGAGGGCTGATCTGTTTTAATCTGGAACCCACTGCAATTATGTTTAGATGTCTCTTTGCACCTATGTAAGCCAGGAATTGTGGTACCCTCCATCTTCTGTGTGGTACCCACCATGTTCTGAAAACTCAGCCTCGTGGCTGGAATGAGCAACATTTTTTAGGGGCTGGATGATAGTAGTTAGTGTTTATTGTTAAAGCCAGTTTGAATTTTTTGTGTATATACAAGTAAAATTGGTTTGAGTAGGAATTGCAAATTTTCTTCTGTGTGACCTTGTGCTAGTGCTTATCTTCTGTTTTATGCTTTAATCACAGGCTTTCTGGGGGAGCCTGCTCTTGCTCCATGCTTGCAGTGTCCAGCACAGTGGGATTCTTTCTTGTGCTGCTCCCTATGTACTACAGAAGTTGAAGTAATAATGAAATTGCATGCAGCTCTCTTTCCTCTCCTCCACAAGCTGCTTTAAATTGTTCAACTCCTCCTTTCTTATCTGCATCCCTGTGAATTCTGCCTAGAATTGTTCTGAGCTTGTCACAGCTCTCTGCTGCCTGTTTGGTAACAAGGGACACTGTTTACTTGCATACTGGTAAACCCTTTATGTTAAACAGGAGTAGAAGCTGTTTCCTGTGTTATGAGGAATTCAAGAAATCTTGAACAACAAACAGTTTTAACTGTTTCTTTTCTAAACGCTGAAATATTTACTTCTTGTTTTAATCTTGTAGAGACATCCTTCGGGGAACATGTGTTTTAAAAAGAAGCAAATCTGCAATCTGTAGACAAGAGATTAGAAAGTCAAATCACAGTTTGGAAGGTAGATATATTTATTCTCTGTGTTCACACTTGTTTACAGTAGATGCAGTATTTGGTTTTGTTTTGTTGTTTTTTTTCCTATCCCTTGCTGCTTCTGGATATATTTTACATATTTTATTAACAGTTCACATTTGAATTATTCCCCATCAAATTTGTGCTTCCCATTATCAGTCTCTTCTCTTTTGCTGTCATAGCCTTGGGTGCATTTTTCGTGGTCCTTGGTGCCTTTGAAAGTCCTGCTTCCAGCTGTGCAGTACAGGTAGTTTGTGGTAACTATTGTTTATACCAGGGTGAGGATGCCTGGAGCATGAATCCATGTTCCCAGCTATTCTGGTATTAAGACTTTGCAGTGCAGAGTGATAAATGTGTCATCATGATCTGGATGTGCATCTCTGCAGGTTCACCTGGAATCACAGCTCATGAAACTGAACTCATTTGATTTAAAAAAAAAATATATATATATATGTGGTGTGAGGAGTTGGTGAGGGATCCAACAAGATGTTTCCTCACTTCTCTGCAGGGAAGGCATCTTCACAGTTATGGAAAACGTCTTGGTCAAAGCTGTCTTGTGTTTCTAGAGAAAAAATCCTGCTGAGGATGCAGAAACCTTCCTCTAATCCAGATCATCAGGATTCTGGATTATTATTGTTATTTATCAGCAGGAGTGCCCTGCAGTAAAATCCTCGTGTAGATTTTAAGTTCATAAAAGGCAGATCACAGAGTTAAGTTTGGTGGCGTTTTCTCCTCCCTTGGATTTTAATGTTGCAGAATGATAATGGTATTCATTTTAAAACCTGCTTTTGCAACCTGCAGCCAGTTTTTTTCATTGAATTTCATGCAGGTAGAGGACATAGAAATGCAATATTGTCATTAATGATATGAGTGGTGTTATAAATACCTTCATACAAGGTGTTTGCATGTCAGAAATTGTAAACTTTTTTTTCAGATGTCTAATGTTTCTTCAGCAAGAAAAGAATTGAATAATAGGGGAACATGCTCCTGCTAAATACTGAAGGATGCCCTGTTGGAAGAGAAACTCAAGTGCATGTTCAACGACTGTAGGCAGATCTATTTTGTAATTTAATAGAAGAGCTCATTTGAATGTTTTCCTGAGGGAATGCCACTTCAGTGAGTGTGTTGGTTGACTTGTAAGAACTAAAGCACTTGCATGAGAAGGGAAGCCCTGTGGGATGTCGTGTTGAGAGGGGATGTTGAACAGGGTGTGCAAGTATTTGAATTTCTTGGATATGGATTTACAATAAAGTTTTGAATGAGGCAGAAAGTGAAGTTAATCCTTGGTTGGGCCCAAAGCTCCTCTCCAGCTCTCCTGTAGAGCCTCTTTAGGTAGTGGGAAGCACCTTTTCCATTGAACTTTGTATTCTTTTCTTGCTTTTGCTTCTCTGAGCATTTGGGATACAGGAAATACTCAACACCAAAATGTTCTTTTCTTTTTTTAAAGCAAGTTAGAAAGTTATTAGCATTTTGCCCCTGTGCTTTGTTCCCCAAACCCCATTGCTGCTGGCAAGGAGCACCTCTGGCTTGTGCCTGGAATCCAAATGCTGCCCTGGCAGATCCTGAATGGGCTCCTACCCCAGATTTGAAGGTGACTTCAGGAATCTGAGATATTAAATTTTCAATTTCATTTATCATTGTCTGCACAGAGCTTTTATTCTCTAGTCTGTCTAGCTGTTAAATGCTTACTTTTTACAACTTGAACGCCTCTGGCTCTGCATTGAAGTTAAGGCTGTTTGGTAAAGGAGATGGGATTTGATTTTGTGTTGGCTTTTTTCCTGAAATACAAATTATTTTTAAAAGTGGATGATGTACTGAAAAGTGCTTGTATACCTCATGTACAATTGTATCTGTCTATAGAGCAGGTTAGTAATCTTTGCAGAATGACAGCTTACTACCTCAGCTCTGAAATCATTGTTATTTCCTGTAAAAGTGATTTTTTATTGCATTAAGAGGCTGTGCCCCTTGTGTGTCAGCAGTGACCACCCTTTTGATCATTGCACTTTTGGCAGTTATTGTCTACATAATCGTTTAGCTTTTGGTTTATGCAAGATTATTCATGAAGCACAGTAAATGAATTGTGCTATCATGATGCCTGGCAGGTAAAATTTTTTAAGATGATATGTTAAAATGTATTTTACTGAGTCTGCTAAAATTTCTTTTTGTAATGGTTTACTATTTGCATTGCAGTAGCATTAAAACCTTTAACTGATGCTCCCTGACTCTTTCCTTGCCTTCAGGAATACTCAGGATTTTACAAACTGAATAGGACATGATGCTTTTCCCCTGAAAAAGTTCTGCTAAAAGGAGTTTTCTTGGCAGAGGGCCAGCTTTTTCTTAAAAATTATACCTACGCTTAAAGAGTGAAAAAAGTGACAAATTTTTCTTGATCTTTTTGTCCAAGTACTAATTACATGATTTCTGTAAAACCCTCAGACTTCAAATGCAGCATATCTCCATTTTGAAGGATAAACCTCGGGTTCTGTTTTTCCAAATGCCATTAAAGAAGAGCCATAAGTGAAGGCGTCAGACATACAGACAGTTCTGTAAGAACACCATTCCAAGGGTAGCCAAATCCCTGGAGCTTTAAGCTTCTCTTTGATCCCAGGGATTAGTGGAGGTTTCTGCTTCTGCATGGAAAATTTTTGGGCTGTTAGAGATGCCCAGAGGACCTGTGTTTGCCAGGGAGATGAATCAAGCAGGATCAATATTGCTCCCAGTCCTCTTCCAGTGGTTGGCAGAGCAGTTCCAGGCAGGTTTGAACATTCCAAGGTTTGAACGTTGCACCTGTGCTTTGTTGATGCCAAGGATTTATGATGCAGCTGTTGATGGGGTCAATGACAGACACATTCAGGTGGCATTGCCACACCAGCCTCATGTCAAGTCTTGGAGCAGAGGCTCTCTGAGAAAAACAAAGTTCTTTTTCATCTTGGGTGAAACATTTACAGTCTTTTTGGGTAATAAAAGGGAGTACACAGCGAATGTTTAAGTCCTGGTGGAATTATTCTCTTGCCCATGCAATAATAACCACATAATAACCACTTAATAACTCGTGCTGGGGTAGGTGTGGTTGGTCTCACCTGTGAGGATGTTTCTAGAACAGGCTGATCATGAGGAAAGGCACAGTGAGAAAGGTTGCAGAGACACCAGAAGGGGATTTTCAGGTGCAAGGAGAAAGCTCAGAGGTGAAATAATAAGAGTTATCCGTGATATTTAAAAGCAGATAGATGTTCTGTAGGCCAGCAACATCTGTATGTTAAAGAAGGACTGATTTGTATCATCCATTTACAGTATAAAAATCAGTATTTACAATATAAATACTGTAATGTGCTTGTAGCATCTCTTCTGGTGACAATCCTGAGCAATGCTGGGACCCTGTTTAGTGGAGTCAGAGTTCAGCTGTCTGGGTGAACTGTGGTTTTCTCTCAGGCCAGAATGTCACAAATTCAAACCTCAACAATAAAATAGCATCAGGCTAAAGAAATGCTCAAATAAGGAGTGGGAACTGTCTCAAAGGATTATCAAAAACATAATGTGGTGTTGTCATGAGTCCTTCAAGAGCTTCAGAAGCAGCGTGGATGTGGTCAGTTGTGGCAGGGCTGTGATGCCAGGCTGCCTCCTTTCTCCTGGGTGAGGGATAAGCCAGGTAGGTTTGGTTACACAGGAGTTTTAATTTGGTCTCATTCAATGGTACAGTCACTCTTTTATCTTTACTGCTCACCCCCAAATCAGCATCCTTTGTCAGACACGTACTGGTGCTGTACCTGCTGAAACGAGACAAGTTCCTTTGACAGCTGTGGTTGTTAAAACCCAGTTTTTAAAATAATTTGTAAATAAATAAAGACCTGTGTTTTAATTAAAACCTGTATTATTGTTTGTTGCATCCAAAGATGTTTTTTCTGTTTTAAGACACTTTGCTTTGACGTGTGAATCTGCTGCTCAGCCAGACACTGAAAGTCTTAACAATCCTTTATATTTGCCATCTCATATTTGGAAAGATATGGAGAGCAGAACCCCAGTAGGATGCAGTCATTTCTTTGCTTGGCATCTGGTATTGTGCTGTGATTTCACAGCTTGTTCTTAACCTGAACCATCAGAACACAACTCAGCAGAGGCTGCTGGCTGTTGCTTGGCATCGAGGGGAAATTACATAAATCTGAAGGCTGGGGCTGTTCCTGTCAGAAATGAAGTTTCCCAGGATTAGTGAAAATTCATCTGGAGTCGTTGTGAGTGCCTGGGCTTGGAGAGCTGGACGTGTGTCACAAGGGTTATGGCCCCTTCCTCCCCCACCCCATCCTTCCTCTCCTGCAGGCAGCTCTTCCCAGCTGCTTGGAGCAGAGCTGCACAGTCACAGAGTCTGCTGCTTTAATTTAGAAGTTCCATACAGTGTTTTTATTTAGAGGGAGAGATCTCATTTGGGTTAATATTAATCAAGACCACTTGAGGTTTAGGTTAAAGGCAATAAATAAATGCAGCTTTTATAATCATGGGAAGTATTAGCAATGGTTTTGGAAAATATTTTAAAAACTAGTGTTGGGATAATTAACTGGAAAGTAGTTTTAAAGCTTGCCTTGCAGCCTCTCTGGAAAGCAATTTTGATGTTTAAGGGGATGAAAGATGTTTTTCTCTCCTGGAAACCAGTTGGCAGAAGCTCCAGCTCAAAGTGCTCTTAAATCTGTTTGAGCTGAGAGAGCCTGGCACCATGGGAGGAGGAGGAGGTAAGGACTGGCATTTTTAGGAATCTTGGTTTTGAAATGCAAAGATATGTGTATTGGTGCCTTCTAGATGCTTTGTTTGGCTTTAGAGGATTTACATATATTTATATATGTGTGTGTACATAAACTTTTTATATATATCTGTAGGGGCAGATACACTTTTGTGACATTTTTCATGCAGAGGGGAAGATGTAGGGGAGAACAGGAACTCATATTCAGAGGTACCCACAGCTTCTGCTCACTTGCTCATTCATGACTTGTCCTAGATTTGCTTCATTTACCTTGGGGAGTTGGAAGATACAAATTTTGCTCTCTGAACCAAAGAGGGTATCTAGAGGAGCTGAAGGTGGCTGGGCTTTTCCCTCTAGCCAGTAGTAATTTGTTTGAAACATCTAATGAACTTTTATAAAATGTCTAAGGAGAGAAAAAAAACCCTCATGTAGGGTTTTACTCCAAAGGTTTTCTAGGCTAAAAAAGCAGTCCAAAATACTCCTTGAAAAAAGGAAATTCAAGTAACTCTTACTGTGAGATGAGTGAAAATGTAAGGACTGTGTGGGACCAACAGGAAATGATCCAAGTGGGAAGAGTGCATTGCCCTCAGTCTGGGGAAGTGGAGGAAATGTGCCAGTCAGGATTGTTTTTCAGCTCTCCTCGCTCTGCTGTTTTGATTGAGCCTCCTTGTACAAAATACAATGCTTCTTTACAGGGAAAACATCCAGTGACAGGGCAGCTCGTGGAATGGGATGCTTAGAGTTGAGTTGAAGACTTAATGAAGGGCTGTTGGCAAGGAGCTGTCTGGGAGCACAGGCTGACTGTGATGCTGCTCTGGAATACAAATGCTTCCCTCTTAGGGAAGGCATTGGGGGGTGCATTTGGAATCTCTCATGCTGAGCATGAAAACTTAATCTGGGTAAACAACATCCCCTGCTTGGTGGAAATTAAGGAAGAGGAACGTGAGTCTGCTAATAGTGCCCAGCAGTGAGGGGCTCATGGGGCTGTCACCAGAGACTGTATGAGACAGGCATAGTGTGCAAGAACTGCCTAGCATGTTATGATGCCACATCATGACACCTCTCCAGAGTGTTTCCCAGACTAGAACTTGCTGTGAAATGGTGCTGTGCCTTCAAGAGGGCTTTTCAGAATTTGTGAGAGATCTACTGAATTACAGTCTATCAGGGTGAAGCCTTCTGCTGGTGAGACCAGTTGACTGTCGATGTGCATAAACAAAGTGTGTGTGAGGATGATTGTGAGATATAATCCTGATCACCAAAATAAAATGTGAGTATCTGTTACAGCTCATCTTGCTATGCAAATCAGTACAAATGTTTTGTTGTAGTTTTAAGTGTTTTAACTCAGTATTCAGAATATCCTATGGTAAATAATGAAATGAAGGCAAGAAATAAAATATCACGGTGCTCATCTAGTTTTATGTGTCGTTTTTTGTCAGGTTTTCACCGAGTTTTCTGAATCCCAATGAAACATTGCCATTGAGTTCTCTACAGTACAGCCCACATCACAGTTGTACATTATTCCTTGTAATCTGTGTTACCTTGTGCTTGTCAATATAAGTTTATTTCAAGTTCAGGCAGCTTAATTGTCTGGCTGTTCTCTCGCCCCTTAGGATCCTGCCATGTTCTCTTGGTGAATGTGCAGTTTAGGACCACCCATCATATGTAGCTCTTCCTGGCCACTCCTGGCAGGAAATGTGTTTTAACCCAGATCTGTACTCAAGGATGAATGCTGCTGTGTGTTTTGGGGTGTTTCTTGGTCACTGAAGTTGATTTCTGTGTGATTGGAGTGGGGTTAATGAGGACTAAGCAGAGGCAGGGCTCTGTTTAGGCTGTAGGGCCACTCAGCAGTCCCAGGTTGGGCTCTGGCTCTGGAGTGTTCCCAGAGGAGTTCTTGGCTTATGCTGGCATTCAGTGGAGCCTTCTGAGGGTGAACTTGCTCTTGTGAAGACTTCCCTCTTCTGTTCCCTCTGGCAGGCCAGGGAACTTCTGAGGTTCCTTCCAGGCCACTTCCCAGACGTCTCCAATAAAGCTCCGTCAAGTCACCGCCCCTGGCTTTTGAACATTCAAGTAACATGACATTTTCTTTATCCCAAAAAACCAAGCACACTGACTTCCCTGACTGAAGCTTAAAATTTCTTGATTGAATGTCTTCCTTTACTTGCTTTCAAACACTATCATTAATTAATTCTGATTTCAAACAACTTGTAAAGCCAATCAATCTGTAATTTTCAAGATCTTTCCAGAGTGTTTCTCACTCCAGCTGGTTTGGATGGATAATGAAATATTTTTCCCAGGTAAATGGTGAGTAAATCAACGATTTATGGCTTTATATCAGTCAATCAACCATGTTCTTGCCAAGTGGAGAGCAGGAAATTGTCAGGGGCACACCATGCACCTTGAGCTCTGCCTGTAACGCACCCATTAACTCCTCACTGTACAGTGGGTGAGAAGTGGCCAGGGCAATGTATGTACCTCATGTCTTCAGTTTGATTTGCTAAAATAAACAGAATTAATTGCTTCCCTGTGCTGGCCTATTCTGGAGCCCCTTGGTTTGGTTCCCAGTTGACCCATCCCATGTCATTGGTATTCTGTGAGGGTGCATGGTGCCTTGCAGGGAGAGAAAGAAGTCCTGGAGGCTCTGGGGGAAATTGCCAGCCTGGCCTGGCTTTTCACTCTCAAACCATTGAGGGAAGCTAAGTGCCATGGAGAAAATACAAAAGTTTGGGATTTTATCATGTAAAATTGGATTACCTACTTCTCTCCTTATGAATAAGTCTGCTGTGCTCTGAAATACTGGTCTTGGTTTTCATACACTGATAAAAAATCTGTTAGTGTCCCTCTCTGAAGCTGTACTTTGGCTTATATAAAATCAGATCCTTCCTCCCCCATAAGGCACTTAAACAACCCTAAGTGAAGATTAATGTTTCATTACACTTTCATCAGTTATTTTATAGACTGAAATGCACTAGTCACATGCAGATTGATCTTCTGTGTCGAGTAATAGCAAAAATCAATACTTTTATTTTTCTTTTTAAATCACTGTATCTACAGAAACACTCATTTGCATCAAGTAACTCCCTTGTTCTGTTGGATCTCAGCTGGGGGATCTCTATGTTGCCCAGGCTGAAGCTGCTGGAGAGTCCAGCTTTAAGCCCTGGGATCTGTGAGCATCCACATAATTCCTCCTCTCACATTTTAACTTACCATTTGCTCTTTGAATTCAGAGGCCTGTACAAGATCTTTTTATTGCCTAAAAAGAGAGGATTAACCGAGCTGTTGGGGTTACAGCCTCTGTTCCAGCTGGTGCTGGCTGGCAAATACCCCAGGAATTGCTGGTCCTGATTTGGCATCTTGGCTGTATTTAAAGTTTCATCTCTGGGGCTTGCTTGGAAACTCACTTTTGGGGCTGCTTGGGAGGAGATTAGTGGCATTTGGGTGTGGAAGTCCAAGTGGCTGCTTTGTGTAGATCCTGACGGTGATCAAGTCTGCCTTCCCCAGCTTTCTGCTGCTTTATTTCTCCATTGGATAGCTGCTGATTCCTGTTATTTTTTGCCCTGCATCCGCAGCTGGCACAGGCTGACTTAGCCCATCAAAAACCATCTGAGTAATGTGACTTAGATCAGCTGAGGACCTTGGAGAAGACAAAGTTTCTATGTTTAATTCTTTTACTTTTATCCTTTCAACTTCTTTCACCCAACCGGCAGTCAGAATAAGAGAGTTGCTAAGCGACTTCTTCCCTTCTTTCCGTGGCATTTCTCTCCTTCCCAGGTGTTTTGGTGGGCTTTAGAGGGTCTCTTCCATCTCAGTAAACAGTCACTCCCCATAATGCCTCTGTGAGGAGGCAGGATGATATTGGTGCAACACAAAGCTGATTTCACCTCATTCCTTATCAAAACTGCTTCTTGTGCTGCTTGGATTCCTTGTGATTCCGGACAAGCACTGGGTCTGGCTGTGTTGAAAAAGCCCTTGCAGGGGTTGTGGTGATGGTGCCATAAATAGGGAGGGCTCAGGTGTTATCACACAGCAAAGTAAGATGAGAGAGTGTTGCATTCCAGAGAGCTGCCTGTCAGAAAGCAAAGTGAAATGATTTCTGGGAAGAATGTCCTGAGTTTTTTTATTTTTGGTTTTAAACGTAACAGCGTTTTTTGTAAACCTGAGCACTTAGACTTTGCTTCTCTTTTAGCCAAGGGGAAGTGAGAAGAAAAAATTTACAGAAAACATGAAATTTTTAGTTTTTATTTCAGCATCTTTTAAAACCGGTTGTAGAATCCTAGAATAGTTTGGGTTGGGAAGGACCCCATCTCATTCTATGTGCTGCCATGGGAAGGACATCTTCCACTAGCCCAGGTTGCTCCAAGCCCAGTCCAGCCTGGCCTTGGACAGAAACTGGTTGCTCTTGATGAACCAGACACAGTGGTTCTGTCCTTGCTCTTTTTTAGCTTCAAGCTCTCACAATGACATTCTGGATTTAGCCTTTGGAGTTTTGAGGATGTCAACTTCACCTGGATGCAGTAAAGGTTTTTTATGAGCACTGACATATGTATTAAATGATGCACTGGAGATAGAAAATAGTGGCTCTCTGTCATGTAATTTTTAATTATAAAACATGCAACTGAAGAGAAACAAAAGTCAAGAGAGAAGAATCCGGTTATTATTTCTGGGACGGATGCTTCTCTGCTGTTGCTGTCCTGAGGATGTTTTTTACAGTGGGATAAAGGCACCTTTAAATAGTCTGTTTAAAGTGTAATTGGTAAGTGTTCAGCTACAGTATTATAATTCAGTTGCATATAATTTGCATATAACATGGGGATGGAAAAATACAGTAACAGTGACTGAAGGATTTATGGTGTTTTGGTGCATATTGCTCTGGACGCTGATTTTCCTGAGCCTGGGTTTATCAGTTGTCTGGCAGTGGATGATTTACAGGTGCTATAAATGACACCAGAACTTACAATTGTGTTGTTTTGAGTTAACTGCTGTTCCAGGACTTAGTTAAATGGTTTTTCTTACAAAAAACATTGAGTCAGCTTCCAGCCATGGGCTCCTTGCACAGCCATGACCATCCCAGGCGTGGGTTTAGGAGGGAGGTGCACAGTCTGCAGGACCTTGCACAGGCACTGGTTTATACCTGGGGCCCTGGAGCTGCACTGTTTCAAAGCTGGGTTTGTGTAATGCAGGCACATTGCACAGTTGACTCTCCCATTTTCCTTTTTTTTCCTCCTTCTTTTTAATATCCAGTTCAGTGTTTTTGAATTTAGTCTCAGTATTGCTTTCCTAACATCATAAAACTGTATCTAAGAGAGCAAGCCTGATTCAGCCTTTATAAACTTAGCTCTTTTAATAATTTTAAAAAGGAATCCTCCTCCCTTGACCCTAAAAGGGGGAGAGAAAGCCCATAAAGATGTTGCAGAATTGACTCTCAGGAAAGCAGCTGCTATTTTCATGTGCAGAAAGCTAAATGTGGGAGTAAAGGGGCCTTTGAGCTCGGCAGTGTCCAGCTGCTGGATGGCTGCCTTTTATCATGGCATGCAGCTGTGCCCAAGTGTCTGTCCTGGACAGTGCAATGGTCCTGCTGGACATGGACACCTCCAGTGACTGCAGTTAGTCCTTGCTGGACACGAGGAGGGAAATAACAACAAAACAAAAGGAGCAAAATATAAATGGAGTTGAAGCAACACTGCATCACTTCCCAAATTAATAAACGTGACAGGGTTAAAACAACTCTAGAGACAAGTCCTTGGGGAAGATCATAAAACCTTGACAGCTTTTTAGAGAGGCTTTCAGAAATACTGAACTGAAGCTGTGCTGTTGAATCATAGAATCCCAGAACGGTTTGTGTTGGAAGGGACCTTAAAGCTCATCTCATTCCATGCCTTGCCATGGGCAGGGACACCTTCCACTAGACCAGGTTGCTCAGAAGCCCATCCAGCCTGGCCCTGGACACTTGAATATAAACACCTTTGAAATGTGATGGTTTTAATGTAGTTTCTGACCAAATTATCAGCAGGTCAAAGAATGTAAAGTTGAAAGGCTGTTGAAGGTGTTAGCAATTCTTTGTGGCTGTGTGAGTAGGTCACAGAGGTACCTGTGACACTGTGTAATAACTGACAGTATATATTAACTAAGGCCCTGATGTGTGGACATTGAATTGGAAAAGGAGCAGTATTTGAACATTTGAATGATAAAGTAATTGTAAGGAGAATCCTTGTGGGCAGAAGAAGAAGGACTCAAAACAACTCAAAGAAGGTCAGCTCAGTTGATCCTCATGAAAAAGAGCTTGGAGTACAGTGGAAGAACTTGGAAAATACCTCTGAGACAGTGTTGTCCTCCAGATGATGAAAACAGTATGATGGGTGAGATTTTCACTTTGCTGTAGGTGTTGTCCTCTGCTCTCCAGGTGTGAGTGAGGTGCCAGTGTGGTCCATCCTGGGGGATGCATTTACACTCGCAGAGCCAGCCCCTGCTCAGTCCCTCCTTTGGCCAGCCGAGCAGACTGTGCACTCGTGTTGTCCTTGCTTTCCAAAGTTGTCTTAGTCTTTTGCAATCCGTATTTCTGATTTCTTCAGGGGCCTTGTATTATTTTGTTCCACTCTCACAAGTTGAACAATGTTGCATTAACTTTTCTTCCCATGAGTTTTTCTTCATGACAAAACTGCACGAGCATCTGCAGAGTTTCAGTGTGTTTGGATGCCTGCTCTGGCCTATTTTGACCTGGGTTTTCCACATGAATTATGATCCTGTAGTCATTTGTATTGTTCTGACAGTACAATTCGTTAAAAAAATCCTATTACATTTCAATTCCTGCTGATTGTATTCAATAGTCTTTGGAAGCCTTTTCAATTATTTATAATACATTTTTTCTCCACTCCTACAGCTGAGTAGAATGTGTATTTTTCCCTGCTCTGTATGGGTTTTCTCCTTGCTTTGACTGCTGTGAGGCTGTTTCCAGCTGGGCTTCCCCTCCCCATTCATGTGTTGATTTGGCAGGAAAATGCCAGTGTGATCAGGCCAGGCGGCTGTGAGGGAGCGTGGGACAACACTCCATTTGTCCTGGGCTTTCAGGATTATTTCCTCCAGCCTGGCCCTGCTCAGTGATGCACTTTCACCACTGCAGGACCACAAGGCAGCAGTTCATGTCCCTGCATCCAGAAGCTGCCCAGTCCCACAGCTGGACTGACAGGTGTTCCCCTGCTCCTTCCTCGATGGGTTACATTCTGTGTGCTGCCTGAAGGGAGTTGGAAGCAGGACTCAAAATAGTTTTGGGTGGTTCCTGGTTTCCAGGTCAGCTCCAGTTTCAGTTTTTGGGGGTGAACAGCACAGATAAGTTCATACCCTTCACTGTTCCTGCAGGGATGTGGAGGCACACACACACTCTGCAAGGATGACTTGTATTATTTAATGCCTTCTGCAGTCCCTGCAGCCGTGCTGTGCATGCAGGGATCACTGGCCTGGTGTTTGCATGCATTGGTGCTGAATGGTGCTGAACCCAATATTGAGCTCAGTATCTAACAGACCTTTCCAAAAGGTGTATTGTCCAAAAGGATGCTGTGTCCCTCTTCTTCAGGTCTGCAGGGGTTTTGCTGAGCTGGGCTTCATGGGTGAGGTGTAAATGCTGTCAGGATGGTTCTTAAACCTCTTTATGTACCAAAAATTGCCTTATCATTACTATTCTGCATGGTATTTGGTTTAAATAAATTCAAGTGATATCCAGGAAAAGTTTACACCACGAAACAGAAAGTTGTGCTTTATACACAATTGGTTTTAAATGGTGGCTTTTGAGTTCAAACAGGTGCTTAAACTGTGGCTCAAAGCTGAAGAGCACTATACAGGTGTATGAAATGCAGAATAGAACTCAGCTCCCTATACACAGAAAATTGTCACGGTCGCTTTTGGGAAATGTAACATTAAGTCAAAATACAGAGACAGCTACCAGCTGGAATAAGCTGTAGGTAGTTGAAAAAAGATAGGAACTAGTTTCTGTGTTTTAAATTCTAGTGAGGTCTGTTGCTGACTTGGCTGCTCCTTGTCATCAGTGGGAGGAGAGGTCTGCAGCCCTCCCTGCTCCTGTTCTGATCCAGAACTGATCCAGTTCTGCCCTAGCTGGTTGTGTGTGTGAGTTATAACTGTGTTAACATGAACTGAAAACACTGCAATTGGTTTTGGCTAGTCTGCTGCTCATTTATTTGTATCATAGGCTGAAACGTGGTTTAGATGTTACTCTGTGTATATCTAGGCTTGGTTATGGATGCATCCATTCAACATCTCACCATGGAACTGGAACTAATGATGTTCTAAGACTTTATTTTTTAAATAAAAAAAGCCCAAAGCTGAGACTGGAGTAAACTCCTAAATCTGTGTTGAAGGAAATGTTTTTGCTTCCATCAGGGATGTCCAGAAGCTGAGTACTTCATGGGGAGGTGGGATGAAAGTAGGGAATGGATCACAGCAGGTTTTACAGGAGCAGAACCCTGTTCTCTCTCACCTCTGTTTTTCCAGCTCCCTGTTGTGGGCTGGAGGTTTCTGAAGCTGTGCTGCTCAGAGCACAGCCTGCTTTCTCAGCTCCCCTCCCAGCTGGGGATTCTCAGGGATAACCTGTGGGATAGGGTGTGAGACTGAATAACATAGGGCTCTTGGATCAAACCATACCAGCACAAACATTCAGGTACCGTGGCCTTCAGCACCAAAAATCCTGTGTTCTGCTCCTTGATGCTGAGGAGTTATCCTGCAGAGCAGGAGGGAGCAGTCAGTAGTGTCATTTTGGGAATACAGGTTGCAGTGTACATCCCTTTCATTCCTGCTTGTGCCATTTCCTTGGGACTACGGTTAGGAAACAATAAAAAAAATCCCCAGTAGAAATAGTGAACCCTAGGCAGTTGTTCAGAAGAGCTAAGAGTGAAGTGAGCTGCTTTGTTAACTCTTATCCTGAATTTTACTTGCTGATTTTTAGCGAAATTTCAGCTGCTGGTTCAGCCATGGAATGGGTGCCTGTGCTGGGATTGCTCCTCAGCAGCCTGGATGAGTCACCTCCTGTGGTTTTGAGCAGCATCTCTGCACTTACTCTGTCATTTAAGTGTTATCAGGTTAGTGAAGAAAGATTTCTTATTTCTCCAGCTCATCTGCAAGAAGAGGAGGCCCCTTGAAACTGCTCCATCCCCTAATTGCACAGCAGCAGCAGACGTGCATATGGCAAATGTTTCCTTGCTGACACATTAGCAGCAGGTCCCCAGCATCTCAGCCCCTTGGCTTCTGCATAGCTCAGTTGCTGTGTGTTAAGTTTATCCTCAGTGGCACATAAAGTAGCTCCTGTTGTAGCTCTTAGGGTGAAAAATGCCTTGGAAGCGAGGTGGGGAGCAGGCTGTGGGCTCTGTGTGGATGCAGGGACATCCAGCCACCCCTCTCCAGCTTGCAGCTGTGTTCCTCTTCCTCTGTGGGCAGCAGTTTGGCCCAAAAATGCTGTTTGGCCAAGCTTGCCAGGATGCCAGGAAAGGGCTCCAGGTGGAAGCTGGGAGCTCACAGCATAACTGGAGAGTGTATATTCAAAGCAGAGTCAAAGCAGCTTCCCTAGGTGAGGTGGGGTAAATCTGTGCTGGATTTTTGAGCAGAGAGCTGAATTGCTGCTGTGTATGTATTCATCATTCACTGATGGAGCTGGAGATGCCAGGGTCTGTCATCCCATTTGTGGGTATTTTTAAGGATTTTCTAGGGAATAACCAGTCAGCTGATTGTGGGGCTTTTTGTTGTAGAGCTGTTATGAAAATCAGTGGGTCTAAAGGGAGGTGAGACCCCTGGAAATGTGCAAATTAGAGATAATTGCATTAGGACCCATCTCAGTGTGGTTATTTCTTCCTTCATGGTGGCACTCAGGTTAAGAAGTAGTTTGGGAAGGAAATCAAAGTGTGAAAGAACAAGAAATGAAGATTAGGCATTCAAGTCTTAAAATTATAGGTCTTCACTACCACACTAGTGGGTGGTATTAGATGCTTTTCCTGTTGAAATAAAGAAGTATGTGCTTCACATTTTTAGGAGAGACTTGTTAAACCACTGCTTTTTTCTGGGAGAGGGGCAGTCCTTAAAAGAGCTCAGCTCCAGGCCAGAGTCAGTGTTGACATTTGGAGATGCATCCCCCAGCCCTGGTGGGGAAAAGGAGAGGAATTCAGGGGAACAAGACTGTTTTTTCAGTGTGGTAATTATCACTCAAGGTTTTCCTCCAAAGCAGTGGGTCTTGTTGATGAAGTTGCTGCAGCTTCTACATGAATTATTTTAGTCTGATTTGACATGATGGTTGTGAATGCCTAGGTGTAATGGTTGCATCTTTGAATTATTTTATTCAGGCAGAGCAAGGGGAGTGGGTCTTCAGAAGGGAGATGATGCTCAGACCTGTGCTTAGAGCCTACTAAATATTGTATAAATCTCTGTTCCTGTAGCTCAGGGCCTTTTACTGTGTCCTGCTCAGTAAAGCACATCTTACTCTTAAACCATGAAGACAGAAATAAAATTAAATAGGAAAGCTTATTGCTTGCTTTTTTTTTTCTACTTTAGAGGTGCTTAAGCTACCTTCCCATTACGGTAAGTGCTGGAGATTATTCTTAGATATGCAGGAAAGCCATGCACTGAAAATTGAACCTGGCTTTTCTGTCTAGTGTCTCACATCACATCAGCCTGAGGTACCACCAGCAGCACTGCATTTTCAAAATCTCTTTGGAAATAAATCACAAAACAATCTTTGTTTCATGAAACTGGAGGTTCAGGAAGTGACCTCAAGCCACCAAAAGTCAGTGGAAGGGTCTTGTTGCCTTTAATCAGATCCCTCATGGTGGTTGCTGGTGGGTTTTTAGATAAATGGTGTTGATTGTGCTCTTTTTTAGTGGGGGGCAAGGTAATGACTTCAAACTGCCAGAGGGCAGGGTTGGGTGGGATACTGGGAAGAAATTCCTCCCTGTGAGGGTGGGGAGGCCCTGGCACAGGGTGCCCAGAGAAGCTGTGGCTGTCCCTGGATCCCTGGCAGTGCCCAAGGCCAGGCTGGATGGGGCTTGGGGCAGCCTGGGACATCTGCCATGGCAGGAATAGGATGGTGTGGGCTTTAAGGTCCCTTCCAGCCCAAACCATTCCATGGCTCTGTGAACATCTGTCATGTCCTTCTGACAACCACAGCAATCGCTGCTGTAAAAGCAGGAAATACTTTGGTGTTCTCTGCATATTGTTGTATAATCTTACTTTTTATGGAAAGTTTGTTTTTTTTTTTTATTTTCCTCTGCAAAGCATTGAGGATAATCTTTGGAAATCTGGACAAGCTCTGGTACCACTGCTGGTTTGGAGGAGGTTGTGCAGATGAAATATGTTTGAAAAGTTTGGGTTCTCACCTGAAACATCTCTGTGTGCAAGCTAAAACAAATATTCTGCAGTGTTGCCAGCCAGTTAAATCTCATCTATCTTCAAAATTTTATCTATTAATTCTTGTAGAAAGAGGGAGGAAAGAAATTAAATATTAGAAGTACATTCTGTAATGGTGGTGGCGATCTCTGTATCTCTACTCCTAAAGTATTTGAGGGTAAGAGAAATTCAGAATGAAATGTAATTAATTTTCTTTGGAAACAGTGAAAAGGGTAAGTTGTATGACTGACATCTCATGTGCTGCTGGGCCTTTCACACTGATTTCACTTTAACTCCACCCCGTGTGAATGAAGAGGATGATTGCAATGCAATTCCCTTTCCCTTCCATATTTGTATTTTACTCTATGGTGTTTGAAATCTTTTTCCATGGATTTACTGGTGGTATGTCTCCTTAAGAGTCTGAGGAAGGAGAAGATGCTCCTGAGAAGTATCATGTTGCTGTTGAGAGCTTTTCTGTTTGGAAGTCACTTGTTGCTTTAATATATCAAAACCCTGTGTATTGGATCGTCAGAAATGCTGATTGCAAGCAAAAGAAAAGAAAATCAGCTAATTTTGCTGATGAAAAAGGTGATCTAAGCCTCAGCAGAGCAAAGGCTGTCCTGTGTTAAGCTGATAATAGGAATTTGTGGAATTAATTCAAACCAGGCTCTCCCTGCTGAGAAAAACCAGGTAGATGATCTTCTCTGTAAGGCTGGGTATTTTTGGCTGTCAGGTTGCAGTATCCCTGTGTCCTTTTGGGAAAGGGATTTGTGCTGAGTGCAGCTTCCCAGGAGAGAGCACAGGTGAGGCTGTGGGGCTGGTTCCACGTGTCAGTGCTGATTTAGTGTCAAGCCATGGTGTCCTTCCCTGTGCTCCTGGTTTTCCAGCATGGAGCTGATTCCCTCCCCTCTCAGGCAGTCACTGCTGTGCTCCCCTGGCTCTCTGGGACAGCCTGTGTCCAGGAGGAGGCTGGAATGTGTAATAAACACAGGACTTGTGCATCACAGGGGCAAACAATTCACAGCAGGACAGAAAATGTTTCATTTCCTGGCTGTTTGTACCAGTGATGAGGGAAGCATGTTCTGTCCATGGCTCCCAAGCAACAGAAGATATTACCACTGGAAGATGTTGCTCCAGATGTTTGCACCTCTCATTCTGCTGTTCATTTAGCCCTGTTCATTTAGCAAGTCAGTGGGTTAATTTTCAATTTAACTGCGCTATTCATGCCAATTTGAATAATTTGAAGAAGGAGAAAGAGACCTCACATGAACTTTTTTTTTTAGTATTTTTTTCCTTTCCTCCTTAGGCCATTGGTGCACTTCAAAGGCAAAAATGATACCTCTTTGGCTCCAGAATTGCCTTTTGGCTGTTGAATAAAACCCAAAAAGCAGTTATTTTGGTGGAGGGTAGCTGAGAAAAAGAGGTGTCACAGTGGAGAAGTCCCAGGTGCTAACTACCAGCAGCCTGTGTGCAGGACAAATTTGGAATTAATTCCTGCTTTCTTCTTTTTGGGAAAAGAAAAATTAATTGGGACTCAAGCAGGCCTATTTCTTACAGGAAAGAAATGTAATTAATAGCAATAAGTTAAATCCTCAAGTTCTGCCTGGAACAGGTTGTTTCATAGGAAAAGCTAGCGTGGTTTTTCTTTGTAGCTTAAGGGTTTTTCATGAAACTCGTTGCTTTGATCCCTTGAGCATTGCGAAATTTTAACCTGATTTCCTGTGTGGTCAACACAGAAAGAAACTTGCAGATGTATCTGCAACCTGAAGATGATGAAAGATCAGTTATCTCAATGCAATAAAGATGAAAACAAATACACCTGTTGTAATAGAAGAATTAGCATGCATTTGTTGTAAAACATTGCAAGTCCTCCATTTGTATGAAGTGTTTGTGGAAGCAAAATGTGTTTTGTCAAGGATGCAGCCTTTGACCATCAGAAATAAGAGGTGAGGCCGTAATGAGTGGATTAACAGAGTGTTGAAAGAGTTGGTAAAAGAAAAAACACATCATAAACATTGCTGAGAAGAAAGAAGAAAGGAGTTGCTTCAAGTTTCCAAAGGTATTTTTTATTCTAAGAGTTGAGCTCCCCCATTTTTAGCTCAGAAGAAACCTGGGGTACAAAGAACAGCATCTGAGAGTGTCTCTAGTGTTCTTCTGACCCTCGTGCAAGATGTTAATCCTCAACCTGCTGCATTTCACTTGGGGGTGGTGTAGACACTTTTGATCTGCCTGAGAGATTTTTCACACTAGTGTTTTGCAGTTTGGAGCCTGCAAATTGCCTCTCAAATCTTGATAATTAGTGATGGTGGGTGGTGAACATGAACTGCAAATGGTTTGAGGCTTTCTGCTTTTTATTTTTGGCTTCTGAAAATCTGTGTGCCCCCAAAATGCTGTGAAAGACAAAAGGGAAAATTACATTTGTGCAGAAGTGGGGGAGGAGGAGGAGGAACGGATGTGTTGTTCTGCTGCCATGTGAAGTGCTGTGCTTCACATCCCCAAAGCTTTGCCAGGCATCCCACTGAGTGAGGACCAGCACCTCTGTTCTGGGTGATTTCCAGACCTCATCTCTGTGGGCTCTGGTCCTCAGGCAGGGGAGGTTTCCCAGGCTGGAGAGCATCATGCTGCCCTGTACCTCAGATTTCATCCCCTGTGAAATTAATGCTGCTTTACCCTGTGCTGTCCCTGGGTTCTGTGGCTCACAGCACTGTGTTAACAGCAGTCCAAGGAACATGCCTGCAAGTGTGTCACACTCACCTTGGAGGTCATTTTTCAGTAGCTTTCTCAGCCCAGTTTATGGGCACCAGGAGAAGTTTGCCTCCATAACCCAGCTATTAATTGTATGGCTTTTTCAGGTGCTGCTGTGATTGTGGTTCTTTAATGTAAAAGGTGAAATTTCCAGTTCTTGTAGCCCCATCTGTTTCCTTTAATCACAGCATGCCTTCAAACGTGACCATATTTTTAGAGGTTGATGTGTGCTCCCAAAATGCTGCAGGAGAGATTTGACTGTGGATATTTTTTTCCTTTTCTCCCCCAAGGAGCTTTATCTTTCTGCATTGCTGTTCTGTATCTCCTTGCTCCTGAATGTTCCTGCAGCTCAGTGGTCCTGGGACCATCACCATCCTGGGCACTAATCAATAACTGAGTATTTTGCAATTTGTTATGCTGCACGTTGGCTGTATAAAGCTTCACAAAAAAATCTCCTTCATAAACCCAACCCACTGCTCCTTTGTGAAATACATTTGGTTTTTATTACTAAGCAGCTGTTTTCCCTTTTGTAAATGGTCCCTGCTGAGAGATGGAAAAAGAAACAGGAAAAATAATTGAAGATGGCAGGAGCATAATTCATTCAACAGGTACTTCTGTGCCTGCAGTTCTGTTGCTCAGAGGTGCTGAGCTGTGGTAGGCAGTAATTCCCCCACAGCAGCCTCCTACCTGGGTCTCACCCAAACACCTCCACATCCTTTCCAGGGTTACATCAAGCTCCTTTTCCATAGCTGGCCACACCCTTTTCCCAGGAATAATACTACTGGTTGTATTTTAAATCAGAAGTCAATGTTTTCAGGCTCTGTCTACCTGGAGGTTCCTGCTTTTTCTGAAATCTGAAGGACTCTGTTGGTCGTATTTACCCCCTCATTTGTTTCAGCTGGTTCATTAAAAGCTCTTGTCTTTAAATTTATGTCCTCTGGGGAAATGAGTCCCCATTTCAGTTCCAGTCCAGGTAGCAGTTCCCTCTCCCAGTCTCCTGTTTCTCCTCCATCTCCCACACCTCTGTGTGTCTTTACCTCTCTCCAGGCACAGCATGGCTGATGCTTTAAATCCCTTTGGATCCTTGTTTCCCCCCAACAGTGAGATGAAGATCTTAGTGCAGGCTGCTACTTGGACACATGAGAGGATGAGCTGTCAGCTGTGACCGTCCCTGAACTGCAAAAACTGGGGAACATCCGTGGCTTTATACTGACTTTTCCTGGAAAATCTAGGTTTTCTTGGGTTGGGGAGGGATGGGAAGTTGTGTAACCCTATAGGGTTAAAAAAATAGCTCCAGACAGGTGTGCTCACTCCCTTCTACTGACAGCATCAATGCCTGGTGTAAGTTGCCCAAAACAGTGGCTGCCCCACCCCTGAGAGTGTCCAAGGCCAGACTGGATGGGGCTTGGAGCAGCCTGGATGGTGTCCATGCCCATGGTAGAGGTTGCAACAAGATGAGCTTAAAATCCCTCCCAAGCCAAGCTTTTCTATGATCCTATAAAATCCTGTGTTTTGGGGTGAGTAATTAGCTTTGTCTAAGGGGAAGGAGAAGGATGGGACAATGAGAAATTCAGGCTCAGGTGTGCATATACAGGAGAAGGAAAAAAGGAGTAGAGCATGTTGGGGCATGTACTGAACATAAAACTCTGCAGGGGTGACAGGGAGCTGCTGGGAACAGGGATTATTAACAGATGCACATTGCATGTTCTGGAAAGCCCTCACCAAGTGGAGAGGAGCACTGCTCTGTGCAGAGAAGGGGGAAGCTGGCTGTGAGGAGTCAGAGGTGGTCCTGCATGCAGGGTCCTTCCCCTTGCTTGGTGAAAGCCCTGGTCTGCCATAGCAGGAATGGAATCACCCTGAGCCCAGCTGCCACATCCTCATGTCTGTGGCTTTGGGGATGGGCAGGAAAATCCCTGTGGAGGCAGAAGCAGAGCCCTCCTAGGCCATGTGCTGGTGTGTCACTGAGCTGCCCTGGCATGCAGCTGGTGTGCTGCCAGTGCTGAGTGCTCAGGGAAAGGAAACTCAGGATTTCCCTTGGGATTACACATTTCTGCTGGAATGGGTACTGCTGTGTCATAGAATGCTTTGGGTTGGAAGGGACCTTGAAGATCATCTTGCTTCAGCTCTCCCTGTCCTAGGTAAGAGTGCTTGTCTGATGTTACACATAAACTCGTGCTCAGCGTGGAGCAAAATAAGCCACAGCCTTGTGTAAAGCACATGCTCAGAAGTAATGAATTAAGAAATTGTGTGTATGATCTTAGGCTATAGCTGAACTAAAAAACTTGGCAAAAGGGGGAATTTCTCACTTTCCTTTAGCTGGTGAAAAGGCAAACCGGGTCATCTCACCAAACTTTGAGGTAGCTTTTGTTCCTGTGCAGAACCATTTAGCAATAAACAGTTCATGAATTTGAATTTCTTTTTAACCTAAAATATTACAGTTCTTGATTCGATTTTTCATTCACCTTTTGTTTTATGTGACATCTGGGCTGTTCGGGGAGTGTTATTCCATCTTAAAATGGGAGTAGTTGTCTTTTTGAGTGGTGGAGGTTTTATGGATTGAGTAGAATAATGAACACGTAGAGAAAAGATAATACAGCTGACTATCGCCTTTCACATCTGGGAACATAAGATATTTAATTGATTTAGAGGGGTTATTTAGTCCGAGCATTTGCAATTAGCAGCTCTTAATCAGTAAAACGCTTTGTAAGGAATCTGCCTTGATGGGTAGATTGGTAAAAGGAGCAGGAGGAGCAGATATTGACGGTTTCTTATCTCCTCTCCCCAAACCCTCTGTGTTCTGTGAGAATAGCTGGCTGGGTGGGAAACACATCTGCACGTTGCTTTCTTCAAGCCATGGCTTAAAGAATCAGGCTGGAAGAGGCTTTGAGCTGTACTGCTGTGCTCTGTCCCAGGGCAGGGTGCAGGTGCCTTTACCATGCCCTGCCTGTCCCACATGTTATGGAATATGGTTTCAGCAGCCTCAGGCCATGGAGCTGTGCCCTTGTGCTCCTCCTGACAAACTCATTTTTTAATCTCCTCGAATCTCCCCCATGTAGAGGGTACTTTGTGTGAATGTTTTCCTCTCTTTGGCTGTGTTTAGGTGAAAGGGACGTGAGATCCCAGCAGGAAGGTGGATTATTTCTGCCAGGATGAGCGAGCGTTGCTAGAGATGATCTGCGGTGCAGCTGGAGCTGTCTGAATGAAGCTATGGGCTGTGCCTCCGCCAAGCATGTGTCTACTGTTCAAAACGAAGAGGAAACTCAGAAGGGCAAGAACTACCAGAACGGAGATGTGTTTGGGGGTGAGTGTTGCAGGATTGTCTTTCTCCCAGCGCCAGGAATGTTCTGGAAGGTGCACGAGGAAGTCTTAACCTCTCACGAAACGTAAAGGAAAATGTGTGTTAAAATACATCACAATGACAGAGAAGTTGGCACATCCAGGGGAGGGTACTGTGACACTTGAAACAGGTGAAATCCTTAGTGAAAAAGTAAAATTTTAAGTGATGTACAATAATACACTGTCTTTACCTCCACAAATCCTGAAATAGTTCAAAGACAAAGAGTTGCACGACCCCCCTCATGTATTCATATGTATGTCTCTCTTTTATATTTGTCATTGGGTACCAACAGAGTTGACTCATTTCCTAAAAATAAATATCTATTCGGTTAGAAAAGTAAATCTTCCCTTCTGTTGTCAATAAAACATTAGTTCTGAAGTCCTGTAGCAAACAGGGTTTGAAGATACAAAGAAACTGTGGTGCTGGGAATGTGGGATGAAAACATCTGTTCCTCTGTGAAGACTGCTCTGTCATCCAGGTCTTGTGCATCAGGAGAGGTAAAGTGATAGGAGATAAAATCACGGTCAGGTTCATGGGGTTTTTTCCCCCCCAGATTCTGTTAGTATACACAAAGTGTTTTTTAGATAAAAGATGTAGATCTTTAAATACAGATTTTAACATTTCCGGAATTATGTGAAATACTGCTCAGAAATGAAATGTCTAGATCTGCCCAGATACCTTCTGAACGTTAAGTCAGCTGTGAATAAGCTGCCTTGGCACTGTTATTCTTAAAGCAGGTGCCTTGGTTCTGAGTACACCAAACCACCCTGGTGTTTCTTCCAGCTTTTCTGAGGGCTAGCTTGCTCTCCCAGTGGATCCCAGAGTAAGAATTCCCAGAGGTGTTACCTGAAGAGAAAGTAGTTGTTGAAAAAACTTCAGGACTGTTCAGTGCTCCTTCTCATCCCTGGGAGATGCTGGGTTTGGAATTGTGAGCTCAGTACATTGCTGTTGTTTAAAATAGGCTTCAAGTGCTGACATAAACAGAAAATTCTATCAGTTGCTCAAAGCAATTTGAGTTTAAATTTTAGCTAATACTTAGTGAGAGAGCAATTTTTGGCAAAATATGAGTCTCAATCTTTTTTTTTTTTTTTTTGGTGGTGGTTTAACCACATGCTGTGGGTCAAAGACCATAACGTTAACACAGGAAGCTTAAAGTAGCTTCTGGAGTCAGAGGATCAAGAGGATTGAAGGGATTTTGAAAGGCTCCCATTTATAGAGCTGGACTGGTGTCAGGAGTATCATTTAGTTATTCTGGGATCCATTTGAGGGCTGCTAATCGTTCCATATTTTGCTGTTGGGAGTCCTACCTGCTGTTAACCATTTTGTGGCCCATGCTTCAGTTTAGGTGCAGGATTTGTCATTCCTAAAGATCTGAGTCCATGACTGATTCTTTCTTAGCAGAGTTGGAGTCTGACTTAACTCACTGAATGGTAACCACAGAAGTCACATTTTTCCCTTGCTGGCAAAAGACAGCTTCTAGGTCAGGAACTGGGTGCATGAGGAGGTTGAGCTGGAGTTTTACAGATCATGCAGTGCCCCTCCCTGCCGTGGGCAGGGACACCTTCCACTGTCCCAGGGTGCTCCAAGCCCCATTCAGCCTGGGTTGGACACTTCCAGGGATCCAGGGGCAGCCACAGCTTCTCTGGGGACCCTGTGCCAGGGCCTCCCCACCCTGATGTTTCCTTTCTTATTTCTGGGCAGGGACAGAAGTGTCTCACACAACCAGTGGCCATGAGCAGAGTATCTGTGCTGCCTGGAGGGATTAAAATTCCCTGCATTATGATTAGGCAGAGCTAAACCAAGGCGAGTGGTAGGGAAATGAGGAGCCAGGAGGTGATGGAAAGGAAATTAGAGGTTAGTTTTTTGGGGAGGAGGCAGCAAAATAAAGGAAACAGAAGTCAGTTGTGGTTGGAAGGTGGCTGATGTGTCAGTAACACCCCGAGAATATCAGTGAGCAGAAACCAGGGTGTGCATGGACAGTGAGCACTGGCAGTGTTGGCAGCTGGGCACTAAGGACACATCAAGTGCCCGTGCAGAACTAGCAGGGATGAGCCCCACGGCCACATTGCCTCACTTGTTTCACAAGGGGAGGAAATCCTGAGGGAATTGGTACAGCAGTGAGAGGATGAAAGGAAAAGAGCAGAGTGCTGCCTTCCCTGGGCAGGCAGCGGGCTCTGAAGGATGTGGCTGACAGGAAATTGCCCCTCTCTGTGTGACTGCACCCGGCTGGAAACAGTTCACCTTCCTTCCTCCAGCACCTTCCCTGCACAAGCTGCAGGCAGGAAGAGCCAACAGCAAGGATAGTTCTTTCCAGGGAAGCAGTGCTTGGATTTTTTCCCCCCAGGAGTAGTTTTTGCTTGACTCGCAGTGAATCCAGAGAGAATTTTCTGAGCTGCTCGGAGTGGTGTGGTTCTGCTTTGGCTCTTCCTCAGAACCTCTGGATCTTTTTTTCTTCTTTCATGGTGGGATTGGTTGCAGCCAAGTCAATTGATTATTGGGAGATCATGGCTTCTGAGAGATTCTTTTTTTTTTTAACTTTTAAAAGTCACTGCAGGTTAAGATTGATCTCCAGTACCCTATTTCTTCCCCAGCTTTTAACCTTTTCTTTTAGCTGAGCAGACACATTGAGCTAGGTCCTCGCTGTGAATTTGAAATCTTGGTGTTTAAAACTGAGAAACCCGTCATGAAACCTATGAATTCTGTAAGGACAAACCCTGGTAAATGAAACCAAAACATAAAAATTTCCACCCTATCCCAAACTGTAGAAGTCATGCTGCATTTTGCTAGAATATATATTTAGATAATTGAGTTAGCAGGCCTATCAAAGGAGATGTTCTAGAGAAGATTGAATATAATGTGATTATTATGTCTGTTGGTCTCTAATGACTTTAAAATCCCTCTAATAAGGATAGTAATAATAAATCTTCATTTATTCATCATTCCACTTCAAAGCTGATTTCCAGGGCAATACATAAGAACTGTAATATGTAAATACCAATGAAGAACAAAATGCCATGATAGAGCCTTGAGCATTGTTGATTTCAGCATATGTTTTAATAATATAACATCTCTTGTAGATTAATTCTATTTGTGCCTGTATAAAAAATTATGGGATGTTCATTTGGGGAGGAGGTTATTGAAGTAATTCTCTGTAAGAAAATGAATGGTAATGTGATTTGGGAAAAAAATATTCTATAATCTGTTTATTAATCTGAGAAGCATAATCCAGACGTTTCCATGGAGCTCCTGGGTGCTTTGCAAAAGGGGGAGCAAACATGTCAGGTAGGAATTTTCTGATAAAATGGGAATATCGTGGTAGGATTTCTGTTATTAAGAGCAGCTCCAATTGCTAAACCTGTCTAAATAAAGCTGAATGCAAAGCACAGTAGTTTATAAACCAGTTCATCTCAGAATAGCTGGGAGAAGGCTTGGAAAGGAAATCTTCAGCAGTATGGTAGCGAGGTTGGAAAACTGATTAGTGCACAAGGGCAGGCTGAGCTGGGCTTGGAGCAGCCTGGGATAGTGGAAGGTGTCCCTGCCCATGGCAGGGGATGGCACTGGATGGGCTTTAAGGTCCCTCCCAACCCAAACCACTCTGGGATTCTGTGATAGTATCTGATTGCTTCACAAACTCTAGGCCAGTTTTCTTTCTCACACTGATGTTTTCTTTCTTCCTGTGTGCTTTATGGGATTGTCTCCCTTCTGTTCTTCCCTGTTTTGTGACAGGTATTTCCTTCCTTGCCTCTGTCAAAGACAGCAGAACCCTGACGCAGTTTGAAGTAAATGCCAAATTGCTAAAACAATTGAAACCTTTAAAATGTGTCCCCTCTATGCAGAAGGAGAATAACAAGGAGGAATTTGAACTATGATTTACCATTCCTAAATATGCATTGTCATCTCCAAAAATAGTGTGTCCAAACCTTTGTAGAGATTAGTTTGCTTTGAAGGCTCTTTCCTTCAAAGAAAGTAAGAAATACCATCTTACTGAAAACTTCAGTCTTGGGATGTTGCTCACAAAATATCCCTAGGCCTGGCAAGACTGTTCAGATGAGGTAACTTCTAAACCCTTCTTGTTCTGGTGTACAAAATTTTGGAGGTCATTTGGCCATTTCAAGTGGGGAAGTTTTCAGTTAATATTTTCAGGCAGAAGAATATCTGAGAAGTGTTTCCAGTGAATAACACCTTCCTGTTGTTATACCTTTATAACTCCTCTCCCTTCCCCTCAATTGCAATGGAAAAAAAAAAAAAAAAGCTAAAATTGAAAAAGAGAATTTTCTTTATTCTAGAAGACAGCGTGGCTATCCTCAGTGAACTGAAGCTGTTTGGAATGCTGCAGCTGAAGCAGTGGAACCTGTATCCTGTCAAGTGTGGATGTGTGCTGGGATCAGGAGGTCTCACTGCACACAGACACACAGTTCCCTTTGCCTGGCAGCCTTTATTTGATGGGCTGGGGTGGTTGGCTGAAGGACTGCTCCAGCTCCTGTGGCTGTCCTCCAAGTTCTGCAGTATCAGCTCTTACTCATTCAGGAACAGATGCATAAGGGGACCAGCCCCATGCTGTGTCCTAATCCCATGCTTTGGGACTATAACTTTTTCAAAAGACATTTTCAAACATGAAAAATATTTCTGGTACAATCACAGGCACTTGTTCTCAATCCAAGCTCCATGGAAGTGAGTGGCCTGTAGGCACCCACTCTCTGAAAACTCAGTCTCAGTGGTCTAAAACCAAATACCACAGTGAGTTTCAAAGCAGGGGATTTTCATTGCTTAAATTCAGACTCTGGCTGAGCTCCTGAAAGGGAAAGTTTCGTGTTGTTCATGGTTTCAGCAGCTCCAGTGCTTGAAAGCTTAAGAAAAGCAGGTGAGTGAGTGAGTGAGTGCATTGCAGCAGAGGGTTGAAGTGCACGAGCATCTTCCAGAATTGTACTGGACTCTGTGTTTTTTTAACTGTGAGAGGGCAGGTTTAGATTAGGGATTGTGAAGAAATTGTTCCCTGTGAGGGTGGGGAGGCCCTGGCACAGGGTGCCCAGAGAAGCTGTGGCTGCCCCTGGATCCCTGGAAGTGTCCAAGGCCAGGTTGGATGGGGCTTGGAGAAAGCTGGGCTAGTGGAAGGTGTCCCTGCCCATGGCAGGGGGTGGGATGGGATAATCTTTAAGGTCCCTTCCATCCCAAATTCTGTGATTCTCTTTCCTTGCCTTATTTAGCAATTTGTTGATAGCCTGCTTCTTATCTAAATAAACAGGGGGCAGTCCTAAACGAGTGTTTCAGGAAGTGAGAGAAACGAATAGAACCAAACCCTACCTACCCTGGTTATATTCATGTGGGAAATGTAATAAAATTGCATGTGTTACCTAGGTTTATGATGTATTTGTGTAACTCTGAGAACACCCTTGGTAAGTCAATAATTTACTATTTTTATTACCATAAGGAAGCAACAGAGTTGAAAGAAAATTGAAACAAAACCAAACCATGCCCTCAGGTTTTGTATATTTATGTATTCATGATCAATATGTGCAAAGAAAGTGTTTTCCACATGAATTAAAACTGTATTTTCACCTTTTATATATAGAAGTGGCTCATCTTTATAGCTCTTGGAAAAGGTGCTGCTTTTGCAGAAGAGGGAAGAGGCTGCTCTGCACTATGGGTTGGCTCTGAGTAGTAACAAAACAAACTCTTTCTCCCTCTCCAGCAGGGAAATGTAGATATATAGATATATAAGGAATACAAACAGAGCAGTCCCAGGCATGGCAATGAACCAGATCCAGGAAATGCAGTGAGGAGCACCAGGAGACAGGGAGGAGAGAGCAATGGGTGAGAGGATCCCTACAACGTGAGGCTGAGGTCCCTCCAGGAGATGGGACCAGAGGCAGGGCTAGGGACAGGCAGATGTGCTCTGGCAGGGACTGGAGGCCCAGGTCTCAGCAGAAACAGCTCCTGGATCCATGGGCAGGAGGTGCAGGTGGGGTCTCAAGGGGGTGGTTCTGGCCTCTTAGTGCACTCTGGACTCTGACAGCAGCTGTCCATTAATGGTGGTCTGTATGTAAAGATGGTGATTGAAATAGTTCTCCCTTCTCCTACTCTTTTCCCCATTTTTTTCCCACTTGGAGGTGCAGAAACACTGATCTGATGCTCCTTTGGGGTGACATCCAGATCTGTGGAGAGGTTCCTACAGGCTCCAAGAAGGTATCCTGCCTCTTTTAGCAAGATTGGTTTTCAGTGTCTATTTTCACTGATCCAGCAGAGAAGAAAACCAGTTCAGAAGTGATGGGAGAGTAGCTTTTTAGATACCCGAGTGCTGGAAAATTGAGTTGTAAATGGTCTAGGCAGTGGAGCAAGTGTTTGAAGGTATTTTTAGTGCCTATTTGAAAAAAATAATCAGAAAGACCCAAAAAGAGATGTCTTTCCTGAATGGATAGAAGATCTTTGCCATGGAAAGGTTGCTGAGGCTTTCCTACCTGAAAGAGAGTTGGACTTAGGACAGGTGTTGATAAATTAATTAAACAGCCCTTACACTTTATAGTGGTTAATCTTCTTGGACTGTTTTTACAACCCTTTGTCATGATATTAGATGAGGGAATTATTCTGCAAAGTCATTTTCCTTATTGGAAGGGAGCAGTTTTTATCCAGATCTTTGCAGTGCTGGGTTTGGAATGATACACACACGGTTGGACTTGGCACTTTGAGTGGGGATTTACAGTGCAGAGACAGAAGGTGAGCCAAGGTGGAGAAACAGCTGATATCCCTGGTTTAGGAGCAGAAATGAATCACAGGCAGGTCATCACTTCCTTGCTTGTTTTCATGTGAGCTTTCCCCTTTTGTAAGCTCTGTGTCAGCATCAGAGCACCCAGAGAGCGACCGGAGGGGCTCCAGGGGACCCCGAGTCTCTGCAGCCTCTGGAATGTGCACGGAGGGAACAAGCTGTTATTCCAGGGAGTGACCTTTCCTCCAAGCTGCTTAACTCCACGGAGAGTCCAGCCCCAGCCCATACAAATGAAGTGCAAGGGGTTTGCATTTCACAATTGCATTAGTGGGCTATAAATAGGGCCATACATCCGCCTTTGGCTCTGGCTAGAAAGGAGCCAGGATGTGTTTTCTGGCAGCCTTGGTGCTAAAGGAAATCCGTTTATTTCATGGTACAGACACACTTAGTTTTTCACTTAATCTTTTAAAGATGATCTCTGGCATTGATTGCCTAAGTGTAGGTGCAAATGATGAAAACTCATGGTAAAAATGCCACTTACTTTCAATTACTGCAGTGTTCCTTTAGCCATTTTTCAAGTGTTTTATTACTGGGCCACAAATTTGGAGAAATAAGAAACCAAGGCCTGAAATTTGGCCGGAAAAGACTCAGTCTGGGGAATAATTCCCAATTCCCTAGGTAAGCCTTGTGTAGCTGCATGGGTGTGTATTCATTTCAGCAACACAAGGCTGAAATTTTTAAGGCTGTAATTTTGTAGTAGGAAATATCTACTGGTAGAAATAGCTGTTAAATACAAAGAAAAGGTACCTGACCAATAAGTATTTGTGTATCTTTGGCATACACAGCCAAAGGTGCCTTTATAGGCTACAGGAAGTGAACATAGAAGGCGTTTTTCCAATAGGTAATTCTCCAAAACACTGTGCCATAGTGGGTATTTTAAATAATTATTACAACCAAGTGGTCTCATGTTCTCCTTGGTCAGGGGCTCGAGACTGACAGTGCTCTGTCTGGAGCTAGCACCAGAAAAAAAATGGGAAAATATAGAAAATGTTAAGACTTCTGCCTCACGTGCTTGTGAAGAACAAAGCCTGGCTTCTGCTGAGTGGGTGCCATGATGCCTGCCATGCACTTTTCTCATAACCTGTATGAGCAGGGGCTCTTGCAGAAAGGATCAGGTTTAGGGTGCTTTTAAATTCTGTCTCTCCTTTCTGCTCTTGTCTCGGGAACCTGCAGGGGCTGTCCAGGCAGCTCAGTGCAGAGCACTTCATGTCCTGTGGCACTGGCAAGGAGTGTGCAGGCACCCTTGTTCCAGGAGTTATGGCTCCAGGAATGATCTTGAGCTATTCAGGGGGAAAAAAAGGGATGTGATGGTTTGGGTTTTTTCCACTGAAGTCTCCTGAGTTGTGTAAGGGTTGTATTTGCTACAATTACATGCATGTTATCCCCTGTGTTTTGTTGTCGTGTGGTCGCAGCCCCAAGGCTGCCAGAGCTCCAGGAGCCTTTGGACAATGGGATGGTTGGGGTGTCTGGGCAGGGACAGGGCTGGACTGGATGATCCTGCAGGATCCTTTCCATCTCAGCAGATTCTGTGCTCCTCTGATTCCATGGTATACTGCATTTCTAACTGGAGGAGCTGGGTGCATCTTGAGATCTTCTTAGGGTAAAAGTACCCATCTAATATAAGTGCTCTAAACACTTTTTTTTTAAGCTATCACTAGACTCCTTTTTTTTCAGGTATCGGTATTTTGCTTTCTTTTAAAAAGTGTTTAAAACCAGAACAAAATATTAATCTTTTTAATAGGTTACTTTTAGAGCTGCTAGATGGTCTCTAAGTAAAATAATGTAATTAGCTTCTGTATCTTTTGCATCTGGAAATGTCTGCTGTATTTTCTAAATCAAATTTTTGTTAGATCTCCCCTCTTGGTTTAAAGAAATACTGCCAGTGAGGAAATGTTACTGGTTCTGAGTATTTATTCAGTCCCTTCCATACTGGAATTATTAAAACTGAAATAACTGCTGATTTGCAAACACTCTTTGAGGTCCACGAGCAGGGAAAATTTGATAGCATAATATTAATAGAAAAAAGTTACTATGCCAAAAAGGGTATGAAAATCCATTTCAAGTCATATGTTGCGGGGCAACAATCTCATTTAATAGTTGACTGATTGAGAATGGCATTTCTTGTTAAGGAAAGAGGAATTGGCTTTTTTATTGACAAGGAAACTGAAGGCACCTCATCCTGTGTTTGCAATAATAGGATATATGTAATTTCGAGGGTGTGGGGTGGTAATGACTTCTTTTCCAGGGAACACTTGGGGTGATTCTGTTCAGGAGTGGTTTTGGGGGGATGGATACCTTAGAGAGGCTGTAAAAGGCAGGGCCTCCAGTGCTGCACGAGGGATGCTCACAGAAAGGGTCAGTTAGGTATTTTTCCTGGAACTGAATAGTCCCTGGCAGGTTCTGTGCCAAAGTGAGGAATGTTCAATGGAGTACACAGACAGATGGGGCAGGGGGAGGGTCAGCAGAGACTGAGAGTTTCATTAAAGACATTGAAAAACCTGAAAAGAATTAAATATGTTGTGCTTGGTGGGTTTTTTTTTAACTTTCTGAGGGAGAATTTCAAACCAGAGCAGTGAAATGGAGTTGAAGGAGCCTTTCCAAGCTGGCTGTGCTGTGCTCAAGACAGCCTGGATCCAGACACCCACCTGGGGGCTTTGTATGAACAGGCATATTTTCAAGGCACAGACTATTTGTTTTCCTCCTGCCCATTCCTTTAATTAATCTCTCTGCTGCTTGTTTCCTCTCCTGCTTTCATTTCTCAATTTCATCATTTTAGTGGGCTAGATAATTGCATTTACTGGGTATCCTTCCTGCCAAGCACTGTGGCTGTAATCTCCCCCACCTGAGAAATGGTTTCCTTTGAACAACCTGGTGTCTGCCTCAAAGTTGTGTTAATTAAATGAAAACAAAAAGGTAAAAAAATGTGTCTGTGTGTATATATATATATTTATATATGTATATATGAATTATATAGTTTCAGCAAGCAGAAATTTGGGTAGCTGAAAGATAGTTATGAGTGCACACCACCAGCACTGTTCTTTGGCTTTGTAATTACAGAGGAATGCACAAAAGTCTTTAATTATATGATCACATGGCAGGTTTTTTCAATAGCATCTCACATAGGGTGTTTCCTCAGATCTTGAACACAAAGACAGTAAGAGCAAGGCAGAAATAGTGTGTTTAGCATTAACTGGATTTGGGGATGTTGAGGTTGTATTTTAAAATATTTCCTGAGATAATGAAATGGTCTCTGAGGCTGTGGTTCCTCTGACCTACCTACAACTAAGATAGACCTGGCAGATACAGAGCAGTGGTGCCACTGGTGTAAGTTTAGTTAAAACAATCTTTGATTCATAATGTGATAGAAAATTGTATGTACAACTCCAGTTTTTACAGGGCTTGGACTATATGACAGCTCAAAATGTAGAGTAGCCCTGGGGACTTTTTGACCAAGAAGGAACCAAGAAGAAAAAACAAGTAGAGGGAGCTAAGAAGAAACCAATTGGAGATAGGAAGCAAGTAACCCATCCTTGATTCGGCTGTGCCAGCTGATGTACAGTAGTTTGTTTCTGCAAGTCATGTGCCAAATTTGAAAATGAAACCTGTAGAAACAAGGGAGCTAAATTATGGTTTCATCATCACCTGCCAGCTTTAGTCTGGGGGGAAGGAAGGAGAAAAGGCAGGGTACACAAACAGAGGCACCCGAGGAGTGGGGCTGGGACTGTGCCTTCTGCCATGGGCACACGTGGCTGGGAGAGGATGGAGTGACCCAGGGGATGGAGAGCTGTGAGCACTTTGGAAACTGCAGACAGCATTGCTCAGGGCTGGGTTCATATGGCTACGTGAGGGCTGTGCTTCTCCTGCAGCCAGGATCAGGGTGGTGTCCAGGATGGTTAATGGAGCTGTGCTCTGTCAGACCTGCTGGCCTCAGAGATTGCTGCTGAAAGATGTCATGGTTTGGGCCTGCAGGAGGGAGGTTTGATAAAGTAAAGTTACTGAATTTTTTCAGGTAGGCATCACCCTTGAGGAAGTTAATGTTTCATGAAGCACTGGATATGCCATAGGGCTGCTGGATAGCTTAGAAAAGAGTCTCCCTGAATGTCCTTCCATTGCAGGAATCCTCCATTTAAGGACTGCCTTTTGTTATTCTGAATGTCTCAATCCCTTTTTTCACTCCAAAAAACCAGCCCTAGCAGTCACATCTGCCTTGTGCAGAAGCAGTCCTTGCTTCTTGGGTACATGTTAGGGGTGTGTAGGAAGGAGAAGAAATGCTTGAGGGTCTTTGCAGATGTGCTGCCATCTGTGTGGTGTGTTGGTTTTCACAGAGCTGTTCTGTCAGAGGATTTAGATTTTGTTGGCAGAATTGGTGTGTTGTTCGTGCACTTGTTTTCTGTTCAGTATCTGGTGGTGTCCACTGCCTTGACTCCCAGGAGTGGCTGTATTTTTAGATTGGATTAGGATAAGGTAAATTAATTTGGGAAAATCTGAATGATTATTTTCAGATAATCCTTTGAGAAAAATGAGTTGGCTTATTTCCTAGGCTATTTTTATTATTCTGTTCATGTTAGTAAAACCATGATCACTTGGATCAAGAAATGTCTGTGAATTGATATCTTTGAGGGTTGGTAACAGAGGAAGACAACAGGCTGCTCACCCAATACTGGTTGACCTCCAATGAAATTTCACTCCCAGCCCACATCCAAGTGGATGAGAAACCCACCCACACAGCTGAGCAAATGCTTTAACCCTGTAGAATCAAATGAACCATAGAGCTGCTGCTTTCTGTGAGTGCTTGAGGCTGGACCTATTAAGAGATCTTAGATACCCTGCATTTCTTAATATTTAGTTCAAGAAATACTAATTTGCAGGATTTTTGCAACTACTTTCTGTGACTGTTGACTTTTTTTGGGATTTTTGATGCAACTTCTCTGGTATCCAGGGAGTTGATACCCACATACATAACAGAGATGGAATAACCAGATGGACATGGACCTGGGGCACTCAAGGCTGGTGGCTCAGCTGGAAACTGCAGCCACCCAAACAATCTCATTCTGCTCCTTGACTATCCTGGTGCTCTGTGGTTTTGTTTTTGCCCTGATGTGCAGCCTGGCTCTTTCTGGAGCTGAGCCCAGCACTGCTTGTGTGGGCCCAGTGCAGCTGTGGATGCTGGAATGTTCCCGAGGCTCTGGAGCTCCAGGGGAGCTGCATCCAGCTCTGCTTCCCAGCACAGGCAGGACATGGAGCTGCTGGAGCCACGTCAGAGGAGGCCATCAGGATGATCAGAGGGATGGAGCAGCTTTGCTGGGAGAATTAGGATTGTTCAGCCTGGAGAAGAGAGCTCCAGGCCTTCCAGGGGCCTTCCAGTGCCTGAAGGGAGCCAACAAAAAAGATGGAGTGGCTGTTTACAAGGGGTGGAGTGAGAGGACAAGGGGGAATGGCTCCCACTGACAGAGGGCAGGGATAGATGGGATTCTGGGGAGAAATCCTTCCCTGTGAGGATGGCAGTGCCCTGGCACAGGGTGCCCAGAGAAGCTGGGGCTGCCCCTGGATCCCTGGAAGTGTCCAGGGCCTGCTTGAATGGGGCTTGGAACAGCCTGGGCTAGTGGAAGATGTCCCTGCCCATGGCAGGGGGTGGAATTGGATGATTTTTAAGGTCCCTTTCCACCCAAACCCTTCTGGGATGTTTGGCATGTTCTGTGCTCAGCATCTAAGTGGCTCACCTGCTGTTCTGTGTTTCAGTTAAATTGCATCAAAATCTCTTACGGTTCTTAACAAATATTTTTAGAAAAAGCAATTCAGTCCTTTATCTAAATATAGATTTGAGCTTTCAAGCCTTTGGGAGAGGGGAGCACATGAAGCTTTGATCCATGGCATTCATAGCAGTAGGAGTACCTGGCAGAACTAAGTACAGTGCAGAGGAATTTGTTAGACAGAAAGCTCCTGTTTTACAGAACAGACGTGTGGTTTAGCATGGATGAAGGATGAATCTTGGCATGTCGTGTGTTAGAAAGGCACGAGAAACTGCAGGAGAAGATGTGGCACAGGAAAATGAAGGTGTGTTTAGAAACTTGCCTCTTGCTGGCATGACTAAAGTAGCACTCACCTCCTGCCTGATACTCGATATCTTGCTAAAAATAGAGAAGAGGCTCACCCATCGTCCCTCTTGATGACAGTGCAACCAAATCTGTTCATCCTTAGATGTCTGAAATGGGAATCAGCATTCTATTTATTTACTTATTTAAAGGCTTGCTCTTTAACCAAATATTTCTCTGAAAGTCACAGCGACTCTAGATGCATTTAACGAAGTTATGCTTTTTTTCTGGTGTGTTCTTTCCTTTAAACTGAGCTAGAATTAGTGTCACTGCCCATGTTCCTGTGGTAAAGGCACTTACAGCCGTGTCTGGAAGTGCTGAAGACATTTTTCTCATGGGAACCACCACAGTTTTGCACCCCCCACCCAGTAATTGTTTCAATATTCTAAGTTGATATGCTCATTTATCACTGAAATTGTTATTAATGAGTGCTGTTTTTCTTTGTCACATTGCCATGGCAACCGGGTGACATGTTTGAGTGGAATTATCTGTTTCCAGATGGAGATCTTCATTCATAAGATTTGCCTGCTGAGAATTTTTGCAGCAGATTCAACTTCAAAATTCTTCCTCCCTATGCCTTTCCACAGTTTGGAGCTAGAAGTGTTCCTGCTTTCTGGTTTATAACCTGTGATTTTGTCGTGGGTGTTATGCTTGCAATATTTCTGTATTTTGTGGTTCATTTATGTTGTTTTTCTTTCGATTTAATTGAGTTGCTTTTCTTCAACTCAGGATTTGCTGTGACAGTCTTGTAAAGCCATTCCTCCCCCATATGAGTTATTGGAAATTTTTCTCTTTTATATAATACAGCACACAATAGAAGATGAGACTTGATTTTGTTTTTACTCCTGAAAGGAGCATAAGGATGCATTTCTCTTTACATATGATATCTCACATTTTGAGTGATAGTGTCCTAATTTTTTTATCATATTCAGTACTTGATTTTTAGTTTTGTAAAGAAAGAAGCATGAACATGTTTCACTTTTCTTTTTAATATAAAACTATATTTAGGAGAAAGACCAAGGTAAATATGCAGAGAATACAGATTTCCTTTGTCCTGAACTTCTTACAGTTTTAAAGGAGTTGTTGGCTGCCAGACTTAATGAGGTCCTACTGGATCTCAGTCAACATTTCAGGATTTCTCTGGAATTGTTTCTGATCACTCACACCAAAATACCTCAAAATGCTGTTTACTCCAGTAGAAATCAGAAGGTAAAACTTAAAAGATGGTTTTTATCATCCTTTACTTCTTCAATTCTAGGTCACTCTTACCTTACTGAGCAAAACCAGGTTAGCAGTTATTTGCACATACCTACAGGAAAGGCATGAAGGGCCCATTCATCCAACCTGTCTTTAATCTAATTTTCATATTGACCCAAAACTATTAATGACCATACACCTCATGATCTACTTGAAGGTCTGTGTGTTGCATAAACATCCCTTTTGCACTTGCAGTGCTTTCATCCTGCCAGTAACTTTAGAATAAGAGCAATCTCATAAATAGCTCAGAATCTGTAGTTTCTGAACACCTTACCTTATGTGTAAGGTATGTATAGAAGACAAATTTTGTCTTCACCTAGTCAAAAAAAGTGTATACATCATTGTGTCCATCTTCTGCAAATAATGATTTTAATTGCTATATTTAGTATATTTGAAATAAAGGATGTTACCTTACCTGTGAATAAGGTGTTACAGCAGCAAGCAGTGTCCTCCCTAGCTATATAATTCTGTATAATTATTTAGCTGCTCTTTTCCCTTGCAAAGTGGAATCATGTCTATTTTTACCTCCTTCCAGCAGGAGAGTACTCAATACTAACAGATGTTACCAGTGTGTTGTATCAGTGCTCCTTGTTTTAAGGAAAGTATTTTGGTCGTGATAGGGAACTAGGACAGCTTATGAGTAATGATGTTGCTTCAAACATAATGAGTCTCTGATCTGCTCCCTTCATTTATTTGTGTGTGTAGCTGATAAAACAGTTGTTGATGGCTCAGTTATTCAGCAAAGTGAAGCTGATCCCTGCCTTTCCACAGGCTGGTGCTGCGTTTGCCTTTTGCTCTGGTCTTCGTGTGTGCATGGCTTGCCCAGAGCCCCTGGGATTGCTGGGGCTGGGAACTGCCTGGCACTCCAGGCTCTTCATCACTGCCTGAGGCACTGGAGCCTGAGTGCTGGCCCCCAGCTCCCTCCCCAGTGTGTCTCATCCCAGGAGATAATCTCTTGGCCTTTAAAGCAGATCCTCAGCTTTAGATTGTGTCAAAGCTTTATTGCTTTTTGAGATACAAGCAGGGATTTCTTCTGCTCAAACACATACCATCTATTAGAGCCAGGACATTTATATTAATTTTGTAAGACACTTTCTATTACTAGGCTGATTCTGTCAACATCTGCAGGGGCTTCCTGATTTTTTTTTTTTTAATCTGTATTCACAGAATCACAGAATGGTTTGGATTGAAAGGGATCTTAAAGCCCATCCAGTGCCACCCCCTGCCAAGGGCAGGGACACCTTCCACTAGCCCAGGTTGCTCCAAGCCCTGTCCAACCTGGTCTTGGATACTCCCAGAGATCCAGGGGCAGTCACAGCTTCTCTGAGCACCCTGTGCCAGGGTGTCACCATCCTCACAGGGAACAGTTCCTACCCAGTATTCCATCTAACCCTGCCCTCTGGCAGTGGAAAGCCATTCCCCTAAGGAGAAGTTGGATTGCTGCAAAGTAAGACTTGCTGTTTGCTGTGGTGCATTCAACTTGTCCAAAAAACGTTATGAAAAGTGATTGGTTTATTTTTGGAAACTTTCTTGCCTCTTGCATATCTTGGGCATAAATGATCCAGGTGTCTGCACTTCTGCAGTTGGTAGGATGGAGGGGAGAGTAACACCAACTATGCTGGAGAGAACTGAATAGTTGTATCATCAGGAAAGTATTGAAGTTAACTAACACAGTTGGAAATATCTCTGGAAATATCATAAGAAATCTGTGCACAGTTCTCTGCCACCAGTTCAGAGCTACTTGATGCATCTGGCAAATGATGCAGCATTTGAAGGATCTGTGCCCACGTCCATTGTGAATTTAAAATTTTTGATCTCTAAGAAGACTCTGTTCTATCCAGGTGTATCAAAATTTCAGATGTCAGTCAGATTATCCTGGCTATCAGTCAGGGACTCCTTGGTGCCCTGGTTGACTTGCTCCCAGAGATGATGTGTCCAAGGAAGCATCTCTCCTGTACCATGCCCACAGGATCAGCTGCTGCCTGGATGTGGTGTTTGATCACAATTAATCTCTTGGAATAGGCAGCAGACACATTTCAGGGTTATTTTTGCCGTGGAACGTCAACCCCTCCATACCTTCCTCGTTTTCCACAAGGCTGGGCTGAACTTCCTCTCTCCTCCAGTGCACATGGCCTGGCTGTGGGTTGGGAAATGTCCTTTGTGCTGCTTTCTCTTGCTCATCTGTTTCCCCATTCAGATCCTTGCATGCCTCTGTGGGAGTTTGATGCTTTTTCTGTGTGTGGGTTTTATTGCTAATCACAACAGAGAGCACTGAGGCAGGGAGGAAAATGTAAGTTAGATAATTGCAGTCAATCAACTACTTCTAATTCCCAGGCTTTATTGTGTTCAGCCCTTTTGGGTTTATGAATTGTCACCTCCAGACTAGCTGAATTACACTGGAAAAAAAAGAGAAAAAACAACACCTCAGAGTTGTTCACATTTGCCAGTCTGATAATATTGTCTTAAATGCTTTCATCTGATTTGAGGCTCTGTATCTGAAATGCTTCTATTTGATAGATTCAGTTTATTTGAACTCTATAATAACAAAAATTTATAGATGGGACGAGACCAAATATAAAACCATGATGTATTTTTTAAAATAAGATTGTTTTTTGAAACAAGTTTATTATAAAAATAAGCCTTACTTTTCAAATCAAGGCTCATTTAACTTCTAGACTCTGTGGTTAACAGTTTCCTGACAACAACTTTGTCTAAATAATATTGATTCTTTTTTCACAATACAGTAACCCAGAAAAATTTGTCTGTACTTTGTTTTTGCTTTAGTGTAAGTGAGAGAAATTGCTTGAAAACCCAAAGAAAAAGAGGAAAGTTTGTGCAGTGTCTTCTAATTTGCCATGGTTTTGCCCCTTATTCTGAGTATACTGTGTTTCATTTCACTTTGTATTAGTAATTTCCACTTTTGTGGGATGAAGTTTCTCTTCTGCATTGTTTATTCTGGCTGGAGGAGGGTGGATGCACAACTCTGGGTTTTTTTTTCCAATAGATTCACATGCTACAGAGATAACCAGGGCAAAAAGTGATTGAGCAAGGGCAGGGCCCTGCAAGACCTGGACTCACAGGCTGCAGGGAAGAATCATTTTTCCTGAAATCCCATCTCATCCTACCAAGGAAAAAATATCCCTTGTTGGAGTTTTGGGTTTACTGTGGTATAGCACCTGTATGTTAGGTAACATAGCCAGAGCTGGGAATTCTAGTATTTGAAGAGCTGATAAATATTAAGGACAAACAAAGAATCTTACTTTTCTTACTTATTTTCAGGCTGAATTTCTGTCTGGGCAACATTTGTGTACAGGAAAAATAGTGGTTGGTGGGGGAAGTGGGAAGAGGAAGATGGTCAGCATGGGGCCTTTTCTCCAGAAATCATTTTAGGACTGTGCCTTGTGTCATTAGGAAAAACAAAATCTAAAAAAAGGCAAAGTGGTTATGATTTGGGTTGGCTTTTTTCCAGCTTCTAACCTCCATTTTCAGTAGCCTCCATCAGCTTTGCTGTGCAAGGAACACCCATGAGCAGCCTTCTCTCCAGTAACCATTGTACATGGCTTGTTGGTCCACTGAGAATGAAAATCCAGGGAGGATGCAGGAGCAAAGAACTTGTTCCTATTGAACAGAAAACTAGAGATCTGGGAGAGATTACACACCAAACATCCCTATTTCCTGGTGCCATGGCTTTACTAGACCAGAGAGCTACTGAAATTCTTACTGAAGATTCAGGCAGGAGAAACTTCCTTTGTATTAGTCACATGTAAGCCTTTGAAAAGATATACATGTAATTTTTAGTTTTGCTTTGCTTAACTAGGGTCTATTCTAGTCAGCTGTTTTGTTTTTAGTTTGGTTTTTCTCCCAGCTGCTGAACTACACTGGTTCAAATTTTTTTTCTTTTTTTTTTTCTTGGTGCTCAGATGAGTATAGGATCAAACCAGTGGAAGAGGTCAAATACATGAAAAATGGGGGAGAAGATGATCAGAAAATAGCAGCCAGGAACCAAGAAAACTTGGTAAGGATTGAACTTATCACTTCTCTAATGAACTAACGTGGCTCTGCTTTTGTAATGGAATATGCAGTGTGCAGCACCCTCCAGCTCCAGCTTATGCGTGGCAAGAGGATTTTCTCCAAAATGTCACAACTCCCTGCAAAGCTCTCATGGAAGGTGCAAAACACGACTCTTTCCCGCTTGTCTTTCTGAATTAGGCTCTACTTTATCTTGGAATGAGTGCCTCCATGATTATAAGTCACTCCCCTCCCTTGCAGATCCAGAAATACTCTTTATTTGGAAACGTGTGTGTCTTTGTTACAAACAAGCTGGAGTAAAACAGCACTTCATTGCCATTAAGAAAATGACCTACTTATGTAGGTATTATTTGCTCTACACTTGCTGGTTTTCTGTATTTTAAAATTCCCAGGGAAAGCAGTTTGGAACAGAAAAAAACAATATATTCATAACATAGCTGTCACAAAAATCGTGTGTGTTTCTTTCGCCCCGATTTGAGCACTTTGCCTGCTCATAGTTCCACTTAAGGGAATGCAATCACAGGTAAACTCTTAAAACTACTTGAAATAACAAAAATGCTGTTGAAGCAGCTTAACAATCACAGTTGAGTCACTTCTGGCGTTTCTGAGAAGTTGTTTCTTCTCTTCTAAAGCTGAAGGACCATAGGTTTTGTTATTGGCTGGCTGGGGCTTTGCCCAGTTGTAGTGTTCAAAGACATCCCACAATTCTTGTAGTTGGGTGCAAGTTTTCACATCTGGTTCCACTCATTCAGTGCAGCTTTTCTTCATGTAGAATGGTTGAGTTTTCCTCCCACCATCTGTAGGTCCAGAGGGGAAACAGCAGCAGCAGATTCCAGTGGAACCATAACAATTATCAGCAGCTGAGGATTTGCCTTTTGCCATTATTAGGCAGCTGTAGAAAAAGCCACTGTTTGGGATTTTTTACTTTTCATAAAGGTGTGAGCTCCAGCAACCTGGCTACTTTATATTTCCTCTCCTAGACACACATACTTTACTCAATTACAGGTGCATTCTTGTAGCAAATGGAATTTATTTTGCTGCCCTATCCTGTGGCTGAGCAGCAGTCAATAAGATTTCTTCTTCAACCTCCAGATCAGCTGTTTGCTACCTGCAGTTTTGCATTGCTGATGCTTCAGTGGGTGGTGGAACTTCAGCTTGGAGCAGCACTCAGTTTTTTTTCAGAGGTTTTTAACAGATTGTTGGGGAGTCCTGTGCAGGGCCAGGAGTTGGAGTCAGTGATCCCTGTGAGTGCCTTCCAGCTCTGGAGATACTGTCATTCTACATTAGATTTTCAACTGGCCTTCAGCTGTAGTTAAAAGAGAGTATTTGCAGAAGGTACCATGTCACTGGAATGACAGTGAGGAAGAGTTCAGGAAAGCTCAGGTCTGCTGGGTTGACACATTTGCTGAAGGTATATTCAAAACTACCCCAAGCTATTTGGCACTTTGGTTGGTGTAGCTGTCTTGTAGCACCCAAGTGTTCACCTGATTAAATGTAGGAAGAGCACAGTGCTTCTTATTTTATTATTGGTGGGTCATGTTTGATGGGAGCAGTCAGTTTGTTGGAAAATGTAACAATAAGGATTTGGAAGGCTGGTGTAGCTCTTCTCTGTCATGTTTATCACGAGAAAAAAAAAGTCAATAACACCAGAAAGTCTTCAGCCAGACAGGATGGATATGCTTTAAAACAAAAACTGTCTTACCCACGAAAAAGGCTTTATTTTCCTTTTCCTCATCTTACTATAAGGAGATTACCTTGTCTGTTATATATGCAGCTTTTTAATCCTAGGAATTGTCAAGTCTTCATTGCTTCTGGTTTTTTTAAAGGGGTTTCACTATTCGAGTTTTCCTTAGTAAAAATGTTTGAGCTTACTGCTTAGAAGATGGGTTAAGCTATTCATCATTGAGGCTTTAATTTCCTTAACGTGTGAGAAGTTGGCAAGCACTTACATAATCCCATCTTCTCATCAGCCATTTCCAGGCAACTGAAATTTTAGGAACAAGAAAAGGTGGTGGGAGAATGGCCTGGCCCTTTTTCCTCCTCCCTTGTTTCTTAATCTCACATTTCTTTATTGTCACAGGGCTGCAAATTCACATCTCCTTCAGAAACACAGCCCAGATGAGATGTGTAAGCTCAGTGCCTGAAACTGCTCTGGGTGGGTTATCTTATCCCCTGATACTGGTGCCTGAATTATGTTATTCGGATGCCACTGAATTTTTCAATCCCATTATCATCTCTGTTACTTTTTAAAGGTATTTTGAAGTCTTGCTTAAAAATAAAAGATCTCAGCTCAAGTGAGAATAAACCCGCTTCCCTTGCAACTTGGGCTCTTTGATGAGCTGCCATCTCTGCCTTTGGTGCTGCAGTATTTCTGAGTCAGGGGGAAAGAAGGTCACATGAATAGATAAAGAGAATGGGAGGACATGGCAGTCATCAGGGAAACTCTCATTTCACACTGGGTGCTGAGGTCAGAGTCCCAGGCTTTGACTCTGCTTGAGGAGGAGCCACAGGAGGGCTGGTACAAATGTGGGTATCTGTGGGAGAGGTGAGGCTCTGTCAGTGAATCACCGTCTTCTCAGCTTCATCCTGAGTCTTAAGCAGGGCTCAAAACTTGAGCAGGTCTGGCACAGTAAAGCAGAAATGCTCCTAAGACATTGCCAATGGGAATGGCTGTGCTAGGGCTGTCTGCCAGGGAAGACACAAGATGCTCCATGGGAAGACATTTTCTGGTGGAGTCAAAGGCCCCCTTGGATTAAAATGTAGGCTTTTGAAAAGGGGAAAAAAAAGAAAATAAGAAAAGATAAACTAAGCTTATTTTCCTGCCATTCCTTTGTATCCATAGGCCTGATTCATTTCTTTAGTCAGGTGGTTTCTCCAGTTCTCCACCTGCCACTGGGATCTCTCTGCTCCTGGTTTCATTCCAGAGCATCTCCACCCTCAAAACAAGCCAGAGTCATTGCACTCGAGCTGACAGTCCCACATCCCATCCACACCCCAGCCTGCAGGATGGCAATGGGATGTAGCAGGATTAGGTGCTGGAGAGCTGGGGCTACACTGGATGCTGTCACTGTACCACGTGCTTTGGTGGCTGCTCAGCTAAACCAGGAATGTTTGGAGTCAGATCAATGAAGAACTAGTAGATAGGTGAAAGAAGGAAGCAATATGTACTACATATATATGTTTTTAAATCACAAGTGCTGTATAAATATGTGAATTTACACACGTGTAAGAAAACGTGGAAGCTGTGCTAATTCTCATGTGAGATGGTGCATAGAAGGTCATGTGTGTGCTGTTATTCCTGGAGCTAAATGAGCAGCTAGGATGGTTAATTGTGAGTTCAGAAGCAGAAAGCCTGGCTGGGATGTTTTATTGGGATCCTGGGCTTTGTCTCCATGCCCAGCTTGGGGCATGAACTCTATTATGTGTTAAAACTAAACTTCAGCTCCCCACAACTCCACAGTGGCTCTAGAAAACCTCTCCTGCATTTCCCCATCTTCCTGGGGGAAGGTTTTATTATAAGCCTTCTCCAAAACAAAGGCAGTTTTGCCAGCATTGAGTTTGCCACTCAGCAGATCTGGATGGGTTTTTTTTGGCCCTAAGTAGTAGCCAAAGCTAATGGTGGCTAGTCACATGGATTTGTCACTCTGAAAGCTAAAATGCCAAAACTCAGGCAGTATTAATACTTTACAAGCAGCTATGACCAAAATAAATAATACATTAATAAAAACCTATTAACTTTTTGTTTGGAAAGGACTGTTTATCTTTACCACCACGTGTTAAATATACAGAATACAATTACATAACAGCCTTATTAATACTCATAACAGGGCAGATTTAATTGTCCTCATTTCCATACTCTCACAGCACTCCTGGCTTTCCATTGTAAAATATTATTGCCAGAAAAGGTAAAATGAGAAAGTGTGTGATATTCCTGCAGCTTAGCATTGCTTTGGCAAACTTCAGGAGCTGGATCAATTTTCCTCTGAACTGGGCTGTCATAGTACAGCTATCCCTGAAAATACCAAATCCCTAAAGTTCCATTTCTTTTCTGTTGAGTGGTTATCTTGATATTTATTGCAGTTCAGGTTTTGGATATTTTTGTAACTTTTATTCATCCTTTTCTCGGCTGCACTGGCACAAAAGGCCACTTACTGGGATTTTTATGCTTCGTTATTCAAACCTCAAAACAATTAGATATAATCCTGCATTTCATCCTGGAGCTCCACAGTGAAATTGCATGTTAGAGCTTGAGATGAATTCCTACTGGAGCTGGGAGAAAATTGCCTCTTTGTTGCTCTTGCTACCTCTCACTCCACCTTTAATAACAATGTTTTGCTTTTTGTTTTACCCAATTTCCACAAATTTCCACTCCACTTACCTGCAAATGTGATTTTTGTCTCTCTTGAGCTTCTCAGCCCAGCTGCTGTTCTCCATTTATCACCCAGATCCACATTACTTGGAATTGCAAACCCTCGCCTCCGTGACTCTGTATTCAGCACCAGTCATCATTTTCTGTAGTGATGTGTTTAAAGTAGACAGTAATATGTGATAGGTGAAGTGTGTGAAATTAAAATCCTGGCAGAAAATGCAGAATGAAACCCCTTAATAGCCATATAAAATGTAATATGTGAAAGGGAAGACCCTTATTTAAATATATATATTATACACAAGATGTAAAATGCATGTTATAGATACATCAATCATAAATATTTTTGATTTGCAGTGCGAAGATTGGTATATGTCAAATTCCACATCAATTAAGGAAAATACATTTTAATTCTATTACCAACCTGCCCAATCTAGGTGCTAAAAAAATGAAATAAAAAAGAAATAACCCATCTAAAAGAAATAGAGTAGCCACCACTAAGTTTATTAGAGGTACTTGTGGTGTTTTCCTTTCTGCAGATATAAAATGCCACGAGGGAAAATTTAAGCATGGAAATACAATTAATTTGGTACTTTAAAAATACTTAAAGACAGTGCTACTTATTATTGCTAGGTAAGCTTTAAATTGCAGTGTTTTAAATGCATAACTGCATTTTTATTTCACTACTGGTACATTGGTGAAGAGCTTTGTAAAAACTGAAGTTAGCAAGTATTAATGCATATGCCAGTGTGAAGATTTCTCTCTCTAATATCCTAATTATTTATTTTAAACCATTGTGCCGGGGCAGTGTTTCAGAACAAACAATTTCAGGATAGAACTTGCTCATGCTCTGCTTATAAGGGGAAAGAAACTAAAAATGCCTGAGAGCCTTCAAGCCCTTAGAAAGAAGAGGTTTTCCTGGGTTTTGTCTATCCTGAAGAGTTTGGGTGTGTTAAATCTTGCACTGGCCCCTTGTTTGCTTTCCTTGCTGTGTGTGACATTCTCCAGGAGCCCTGTTCTACCAGCACAGGGTCAGCTGCAGTACAAGTGTTGGGAAAGCTTCATCCTGTTGGGTCATTATCCACTGTGAAGGATGGATATCTAGGAATATATTTTCTATATATAAAGGAGAGGCTGTTAATTTCTCTGTGTCTTGTCCCCCTCTTTTCCCTTCTGCTTTCAGATCACAGAATCCCAGGTTGGTTTAGGTTGGAAGGACATTAAAGCTCATCCAGTGCCACCCCCTGCCGTGGGCACACCTTCCACTATCCCAGATTGCTCCAAGCCCCATCCAAGCTAGCCTTGGGCATTTCCAGGGATGGGGCAACCTGTGCCAGGGCCTCACCACCCTCACAGGGAGGAGCTCAGTAGCTCACCCAGCCCTGCCCTCTGTGAGTTTGAAGCCATTCCCCCTTGTCCAAATTCCCATCTCCACCTCTCTTGGAGCCTCTTTAGGAATGGAATACCAGTACATATAGATGCAGCATATACATATTTGTGTATACATATATAACCTCAGCTTAATGAAATACTTGGAATTGTTGTTGGTTCTTGTCTTGGAATCCAGGCAGGATAAAACCCACAGCAAAATGAAGCTTGGGTCAGTGTGGGAGGGGAAATAGAAATGAAATTGAGACGCCCTTTTTCTTTGGTTCCTGAGGCATAGGAGTGCTAAAAGGACAAAGTGGGCATCACCAGATGTGCATGGAGATGGGCTAATGTGCAGAGGTTCCTGTGCTGTTCATCCACACAGCTCCTGTGCTGCTGAGAGCTGGGAGGGAGAGCAGGGAACGGAGGGCTCCAGAGCCAGCTGCTCCCCCACACGTTTTCCCACAGGGACAGGCATCCACCTTGCCCAGATGCTGTGTCAGCCAAACCCCAGGGCCCGGGGCAGCTCTGTGGGAACAGGTCCCACAGGTTCCTCTCAGCCCAACGTGGAGCTGCTCCACATCTGGACTCTCCTCCCTCCACTTGAAGAAACAAACCACAAACAAAAGCCGCGCTACAAAAATGCAGCTCCAAAATCAGGGAGTAAAGGGAAGCCAGTGATTAAAATTCAAAAGTAAGTAGATGAGGGAGGGAGAGGTGTGATACCAAACTCCTTCTGCCTGAGGTGGCAGGGTTCACGCTGGGATGAAGGAGGTGGATGGGCTGGGCACCCCTGGGCACCTGCAGGGGCAAACGTGGGGTTCCCCCAGGCAGAGCCGCTCTGAGCAGCGCTGGGACAGAGAGGGCAAAGCAGGGGCTGGGCCCCACTTGGGGAAGGGACATTCCAGGTCGGTGGAAGAAAATACCTTTATGGTTCTGGATGCCTGGTGCCCCATTCCTGAAAGTGTCCAAGGCCGGGTTGGATGGGGCTTGGGGCAGCTGGGGACAGTGGAAGGTGTCCCTGCCCATGGCAGGGGGTGGCACTGGCATGAGCTTTAAGGTCCCTTCCAACCCAAACCTTTGTAGGATACTAAGAGAAATTTTGCATTCTACTTTTATAAGATGGTACCTAGAAAACCCCCTAAGAATATATATATTTTCCTCCAGTCTTTGTTGACAGGGTCGGGGTTGTCACATTTCGCTGTGCATGCCATCCAAGGTTCCCTTTCTCAGAGAAATGAGAATTATAGAATCATCCTTTGGATTTTTTTCCCCGGAGTCTGAGATCCTAAATGAATGCTGCCCTACCACTATCAGTACTAAGTAATTACAGCATTTCAATTTTCATAACCCAGCCTTTCCAGTGCTTTTGCAGCAGAAATAGAGGTGCACAGAAAGGACATTGTTACTGGAGCTAGTTATTTTAAACGTTGTGCAATTAGCTCATTTCCATAATGCCCATTTCATTTCAAATTTGCATTGATATTCTTCAAAGAATGGTTTCTCATAATGAATTTATGACAGTTTTTGCTCATTCCACTTAGGGGTCACTGCATATTATATAGACATCAAAGTAAACAATTGCACTGGGTATTAATATTCTTCTTCTGGATTCCATTAAGATGGTTCTGGTGAAGAAGTATTCATATTTCCTCCAGTATTTAATTTTGAAAATTTAGAAGGTAAATGAACACCATTAATAAATATTTTTAGCAAGTCAGAAAATCATACAAAAATTGTTGTGCTCCAGGTGCATTTCTTCAGACCAGACCTTGTTTCCTTCATCCCCCTTTGTTGAATAAATCTGCACAGTGCCCTATGGAGAGCTAGAATGGTACGATTTTTCCAGTTCTTGATGAATGTGATTTTTAAAGTAGAAAGCTTAAAAATATATAATTCTGTTTCTTTCAAAGTGTATTAAAATAACAGTGTCCAGGAGCAACATATAATTGTGGGCTTGATGGTGGAGAAAATGCAATGATGAGCAGCTCTCAGGCTGGTTCAGGACCAGCCCACACTGTTGGTGGAAAGGATTCTTGCAAAACCTGCAGAGACATTCCCACTGTCACTTGTGGAAGCAGGTCATTTTCCATACAGGTTGTGTTGTTTCCATGCCTGTATCATTTTAACAGGTGAGTTTTTGCCTGGTATTTTCCCCCCCCTCTCAGGGAAAGCTGATGCTGTTGAGGAGGATGGACACAGAGCTGTTGGTGAAACAGAGGAGTCAGCAGTCATGGCAAGGTGGCAGGTTCTTGATTTTAAGAGTTTCTTCCACGATTGGGAGGGCCAGGAACCTTCAGATTCTTTTCTATTTTTTTTTTTTTTTTAAGAACATGAGCATTTCCACACTTGCAGAAATGAAGCTTTGAGAAAGATGAGCTGTAGGGTTTTGCAAGCTGTCGGCAAGAGAAGCTCTGTATCCTCTGTTTTGGTACTTGTTATTCAGCAATTGCCTAATAGATCTTAATAATTAACTCTGCTGTTTTGGAACAGAGGATGAGGCAAGATACAGGCAGAATGGATCATGCAGAAATACCTGAAATCATCAGAAGCCACTGATGGAGACTAAAGCTGTAAATCCAGCTGCTGTGGCCTGAGAGTCCCAGTTTGGAGTACTCCTGACCACTGGTGAGCTGTGATCTGCTGACCTCCTTGTGATAGCAGCAAAGCAGTTCAGCCTTTCATCTGTTCACATTTAATTATTGATGTCGTGTGGGTCTGCTCACTTTTCAGGGACTCCTTGAGTCAAAGGGGTTGTGGAGGAAATGTGGGGTCTGGGATTTCTGTATCTAGTGAGGTGCTAATTTCAGACTGTTGTAGAGCATGGAGATAACAACAAATTCATCCATAGGTACTTCATTAGATGTTTACCCATACAGCCTTTGTGATCTCTCAGTTTTAGTCTGAATACAGGAAAAGTGGGGAGGGACATGCCATTTTATAGACCCCAAACCAGTACAAATGTGGTGGCTTTGGCAGTGCTGAGTCAATGGTTGGACTAGTGATCTTAGAGGGATTTTCCAGCCTTTGTGATTCTAGGAATTTATTAATTTTGATGTTTTGAAGCTGAGGGGAAGCCCTTGGAGAGATGTGACTTTTGAGGCTGGTTTCAGGCAGATCCTTTGTACAGTCAATGTGTTTTGGCTGGAACTTGTTTATACTGCAGGTATTTTTTTCAGTATAAAGTGTTTCCTTTTGCAAACTTCCCTAACTGATGTCTTTGAGGAGCAGTTAAAGGAGGTGAACTTGAAGCCAGTCAAATGAAAAATACGAAGATCTCCAGCACTCAATTTTGGGGATTTAACCATAAAATCCCAGAAGATTTGATTTGGAAGGGACCTTAAAGCAGTCCAGAACCCAAAGAGGAATGTGCATTAGTGGGAGTTAAGTGACCATCCCAAGAAGAGGCTGGAGGAGTAAAGGAAGATGGGGGAAATGTGGCAAGAAAGGGAAAAAGGAGCAGAAGCACTACAAGGAGAGGTGAGAAGATACTCAGAGGGCTCTCTGCAGCCCTGAAATTCTCTTCTTGCCATGAACAGCACATGATAGCAGCGTGTTGCATAATCCAGAGGTGTCATTATTTGACAGTTTCCTAACTTACTTTTTCAAACGAACGTTTTCAGCTTTGAATTTGGCACGATTTTTAAAAAGCCCTCTTGCTCCACTGTTCTGAGATTAGAAAACCAGAAGCTCCCAGTCCACTTTGTACCATCATTGTTTTGAAATAACTTGAGTTTTGTCTCCTTTTTTACACCAAAAATGTCATTTTTCTCCACAATCCAATCCACGTGAGCCTTTTTTCATCACCTAAATGATTTTTAGCTTGATTTCCCCCCCCCCCCATTCATCCTGGTTATTTAGTAAGAAATATTTAAAAATACCTTTACAGGCAACATAAACGAGAAGATCCAAGAGTGAGGAGTACTCCCAGGAACACAAGTTGTAGCAGAGAGCACTGGTTATTTAACTAAGCTTCAAATAGACAATGTTGTACTAAATGAAATATTGCTTTCCTGACTTTTCAATAGTCACTGCTTTGGTTGGGTTTCCATCTGTTAGGTAGGTTTATGCTCATGTCATCCTTGAGCAGGAACATTCCCACCACTGCAAACTGGAGTTTTATGTTTGCTTGTTTCATATTTTGGTTGTGCTTCACCACTAGATGTGAGCAAAGGTGGGAAATGTTTCACATGGAGAAAATGGTCTTTTGCTCAAAATCACTTGAAACTGTGGTAAACATTTTTGAGTGGACTTCTTTTCTTCTTAATTCTTCCAGGGAAATGCAGGGGCTGGGCTACCCAAGCTTAGGCTTTTTGGGATGTGAGGGCACACATCAGCAGGAAATATCTTGATTTAACGGTGTCTTCTCTAGAGAAAGGGAGAGAGCTGAAGACAGCTGCTGAGAAAGCTCATCAGCTGCATTAAGAGATCCTTGAGGTCTTCAGCCTTAATTGCCGTGTGCTCAGGGTGACAGGGCTGGCAAACCCAGGTTTAATGGCTGTGTGCTCAGGGTGACAGGGCTGGCAAACCCAGGTTTAATGGCTGTGCTCAGGGTGACAGGGCTGGCAAACCCAGGTTTAATGGCTGTGCTCAGGGTGACAGGGCTGGCAAACCCAGGTTTAATGGCTGTGTGCTCAGGGTGACAGGGCTGGCAAACCCAGGTTTAGTGGCTGTGTGCTCAGGGTGACAGGGCTGGCAAACCCAGGTTTAATTGCTGTGTGCTCAGGGTGACAGGATTGGCAAACCCGGGTTTCCTGGCGTGCACTTGCTCAGCTGTGTGCACATTTTGGGGGCTCTGGGAAGGGCACAGCACCCTCACCTACACCCTGTGCAGGGGCCTCTGTGCTGCTGGGGTGCTGTGCAGCCATGGACTGACCCTCAGGTGAGTGAGCCAAGAGGGAGGATTTATCCCTGGTGCTGGATTAAAGTGGGATGGGTGTGGCCTCCATTCATGGATGGGGAGACTGACAACATTCCTGGTGTTCTTGGGGTGTTACTGGTGCCCTGTACAGCCCCCCCAGGAAAAAGGAGCTGGGCTGTCTGTGGCTGAGCTGGAAGTGCTTCAGCCACTGTGTATTCCTGCAGCAGGGCTGGAAGGGGCTCAGCCTCATCTGTTTTTCACTATAATTGAGCTTTTGGACTTTGGCACTTTCCCTTTGATTTTGTGGATAGCCAAGACCAGCTGCTCTGCACGCAGCTGGGAGACTCAAATGTGTGTTGGAAGGGATTTCTGCATTTCAGCTGGTGGAAAGAAGAGTAAGAAGTTGGACTGGGAGAAGGGGAAACAATGTAAAAGCATAACATTCAAGAGTTCAGGGTTTCTTTAAGTAGGAAAAAGTCAGGGACAGAAAGAAAACCTCTATGGAAATAAGTTTATGCCAGTAAAGGCAAGTACTTCAATATTCTAAAAAAGCTGAGCAGATAATTCAGACTCTTGTGCATAGAGAGTTTGGAATTACATGTAGGTATGTTTGAAAATCTCCTGAATAATTCATGAATAATTTCTAATAGAAAGCAGTGGTTTATAGAGATACCAAAGTAATACTGATCTAAGTTAATATGCAGCTTCCTGTTTGTTCTCACTGAGAAGAAAACCCCTTTTTTTTTTTTTTTTGCTTTAAATTGTTTGTTCCTTGGTCCTGGAAGAAGCAGTGCTGGAGCTCAAACAGAGCTCTTGGTGCTCTGCTTTCATCTCCCACATTTGGTCTGTGTGGACCATGTGCTGCTCTATCTAATATGTAATCTTTCCATGGGATACCATCAAAGACAGGCAGCTTTAAAAAAAAAAATTAAGCCAACAGATAATCTCTGCATGGGAACACAAAGCCAGTGCTTCTTAATAATGTAATCATATTATAATTTTGTGTGTGTGTGTATATATTTAAATGTATACTGTATTGCAGCAGCACCTGAAGGCAAGTGTAGGGAATCAGAAGCAGCTGCTCTACCTGCAGACACAGCAAGATTGGGCTCACATATTACCAGTTCCTCCCCAAAATTTCATCCAAACGAGTACTTTTATTCCAAAATCCTTGTACTTCCAAGAGAGTGACCTTGGGGGGACTTTCCAAAGCCCGGGGCTTTAATAAAAGGCTTTAATAAAACCCAATGAGGGGAAAGTTCTGTGACACAGGGGTGTTGTGCTGTCCTGTTCCCCAGAATGGGCCTACAAGAGAGAGATCTGGGACAAGGGTCTGTAGTGACAAAACTGAGGGGGAATGGCCTTAAGCTGCCAGAGGGCAGTGTTGGATTGGATAGTAGGAAGAAATTCTTCCCTGGCACAGGTTGCCCAGAAAAGCTTTGGCTGCCCCTGGATCCCTGGAAGTGTCCAAGGCCAGGTTGGACAGAACTTGAAGCAAGCTGGGATAGTGGAAGGTGTCCCTGCCCATGGCAGGGAGTGGATTGAGATGGATTTTAAGGTGCCTTCCATCCCAAACTCTGTGATTCTGTGGATATTTGGATGTTGGGCTCCATGATGTGGAGGTTCAGTTTGGGAGGGAGTGCCATCAGGCTGCCCTTTTCCCTTGGTTTTCTCCTTTCCTGTAGCCTTTCAAAGAAACAAAGCTGATGTGAGAGAGAGGAGGGACAGATTTGGCTTTCAGGTTTGCTGGAACACAGAGGGTGATTTGGTTGGAGCAATGCTGGTAGTGTGACTCTTCTGCTGAAATGCTGGGGGTTTGCCAGGTTACCCTCTCCTTTTCATGGAATCATGGAATTGCAGACTGGTTTGGGTGGGAAGGGACCTTAAAGATTGTATAGTTCCACCCCCTGCCATGGGCAGGGACACCTTCCACTATCCCAGCTTGCTCCAAGCCCTGTCCAGCCTGGCCTTGAACACCTCCAGGGACGGGGTATCAGCAACTTCTCTGGCATCAGCAGTTTTTTTGTAGATTAGGAGGAGAGCATGTTCCCTTAGCCAAGCAATCACCTGAGCTAAGCAGAGGAAATCTCAGCCATTTCAGGTGACTGCTGGGGCTCTGAAATAACCAGCTTCAAGTTGCTCCATAGTGTCTAAGAGTGAGTCAAGGTCAAAACGTGCCTTAGTTTTTTTTTTTCACAAGGGTTTGGCTGCACTCACAAGTTTAGCAGCTTGTATATTTGTGGGATTTGTTGCTGCTGGAGATCTCCTGGCTCTCTAAGTCACTGTGTCCTGCCCAGCTTTTCCAAAGAATAACATCCGTATGGGAGCGCTGCCTCTGGAGTGTTTACACTCGTTTCCTTCCTGGGGAAAGCATTCAGCACTGAAGCAGGGCTTGGGTGACAGCACATGCGAGGAGACGGTGGCACATCTTTCCTGAGTACAGCTCGTTCTTAGCTGGCTGTGTATGGAGTTCTCTGCATCCTCTTTTCCTTTTCTTCATTAGAAAAGCAAGCAGAAATCTCTTCCCGAGCTAAGGCATCGCAGCAAACCCAGCCAGGGCTGGCCACCGGCCAAGCCTTCGCTCGCCGCAACCTGCACACCATGTAACTCCTCTAAGAATAGCCCTGGTGATCTTAAAACAAACAAACAAACAAACAAACAAAAGAACAGCATCAAAAAAAGTCTACTTTAGCAATGTATTATCTTCAACCCTTCTGTAAAGCAGTGGAGTTTGGAGGGGATTTTTTCCCCCACGCCCGTGTCCGTCGTTCCTCCCGCAATGAGCTGTCGCTAATGCCGAGAAATATTTTCGGATTTAATGCAGTGAGTCAGGGCTTAGCTGTAAATTGGTCATGGGATGGGAGGGATTCAGATTGTCTGTTACCCAGGGCCTGGTTTCAGCCATTTCAGTAACATGAGCAATTTCTCAACTGACAGTAATTAGACTCATAACTCTCTCTGAGATTATTTAAGGCGAGGATTAATTACAAAAGTTTCTCAGTGTTAGAACATGTTTCTTTAGTTAAAGTTTGGCGTGCTTTCATTTTATGATGGGCCTGAAAGAATGTTCCTCTACTTAAAATCTCATTCTGTCATGCTATGTAAATACCCATATTTGTGAGTTTATCTAAACAAATCTATTAAATGGGAAAAAGGCATAGAAGGCCCGAGCACCAAGAGCCAAATCAAGGGTTCATGGAGTGGGCGTATTCCCTGTGGGCCTGGTTGGGTTTTGGTAACTGTTCTTTTGGCTGTACTTGATTTCTCAAATGAACAAAATATAGTTGTTTTTTCTATCTTCATTAAAAGATAAGTGACCTAAGTGCCCTAATGTGCTTCCCCTTTAGTCTCCATAGACAGGGGCTTTGCCAGGGCCAGCTCAGTGGGTTCTTGGTGGAGCTGGGGATCCAGTAGTCCCATGTTAGTCCAGTAGTTCCATGCCTCCTTTGGTTGTTTTGCCTTAAAAAAATATGAAAAATTGTGAGGTGTGAAAAAAACCCAGTTCACATCAACCTCATCAGTCTGCTTTTTAGAAAACCTAAATAAAAGTGGTTGGATGGGTTTATGGAAGGCTTGGCTTGACTTGATGGCACAGATTCACAAAAGGCTAGATGGGATGACACATTTTCTCTATGTTCCTTATTTTCCTGGGGATAAATTCCAGCTGATTCTCAGAGCATAATAACAGAGTATTCCCATTTAATATTTGAAAAACTTGTCCAAGTTTTCATTTAGTTTACTTTTTTACTTTATAAACCTATTTTCTTATGATTAAGTCACATAGCCAGATAGTGATGTCATTTTTTTTCTTTTTGCTATCCTTCTTCTGTGAGTACTTTAAAAGATAAGTGATCCATATCTGGCTCCTCGGCTGCTGTGTTTGAAGTCTTTTTTTCTAGAAAAACATTGCATTAACCTGTCCTTAAGCTCCAGGAACAGAAAGTTGTTGGGGGGTTTTTGCTTGTAATAAATTCAGCCTTAGATTGATATCATAGGTTAATGTTTTTAATAACCTGACACTCCAGATCTCCCTTGCTTTATGGCCTGCACTTAATGACTCCTGCATTATGGGTGCTGATGGTTACTATGAGCATATAAGTTATTGAATTGATTTTGTGAATGGTAGCATAGAGCATGAAGCAGAGTTCACTAAAGGAAATAAAACAAGGCAAACAGACTAAAATATTAACAAAGTGTTTTGTGTCATGATGGGTGACTTGTAATTCATTGAAACCCTTTTGTGAAGTGGTGCTTCAGCATCACTCACCCTCCAGCCCCCAGTGTCCCCAAATTCAGCCCAGTTACCTTTGAGACAAAATGTATTGGATCCACTTTGAGTTTTCAAGTGGTGACAGATTAATTTGGAAAGATAGATTACAAACATGCATCATGGCCCCTGTCTGAGTCCTAGAAAAGTTATGTACGGCTGGTGCAGAATGATAAAAATCATATCAGGGGAACAGCTTAATTAACTATTCTTGATTAAAGTAATACAGTATGTGAATTTAATAGCTTTTCTTCAAAAACAGAATGTGAAATCACTTATTACTTGGTGTATCTTGCTGGCAAATAGGGAGCTGCCAGCAGTTCTTCGTGATTAATTGAGTTTAGAGGAACTTAACACTGGGATGAGAGATACCAAATATTTATTCTGCTCTTGCTTCAAGCTCATTGCCTTACATGAATAAAGAAGTTGTCAGGAACAAAGCTGTGGAAGTGGACTAGGAAAAGGATCGAGAATCCATGGAATAGGATTGATAGCTAGGAATAGTATTGATAGAGAAGGGAAGGCATGTTGGGATTGTGAAGAGTGCAGCACGAGGACTGGAGTGCTGCCATCAGATCCTTAGTTAAACACATTGCCATCCAGATCCCCTTGTTCCTGATCCATGTGCACATCCTCGTGGTCCTTGGGCTGGTTGTAGGCATGGAGAGCAGGAGAACATTGTGTGTCACTGCTGTCACCTTGGAGGCTGAGGAGCATTCTCTGCACTTCACATGGAGCCGTTGTCATTCTTGATCTTTGACACCTTTCTGGTGCCTGTAGCCAAGTCACACATTCTGCAGCCAAGTCACACATTCTGCAGCCATCCCAGCTTCCACATGCATCAGGACGAGGCCTGGCTTGGCTGCAAGGGTGGGATACTGATGGCTGGTGTCCAGCAAGCTTCTAGATCCTGTCCAGCAGAGCTACTGCATAAGCTGCTTCTTCCATGTTGGTTATTTTATTATTGATATATCAATATATTATTGTATCCTGTTGGTTATTTCTGTCAGAGTACTACCTAGGACTTGGGCCTTGTTGGAATGATCTCCTGAGTTTTTCAGGACATCTTTCCAAATTGTCAAGATAACTTTGAATCCTGCAAAAACTAAGTCTTTCCTGGTTTGGTGCTCTCTGGGGTTTTGGAAGGCAGTTGTAGTCTCCACTTCATTATTACTCATCATCCCAGTCCCTAGTGAGAATCCAGCTCCAGGACAGATACCAGCAAAATCCTCGTTGATGTATTCCTCCATTTAAACAATGTTCCATTGTAAAGTACCTTCTCAGCCAGCTTTCACTTTGGTATTACTCAAAGCTTAAATTCAGCCACTCTGATCAATTAGCACAGACGTGTAAGTAGTGAACATTTGACATATTATATCAAATGAGCTTGGAGAAGGGTTTTCTCATCCTCTTTAAAAGAGTACACAAATGCTGCTTTACATTTCTTCCAGAGAAATGTTTTACATTTCTTCCTTCAATATATTTATATGTCACCCCATCTGAAGAACTTCCCTGATTCCAGTCATTGATAGTTTTCAGGGCATTTTTTCACTTTAAATAGGTAAATATTCTAGTTGGACAGCTGAGCATTGCTGGTGCTTTACAGTAGGGTTGGTGAAAACAGGATCTTAAAGCAGGTATCCTGGCTTGGAGGCTGGGCATCTGCACACCTGTGACTGAGCCAAGATGCAGAATTTGGGTTTGCTCCTAATTTTTTCCTGATCCAAGATGAAAAAATAGGGTTCCTAATGTTTTCCTAATTTGTTTGTTTAGTACATGGGACTAGTGTTACTAAATGTCTGCGTTCTGAATTACACAGCAAAGAGGGTTCCTTCAGAGATATTCATTTCTGCTGGCATCCTTCTCCTGGGAGCAGGGCTTACTGCAACAGGTGGGATGACTGAAATGAATAGGACTGCCTATGGCTGAAGATACTGCACCCTACAGTAAGGAAATATAAAGCCCAAGCTTCTTAAGGGCATGTCTGTGCCAACACATTTTCCTTGGAGATACACGTGTTGCTGAAGCTGCTGCTGCTGCAATTACACCTCATTATAAGACACCGTGGTTTGTATTTTATGAGTGCTAAAAAATTAGCAACGTCCATTAATAACGTGGCCAGTGAACTCCAATTGCCTGACAGTGCTGTTCTGTGCACACAGTGGAAAAATCGATCAGTTTAATCCAGGGTAAAGCTGTCTGGCTCTCCAGAGGAGGAGGCTGCCTTGGTTGCTGAGGGCTGGAAATCATTGCCTCACTCTAATTGAATAACATCCAGCAGTTGTGAGGCTGAATCTTCCAGACTGGTTTGACTTACAGGGGCTGGGTATCTAAATGAAGTGTATTTGTCATGCTGCAGTCCTACAGGATTAAGAGTACTTGGATTCGTTTGATCTGATGCATTCCAACAATATTAAGTAAGTTCATTTTTTATTGTCCTTTACGCCTTGTATTTTTCTGGCTGTAAAAGTCCAGCATCTTACTTTTTGCAAACTGAGCCGTGATATGACAAGTATTTCTGGCCAGTATTTGTAGCTCTGGCAGGGCTTGAAGAATTCTTGGCTGGCTTTTACAGTAGGCTGATAGCTGAGACCAAATATAACAAGAAGCAGAGTACTGCATGTAGAATTAAATCATATTACTAGTTATTTTATTATTTTTCTTGTCTCAAAATTATTCACTGTACTCTATTTTTTGTGATAAATTGTAGCTCTACAAGGTTTAAATCAGTATTTCGATTTAAAAAGAATTTTAAACAACGCTTTGAGAGATCCTTTTGTCTTTCAGCAAGATAATTATGTTGTGAAATTTACTTTTCTAATTCATTTGGGAAGTCCAGCTTATTGAATGTTTGGAACGAAGGACTTATGCCTGATACATCTGTGGTTTCTCCTCTGCAGTATTCTTAACTTAGTGTTAGACCTCAGTCAAATGGCCATGAATTGTGACTGCCCCTGGATCTCTGGAAGTGTCCAGGATCAGGTTGGACAGGGCTTGGAGCAGTCTTGGATAGTGGAAGGTGTCCCTGCCCATGGCAGGGGATGGGATAAGAATGAGCTTTAAGGTCTCTTCCAACCCAAACCACTCCATGATTCCAAACTGGCTGTGAAGTTGCACTCTTAATGAAAGAGGGACCTGCTGAGAGGAAAATAAATACCTTTAGATACTGAAAAATATTCTCAGAACACATATTGTGTTTTTACTGCTGGCCAGAGTTTCTGGTCAGTTCAGGAGAGCATGTGCTGAGTGTCCATGGTGGTGGCTGTGCCGTTCCCCTGGGGCCCAACGTGCCTAATATTAAAATTAATTGAAAGCGATTTTAAGCCCCAGGAATTTGGGGCTTAAACTAAACTCTGAGTTTGAGGATTATGAACAGACTACCTAATCATCTAAGCGTTTGTCTTCCCAGATAAGCCTTGACAACATCCTGAGCGTTCCCTGCACCCCAGCTGCAGAGTGAGCAGCTTGATGTGCCCGTTCAGAAGTGAGGAGACGGGGGAGAGAGCTGAGAACCATCCCAGTCGGATTCCCATGATGGCAGATTGCTCACTTGGTGCTGCCAAGCAGCAGGAAGGTCCCTGTGAGGGCTGGAGAAGAGAGTCCATGGGCACAGGAGCTCAGGTTTGGGGCAGGAGCTCAGGTGAGCAGCTCATGGCAAGGCCTTGCAGTGGCTGAGGCAAAGCAGCAAGCCCTGTGCATAGTAACAGAAAGGATTTAATGACCCGAGAACTTAATTAGGACAGTGCAACATTACCTGCTTATTTATAGCTGTAAGTTTAGGCCATGTGTGACTCTTCATTTAGAAGAAAGGAGTACAGGAGCCTTGGCTGAAAGGAACTTATTTCCTTCTGCTCATTACACTCAGATGATGGCTGTTGTTTAAGTGAAGTTTAAACATCATAAAATGTGCCCTCATCTTGTGATCCCCATCTGCTGTTCGCCCTTTCTTTCTCCACTGAAGGTTATTTCAGCAATTTTGCCAACAGGATGCTGTTCCTGGGGTGGGTTGTTGGCCCTCCTTCCCTTACCCAGCTGTTCTGAGCACAGTCCTCCCAGCATGGAGTCATTCCTGTGACCATCACGTTTAGTAGCTGCTAGGTAAGTCTTGAGCACATACTGCAAGACTTGTGCAAGCCATGATTCAGGAGAGCAGCAAATGGGCCTGTGCACCATGGACATTGAAACACCTCCATGACATATAACAGTCCTTGGCGTTTTTGTTTTGCAGATCCAGGAGCAAAGTGTGCCCAGGTTGAAGTTTACTTCAGGAAAGCTGTTAACAGTGAACTTAGGCCTGTGTTTTGTTAAGGACATACACCACCACATCCCAAAGTGATGTGGAAGGCTGTGCTCTTTGTGAGGATTCAGGGAATTAGAGCAGTTCTGCATTTCACTGGTGGGTCAAACACGTGATCCTCACACACATTTTGTGCCTCCGTTTGTTTCAAAGCTACTTTTGCAACCCTTCAGGTTGGGAAGTTTAGGGTTTGTCAGATTGTTAGATTTGGCTGCTAAGTGCCAAGTGTGGTGTTTCCAGCTTTCTTTGTAAAGTTACATGATCTGTTTGTTGTTGGTGTTTCTTACAGAGTTGAAGAGCCTGATGGAAAGTCAAGTGTGCTCCTTGTTGGGTCTTGATGTTCTGGGTGTGGCAGATCTCTAGTCTGGTTTTAAGAGTTTATGAAGTGTAAGGCAGAGAAATGCCAGGAAAGGGATTCATATCATGAGTCTCTGCTGTGGGTTGTTCAAAAGGTGAAAGTTTTATAAGAATGAATGATCAACCAGGTGCTTGAACATAGGTACAGGATCTGCAGAGAGCCTCAACCATCTCTGCTGCTCTTCAGTTTGCAGAGACATGAGCAAGTGAGAACTATTAATCACAGCCAACTGGTTTTGATTTCAAAATAGATTTTATTTGTTAATGTTTTTAGTGGCAGTCAGAGAAGATTCTTGTTCTCATGCATCTGCTGTGCTTTTATATGAATCACAGTGTTATAAAAAGACAGAGAGATTATGGGGCTCGGGTGACTTAAATAAAATCTAATAAAATTTATTTTTGCTTTTTGCATTGACGTGGTATATGCTTTGAATTAAAGTTCTCATTATCACATTAAGATTCAACAAGGAGTTAATTAAGTGTAGGGAAGTAATTGAATGCTAACAGTACAACATTGCAGTGAAAAATGAGGCCATATATCCATACTAAACTCTAATTTTCTTCTCATTGTAAGTACTATGCCTGTGACCACGCATTGGAGTGCACCTCTGACTCAGGCAGAGTGCTTTCGTGTTTGGGACATGCTGGTCCATCATTTTTCAACATTCCTGGGATGGGGCAACCCTTTAAATTTTAGAGGTGCTTATCTTTTCACTCACCTCACTTGAAAAGAAAAGCTTGTGTTAAAACTTGGTGTCTGCAAATGGCTGGAAATCAACTATAGACTTGGAAGCCCGTTTTGATTAGATAGCAAAATTGAAATGATTGAAGAACACCTGTTTTGCATGTTGCCTGTGATTTTGGTTAATTTTAAGAAGACCTGATGGACTGTGAGTCATAGAACATGTGGATTTTTTGCTTCCTGATGTTTCTATTAGCATCAAGTTGTTTTGTTTAATATTTCAAGCACTGAGGCAGGAAGACAGACCATCCCCACCAACTTTTTTAACTTGAGAGAGATCTTGAATGCTTACCACACATGTTTTCTAGCCATTAGAGAAGGTGAGCTTAGCTAATTTCTCCTTCAACTTTCTTTTACCTTATATTTTTTTTTGAGTATGAGTGCATAGTTTACAGGTGTACCGTGTATCTGTTGTAGGTCAACCTCGCTTGTTTGAGGTAATAAATTAAAAACAGAAATTAAAAAATATATATGGCAATGCATGTGATCCATCCTGACTTCAGAGGGGCTTTAAATACTGTGGCTGAAATTGGAAATGTGCTTGGTAGGAAAGATGTGGGCAGATGGGGAGGAGCCAGAGGGTAGTGACAAGAATAGGACACTTAGCAAACGTAAACTGTAATGGAAGATGGAAGGAATTGATTTGTTTAGCCTAAAAATACAGAAGGAAACGAGTCATCCAATATAGGAAAGGTTGCTTTAAAAGGCACGACAGTCGTTTTTTCTCTATGACTCCTGAGAGAGGCAGGAAGGCATCAGGCAAGGATTAAAGCTGGGTAGTAGGATAAACGTTTGAACTTTCAGGGAAGTGGTAAAATGAAAGATAGACAGTTGGGAAAACCTGTGGGATAGGAGTTTGGAGAACAGGTTAGACAGAAATCTGTTCAAGTGGTTTGGATACATGCCCTGAGGTGGTGCAGTTGGGTGGTATTTTGAAATATCTTTCTTTTGTGATGGTTGATACCAGGTGAAGATCTGAGGAGACTGATCTTGCAGGGTTTCACTAAGCTATTTCATGTTCTGATCAAGGAGACATTGAAATTTTGTGGGTGAACGATGGATCCATCCCTGCTTGCCTGATCTTGCACATTGTGGTATCTCCTTTTCCATGGCTCCCAAGGGAGCTGAGCTCTATCCCAGCCCTGGCTGGGCTCGTGGCTGTGCTGTGCTGGGACTGAAGCACACAGCCACCCCAGACTGCCTCTGACCTTCTCCTGGAGGAAAGATTTGCTGTCTTCTGGGAAAGGAGAGCAGAGCTCATTTTGAGTCTTTTCCATGTCCTCTCCCACCTACCAGGAGTGGCTTTGGGAAGAGGATGGAAAAGCAGAATGGGTATTAAAGGCTGTAACAGGCATACAGTCACTTTGGGACTCTGAAATACTGGTCATCTTGGGTTGATAGAATCATGGAATCAAGGTTGGAAAAGACCTTTAAGATCATTGAATCTAAACCTTCATGTCCTAAATGTTGGACTTGAGTATTTCCAGGCCTGTAATTGAATTTCAGGCTAGTTCTTCTCCCAGTATTAGTTTGGCTGTCTTCTAATCTGCACCACCCTGAGCATCAGAGCTATATTTCTATATCCTCATTGGAATGCATTGGTGCCTCATTTTGCCAGCACTTAGGAGTTACATTTATTTATCTGCTCTTTTCCCAAGGAAACTTAGAGGAGATAAACACTTAAAACCCAGCCTCCATTACAGATTTAAATGGCTTATAAAATTTTTAAACCGTTTATGATTGTCTTTGATTCTGATGTATGTGGTATCTCTTCTCAGTATTACTCCCAGATAAATGTGTTAGGAGAATCCAGGCAAAATCCATGCTTATACAACTGAGGATTGGAAACACAGTAAGTGAGCAGGCCACTATAGTCTGTGAAACAATAATCATTCTCTCTGCTGTTCCAAAGTAACTGCTGACTAAAACAAGGAGAAGATGGTACAAAACACACAGATCAGATGTAAGACTTCTCCTGCAATCCTAATATTTCTTGTGTGTGTCATAGTACATATGTGATACTTAATAATATTCCAACTATTATGTCCTTTAAAATGCACATTTTACCCAGGCTTGCTGGAATTTGCCATGTAGCAGGAGCTGTTGCTTCATTCTCTCAGGTCTTAAATCTCATGCCTGGTGCAAATTTGAGAATTAATGCAAATAAAACAGACGTTGAGAGAAGCAAAATACAGACATTGAAAATATGTTCCAGCAATGGCATTTACATAATTGCAATTACTGAAAATCTCAAAATTAGAGCCTTGGACGGTGCTGGGAGAATGAGAACTTTTTGTAGGGAATTCTTGTTGGTTTGGAATGCCCAAACCCTTCCTGAAGTGAATGTATTTGTATTGCTGAGTAGCACCACTCTTGGTTTTCTGTTACCTCACTTCTTAGGGTTACCTCATTCATAATTTCTTGCTACCATTTCACTCTGCTTACATATGGCTTAACAGTATCTTTTCATTTGCACCACATCTTTAATTAGTTTGGGTTTTTCTCTTCATTGTAAACAACAAACCCAGAAGGTTTTTGTCTTCCATTGTTTTCCCTTGTTCCATCCTTTGTAAATCCCAGGTTAGAAAAAGATGGGGAGAAGTACCTTCATAGAATGAAGTGTCAGTGGTTTGGGTTGAAGGAACCTTTAAGCTCATCTTATCCCACCTCCTGCCATGGGCAGGGACACTTTCCACCAGACCAGTTTGCTCCAAACCCTGTCCAACCTGGCCTTGGACACTTCCAGGGCTGGGGCAGCCACAGCTGCTCAGGGCACCCTGTGCCAGGGCCATCACCACCCTCCAGGGAAGGATTCCTTCCCAGTATCCCATCTAACCCTGCCCTCTGGCAGTGGGAACCCATCCCCCTTGTCCTGTCACTCTATCCCTTGCAAACAGTCTCTCTCCATTTTCCTGTCAGCTCCTTCAGGCACTGCAAGGCCACAGTGAGGTCACCCTGAAGCTTCTCTTCTCCAGGCTGAACAATCCCAATTCTCTCATCACCAAGCTGCTCCATCTTATGTGTATCCTGCTAAATTCCCTGTTAACATTTGATTAAAGGGACACTGTCATTATCCTGACATCTAGGAGGATGTCAGTGCACTTTATGGAACTGCTTGGATGTAAGAAGAAAAATGTAATAAACATAGCCTGCCCAAACCTGCAGGGACAGATCAAAGCCAGTGACCAGTGTAACTCCAGACTCTGCAGGAGGAAGCACCATCACCACACTTGTTTGCAGGTGGGGGGAACCAACAGCTGGTTTTAACAGCTCCTCAAAGTGGCTGTTTGGTGGTCACCATCATTTCCATGAGCCCATCCTACAGTGTAACCCCAAACGTTGCATTAAGGCAGTGAGGGAGGATCTGTGTCAGTCTTGGTTGTTCTTGACAGCACGGGAAGATCTCAGGAGGCTTTGCTTGCATGTGAAGGCATCTCTCAGGAAACTGATTTTACAAAGGGTTAAAGTAGAGCATGTTCCAAAAACAGGCTGAAAAAGACCAGTTTTGGCTCTAGGAAAGCAGCTTAGGAAGTCTCTACAGCTGCTGTAAATGTAGACCCAGCTGTTTAAGCAGGGTACACCTCCTTCTCTGGCTGTGCTCTCTCATCTATGTTTGGAGGGCATAAAACTCTTCAGAACCATCCTAGTAAAAAGTTTGGCAAAATGGTGGTGGCTATAACCCTCCTGCCATTCCAGCAAGGTGCCTTCATGGAGCAGGAATACTGTGACACCCTGTCTCCCTCTCACACCATGTGTCCCTGGCTGTAAATGTTTCACAGACTTTACCCAGTGCTGTTGTTTCATGCTCATTGTGAGCTCTTTCTGTGTTACTGCACTTGGTGGAAAATTGCCTTCAGGAGACACGCATGAGGAACTGGGAGCATGAGTAATATCTACATTTACTATAAATAAGTGTATTTTTGTAAAAGCTGGTTGAGTGAGAGAGGCAGAATAGTTGATGACACAGGCTTAAAAAGCAGAAAATTAATTTTTGAGCCAGGTTTTGTTATCTAGGGTGGCTCTAAGATCCAGAAGAGCAACATACCTGCAGAAGTTCAAGGTTGCCAAGTGCCTTTTGTTGCCAAATGCTCTCTGAAGTTTCCTCAAGAGTCAGCCTAGTCTTCCAAGTCATTAGTAATGGAGTTTTAAACTTTTTTCTATCTATTTTTTATTTGCTAGATAAAAGCTTCAACTAGTCTGATGTACCAAAGCCATTGGAGATGGGGTGTATTAATGAGAGCTGGAGAGCAGGTCGCCTTTCTGCCTGTAGCATTTTATTTACAGTATTTTGGATATCTTTTGATGCAACTGTTCTTCATGCTCTAAGGCACCTTGCCACCTGGATTTTTTTTTTTTTTTTTGAGGAAGAGTTGTCAGCCTCCTGCCAAGTTGTTTGTAGAGGGGATGTTCCCATCTTCATTTTGCAAATCCCTTCCTGCTGGCAGTCCTGCAGACATGTCCCTTCCTCTGCTTCCTGCTTGTGTTCTCTGGGTTTATTACATGGATGGGCAGGGCTCCCACTGCAGGAGCAAGGTAATTTCCCATGTGACCTGAAATTTCATGCACTTTTGGAGACAAGTGTTTTCTGGCTTTATTTATCTGTGCTATGCTCATGTTCTTACCCTGGCTGACCTTTCAGAGTGCTGCAGAGGCTGAAGGAACCAGAAAACCCTGATTGTCAGGGCAGCATAATCCTCATATTTCACAACAGAGGCATTTCACCAATGATTACACCCCTTGTTTTCTGTAGGGGACACCTTGAGGATTATCAGTCTATCTGCAGAAAAGAACTTTGAGATAGAAATCCAGATTTTATTTTTCTGAACCTTAGTGTCCCAAGCCATAAAGAACCACAAGGATTCACATACATGGGGGTTGATAAAAGCTCAGAGCTCTGAAAGAGAGCAGGATGGCAAGGTGCAGGGAAGAGTTTCCCTGCAGGATTTATTGGCACTATTTATTTATCATTTATGTGCCTTGTTTGTAATTTCATCTCTTTACTGGCCCTAATTTCCTGTCGTCAGGCCAGCCTGCTCCCGTGTCTGCTTTTCACACAAAACCCTGGTGTTTGGCTGCTCAACAGAATTATTTGGAATTACTGTAACTAATATTAACTGGGAGGAAGGATTATGAGGATGTTTAGAAAGTTGTAGCCATTAGGCTTAGTAAATATATACTCTGTGAAAACCATTCAGTGGTGGGAATTGCCCTCCTTTTTTTATCCCTTGCTCTTCAGTGATGTTCTCCATCAAAGCTGAGAGGCCACTGACTTGGGCTGAGGGTGAGCTATATTTAGGTACTGCAGGAGAAGTCCTGCAAGTCACTCCAGAGGGAGCTTTTTCCTTCCTCTTCTTTTATGTTTTCTTCTCTTTTTTTCCCCTGACTTTATAGTTTCAGCTGGATTTTTCTGATTTTTGAGCTCTTTCAGTTTGAGTTGAGTGTAAAGGGCATGTTAGATGTTCTTCTGAAAATAATCCCTTCGTAGTTTTTAACATCTCAAAAGCATTTAAGAAGAGTTATAAATATGTTACTGCACCACTGTGTGTGCCCCTGTGACTTAAATAAGCACTGAAAGCAACATTCCCTAACTTCTCAGCAATGGAGGCCTTTTGGTGGGCTGCATAAAGCTGCTCAGGATTTACACATTTCTCCTTTGTTACCTGTTTTTATCCCATTTAGAGTATGGGGGGAGGGGGGGAGCTTTATGAATGCTGCTCTTCCATATTGCATTCCAGGAGGTGGAGTTGCTCCAGCAGAATTTCCCTGGGAAGGAGGAGCTCCATTAAGTGGCTGGTTTTAGGAGGAGGTCTGCCCTCTGGAACACGGTTTGGATCCCTGATGAAAGCACAGGATTTTTCCCTGCCACGCCTGGGTTTCACTGCCTGTGTCAGTGCAGACTCAGTGTGTGATGCTGGCTGCGTTTGCAGAATCCGTTTTTTTTCTGAAATGAATGCCAGGCACTGTGTCTGCTGCTGCCTTCCCTGTGCATGCCTGAATGGCCTCAGTCTTTCCCTTTGCTGCTTGGGGATACAACTCAACAAATCTACTCAAAAGTGATTTTTATTTTCCCAAGGTCTGATTATACTTTATCATGGAACTAAAGGCTGGATGAGGTTGGAAGAGGCCTCTGGATGTCACCTGGTGACACCAGGTGCCTGGCCACCCCGTGACTCAGGCAGGGCTATTGACTCCTGCCCAGAGTCAATTCCAGACACATTTTAGACATCTCCAAGGATGGACATACTGACAGGGGTGGGGCAACTCCTTCATGCTGGTCTGAGGAGATACTGACCTGACACAGCAAGAGTATTTATTAAAATATTCTGTTTAAGACAAGGTTTTTATTATGAAATGTGACCTCGAGCTTCACCCAAATAACAGCCATGTTTTCAGGTCCTGCCTGTGAGGATCAAGGTGCTCCAGGCAGCAGGACAGCCAAGGGACTGTGGTGACAATGTTTTTCTGAGGTGTCTTCTCAGCACAAGGATCCATCCTGCCCGTGTGCTGTGATGTTGAATTCACTGCTGAGCCCTGGCTTTGTGTCTGTTTTGGGGGTGATGTGCATCTGGAGCTCTCAGGCTCGTGGGGTGGTTCTGGGGGTGTCCTGTGCAGGACCAGGAGCTGGTCCCTATGGCTTCATTCCAAGTCAGGATGTTCAGTGATCCTCAGGCAGATGGGTCCATGGTTTCCATAATTCCTTATTCCCTGTGTGGATACTGAGAGGAGGAGAACAGACTCCTGTGTCAGCACCATCCAGTGTATGTGATCCATGCCAGGACACCCTTCTGGACTGGGTGCCTGTGCACATTCTGGCAGGGGTAATGTGATTCCTCTGATGAAATTATATCCAAGAATAATCTTCTTTGACTAGTATCTGAGATTTTCCCAGGTTTGATTTGCCCCTTTGTTATAAAATTACCCTGAATAACATTTTCAGGTGCTTTTGCTTCCAGGTAGAGAAAAAGAGGGAAGCTCTCTTCCTGCCAAAGGATAGCACAAAGAATGACTCCTTATGTACATATAAAGCAAGGAAACTTGAATAAAATCTCATAGGTCAGTGCTTCTGCCTTGTTCATCCTGATGGATCCAGACAGCCCATGTGAGATATTACTACCTGAGGCTGGTGCTTGTGACCGAGTGAGGTTAAAAATGACTGAGGTTATGGGCTGGCATATTGAAATATTACATCTCATCATTTGGTCCATTTCTAACTAATACATTTGGTTCCTCCTTTTCAAGTACAATTATTTTTAAGAATATTTTGTGGTATAAAAAGAAAACAAATAACTTCATTTTTCCTCTCAGTGACTTTAATGATGATTTGCTTGGGTCTAGAAAGCAGTTTAAAGGTGCTGTTGGCTCCTTTGAAGAAAAGTGTCATCTTGATGGAAATCAGGAATATTATTTTATAAGGACTGTTAGCAGTTTACCTGAGTCAATCTGTAGCAGCCTTATGAAGAAAAGCAAAATACTTCAAATGAAGTTCACATGTCTCTAGAAATGGGTTCATCAGAGGGGAGACATCAAGGGAAATGTTGACAGATATTTAATTATAATGGCAGTAGTGGCTGTTGCTGTGTTAATAGCATCTGGCAGCAGAGTCACTGCCATCTGTTAGTGCCCTGAAATCCTGGAGATGGTGCATCCTTTATGGAGGAGTTAACAATAATTAACAAACCTATCACATGAAATCACCTTGATTGGATGACAGCCTTACCTAGATAATGATTAATTGCAAAATAATGTGGAATAAAATGTCCACTATTCTCCTTTTTTGCTACTCCTGCTCCAGAAGTGCAGCATCCTGGGGGATTTCCTTTCAAGCCTGTGGTGTGAGGCAGTATTTTCTGCATTTATTTTAAATAATCCTTATAAACAGAGCTAGATTAAAATCAAACTTCTGCATATTCATTTCAATTTGCAACAGATTAGGTCTCTAAAACCAGTTGTGGTTCTGTTGGTGCATGGTAACTTACAATGTTAAATAAGGGAGAAAATGAGGTTGGACTGCAAGAACTGACCCTTCAGCCAAAGTCAAGTCAGTCTGGAAGAACAATCTGACTTCATTAAGCATTTCAAGCTGGTTTTGTTAGCTTAGTATTAGAAGCCAAGCCAATTTCTGACAAGTCAGTTTGTCAACGTGATGAGGAAAAAACATTCTATTTGTTTGCATTTGGAAGAAGAATTTTTGAATATCTATTTTTAGCCAAGCCAATATTTCGATCAGTGCAGTGAAACATCACTGCCATAAATAAGATTTATAAACAAAGCAATGAGCCTATTTGAGACCTGGTTGGGTTTTATTTTCTCTTAACTCTCCCTTTTCTGTCTGTTCCTGCTGAGCAACAGATGGAGAAGGTAACATACTCTTTGCTTGAACAGGAGAATTGTAATAGATAATTGAGGTGTGGTAATTATCAGGAGCAATAGGAGGGAAAGAGTAAACTCTGGAATCTCAAAGTCAACCACACAGGAATTTTATTTCTCTTTTCCCATGTGTGTCAGTTAATATTCTGAATATTGCTCAGGAGCCCACAGTGAGAAGGCAACATACACTTTTCTTGTGTCTTTCTATTTGTTCCTAAATGCCAGAAGTTTCTTTAGGCTGGGATTTGGGCTGATTCCAGCTCCTGATAGAGCTGCACTGACACCAAACCACAAGGAGAGCTGTGAAAAGCTGAGTTTGTGCTGCCTTGATTTATCAAAGCTCCTAGCACAGGAGCTCTACATCAGTCTTCCCTTCCCATGCCATGGAGTAGATCTGAGAATAAAGGCTCACCTGGTGCAGGAGGCTGGGTTTAGCTGATTTATGGCTTTGTTGTCCTCTCCATGAGACCCATCCCTCTCCTTTTGTTCTGCTTTGACAGCCGTGTGAGTCAGACCTGAGCTCATGGGCTGTGTGTCTGTGTACACACATGTTCATCACACGTCACACCCTCCCAGCACTGTTAAGATTAGAAGATGCTTTGAAAAGAGTGAATTTGCCTTTTGTTCTGCTGCTCTGGGGTGATATCACGGGATCCTGAGCAGGCAGTGGCCGGTGGGGTGTAGCAAACACAGAGCCTTGTTAAGGCTTGGAGGAAGGGCTTGTTGCTCTCTCACTGCTATTTTCATGCAAGGCACTGTTCCCTGGTTAGGACGATTAGAAGATATGTATTAAACAGTGTTAAATGTGCTGAGGCAGTTGATGTTTACAGCCCCTGTAGAATTATTCATTAAAATATTAACTGCTAGACAGCCTCCCTTTTTTTTTCAATTCAGTGATTTAGTAGCCCTTTCCAAAATCTTGTGTGATTCAGACATTCAAAGACTGAATAAGGCTAAATAAAACCACTAAAATTACCCACAAAAACACTGATTCTTGGGTTTATGTTTCTTAAATTGCCATGAGTGTGACATGCCTAAGAAACACAGAGATTTGTGGAGTGGATGAGCTCTGAGATTTGACTCAGACCTCTCCCATCTGCACCAGCAGCTTTCCCTAACACATGGCACTGGGAAGATCTGGAAGGGCCTGTATCCCTCTGAAGGATTTTGGAGATAATAGATATGTGTGTGCACTAAATTTTGGGTTACAGAACCTCATGACATGATGAGGTGGTCTTACCAAGCAGTGCTACCTCTCAAATCTCTTTTTCCCCTCCCAAGCCTTTTAAAAAATGTTTTTAATGTTTCTGGTCCTCTGCAAAGGACAGGATTGTGTTCTTATGTATAAACACAGACTGGTTTGTCTTGGAAGGAACCTTAAAGCCCATCCATGGGCAGGGACACCTTCCACTAGCCCAGGTTGCTCCAAGCCCCATCCAACCTGGCCTTGGACACTTCCAGGGATCCAGGGGCAGCCACAGCTTCTCTGGGCACCCTGTGCCAGGGCCTCCCCACCCTCACAAGGAACAATTCCTTCCCAATGTCCCATCTGACCCTGCCCTCTGGCAGTGGGAAGCCATTTTCCCTTTTTTCCCCCCTCCATCCCTTGTCCCCAGTCCCTCTCCAGCTCTCCTGGAGCCCCTTCAGGCACTGGAAGGGGCTCTGAGGTCTTTCTGGAGCCTTCTCTTCTCCAGGTGAGCACCCCCAGCTCTCCATCCATCTCCAGAGCAGAGGGGCTCCAGCCCTTGGAGCATCTCTGTGGCCTTCCCTGGGCTCTCTCCAGCAGCCCCCCATCCTTATTTTTGGGCTCTCCAGAGCTGATTTGCTTCCTTGGGCCCTTTGTGCCCAACTTTGTGGCTGAGCAGGTCACGTCTGCCATTGCTGCTCTTCTCTGGCACATTTGGCTCCTGCTTCCTCCTGCACACAGGTCCTTGGTGCTGATGGTTCCCCACTCTGTTCTGAGCCAGCCTGGGAGTGCTGGGTGGCTCTGGGACTGCCTTCCCAGTGCTTTGCCTTGCTCTGCTGAAGGTGGAGGCTGGCGTTGTTGTTGATTTGTATGATATGAGCACTCCTCATTTTCCATGGACCGCTGGAGAATTGCCGGCCAGCGTGGAGTTTGATCCCTGGATTTCATCCAGTGACCCAGAGGCAATTCCGCCTGCCACCAAGCCCAGGGCGTTTAAAAATTGCCCACCTAGGTAATTTCATCTCTTGTGTTACCTTTAATTTCATTTTCGCTGAGCTTTTCTCATTCAGTTGTGCAGGCAGAAAGAGCCTGGACCCAGCCGAGTGTGACACCCTGATGACAAATGCCTGTCACCCTTTGTGTGCTCAGTAAATACTGATGCTATCTCTGCTGTGTGCCTTTTGTGTGTTTCAGGAAAAAAGTGCCAGTTCAAACGCCAGACTCAAATCTAACAAAGAGATCCCAGGATTAGTACATCAACCCAGAGCAAAGTAAGTTCAATTTCTGTTGTTTAAGTCGTAATACAAATAAACACAAGCACTGTCTGTGAGGTTCACACTTGCTGTGTGGCAAAGACCAAATGATGACTCCAGCAGCCCTAAAGTCATGCTGAGTTAGGGACTAGAGGTAAGATCACCTGTGTCCCAAAACATCCTCTCCTTTGCACAGCAAAGATGCAGGACTTGAAAAAAGGTGAGATGCATCCCATTGTGTGACCCTGTGCTATTTCTCAGCTTTCTATACAACTTACACAGAACAAACTTCTCTATATCCACCAGTGTTCCTAAATACAACTGGGTCAGTCCCAGGGAGGTTTTTGCTAGCTCCTGGTTTAGATTAGCAGCTGTTCTGCCTGGGTGTGGGAATGGTCAGGTTGTTAAAATAAAGGTTTTTCTGTAGCTGCGAGTTCTTCCCTGCTTGGTTGGCAGTTCTGTGCCCATGCTCTGCTTGGCAGAGTCAGTGTTACAGGAAATATTTGTCTCTTGGGGCAGAGCTGGTTATTGATAGTAGTAACTCACTTCTTTTCTAGCTAAAATGTGTCTAAAATGTGTTACATTTTAATCACTAATTGGCTGAGAAATAACAGATTACACAGAGCCACATATAGGGCTCGTGGAAAACAAGTGATAAAGGTTTGTGATTTGGGTTTTGAGCACCGGTAGAAATTCTGTTTCTTGTGCCCTGCCCTCAGGGCACTTACTAACTTAAACTTGCTGCCTATCAAGTGCCTTGAACATGATTTCAAGTCTGGAAACTTTAGTTATTTCCTAATCAGCTGACAGTGTAATTCAGCCTCTTTTCAAAGGGAAAAGCCGAGTGCTTTGGATGTAATTGCACAGAAATTAATGGTAGGGAGGTGGAGGTAGAAGCACTCTTCAGCAAAGCTGTACTTTGTTATTGTGGCTCAGTCCTTCCCTGCAGGGTGAGAGATGTATTTAAGATGCTCTAATATGAGGCTAATTGCTCTGGGATAAAAAAGGGCTTTTCTTTTGGTGGGTCATCTTTTGGTACATCCACAGCAGAGGAATTGCATGGGGCCAGGGCTTCCATCTCTTCATAAAACTCTAATTTGAAAAGTCCCTGCAGAAATCAGAACTGACCAAAAAGCCTATTTTTGCATTGCATGGACAGAGATAAATATTTCTGTCACAGACCTGCAAAAGTAAGGAAACTTCCCAGAGAGGTGGAGAATGTAACATAAGGTTTTTGGGTAGATCCTCCATTATTTGCCCAACCTACCACTGCATTTCTGTTTATGAAATGGCCACATGTTTGAGTTGCTAATTGCCAAGTCAGCAAACAGCTGTTATAATGTCCAGTATTTTTTTTTTTTTTTAAGGTTTATCATCTAAAAACAATGACAATTCTGACTGCAGGGTGGGGTGGCATTGGGTGGAAAAGGTCTACTCAGCTGGAAGAGCAGAAATTAATAGATAGATCATTAGATGCATCTTATAGTACTGCTCTGGTACAATGGATATTACTTCTAAACAGAACATGGACTAAATACCAAATTACAATTTTTTTTACAATATTTTGATGTCAGCTGAAAAGGAAGATTGTGAGGGCTCTTCTCCCTGCAGGAGGATTTAGATTTTTCCATCCAGAGCCCTGGACTCTAAAACCAGGGGATGCAGGGAGCCAGCAGTGGCTTTATGGGAGTCTTTGGCTGAGGGAGAAGGGTTGGTCCTTCCTCTTTACACCCAGTCCTGGTACCCTGCCCCAGCCTCAGAGGCACTTGCTCTATCTGTTCATCACCAACCTCACCCCACTGACACCTTGCATGATCAAACACACCCACCAGGTACCCTGGGACAAGTTCATAACTCAGGGAGTGACAGCAGCCTGAAGCATAAAATGAAAGTGTTTATTTCAGACCAGTTTTACCCTGCGAAATCACAGACTCTCAGAATGGTTTGGGTTGGCACATAAAAAATCAGCTAACCCAACCTCCCTGCCCATGGGTAAGGACTCCTGCCACTAGACCAGATTATCCTGTGGGAATTTTCAGGAATATGACTACACAATACTCCTTTTTTTTTTTTCCCCTCTGCCTTCTTTTAGTTTTCTTATGAATTATGGTTGGGGTGAGTCACTGCAGTATTATCTCATTTTATTAGAAACTGGATTTATGATGTTGTAAAAGCAAGACTATTTTTCAAGCACTTGCCTACTCAGAAAGGGCTGCACTGCCTTAAAATCCCTCTCCAAGGCACCTGAATATGCAGGTGATGGGGTCAGCTGTCCCAAAAAAGCATCTCTTCCCCATCTGAGGTGGAGGTGGGAACCTGAGGAACAGGCAGACAGCTGGGCACAAGAACTCCCTCAACCACTGAAAGGTGAATTGTTCCTGCTCCTGAATTGCCAGCTTTAGGTTTTAATGCCATTTCTGAGCCCTCCTCTTGTGACTGAGCTTCATTTATGTCCCACATAAGCAGATCTTTGTATACATTCAGCCGATAGCAGGGAGGCCTCAATGCTGAGCTTTGTGGGGAAGTGCAGCTCGTTGTTGGGCACTCAGGGTGAGCATTAACTCACTACAGCTGAAAGGATCACTGGGAGGAAGAGGGGATGGGTGGGAATTAAGCAAGCCGAGCCAGCTTTCTGTGCTGGGGAAAATCTCCAAGAGCTGTGTGTCCTTCAGACCGGTTGGCATCATTGTTGCCACTGGCTCCAGTCCCCATCCTCCCTTTTTTGCATCTTTTTGTGTTGCACATGGAGTCCCTGGCACATTTCCCCAGCTGCCTGCGAGCCCCCGTGCTCCTCCGTGCTGCTGTCCAGAGGATGCTCCAGCCTCACCTTCCTGGAGGGGTGTTAGTGCAGGAGGGAGACTCTCACCGTCCCTTAACATAAATAAACACCCCAAATATCCTCACCCTTGTCTCCTCATCCTTTCTGTGTTTTTAGCTTGCAGGTTCCCCATGGGGAAGGACCTGTGGTCTTGTGTGGCCACAAAATCATATTACTGAGCCTCTTGGTGCTGAAAAATTATTGAAAGGTCTGGAGCACCAGGAGAGGCTGAGGGAGCTGGAGGGGCTCAGCCTGGAGAAAAGGAGGCTCAGGGGGGCCCTTCTGGCTCTGCACAGCTCCCTGGCAGGAGGCTGTAGCAGTTGTCAGTCTCTTCTCCCCCATAACAAGTGTCAGGACAAGAGGCCACATCTTTAACCTCACATTGTGGGTGTCTCATTCTGTGGTGGTGAAGTTGGCAGTCCTGGAAAACCTCCTGTCCTGACAGAGAGGGAGAGGTGCTGGGCTATTGACTTCCTGCAGTCAGCCTGGAAAATGGAGCAGTCTCCTCTGGATGCATGTGGGTCCCAGTTACCATACAGAGGGTTGCACATGTACACAGAACTAAATGCAGTAATTTTTTTGTGGGCAAACAAAAAATAGGGGAAAGAAGATTAAAAATTGTAGATGAAAGTGTAAAGTGATATATTTTTCACGGTGGTGGAAGCTGACACCAGTGCCCCTTAACAACCCTGGGCTGTTTTATAATGGAAAAAATCCTGTTGGTACTGATGCTGTTCCTTTGCCTTCCAGCATGCACATCTCCGAAAGCCAACAAGAATTCTTCAGAATGCTTGATGAAAAGATTGAAAAGGTAAAGACACAGTAATGCAAACATCCAGTGTCCCTCGGGGTGGACACAGCTTTCCCAGCTTTGTGGGGAGGACAGTGACCTGCCTGCTGCAGCTCTCCATGGTCTCCATGATTTGGAGGGGTCTGGCCCAAAATTTCCCTTCCAGCTCCTTGGTTAGGTGGTTCAGGTGCAAAGACCAGGAAGGTAAAGAGTTCACAGGGGGTACTGAGAGAATCCTTTGTTTTGTGGGAATGTCACCAGTCTGGGATTAATGGCAGGCTAACTCAGATGTTCAGGGTATACATTCTGGATAAAGGTGAAGAGCAAAGTGGGATTTTACATCATTGCTGATTTGATCTTTCATCTTGTCTCTGTGGGAGACAGCTGAAATCTTAATGCTGGTAGTAGCTGGGATACCCCAGGAATTTCTTGCTGAATCTCCTCGAAATAGCCACTGGCTCCAAGGGATGGTGTGGCTGTAAATGTGGGTAACCCTGCCCCAGGGCTCTGCCAGGGAAATAATGGTGCTGGAGATGTTTTGAAGAAGAGGATGAATAATTCTTTGCATATCTCAGCTTTCCTGAGAGCAGCTTTTGTGTGTTTCAGAAACCTTTTAAATGACACCCTTGTCTTCTTTGTGAGACAGCAATGAAGGAGCTGGAGCACAGCTCATACTGAGGGTGGCTGAAGGAGATGGGGGGACTGATGTTCACACACCAATTTACTCTTTACACTGCCTGTTTGGGAGTTGTGCATCTTGTTTAATGCTTTACATTAAATATTTGCTTCCTCAGTAGCAGTACACCAATTTGTACTCCCAGATCCAGACTGGATATGAGGAAGTATTTATTTATGGAAAGGGAAGTCAGACATTGGAACAGGCTTCCCAGAGAGCTGCTGGATGCCCCAGGCCTGTCAGTGTTCAAGAAACATTTGGACAATGCCCTTGACAACACACTCTAATTTCTGGTCAGCCCTGAAGTGCTCAGGCTGTAGGTCCCCTCCAACTGAAATACTTCTAGTCTCGTCTGTTCTTCTGTTCTTTTCTGTTCTATTTTATTCTTTTAAGTTGTCATGTTGGGTTGCAGAGTAGAAGGGAATTTTTTACTTGCATGGCTCTGAACTTCTGCTGTTTTTTGGCAGCACTCCTGGTCCTAGGAGTCAGAGTGCTACAGTGGGTGCATCTTGTATTTGTCCCAAGCAACACATTTGTTACTTTTCTCTTAAAAAATAAAAATTATGAAAAAAAAAAGAAGACATAAAGGGGAAGAATAAAAGTGAGAAGTTCATAGATTCCTGAGAAGAATATTTCTGTATCTAGTATTTCACAGGGGTCAGATTTTATGTAACCTAATGCATTTAAAAGTAGAAGTTCTATATATCCATAGTATAACTTTATCTCCTTTGAATAAATACATTCACCCTATGAATATTCAGATGCTTTTCCTGGACATGATCACCTTCCATAATGTTGAGCACAGAATCTCCAGTGAAATGGATTTTCCAAAGATGTATCTTATCTGCAGCCCAGACAATGCCATCAGGCTGTATCTAATTATGAATTTTGGTTAATTTTTGTTCCTGAGGTCTGTGACAGGGCACTAACACCCTCATTCCCCAGCTGCCATGCTGAGGGGCAGCTGACCCTGTCTCCAGATCCACTTGAGATGTTCCCAGATGATCTCCAGGGGTAATTTATCTTGGGGATAATTTATTTTTGGGATCAGAAGATTGTCTGTTCAGAGGAAATCCATAGTTTATCTGTCAAAGAGACTGAGTTGCTGACAGTTGATGGGATTGGCAGGAGTTAACACACAGCTGAATATGGGATTTGTGTTCCCTGGGGCCCTCCTGTGCCTGAGGAAATAGTCTTCATAAGAGAAGTTTTGGGGTTTTTAATTCATCTTTGCTGGCAACACATTTTTTTTTTTCTAGGCGTTGTCACAAATGCCAGAAAGATTGGAAAATATAATAAAGGGTTTTGTCTGATCTGTAAATAGCATTTTCAGTCCCTTCTCCAGGGAGATGGAGGACAGCAGTCAAACATTCAGAATTGTATCAGTGAGCAGCTCACCAGTGGCAGCTGAAGAAGTCTGTGGACGTGTGGGGGGTGTTGCCTGTGGTCCCAAACCTCAGCTGTGGTGTTCCCATGGTTACCGTGCCTGTTGGATTTGTGATGGAGATGCTGCTCCGTGGGCTGTGCTGCTGAAACTCCAGTCAGGAGCAAAACACCCTCAGCTCCACTGAGATCCCAAGGGGTGCTGGGTCACCAAATCCAAGTGACCAACAACAGCTCTGACGTGTGAGCAGCAGGCAGGAACATTACATGGGTGCTTGGACCTGGCACAGCCATCCCGTGAGCAGGGAGGGCAGCTGAAATAAAACTCCTGCAGGCCAAGAATGAAATGGAAAGAATGGAAAAGGCTGGTGTTTTGTCAGCTGCAAACAGGAAGTATTTGTGAGTCCTGGAAATCAAAAAAAGCCTGATTGAAACAGTCTGGAGAGTTTCTCTGGTAGTTCTGCCCCCAGAAGTGCATTGCTGGCTGACCCTACAAAGCTCCACTGCCTCCTGCAGATGTCACCTGAAGGTAAAAAACAGAATGTCGTGAAGCATGGAACTTCTGTCTACAAAATTCAGTATCAAAACACAGTGAGTCGTTCAGAGGGGGACATCTGCTCTGTCTCTGAGTGAGCCTGTCCCTGCTTCAGGAGCTGGAGCTGAACTGGTGGATACAGAACTGCCTGTGATGGTGGGAATGCCATTCAGAGGGTTTGCTGGAAGGCAGAAATACAGGGATGAGGGCTGGGGTAGGACTGACTGAGAATGTGAGAGCCTCAGGTGTAGACTTAGATATTGGTTCTGCTGGAGTCAACCCAGTCCTTCCAGAATTAGAGGTAAAAATGCTCCCAAGAGCCAGAGTTACAGGTTGGTTTGGAGAAATGTTCCCAACATCTGTCAGCAGCTGCAGCCAGACCCCTTGGGGCTCCCCACTCGCTGAGTTTATTGTGAGTAGAGTCACGGGCTTTGCTTTGGGAGACAAAAAGCACATGTGTTCCAGACTTCAGGGGAAAATGGAACAGAGACAGGCAGTGGGAAGGAGGCAGCTCATCTGCTGTCAACCTTATCATCATTTATTGAAAATTAGCCTGAAATCAGAGAAATATATTCCAGTAGAGGATGAGTAACAGGTAATAGCAGCAATTAAGCTCGAGGAGAGCATTCCCTGGAGTAAATTAGAAAGATGTGGGTCAGGAGTACAAGTGATTTGCTTGACCTGAGAGATGAAGGCAGAAATACACAGAAATAAGGCTTTGGAAACTGGAGAAGGAAGCAGGGAGTGACTGAAAACTCCTCCTAAAGGAAACTTCGCTGCTTCTGGAAAAATCTGAGATCTGCTGTGCCCAGCAGAGGAGGAATGGGCTCCACTGGCTGCAGCTGGGACTGGGACAATCACTGCACTCCTATGGTGGGATAAATCTGGTTTTGGACTATCAGCTCTGATTTAAGAAGATAGAAACATGTCCTGGTATCAGGCCATTTGTGTTGGTATTCAGGCAAGTGAATTAATGACCTGAGTTCTCTCTAATCGAAGAGATCAAGGACTAATTTAGTCAGATGTTGCATTTGGACCCCAAAAGATTTGCTGTGAAACACACAATGAAAAATTAACCTGTTTCTCCAGACTTTGGTTGTTTTCTTCTTCTTTCTACATCTCGTATTTATTTGGACTCTGATTCCACAGGCCTGCATGCAAATTTCACATTACTCCCTGGAAAGAAATGGCAACACAGGGAGGACATAGACCTATTATACACCTATTGCTGGAGAGGGACTTGGGATAAGGGCCTGGAGTACCATTTGACAAGGGGGAATGGCTTCCCACTGCCAGAGGGCAGGGTTGGATGGGATACTGGGAAGAAATTCTTCCCTGGGAGAGGAGGGCAGTGAGGCCCTGGCACAGGGTGCCCAGAGAAGCTGTAGCTGCCCCTGGATCCCTGGCAGTGTCCAAGGTCAGGTTGGACAGGGCTTGGAGCAAGCTGGGATAGTGGAAGGTGTCCCTGTCCAGGGCAGGGGGTGGGACTGGATGAGGTTTAAGGTCCCTTCTGGGATTCCATGAATTGCACGGGGTGGCTCAGAGCAGAGCTGATCCTGGGCACAGCCCTGAGAGCTCAAATCCATTGCCTTGAAGGGGCCCTGTCCCACCAGGGCTTGCATGAAATAAATAGAAATTAAAATTAAAAGCTACAACATATAAAGTGTTAACTGTGAAAAATTTACCCATTTAGTGTTTGCTAGCAAAAACTTCTTGATGATGATGGCTGTCCTGGAAAATGGTTGAAAAAACAAATGCAGTCTCTGAATCGTACACAGAGTGCAATGATCTGGAGGGATGATCTCCTTGAAGTGTATGTTATTATATGAGGCTGTGGCAGAGTGTATAGGTGACTGTCTCCCTGTAGGAAAAAGGCTGAGGGGTAATGGAACAATTGACGAGCAATTCCTGGGATTTCATTTGGGAATTGTAACCCTACAAGAGAATCACCTCTGAGTTTGTGGTTCAAAAGGGACTATGGGAAAACCATCCTGGGCAGCTGTACCAGAGGAAAACATCATTGGTCCCATCATCATAACCTGTCTCCTAAATGGCTACAGTGGTTTGTGAAAAATAATCACAATGCCAACATGCTCATGGACAAAAACGAGATTAAAGAATGTGAAGAAGTGTTGCTGTGGACTCTGATGGGTGCCCCCAGCCTGGGACATGGTGTTGCCGTCCCCATGGGGATGTCACTGTGGGTCAGCTTGGTCTTGAGCACCAGCGCTGGTGTCGGGGTGGGTGTGCAGGGATTTCTCCTGCAGTCTGCTCACCTGGTGCCCTGGTGGGAGGATGCCCAGCCCTGGGAAGGATGCCCGGCACCCCTCGTTAGTGAGGCTGGGCATGGAAGTGGGAGCGGACACAAAGCAGCTCCTTGTAGGGATGGCCCTTGGGAACGGGCTGCCAAGCCAGCCTGTGCAGGGCACAGTGATTAGGCTGAAACTCATTAGCACAGTGCATTGCTCTTAATGACTCCATTGATTTTTTTTCCCTAACAAAATGAGAAACGGACAAAAATTAGCACAGTACACAATGATTTAGTGCCGCCTCCCGGCATTTTCTTCCCGTCCTTTCTGAGAGCGCTGTAAACAAAGCCAGGCTGATGAAAAGGGTTCCCAGCGCCGAGCGGGGCGAGGGCTGTCCTCAAAGGGGCCACTGTCCCCAAGGAGAAAGGGCTGCTGGCTGCAGCTCCTGCCCCTCTCTCTCCTTTTCCTCCCCTGCTTCCCTCCATCCTCATCCTCCTGTCCCTCCCCTGCCCGGCCCAGTCCTCCAGCACAAGGGGCCATTGAGCCAGGCAGAGTTGTTTATTGGCTTGTCACCCACACAATGGGAAAAAGGCGTTTTTCCTGCCATTTTTTTTCTTTTTTCTTTTTATTCCCTAAAAGGATATCATGAGCTGTGATGCATCCTCTGGAGGGGCATCAGGAGGGGAGCCAGCAAGGGAGAGATGGGGGATGAGTCCTTTTGGTTTGGGTGCAGGCAGCAGGAAAAGAACATCAGGCTCCTTTTTAATTTACCTTAAATTTACTCACTCCTTTAGAAACACTCATGGCGTTCTGTGGATATCTGCTAAAGAGTCCTGTCTACAAAAGTCCCACTCCCATCAGCCCAGGGACTGCAGAGATGTTTTAGAGCCTTGGTTCCTGGTGTGCAGACCAGCTGTGTGTCCCAAATAAACTGATTTCTGTTAAGAAACATCTTTTTTTTTTTTTTTTTTTTTTTTTCTCCTTTCTGGCTTTCCTTCTCCAGGTGCTCAGGTGCCTCAGTGCTCCAGCACACAGGAACAACGGGAAATAGTCCAGAGATTTTGGATCCTGCATTTGAGGCACTTGTTTGATGCAGGATGCTCTGGGTGGCTTGTACTGAAGAGCTGGTTTTGTGCAGGGCAGCAAGGAAAGTGGCTCCCAGCAGATCCTTTCTTGCTGCTCTGCAAGAACTGGGTAGGGAGGGATGGGATGTGCCTTCTCCAGACCATCCCAAGGGGAATACCCAGAGAAATGCTGCTCCACACCTGTGTTTGGGATGGGATAGAAGGCATAACGTGACTGGTCTGATAAGAAAACCATATTTTGTGAAGCTTAGGCTGAATCCCCTGTAGTACAAGCATAATTTCAATATGAATGGCATCTTTTGCTGTGGGGTTAAACTTTTGCTGGGGTTATCAGATGAGGGATTCTTGTTCACAGCAGCTGCCTTGTGTTGCTCATAGGATTATATGCTTTGTTGCTTTTGCCTCGGAGATTATCCTTTCACAACAAATCTCGGGGCTGTGACCAGCAAGGTGGATCTTTACATAAAGCAGGTTTGTAAATCAGTTTGTTGGACCCCCCTCCCCCCTGCAATTCAGTTTATGGGGGATGATGTTTATGAGATTAATAGTGACAGAAAGGGAAGTGTCTCCTATCCTGGTTTCCCACAAATTCCCTGTGTCTAAGGTTTCTACCCAGCTCTGAACTTAAACCCCCCAGGTTTGGAGAGCTGCTCTCAGCGAGTGTTCCCTGCATTTACTCCTGTTTGTTGTCTCTGTGTACCAACTGCCTGGCCTTTGTCCCTGCAGGGTCGTGACTACTGTTCAGAGGAGGAGGATGTCACATAGTGCCAGCTCTGCGCTCGCCCCAGGAGCACCTCCAGTGTAAATAGATCCAACCCAGCCTCTGGATACAACCTTTGGGACGTTTGCTCGAGTGAACAGCACTCCATAACAGAAGAAGACCATTTCCACATTATATGCTCCATTCAGTTACAGTGTTTCCTAATGAACACATGAGGAATATTGCTAAGAACTCCTAAGGAACTGTTTTTGTTGCTGCTAGTTAAAACTTGTTGCAATTTCTCACTTTTTTCTGTGTCCAGATACGCAGCAAATCCTTAAAAGTTAATCCAAAAGACCTTGTTGATTTTATGGAGGCTTCTGGCCTATTTTCTATCAGATGAGGTAGTGTTATACCAAACTTCCATAAGTGAACATCCAAGCATCTAAGAAACACCCCTGAGCTGTGTGTCCATCCGTGCTGGGGCCAGAGTGCTTTTTAGTGCTGGTGATTCCAAGCTTTGGAGATGGGATGTTTTTGCTATGGCAGGCCTTGTTTCTCAGCTGAGAAGAAGCTGAGAAACTATTATCCTTTAAAAGCATGTTATCACTGAAATACTGGAAGTGATACAGGAGCAGGAACTTGTATTTTAAGAGGAAAAAAGTTTCATTTAAAAGGTATCTTAATCAAGGACTAAGCTTGCAGTATTGGCTTTGCTGAGCACGAATGGGAGTGTGATCACAATCATTTTGAATCTCTTTTTTTCTAAGAAAATAAACATTTTACTGTTTTTATGTATTCTTGTCTTTTACCATTCCTACAACACGATGTTTTAAGAGTCTGGGGACAAGGAAGACCAAACCTCTCCTCTGCCTTGATGTGTCCCGTGGATCTGATCTCTTAAAGCAGCTCTGTGCCAACTGGGGGGATGTGTTGTGTGTCCTGTAGAGTTTATTTTTCCATATTAAATGGAGAGGATATTACCTTCTCAAAAGCAGATGTAATATTTTTAACAAATGCTGTCATGAGTTAAAAAAAAAAAAAGGAAAAAAAATACAGCTTTTGTATTTATTATTTCAAAGAAGATTGTTACCTGTGCTGATATTTGTCCCTTCTGAGGGCAGGGTTTGCACTGCATCCAGTGGAGAAGCTGTGTCAGTGTAGTTTGCTGTCATTGTGTTGATTTCAGTTGATTTCAGTGGGATGGGTGTGACCAGAGTGAGGGTGGATTAACAATATCTCTGAGGATGTGGCTGACATTTGAGTGGGGCACTCAGCCCAAATATTGGCCCTTTTTCACTGGGCTTTCTAAAAATCAGATCCCTCTAAAGGATCTAAGCCCCTCAAAGATCACCTGTGACCTCTGCAAATCTCTTAAGTTATTGCTGAATTTCCTGACTGAAGAGTTTCCCTGGATGTTTGCTCTGGGTGGGGCTGGCCAGCCCACATCAGAAGATTTCATTTCCCATCAGGACTGTGCTGTACCCGGAATATCTGCAGCTCTCTCCTGCTGCCATCCCTGCACTGGATTTTGCAAATCAACCTCTTTCCTAGAGGCAGAATCTATTTCTGAGCTCTGCAGGCCCCCCTGGCAGCCTCAGTGTGAGCCCAGTGGTTGCTGTATTCCAGGATTCAGACAACCTGAGAGCTTCAACAGCTTCCCCTATAAAAGCTCAGTGTCAGGGTCCTGAATATGGCATATTCAGCTTTATCCTATTAATGGTCAAAACCCACCAGCCAACGGTGATTTCCCTAAATCCTTGCTCGTTTGAGCAGCATTGGCCAGGCAGCCCCTCCCAAGTGTCCTGACCTCCCTGCAGACAGAATTTCTCTGCCTCCTCTCTCACTCCCTTCCTGGGGTGTGGCACTTCTCAGTGATGAATTCTTCAACGTGCTGGTGCTCTCCTCCTGGATATGATTTTTTTCCATAATTTATGCCAGCTCTTGAGCAGGTGACTATGCTTGGGAAAGTCGAGAGATTGTGCATTTCAATTATTTAAAACACTTCAATTAATAAAGAGTCCTGGGGCTTGGTCCCACAAACCCTTCTCTGCAAAGCAGTTTGGAAAGCTTTCACAGTAGTGGAGTGAAGGGGTTGGGTCTGTTCTTTTGAAATGTTTCCTTGTCCAGGTGCTGAACATCTTGTCTGTAAATGTCCCCACACAAACACTGTGTTAGACACATCGTGGTCTTTCTTTCTGCCACCTCTTAGTTTTAACAATTATTTTATTTCATATTTTCAGTGCTGCTGCTTGCTGGCACTGGAGACCTGCACTTCAGTGGAGGTTTTGTGGGAGAGGAAAAGCAATTCCCATCTTACCTGTACTCATATCCCAACCAGCTGCAGGTGCTTTAGAGTTCTGGATGAATTCCAGCCTGGCTGCTGGACCAGTAGATGGCAATCTGTGTGAAGGCTGGCTAGGCTGTTGTGTTGCTGGCTGGGAGGCACTAGAGTGGGCAGGAAGTTTGGAACCTGCTGGAATTCTTCCACCTTTGCAAAATCCTGGCAGATTTTGTTAGAAATAAGTCTAAATATATGTGGCAGCTGAAGGTCTGTAATAATATAAGCAGATTACTCTGGCTGAGAATGCATCTCTCCTTGGAGCTCTACCTCCCATTGCTTTGCTGTGCTCAAATACATTCAGCAGCCTGGAAAAGAGGAGGCTGGGAAGAGAAGGAAAACTTGCTCCTATCTGGATTCTGTAAGTGGGATTTCAAGGTTCCTCTCAAAAGAAGTGCCAGGGAAGTGGTTTGAGGGCCAAACTTCTCTGTAGGAGGCTGATGCTGTATTTCCTGAGCTCCACATTGTATTCTGGGATCTTGGAGAAAATTGTGGTGAAGGGGGTTTGCAATCAGCCTTCTTTCCTTGAAGTGCTTTCTCCTTTGTCCAGAGCCCTTTGAGTGGTGCTGGTTTTCCTCCTTGGAGCCTGCCTCGAGCATTGGGAGGGGAACTGGGGAGCTGCTGCCCACCCCAGGCCCAGCCTTGGGCTGTGTTGTATCTCTTGCTTAATTACTGGGAGTTCCCCTTCCACCCCCCAAATAACATTAATTTCTTCCCTTGCATTCAGTCAGAGGTTTGACTCTTTTTGAATTTAGGTCTCCCTGCCAGGATCCAGCAGAACAGAGCTCTCTGTGTCACAGAGATCCCTGCCACAAGCCCTTTGGGCTGCACAGCTCCAGGCTGACTCAGTGCACCTCTCCATGCCCTTGCAGACAGCAGGAGCAGCAGTGCTTTAACTAGAGGTGAAATCTTCATCTTCATCTGTGTGCATTGGGGTGGGCTCTGAGCACAGCAGCTGGATGGCACCTGGTGCTGCCACAGCTCTAGGGGAGAGATCAGCAGCATCCCAGGATTTTTTGTGCTGTGCCTCTTTCTTGGTGTAAGAACACCCAGGCTGATGACTGGCCTCAGAGTACAACAGGTATTTAAACTCTGGACGATGATTCAGGAGTGAAGGAGTTGATGAAGTTCCGGTGTTTGAGCTCCGAGGACATCGTTGTCATCACACGAGAATCAGTCTGGAGATGAATATTCTGTTCTCAGCTATTTTGGTTTTACCAGGTCTGTAAAACAGTAATTTCCTGTCATTTTCATTATGGAGTTAGCAGTGACTCAACTCCAGATCAGCCTGGCTGACACACCAGACCTTCAGGATAGGAGAGGCTGGGTGATGTGTGTGTCTGTCAAAGAGCAAATGTCATATGGGCTTTGCACAAAAAGGGTGGTTTCCAGTTCCACCATGGTGGTGGGACACTGGCACAGGGTGTCCAGGGAAGCTGTGGCTGCCCCTGGATCCCTGGGAGTGTCCCAGGCCAGGCTGGATGGGGCTTGGAGCAAGCTGGGATAGTGGAAGGTGTCCCTGCCCATGGCAGGAGAGAACCTTGTTCCACGTTGCCCATGGAACAAGATGACTTTTAAGGTCCCTTTCAATCCCAACCATTCTGGGCTTCCGTGACTGTAAAGCCAGTGCCCTGACTCAGGTTCTTTGTGGGGTGCTGGGGAGTCACACACAGGTGATGGGAGCAGTATCCCTGTGCTGAAGGAGCTCGTACCTGTCTGGGCCAGCCCCAGCCCAGGGGGGAAGTAATGGCACTTGCACTCTGGAAAGTCAAAAGCTTTGATCTCAGCCAAGGTCGCTGTATGGTAGAAGCAATTCTTAGGGTGTTGACTGAGAAAGCACAGATTTATGGCACTTCTGCCAAAGTGACTTTATGGAAGATGCTTTTGGAAGAACTGAACACTCAAGACCCTGCTTTGGGTCCTGGTACTGTTGGGCAACTCTTCTTTTTCAGGCTGAAATCTCTCTCTGTTTAATTGAATTCTGTAGGTGTTTGGGGAAGAGGAGACAAGAAATGCAGGGATGGCTTTGGAAGGGCACCTTATCTGCTTTGTTGCTGGGGAGATCAGACATGCAAAAAGTTGAGTAAACACTGAGTAAAATTCCTATTATTGTTACTGTGCTGTTGTGGCAAAGGGAAAGAAGCCCCAGCTCAGGGTACTTCAAGATGGGAAAGTTTACAGAACTCAAAGATGTTCATGTCTTTGCTTTATAAAAAAATCATATTATTTTCTTTCAATTTAGCTACACACATCTACCCTTGACATCCAGGGAAATGCAACACTTGAGTTTGAAGATGGGACAGTCACCATCATCATCCTCAGGATCATCATCATCATCAACACATGTGGGACTGTGAACTTCATAAAAGCCAACACCAACCTTCGTGGACACCCATGGCAGCAAATGGAGAAGCCTGTGATTCTTCTCTCTTGAAATGACTTCCTTTCTCCACCCTGCTGCTCTGTCATCCTGGCTGGAGCCTGGGAGCCTGGAGCAGCCGTCCTTCATCCCTGCAGAATGGCTCCTGCTAAAGCCTTTGAGGTGGAGTTCAACGAAAAATTTATATATTTAATTCTTTTAATATAATATGTATATTAAATTACATTTTGAGACAAGGAGTTCTCAAGAGCAGTTGCTGCAAGAAGCTAGAAAGCTGCATGTGGGAACAGAGCATATTCCTGGGGTTTTGGCATTCTGCTTTTGTGTCTATTAATAATCCCCCAGAGTGAGTCATATGGAGCTGCATTTATTCACTGACTCGGAGAGAGCTGCTACCCAAAATAGCAGCTCTGTAATTTTTTATGATGCTGTAATGCCAGTGCAGTGAAGATTGACATCATTTGAGGGAGATGCTCGAGCCTGGCAGTCAAGAGAACCCGTGTCCAGCCCCACGAGGAACGTGGGGAGCCACGTGCTCCATTACATAAAAGCACTGGAGAGCCAGCACGGGGCAGAGATGCCTTTTCTCGTCCTCACCTGAGCATCTTTTGCCCGGATTTTCTCCCTTTAGGCCTTTCTGAGCCTTCTTTACTCATTTTCATCAATCATGAGAAGCACTAGGCCAGAGGATGCTGAGGAAATGGCTTTTGCTGTGGAGAGGAGCCTCAAGCACGTCTCAAACCATCAGCCTGCCTGCCAGGAGATCCGTAGGGAAATCTTGAAATGCATCAAGTTCAGCACCACCAGCTCATCTTTTTTCTCACACACATTGCAGCTCAGTGTCCCTTCCTGAACCCCGAGCATCCCCTGGGCCAAGCCTGTGCCCAAAATCTGCTGGCTCCTCCCCAGCCCGGTGTTCCTGACTGCTGGTGGCCCCGGGCAAAGGGCAGAGAAACGCTTTGGGTTTTTTAAGGACGAATCTGATTTTCTGGATTGCTTCTCATTCTCTGCCCTGCACTGCTGCCACCTGGCAGCCAGTGGGGCATCTGAGACATCCCGGGGTGGCCCCACTGCTCCCCAAGAACACCTGTGGCTAACAGTGAGTACCACACAGGCTTTTTGGCACAATCTTGGCTAAAAATTCCTCTGCAGGGGCCCCAGCCCATCACTCTGTACTCTCCACCAAAGCATTAGGAAAGATGAATTTGCCCATGCTGGGCATTAAGAGCCTGGGTGAACTTTCACAGGTCAACAGTGTTTTATAGGCTCCATTCCAGCTGGAAACTTTTATTAACATTACCTTTCCATGGAGCACTTTGGGAGAAAATGGAGCAGCTTTGAGCTGCTGTGACTGATGGGAGGAGCAGCAGCTGCAGCTGAATTTCGGTCAGAGCAGCTCGAGTCCTTTGGGTGAAGGGTGTCACACCCGTGGGGGCCTGCATGGAAAATGGAAATGTGACAATTGAGCAACAGGCCCTCAGCACAACCACTGTCATGAATGAATAAATATAGTTTTAATAGGAGGGGTGAGGACTTGGTGCCACCATGCCCCCCTTGTCCTTCAGGCATCCATCCATGCAAGGAGCAGCCCGAGAAATTAACACCTCAATATTCCTAATTTCTTGTTATAAAAGAAATACAGGGAGGGGCACAGCCCACCCTGGCTGTCAATACTGTGTTTTATTTTTGCCTTTGAAGCAATCACATCCCTCTGCCTGCATGGGCAGCACCTCTGATGACCCCTGAACTGGGTGCATGACAGCTGCAGTGTCCCTTGTTCCTCGAAGGAGGCAGAAAGGGCCTTTGCTCCAAAATACTCCAGTCCCTAAATCCTGATGTTCCCAGAACACAGGAAACAGTAGGTTGAAGGAATTTAGCACTTCCCTAGCAAGGCTGGCAATGGTTTCTACTTCATCTCATAAACACTGCTCAGCACTTGAACAAGGACTTGAATTCAGGGATCCTGCATTCTAATCCTAATTTTCTTAATCCTAATTTGCAGAGAGGAAAAATTTACAGGATTAGAGGTGCTGGAGGAGAGTTTATAACAGGAAGGATGAGGGATGCCCCCTCCAAGACTCACCTCATCAGGCCCAAGTGAGACCTGTTTTTTTCATTCTAAATAAGTACAGCAGTGAAAATGAACTTTTGAGGGTCTGGATTCTAGATCTTAAAAATAAAACAATAATGCCCAAGTCATAGAGAGAGGTTTAAATAGTCCAATTAGATCTAGTTGTTGAGAGTCTGCCCAGTTTCAGTTCTAGATTGAAAAGGTGGTGGTTTAGTTATTACCTCTGGGTTCAGCCAACTTCCCAGAGAAAAATTCCAGGCTTCTCCAGGGTGGCAACCACGAACTTGCTCTAGCACTGAGGCTGCCAGTGAAGGATTGGTGGGCCTGCCTTGCTGAAAATGACAGCCAGGAGCAATGCAGAAATGAGCATCAGTTCAGCACAGCTTGACCAGAATATTTACATTTTATTAAATCTTTACAATCAGCAGTTATAATCAAGTACACAATTATGTACACGGATTATGTACATTTTAGCCCAGACTTTTACATCACAGTACATAGTTTCCCTTAAGAATATTGTGTACACTTATCACCAGAGAGTAAAACCCAACAATAGTGTTACAGCACCTGTTATTAGACATCTTCCATAAGAAAATATACGGCTGTAAATTGGTCTGGCTAAAAAAAAACAAACCAAAAATCTTATAAAATCTGAACATACAATTTTCATTCACAGAATGGTTTGTCTTCTATGTTCTGATGGATGCTTGTTGCATAAGATGTCCTGTTTTTCACCTCTCAGCACACACTCATTGGTGCCTACTCAGGGACACTGGCAGGAGGAGAACCAGAGCTGGGCGCATTCTCAAACTTCATTAAGAAACAATAAATGTAAACAATTAAGAAGATTCCTGTAAGATCAAATGAGAAATTAATTGGCTAATCTGAATTACATGGCATGGAATAAGTGCTAGTTGCAGCTGTGATTCCTGAATTTTTCAGTGTTCAATACCATACAAAGAAATGTACAATGCTATACACAAAAGGTGATTCCTGATTAATGATCTACGAGCAATATTCCATATGCAGGGAGCAGACTTCCAAACATTTGGGAAGAACACTCTATGCCCTTTTCCAAAAGGGTTTTTCTTTTTGATGAATACATTCTTTTTGCTTTTTAAGATGATAGTAACAGAAAACTGAATTCTTTCCAGAATGATATGAACAGGTTAAACTAAAGCCTATGTCCTCATAAGGTAATACAAAGTGAAAGTAACCTGAATAAAAACTGTCCCCCCAATTTAATCCTCTTTCCCAAAAGGTCAACATTGCCTGATTCAGTTCTGATTCAGTTCAGTAAACAAAGCTATGGCTCTTGTGATGGTTTCAAAGGTGAAGTAGAACCAAATGAAACAAAAACTATTTCAAAAGGCAGGAGGCAACAGTTATCTGAGGTAGGCCACCACCAAAATGCTGCCCCCTAAATCCATATGGAGTTTGGGATCCCTGAAAGGTAATGCCTGCTGTTCTTACTAACAGGTGGAGAAAGCAGTTACTAAACATGAGCTGGTGATGGCAAGGAAAGTTAACCTTTTAATACAATTTGACATCTACACTTAAATCTGCAAGTAAAAAAAAAGAAAACCTTTAGTTGCTATATTGAGATAGTAGTGACCAGAGGCCTCTAGGATATAAAAATAACTCTATTTCCACCAAAAGAGCTATCAAGAAAGAAGATGATGTCCATGTCAAAAAGCATGGGAACAAAGATGCTCCTTTTGTGGCACTGAGCACTGACAGATCAACGAAATTCTGAGTGAAAACATTTGATCTGCACCTCATGGTTTGATTCTGCACTTGGCCATGTCCTGGCACTCCCAGGGCTCCAAGGAACCGAGGACACTTACAAGGCTCCCATGGTCAAATGCTTTTGTATGAACTCATGTAACAAAACCCATAAATAAAAACATTCCCAACTGAAAAACCCCAGCTGCTTCAAGTCTAAACCTCCAGACTTTGCACAGTTACTTGTGCAAAGGAGTGACAACTCTATTTAAGAGCTAATTTCTTTCAAAGGACACTTACACACTACTCATCCTTGAATTCCCTCCTACCCTGGTGATTTAAAATTCTGGATAATATTTAGATGGATTGCCATGCTCTCAAAAGGTGCCTGTGCATTCTGAGACTTTTGAAAGCAAGTGTGGCTGAGTACATGGATCCAGCATTGCCTGGGATTGCTCTGCTCACTGTACAGAGTATAAATACAGAGTATGGCTGTGCTAATTAACAGTTGCATATTCAGCACGTGTAATTTCACCAGCTAAAATCAAAGGTGCAGTCCAGAGTGGGGCTTCCTGTTTATCTACTCCTTTGCAATGATGAACATAAACCTGCATTTTTAGCCTGGTGCAGCATATAGGCAGGGTTCATTTAGTCTTTAATATAAAACCATTTTTTTAACCACAATTCACTAAAAGCAGTTTATATAAATCAAGTTAATTAGTTTTTTGGCAGTTTCTTTGGACACAGTCAAAATGCCTCTATGTTGTTTAAACTTCCCCATTTTTAATTAAATATAATGTGGATAACAAATTTGGACTTCCACTTACCTGTAACAAACTCCAGAGCCTGGAATAACACCCTGGACTCTGAACTATCGACCCAAACACAGAATTGTTGCTCTTTCCCACTGGCCCCAGCCTCCCTGCCTGAAACACCACATACACGAGGTTGTGTATAAAAAGAACAACAAAGTCAAGCTCTTGGAAGTCAAACTTGTAGAAAAAGGTCTTGTTACAGCTGATGGAGCTGTGTCCTTTCAGAGACTCTTCCAGATTTCAGAGCAGATTGGAGTTTTTCCACCTGGGAGGCCAAGGGAAACACCTGGGACTCAACACCTGCCTTGTCTGCTTCCCCTCAGCCTCCAGCAGGACCTTCCCACACCTTTTCCTGGTGGCCTCACGGCTGGCCCAGCCTCCCTGACAGGACCTGCTCACACTCTGCCTTTGGTTTGTACAATTCCTCCAGCTGGAAGCAGCAGGAAGGGAACTCCAGGTGCGTGTGTGGTTCCTTGTGGGACGGGGTGCAAGGAGTGATGAGCAGCACTGTGACAGGTCAGACAAAACCAGTCTGCTTCCAGCTGTGCAAACACCTGGAAACAATTCCCCTGCTGCTGTAAGGAAGGCTTTCAGCTGGGGAAGGGTAGGTGCTCCATCAAGAACTATTCCATGGTCTGTCACCCCATCCTGCTCAACTCCTGCTTCCCAGAGCCCCAGGAGTCCCCTCGGAGCCTGGAAGGCACGAGTCAGGCTTGTCCCTACCTGGGGCACAGCACCAGCCACGGGGCCACACAAATGCTTTGATTGCACATTCCCATTTTTAAACAGGAAAAATTAAAACATACAAAGAGCCTGTGCTGGAATTCTATGTTGTTTTCCAGGTGACACCTGGTTGCTCATCCCAATACTGAATATGTTTTCTTGGATATCTGGGCCTCACTTCTACCCAAAGAGGTCTCCATTTGTTTATTAACAAATAAGTTATTATTACAAGTCATAGCTCATCCTTTTCCATCATTTCAAATGCTTCTATATCTTCATTCCAGTCTGCTAATATGGATTCCATAGGCTGGACTTTACTATCCCAGTGAGCTTTGGAATTGGCCTCTGTCTGGGTGCTTTGTTCCTGAGGCTGGCTGTCCCCTGGTGTATGTGCTGGCTCCAGAGCACTGGCCTCTGTGGGTCCAGAGGCGTGGGGATCCTCATCTGCCATGGAAACACTGGCACTGTCTGTGCTGGCAGGAGACAAAGGATCGGGGTCACCAACACCAGAGCTCTCTCCTCCTCCTTCGGGCTCCTCACTGACTGCTCCAGCATCCTGAGATTCTGAAGGAGCTTCCTCAGAATTTGGTTTGTGTGAATCATTTTCAGATGATTTCTGGTCCATATTGTCCATTTCCAAGTCTTTGAAAGGGAAGGAGAAAAGACAAAAAAAGTTAAAACAACAGTAGGACTGCAACATTTTATTATGTATTCCAAAATCAAGGTCACTTCCCTTGGCCTTATTTTCCTCAAGGAAGAGCAGACTTTCCAGTGATATGGAAATGTAATAGTACTGAGGAATATATTTTACAGAGGGATAGGAGGGAAGCCTTTTAAACACATTTTAAATGAGGGCAAACAATACATTGAGGCTCATTTTGGTTCCTCAAACTTCAGGAGTGACTTGTGGGTCAGTGCCAGTTACCCTCCTTCAGCCTTAAGCAAATATCCACTGCGTGCACTGAGCTTTAATGCTGAATTTTAAAGCACTTCCAGATCCAGCAGGATCCCACATCTGAGCACTTGGAGTCGGACAGAGTTTCCTGAACTGTGCATTTGAAAGAGCCAAAGCCAGAGCCTCCCCACTCCAAGCAAGTAACACACGTCTCCCACGTCCCAGCTTAGCTCCCAACATCTGCCCAGTTTAGTCATGCAGATTTCTCTGGGTTTGATGTTTACAGCTATAAGTAGGACACTGATATTTCAGCATTTTTAGGGAATTTAACTGCACATGCCACTGTTGACATGGGATACTTACTGCTATCAAAAATGTAGTTTGGAATCATTTTACCTTTAAAGATTGTTGCTGGGATTCCAAACGGAAGCACGAGGAGGGGGAAGAAGCAGATATGGATTACAAACTCTCAAAGGCAGAGCTATCTTGTATTTAGCATTTTGTCAGAGCATTTAGCCAAGTTATAAACTGGAGGGATTTGTAAGTTAGGAAGAAACAAGACAAGATTTTGGCATATCCCCTTTGCAAACAGGCTGATTTTCTAGAGAGACTTGTTCTTACCTACTCTGCTTAGACACAGCAGTGCTACAAGGAAAGCTTACAAGAGGAAAATCTGGAATTTTCTGCTGCATTCAAACATTTCAATTGGGAATGTATTAGCTTGCAATTTTCTTGCATTATACAAGAACACCCACGAAACATCTGAGGTCAGCAGCCTTATTTCTCATGTTACCCACTTCTCCTTAGATAGGCAAAATAGTTCTAGCACTTGTCTCTCCCCTTTTGGGTGCCAGGAATGTTACTGAGGATCTTGGTGAGGGAGAGATGTTCACAATGTAGGGCATTGGAGACACGCTGTTCCTGATGCTACTTCAAAGCAGCTGATGACAAAAAAGGTTCAAAAGGAATCCAAAAGGCTGGATTTTCTCATAAGCCAAAGTGACATTTAGGAACAGCATTTCTGGATGTTACTCTGTGGGGGGAGTAGCTATCAGTGATATCTTTCAGATAATGGCTTGCTTAATAAAAAACTAATTTCAGTGTCAAACAGAAAACCACAGCACCTCTGGGCTGCAGTGCAAATCATTCCTGTCCATTTTCCACTGTGCCATGGCACAGATGGGAGCTGGATGTACATAAATCACCTCTAACCTTACCTCTGTCTTTTGCTTTATCAGAAAGGAGCACCTCCACGGCCTCATACTCCCGGATGGCATCCAGGATGATGTTCCCTTCCTTGTTGAAGAGGAAGAGCATGGGAATGGTGATGTCATCTGTGTTCTTGCCATCCCCAGCCATTTGGAAGAGAGGGGCTGTGTCACTGCTGCTGCCCTCGTTGTCATCTAGGCAGAGCACACCACAGGAAGGGCAAACCTCCCATTAGATCAGCTGAACTTGGAGCAGCCTCCCCTGCCCAGTCACTTCACAGCAAACCCCAACCTGGTGAGTTTTCCTCCACTTTGCATTTCTGTCCCCATTCTTCCTCAGCAGTTAGTACTGACAGCATCCTGAAATCCTTAAAGTAACAACTTTTCATCTGAAAAAACACTGACAAACCCCCATCCCAATTTGTGTCGGCACAGAACCAGACGAACCCCAAACATCTCTTCATCTTCTGAAAACACAATTGCTGTGCTTCTCAGCTTAAAGCTTGTCAGCTTTTCTGTATCTTCAAATCTGTTAAATTAGGTTACATTTACACAAATTAAGAACTTGGAATTGTATTTACCAATGACAATGCCTCCTATTGCTCCAGCTTTCTGAATGTTTCGTGCCTTTTCAGCAAACATACACTGGCCTCTCTGCATCAAAGCAATTTTATCTTTCACTGCTTCAGGATTAGTGATCTCTGAGCATCCATTATATGGCTTAATGATTGCAACAAATCCTCTTGTCTGTTTGGAAAAAAACAAAAATAAAGAGGGTTAGAGCACTATGGTCATGCTTGTGAAAGATTCCCAAGTATTTTTGTTCCTTCAGTCACTCTAATGCATTTAGTGTTGTCTTGTGTCAATGCAGACAATCTGTGCCCTGAAACTGGATCTCTAGAAGCAAAGAATGACTGAATGAAAACCTAATTCTTATAATCAGTGTGATTTGTCTACACCTGGAAATGTTGTCCCTGGAAATTTTTCTCCTGTGAACTGCTACTCTGGAACTCCTCTTTGGGGCTGCAATGTGGTTTTCTTACTGGTTCCCATAGGGACCCCTGCCTCTGTGGTACTGCCCTCTTCCATCTACCTAGAGCCTTCTAGAAAAGCTTTTGTTAGAACAACTTGCTGCTCTAATTCTAAAAAGCTTTTGCCAGCTCCTGGCTGACATGGGAGGGAAACTTCCCCTAAATCACCATCTCCTTAGCTGTGCCCTGCAGACTGGATAAGCTTGCTTTGCAACTCAGGCTGTGCATATGTTTTAAATCCTAAACCATGACTGATGACTCAGGAGCACAGATAAGCGACTCAACCTCACGACTGTCACTGCTGTCATTGTCACCACTGGGCCCTGTCATTTTAACCACCATAATTAGCTGATCACCTGGAGGATCAGCTGGATGCCCTCAAACAACAGCAGTACTGTAAAGCTGAGGCTTGTGCAACAGGAAAAGGAGCAGACACACCCACATCTCACATACCCCTGCTTTGTGTTTGGACAAGTCCATCCCAAACTGTGCTGGCCCAGCAGTCAAGACCACCCTGCCAAAGAAGGGATGGGAAACAATCTGGACAGCACGAGGAGGGAGCTGCTGCTCTTTCTGCTGCTGGCTGGAGAGTTCAATCATTTCCTGCATGAACCGTAAGCCATCCTCAGCATCCAAGGAACTTGCTGCCTGCAGAGAAAAAAAAAATCAATAAACAATTTTATCTTAAATGTTTGAGGAACTTGGGGGAAAACAAATTGAAGTTGTGTTTGCTTGGACCACTGCTACAAAGACTTTAACACAAAGGGTGGATGCTCACTTCCACTCATGTATCATTTCACAAAAGGTTTAGCACCTGCACCACACAGGAGACTTTAAATATACAAATATATAGACCTCATAAAGAGATCAAGTATCTCACACTGAAAGCAGTGTTTTCAGCAAAGATGCTGTCAGTTACATCACTTCAACGTGAGCAGCCTCTACCTAATTTAGTGGAAGACTGGTTAAAAGCGTTGCTGAGGCAAAATATTAACAAGCATCAGCCTGCTAAATATAGCTACAATATCCAGCTCATGTGCCTCCTTCCACAGGGTGGCTGTCCCTCCTGAAGCTCCAGGTGTCAAGTATCATTGCTAGGAGGACTTTGCTGGGACTTTGCTGAGAGCTCTAAAACATAAAATCCTGCCAGGTTGTCTTACCTGCACTGCATGCTGCACTAATTGTACTCGTCCATCTTTCAGATGGATCAAACTGACTCCCATCTTCTTCAGAATCTCCAAGTGCTCAGGATTACTGGCCATGAAATCTCTGGCTCTCAACGGTGGTTTTGGTCCACTTCCCAAACTGTCTTCTCTGCCAAAAGACATCAGAGATCAAAGCTTTAAAAACCAGATTATCCTTGAAACAGTACTCTAGTGTTATCCCTGCCATTACAAGATTGGAATTCTTGGTACACTGAGTGCAAGCTTCAGTGGAATGCAACTTCTCAAAGTTGTCTATATTATCAATAATTTTATAGGGCAAAACCTCCCTCCCAGTACTGATAACAAAACTGCCATATACTCACTCCCATTTGTAAATAGTCTGAATTATTGCAACACTGACCAAACCCAGACTGCCCCATACATATTGCCCAGCAATACTCCCAAGTGTGAGCTGCAGCCGAGATATGCAGCTCATTCAGCTCATTTTGCTTTGAAACACTTGCTAATTCAAGTTGGAAACAAACTAAGTTTTGCTGAGGATGCTAGAGAAATCCAAAGTGATTTTTCCTGTGACCAAGAATCACCCCTTTGGCCCATCCCAAAAGGACTGCCAGCTCCAGCACCTCATGCTTCTCCTTCCCTGCAGAGCAGACCCAGTTCCACTCAGTCCCGTGCTAACAAGAAGAGAGGAAATGTCCATCTTACGCTCTGGAAATGCCCCGGGGACAGCTCTTATCCACCACATTCTTCAGAGGCTCCCGGATGCTTTGGGCAAACATGGGGTCATTGGGGAAGAGGATCTGGGTGTTTGGACAGGTCCAGTCAAAGTTGCTGTCATCCAGCTCTGTGTACTCTGTGCTCTAAAATGAAAGATACAGAGTTTAAAAAAAAAAAAAATGCAGGTTATATTTTTACATAAAGAATATCAACAGATAAGCCTAACTTAAGTAATCTGTGTTCTGGGGACATGTGGCAGCTGAATGCAAGAGGGAGGAGCCAGTGTACTGCAACGCCTTGGACAGATGAATACAACACCCATTCTCATTTGTAATTTGCTACATTTATATACAGTTTCTAGATTTATTTTTTTTTTCAGAAACAGTTAATCTTCTGCTGGCAGACAGTACTTCTTAAACCTGCTCATGACAAAGCCAGTGCCCTGTATTTTATGTGCTGGACAAGTAAAGGGAGTAGTTCTGGTTTCACCTGATACTGGCTTTACAGCAAGTGACCAGCTGCAGGCTTCAGGTCATTCTTACTAAAAATGTCACATCTTTTCATGTGAACAAAAGATTCTCCTCCTCAAGAGCCACACAGACTTGCAAGTCTGGAGGAGCAAGGATGAATCTCTACATAATTAAAAAAATTTATATTTTCAGGAAAGAAGGCAGAGTGAACATCTGCACAAATTGCTGGTTTGTAACATGTGAAACCATGTGGAACATGTCTGGTGGTTTGGAGCCATATTTAGCATGTCCTTAGCAAATAACTAGTTATAGATAACTGGCAAGCTCATTTTATAAGTCATAAAAATCAATGTACTATTTATCTACCTGAAAAGACTCACCCTGCCTTTTGATCCTGTCGGCAATAAATAGGCCAATGAAAAATCAAGTATTTAAAGGCTCTCTAAAACCCAAGACCTAAAGGGCTGTTACTGAGACATGACCTTTCTTGTTTATGAGAGCAAATACAAACAGGATGTTGAGTTGATAGTACCCAGTATCTCTCTCACAGTTTGTTTTAATAGCACTGTATTTATGTTAAAAATCATTTACACATTCCATCTGTTCAGATAAAATTCCATCAAAGAGGAACACCCGGGGTCTCAGGCTTTCAGCCACCTGACACCATTTTCAATGGGTTTTTCTTACTTGGATTATATGCCCATTTGCAGCTTCGACTCAAAGAGCTTAAAAATATTCATTTGAGCAATTTATTCTAGCCTCCCTATTGCCTTTCCTTAACGTTTGCAGTTCTCAAGAGAACAAACCAAGTTAGGCCAGCACTTAACACGGGAACCCTACCTGTCTCAAAGGTATTAAATTTTTATATTGGCAACAAAAGTTACATAAAATGCTCCTTCAGACCCTTCAGGAAACTTTTTGCTTAGTTCAGAAAACAGCCTGTTTCCAAAACTCAAAGAGGAAAGGTAAATTCTCAGGGAAAGAACATTTCAGAGAGGGTGTGGGATTTCCACCCTGAAGGACCATTTAACACCAAACCCACGGCCCATTAAAACATAGCCAGTATTCGACATTAAGATCAAATAGCTAAAAATTTGTCACTGCTTAATGCTAAAGTCCATCAAACAGGGTGATTTTTTTCCAGGATACATGGCTTGACACACAATATAAGCGTTTTCCTCTGATCCAGGCATTATTGTAAAACTCTTAGAAAATGTTAAAAATAGAGGCACAAATAAAGGAATTTGTGTTCTTGATGTCTCAGACACCATTTTCTCTTTTTCTTATTGCCTTACAGACAAATTCTGTCACCTTACTGGCCACAAAATAAAAAAAAGTGAGAGTTTATGATGCTTCATAGCACAGCTGCATTACTCCAGGTAGTTCTGGAAGGTTAAGTAATTTATAAACCCACAAATGTTCTCATATTTATGCAATAGGTGCCTACTGCATGGACTGAAGTGATTAAACATCCCAAATCTGTCTGCAGCTCTATCTTGTCAAATTAACTCCACAGCTGTCTCAAAAACACCTCTCAAAATTTATTCATGTACTAAAACAAGAAAAACTTGGGTTTTAGAAAAAATAATAAAAAATAAAGATGGGGACAAAAATATCCTACTGTGTTATCTTATACAGAAGTGGGGTATTGTTTTCCTTTTCAATCTTGTAATAATTCCTATCTTTTATCTCAAGGTTCAGCACTGCAGAACCCATTCATTATTCCTACTCTTGTGACTGGCATTATTTATATGATGAAATGGTACCTATTAAACAACGTGTTCAAACTGGCACACTTCCTCAAACTATGATCCTTCCTGGTTTTATTTCCATTTTCCTTCAACAGAAGGAAGTGTACCACAGAAACTGATTTAGACTGCAGCTGTTACATACTGTATTTTTTTTAGAGATGGTTTGGTTTGTAGTGGAGAGCCAGAGTGGCAACAGATGAGCTTCTGTAGTGAAGATATAATCTTCAATATCAAAAATCATGTCCTCCTTATCAGCAAACAGCAGGTACAGGTATTTAAACATCTCGGCCAGGAAGAATGAGTCCATCCTGTGGAGAAAAAGGGGATGTCCTTTAGGGAGATCTCCTCATTTCTAGAACATCAGTAAAATAAATATTCCAAGTGCTCCATCTCTGAAGACTCCATGACTATTACTGCTGGACATAATTCCATTAGCATCCCTTCCACTTGGAAGAAGCTGTGTTTGGAGGGAAATGATTCAGCACATTCAGTACAAAAGAGCATTACAGAAAAAAGAAAGAAACCTCCTGACAAATTTACAGATCTGAAGTATATTTAGTTTGAAATTAATTCATCTATTGCTCTCAGACACATGAAAGTTTATTAAACTAAAAATATTCTTATAGAGCACCCTATAACCCTACTGAAACAGTTCCCAGATTGTTTCAATGCATTTACAGTTCAGTACAATTACAAATGAGTAATTTAAGACTTGGTTATCAGGCTGAAGACAGACAGCTCTTCAAATATCAATTAATTCAATTACACAGGGCAATTTGATTTTTTCTGTATTTTTATATTTTAGAAAATAATTGTGCAAACTTTACCTGTCTTCATGACTTCCTGTACGAACATCCTTCATTGCAGCAAACCCACAGGGAACTCTGGCATACTTATTCAAGTTTTCAATGAGGGTTTTTCCTACTTCTAGGTAGTAAGGGTCTCCTGTAGCCTATGAAATTAAACCAAAAAAATTATACCTTGTTTATATCCTAAACTGGCTCCACTGGATAAGTTAAGCTGGAGATATGCTACTCAATTCTGTACTGAAATAGAACAGCAACAAAATTCTAGGTGCAAGAAAAAGTGCTCCAAGGTCAGAGGAATGAATGTGACTGTACCTTATACAAGAAGTAGGTGCTTTCAGCAAATTCAGGCCTCAGAGGATGCTGAGCCCAGTGAACTCTGAAGTCTGTTGTGAATGCCTGAGGATGAAAAAGAACAGACAAAAATAAATGCAGGAATGCAAACCAAACACAGGTTTATTCGAATTCTGTGTTAACTGTATAAGCAGCCTGGCTTTGATAAACACCATTTTTACAAACACACCTAACACCTGACACCTCCAGTGCAGTCAAGTGTCACTGCATACTGACAGATGGTTAAGCAGCTGTTTCTAAATTAATACCACAGGCTAGAAGATATCTAAAAATTTCCTAGTCTGTCTATTCACTCTTAATGGGCATTAGGAAAAGCCATTTCAGTCATATATTCACTACTATTTCATACTAATGTTTAAACCAAGTCTTTGTTTAGGGGATGGTCTGTCAGCTTAAACACAACTACCTGAATTTTTAAAGTTTCCTTCATAAGTACAAAACACAAAAAACAAACAAAAAAAAAAACCAACAAAAAACCAACCAAAAAAACAAAAAAAAAAAAAACCAAAAAAACAAAAAAACAACAAAACAAATAAAAAATAAAGAGCCAAATTACACCATTTTAAAAGCCTTCCAAAAAAAAAATCATTCCACTGCTTAGCATTCTTTGCACTCAATAACCACACTAAGTGAATGTGATGTTAATTAAAATGTTCTCTAACAGAAATAAGCTTACACAAGAGGAATGTCAAAATTAAACCTGGAGTCAGAAACCTTCAAATATAACCTGGGTCATCACATATTAAAGACATTCACTTCAGCAGGTAAACAAGCTTTTCTGTGCACAGTGGACTTGCTCAAGGACTTGCAGTATTTGCAGTAAGTTTGTGTTCTGACTTTCAAAGAAATTATATAAGATTTCAGAACATTTTCTCAGCTGTCAGACATGCAGAACTGCAAATCATGTAAGAATGCTGAGGAAATGAGCCTTTGATTTTAATAACATATATACCTGCTGGTTTTTCAAATGGGCATTTAGGACTGCTCAACTGCAGTAGGAATCAGTTTACACAATCAAAAATACAAATCTCTGATTTACAAAATCAAAAAACTACTACCTTACCTCTGGAAGAAAGTTATGCTTTTTTATAACCTGATACAGCATCTCATGTGTTTCAATAGCAGGTCTAATATCACCCTTCAACACCTAAAATTAAAAAATAAAAGTAACACTAATTCACCATGCATAGGAATAATACTCAAGGTTAAAAACACTCACACTGTGTTTATGTAAAGCTACAGTGCAGTCACTACATACTGTAATTACTAATCCCTATCACTGTAAGTCACAGAAGCTCCTTAAGAGTTTTTTAAGCAAAATCAGTGAACTCATTAAAATTATTGCCTATATAGACCAAGGACCTCTGACATTTGCAGAGAACTGGGGTGAAAATATGATTTAGTTTGTCTTAAAGATGTCAATGGCACACTGAGTAGAAAATCAGTTACTAGTAAAAAGGCAGCTTAATTGGAGTATTTTCATGACTAGGAGTGAAGGAAGTAAATTACATTAACATACTTTTCCTGACACTCAACACAACCAGAAAAGCACATTAACTTGCCTCACAGCATTGAAGTGACTGGAAGACTAAGTACAGAAATCATGGAATCCCAGAATGGTTTAGGTTGGAAGGGACCTTAAAGCCCATCCAGTCCCACCCCGTGATAAGACACCTTCCACAAGCCCAGGCTGCTCCAAACCCTGATCAGCCTAGCCTTGGACACTTTCAGGAATGTTGCCTCAGTATTTCTGAAAATCAAATTACTAAGCTTGACTTGAAAATCATATATTTAACCTAATTAATAATTTCCTTGTTATTAAAACCATCTCTACATAGGTTTTACACCTTACCTGCAATCCAGGGAAGAAAGCAAGCAGAGAATCCATCCAGGTCCGAGCATTTAGCATTGGTTTATGAATGTGAACATCAAGAAGAAGAGGGGGCTGGCTGATGTATCTCATTATGGCATCATAGTGCTGTCAAACATTAGGAAAAGGAGGAGTTTGTGTATCAATTCATTCCCCAAAAGAGAGATGGATCACCAGACTGGCACTGTATTTGAATGGAAAAGCAGTACTGCATTCCCAATCATTACTACATTTGGTAGTGCCACTAATCTCTAGTTTTGCAAACTAAAACCAAGCGTAGTAAATACTGAAAAGCTCCACAGTATTACACTTGCAAAACTTAGCACATTTCCAAGGAATACACATACACAAAAGTAAATCCAGCAGCCATGTGATAAACCAGGAACTATCACAGTTAAGGCACATTTGTTTTGGCTGAATTTTAAAGCAAGCTCTAAAGAAAGCTGAAATTGCTTTCTCTGAACAACAGAATTCCAAAGCATATGGATCTCAGGAGGAAAAGGAGGTTAAAAAACCCAAACAAAGCAGCTGGACCAGATGGCTCTGAAGAACTTTTAAACCCACTAGGTCACTTGCCACATTGCTGACTTCCAATCCTGAAAAAAATCATGCTATATGAAATAAAATAATTTTATGACCTAAGATGTTTTTTATGGCTATTGCTATTTTCAAAAGAAAGAATACTTTGATGAAAGAATTATGATGCTGACCAAGTTGCTCGACAATTTATGAAATTTAAAAAACAAAATTAAAAAAAATCTAAGTATGGTGATTTCAGCTTGAATACTTAAATGCATCCAGAGCCTGAGGATCTGTAGTGCAAAGCAAGATTCACATTTTGATTTTTTTGTTGCTTCAGGACAGAATGAAATTGTACAATGGCTTGGAAGAAGAGGCCCTTACATTCTTTAAGAGAAACATTTGCAGTATTGCACTCTCCCAGATGATCTGGAAATACAGCTTCTCCCATACGGGGAACATGGATAAAGGCCTGGAAGGTTCTGATTTTTACTGGATAGGGTTAAAATAACTGCTCAGGTGACAGCTAATCACCCAAGATTAGCAAAAACTCTCAGTAAAAAGAGCTGGCATTAAGCACAGCAGAAGTCACAGAAATTCTGCTAAAAATCCCTCCTCAGGCTAACAGCTGACAACACAATTACTCTGAAATTTGTATTGCAGAAGGCACAAACCTGAGCAAGGTGCTAACTTACCGTGTTAAATCTTTCCAGGAAACTGTCATCTCCCAGCAAGACATAGGCTTTTAATAAATATTCATAGTATGAATCTATTCCTGCTCCAACTCCACTATCTATGAATAGGCAAAAAAAAAAAGGTGGGTTTACTTTAAGTAGTGATATGGGTATTTTCCACATTTTCCCACTTTGCTTTTAAAGGCTCTTCCAGTGAAAGGAAAAGCCTCCTTTCACTGGAATTAAGGCACAGATGGAAGCAGAGACACAATACTGTGTGTCTATGCCAAAGGCTTTGCACTACCAGTGCACATTATAATATGGACAGACATACACTGAAGACACTTCTTTTACAGGACATCACTTCTCCTGTCCTATTTATATTTTTTCCTATGTATTTATAGCAAAGTCTCTGAAAATTTATCCCAAGGCATTTCCCTCTCGGTGTTAAAGAGGATCAGGGAACACTTTGCCATGAATAAAACCAGTTTCTCTACCAGAGAGGGCCTTGCTCTCTCAGAGCAGAGCCAGGCTTTGGGGCAGCAGCTTTCTCCACTGCCTGTCCCATTACTATCTCCCAGCAGTCCAGGCAGGCACGCTGTGGGTGTGTGAGATCCCTGACCACGGCTCAGAGCCCACCTTTGCGGACCCAGTCTCCAGTGTGGATGTTGATGGTGACCCCCACTAAGTTGCTGCTGCGCTGCCTCTTCTCCCAGATAAAATCCAGCGCCTTCCGGGCATACTCCTGCAACAACAACAGGGAATTAGGGAAACTCACACACACAACTCTGTGATTCTTTTGGCTGTTGCAAATAAGATGCTAGGAAAGGAGTAGGATGTTTCATGTCTAATGACTTCAGAACTGCTTCTAATCTTCAAAATATTTATCTTGTTTATTTCTGTATTAGTCTAACTACTTTCAACCAAAATTGTTTGCTGTGATTTAAAAATTTGTTTTAAAAAAATCAAACCTTAGAAGAAAGCCCACAGACACTACAAATCTCAACATATACAAATGTTTTTGTGCAGCACAGCTAAGACATCCATTTCATGAACTCAGAATCGTTCTTCCAAAATTACAAAAATGCAAACAGAATGCTAAAGACCTAAGGCAAAAAATAAGGTATTATGGAAAGCAAACCTCAAATATAGATGTTCCTGTAAATCTGCTTAAAGCTGCAAACTCAAGGATCAAGGTACCAGCACAAGCTGTACACGTATCACTTTCTGTTCCTGTTCGTGCTTCTGGATGTCTTACACCAAATTTTAAGTTAACCTAGAGAAAAATAGAGATTAACATCTTTATTTTTCCTAGCTGAAAGAATTTACACTCCTATGATTGTATAGCAAGTATATAATCTATGCTCTTTCTAAAGACATGAAAAACCAGATCCCTTTGGGTTTCCTCTGCCAACTTAGACATGCAAAGAGAACTACCCACAAATACTCAAAATCTCAACCCTCCAAAACAAGAACCTGTTGCCTGGTTCACTAGACATTTGAATAAGAGAATACACTGTAAAAACCTAATCCGAGCAATATTTTTAGCAATGAATCAGGAACTCAGAACATCACAAGCAGTCCTGGAAATTTAGTTTCATAAATATCTCAGTACTCCTGAGAGAACCTGCAATTTATTAGCTTTCGATTTTCTGTCTACTTAATATAATTTCAGAAACAGATATAAAATCAAAACAACAGAAGTCTTCATTATAGCTGTAATTCTGCATTACAGAAAAAGAACTTACTCTTGGATAAGGGAGACCACTAGTGGTGTTAAAAGCAGGTAAAAGCTTGTAGCCCAGTTCCTTTGCCATGTGCAGGAGTTCACCGTTGTACCACTGCATATATTCACCTTTTTCTTTCAGCATAATTGCCACTGAGTGCCCGCCTAGGAGACCTCTAAACACAAGAGAAATTATCCACATCTCAAAAGGTATGTTCATCTGAGCAGCAAGGACAACTCTACAATTTTGATGATATGGACATAACTGTGGCCCTAGTTTTCAGACTGCTGATGCAAATCCCATTAAAATCAAGGTTAGCTATCATGTTTTGGAAGTGATTCTTGTTTATCACTGGAATCATTGATTTATCAATATTGGACAGAAATAGCAACCAAGACCTCTAAAATGGCATATAATAAATTAAAATTCCATGCTCTGATCCTGCATTGAGCCCCAGAGGTCCCTTCCAAGCTGAAATCATCGATGACCCCAGGTATCAAAATCTGGTAAATCAAGTATTGAACAGAGATATTTGCAAGGCTGTTTCTCTGAAGCAAACCCCTCAGCATGCACATGGGGTTCTTAATCAGCAAAACTGTGCCTGCAGCAGTGCATGGGGGGCAGCTTGATCCAGTACCACTGCAGCAAGTCCTGCCTTGCATTTTAAAACCACTCTCAGGAAAACTGACTAAGGCACAACTATTTCAAACAGATGGAACAGCACAGAAAGGTGTCTTAAAGACACTGACTAAAAACCATGTTTTTAGGAGTTTTGAAAACAAAAGTTACTCACCCAAGGACTCTTATGTTGGTTTCAAAGACAGACACAACTATGTCATTATCTAAATTAACATCCTTTATTACTTTTTTTACAGCTTCTTCAAACTCTTTGGTTTTATTTAACACCTGGAATACAACAGTGAGCAGGTGTTCAGTTCCAGAATAGCTAATGTAGTGACAGTGTATTTGTATACAGGATATTTCAGTGCACACGAAGTTACCCAAGAAATATATATATACAATTAAAATCAGAAATACATCAGTGGTTATTAAGAGGTGCCCACCACTAACTGAGCCTCTTGCTTTGGACTATAAGGGAAAGTAAACTCTTGTGTTAAATTAGAGCCAAAAAAAAAAAACAAACCCAAACCAAAACAAAAAAGCATCAATGAAATGTAAAGGAACTGCTGTAGTTTTATTACAACCAACACCAAACTCCATCCTCACAGCACTTCCAAAGTTCCCACAAGCAACAGCCACTTCAAACAGAGCCAGAAATCAATGGTCAAAAAAAAGAAATCTGAAAGTCAGTCTGAGCATCACAACACAATCTTTTTGTTCTTTCAAATCTTATCAACAGATTAAACTTACCACAAGAGTGTCCAAGGTATCAATTAAGGTCAATGAAAACCTATGAAAGAAAATTTAAAACATATTTACTGTAGATCTGTATGTGTAGGAATTAAAGTGATTTTCAACAGTAATCGATATTAGGGAAGAAAATAAATTCTCATAGACCACCAGCTACAAAAAATTAATTAGTTTCTCCCCTTTGCTAGTGACCAGAATAGGAGCTGACAAAGAAGCTATGATTACAGATACATTTATTTACTGCAAAGCTTTCTAACTTCTGGTAAGCAAATTTAATTTTTATTTCTTATCTCAAATCAAATCTATTAAGAAACCCTGCATAATAAGTCTTTTTCCAGCCTCTGTTTCACTTCTTTTTCAAAAAAAGGAAAAATGTTGAGATCAAAAGCCATTCCAAGCTAAATTTCACCTACCTGTGAAACTGTTACAACACTAGCAAGTAGTAGGCTTAAAATAAAGAACAACTTTATTGGCTCTAAAATAACAAGAAAAGAATCATTTTAGCAGTGTCCAAGGCCAGGTTGGTCAGGGCTTGGAGCAACCTGGGCTAGTGGAAGGTGTCCCTGTCCACAGCAGGGGATGGCATTGGAGGGGTTTTAAGGTCCCTTCCAAACCAAAACAGGTTGGGATTCTGGGATTATTGCATGAAAGGAGAGCATCAAATCAGTTCCACACTGTCTGAAACAGGAACATCCTAACAAGGATCAGAGATTTTCTCCAGGGCTGTTCTATCCCAAGCTGAGGAGACCTTTCCCCATCCCAGAAATTATATCTATAGTTGTATGTTAAATATGTCTAATTCCAACCACTGCTCTTATGCTAAGACACCCACAACACAGAACAGAATTTACACACCATGATGATGTTAGAGCTGAACACTTTGGAACAGTTAACATTGCCCACTGAGGAGCATGCACCAAGGATTTCTGTAAGTGCCCAATGTCTGAAACCTTGTAGGCAACGTGTGACAACCAAAATTCTAATTAAGTGTTCCTATATTATAATTCTCTTTAATTTGTAAAGACATAAGAACATTCTGTGAGTGCTGTTTTACAGGAGACAGAGATTAACTAATGACTATACACAACTGTCTAACAAATCCACAACTTTTTCCATACAAAAGGAGGGAAATGATGCATTTCACATCTGTATGGAAGGCTCCTAAATTCTCCAGGGAAACAGAACTGACTCAGCTGCATCACCCTGTCATTTTGTGCTGGCAAAGACTGGCACAGAACAAAACTGATGAGGCAGCTGGCAAGAAAAAGGATATGAAATCTTCTACATAATAATGTAACTAATTATAAGGTACAGGATAAAGCCTGTTTACAGAAAAACAATAAATACATTCAATAATTTAATGCATCTAAGAGGCTGAAAGGTATTTTAACTCGAATACCAGTACGTTACTTTTTAAAAAGGTCATTAAAAAGAATGAATGACCAGTATTAAAAATACATTTTCTTGACACTTTTTATCTGCTGTATCTTTGGATACCTCCAAGGCAGCAGGATTAAATGGAAATATCGAGACTAAAGAATATTTGTACATAACAAAACACAGCCAAAATAACATGCTCAATATCCTAGAGACAATTAGGAGCAGTATTTAAGACAAGGATTTCAGCTTTGATTAACACTATTGTGCTTAGAGACATTAAACAGTGATATTTAAAAATATTAGCTATTTGTTATTAAAGAATTTGATCTATAAATTGCACATATTCAAAGATATTATTTACAAACGCATTCAGACTAGGTCAACTTTGCCTTTGATTATTCCATTTAACAGGGAAAAAAACAGTCCTCTAATCGACATTTTGCTAGCTAAAGGATCAGTATTTTGTACTATCAGCTCCATTAAAAGAATAAAAAATATTTCCATGTCTGACATGATGTTTTATAATCTGGCAAAGGCCTCAGGCTATCACACACATGATAATCATTTGACTGTTTGTTTTCAGAAAAGTACCTAAATAAAGCACTTCAAATATCACTTATTAGGCCAGCATCATGGATAAGAGTTTATTGTTCTGTTCAGCTGATCATTAATCTTTATAACCTAATATCAGACTACTAAAATGTCAGCCCATATTTGGGAAGTTTTCCTCTGGAAAATACTTGGAGAATTGTTTAAAAAAATTTAAAAATTATCTTTGCATCTCAATCACTGGTCAATTCTCTTCTTCTAATTAAGGCACAATTCCACATCAGTTAACTTCATCATAATAAAAATACTTCTTACAAGTGTAAGTTTCTGGCCATATCAACTGAACAAACAAGTTTTATGGGCTGCCAATTGTATTTCTATTCCTAGATGTTTACAGTGACCATTTCAGACACTAACTTTCCCAAGGCATCGTCCACATCTCCTCGACTTGGCTCCTGACCCCGCACTCGTCCACGGCAAGTTAAAGGCATGAGTTCATCAGCTGGATACGCGTGCTCCTGTTGGGAACAAAACAGCAATCGGTCACGGTGCTCACAGCCACCCTTTAGAGCACATGAAAGGAATCCTCATCGTGCTGCTTTTCACAAAAACTGCGTGGCAGAGGCTTGCAGGTGGCAAGGCACCTCTGGAGTTCATCTTGTCCAAGCCCTCTGCTTGAGCAGGGCCACCCAGACCCAGGTGCCCAGTACTATGTCCAGACAGCTCCTGAGCATCTCCCACGGGGGAGACTCTGTGGGCACCGTGCCAGTACCTGGCCAACTCCACAGGGAAAAAGTGTTTTCTCATGTTCAGAGGGAACCCCCCCATGGTTCAATTTGTGCCCATTTCCTCTGAGCACTGAGGAGATGAGCTTGGCTCTGTCTCTCGGCAGCCTCCTTTGTTAAATTCCCTGGAGCTTTCCCTTCTCCAGGCTGAACAGCCCCAGCTCCCTCAGCCTTTCTCTACAGGAAACATGCTGCAGTATCTCCATCACCTCGATGGCCCTTCACTGGACTGTGCACAATGAACTCACCTGGCTGAGGGTGACAGTCAGTGACAGGTAAGAGAACTCAGAAGTTCAAACAAAAAATTGGTGAAGTACTACATAAGACATAAAAAATAACATTCACCAAAAAACCTCTAAAAAGACTGAGACTTTTACAAATATAACTGACACTAATATAACAAATATAATACTGACATCAATTACAGTGAATCTTAAACATATCTAATTCCAATTAACATGAAATTGTCTCCTTAGAAGCTCAACACAAATGGTTTGGGATGGAGCTTTTCTCTTGATTTCGGCAGGAAACTGGCTGCTGTACTGAGGTCTCCAATTTGACTTTTAGTGGAGAACTAACAAGTGGGAGGATAAAAACCTTCAGTTGCCGCACTGAAATTGCAAGTAAACACATTCAAAATATTTCCAAATATATGGTACAAAAATAATCTGTATTCAAGCATGAGATAAAAATAAAAAAAAGGAACATTCCTCTATAAATAAACAGCTCTTACAACTTCTTTTGAAACTGATGGTTTGTTTCCCTGTATACCACCCTCCCGAGTGTTTTGGTCTTTGCTCAACTCTTTGTTCTCCTCAAGTTTAACTACAAAAGGCAGAATCTAGATCATTTTAATACAGCTCAGATGCTTCTGTATATCTCTGCAAAGCATTCAGAAAAACAGATTAAAGAAGTACAAAAGCAATGTCAAAACTGAGATCTCTGGCTTAAATTTTGGATAAGAGAAGTGATAAAAAATCTGGAAAAATAAACTTTTAGCTTTATAAATAAAGAACCAGAAGCATTTTAAAAAATAAAGTTCACTTATTCTCTGCCTGCAGCAGAGAATAAGCAGCTATTGGATTGAATTATTTCCCAACTTGTCACTGGCCTCAAGTGACTGACATTTTCACATGTTCTAACAGTCAAGAAGAAAAATATGCCCATTATTACAAATATGGACTGAAAAAAACCAGCAGCTTTTTCTCAAAGCTTCTGTTAACAACTTAAAAAATAAAAAAGGCAAGGGGGTTTCCCTTGCAATCAAACATGAATTTTCAGTCTTCTAAATACGCATGTCTAAAATATGTATTAATAGAAACAGAAAATCAAGACTTTTCAGCTGGCTCTTTCAAAAACACCTGCAAAAATACTTCATTCTCCTGCTGTCAGAATCAAGTCTGATACTCTAATCTTTTCTTCAACTTTAAACAAGCAAGTCACATTTCTCTGTTTGTTTAGTGCTCCAGCATACGTGGCAAATAAATATCCTTTTGGCTTCAAAGCTTCCAGGATAGCTGAAGCTTTTCCTCTCCTTCAAACAAAACTTTTTTTTGCTTCAGATGTGGCAAGACCCCTACCAGTTGCCAATTTATCACACCATGAATAGCAGAAGCACAGATCCTTGTAATATTTTATCCAGTTTTGCCAAATACATAAGTATTCCATTGAGCCAAGTGTTTTTCATGGAACCAGATTACAAAAATTACAACCAAAAGCCTGACGTTTAACTGCTAAAGGTTTCAAAATACAGAGCTTAAGTTAAAAGGAGAAGCTGCACCCCTTTGAAAATCCTCTTGCTTAGCTTTCTGTCCACCCTACAGTCCTGTAACTCTCCCATGCTGTATAAAGTTTTAACTCCTGCTATTTTAAGCTTGAATTGCATATTCAAGTTTAAACCATAATACAGAACCTGGGACATGTGGCAAGATGCTGCTGAGAAACAGCAGTTTGTGCTGCAGGAACTGATGCAACTTGAGAGGGGTTTCTGCAACAGCCACAAAGAATGTGCAAGAATGTCCATATGAAGCCAGTAAGATTAATCTTTTATATTTATCTTAGCCACATCTACCCTTTCTCCTCAGAAGTGTATTACTTATAGAACATTTGAAAGTAATTATTACTCGAGGAAGTCCAATCCAAGTAACCATTTATTCTTAAGCTTTTCTAAACTGAGCCAGACCAGAGTGTGTGGAATGGCTCAGAGATCCAGAAAGGGAGGACACCTGCACAGGAATCACAAGTCAGAGCAAAAGAAACCACAGCCAGCATGGCCTATGCTCATATGACAGTCACATCCTGCACACAGCCTGGAATGCCTGGATATGGCACCAGGTCCCCTTTCTCTTATACAGTTTGTAGAAGAACGCCCCAACCTCATCTGACATGGCTTACCACTGAAGAAATACTAAAGGTCATTTTTTACCTACAAAATAAATAAGATGAATTTGTGTTCTCCAGAATCTGATGCCTACAGACAGCTTTTCTCGAGCTTCCTTTTCCTGGAATTTCAAACCAAATACTCCACTGTTGATAGCCTGACATGAGATAAACTCATTTGGGAAAGACCAGGCCCGGATTAGGAGAGTTACCACAAACAATTCCTAGTTACCACTCTAAAAGCTATCACAGCCCTCCTGAAAGTACTATTTGTTATGGTGCTTTTAAAGGTTTTACAGGTGCTGTTATTTATCTTAGCTCTGTTTTCACCCCTCCTTCCCGGATATTTCTATAGAACTCCATGTACTGTAGATTGCTTTCTCCCCCAGGTCAGCAACAACTCCTCTGAAAAACATCAAACAAGTATTTGACTTACCATATAATTGCTATATGCATGATCAAACATTTCAAGCACTTGATTTCTGAAAAAGAAAAAAGAAAAAGCATTAGTGTTCTGTCTCCCAATGGCCTTTAATATATCATCTTAAATGTACCACACTTTAATATCTGAATGTCAGGTACAGGTCCTCTACTAATATAAGTAGGTGAAATATAGAATAATAATTTTTCTTGATTCAGCTACTCTTGTCCACTCCAGAAAGGAAAGACTCTTTTCTTCACCTAACATGAAATTATTTGAGGAACTCTTGGCAAGCAAATACTAAAGAAAACACTTAAATTTATTTCATATGTTTGAAAGGACAAAAATGCTTCTTATATATAAAAACTCCCCAAAAACCCACATTGTTTTTTTAAGACACAGCACTACTTCTGATCACTCCTAACTGTTTCACTAAAGAGCCTTGCAAGGAAAAAAGGATGCTAATTTCTACCATCAACATAAATCACAATCTCTGCTGATAAGACTGAACATAAAAGAGCCAAGAACACCACAATTATATTGTAAATATCCAATTTAGTTAAATGACTTGGAAATTCAAGAAGTAGTTTTAACTCATCAAGTACATTAAGGCATCAAAAGAGCAGAGGATGGCACCTTTCCCAGGTGCATCTCAGGCTGCAGCAGGGAAAATCCCAGATAAACACACAAAGCCGCTGGACGATGCAGCACACAGAAAACTGCTTAAAACTTACATTTACAGGAAAACACAGACCACAGCAGGACATGGCCTGCACGCTCCTGGGGCATCAGATGACATTTTAAGTGCAATGCAAAAATTTTAAAACAAATTGGGGAATGAAATTTCAATTCCTTGTGTAGCCTAATGAAGGATACTTATAAAAGACTGCACATGCAAATTATCTTGAGAACTCAAGATGGAACACCCCAGTAACAGTAAACACTGGAGTTAAATATCAACTTTTACCCGACAGCTGGACTTGATGATCTTGGAGGCTTTTTCCAACCTTAACAACTCTGTACTAACAACTGTGAGAGTATCCACACTGTTTGTCCAGCAGAGAAGTTTCTCTTTTGCATTATTGTTCTGTACAACTGACCACTGGATGGGAAGAGGACGATGAAATTGCCCCAGTAACATACTAAGACAAAACACGCTTGATTGCAAATTTGTTTAAAGAAATTCCACTCCATGCAGGAAAACGCACTTGTTCATACATTGTCATATTTACCCTTCAACTAAAAACTACAATAAAAGAATCAGCCTCTTATATATACATGCACAGGGGACCGAAGCAGTTTAGGTCACGTACAGGAACTAGGCAGAACACACGTAAACATTTACCTTTTTTATGACTGCCGCACTCTCACACAGGCACGGCCATTATTAAACCAACTGAGAGGGGATTTAGACTTACCTTCGATCGCTTTCACCCCCAGCTCCATGCAAGCCCTGGCTGAAACTTCCAAGGCGAGCTCCCAAGCACAGGCGAGTTACAAGTTCCCACCGCACACGAGGCTGACCCACACCTCGTGCGGAGAAAGGGCCGCGTGTCCCCAAGAGCCGGGTGACCCGGCCCAAACCACCCGCCAGTGTCCGGCCCACGCAGCTCCAACGCGGCTGGGCACCGATCCACGCGTCCCCCGGAGTGTTCGGGGGGACAGGGACGGACGGTCCCCAAGCTCTGCGCCCGCAACAGCCCCAGCCCAACCCCGGGGGCAGCGCACACCCCCTGCCCAGCACGGCGGGGCTCGGCTCACCGTCCTTCCTTCCCTCCCACCCTCCTGCCGTCCCTGCGCTCACCCCAGCCGGCGCTTCTCCTCCCTGCTCATGGCCCCGGCGCCCGGGGCGGCCGCCAGCACGGAGGAGGCGGAGAGCAGGCCAAGGGCCAGGAGCTTCCAGGGCCTCCTCCAGCGGGGCCCCCGCTCCCCGGCGCGGCAGCCTGGAGCTCCGCTGAGGGCCATGGCGGCCGGCCGGGTGCCCGCTAGTCCCGCTGCGGGCCCATAGCCGCTCCCGCGGCTCCCGGGGCAGGAAGCGCCCGGCCCTGCCCCTCCGCGCGCGCCCGCGGGGGCGTAGCCAAGGAAACAGCCTCGCGCCACCGCCGCTTCCGGCACCGCCCCCCACAGCGCGCGCTCCCGGACCAATGGGGAAGCGCGGCGCGGGGGTCACGTGCGCCAGCAGGAACGCGTAACGAAAGGGTCGACGTGGACAAAGGGGCGGGGAACCACAGCTCCCGGCATGCTCCGCGCCCCGCCCGCATACAGCTCCCGGCGTGCCCTGCTCCCCCCCCCCCCTCCCTCAGGCGCTGCCCGGAGAGGCTCCGAGCGAGCCGCCAGCGTGGAGCGTGCCGAGAAATCGTGGAGTGGCTGGGGACGGAAGGGAACGTACAGATCAGCTCATCATGGGCAGCGACGTGATTAGAGCCCCGTCCAGCCTGGCCTTGCACACTCCCAGGGATCCTGAGGCAGCTACGGCTTCTCTGGTCACCCTTTGACAGGGCCTCACCACCCTCACGGCGAAGAACTTCGTCCTAAATACCCAGTCTAACACTTGGTTTGAAGCCATTCCCCTTCACGCTGTCATTCCCATAAACTCTTCCCCGTCCGCGTTGCCCGCAGACTCCCCTCGGGCAGCAGAAGGAAACACCTCCATCACTCCCAGCTGCCTGAGGAACATTTCTTTTATTATCATACACTCACAAAAGCAGCCTCCCAGCAATGGAAGGGAAGAGCGTCTTTATTTCCACGACAAGCGTTGGTACAAAGTTCCAAGCAAATACAATGTGTTTCATGTCCTGGCCTTTAACAGTGGAAAGCCCATGGAATTGCACACCCCAGCCCGCTCCCGTCAGGGCACCCGGCTCTCCGGCCATGAGCCGCCAGAGGCGATTTATTACGGCTCCCAATTAGTGAAGGCAACTGCAAAAAAGAAAGCAATAAAAACGACGGGATGGGTGCGTTATAATTTTTGATCAGTGGTCCCACATAACCTTGCGGATTGCTGAGCTCTTCAAACCAAGCTGTCGCTTCTAACCAACTGTGGTAAAGACTAGAAAAGCACTCCTTTATCCATTTGCAAACGGGCAGAAAATGCGCAAAACCGGAGAAAAAAAGTCTTCTGGCCATGAGGAACTGCAATTTAAATTGCAGAACCGGGCAATGTACAGGCTGAATCTTCCCCATCCTTACCCATCTCACTAGTGAAAAACATTTGAGCATCTGCATTCAGCAAAGCAACTCATATCACAGGAAAATATTACCCAGATCTAGGCTGCCACAGAAATAAGTCCAAAATTACCATTATGGAAATACTTATGCAAAATGTCTCAGTACAGATGTATCTAATTCATATTAGAATGAGTTTGCTTCCTTTTGCAGGAGGCTGCAGTCTTTTTTGTTGCCATGCTAATTGTCTTTCATACAAAAAAGTATTAAAAACCCATCATGTCCCCTAATTTTAGTTTAAAAAGGCTGCTTGCTGCTGCTTAACTCTAGAGCACTTTATAAATTTGAAGTCACTTAACACTCAGTACCAATTAAAAATAGTTAATGATTTCTAAAAGTGAAGCAGCTGACAGTGAAATAACCAATGATTTGTAAAAAAAAAAAATATCTGGCAGTAGTTTGTATGTTTAAAATTAGTATTTTTGCATGAAATATAAGGAGGAAACTAGTCAAAGTACTTCTGCAAGGAATACATCTGTGACCTTCACGTTTCCATACTACAGTTCAGCTTCTAGAATAAATAAGAACTGCATTTATTTTACTGCAGTGACAGAGCAGTTAATCCAGTTACTCAACAAGGTTCCTTCCTCACACAGTAATATTTGCCTGTTCCTCTAGTGTCAATTTTCTGTTAGTATTAAAGAATATTTTGATAGCATTAAAAGACTTTGCACAGTTTGCTGAAGTTAAATGCTAACACATATTTTGCTCCCGGGACTGTTATTTCTTCCTGTGTCTTTATGGGCATAAATCCCGCAGTCCTTGCTGCAATTACAATTAATCTTTGCTGTCCTGTACTGTATGACATTCAGAAACAGGCTCAAAACATTGGGCCAGAATTTCAAGGCCTTAAACTGACCTCTAAAGTGAGGTCTTGCATTTGAAAGGCCAATCTACTAAAATACTGGGTTTTCATCTCCAAGCTTTTCTGTGCAAACTGAGATGGAAAGAACACATTTAAGCAACTCTGCACCAAGATCATGGCTTGATACAGATCGTGTGTATGAAAGCAACTGTCTCATTTTAATAAGTCCTTTTGTAATGTGATTCTGCCTGCCAAAATATCAGCACATGTAAAACAACCTCTGTCTGCCTGTCACTTCAGTTAACATCTGCATTAGAAATTATATGCAATGATTCCAATGTTTCACAATTTTTGCCACTTATTACATGATTTCCACAGCTCAAAAGGTCTACAGACCTGAGTAACTCGGTGGGAATGGGAATGGCAGGATTCCATATTCTGTATGAAATAACTGTAAAGGAAGCTATTTTATGGTGGAATTTAAACCAGAGAAATGCTGCCTAATGGTTATAGTTATTGTAAACATTCTCTTCTCTCCCTTACATAAAACAAAACAAAACAAAATAGCCATAAAGTGCTCTGGAAGGCTAAATAACCCCGAAGTGCAGAGTGGGACTGAGAAACCTGCTCCCATACTTTCCCCTTTTTAAATACAGCAATAAGAGAAAAAAAAATAAAAATCAGAATATTTGCTTGTCTTTGATATCTGTTAAAACTTGAAAATAATTAAGTAATCAGTCTGCAGAGTTTGCACAGTGTGGCTTTTCAGCAATCTACTAAATCAACTATTTGGTTCTGCTTACTACTAAAAATGCTTTTATTTCCTGTATACTGCATGCAAATTCTAAAAGCACCCTCGAGTATGTATGTACCAACCACCAGAATCAGAGTAGTACTTGTCAAAACCATGCATTTAAAAATCAAGAGGATCACTAAGGACTAAGTTGTTAAAATAAGTTGATGATAGTTGATGATAATTTTAAGTGGTCACATTTTCAGACTTTTTCTCTAGCTTTAAAAGGGAGCAGATTTGAAGTGACAGATGAGGTTCCTCAGCAGTAATCTGGTTTTAACCAAAAAGAAACCCATTTCCCATCCCTCGGATTCGTGGGAAACCTGCAGGAGCTGGGGACACCCACAACAAAGCACATTTCCTCCAGCCCCGACCTGAATAAGTATTCACAATGGGACGGGGATTACTGGAGTGAATAGGTGCTGCAGGGCTGGGCTGAAAGCTGCTTTTTACTCCTCCGAGTTTTGCTGCGTAGAGCCATCTTCCCGCTGTTCCGGGAGAAGGGCTTTTCCTCCCGTGCACTCAATTCCTGCGAGTGGAGCAGAATGATCTCCCGGCTGCTCTGTGTGTGCCCCGGGCTGCCCCTGGCGCTGCTGCGGCACCAGGGACACCGGCTCCAGCAGTCCTAGGCCCGGGTTTGCTCTATCCAGGATGGGCACGTCCCTCGGGGCTCCATCTGCAGCAGGGCTCGGAGCGGAGCTCTGTGTGCCAGCCTCCCCCGGGACAGCGTGGCTGTTCCCCGTTCCTGCCTCCCCATACAGCCTTTGGTCTTCCACCGCATTTCCCGTGCGTTCCTCTGGCTGCAGCCTCTCACCTCCCGCACCTGCGGACGGCACACCTGGTTCGCTCTCCACCTCTGCCTCCGGAGGCGGAGCCGAGCTCTCCACCAGCCACGGTGCTTGTGCCCCCCTGGGCACGCTCTCTACACTCCTGCCATCGGTCCCCAGGCTGGCTGAGGACGGGCACTCTTCCTTCAACTGCACACATTCTCCTGCATCTTCACTCCTCATCTTCTGCCTCACCTCAATTCCTGCCACGGCCACTTCGCTCAACTCGTAGTTCCCATTGTGGTGCTCCTGCAACTTCAGCAGCTCGCCCTCACAGACCTCCCTGATATTCTCAGCTGGCGTATCTGCTGGGATCTCAACTGTCAACGTCAGCAAACTCCTTATCTCATTCACATCATCGGGGGATTTACAACTCTTTTCTTCCGACTGGCTTTCTTTTTCAGGACTATCCCCAAACCCTGCTTTCCCTCTCTTTTCATCCTGGGAGACAATCTTTGTCTTAGTACTCTCATCAGTTTCTTTTTCACTATCCCTTTCAAACCCTGCTCCTACTGCATTTTCACTCTGAGATAATTTTCCCATAATTTCATTTTCTACCTTGCTTTTCTTTTCCAAACTCCCTAAAATCTCTGTATCTGTTACACTCTCAGGTGGGAAAGCGAGCTTTATCTCAGAAACATTTTCCTGTGCTGTGCTTGCTTTCTCAGTACCACTGACAGACACAGCAGCCATTACTGTTTGACTCTCTGAAGTCACCTCTTCCCCTGCTGCTCCTTCAGGTGCCTTAAGTTCTATTTGAGGGCTGGCTCCAAAATTTTTTACTGCCGTGTCGGTCTCAGAAGCTGCATTTTCCTCCACAGCTTTTTGTTGTGCCTCGAGTTCTCTCTCAGTGCTCACTATACGCTCTGATTCGTTCTCCAACACGCTTTTTCCCTCTTCAACTCCTTGTTTATTATGGCCAGCCGAAGGGGACTCCTGTTTGTCACCAATGTCTATAACAGCCACTGCTTCCCTCCCGCTGGCCTGATCACCAGCTGCACTAACAGAGGTGCCTGCATCTTTGTCTGGTGACTTTCCCTCATCAGCATCCTTCTCCCACACGATTTTCCCTGTCACAATGAGCATCTTGTCCCCGTGGCTCTCGGTGTCTGACCCCTCGGCTCGGGCAGCCGTGGGTGCCTTGGTGGGGGTGCCCTGTGCTGATCCCACCGGCGTCCTCAGCTCCGTCAGGCTGGACACGCTCTCGCAGGGCACCTTCAGGCTGTCCTCAAACAGGTTGTGCTTCCTCAGAACGGCAGCTTCTTCGATCACTGAATAAAACAGAAACACCAAACCGCTTTGGGAAGGATGACAGAGGCACAGGGAAGAACATACAGTGCTTTCCCAAGTTTATGTTGTACATTTTGATATTCAAGACAACACTAATGTTCATTTTCAGCTTCCTTTTGGTTCACATTTCTTTGCTGGGAATGGGGATTTTATTTTTTGAATAATGGCACTTCTGAAGCATTTCTGAAGCAGAGAATCCACAATGCACAAGGGTAATGCTTCAGTGCAGAAGGATTTACATTGAATATGCCAATAAAAGCGTGCTGGTTACAATTATTATACTGCTGTTTTGGAACAGGAGTGCCTATAGTCTGTGAAAACATCCTGTGCAGTACATCTGCTTGTCTTTTATCCAGGGTATAGACAGACAGGCACATATAGAGAGATACAAGTATTTTATAAGTGTATATACATACATAGATATAGCAGAGAGATTTGCAAGGAGTACTGCAATGGCATCACTATACTGGAAACTGCATCTAGCAGTTCATTTCATTTGAGGAAATTAATCTCTGTTGCCATTAGTCTTTGCAATTCTCTTAGTCTTGCAATTGGCACAGTCTTGCCATTCAGTCATCACCAAATCTGTCTAAGTAAGGACAGAATTTCCCTCCTTGGCCCAGGGAATCGAGATCAAGTGAAGTTGCCATAATTACATTTTGTTAGAAAAAGGCTTGTGCCAAGCCATCACTCTTGAGTTCCACAGGTTTAGCAAAGCTGCCCCATAACTCAGACTTTAGGGCTTGCAACACATTCTTCAGTGAGGCAAATGAATAAACACTGTAGGGATGTAACCACTAGTGTTGGAGAAAGTGGGACAGGAACAGCCAGGTGAGGACTCTGGGAAGCTCTGAAGGAACAACTCATGGGCTGCAATATTACTCCTGTCACCTCAAGAATGTTCTCACCTTTCAGGGCCTCTTCAAGCAGTGTCTGATGTAAAATCTCTTCATACACGTTCTCTACTTGGATCACACTTGTGTAATCAGCAAAAATGTACTGCTCGTATCTCTGCAACTCCTGTGCAGGTAGGAAAGAAAGGAACAGATGGAGAAAACTGAGGGATTCTGAGTGCTGCTGCAACCAAATAGCTTGGAGATGCCATGGAGCAGGTCTTGCTACGCTCCATGAGAGCTCCTGGGGTGCACTGTTTGAACTATGACTCCATGAGCTATGTGTGTCCACAATCAATTATGTACTTATCAAACAGTGTTCCTGCAGTACAAGCACAGTTAAAAGCACTGCAGATCACTGCCTGCTGAAACAAACAGCTGCTGAGGAAATGCCTCACAACTTGTTTGTCCAAGGAGGCAAACCCACAGTGCATGGGAGATGTAGGGTTTGGTTTTGTTTTTCTATTAGGTGTGTAACACTTTGAGCTCACTGATTTATACCCAACAGGTATAAACAGGCTATCTGAATCATTATCATCAAGCAGCTGCTGGTGGTCTATAAAAAGTAAATTAAGTGACCTCTGCCCACTTCTAGAAGAGGCACCTACATAAATCACCTGGAGGTTTTCAAGTGAAAGGTCAGGACTTGGTGAGGCCTGTCAGTTGTGACACACTTTGGCTTCTAGAGCTGGCTGCTCATTTCTGCAGAGGCACAAATACAAAAAGCTGGTGGGAAACCAAACAGAAAGGGCTTGTGGAAGTTTTCTCCACCACTGCTTCCTCTGTGACAGAGACATGAGGTGTCTCCACACATATTCCAGGTGATAAAATGCTTGTCCCTGTGCACAAACACCCTGTCTTGAAGGCACTGCTGATACTCTACAAGAGACTATTACTTTGGGGATCCTAAGGAAAGGAGAGTCATGTACAGAAGAAACTGATTTTAAATATATTCTTGAAAGTTGTAAATTTTAATAATCCCCACTCAAACACCTGCAAGGGTAATTTGGCAAAACACTTGGTTTTAAACTTGTTTTTGAAACTGAAACAAGCTGGGTATAACCAAGAGCAGCACATTGGGGGTGAGAGCTCACAGCCAAGGGGAGCAGATGAACATCTGTGGAAACAGAAGGGCAGGAGGCCAGGATGGCTTGGGGCAGTCCCCTTTTAGCAGGCACAGGACAAGGCAGGAGGATGCCCAGGGCTTTTGGAGGGTTTGGACTATTCATTCTGAGCCCAGGTGAACAGAATTCCAACCAGCCCCTGCTGCAGCCACGGGGATACCATCTCCAGCAAACTGATGTTTGTTGACTGAACATGCCCTGTCTGGTTAGGAGAATAGAGATGGTCTCTGTGATTATTTCCTGACTGTTGTGCAACCCTTGCACTGAGCAGCACTGACAGCAAGGGCTGTCTCTTGCTGAAGGAGTTAAGCACAGGGTGGGCTGGATGTGCCTCCGGGTGCTGCTGCAGAGAAATGAACACAAGGTCCAGCTCATCTCTGCATCCCAACTGTACAGAAGAACTCAATTTTGGGGACTTCAGATCTCTAGGGAAGGAATGAACCAGGGATGGGCAGAGGACTTCAACTGCCTTTGAGAATAGACAGTGTCCCTGTGTCCTGAAGTCTTCCTTGAGCTCCACACCTACCCAACTCATGAAGCGGCAAATACAAGCACTGAGCAGGCAGGAAATCTGTGCAGTTCTCCAAGAGAAAACAGCCTGACAGTGTTAAGAAATTACTGCCAAGATACTGTTCCTCCCCTGCCTTTCATTATTATTTGTTGAGGTTTTTAGTCACAGATACCTACTGGTTTGAATGTCGAAGCCAGTGTCTTCTGCATTGTGGGCAAGGTAATCTGCACCAGTGCCTCTTGGAATATCTTCTTGCGGATGGTACTGCTGTCGTAATCGTATTGCTGCCAAAACACACCAGAAAGAAACAAGCCCATGCATGCCTGGGGTTATTCACCACTCCCACAGGCAACTGGTTCCTGTCAGCCTGTAGCTGCTGCATCACAGGTGCACAGGGGTTTCAATGGCCACGCAGCTTAGCCCAGCTTCTACAGAATCGTTCTAAAATTGACTGTTCCAGGATCTCTTTCACTTCCTTTAACTCTAAGACTAGAAACAGCCCCCGATTGCCCTCTCTGGGTATTTCAGCACTGCCTTTTCTGAGAGTAACAAATCCTAGTGGCAGGCTAATTGTAAAGTTAATTAAAAATTATTTCTCCAGATCCACAGCAAATTAATAAGCTGATTTACATATAATTAAAGGGACTGCACATGCAAATTCTTTTATAAGTGTCTGCCCAGAACTAGGTTTTATCCCCAAAATGGGCAGCTTTGCTAAGTGCCACCAAATCAATATTTTCAGCTAGATGGTAAAAGCTTATCTTCTTTCAAATACTGAGGTACATTCATATAAAATATATTCTCTTTTTCCAAAAAGGCAGCCTGCAAATGTGCTACATGACATTTACCTTCAGCACTCTCAGCTTGACTTTTTCAATGGTTGTTGCAACTTTGGCCGAGTCTGCCTGGCGGCTTGGAGAGAACAACTGCTCAAAAGTATAAACTGCATTTTCCATCAGCTAAAAATAGTAATTAAAAATACGTTAAAGATCAGTAATATCAAATTCCTGCAAACATGATAAGTATAACTGTTAATTTAAATTGTGTTTCTGAGAAGGTGCTCTGAAGAGCACTGAAATGCTGCAATAAATAAATGAAATTAAAGCTGTAGTATCATTATCATGCTGTCCCAGCTTTCTTGTACAGATTTGATCTCATGTCACCACCCAAACTGATGGTGACAGAGCCAAAATGTAGAATTGATTATCTGTGTATACAGACCACAGTCAAAACTCATTATCCCAAATAAGAAGATCCCCATTGACTTCTGTCATTAATCATTAATAAAAAGTATTTAATAATACTGCACATAATTTTCAGTTGCTTTCATTACAAATAATAATCAGCAAAAATCATGCAGAGTGCAATCATTTCTCACAGAATTATGCTAAGCTGGCATTTACCATATTTTCAGCTTATCATTAAGAATATTATGCCCCTACTCTGAAGATATTTCAGACAGACAGTTCTGCAAGCAGTAATTGAGTCTATGTAATGAGGCTTTGCCTTTTCTTTAGCTGTTCCCATTCAAATTTTAACATTTTCTTACTGGAGAAGTACAGGGAGATATGCAGAGGGGCCATTCCTTCAGCCAGTTGAGCACCATGCTCCCAGATTTCCTGAAATTGGCCACTAGAGGATGCCAAGCTCCCAAGGCAAAGAATCCTTCTCCATCCTCCACTCGAGATACATTTTAGCCAAATACTACACCAACACAGATATGTCTGATTTTACATTTATGAAACAGACGTCCATTTACAAAAAGGGAAACTACACAGTATTTTTATGAGGAAAATACCAGCCTTTTAAAGAGGAAGATGCAATAACAGCCTGTTTAGAACAACTCATGCTATAATTTAACTTATTTCTTGTCAATTTTGACTCGTATTCTGTTCAGAAAAGAATGACCTCTTGGTTTATATGGGATTTATTTTCTGTCTACTTCTTTTTCTTTACTCATGGTCTTCACTGAGTGAAAGACACTTTATTTGGCAGCATTTTGGAATGGTCCCCCCTGAAAGACCCAGACATGAAATCAGAATTTTATTTCTGACTAATTCCTTGGCTGCTGGTCCTGGCTGTACTGAGAAGAGCTGCTTTTAGGAAAACCCTATCCCAGTGTCCTAGACACTCGTTTTCCATATTCCTAACTTCCACTCCATAGATCTGGACCAGCTCCATTTCACAAGATTGCTGAGCAGATTAGTAAGTTTCCCAAATACATATTAAAATCACAGGGTTCAGTTTAGAGCTCCAAGTCCAAATGTGCCTCGTGATCTGGCAACTGAAATGAGTCTGCTGGCCAGCTCCTCAGACACTTCTGGCCAGGAATCCAGGAGGAACCTAGGCAAAGCAGAGTTATAGCCTATACCAACACACACAAGAGAGGACAAAGAGGTGGAGTTCAGTTTTCATCTGGAATGATATCATCATCTCCACCAGTCTCCTGAAAAGTGAGGCTGGAGAAAGCACCTACACCCTGAGACATTGTCTGTCATTAATTTCTGTTTCTAACATTAAAGTTTCTAACATTAATTGCTTTACTTTATATTGGTGAGAAAATCAACTATCAAGGAGAAGACATTCCATTCTGGTAAAACACATTTAAGACCCTTCCTGAAAAACCGAGCCTTGAGAAAGGGAATCAGGTGAATTTTAGCCACCCCATTAGTGACATACACAACTTTCTTGGGTGCTGAGACACTGGGAATTCAGAACCTGAAAGTTCAGGGGAACAGATGATCCATCTAAAATTTTCATGCCTTGCTGAACGACTCACACAGAGAGTCTCACAAATAAAAGTGTCAAGCAGCTTCTACCTGGTTTTCTCAGGTTTTGTTATCTGTACCTTGCCTGAGAGACACTCTGGGGCTCTTTCGCAGCTTTTATCAAAATTACTTTGAACCAAATTAGCAGGACAAACCTAACCTGTTCTTCCAGGAGGAAAAACTGGATCTTACAGTACCTCTTGCATGAAGTTCTGTGTCCTCTGAATCACAAAATCGATGTGATAGACCTTGAAGCGACTCTTGAGGTCCTGCAGGAACTCCTGGAGCAGGTTCACTTTCAGATAGCAGGGCTCCATTTTCACTGAGTTGAAGGGCAGGGTCATGAGCTGATCCACATTCTGCAATCCCGTGCGGGTTTTGAGAGAAAGCAACCAGAGGTGAATTTTTAATAGAGAATATAACAATTTGGCTTTAACCCAAATTCTGGTATTTGCACTTCAGTTGCACAAATACCACAAGACTTTCTAAATGACAAAACCAAGTGCTCGTGTGCTTCCACCTGGGAAAGCAAATCCTGCTGCCAGCCAAGGTCTAGCCAGAAATCCTTGTGCTGATTGATATAAAGGCTCCAGCTCTGTTTTGTCTTACCTCCTTTAGCCTGGTCATGTCATTGGTCTTCTGGAAGTCCTGGATGATTTCATTCACTTCCTTATCAAAAAGCGAGCGCACTTCCATGAATCCAGAACTGATGGGGCCCATGAGCTCCTCCAGGATGGAGGTGAGAAATGGCTGGATATTCTCTGTGCAGCACTTCTGGGCAGGCTCAGAAACACTGGCTGGAGGGTCACACAGGACAATAGTTGCATTTAGAGACAGTGAAAGAAGTAATTGGAACACATCTCTTTACAGTTAATTCAATGGTTTTGTATTTTTCCCTGGAGTCACACCTCCACAGAGGTGATGAGGGTGTGAAAGGAGTTCACAGCTTTATGGGTGACAGTGGAAACTCTTGTCCCAAGCCTCACCTAAGCAAACACTGGTGACTGGGGGCACTGTGAGGGCGGAGGAAAGGGCAGCTCTGAGTATTGAATGATTACCAGCCATCAATTTATTTATTTGCCAGCTTAAGCAGCACCAACAACATTTTGCCTGCTCTTTACATTCCTTTTTATATTCAGAACAAAATTATGATTCCTTCGCATTAATTAAAAAACACCTAAGAAGTCCTTTGGCTTAAATATTCTTTGGAAGCCAAGGGATTTGCCACATAACCAGAACCTGGTTTTGTGGTGCATTTCTAGAGATCAGGTTTTTTAATTATGCTCATGTGACCTGTATCTTCACTACCTAAGATGGTGCAAGTGAAAATGAAAGCAGAACGAACAACTCTGATCAGGATACTCAAAAGCTGTCAGCTCCAATTTAAAAAGATCTGGTATTTTCACAGACACACTGGCCACAGGTATCAGTTCCCACCAAAGGGAGCAGAGGCTTATTTGTGTTCTGAAAATTGGTGTCTCCAGTTGGATTTCTCAAAACACGCAAGGATTTCAAAATAAGCACATCTGATAATCTGAGCAGCACAGTGAGAAACACTGGAGAATTGCTCCAAAGCACAGCTGTTCCTCCACTAACCTTTGATTTTTCCAGCTAAGAAGTTCTTGGAGTTCAGAATCTGATCCATGTCTGAACGGATGGTGCCTTCGAGAGTTTTTGCAAATTCTCTACATTCTTCTTTCAAGGTACTCAATCCTTCTGCCACCTGCTGCTGGACTAAGCCATAGGTTTCCTCTACGATCTGGACCCAAATCAAATTGAGAAGCAGAAATCAGAACCAGCACCCACAGAGAGCTGCTATGAGCAACAGCTACTCTGCAAGTGTCAGTTCTTTCTTACCCCAAACCAGGCCCGTTTCCTGTCATTCCTCTTTCCCTTCATTTTAGGCAGGATCATTGTCTGGAGGTTAGGCAGCAGCTCCTCCATCACCAGGTTGCTCAGGATCTGTGCAGTCAGGAGATGAAAATGCCAAGTTCACAGCCTGCTCTTTCCCTGAAGGCTGAGCACTGCAGCACAGAGTGATGTGTGCAGGCAGTGGCTCAGCTATTCCAGCTGCCAGGAATTACCCACAGAGGCTTTGCACTCTGCCTAGATTTGAACTGCAACTCCTTCCTTACCTGTCCCACTCAAATGCACCAAATAAATATGCAAGACTTAATATACATCTGATTTGGGGAGTCTAGGCCTCTCTCTGCACGTTTTTATTTATAAACACTGTCTCTGGCCTGAGAAAGCTGCACCAGCAGCCCAGCACAGCCCACAGTCAGGATGACATCCCTGCTGTCCCCAGGCTGCTGGCTGAGCCAATACAGAGTGCAAAAACACCCCTCAACTTTCCATTTTCATCATGCCAGGGCTTTTTCATTCATGTCAGTGTTTCCACACTCTGCACCTCATGTATTACAGCTGCCAGAGGGATCTGAGGTATGCACCAACACCAGCAGAGGGAAATGGCAGGAACTAGAGCAGCACAAGTAAAGAAGGACTCTGACTGCAGCCCAGTGTAAAACAGGGCATAAACAGCCCCTACATAAATACTACACACAACACCCAGCTGTAATATACCTCGAATATGCAATACACTTTTATTGTAGTTTCATTTAAGTTAAGTACTTATAGAAAATGCCACAGCAGCACTTCAGATTCAGCTCTGCTAACTCAAATGTCAGTCAAAAGCATTCTCTAATTCAGGTCTTAAACTAATGGCTCCCTTAAAAAAGATCTTGTGAATAACCCAAACTATCACAAATAATAAATGTGACAACAGATCAGATAGATTTAAGAGCCAAGGGAAAGGCATGAAGCTGTGTCAGGGGAGGGTTAGGTCGGCTGTCAGGGAAAGGTTCTTCCCCCAAAGAGTGGAGGGCACTGCCCAGGCTCCCCAGGGAATGGGCACAGCCCCGAGGCTGCCAGAGCTCCAGGAGTGTTTGGACAACGCTCCCAGGGATGCACAGGGTGGGATTGTTGGGGTGTCTGTGCATGGCCAGGAGCTGGAGTCCATTCCAGCTCAGGATATTCTGTGATTCCAAGATTTTATATTGTGAAGAATCTTGAGCTCTCTGGGAACATTTTTAAGGCACTGGTGGATGTTCCCTCAGGTGCCTGGGCTCATGCTCCCACTCCAGCCATGCTGCAGCCCCAGGGTATGCTGACACTCGGCCACCACAAGTGAGTGGCAGCAAATACACTTCCATGCATTCTGCAGGGACTTTTACAGCAACAAATGTCAGCCTGCTTGCCCCAAACCACTCACTTAGCTTGGATATTTGCCTAAAATAATTATTATGTTTGGTCCAAGCAGGCCATGAGAACACACTATACTTACAGAATGAATTATTGCTAAGAAGATAATAGTGGAACTAGGCTGGATGTCTTCTGATTACAGCTCTCTTGAGGCATATGGGCTATGAGTAAGTTTTTGGCAAGCAATAGGAAAAATAAAACATAAAATGAAACTAGCACTCTAATAGCTCCATAACATGAGGGAGGAGGGGAGAAGAGAAAAACTCTCATGTAACTCCTTAAACAATTTTTTATCAGATGTTAGCAGGGAAATTCAATCACTGACATGATGGCAGTGGGAAAGACACTGTTTATAGATTTTTCTCCAGATTCCACATTTTTCAGCATTTCAAAGGTAAGCTTCTTCTAAAATAATTATCTAGTTCCTTAAAACAAACCACTCTCCTTAAGGTTTTTTTTCATTTTCCCAAAAGGAAGCCAGATTTTATCAAGGAAAACAGCCATCAATTGGCACTAAAGTAAACAAGTAAACATTGCAGCTGAGTGCTCAGTATTTGGGAAAATAATATAAATCAGGGTGTAAATAATGCCCTAAAAGTCATGAGGAGTGATGCCAGTGGGGTTGTGGAGTAATCTCAGCTACCATAAGTGCCCCAAAGCCAGGTGACCAAGTATGGACCCAGACCCTGGGCATAGCATTTAATTTCTACAGAAATGAAGTACACAGATTTTTGGTGTTTAAATGTAACTGTTACTATGCAAGACTCTGTTTCAGAAGTTTTTATTTAAAATGAGTTATCACTTACATATGAGTAAGATATGTCTTAAAATCTCAGGTATTTCTATCTACTAAATTTTCTTTTTTAAGCTGCCCTTTTTTGCCAAGAGAATTTATAATCTTCCCTATCCTCAGAGCTGCCAAACCCAAAGCCAAAAAGCCCATCAGGAATATATTCTTTTACCTCTTTTTCATTGCCAGTTGTCATTTCCCACGTGCCATAGTGGCCTTTCTCCTGCCGGAAGAACTGAATGGCCTCTAAGAACGCCTCCACTTCATACGTGGTCTGTTTGAGAAAGTCTGGAGAAAACAAACAGTAACATAAAGGATTGACCCAGAAATAATCTTTAAAATTAACCATCCTTTTCTGATCCATTTCCCACTCTGCATGCACACAGCAGTAGTATTTTTAAATAATTTACTAAGCCCGAATGCCTGGAGACCTTGGGGATTCACTAAGATTTATAAGGGCATTAACACAGGAAAGCTCATCCCTTGCCTTTACACCTGTGAGCAATGTAAGCTGGCACATAGTAAGACTCTGACAGCCTGTGGCAGGGCCAACAGTTGGGAATTCTTCCTCTTTAGTTTGGATAAATTGCTAAGTCCCGAGTTAACCCTCCCCAATGATGTTTTAGTTCCTTTGTTTTGTTAAGAAACTGATGATCCAAAATGGTTTTTCATGGATATACCACAAAACAGACCTCAACAAAGAAAGCACCATCCTTGTACCAGTTAAGAACAAAAACTCCTGACAAGATCGTGATGATTTCCCTAAATATTTCAGGAATGTTGAACCAGAGCTCTGGAATATCTGGTTATTGTGCAAGGCCACTTCTGCTAGATGGGAGCTCTTCCTAAGAACAGTGTGGTGGCCTGGGGACACCTTGGCCTCAAAACTTGAGGCAGAGTGGCTGCTTGGCAAACCTGAGTGAAAAAACCACCCCCAAACACTTCAGGGATTGAAGTGTCTTCACTATCAGAGCGTCAGGATTATTATCTTGTGGGAAAACAAAGCCACAAAGGCTTATTGTCCCCTCTCCAAGATTATCTGCTGCAGCCTTGAGCAGCTGAAGTCCTGTTGTGCACTCTGAGAACAAAGGAGGGAAGAACAGGAATGTTGAGTCTCTCAAAGAGAATGATGCTGCTTTAGAAGGTACTGATACATACAAACCATTGTGATGAGAAGAGTCAGGAGTAAGTCCTCAAGCCTTGCTTGTCAAGCAACACCTCTGGGCTTGTTCATGAAACTGCTTAAGAGAGAAGCTTTACAGGAGCCTTGAATAAATGCCAAGGGCAATGCAGGGATTAGAGAACTTATGGGAAACGTGAAGGATTAACACCACAGTAATGCCTGAAATATATCTTCCATGCACTTTAACAAAAACAAAAGCTACAGAAACCTACAATTAACTTCATCAGGGCTTTATCCTTGAAGCTTGAAAACTGCTTGAAAATTGCATGGTTTCACATCTGCTCAGAGCCCAAATGTCAAAATTTGCCCTTTCAGAGTTTCACCTGGCTGGAATGACTGCAGGAAGGTTTGTTAAACACAGAGGGGCACTAAACACTCTCTCAGTGCCACTCTCTTGATACTATTCTTCATCTGCAGATATTTGGAGATCCAAAGACATCACACAAATTCTCCACGCTCATACAATGATCAAACAAACAAACAAAAAATCAGCCAGGTAAAATCCCAACCCTACCTTCACTGCTGCCTCCAGGATTTATAGCATTTCTCATGGCAAGTCACAAACCAGGGTGCTAAAATATCAGTATTAGTTTTAAATCAGGCTGCTGAGTGCTGAGAGAACATCCTCTGACCACAGTTTTAATGAAAGAATAGAACGTTCCACCTGAGAAACTGAGATGGAGCATTGCATTCAAAAACTTTTGTCCTCCCAAAATAAAACTCAGAATATTTTGATGAGAAGAGGGCTTGGTTTGGCTGCAGGGAGGGAAAACTGCAGCTGCCACAGCCCTCCAATCATGACTCACATGTTTTCCTCCTTCACAGCTGTGCTCTCTCCTAACCCAAAGGGACAAGAGACCATCCAAGAGGCTGGATCTTGGACCTGCTGAGATGGTGATGCACCAGTGCTGACAGGAGTCTGCCCTCTAAGATCATCAAGTTTTAAATCCATGCTCAAGAGAGTATGTTCTGAATGTCCCCAAGCCCATACTGCAGTGGGTGCTAAAAATCCAAGAGTGATTCATTTGAATAGGTCATGGGAAAAACATGAAGCTGTAAGTGCCATAAAATCCCAATCCCACATTCTTTCCTATGCCAGTAAACACAGGACACAAACACAATCATGGCAGTCTTGCTACACAAACAACTCCAAGCAGAAAGAAAGCTTTATCCTTCAAGGCTGCTACAATTGCTTAATTTAGGCAATTTCATTCTCACTTTCCATAGGAGGAAAAGATGGCCTCAGCGATAAGGCTTTGAACAAGTGGATCCATCCCGTGTGGGGCTGTGCAGAAGCTGCTGGCGAGGCACACGACACAGAACCACATTCATGGGCAGGGCTCAAGAAAAGGGAATTGTGCCCAGCTGAAAGGAGCTGCCAGGCACATCCTGCACGGCCTCAGCGGGGCAGAGCCAGGGCTGTGCCCATCCCATCCAGCAGTCCGTGGAAAGGCTGGAGGAGGGCAGTGACCCGGCAGCCACAGGCAGGCCAGGGGAACAAGGGCTGGGCTGTTGGGGCAGCCCCGCTGGCGTGCGAGGGAGCGGCTGGGCCGTGGCCATGGCAGAGCTGCAGCTGCAAACGGGGCAGGTGGCAAAGGCCAGCGGGGCCAGGGGGGACAGCTCAGCAGGGGAAGGCACGAGGGGAGCTCCCCTCTCCTCTAACCCTCGCAGGGGCTTCCCCACAGCCATCCTGGCACCTGTCCTGAGTGATCCATGTGTGCTGGCTGGATGGAGGGGAGCAGCTTAGGGCAGCTTGGTGCAGTGCTGGCTGCAGTATTCCTTAGCCAAATCCCACACAAAGCCGGGAAGGTTACTGAGTGTTCTCCAGCAAAAGGCCAGCGAGGCTTTACAGGTACTCAGACTGATATTGTGTGCTTAATCCAGGATGCCTTGCACTTGGAAAATCACTCAAGCATCTTCTCCAGCTGCTAATGAACATAACATCCCTTATGTGTGGAGATTAAAATAAAATTCTGTTTGTTCTGTTTAATTTTTAAAAAAAGAAAACCTACCTAGATTCTAGATATCCAAGCATAGAGCCCAATTTCAATAACAGGTATTGCTAACCACAGATTCCTTTCATAAATGCAAGAGCAACTGCTATAAAGCTCCCTTTGACTTTGGGAAATGGAAGGACAACTGGAAGCACCATGACTTTATAATCTCCCCAAACTTGCATGTCTCAAAGGTACGGGTCAGTTTGTTCAGGACTGCAGAAAGCTTTCTCTGGGAAGGAAGGAGCTTCCCTGCAGTGAATAATTTCTCTTTTAAAAAGCATAATTATGTCAAACCTTGACTCATCCAAACGATACCCAGAGGACCAGGCTACTGGGCACCCTCTGAGAGCACCTGCACCTGGTGCAGGAGAGTTAACTTAGAGGGTCCTGTTCCCAGCCTCAGCTGTCTGCCATGCCCGGGCTGCCCTGGGACTGGCAGTCTCATAACAGGGTACCCCAGGCTATGAGCCCCTCCTCCTGTGCCTTGGCAGGTGAATGTTTGGGGAGTGATGAGCAAACCCTCATTCCCAAGGTCCTATGGGCTCTGGCAGCCCTGTCCAAGGCAGGACAGCTGCACCCCTGGAGATGGGGATGACTAAAGCCCCTGAGGACAGGCTGTCCATTTGTGACTCACCAGCACTTCTGTGTGTCCAGTGACAGCAGCAGGAATTAAGAGCCTCGTGGATGTGGTCTCATCCACAGCCACAGATCAGCTGGTCCTACACCAGTCAGAACACTGGAGAGCTTTGTGCAAGAACTTCTACAGATGGACCTCATTCCCAGAGAGGCTGAACGTTCCAGCTGCCTCTGGCTCAAACTGGATTTCCAGCAAATCCAGGTAATATGAAATCTGCATTTGAACATTCCAGTTCAAACTGTGCATCTGTACTGCACACTGCTGCCCTGGGGCTGCTGGTGAGGAGGTTTAATCACTCAGATGATGATTTTTCTTAATTACAAGCAAAGGAAGATGCTTTTATAACATTGGCATAGCTGTTAAAAAGTGATTATTTCAACATTCTGTTTAAACTGTCCCTCTGAACAATAACTGTCCCTAATGGCACTTGGGGACATGGTTTAGTGGTGAACATGGCTGGGTTAATGGTTGAACTCAGCTGCAATCCAGTAACAGAAGGGCTCTATTGACTGTGGATAAAGTGCTTTACCGAAGTGAGCTCCACCACAAGGAATAACCTCAGCCTTTTGGCTGACATTTCACACAAGGCTGAGGCCCAAAGACACAGCTGAACAAGTGTTAAACCAGAATCCAGAAGTCTGAGCTCACAGAGCACAGGTTTTCATTAAAGAAATGCTGACTCTCACATAACGCCCTTCATCTGACCACCAAAACTCAGGAGCAATCCACCCTGGCTTCATCTGCTTCCTGCAGCGTCCCAGCCAGATTCTGCACACAAGGAATATAATTTATAGGATCCTGGGATTCCTCCTGTAGGTAACTAATTGATTTTAAAGCAATGTGGCACCCAGTGAGGGCTGTTTCTGTAGGAGGTGATCATGGCAGGGCCCACAGACCTCGCAGGGCTCAGACCCACCAGCCCCAGGAACTGCAGCTCTCTCCAAAGTCTCTTCCCAACATAAGACATTCACAACTGATACAAAAAACTCAGGATTTTTTAGTTCCCTCCTACAAAACAGCAGGGCCCATGAATGTCATTCAAAGTGAAAAGCTTTGGACAAAGAGTGGAGAAGGCAGGAGAACAATCACTGGAAGGAGATGAAGATGACAAAGGAGTCTCCAACCTGGTGACCTTTCACTGAGGAGGAGAATGTCACTTACTATTAGTTCTTTAAATATGATAAATGAATAAAAACTGCATTTGATTTTAGGTGATCTCACAATATTATTTCTTGCTTCCTCATCTATTTGATGGAGAGCTGGCTCTGGTGAAGGCAATGCCAAAGCATCTCTTGTAACTCCTTCTTGTTGGTCACTTCATAAATCTCAGTGCAGGTATTGGTGCAGGGCCTTCCTTCTCGTGATGTTACAAATGGATAGTAGGAGGCAGATAAAGAAATAGATGGAATTTGAAGTGAAGTCTCAAAAGCTGGTGATTCCATCCCTTCTTATTTCCACTAGACACTGCTGCCCTCAAGGCAATAGATTTCATACTAAGAAATGCAAATTACATTTGTCCAATTTTCTCATCCTTCCAAGTCATTCCCCTCTCACCTTGGCATCTGTTTCTTTTGTATATATTTAGACTTACTTTTCCTCTGCTATACACACTCTGTAATTTAAAAAAATAATTGATTTCTAACTGTTTTTTTTTTTTTAATTTAGTTCTTTTAAAATAGAAGCTGGTAAAAAAAAAAAAGGAAGAAGCACAGCCCCAAACCAACTAAAGAGACAGGATAGTGGTACTGGTACTTCAAATATAGTGCTCCCACTCTGCCAGCCCCCAAGGATTTGGGGTGGAGGCATCTGGAGACCATCAGGGAACAAGAGACATTCCTGCAGAGAAGGAATCACTCTGCCAACCTTCCAGCACCACAATTAGGAGATGCCCTTAAAATAAAAATAAATGAGAATGATAAAAAAATTATTTCCCTTTCTAAGAACTCACGTGAGCTCCAACAGGTTTTAAGAGCTGCTGCTTTTTAGATACCACAGACAGCTGGTAAAAAGCCTATAGCCATCAACTCCAACAAAATTAAACTGTGAAAATTCTGTCACCAAAAAATAAGCAATGGTCCCAGCCCAGTGGGATGGCAGGTAAGAAAAGGAACATGCTTTGAATGACAAAAGCTCAGGAACTGCACCTCAGAAAAAGGGAGGTTACCTGGGGCTTGGGACATGGCTCAAGCACAGCTGAAAAATGGCCTTCTAAATAAAAGGACACGCATTTTACCCTCACAAAATGCTGTCCTGTGTTGTGAGCATCCAAACTGAGAACAAAGTGAAATATATATGGTGCTCTGGGCCCCAGAGGCATCATCCTCCCAGTTCTGGGGATTTCCTGAGAGCAGTGTGCTGTCACATTATCCACAGAGCATGTGGTGTGAAGCTGCTAACCACCAACAGAAGCTAGATGAGGTCACTTCCAAACATGACACAGCCCTGTAAGAATATGCTGTATTTATAGCTAATAAAGCTTTGCAGCACAAGTTCCTTCCGTGCCACCAAACCAACACTGAGCAGGGTTAACTGTTTGGTTATCAGCACACAGCAGCCAAATTAAAGCTGTTCAAAGCAGCACCAGACAGGGCACAATGAACCTCTAATGGGGAGACCAGGAGCTGTGAGTTTCATTGCCTAAAAAATTAATGAACACTGCATAAACACACAAAGGATCACAGTATCACTTATTTCTGACATTTTCTAAGTGCTTTCCAAACCAGCTATATTCCTATATTCCTGGAGCAGGTGGGAATTTAGAAAAGAAAAGGCTCTAGGGTGACTTTATTGTGGCCTTTCAGTACCTACAGGGGCTCCAGGAGAGCTGGAGAGGGACTCTGCACAAGGGGTGGAGTGCCAGGACAAGGGGAATGGCTCCCACTGCCAGAGGGCAGGGTTAGATGGGATACTGGGAAGAAATTCTTCCCTGGGAGGGTGGGGAGCTCTGGCACAGGGTGCCCAGAGAAGCTGTGGCTGCCCCTGGAAGAGTCCAAGGCCAGGCTGGACAGGGCTTGGAGCAACCTGGGATGGTGGGAGGTGTCCCTGCCCATGGTGGGAGGCTCCTTCCCACCCAACCCATTCCATGATTCTCTGATTCTGTGATTCCTCTGCTGCAGAACTTCGAAGCTGGAGCCTGAACACCACCTTGCTCTGCACAAATGAGTCTTCACAGCTCCTAAAACAGGCTAGGCAGGGGAGCCACTGCCCTGAACCCACCACCCCATGCTTGGTGGTATGTAAGAAGATAATCAGCCCAAGGTGAGAGGGATAGGAAGGATGGAATGGCAATTATGATTTTAGCACATTCATCATCTTGGTGTTTCAGAATGAATATCACTCCTACAGACTGAAAATCCTCACCACAGTGTAGGAAACCAGACTGGCAGGAAAGGCAAAAGCCACGCTGACTGAATGAACTCAAAGCTGTAGAGCAAAAACATCCTAGAAAGAGGAGAAATAGTCTTATTTCAAGCAAAATATTCTAAATTATATAAAAATTTTCTATATCATGTCCTAAAAGTTGTAGTAAGTTTTTTTTAACACCCCACAAGCCTCATCAAAGGTATTTCTAGTGAAATGGCTTTGTCTTTTATGACAACATTCATATTCCTATGGATGTTTACACATCAGTCTGAAAAGTCTGTTTGGAACTCGTGACTGGTGAAAGAACAGCCATGGTCTCAGCCACTCATGTGGATCACAGGTGGTCTTATCTCATTAACCAAAAAGGGATTTAATTAACCCAAGTACAGCAGCTGCTTGAGACAAGCCAAGACACAAGCCTTGCTAGATGAAGGGGTAAATATTATTTCCATTTGTACATTTTCCCATCCCAAATTACCACACAAAGTTTCCAGAAGGCCTCACTTTCATCCCAGTACACAAGGACATTTTTCTTTAATGTCATAAAAAGCAATTTCCTCCTCAGTTGTCCTTTAATTGCTCCCTCCACATCCACTGGAAACAGGCAACAAGAAAAATCCTTCCCTTCATCTTCCTCTCTGGGAAAGAAAGGCCACCCTGTTTGTGGCATGAAGAAAAACCCTTCCAAAGTGGTATCTGCCCTCCTGACAGCTGCTCTGCTCTGTATATAGAGATACACAGACACATTCATCCCTCAGCTCAAGGATTTCATGTCAGCTTCTCAGCCTTTATCAGTGCTTCTGGAATTATTCTGAATTCTAGTCCAAGAGTTGCTAAGTCCAATACTGGCATTATAGACATGTAACATAGGAAGTTTAGAAATAACTATGAGAAAAACGACTGTCAGATAAATTCAGAGCTGAAAAGGGAAATGGAGACACCAATAATGGCCACCCTGAAAGTCAGAGATGGAGAGAAAAAAATCTGCCCTGCACAGGCTTTTGTCTTTCTCTCTTGCCTGAATGTATTTCTTTATGATACTTCTTTCATATATTTATTGCTCAAAATAATTTTTGTTGTTGTTTCTGTTGAAACTGGAGATGGCAGGATATGGTTTTGAAAGTCCCTCAGCTTCCTGTGTCAGGAGGGTGATTGTCAAGATGCAGACATGAAATCAAACCAGACGAAAAAAAAATAAAATCATGAAGTGAAACTCTGTGTCTGACAGAATGAGCTAGTTGTCACTTCCTTCCCATCATGCAGACTTCCCTCTATCCCCAGCACCAGTGATCAGGGTTCTCCACTTCCAACAGCAAATACTGAGTGAAACTCATATAGGAAGCAAGAAGACCTCCTAAAAAACCAAGTAATTCAAGAAGTTTTTCAGTCTGATTTTCAAGGCATGCAAGCAATTCCCCAAAAAACCTGGGGAATAGCTAATATTAGAGCCCTGTGAATATTTTGAGCCTTTCCCTCACTGTTGCCATTGTGGGACTGATAGAACATCCCCACTGGGGGCTAGGTGGCCACTTCAGCAGAAGATTTCCCCCAAATTTGAGGTGTGCACTTCTCAGCATTTCACTAAGGAAACAGGGAGCCAGATGGAACCAGGAAAGTCCAGGTTGTGGATCAAAGTAGATCATGGAGATAAGGCAAACCAAAGAATCCCATGCTGCCACCTCCATCTAACCTGGCAGGAGCAGCTTAGAAAATTGGAGGAAAATACTAAACTGCTTCCTCCATCCTCCACCTAAACTCAAGCACAGCTTCTTTAAAAAGGTGAGGAGTTTTAAAAATCCTGCACTGCTGGAGGTCTGACCAGCAGAGACACTTGGGAAGAAGAGGCTCCCCAGAAGCAGCAGGGAACAGTCAGCATTCCCCTCCAGGCACCTGCCAGGCTCTTGGGCTTCCTCTGCTGCTCCCTGGGTACTTGTCTTCTCACCAATCAGCCCTAATCACACCACCTCACAAATTAAAACCCAAAAAAGCATTTGATCTTCATGTTCCATTGCTGGTGAAGGAGATCATTGTCTCCTCATCAATGAATACAAAGGGCAAAGACAAGAGGAAAGTTGAGAGTGGAACAACACAATCCAAACATCTGAATGCCATTTCCCAGTGGTGCTCACTAAATCTGAACGCTTTTGCTCTGCCCAGAAATCCCAGAAACACAGACTGGGCTGGGTATTTATACCAGAGGGACTCTGGGGACAGGAAGCAGCTGAATGCCAGGGCGGCTCCCAGCACTGATTCACTCCAGCTTTCCGTGTTTAATTCTGCTTCCTGGGAGAAAGAAAACACACAAAATCCTCCAAGTCCTTGGCTAATGCCCAGTGCAATACATTCCTTTCCAGGAGTGGCAGATCACAGCAGGGACAGAAAGGCTGCTTGTGATCAGACACGACACTTGTTTTTGTCCTGCCCTTGCCAAATCTGCCCTGGTAAATGGGAACTAGGCACTTTGGGAAAAGGTGGAGTGAATGTGGCCTTGGTCCGTGCTCCTTATCCCACTAAATTATATTTCACAATCAAACATGAAGGAGTTTTCATAGTTATTTTCTCTTTTCAATTATTTTTATTATTTTATTATTTTATTAAAAGAGCACAGTCAAATTTTCTACTCCAATCCTCACTACCCATGGTTCTGCTGCACATAGCTGAAACTTTGTTAGATTGCTCAGACCTGTTTTTGTCAGCACAAGTGTTTGCAAAAAAGACTTTAAAAAGTCTTAAAAATTAATAAACTAATATTTTTCAGTGATGTGCAAATGAATAGGAATCAATATAAAGCCCTCGGGGAAAAATATTCTCTCCAAAGGCAGAGTTCAGGTTATTGAGGTGTTTGTCAGTGATCATTTTTCCACTTGCAGCACCTAGATCTCCAAGAAATCCACATAAAAGGGGGTCCTGCTTCCCTGGCAGCTGTTGAAACTCTTTTCCTGGTTAGTAGATCCTAACCCAGACTTTCTTTATCTGCTCCTCACCCTGTTGGGCAGCAGTAAGGATGAGTCTTGAAGCATTGCCTGTCAGATAAAAACTGGACCACAGGAAAAGCTGAGAGGGATAAATCCCGGAACAGATAAATGAGCAAAAATGAGCAATAGCTAAGCCATATGAAACATAATGAAGTGCAGACTTGCAGGCTTTGGAGATGGAAAAGACTTCTTAAGGTCATCTAAACCCAGCTTCTGCCAGTTCAGGACTGGCCCCTAGAGTGATGTGCTGAACTTTAAGGAAAAACCAGGCTGCCAAAAGCTTTGTGAAACCCATTACACTTGTTCCAGAAGACAAATGAAAATCCCCAAACATCATGAACAGGCTTCAAGTCATGGAGTGCCAGGAAAACTTGACTGTGTCCCCATCTCCCTACCAAACCTCAGTGAGGAGCCAAGTCCAGTGTGTCAGGGCACTGTACATCACCTGGATAGCACTGGGAATGGGGACTGTATACCTCCTGAATAGCACTGGGAATGGGGATTGTGTACCTCCTGAATAGCACTGGGAATGGGGACTGTACACGACCTGGACAGCATTGGGACCAGGAGTTGGACTCCCTGAACCTTTGGGTACGTTCCAATTCAGGATATTGCATTATTCCTGACTCTATAGCTGTGATGCATTAGCCAGCTTGCAAAAGCAGGTGAGGTTTTGCTGTGCCTTAGTAATAAACACCTCTTAGGGATTTTGGATCACTACACAACTTCCAAAGCAATTCCCGTGTTTTCTCCCCAAGCTCACACCCACTGCACCCCAAAACCCACCTAACTGTGTTCCCAGCACAGCAAACAGCAGGGCTGTGTTGATTCATTCCTGGGGGTGCTGAAGCCAAGCACCTTTTGTGAGTGACTTGCATTTTCCCGCAGCCGTTCCAGCATTCCTGTGTGGGTGACACCGTCCCAGGCTGAGCCTTTCCTGCACTCACCGTGGCTGGAATGTCCCCATCCCGCACTCACCGTGGTTGGAATGCCTCACACAGTCCCCCAGCACGGCGCTGAAGTGTCTCTGTGCCCCTGGCTCCTGGAAGCAGTAGTAGCTGTGCCTGGAGAAGGGCTGCCACAGGTACACCGGGAACTCCTTCGGGAGTGGAACAAAGGCTGCAGCCGCCTCCTCGCTTGAGCCTGCACAGAAACACCTCTGTCTGAGAGCTGCAGATTTCCTCTGTGCCACACCTTTGCCAGCAGCTTAATGTCCTTCCCAGCCCAGAGGGCAGGGGGACACAGCTGGGATGGGCACACTCGGCTGGCATCAAACACCTCTCTGTGTTACACCACAGCAACTTGACGGCCTCTTGCTTTGCATTCCAGGTGGCAAAAATCTAGTTTTGGCAAAATTTCAAAGAAACTATTTCATTGGATTGCAGCAGCTAGGGAAATGGTTTTCATGGCAGATAAATAAATTAGTGGGGAGCTCTGGTCTGTTCCACATAAAGACCATTTAAGAGCATATGGACTTTCTTATAGAAACAAATTGCATTAAACAGACCTTGTTGGAACAGCAGTGCTTTCCCTGGTTCCAGGATTTCCACATACAACTGCCCTTAAAAACTGTCACTTCAAGCCCTTGCAGGTGATGTGAAGAAAACACCAAGTACCTCCAGCTCCCACCTGCCCCGGGTCCCTGCACACAGGGGATGCTGGACAACACATTCAGGGATGACCAAACCCAAACTGGAGTCACTGATATGCACTGAGAGCCCAGACACAAAAGATTCACCTCGGAGGGTCTTCAGCACCACACAGACAGGGAGTAGGGCCATGAAGTTGATCCTTTTGAAAGGAGAGCCATGGGAAGCCCATGAGCACCCTTGGGATGCTCCTCATCACTCAAGCTGTGGTGACACACACAGGACACCTCTCCGCCCCTCTGACCATTCTGTGCCTTGGGGAAGAGTGTGAGAGGGCACCTAACTTTTAAATCCTAAGGATTTCAAAGACTCAAAAAATAAATCCTTGTCTTCAAGTTGCCCTTCTCCGTTTCATTATGTGGCATCCCATCCTCCAAATCTAACTCTGCAGTGTGAGACCCGCTCTGTAAAGCCTGAATTTTTCCATCCTGGTGGAGTGGGGGCAGGCAGGACCACAGCAAGTCCCGGTCCAGAAACAACAAACTCAGAAGCAGCCACCTTCCTGCCCTCTCTGTAGGACTTATTATCAGCTGTGAGTCAACACAGACAGCTGGCATCTAAAAATGGAAACAAATAAACCAGGAATATTAACAAAGCCCGGGAACAATGGTGCTGTGGTTCCTGCCCTGCTTCTGCACAGCTTCCAGCAGCTTTGTGCTGGTATGCTGGGAAGAAAGGGAGCCAGCATTTCTCTGAATGTTGGCTTACAGCATCTGCTTTGTTCATCCACTCTGGAGCTGTGCTTCAACTGGGGAAAAGGGTTGTGGGCATCTTCTGCTACCCCATTTTAAATTGGAGCCTGAAAGTCTTCCCAGCTTACAGAGTAAGGAACAGAGCCTGGCTTTGAGCAGGACTTACCAAGAGGGTCTGGAAAATGCTTATCAGACAGCAAATTGTAATCTTCTTCTGAAGTCAGGACTTTGCCTCCTGCAGGAATAACGTGATATTTAGGGCTGGCTCCCTTCTGGTAGGCCTGGAAAATCAATAGAGAGGAAGTATTGTCAAACAGAGATTTAAGGAGAGAGAAAACATAAAATACACAATTCACTGACAAGGCCAGGAGCTGACTCCATGATCCTTGTGGGTGCCTTCCATCTCAGGATATTCTATGACTCTAATGCATGGGGATATTGTCCAAAGGGAGAATCATTTTATCAGGCTGCATTTTGGAAATGTTCCCTAGGTATGTCAAATCTAAAACACAGTTAAATGTAAAAAACACGTTTGAAAATATCCTCTCAGTGCTTATCTGCTGTGGTGAGGAGTCAGGGATAGAAGGGAGGGAAGAAGGATGGGATTTTCTCCTGAGCCAAATTTGTTGGATTTGTCAGCCAGGATTAGTTTGACTATGGCAGCTTCCAGGCAAAAACCTCCACTGCAGTCAGCCTGGAGCCACCCAGACCCTGCTACTTCAGATCCAACTGCAGCAGCACAGGGCTGTATTACAGGGATGTGCAGGTGAGAAGTGTTCTGGGACAGGCACGGGAAGGTTCAAGTGCTGTTAAAAGGATTTGTTAGTTCTTGCTGATGTATCTGTCCAAGGCAGGGCACCCTCAGCCATCCCTGTGGGCTTCCACTGGTGCCACTCTGACGAGGACAAGGTTTCACCTCCTACTGCTGAAGACAAGGCAGCAGCAGCAAATCCACTTGCTCTTGGTTTATGTGAGAGAGTACAAGCAGATGCAGGATGCAGCACTCACCTCTTTGGTCTCAAAGCACTCCACAGTGTAGTCGTTTTTGATCACGACGTATCTGTCCTTCCACTTCTTCAGGTCCTCAGCAAAGTGCAGCAGCTCTGCTTCGTACAGAACTGTCCCAGCCTCCCCTGCAGGCTACAGGGACAATTGGTGACATTTGAGACTCCTCTGCACCACTGACCCTCTTGAAGCTTTTATTTCTACATTTCCATAACACTGCTCTGAGAGCTTTTGAGCTTTCAAATGCAATTTGAAGCCATGAATATCTCTGATTTCAGAAGGTTCTACAGACACAAGCAAATTCTTGTAGCCGAGGTGAGGAGGCAGCAGAAGAGCTCTGCCTTCCAGAACACTGCCAGATTTCTGAGACAGATTTATTTGCCTTTCATGCAAGATCAGAGAATCCCACAGTGGTTTGGGTTGGAAGGGACCTTATAGATCATCTAGTTCCAACCCCTGCAGGATGACTTGGAGTTCACCACCTCCCATTTTCCACTACATAATATAAATATTTCATTGATATGAAAAGCATATTATTATTTTATAATAAAGTAAATTGTTTCCCATTTCTTTGTAACGCTTTTGCATCTGTGCTGCAGTAATTGATATGCACCTTTCTGAAAGACACAGATCTTCTATTATGCCACCTCACTGCTTTACCTACTCATTTCAAGAGCATTGGAAATCCATGATTTCCAGTATGTTCAGTACATTTAAATATTTTTCTTCTTAATCTAGGAGCTGGTTCTCTGCATTCTCCTCTAATAAAGAGACTTTTGTCTCTCTTTTTGTCTCCCTTCTAATAAAAACCAGCTATCCATAGTTCACTCTACAGAGGGAATTATTGCCATCTTTTTTAAGGAACCCTGAGCCACGGATGACAGGATTAATTAAGTTTCCTACATGACCTCTTCTGTGCAAGTATGACCTCTGTCCCCAGATTTTGCAGAACCTTGCAACCAGCAAGAAGGAACCAGTTTTGTTCAAATATCCAACTCTTTGTACTCATGTCATGGTTCTCCTCATGCCATGATAAACAACTAAACAAGACCAAAATAAACATGAATCTTCAAAAACAAAACACCAAACCTGCACCCAGATGCAAATTTCCCATCCCAAACCAAAACGACCCAAATCCACCACCTGCACATGCAAACTGCTGTGTGCACTTGGGTCACAGACAGGAGAATCGGTGTCCCCCTACCCTGGTTTTCAGGAAGCAGGACTGGGAGTGGCGGTGCTGCTCCAGCTCCTCCTGTATGTGCCTGCAGAAAGCCACGGCGTACTGGCGGCGGTAGTGGGGGCTGAAGTTCTTGATGGTGGCCTCTGTTTTCCCTGAGGTGAAAGAGACATTTAAATGTATTTCATGTGCATGGCTTCACAAGCTGTAACACAGAAACGAGGCACTTCTCATCAGCGACCTGAATTCTTTCACTCTGGAGAAGAGACAGCTCCAAGGTCACCGAACAGTGACCTTCCAGGACCTGAAGGGAGCCCCCAGGAAAGAGGGAGGGAGACTCTGGACAAGGGATGGAGTGACAGGATGAGGGGGAATGGCTTCCCACTGACAGAGAGTGGGTTTAGATTGGCTATTGGGTAGGAATTGTTCCCTGGGAGGGTGAGGCCCTGGCACAGGGTGCCCAGAGAAGCTGTGGCTGCCCCTGGATCCCTGGAAGTGTCCAAGGCCAGGCTGGACATTGGGGCTTAGAGCACCCTGGGCCAGTGGAAGGTGTCCCTGCCCAGGGCAGGGGGTGGAACTGGAGGGGCTTTAAGGTCCATCTAACCCAAACCATTCCATGATTCCATGAGAAGACCACCTGAGTGTACCAAGGGCCACTTGCTGCACAGACCAGCAGACTCTTGGAGATGCATTCAGAGGGAATTTGTCCAGAAAAACACTGGGTTTGGGACTTGTTTTTTTCTTCTAATAGCAAGCAAAGAATTCCCCAAATCCATTTCTCTAAGGAAAGATGCTCTCCACCTCTCCCTGAGACACACTGCCCCAGAGCCAAGGGTAGGCAAGGGGTGAAAGGGTTCTCAAAGAGAACCAGTGGCACTGGCTAGTGTTCAGCCTCAGGAGCCAATTTTATCACTTACTGAGATTCTAAAGCTGACTCAGAGCTCTACAAAAGATTTTTCTAGGCTTGGGCACTACAGTCTCATCTTTGTTTTAATGTAAAGATATCCTCAGTTGGACTGCAATAATAACCACTAATCTGGTATTGTCTTGCTGTGATCAAGATCTCATGGGTAACAGCAACAGCAATAAACACAATTCTTCTTCTCAAAGTCTCACTTCTGAGAATCTTAAAATAATTTACAAGCAATTAACTCATTAACCCTACCAAAGAAATAATAGTGCTTTGCAGACAAGGAAGGGAAGCTAAAATTAAAGGCATGTACATATATGTGACTGAAAGAGTCTGTAGCAATGCAACAACTAGAACCTGGCATATGATCTAGAGAGCATCCCAAACATCCTGGATACTGCAGAGATCCCTTTTTTCTTGGTATTAGGGAGCTCCATGCCAAAGGGCTTTTTCTGAGCCTACAACAGAGAAATGCAATTTCACACCTCAAGTAACTTTGATGCTTTCAAAATTTCATTGTTTTTCTGCTTGGGGAGGAAAAAACATCGTATTTTCTGTATGAGAAAAAAATGGTAATTCCTGAACTAACATTTATATGGACTCGTAGACCAGGACTGGCACACAGCATTCCTGAAATGGAATTCCTGGAGTGTTCAAGGCCAGGGGTGAAGAGCAGTCTGGTTTAGTGGAAAGTGTCATTGCCCATGGCAGGGTATGGGACTGGATGGTTTTGAAGATTCCCTCCCAACCCAAACCACTGTGGGATTCTATAAATTATTCCTTAATTTCCTAACACTGATGTGCATGAGAGGACAAAGCCACATGCCAGCTCTGCTTCTGCAGGTGAATTTCCAGTGTGATGCAGAATCAGATGCATCCCCCAGGTTCAGGGGCCTGTGACCAGCTCCGAGGGGTGAGCTGGAGCCTTCTCCTTTGTAAGCCCCAGTGAGATTGCTGCCTTCCACTGAACTGGAAGCCCCTTTTCCCCCACTCCAATCCCACACCAGCACTGGGAGACAGGCCTGATGCCCTGGAGCCCTCTGGATGCCCTGGAGAAGCCAGCTCAGCGTGGGCACAGCCACCCCCCCCCAGCTGGAGGGATGTCAGAAGCAGAGTCACTTCACCACTTATGTAACTCTCTCACAGAATTACTTTTGAGACAGCACCCAGTGACAATCTGGACTCTGAATCTTCAGTGTTAAGACAGATCTTTAGAGACATACTGATTATAGGATGTGCTTGGCTATAACAGCAGGATATGGTGCTGCTAAAGCAGAATATCCCAGCCCTAGAAAAACTAGCCTGCTTTAGGCAGAGGCACAGACTTATTCTCCAAATAAGGACAAAGTTTCCCAAAACCTTCTTTGCAGCATTTTTTTTCCTCCTGGTCCCAGCCAGCAGTAGGATGCTGCTGGCCCCAGCCCCAGTGGAGTTTCCTGCTCAGGGTTTGCCCCTATTTTGCACTGTGGCTTTTTCTTTCCCAGCTCACATCATCCTCTTGATCTGTTAGAGAGGGCTCTGGGACACTGCACCTCACTTGACTACTGCCTGCATCCTGCAGTAAAAGTTTGTGGAGGAAGTGGGACAAAGAATAAAATTCTGGTGTTGGGAAAAAACTTGCAACAATCAGAGGAAATACCTGCAATTTTGCCAAAGTCTTTCAATTAAGGCTAAACGGCCTCAGAAGTGTCATTCTTCACTGTCACTTCTGCTTAGATCAGCTTAAAGCACAATCACTGAAGGGAAAGAAACTCTGCAATTCACAACATATAAGTCAGAAATGGGACAATGATGATGTAACTTTTATGTGCAGACTATATTTATGACAAACCAAAACATTAATCAAGAGGCAAATGTTTCTTCCAATCCTCACACTACATGTTACAAAGGAGCTTTGCATTAAAAATACCCCTCTCTCTTAAAATTAGAAGGAAAGTTTATTTAAAGAGATTGTGAGTGGCACCACATGAGGACCTGGCCTTGCAGGGCTCAGTTGAACAGGAATTGCCATGGTGGGAAGAGAAGCAGACAGACCCTTGATCCATTGTGTTTCTCAATGGATCTTTAAACTCTTTTGGTTTACAGAAAATAAAAATATGCTATCTGAAAATAAACATGATGGAAACAGTCCTGAGTGACAGAAACTCTTCCCATGAAATGATAACGTGGGGCAACTGGAGATAAAATACTCCAGGGCAGTTGAAAAATGAGTTCCCCTAATTCTTTTCCAAATTTAGTGTGGCTGGCTTAGTCAGAGCTGTTTATATGGAGCACGGCCAATGCTCCCATTTGGCTGCTCTGGCAACAGCACAGCTCCAGCCCATAGAAATGGGATCTGAATGCCAGCAGCTGGGATGTTTATCCTAGGAGAATGAGGAGTCTGAATGAGGAGCTCCAGGAGGAGCCTGCATGTAACCTCCTGCTCCTGTGCTGGGCCACGAGTTGGACTCAGTGACTGATCCCTGTGGGTCCCTTCCAACTTGGGATATTCTGTGATTCCATGAGCTGAAATTACCAACAGGAAAAGACAACTGTGATGGAGGTGAAAGGATTTCCACCAAATTAGCATGGCAAGGGTCTGTTCCTCCTTTGCTGAGGGTTTAGATCCTGCTCCAGAATAAACTTTACTAACACTTCATGATGAACCTCCCACTCCACAGAACTGCACAAAACTTTAGCATGAGTTCTTTTAAGGCTAAAAACAAATGTCACTGCAAAACTGAGAAACAAGAAACAATATACCCGTTACCTTCCTGGATTTTTTTTTTCCTTGCTTTTCCCCTGCCTTTGGCCTTCTTAATTGTGTCACTCATGTTGGACACTCGTGTGTAACTCCAAGTCATCAGGCCCATAGAATGGCCTTAAATACCCAACTTTATAGTGGGGGTTTCACTGCTTTTATTGAAATATACAACTGACATACAGCTTTTTCAAACAAGGCACTCTTCATCAAGTTCTCCCAGGAATGATGTTCTGCTGGTCTAGCCACCAGCAACCAGTGCAGCCCATCTACCCTGCCACATCTCCCTGCTCTCAGCAACATGTTACCACGTGGCCAGTCCAGGTGCAGGTCAGGAAAACCCGGGAAAAAAGGTCAGAAAACAATAACTTTTTGGCTGGCATACAAGAGAGTTATTGCTCACACTCCCAGAACTTCAGCCATTTGGAGGTTAAGAGTGGAAAAGAGGGAAGGACTTGCCATAAAAGCTATTTTACTTAAATATCTGTGTTTGGCAGTAAGATGAACCTTTCAAGAGTAGGAAAATGTTCACAATCCTTCCCCATCACAGCACAATTGCCTGCACTCAGCACCTTTTGGAAAAGGTTTTCCAAATATACCATGACCAGTGATATGAATCTCTTTGGAGCTCTGGGGACTGATGTATTTTGATGTATCACCATTTAATCCCCAGGGGGCATGAATGTAAAGGAAGTAGATGATTTGCTGCATTAAAACAAATCCTGGACAAAATAAAACCTAAAAGAAATAGGCACTGTGTGTGCTGAATGTCAGGACACCCAGTACTTCAAACAAGTAAAGCAGTGAGACAGAACAGGAAGAAATCACTTTGTCTTACTTACTTCACCAGGCCATGAGCAAAGCTCTCAGAAAACAATTTAAAATGATCACCTGATCATACCCACAGAGTGATTTACAAGCCAAGATGTAACCCACAACTGGGGACATGCCTTTAAATTATAAACTAGAAGCCAATTAATCTATATATACTGTGTGCTTTAATGCAAGTTGAGCTTCACAATTACTACTGTCCACCCATCCATCTTTCTATGCATAAAAACAGTCTTATTCCCATGGCCCATCAAGGTAGCAGCAAAATGAGTTAACAAAAATAATTCCAGTGTTCAGCTCCTGGGCTGCCTTCATCCCAAGTCCAAGAAAAGCATAATTCTGATAAACACCTGAAATTGCAGATGCTCTACATAAGCCCTGAAAGCTGGATGTCAGCCCTGAAATGGGCTGGATGCTCAACAGGAAGAGAAGGAAGCAGCCACTCACCATAAAAATTGCTTTTCCTCAGATCACCCCTTCACAGCAAATATCATTAGCAGTTGTTAAATGCATCTGGCAACTGAAAACCTGTGAAAGTGACTCTGTTGGGCATATCCTGACAGTGCCCACCACCTTCCAGTGCTCTGGGATATAGAACAGTGCAGTGGGATTTACAAGTGATTCCCCCTTTCCTACAGTATTCTTCTTTGTGCAGTACTTACAATACCACCAGGGAAGTGTTTCAGTTCAAGGGCTCCCAGACTTTATCTAAGAAGGCAATGTAAACTGCTCTCTTTGCTGTTGAAAGCAGAACTCATTTTGATCTTTATTTGTAGAAATAGTATTTTAATTATTCTGAGTCATGACTTAATACCTGTTATGACAAAAAGGGATGGCAGACACAAATCCCAGGTTCTGATTTGGCTGGATCACCTCTCTCAGGTTTGTTTGCACTCAGCCAAACCCAGCAGCTCTGGTGGAGCCACACCTCTTTCCATACAGGAACATGTGGTTTGCACCTGGTAAAATACTGAAACCAATTATTTATCCCAGCTTTGCTTTACATTAATGGAGACTGCTCTTAATAAAAACGTACAATCCTGTAACTCCAGAGGTGTGCACACACCCTCAAATCACCTGTTTGTCATGCTGGCAAAATCCCTGTTAGTCACTCAGGGCAGAGGAGTGGGTAACACCCATTACACCTCGGATCAGCCTCTACTCGAATCTCAGCATAGAGCACTCCTCGGGTGCTTAGTCCATCTTCTCTATAGGAAAAAACTGATGCTGTCTTGTGAAAAAATCAGACTTTTTTCGCAAGTTTGGAAGCTGAGACCATGGGTGTGATATTTGTTTCACAGCAAGCTAAACAAACATGTTTGTAAATTCATGATCCATGGCAAAAGAGGTGCCAAAAATAACAGGCTCCATTCTAACCTTGCAGATTGGCCTTTCTACAATTTTATCCCTCTACTTTGCTCTTCCTCAAGTGCTGTGCTACATGAGGCTGAATTTCATACTGAGCTGGACAATTATCCCATAGATTTCCATACTTGTATTGCTCCCAGGCAGCTTCAAGAGCATCTTTCATTCAGAGGGAGCAGATTGAGCTGAGTGAGACCCCATGCACTCTATAAAAAATGCTTGAATAGCTCTGATCTAACTATGGAGCTTGCTGGTTTAAGTTAATTCTGAATGTTGTCTGATTATTAAAAATGAAGAACAGCAGAGCACAGATCCAGCACAGAGAGTGGCTCAGGTCAAACTCAGAGACTCATTCCTGCAGCCAGCTTTCCCTTCCCCTGCTCCCACTGCCCAGTCCTTATTTATGGGAGAAGGAAGATTTCACAAGTTGCCTTTGCACTTCTGTCAGGTTAAAAAAATCCTAATAATAATGAATTACATAAAGGCCAGTGCTTGTGGTTAATCAGGCTGAAACAAGCCATGGGTTTTATTAACACGGTGTCAGATAAGCTTATCTCAAAGGCTGCTGAAATCTACCCTTTCTTGGTCATGGTGTTAGAGGCAGCAATGCTCTGTCTAGAAACAATTACTCACAGATTCTGTGGCTGTAGAAGAAGAGATTACAGGTGACCTTGCCCCTGATAAATCACAGTTGTACTAATTACCAAAGAAGAGGAATAGCCTTGTCCTTAGTGGGTCACAGCTGTGACTAATTAAGATAATTTAAGATAAAAGGTTGGCTGGGAAGGAGAATCTTGGAGGAAGAAGAATGAAACAAGGGAGGGAGTTGCTGTAGTAAAAGATGTGCTGTGAGGTCAGTCTGGGTCTGACGAATTCGGAGCCTGCAGCCAGAGCTGAGCTGGGTGAAAGAGGGTTCAGAGTCTGCAAACCAACACCTGCAGCCCCAGCCCAGCAGGCAGAGTCTGCAGCTGGACCCTGCAGCAGGAGCTTGCTGTGGTCAGTCAGGATGGCTAAGCTGTAAAGAAGAATAAACTGGGACCCTTTTCGTGTTGTTGAATGAGAGTCTGTGTCTTGGCTCATTTCTACCCCTAATGAGAGGTCTGCTGCAACAACATTCAACTAGAATAAGGTCTGACAAAACTTTATTTATAAGCTTCTTTCACAGCACCAGGAGGACTTGAGATTGAATAACTCAATGAACCCAGTCTAATTCCTGGAGGGGGGTCACATGAAATTAAACTATGATCCATGGTAAATAAATTTGGTGAAGGTCAATGGTTTTCAACTTCTGGGGTTTTTTTCCACTCCCTGAGCCACTCATGGGGACACAGACACCAAGCATGTCTTGAGCAGCTTTCTCCAACCCAGACCTCAGCACCACATTACATGTCATGGGAGGTCACACAAAAATGTTTCTTGGGAATATTTAAACAGCATTCCATAAACATAAACCAATGTTACATCACCCTTTAAATCAGGGTGATGCATTCCCCCTTCCCTCCCTTTTGGGTGACAGTTACCTCACTGCCCAACCATCCACACAACAAAAAAAAACAAAAAGAGACAGAGACACAGATAACAGAAACAGCCATCTTCATGGCATTAGCTGAAGCTTTTTTCTGAATATGTATATATTTATACAGACACACACCTTCAAAAAATTATTTCCATGCAATACTTGGCATATGCTCATAGATCTGGGGCATACTTATACTAATTTCTTTTTTCTTAATTACTTTGCCAAATTATACCACACTTCATGGCTCTATCACAAAATTATTCCAGGGACTATGTGACATGGACCAAAGCTATGAGTACACACACATCTTTCCATGAGGGGCTTCATTTATGTTTCTTTACCTTAGTCATAAATTCCCTTCATTCCCTCACCATTCCAATTCCTTTCACCATTGGCCCAAATGCACTCCTCAGAATACTGCATTTCCCACAAAGTCATCACTTTTTAAGCACTCTAGCAGAAGCCATTATTCCATGGCAGGATTTTATTCCATTTCTCTTCAACAAACACACAAACTCCACAGAACAGAATAACAAAATGAGAATAATGGTAACATTGGAGCCTCTTTTCTTACAATTTTCCTCATCCATTCTAAGGCATTTGCTTCTCTTCTGGTTCCTGTATACACTGAAAATGAGTAAATACCATGATTTGCAAAGGATTTTCAGCTAAGCCTATGTGCAAGAAGGGTAAAACCAAGACTAATCTCTCAGAAGTCTCAAAGCAAGGACATTTATTTTAATGACCTCCCAACACAACCACTCCTTGATTTTATCACGGGAAATAATTTCAGCCTCAAAGCCCCTTCTTGCCATTCTGAACCCCACTACAACACCTGGGTAAATATACAGATTTTAACCCAAAACCAAGCACCATTCAGATTTTTAGGGCCCAAGACCATACTCATGTCACAGTTGTGCCAGTTGGAACCATTTTCCAATTTCACCTGTTTTGCTTTGCTTGTGCCAACACCTCCTCCCCTTGGTCCTCTGTAGGGCAGCAAGTGTGAAAGGGAATTTTGAGGGAGACAAAGAGCCAACTCTTTGTGAAAAATCAATATTTTATTCCTCTTGCCCCTCTTTTAAAAAGGACAAAAATTTATACATATATATGTGTGTATATATAGATAATATTAAGCTTCTAATAAAAATTTATAATACAGGAAGAGGAGTATGCAAAATGCAATTCACATTCCAAAGGATTTTAAATTTTTTTTACCTGACTTCCCACTTTACATTGAGCTTGAACAACAAAAATGGAAACATTTTTCCTTTGCAGTGCATATTTAGTCATTTGTTCAAGCTCTCAGTAGTTTCATGTTACAATACTGGAACACAACTGCAGGAAAAAGTAACTGTTGTCAGAGCAAAACATTGGGCAGAGGATGGGAGAACTTTATAAAACTCAGAAGTTTGAGTGAAGCTTATAAAATCTCTTTAATCTGTCGTGTATTTTGTTGTTACAAAGCTTATAAAATCTCTTTAATCTGTTCTATATTCTGTTGTTACACAGCAGGGTGATACAAGGGGATCACCTTCTGATGTCACATGGACTTTGGCCACGCAGATGCTACAGCAGGAATTGTTCCAGGCTCACACAACCCACAAGACAAAAATGTTCCACAGCACTACACTGTGGTTAATCCTTCAAAGCCTTAGCTAAGACAAATTAGACAGCCTCTCCTTGCTGGTAGTCTGTTCTCATGTTCAGAAAAATAATATAATAGCTCTAAAAATGTTTGCTAAATCATAGATAGATTTTAAAAAAGGACTGCATTCATTCCTTTGCAAGGAATACTTCCAAGCATTAAAAGGGTCAACACTCATACAACTGAAGGTCTCCCCTTTCACAAAGAAACCCTTCTCTACGTTTCCATGGGTGGTAATGTCCCTCAGGAAATCCACACTGTTCACTGGATTTATTCACTCTGCAGGAGACACAGGAGGAAGCGTTGGTGCCTCATCCTGTGGGAAAGGTTTCTTCACATGACTGCTAAAAAAGCATCAATTAAGGTGGAATTTAGAAGACAAGTGTATAATTATTACATGAAGCTGCTCACCCAACCTTGTGTAAGACAGGTTTTTCTGTGCTTATTACAGATGGGGAAGGGAATCTGCAGGTCTGAGACACAACAGATCAGCTGTGTAATTCAAATTAATGAAGAAACACAGGGAAGTGGTTCCAGAAAGGGTTGGGATGGAGGAAGATGCACTGATGCTGCTGAAGAGGAGACCTTGCACACATCTCCTCTCACTCCTCAGTGTTGGCCTGGTTCTCTCAGTCACACTTTGCTCTGACTCCCAGAGCAGCTGCTGCTGCCCCAAAATCCCATTTCAGGATAGGTCACAGCCTTTTGCTCTCTTCCAGCTGTGAAACGGGTGCAAAAGGAACAGAATTGGCCTCTTCCCTTGTGAAACTGATTAAATCACTCCAAAAACCCCTACTAAATCTGGTCCAGGGACAATTCAAGGGAAGAAGCAGAGAAAATGAGGCAAATGAAAACAAAAGAAATGGGAAAAGACAAACAGAAGATGGGAGATGGCCCTCTGGCTGCCTGGGGCTCCCTGGCATGGGAGACCTGCCAGTGCCCTCCTTTCCCCTCTTTTCTCCCATTCAAAGTTGCACAAGGATATAATCAAGATTCCAGGATTTCCAAAGCACTGTAAAAGAATAAAACAAACATTTTGGAGTTTTTCTTCGGTTAAGCTGAAAGGACCCATTAAACTTCATTAATTATTCCTTACTTGGCAGAGTTCATGCCTGTGATTCCTTCTAAATTAAAGCTGGGACCTTACTAATAAAAATACACCTTCTGCTACCGAATCGGGAATAATTCCTGAAATTTTATCCTGAAAAGAGGTCAAGTAAAAATCCAAACAACCCCTAACTTTCTGCAGCTGCAGCAGTATCAAAGATGAAGGATTACCTTTACATTCCCCAGGTTTGCTGTTCCTACAACCCACCAGTGCCAGCAATCCACATCACCAGAGGCAGAAATACTCCCGGGTGACAAGGGCATCGGTTAGGGGAATTTAAGGAAAAAGGGAAAACAAAGAACCGTGTTCAGAAAGAATTTGATGTAAATGCCACAGAGGACACCCACAAAGGAACACTCCTCCTACAGTCTCTCCTGTGCAAATGTGGGGGGTTAAGGCCTCTTTGTTCTGGCACACTGTTCAGAAGTATTTATTTTCTTTTTCAGGATGCTATTTTTAACCATAACTCAGAGAAAGGCCAGAGCCTGGGAGTGTCTGACTGCAGCTCCCAGACAGACCCAGCCAGTGTCACTTGCTGTGACAGAGGGTGGTGACACACAGCTCTGCAGCTCCCACTTGCCTCGTTTCCTCCACGGGGCTGCTTTCACCAAAATCCACTTTTATTCACCGAAATCAGTTCAGGGGGGCTCCATCCAGCCACCTGATGTGCCAAGTGCTGTGCATTACTCTTCTTCCTCCTGGACCACTTTCAGTTCCACATGAAAGCATCACTGGGAGGACAGCAGTTACCACTGGTGTTTGTTTTCTCCATTCCTAAGAGGAATTCCCAGGAAGAAGCTCCACTCAGCTACTGTCCCTCTCACTAAGCCTGTGCTTGAGGCTCCTTGGCTACTCTGCTCTTCCGCCCCAATGTTTCAATGTTCCTTCCTTCTTGAAAAAAAAAAAAAAAAAAAAAAAAAAAAGGAGATAAGTTGCCTCATTTCCTCTCCATTTATCTTTCACGTTCAAAAGGGCTTGTGACAACATGACTTGAAAGGAAAAAACCAAATCCAAACCACCTTCTCCCTGTGCTGTGTTTGTACAGCAGGACCACGTGAAGCCTGGGCTCAGAAAGGCAGCTGGGCAGGTTATTATGAAGAGGAGGAAATTTGTTCCTGAGAATGCTCTGGGAAATGGGTCTGGGAGAGCTCTCCTGCTGCTCACAGTGACCCTGCACCCCTGGAGGCCTTCATGGCCCTCCATGTGCAGACACACCAAACTGTACACCTGCACACCAGGCCTGTGGACACACATAACCAACCAGGAGATGCTCAAGGCTTGGGGTTATATCCATGCTGGATATAAAGTTCAGTCAGTGCATTTGGAAGTTTGCTTTCATCTCTCTTGCCTTTGTCTGACTGGTTATGGACCTCCAGTTTTGTAAGTCCCAGCTCTTCCATCAAAGGTCTCTATGAAGTTGTCCCCATCAATCCAATCTGAGCTCCTGCCACTGTGGATGCTGATGCATTCTCTCTTTCTGGAGAAGAGTATGTTTCACTTGTCTGTAACAAAACTTAAATTCTTCCTCTTTCTGTGTTTTGCAAAATGCCTTATTTATGGCACCAAGAAAAAAGCAGCCCTAACAATGCAATGTGCAAGAGCTGTGTGATAAGGGTTTTATTTGGCAATTTATGTGTATCAGATCACATTTTCACTTTGTGAATACACAAGTAATCACTAGTAATGTGACTTTAAACATATTCAGCCCCTGTCTAACAATGCTCATTTTGAGTCTCATCCAAACCTGAATTCCTCCAAAGGCTGGCTGCCATTTCCTCACTAGAGCTGCATTTCAAGCCATGTTTGCATTCTTCAAGGGTGGGTTAAAGGCAGCCTGTGGCTTTCTGAGAAACAGGGAAAACCACACAAACACATTTTCTATCTTCACTTGGGTTGATGAGACTTCACCAGCCTGATGAGATGAAAGATGAGCCTGAATTTCTATGAAACTTAACAGCATCCAGTGTGGCTTCAAAATACCCTGAAGAGCTCCTGAATCCACAGCAACCTTTCAGAGACTTTTCTACCCCTTATTACTACTCCTAAAGACCTTTACTGTACAATCAACCACCCCTTCCAACGAGATGCTACTCAGGCTGTGTGCTACCAACACAAAAGCAGAATTTTTCACTACCCTGAGACAGTTTCTCTGCTGTTTGCCCTTCAAGCATCTCTGAGCCAACCGTTTCACCAACTGTTTCACCACAGCTTTTGCATAAACCCAGCAGCTTTACACAAACAGGCAGGCTCTTGGTTAAGGAAAAAGAGCAATGAAAAACCCAATAGAACAAGAACAAGCCAGGAATTCTGGAAAAGTGTATTCACAAAACTCACCGATCCTACTCATGGGGTTTTTATAATTTCCAGTGAAAAAACACATAGATGGTGCTGAAAAAAATGCATCTTATTGTCTCTGCTCTACTCTGAGCTTTACTAGCAGAAGTGCACCAAACCTACATGATCAAGTCAGTCAGACTGAACCTTCTGGCCCCAAAGGTTGGGGCTTAAATGGGGTCAGGAGTTTTTCTTTGCCAGTCTCAGAAATGTTGAGGTCAGGACAACAAAACACAGGCCTCAGATTTAACATCCTGCTTTCCAATTCTGCTTGCAGGCAGATCCTTCTGAGGGACATGTGCCTTAGCCAACAGCCACAAATCCACAGCTCAGGAGATGACAGTCTTCTTACCATCCCTTTTGAACAAGAAATGATGTCAAGTCCTTCTGTTGTAATTACTTCCCCTTTAGAAGCACCTCTGACACTAAGAAGATACATGCATTGAAAATCCAAAGGCATTTTTCAAAATTACTTTTGCTGCCACTGGCGTGAGGCAGCTCCTCCTGTTCCCAGAACAGCTGATACCAACCCCCAGTTGCCAGGTGGGTGCTCAGCACCTCTGAAGCCAAGCCAAAGCTCTAAAAGCCAACTGACGTTCTAAAAATTACAGTTTTTGTTTGGGTGTATTAAAAATATCTGCTTAGAGTGCTTAAGAAGAGCCTGCTGAGAGAAACACAGAGCATCAGGTCTTATCTCATTCAAGAATGCCTAGTGCAGAGCAACACCAACAAAGTCAGAGGAGATCATGCAGTCCTGGCTTCCTGACTGAGCAGATACCCTGAGATGCTTTTTAAACTCCTATTCTCGGAGGATTCCTCTGATTTGTAAAATACCATTAACTTGAAAGAAAACACAGAAATGTAGTCTAAGACACACTCACAATACAGAAGTAAAACTTTCCTGAGCCAGCAAACATGGCTTGGTTTTTAAAAAAAAGATATTTAAAAGAAAATAGAAATCTCTTAAGTGCATTAGAGCCACTTTTTTTGCAAATCTGCTCTGGCAAACTCATTTTTTAAACATACACTCTTCTTTGCTTGTCTACTGTATATAAATTGCATATATTCTGATTAACATCCTTCAGCCCAGAATAATTATACATCAGAGAGATGCCTAATAGGCTCATCTTTAAACTCTGCAGAACTACAAAAAGATCCCAAGCATATTTTATGAATATAAGATGGCATCTGCTGACAAATATATGGCACAATCCATTGTATTGTGGTTGCAAAACAGAACCACATGAAGGAATGTTATGGGCTTGTCTTTGCATTATTCAGGATGATGGGACTTCTGAAGGAAAGCAAGAGTGTGTTCTGGTATTGTGAGACTGAAGATAAAAGAAAGTAAGTCACACACAATATGGTAAAGAAAATACAGAATATAAGCAAAACTGCATTTTACCAGCAGCAGGCACTTCACTGGAAGATTCCATGAGGTTTTCTGAAACAAACAGCTGCTACAAGAAGTAATAATGAATCGAAACACTTGGATTTACAACTAGTATTGACAAAGAAATATTTTCAGTTACTATAACCATATTGTTTTAGACTTACTTCAGACAAAAGCTATTTCAACAGGAAAACCTGTCTTAGCCAACAGCTGGAAAGCTCATAGCCTTATTCTGGAAGGAAGGGGGACTGTTACTTTTTACAGATGTCTCCATTCTCATCATCCAAACAGAGTTAAATCTCTGTTTAGAGAGATGGGCCCCATCTGAAATGCTGCTCTCACATCCTCCCAAGGCTGTGCACACTCACACCCCTGGCACAGATTCAGCCAAGGCAACCAAACACAACAGCCACAGAAACTCAACACTCTGCAGCATCCTCAAACTGAGCCTGAGGTTTGGGGCAGCCCCTCATCCCACCCAACAGCACAACTCCAGACACTCAGCTGTCAGAGAGGCTGGATTTTATTTTAAAGCAGCTCTCCTGCAGATGGTAACAATCAAACCCAGCCAGTGCTTCCCTCCACTGCCCAGCCCCAACACCCTGTGACATCCAGGTTTAGGAGCACCCCCCCAAAGCAAGTGTGAATTTGGTTTATAGTCACAAAAGTAACACCTGCCAATGCCAAGCGCTACGAAAAGAGCAACTTCTCAGTTGACCACACTTCCTGCTGCCTGAATATTTAAGGCACACAAAGGAAAAGCCTTGTAGCAAGAGCTGAGTAACTAACAAACCACAAACTCTTGTTCAAAATTACTAGGTAGGATTTTACACTCCTAGCAACACATTGGTGTGGGACGTTTGTTGTGCTGGTAACTCCTTTGTCTCCCAGTGAGGTATCAGCTTCAGTCATCCCCGTTCTGGTATGGGATGTGCTGAGCTGCTTCGTGTTTTTTCCATTTGTAAGGGAAGTCGGTGCTGAGTTCAGATGGGGCCTTCCTCCTTCATTCACTTGGAACTCAGCTTCTTCCTCGAACAAACCCAGTGCTGCCTCAGTTTTTGGTGTCACCACTACTCCACAGCTCCTAAGGGATCACCATGAACACACTGAGCCCAGTCTCCAAAGCCTTCCCCAGAAGCAGATCTGGGGTGTGTGTCACACCAAATACAGCCTCAGTTTTGTTCTGGGCACTCTTCCTCCCCACTGCTTCCCTTGGCTTTGGTAGGACATCATGGAAACAGAATACCAGAATCATTCAGGACGGAAAACCCTCCCAGACCACCGAGTCCAAGCTGTGCCCAATCCCCACCGTGTCCCCAGCCCAGAGCACTGAGTGCCATGTCCATTACTGGGACACCTCCAGGGATGGGGATTCCAAACCTTCCTGAGCAGCCCCTGACAAGGCCTGACCACCTCTTCTGTGATGTAAAATCTGAACCTGCCCTGGCACAGCCTGAGACTGTTTCCTCTTGTGCTGTAGACAGGACAGCTTTGTTCCAGAGGAAGTGTCCAAGGCCAGGTTGGACAGAGCTTGGAGCAACCAGGAATAGTGGAAGGTGTCCCTGCCCATGGCAGTGGGTGGAATGAGATGAGCTTTAAAGCTCCTTCCATTCTATGACTGACCTGTTCTCCTCCCAAAGCACCAAAAACGCCACCAGCAGCTTTGATGAGCTGACAGCGTGGAGCACTGGGGGCTCCTCCTTGCAGACACATCAGATGCAGCCCTGACATCCCTGCCTCAGCCACACTCACAAACCATCACACCCCATGTCAGTGCTTCTGCTGCTACTTCCTGGGCTCAGAGCAAAGACAGATGGAGCACAAGCAGCAGGAATTAAAGTTACTTTCCTTTATAATCACACCTAAAAATACCATCTTCTAATCAACCTCCTATGGTACCTGTCCCATTCATTGCAGGTTTGTGGCACAGCGAGCTGGAAATAGCAGGAACTTGATTTGCATTTAAAAGCAGGTAAATGCCACCTCAGAGAAGCAAATCTATATCTAGTGCAGAATGTAAAGCTGGATGAAACACGTGTCATTTAAAGAAGAAGCTCACACATGGCTCCTGCCACTTTCTTTTCCTGATTTAGAGAAGTGCTGAGTGCCTGAGCACAGCAACAACCTGGCTGGAAATTTGGGGAGAGCATCAAAATCATCAGTTCCCCAAAAAATTAGGCACCAGGTTTGTCAAGCCCCAAATGAACAGCCATAACTCTTCATGCATGAAATCAAACAGCAGCGAGATCAGCTAAGCAATGCCTGCACAGGGCTTTGTAACTTGGCAGGTGTACAGGAAATCTCAGAAGGAAAGAAAAAAACCCAAGCAATGAATCTGGGGCTTCCCACTGAATGAAGCAGTAGAAAAACACACCAAAGATAAGCCTGTGTACCCTGGTCTCCTTCAAGCGTCAGCAATGAGTTCAGGGCTTCAGATCCATGGAGCTTCTCCACTCACACTTAAGCCTATAAAGTACAAAGCTGTGTTTGCTTTCCCATGGCAGTGAAGAGCTGCTGGCAGCCACGGGCTTTGCAGCTTTTTCTAGCTTGCACAGAGGGCAAAACATGGAAACAACAGGGTTTAGTCCAGCAGGAGAATATGGGGAGTGGCTGGAAACCTCCTTTCCCACTCAACTCCAGCTTCCCTTTCGACCTCTATGGACCCCAAACCCTTCCCTTCCCTGCAGGCCATGCCTGAGCTGCTCAAAAGAACATCCAAAAAGAGGAAAACATGTTTTCTTTAGCTTAATTCACAAAAAAAACCCCAACCAAACAAAAAAAAACAAAACCAGCCCCCCCTCCCCCCAAAAAACCCAATAAACAAACCAGCCAAACAAACAAACAAACAAAAAAACCCCAAACCAAAAACCATCATCCATTTTAGCTGCAGTTGTCTCAAAATGGCAATTTGGGGCAGACGCTCAGCATGGAAACTTCATTCTGGACAGCTGAAGGCTGGCAAAGCCTCATCTGCAACTGCAAACACTGGAAAGTGTCTGGCAGACTAAATTGCAGTGATATTACTTTACAGAACATCCTTAAAGAGCAAAAAAGCCTTTTTGTCCTTTCTTTTGCACAGACCCTGCCATTAAATCTTTGCCTGGGGATGATGAAACCTTGCCTTTCCTCTAGTGTGACCACTGCAATATTGGAATATCAAGTGAAAATACATAAAGATCCTCTGTATCATGCTCAGTAAAAGCAAGCTGGTCTTTAGACAACGTTCATCCACGGTATTTAACATCCCAAATCCTGCTCCAGGACTGGTGTCTCCAGTTACCAACATCACAACAATGCCCTGCAGAGAATCACAGCACAAACAGCAAATGTGGTTTCATGCAGAGGAAGGGAAATACCACGTAAAGTTTTAGAAAAACTTCTTCCTGACTCTGGAGATGAGAGAGGCTGAGTGAGATGGATACTGAGTGGCAGGATAGTGCTGGCATCCTCTGCAAATTTGAAGCAGCAACCCCTGTGTACCTCTGTAAAAAGTAAAGAAAAGTTCCTTGGCAGGCAGCAAATTTCCAGATACAGCTCATGAAGGTAATTTTTTTTTAGCTGAGGTCCCAAATACAACGAACCAAAAGTAAGTAGTAAATGGGCTGTCCCAGGAAAGGAGCAGGGATCTGGTGTGCCTGGCCAGAGGTGGCTCTGAGCCCTGCAGAACCTGCAGCTCCCTTCACACGGAACATAAACCTCCGGGGGAAACCACAGATGCTTTTACAACGTCCAGAAGCTGCAGGTATCTTTTTCTAAGGTTAGTGACAGGCTGAGAGAGCTGGGATTGTTCAGCCTGGAGAAGAGAAGGCTTCAGGGAGATCTTGCTGAAGCCTTTCAGAACTTTAGGGGAGGCTTATAAAAAATGAGGGACAGGGCAGATAGTGACAGAACAAGGAGGAGTGATTCTAAACTGCCAAAGGGCAGGGTTAGATGGGATATCTGGAAGAAATTCTTCCTTGTGAGGATGGTGAGGCCCTGGCACAGGGTGCCCAGAGAAGCTGTGGCTGCCCCTGGATCCCTGGGAGTGTCCAAGGCCAGGCTGGATGGGGTTTGGAGCCACCTGGGCTAGTGGAAGGTGTCCCTGCTCATGGCAGGGGGTGGCATGGATGGGCTTTAAGTTCACTTCCCACCCAAACCCTTCCATGATTCTATGATTCCATGGTCCTTAAGGGTCCAGCTGGTTCCCAGCATGAGTGTCAGTGACTGACTCTGCCTGCTGGGATCCATCAGCAGGGTGCAGCTGGGGCTGTCCCTGCTCCAAGGGCTGGCTCAGGCTGCTTCTCCTGATCCTGCCACAGCCTGGTCCCCTTCCTTCAGCTCCCTGGGCCTCTGCTTTACTTTGGCCTGCTTACACAGTAAGGAACCAGGAACAGTATTACCTTATGATGTCTGTGCCACATTCGTGAGGAACAACACACCCTCCATGGAATTGAGGTGTAAATGACCTTTCCTGCAGGTTAGCTGCTGCAATGATGAGAGCCAAACCCAAAACATGCCCTGACCCTAGAAGCACAAGACAGAATGAACCTGGGAAAACACCAGCGTTTTGAGGAGCTATGAACAGCCTGTCTTACATCATTACCAGAGATCTCCTCACAAGCTCTCTGTGGTTTGAAAAGGCCTCGCTGGTGCTGCTGGTGTCGGGGAGAGCCCACAGGCTGCCAGGCTCTGCCGTGGGCGGCTTCTCTCGGCACAAACCGCTACGGGAGGATGCTCCTCGCCCACTCTTTGAGCAGTGACACGTAAAAAACCCGACCTGGAGACCAGCTGACACATTCACTTGGCAAAAAGCTCCAAGGCAGAATTTTTTTTCTGGAGGACCGATCATGACTTGCTCCTGGGAAGGCAGAGAAAGTGGGCAGCAAGCCAAAAACCTGCTGCTCTTTTCAATAGAGCCGTGGAGAGGCTGAAGCCGGTGGCTGCCTGTGTGACAGCCCTGGAGCAGCACAGCCTGCTGCTCCGGCCCAGGGGTGGCACAGACAGGTCCCCTGGAGCCCTCCGAGGGTCACCGGGCACCGGCAGCAGCACCCACCCATCTCCCACGGCTGTAGGGCTGTAGCTGTAGGAGTGTAAGGTGTAGGGTTGTAGGATGCAGGGGTTCCTCCCCCGTTCCCACCCCAAAACCCACCTGGGGCACACCGGGCACCCATCAGGGAGTGCACAGAAGCACGGAGGTGTCCTGCGACAACGTGGGTGTCATCCCTGCCCACTCCTCAGAGCCACGGGGTGCAGGGCAGGGCACAGCTACAGGTGTGGAACTGATCTCATCACAAACAGCACCCAAAAGGTCACTTGAATCACCAGTTTCGGCTTAAAGTATTTACTTAGAAAACAGCTACTCTACTCCTGATCTCACTCGTTGCCTAGAAGAATTTCAACCATACAAAAAAATATCTACATACTTTTGAAAAGTATACTGCTTTTAACTTCTTACTCATGGATTCAGGAGAGCCCAAGAGCCAGCCTTGCTTTTGTTTTCTGCTTCCTGCACTGCAGCTAAGACAACTCCCTAGCTTTAAAAAACATGCAATAAAAAAGATGCAGTAACTATGTAACAACTTTGCTAGTACTACAGTGACCTAAATATTTTGGCTTAAAGCTTCGGTACTAGCCAAAGTGTAAGAGCAACTACTGGGTCAGACCTATTAACAAATATCACAGAAACATGAAAATTAAAGGCTTATGAATTCAAGATATGACACTTAATTAAATACTGAGAGAAACAAAGCCACTAAAATCTTAGGTCATCCAACCAAAATACGCTTCAGTGTAGAATCAGCAGCAAATTTTTTTTATATATATGTAAGACTACCAGAAAGAAAGACACAAGGACAAAGATTTTAGGAGACCCAGGCAGGAGAATCCTTTCTTCACAGAAGTTTGAGCCATTTGCACAAAGCTTTAATCTTGCTTTGATATAAGAGCTGGCCTTGTTTCATCACTCTCCTTTAACTGCAAAAGCAAGTCAAATGCTTGCAAGTATGTTCAAAAACTTGAAAGAACTTTTAATTGTTCTCTAAGTGTGAGGAGAACAGCGTGGTTATTCCGTGCAAAGGAAGAAGCTGCACTTTAAAAGCACATTCCTAATGAGTATCATCCTTCCCCACCTAGACACTGGCTCTGCAGCTGCCACTGCCGAAAGGCACCACCAACAAAGCTGCTTTCATCATCTCAGAGCTTGCTTTTTCTCCCTTGCATACCAATAAAATGTCTATCAGATGCAAAGATTGTCTTACAATTTGTGGCCAAGCTGCAGTAATTTAAGAACTTCCAGTATTTAAGATTTTGGAGAACATCAAGTACAAAGGCACAGCACATTTACAGTGTGTCCCTCAATTACAGATTTGGGGCAAGGATGAGCTTTTTCACTTTTTTTTTTCTCACTTTTTCTATTGAGGTAGTCTTTCCACTGATCCCTGCACCTAATTTAACACTCTACGTAGTTTCTTCTACAGTGACAACAAAAGCATGAAAAATGCCACATGACTTCCCCTACAACCCTGTGGTCTCCCTTCCCTCACACTACCCAAAAAAAGACCAGAGAAAAGCCACATTTCGTTTTTCAGACCCAGTGATGCAGCACATCATCTTTAAGGGTAGTTCTTGTATATGGCTTGTTTTGGTGTAGGGGTTTGAGATGATCCTGCTGAACAGGCACAGAGACTAATTGGGTAACTGGGATTTCTTCAAGCCATATACAGAAGGCAAATGGGGTGTGATCACTGACAATACTTCTGCTGACAAACTAATTAAGGAAAAATGAAAAAATTCACCTCCTGCTTTGATTAGGGAAATCTTGACCATGCCTGCTGCAAGATAACATGGCTGGAAACTTCCAAAATTGCTCACAGAGCTTTTGAGAGAAGTTAATAATGGACCATTTGAGCAATGGAAATGGAACAGAGAAGGTATATCCTGCCTTAGTCTCCCAAAGCTGAATCTGAAAGTTACCAAGGACAGGAAATTCTGTTCACGTGGGTGGCAAATACCTTTTCCATCAATCACATCCCTGGATGCCTTTTGCTTGCATTCAGTCAAAAGGTAAGAAAAAACACTTGGCCCCTTGAATTAAAAGCTATAAAACCCAAAGACAAGCTTCCTCTCCTTTCCAGCACAGGCAGGCACCATTTATCAAAACTATGGGATGAAAATCTGCTACTAACTCCAAAAGCAACAATCTCTCTGAGCACTAAAACTTCTCAGAAAACAAGTAAAGCCAAAAGGATTTTCCTTTAAAAATCTCATTTCTTAGAGTGTTCCGAGAACTTGGAAACTTTGCAAGGTGCATATAATAGAATCTTACATGCTTATTGAAATCTGAATTTCCTGTGCTCTCCACTTCTTCCTTCCGTGGGTATTTATCCCTATTTGGATTGGACTAGATGGTACTATCATGAATTCTGGATTTAATACATGCTTCTGAATGAAAATACTATTCTGCCTCTTCCTTAGATTTTGGGAGGTGCAGATAAATCCAATCAGCTTTTACCAAATGCAGCCTCTAGGAGCTACAAACTAGATGCTGTTAAGTCCAGAGAGACCCCACACTTGTAGAATTTGCTTGGAATGACCTTAAAGCCCATCTCATTCCACCCCTGCCAGGAGAGGGACACCTTCCACTAGCCCAGGAAGTTGCTCCAGGCCCCACCTGGGACACTTCCAGGGATCCAGGGGCACTCCTGCTCTGTATGATGCCACAGCCATGCTCACCTACTGAAAATGGAAGAGAGAATTTCTGGAACATCAAACAACCCAGCTCTGAACAGGCTGGGAGCAAAGGCAGGGAGTGCAGCAAGACTTGTACAGAACTTGCAGTCACACACCAAATTAAAACCAGAAGGATAAGTGACAGTTTAAAGCAGAAAATCCAATATCCAGTCTGAGTGCCTGTCCAAAAAAAGGCCAGCTTTTCCACAATTAATTCCAAGTCATTCTTCCATCCTGCAGCACTCCTCCTGCCAGCTCTGTGCACACTGGCTGAGACCTTCACTCCAGAGCTGTATGGAGCACTCCAGAGCACTTGGGTTCTGTCCCTGAGTCAGTGGGACTCATCTCCATACCACCACTGGAATTCATTCAGCTGGTTTCCTGGAAAGCTAACAACCCATTTCCCATCTTGTCTTTCAAGGAGAGGATAAAGCAGTCTCCTTTTAAGCCTCCAAAATGGGACAGAATAGGAGTCTCTCTGCTTTTTCAAGTACACTACATCTTGTAGGTGCTACAGCATGTGATCGTTGTGCAAAAGCCCAATTTAATTAACACCACACTGAAATTCCTAAGTAAAACAAATATCGAGAAAGAAGTTTCTTACAGACATTAAGTAATAGCTTTCACTGTCACCTCAAAAGAACAACATCTGGAAGTTCTGCCTGGAAAAACTTCCTGAACAATGAGGAAATCTGCAGGGTGCATCCTGGGTGCTGCAGGGTCACAGCCACTGTGCCCTGCACTGGGGGATCCCACCTGCCTGGGGAGGAAAGAGATGAAAAAGAAGGGATGAAACTGCATTTAAACAAACAAATCCAAAGCAAATGACTACAAAGCCTCATCCTCTGGACATGTCTGTTTATAGAAATGGGTAGCCAGGACATGGTCAAGCATACCAAGTATCTTTAAGAAAAAACAACCTCCAGAGAAGTTCAATTTTTCATATGCTGAACTGTTTTGGAGATGCACCTGTTGAAATTACTGGTATTAGGTTCTTGAAATCTTTCCATTCCTGAGAATTAAAAAAAAATTAGTCCCAACACACAACACATGACAGAGCAGAGCATGGTCACCTGCTAATTCCACTGCTGAGGCTGCAGAAATGGAAAATGATCAAGACTTCAAGGGCATTTCCATCTTTGCCACTCTAAGAGCCTCATCCTTGATTGTTTCCTGTCTGCTGGTAGGGACACCAAGCAACACTTTTCCATCAGCAATGATGATACTTCTGACACAATCTCTCAGGACATACCCCTAAGCTGCTTTAGCAGGCACTTTCAGCTGATTCCTGAATTTCACGATTGCACCCCGAGATTGTAACTCCCCACCACCACCCTGGACCTCTCCCTCTTGGGTGTAGCACTCCTTAAGCATCATTAGACAATTCACTCAACCAACAACTCCCATCATAAGTTTAGCCCATGCCTCATCAAACTGAGAGCACAAATTTTTTTAATAAACTCTTTTCACATGACCAACTCCTAGTCTCCTAATTATTACTACCATGTTTTAAATTCCGTTTCACTCACATCCTGAATAATCCCCATGTAGTCCCACCAAAACCCCACAAAGCAGGATTATCTCTGCCACAAGTCTTTTTCAAGGTCCCAGTCCAAAATCTAGAGGAATTACTATAAAATTTTCATTTCATTTTGGAGGGCTTTAAATCATTTTACTCCTTACAATGTGTGTGTATTTAAAATATCTTATGGATTTAAATTCGTGGAAAAATGCATTTTTCCATAAGTCTGGTTGGAAAAACAGGCTTGTGCTGCACAGCACAGAAAGACACCTTTGAAGCTGCTAAGGTTTCCAGACTTGTCATGCTGCAGTGCTTGTGGCCTGGCTTTCTCCCACCTCCCCCTAAATATCCCCCAGACACCTTCTCCCAGAGGACACGAACTGTCCCCACTGCTCACAGGAGTCCCTGCTGACTCATTTTTCCATTATTTCACTATGACACTCGTTTCCTTCAGGCAGGAGTAAGGAATATCAAGTCTTGACATTTTATTGACGATTTCATCCCCCAACAATGACCAATCTTCATTAATTTCTACTCAACAAAGATGAAACATCTTGTGATGGCTTGCAAAGTGTAACTTCATGAGATACAAATATATACAGAGATTTTCTGAGTGTAAAAATCATTTTGCAAAGCATTTTCATCCCCAACTAAGTGTTTAGGCAGTTGATTCAAACTTCACAAGATCCCTGCCCTTGCAGTTTCAAACACAGCTTCAATTTCCCCCAGGTGAAGACCACCTGGAAAATCACACATGGGCATTGTTTGCAGCAGGGGATGCACATTACCAGGTCGATAATTACATTTGCTGCCTTTGCCCAAGTATTGCCCCGTGTACAACCATACACAGCTTTGTGAGTTGGCTGCTTCAGTCCCACCACGTTTTCCCTAAGAGCACAGAAGCTGGAAGCAGTTTCAGGTGGAAATCCCAGGCTTTGCCTTCAGTAACCAAGAAGTTGTGTGGGATGCCTTCCTGCTTTTCTCTGGGATTTGTTCTTCCAGCTGGTCTGACAAGGCTCGCCCCCGTTCACCCATGGGAAACCACAGGCAGCAAAGCTCCAGGCTCTACCATGGTGCCCCTGCTGAGGGCAGGCTCTTGAGGGGTTATAGAGGCACCTCTTTGACTGGGTTTGCATATTTTCAACATAATTTTACATCTCACGTAATTCTCGTCCTCATTTGGTTCTCCTCTCATCCCACAAGCAATGTGAGCAGACAGATTTTCAGAAGTCAGAAAACCTGTTGAACTGTACCTGTGCTGATGTAGAATCTATAACATGGAATTGTGGAATATCCAGAGTTGGAACAGACCTACAAGAATAATCAAATCCAACTCCTGCCCTGCACAGGACATCCACCACCTTTAATGCTCAGCCCCTCATTTCCATTCATTACATTGTGCTTTAGCTTAAATATTGTCCAAGTAAACTACAGGGCTTTACAATCCGTTTAATTTCAGACAAATTAAATTATCATTACAGCAACAAGAAATTAAATTACATCATCACGAAAACAACTAGGAACTACACCAAGCTCTCAGGTGAAGTAATACTCAGGATTTCCTGTCTTGAGGCTACTGGTATTTGGGCCAATATGAGGGAGCATCCCAAAATGCACAAAGTTTGGAGAGTGTTGCTGGCTCCTTTGGGTTGCTGTCTCTCCATCTCCCTCCCTCACCAGTGCTGTTCCATTCCAGCACCTATGGATTGACAATTCTGCTGACAAAAAGCAAGTGTTTCCCTTTCCTTTTTACTGAGGACACCCTTGCATCACCTGTGAAGGGAAAGAACCCCAAAAGTTGCCATCCCACTAGAAAAAGCCACCTAAGCTTCACGAAGGCAGCTAAAAAACATACTGCTTATTCAAACTACACTCAGTGTTCCACGTGCTCCCTCCTGCAATGAGGGGAGCTCACCACAGAGCTCCTCAATAAATCACAGCCAGGTGTGTAAGACAGGCAAGGCCCGAGTGTCTCAGACTCCAGCCTAACATCAGCAATAGGTTTGGTGAGCTGGCTCGATCATGCTCTGTTTCCATTGAAGGTGCTCTTCACAATTCCTTTTCCTCCTCGAAGTGCTAATGCACAGGGCAGCCTCTGTATAAAGTGCCTCATTAATTATTTTTCCAAGCAGGAGCTTCAAGTGGGGGATCCTCACAGCACGAACAGCAGACTTGAGCCAGGGAATGAGCACAGGATTTTAATTCCTTCTTCCACAATGACTTCCCTCTGGCTCTTGCCTGTGCAAAGATGTGATGGGCAAACAAGAGCTGTGTCTGGAGAGCTGCAGAGCTCTCAGCATGACCAAGGTACCCTCCCTGTGAGGGGCAGGCAAGTCTCAGACACACATCCAGCCCTACTTCACACACAAGGATTTCCCAGCCTTTCAGCAGTAGCTCCCAGTTCTAATTCTAGACAATGTCCAGGACAAAGACCTGCATGATTTCCCCTAAACCAATAAACTCCCTGAATTTCCTAATTTTTTTTTCCCAGTAAACAGACATCAACCTTTTCAGGTGCTCACAACTCAGGGACCAGAAACTTGAAATGCTGAACTGTGAAAATGCAATTCTGGCTGCAGCGTGGGGATGAATGTAAAGAAAAATAGAAATCCATGAGGACTGCACCATCATGGCTCTGATGGAACTTGAAACCACCCTCAATGGTGCAGGAAAAACTGACAGTACTGATAGGACACTGTTGAAAAATCTTGGCGTGTGGGGCCAGTAGCTCTGCTGACTGCTTTTTGGGTAAAAGCCATTTAGTAACTGGACATCCTTCCCAATATGGGAATCTCTTGAAAGACCCACTGTGATTTCAAAGGAGTCCTAACAGAGGAGTGGCTCAATGTTTGCACTCCCTCTGCACCACAAAAAAATCCCAAAGCAAAGAAATCCAAGGACAAGCTGGGCTGAGGGCACCACCCAGGAGTCCCCCTCCGGCCCAAATCCTCAGCACAGAGTTTGATCTCCCAGCCCACAAGACAGAGGGCTCTTGCAGGCTCTGCATGCATCATACATCAAGTGCTAGAACTGGGCTTCCTTTTCTCATGCAAACTTTTATCAGACTTGTAAAGCTTCAGCCTTAAATTTGCTTTGCAAATAATCTACCTGCTGTCTGAGCGATAAGCAGCACAGGTAAGAGTAAGCTGTGTTTCATACTGAACTCAAGAAAGAAAAAGACTCCCTAAACCCCAGAATTACGCTCTTTTCCTTCATAGTTTAATAGCAATATGCCTAATTTAAAGCCTATCTTTTTTTTTATTTGCTCTCTCTCTCCTAACACTGTAATGGGATAAAGAACTGCCCGTACAGTCAGACTGTGTGAGGTACACACCTAGCAGCGTTGCCACTGCCTCCGCTGGGTTTGGCACAGCGTCAGCCCCTGTGGCGCTGCCTGGATTCGCACTGGCAAAGCCTCGGGAGCTGCCGGCTCTGGAGAACCGGGATCTGTCACACGGGCAGGCTCAGCGCAGCGCTCCGCACTCTCTCAAGTCTCACCGTCTACTTAGAACTCCCTCACTGCAGACTTCTAAAGCATCCCCCTTAAGAAAGTGCTCCAAACTTCATCGGACGCTGAGAATCAGCTCAACCCGCGCTGTCCCGCCGGCTGCCGAGAGCTGCCCGGGATGCGCGGGGCTCCCGGAGCGCTTCCAGCGCCTTTCCCGACCTCCGGGATACCCGGAGCGCTTCCAGCGCCTTTCCCGTACCCCGGGATACCCGGAGCGCTTCCAGCGCCTTTCCCGAGCTCCGGGACACCCGGAGCGCTTCCAGCGCCTTTCCCGAGCTCCGGGACACCCGGAGCGCTTCCAGCGCCTTTCCCGAGCTCCGGGACACCCGGAGCGCTTCCAGCGCCTTTCCCGAGCTCCGGGATACCCGGAGCGCTTCCAGCGGCTTTCCCGTACCCCGGGATACCCGGAGCGTTTCCAGCGGCTTTCCCGAACCCCGGGATACCCGGAGCGTTTCCAGCGGCTTTCCCGAGCTCCGGGATACCCGGAGCGTTTCCAGCGGCTTTCCCGAGCTCCCGGGGCTCCCGGAGCGCTGCCGGCCGTCCCCCATCCCCGTACCTCGGATGTAGGCGCACTTGCTGTCGTCCAACGCTGCGGAGGCGGAGGCGCCCATGGCTCGGTGCGGGCACCGCTCGGGCACCGCTCGAGCACCGCGGTCCCGCCGAGCCCGGACCGCTCCCGCCGCTTCCTCCGCAGGCACCGCCCCCGAGCCCCGCCCGGCACCGCCCCTGGGGCCGGCACAGACCCGGCACGGACCCGGCACGGACACCCGGCACGGACCCGGCACGGACCCGGCACGGACCCGGCACGGACCCGGCACGGACCCGGCACGGACCCGGCGGGACCCACGTCTGCCCCAGGCACGCTTGTCCCTGGCTTCCCTTTGTGCGTCCACTGTGCTCTGCCCCACTGTCAGTCGTCACCGCAAAATCCACATCCCCTTGGAAACACGGTTAGACCTGCAGAGTTTCCCCAGAGTTAAAGACCGTGCCAGAGGAAGAGCACACTCGAACAGGACCAAAATGCCTTTCCTGGAGGTGTCCAGGAGGCAGCTGGGTCTGCTGCCGGGTGATGTGTGCGGTGGTTTAGAGGTGACAGTGGCAGTGCTGAGGTGACGTTCGAACCCGATGGTTTTAGAGGTCTATTCCAATGCTGATGATTCTATGATTCTTTGATAAAGGTCCTGGCACAGGTCGCCCAGAGAAGCTGTTGCTGCCCCTGGATCCCTGGAAGTGTCCAAGGTCAGGCTGGACGGGGCTTGGAGCAACCTGGGCCAGTGGAAGGTGTCCCTGCCCATGGCAGGGGGTGGAACAAGATGATTTTAAGATCCTTTCCAACCCAACCTATTCCATCCTTCTGTGACTGTGATTTATAGTCTTCAGGGCCGTATTCTTCCACTCTTCCCAGGAATATTGCAAACTGCTATTGTATGTTTGATTCCAGGATGAACAGTAAACCTACACAAACAGGCACTAAAATACACATCCCTTCAATAAATACTGTCCAGTGATTGAAACAGGCAAGCACACCAGTCTGCAGATCCTCAGCACAGCAATGTAAGACAGTATGGAACAGATACTGAATTCTCCTGCCCCTGATAATAATTTCACATCATACCTAGATGTGACTTTCTAAAGTATTTCCTTCTTTTTTGCTGTTTTTATAACATTCACCCAGCTGACTGGCCATGGGCAGGATGCCATCCCTCATTGTGCCTCAGATGTTTGGTATGGAGCTGATGAGTTGCAATGAATATGGATTTTGCTGACATGCTGGAGGTTCACAGTGACTGGAAGTTACACATTTTACCATTACATACTTCTCATTCAGCTTGTACACATCTGCCACTCACTCTGAAATTGCTTTCACATAGTTCAGTTTTGCTGATGTGTGCTGTGGGGTTGGTAGATTTATCACTATGTCACTCAGCTGATCACAGAATGGTGGAACATTTTGAGGTTGAATCTTTTTAAACCAACACTGAACCTGATCAAATTTGAAATATTGCAGATGATACGTGACACTGAGTTCAGTATTGTGCTAAACAACCTCCTTCCTTCCAAAATTCCTGTTCCCTGGGCACACACTGGTTGTATCTAAGTGTGATGGAGCAATTGCTTCACTACCTCGAGAAGAGCAGGTTCATCCAGAGCATCACTGAGCCAGCGTCTCACAAGTCTATAGAGGCCTCAGCTGAGCTAAAACATTTCATCAACACCACTTCTAGAGGTCAAATGTGAACCAGACTCTGGTTTAAGTATATTTGGTTGTTAGGCTCTGCCTGAGAACTCTCAGCAAGGTGGCTGCTGTGGTTTGCTCACTGCATCTCTGTGAGCTGTGTGAGCAGACACCAGTGAGGAAATGCTGGTCACTGGCGTGCATTTTGAAGGCATTAACTCAGAGGAGAATTCAGGCTCTGCTCAGAGCAGTGTATCTTTTATCAAAAGTAGCTGAGGAGCTTTTTATAATGTAAGTGAAATGGGCAAGTCAGCTCCAGGAGTCTGGAGAGATAAACCTTGGAGAATTCATGAGCCATGAAGTGGATTGCAGTTCTGTCCTTTCATTTAGTAGATGAAAATATGCCAAATCCCAGAAGTTTCATACCCCAGAACAGATGTCAAAATATGCACTGAGTGGGAAACCTCCCTGTTTAATTACAGCTAGGGTAAAAACAAAATGAGAAATGAGGAGTTTATTTAGTTATAACATTCTATACTTTGGTACTACCAAACTAGATCCCCAAGATCCCCAGGCATTTCATAATGCTTGCTAATTAAAGACTGATTTCCTTTTTAAGATAGGGAAATGCTGTGTTTTAATGGCAAAGCTTGTGTCTTTATCATCTTAAAAAGACACCATGAGAAATGTGAGCAAAATCAGGAACAGAGATAAATGATCCTATTTATGTACTGCTTAAAACAAAAACCATCCTCAAGATAAGAAATTTGCCACATTAAATTTTAAGCTGATGTGACACCTGCAGTGCAGCTATCGATGATAAAGTAATACAATCAAAACAAAAATACCACCAGAGCCAAAACAAGTATTTTCCCACTTTTTCTCCTATGAAATCTTAGTCTTAGGGTTATATTTGTCTTTACACACCCCAAAATTCCTTCTTTAAACACCTGTTTTGTACTATAGCCTAAAGAGCAAAATGAAAGTGAATTCCTGAGTGAAGAGGATCAGGAGAAGCCTTTCTTTCCAAACAAAGGGATGAAGATCTACCTCTGCTGCCTCTGTGAGTTCACCTGTGGCACAGTCACATGAAGAGAGAGGTGGTTTCTTACATCACCACTGTCCAGGCTTCCTCATGCTCTGGACCCATGAGGCAGCCAGTGGAAGCACTGGGAGCTCTGGTACCCAAAAAGTGCAGTGCACTGTCACTGCTGTATTCTGCTTTGGGAGGGAGGGAAGGGAAGGAAAGGAGGGAGGGATAGAGGGAGGGAGAAGGAGTCTTTCTCCACAATCTCATCTGTTTGATCTCCCACTGTGGTGGAACACTGCTGTGCCCCAGACATGACTAGATCCATAGATCCATTCCCAGTGCCATGGGCACACCAAAGAATGAACTTCCAGGGGCTGTTAAACACACAGTCCTTAACACAACCACAGGGCTGACAGTCTGCAGAGATATCATCAGAGGGACTGATAAAACCTTGGCCACCTTGCTGGCTGCTTCTCCTTGTGTGCTGGTGAAGGGGACGTGCCAAGGAGCCGGCTCCTTTGAGAAGCTGCACACAAGCACTTGGCTGTGCCCTTTGGTGCAGAGGTTCACCCTGTGTGTGCTCCCCCACCGCCCTCTCGGCTGCCTCAGAGACCTGGTTTGTTACCAAACCGAAGCACTGAAGTGAAAGGTGTGTGGAATCCATTGGGAGAGATGATTCATTACCCAAATCTCCCTTCTGGTATTTCTCCAAGGGAAAGGAGCCGTTTTAAGGCCGCTGACTTTGTTGACACAGCCAATTTCAAATGTAATGAAACTGTAATTAATAAATAATAATTATCTATTGCTAGAGGAAATTCTTAATCATTATTGTCTGAAAGTCAAAATCAGGTTGCAGACAGTGTGAGAGATGTGTAACAAAATAAAAATAGTCCTTTTCTCAGGACAGACGGTTTGTTGAAGTATACTTTGAATCCTTTCCCTGTAAGTAAAACAAAAATGTTATTCTTATGAATTATTTTCAAAAGGTTAGAAGGAGGTCTTAAAATCTAGCTGCAGAAGATACTTTAAGAGAATCACAGCTGTTCTGGCTGGAAAATAAAAAATAACATTTTGATAAAATAGCCTTTAAAAAAAAGGTTAGGAGTTAGTTGTGCTTTAGCTACTGCCCTAATTCTGAGAGACCAACGAGCGTGGAGCATTGAAAAGCCACACACAGAAGAGAGGATTTTCACAGGTTCCTAATCCCAGAATCATGGAACAGCCCATGTTTGGAAGGGACCTTGAAAGATCCTTGAACTTCTCCTGGGGAAAGGAGTCTAAGGAGGTTATCTAACATCCCATGCCATTGAACCTTGAGAACTTCAGCACCAGAGATGCTGCTACATCCCTGAAGAGGTTGTGCCAGTGAATTGCTGTTTTTGCTATAGTAAGTATCTATCTTATACCAAGATAAAATGAAAAAGCACGGTGTGAAGACAGTATATGATGTGCTGCTTCATATATTAACTGAATGTTCCAGGAAAGAGGCAAAAATAGTGTTTATTGTCATTATTCAAATGAAGAAATTGGATAAAACCCTTTATTTTTGTAACTGAAAAGTATGGATGACAGTCTGAACCACTCATGAAGGAGGGAAAGCAAGGCAAAGGAATAGTTCATTAGCAAATGGTGGTGAAATTATATAATTTTATCTGTAGTTCTACCTTTCAAAGGTTATGTAGATCAAAATATAACCCAAGCTGCTGAGTGCACAGTTCAAAGCAGGAGGAGGCTTTGCTGGTTGCCTTTCTCACTCCTTATTTTCTCCCCAATTATATTTTATTATGTTACTCACATTCAACATGTGAACAATATTAATTGGAATACTCATTGAAAAACAGTGCTCATAAAAAAACAAATTATAAATTACATCCATTATTCTACCCTGCTTGGTTGCAAATTGTTTAGATATGTCAATTTTGCCCACAGAATTGAATGTGAGACATAATCTGAGAGGTTTTTGGAACTCCTGCAATAGAATGTTCTGATAAAGCATTCATGGTGACATGGCAGAGTTCCATAGTTCTCTACTTGCATTTAGTAAATATGTATATATATAAACATAAAATATATAAACATATATATATATATATATATATATATATATATATATATATATATAGATAAAAACATAGCCCTAGCCCATAGCAGGGCTCAGCTAGACATCAGCATTGCTCCCAATTGAGAATTTCCATCCTCAATATCCAAAAAACACACATATTGTTCCTCAAACGCCAAATACTCTTGAGTGGAAAGGTAGAAAACTTCAGGTTAAAAAACTCTTTTTTCTTTATTGTCCAAGAGTGGTGGGGTGATGAAAACTTCCCAGTAATGACAATGAGAAGCATCTCTCTCTTCTGACACCTGAGATTCTGGAGTGAGAGGATTCGAGCTGCTGGGCCTTTAAGACACCAGGTGAGCATAACAAAAGAATGCTGCTTCCCTGGAATTCCTTCCCAACACGGAGGGGAGCAGCACAGTGCCCATGGTACTCACTCAGAGAGCTCTGTTCCTTGGTTTCTTCCCACGAGGGCCCTTCAGTGGCTCTTAGGTTCCCAGCTCTTATGGACTACAACCAAACACTTGCAAATCTATTTTGAGCAAGTGATACTCTCTACAACCAAATATACAATCTGTTAGTACTTAGGGCGTATTACCAACTTGCATGTCAAGTCTGCTTTTTAAAACAGATTCTAAAACTGATTTATTACAAATAAACAGATTGTCCCAAGTACAGCTCCAGGCAGCAGCTGTGGAGAAGGGAAAGCACTGCACACCTGGAGGGAAAAAACCCTCTCAAATCAGTAACCCCACAAGAACAAGAGACTCTGCCTTACCTTAATGTGATGTAATTTCTCTTCAAGCCCTGTGGTGAAAAGTTGCCCTGGAGTTGTCTCCTCCCCTCCCCAGTTTTCCTGTGGGAGTGCTGCTGGCCCTGTCATTGCCGTGTCAGGAACCTGATGGCAGCACTGTTTGAAGCTTGTTTGCTTGTTCTTTTGATGTCAGCCTTGTGGCTCTTTGAAGTTGGAGTCTCCTTCTGGAAGGCTGAGGGGCAATGCTGGATCTAGAAGAACAGGAAGGTAGAGAGGTACAGCAAACCCAGCACCCCTGGGAATTGGTAAGGAGTGAAATGGATTGTGAGGACATGCCACGGGACAGGAGTAAAAACTCTGAATAGAGATGCAAAACTCAGAGTCTTGAAGATATGGTTCTGGATTTTATTTCCTATAAAGTAAGGAATCCTAGAGTTAAAAATCCCCTCCAGCTGTGGCACACTCCATTTGCCTGCCCCAGTGGCCAAGAAATTACATGGTTTTGTATATAAGTAAATTAAAATAAAATACATGTGTGGAACTTTCCTGCTTTTGAATACACAAAACATATTCGGTAAATTCAAACAGCATTTCCTTCTCTGCTTAGTCACTACTTATGAAATCTGTTAAATGACAAATGAGGTGATCATTCCTGCTCAGCTGCCCTTAGAGGCTGTATTTTAATTAGCTGGGACATTCATGTCAAAACAACTAATGCACAAGCCTTCATAAATTCATTGTTGAAGCTCCTCATTGTCAAACAAGACTCATGGGTTTGTTCCCTCACGTGAAAATAGAGGTGGTGCCCAGAAACCAGTGAATAAAGCACGGCTGAGTGCCCTTCCCACTGCCCAGTGCTCCCACGGCTACAGAACAGCAAACAAGGCACAGCCCAATCTGCAGATCTCAGCAGAAAATCCAGGATAAAAAGCCATCCCTTGGAGATCCAGTGCGTTCTTTACTGCTTCAAATGGGCAGCCACACCTACCTGGGAACACCAAAACCTTCCTAATTGGTAGAAATAAGTGTATAGGGAGGGATTTTTAGGAGGCAGCCTGGTAAGAGGGGAAGGCTGAGGCGTCTCACTGCCTCTGAACAGAGTCTAGTGAGGCAAGATGCCAAATCCAGAAATTAAACCTGTCATTTTCCCATCTTAACTAAGGAAATCATAGTGGCTCTGCTTAGAGGAGTAAGAAATTCTACTTCCAATTGATTATCAAAGATGTGACTGAAACTTTCTTCCCAAGTAAGCTGCTGTTCCTGTATTATTAACAACTCCTCAGGCATAGGCTGCACAAGCTAAATGATCCTGCAGACATGATTAATGAAGGAGAGGGCTAAATCTCCACAACATCTGGATTTGCTTCTGCTGGCCACAGATGGTTTTGGTTGTTTTTTATTCCAAGTATATTCGTTAGGACCAGGCACGGGATTTAAACACAGCTTTCTGTTCCAAGCCTCCATTTTCTGTGGAGAAGCTTCTCCTCAGGACCCTATCCAGAGAGGCATATGCAACAAATAAAGTGGGATTTGCTAAACCATCCTGCACACTGAAGGGGCTACAGGAGTTCAAAAGGAGACACACAAAAGAAAACTGAATAGTTTGGGGTTTTGATGTATTTTCTGTCCCTCTCTGAAGTGATCGTCTCGTCTGCTTCATTTTCATTACAGATAATTTTATAAAAACCTTATCCCTCCAAAGTTTTGAACTTAGAGTAGATGGATCACAAAGTGTTTACAAGTTTTTCTGTTCACTTAGTGTAGATGCTGAGAGCACAAGTCCTCCATCCAATCCTCTCTCCTGGGTTGGGAAAGCCACCCAGTGAGCAGCCTCACAGCAATCCCACACTAATGCCATCACTGGGTGAGGCTCCCCTCATCCCTGGGATCCTGTCAGCCTCCTGCTCCTCTCCAGCCCATCTGCACTCACCCAAAGTGTGCCTGGACAGAAGGAGGACATCACCTCCTTGGCAGCACCAGCACAAATCTTTCCAATTAATTATTACCATGACTTATTTGTGTGATAAAACCTGGACACGAGGTCTTTCAGTATCCTTTAGGAGTGCAGGTGTAGTTAACTGGTGCATCACTGATTTTCTTACTCTCACTGTGTTGCCTCTCCAGTTGTTAACATGGGTAACAATACTGCTTTTTTATCACAGTGATAAAGTAAACCTGCCTTGGGTTCACTCTTGTCTCTCTAAGTAACCAACAGAAGAAACAGCAGTGGCCTTGATTATGTAGTAATGATCTACTTAAAACTGATAAACTCTATCAAATCACTAGCAATTCTGTGGTTTTTTCAAAGCTTTTTAAATGCCAGTATTTATTTGGCTGTTATAGGAAAGCATAATAGTTATTTAAAAACTTGCTTGCTTTCAGACACATCCACCATCACAGTCCCAGCTGTTTTGCTGTGCAGTATTGAACACATTGTCATATTTACTGCACTAAAACCACTCTCTGCAGATCAAAAGAGATTATTTTATTGCTTTTTTGATGATATTTAGCAGAAACTTATATTCTCCTGGTTACCTCCACAGTTCAACTTTACCAGACTGGTTTTGACCACAGTCAGTTGCACTAATGTTTGTAAGTGAATTGCAATTATTGCTTTTCCTTCCTTTTCTATTTCATAATAAGGTTAGTATTTCCATAGACACTGGAATCCTCATTTTCCTGACATGAGAGAAAATAACAACATTCTTTTGTTATCTCAACTTTGAAACATGGTGATTAAAAGTATTATCATAGATCACAGAAAAATCCAGTTTGGAAGGGACTTCAGGAGTCCATCTGCTTCAAACTTCTGCTGGAAGCAGGACCCTTATGTTAGGCTGTCCAGGGCTCTGTCAAGCCAAACCTTGAATATTTCCAGTGAGGGAAATTTTACCACTTCCCTGGCAACCTAGTGCAGTGTTTAATTGTTCTCACAGTGATTTTCTTCCACTTAAACCCAGACAGAATTTCTCCTTGAGGCAAGTTGTTTGTATTAACCTTAATGTGCTTTCCCTTGATGTGTTCAGATGCACAAATTAGCTCTTGCCTGTCTAAATAATCAACAGAAGAAGCAGCAATGGCCTTGCTTCATTTCTGATGGCACACTGGATGTTTAGCAGTTGAACTACCTTAAGGATGGCTTTTGCCACATCTTGCAGTAACTACTGGATAGAACTAGTATTCTGTCTATAATATTCAGTGTTCTGTCAAGGACCAGAGAGCCCAGGAACACAGAAGTGGGCAGGAGGTTGAAATTGGGGGTGTTGATGTTCTCTAACAGCCACTCAGCCACTCAGTTTTAAAATGAAGCTTTTTGAGCATTTTGTCTGTGTAGCATAATTGAGCTGTAAGAATCCCTGCTGTGGACTGAAAGCAGTATGCAAACCAAACCTCAGAGTCTTGCCAACAATTACCTTTTACTTGGCATACTGCCCAGAATTAAAATCTTGCTAAATTTTAGTCTCCCTTTCTCTGGTATATTTCTGTAGCTATTTAAACAACTAATAAAATAAAGGGAAAAAAAAAGAAAAAGAAAAAAGAGATGATAAAAATGTTTCAATTATGGACTAAGCATACATAATGGTCTGGCTATGGTTCTCTTCTCTTTCCCCAAATACCTAAAGAATAACAAGAGGAAATACTAAAAAGAACCAGCAATTTAAACAAAAGCTGTGAGGTCAAAGTCTCCCTTGCTCCTCCTTCCTTCTCTTTATCGCTGGTCTCCACTTGGCTGCTGGCTCCCAGCTGAAGGCACTGGCTGTATTGTTAGTCCATGGACAAGAACAATACACCACAACAAAGGTTGGGGGAGCTCAGGGGTAACTTGAGCCTTTCCAGAGTTCTGCCTTCTGCAGAGCGAAAATCCTCTCAAAAGAAGGGAAAATAAACAGAAGTTCATGTGGAATCATAGAATGATGAGATGGTTTGGACAGGGAGGGACTTTAAAGCCCATCCAGTTCCACCCCCTACCATGAGCAGGGACACCTTCCACTAGCCCAGGTTGTTCCAAGCCCTGTCCTACTTTGCCTTGGACACTTCCAGGAATGGAGAGAATTTCTGCCCAGTATCCCATCTAACCCTGCCCTCTGGCAGCTTGAAGCCATTCCCTGTGTCCTGTCCCTCCATCCCTTGTCCCAAGCCCCTCTCCCTGGAGCCCCTTTAGGCACTGGAAAGGGCTGTAATGTCTCCCTGGTGCCTCCTCTTCTCCTGGTGAACACCCCCAGCTCTCCAGCCTGACTCCAGAGCAGAGGGGCTCCAGCCCTTGGAGCATCTCCATGGCCTCCTCAGGCTCCAAGAGTCCCACATCTTCCCTGTGCTTCCTCTGTGGTCCCAGAGCTGGATGCAGTGCTCCAGGTGGAGCCCACGAAGCACCAGCCCCAAGTGTGGTCACAACGGATGCGCTGCCACTCATCTGTCACTAGACTGTCACACTGGTTCTGTGTCTAGTGACACACAGCTGTCCCTGGAATGAGCTGCCCAGAGCACAGCTGTGTCTGTGTGAGATGTGCCTGCAAAGAAGAGTGCAGAGAAGCAACTTGGCAGGGCTGTAACTGCAGCTCCGGGTGAGGCAGCAGGGCAGGAAAGGCACCAAGAGGGGTTGTGAACCTTCTCACTAATGGTGCACAGGGCTCTATTTGCCAGTAAGCTCTCACAGCAATGGAACAGGATTGGAGTTTGAATCTTCAGTTTAAAGAGAGCCCAGTGGCAGCTTGGCCTCAAGCGAGGACCTGCACCAGCAGGTGAAGGGCAGCCCATCAAGTGGGAAGGTGCTTAGGAAGAACACTGTGTTTGAGGACAGGATGGGGACAAGTAGTGCCACTCAGTGCAGTTCCCCTAAATGCTGGATTTGCCATGGAAAGAGACTTAGTAGATCCTGACAGTGCTCCAGTGTCCGGGCTTCAGAATGTTTCTGCTGTCTGCAAAAGCCTTGCATGGCTAGAGCCCTGAAAATAAACACAGCCCAAGCTGTAACCTCATTCAGCATTCTGGGAGCACAGGCAACCAACACGGACTGCAGCAATGTGGAGGCTTTGTAAGGGGATTTTCTACTTTAACAAGGAACTAACTCACTGTGGAGGCTGGTATCCACGGCTGGGATTGAGGTAGTGGTGTGACACGAGAAATAAAGGAAGCTGTACACTTCCTACCCAGTCTGCTCTCACATATCTAATTAAAGACACTGCTAAAGGTTGTACTCCTCAATGACTGAAAGCTGGAAATGCTGACATGAGTGACAGCATTCAGATTTTCACTCATGTTGAATGCGTTAGCTACCAAAACCACGGATGTTCAGTTGGCCACTCTAACTCTCTGAGGTTATGCAAAATATAACCTCAATCAAAACTTTAAACCAGCTGTTCTCTCCCTGTTTTAATGAGATATTTTCACACCAGAAGTTACTCCTTGCTGTCGGGCGCCCTCTCCTGCACGTTCACCTCTGTAGCTGTTCTGGCGACAGAGAATCCTTCTTCCTCCTCTTCCTCCTCCTCTGGTAAAATCCTTCCATACAAAAGTTCCTCCTGACCCCACACACCTCCCTGTTTTTCAGATACCCAACTTGTGGCCGCTCATTACACTCCAGAAAGCTCCCAAGCAATCTTAGCTTTGCTAATAAAGAGTTACCAGTCAATTAGTTTTCTTTACAAAGCAAAATAATTCCAAGTATCCTCAGCTTAAAATCATAGAATCCCAGACTGGTTTGGGTTGGGAGAGACCTTAAGAATCATCTTGTTCCGCCCTCTGCCAGGGGCAGGGACACCTTCCATTAGATCAGATTGGTGCAATCCTTGAACACTTCCAAGGATGGGACAGACACAGCTTCTCACCACCCTCACAGGGAAGAATTTCTTCCCAATATCCCATCTAACCCTGCCCTCCTTCACCTTAAAGCCATTCTCTGTGTCCTGCCCCTCCAGGCCCTTGTCCACAGTTCCTCTCCCGCTCTCCTGGAGCCTCTTTTAGGCACTGGAAGGGGCTCTGAGGTCTCCCTGGAGCCTCCTCCAGGTGAACACCCCCAGCTCTCCCAGCCTTTCCTCACAGGAGAGGTGTTCCACTCTACTCACCTCGTGCTGGTTTTGCACAACCTGGTTTTTGGTAGCTGGAGGCCACACAGGTGGCTTCTGTGAGAAGCTGCTGGAAGCTTCCACCACGTGTGGCAGAGCCAATCCCTGATGGCTCTGAAGATGGACATGCTGCTGGCCAAGGCTGGGGCAATTAGAGAGGATGGTAACACCTCTGTCAGAAGAGATTTAAGAAAATCAAAACAAAGTGGACAGTTTTTTCTAGCCAGAGAAGAGCAGAGAAATCTGCTCCAGGTATGAGTCCTCTTGCCCTGCTGTGACAGAGAATAACCCATCTTTTCATCTGGAGAAGAAAATCCAGGTTCCAACTCCTACAAAAGGCAAAGCACAGGGCACAAATCCCGAGAAATTTTAAGAATTTCTACAAAAGGAAACAATGTGGGGCTAACACTGAATCACCACACTTTTACATCCTCCTCTCACTAGCTGATTACCAAACCACTTTCTCTCCTGCTTCCTGCCTTCTTATTATGTTTTTTACACTCTGTCAAGTTGTTCACACGGCTTTCTCATCCCCACTCTGTGTTCCAAGACTTCTCTTTATCATATTTTCCTAGTTTATCATCAAAAAACTACCAGAAACGAAGAGAAATTATGTCCTAGAGAACACCAGCCAGTGCTTTGACTTTTGGCCAGTGCTCTGCTGCAACGTTTATGGTATTTGATGCATATATTTTAGAAGATTTTTTATTGCAGCTTGGGGATGAGTAGATGGCTGTTTTCTGTAAAAGTTCATAGATAGTCGCTATTCATGGTGTGTAGGTGCCTTTGACAAATCCTTCTGCAGGGTTTGAGTCTTCTCTGATCAATGGCTACACAATACTACTGTCATTTACTTCACAAGAAAGGACATTAAAAATTTGGGTTTGGTTGCTTTGTGAAATCAGTTGTGATCTCTACAGTTTCATTGTCCAACAACTTTGTATCCCTAACTTGTTTAGACACAGATGATTTTTTTCTCTGTTCCTGCTGGAGGTGCTCAGGACCAGGATATATGCCAGTCCTGGAGGTCTGTGAAAGTTGTTCCTCTTCTTGTGGACCTTGTGGATTTAGGTCCCCCCTCCCCATGCACACCAACCCCCAGACTTCTGCAAAATCAACCACTGAAAGCAGTGGGAAAAGGAACCCACCAGGTGTCATGAATTGAAACTGTCTCTTGTGAGATTTACTTCAGCGTGCCTGTTCCTGGAACACAACATGTTCTCTGAAGAACACAGAAGTATGGAACAAAGCTCCCAAAATACCTACTTTTTAATAGTAGTCAAAACTTTGGTATCTATTGACAGTTTCATCCCCTTACCTTATCACTAGAGATGCCTGGAACTCCTTTCAAACAGTGATATTTAAATTGCTTCAGAGGTTTGAAATAGGCTTGTTTTAACTTGTTTTTTCAAGGTAGTGTTTTCTATTGTTGCTAAATTATCACAAAAAAACCTGATTTTTTTTTGGTGGCTCCTGGAAAAACGAAGACATTTAGTTTGAATTTAAGACAAAGCTTTTTACAGTGGGGTGGTGAGGCCCTGGCAAAGCAGAGAAGCTGTGGGTGCCCCATCTCTGGAAGGGTCCAAGGCCAGCTTGGATGGGGCTTGGAGAAACCTGGTGTAGTGGAAGGTGTCCCTACCCATGGCAGGGGATGGGACTGGGTTAGCTTTAAGGTCTCTTCCACCCCAAAGCAGTCTGGGATTCTCTGACCAGAGCTATCTTGCCAGCTTAGCCAGTTCAGAGGCATGTGAGAACAGAGGACACAATGCACAACACCTGAAGGGGGTGCTCAGAGCAGACAGTGTGGAAACAAAAAATCTCAGCTTAATGTCATGAAAAAAGTCTTCTTTGAGCAGCAGTCACCCTTGAGCATCCTCCTGTTGTGCATTCATTGTAATGTCTGTCATTCCCAGCCACACCAGCCACATAATAGAGTTCTTCAGTGCTTCTAATTTTTATTGTCATTGTGCTCCCACTGTTATGTTAATTTGATTAAACCAGACTCCCACTGAGGCAGTAACAATGATAAACATTGTAGTAATCTGTCAGCTCTCTCTGAAACCACTTTCCACAGCTTTGGAAATGTGCTGCTCGACAGACCACACTGCTGTGTATTGTAAATAATCTGCTTTGATCACATTTGCTCACGTACATTGTAATAATCAACACTGAAAAATAAACTTCTAATGACTCACAACCTGAGGCACATTATTGATCTTTCCAATCAGCTACCATGAAGGAGGTCATGGAAGCAGAATGTATTAATGCTGCCATTTTTAACTGTACGAGACAAATATTGTGGGGAGACAGGTCCTGCCAGAAATATAAAATGACTGCACATTAATACTCATCATTTTCTTTGTCTGGAAAGACTGGCTTATTCCATCTTTCCCTCTTTGCCTGAAATAGGTTCAAGCCTTTCCACTGATTGTTTAAAAGGTAGCAGTAAATTCTGACAACTTTTAACATAGGCACTCAGTTCTGTGGGATTTTGCTTCCAGGCCATAAACTCTTAAATCCATATTCTGACAGATTTCTTCTGAGGAACAAAGAACAGTGTAGGAATAACACCTGAACTGCTTTTCTTGTCTTATTGTACAGAGACACTCAGCAACAAAGCTCTCCTCATTATAGACCCCGAGGAGAATTAGGACTTCACAAATCTAGGTACTTTACAAGTGCTGTGGAAACCATTATTACAGATGGTTCTGTACTTCTCACTAGCCCAGTGCCTCATTTCAGTGAATCCCAAAAGGTTAAGTGCTCTGTATTCAGTGCATGTGTGTGTGCTGATGTATGGACATCTGCTGTGTCCATAAACCCACATTACACATCCCATTTCTCCTCCTGCTGCAAATCTGAAGCAGATGTGTGAGGCTGCAGAGAATAGGTGTAAGCTGTATTTCTCCAAACTGTGCCCTTGCTGCTCTTTGCAAGGCAGCAGTTTGCCAAATAGCAGAACCACAGACTTTAGAAGCAAGTAACAGGATACAGCCATCATCTTGCTTTTCCACCCCTTAGCCTGAAAATAATCAAATAAGAGTGGAAATAGAATTCAAAAAGAGAAATTATTTCTTTTTTAGACCTTTACCCTAACATAACGCCGGCCCCCAAGCACCTACCGAAGTCCACAGCAGATCCCTAATTCATAAGGCTGGCAACTGTGATCTTGGAAAGAAACTCCAACTGCAAAGTCCTACTTAATATGCTGGACTGAAATGTGTGTTCAATATGCTCCAGCACCCCAAAATAAATCAGAGCCCACATCTGTAGAACGAAAGCCCAAGGGCTGTCCAGGCTGGAGCAGCAAAGTCAGGGAACTCCCACCATTTAGAGAGCAGAGCTGTGTTTTGGAGAAATGGGCACAGCTGCTTTGGTGAGTCACATGTGGGTTTGGAGCGAGCACCCAGCTGGCAAACCCTTATTTTCCATAATTTCATGAGGTCGCTGCTGAAGTTCAAGTAATGGAAAAAACAGATGAGTTAAAAGCAAACCTCCCTAAATTATATTTGAAACACCTAGCTCAGGGATAGTCTTGCACAATTTAAGCAGCCTCTGGAAAGTGTGGCACAATCATCTACTGAAATTCGCCACTCAGGAAAACAGTCAGGCTGAGGATTGCAGGCTTTGACCAGCTACAAAACAAGGTAATTCTGTGCTACAGGAAATCTTCTAAAATAAGATATCAAATAGGGAAGGAATAGTCATTCGTTTCCTGTAACTGATGCTTAAGCCAAGAATCATTAAAATGTATCCTGGTTTTTTTTTCATTATTTTTCCCTTTTTTCTTCTCCTTCTGCCCTCTTCTCTTTTTGCCTTCTCCTTGTCTCTTTAAAAATATGCCTTTGGTCACTGCTTTTAAAATGTTGGTCTATTTTACTATTTGTAAAGATCAACCCAACAGACCAAGTCATCCTCATACTTATTTACCTTTTGCATGATTTTCAGTGCAAGCATAAGCCTTCAATGATTTCAGCAAAGGTTCTTGGTTGGGCCATTCACTGGAACAAAAATAAATCTGTTTATGCGGGGGAAAAAAGTCTGATTGTATCTGTCTCGTGGTCCACTAGAGGGCACCAGGTAATTATCTTAAATATCGCCAGGTAACTGTTGTGTGCAGGCTGCTGATGGCACCTAATTAGAGATCAAGAGATGGATTAATTAACCACAGGTCAGGCCTCAATGCAGAAACACTCAGTGGCACTGTTTCCATCTACAATCAATCAGCCTCCAGCTCCTATTTGGATCCCAAGAAGTTGTGTGCAGGTATTGCTTCTTCCTCCTAATATTCTTCTATTTCTAACCTTGCTGCTGTGATGTCTTGTGTCACACACTTAAAACATTGCACATATTTAAAATATTGCCCACAGCCCTAGGATGAGAAGAGCTAGTGATATTTTTTTTTCCAGGGCACAGCACATTTTTTTCACCACAAATGAAAAGTCCATCAGTGCAAGAGACAGTTTTACTTTGGGTTAGTGTCAGCCTGTAGTTAATCCCACAAACACCTTATATGCCTCATAAATCTTTGACTTCACCTTTGCAACGCTTTCTATGTAGTTATTTCTTTACAAACTATTTCCAAACATTGTATACAGGACTTCCCTTCATTTGGCAGGCTTTAATTACCTGCGTTTCTTTACTGCAGAGAGCAGGACATTGTTTGCTGAATGACATTAAAAAGTTGTAAAAAGGGTTTAATCATGTCCCTATTTCAATTCAAACTACCTCTGCTAGGCACCAGAGCTGGAGCATTCTGCTTTCTTTCCCTGACACTATTTAGACACTTCTGAAAGGATGTGCAGAATCTTATGAAGAAGCAAGGTAAAAAATAAGATTTCTTTCCCCTCAATCCACTTACTATAAGAGTAGTAAACAAGGGGTTACAATGAAAACCAGCTGGAGTTTGGTACCTGGGCTGGGTTCTGTCTCACTCACTGCCTCCTATGCAGAGCACAGAAGCAACATTTTCTTGCTTTCCCCTAGTTACTTATAACGAGATCCCACTCTTTTGCCTTTATCTCTGGGCCCTGGATTTCTGGGAATGGAAGAAATCAACTTATCTTTTACAGCCTGAATGTGGAATAGGCATTCCAGGGGAGAGGAGAGAGACCATACACACAGCACCCCACAGGGAGAAGGCAGGCAGTGTGCTACTCCCATCCTATGGAAGCAGCTGGCCATATTTCATGGCTGCGAAGTCCCTCCTGTGTCAGGATACCTGGGTGGCTCTGAACTCTGGCACAAAGGTGTCACTTTGGGCAGACAAACAGACGCTCTCTCCTCAGCTCTGGTTTTCTCTGGCAGCACATGCAAGCAGAAACAATTAACACCTTTGGTTTTGTAGTAGCTGAACAACATGTTTTAGATTAATGGAATTAATTGTCTTACTGCATTAAAGGGATAAAGGTAAAGCCTAAAATAAAAATCCCAACAAATTAAAATATTTGTGATAATTATCTGATTAAATGATTACATGCTGTCATTCTACACCTGTTAATACACTGTCTTAAATAACAAATGCAGAATTAATATCAGCCATTAAGTGCATGCTACCCCTCTCCAAAAGTCCAATTAAGCATGTGTTTACAAACGATGCTACTGATTATCCACCTCTTCTATTTCAGTCGAATGTCTTAATGTACCTTGGAGACATTTCCAAAGCTAAGGAGACATAAAATGTCTTCTCAAAGAACCAATACTCTGAATTTCTGAGAGTAAGCCCTAAGGCTACAGATTTTGTAAATACATCTTTCTTTTAGTCTAAGTGAATCTGAGCTTTTACCTCGTGAAATGTTGAAGAGTGTGAATTTCAGATACATTTTCAGTTGCATGGCCATTTCTGTGATTTGAGGGTGTGCCACTTGAGGGTGTGAACTATCCATTGTTATTAAACTGGCAAAACCCTTTGATCACTCCTGAAACTTCACTTTATGAAGCAGATAATATTATCTTGCAGCTACTCCTCAAATTCTTGGCCAGTTTTGATCGCTGTTTTTACTTTGCAATCACTTTCTGAACCATGCAGTTGAATGCTGCTATGAAAACACTTCTGAATTACTACCAATCACTGACAGCACCGTCCTGCTATTGTTCCCCAGCTGTGGTTGTGGGATTGTTTGGCTTGTGCCTCCACTGGAATGCCTTCTGCTCCTGAGGCTGCTGCAAGTTTAGAGTTGAGATATTTGAGATATTTTTCCCTTGCCTTCTTATAAGCAATTTGCATCAAAGAATTTTGCCTGGCACTGTTCCCATCAAAGGTGGAAGATTTGTTGTCCTTGCTTGTTCACTGCCTGAGCAGTGCACTTCTCCATTACAGCTCTATTGGGATCAAGTATATTGAAATTTTTGGGATACACTGGAGGGGTAAAAATAAATCTTTGATCCTTCCTAAATGAGATCCACTCTTTTACTACCTGCTCTTATCTCTACCACTCCCAGCTCATTCTGGATTTACCAACTGCTGTTTTTAGAAGTATCTTTCCCCTTAGGGTCATCACTGACTGTCCAAATGCTGGCTACACCCTGGTTTTAAGTGACTCTTGAAAGTAACTACTTATTCAGGCAGGGCCTGAATACTTAAGAGCCTGTAATGTCTCATGCCAAACTTCTTTTCCAGAGGAACACAGCCAATAGAATCCCTAATTTGTACATTTTGGTCCTTGAGCAACATGGATTCTGTTAGAATTCACATTTATTCATGTTGCTTCTGTGAATAGTTAATCTGCCCTAACTCTCTCACTTATTTTGTCTACAAGCCTCAAAATAAAGCCACAATCTGCAAAGATTTATCACTGAGGTATTATCTTGCAGGTCTCTTATGATCCAGAAAAAGCCTTTTCTCCTTGCTTGCCACTAGACATTCTTACCAGACTGCTACAGCTCTGGCAGGAGGAAGAGGCACATCACAGTTACAACCACAATACCAATCTGTGTTGAGCAATCTTATTTAATTTCCCTTCTTTCCCATTCACAATAGCAAACATTTTTCATTAAAGATCATGCACCTTGCTTGCTCTGCTTTATTTTCAAAGAATCTAAATCTTAAACTGTGGCAAAGCCATTGGTCCTGAGGCAGTGTTGGTTCAGAAGAACAACCTCAGTGCCTTTTCCTCCTGCCCCATTGTACCCGAGTTTATCCTGATCAAAGCTGCCCTGCACAGTTTGTATCCTGCACAAAGGGCAAATGCTTCAGAAATCCATCCTGCTCTCACAGTGACACTCAGCATAGGAAAAGGATTCTTTTACTACTGCTAGGGCAGACCTTACCTCATCCTACCAATGCCCATTTAGTTTTCCTTTGTTATCATTTATTTATACCCTTATCTTGCTTTACTGTAATGTACCATAGTGGAGTAATGCACCAACATGGACATTTTCTCCTGATTTTTCCCATATTTTGCCTCCTATTTACAATTCTCTGCCTCCAGCTTTTTAAAACATGAGTATTTTCTCTTCCTTCCCTCTATATGCTGGTTTCTGAAAGGAAGTGACAGGTGACTTTCAATCACTTTAACAGGTAATAAATATTTCACCTGGAAGGACGACATGGAAACAAAATGTCTCAGTTGACTGGAGTAATTTTCTTTACTATTACTTTGCTGCTGCAAAGAGCAGAAGAAATGTTTCCATTACAGCAGGAACAGTGGAAAGCAGGAGCTGATGAAAGCTCTCTCAGCTCTCATGCTGCATGGTTTTGCTACCTGCTGCAGAGAACGAAAATGCTCCCAACACAGAGCATTGTATTGTATTGAAATTCAATATTTTCCATCTCCTAGGCTTTCTTGTCTGTACCCGAATGCAGAATCACAGGATGACGGTGTAACCTGGGCTGGAGGGGCCCTCAGGAGGTCCCTGTCCCAGCTCCAGCTCAAAGCAGGTCTCCTCTGGGGTCAGATCAGGCCATCCAGGGCTTGAACTGCCTGTGTTTGGAAAACCTGTGAGGATGGAGGTGGCACAGCTTTGCTGGGCAACTGTGCTGCTGTTGAGTATCCTCATGGGAAATTTCCCCTGTATTCATCTAGAACTTTCATGTTTTGGCTTCTTGTCACCTCTCACCTTGGCTGAGAGAAGCTTGGCTCAATAACCTCACAGGAAGGGGCTGGATTTGTAGGGTCCCCAAAGCCTTGCCTGCCCCAGGCTGACCAAGCCCTGCTCCCATGGCCTTTCCTCTCAGGGAAAGTTCTCCAGCCCCAGCCATCCTGGGGGCCTCCCTTGCCTTCCCTTTCTCCAGTCTGTCAAGGCCTTTCCTGCAGGGAGAGCCCCACACTGGACACAGCATCTGGATTTGATCTAGGGAGTGCTGAGCAGGAGGGACATGGCCCCCAGTGCCCTGGCCATGACAGCAGTGTCCCTGTGCCGAGCACACAGCTCTGCATCTGCACCACAGCTGCCCCCGAGCACCAAACCCTGAGGTGATGTCTTGGCAGGAGGACAGCCTGCACTTGGAAAGTACTTGGCAGCAGCCTTTTCTCACCTCCTTAAAAGCAGCAAGAATACCACATTGCAGAGGAGATTCATGGTGCCACTCCTAAATCATACAGGAAATATAAAACAGAATCAAATAAATATTCTTATAAATACAGTGAGCCGGACACCTTTAGTGCAGCTTAAATGTGTTGAATTTCTTTTCGTGTCTCTTTCAGCAAAAGGTTCCTAGAAACGTTTATAGCTTGTTAATTTACATGCCAGTGTATAGTTTTGCATTTTACCAGATTTTTTTTCCTGTGACAGTGGTGAAACCCTGGCACAGGGTGCTCAGAGAAGCTGTGGCTGCCCCTGGATCCCTGGAAATATCCAAGACCAGGCTGGATGGGGTTTGGAGCAACCTGGGCTAGTGGAAAATGTCCCTGCCCATGGCAGGGGGTTGGAAGAAGATGAATTTAAGGTCCCTTCTAACCTAAACCATTCTGAGATTATATGATTCCAACTCACTTTGCACTCCATCTGCCTTTGGAGATCTGCCTTCCTGACAACTGCATGCTCTCATTTTGCAAATCTTATTTTTGCAGCATTAAGCTTTTCTCACGTAGAACAAATTTTACTAACAGTGGTACATTAGTATCAGAACTTCTTCACTCACCTCAGTGCTGCAGGCAATTAACAAGTGAAACAACTTTTACCAAAAGGCACTTCTGGTACCACAGTAACTTGACAACATTTTCCTTTCACTGGCACTGATGAAGAGCTGAAACTTCAGGAAAATTTCAATAATTAGTTCTAGCTAGTGTCATTCTAAAGAGAGGAATGTATGAGAATCTCTTATTCCGTTCTGTACCAGCTCTGAAATTTAATATCGAAAGAGGTCAACACAACCCATTTCAGAAAAACAGCTCTTTAAGAAACCAAATCAAGAACAAGGACTGTTAAATCCTGTCCACAGCCTACTGCCTCTGAGATTATCTGAGACATCTGATCGCACTTTGAGTACAGAGATGTTATCCCTGACTAATCAATGCTTTGGAAGGATCAGTTATAGATTATAGACTACAGTACAGGTCATAGGGGGTGTGAGGGAGTGGAAACTATGCCATAAAAAGAATTACTTAGGAATAACCTGACTTAGGCTAGAATTTCTCAAAAATATGTGAAGTTTTGCAAGGAGAGGTGAAGATCCAAACCAGGACTATTAAAATATTCTAATTATGAGAACACTAACTCTAACACTCAAAGAAAACTTACATTACTTCATACCGAATTGCCTTTAATACTCTATATAGAATAATCTTAATTATGTTGCTGCATGATTAAAGACTGAAGGATTAATTCAAACTCACGTCTGATCTCTGTTCACTTTTTACTCACATTAGATTTAATTACACTAAGTGCACTGTCTTGCTATCGCATAAGAACAGTTAATGCCAAGACCGGTAAAAGCACTCCTGAAGACCCAAATCTCATAAAAACTGTTTTATTTTACCAAACGTGAAAACGCACACACGGCAAGACAAACGTTAATTTCACGTTAGGACGGCAAAGCGGGCTGGAGATGCTCGAGAACACCGAAATGTGTATCGCAAACAGAAACACCGCGGGTGTGCCTTCAGCGTCAGTCCCGTCTGAGGGCTGTGGGATGGGCCGGGCCCGGCTCCCTCGGTGTCGCTGCCTCGCCTGCCCGGGCTCAGCTGTCCCCAAAGCCTTGGGACTCCGGGCAGGGCCCTCTGTGGAGCGGAGAGCTCCGAGAGTCCCGGGGCTGAGGGAGCAGAGCCCAGCAGAAGCCGGCCCGAGCCCGAGCATCCATCCAGCGGGGCAGTGCGGTGGCGGATCCGCTGCTGCCCGCGGAGCAGGGCGTGAGGCAGCGGTAACTTCTCTGCAATTGCTGCAGCCCGCAGGCTCACCTGGCCGGGGACAGGGGGAGCTGCTCGGGCCGGCCCCGCTCCGGCCGGGGCACCGCCAACCCGCCCGGCCCCAGCTCCGGGGCTGGCTGCGGGAACCATACAGTCACCGGCGCTGGAAAACACCGCTGGCATCATCGAGGCCAACCTGTGCCCGGCGCCACCCTGTCAAACAGGCGGCTTTTCCTTAAACACCTCCAGGGACGGTGATTCCACCGCTCCCCGGGCAGCCCTTTCCAATGTCTAATCACCATTTCTGTGAAGGAATTCCTCCTGACGTGCCACCTGAAGCTCGCCGGGCGCAGCTCAGCCGCCCCCGGCCGGGGAGGGCGGTCAGGGGACAGGGGCCGTGGTGCGGAGGGAGCCCCGCGGGACGCGGTGCTGATCCTGGGAACGGGAAAGAAAAGGGAAACGGATACAGAGCGCTGGCGGCGATAGGGCCGGAGGTGTGGGCAGGGCAAGCAGCGAGCGGCCCCAGCCGTGAAGGAGGCGGAGGAGGGCGCGGGGCGGCCCAGGCGCGGCGGCTCCGTCCGCGCTCCCCCTGCCCAGCCCCGGCCATGAATATGTAACTCCCCTCTATTTCCCGAGCTCCATTGCGGAGCCGCCGCTCGCCATATTGTGCTGCGGGGGCTGCGGCGGCGCCGCCGGCCACGGACGGAGGTGGCACCGGCGGGCGGTGAGCGCGGGGCCGGGGCGGGCGCCGCTGCCGGGGCTCTCTGTCCCTGCGGTGCCGGGCCGGGTGCGGAGCCGCGGGTGCCTGTGCGCGGTGTCCGAGCGGGGCTGACCCCGGGTGGGGAGGCGGCTGCCGGGCTATTCCGGCGGGGCGAGGGTCGGAGGTGCCCGGGAGGAGCTGTGACCAGCGGCTCCATGGTAGCCTGGAGCCCCCGTTTCCCGTGGCCCGGCCGTGCTGCAGGGCCGCGGGGCACTGAGCCGCTCCTGGGGCCGGAGCGGGGCTGCTGAGCCCGGAGCAGCCGGGGTATACATTTTTACACACATAGCTATACCTACGCAGCCGTCTCCCTGTATATGCACGTATGAACGTGTATGTGGGTGCATGTGTGCCGCTGCAGGCAGAGGTGGCACACACGGCTCCATCGCAGCCGCAGTAGCGCAGCACCAGCCCGGCGAGCGCGGCTCCATCCCCGGCAAGGGACAGCTCACGGACACGGCCCCGAGCCGCTCTCGCTGCCTCTGCGGATCGTCCACTACGATCCCGCCTGTGATTTATAGCTCGGCCTTCCCGGTCTTTTGTCTGTCCCGGAGCCCGTGCCGAGCGGTGCTGGCGGGGCGTGATGCTGGCGAGCCGGGGCTGGGAGCTGCTCCCGGGAAAATGTCGCTTCCCACAGGGCAGCAGGTGCAGAAGGACGCTGTGCCGGGAGCTCAGGATGTGCCTGCTCCCTCCACATCGCTCCCGCTGCTTCCCGTACGAATTTAGCACTTGTTTCTTGCCGAGTTTTGCATTCTGCAGTAGCTCTTCTGGATCACTTGCCTTCCTTGCACCAGCGCTATGGCACCGTGTGTATATGAAACAAGCACTGAGCAATATTCTTCTCGGGAGTTTTGTAAGCTGTTTGTTTTTCAGACTCTCTTCTATGGAAAATAATTGGATTGAATGCCTAATTCCACAGAGATCCAGAGGATAGCTAGTGGAGAAAGATGATTTCCAGTATAATAATTCATAATCCAGCCCTGTTTGGAAGTGGTTGTAGCTCTGTGTGATAACTGTGCACTGCACATGGGCTTTTAAGGATTAAAGGGAATTGCTTGCGTTTGAAAAAATGTGACTGATGTGCAGGTGAAATTATTATTGCTTGGGGAGAATTCTTTCATCAAATGTCATTCATTCAGTGACAGAGACTCGATTTGTCATAGGAGTTCCCTGCAGAGGTGCTCTGATTTGTATTCATCTGTGTTTCCATTAAAAACTTGTGTAATGAGATAATTTGACTTTCTTATACATCATGTCAAGCTCAGAGCTGACATTCAGCTGTCAGCAAAGACAGAGACGCCGGCTGTGACAGCAGCAGATATAGATAAGCGGTATATTTTGCATTAAAAAAATTTGTTGGAAGGATTAACTATCAGTTGTCTGGAGATGGGAGGAATTTTCACTGGGCAGCAGGAGCTGCAGTGTCAGGTACAAGTTTGTGGCTGGGTGTGACTCTGTTGTTACAGTGCCTTTCAGCAATGACAGACAAATTGAGAGCATCTTTAAACCTTTGATAACTGCACACTCACAGTTTAATAATATTGTTGTCTGCATTCAAGTTTGTGATAATAGAAGGACACAGACTTTGTATTGGGGGTATTTTTTCACTTCTTCAGTGGCTAAAATTGTTGACCTTTGGCTTCCAAGCTTGAAGTGCCAGACTTGCTGCAGCTGCCAAGTAAAGCACTTTCTTCATGTCTTAGAGGTGAAATAATATGCAGGTGCCAGAAAAAGAAGTTGCATGCGTTTCCCTTGATCAGTGATGTTTTGTATTTTAGGAGTGATTGGTGGTAATGGATTGAGTATAAAGACTTGGTCGGGCATCTTGGGCGATTGGATCAGAATTCTGGCATTTTCAGTGCTCTGCTGACATTGAATAGAAATACAGGCTACAGGAAAGCCATCAGTTTTACATGTGAAATAGATGCTGGGCTAAGTGAATTTCTTCATCTTTCTTTTAACTCTTTCCCTTGCTTACAAAAAGAATGTGATGGAGGGCGGGAAAGGAGCTTTAAAAATGAGACTTCAGTCTGCGACTGCTCAGTTGTATTTTTCTTAGAAGGAGCACCGGATCTCCCCTTAGAGAAGCACTAGCTCTAGGAACATGCATGAAAGAAGCATTGGAGTAAAGGAATTCCTTCTATTTTTTTTCCCTAAATACCTTTTACCTATTTTTTTCTGAATAGGTCGGCAGTTTAATGATGGAGACAGAGAGTAAAGAGATTGGTGAAGAGATGCTGTTGAGCCTCAGCTTGCTTCTGCTTGGTTTTCTGTTGATGTAAATAACTGGCTGTCAAAGCTGACCTTAAATTCTTAATTTTCAGAGGAATGAGCAGCATTTGATATTGTGGTGGAGAAATATTTTAGGAATTACCCCTGTCTGCTCTTCCCCCCAGTCTGGATCCTGGAGCTCTCTTGCAGACAGCAGGGAGTTATGAGCAGTGTTCTGCTAACTAATTAAAACCTAATCATTCTTTACTCTTCACCTCTTGGGGATGACAATGAACTGCTTTGTGTAATTATTGGGTTAAACTGTGTTAAGTGTTGCTCGTGTAGTACTGTTTACGAAATGGACAGTCTTACTTGTGAAGGAGTCCTTGAAACACAAATTTTTTTTTGCTGTTGTAGGTGAGAGCTGCCTGCTTGCCAAATTCAGTTTTGCTTTTATATATTTATTGAAGCTATTAAGTCAATCAGACATAAAATGGCTTGAGTCTTTTTGTCTCTCAAGTGTTGTGGGGGAGTTTATTTTCTGTTTATTAATAACCAAGCTGCCTTTTTGTTCTCATCAAGAAAAGTCTATCACTGTTGGTTGTGGCTTCGCTGCCAAGTGTGAGAGAAATCCTTGTGTCTCTCTAATATAGCTCTGGAAAAGCTGAGTACCCAGGCATATTTGCTGGTCTGACATCTCAGAATTTCTCCTACAATATCAATGTGATAGAATGCTGCTCTTACTAAATGGGATGGACAGTAGGTGTGCTGTGTGCTGAAGGGCAGGGCAAGTGGCTTGCCTGATGTCATCTGGGTAGCCTGGAGAGAGCAGTACACCTGAATTTCAGTGTATTCGGCTTCAACTTTTGCAATGTTTCTTAAAATTGGCTTAGAAGCATCTTTTATCACTGTACCAAAGCAGCAGTCCAAGAAGGTGATGAGCAGGTTTTCACGGCGTTTTTTTGTTGGTAGGATGAAAAATAACAAACCCATGTTGGTTTCCCGGTGAAGATATGTGCTGGCCCCTCAGGCACTGAAGTTCAGGGTCTGGTTTGGTTATTTCAACGAGCCTTTGGTTTTACTGTGTTGGAAGGAACCTGGAATCCTGCACGTACCTCTGGCAGAGCCAGTCACAGCATCTGTGAAGATGCAAAAGGTTCTGAATTGTAGTGCACAGATGTTCATAGAATTTTTGTTAAAATGTACAGAAAATGTAAAGGCCACGACAAAGGTACTGAAATGATTAAACTTCACCTTACTGATTGAAGTGCTCAGGTCTTGCTTTCAACAGCTGTTACTTCAAGGACACAGCAAGAGAGTGGTTAGCCTCAAAAATGTGCCAGCAGAGCAGGGCAAGGAAAAATTAAAAACTAAATCTCATTAAAAATACCCTAAGGCAGCACATATCATGAATTGTTTGTACAACATAGTTGCTGTGACAGATTCAACTTTCCTGGAGTATGAAGCTTTATTTTTGTTTGCTCCAAAAAGTTTTCAGTCCTTTATCTCTCTCGTGTTCTGATCTGTTACAGCACTGAAATTAATTTTAGAAAGGAACTTTGGCTTTTCTCCTTCCCAGCTGGTTATTAATTCTAAGTCCAAGGTTAACTTAAGAGATTGAGAACTTCATTTTTGAAACTCACCAGGGTCGTCACGCATATACTGTACAGTAGCATGCTTCATAATATGAGAAACTTGACATAAAATTTAACAAGTGGCAGATAAAATCACAGTTCTCCTCACTCCTCCAGAGTTCTGTTTAATATTGTTGCTTCAAGAGTTCTGCTTAATATCGATGCTTCACAGGGCTAAATTATAGCTTGGTAATGACTGTTTTCCTTTTTATATGAATTCTTGGCAAAGGTCATTGGCACATTTGAGGTCAAGTGTTTGCCTGATCTATTGACCCACATCAGCAGTGAAAAGTTGCTGTTCCTGTAACAGTTTTGGGTTTTGTTTCTACTCCTGGCAGAAGGCATTAATGTTGTAACATATTTTAGTATTGCTTTGGATGAGATATAGGTGGTGTGAAAGGCTAAGTCTTTGAGCTTTAATGATTAAAATAATCTTACTGTATGATGCATTAGAACAGTGGACAATGTTTGCTTTTGTGTGTGTACCAAATCCTGAGAAGTTTTCAAATTGATCCTTCAAGGTTAAAAAAAATTTTAAGCTTTATAATTTAGGAATAGCCTGGGTTTGATGTGTGATGTGTTTGTGCTGGTGAATTCTGGACTCCTTAGAGGCAACTGATGATATATAGATAGTATTCTGGAAATGTCATGGTATTTTTATGTATTCCAGTTTTTCTAGCTGAGGAGAGGTCCGGGAGGGTAGGATACAGAAGGAGCATGGGAATTCTGGGAATGAGGAGCTGACACTGAGGACTGAAGGTTATTGATAAGAACTGAGTGATCTGGGAGGTGGTGTGAAAAGGCCACTGATGCATACAGAGTATTGTTAGAATAAACTGAAATTTGAGCCTCAGCTCCACAGGAAGGATGTACCTGGACTCAGGGTGCTTAAATGCTGCTGTACTTTCCTGCTATAAATACACAAAGAAGCACCAACCTAAAATCACATCTTTGTGTCATGTCCAGAAGTACATGGCTGTTCCCAGCACTGTCATAAAACAGCCTGGAGTCTGATCAACAGTTTAATTTGGTACTTCATTTTCCCTGTTGCCCTTGACATCTAAACCTGGAGGATTATTTCCCTTTGGACACTTGTGTCAGCATTGGATTCGTGGAGCCCTTCCAGAGGTGTCCAGATGCACAGCAGATGGTTTGTGTGAGGTCACACTGCAGTGTCTCCCAGCCAGGAGGAGCAGCTTGACAGCCAGATTGGAAATGCTGCCCAGCTCCATGGATTGATCCATCTCAGGCCAGGGAACTGTGAGTGGCTCTTAGCTGGAAGATTCCATATCTCAAAGGCAAAACACTTTCTTAGGAGAATAAATACAGCCAAGAAGCTATAAAAGACCATGTGCTTCCAAGCCCATGGGTTTCAGAAATGCCAGTATTATTTTTGCCTCAGTCAGATGTCATCTGTCCAGCAGCCTTCCAGACATTCCATAAACACAGCATTAGATGTTACTTGCTTTTCAAGGGAGGATTTTTTTTTAATGTTGAAGAGAAATGCTGTTTAGTTTATGGGAAAATGGGAGTTTGGGACTAGTTATCAGGAAAATGAAAACCTCTGCTGTGGTATGACTGAGAGGGACAGTCATGCTGGGAAAAGGTTTTTAGTGTTACCAACTGTTGGGGCTCTTAAACTGTACTGGTGCCTCAGATTTCTCTGCATTCCTGTTTTATTGGCTGCTTTGAGACATTTCTGAGTCTGTGGTCTTGAATTAATGATACATCTTTTCCTCCTGGCTGAGAGTGCTCTAGGGCAGCACTGAGGTTGTGTCTCTTCGTTAACTGCTCTTTATAGAGTGAGGAACGCTGGATTTCTCAGAATTTTAAATGCAGAACTGGACAAAGTCTTGAGTGTGGGGAACATTTGTTACTCATGTATTTACAGATAGTTGTATTGCATTAGTAGCTTCTCCATTGTGCCAGTCACACAGTATCTGACATTCAATGAGAGTTTACCTATCCAAATGTAAAATTTGTGTTTTGAGATTTTCTGGTTTTGTTGTAGTTAAATTGTTTTCTCGGCCATAGTGGGGCCATATTGATATAATTCATCAAAACATTTGAATGTTAATCTCTTAATTTCCAGTTCCTTCACTGCTGTTGATCTGATGGATACCAAGTCATACCTTACCACCTGGATGTCTGCAAGGCTGACAACTTGAACCTTGCGTGCGGAGCTGCCCTACAGAGCCACTGAGCTTTGATGGCAGCTCTGAACATCTGTCCCTGAGGTTGGATTTGTTGTCACCCAGTTCAGCAGGACCTTCCTCTCTTCAGTTTGGCCCTTCAGAGATCAGGGTATAGTTAGAGTAAGTGCAATATAAAGTCAGCAAGAGACCGTTCGAGGAGTGGTGGCAGTAAGGAGGGATGGGAGGCACAGCCAGGTGCGGTGACATCCTTGTTCAGGATCACTGAGGAGGGATTTCCAGAGCAGGGAACAAAAGGAGCTCCAGGCAGAACCCGATTTGGCTGTTTGCTGGGGGATTTTTGATCCAGAGAGGAACATAACTTCAGAGTGAATACTAAATATGCTAGATTACAATCTAGTCCCAGTTGTCCTAGATTACAACTGGATGTAAAGATATCTGAACTGCCAGGGAATTGCAGGGAAGGTTAATTCCTTCAAACAGTGTCTTCCAGATTATGTGGATTTTGTTTTTAAATCAAACTCTAAGATAATAGTAAAACCAGAAAAAACCTTACATTTCAGGATGTTTTAATTTACTAGTTTCAAATGAATGATTGAATTGAGTACTCTGTGAAACGTGCAATCCGTTCCCAATACTAGTCATATTGTGAGAGAGAGTAAAACTTAAAGTTCTAAACCTGTTAAACTTCCAAGTAACTGCACTATGAATACCTGTTTTAAAGGAATTAATCCTTAGGAAGAAAAACCTAAAATGGTTGAAGGTGCTGTTGAATTTGGCACACTGAATAGAGGTCTTAAGTCTCTTACTGTTTTAAGTCTAAATATTTACCTTTTACAACTTGGAACAGAAATTAGTTATTTCTAAGATTTTAATACTCTCTAAAAATGTGTAATATATTTTTTTTAAAAGAGCCTGATGCAATTTTTTTCCTCATAAGTGTTTTTTTTCATGAAAGCATCACAGAAAGTTGAATGGGGGTGGTGTGGTTATGGTCACACCTGAGCTGGGTTTGTGGGTTCTCTCTCCAGCTGCTTGGTACCATTCCAGCCTTTCTCTGATCTCAAGGTGTGCTGACACAACCACGCTGCAGATGCTCTTTAACCTTTGCCTAGGCTAAAACAGACCCTGCAAAGCGTTTTGGAGCATAATCCAGGTTGTGAGGGGTCTCTGACGGCATCCCCTGCTCCCTGTTTAAACCGGGACCACCATCAAAGATGATAAAAAGTCGAAGGCTGTGTTGTGTCAGAAGTTTTTTCAAGAAAAGCTTGTAGGGGTGTCTGACTTCACATTCCTGGTGCTCCATGTGTGACTTGTGAAGAAGGGATCCCACTTTTGTTTCTAAGTAGAAAAGATGTGAAGTGTTGAGCAGGTGAAAAGTGGGTATTGTTGAGGTGAAATCTCTCTTAAACTGTGAGCTGAGAAAATGACTGTGAGAAACCTGTCATGTAAGACTTTTTTGAAAAACAATGCCAAAAGGGATGGAGAGGAAGAGTGAACTATGCCAGTGATTTTAGGAATGTGAAGTTTTACTGGACTAGATTTCCAGACTGAAGAACGAACGTGAGGCTCGACATTTTTTCTCTATCTTCTGTCCCTTTGCCAGTAGCAGTTAATAAAAAGTCTGTTGTGCCTTCAGGCTAGAAACTTCACACTTCATATTTTTCCCTCTAAACACAGTGTCAAGAACAGGAAGGTAATCTTCTTCAGCTCATGGAAAACTTCGTACTTCTGTAGCTCTAGAAGGAATCAGCCAGTGTGACCTGAGCCACATGTGATTTCCTGCTTCAAATCTAGTAGCAGTGGTCTGTCCTGAAAGGAAACTGAAGTGTCAGCTAAATATAGAGGTGTTTCCCATCTCTCTTCCCCAAACAGATGGAGAGGTCATTCCTTGATGCAGCATCTGAAGATGGTTCACTGGTCTTGGTTTTGTGGCTGCTGGTTGGTACTTGATGGCTGTTACATGGTCAGTGCAATTCAGGGTCAAAATGCCTCTCCTGACTGTGGAGCTGGATTTTGATCCTGGTGCCAGCTGTGGATGTTGCTGGGTTAGATTTCAGCAGTGTGAGGAAACTCCGATCTGAGAGCCACCAGTGCCAGAGGGAAGAGAAGTCAGGCCTCATGCATTTTTCAGGAATGATATAGATATGGAAATTGTAGGAGATCGGGGAAAAGCTAAGCAGGCTTATTTATTGATCATCAAGAAGAGTAGAAACTCCATGGAGCACAATTTGATTGTTATTGTTGTCGATCCAGCTTGCTTGAATTGACCGTGTTTCTGCTGCTCCTCAGATTTCCCTTGCCAGAGGCAGAGGAGGTGTTTGGTAGTGACAGAATGGGCTGTGTGGATCTCTGCAGCTTTCAGCTGCCTTTAAGGCCACAGTTTTTCCTCTTAAAATGTGAAAGTACTATCACTGCAGCCCTTAGGGTGAGAGTGAGGCATTGGATATCTCAGATGAGAAGGATTTCGAGTAAAGCTGGTAATTTATTTATCACAACAGCTGTACAGTGTCACGTGCAGTGTAGCCTTGGGCTTGTAGGCACGGCTGCAGGATAAATTCCAGACTCACTGAGGCTGGAAAAGACCTCTAAGATCATCAAGTCCAAGCTGTGCCTGATCCCCACCGTGTCACCAGCCCAGAGCACTGAGTGCCATGTCCAGGCATTTCTTGGACTCTCCAGGGATGGACTCCAGACCTCTCTGGGCAGCCCCTTCCAATGCCTGCCCACCTTTTCCAGGAAGAAATGTTGATGTTAATGTGGTTGTTGTGCAGATGGATGGGTTTGGTGATGGCCTGGCCCCCAGAGCTGCTGTTCTGTGTTAGCAGGTGCCAGCACAGGAGTTCAGGTGAGGAATTACCTGTACACACAGGGGCTGCTGGGATGAGCTCTTCACTCAGGTGTGGAGAGCAGGCTCTTGGCTAGGACAGGCTGGATGCTCTGGGACTCTGCTGTCTTGGTCCATGTGCTCCAGCAGGTTTGGAAGGGTTCTGATAAGCAGCTTTATGAATTTCTTTCAGCAGCTGAAATGATGGTTAATTGAATGTGTCAGCTTTAAAAGCACACAAGAGTAGTATCCAGTGCAGACACAGAATGATGTTTGGCCTCTGTTAGAACAAGATAAAAATATCCTTATCCTGGAGCACTTAGCTTCCTGTACATGTGGAATTGCCTTAAATATTAGTGGAAGTTAGAACACAGAGAAAGAGTGTTTCCTTTCTTTGCTGAGATGTGTCACTTAATACCATCATTAAATTAATACCACTGAATAACTGAAATAAAACACTCAAGAGTCCTTTCAGGACAGCCCAGTGCTTCAGTCTGCAGCTGGGGTGGCTTCTCACCTCTGCTGGGCTGGTGAGGTCTTAGCTGGACATGGGACTTCTCTGATCCCCTGTCTTAGTTTGCAATAGAGGATGTGACCAAGAGCATGTATTCCATCACCATCTGTTGAAAACAGCTGGGGCAGTGATCCTTATCTCTGTGGGAGATATTCTCTGCTAATGGGCCATCTGATACAAACAGGTGGGACAGTGTTCTTTATCTTTTCCACAACCCATCTTTCCTCCAGGAAGATATCATCTGTTAATGGGCCATGGAGTCCCACTGCAAGAGTGATAAAATTCCATCATCCCATAGGGAAATGCTCCAGCCAGGGGGAGGAGCCAAGCCTTTCCTACTTAAATAAAAACTGAGATCTGGGACACTAGGGCAGCCTTTTTCCACTTGATTCCAGAGGAAGTTAAAGCTTGTATAGTAACCTCTTTCTCCAGAGAGTTTGGGTCTTTTCATAAAGAACTCAATGAGTTGGAAAATGGATTATAATGTATGTGGTAGATGCCAGTAGAAAATGCATTTGGCTGATGAACTGAAGGATCTGGAAACCCAGATTTAAAAAAGGAATAAAAGAAAGCACTTCTACTTCTTCCACATAGAAAAAAGGTCTGTAACTGCAATCTTTTCACTTATATAGTTACAATTATTTTTTTAAACATACTGCTCTCTGAGATAAGTTTTCCTGTTCAAGGCAGGCATTTTTAGAGTCCTGGGAAGCAATGCCTCCTCTCCCCCAGCATAAAATTATTTTTTGTTCAGAAACATCATTTTCTTCTGTCACCTTGACCAGACTTTTTCACATCTGCAGCGACTCTGTGGTAATTTTGCCTCATCTCATGTAACAATACTAAAATTTTGATGGAACAGCAGTGCAGTTTCTCTAAGTTTCTAAAATTATTATTTAAATTATGCAGTGACTGGCTTCTCTTGATCTTTCAGTATCCTTCAAACTTCTGATGGGAAAGCCCATGGGATGTGTTCTGAGGAAGAAGGAAAAGCCCTGGTGTTGTGCTCCAGTGAGCACATTGACTGGTGTGCTGTGTCCTGTCTCATTTTGCCCTTCTCCTTGGTTTGGGAGGCAGACCCTGCCTGACCCATGTGCATATGTGGAAGTGGATGTTTTAGGAATATTTTCCACATCAGGTGGCATTTGCGGCCCATGTTCTCTGGCCTTCAGTTCTGTGTCGCTTTTGTTTAACAACTGAATTGATTTTTGGCAAGTGTTCATGGCTGAGCAGCTCCCCCAGTTCTCCTGGAGGGGTACAAGCAGGAGATTATCCATGTGTGACACAGCTGAGGGGGGTGGGTGTTCCCTGGAGCCTCTGCTTGCTGTGGCTTGGAAGAGGAGATGATTCTGAGCCAGACACAGCTGAGTGCTCAGCCCGTGTCCCTTTTTTCCCCAGCCATGTCTCAGGCCGTGCAGACCAACGGGACGCAGCCTCTGAGCAAGACCTGGGAGCTCAGTCTGTACGAGCTGCAGAGAACACCCCAGGTAATCACAGAGCCACGGCACTGCTGGGCTGGGGAGGGACCTCTGGAGATCACCCAGGCCAACCCCCTGCCCAGGCAGGGTCACCCAGAGCAGGTGACACAGGGACACATCCATGGGGTTTGGGATGTCTCCAGAGAGGGAGACTCTGTGCACTCCCCAGGCAGCTGTTCCAGGGCTCTGCACCCTCCAAGGAAAGAACTTCTTCCTCATGTTGAGGTGGAACTTGTTCTGTTTTAGTTTATGGCCATTGCTCCTTGTCCTGTCACTGGCACCACTGAACAGCCTGGCACTGTTCTCTGACACCACTTGGAGATACTTGCATATATTAAAGAGATTCCCCTCTCAGCCCTCTCTTCTCCAGACTGACCAGCCCCAATTCCCGCAGTCTCTCCTCATCAGAGGGATGCTCCAGACCCCTCATAGGCTTCCTGGCCTCCCTTGGACCTCCTCCAGCAGCTCCTTGTTTTTATTGTGTGCTGCAGGGCTGGCAGCACTGGGGTTTTGTGTGCTTTGTGTTTGTGTCATGTCTCTTTGCTGTGTTCCCTTGGGTAAAACATGCTGTCTCCATGAGGAAGGGACTCAACCCCAGGAAAGAACCTTTCCCTTCTTTGCTGCCAGGAAGCCATCACAGATGGCCTGGAGATCGTGGTGTCCCCCCGGAGCCTGCACAGCGAGCTTATGTGTCCCATCTGCCTGGACATGCTCAAGAACACCATGACCACGAAGGAGTGTCTGCATCGCTTCTGCGCCGACTGCATCATCACTGCCCTCAGGAGCGGGTACGTGAGCACTGCCAGGGAGGGGACACTGCCGGGGCATGAAGGGTGACACTGCCAGGGAGGGGACACTGCCAGGGGACAGGGGGGGAACATGGCCAGGGCACGGGGGGGACACTGCCAGGGCATGGGAAGAGGACACTGCCAGGATAAAGGGAGACACTGCCAGGAAGGGATCACTGCCAGGGCATGAAGGGTGACACTGCCAGGGAGGGGACACTGCCAAGGGACAGGGAGGGAACATGGCCAGGGCACGGGGGGACGCTGCCAGGATGAAGGGAGACTCTGCCAGGGCATGGGGAGGGGACACTGCCAGGGCATGAAGGGTGACACTGCCAGGGAGGGGACACTGCCAGGATGTGGGGAGGACAGCACTGCCAAGGCACAGGGAGGGGACACTGATGGGAAGAGGGATGGGATGCTGCCAGGGACAGGGATGAACAGTGTGGAGGTAAGAGGGTGTGGACAGTCCATTGCACTTGAGGTGGAAGTGTCCTTGGTGGGGGTTGATGTGAGACAGTCACTGTGCACTGGGAGTTTCTGAATATGCAGCACACGCTTCAAATCCTGTTTTTCCATGTTTATACATCTCTGGAAGACAGACCATATTGTCTCCTCATGAAAAATCATTTCATAGTTCTGTTTCTTGCAAGGAGTTTAAGTATTCTTTTCTTCCCTTAGATCCAGTAACAGTAAAACAAAAATACCGACAAAATAAATAATAGTGACATCACTGAAAAAAATGGGTTTCATTTCCCTTATTCTTCCTTTTCCTAATAATACATTTCAAATTATGTGGGCTTCAGCCATTTTAAATTACGTGTGCTGCGAGTGTTAGAAGTCATGGAATCATGGAATCCCAGAATGGTTTGTCTTGGAAGGAACCTTAAAGCCCATCCAGTCCCACCCCTGCCATGGGCAGGGACACCTTCCACTATCCCAGCTTGCTCCAAGTCCTGTTCAGTCTGGCCTTGGTCACTTTCAGGGGTCCAGGGGCAGCTGCAGCTTCTCTGGGCACCCTATACCAGGGCCTGCCCACCCTCACAGGGAAGAATTTCCTCCTAAGACTATGCCTCAGTATAATTTCCACTAGACATCCATTTTTTATAGGTAAAAATCCATCCAGAAAATGAAGAGAAGAAGGGAACGTGGGACTTTAGATCTCTTCAGTCTAAATAGTTTGCTCAAACTTACTTTAAAATAAAAGAGGAGAGATATATTTGGGATCTTTGTTTAAATATCTGCAGCTACCTGATCTGTCAAGAGACAGAAGCCCCTTTCCAGATTTACTATAAATACTTGGTCTCAGTGAGCACTTTGACCAAGAATGAAAGCAACAGCTCAGAGTTTTGTTACTGCTGGAGAGTTCAGTGTTGTTTGCTTCCTTCTTGTCCATGTCCAGCAACAAAGAATGTCCCACATGTCGCAAAAAGCTCGTTTCAAAAAGATCCCTGCGGCCAGACCCCAATTTCGACGCTCTCATCAGTAAGATTTACCCAAGCCGGGATGAGTACGAAGCTCATCAGGAGAGGGTGCTGGCCAGGATCAGCAAGCACAACAACCAGCAAGCCCTGAGCCACAGCATCGAGGAGGGATTAAAGATTCAGGCTATGAACAGGTACATAATCACCTCGTTTGCCTTTAGGCTAAAAATACAGTGCCTGCCCTCAAGCCCTGTGGAGCTTGAGAATCTTCCCCTCTCCTCTGTTATCTGCCAAAACAATTTTTAACCTTTGGCAAAAGAATTTTAAACTTTTTGTCTGTTGTCAGAAATCTCTGTATCACTCAGGTGCGACTGCTGAGGCAGCCTGATAGCTTTACCAAATTATGGCTGTGATGTCTTAGATAAGAAACCATAACACCATGAATCTTGTACCAAAATGCTGCCTTTACATGCCAATAAATGCACAGAACACCAGGATTTGGGGTTTAGTTGTGACTTAATTCACAGGCTGGAATTAGTGGTATTTACACCGTGGTAAAATTCCAGATGTGCATTTAAACCTAAGAGAGCCAGCTGGGAGAGAGGCCCCAAACTTTGCATGATAAAGCATGGTGTGATTTAATAGTTCTAATCACATGTGGATCCATGTTGGAATGAAAATAATGGTCTGCAATTGCCTGAAGAAAACTGTGAAGTCAAAATAGTCTTTAAACATAAAAGGTGTTTGAGGGACATGAAAAAATGGATAGTTCTGTCTCTGAGTATCTTTTTCTACAAAAGAATTAATATTAGCAATTTTTTAACTTTAAATCTCTCTGAAATGTTCAGTGCTTGCGTGTGCACATGCCTCCCGTGGGGAGGAGGTGTGTTGTGACCCGGGTGGATTCTGGATGGGTCAGGGTGTGTCTCTGCCTGTTTGTGGCCAGGTTGCAGCGGGGCAAGAAGCAGCAGATTGAGAATGGCAGCGGGGCCGAGGACAACGGGGACAGCTCCCACTGCAGCAATGCCTCCACACACAGCAACCAGGAAGCAGGGCCCAGCAACAAGAGGACCAAAACCTCGGATGACTCTGGGCTGGAGCTGGACAACAACAACACCACTGTGGCCATTGATCCAGTGATGGATGGGGCCAGTGAGATCGAGCTGGTGTTCAGGCCTCACCCCACCCTCATGGAGAACGATGACAGTGCACAGACAAGGTCAGTGGCCCCTGGCCATCTCCAGGTATTCTGCTGCTATTTCCTGGTGCTTTGGCTTTCCATCACTTCTTGGGGCTTCTAACCATCAATTTACTTCAGTCATACCACATCCTGTTTAACTGTATCACAGGATGGTTTGAGGTGGGAGGGACCTTAAAGCCCACCCAGTGCTACCCCCTGCCATGAGCAGGGACACCTTCCAGTACCCCAGGTTGCTCCAAGCCCCATCCAGCCTGGCCATGGGCATTTCCAGGGATCCAGGAACAGCCACAGCTTCTCTGGGCAACCTGTGCCAAAGCCAGATGCAAATAAGCAGTCTTCCCTTCTTTCTGTTCCAAGTCAGGTAGATGGTATTGCTCAACTATTATAAAAAATACAGTCATAAGCTATTTTAAGCCTTTGATCACAAATAAAGATATTTTTAAGGTTTTCTAGCATTGCAGTTCACTAGTGGGATGATGGTGTTATATCAGCCCTTTTCTACTTACTCTAAGATTCTTTGGGAATAAACAAGCCTTGCATAAATGTCAGCAGTTTTCAGAGCAGCTTTGTGTCAGCAGGATTTGCAAGCTGGCAGCTTTTCCTGACATTTTGTTGTTCATAATCCAGTCCAAGCACAGACTGCAAGTTCTGGCTCACAGCAGAGAGTAGTTTCATGGTGTTTCCTCAGGTCTTTTCTTGGCTTTCTCCACTGATGAGACATCTCTCTGTGATGTGTGTAAATCTATACGGAGCTTCAGCTGGGAACTGTCTATGAAGACCTTTTCACAGCTGACATGAATTATTTGGGGCGTTGCAGATGGCTTTTCCCACACCGCTGCTCAGTCATTATTAATGACTTTATTAATTAAGACATTATTAATGTGTGGCTGCTGTCACAGGTACATCAAGACCTCGGGCAATGCCACGGTTGATCACCTGTCCAAGTACCTGGCAGTGAGACTGGCCCTGGAGGAGCTGCGGAGCAAGGGCGAGTCCAACCAGATGAACCTGGACACGGCCAGTGAGAAGCAGTACACCATCTACATCGCCACTGCTGCCGGCCAGTTCACTGTAAGCACCAGCCACAGCCCTCAGCCCACAGGGAAAAAAATTATTACTTCACTTGAGACTCTTTGTGGGTTTTAGCTTCTAACTTGTGCCACAATATTAGTGTCTCCTTCAAGTCAACACATTTAAGTATTGATTTAAGTAGCCTGTTTTACAGCACGACATCACATTACCTCATTCGTTCCTGTTTTGCTGTTCTCTTCTAGGTGCTAAATGGGTCCTTTTCCCTGGAGCTGGTCAGTGAGAAGTACTGGAAAGTGAACAAACCCATGGAACTGTACTATGCCCCCACCAAGGAGCACAAATAAGGGCTGGGAAACTGGGATGGAACTAACTTTTTATAGCTACAACTTCTTTAATATTAAAATAAGGCACCACCAGTATCTTCATGGACAACACACACAGTGCCTTCAGGCACTCTCAGTAAACTCAGTAATATGACTAGACAGTATTCTGGGCTGTATTTAATTTAGTCTTTGGGTTGGGTTTTTTGGTTTTTCCCTAGGAGACTAAATGACCTTCTCCAGTGCATTCCAGTGTTTGAGATGCTTTTTGTTCCTAATGCATGATATCTGATCCAGTGTTCCAGTTTGGAATGGCTTTGTTTTGTCCAGGTAAATCTGGATTTCTGCTCCATCAGACACAGTAGCCTCTGTGAAGTGTGGAGTGTTGGGTGGCCAAGGAAGTCTGTTCAATAGTAGCATATGCCAAGGAATGTGTTAAATGTTGGAATTTGGTGACTGTTATCCAGCTGAAGAGCTGCTCAGTGGAGAATGGATTTGGGATAGTCTTGCAGCAAGAGGTAATCTGATTCCCTAGGAAATGTTCATTAAGACATTTTCTTGTGAATGAAGGTGAATTTTGCATCTTGTGAGAGGTATTGCTGCCCATGGCAGGGGCTTGGACTGAGATGGTGCTTAAGGTTCCTTTCAAGTCCAGCCATCCTGGGCTTCCAAAGAGAGCTGCAGTGAGAAAACTGACACTTTAAAAGCTTGCTGTTTACTGGGCTTAATTTAATACTTCAGTGCAAGGTGGTTCATCAGATTGGTTTGGTTTTGTTTCTAATGGCTATTTCAGTCAAAAAATACCCAAACACCCCAAACCCATAACTCTTCACCATGCAGGACGTGCCAGTCTTGATTCCTGCCTGGCCCTCCTGCAGTGTTGCCCTGTCCTCACAGCTGAACTGAAGCAAATCTGGATGTTTCATAGCCCTGCTCTGTTCCCTAGAGTAGGACCTCTGTTGTGAATGTGCTGTAAAGAACTGTCCGGAAAACTTTTTTGTTAGAGCAAATCCCCCAAATTCCAGCACAAGGCCATCAATCAAAATGCCTTGCTTTGGGGAATTGTGCCACCTCAGCAGGGACCTTTTCCCAGTGTCAGTGTGAGTAGGGAAGATCTTGACTGTAAGCTGCTTCAAGATTCTACTTTTGTTACTTTGCCATAGCTTTAACAAACATGGCTTAGCACTTTGAAAGACAACTTCAGTACTTGACAAAGTTTACCATTTAGTGTCTTACATTTAGGCCTAAGTTTCCCAACATGGCAGTGGGCTGTGCTGTAAGGCCTGGTAGCTGCTGGTCATTTGCATGTACAGCCCCTGTACCCTGGCTCTGGACCTTGCTGTGGCTCTGATGGGGCAGTTTGACCTGTCCCATGTCCTGTCTGAAGGAAAGCTGTCACCACAAGGTTCCCTTTGCTCTGAGACTTTGCTGATGAACCTTCCCCTGTGGCTCAAAGCAAAGAGTTGATGGTAGGTGGGAAGCACCATGCTTTACTCCACAGTATGGAGTTTACACTCCTCCTGTCCTGCCTGGACTCCCACTGGCTTTGGCATGTGATACAAAAGTATTCTGCTGCTTGGGGATTGTCCTGGGAAGCATTTGCCCTTCTCTGGCTCTGGGCTTTCCTAGCACTTGTAAATAGTGTCCCTTCTGGCTGCTGTTCAGATCAGCTTTATCCCACTGTGGAAACTGCACAGGCTTCTTTGAGTAACTTAATTATTTTCCCTGACTGGAAAGCTTTGGGCTTTTGTGAAATGGAAGTGTTCGGGCCCCAGAGCACAAAGGGGCAGCTATTAGGGACCTGTTTTTGCTGACTTTGTGAAGCGTTGCTGTATAGACTGTAGTGCATGTCCACGGAATATAATGGGGGGTGGGGGAGTGGCTGTGCTAAATGCTTTAAAGTTACTGGGGAAACTTCTAGATTAGTGCCAGTGTCCCTCTGGGGGAGAGCTGAGGGGAAGGATAGTCCCTTAAGCGAGAGAGGTGTTGTGAAGCTGAGCAGTCTGTCTAGGAGCTGTCACTTTGTCTCCAGTTCTTTTGAAAAGCGTGGGAGAATGTGAAGCTTTTATTTTCATGTTGTAGTGAATTTCCTGAATATTTATGTTCTTTAAATATTATATATATAATGTAGCTGTTTTGATTAAACCATTGATTGCACTGTGACTCTTTAGTGCTAGAAACTATTTTATTTTCAAAATGCCGTTACTCTTCCCCCTTTTAAAGCCATGTTCTTTTGTAAGTACATAATGTGTGTTACGTACGGGTAAGCCTAATATCCAACTGAAGTATCTCCTATCCCACTAAAGTCCCACTGAAATGCTCAAATTGACAATAAAAGCAAAAATGTTAACCTGTTGGGAATTGCATTGCTGCTTCCTCTTGTGGTTGATAAAGGACCCCCTTTGGGGAGTGTTTGTGTTCCTGCTGCCAGCCCTTGGGGCTGTGCAGGTGCAGCTCAGCTCCACCAGTGGTGGCTGTTACAGTCCCCTGAGAGCAGTCCAGCCCCTCCTGAGCCTTAAATGAGAAATAGGGGCCCACAGAAGGTATCAGCTCTTCCACTGACCTGTTACAGGTGCTGCTGTTCCAAACAGATCCTGCAGCCTGAGGAAGGGGATGAAGGATTTTCACAGCACTTGGGTTGACACCAGCAACTTTGGGTGCATTAAAGTATTAGGCAGCTGCAGTGAATAGCAGCAGAGGGCGACTGAAATGAACCCCTTCAGCTGAGGTACATTATTTAGAGAGATCAAATTTTGTTCCTTTCCTTGTTTTCTCTGTACATTTACCACAACTTTTAACTAGAGGATGTACCTTGAATTGAGGCAATGCTCGAGTATGCCCAGAGTAGGGTTTCTTGAGATGGACTGAACATGAGCACTCTGACTGAGGAGATCCTGCTGCTCTCTGGGCTACCTTTGGTTACCCAAATTGCCTCTGAAGAGCTTAAACTCCCAGAAAGCTTCCTTTAATTGCAGCTGAACGGGAAACACCCCATGGGTAGGAGGATATGTCCCTCAGGTACTGAGCAGTAGAGGTGACACTGTACTGCCCATACTGGTAACTGGATCATACTACAGCATAATTTTCATATGTCCTCGTATGGCATTTATTCTCCAGCCTGCTGTTCAGCTGCTGGCCTTGCACTGATTTCCCTCAGGCTTCCAGCAGTTGATCAGTTGAGATTTTCTATTCAGGACAAGCCACTTGCAGAAACACCTTGGTCCAGCAAAAATCTGCTGAAGGTCTGTCACTGGTGCATGGCACAGCACTAGGTACTGGCTGCTCCAAGAACTGACAGGGAATGAGCTGTGACCTTGCCACCACCTCCTGCATTATCCTCACCTACTTGCCACTGTCTCTCCCCCTGTAACAGCCAACCTGGCCCTGTGGATCAGTGCAAGGAGGAACAAGATGTCCCAAGCTCCAGACTTAAACCAACAGTAATGTTCTGTCAGCTCATCATGGCAGGACTGACCCTACCTGGTCAACAGCAGAGACAACTACTGAGTAGGAGAATTTCCAGAGGCCTGAGTTACAAACACCCCTTCAGCTGGTCCCTCCACCCCAGACTGCAACAGTTTCTGCTTGTCTGGCAGAGGAAAACAGCCTAGATTGTACAGACAAGTCTGAATTTCACTTTTTCTGCCCCTCCAGACAGTTGCCTTGGCTTGGAAAAGGTATTTAATACCTTCAACTCCTTAAAAGGAGCTGCAAGAGTAATCAAAAGTATTTCCCACAAGGGGCTTCAGTTAAACTTTCTTTTTAACCTACTTCACTGTAATCAGAACAATCCTTTGCCCCAGGTAACTGACTTTAGGACTGCTGTTAGCCTACTAACACTGAAGCGTGTTACCTGCAAGCAATATCTGCCAACTCTCTACCCACTTAAAAACTCAAAAAATGCTACTAGGGAATGAGAAGTTCTCCTATTTAGCTTTCCAATGTGCTCCCAGGTGGCCTTTGGAAAAGAACTGTAAGCACTACATTTTGGAAGGAAACTTTGTTGCTCTGTCACTGATTCTAGGATCCTTCAGTGGGTTCTTCCTTTTTGAAATTAGAGAATAACTCTCCACCAAAGCAATCTGGAATTGAAAAGAGTGGAAGAGGCAGCAGTTTCTGGCCTGACAGAAGCATAGCATGTTTTGTGTCATCAGGAGTGTATTAGTCATGTTACTGCTACTGTGAAGTTTCAGACATGGGTAAGGAAAACCCCTCATATTCTGCTCTTAGATAAACCTGACACCGGGGGCTAGGCTGAACACCAAACTCGTGAGAAACAGGCACTGCTGTAACAGCTGGTCAAATGGAATACACAGAGATACCAGAACTAAGTGTGGTGGAAAGAAAGGACAAAGGCAAGCTCGTTTGGCTGGAATGCTGCCATGTATTTAAGGAAACCAGAACTGCCAACACCTGGCAGCTTTGCTCGTTCACAGAAGAGATCTTAGCTCAGAGTTACTATTGACAAGTCACCACAAAACTTCACCTGAACATCCATTGTAGTCGCTTGTCCCTGTACCCTTCTGCAGCACACAACCACTGTAAGCTCTGAGCAGACAACTACCTAGAGTGACTACACAATTCACTACGGTTCAGTAACAAATGCAAGTTCGGTAGCAGCCGTGTCACCGCTCCATCCGGTTTTCCTGGGATCAGCTCCTGCCTGGAGGCAGAACCCTGGAAACACACCTGAATGCAGAGTAACGTGCAGCCTAGAGCTACAGCTGCACCCAGGCAGGACTGCCTGGCTTTAACTCAGAGGGCATTTTATCCTGTGCTGTTTCCTTACCTTAACATGCTCTCTTTCTGGATCATAGCTGGCCAGGTTTTAGGAATGATGCATTTTAGGAATAGGCTGTTTCACAATAATTTCATATTCCAGAATGCTGAACACTTTTGGCCCGGTCCCCATTCCAGGATGCTGGGCTGGCAGTAAGGCTTGGACAGACTGGGAAGCAGCCTCCATGCCTCAGTGTGAAAAGGAGGTGAGTGTAACAGCAGGTAACTCCACAGCCTTCCTACAATGCTGGTTTTGTGACCACAGCCATGCTGGGACCAGGGCTAAGTTCTGCTACCTAAGTCTAAACTGTCCCTTCAAAGTACAACAGGCAGGTCAAAATGGTAAAACTCCAACTTGGGAGGAAGGAGTGGCTTACTGGAACAGGGTGTACTGGAAGTCTGTAACATCCTGATGAACAAACCCATCTGCATTAATCAGCAGCACAGTGAGTGGGGTAGGGCTGTGTGAACATGGCAGCAGAAACTCCAGATTTATCATCTTCTGCTAAATCAGCCTCCTCTACCTTGATTGCTGCAGCAGCTGGAACCTCTTCTCCCATCTGGATCTCTCCAGGGAGGTGAACAGGGCCTTCTGCCTGTGCCCCCACGTAGGTGGGAGTGCTGTACTTCATGAGAATAGTCTTGAACTGGACTAGGGGAGCATTGGTGCGGACTCCCATGGGGTCGAAGTGGGTTCTGCTCACGCGGTATCCGGCCTCTGACAGGTAGTTCAGGAACTTATTTAACCTGGGAAGAAACGCAGCAAAACCAAAGGCCCGCATTTAGAACAGACGTGGTGCTGACAGGGCTGACTCAGAACACGCTGTGTGTCAGTGTCAGAGCAGGCTGGACGGTGAGCCCACACTTACTTTGGCATGTTCATGCCCTTGATGCTGTGCCGGTGGATGTTGTAGTAGAACGGGGGGTGCTCGGCGCTGTGCTCGGCCCGCTGCCGCTTCGCTGTGCCGCGCAACACCTCCTCGCTTTTCCTCTTCCCTGCACCACAACAAGGCCACAGAAACCCCTCAGCACTCACAGGCACCCCAGAAATGCCTCAGACAGTGCACAGAAAACAAAGCCACACAGCAACTTTAGGGGTGTGCCTGCTTTTGTAAGCCAGTGTTTGCAATGGTAAAATCTGGCCTGAATTTAATCAACAGGCCAGTTGTAACAAGTAAATTAAAGTGACCTTCATATTTTACCAATAAATATGATTCTGGATAAAGATAAAATAAAATCTGTACTGGGTGGGAAAAAACTCCATAGTGCAGTACTGTTAAGTATGAAAAAAGCTACGCCAAAATGCTCCACTTACCATGTACCAAGTAGGATTCTGTAGAAATATTTGGTGTTCTAATATAGACTCCACACTCCTCTAGAATACAAGTAGAAGGCAAAATTAATTCTACTGCAAAATGCTTTAATTATACAGAAGGAAATAATTCAATGATTTGATAATGCATTCAAGTCTATGGATACACTGCTGTTAAGTAACTTACCACAGATCAGCATCTCTAAACATCACCACAAAGCCAGTCCTCTCTGTGCACAGGCTGCCCCTTTCCTTACCTTGTTTGTTCTCATCACCAGGACTGTGGGTAGAAAAAGGTTTGGGAGTTGTGCACTCTGATTCACAAACTAATGTCTTCAGCAGTGGCTGAGCTTCATCCAAGCCGTACTGCACAGCCTCCAGGAGCATCCTCCTGAGGAATCCAGTGTTAAAGAGAGCTCCTGACCTATGAAACAAGAAAAGTCAGAAGTTAAGACTTCTTAGTGGAAGCTGTTCCAAAATTCTCTTGCCCAAATTGATTAGCAATTATGTTACACTGAACTGATTTTTTTTGCAATGATAGCAACACTGGTCTTGATATTAAAAAAAAAAAATCAAGATCTCAAGAACACTCATTTTATTTCTACCCTATGATGTTGAGAAAGTCATTCAACCTCCACAGGAAAGTTACTATTGATTGCCAACCATTTTTAATACTGATTTGAAATGGCTAAAAGACTTAAGAACATTTATTCTTGTTTCTACAAATATTAATTAACAAGCAATGTAGTATTTTTTACCATCAGCACATATAATGATTTATTCAATAAATTCTCCACAAGTATAGAGTAACAAACTTAATATTTGGCAATTAGAGGAACCCAGAGGCAGGTTCTCCTGTGCAGGACATATTCCATAAGTGCACTAAATGTGAAATTTAAGAGGTGTTACTATTTATTAACTGGTTTGAATGAAAGGAAAATTGAACACCCCACTAAATTCAAATCCACACTTGGTTTCCTCAGCTCCTCCTGGTTGCTGTACCTCCTTTTATAGTGCTAAAATAAAAATTGTTATGGTATGAACAGCTGAGCTTCTGTGATCCTGGACCCAGAGTGACTCCCCAAATGTGTCCTGTGATGTGAACTTACCAGAGAGGACCAAGAAGCACTGCTGTCTTCCCAGGCATGCTGCCGTGGCAGTCACAGGGCAGCTGCTGGTAAGGGTTTTCTGCAACAGAAAAACAGCATTTAAATTGTTTGGAAATAGCCAGCCATGCCTGTGTTAGTGCAGAGACACAGAGATGCAGTGGGAGCTCACTTCAGTAAGGAATTTGGAAGGGCAACAGCAGAAGTGTGACACTCTTTTAACTTCTGCCAAGCAGCTCATTTATTTGTAATAATAATGAGACTTAGTGATTGATTACTTGATCTGTAAGCAGAGTTAAAACCCTGAAGAAAAAAAAGCAACATAACTTCCCTATGTTTCTTTCAAGTAACAAGGAAAATATCTGCCTTCCTACCATTACAACTGTCCAGACTAACTGTAAATGCCAACTAAAAAAATCGGAAACATCAGCCACTTACATCTGCAAAACACAGTCCACCTAGGAGTCTTGTAAGCCCTGTGCAACTAAGGCATTAAGCAAACAATTAATTTACAAATTAAGATCTCTACCATAACACTGTACTCAGCTACTCATCTCCATCCTTAAAACTTCTATCTGATTTTTAACAATTTTTTAATACCAGGCTCATTGCATGCTCATTCATCTGACTCTGAGCAGGGCAAAGACACCACGAGTTGACAGCAAGCTATCCAAGATCCTCTACCTTGGAAAAGAAGGTTTTAGGGTTTATATTCATTCAAACCAGCATCTCCAGGACTGCAATTTTTGTCTCCTGCCTCTGCTAACCTGTCTGTGGAGACAGCCCATTAACAACAGCAGGGGGAAAACAGACTGCTCAGTCCACTGCATTTTAAGGAACTGAAATGCAGCAGAAAAGCAATCTGACACCAAAAGCTATCCAGCAGCTGCTGTGTGGAGGAACCCAATAGTATCAAAGGCTACCCCACACCTAGGGCTTTCCTGAAGTGGCAGATCCATGGACATACCAGGCATCCTGGCAGCTCCAGCAGGCTGGGAGGATGTCCTGTGCAGAAACAAATCTCAGCATGCTTTGGGTTGGAAGGGACCTTAAAGCCCATCCAGGGCCACCGCTGCCATGGGCAGGGACACCTTCCACTAGTCCAGGCTGCTCCAACCTCGCCTTGGACACCTCCAGGGATGGAGCAGCCACAACCTGAGCAATTTGTGCCACAAATCCAGTACGTTTACAGGAAAATTCATGCAGACAACCAATCCAGCCCGTGGCCATGAAGCACAGTGCCCTCTCCATCTCACACATGTCACTCATTGTTACATACAAGGGAACTGCTACTAATGGGATGTAAATATAAACAAGGCACAGAACAGAGAGACAAAGTGCAAAAGAAAAGCCATTCACCTTCCATCATATTGCCCTCTTTCTGAAAAACCCTCTCTTCACACCACTGGCAGTGGATGAGGTATCGGATCTTCCTTGCTGAATCATCTGCAGGGGTTGGGCCCCGTAGAACTCTGACCACCACCAGAACAAAGTGTTCCAGAGCCACTGCCAGCAGCACTTCAATGCCTTTGTTACAGCGAGCTGCAGCTCTGGGGAAGAAACACACACAAAAACCAAATTGTACTGAATCCAGCAAGCAAACACTGCCATGGACACCCGAACCTGCTGCACTCCTCCAATTCCTAGAGAGAGGTACTGAAGATCTGAGAGATCAGGAGGAAGTGTTCTTTCTGAAGTGCCTCATTTTGTGGCCTTCCTGTCAGGCCAAGCAAATCCAATTTTACTTCTTTTTATCATAGCTGGAAATAGCTGCCACCTGCATGATGACATGTGCAGGTAGAGGAAAGAGAAATCTAAACATGTTCAGGTCAGCACTTGTGCTCTGGCATTCTCAAAACCTCTGCTGATTTCACTTCCTCCTCATCTTTCCCAAGCAGTTGTCCCATCCTCTTGCCTGTACCTTTTTTCTCTAATTAGGTTCTAGGTCTTCATTTATTTAACAGACTGAGTTTACTGAGAGTATCTATATGCAAATAACTGATTTCACAAGTCAGTAATCACTCCATCTTTTGAACCTCAAGTATGAGGATATACAGTGAACATCAGGTTTCACTGAAGCAAGTCTATCTAAATGCTTAGCTAGGAGCCATTCATGCAACTAATTTTGTATTTAGGAAGTCCTATGGAGCTCGAAAATGGCAAAATTAATAGAGAGAGTTTGCAAGTCTGGTTATTTTTTTTTACACCTTACCATCCCACCCCCCTACCCTACTGATGCATTTTCACTTTGCCCAGTCACTAATTATTTCTAATAATTAACTAATAATTTTTTAGCCTAACTGGAAATGGTTTAGCAGTACCTTGTGACAGAGGCAATTACAGTCCTGGCTGCCAGCTCCTTGTAGTACTCTGTTCTGACAATATTGCAGCCATAGTGACGCTGGGTCACGTGCTGAGCCTTGGCATAGAGGGTGCTGATGTCTGTGGATGTCAGTGACACAATCCCAAGGTTTCTCACGTTTCTAAAGGCAGAGTCCAGGTAATTCACAGAAGTTCCAAAGGGGTCCAAGTGGCTGAAAAGAAAGGATGTACCACTGAGTGTCTATAAATACTCCAGAGTCTACCTTTACACTGAGGAAAACACTGTTTTATAACCTTCCCCTATGATCACATGTAAAACAGAAAGAAGGAACAGGACTAAAACTTTCAGCACTGCTTAGATCTGGAAATTAGTCATTAATAACACAAAAAAAAAATCCCATCACTTATTCTGATACGTGTATAGGATTTGAATGCATGCATCTATAGACCTAACCCGGAAGAATCAGCCTGCTTTATCTCAAAATTAATATGCTGCAAAATGGACAAAAACAAGAGATGCAACAAATAGCATTTTAAACTAAAAAGTTTAAGGAAAACCCCAAAACTGATTTGGTATTTCCCTTCAGCAAACAGACAATGAAGTTATAAAAATAACCCAGCCTGGGTTAAAATTTGGACATATACTTATAATCCATTCTGAATGTCAGAAAGGCTAGTATTTTTCCAGCACTTTCTAGAACACTTAAGATTAAAGTTCTGTCTGTTACACCGTTTATGTAACAAAATTACATTTTAAGTGACTGCTGGTTGATTCTTTTATCATTCCAACTTCTCCAAATAATCATATACTGGGAATTGTGGTGGGGAGTGTCACTATCAAACCATAAAATTGACAGAAACATTCAATACTTACATAAAATCAAATGATCTCAAATGCATGACAACATTGGCATCCATTTTTGTCACTTCAATGGTGTCACTATTTTCTTCTCCATTTCCCACATTTTCATCACTGTCTTCTTCGTTTATGTTCAGTTTCACCTTCATTTTGTTTAAATGACAATTTTCCTTAATCATTGCCACAGAATTTTCATTACAATCATTAATTGTAACTTTCACAGAACTTCTGAGGTGCTTTGCCCACTGCAATCCCATGATACCTGAGGAAAAACAGAATTTAAGGACATTAAGACAACTGTTTAAGAAGACCACTGAACTTTAGTATTATTTACAGCCTTTTAAAAAGCCTTAATCCAGCTTTTGACAGTTGTCTTTTTGTATGTCAGTTATGCATTTCTGCCATTTCCTCCTATTGGATATTAACCAAAATATTAAAGAATTGGACTTTACCAGTGGCACCAAAAGCATCCAAACATTCAATGGGTTTGCGCTCCCCAGCAAGCACGGCCAGGGCACAGAATATCAACTGCCTGCAAGATAAAAAATGGCCACAGTTTGTAAGTCGAGAGAATATTTTTACTTCCTTTTCCTTAGTTATTTCCCGTTAACCTGTTACTTAGTGGAATGTTTAAGCTAAACTCCATCTTTTACAGGGAAGAACTGTAAATCAAAAACCTCAGCTATGTTGAAAAGTTGAATTCTACAGTTGAGTATTCTTAAGGTAAGATCTAATAATGACAGGAAAACATTTAATTACTTCAAAAATGACACTATTTCACATATAGTGTTCTTGGGTATAAATACTATTTGTCAAGAAGTTTTCTGATGAGAAACTCCTTTTTCCTGCCCTCTGAACAGAAATTTTGCAGGGCTGCTTTTAAAAACACATTTTTCACTGCAAACTCCCCATCCCTCTGATGCATCCTCCTACTCCCTTGCTCTCTCACCTGTTGAGTTTCATTTTAGGATTAAAATAGGAATCTGTTTTCTGAGGTGTGGAGTGATTGGGAAGAACCTGCACATCTGTGGCCGACTCCTTCACCACTTCGTAAGACTTGGGAGCACGAACTGAAAAAAGTAATTGAGGCAGAAGGAAAGAATCAGTGAGAACTGAAATTAATATTAACACAAAAAAAACTGCTCCCATAAAGCAAGAAGTCTAGGTTATGCTGCAATCCAACCAGCACATGGACCAGTTTACAAGGGTGAGGGGGGAAGCAGGCAACAATTTATCTTCTAATCTCAAAAGTGGCAAATAAGGATCATGTTCTACCACAATTTTTTCTCATTAAACATCAGATTCGTTCCTCTGTTGGACTCTTATGTATCCACTCCAGTTTAAGAAAGCCAGCTCCTGAACCTGAGGCTTAGCTCATTTATTTTGCATGTTTAAACATAATGCATTGCCAATTAATTAAAAGCCTGTTAACATAGTCCTGAATGTGTTTAAATGAACTGCAAAAATCCCTGAAAATTCTTGATCTATTTTAAGTTACTGAACAGTCCCATGAAATGTGCATAAACAGCACAAGCACATGGACAATTCCAGCACCAGAGCTCTGTGTAAACAGTCTGTGGCAAAACAAGCTTTCAGATCTGACAGCTGTAAACACAGGCCACCATTCCTCTGATCAATTCATCCCCAGTCTAAAATGTACCTAGGAACAGCCAGGAAAAATTTCTATCAATTGGATACCTTCCAGGGCTCACCCTGCCTCTCCCAGACCTTCCAAACACACACATGGTGTATCTGCTCCACCTTCAGGGCCATCAAGAGCTGCCAAGTGCCTACAGATCACAAAACCTCAGGATTTCTCCTCCCCCTGTGAGGAAAAACCCCTCATGCCTTTTGTTAAAAAATGCTAAATGGGCCATTCTTTACTCACAGCTCTCAATGCAAGCACACAGTGATCAATGTATTTCACAGCATAAAAATCTATAAAGATATGGAATATGGTACTACTATCATTTTTCAGACATGCAGACTGATGGCCAGGCATCAAACTACTCACATTCCAGTTATTTAGAAATATTTTTAACCTAGTTTATGCAAGTTTAGAAACCAAAGTCTCATTCTGGACATAGGTAGAATCGTAATTTACTGAAAAACTACTGACACCTCTATCACGACTCTCTGGGACTGAAAAAACATCACCTTGTTTAGGGAACCCGGGCTGGTGCAGTCTGGATAAAAAACAAAGGATTTGCAGAAAGATTTACTTCAGACTTTTTTCTATGGATGCCATGTCCCTCACTCTTTTAGAGACACACAAGCTGGTACTTAACACATTAAGGGTGAGGGGAGTACTAGTTATCTCAATAAGAACACAGGAACTGGTCAATGAAAGACTAAATCACAACTCTGCTACACTTCTGATGAAACCAAAGTTCTGAAATATTAAGGGTCGATTTTTAATTAGAAAGGCTAACTCTGTTTCTGCATTTTTCCTGTGTCCACCACCCTTTATCACAGTTACTGCACATGGTATATGACAGAAAAAGACTGAATGTTTCATATCAGTCAGAGCTCACCTGTGATAAACCTTGACTCAGTCTCTCCTTTATTCACATGACGATTAATGTGACCTATCATGTCAGTTCTCCGTACTATAGTCGCTGAGCAGATGATACAGTGGTAATGAGCTCCCATCTTGGACAATGTCTATAAAATAGAGTCTTTGATGTAGTTTCAGAACACATAAAATATGGTTGAAGTAGAACTGAACACAGGCATACGGAACTCATCTGTCTGTTACCTCTAGACCACTCAAAATGTCTGGAATCTACAGCCAGAGCTGATCCAGGCAGCTGCCCCCCACAATGAGAGCTGTACAACCACATGCAGTTACCCAAAGCTTCTATCACACATCCTGGACCAACAAGCCTTTGGCACCACACACAGAGGAGCAAGATCTGTTTAGTCTCCAAACACATCTCAAAAGTTCCCCTCAGTCCCCCACTTCCCCCACTGTGTACAGTAACAAGAATTTCTGTGATTCTTTTTTTACCTGATCTCCAACAAGGTTGGGTTTTACTGGCCGACAGGATAAGTGACAGATGCACATTCTGTACCCTGGAAAACAAATGCCATCCCAGAACAGTAAATGCACAGTATGTCTGTGGCCTGCACCACATGCTCTCGCTTCAGATTTCAAAAGACAGCAACAAGGGAACATCACCAATTATCTGGTACATTCATTCTCTGCACGAGGATATTTATCAGCTAATTATACATTTTAAACTTTAAAATGCAAAGAGTTTAAAATTTATTAAAATAAGTCTCTGAGCATCTTACAAAGCTACACCAAATCTCCAGTTCAAAAGTACCTGTGAGTCTTTCACAAAAACAGTTACCTGGCTAAAAGCCTTGTGTGAAGACTCCTATAAACATAGGTTCCAGTTAAAGAAAACCTAAATGAGATACCTCATACTCCAGTTGGAACATTTATAGTTCAACTTTATCTTGCCCATTTTTCTCACAAACCCACACACTTAGATTTTTAAAAAACACACACTGCTCACTTTATTTTCCTTCCTAAACTTCTTGCAGGAATTTTAATGCATCTTACAAGCAGATCACAGAGTTGATTAAGAAAGCAATTAAAGCTACTAAATACTGAAACTACATAAAGATTTCAAGTGTTTATCAGAACCCATGGAATCTATGATCCACCAAAACTGACCATGAGTGTGTGTCTGATTATTATTAATATATAACTAAAACTTTCATTGAAGTATTTTTCATTAAACACATATTTTAAATTTTATGGTAATTTTCAACTGCCAAGCACTTATTAGTGTTTTTCTAAAGAAAAAATGCACAATTGTAACCATTTTGGCTGGAGAAGAACAGAGTAATTCCACATTTACATGTTACATCTCACCTCAAAATTCATTCTATCAAAATATGGTTCTAATTCAGAGCTGGTAACAAAATGCTTAAGTCAAGAGGAATTTTGAAAGATGAAACACAGAACATACCCACAATTTTACAATAGTATTTACTATGCCATTACCTTCAAATTCAACAGAAACCTTCCAGTGCAAATTCTGCAAGTGGCGATGGAGTTTGTGGCTATAGCACGCTTTGAATTTCTCCTCAGGACACAATGGACAAGGCTTCCTTTTATCTGAAAATACAATTAAAAACTATGAGAAACATGAAATACAGTTATCACTTGTGTTAGCTGAGATGCAGGCCAAGGGAAAAAAGGCTGAAGGCAAAATCAACACGAGTTAGAGATTACATCCTCAGGGAACATCCTATTTCATGCACAAACTTCACATTTATGGGTTGCCTCTTTCTGCTCCATAGAATATAGACCAAAATCACTATAACTTTAAAACTCATTAACTTTTACTACCTTTGGGTTTTGGTTTCTAGTATTTTTCACTCCAGCACGATGAGGCTAAGGAAACTTCTGAGAAGTACTGAGGAACAACAGAACTTTACAGATGACATGCACAGACTTGAAATGTTAAAAAAAACCCACCAAACCAAAAACCCCAACAAATCAAGAGGTTAGAACAAGACTTTGTTGTTTCAACTCCTGGATCTTTTGGACAAAACAAGCAGATGGTATCTATTTAAACTGCAAAAAAGGCAACGTATCTTTTATAAAATAATTTTAAAAAATACAAAATAATTACAGAAACAACCACCCAGGCAGAATTTAGCAGAACAAGAGAAGAAATCATAAAGCTCTTTTTTACAAAACCCCTCCTCTTTAATTATCATAAATATATGTAGTGTGTTAAAGATAAAATCTAAAGGAAAATGTAAATACCTGTAACACAAATATCTGTGTTCTGGGACACTGCTGTGGAAAACTCACCTTCTCTCAAGTCAGCCAGTTTCTCTAGATCAGCAAGGTGTCTCTGAATTGAAATATGTTTGTCTAAAAAAAACCCAAAAATATTTAGAAGTTAAATATTCTTAGTTTAAAAATTGCTTTTAGTTTACTGCTACTTTTCTATGCAACATTTCAAATCTAGCACTGTTAGAGAATGACTGTAGCAGCAAGTGCAATACTTGTTTTTGTCCTTTTACTCCCATGGCAGCAGGAATGACTGCAAAAATTATCCCCACAATGGCTGTTTAGTAAGATCCATATATTTTCATATATTCCTACTTCCTTTTAATACTGACACACAAACTTCCTAAGATAGAAATACCCTCATTTGAAAAAAACCAGCTGAAAAGATCAAGTCACATTCCCTTTACACCTGGTTTTACTGCTCAGCATTGTTAGTGAATGCAAATCATGCAAAAAAGAACTGACTGGCAAAATTAAGTATCAACTATAAGTTGATATATAAGGACTATAAGTTGAACTATAAGGACCAAATTTAAGAACAATTATTCACTGTGGAGCCAGGATACATTTATTTCTACCATTTTTTTCTTTCCCTTAGTAAACAGTTTAACCTTTAAATGTACCATCTGATTTTTCAACTTATTGGTCAGAATTTGCCAATACCAAGAAAATTAGGTTGAAATCTGCTTTATTTATTCCAGCACACAGAACATCCCAGTCCACTGTAACACAGATTCTGCAGCAACTTTAAGCTTTACAAGGATAAATCCTCAGGTTTTCTTATACCAGACAAAGCAACTGATCCACATGGTCAAGATACAGAGTTTAGTTTTAAAATAAGATTTCACACATTCCCTTTACCTCTCCCTTTTTACCCAGTATTTCTACCTTTCTTCCAGCACATGACACAAATATTAAGAGTTTATTAGCAAACCTCTTGGGTAATCAGATGATACATCCAAAATGTTGCTATCAGATTCCTTTGGGCGTTCTTCCTCTGCTCCTTTTTCTTCAGCTTCCAATTCTGACTCGGGAATTTTCACATCAATGTTGTTGCTTTTCACTTTTTCAGAGGCCATCAAACCATCTTAAAACCAAACAAAAGCCCAGTAAAAGTGTCATTGATGTAACTGAACTATACAAACATGTTCATTTGTTTCCAATAATCTGGTGCTGACTACAAGCAGGAACGAGGAAAAAAAATGATGTAGGAAAATAGTACGAGATGAATTTTCACTTCAATTGTCCTTGGAAACCATTGTGGAGCAACGTCAGCCTGGACAGCTGAAATGACTATTCACACATCAGCATCAAATGTTTAAGGTGAACAAAATAACATTGACACGTTATTTTCAGGCAGGATGCACTGAACCAAGGCAACGAAGGCAAGGAGGAGCTCCAAATTCTCCTAACAATTTACTGGCAGCTAAAAGTTTGGTAACAGTTTAGAACAGTTTAGCTCATGATTCAAACAATATAAAAGAGACAAAGGCAGGAATTTGCTATCAGCAGAGGCAGTGATGAGGGTAAGTGCTGGGGCCATCAGCATTTGCACATGAATTACTTCCTGGGGCAGTACCTGATGGGCCTAGTGAAATGTTTGAAATATTTCAAGCACTTAAAGAGGCTGAGAGATGAGGCAATAAAATGACGAGAATAGTCACATCCGGGAAAAATAACTGAAGTAAGAGGTAGAAATCCCCAGAAGGTGTGTTCCTATGGACCCCTCTCCAAGGGACATAAAGAAGCACTAGGAAAGGATTCAGAAAGCCATGTAAATCTATAGATATTGTCCTCCTTCCAGTAAGATTCCAGGGAACAGGTGGGACTAGTGAAGTTTCAACCACGGGTAACAAGAAATAAAGGTCTGGCATCACTTTACAATTACCAAGAAGCAACAGAGCAGGCCAAGGCTTTTCAGCGTGGATGGGACAGACAGGATGAGCAGACAGAGCACAAAAGGCAACCACGTGCTGTCTATCTCAACACATGCATGAGGGATGCACCTCATGGAGACCTCAATGGACCTACAAACTGGTTTGTGCTGGAAGCTATTTCCAGAGGATGCAGGAATGTATGGTTGCTCTCTGGATGCAGCAGGGATCAACCTGGGATAGTAGAAGATGGGCTTTAAGGTCTCTTCCAACTCAAACCATTCCACGATTCTCTGATTTCACCAGTCTTCTCGATCCACCTATTCCTGACCACAACTTAAGACAAGCTGGAAGGATCTTACAGCAGTTCTGCAGATTCCCCTAGGCTACTTATGTTTGTTTTTTTAAACATTGCTGTTGGGTATAAATATCTCTTCTTATGAAAACTAACAGAAAGAGAAAATTGAAGGAATACCTCAAGACAGGGGCTCAAGAAACTGAAGAAACAGAAGCAGAGAGTAAAATTATTCTACCTACCTTAAAATCTATCAGGAGGTGCACTGCTATGCAGAGATTGTTGCTGTGTTCCTCACAGACCTGTTTTAAACTGACAACTCACCTAAGAAAGATTTGCATGGAGCCTACTGCTCCATTAAAAAATTGCAGGATTCCTGGTGATAATTTCTACATATTTTATTAATATAAATATAGAAAGAAAACGAGTAATTAAAAGCGTGTTTGATAAGAAATCTGTAACAGGTATTGATTAGTTGCAGGAAAAGTGGAAACAGTTATAAAAAATGCATAGTGAGAGCACAGCAGTGACAAAAAACCAGCAGAGTTGGACAGTCTGCATCTTCAGAGCACGTGGAGAGGTTAAAATGGTTGAAAAGGATAATGTATGTATATATGTAAAAAATCTAGTTAATATGTAAACGTACAAGGAGAGAGGTAAACTTTCACACTGAACGATGAAGAAAAGCATCCAAGACCTCAGGATTTTTTTAAGTGGCCACCAGAAATCACTGATTACACACAAACAGAATAATGCTTTAGAGAACCTAAAGTATACGTGCACAAGAAAAAGAAATACTTAGAAGAGTCGGTTCCGTCGAACCGTAAGGCTGCAGCAGCAAAGGGCTCACTTGGGGAGCTGAAGTCCAGCAAAATCAGTTTATAGAATCCCAGAGGGGATCAGGTCGGAAGGACCATGGTGGTCCAACTTCCCTGCTGCAGCAGACTCGGCTTTGAGCACATGGTGCAAACGCGTTTTGGTTTAAACAACTGCGATGACAGATGCGCGGCTGAGCCCGCGCGGCCCACGCCGAACTTCGGGCTCCCCATGGAACCTCGTGGAATAATAAATAATCACCAAAGACAAAATATCATTAGGTTTGGGGAAGAAAGAAGCGATAGGAGCGCAGGTTCAAGCGTAGCGAGGCCGGCGGGAACACGTGTGGCCCCACACCGCGCTGGGAAAACGGGAGAACCGGGATCCTGCGCCTCCTAAGGCTCCCGGGCGGACGGAGTCAGGAATCGGCTCCAGGGTGTAAATTCAAATCCTCCCGGGGTGTAAATTCAAACCCGCCCGGGCTCCGCATGGCGCCCACCCGCCCGTCCCCAGCCCCGGCACGGAGGGCCCAGCTGCCCGCCCGCCTGCTCCCCGCCCGCTCTCACTGAACGCCGCCAGCTCGCCGCCGCCTTCATGGTCAAGGCCATGGTCGTGCTCGTGGTTTTCCTCTTCCTCCGCCTGCTGCTGCTCCTGCCGCCGCCCCAGCGCGGCCTCCGCCGCCTCCAGTGCTGCCATGTTCCCGCCGCGGAGTCCGCACACTGAGTGCGGCCCGCCCGGCCCGCTCCGCCTACACTTCCCAGGCGCGCCCGGGCCGGCCCGGCGCGCACTGCGGCGGGGGAGGAGCCGCGCGGGCCCGGGGCAGCTGTGCCGGGCACGGCCCGAGCCGCCCGCCCGGCCCTGACAGCCGCCGCGGGGCCCGCCGGGGAACGGCCGAGCGGGGTGAGGCGTCCTGTGAGGCGGCGGGGGAGGGAAGGGAAATGGACGTAAGGAAGGGAAAGGAATAGGAGCTGTGTTGGCAGCGCCCCGGGTGCCTTACGGGCCTCCGGGGATTTCCCGTCGCAGGGAGTGAGGCAGGAGGCTGCCGCCCCTCAGCCTCCCGTGGAGAGGCTCCTTCAGAGCCCGGTGCTGCCCGCGCCTCAGAGCGGAGCCGGTGCCGGGCTCCCCTGCTCGGGCCTGGCATCTGTCAGTCGGCTCGCCGGGACCCCGGGTGAAGCTTTCCACAGCTCCCCCGAACTTCCTCTTGCTGTGCGCTGTTTGTGTGGAGGGTGGCGGGGCTGCTGCGGGATGTCACTGTAATTCCTCCATCCTCGGGAGGGGCCGAAGGCGACTGTCACACAGCCGGGACTGCCTTACAGAGTCACAGCTTCAGCTGGCTTGGAACAGCGCTCCACGCCCAACGAGTCCAAGCTGTGCCCGATCCCCAGCGTGTCACCAGCCCGGAGCTCTGAGTGCCACGTCCAATCGTTCCTTGGACACCTCCAGGGATGGCAACTCCAACACCTCCCTGGGCAGCCCCTGCCAATGTCCGATGGTTTTAAAACTTGGTTATACGACTGAGTGTTAAAGGATGCTAGTTCCTCTTTATTTCCTGGTACAAAATAGGTGTCTCTGGGGAGATGGAATCGCTGCCCTTTCTGCTCTACCATTCCCTCAGATGTGAATAATTAACCCTGTTGAGATCTGCTGTGGCTCTGTAATGAGAAAGCAAAAGAACACTATTAAAGTATTTTTCTCTATGCAGTTAAACCTTATTTTTATCTCATCTGGACCTAAAAACTTGACACAAGTAATAAAGACAACCTGCTTTTTTTCATAGGATTTGAAGATGTCTAAAAAGAAGCTGAAGAAACTAGCTGGAAAGGAAGTCTCTTTGGATGGCCAGGATGACAGAGTAGGAGCAGAAATATTACTTTTATTACCTTAATTCAAACTCCTACATTCGAGAGAACATGAATTGTTTAGCAGCCTCGTGGTAGAAAGATGAATCCAATTTAAAAACAGGATCATAAAGAACAGCAGGATGGTTGAGTTGGGCAGATAAATGTATTTTTCTTCAGAGGCTGTGAGTAGTGTGGGTATCAGAAAATAAAGGACTTTTTTATTTTAGTGCATCTTTCTGTTTGAGGAAAGTTGGGTTTAATAGTGGTACTAAAAGTGCTGCTGTTTTCTTGGACTGTTCTGTACCTTGGAACACACATCCTAATTTTCTGATTAACCACATGTTGTACTTCGCAGCATTTTGATGAGTGACTCTCAAATATTTTCTTCTAGCCACTGAGACATAAATTAATGACCAACATTCTCAGCATGTTCTAGCACATACTTGTATCTAGTAAGTCAGGTTTCACTGAATCACTTGTAAAATGCAGGTGCTACAGGAGTTGTCATCTTTCTGGTCTTACTTGTGTGTAGCTTCTTATTATTTTTTTACTGTTTGTGTCTACTTCTGACAAGTGCAAGAAGTGCAATACATAGTTGATAAATTAGTAGTTTAATATATCCACCCTTAAATTTGCTGGATTTTTTTCCCATTGGATTTTGCATGGAGTGTGTATAAAGCAAGAGAGCTTTTACCTGTCTTCTCAAAAATTTTTTGCAAGTGTTAATAAATGAGCATGATTATGGCCTTATAAACTTAATTATTCATGTTGGAAGCTTTCTGATCATAGAGAAAATGTTGTTCAAAGTCAAATGTTTATAAATTAGAAATTAATAACTGAGCAGCTGGAAATGGGTTTATTATCACCAGAAGTTGTCCCAGCAGCATCATGAGCTCCACCTACCCCAAGGAAGTCCCTTCACTTCTTTCCAGCTGGTGGAGACAGCAGGAGGGTGCATGTGACCCCAGGAGGAGCCTTTGGAATTGTCTGTCATTCTGCTTTTTCTGTTGCATTGCTGGTGTTGGTCCTGCAGCTCCAGAACCAACCACAGGCAGAAGTTGTCAGAACTGCCTTTAATTTAGGACTCCCCTGGTTTCTGCAAGCCTTTGATTTTGCATTAAGTGCTCTCTAGTGTGGAATTAAACCAGCTAAGGCCTCCCTAGGTAGCAGAAATTGCTGCAGCAGTGACCTAATGGCCTCACTGAGTCAACGCTCCCCACTTATTGAAGGAGTGAATTATTTGTGAAGGGATGAACCGTCTGGAGCTTCCTTATCCAAAATAATCCATGTGTTACTGTTCGCTGCTGTAACTTCCTACACCCTGCTGAGGTTTTGGGAAAACTGAGTTATATATCCCAGAAGTGTATAAAAACTACATGTGGGACACATGGTTTTATCTGAGTGCCTGTGAATTGATCATGGTAGCAATGTTACTCAGATCTGTAGTTGTCACTGTTGTAGTGGGCCGTGTTGAATCACATTGTAAACATTAAAGAGCTCCATGATTAAATCATTAAGTGCTGCTAAACCATTTGCACCCTTATTTTTGCATGCACATCCTTGGCATCCTTTGATAGTGTCTCTCTAAGCAGCCAAACCACCCAGTTTTGATGTTATCTTATGAAGGTTTTTTTTAACTACAGTTTCCTCTGTAAGCCCCTGATTTTTTTTTACCTTCAGAACTCTGAAGACACAAGATCTTACAAGCACACTGTGAAAGGAGAAACAGAACTTCAGAGGTAAATTCTCAGTCTGTCATTAAATAGAACTACTTAAAAATGTAACAATCACAGACCACTTAATGCTGAACTGAAGATTTTTTCAACCTATTCATCAAATAAAATATGGTGTTTTAACCAGTCTTCCTTTGAATATTTTAAACCTAGTGTATAGTAAATATAATTACTGAGAATTTTCTCTGCTCTTATAAGAAAGTTTCCTAATAATTTTTCATATAATTCATTATTTCCATAGAATGGTGTTGTATTCCCCTCTGTTGTTCCTTTTTCAAGTTCCCCAGTCAGTGCAGGATGAACAGTTTGAAAGCTGTGTGTGTTTTGGCACTGTGTGACCAAGGTGACCATTTAGGTGACATACCTCCTTTATCAGTGAACTGCTATTAAAACTTACCTGTGTGATAAGAAGGAGCTCAGCTGTGTAAGGTATCTCTCAAACCAACAGTGAATGCAGAAAAAGCTTTTTCTCTATTTTCTTAAAGCCAAAATGGCTGTAAGTGGGGAAAGGTAAATCCAAAAAGTGCCATATCAAACTATTTTGAAGTTCGTATTTAAGACTATGGTGCTCATAAATGCTTAGCTCTGTCTCAGTCAAATGCAGGTGCTTTTTTTGTTGCTCTTTTCCATTCTCTGAGCCAAAACATAACATTACTTTCTTTATTATGTTTCTGTAGATCCAAACACGAGAAAGATGGGCAAGAGAAGAAGCGACACCACAAGTCTTGTGCTTTTCACAGTGCGGATGGAAGATCCCAGGAAAAATCTCCAAAGAGAAGCAAAACCCCGGATGGTTCTTCAATTCAAACTGAAAAGCAGAAGAAAATAGTGATCCAATTTAAAGCCAAAGAAATCAAACATGGCAAAACCACCCGCACTCCTGATGTGGTGGCTGCCAGCAAGGAAAGAAGTCGCTTTGATGGAATAGAAGGAAAAAGGCTCTGGCACAGCTTTGAACTTCAGAGGGACAAGGCACTGAAGAAAAAGAGAGAGAAAGCTGAACTCTGTAAACTCAAGCTAAAAGCAGAACAAGCTATGATAGAAAAGTTTAAGTCTTCTGTGCACGAGATACCACATAAAAAGGCAGAGGGCTTAAAAAAACGTAGTGAAGATGTCAGAATTCCCAAAAAGCCACCTGACAGCTCTGCAAGGACTGGGCATAGTGATAGGTCTGCAAATAAGGAGCCAAGTGCATTATCTAGCTTCTGGGAAGAAGAGGAGGAAGAAGAATATAAGGACTTTGCTGTGAAAAAGAGGTACACGAGTAAACACAGATCGTCACACTCCTCATCTGAGACTCCGCCACGATGGGAGTCTCGGAAGCGCAAGAAACACGGCACAGATTCTCCTAAAGCTCCTGAGCGCTCAGGAACTAAAGGGGGAGACTTGGAAGCCACAGCATTGTGTTTTAAGCAGGTAATGAGAGCCCTGTTCTTTGTATTATGTAGATGTTTCAGGATGGTTTCTTAATGGCAGACAGATTTATATGAGCAGACTGTCTTCTTACAGAATCCAGCCAGGTTTCATAGCTAACTAGGTGGATTTTTCTGATCCCAATGTAAACGTTGTTTCCATGTTCCTCAGCTAAATGTTAAACAGACCAGAAGAGTAAAGGTCTTGTATGTTGGGACTGTGTCTGCACAGATGCTTCCACGGCTTTGCTTTGCTGCTGGAGGTGTGGAATACTTCAGTTTAGGTATAAATCAGCTGGTATTTTGTTTTTTTTATTTCATTTTTGAATGAATAAACTGAACCAATGGAAACTTGCTGCCAGAAAGAGCTAGCGGAGTGGTGCCAGGAAAGCTTGGAGTGGATGTGGGACTAAATTGGTGTGTGTGCTGCAGAACTTCCCTTTTATCTGTGATGGGTTTGTTTCTAAGCTCAGGTTGAGGTGCAGAGCCAAACACAAGCTGGATCTTGAGCAGGGGTTTTTTTTGCTGCTGTTCTGGTGTCAATGCCCAGCATCTTTGGAGATTCCAGTTTGTGTTATGGTAATGTGAGCATTTTGTGTGTATGCCAAGAGTTATTACATGCAAAGCTGGGGAGTTCCTTGAGGTTGGAAGGCACCTCTAGAGGTCATCCAGTCCAGCCCACTTGCTCAAGCAGGCTCAGCCAGAGCTGGTTGCCCAGGACAAAGGACAGGGACTCCATAAACTCTCTGGGCAGCCTGGTCAAGCACCTTCAATGTAAAACAAAGTGAGCGGGTTAATGTTTACATGGAATTTGCTGTCTAATCCACTGTTATTTATTTAAAAGAAAGCCATGCAGCTAAGCCCTATTAAAATGATAGTATAGATGCTCATAACTAGAAGTTTATGTTCTCTATTCACCTGGGAATACTCAGTGTTCTCTAAAAAGCCTTCTAAGACCTGTGTTGTTCTTCTGTTCTGCTTGTTTCTAGAATGTTGAGGTCCCGTGCACGTCTGACTCCTACCAGGGAGGTGAGGTCAGAAAGCCTGTGCCTGTCCCCAAGGTGAGTGAGGGACTTGTTTAACACTGTAGTGCTGTATTCCAGAAGTCCTGGCATGGGCATCCCTTGTACCTCAGTATTCCTTGATATTTTGTGACGTTGGTAAGGTCTGTGTTTGTGGTGTTTTTAATTCTCCCTACAGAATTCTGAAGACTTTCCACCCCTTCAAGACAGTCAGAGCGCAGAAACAGACCAAGAGGTTGGTAATACTTTCATTTAACACTTCTGTGTTGTCTTAAAGACCAAGGGCATCGAGGTGGTGTAACTGGACAATTCCATGACCTTTTCTAGTATTTGATATTGTTGAGTCATGATCTACACTTAAATGTGGAGCATTTATTTAAAAAACTAAGCAAACTTGCTGAAGTGCTGCTAATCAGGAACTTCATGAGATACAGAGTGTCTTTCTGTTACCATGTGCAACAAAAAGGCCTTCATAGATGTTCACATACTCCAGCTATCTCATTTTTCATCCTTTTAACTTTTTAGTTGGAGGAGAGGCATGTTTTTTAAGAAGTGCCTGTTAGGAAGCTTGCAGTTTGTGTAGAAAAAAAATATAGCAAAGTTTTTGAATACCATGTAGAAAGGTCATAAATCTTTCTAGGCCATATTTTGGATGTCTTTAGTGGAGCATATGCAGAAGTTCTCATGGATTTACATTTCCTGTACTGACTTAAAATTTTTCAAACATAATTTTGAGGCAATTTTAACAGCTTTAATGCAGAAGTATCATTTTAGGGAATCGTTATGAAGTGATTCCTTCCAGTGGATTGCACACATGCACGTTTTCTCACTGTAGATGCAGATAGTTGAAGACTTGCACATTGCTCGTGTGGAGAAGAGGATGGCCTTGTCTGTAATACAGACCTGTGGAGAACTTACAAGCATGGAGATAGATCTTCCAGAACAGGATTTAAATGTTTCTGCTGGTATGTCATGATTGGATCTGCTTTGCTCTCTAATTGCAACAAGTAATTACAGTTATGGATGGTCTGAGCAGAGAGCACACAACTCATTATTTCTGCTGTTTTCTCTTTTTTCTCCTCTTTTCCCCTAGGGGCTTTTAGTTCTGGTCTGAACATCCTAGTGGTGATTGACACAAATATAATGATTAGTCACCTTGAGTTTGTGAGATCCCTGAAATCTGAGGATATACCAGGTATGTAAATATGTTCTGATGAGTAAGACACTGTAAGAAAAACAGATGTTATAAGAGTTTCAGGCTACCTGAATGAAACCAAGCCCTGGGCTCCTTAAAAAGGAGAATCTGCAGAGGCAGAAGGGACCCTTGAGAGCCTGGTTCTGTGAACCCAAACTTCATCCTAGGGAAACGTCAGCTGAGGAAGCAGAACCTACTGTGCTTATAGCCCATGTACCTGCAGAGAATCATGGCAGATATTCCCAGGAATATGCTTGAATTCTTAGCAGTAAATAAGTCTTAACCCTTTCTAAGAACATAATTTAGGCATTTAACCTCTTACTAGTGGTAACTCTGTTTTCTAGTCTCCTTTTAGCATTTCTTTTTCTAGAAATATAAAACAATTCAAAAATGTGGAGCAGTCAGTCAGTGCTTTGTTGCTGTCCTGGTAAAGGTGGTGGAACAGAGCAATTTCTCAGAAATTTGGAATGCAGACTCTGACTTTAATATCTGCCTCTAATATGCTGGAAAGCTGTTGGTTATTTAATGTTTGCAGGATTAGCATCGTGTGTGTCAGTTCTTGGTAGGCATATCTGGAATCTGTCAGAATGCTTAGGGTGCTTTGATGCTTTCACCTAATGAATATTCTTATTCCAGCCACCTGGGAAATACCTTTCCTTAGGGCCTGAGTCATTTTCAGGAGTGTGTCAGGCTGTATTTCTTCTCCCAGGTTAGGAATGCTGTTGTCTTATGTATACTGAGATGCTTTTTTAGAATATTGCAACATCAGTTTCTGGTTTCTGCACCAGATCCACTATGTTGAGAAGACTGCTGATTCCTGGCTTATTTATTGCAAGCAGATGGTTATTAATGCATTTTTTTCAAAATTCTGTTCTCATCATGTGAATGAGAAAGAAAATGGTTGACGTAAGTATTTGTCATGGGGGGACCAACAGAACAGTTATTAAACTTTTGATTTACTCTATATTTCATATAAAAGCTTTAAAGTTCAGCCCATATTTACCTACAAATAAAACCATGGTCCAGTATCCACACTTCCTGTTCCTGGTTTAGGAATGCTGGTTGGCAATGAACACAAGCCCTTGCTGCTTGTTTTGGCATAGTGACAGCTGTGGTCACTCAGGTGTGTGCAGCCTGGTACTCCAGCTGCTGTTCACCTTGCTGCAACATCTTACAGCAGGTGTGTGCCAAGATAATTGCTGCAAATGTGTGTCATACTGTTTTCAAAGTATTCTGCTGAATAAAATTGTGTCTCCCTTTTGTTTGCCTAGTATTGTCACTTTTCTATGTAATCAGTGTAGTGCCAGATTGAGGTTAGGTTAGAAAGAGGGAAGTCAGCTTTTTCAGCCCTTTTTCAAATGCTAGATTCTCTCGAGCAAGGACTATGGAAACTATTGGCAAAAAGGTGTGAACTTGCATAAATATGATGCTTAAATTGAAAGTTCTCTGTAGTACTGTTGCTCCTGCAAAAACCTTTGTTTATTGGTGGTGGTTTTTTTCCTTCCAGGAGTTGACAGACTTGCATTAATAATTCCCTGGGTCGTCCTGCAAGAGCTGGACAACTTGAAGAAGGGGAAAATGTTGCAGCATGTTCGGGACAAAGCTATCCCTGCAGTGCAGTTCATCTACAAGTGTCTCAAGAACCAAGATTGCAAACTGTGGGGGCAATCCATGCAGCTGGCTTCTCAAAAAATGTGTAAATACATTTGCAATTCATTTATGCTGGATTCACATTCACATTTTATCCTTGCACTTTACCTAGTGGCAGCCTTACAAATCTGATTTTAATGGAGACTTCTTCGCTCTGCTGTTTGCTAATTAAAATGAGCTGATTTCTTACAGCAGCCTTCAGAGCGTGTCTAAGCCTGTGGCATGCAAATGTCTTCACTGTCTATTGTTTTACCAGTTGTTTCTCACTTTCACCTTACACTTGTGTTCTTGTGTGGGGAGTGTTAAATGTACAAAGAGCACCGTGAGTGCACTGAGGTGTTTGTGAGGCTGAGCTGTGCCCACATCCTTCAGCTTTGTGCACTGCCTTTGCAGATGGGCTGAGCGACGAGAACAACGATGACCGTGTCCTGCAGTGCTGCCTGCAGTACCAGAAGCTCTTCCCACAAGCTCTTGTCATCCTCTGCACGTGAGTTCCTGGGTGCCTTTAGATCTCCTGCCACACTGCTTTCAAATCAGGGCTGAAAGAAAGAGCAGTTTCTGAAGTAAGCTCTTGGAAGGGCAATCACCCTCTTAAAAGCTAGAGTAGAAGGATATAATAAATCACTACAATTGGAGATAGAATCACCTTCGTGAGCTTGAGGCTTGAAATAGAATGCAGCTTACTCAATATTCAATTTTAAAACTTGTTAAAGCATAGGTTTCTCAGATTTTATTCTGGTTTCTCATAAAAAATATTACTGAAGTTACAAAATAGAAAAAAATACATGAATTAAGGATTGAGATCCAGTTAGAGACTATCTCTGTTCTCAGCCAGGTGAGCAGAAGTGACAAGAGGTTAATCTTAGAGAGAAGCAGGGCATGGATTTGCTGCTGTTCCTGTTTGTGAGGATAACAGCTGACCTCTGGGCATTGATTCTGAATTTGATATGAGCAGGTGAAGCTACCTTGAAGGACCAATATTCCTTGGCTCTACTTGCCCTGGTCTTGGCTAGAACCAGTTCCTGCACAGTTCAGTGAGTGGGGTTAAAAATCTGGGCACCATTTGGGTTGTGCAAGTTGACACAGTGGCTGCTGAAAATGCTGTTTCAGTCACAGTATTCATAGGGTAGTGATGGTGATTTTAGGTTTCACTGATCAAAACAGGTGGTGACTTCAGAACTACTTTTCATCCAAAAATCCCTTTATCCTCTACCAAGATAAGCAGTGGGAATTTTTAGAAAGTACTAGAGCAGAACCTCAGAGTGGGATTTGGGATAATGATTTGGCCAGCAGAATAGTTAAAAAGGATCTCAACAAGGAGAATTAACTGTAGCCATCATATAAGATAGTACTGTCTTAGAATTATTGCCTGGTTTGCTTTCTGAGATCATAGCAACTAAGCATCACTGCTGTAGTAATTGCAGCTATTGTTTTCTTAAACTTAGACCCTGAAACACTTTTCAGTATGTTTCTAATTTTAACTTAATTTTCCAGTTTAATTTTTTGAACTGCTTCTAATTGCTTGAGAAAGAACTTTGTCTATATAATGGTTTGCAAATTAAATTCTCCAAATACAGATTTTTTTCAGTGTGCTTCTTTTATTCCTTTTTTGAAATCAAGTAATTCTTTTCTAGGGATGATAAAAATTTGTGTAATAAAGCCATTGTGAGTGAGGTCAAGGCATTCTGCAAAGCTGATCTGATCACTGCTCTGCAGAATGTGAGTGCAAACAGGCCCCAGAGCTCAGAGGAGCTGCAGCAGTCAAAGCAGGGTGAGTCTGTGGAATATGCTGGTTTGTGCATGTGTAAAAATTAGTGGGGTAGGGGAAGAACAGTTGGTATTACACCTTCAGTTTTCCTATGCTTGAATCTTTAGGAATGTTTCATTTTCAGGGAAGATTTTTTCAAAGGTTTTCTGGAAGTTCAAGGTGTTAATTAAGCCATCTGTCTCAGAGTTCTAGGAAATTCAATTGCAATGTATTTTTAATTTAGGTGAGAAAAACACTGCATTGATTTCCTGTGTTTAGAATAATTTAAAAGGTGCCCTGAACTTTTTGGGGCTGAAGGAAGTTTTTTCATTTTTCCAAAGATACAGGTACAGCTTGCAGAGCTCAGAAGTGATCCTCTTGTGCTTGCTGATAACCCTGCTGGCTGTTTATGATCTAAGTTATTTAAGGAAAAAAGAAACGTGGAGTAAGATCACTAATGAGTAATACTCTGGGGAAATTAACCTTCTTGGTTAGTAGCTCTTAATTAAAAATATGCACAGTACAAGTGGGTATAACTAGAAATACTTGAAACTTAATTAGGTGTAGTGGGTGTAGTGCATCTCCTTTGTAAACTAAAGTGCAGTCTGTCTTTATTTATGGGGACAAGTTCTTCATGTACCATCAACATGAATTAGATATAAACCCAGTTTCAATAAATACCTTTTGTGCCATTGGTTTGACAGATACAGAATTTGGGAAGACAAGACACAGTGCTGGTTTTACTGGACAATTCCCAATTGTGCTTCCAGACCTTGAAAGGAACTTAGGAGAAGCTTTGTCTTGTATTTTGGAGACTGAAATGAAACTTGCATTTGGAAACCTGTGGATGGAGGTGATTTCTTACATCATATCATCTTGCTTGATATTTGGATGATTTAGAGGTTTGAATGTCACTGATATTTTATTGCTATTATTATCTGTGCCAAGCCAAACCCAAGTCATCCAGGTCCATGATATCACTGACACAGCTCAGTGCCCACTTCTAATATTTCATTTTATAGCAAGATTATCCTGTTTGACCACTAGTGTGCAACATGTGCAGTATTTTAATGGCACAGTGACAGAATTGCTGGTTTCTCAGTGTGAAGTTTCAGAATTCTTTTTATTAGTGGCATTAAAATTCTATTTCAGCTTTTCTGGTCAAGTAAATTCCTGCACTATAAATACATCCTGCAAGAAATAATTCCATCATGTTCTGTAGAATATTGGGGAATTTGTTGTAGGCATTTCTTCCCCACCAGAGCAGATGTGGATAAAACTGTTCACAGCTAAATTGATTCCAGTGCAGATACAGAATGACAAGGGTACTAATGAGAACCTCTAAACATGCTTGGAAAAGTACTGTTTGCAGAAGATAAATACCCATGTACAAGGCACTTTCAGATCGTCCATGCTTTACTTCAGATTCCATTTTATAGCTGGTGGGGGGTTGTTAAAAATTTAAAATTAATGCAGATAAGCCTCTGGCTTTAAAAATCCCCCAAAATCGTGGGATGACTGTTGTTTCCCAAGTTGCTCTGATTAGCTGCTAAGCTTTTAATCACTTCTCTATTCACTTGGTTAATTTCTTTTAACATCTCTTCAAACACTTGATAGTAGTGAAATCTCAATTTTTGTTCAGTACACGTTTTACTTCATGTATAAATAGTCACAGTGTTTATTTTTACTTTGTAACAGTACTGGAAAATCAAAGGCATATTTACTGTTGCTCTTTTTGTTCTTCTTACTGTTGGCTTTTGTGCACAAGTAACTCATTAGATCAGTTTTGAGATGAATCAAAAGTATTAAGAGTTTTTGAGGAATGGGGAACCACAAATCATGAGACTGATTGTGTATTGCTTCTGAATGAGCATCACTGTTTAACCCATGGTGCTGCTGAATCAAATCTTTATTAATAGATTCATTTGTTTAAATCTGGACATGGTCTTAGTTCTGAGGAATCACTGAAATTCTCCCTGAGCAGTCACAAATCATCACATTCTTGAAGAACAGAGCAGTTGTAGAACATATAGGAATATGTCTAAATTAAAATCAGGTTTTGAATTTATAACATATTCTCTTCCAGATCTTGTATCTGAAGCCACCGTGGACCTTAGCAAACCTGCTGAAATGTTACAAAAAACACTGGATGGCTGTTTTTGGTTATGTGGTGCCAAGGAGTTTACTTTCAACCATTGAATGTCTTTCTAAACACCTTTATGCAGGTAACAGTCCCTGAGAAAGCTAATTGTAAACTTGTAAAAAGCCTCCCTGTTCAGGTTTGAGTTATAGAACTGACTGTGTATTAGTAGTCACCAAAGTCTCTGAATTATTTTTAAAAATCAAATAATCCTTTTCCCTCCTTTGCCCCCATGTTACATGTGACCAAATGATCTGCATTTGCCAAAAAATTATGGAGGAACAAAGGATATTTAATGTGGTATGTGAGGGCAGGGAGGTTTGTTTTAAAAAGAAGTCAACCAAAAAAAAAAAAACAAAACCAAAACCTTCCATTTGTTTAAGGATGTCTTTGAGCATTTGATTTTGACAGACAGACCTGGTGAACTCCCCCAGAGGGTGGAGGGCACTGCCCAGGCTCCCCAGGGAATGGGCACAGCCCCAAGGCTGCCAGAGCTCCAGGAGTGTTTGGACAACGCTCCCAGGGATGCACAGGGTGGGAGTGTTGGGGTGTCTGTGCATGGCCAGGGTTTGGACTCCATGATCCTGGTGGGTCTCTTCCCACTCAGGATATTCTGTGATTTCCTTGGTTCTAGCTCTTTGTGATATTGCTGTTCTGCAGAATTATTTTAGATATGCCAGTTGATCCTCATGCAAGATCCCAGGATAAATTTGGAAGACTTGCTTAAGGAGTGAGCAGTCTCACTCTTGTTTCTCTGAGATTGTTGTACCTGATGCTTCTGAACTATTTTCCTTGGCTTTTCATGGGCTTCTGTTAATCTAGGTATTTGAATATTAAATTTGCCTGCCAAGATTGTTAAATCCTAACTTATTTTTTTTCTCCCTCTTATATTAATGTCTAAACATCAGATAAACCATTAGACTCCTCAACAGTGCATGTCTTGCTCCAGGAATCCAAAAAATTGCTCCATGCTTTCAGCTGCAGGTCAGACTACAACGGTGTCCTGCCCCAGGCTTATGCTGAAGTGACAAAACTGTGTGAGACCTTTGGGCAGGTAAGGGCAACTTTGGTATTTGTTCACCTCACCCCATCCTCAAGTTGTTCCACGTTCCAAACCTGGTTTAGATTTCTTGATTATTCCCATCATTTCCACTGATTGCTCCAGGAAATGTTGCTGGGGTATTTTCTAAATGAAGAAACCCCAACTTTTATTTTCATGCAGTGAATATCTGCTGATACTTTTTTTTTCTCTAATACAAATGTGTTAGTATTGGAAGGGTTACTTAAAATCATTATTTTGTCTTACTTTTCTATTGCATTTCTCTCTGATGGGTCTTGGAAATTAAACTTGCTGTTTCTCCTTCTGACATGTGTCCCAGACTGCTGTTCTTAAGTATGTTATTTCAGCTTTCACTGTCTTTGTAGCTGAAGAAGGGGTTCCCTTGTATCACGTGGATTATGATGGTTGCTGGGGGTTATCTTGACACCTTTTGTGTTCTCGGAAGTTGATCTTCACTCCCAGCTCAACTCTGAGTTGCTGTGGAGGAAATTCCAATTATTTTGGTTTATAGTTACAGTCAGTTCTGTGTGTAATGGCTTAAAAACTGGAGTCATGGGTATAGATGAAATATTTGGATTTATGAGAAAGAAGATAGGTCAGAACAGCTGTAAAGAGTTATTGGTGTCTTTGGAAAAGGCAGAAGGGGAAAGAAAGAAGGTGAGGAATCACCTGTGCAGGGACCTCTGTGTGATGCAGTCAGCCCTGAAACTGCAGTTCTGCTGTCATGAGAATCAGGCTCTGTCTGAAAGCTTGTCAGGGAAGGAAATTTCTCCCTGTCAGGATGGTGAGGCCCTGGCACAGGGTGCCCAAAGTAGCTGTGACTGCCCTTGGATCCCTGGCAGTGTCCAAGGCCAGACTGGACAGAGCTTGGAGCAAGCTGGGACAGTGGAAGGTGTCCCTGCCCATGCCAGGGGGTGGAACTGAATGGGCTTTAAGATTCCTTCCAGCCCAAATCATTGAGAGAGGCTTTGGATGCAGAGACTGTAACCAAGGTGACTCAGAGTTCAGCCTTAATTCATTGAGTATTGCCTTAAAAAAATCTGTAGAAGTGTGTAGATTCTGGTTTTCTGAAGTTAGGAACCAAATACATTGATTATTTGTTTGCTGAACTGTTTTATAAGGTGAGGTCAGAGAGTGAGCAGGATTTATCAGAAGACATCATGGTTCTTTCAGAAAATGCTGCGTGTGAAAAAATGGAAGCCACGATGCCCAATCTGCAAAGCACTGAGGAAAAAGAGCTACATCCCAGCTTTCATGTGACTCAGGAAAACAGACACCAGGAAATCTGGTCAGTCCTGGAAGGTGTTTGGAACACCATGAACTTGTACAGGTACAGCTTGCTCAAGGGGCTCAGAGCTAACGCATAACCTTAGATAACTTTCAAACAAGCACATTTTAGAAACTGTGCTTTTTTACTCCATAATTAATCTAAATTGACCCCCAAAAAAAATTTAAAAAAAATCACACAACCTGTCACACCAAAGTTGGGAGCATGTGAATTTTTAAGTCAGTCTGCTACTCTTTTTCTATGCAGCAGCTGAAATGAGTTGCCCTGGAAAATAAAGTTGGAAACTCCACAAGTGTGAGACATCCACAAAAATCTTGTGTTTATCTATAAAGTAGCATCTGAGATCTTAATTTTCTTGCGGTTATTTTCTTTCCAAACCCAATGGAGGTCTACTGGCTTATGCCAAATTCTATATCCTATTTTAAAATCTTGAAAATCAATTTAAAATAGAAAACATTTTGTTGTTGAGCAAAATTCTTCACGTTCTGAATGCAGAATCTATTGAATTTCCTTTCTCATGTAAACTCAGAATTGCAGGAAATTACCTTCTCTTCCTTCTAGATCTTTTACCATTGCTTTTATTTTGGTTATTTTAAAAAAATCTGATGTAAACTCCCTGTGATGCCATATCTTTTGATAAAATCCAAATAGGCACTGTGTTTTCTTTTTGTTGTCTTAGTCTAGAATCTTTTCCAAGGAGGGGCTGTGAGCCAGCCAAAGGGACTCCATTTCTGGTGGTCTGTAAGGACTCACCTAATCAGCAGTGATAACTCCATTTCTGCATTGCCATTTATTCTGAGACTGTTTTAGATAGTGGGATTTATATTTGACCTTTCTGTTTTAATAAACAAAATACAAGCACAAAACGGACGCTGGGTTTCTCTGAATTCCGAGCTTTTTTTATTAACTGCTTTTCTGTCTCTTTATTTCTTTTGAATTTCAGTATTGAGCTATTCCAGAAGCTGGACCCCAGTGCAGTGACCATGGCTGCCAAGGCCTCGTTTGAGGAGGCTTTTTTGGGGCTGCAGAAGCTGTTGGCAGCAGTGAAGGACATCCGTGAGGGCATTGGCAGGTGAGCACTGCAGCTGGGCACAAAATGTGTGACGGGCTCCTGAAGCCACAAAAGTTTGAAATATTTCAGCACCAAACCACGCTTTATTCATGTGCTTGGTGACATGATTTGCAGTAAAAATCCTACTGTCAGGGCTGCCTTGAACCATTGGTAGCAAAAGATCATGAAAGTATTGCAGACATGGAGATCTCTTGTTGGAAATTGCCTTCTGTGTCTGGGATTTGTTTTCCAGTGTTTGACCAGTGTCACCTCTGCCAGGTGTAACTGAAGCTGTTAATGATCAATGATTATGATTAATACATCAGTTCTGATGGCAGGAACTTTGAATAATTCAGGGCATTTGTGTTTCAAATGTGAGGCCCACTCAGATAGGGGCAAAGCTCCAATAGAGTGAAGGATATAAAGTTTTGGGGCTTTGCTGTTCTAAGTTCGAGTGTTCTTCATGACAGCCGTAACAACGACAATCAGCTGCATTCTTTCTTTAGGCAGGATAATATTCCCTCTGTCTTTACAGAGCCACAGAATCCCAGCATGGTTTTTTGAGTTGGGAGGGACCTTACATCCCATCCAGTGCCACCCCTGCCATGGGCAAGGAACACCTTCCACTGTCCCAGGTTACTCCAAGCCCCATCCAGCCTGGCCTTGGACACTTCCAGGGATCCAGGGGCAGCCACAGCTTCTCTGGGCACCCTGTGCCAGGGCCTCTCCACCCTCACAGGGAACAATTCCTTCCCAGTATCCTGTCTAAGCCTGCCCTCTGGCAGGGGTGCCCCAGCCCTCTGCCCTTTGTTTTACAGTACAAAAATTGGAAGTTTCAGGAAGAATAAGGAATCTCCTGTGTCGTCTTGGCTTAGTCCTTTTTTCATAGCAGTGAAATATAACTCATTCAAAGAATTACATTCTCTCTTTCAAACATAAATAATCAAAATATATAAAATTAGAAGCAGAAAAATATGGGTAGAAACATGAGCTTGAGCAGCTGAGTGCTGATGGATTCACTTTATTGCTGGTGGGTCTTTTCCCTCTAAGGAAATTGTTTCAATAAAGCAGGTTACTGCTAAACTTTGATCTCTTCATTCCAATGCTTACGTTTTTGCAACAGATCCTGGGGTATCTGTTTATAGATGTGGTGGATGGGATTAAATGGGAATATGGAATATTCAGGGTAGTTCTTTTTGTGTTGCAGAGATGTTTCATTGGGAACTGTTGGTTTTCTTTGTGTGGGAGAGCTCTGTGAAAATAAAAACTCCTCAAGTACACAGGTTGATTGTTGGAATGGAGTAGTTTTCCTGGACACTTTGGAAGTGCCTGCTCAGACGTGCAAATTTGCAGTAGGTGGCATCGTGGAGCAAGAAATGGAGAGAATTTGCCCCAAACATGCACTGCATTGGCCTTGAGTGGAGGGATTTAAGGGAGTTGGAGAGTTCTGAGGAGCTTTTCCAGAGAACCATGTTAATGTCTCATTGCATTTTTATGAATATTACAGAGTATTAAAGCAAAAATTCAGAAGTTTTCGTAGAGTCAGAATGGTTGGGGTTGGAAGGGACCTTAAAGCTCATCTTGTTCCATCCCCTGCCATGGGCAGAGACACTTCACTTTCATTTTGCTCTAAAACTGACCTTGCAGTGTATTTATTTTTCTTGATTTTTGAAAAAGTGCCTCTCAGTGACTTAATCTAATGACATGATTGCAGAAAAGGAGGCACTGGAGAAAAAATAGTGAGAAAGTTCTGGCTTGAATATTTGGAGCTAACACAACTTTTAGTAATAAAATACAGTTGACTCTGTGGTACCTTCTGGCTCTTGCTGTCCAGAACAAAGAAGAGAAAAAATATCTTGTGGAAGTTTGTAAATTATATTGAAAGTTCAACTGCATTAAAAGTTTAGATTTTTCAGATTGTTAAAAACAATTAGAAAAACATGATGATGCTTTTTGAGATAAATCCAGTGAAACCCTTAATCATAAAAAAAATACTACACCAGTGGCACTACCCCAGCTATTCAGGCTTGATGGCCAGGACATGTTAATGACAAATACAGATACAGAAAAGGGGAAAAAAAACAAAACTTGTTTCATGGAAGATGTGTCAGGAACAGCTTTTGGCACATTACCCTATTCTGGTAAGCTTTGTGACACTGTGCAGGTTTTTTATTTTATCTTGGTTTCTTCCTCTAACAGCATTGGTAGCTGAGTGGTGTTTGTATTGCACAATTCTGTGTGCCAGCAATGACAGCCTTCAGCTCTGAAATTAAGAATAATCAGTACAGTTAGCATATTTTAACTATATACCTTTACTATTGGTAATGAACAAATGGTATGAAACTTCTGAAATTTAAGCATCCAGTAAAATTGTGAAACCATTACATGATTTTAAATAATTTTGGATTGAGGATTTGTGAGTGTTCTCACTGGTATTTTATATTAGTATTTGAGTTGGGTATTACTTGGAACCAGTTAATTGGGGCACCTTATTTAAGGTCTCTTACATTAACTCTTTAAAATAGGGGTTTGGATTAGCTTATATTTGCTCCCAGCTGAATAGAACTTGTGATTGCAAGCTTTTATATGCAGCCCTAGGGAACTGGACATTGTCTTCATGTTTCCTGCCAAGTTTCTTTTAGATAAGAAATCCTTGTTCTTAGAAAAGAAAGAAAATTCGGTCTTTGGTGAATTGATACACTTATTTCAAGTTGGATTTTTTCTTTTCATCTGTTGGCTAAAAAAGAATTTTTTTGTTCATATGCCAGTTTTAAAATCACTCACAGCTTATAGCATATACACTTAGATACAAGGCCTCCTAAATATTTATACTAATATGCTGTCACCTGTAAAAATATTGGTCTGTTACTGACTGCATAAGGAGTCTGGATTCTGCTTTTCTAATATTTTATCTAAATAGAATTTCTCTCACACTCCAATGGGTTTGGAAAAATGTGGTTTAGTCAAGGGCTGAATAAACATTTGTAAATTAAAAGTGTAATTTCTAACGATTTCAGTAGTGCAGGAGAATCTTACTATATCAGAACTGATCACTGAATTTAAATAAATTAAAAACAATTCTGCAGTTTTACTAGTTTTAGTACAGAATTTCACAGATGTAGAGAAACTGTGTCCTCTTTATTTTCTCAGCTGGTCAGTGGAGGAATTGAGGTTTCTTTTCCTTGGTGTCTCATTAGAGAATTGTCTTCATTCCCTTAGGCTCCTGTGGCAGTTAATAATTTCTGCCATAAAATCCCAATAAAGTCTCTAGATGAGAGCTCTGCCTTTAATCTTGCCCTGCACACAAGTCTCTTTCTGGAAGTAAAATGGAGATTAGCTCCCTGTTGAGAAAGTATCAGACATTCCAATCACTACTTGTTTGATCTTCATGGTTTTATGCATTTAATTGAAACCTGAAACTGAACTTACCTGCGGCCTTCTCTGCTGCCAGGCCCAAATTGAAATGTTCTGTTGTGCCAATTTTAATGACAACTGTAAGAAATAAAGCTCCAGTAGAGCTGGAAGTGGGCAGCACTCCCCAGGGGCAGGGCAGAGGTGCTGGGCAGCTGCTCAGCCGTGGTGCCTTTAGAGCACTCTGAGAAGCCAAAAGGTTTCAAACACGGGGTGGTAAAATTGCTGATTTAGGGGAAGTTCTCTAGACACAGAGACATAGTCCTGTAGTTGAGGCAGACGTTTTATCACTGAAAATCTTCCATGGAAATGAGGGCAACTTGATTAAATGAAGTAATGGAGGCAGAGTCAATGCTCATACAGACAGGTCCAGATTTCCCAGTGTATGCCTTCTCTTAAAATGTCCATTTTCCATAGCACAGGGTGGTGGCTGTAGGTGATGAAAGAAAGGAACATGCAGTGACTGAAAGCAGTAGGGAGCAGTGGTGCTGAGAAATCGTTGCTCTGTAGGCAGGAATGTGTCAGTTTTGTACAGAAGAATGTATTCCCAGACTGGAGCTGGTATTGCAGCCCCTATTGAGCTGCAGACAGCGCCAGGCTGTTTCATAAATGCTGACCTGTTGGGAATCTGTGGGGGAAGTTATGGTGCAGGCTCTTCCCTCAGCAGCTTCCCAGAGCTCTGTGTGGAGTGAGGACTCTCCCCTCAAAACAACAAATCTCTTTTATTTGGAGCTGCCTGTAAAACTTGGAGCCAAAAGTCTGACTTCTCATTCCACAGTACAAACCCAGAAACCATTGGCATCGTCCAAGCAAAGGCCATAAAATGAGGGACAGGATTTAACATTAAGTTACTTGGATGATTAATTACACAATTCGGGTTTTTTTCCCCAAAGAGCTGGAGGCACAGTGTGTTTGTCCATGCACCTGAGGTTTTGCAGGGATACACTTGAGTGTGTTCTCTCCATCCTTCCTCTGGAGAGCTCCCATGGCCAGGTTTTCCACCAGCAGCTCCATCACTTATCCATGTATGTCCTTGGCACAGCAGGAAGAATGGGGATGGACAGATTTTTCCCCAGCATTTTGTGATGGCCTTGGGATGAGGTTATTTGTAACACCTTAGCTTTTATGTCATGTCCACTTGTGCATCCAGGCTGATAGCAGCAGCCATCCCTGGATTGGAGGGAATGATTCCATGAGGAGTCAGCCTCTCCCAGGCTTGGGATGCTCCACTCCTGCTGATGAAGGTGCTGGGTGTGAGAGGCAGGGCTGGATAGGCTGGAGCTGCTGGGGAATGGGAGCTGCTGGGTGGGAATGGGAGCTGCTGGGTGGGAATGGGAGCTGCTGGGTGGGAATGGGAGCTGCTGGGGGAATGGGAGCTGCTGGGGGAATGGGAGCTGCTGGGCAGTTCCAGCTCCCAGGATTCTCAGCGTTTCCATGGAGGGTTGCTGGCAGCTTTTCCCTGCCGGGCTTTTCCACTGTCAAAGCCAATTGTCGCTGAGGTGCCCCGGGAAGGCTGTGAGGTGTTTTTAGGCAGAACAGCCAGTTGGTTCCCTTCCTGACTCATAGTTGGCAGGTTTAAGGCAAACATTTTGGGTACTGCTTCTTAGGAAGGGGGGGAAAGAATGTGTGACTAATTTTTGGTGATAATTCCTATGAAAGATGGTGAGAAAGAGCAGCAGACACTCCAGTTACAATAAATCCTGTGCTGTGTCATGATCTTCCAGCCTGCTTCAAACATAGGATCCTTTAACTTGGAGTTTTAAGCTTATTCTGTTACTTTCCTGTTTTTTTTTCAATTCCTAATTAATTCATTTATAAATGAAGCTTACAGCTTGCAAGAGGAGAATTTGGGCACTTTCCCATGGGAAAGTAAATAGAGCTTTCCCCAAAAGATTTTTGTCTTTTTCCAAGTCCAGTCATTATCTTAATTATGATTTAACTATTTAAGACTTAAAAATCACAATTTTATCAGTATTTCTTAGTATATATAAGGTGTTACTTGTATTTAAATGTTGATTTTATGGTACATTTTGCAGCATTTATGAGGGTTCTTCTTTTCCTGGTAAATGCAAATGAAGTTACACTGAGGTGGAACTGAATTGTAACTGCCCAAATAGATGGGGGTAATTAATTTTGTTAAAAACCAACTTCTTTATTGGATCAGGTTCAGAGCCTTGTGGAAAAGGGTGTCCATCAAGGTGCTTCATTAAAGCCATCTCTCTTCAGCTGCCACATCCCATTGGCCCTTGGCAGTATTGGGTGGGAATTGGTGGTTATTAGAAGTAGCAAAAAATGGAAGTGAGTTGCAGTATTTGGGCTGCACGTGGGAACCTGGAGGGAATGAGTTAAAGCTGGGCTGGGAATGTTGTGTATCCTGGGAAGCTTTGCTGGGGTTCTGCATGAGCCCATGGGCCTCACTGGTGAGCACCAAAGGGCTTCCAATTAGTGCTGGGTTTCCTCCCTCCTCATACAGGAATGGCTCACAAAAACATGGAGGGAATTTTTAATTAGAAAAAGCCTCCAGAAAAGTCCTCACAGAAATAATAAGCTCTTTAATTCTGTTAGAGTAGTGGAAGGGAAAATTCTTCAAAGTTCATGATTTCCTTTTTGTTCAAGTAATTTTTTTCCCTTGAAGATTTCTGACTTCTTTTAACTCTTTCATAGACTCCTTTTCTACTTGCTTGAAAGTCTCCCCAAATTTTTCTTTTTCAGAATTTTGACCCCAACCAGCAGTTTCCAAGATATTTGGACCCTGTATAGCTTCCTCAGAAGACATGAGGTATGACATTGGTGCTTGATCACTTCACATACAGCTTTTATTTTAAGTACCTCTGAGGTAATGTCTCATCACTGTATTTCCATTAATAATTTTCATTCTTTGCTCTTATTTATTAGTTGTTGAACATAAAGATAGATTTTGGTAGGATTTCAACAGATATTTGAGTTATTTCTGTGATTTGCTGAGCACTCACTTGGTGTGAATGACTTCTTGTTAAGAGTAAAAAGTCTTGAAATGAATGTTTTTAGTAGAATATGTCTGTTTAATATGTTACATATTTCAGGCCTGCAGTGCTCTGCTATGCAAGGAAATATATTTGGGGTTTGGGCCTTCACATATGTTTTTGGAATTGATGCAAGTCAGAGCTTATTTCATTTGAGTTACACATATATCTATGTATATATGTAAATAAAGAGGGGAGGAAGAATTATTGAAGGTCTTTTAGATTTATGCAGAAGTGGTTAGAAAATGGAGCTGGAATTCATAATACTAGATTTTATTACAAGATACAGGATGACTTTTTTAATGGACTGTTTCAACTTGAGAGCCTGTTAGGGAATACATGAGCTGTATCTGCTATTCCTATATATGTATAATTGTAGCAAACATGTGCTACTTGATAATTGACTATATTATTTCTTCTTTGTTTTAGATCAATAACAGTCTGAAATTCAGTGCTGAGGAGCTGTATGAGTGTGTTTCACAGGAGCTGTACAGGTGAGTCAGTTACTGCCCCCATCGGGGGGGTTGAGGCAGCTTTTTCACCTGTATTAACCAAGGTACCATGACAGGAATCATCTGGATCAATAAAAATCCCCCTTTGTAGGAACAGTGTAGGGAAAATAAATGGGGAATTTTTAAAATTACCTTTTTAATTTTAATGCCCAATTAACACAGAGCAGGAGAGGACAGAAATTAAATTGGAGATAAGGCATCAGTGCCTACATGATGATTTTAAGCTGTTGGAGGTGAGGTGTTGATCCCTCTTCCTCTGCCAGTGGTTTCTGGCTCATTTCTGTATGAATTTGTGTCAGTTTGTGAAGGTTTTGTGAATCCAGGCTCAGGGAGGTTTCTAAAATGTGATTGTGGATTTTTAATAATTCTGAGCTGGCTAATAAAGGACAGGTAGCTGGTTTGTGCTGTTGTGTGAATATGAATGAGCTGTCCCTGGCCAGGATCAGCTGAGTGAAAGGCTGGAGGGTGAATGACTCTAAAAAGCTTCCCTTTGCCTGGATTGATTCTGCATCCTTGAACCTTCTGTGAAGTTCAGTATCAGATTGCAAGATCAGGGGGCAGTTACTCGAAGAGGGAGATATTCTATATTTGTATCAGGAATAAAAAGCAGTTTAAAAGCTTCACTCCCACAGGTTGATGGCTCTAGACCTGTATTGATAGAGGCATAAAGAAAACAGTGTGTGGAAATCTTTGTTCAGCAGAGTAAAGTACTTTGGAGACTGCCCTGGCAGCCCTCAGGCTGTGCTTGGGAAACTCAGTGATTGGGGTTTTCTTCCTTTGTTGAGGAGCAGCTTTTAAATGGACTTTTGAGAAAGAATCAGTCTCTCCAGAAGGTGGATGTCAGTGACCTCTCCTGCCAATTGTTCCACTTTACCTGCCCTCGAAGGGAACAGGAGCCCTGCCTGTGGCAGCTGTGGGCTGGCTATTATAAGGAGCTCATATGAAATCCTCAGATTTCGCAGCTCTAGTGCAAAAGTCACTGCTTTTGCAGTACAAAATTAATAGCGCCCGAGTTTGATGTAAACGTCCTTGAAAATGTAAGGAGTATTTGTAAAGATTCCTGTTGTGCTGTGTCCTGCTAACCTTTCTGTTCTGTCTCCCAGGGAGAGGCTGGAAGTGGGCTGCTGCCAGCTGGCACAGCTGGAGCAGATGCTGGAGCAGTGCCAGGCATCCATCCACAGGGAGGCCGAGAGCCGGGGCTGGCTCTGACTCGGGCTCAGCCGCATGAGCTCCACCTCCTCAGGGGGAGGAGAGGGAAGTGCTCGAGGAGCCAAAAACCTGCCGGCTTTTCTTCTCAAAGGTGCTGGTTTGGCTTGGAGTTGAAGGGAAAACACAGTTCCACGTGGACATTAAATGTCGGGATTTCTGCTGAGAATTCTATTCCCTATTAGCATGTTGTCTTGAGTGAGGGTGGAGAGCCATGGATACCCAGGAGAAGCAGGGCTGGTTTGGGATGCAGCAGCTGTGCTGTGAGGATCCAGCACTCCTGGGAGGAGCTGAGTTGTATAGGAAAAGCCCTGTTTGTTTTACTGGTACTTCACAAGTCACATGTGAGAGAAAGGAATCTGTTGTGTCATCTGGGACTCGGAGGTCAGGAAGTAGCTATTGGAAATCTGCTAGCAGTGCTCTTGGGGAAACTTCTTACCCTGCTCTTGCCACATCCTCCTGGAAGGTGGGCCTGGTAGTCCCTGCTCTCCAGGTGACATCCCTCTCTGGCTGTACTGTTGGTTGCTTTCTAGAACTGCTTTAAGTACATGAAACTTTCCAAAAGCCATTTTCTAAGGCCTTTAACACTACCTCTTCTTGTATGTATTTGTACAGAGATCAGCTGACTGGCAAAGTCCTGAAGTGTCTATTTTGATATTAACTTTTGGATATATTTGTAAATTCTTGATTGTAAAAATGTAATTTATTGTTACATTAAACAGTGGTTAATTCTCTACTCTGCCAGTACCTGTGGATGCAAATGCAGCACAGTTCTGCCCAGGCTCCATGCCAGGGACTGGGGTGGAATTCCTGTTGAAGTCGGTGGCTGTGCAGGGCTGTTTCCATGGGGGTTCTCCAGCCCATGGGAACAGGGTGGGGACACTGGCTCCAAGGGGCTGATGGGGACACGTCGTGTCCCGACCCTGGCCCAGCTGCAGCATACACTGGCCATGCTCTGGGGGCAGCTGGCTGGGAGGGTCTTTTGCTCCCCACTCTCTTTCTGGTTTTTCTCTGCTCAGCTGGACCAGCTTCACAGCCTGCAGGGAGCCAGGGAATTTCCTGAGCCTGGTGTGTTTTCCTCCTCCCTTGGGAAGCTGGAGCAGCCAGCTCCTGCCCCACTGCACAGGACCTGGCCTAGTGCCAGCACCAGTGTGGCATCCCTAAAGCTGCCCAGGTGAAGGGGTAGCTCCAGGTGCAGCTTTGCACCCGTGTTGTGCATCTGCAAGTTTGTGTGGCCTGTCCCCCTGGCCCTGTGGGGCACCATCCAGCCCTGCAGAGAGGTTTCTGTACACAGCTCCTGGACACTCCCCAGGGGTTGTGGTGCTCTGGGACCCCAGAGCCTCCAGCAGCAAGCCTGCCTCTCCCCTGCAGGCATGAGGGACACGGGACACTCCAGCCCCTGCCCCTCTCCTGTGCCTACCCCCATCTGAAATGTCACTTTTAGTATCACAGACTCCTCTTTGGACACCTCGTGGAAGAAAAGGACACAAAGGCAGGTCAGGGCACGCCTGTGGTGCAAGGGTTTCCCAAAAGGTACCTTTAATGTGTTTGCAGCAGCAGCAAGCAGTCAGTGCTAGTTTTGGCACCCAGAGTTAGATGTGCAGCACTACACATTAGACACCAAGTCATCCCACCCCAACGTTTGATCCATAGGAATAGAGAGAGTGAACTAAATCAGGACTATGAGCACATACAAAATCAAGTTATTTGTGTTCTATCACACTTCCAGCTGGTAATATTAGAAAAATAAACTTAAGACAGATACTACAACACATTTTCTTTGCCAGCTGGCAAGAGTTTAAAACCCATGAGAACCCCCCTCCCCAAACTGTTGTACAAAGATCAGCTCACCCAGAGTAACAAAACTGCTGTACAGAAAGCACACTCTGCATTGTCTTCAAAATACTTGGAGCCAGAATCCTTTTCCCACCCTAGAAAGTCTGGGTGTGTCATGTCCAGAAACCCTGTGCAACTCTAAGGAAGGTGGTGCAGACTAACTCACATTATTGCAGCAGAGGCAGCAGCTCACCTGCGGGGGCAATCCACTGTCCCACTGGGGCTCTAGAAACTCCAAGGCTGTCTCTTTGTTTCAATAACCATTTATCTGCCATTTGCATTTCAACAGACAAAATACTCTGCTGAGTATATAAAAACTGTTATAAAAAGGCAATTGTAAAAGATAAGGTATTAGCAGAGGCATGTCAGCTTTTTTTTAATAAAAAAAATAGCCATTATATCTATTTAAATAAGGCTTCTTGTTACAGATTGTTCCAGTTACTGAAGGAAACCAAGGCCTGATGAAAGAAAAAAACATTATCCCCCACAAACATTACCCTTCCTGCCCCAAGAACACATCTCCAGGAAGTCATCCAATGTGCAAAGTGACAAACCCTGGGGGAAGCTCCTGAAATGATATGCCTGGTCTAGTTTCTCTTACATTATCATCAAAATCTTAAAACAAAACCAAAACCTTTAAAGTTCTAAAATACACAAAAAAACCCTTCATCTGAATATTTTTTCCAAAACAAATATATACAGCACATTAATATGCAATATGCAAAAGCTCTGTGTTGCTGTTGGCAACATCTATGCCCTCCCCACCCCTATTCACAGGTGTACCTCTACTGAAACACAATTACATCACTAAGCCTGTTAGTTTGAAAAGGGAATTTAATTCACTCAAAACTTGTAAATTTTGGTGTAGGGGCTCCACTCGTTTGACTCTGGATTGTAGACCTCAAGCGTGTTCAAGAACTCGTTGCCATCAAAGCCCCCCACTGCATAAATGGTGTTGGCCACGGTGGTGATGCCAGCGTTGCTCCTGGGCGTGGTCATGCTGCCCATCATCTTCCACTCGTTCCTGGCAGGGTCGTACATCTCCACACAGTTCACTGCGTGCGTGCCATCAAATCCTCCGGCCACAAAGAGCTTTCCTGTGTGAGGAAAGGGAGCCACGCTCACTGCTCAGCATCAGCCGGCCTGTGTTCCCACCAGGAGCCTAGACAAAGCTCAGAGGGACTCCAGGTGTTGTCACAGACTTTGGCCTGGTCAAGGTCTGCACTTACAGACCTTGTGCTTTGGGTCTCCTGCCCGTGACAGCTGATGGGAATTTGATTCGGAGTAAGGGCAAAATCCAAATTCAAACAGGTGCAGCTCTAGAAGCTGCACAGTGATACTTTCAGAAGAAAGAGGTGGGGAGAGAATGCCCCACAGACCAAGAGATTTTTGCTTTTTAATTAAAACTGGCCATTTAGCCAGGCTCCTACTGTACTGTTTCCTGCCCAAAAAGGAGCACAGCTTTGTATGCTGCTCCTATCAGAACAAACATGAAAGGCCCCGAGGCAGCAGCAGCCCCAGCCCTACCATCACGGACAGCCACACCAGCGCCACGCCGTGCCACGTTCATGGGTGCCATCAGGGTCCAGGTGTTGTTCTCGGGGTTGTAGCGCTCCACGCTGTTGAGGCAGTTCCACGACTCGGCCCCGCCGATGATGTACAGGTACCCCCCCAGCTCACACACAGCTGACTGGTGCCTCCCTGCAACCAAAGGCAGCACAGTCAGCCACCACAACAGCAGCAGCAACTCAAAGGGGCTTTGCTTTGGTGTAGTTTCTGGTTTGGTGCTGTTCTGCAGTTACCCTTTTCTCCCCATCCCTGCCCAGCTCCTCAACAAACTTACGGATGTTAAGGGGAGCACAGCTCGTCCAAGCCTTTGTTACAGGATCAAACACGTCACAGTTCTTCAGTCCCTTCTGGCCATAGGGGTCAGAACCACCCACAATGTACAGTTTCCCGTTCAGGGCACACACTCCTGTTGATACAGGAAAGAAGAGCAAGTGAGCAAGAACTGGCTGAGTTTCCACCCTCAGTCTGGGCACTGCAGAGGCCTCCCTCACCTGCGTTGCAGCGGTTGGTCCGCAGCTCCGGAACAGGGGTCCAGTCATCAATCTCGGGCTCGTACATCTCTCCACAGCTCAAGTCATCCGAGTGGCCGTTTGACCCACCCACGACATACAGCTGCCCCTGAGAGGAAAAAACCAACACCCGTCACCTCTCAGCACACCAGTCAGCTCGTGAGCGCTCAGGTAACCACAGAACTACAGAGAGAACTTCTACAGCGACCCTGTTCAGTGTGCCCTGTTCAGCTCAGCCCAGGTGGGGTCCCACAGGCTCGCTCCCCACCCCACACACCATCAGCACTGCCATCTGGAACCGGGCCCTCGGCGTCCTCATAGGTGCGATGAACGTCCAGGTGTCCTTCTCGGGGTCGTAGCACTCCACAGTGCGCAGGCACTCCTCCCTGTTGTAGCCCCCTGCAAGCGAGAGGTTACTGGCCCCACATTCAGAGGCACCAGCACAGCCCCAGCCCGGCGGCCCTGCCCTGGCTCACCCGCAGCGATGAGCTTGCCGTGCAGCTCGGCCGTGCCCAGCCCCGAGCGCGCATACTGCATGGGGGACATGGGCTTCTCGATGAGGTCGCTGGGCTGCAGCTCGAAGCTCAGGCTCTTCAGCAGCCGCGGGGTGCTCGAGGGGGAGCTCTGGGGGCTGTTGCGGCCGTGCAGGAAGATCACGCACAGCACCCCGTCCAGCACGGCCAGGCACAGGTACGTGTTACCTGCGGGGACAGCACACCGCCACTGTCAACACGGTGCCACCTGAAGGGGGCTGAGCTGGATGCCAAACGGGCTCTGCTGGTTGTGCCACTCCCCTTGGCAGCACCGAAATTTCGTTTTTTAATGTTACTGTTTCCAAGTGTTAGAAGAAGTGTTCGTTATTGACAACTATGCTTTAGATACTAAAAGACTGCCCAAAGGACATATGACAGCAACTTGAACAGGTGCCGGGGAGTCTCCTTGCACACACAGAGCAAACAACTCTGTTAATTAACTATGGACTGCCTGTCTCCTTTGGATTTTCTGGGAAAATGGTGACACACTGTGGATTTATTTGATAAGGAACTGAGATGTATGTGACCCCAGTTTGGCCCACGTACATCAGAAGCACCCTACAAATTACTTGACTTCTATCATCAGTAAGAAAAAACACCTCAGCATTCCTCAGAGATGTGAAGGAAATCCCCGGAGAGCAGAAGGTGGCAGGTACCCGAGACTAGAACACATCTGTTAGACAACCCCTGCCCCTGTTACTCACTCGAAGTCTTCTCTGAAGCAATGATTTTCCACTCGTGTTTAGGACTCTGAACAGTAGCATTTGGAGAAAGACTTCCAGAGGAGCTGCTACTGATCTGCTTGTGATCATTCTCACGTGGTGGCCTCTTCTGCAAAATCAAAAGGCAGCTACAGAAACCTAGCCAGAGACTACAGCTCCTTCTACCTCTGCTTCTCTGAGATACTGTGTAGCTACTCCAGAGCACACTCGTCAACCACCTCCTCACAGCAGCATTTATAGCACACCTAGATTTTCAGCAGAACATCTTGCCTGCCCAGCAACAGTGGCAAAAACCACCCTACACTTTTCTCCTGGAACCTCACTTTATCCTGTGACTGCACCTTTATACTGCTGGTGCTGGACTGCAAATCCCTGAAGTAAGTGTGCATTTCTAGCAGGATTTACAAATATAAAGAAAGAACTGGGCTACCACACAGGAGTCTCACTCCCCAGCTCTGCTTCTCGAACTTGAGTTAATTATATAACGCTGTTTGCAAGTGAATTAACTATTCTCTTCATTTCCTGAAGAAAAACTAATTTCACCTCAGTTCTTCTCTGTGCTCAGATTAGCTGTTTCTTGGATTTTACTCCCTTGATACTTCCCACTAACAAGAGATTTCTGCTTTCTTTTAATTTCCAATTAAATTTATACTGTAGCTTATATTATTTTGCTCTATTAAGAAAAACCTCAAAATTTCCAGTTTCAGCACAGTTGGCTGGGGTTGTTGAGGCTCTTCCTGAAGCACAGGAAGTTACTGTGCTGTCTATTCTGTTCAGCAGCAGAGTTTATGACCACAGTCCCAAGTCTGAGATGCTTGCACAATTCCCTGGAGCCTGATCTCCATGGAAACTGTCACAAGACTTCTGAAACACATCACCTAACTCAGATAACCTCACAGAAAGGAAGGAGCAAGATTGCTAAGCTCAGCTCACCTAGACAACCAGAACACTTGTAGAGAGCATTTTTGTTATTTCTGAACCTTCATCCAATTAACCACTTACACTCTTATCCTTAAGTTGCCTCGACAGCAACAGAAAATACAAAATTTTGTAATTTAAAAATGTAAAAGTAACAATTTTTCCAGGACTGGCATCTAGGGTTTTTTTAGTGTTAGTTCTCTCAACTGTTTAGGATGTCTGAAGTTGGTGATTTTTCTTATCAGAAAGGATTTGTAGAAAAACATGGAGAATTACTGGTCTTATTTCTGAAAATGAACATTCTTAACGTTCACCTCTCTGCTTCTAAGCATTACAAGTGGTATCTAGAGGTAGAAAACCCCGTGAAAGCTTTCTAAAAACAATTAAGAAACTGGAAAATTAGCTGGCTTTTCCTTCTCCTCTCATTTTACTTCTAAAATCCACATTCTGGGATAGGCAGTGTTTTACACGTTAGCTAAAAATTTAATGAAGGAAACTTTTTGTATGAACATGCTTCACTGTTATAAAATAGTACAATGTATTTGCTTCAAAATCATAAATTTAAACCAAATTAATTTGTATGAAGCAACTGATAATCTACAACTGTTAGTCCTTTTTTATTCTTTCTATCTTAGCCTGCATTTGTACTAAGCCATGTGGTTTTCTGGAGTTCAGAACGATTACACCAGGTAAGAAATAAAAAAAAAATAAAACCGCAACAAAAACCTCCCAAATAGCACAGGAGTGATCTGCACTCAGAGAGATTTGGCAGCTACACCACCAGTGCAGCTGAACAAAAGAAGAGGACGCTGGCAGCTGAAGGATTAGAACTTGGATCTGGAAACATTTTCTGGGCCCAAATTTACCAGACACATTCCCCACTGCAAGCCAAGCAGTCCATGTTTCTCTACAGTCTCTGGGAACTACAAGGTCTCAGATGACTTCCTACAGCTGAGTGCTTGTCTGCCTCTTCTTTCTTCTAAGAGCCAGGATTGATTTTGAAGTCAGAATTAGAGCACTCTGTTTGCAAAGGCTGAGAGTCAGCCCAGCCTGCCAAACAGACAAGCTGAGAGCACATCATGGCCTGCAGCAGCTCCCAGTCAGACACCTTCTCGTGGTGCATTTCTCCACTACAGCACCTGCTGCCTTCTCTGCCAGCAGAACACGGGACTTCAGGTGTGCTGTAAACTGCTCCAGTCTACCTGGGGTTACCTGAGACTGTCTGCAATTTGTACCTGCACAAACTGAATGTGGTCATCATCACTGCCATACACCTCAGCCTGTCCATCTAGCAGATTTCCATCAAGCAGCTTGTGATCAGCTGAGTAGTACAGCGTTTGCACCTGCAAAAACAACAACAGAACACCCATGTGGCTGCTGTCTCTGTGCTCCTCAGCTACAGGCACATTACCCCAGACACCACACTGCTCGTCAGCTCATCTCAAGCTCGCACAGTGGCAAAACTAAAAGGAAGCAGATGTCATGGTGGCAATCTTCAAACAGGGGGTGAAGGTTCCTTACTTTCTCAGCTTGAGAGAAATCTTCATTTTCCATGGGCTTCTGCTGTTTTCCCAGCACAGAAACATTAGACAAGCAAAAGGCACATTAATTTGCAGAGTTACACAAATTCACAGTCTCATGCAAGCATTTTCCTTATCCCTGCACACAAGCTTTCTGCTATAAAAAATACACATATTTATCTCCATCAAAAAAGGCCAAGAGAAGCCAACAGTGGATTCTAAAAGAAAGATATGGGAATGAGGGAAGACAACATAAATTTAAGCTCTGGAAGAAACTGTTGTCCACCACTGAAATCAGATGCAGCTGTTTCAATGAAATGCATCTTAATTTCAACATGATCAAAGCTTTAAATTGAGTTTCTCCAAGAGGAAATACACACTTGAGATTATACGACAGCATCAACATGGACTTTTGCCTAGACAAGTGTTTCTGGGGATCTTTCGTGCTTGTAAAAGCAGACTTGGAAAATTTCGAAGAATTTCACATGATTTGGTAAAGTGCGTTTGCTGGAGCCAATTAAAAATTTTATCTCCCCACTAATTTTGCCATTAAACACTGCCCAGGCTACATCTACCATTAGTATTCATGAGAAAAGCCATTTAACAACACACAAGTTTTAAAATAATGCATCCTGTAAAGGAGTAAGTAAACACCATTAAATCATCATGATCGTTCTCTGCCCACAGCGGATTTTCTTAGGAGCACTGGGGCAGGACTGCTGCTTCTGTACGTGTCAATACACTTGAGGCTCTTCTTGGTTCTTCAGCCTTGGTATCCTAGTTTTGTTAATAAACCTATGGGGAGATAAACCAACGGGGAGGAACAACCATTAGAAGCTTTTACCTACTGTGCATTTACAAGCAAAACCTGCAAAGGAAAACATCACCAATCTATGGCAAGTCTCAGTACCACCTCCCCAAACTAAAGCAGATACAGGCCACTCTGAGGCTACTATACAGCAACAGGGAGCAAAAAGGAAAGTGAAGACCAGACTGAACAGTGCATTCAGCTCACCTGAACACCCCCCCAGTTTCTCAGCTTAGGGGTACCTACAGCAAAATTTAAATTCTTCAGGGTCATAGTTAAAAAAGTGAACGGAAAAAAAAAAAAGAAAAAAAAATAGGGGTCATCCTTCATATTGGCTTTTTTGGGTTTTTTAAATATTTAATCACAAAATCCCATTTTCTTAAAGACTAACCTCTTCCATTAGATCTTCCAGGCTGCCTCCGTTCTCCCAGATGCTGCGCTGTACCCAGTTGATTACCTTTGTGTACAATTTGCCATTGCTGGGTAGGCCAACATTGTCTTCCAGCATTATTTCAAGCTTGAGGGAGAAGAGAAAAGGTTATGTACTCTCCAGGAATTACCCTGTAGCATGCTGTACTTTACAGAGTAAGCATAACTCTACCATGCAACCAGAAAACAGCACAAGGAGCTTTCGGCCTATGGAACTAGGAAGCACATTTAAATACAATCACCTTTTACACCTGGAAAAGGTGACAGCACATATTCCCTACAGTTAAGGTCCACAGCAGTAAGAAGAGGACACAGATTCAGAATTGTCACACTGTTGACAGCAGTCAGTACACCAAGCTTTCCTGCCCCCAAAAGGGAACGAAATCCTAGTTGCTCCTCAGGTTGCTTCTTGGAAATCCTGTACCAGAAGGATACAAACTTAAGCTAACCTTTAACCGTGGGAGCTTGAGAAACTCCTCCTGTTCTGAAATCTCTACAAGGTGTTCCTGAATGTAGCCATCAATCTTGTTCAACAACCGAGAGTCTCCCATGCAGCTGGCAAAGTTCCGGTACGAGATGCAGCTCTGCACATCCATCTTGGAGAGCAAATAGTCACCACAAACCTGGCAACGAAAGAGCTGCAGCTTAGTGTACAAGCAGACAGTTTTTAAACATTTAAATTATCTATCCCAACATACAGCAGCAGCAGCTGTTTTCTAACTGCAGTGTAGTGACTCTGCTGTCATCCCCATGCCAGTGCTGTAAAGGGAATGCTGCCTTCCACAGGAACATGCACATCTTAAATTAAAAAGTCAGACACATCTGGAAGCTACGGACATCCACACTGACCCCACTTTTCTACTGAACACCTCTTCAAAACTACTTCCCAGTCAAGTGAGCTAATAATCCCAATTCCCTTGTAAAGGATACCCCTATCTGCGGCTAAGAGTATTTCCAAAGTCAAACAGTACCAAATTTATATTCAGGTGTGAGTTATTCTTTTTCTGACAGACTTACAGGTTTATTCACGCTCTCAACACAACCAAGCCCAGCGCTGCTGCCACAGATCTGAAGGTAAGGAACCAGCCAAGATCCAAAGCTGGTTTTCTTACACAGGTGCACAAATACAAAACGTAACTTCAGGGAACACCCTGGCACCAAGACAGCTCAACTGGAAGCAACACATCCAGCTGGCACCAAATTAATACAGTTCTAAGGAACATCTACAGCAGCTTTATGCTGAGCACTTCTTCCACAGAAGCATCAGGTTTTGGCTCACTAACACCAAAACGTGCAATGCTTTCAGCCTGGGAAGGCAGAACGGACTTCCAGAAGAGCTGAGAACCATACCTGCTTAACCCTCTCCATCTTCAACTTCTTTGCTGCAGAGTATACATCTTTCACCAGCTCTTTATCAGCTTTTAACCTATTAAACAGAGAAATTTACCTCTATTATTCTGATTCTTCAAATTGAAGTCTATCCTCTCTCTAGTTACCGTGAGAACTACTTACTGAGCAGTATAGGCATAATTCAACAGAACTTCAACAGCTTCTGGGTTGAGATCATCGAATTTCACATGGGAAACCCCATGACAGTCGCTGTCAGTGTTGAAGATTTCAAACAGGTAGGGACTGCAGCATGCCAGCACGGCTCGGTGCGCCAGCATCTCGTGTCCACATACCTTTATGACAAACACAAACAAGAAGCCCATGTGCTGGTGAGGATTTTTTGTAATTACCTTTGTATTTTCACATTCTGAAGGCTTACTCAGGTGAGCGCCACAGTTCAAATCAATTTTTCAAATCAACAGTCTCAAGCTGAAAGTTAACATCACTTCCCTCAAAGTACACCCTATTTGTTTTTGTTTTTTTTTTTTTAGTATGCATTTTTCAGAAAAATGGGCTTCTAAAATCACACATCTCCCAGTGAGTGAGGGAACAGCTCCACATGGTGTAACCCCCAGAGCCCCCCAGGCCCGGGTACCTGGAGGCGGACGTCGCAGAACTGGCCGCTCTTTCGTAAGGCATTGAGTTTGGCAACAGACGACTCGATGAAGTTCTCATCCTCAAACATCAAATACCCGTTGGGAATCATTTTGGCGTTGGTCTGGCTGCACGTGCAATGGGCAAAGGTTACACATGCAGCATTTTGCTTCAGTACAGCAGCACTAGCAACACACTGTTTGCATACAAACATGCAGGGGGCATTAATGGATTAATAATTTTCAGGGATTGAGGCCACAACTTTTAATGCATCCACATCACTTCAGCAGGTACTGGGTTCAAAACCACAGACTGAATCTATGCCAGCTCTGTGGGAGCAATCTGGGAGCCACTGGATTACACGGATTCCCCTCCCTAAAGATCTCTTTTGGTAGATCCATCCCCAGCTAACATATTCATCATCACTTTCCGCTCCCTACCATCCTGGTCCAGCTGCATTTTTTGCAGACATGAAATCCAGCTACACTGAAAAATAAGAACTGAGAATTTAAAGTAGCTTGTGAAATAGAATAGATAGAGAAACATTTTTTGTTTAATTTAATGAGTAATGACTCAGTATGTTAGAGCAGCTGGCAGTCATGAAAGAACATTATGAGCAACAAAAGAGACAGAATTTAATAAATTCTGAACAACAATCATGTATTTTAAGTCATCTCAAAGCTAGAACAGCTTCCTCTGAAGATCTCAGCCATATACAAAGATACCACCTCAGGGAGAGTCCAAAACTGGAAAAATAACTTCAGGAAACTCTAATTTTTTTATGTGGAAGCTATTCTATAGCTCCTTTAATTGATTCTTTTTTAGTTAATCACTTTCCGAATAAGAAGCTAATTAAGAATACTAAACTATTACCCTCAGGTAACCTAATGAATTTGAAATAGCAATTTTAAAAAAAATCAGATTTGTAAGTTTGAGCTGCAAACATACATAGAAGTACAGTTACCTTAAAAATCTTAGAGTATATATGGGATTCTATTAATGTTACCAGAAACAATGTACATTTCGATCTCAAGTTTAAGAAAATTCTGAAGATCAGACTAAATAAGAAAACTCTGAACCACAGAAAGTGGATTGCAAAAATCAGTAATAAAAATACCAAGGCTCCCACAAAATACTTCCAGTGTCAATCTATCAATTTTAAATTCACTTACTACTGCGAGTATCTAACCCTAAACTGGCAACAATAATTTTACTTACAAACATCCATTTGTTGTGTTTTATTAAAAAAAAACCCACCAAGATTTTAGATTTACATACAACAGAAGTATTAACTACTGAATATACAATTAATGGTACAACTTACCAAGCAAATATATGACTATAAATTTAGAATAGCCCAATGGTATCACTGTGATAGAACAGAGCACTTGAGTTTCAGGATCTCCTGACACGGAAGATGTTTGTGGAAATGCAAAAGCAGACGTGTCTTTGCAGCTGCAATATGGATTCCAAAACTATCAGGCTTGAAGATGATGTAATATAGTCCTTATGAGCTATAGACATGAATTTCTTCTGTGATAATCATGCATCATAACCTGCAATAAAGAAGTTATCATGTAAAGACGACAGATAGCACTGCCATGTATTTCACATAAAACTCCATTCACGGTCCTGACCCAAACAAACACGTTTTTCTTCACAAACAAGTTTGGGTTTGGTTTTTTTTTGTTTGTTTTGGGGGTTTTTTTGTATTATTTTTCCCCACAAAAAGCAAGCAGCCTGAACAATTCCATATTGACACCAGCATGTCTTCATGCCTAATGTGAGATCAACCACACCATCATTATACCCCTGGAGACAAGAAAAGGGCTAAATTAGTGCTTAGAGAAAAAGTTAGAAGAGTTGAATCCCATTTTTAGCCAATCCCTTACCAACTCTGACATCCTATTATCATTATTGTTTCCACAAGTAGGTAACTCAAACACAACACAATAGAAATTACTCCATTTTCTAAAAGTACCCAATCCACAAGTCTCCTACCTTCGGCTCTTCTTGTGCTCATCTACTTATAGCCTTCTTCTACCGAATGCCTAAATTTGTCTGAAGATGGATTAAGGACATGTCTGAAATGACTGGGCATCTCTCCAGTCTCTGCTAGTTCCAGAAAGATTTATAAAGTCTGGAATCACTATCTGTATGACAGCTTTCTTTGGTAAAAAGTCTCTCTGCCAAGCTGGGAATCTGTTGGGTTCTGGATGAGCTCTGCACTGGCAGAGCAGACTGGAGTGGCTGTGCTGGGAATTCACATGCTGGTGGGCTCTTTATGCCAGGATTTTTTGGGGAGGGGAGAAGAGGAGGAGCAGCAGCAGCAGGGAGGGAACAGGCAACAAACACTCACTCTGGAACTTTCCATGACCCTGTTGCCACCCCAGGAAAACATCAATCATTTCAGTTCCAATACTATATTTGTATCTACAGAATAAATGCCACATTGGGAACCGGGTTTCCTAAAAATAGACGCAGTTCATTTCTCCTTGTCAAAAACAAAAAGCGCCTCTCCATTGCAAGGAACAGAGCCTTGTGACCGTGGTGCATGGGCAGCACTCAGCCCAGCGGTGACTTTGGCAGGAGCTGTACCTGCCGGGTGCCCGGGCAGCCCAGCAGGGATTCCCGGGAGCGGCAGGGGGCATTATCCCACCGCGTACCAGCTCCACGGGACACTGCCTCCATTCCCACAGCCGGGCACACAGAACACTCCAGGCAGCACAGCAAACTGTCGCTGAGCTTGGCTGCTGGAGCAGGCACAGTCACACAGCCCGGAGAAGGGCACACCTGCTCCCGAGCACGGCAGCGTCCGCCAGGAACCCCGGGACACAACTTCCTTCAACACACTGCAATGCCAGTCTGCTTTGCTGGGAGAACACATCTCACATATAGGTGAGATTAAACAATAATAAATTAAGGTCTATTCTTTCTGTAATACTACAGGCAAGTTAAGAAGCTGACACCAAGCTCTATATAACAAATATTGTTTAATTAGACATTTGGCAGTCAACACTTCCTCCGTTGGTACAACTGGCATAATCACTGCGATTTTTAAAGCAAGCAAACTTCTCAAAACAGAACCTTCCCCAAAGGTTAACCACAACCAAAATATTTCAAGTCACAAGACAGCTAGTCAAACTATTCTAACTAAATCCAACAATCAGCCTCGCTCAGTTTACATCTCTGGACATGTCTCGTCACATTCTGCTGTAACACATCAGTTTTATTTCCAGTGTTCTAACTCTGCCACACGTACTTGCTTGGGACCTTGAAGACGTAAGAAGGTCATCCAAAATAGTTCTGGATTGAAATGGAAGATTTGTCTGTTAAAGGCCTTCTTTGTGAGAGACACCAATCCCATGCAGACAAACGCATTTGTGTCCCTAATGGTATTGTCCAATCTGAGTATCTAGGAATTTGAACATCTTGGAATTTAAATATCTTAATTACTGTCACAAGGTTTCAATGCTGTTGTGTGTGTCATGGCGAATATTATTACTCAAAGCAGCATTAAATAGAACAAGAAGATTCACAACTTCCCATATTTTGGTTTAGAGTACTACTGCTAGAACACAATCCAAACTATCAGCCAAAATTCACTGCAAAGTCAAGAATGCTGCCTGTTCTGCATTAAAGGTTATACACAGGTACTGCAAACAAACTCTTCCCTTTAAATTATTTTTAAAAATCGAAATCACTTTGTCAGTACCTTCCCCTCCTTGTTATATTCCCTTTTAGCTCAGCACATCAAGAACTCTGACTTTTTCATAATTTTGAATTTTTTTAAGCCAAGTGAGATGTCCCCAGATGTCTGTCAGCCAGGTAAAGCCTGGGCCCCTGACACCATGACTGTTCAAGCTCCATCCAAACGCACTTCTTTAAACACATTAAAGCTACAGAATTACCATCCCAGAACAGGAACAACACATTCCACTGAAGAAAATTCCTACCTGAGAGCAGCTATTCCCAGCACTTATTTTAAAATGATGCAAAAAAATAAAGATCAATCCGTAAACTCTGGATTTTTGTTGTAGTTTTAACAGTAAGGACTGGTACTGGTGTTGGGGCTGGAGACTCCCTTGGATCAAGAGCTGATCACACTGGGCTCAGGCAGGCCTGAAGTCACGGAACACCCACATGGTGTGTTCCAACACCCTGGCTGTTCCCAGGCACAGGAATGTCAGGACTCAAATGTCTGCCCAGCTGCTCGATTTTAAACACAACCTTGTTGTAGTAAGTGCGTTTCCTGAACACCTCATGTCGTGCATAGACTGAGATTTTCCTTTGCCAGGTACATGTACCACTGGACCATGAGCGAATCACAACTCATAACACACTCAGAGATAAACCAGCTGCACATCCTGACTTCCAGAAGGGAGATTCCCTCCTCTATTTCACTGTATGCCCATTTAAAGGCACATTTAAGAAAACTCACCTATACAGCAATGATACTGATACACAGTGATCCTCAGTGCTGCCCTAGGCCTCTCCCCCGCTGAGCCTCTGGCAGGAGCTGCGGTCTCAGGTGACCATCAAGACAACAAGCCCCAGAGGCAGAAGTCACCTTGCCCATGACCTAACAAATTTTACTTCTCATCTTTAATACTGCCCATTTTCCATGTGCAGTATTTGCTGTGCCAATTCTGCACAAACGTTTTAGTCAAATTAAGGTATTACTTCTTCAACTCACAGGTAAAGCATTCCTTTGGGGGAGGTACTTGATAATCTTTTGATTTAAAGTCAGTACTTGCTGATATAATGACAGACATTTGATTGACACATGTGAAACAAAAAGTCAGAGCTTTCTGGCTTGTGACAGCCCAGCTCAGAAGAAATGTAGGTCACACCTACGACTGCTCACAGTCCATTATCTGAATCAGAAGATAAAACCAAATGTCCTCAAAACATTTTTTCATACATTAGCATTTATTTACGGTAAGAACACATCATCCTTTCATGTCCGAGTCTGCATTTGGGCAAAACACCAAAGACCAAGACATTTATCGACATACTTTACACCACTAAAGAGGCTCAACCTCTTTATACCAGTAATCTAAAGTAAGACTCAGAATTTACAACTATTTTATTGTGCTTATTCACTTTTCAGTTGCTTTCCACTAAGGATTTAGTCTCACTGATAACTATGACTTGTAAACAAAATTGTTCTATTTCACTACACATCAACCTCAGTCTTGCTCCCATGCCAAGAGGACAGAGAGAAAGAAGGAAGATAGAGTATTTGCTATCACTGGTTAGGAACTGAAGAGGAAGGACAGAGTACTGTGGACATTTTCCAAAATCTCTTACGTGCAGCCCCGGAAGATGCAATGCTTGGACTGCCCTCTACAGAGAGCAAACCCAGAGAGCTCTTCCAAACACATTTATGCATGCAGACTTTAAAAATTTATATGCAGCAGGCTTCCTGCTTGAATGTTACTGCTGTTCCAGTGACAACCCTCAGCTGTAACACTCTGGCTGCCCATTCAGCACAGGCCTTCAGGACTGGCCTCCCACGCTTCTAAGCCCTAGCTCTGGTCATTAGTTCCCTTTTCTCACTTTATACCGTGAGAAAGGTTCTGCCTTTCCTACTTTATACTTTTGCTGTTGTCATCACGGTCTTTATCTACATACATCTCTTTTTCAACCTTCTGCCTCACATTCACTCTACTAAAATCAGAGCTCTTTCCTCCCCTTTCCTTACCCCCGGGTTCATTTTTTTCTACTAACAAGCACTTCCCACAGTTCTCCAAACATCTGTCACACAACCAAATCAGTGATTTTTGTTTGTATGTCCGCCTTGCCTTCCACCCCCATCCTGGGCAGTTTTTGCCTTTTATACCATCTCCTGCTCCTTAAGAACTCAAGCTGATGAAAACAAAATTAGACTTAATTACAGCAGCTAACACATCTTCCTAACTGGAAAGTATTCCCTGACTGTTGCATCCTGTGCTCCAGGAATCAGGCTTGTGGCTACAAAATCTGCTTTCTAAAATTAAACCAATCTCACCATCAAAGCACCACATCCTGCTTGCTTTCTTACTTTCTAGCTTGCTGACAGAAGAGAATAAATGTGATGTCTACACACCCATCACTGCAAAAAACAAAAGTCCTCTCTTCACAAACCACACAAATAAGGAGTGACATAAGACTGTATTTCCATTAGTCTATCACCACCCATCTCCTTAGGAAATAACTCAGATGCTTCGCTTCTCACTGTCAATATTTTTCTACCCTGCATGAAATTATAGTCAATTCAGGCTTTTATTGTCTGTGGGAATGCCGGATGAAGGAACAGCAAAAGTGCCAACGCAAAGGCATTTTCTACCTTGAAGAGCCTCTGAAAATTCTAAAAAAGCTTTGGAAATTGTTGCATTCAGGCAGAAAACACCGCACGCAGAGAACACCATACACCTCCCCAACCACCCCCCCAAAAAAAAAAAAAAATCCTAAAATACCAAAACCAAACCGCTCTGGTCATTCGCCCTCATCAGCTTTCCCCAGAAGCACTAACGTGGGCTGACAGCCACTGATTTTGCTTTATTATCTCCCACCTCCTAGAACTGGTATAGATGACAGGGAGGGTCATGATATTGGCACCCAGCTATCCGCACACGTTGCCCATCCCCGAGAGGCTATTTCCTTCAAAGTCCAGGATTCCCGCGATTCTTTCACCGCCCCCCCTCCATGGTACGGGTTTAGGAAGATGCCACCCCGCGGCTGCAGCGTGGCGCTTGGAGAGGCAGCGTCTGACCTTGGCACCACATCGGAACGCACGGGGAACCCGGGAATTCCCGGCCGGGGGCTACACCGCATCTGCCGGCCGCCGGGGCCCGCCCGTTCCCCCGGCACGGAGGGAGCGGCCTCACGCCCTTCAGGCCATGCGGGCAACTCCGCGGCCCAAGAAAACGGGCCCCGAACAAGCAACAAAGCGCCGCGGAGCCGCAGGAGCTCCGGTTCCCCGAGCGCGGAGCGCCCGTCCAGGCCGCCGCCTCCTCCACCCGCTCCCCAGCGCCGAACAAAGCGCGGCCGCACGGCCCCTGCCCGGCCGTACCTGGTGCCTCTGAGCGCGGACGGTGCTGAACATATTGGGAGCCTCCAGAATGCGGGGGAAGAAGACTCGCAGGCGCAGCCCCGGCTGGCTGGGAAGGGGCAGCGGAGAAACAGAGGGAGCGGAGAGCGCGGCGCTGCCGAGTGAAGGCGGCGGGAGCGGGGAGCGGAGCGCGGAAGCGCGGCCACGGGAGCTGCGGACACACGCACAACGCTTCACCTCGGGCCCTCCGCCTCCGCGAGGCGGGAGGAGAGCGGGGAGGGGAGGAGGCGGTGCTGGGGCGGCCGCGATCTGCTCCTCTCGGCGGCGAAACGAGTCCGGCCGCCCCGCCCTCCGCGGCCCCTCCGCCTCGGGGCCGGCGGGAAGAGGCGCCGCGCCCGTGGGGGCTGAGGCGGAGGTCGGAGCGGAAGCGCTGTGCTCGTTCGGGCCGGTACCGGCTGCGGCAGCGAGCGTTAATCGGAGCGTACAGCCACGAGTGCAGTAGCCTTTGTTTTTCAGTCCTGGCGCTGCGTGTTCTCCTCAGCCACGACACCCTCTGAGCCATGAGATCCGCCTTGCCGTGACGCTCCCTTAGCCATGTCAGCCCCTCAGCTACAGGTCGCCCTCGGGCACTGTTCCTCCTCAGCCATGACACCCGCTCAGCCGCGACTCTCCTTCACCTGTTTGACGCCCTCAGCCACGGCTTCCTCTCAGCCACAAGGCTCCCGCAGCCGTAATAGCCCCTCAGCCATAACTCCTCATCAATCTGGGCTGTAGTTCAAGGCATCATGTCTGTTTGACCAAAAAGTACCGTGTTTAACGTTGGAAACTCCCCGTGGCAGCTTGCCCTCTGTGTGAGGCCGCAAAAGCTCCATTCCACCTCACCCCATCACCCTGGAATCCCTCTGGGAACAGCATTTTCCCAGCTGGATGAGAAATATAGCCACACGCTCTTCAGGATAAATTCTGTCTTTCCAGGGTAATTAATTTTTAAACATCCCTGCTGATAAACGACGGGTATCTGAAGTTGTGTCTGTTCGTTATGTGTTTGCATGCAAGCTCCTGATTCATGGTTGGGCCGGAGAGCTGCTGCAAGATCATCATAAATAATCCATGGACTGGGTGAAGTCTGAAGATCCATGTTTGCTTCCTGATTCAAAGAGCCAAGGTCACCTGGAAGGCATTGTACACTTCCCCGTGCAACTTCCCTGTGTCCTTCCTCTGGATTCAGAGGCCGCCTTAGTCAGGAAATAGGAAACCTGTCGATTACGTTAGATACACCTTCAGTGTCTCAGCTGTGCAGTGTACGTGATATTTTGTTATATAAAATTTACCCATTTCTCCAACACTCTTAAAGAACTTCAGTGGAGAAGCATGTCTCAAAATACTGTAGTTAGGCCGTTCGGAGGTTTCAAGCAGAAACTGCTTTAAAATACTGAAAATAATTGTCTTGTCTCATCAGAAGCAGGCCGAGGCATTAAGCTGTAGGTATATTCCTCACCTGCACATGTATCTCAGCTGCAGCTGAGGCCCTCTCCAGCTTCTCACCTTGCCTGCAGCAAAGGACAATCCCAGCTTCCCACCTCTCTGAAACATTCTTACTGCCTCTTTTCAGTTTTTAAATCACCAGCCACACCTCAGGGCTGCCTTCCCACTCTCTGCTTTCTTTTTGAATGAAGTTTGTTATCAGGGCTGTGTTAATCAAAGGCAAAGCTGTGGGAGGGAGAGGGAGGTAAAGGAATGATGATCAAATAGAACGGTGCTGGGAAGTGACTTAATTAAGTAAATCTCAAGATTACGCAAGCTGCTCTTCCAGTTTTCTTAGGGATGGAGATGCCTTTATGAATCACCGTGAATTTTCATTGTCAGCCACCACATGTGACATCAGAGAGCAGGAGCAGCAGCTTCCCTACAGCTGTAGATGAGTGTTCCCAGTTGTTTTCCCATGGACCCCGGTGATAGGGGAATACTTTTGGGACTTTGCAGAGCAGGGCTAGGCCAGGAGCTCAGCTCTCCTTGGCCCAATTGTGTTCTGATCACCCAAACTCACTCCTACTTGTAAAAAAAGGGTTTGTTTTTCCTCCGCTCCTTGCTGTGCAATCAACATGAAACTATTTTAAACATTAAAACACCCTTACTCTGGATGAGATCCTATGATGATGGAAAGTACTTCTATGACATGCAAAAGCCTTTATTTCAAATGGCTGGAAACTTTGCAACCCTTCCCAATGCAACTTGTACTAAATCTTAATTAATTTGTAAAGAAGAACACGTTATGGAAAGGGCCTGGTAGATTGAGTTGATACCAAGTAATTGAGTTACTGTGAGCTGAACCAGAACTAATTGTTATGCTTTTGAAGGCTCTGGATGCTCTGCATATCTGTTGTCTCCTGCCTTAGAAAATACAGTCTAATGCCTGGAAACCCTCTTGTCATCCAAATGGTGTGTTCCCCTTAAGTCAGGTGTTTGTAGGAGTCCCTGATGTGGCTCTTCTGCTGGTCTCCACCATGTCCATCCAAAGATCTGCTGTCTCTGGGTATTGCGAAAGCTTAATGTTATAACATCAAACTCTGCTTCCTGTAAGAGCTTTGTCATTAAAACCACCTGAGAGGAGAAAATACTGTGTTTGGTTAGAGCAAAATATGGGGCTTGGATTGCTGCACTGAAAATGGAGGAAGTATAGAAAAAATATGTCACTCCTAGAAGTGGGAATAAGGCCTTTTTTTTTCTTTTTCTTCATAAAATGCTCTACAAAATGTTTTTAAATTCAGAGTATTGTAGTGTTTCTCTGTGGATGCAGATTAGCACAGCTCAGTGCAGTGCAGCACCACCAGCCAGAGAATCCAGTCCCTGCTCTTGTTTTAAATAGAAAATTGTTTTTATGAATGAACGGAGTGCTTTATGAAACTGAATACAATTTAGTTCAATAACCTTTATCATATATATATTTAAAATTGAAATTTGCTTGTGGTTTGTGTAATTATCACTTACACCAATCTACTCATTCCATATCTTTTGCTTCCTGCACTTTGGAAGGGTTTTTGATCATTCATTCCAGTTGCAGTAGTGCTTGTATAGAGCACATTTTGTCAGTGCCTTGGCTCTCAGAGTCCTTAGCAGTGACATTTTAATGGTGTTTGGGCTGGGTTGGGATTAATGGTCCATGCTGGACTCTTCCCTGTACATTCTGGCACATCATTTGCCATCTGGCTGGCTGATAAGAGCTACTCTGAGCAGGGCAGTTCATCTCCTTTCCTTCCCAGTGGCAAAGCAGTGATAGTCTTGGATAAATTCTTTACATAGGAGCAAAGAATGTAGGACATTTATAAACACTATGAAGGAGTATTAAAAGACACAGGTTTAATAGCCATAGCCTGACATTTTAATGACAGGTTCTCTATCAAATCTCTGCTCATCTTTCTCGAACAATGTAAACAACTTCCCTCCTTCGTTTCAGGAGACATAATTCTTCCACCACAGTCACCATTCTTGATTTGTGTTGGACAGAAAGCCAGAGACTGTCTGTGACACCAAGGCTATAAATTATGTCTTGTCTCATTTCCATTACGCAAACAGAACTCTCCTTAATTAATTCAACTGGATGAAGTCCATAGGAAACGTTCAGAGGATTGTGATAGAGCCACTAGTTAAGGCCATAAAAAACCCTTCTTCTGACTACCTGTCCTTGAAGGATCAATCTTTCCATCTCAAAGGCACGGCTTTTGGGATGAAGACTCATGTGAACTCCCAGCTGCAGATATATATTGCACAGAGAAAACAGTTACAATTTTAGAAAAATTACAGCTTTTATAAATCTTTCAAGACAATTCTCCCCAGGCAACTGTCAGCTGATCCATTCTGGGCATGGAGATACTACCTTTATTTATATTACAAGTTATTTTTCCTTGGCCTGGGACAGTATTTAACCCAGATGTAATATCAGTTCAGAAGTATGGGTGTGTTCACAAAGCAGTACCTGTCCTGTCATCATTCTTGGAGCAAACAAATCCAAAGTTGATATCCAGATCTGATTCCAAATTTTGTGAATGCCCCATCCCAGGAAGCGTCCAAGGCCAGGTTGGACAGGGCTTGTGCATGGGCTAGTGCAAGATGTCCCTGTCCATGGCAGGGGTGGAAGAAGATGAGGTTTAAGGTCCCTTCCAACCCAAACCATTCTGGAATTCTATGATTTTAAGGACACTGGACTAAAGTCTGATCCTTTTCACTTTGCATGTAAGTTCAAGAGCTCCTGATCAGGAATAAGCCTTTCAAAAATTCTCTAGTTTGTGGCTTTCCTATATAACTTGAAATTTTGTTATTGGTTCCTTAGGACTGGAAGCCTATTTAAAATCAAAAGCTTTTCAGCTGTATTAATTTATGGTTGATGGGAGGTGATCTTTGCAAATATATTCTAGTTGTACATTACAAAAATGCTGACTCGTTTCATATACCTGTATGTCTTTCTTGCTTCCACAAGGACAATAGTTTCTTTGGCTGAAACATCCTGTGCAGAGGGTTACAATAAAACACTTTGCACTTGAATTGTTTGCCTTCCTGACCCCTCAGCTTTCTGCCAGCTTCTGACTGTGCACGCAAGTAAGAGCTTTGTACTATTTGTCCTTGGGGCTGCATTCACTAAGTGTTCACTGGCTGTGCTGGAGCCTGGTAGCTCCCAGTTTGCTTTTTCTTCCTTTTAATTTTCTCCCTCTGAAGCTGTATCATTACTTTTACTCATGGTCCTAGTGAAAAATCAGAATATTTTAAAATTAATTAATAATTAATAATTAAGAATGGTCACAGTAGGAAATCTCTGGAAGACAAACAAACAGCGACCTGATTGCCTCTATCCCAAAGAAGAGCAGGGTCATGCCAGAGAAGGATAGGGAGATGTGTAAATCCCAGCCTCTTGTGATGAAGCATCAGGGATTGCTGTTAGGCCACCACAGCTGGAAGAGGCTGCTCCTTGCCGACAGTGTGTTTTTCAGCCTCCTGTATCCCTGCTGTGGTCGTTAAGGGATGGCTGTAATTAGGAACACCAGAACACAGCGTCAGCAGCAGGCTGAGGGCACCAACAGCCTGGGGGACAGGCCTGCTCCCACACATCCCATGGCTGTGATGGCTACACTGCCTGTCCTCCCTGCTGAGAGACAGGTGAGCTTTTAAAATAACATAAAGGGTGACCACGCAGGGATTTAGCTGCTCTGCTGGGAAAGCAAACGAGAATGAAACAATCTGTTCTATCATTGCTCAGAAAGTGTTCCAGAAAATGACTGAAAATTTATACTGAGAGATCCATAGTTCCTGTTGCAGGGCTTTTTATTTCAAACAAAACTCTTATTTCTGCTTTTACAGAAGAACCTAGCGTCCTGCAATTTTGTTTTTTGAATTAATACTAACATCATAAGTTTTGAGGACAAAATTATTTAAGAGTTGGACTGTGCATTTGTAATCTCTGCACAAGCAGAAGAATAGATTTGATGACACTCAAACTCTGCTTATGTGTTCCAGCCATAGTAATGTTAAGAGTAATTTAATTTTAAAAAGAGAAGAAAAATGTAAGAATCTTTATGTCCCATGAAAGAAAAGCTGTTCCCACTGTATATCCCTGCTAGTACGAAGGCAAGTTAATGAGAGCCCCACCTTGAGGGCTGGTTTTCCTATGAGCACAGGAGAAAGTCAAAGATGAACTGTGCTGTTTCTTGATCAAGAGAGATGAATTAATCTTCAACCTCATAATTTATTCCAAAGAACACAGACATTTATTGAAACTGTGTGCTCACTCTGTATTATGCTGCAGCTTGACAGTGTCTGAAAAAACAACCTTCTGATACATGGATCCTCTGATTTCACCAGTGTCAGGAGAACATTCAGCACTGGGCGAGGGGTTATGTTTAACATTTGGGACAGGTGTCTTTTTTTGGTGTGATTTGCTTCCAGTGGCATTGGTGAGTGCCACACCCAGCTTGTCATAGGTTGTAAGTTTTGATAGGGCTGATGAAAGCTTCCATGGAAATGAGATCTTTCAACTGAAGGCAGAGTTTGTGTTGAAATTATTTCTTTCACGTAACTCACAATACATTCATTGCATTTCTGTAACACTTTCTGTTTGAAGACCTCGGAGCTATATGTAAATTAATTCTGCAGCATAGAAATGCATAGAACATAACTATTTCATATTTATTTTTCAGTTTTCAGTGGTGTTTGTTTCCACAGCTGAGTGGACTGCATGGAGAGAGCTGTCTGACCTGACCAACACCACCAAAGTTCGAGGACTGGCATTGCTGACAGAAAGGAAGTTTTCCACCTCATGAATCTAGAGAGAATATGGTGAAAGGAAGATCAGGGCAGTCGGCACTCCTCAGAATTTTTGTGAGACTTCTGCAAGTGCAGCATATTGTGTGAGTCTGACACCTGGGATGATCCACAATACCTGAGAAGAAGTAAAGAGAGAGAGCTGCAGAAGAAAGAATATTATGTGAATGTTATTTAAGGACAGGTTACAGAATTACCTGTGATTTTTATCTGAACTGCTTCAACTCAAGTGCTCCCTCACAAGATCTGTGTGGGGGCTGGATCTTCAGTGCCTACCTCTCCCCCTCATTGCAGGGAGGTAACTGCCTGTGCCTGCTCTCCTTGGAGGCTGGAAGAGGCTAGAGCTCACCAGAAGGGATGTGAGGGACAGGGGCTGTGTAAGGAATGCAAGAAGAACTTAATTTTATTCCCTATTGCAGCGGGATTTGCTTTAATGGTTGGGTAAAAGGAGAGCTGGGCAGCTGAGGCCACTCTGTGTGCATGCTGGCTTTGAAAACAGAGCACGTCACTGCTTCCAGCTCCTGTTTCATATTCTGCTGGGAGCTTCTGGTTGCAATGCTAATTCGAGCAAATCTCTGACAATTTAAGGGGGAGAGATTCGTGTATAATATCTGTAGTGTGACCTGTTTATACTAAAGATACCATCATCGTTAAAATAAAAGGACAGGAGTAATTGCAAGTTTCTCCTTAACAAGAATATTTAATTTAAATACAAGTAAACAAGAACAAAATGGTTTTATTTTAGTGCTAGTCTCTGCATATTTTTATATCATTAGGAATCAGTAATTGCACAGAGGCAACCTCAAGTTGCAACACTTTGTAATGCAGTCACAGAATATCGTAATGGAAATGCAGTGCACTTTGAAGATATGCACATGAGTGCAAACAGGATGAGCACTGGAAGGGTTATGGAAGGTAGAGCAGCACAGGGGGAAAGTGTAAAGGAGCACATTTGAAGTGGGAAATACTTTTTCTGCAGCACCAGTGTCCCTTCCAGTATCTGAATTACTGCCCAGTCTTGAGAGGGGACAAAAAGGCTAGAGATATTTAAAATTTCAGCATGATGGATGCCAATGGGGATAGAGTAGATACAACAAGAGTATTTGACAGACATGCAGAGTCATCTACTCTCCTGGGGACTGCAAATTCCACCATAAGGTCATGCATGTCACTTTCTGGGTCCATCCTTTTAGTGTAGAGAGGGGGAACCACAGCAGGCTGCCTCGTGTTACACTGGGGTATTAATAGTGCTCTTAGCTGTCCAAACACTGTGGGGAAAAGCCCAGCTTATTTCTTTAAATATATATATGTATCTCTGCATTGCATTGTGCCTTTCTGACATGTACATATCAGGATAGTCAGGAGGGGAAGTTAAACAATAAACTTGATTTTTATTAAGATGAAATACTCTACATTGACCCTTACACGAAGGTCTCTGTTATTTTACTCTCACGCATTAAATGAAGAGTGTGCAACATGCTGATATGTAAATGTTTGTGGTGCCAAGACAATTGCTGGTGTGTGATAATGATGCCTGTTTTGTTCCAGCTTCAAAGCTCTGCAGCCAGCCATTCCTACCAGTCAACAGCAAGTTCCTACTCCTGTCAGAGTAAAAGGCATGCTTACTTTTGAAATTGTTGGAACAAGAACTGGCCCAGTGTGGAGCTGTGGGAAATAATTGACTGCAGGAGCATTTGCTTCATTCACCTCTGAGCTGATTTAAACCAAATTACTCAGGTAATTGCAGCATGTTTTACTTACAGTTTTATAATCTTAATTACCATGCAGGTCTCCAATATTAGGAATGATAAGTATTTAGGGAAAAGAGAAACAGGCATTAGTGGTTTTCAACCAACTGTGTTCAGATAATACACACAGACCCAAAAAGTCACACAGACACTCCAAAAGTTAGAGGATGTATTCAGCTTTTATCAATTCTGGTAGGCACTAGAGCACACAAAACAGATGTTCATTTTATATCAGTCTGCTTTGTATTACTGAGAGCTAAAGTTCTAAAAAGAAACTGAGAATATTGACTTGCTTTTCCCCAAAATTGATAATCTTTCTTCCTCTCTTGAAGAAGAAGCGAGAAAATTCAAGAGACTAAGAATTCATCTCTTAAATTTTTGTCTCTGATTAATTTATGGCTTGTCTTCTCAATGTCCTTTCTTCAGTAATTTCCATTGCCTGCTTTTATGCCACTTGGCAAACCCCAAGGTGATAAATTAGCAGCTCTTCAGTAGCTAAAACAATCTCCAGTGTCTTTCCTTGTGATGCTTTTGTGCAATGCCTTATCTTTCCTTTTGCATATACATGAAGGGTATCTGACTGTGTTTGATGGGAAAGGGAAAATGGCAGAGCCATTTATAAACTGTAGTTTAAAATCTGTAAGTGAAACCTGAATCCCTTTTGGTTTTGTGATCACTTCCTTTTTATGAGTGAATCAGGATTATGCCCTGTTGTTACCTGGAATTCTACTACAGTTACTTTTCTTTAAGTTTTCCCCACTGTAATCTCTGATCCCATCACCAAAATGAATGATTGTAGTCTCAGAGCAACTTGCAGAGATTTATAGGCCTCATTTTGCAGCTTAAGAAGCTGAGGCTCAGAAAGGCCACATCATTGATTTGAGTTGCAAAGGAAGAATGGAGCAAAACTGTGGGTTAAATTGCAATCATCCAAGTCCTGTATTAACACTTTAACCCTAAAGCTATTCTGTTGTGAAGAACAACATGATTCATGCCTGTAACATGTCTTTTCTGCATGGCCATTTAGAAGAGGACCACCTAATGAATATGGTTAAACATATGATCTACTATATGATCTTAGGGAAGAAATATGCAGAAAGATTATTGTAATTTAGATAAGATTAAAAGCTTGAGCTTTTTAAAGTCATCAAAAGAGGCTGATGGCCAAAATAACTGGCTGGCTGCAGGTATTGCTGTGCAGGTATCTTCCTATATTTCCAAGCCACCTCTTTGAAAAATTAAATGTTGGGACTGGGAAACTGTATATTTGGGGAAAGAACAGGCAATGACATGGTCATAGTGAAAAAGTTTGGTGATGCAATTGAAAGAAGAAAACATTCTCAAGCTTTCCAGGATTTTGAACTTCAGAATTAAAAAGTCAAGCCAAACCAGAGGAAAAAAAATCCAAAACCTGCAGTAACTTTGGAAGATTGGTGGAATAAGCACTTCAACACAGACCTCAGTTAGACAGAGGTTTACAGGGTTCTTCAAATTAGGGTAAAAAGGGAGCAAAGTGGATGTATTCTACAGTCACCTGTAATTCTGCTCATAACAAAGAGACGAGAGAGTTTTCTAGGAGGATCTCGATCTATGAAAACAGAACTATGACAGACATTACGTGTTAGCATTGTTTCTGTAGTTCTGCAAATCCAGCTGAAGAAACAAAGGGCTGGGAAGAGCAACCCCTACAGCTCCTCCATGCTTTTTCTCACCCCTTGCACCACTGCAGTTATGTGCTGGGACATACTCTAATGCACAATGAAATCACCTAACCTAGAAATCAACTTCCTGAGGAGTTTTTCTTGTTTTCAACCTGAATCATTCAGCTGGTTGGTTTTGCATGGGAATGGTGATTCTTTAACCTATTTTTGCTACTACAGCCAACAGACATTGGGCCATGGGGTGAGGATCTCAGTGCTATGTGCAGTGATACAGAGATTTATCCTCTCACTGGGGGCACAGGAAGTGGTTCGTGGGCTTGCCTGAGACAGCATTTTCTATTCTCAGTTGTCTGTGAGGTGGACCAGTGCCCTAAGGGCACTATATAAATAGGCCTGGAGTTGCTAAATATGTATCCCAGATATCTGGATTTACTTTACCTTTGAACAGTAAGTAATCAAAAATCTGTGAACAGACTACTGTGAACATAAACACCAGATAAAACATTGTCAAGAATATTGGGAAACAAACAGCCAGGCATAACAATATCCATTTCAAGTACATGCTGAGGAGGAGTTTACTCTTTCAAGGTTCAAGCATTTTTGGTATCAAATAGAATTTGTGCCTTAAAGAGACACCCAGGATTCCTGTTCTGGTTTCCTAGGTATTTTTGAGGTGTGGAAAGGAGCAGTTTTGTGAGGGCTTGTCGAGATCTCTGGAGACTGACTTCCCAGAGGAATGGTAGATCTGTACCATGCAGCCCTTTTTATCTCTTCGGAAGATGTCTGCAGTTAGGCAGAGTGCAGCTTGGATTTTGGCAATTTTTTATGGATCAACATACTCCTCATTTTGTTAAGCATTCAAGATACAGCAGTGATTAATGTTGAACCTGTCACCTACAAGTGACCCAATCCACTGCCAACACATCACTCATGGCAGCAAATAAGGTATTTGGGGAACAAAAAAAACCCATTTAAAGATATGAGAGGAGACAGCCTGTGTGATTTTTAAAATTTAGGGTCAAATTCCGTTCTGGCTCAGTACGTTTGCTGCATATTGATTTTCCTGGAGTTATATAAGGCCTAAGCCCAGCCTTTTGTCACCAAAAGCAGCACAGCTGTTTCCAGGGCCACGAGTGATGTGTGTGACTTCTCTTTTTAACTTCCCACTGGCTTTTTAAAAATACACTTTCAATCAGTTTTGCTTTTCAACATCAAAGAGAAAAAGCTGTAAGTTTTCCTGAGAACTGGAGATTTAAGCAAAACATTAAGTCTTCATATGCTAAGAAATTTGTTCTGAGAAGTTGTGTTATACTCTGTATTGACATGATGTTATAGAATATGAGAGATATATATCTGATTATGTACATCTAAAATTCATGTTGAATGTACTGGAATTGTCTTTAAAAGCAATAGAGAAACAAATTAATGTTAGCAGCAGTGGGAAAAATTGAGAAATGCAGGCTATACTCTCACTTTTTGGGCATAGTGTTCATTTATAGTCAATTAAATATTAAGGCCCATGAAAGTGGGTAAGCCAAAAAAATAATAAATACAGGTAGAGGGTGCAACTGAAATTCTCCTTGAGTTACCTTGTGTAATCCCAGCTGGATCAGCATAACAACCACTGATGACTAAACTCAGCTTTTCCTCAGCCTCTCTGTGGTGTTTCAGAGCTGTAACAACCTGGTTTCCATGTACTTGCTTTTGAACCTTGCTCTGACTTCTCTTTTGCTCTGACTTCTGTCCAGGGATCTAGCCTGGACTGGCTGTGCCTCCAAAGGGAACTCTGTGCTCTCCTGAGGTAACATCCTCTCATTCCTCTCCTGGGTCTCTGCCATGATCCCAAGGAGGAGAAGCTAGGCATGTGTGTATCTCCCAGCAGGGACAGACCTCTGCATTACACACAGAGAGTGGAGAATCCCTGCAAATTGCCCCAAATCACCTGGCAATCCATGCCACACCTGGGGAATTTCAGGAGTTAGTTTTATGGGTTGAAGTCCGGCCTATTTACCGTCAGGCTTATCAAGTCAGGAATTTATGGCACCTCTCCTCAATCCAACTCACAGATTTAAAGAAGCCACTGCACTGCTTTGGGTGGCTTCCCACATGTGGTTGCAGCAGCCAGGTACTGGACTTGTTTCAGGAGCAATTCTGGGAATCAGGTAACGTGTATAAAGCACTCTGAAGAGTAAGAGCATCCCAGTTTAGGAAAAATTCCTTCATGGAAAGGCTGCTCAAGAGTTGGGACAGGGTGCCCTGGGAAGTGGAGTCACTGTCCCTGGGAGAGTTCAGAACATGTGTGAATGTGGCACATGGGGACATGGGTTAGTGGTGGCCTTGTGCTGGGGGAATGATAGTTTTAAAAGGATTTTCCAGCCTGAAGGATTCTGTGAGTCTAAGTTCTGGGTCTACATGAAATGGTGGCTTTACAGCAGTTTGGATTGGATTTGCTGAAGTCACATCACTGGTTAGATGATATACACATTTCCTATCCTGTTACATTTGTATGATAAATTTATAAACTCCATGTATTTGCACTCATGCCCTCTAAGGCTTTTGGTCTGTTTTATGAGCTGAAAAACAACAAGCAACTTACTGGCTGCTATGACCAAGATCAAATATAAAAGTACAATGAGAGTTAATGAACAAAACCTCCAAACATTTCCAGAGTTTTATGCACCTCACACACTTGCATAAATTTTAACGAAAATTTTTTTTTTAGTTAAATAATGGCAGAGGCATGACAATACAAGAAAAGCTGGGACATGACTTGACGTTTTTTGCATATATTACAAACCTCTCTGCTTTGTTTCAAAGCTTTTCACTTTTGTGTTTGAAATCTGGAAAGAAACTCAAAAATCTGATGCAAGGTTTTCAAGATGGATTTTTCCAAGGCAAAAATCAGTGGACCAGCTTCATACCACCAGCACAGTTTAGGTAAATTCATGCATTTAAGAAGGCAGACACTAAGCTTTAAGTTGATTTGTACCAGTGCACCCAGAAATGCACACAAGAACACAAATTTAATTTCTTTTATATACACACACACACACACACACACACACACATATATACAGAGATAAAGCCCAAACCAGGGCACTGTGAGCTGTACAGAGACATAGATTAGTTGATAGGTGGGAGGTAGATCCCACCCTTGGAGAGGGAGTAGTCACAAGCACAAGTCAGGGCAGGATCAAACCCTGGCTCTGCCTTTTATAAAGTAATGCTGCTGCTTAGCAACTATTTTCTGCCCGGATGAAAGCAGGAACCTTGCAAATCATAAACAAATATGTAGGTGCAGGAAGAGGCCAAGTTAAATAAAGTATTCTTTACCCTAACTCTGTCTGCTCCTCTTTTTTCATGATAAAAATTTCCATGAAAAATAAGAAGGAGAGTAGGACACAGAGCCCTAAAGGAGGGATTTTAAAAGAAATAAATAGGAAATAATATGATGCACAGGAAAAGCAGAGCCCCTATAGGAAACAAATACGATCTGCAGAGGACATAAAAATAATTTATTTCAGTCTTTTAGAACCAAAATTTAAGTTGATTTAAAATTTTCCCTTTTTTCGCTCCATGGGTGAAATTACAAATACATGTTATTTCTCCCATAAAACTTAACGTGGAATGGAGAGGCCAACAATATATTTTTTAATATATCTATATTATATATATACATTTATTTAATAAAATATCTCTATAAAGGTATATTTCAGTATCTTTATTCACAGGAATTTTTCATGTCAGTCAGATGTTCTCATGTACTGAAATGTCATTAATGGCCAAGGATGAGCCACATCTAGCAGCCTGGAGAGCTCTTGCACTTGCTCACTGACAGACCAGATGCTGCCAGGCAAATTGCTTAACACCCAATTTCCAGAGATCATTGTATCCCTGGAAATGCAGTTGGCACTTGGACATCACATTTTCAAAGGAAAATCTAATGGAAAGAAAATAAGGTGCCAAAATCTCAGCACAACTGGATGCTGAATCTATGAAGGTACTTTTGAAAATCCCATTGGGTATCTAACTAACATCCCAGTCAGTTTGTAGGGTAAATCCCTAGGGACTGATCTCTAGCTATTTCTCTATGTTTTTTGAGTGCAATATACCTCATCATGGCCCAGTGTCCATGTAAAGTAGCATAAATTCTCCCCAAATGATGAACAAGACAGCCAAACCCCACTATCTGCATATCCTGATCTGGAAATTTCAGGGCAAAGAGACTGAACTCTGTGCCTTTGCCAATGAAAAAAGCTGGTGGATAATTTGTGAAAAATAGAGTCCTCTCATAAGCATCTGAAGCTTTTCCTTTTGTTCAAGGCTTAAGTACTTCCAAACACGTGGTATTAAGGATTTAATTGTAAATCTAGAATTGTGACTCTGCTTTGAAATCTCATCAATAGAATCACAGAATCCCAAACTGGTTTGGGTTGGAAGGGGTCTTAAAGATCACCTCACCCAGCTCCTGCCATGGTCAGGCACATCTTCCACTATCTCAGCTTTCTCCAAGCCCTGTTCAGCCTGGCCTTGGACACTTCCAGGGATCCAGGGGCAGCCACAGCTTCTCTGGGCACCCTTTGCCAGGGCCTCCCCACCCTCACATCAGAGAATAGGGAATGGATTACTTTGCTGTACAATTCCACTAACAAGAATGAAAAGATAAATTGCCTTTATTTCCCTTTATGTGCCTCAGGGATAATTTCTCTTATGGTTTGATCACAGATAAGCTACACACGATGAGCCCAGTGATGTGAGGTGCCCAGACATCCTAATTCCCAAAGCAGGAGGAGCTCAGCAGAGCTGGCCTTGCAGCGATCCATGAGCTGGAAGATGAGATCAGGTAACTCAATCCTCAGATCTTCCTGATGCTCTCTGACTCTGCCCATTCCCCAGCAGGTTTGTGTGTCTGGTTACCTCTGCACAGTCTTGTTCATGCAAAGTAAATGCCACCGGGTTGGCTCCTCCAGTTACAGCAAGAGCAGGAAAAGAGCAGCAAAGGTGCCTGGCAAATGGAGAAGAACAAACAGGGAAATTTTGCAGAGAAGCTTTTGGAAATTGCTGAATCTTTAGGAGCAGGTTTCTCCTGTAAAACAGCAGGGAACAGAAAACATTTGTAATTATTAATATAATGATGGTACTTGTTAACTTCCACTAAGAACAGAGTGACATGTTCATATGTTTAAGGCATTTTTGCTATAGCATTTCCAACTTTGCAACTGTCCTGCTCTGGCCCTGAGGGCTGCTCTTGTACAAACCCATGTTGACATAGTCAGTAATCTTTGGAGGGTTTTGAGCAAGGAAATGATCTGTAAACTGGAGACATGTCTGCTGAAAGCACTCTGTGGACATGGTGCCATTGGAAGCAGTAAACAATACAAAACCACATCTATATTTGCTGTTTATCTTCCTGTTTTGAGCTAATGATACCAAGTGTTGTAAAAACCTTGACTAATTCGTGCTGCTATTTTTAAGCAAGTTAAGGTGGTTTTGTTACTAAATATCAAGTGGACTTTGTTTAGAGACAGTACAGTGCTGTCAGTTCCCTTTAGGAGACAGAACACTGCCAGACTACACAATGATGCTCCTGATACCACTGCCCCTAAAAGATAAATTAAACTTCTGAAAAGTACCTTTTAAAAATAATTCCGGTTCAAACAGAAATATCTGTTTTCTGGGAAACATCTCTTCAGGGAGAAATCACACTGTTGTGTGAAAGGGAGGGAGGGTATCTGGATTGCTGATGGTGACAGCAGCCTTCAGTTTCAAAAGGTTTCCCACCATGAGATTGATGCTATCCTTGAGTCTGAAAATGGCTGGCAAAAGACTTCTGGCTGACTGGAGGAGACTGTCACACAAATGCCTGTGGGAAGATGCTGCAGTCACTCAGGCATAGTAAGTCCCTCTCTAAGACAACTGATCCTTGTCATGCACAAACAGAGCAAACCCGAGAGTAACTATGCTCAGAGTGAAAAATGGAAATGGTATCAATTAACTTCGGCTGCATTTTCATCAATGTTTATCAAGGGAAATTATTCCCTGGTGAAAGAATGCATCAAGTACAGGGTGTTCAGGAGATTACTACCAAAGCTGAATATTCGTGAAAATTTAATGGGGCTTGTAGATTATAAATGGTGTCTTTCAAGGCTGACTACCATGGAATACACAGGAAAGTCATGTGATGGGAAACAAAGTGTACAACCCCAGTCCATGTGAGCTAATGGAGGCCAGATGGCCAAACTTAAAGTCAGCCTTGTGTGTTATACTCTATCTGCAATTAGTACCTCTCTGTACAGCAAGTCTCTTAGCAGTTAGCTTGTTCTGCTTGAGCTTGGGATTGGGAATGTAGCTCAGATATAAGTGGTGAGCAGGAAAAGGTCTCCTAGGTTCCAAACAATGTGAGAATAAACTCACACACCACATCTGTGGAAAACAGCACAGAATCCCAGAATCATCCAGGTTGGAAAAGGCCTCCAAAGTCATGGAGTCCAATCTGTGACTGATCCCCCACCATGTCACCCAGCCAAGAGCACTGAGTGCAACATCCAGACATTCCTTGTACACTTCCATGCTCATAAACTCTTGTGCAAACACTTCCTGAGAACAAATGCAAAAATGAAATATTCTCCTAAGCCCTAAAAGCATCAGAGTAGCAGGACCTTGACCTTCAGCATGGTGACAGACTGAAGGGAGCCACCCATGACTGCCAAACTCCCAGCTGAGCTGCTCTGCCTCGATATGTAAGGGGCATTGTGCAGCCTGAAAGCTAAACTTCATGGAAGATCCTTAACCTGGATCATCTCACCCTTCCCAGTTAGGGCTTTGCTGTTTAAATGATCACCTACATGCTGCTTATCAGTGGGTCAATAGGCCACAGCACAGCCCAGCTCAGACTGTGAAACCTAAATTTTATACTGAGTAGGGAAGAAGAGCAAGATCTTCCTCACATGTCAAGATCAATATCCTTCATGTAAACTTTACAAAATGCTAATAAACCTTGCCTCATCTTCCCATGGAGGAGACAGCTATCAATCTGATCCCATGAGTGCTGACATCTCAGAAATGTGAAGTAACTTGCCTAGCTGAGCTGAATCCCTGGTTTAATCAGTAGGTAGCATCCTCAACATGAGAAGATGTTAGTTTTAAATATTAACACTTCACTATATGAAACCTGTCTCCAGCTGAAAAATAGGTTGTTTAATGAGGGAATAAATACAAGGAATCCCTTTGAAATGCAAAACTGCTTTTGGTTGTAGCAGAGTAAATATCAAAAGTGCTTCTGATGAATAAAACTCAGATGTTCCCTGCCCAAAACTGGATGCACAGCGGTTGGTGGACTCAAAACAACACAGACAAAATATACTGTATAATAATAATCCATCAGATTCCTCCAGAAGGGTACTCTGGTCCCCTACTCAAATTCTGTTTGTCTCTATACAAATGTCATCTTATTTCTTTGTAGTCCGTTCATACCAGAAGACAAGCTGGTTTATGCTAGTGAATTAGTTTGGTTTGATTTGACAGTGACATCTTTCCTCAGGTTAGTGAGGAGTTATTTCTGTAACATTTCAAAGTTGGAATTTATATTTTAATGTGGCAGAAGTATTTGACATACAGCAAGGTAAAATAGGGCCTGGAAAATGTCAGCTATTACAAGAAATGCTTTATGGAAAGGGATTATGCACTTGCTTGCTTCATTCCAATATTTACAATTTGAAATGTCACCACTGTGAGGCTTAACTACCTATCTCATAATTTAGATAATTTTACTTTTTTCAGAATTTGCTCTTATTTCATAGTAATAACAAATAGTGGCACTTCTGTAAACAGCCATTATCTCTTTCCCTCCTCAAATAATTTACACTAAGAAAGATATATGGAGAATTTGAAAATAGGGAAATGTGGTTTCAGTTGTTTCATGTTAACTCTTTATCCTTCTGTATCCTTTCAGAGTTCACTGGGGGTCTTTGGCCACGTGGCAGAAGAGCCACAGCAGAAGCTCTGACAGCAGTGTTGGGCTGGCCACCCTTCTCCTGGGAAGGAGGGAAAAGACACAGCACAGCTGGGGAGCACCAGTGCAGCCCTTGGCTGCTCTGCACACGACAGCCACAGGCACAAAAATCATTGCCAGCCATAGGCAAGGGGGGAAATTCAGAGCACTTTGTCCTTGCTTCAGGTTTGGCAGAGATTGGACTGATGAGGGTAGGGCAGCAGCAAATCTTCCCTCATCACTGCTGCTCTCCACAACCTCCTGGCAATGTCACAGAATCCCAGAATGGTTTGGGTGGGATGGAATCGTAAAGCTCATCCAGTGCCACCCCTGCCATGGGCAGGGACACCTTCCACTGTCCCAGGTTGCTCCAAGCCCCATCCAGCCTGGCCTTGGACACTTCCAGGGATCCAGGGGCAGCTACAGCTTCTCTGGGCACCCTGTGCCAGGGCCTCACCAAACTCAGGGGGAAGAATTCCTTCCTGATATCCAATCTAAATCTGCCTCATTCAGTTTAAAGTCATAATCCCTCATTCTATCACTACCTGCCCGTGGAAAATGCAGGTAAAATTAATATATAAAAATACATACAGCTGTAAAACCTGGTAGAGACCTTGAGTCATAATGTTGGTACCCACTTTCTCACCTAAAGCAAGTGGTAAAGGCACTGTTTCGTGGGTGGCAGAGAGAGCAGACAACAATTACACTCCCCAAGGTAAAAAATCTCACATTAACCAATCTCAGGCTGGTGGCTGGGGATTCAGTGGGAGGCTTCATCTGGCTCCAGTGGGCTGTAGATTGTAAATATAGAACATTGCATGACCTTAACTTTGATTTTTAAAAGAGGCTGAAACTTACATAAAGAAATACATAAATTTACTGTTCAACATGGTAGATAGATGCCCTGTGGCAAACATGTATTAGAGAAGTAGAAAGTAATTAAGGTTACTTAATGCTGGGAAACTGAACATTGCTTGGGTTATTTTGTTATTCCTAATGTATTAATCAAATCCATCTCAGCTATGTTGCCTTACTCACTGTCTTTACTAACAGTGCCTCATTTGCCCTTTCTTCTAAAATTAATGTTTATATTCACTGCTTAATGTATTTTTTGTTTTAATGAAGAACCTCAATGTTGAAATGAACATGGAATTTTTTTTTCTCTCTTTGTAGTTCCCACTTATGGAAACTATCCCACCAAAAGGCAGCTGGGCTTTAACATCCAGTACACTTTTTGACTTGCAAAACCAGATCAATTAAACAGACAAAGCATTTAACCTGGCTGGAAGCTCAGCAACTTTATTTTCAGTAGTGGAGGTTACTCATCTTTAAACACAATTACAGGTTGACCAGAGAAGCTGTGGCTGCCCCTGGACCCCTGGAAGTGTCCAAGGCCAGGTTAGACAGGGATAGTGGAAGGTGTTCCTGCCCATGGCAGGGGTGGAATGACATGGCCTTCCAACACAAACTACTCCATGACTATGATTTTTCAAAAATCCAAATTCTACATGAGCTTACAGCTCTTTTTTAAGTAAAAAAGAATTTAAAGCTTTTAGAAATGCTACTTCAAAATTCCATCAGTGATAATTTGTCACATCTGAAGGCCAAGCTCTGTTCCATGGCTGGTATAGATACACAGGAATTACCCTACTAGAGATGAATGCTGCCAAGTTTTAGGTAAGGAGGGAAGCAGTGGGTGCCCCTTCACTTCACACCCACCAGGTGCTAACAGCTTCAGCCTGGTCCCTGCTATGTAGAAGCCTCCAGAAAAGCAGCTTCAGAGCTCATTGCCTGCCCCAAAATGCCCAGTCACACGCAGACTAATTCAGCTTTTTTGAGCTGCTCTCCTTCCCTCTGGAAGATCCAAGGGAACCAAAGCACATCAGAAACTTCGAGAAGACTGTGAAGAGCACTGAGGTGGGCAAGCTTGTTTTTCAGGGAACTCTTTAGCCCTACATGAAGTATGGTTTGCAAAATATGAAAACTGTAGCATAAGAGTCTAAAAAGTCCAGGTGACAGTGCTGCTGCAGTGCCCCACAGGTGCTGAAAGTGTTCTCTCCAAGCACAATCCAGAGCAACTCACAGACTGTCTAAGCTCAGAGTACTGCAGGCTGTGACTGTTAAGAAATCAAGGGCAGGAAACCCAGATGAGATCATAAATGCCAGTATGAAAGGAAAAAGATGAAAATGCTGAGCTGAATATATGTCCTTATGTTCATAAACATAGCAGTGTCTCTATCTTGTGAAACAGCTCTATTTTTTGTCTTGGTTTTGACCTGGGGCTGTAACAGCTATTCTGGTTTTGCATCATTCATCAGATTTCATCTGAAAGTGGTTTTATCAGTTTATCTCTGCTGACTTCACTGGAATTATGTCTTTATCTCTCTCCTTCTCTCTAATAAGAGATTCCTGGATTTTTATTCTCTCTTTAAACAGTGAAAGAAATACCTTATTCTCTCTGTTCATGTAAGCAGTCTCACTCTTCTCGGCCAAATTCAGTTTTCACTGAATAAGATAAGTCACCACAATGTTTTAAACTTATTTCTATGGGAACTGATCAGACTTGCATAGCATGAACCAAGTAGTATATACCCTGTAAATTTTTGAGAGACATCATGCATTTGGGCAGTTTAAAAGGTGAAGCTTAAAACAAACCAGATTTAGTAGATGGAGTAAGAGCTTCTTACTCAAATTCAATTTAAATGATTTCACATGAGAACAGCCCAGCTCCAAATGATATCCAGGACATTTCAAAAAGTTAATGATACACAGTCAGATCTCATGTGACACCATGAGAAAGGGGGGGGAAAGGGAAGATTAAAAAGTTGTAAATATTTTCAAGACTGTAGCTGTTGAAGATGTAAGAAACATTAGCTGTTAGCACAGTCAATTGGGAGCATACTGTTTAGTGAGCAAGTGATATTTTCTGGATGTGCTTCTCTGAAGGAATTCTGCCTCTATGTCTCTCCAGGAAATATTGGATAGCTTATGAATCTAGGAGGCAGCAGTAATTAATTGGAGACACTTAAAACCAAGAAATCCCTGGTGTGAGATAAGGGTAATTCAGTTTTTTTTAAAAAAGTCTTGGTAGGCTTTACATTCCTCTTGAGTGATGACAATTATTCATGACACTACATTTATAAAACTGAGAGCTTATATGCATATGTGCAAGTGCCACTAACCTCCTGAGACCTAAGTATAAATTGAAAAATAAACTACTATAGTGTGTAAAGAAGGAATGATGAAGCATTACTGAATGTGCAGAAGTATTTTCTGATCACTGACTACCATGAAAATAATTACTTAAGTCACTATATCTCCACTAATTTTGATTATGTCTTGGGCATCATTTCTGGAACATTTTCTTTTTGCATGACCCATCGAATCCATATCCATTTTTATAATGACAGAGATGAAGAGATAACTAACACAGATGAAAAGATTTCTGAAGCCATAAGGATGTTATGTGGTACACATAATTTCGTTTCCATGGTCAGATGAGTGAGGTATCTAATTATTAATGGCATTTTATGTTGATAAAACAGATTTGTGGCAGGCTGAAGGGGTCAGGTTCCAGGATAAACAAACCCCATGAAAGTAGATTGAGTTACAAAAGTTTCAGTTAAGTACAGGGTATCTTATATTCATGAAGCAATTTTAACTTGCTAGATCTTTCTATCAGAGAAAAGGGATTCTGCTTTATTATGGCAACTTTTTTTTCATTCCTTGAATGCATTGAGGAGGCTACATTACAACACAGCAAACTCTGGGTAAACCCAAGCATATTTTATACACAAGAAATATTAAATGGCCTCTTGAGGAGGTCAAGTGACTTCACCTGAAGATGAAGGAAACTAAAGGTACTTTATGTCTGCTTCTGACATAGGCCTCTGCACTTTCCTGTGGCAGAGCAGGTCTTTTCTAGGCAGGTTATGTGGGGCAATTGAATTAAGAGAGCCTGTGATCAGCTGTGCTTCTGTCGTTTAGCTCCAAACCCTGTAAGTACAATATTTTGCTTGTTTCTCACCACATGCACACTAACAGGGCTGGGAGACCTCACGACTGTTATGACAGCACAGTTTAAGAGAGGCATTTGTATTTGGAAAGACATGCTAAATTCTTATCCTGTGAACTTCCTCAAGAGATTGTTTAGGAATAATGAACCAAAGCAAAACCAATTCAGAAAGATATTTGACAGAAAAACATTGCCCAGTAGGACATAATTAACTGAACAAAGGAGTTTGAAATTTAACTTGAACATTTAGCTTAAAGATATTTACCTAGTGACAAGGTTTCATAATGTTTTCACTCCAAGGATAGTTGATTTGTAGTGTAAATACTGTCCATGTATTTGGGAAATAGAGTGGATTGAGAAGTGTGTATCCAATAGTGAGTACAGTGTATTAGGCCTCCTCTATTTACTCTGCTTTATTCAGCTATAATTCTCAAGTAAGTAAATTTTTTTCTGAAGTAATGTCTTTTCTTTTACAAAGGTCCATAATTTCTAGCTGGTTTGCAAATTCTTGTACTGTATCATGACGATTTTTGTAATTTTGACTTGTAAAACAGTAGGATCACAGATCAGCATTAGTGCTACAACCTGAAGTTGCTGTGGGCAGACACGTGCAGAACACAAGGATTTAATTCTATATAGCATTCAGTGGTAAAGAATCATTGGTTTGAAGGATGACATTTTATTATTTTCATCTATAAACTCGTCAGTGCACACTCAGGTTTGGAATGGGCTGAAAACCGTACAATTTGGACTGGCAGATACACGTGATTTCTGCTCTATTCCAGACAGACAAGGATTTCTTCTCAGAAAAGGTTCAATAAAAAGGAAAAAGGTTGAAAGAATTTGAAGACTGAACTCTTCCTGTCTCCTCACAGCCCCTCAATCTGCTTCTTACATCAACGTTGTTACTGACAGGCAGTGAGTTGTAAGTCCTGCCCAGTTCAAGCAAGGCTGCTTATCTTATAGAATCACAGAAGCACAAGATGGTTTGGGTTGGAAGGGACATTAAAGCCCATCCAGTGTCACCCCCTGCCATGGGCAGGGACACCTTCCACTATCCTGGGTTGCTGCAAGCAGCCCTGTCCAACCTGGCCTTGGACATTTCAGGGATCCAGGGGCAGCCACAGCTTCTCTGGGCACCCTGTGCCAGGGCCTCCCCACCCTCACAGGGAACAGTTCCTTCCCAATATCCCATCTAACCCTGCCCTCTGGCAGTGGGAAGCCATTCCCCTTGTCCTGTCTCTCCACCCGTGGTCCCAAGTCCCTCTCCAGCTCTCCTGGAGCCCCTTTATGCTCTGGAAGGGGATCTAAGTTTCCCCAGAGTCTTCTCTTCTTCAGTGAACTCCTCAAGTTCTCCCAGCCTGGCTCCAGAGCAAAGGGGCTCCAGCCTTGGGATCAACTTTGTGGCCTCCTTTGGACTCATTCCAACCGGTCCCCATCCTTCTTGTGTTGGGATTAGGGGTTACAGCAGTGACAACGTGAGTGGTATCTCAGCTGGTGCCTGTGAAAAAATAGAAGTGCAGAGGAGATTGTATTTTGAAGAGGAAGGAGTATGTTGTAGGAGGTTATTTAGGAAAACAAAGCATAAATTTTAACACCTACTTGTATGGTAAGGGAGAAATGTATTCAATCATGCTATCATGGGTAAACAAAGCAAGGAGGTGAAAATAGTAGGAGTGTCTGGCTGACTAATGAGACCAACTAGACTGTTCAGGAGTAATGAAGAGAGATTTTAGAGCTGTTTATTTTCCCTTGCAATACCCAACATGCAGAGAATGCAAATAATAATAATAATGGGAAATAGAAACTGTGCTGCAAGATCTACTCTTCATTTTTATTCTGCTTCATGTTTCCCGGGGAGGGAATACTTTCAACTTTCCCAGGTGCCTCAGCTTCAGTTTCTGTGACAGCTTTTTAACTTCCCTTGTTACAAAACCAGTGATGTCGCAGTAAATGGAGGTGAGCAAGACATAGGAGCATTTAAATGAAAACACCAGAGCTGAAGAGCAGTATAATTATCCCATTTACTTAGGATTTCTAGACAGTCAGTGTGTGAGTAATAAAGGAGGATGCAAGTGTCACCGTATCATATCTGACCCCGCCCACCCCACCTCCCCCTGGATTTCCATCTGCTTCAGATGTCTGGGTCACCCGGGCTTTGTGTGCAGGCTTACACCTGCTGTGAGCACGGAGAGCTGATGGCCAGCATAGCTGCCTGGCAATGGGATATCATTGCACGATTGTCTGCATTTGGGGAAAATCAAATCATTAAAAGAAAAAAAATACGAGCTCTAAATAGCCCTTAGAAACTGCAAAAAAGGGAGCACCAGGAACAAGCTGTTGCATTAGAATACAAGACCCAGTCCCCGTTCCCCTCTGGCTTCATCCAAGGATTCTCTCTCCTTTGTTCTCCTACAGCTCTGGCATATCTGGGCCAGCACTTACTAATTACCAGGAGATGGAAAACGGTTGCTGAAAAGTGTTAAAGGAAAATTCTCACATTTAAAGCCCATGTTGATTTAATAGCAGAAAAAAAGAGAAACTTTAGGAAAACAAAAAATTAGCTGCATTACTGGGTAATTGGAGCTCAAGCTGGGTGCATTATATAATAGCACTTCCCAATGCAGCTGCCTTTCACCCCTTTACCCATTCCTCCGAGCACAAGACACATAAATAGTTACCATAACTTAGAAACTGTCTAGACCACACCTTTGTTAGAAACCTTTAAAAGGTGTGGTCTATTGTTGTCAGAATTACACCAGGTCTTGAACTTGAATCCACAAGTAGCTGGAACCTGCCATTAACTACAGCAGAAAGAAAGAAGTTCAGAAGTGTAAGAAAAAGTGCTGAATGCTTAACCCAAAATAATAAATTTTGTTTTCTTTTTTTCATTTACTCATTCCACACTTAAAGGTGGAAAACACCTTTAAGGTAATTTTCAGGCTACTAAAAAAGATTTGCATAAATGTTTGTTTGGAGAACTGGGAATAGGTGAGGAGAAGGGAGCTGGCATACCATCAGCTACTAACAGTATGCAGAACATTAGTCTAAAAGGAAGAATTCCTAATGCTTCAGGCAAAGCCATAAAGGACAGGAAGGTGTTTGGGAGCTGGCAGGGTGCATGTGACTGGCAGTGGAATGCCAAAAACTGGCCACCAGGTCAGATCTGAGCAGGCAGGGTCAGACATTACCACTGCCAACAAAGCTGGAATTCATCTGGCCACAATATTTAGACGGACATTTGATAAGTTAAGGCATATATTTAATTTCATTTAGGTATATATTTAATTTTACCTGCTCTGGTGGAAGGTGTGATAAGGGGGGTGGAATGAGATTACCTTCAAGGTCCCTTCCAAGACAGAGGCAGCAGCCCAAAGACGAGTTGGTTGGTTCATGTCTGCTTTCTGAGATGCTTGTCAAATTAGGAAATGCACTGAAATAAAGTTGTCTTCCTAAAGCAGCTTTTTAAAAGATTTAAAATGAAATTAAAAAATACTAGTATATTCAAATTTTCTAAAGAGGAAAAAATCCCCAAGTAGTCTGCATAAGTTATTGTAGTGCTAGTTTTATCAGTAGATTTGCAATAAATCCATGGGCTTATATATAAAAATAGAGCTGTGTTAGAATTCTGTGAGGAAAAGGCTATTTTAGTCTGCTCATCCACTGAGGAGACAAAGCAGACTGTTATGTCAGCCTTGACAGCAACTCAGTTTTCCTGGATATGTTGAAAAAAAGAGTTTTACATCTATTTCCCATATGGAAGTAAAACATGTGATGCAGCCTAAAGCTATTTCCTTTGAAAGCAGAGCTCTGAATTCCTGCAATAAAGCCGTGGATGGAAAGGCCTGTTGTTAACTTGACAGAACAAGGAATCTGGCACCGTTTCATCACAGCACATTTCACCAGATTAAATTTGCAGTTCTCCAGCAATATCTGCAGTGGGATATAGAATAACCATAAGTTTTAATTTACCTAGGATTTTTTTTTTTGCTGGGGACCTCTAAAAAGGGCTCTAGGCAGTTATGGCTGGTTAGTCCAGAGCCAGGTGGGACTTGCCAGCCCAAACAGACCCTGGGGCTGTGAGACTTTGAAACCTTATGAGAACGGACAGAGATTTGGGGAAGAGTTTGAATCAAACAGTATTGTCTGAGTCCACTGGAATTTTTTGAGCAGAAGGGGATGGTGTGCTGGGCTGCCCTGGAGCTCTGCCAGCTACTCCAGGCACAGGGATTTTCCAGGCAGGGGTGTATGGTATCAAGTGCAGAATTCCTGTTTCTTTTCTGTTAGCATCCATTAAATCAATATGTAAAGGTCAGGCTGGTGGGTTTAGTGGAGAAGACATCAGCTGTCCCTTATCTTCTCCAGAACTTCCATTTACAAGGTTCCAGCTGAGAGGAACAGGCTTTAAGTCCTCTTAGTGCAAGCAAGAATAGCTCTGCTGCTGCTGCTTTTGCTTTATCCCTGTCCTCTCTGCAGGGGAGGGAACTGCTCTGTGAAGCCTTTCCTCCTCCTTTCTGTCAGAGACTGCTTGATGGGGAGGCTGCAGCACGGGGGAAAGCGTTTCTGTGTGGAACAACCCTGCTGTGTGCTTCTTTGTCCCTGTCCTTGCCTCTCCATGGAAGACAGGCAGTGTGTGGACCACGTGCACCAGCTGGGCCAGGGAACTCTCCTGCTGTTTTAACTGGTGAGCAGAGGGGAAAATATTCATCAAAGCAAACATTAAACTAGACTGATCATTACAGGTCACAACACGACCAAGAATCTTAGTTGCTACATGTTCTACTCAGAGCTTTGTGTTTGGTTAGAGTAACAGACATTCATACTTAAATTGACGAAGAGACAATAACCAGAGGTATTTAGCATGAGCAGGTGTACATGTCAGGGCTTAAATTCACTGAAGGATGTGGTTAAAACAATTGCTGCCTCTCTTTTTTTTTTTTTTTTTGACCAGGACTACTGTCTCCTGTGGGGCACAGGTTTGGACATGATGTTGTCCTGAGTAAGAGCAGAGGTAATCACTGACATCATGCAAAATAATGCTGCCGTGAACGGATTTTTTTAATTAATTGTCTTTAGGGGATAAGAATCATGGCCATAATTTTTAAAGCAAGTAAAGGTATTATACATAATCAAAATAAATCTGCTCAAACTCTGGAGCACAGCAGAGAGGAACAAAGGTCAGGAACTCAGCCTGACGAGATGGGTCATTTTTAGAAAAGGATAATCCTCCTAAAGGGGAGGTCTTCCCATCACCACTTTGGAGAAATCCTAAATATTAAATCCCCATAAATCAGTAGTTCAGCACTTTTATCAGACACGACTATTGCCACCAACACTTGAGCTGGCTTTCTGCAGTGGGATATAGAATAACCACACATTTAAATTTACCTGTGATTTTTTTGGCTGGCTGGGGACCTCTCAAAAGAGTTTCATGCAGAAATGATAACTTTTGGAGCACCAGTTCTTGTGATTATTTACATTGTGATTATTTGCTACTGTACAGTTTTTATTTAGAGTCTTACAGTATTTAATGGACACAGGGAATGGACAGTGGCAGGAGCTACAGCGAATATCTGGAAACTCACATTCCCACATGGCCCTGTGTGTTTGTCCAAGCAAAATGTCAGTGTTTTTAAATTCCAAAGTGGGAATCCTTTGCCTAGCTGCTCTGATACTGAGGACATGATTCCCTTCTTGGGATCAGTATCTTGAGTCAAACCAGGTTCCTGCTGCAGGTGGGTGAGGACAGGGAGTGCTGCTGTCCCCAGGACAGTGGGAACTCAGTGTGTGTGTAAATTGGAGGGCAGACTGAAACCCCAATCTTCTCTTTAATGTTTCAATTTATACTTTAAGTTTTAGGAAACAGGGATCAGTAAGATGAGAGGAGGGGCAGTGCTGGTGACTCATGATTTCTGTGCCTCATGCAGACACCACAGACATCCCACAGTGCTGTGAATGAGCTTAAACTGGGCCTTCTGAGACACTAACATCAGTCATCAGCCCTGCTTTGCTGTGCTGGGACCCTTGCACTTTTGTAGATATTTGCATATATTATAACATGTATTTAATAATATACATAATTATATACTATGGCAGGACACTGGCACAGGGTGCCCAGAGAAGCTGTGACTGCCCCATCCCTGGAAGTGTCTAAGGCTGGGTTGAACGGGGCTTGGAGCAACCTGGGATAGTGGCATGGAAGGGGTGTGGAAAGAGATGAGCTTTAAGGCCCCTTCCAACTCAAATCTTTCTATAATTCCATGTTTCTATCATTATGTGGAACAGAGAAACGAGAGGGAAAAAAAAATCAGTCAATTAAAAGTACACAACAAGCTTTAGTGTAGTGTGAAAATGGATAATAAAAGCTGCCCTAGCACACTAAACCTTCCCCCATTTCTAATTGCATTTTACATATCATTTTATCTTCCAGTATCCCTGTTCAAGAGTTTGCTTAAAATTCAAGTGAGACATAAATTCTGGAACTATAATTCACAGAAGTGGATTGAAAAGTTGTGTTTGTTCATCTTCTTCTCTGTAGAAGGATTGAGAGCCCAGGTGTGCAGTGGGGAAAAAGGTGGTCCAGGTAAAGCTGGGCAAACAGAAAGAAAGGGAATGCACAAATTGTATAAATATGTAGTGGGGTAGGAAAGCACTCTTTATATAATTATATAACAAGAGAAATATAAATATAACCTAAACTCTAACACTGGAGGCTGGTCATGCCAGCTGCAGCCTTGTTAAGGTTTCCATTAGACCAACATGTTTCCACCTGCTTCATTTTTGGGTAGAACTCCTGCACACCATGTTGCTGCTTGAAGAATAAGCTTAGACAACCTGAGCAAAAATTCCTTTGCTGCTTCTTGAAAGCACTGCAGAAAAGTAGAATAAAACAGAATAAATATACACTTCTATTGTTAAACACTTTGGTTATGCTCCTTAAAATGCTACTGCAAAAAGTAGAGAACCAGCTGACAGAAAAGATAAAATTGGAACTGTGAATGGCCCCTTTGGGATCCCAGCCATAACCAGGGAAGACTTATATTTTCTTTTGAAATTGGTCATTCACTACCTGGAAATGTTTATTTAAAACCTTTTTTCCTGCAAACGTCTAAAGGTATTAATTTGATACTTGTGAATGGTTATTAAGCTCAATGGATGTGAGATCATGGTCTAAGTTCTGCTGAATTACTTCATATTTAGTTTACTGAAGGTAGCATGTCTAGGGCTGTCTGGTTGCTGCTGAGACAATTTATAAGTCTCTCAATTAAAGCATTTTTCAAAATAATTCAAATACAGCTGCTTTCAAGTCTAGGGGTGGCAGGCTGACTGTGTGTCTTGTCACAATTAAGCAGACCTGATGCTTTGTGGCTTAAAGTCACTCCTCTAGTAAATGGTTTCTGATGCAATAGTCCAAATAATTTCCTTATTAGGTGTAGCTTTCCTGCAAGGACAGTGGGAACAGTGGCCCCTGAATAACCACCCAGCTTTTAATGGATGCTTCCCAGATTGCTGTCTGTAGCCCTGCAGAAGGAGCTCAGATGTTTTCTGCAGGCAAGGTTTGCCATAGAGCAGCTCCATCAGTAGCGAAGAGGCTTCTTAAATTCCAATTGAATGCATTTTCCCCCTGAATATTTACTTCTGTTTCTAAACAAGTGACAAACGTTACCATCTCTTCCAGAATGGTTCCCTGCACCTCCTGGGAACACCCAGAAATTCGTGTTTTCCTGAGGGACAGCGGGAGGGGGAAAGTGGGCGTCTGTCAGTGGTGCAGCTGGGTGAAAAGGTCAGGGTGAAGTGGGTGTGCGCATAATGAGTTTGTGGAGATTAGCGATATGCTAATGATCCCAATTCCAGGAGGTGTTCCTAATGCACGCAGAGGACATGCAGGTGCGCTGGGTTCATGAGCTCAGCAGCACAACAGGAAAATACGGACTCTAGGAAAACCCCCCACCGAGGGTGAATGCTACTTTATATCAGATTCTACTTTTCAGTAAACAGGGAATACATTAAAGTGGAAAATTTTAAAAATTGGGCAGTGTGAAAGACACAAAATACCCTGAGCAAGCTAAAAAGTGACAAGCCAAATCTTACATTTGTACATGTGCTCCTGCTTCACATATAATCACTGAAATTAGTGAGTTTTCCTGCGGTAATAGAAGCTTCTTGGCGGTGTTTTATCTCCCATATGAATGACCAGGGACAGATTATCCAGGTGAGTGCCTGTCACCTTGTTGCTCAACTGGAGCACTGGGGTTGTTCTGCCAGCTCAACATCCTGAGTGCCCTTCTCCCTCCCTCCTGTTCCACACGGCAGGGTGGGGACAGAGGGGAAAGAAATCCCTAAGGATTAAAGCAGTGTCAGAGCATTAACACTTAGTCGATGACAACTGTAAGGATTAATTCAAGCTGGTTAAATCCCTCTTAGCTAGAATAGGAACCAGCAAACCATCTGGTGGAATGAGCAGTATGACAGGGCTAAAAGGAAATACTGCCCGAGTAGGCAAAGAAAAAAATAAACTTTTCCACAGACTTTTGGGAATTGCTGTGTTTCCTAAGTGTCTGACCACAGCAAGTGACAGTTTTGATTAGAGTGGTTTGAATAAAGAGGGTGGGGAAATGTTATGTTTGCAGCTCAGGAAAAAATCAGATTTAAGGTTTTACGTTTCTATAATAGCACATGACACTGGCAAAAAAAAAAAAAAAAAAAGAAAAAAAAGGAAAAAAAGACTAGTCATGCATTCTGTGAAAAAAAAATCTCCACCCATCCAATATATTTTCCTGCTAAGGTCTGTTCTGTTGCTAGCCTATGTTGTTCTCTTGCTTCAATACTGAGTGTCCTTCATAGAGGCTTTAGAGCTCCTCCCCTTCTGTGAGAGAGCTGCTGTGGGGCTCCTTGTGTGGGATCACCAAGAGTGATCCAAATGCCCAGCTAAGGTCAGTGTCACAGCTCTGGGGCCAGCAGAGCTGGCCTGACCTATAAAGGCAAGCTGCTCAGCCTGGGAAACTGCTCCGAGGTTACCCCTGCAGGAATTAAGAGCGTTTGTCTCTGGAGCAGATCAGACAATTGGATTGGAGGTGAAGTCTCTTCTCCGTGATGTCACTTGCTGATGTTTATACTCGAAATAAGTCTTGCTGCTGATGGGTTTAAGGCTTGGTTCTGTTCTTTTAGTCTCCTTATGAATAAAGGGATCTGTGAAGCCTTGTAAGGTTTTAATTATTCTGTTTTTTGAGGTGCTGCCTTTGCCTGGTCCATAGTGGCACCTGGCTGGCTGTGTGATGGCTGGTGGCTGTGTCTGCAGGCTCACAGGCAGGGAACTTCCAAAGGGCAGGCAGAAAATGCATTTTTCATTCACTTTGATCTGTTAGTTGTTCCCTTTTTAAATCTAGGAATTCTCTTTTGTTTGTCAGTCATGAAATGTAAAAGTGTTATGTAGCTTATGCTGCTGCTCCACAACAGGGTTTACAACTTCCTGATTACACACTTGTTTGTCTACTGAAAGTTTTCTTCCTGCTGCTCCCCAAATTTTGCCAGGCAAAGGAATTTATAAATGCAGCATGTTGGCCTGAGATCTGATGTGGCAAATGACTTTGCAAATATAAGCACTGATTTCTTTTATTTAGGTTCCTGATAGAAAAACACCAAGGCACTGGTTCATGCTTCTCTTTTGAAGGTGGATAATTTTGGTTTGTAAATCGCAGAGTAAATGTGAACAGGGGGCCCCAAGGTTTGCCTGGTGCTTGAAGTGAACATTCTCTGTACAGGGAAGGAAGTAAAAAAGATCAACAAGCTTTGAGCCTCTATTGATATAATAAAGAACCACCTCTTCTTTAGTAACAGTAGTCCTGTTCTTGAGCCCAGCCTCGCCCTCAGAATGCTGCTGGGATTGAAAAATGTTTTCAAAATACACAGTTTCATCACTACTCAGGAGTTTCATGGGTTTTAAAGAATTGTTTTCTCTCTTAGGAGGCTAAAATAAAGATAAATTGGGAATTTTTGGATCCAGATTTGAAATAAGAGCATCAAAGGACTCAAAATACCAACAGAGATAAAAGCGTTTGTTTGCCAATGTCTGCTGATACTGAGGGCTCTTCTGAACCCTACAGTATCAAGCAGGAAGCATCTGTGTGTGCTTATCAGTTTTTACAACACAAAATCACAGGTTTCTGGCATCTGCCCTATCAAAGATACAGAGTAAGATGTTTTCACAACATCTGTGTTCAGAATATTGGACATACTCCAAAATATGAAGTGACTTGTTTGTGTCTTTCTAGGCAGTTTGTGTGACAGCATTAAAACTGTGAGAGGTTGAAGCCATCCATCTCCTCTGGTTTTGGTTGTGATGAGAATCCATCAGTCTGGTCACTTGTTCTCACAAACCAGCTGTGTCCTTAGCATGGAGAATAAATAACAGCAGAGTTGTGGCAGGGAACCTGCAGGAGTCTGAAGGAAAACATTGTCCTCACATCTGAGTCATGAGAATGCATCTTCATGAAACGTCTTGATAAGCCATAAACTCTACAGCAAGATTCACAGTAAGGGTTTACCAATTACTACTAATTAATCCTAGCTAATGGTGCTCCAAAAATAACAGTGCAAGGCAGAACAACAAATACTGTTTGGTTTTTTATTAGATAAAAGCCCATTAAATTATTTTGATTTTTTATATTTCACTCTGATTTTAACCAACACAGTAATGCATATGCTGACTGGGACCAAGTTGGCCCCTGCTCTGACTCTGACCTAAGTGGCCAGAAGGGGATGGATGCCAAGAAAAAAGTAAAAATAGGGTGTGTATCATACCTTTCTTCTCTCTGACTAATCCCATGTGAACTCATTTTTTTAGGCAAGGCTGATGGGATTTGTTACTTTTATAATTCCAACTACAGGTCTTGCTAAGCATTTGTCCAGCTGCCTTGGGAGTTCGTGTAAGCTTTTTGCTTATTAAAAGTGGAAAAGGCAGTAAATGGAAAGGACAACAAAGGTGCAGAACAGCACCCATGTGAGGTTTGATTGGCAGAACTCCATAGCCAAAACACAAAGAAGACAGATTGTTGTAGCTTGTGGTAGACTTGTACAGCTCTTCACCAAAGGATGTTGTACATGCACAAAATTTACAGTATTTTGAAAGAGCTGAACAAGTGCTTTGGAAAGACCAACAGCCTTGGTTTGTTCAGAACCTGATTTCTGCTGATTTCCCTTCCTCTTCCAGCACAAGAACTGGTGCATGAGAGGGATAGTTGATTTTTACTCACCTCCACAAGGCTATTCAAGAATACATAATCTTCTAAAATATCCCCTGTAAGTGAAACCTTTCCTGTGCTGCAGGGTTTCCACTCAGTCAATCCCCATATGGAAGTCAGTCCATACATTTCATCATTGGCTTTGCTCTCTTTTGACCCTTTTCACTTTGCATGTTTTGTGTTTCACCAAAGCTTCCCAGAGTACACAGTATGAAAGATCCATGGATGGAAATAATCTTCTTGCCTGTTTCATGCTTTTGTAACAACTGTTGCTTCTGTAGCAACTTGTGAGACTTTACTTTTTGACAGCTGCCAACCACTGAGTGGATGATTTTATGTAAATCTTCATCTAAGCCCAGTTCTTGCTGTTCCTGTTTTCCTGAAGCTGTTCAAAATGTTGATTTAATAATTCCCAAACTAATGAACATTATTTTCATTACAGCTATTTACAAGATCATACTTGTATATGCATGCTGAATTTAATTAGCTTTAATCATTTGAGTAATTTCAATCTGCATCTTTAGGCATCTGAATGTCTTTTTTACATTTGGCCTGAAATGAGGGTTAAATGTCTTGTTGTGGCAGTTTGGGGTCACTCCAATCATAGTTGTATAACACAATATGTGAAACAGAGCTGTGCCATCTGCACTTCCGTATGCTTTGTCATGGATAAACAACGAGGTACCTTCAAGTACTGAAAACATCTTCATGCACTTACAACTAATCATCGAAATCTGCAGCTGAAATGCAATATTAGCTTTTTTTTTTTTCATTCTCTCACTCTTGAATTAACCATAATACCTTTACTTCAGCCTCGCTAACCCAAGGTCTGTGTCTCTTTTTCCCATAGCAAAATCTTCCTTAGCGGTGTCAGGCAAGGCCTTCAGTCAAGGAAGCTGTTCAGTTTTCAGTGTTTGAAAATGTGCCTTGCAAGAAGGAGATGGAGATGGACTGATGCCAGCAGTCCCCAGCTGAGTGGTGGGAGTTATCAGGGATATGGAAAATAAGGTGTCTGAGGCATTGGGGAATTGTTAAAGGTGAAAAAGAACCTTTAAGATCACCGATAGTCAGCCCCACACCACCACCGTGTTTACCACTAAACCTTGTCCCCAGGTGCCACATCCACATGGTTTTTGAACACCTCCAGGGATGGGGACTCCACCACTGTCCTGGGAAAGCCTGTGCCCATGTTTTACAACCCTTTCTGTGAAGAAAAGCATGAAAATTCTGTTGCTTCTTCTGTTGAAGAAGAACCTAAGTTTTCAAGGACAAAAAAACGTGTGGTAAGGGCAAAGATACTACGTTGTTTCCCCTTGTTTTGTCTGTGAAATCTATAGTGTATTTCATGATAAAATGAGTTTGCAGCAGATTTTCTGGGCAACTGCCATATCTCCACCACAGAGGTCTGCAAAGAGAGGTCTGTTATTCCTGTTATGAGGCCAAGCAGCAGCTGGAGAGTCAGAAGTGCTGTAAGAACCTCAGCACACCTGGAATATGAATACCCCTGTCTCCCAGAAATTGAACTAACACCCTGTTGATCCTTGCAGTGGCAATGGTGGCTCCAGGACTGCTGCTGCTGCTCCAGGAGAAGCTCTCACTGTCAATGAGTTTTGATATGCTCTTCCTAGTGAAAAAGGAGCAAGTTGAAAATGTATTTGACATTGTGACACCCTTCTGCAGGCTTTCAATAGCAAATGCTGGGTGAAGCCAATCCAATTTTGAGTATGAGTGTTCTTTTTTCTATTCTTTCCCAGCCCTACCTGTAGCTGGCAAAAATAGTTAAATAATACTTTCCAAAGATATTTTGTAGAGAAAAAAAAACAATTACGTATCATTACTGTGTAGAAAGAACATGACTCCTTTTTCCACTTTATTCTTTGAATTATAATTCCTTTATTTCAAAAAGATCTAATTCCATGAATTTTTATTCTAGATGCGATTTACAGATTATTTTTCAAATCTTGTGGTACTTTGTTCTTTACCAGCTTGACATTGTTAAACCCAGTAGGAAAATCTCTTGAGGAGCTGGAAAAAAATTTAGGGCAAGCCAGCTCAAATTAATTTCACTATCTGGAGCAGTGTGTTCTTAAGGATGTAAATAATCTAATGCTTAGAATGTCTTTGAAACCTTCACAGTTTGTCAGTCTCTGTTTGAATACTCTCACAGCCAAGTTCTCAAGAATTTAATAAGGATGAAACAATTGAGCTTCTATCAGAATCAAGGAGTTTAATGGAAATTGATGTGCTTTTAAATGGGCTCTTAATGAACCCCTCTAATGTTATGGCAGAGACACGCAGCAGAAAATGTGTGGAGCAAGTCTCACTTCCTGTTTGGCTGTAACAATGCACATGCACAGCTTAATTTGGTGTCTTACTGCACTGGATGTAAAAATATAAATCTTACTACAACCTTTTCTGAAATGCATACTGAAAAAAGGAAAATTCTCTAAGAATCTCTGGATTTCTTCCAGAACTTCTGCTCTTTCTGGGACCTTACTGGGGTTTGTGCAACTGGGGTAGCCAGGAAGGCATTTCCCAATGAGTAAGTGGGTGCATAATGACCACAGTACATGTGAGGAGCCCCCTCTCTTTTCTATACTTATTTTGCCTTTTAGTTTCTATAGTTGCTCTTATTTGGGAAAGCTGTGTCTTCCAGACTTAGATGATCACAGATCATCATTGGACTGGATATCCAATACTGGATTCCCTTCTCCCATCCCAATTTTGCTTTTTGAGGTTTTACCTTTCTTTCTGCATAAGAATCAGCACCTCAGGTCCAGTGGCAATAATTATATGGTTTTGTTTCCTGATAATAGGACCTAAAACTAGAAAAATGGTGAGTTTTCCTACCCCTGCTGGCCTAAACTTGTCTGGATTTGTCAGCTGCGAGCACAGTTAAAAAGGTTGGTTTGCAGAGGGTGGGACTGAACTGTGCCTTGTCTGGGGTGCTTTAATTGGGGTAAACTTTGGTTCTACTGCTGCATTTGTTTTCTTCACTGGTAATATATGATAGACAATGCTCCTAGTGCTTACAGGTTGATGGTATTTGTTATCTAATGTGTATGTCAAGCACTTTGGAGAGCCAAAACATCACCTTTCTGCTACATACAAGTGATACTCTTATGGCTTATCATGAAATTGATTCAAATTCTGATCTTGCCCTTTGTGTGAGTCATTTACAGTTCTCCAGCAGTCAATAGCATTAAAGAGCTATTAGCAGAGTAATTTTTATTGGTACAACATCAGAATCAGGCTCTAGAATTACTTCCTATATCGTGTGAGTCTGTAGTTGATTTCCAAATTCCCATTACTGTAATTACCTAGAAATTCGAATATTGCCAAGAAATCAGTGCTTCGGGCTTAAAATATCTCAGTTAAGATGATTAAGCAATTAGAATTGGCCAGCTTTTGTCTGAGGCAAAGTTCTGACAGTGCTGCAGCTCCATTAAAGGCTCATTGGCTTTTTAACTCAGTCAGAACAGTGAGATGTATTTACTAAAGATGTTTATTTTCCATAGTCATGTGGCTAAAATCTATCTTTGTTTGTTTCATAATTTGGCTTCAAAGAGTTTTTTTTCCTTGCCAGGCTGGAAAAAGAAGTGTCCTTTAAAATGCACGTTAGGGATGGCTGTTTCTCCTTGGGAAAGGCTGCAGCACACTTGACATACCTCACCTTAAACTTTGTGCCTGAGCTGAAACGTGGCCAGTGCTATAACAGTCAGGAGTGGATGTCTCACAAAGGACATTAGCAGAAAGGCACCTCCTACCAGCAGGGTGAAAAGAGTGTGAAATATGAGGGGAAGGTTAGGAAAAGAATTCTTAAAAAAATTAAAAAGCAAAATTAGTCTCCTCAAAGAACTTGTGGACAAGGTGAAAGGTGCTGCTCTCTCGGTGTATGGAACAGAAAGTCTGTAAGGTAGTGGCAGTGACTCTTCCCTGCTCTACTTGCTGGCCTCTCTGTTAAGATTTATTATTTAATATCTGTTACAGACACTATTTAGAACAGTAAATACCATCACCCCTTCTCCTCTTGGCTTTTTCACTGACACCTGGCCAGATGAGGGTCTTGATGACAGTTTGGCATGAATTTTGACTAATGAACATTCCCTCGCTAAATAAAATTAATTGATGGTGTTTCTGTGCTGGTAATAAAGTTTTTTTCCTCAGATAATGATAAGTTTAGCATCCAATCACTGTTTGCATCTCCTCTTGGGCTACTTTTAATTATGAGTGTTTTAATTAGCAGTCTTCCAGTACCTAGAGGGGCTCCATGAGAGTTGGAAACTTGGGACAAGGGCCCAGAGTGCCGGGACAAGGGCCCAGAGTACCAGGACAAGGGGAAATGGCTTCCCCCTGCCAGAAGGCAGGGTTAGATTGGATACTGGGAAGAAATTCTTCTGTATGAAGGTGGGCAGGCCCTGGCACAGGGTGCCCAGAGAAGCTGTGGCTGCCCCTGGATGCCTGGAAGTGTCCAAGGCCAGGTTGGATGGGGCTTGGAGCAACCTGGGGTAGTAGAAAGTGTCCCTGCCTATGGCAGGGAGTGGAATGAGACGGTTCCTTCCAACCCAAACCATTCCATACTTCCAGGATTCTATGATTCTATGAATGTCAGCCTCTTCTCCGTGTCTTTTAAAACCCATTTTTTGCAAGTCTCTTCTGAAAGAAAATATTGTCTATAGCACCCAGAACTGCTTAGAAATGCCATTTTTATGGTCAGAAGAACTGGTGGTGGACTCTCACTGTGGTAAGCATAGTAAGGGAACACATGGTAAAAATAGAATTTGCGTTTTAAAATATTGTGGAACTGATGAAAACTCTTCTCCTTAGATTAATTTGTGAGTATGTAGTTGTTATTTTTCCCCAGAAGTTGCTCAACCCTGTGGCCAGACTATTACTCAGCTGCTTCCTGGGCTGCTCTGTGTTCAGATGTGTTAAGGTTGGCTCTGTGCTGTGCTCCACATGTAGTTAGGATGGAATATCCTTGGATCTTTTGGAAAACAAAAATGCACCTAGACCTCTGCACTGAGCCTGCTGTATGGTCTGTTTATACAACAGGGTGAATAAAAGCTAATTGAGATTGGCCTTTTGTTGTTCCACTTCTCCTGTTTTTCCAATGTGTCCCTCACTAGATGTAGGTTACATTTATCTCCAGCTGTCAATGCTGGTTTGCCACTGCTGACTCTAAATCAATAAAAACATGCTGGTATTTTCCATGTCCCTATTCCCTGGGGCATCGTGGGGCTTGGAGATCCTGTCATGTCAGGAACTATATTGGGAGCTGGTACAGAGCACGGGGTGTGCTCAGGGGAGGAACAGTGATTTGGAGTAGATTAATTCTCAAAGTGCCTAATACCATTCATAAGAAACTGCCTTGGATGACTGAAGTCCTATTTGCCCAAAATGCAGCACTGTTTCCCTGTGTGCCATTACAGTTAAACACCAGTCACCATTAAATGAATATCATATTAATATAAGGATTTTATAATCACAGAATATCCTGAGTTGGAAGGTACCCACAAGAATCATAGAGTTCAATATATTTTAAAAATCACAGAATCATTGATTCAATTTAATAATATCACAATGATTTTAAATTTTTTATTTATTGATAAATTAGTATTTCTTAGTGACAGAAAGCAACTTCCCAGTTTGCTTGCTTCCCTTGGAAGGGATTTAAAGGATCTTAAGATACAAAACTGAGGAGCAATGAGTGAATGCATAGGTATCTATAGCACTGGTATTTCCTACTAAATTGTCAGTGGTTCCATGAGAAATGATTACCATGGATAAACCTTTCCTTGAAATACTGTCTCTTATTACTGTTTAATGTTGGATGGTTAAAAATAGCAAACTGACTTAGAACTTCCTGAGCTCCACTGATGGGCTTAAACCTGCATTTTACAGGATTACAGACCTAGATTTGCAGTGGGGTTTAATTATTTGCCTTGCTTCTCTTCATTCTTGCAGGCATCCCTGATCAGACCTGGGTTGCACACAGGTCTTGGTGTAAATGCTCATCTATACATTACTCTCCCTAAATCAGTAACAAAGTGTGTGTATTTTGATTCCATGCACCCCACGTGTTCTGTGGCCCCTTAGGAACTAAATCTCAGTCATTTTCCCAGAGCATTTTTTCCCTCTTTAGTTCCCTGTGTTTACTGTGAGCATACAATGAACAGATTTGGTGATTCTTTGCTGCAAGCCCTATGGAATTAAAGATGTGATCTTCGGGAAATATTCAGTGCAAATTTCTGGTTAACTCTGCTGGCTTGAGTGTGCTAGGGCTGAGGAGGAACAAATGCTGATGTTGTTCAGATGTTTTATGTAGATGCTTATCTTATTCACAGAGGTTTTTCTCTGTACTGCACTGAGCAGACACCCTGGAAATCCTTTGCAGGCCAACTGTCAGCAGTCAGACACTGCACATCAGGGTTTCTGAAATGCTGTTGCCAGTCATGTTTGCTGACCTGGTAACCTGTAAGAACCTTTTGTTTGCCCTTACTTGAGAAACTAGAAATATTGGCCTTTTCCAGGCCTTTCACTCTTCCTGTTGCAAATAGAAATACAGTCAGTGTCATCTGCAAATTGCTTCCTTGTGCTGGGTCAGATTCAGTATCCAATTCAGTCAACTCAGTGTGAATATCTGTGGAGTTTAATCTTAAATGGTGGATTGTTCCATTTCTCATGTTCACAGTATTATTTAGAGGAAGGACAGGACAGTGCAAAAGGCAAATGGAACAGCAAATGCTGGCTGGATCAAGCAGTTGAATTCTTTCAGCTGCATTCTTTCCCCCAAATTTGTGAAGATTTGGATGTGTATATTGCTCTTTTTTTCTGTTCTAATATTCCAGCCATGGAAGAAGCATAGGAAGGGAAGAATCCTACCAGTAGCACCTACTGCTACCAAGTGTTTTTGATGACATTGAGGCAAGCAAGCCTTCAATTTCACTGGAGCATAACTCTTGTAGCTGTGATATAGGGGAAGTATAGACAGGGGAGGAAATTAATGGGCTGCTTAAGAAAATTAACCTTTGCCTGTGTTTCCAAGGCAACACAGATAAGGAAAAGAGTAGCTGCCATGCTTAGAAAATGAGTTTGTTGTATTCAAGGGAAAAATTGCTCCAGCAAAACCTAAACTATTCTCAAGCAATAAAGTAAAACAGAACAGTTTTTTTCTTCCAGTTATCTTTTCAGACCCCACTGAAGCCACTCACACAGGGAAGAATAAACAAAGTGAAGCCTAGGTGGGAAAGTTACTCTGAAGTAAGACAATAAATTTACCACGTGGACACCCTTAATCATTCCTTGGGTAGTTTGATTCTTGCACAGAGAAATGTGTCCTGTATTTATCATGAGCAAGGGCTGAGTCCTCAGGAGAATTTGGATGCCCTTAGCAGAATACCAGTTCTGTTGTTTGAATGCACTCTTATTATAGACAGGCAATTCAAATGTCTGCCTAAAATATTTGTCTTTTGACAGGCTCACAGTATTTTGGGATGTAACTATAACAAAAAATAACAGAAGGTTGGGGAAGAGGATCTCTTTGTTGTTGCTTATTCCTCATCTCAGGAATAAGGTTCTTGTTAAGGGTCCTACTTATTTTGTTTTTATACACATACACGTATATGTATGTAGTTTTTATACAACTTTAAACTAATGTATTTGTGAATTCTCATCAGTTAGTAGAAATAACAGAAGCTTCTAGAAATGTGACGATTTCAGTGGAGCTCCTGTAAACCACTGGCAAGCACTTGTTGATTTGCACTTTAAGATAATATCATGATCTTTGTTTGTTTGATTTTAACCTTTGGTTTGTTTTTAACCTTTCCTAGAGTGTTTTTAACCTTTCCTAGAGTATTTTTAGTCATTTTGATGACTGTTCCTAGACTAAAATCAGCTTCTGTCCTCATTTTCCTTAAATAAACTAAGTCTGTTCCAAAAGAGCATCATAAAATAGATGAAAAGAGGATCCAGTTCCTAAAGACTTAAGGAGAAGTGAAGGATTTGGCAAGGAGGTTGCTATAAAACTGCTTCTCGATTTGTGCTTTCTGACTACTCTCCCAACTCCCCCTTAGTTTTCTGTGAGATGCTCTGTGAGCCAATGCCCCTGACTTTCTTCAGGTGAAACAGAACTGCAGCATTCTCCTGGCTCGATTTTTATAGGCTCCATTTATTGTCTGATTTCTTATAATAAAAAGGAAGACTAAAAAAAAAAAATCAGCGCTCCTGGTTGTCTGCTGTTGATTTCAGATTGTGTAACCCAGCCCAAGCAATGGCAGTGCTGCATGATTTGGAAGCTTCCAGAAACAAATTCAAACCTTTGCTGTGTCTGATGGAGTAAGATGAGAGGATATTTTATATGTACTCTCGTCTTGGACATTGCAGTTTGTGGCTAAGAGTGCCTGAAAAATCTTCTGAAGAAATGTGGATGAAGTGCTCCTGGTGGAATCTTTTACTGCCCTGCACAGATTTTTATGATAAAACAATGGTGTGAAAGTGAACTGGATTGTCTTATGTGTCTTATATTCATATAGCTGACTTTTGAAATATTACATTTATTGCATTCTTCCTTGCCTTCCCTCTACTTGTTTTGTTTTATTTTGGATGAGGCTTGCAGGATGATGTTTAGATCTCTTGCATATTTTCCTTTGCATGTTTTCCTTTTGACATCATTACTTTTACAGAAAGTATTGGAAAGACAGTTGGAAAATGACTTTTTGGGAAAAGAGAGGGAAATGAAAAAGTGGCAAACTGACATTTTTATTACCTTTGAGGGCAAGAAAAGGTTTAAATAGAAGATTTGCTAACATCTTATTTGATGCAAAACTTAGTGTATTTCGCAATGTCTGGAATCCTGCTTTTCTGTTGGAAAGCTTCCAGCTGAAGCAGCTCTTTCTGTGGTTTACATAACCTATTTTCTCTCCACTTTGGCAGCTGGACAGAGTTCCCATCCATGGGGGCTTCAGCATGATTTCCATCTCCTCAGCCATCAGTGACAGTGTGACAGACATCAGCCCAGCAGAGCTCAGTGGGGATTACTGGGAGTGACTGATCCCAGCCTTCCTTCTCCAGCAGGATTGGCACTGCCTTTAGTGCTCTCCCTGAATAATTATCAGTCACCTCCAGCTGGCAGGGGCTGACTTGCTCCTCTCCCTGTGATCATGGCAGAGCAATGAGGAAAAGCTTTTGTTCCTTCACATCACCTTTCCATGGATAAATGTAGGATGAGAGCCTTGCATGGTCACACTTACCAAGTGTCTTCAATAATGGATATGGATTTTAAACTGGAATAGTGGTGGGTGACAGTGTGGCTTGGGGGTAGGGCAGGGCTGTTGGGCTATTTTGCCTGCTTATTTATTTCCAATTAAATAGAAATCCCGTCTGTAATGGGATTATGGCATTTGCTGAAAATGCCTGTGGGCTTTTAAAGTATTGACTTGCTGACATCACTGAAAATGGGAAAGGGGACGCTGGCTTGCTGTGGTGCACAGAGAAAATCTGAATAATTGAGTCTTTAATGGGCTGGGTTTAGGATTGTTAGGTGTAGCTGGGATGTGTGCTGGAAATGGGCAGGGTGCATAGGAAGGGATTGTTCCCTGTGATGGTGGGGAGGCCACAGGTTCCCAGAGAAGCTGTGGCTGCTCCTGGATCCCTGGATGTGTCCAAGACCAGGCTGGATGGGGCTTGGAGCAACCTGGGATAGTGGAAGGTGTCCCTGCCCGTGGCAGGGGGTGGAATGAGATTATCTTTAAGGTCTCTTCCAACCCAAACTGTTCTATTATTCTGTGTATGGGAAGGAGGAGAGAAAGAGGAAGAAAGTGAAAGAAAGGCGGGGGGGGGGGGGGGGGGGGGAGGGAAGAAAAGAGGAATTGAAGTACAGAAAAGGAAGACAAAGTGGGGAGAAACATCTCGTGCATTTCCTTGCTTGCTCAGGGCCTGCTCACAGGGAGGAAATGCCCCAGCCAGCAGTGCAGTGCCTTAAAAGGAGCCTCCCAAACAATGCTCTTGGAAGCAGCAAAGGAGCAGATCTAAAGGTTCAGATCACCTCAGCTGACCCAGTGACGCAGCTGGTTTGCCAGAGCCCAGAGCACAGGGATCAAAGGAAGCACTGCCTACACAAAAGTCTCCCTGCAGGACCTCAGGGCACAGGTCGTGGACTGCAGTGAGGTGACAGGCTGGGTTTGAATCAAGTTCCTTGGGAAGCAGGGTGTCGCTTGTCACTTTGATTCCAAGGGATCAGGATCAGTCACATTGTGCAGGTGCTAGAAGGAAATGTCATGCACAAGAAGGTGCTGGGAGGGGTCATCTTGCTGGTCTTGCACTGTCTGTATTTTGGGAAATCAACTCCATGTCACAGTGATGGATCCATGTGTGTGAAACAGAAAACTTGTTCTGCCTACTGGCATCCAGAACTCACCAGTATTTGTCAATCCTGTAAAACATCCAAACTGTGCCACCAACTATGCTCATAACTTCCCTGTCATTTGGCCTTTCCATGGAAAATTTGAGACATGGATATCTGGCTTTGGAGCCCTCAGCTTCTTTTTGATTCCAAGAGGTTTAGTTTGACCCTGTGGCCCAAGGCAGCTGTTCTGAAGAGAAGGAATTGAGGGTGGGAGAGGGAATCACCAAGCTAATCAATCAAGTGCTGATCAATAATGGTGTGCTGGGGCCAAGAAGGTAAATATCACATGAGGGTGTGCAAGAAGGAGCATTATTTGAAAAAGTGTAATGTGTTTGCTCTAGTCAGCATTAGTAGGACCCGGTCCAGCTTTGGATGCTACATTTCAGGAGAGACTTGGGCTGACGAGAGCACTGGGAAGGAAGAACTGAAGGTGCTCAGAGATCTAAGAAGTATGATTCTCAGGGAAAGGTTAACCCCAATTCTCTCAGTTTAAAAGCAACTGCAAGAAGGAGAGTGGGACATAAATGTTAAGGCCTTAAAGAGCTGCTGCAAAAAGGAAGAAAGCAGTAGGTCTTCTGTATCCACAGTGGTCTAGATGAAAAACAGGCTAATTACATTAAGGGAGATTTGGGTTGATCTTGGAAAAGCAGTAAATGTACTTGCACCTTGGAAACAAACCCAAAACACAGAGGGAGCACGTGGAATACCACTAGAGGATTTTAAGAGTATGTTTGGAAACTACTGGAAGCAATTGTATTGACAGAACTGATCCTGGGGTCAGAGGGTAGGTAAAATGATCTCTCAAGGGTCCTGTTTCTTTACTTTTTGACCCAATATCATTTTGTCAAGACAACTTTGAGTTTTGATCCTGGGTTCCAGAGCATCTGCAATTGCTCTGCATATTTTGTAAATGGAATTTCTCTGTTCTCATTGCAGTCACTGCATTAAGATGTTACTTTTAGGCTCACCTTAAATGATACAACACCACTTGCAACACCCTTGGGGTCTGACAGTAAATCTTTTCCAGATGGCTACATTTGGAGAGGAATTTTTCCAGCGAGTTGCACCTCTATGATTTGGTTGCTGCACTCCAGGTGATAGCTCCTTCTCAGAATGTCCTGTGGCAATGTGCCTCAACAAGGGAAGGGAAGAAACCTCTGTGGCTTCCCCTCCTGCCACTGGGCCACTCTCCCCACCAGGAACATGCATGGCTTTGACATAACTTGCTGCCTTCTTGTCCCATATTTGTTTGTGCATGAATGTCCAAGGGATTCAAGGCTGATTGAAGGATACATTACCTCAGATTTCCTCTACCTTTTCTTTTTAAAGACAGTGGTGTATTTCCTCAACATGCTGCAAGTCAAATCCTGTTTTATCAAGCTTAAATAAACAGCCCACATCCCTGAAGGGACACAACACATGCTGTACTGGGTTGGATTGGAGAGGGCCCATCGAGTGAGCTGTGTGAAATAAAGAAATGGTTCAGAAAGGTCCTGGGTGGGAAGGAGCCGAGTCCAAGGCTGCACTGATGTTGTAACTGCACAGTGGTTGTGCACACCTCTGGGGCAAAGGCAGTAAAACCCATGTTTTCTGTTTTACTGTAAGTATTTAAAAGGAAATATGAGTGTTTATATGTCCTGGGAGTGCATCTGGGTGTAATCCTGATTCAGACTGAAAACAAATCATGAGGAGGAAGGGTAGTGTTGGGGTGTCCTCCTGACTATGTTCCAGAGTACAGGTTTCTGCCTGCCCAGTGTCCCCCTTGGTAGGGGGTGTCTGCTCAGTTCTGTATCAACAAGACACAGCCACCTCTCCCTGGAAACCAGCCACTGAGACAGAAATTCCTGGCTGTGGACTCCTACCTTCTCTGTCCAGTTTCTTAGGAACTTGCTGATTTTGTGGCCAGGTTGACATTGGGATGTGGGTCATTCAAACAAGTCGATTTCAGGTGATTAAAAACATCAACACAATATTAGCACAAGGAGTAGGTGAAGTGTGAGGCTGGGAGAACACTCTGTGCAGCCTTGAGAAGGGTCACAAAAACAAGTCCTTAGTAACACCCCAAGCTCTTGGTGCTATTTATCTATTGTATACAAAACAAGTGGAGGTAGGTAGCACAGGACAACTGGCATTGAAGCAGATCCAATTTTATTTAGTACTCAAGATTTTTCCCATTCATCAGATGTTCAGGACACTTTGCAAGTATCTAACAACAAACTGCTTAAAAACATGGAAATGCCAGATTTCCATCCATCTCTCTACCCAGCTAGAGAGCAGCTTTATATAAACTTCTATAAAATAAACTGGCCAGCAATTTGGGGAAGTTCTTCCAACAAACAGAAGAAAGCATATTTCTGCTCAGTCTGCACTCAAGACAGAAGTATTTCAGCAGGGATAATCTATGTGCTCAGAAAGAGAAAATTTCTGATTTCCTCTGAGGAGTCTGTGCTCATATTTCCTCTTGTCTTTGTGTAGATCTATTTATGCTTACTCACTTGACTTAATAGCACTGCTTGCTAGAATATGTAGGTGTTTTTATAGGGTTTATTATATGCTTTTAGTATGTGTGGCTTCTCCATTTCTTCCCTGGGTACAACTCCCTAAGGACAAACCAGGCAGACTTCCCCCACTGAGGGCTGTGGAGTGTCCTTGGGGCCACTCAGTTCTGTCTTCCAGGCTGCCAAAAATAAACAATTTCCAACTATCCTGGAAACTTCCTGCTGCTCCAGGCTGGGAAATGGTGCTGTGTGTCACTGCTGCCTGGAATGTGCTCCCTTCAATCCTACAGCCTGACTGCCCTTCCTTGGTGGTTCCCACCTCTTGGGATGGCAGGAGGTGAGGTGGTCGCTCCACCAACATTTTCACCTGTGTCTCATGTAAATCTACTATGACGAAGTAATTCCACTGGGATCAATGATCCCACCTGCTGCCAGATACCTGAAGAGCTCAGTAGCATTTTCATGTCTGTTACTGTACAGTGGAGCTGGTTTAGCCCCCGTTTTTTGGGAGCCAAAGCTGACTATAGGTACATAATCTATAGAACACTCTTGGATAAGAAGGCTGTGCTCAGGCATGCCTGAAAACCCTTTGAGAAGGAGCAGAGACCAGAGTCAGCCTGGATACAGAGAAAATCATGTGAGGCACAGCTGGCTCTGCCTGCACCAGAGGAGTCTGTGCCAGGCTCTGTCAGGACACAGAGTCATTAGCTGGCGTGCTTAGGGTGGCTTTTAGTGTGACCAACTGCTGGCAGCATAGTTCATGTGGAAACACCTCCATGGCTCACTGATCGTGTTCTGGAGTGGCTATCAATATGTAAACCAGGCCTGAATTGTACTTTGAATGCTCCAAAGGAGGTCACCAAGACTGCAGTGGATTAAAAATTTACTTTTGTAAAATACATGATACATTATACAGGCCACATGTACAAGTCCAATAAGGCAGGTGGACAAAATGCATGAAATTTCAGTCCAATTAAATACAGTAATATTTGCTGTGTTAAAAACGACTCAGAAAACTTTTCATTTTTGTGAGGGGAAGTGAACTGTTGCAAAAATATAAATGTAACTAGTTATATAAAGATATTCCTTTTACTAAATAAGTACAAATCTAAAGTACTCTAAGCCTTACAGAGGAAATCCCTTAATTGGCAGATAGAGCCTTTACCGTGGTGCCAGTTTTAGCTGTTAAGGAAATACACTGATAGTAAATCTCCACTGATAGTAAATAAATGTTAAGAACACCTAATGAAAAGTTTTCTTCACTGTTCCCCTTTCTGAGACACAGCTGGACAGTGGCCCTACAGATGGAAAAGCAGCCTTGGTGTGTGTTTCCTTAGGGTTTGTAAGGCAGGATGGCCTAAAAGCCTTGGGATCTGTTGCCAGAACTCCTAGTCATTCTCAGTACCAGATATTTCCTATTTACTGTCTCTAAGCCTGCAGAGATGCTGTTGATGACCCCTGGGCTGGGGCTGCAGTGAGGATCAGGCAGACTCCTGTTGGGAACTCACTTTGAGTCAAGGCACTGACAACTCCAATGAGCTTCTCCTGCAGACTGAGCACTCAGGATGCAAATGGTCACACTGGAAGTGAATCCTCACAGAACAAAAGGGAAGTGTTTTGGGGCCCACTCCTGCATTCCTTGAGCCTAAAATTCAGTCTAAGCCTGGCATCAGTGCCACTGAAATGGCACAATGTGGCATTTGTGCATCTACTTTGAGCAGAGGCAGATGAAAATCTCATTTTAAAAGCCTGCATTTTTTAAAAAAGGGTAGAAGAGACTTGGATGTCAGTATCTGTTTGATGTGTTTGATCTGAAGTCAGCATCAAAACCACCATGGACTTAAATCCTGTGTGCAGCCTTATCTTAACTTTTTAGGATTTTTGTCTGTCCCTAAGGAGCTTGATGAAGTGAGGAAGGTCAGCATAGGGCATTCCTGATCAGACCTTTTCTACTTTTAAAGGGTAAATAGAAAGAAACAGAGGTATGTGTGGGAGTTTTAGATCTTACAGCACTAATGTCCTCAGAGGAAGAACAAACAGAGCTCAGGCAAATGTTTGCAGATTTATTTTAGAGGCCTAAATGAAACTAGAATCCCAAGCAACCAGCCCTGATTTATTATGTTCATAATATAGTGAAGGCTTTTTCTCACAGTAAATGTTTTCTTTGTTATATTGATATAAATGGCTGTGTTTGTCCCTGAAGGAAAGTATTTTGAGAGTCTGATGGTTTCTCTTAGAACAGTGCATTTCAGTCTCTCAAGGGATTACTCTGCTGATAAGCCAGGCTGGCTTTGGGGACCAATTTTTAGTGCAGTTAAAGTAAAGGTCCAGAAAAATTGTCTATGAACAGTTTCTCTGAACTGATGTTAGCTGAATTTAAACACTGTTATTGAGGGAGGAGGGCAAAGAACATTGTGATTCATTGTCTGTCAGTTACTTAGAGCTGGGAGGATACACACAGCACAGATTTGGGGGAGATTTGTTGGCCTGCTCTTCTCTCTTCTTTCTGCAGTAGGAGTTTGCAGTTTCCAGGGAAGCTCAAACTTTAAAGATGCTGGCTAGAGAGCAGGCTGCTGCTGATCTTTTCTAGGAGAGCTTTTCATTTGGAATTGCATTTTTCAAGCTAGAAATACAAGCAACTCAAATTAGAAAGAAATAATTTAACATTTAGTGCCTAGGGCTTTATTAAATGATTGTTTTTGTCCTGGCAAGACCTTTCTGTTTTGCTGTTGATGATTTATTTTATTGTGGATTGCAGTGTTAATAATTCGCAAGATTACCTGGCAAATGGAATAGATGGTTCAATTTAACATTTTAGGAAAATATCAAAACAAATCAACATTAGAGACTTTGACACACAGGGTCACTGATTCCTCTGCTAAAGCTGACAACAAACAAATGACTCATGCTAAAATGCAATAGCTCAATTATTTCACCAGCTACTCTAGCAGTGTTACAGAATGGATCTGAGTGTCCCTAAACCCGTGATGGTATTTTCCCCCTTTCATCCACGTCTAGAGTGTTGTGATTTGGATCAGAATTACAGCTTTTAGTACTTTAAAACCCAAGACAAGACCAAAACCCCACCATAAAGCCCAGCACAGGCTGCCCAGGGCAATGGTGGAGTCCCCATCCCTGGAGGTGTTCAAAAACCATGTGCATGTGGCACCTGGGGACAAGATTTAGTTTTGGACATGGTTGTGGTCCCTGGCAGTTGCACTTTGTGATCTTAAAGGTCTTTTTCAACCTTAACAATTCTATAATTCTATGATTCTCTAAAAAATGAAATTAAATCCCATTAAGATTGGAAGTGATACTCCTGAATTTTTACTTCTTTGCAGGCTTATTCTGTAACATTGATCAAATTTCCCAGAGGGATGTGTTCCCTTTAGGGTTCACAGTGGTTTGTGTAAATGTGAGTCATGGTTTATGGTCTTATCACTGAAATCCACCTTTGGAGAAGAGGGCAGTGACAGGAATCCAAGAGAAAAAAACGTTTCCTGGCAAGCAGGTGCTTCTGGATGCTTCCGTAGAACTGCAGCTCTCCCTTCCACCCCGTTTGTCAGGGGAAGCCCATCAGGACAAAGTGGCCAAAGTGACAGTACTGGTGCTCTGCTGTTCTCAGGAGAAATTCATCCTGCAGCAGAGTGACTGGGCTGGGCAGAGGTGCTTGTTGGGCAGGACTTCTGCACCTGCTCCCCATCCTCTGCCCATGAATTGTGCCACGATCCTTCATGATGCATTCTGGGCAAGATGGAATTTCTTTTCCCACTCTTAACCATTAAAAATCCCTGCATTTTCAGGGGCATCTTCCTCACTTGGACATCTACATTTTAGTTTTACTATTAAGGCAAATGTTTCACTACTAAGGCCAGTGTTTCACCAGTCATAAATGGATAGGCTGGGGTACGTGAAACTCTGTTATAGAGTCTAATCATTATTTAGAAAGTGGATCTTTAAAAAAAATCCTTAGAATCAGGATCTGAGCATCACAACACAATGGTAACTAGCTGTTGCATCAAGCTATGGATCCCATCTGATTTAAGGACAAGTAAACCTGCAACTGCACAGGGAATCCAGCTGATATGGGAAAGGACTGAATTAAGAAGGGTTTTCCTAGCTGCTTGTGCTGAGGCTACAATCCAGTGTTGTCATGGTGAAAACTTGTCATTTATAATAATTTATAATTTATTGTTGTAGTAGTGATAGGGATTTGTGCCAGATGAATTCCTTCTAGATTCAAATTCCTCAGGAAAAAAAATGATGCTACATGCCTTGTTACTCATCCCTTTTTGCCCTCGGGTAGGGCTGTGCAGCATCAACTGCTTTTTAGTCCTTGTGGGAATGATTGATGGGCTGTTGGCCAAAAACACGGATCAAATTCTCTCCCTTTCAATGGACACCACAAAATTCTGGAGGCTGAGTCCTCCTCAGTATAATACTCCCACAACAGCAGGATTTTCCTGAACCTCTGTGTGCATGTTGAATCTAGAAACAGTGTTAGGTATAGCCTAATAACCAAGATTACTTCCAGTAATCTTGCAAATCTGGATTCAAATCTATCCCACAGATTGGTCTGAGTTTCTCTCTTGCAACCCTATATTGTATCAGTCCTGCTGTTGGTGCTGTTCTGGAAATCAGGTAGGGCTGTCTTTATCCTAAACTTGATGCACAGTTTTTGCGTGGCCCTGGGGGATAATGGACAGCAGATAATGGCTTAATTGGTAAAATATGCCAGAGCACACTCCTGTATCCAAGCCAAACCAAAATGGCCCTTAAAGACCACCTTCTGCTGCCTCCTCTGTTTTGAGGCCATGTGAGGTGTGTTCTAAAGATCCACCTGAGCAGAATTTCCTGTTTCCGTGCTTTCATGCTTTCATGTTCTGGGAACACTTCACACTTCTGCTCTCTCACAAAGCAGGAGCTCCTGTTTTCTCTTCATCTTAAAGCCAGCAGTGGGGAACTTGATTGAGTGCCAGGACTACAGCAGGAGGCAGAAGAGCTGAAAACCGCCCCATTTCTGGGAAAATTTGTGCATCTGAGCACTCAGCACAGGGTACCAATGTGCTCATCCATGTGTTCCATGTCCAGGTCTAGATGGGAACACAGAGACATGTCCAGCTCCCTGTATTGCTTAAGAGAAGGGATTCAAAGTGCCTCAAAAGAAACAATATAATTCACTCCCTTATAGTATTCTGGTACATTAATATTTTAATACACTCAATTTTAAGGGCTAATTCAATTTCAGTGTGTCAAAGATGACGGCTTCTGAACTAAAAAAACTCTTTTGTTGTCTTTTTTCATGATGCATAATAAAAACCATAGATACTATTGAGCTTAGATTGTGGTAGTGATCTGCCAAATATACTGCTATATAACTCAATAAAACAGTGTTAGATTGGATCAAGGCTAAAAATTCACTAGAACAAGGATGAATCTGATATGTGACTTTATTATGATGATACAATACTAATATGTACCACAGTATAGCCCATCTTTTTTATTGTGGAGTCACACAATTGAAAAGAAATGACGAAAAGGTGACTTTTTTGTCTTTTGTATAGTAAAAGCTTTAAAGCTTTGTATCAGCCAGGTTTCTGCATCTATCATGAGATACTTTGACACTGGAATCTTGTACCAAGCAGTTCAAAGGAAACTGATGTACCGGCATTGCTTGAACTCAGTGAAAGACTGAGTATGTATCAGTATCTATTCTGTTTATATATCAGTGTATGAATGCTGACTCTTCATAGTGATGAATTAAAACCAGACTTTATACCAGAAGTCCAGCCTAAGCTATTCCTGAAACAGCATTACCTTACATTGCCAAATTCAGCCTTAGGTCACTGTTCCAGTCATTGTGACTGCAGGACAACAACTAAAACCCAACACAAAGGTAATAGAAAGCTCAGAGAATAAATTGAATTTATTAGAGAGAATTTTGGTTGAATGGCTGCTTTACAGAGGGCAGAATAATGAAGATAATGTTGGAGACCTCTGAGGACTCTTTCTGGAATAGTATTCAGACCTAATCTCACAAGCCCTTGGACAAGTAAATACAGAGAGTCACCTGACGTCAGGGAATGGTTTGCAGGGGAAAGGATTACTCACAGCACTAAGGGTTTGTACATTTACTTTAATGTCTCTCTCAGGTTTTTTGTTTGTTTCTTTCTTTTTTAAAATTGTTTTCAAATATTAAGAGTAACTTTCCCTGTACTTCTGCTTCCACACCCATTTTGGTCAACATAGCAGATGCAATATATATAATTAAAATATTATAACAGCTGTTAAATTATAACAGCTGTTAAAACCATTCTGTAAAAGCACACACTCTCAGGGACAACATCCCCAAGTGCTCTCAACATCCTGGATGGAGCAAAACTGAACTTCTGTTGAACAAATTTATACCCTTTTTTTTCCATCTCAAAACGAATTGCAGTTCATCCATATGAAATCAAGAGAACTCAAGTGTAACTAGACAGAATAAATGAAAGGAATCTCATCTTGATAGCTAAGATCTACTAATAAGGAGGAGAAAATTACAAAGGGACCTTTGTGGAGCAGTTTTGGTGTGAATTTTAAACCAGGGACCAGAGAAGGCCTTGCTGAAGTAGGATCAGTCTCTGTTGGGCAGGAATCTGATTTACAGACTGAGCCTCTGTCAGCCTGGGGGTACAGCTACATTTGCAACATAACCATTGAGTGGCCTTGGGCCCAGGAATCCCTTATCCCTTGGGACAATGTCTAAGGCTGTGCTGGTAACATTCAAATGGATACTTTCACTGGAACAGTGTGAGCTGATTTGAGACATTTCTCTGGGTCATTACAGTCACCCTGGCTGGAAGAAAGGGCAGAACAAGACCCCATGCTTTCTTATAACTTGTGGGGAAAAGACTCCAAATGGGATAAATTGGAAGTGAAATATACTGGGTCTTTAAGGGTGTTTAGTTGCTCTACACATCGCAAATCATGAAGAACTAGTTCTGAATAATGTTCTGAGGCAGAATCCATATGTCAGAGTACTGAAGGAGCTTAATTCTTGAAAGAAGAGAACAAACCCATAACCAAACATATTCAAAAGTAACTGGAGAAACATGAACCCTCTGAATGGCTTTGGTATGTGGTCACCTTAAAGCCACCAAAATCAAACATTGAAGTCAATACCTGTAACACAGCCAGGATGAGTGAAAGGAGAAGAAGAAATTACTCTTTATTTCAGAGACCAGCAAGACACTCAGAGTATTTTATGCCTTTGTCATATCAAGACTGTACTGTGAAACTGTTCTAGAGGAGAGCAATTCTTGGAAATTAACATCAAACCCATCTGTTCCAATCCAGTCACCCATGTTGGAGGGGAACCACAAGAGCAGTGTGAGCACAGGAGCCCTGTGCCTTACTCTGACTTCTAAGAGACTTCAGGTCCTTTGGATGGATCACCAAAATCCTTCAGAATCTGCCCCCAGGCTGTGGATGAACATGATCCTCCTGTCACGTCACACTTCATTTTTGTCTTTGTCAGTAACTGCTTCTTTGCCCTTTACAAATTGTTTTTCAAAACCTTTCTTGTGGCCTGCCTTAATGTTTTATTTTTAATTTGTGTTTTGTGTTTAAGCTGCTGGAGTTTGCAGTACTTCCTATTATCTTCATTTAACCCAATATCTGTGGTCTTTCCAAACATGTAGGATGGCAATTGTGCAAATGATGTGAATTTCTGTTGATTTTCTTTCTTCTCTGTCATGCTTTAACCTCTCTGTGTAGTGCTTATTTGGAGACTATAAAGGGAAAAAAAGGTACATTGAAATTTTGATTTCAAACAACCTGTAGGACATCAGGTATGCTGCTAAACTCCTTGAAAGCAGAAAGTTTATTAGACAACTTTGCAAACAACAGATACAGACTGTCAGTGTTAATGTTTTCTTGCTGGTTAAAGTCAGGGGCTCAGAACTTCTGGATAATTCCTTATCTTTGATGGCTACTCTGCCAGCACCATGCATTTGTATTTAAAAATAAATAAAATTCCTATTCTAGCAGGAAATTAGTTTTCTTATCAGATCAGGCAGGTGAATAGTCGTGCTTTTAGCATGGTTATGCAAATCCCTGCAAAAACACAAGGAGTAAAGAAACTAAAGGAGGTCAGAACTGCAGAGTGTTCTAAAGAACTATTTTATAAGTATTTGTGGAAGGTATGGCTGTAACCTGTGAACAGGTGAACAGACACCCTTTGGGCTCAGTAGACAGAGAGAAGTCTCTAGGTTGATGCTTTGGGTAACTTAGAAGGCTGGAATGATTATACAGAGAGCTTCAGTTCCTGTGTTAAGCTAAGAATGGCTGGGTTGTCCAACAAAATGTTCTGTGGGGTTTTGTTCTTCCTATACTTCAGTCCAGAAATGTGATCAATAAATAGGTATTTGTTTTTTCCTATTTTTTCTACTCCTGTAGAAAAGTTTGCACTGGATTCCACCATGGCATAGATTTTATGTTTAGGGTGTTTTTTCCAGCTGAACCTTAGCTCGACCACTAAGTAAAATAAAAATATCAACTTTAGGTTCAGCTGCTAGAAAATCAACCAACCAATCCTTGGGGCAGGGCGTGAAAGGAACAACACACACTCATGGTTGGAAGAAACCAAAGTCAGGTGAGGGTAATCCATTGCACTCTGTTCCACTCAGGCCAAGCTCTGTCATAACTTTCCACTCTCCATGACTGTTCTTATTGATCCTGGTTGCTCACTGATGTCATTTGCTGCTGTTCCTTCCATTGTTCCAATAACTATACATGTAAATAAAGGAGGAGATCTTTTCCAGCCCTTGTTCATGGCCAGGCTTTGAACTCCCAGCCCAGCCAATGGCTGAGCCACTGCTGGAGCCCCAACACCGACTGCTGCTGTTGATGACTCTGCTCAGTGTTTGAACACAAATCATTAAGTGATTTATTAGTCCTTTGCACCCTGCTAAACAAAAGCTGGTGTCTTTGCCAAGCCTTGTAGTGCAAGTTGTTGTGTGTGCCCACTCATGCTGGAAAAGCCTGGAGAGTTTTGTGGAAAGAAGGCAGAATGCCCATTGTACCAGCGAGCAGAATGGTGCAGTCAGCTGCGAAAGGGCACCTTGGAGGATCTCACAGCCACTGCCTTGGGCTGCTAAAGGGCAAGGACAGGAGCACAGGGACACCTTCCACTGAACCAGGGTGCTCCAAGCCCTGTCCAGCCTGGCCTCCTGCACTGAGGACCATTACAGGAGGTGCCTCTGCTGTGGTGCTGCTCAAACTGTGCCTTCCTCAGGCTGTCTCTGCTCCTCACACAGTCAGAGATCAGGTGAATCTGGGCTGCACTTGGACCTTAACCTCTTCAGGGCTTGATAACAGAGCTGAACCACTGTTAAGAAACTGCAAGTTAATGCCAATTACTTTTTCAGGTATTTACCTTGCTGGAGATAACCAGAGGTTATTACCTGAACTTGCTATTTTGACTTTTCTGCAGAAAGATGGTGCAAGCTGAGCAAGATAAAGCAGTGCATTGTACTGATAATTCAAATTACAGCAGTGCATTTCGTTTTAACCCACTTAGAATTGCATAATAATGCAGCACAGGCAGGAAGTTTCTTTCCTCTTTTTTTTTCCTTTTCAATATCTTTCTCACTGCATTGCAATGGAAGTTATTTGTTTTCAAAACTGTAATAGCAACCTGTATTTATCAGTTGACCTTGAACTTCATTTTTAATGAATAACAAAAGTCAACAGAATACTGGCTCTTGATAATCTGTAAGAGACATAAAAAAAAAGAGAAAAGTTAGGTAAGGAAGGCACATAAATCAGGTAATAGTCATTAAAGAATCGTGTTATTGCTGTTTACACTATTACTGGGAGCTAAACAGAATTAATACTGCCTTTCAAACCTTTCAAAGCTAAGTCTTGTGGGGTTTTTCTTAACTAGAGTGAAGGACAAAGATAAGCAAAGTGGAAAAAAGTCAAATTACAGTTTGCAATTTAGGCCAATATAAAAGAAGGTAACTCAGCAGGAGAGTGAACAGCATGTGCTGGGGGAGGAAGAGGATGTATCAGTGGAGAAAGGAGAAAAACATGGAAACATTATCAGAATGTTTTCTTTATAAACTTGCTGCCCATTTCTTGCTTCTTTTTCATAATGTAGGTCTGACTGGTTAATCACTACACATGGTGGTTGCCTGTGGCTTTATTCCTGAACTTGACTGCATTTTTAATTGTCAAGGGCACCTACAGCAGTGTCCAGGCACCGTTTCAGGCTGTTGCTTCAAACCCAGGTAAACACAAGTGGAAGTTCCACTTGGAAAAACTGTTTTGCTCACGGAAAGGGAATTTTTAAACTTCACTCTTGACTAAGTCTGACAAATTAGCTCTGAGTTTGCATTCTGCAACTTTGCCTAGAAGTTACTTATCAAATCAGAGAGCAAGGGACTTGGAACCAAACGTAATTAATTTTGACTAGAGAGCTGATATGTAAAGCAAGCTTATCAAAGAGCAAAAATACACTTCTTATACAACCCCCCCACCATCCCTCCCGGCAAAAACCTCAGTCATTCACACGTCCAGGAGGAGCAGTATGTGTGGATGAGCTGTGCAGGGGCGGGGGGCGATCCCTGAAGGGTGGCAGTTTCATGCAGGCAGGACATTCACAGATCCTCTGTGCTGGGCACTGAGGACACAGCACAGCAGCCCCCGATGCCCGTGTGTGCATGCTGTGCTCCCTCTTCTGGATAGCTCGGAGTGCTTGTGCTGGTGGAATTTCCTCCCTGGGCCTAAAAGCTGGGCAGAGCTGAAGTTACAGTACTGCTCCGGGATTGTGGAGCCTCAAACAGGAGCAGGGAGCACAGTGAGCAACGGGGGCTCTGGGGGCTCCTGGGGGTTCTGGCACAGCCACGAGCGTGTGGGTTGTTATCAGCTGCCTGCAGGTTATGGTAACACAAAGGGTACCTGACCAAGCCTGAGCAAGGGCTTTCAGAACCAGCATTTCAGTGCTGACCACATCAAAACTGGAAAATCTGGATCCGACTGCTGTGGCCAGCCTCTTCCACTGCCATGAGTCACACTGCAATAATGGCTTGAATGCCCTACATGCCAGGCATCCAAATCTTTGATCACGATTTGGGCTCTGCAGCTCGGATTCATCGCTATGGAAATCTGCTTTTCTTTTAGGAAAGCAGCTGTGACCTTGCAGCTAGGTCACCTAGAAAAGATGGGGCACAGCCCCGTCCCACCTGTGCCCCTGGCTGACCCCAGGCATGTCATCTGCTCTCTCCTTCTGTAAAACAAGGCTGGTGACATTTCTGATATCCTGGGAGGAAAATGAAACCACATAAAATCATAAAATCATGGAACGGTTTGGGTTGGGAGTGACTTTAAAGTCCCCATTCCATCCCCTGCCATGGGCAGGGACATCTTCCCCTATCCCAGGTTGCTCCAAGCCCCGTCTAACCTGGCCTTGGACACTCCCAGAGATGGAGCAACATAGCTGGGGTAATTTAATGTCAGGCATTACGAGCCTTTAACAGCTTTGTCAGACAGAGAAACAAAACTTTCCACATGAAATATTTGTTACCTTTATTTATTTTGTTTGTTCTGGTTAGGGAGGGTTCACAGTCTCCCTTCTTGTAACCTCTGTGCTGTCTCCCCAGCTCTCCAACCTCCACTAAGCAAAAAGCCCGAACTCTCCATCCTTTCACTGCTTCTTTCCTGGACCAGACTGATGAGGATTGCCTAATGAATTCCTTAGGGATGGAGAATATACCCACCAATTTCTTCCCCATCAAAAAGTTTGGACCCTTCCCGCCCACACCCTCAAAAATTTTTAGTTTCCCTCACTCTGAGACCTCCAGGAATCTTCAGCCTTGAAGAAAACAGAATTTTGGGGTAATCTGTTTGGTCCCTTCCTTCCCACACCCTTTATGGGTGAGTTTACAGTTATATTAAGGCTCATGAATCTCATATGCCCCGAAAATAGCAAACCCATTGGTAGCACTCTATTTTCCAAGTGTAATTAAATCCTCAGTGTCCTATTGGAGCCATGCAATTTCATTACTAAGCATTGTGCTGCTGACAGAAGAGAATGCTTCAATTTGAAGCCCATGAGATTTACAGGAATAAAGTAAAGCTTTGCTCTAGGTTTTCAAAAGCCCAAACTCTGCCTGTGCATCCATTATACATGACAGAATGATTATACTACCAAAAAAAAAAAAAATCAGATATCCAATCTTTTGTATTTTGGCTGCAGGCAGTTCAGCTGTGTCTGGTTGAGTGCACATTGTGTGTTCTTCCTTTGGATACACAAAGAGCTCTAGGTTGGGGATGAAAGGGGCAGGGGGCTGGAATCACATCAGGCTGTTTTCCCTCTATGTTTGGACAATGCAGGAACAGGCTCTGCACACACAGGAATCTCTAGGGATCATCAGTTGCTGTAGGCAAACTCAGTCTCCCATTGTTCTGATGCAAAATTAGAAATATTGGTTCATAGTGTGTTGAAAGGTTTCTGTGCATCCTGAATAAACGATGGAATCATCTGACATGTGGGCTTGGTTTTTACTGGGATATATATCCATATATATTCTCTGCAGCTGGGTGTCAGGCCTAGCTGTGCCCATACAGCTGCCCAGGTCAAGAAATCCATAATTTGGTGAGGGTTGTATTGGTGAAATCAAACTGTTGCTCACATGCTGCTGATTAATTTACTTGCAGTGTTTCTGTACAAGCAGGTGAAGCATTCAGTATTTTTAGCTTGATAAGAACTTCTACACGCAGTGAAAGCACCAGGCTCTGAAGAATCAGCTAAATGTTCCTACTCATATCAGTGCACCTATAACTGGTGTTTGCAATGCTTCAAGTCCTACAGGTAAAACTGATACAGTGGAGGGTGTGTGAGTGACAGAGCTCGGGGTCCTGCAGGTTAGCTGATGTGTCTAGAGAGATTTGTGATAAAATCATGTCCTGTGGACCAGCAAGTCTGAGGTATTTTGTATTCTTGTATGGTGCACTAGCAAGGCTGCATCCAGGTATATAAGAATCCCATATTGCAGAGTGCTGGAGGATAATTTTCTTGGCTTGTTTGTTCTTTCAGCTGGTCTTACTGATCCTTAACTCACCGTTCAGCCACTTGTTCAGGTCACACTGCAGGCAGTCCTGTGGTTGTGTAAGGCTTCAGCTCCTCATCCCCAAAGCTTTTCTTCTGCAGCCCCTTCCCTCTGTCACGTACATCCCAGCCTTGCACACAACAGGTGTGACACGGTTCTGGATATGCACACCTGTATCCATGTCCCCAACAAAGCTCACCTCCAAGCTTTAGATTCCCAGACTCACAGAAGCCTGCAGGGCTTCCTGACATTTGTTTCCCCCTGTTACTCCTGTCTCTTGCACCAATGGTAAGACAAGGACAAGTGTTACACATGCCAGCCTTGAAAGAGTTTGGAATCTTTTCCAACAGAGAGCTGGATTTACCACTATATCTTGTTTTTGGTGTTGCCTGCCTGTCATTAAACTGTTTTGAAATACAGTAGCACTCTTTTATTTTTGCTTCTGAGTTGGATTTACTGTGTGGACAGGTAACAAAAGGGAAGGAGAACATCTCCTGTCTGTCAAATGTGGGGTCTGTGCTACCAATCACACGGGCATGGTCACAGCTGCACACATCATACACTGGACTTCTTTCTCCCTGTCTACTCTGTGACTTGAAATTAATTGTTTCCCCCCTTCCTGCTCACCCCCAAGGATATATGTTTTCTTCACTCAGCTCTGCTGAGTCCTTCCTGAGGACAAGCCAAACCATCACTCGTGCAAGGAAAGGCTGGTGTGAATGTGAAACTGTTCTGGATACAGCCTTTCTCCAATGAAATTAGCTGCAGGTGCTGACACCTACCAGGACTATGCCAAGAGCTCTTCAGGCTCTCAGCACCTGATTTTTGTGGTTTGTGAAACTCAGATTGAAAAAGAGGGAATTCCCTGATCCCTAACACAGAGAGGAGCAGTGAGTTTCATCACCCTCAGCTGCCTGAGCACTCAAGTGACCTCTCCTAACATCTGAACAGCTGTGAGAGGAAAAACAAAGCCCTCTTGCTGAGGAAGGAGGAGGAAATTCAGCCTGTTTATGTGTAGTTATGGTTTCCTCTGTTTTTTCCTATTTTGTGTTGTGCCTGTTGGGCTTTTTTTAAAGTTGCAGAACACAGACTTTGCAGGGCGGGCAGTAATAGTCACTGTATATGCTGGAAAATATTGTTATTTGCTTTCTCAGGATAGAGGCTGTGCTTGTGTAGTTCTGAAATCTGGGCTCCTATAAGGGTCTATGAGAGGTCCAAGACATGTTCTAGAATACAAATAGAATAGAACTGTACAGGATATAAAATGTTTTGGTTGCTTGAATGGATAATTTCAGTCCAAGACAGGTAAAGACCCACTTTCAAATTGAATGAGGTGTTCTCAAGCAGCAAGTAAACAAATTAGGAGGGGTGGAGTATACTCTTACATGGACAACACTTTTCTATCCAGTGTCTTTGCTGGGCCCCTTTTTCAGATGTTTTTCTCTCTTGGCATATTCTTTACTGGTCTTTTGTGGCTCTGGTCATAGGGCTCTCCTCCCACCTCTGTCTCTAGTTCATGTCATATTTAGTTTCTTATTTCCAGCTACTCACTGGCTCTGTATCTCCAAGTGGCACACAGAATACCTAAACATCGATGCTGGTAGTACATGTCGTGATTTTCTGGGTTCCTTTTCAAGGGAGGGAGATCAGTTTCTTTCTGGACTCTTCAAGAAAAGCTCAAGCACAATAAGAGCCTCACCTTCAATTACTTTATTAGGTCTGCTCTCTCTAAAGTTGCTGGTTATGCCTCTCCTTGAGTCAGCAGCACTGTTAGGTGCTTTCACTGCCAGCCAGGTGAGGCAGTTAATCTGGCTGGAAAACTATTAATTGTTTTTCTCTGGTAGTTGACAGGTGGATCTACTGATTTGGGCCTGCTCTGTGGACAAGAATTGGAATAAGTGGGTACATGCCTTTTTTTGCAGCCCAGAATTGAAAGTGGCTTAAGCCATTTATAATTATCACACCTATTCTCACTTTCACTCTTTTTAAAGGATTACCATAGAAAAATGTCTCCTTGCAGTTGCAATCACCAATTCCCTATATGGAGGAGAAGGACTTCTGCAGCCCATTGCTGATGGTTAATAGGAGCTGGCTGCTGTCAACATCAGAGTAAGTCGTGTATCTTGTGTTCTTATTTTCAAGCTCAGGTCTTCAACAACCTGGCTACAGTTGGTTTTGGTGTGTTTTTGGGTTTTTCTCAATGAAAATAGAGATTCTGTGTTCAAAAAGCTGGGAACAAGTGAAAAGCAAGAAAGTCTGCAGCAGCTGGAAGGTGTAATAACACTGGGGTGTTGTAATACTGTTTGTAGCATGCGAGGGGGAGGGTATTGAGACACTCAAGGGGAAGAGACAGACTTGATCTTGCTGAGAGCAAGAGACAGAGAGGTGTGTGGTAACAGCCAGCACTGCTGAGCAGCCCTGCCAGAGTAAAAACCTCTGCTCTGTGGCTCTCTGTATTTCTGGTAGAAAGGATGTTAGATAAAGAGCTCAGCACTCAGGTGAAAAACCTTTTACAAAACTTTTACTGCTTTTACAAATAGTAACTGCAAAACTGCTGCCTGCGGGAAATACAGAAACCCTTGGGATTTGCTCTTGGGTACTACACCCCCAGTCCTTGTCTGGAGAAATTCCCTCTGTTCTGCCACTGTCTCCTGACCCAAGGGCTGAGTAAGGATGGCTTGAGGCACAGCTTTGAGCTCTTGAGTGTTGGATGATGTCAGTGGGGGGGAGTGCAGGACACGTTTGCAAACTTGGCTTTCAGGTGACCTGAAGCCCTTCTCCACCCATCTATGAAATAATCTGTCTCTTGAGTTATTTGCTTGGATACTAGTTAAGGTAAGTAGGATCCCAGTGGTCTAATTCTCTCCTTTTAGTGACTGTTGGGATTTAAGATTCTTCCTTTTGTTTCCTTCTCTTATGGATTTTTCTCCCATATGTTGCTAGAAGACAATAATGATCACGTACTTAAGAGGGACAAAAAGAAAGTTGCCAAGCTCAGGGGAGGAGGGCATCTGGCTGCACTTCTCTTACCTGAGGGTTTCTCTCGGTGGGGGCAGGGGCAGCGATACCTCGAGAACTGTGCTGGGAGAAAGGGGCTTAGGCAGCTGGGAGCTTTTCTCTTGTGCTCTCGGCGCTGGGAGGGGAAGGAGGCTGCGGTCGCTGTGGGAAGAATTCACCAGCACTGCAGGGTTCTGTGCCATGAATGGAGCTCCAGCCATTGCACTGGGACCTTAGAAACACCCGACCTCACCAAACAACCAACCCTGCACCATCTGCCGGGGCAGCTCAGGGCAAACCCCGCGATCCCCGAGCCCCTTCTCCCTCTCAGGGAGTCTCTCTGTCTCCCTGCCCTGTTCAGGACTGGGCTGTGGCTGCCCAGCCGCCCCTGTCCTTCCCCTGCCACTGCTGCGAGTCCTTCTCTGCACTGTAGCCATGCACCCCCTGCCTGCCGGGGTGGCTCCAGCTACAGCTGCGGAGTTTCTGATACATCTCCTCCACCACCCCCGGATTTTGCTCATTCCTGCCATTCCAGCTTGCTGTTTCTGAGAGTCCTGCTGGGTCACTGGGATCGGCTGCCCCAGGGGGTTTTTAGAGCCAAATCCTGTCTCCTCCATCCCTTCCCACCTCGGGCACAGCCGCCATGACCGCGTGCTGCCACAGCGCCCCCTGCAGGCTTGGGGGAATCATCGCACCTGCCCTGCCCGGCCGGGAGCCACCAGCGCCCCTGCTGGCTGTCAGCGGAACTGCACCCAAGGGGAATTCCTTACAGAGCAGGAAGAGCGTGTTCACTGGCTTTTCTGGTTTATTCTTTATTTTGTTTGTTGTTTCTGTTTGTTTCCCTTGTTGTGCACATACATACTAGGAAAGAACTTTTATTCCTTTTCCCATATCTTTGCCTGAAAGCCCCTTAATTTCAAAGTTTTAACAGTTCAGAGGGATGGGGGGTCATGTTCTCCATTCCAAGGGAGGTTCCTGCCTTCCTTGGTAGACACTTGTTTTTCAAGCAAAGACAGTGACCTAATCTCCCACATACAAAGCATATCCAAGGCCTACACGTCAAGGGTAATTCCCTCTGCTAATAGTCTTTTTAGTAACTGTCCTGGTAACAACTGAAACTTCAACCCAAACTTGTGGGGGTCTGTTGTCGATCAGGGTGACATTTACTGCGGCTGTCAGGTCCAATCTAAGGCTCCCTGAAGTTGCAGGTTGGTGCTGGGCTGCTGACTGCACTGGCAGGCACAAGGAGGCGCGGGTACTGCATGAGCCACTGTTGGGGTCTGTGAGCCACAGCCCTTCACTCTCGGCTTCCAGTGTCCCATCTTCTGTTGACAGGCCTCCAAGTTGTGGTTATTCATCTGGCACTGTGGACACCACACTTGCTGTGCTTTACACTGATGCTGCAGATGTCCTTTACATCCACAGTGAAAACAACTGGTGTCTTTGGACTGTGGCACTCCTTCCTTTCGAGGTGAGTCTGAGCGAAGAGGTGCAAGGGCTGCTGTTGTGTCTGCACCAAATCTTTCCCTAAATCTTTCATGGGCTCCACTAATAAGGCTTGATAGCCAACGGATACCCTACTCATTCTGTCTAACATTTCCTCAGCTGACAGCGTCACAAGTATGCTCCTTGTGGATGCATTACAGTTTTCTAATACACACTGTCTCAGCAAGGCCCCTTTCGTCCACTCCTGAACATCTGCACTATTTATTGACCCTGCTACCTGATCAACAAAGGTGGAGAAGAGCTCATCCTTTCCTTGTTTCACTGAGATATAAGAAGGTGTTGATGGTGCCACCTTCACCCTCTTTAATGCCTCCATTGCCAATCACATCGACTCTTACTCTCTCTGGCCCCATCATTGCTTGCATGTCAGGTGATGCAAATTGACCCACGCCCATCAATTGTTCCACAGTAACCCCGTGTAAGGGATCCTGCTGTGGTCGTGATATGTTTGCCACCCGCTCACATAACTGATTCCAATGGGTTTGCCATAGCATACTTTGTGATTGGGTCAAAATCACATTTTCATGACAGTCTTAATATCCTTGGGAATGAGCAGTGCAGTACCCCATATGTAACCTAGCATTTGTTTAGTGGTTCCCTGTGCACCCCAGCCTCATTCACAGTCTGGCACAACTGCATCAGCAGTTTCCAATCAATAGCATAGTCAGAAAGTCCTCCCTCACACGGTGTGCATGGAACTGGGAAGGCTAAAACATCCTCTCCTATATCCGCTGCAAACTTATAATCCTGATTCTCAATTGCTGTTCTTTGAATCGCTTTCCAATCAACCCGAGGGATCTGAGCTCCTCCTTTCTTCCTTTTCTCAATCCCTTTCTTCTCTTTCTCACTTCTCGTGCTGAACAAGTGGTCATTATCATCCCCATGATATCTGGCTGCCTCCTCCCCTGGGGACAATGAATCATCATCCCCATCACTACTCAGCAGCAGAGCAGAGGGTCTCTCTGATTCTGGTTGGTGACTAACCCCTGTCAGAGGAATGGGCACACATTGAACCCCTAATTTTAGTTTGCCTGCATCCGCCTCTGCAGTAGCTGTTCCTGCATTCAAATGAGAGGATGCCACTGCGGCAATCTGCTTCTCAGTCAAATGCCTCTGCAAGCACTTTGTTACCTCTCGCCAAGGCTTCATAAGCTTTTTTGCTGGTTTGGAGTCATCTATGACCATATCCCACAATACCTGGCCAAATTTGTTCCACTCATCTAGTACAAACAAACCTCTACCGTCCTTAAAAAATCCTGATGCCTTTCCAAAGGCAATCAGACCTGCCAGTTCCTTTTTAAGGTCAATATCCTTTACTCCCCGCTTTTCTAAAAAGTGTGTAAATAAATCAAGGGCTACCTCACTATCCATGGCTGGCAACTGTCCCTTATGTATAGTGAGCAGTGTTTGCAGGTTTAGCCCCTCGGACAGTGAACCCCTCCTGTGAGGCAGTTCAAGTGTGTTCAAGTGCAGATTGGGATCCTTACGCCAGAGTCACCTGATCTTCCACTCCCTGGTTGCTGCTACGGATGCTGCTCCGATCTCCTGTCACTTACCTGAACAAGGAGTGGGGGTCCCTGTTCTGGGTGCCAAACTGCGGCGACGGCAAGGGAAGGCATGCAAGCAATCAGTATGATTGATAGAGCAAGCTCCAGTTTATTTCCAAGTACCGTAGCCTTTTATAGGTTCAGCAAGCACAAAGTACAATTGTCATATTTTGATTGGTTGTATACAGTTCCTGCCTTCCAGTTTCTTCTTGCCAGGGTGCTTCCTTGTTCTCCTGAGAAACTTCTCTAAAGTTGCTTAAACAGGATGACAAGATTACAGTGCCCTTGCCACATTGTCACATACTGCAACACTTGCAAAATGGTGTACAGCCTGTCTTAGTCTGTTCAGCAAGGGGATTGTTGGAACAATACTTCCATAGACCCGTGTCCCTGATCAGCAAGCCCTTCCTCAACATCACGCAAAATGATTTTATTAGCCCAGTGCTCATAATAGAGCCTTTTAGCAGAAATGGAAGGCAGCCTAAGTCAGAGTTGTCCCAGGGTCCCTGAGCTCAGTGTCCCTCAAGGTTATATCTGCAGTGTTAATAAAATCACAGAATCAGAGTCTGATTTGAGCTGTAAGGAACCCTAAAGTTCATCTCATTTCAGCCCTCTGCCATGGGCAGACACATCTTCTGCCAGAGAGGTGTATGTTTCCTGCCCAGGGTAAATGAGTCCCATTTTTCATGTTTTAGGTTATTGTTCTCTTGAGGTAGATACCTGGATGTGTACTTTTGGCTTTTGGAAGGTCTAGGCTGTTTAGTGCATCTTCCCATGACAAGGTATATCTCTTTGGCTTAGGAGAGAACTGAAACCAGGATTCACCCCGTTTTGGTTTTGTGCTTGCAGTGTTGTCTTCCCAGGGAGTGTGGGCTGGGTTTTTACCACAGGCTGTGGAATTAAAACACAGCCCATCTTTGGATATAAAGTCAGTGACCTGGAGCATTACTGTACTCTTGAAAATTACTCTACAGGCTCTAAGGACTATTTCTGTAGCACTGATTATCCTCCTTGTATTACATGTACATGCTCTCAAACAGCATCTGCCTCTAGTCTTGGAGCTCCAAATTAATCTCTGATCTTTTTGAGGGGTGAAGTGTACCTGGAGGGTTGTGGAATTGTACTGGTGTTGGTGTAAGCCAGGGATAAAAGCATTGGCAGGAGCAAGGCTGTAACTCTTACAGCTGCAATGGCCAGACTGTTATTTTTCACTGAGGATAATCTGAAAGAAATGTTTATGCTGGCTTTGGAATGTTTCAGTCCAGTCCCAAACCACTGACCTCCTAAAAACAAAACAAATATATGCCAACACCTCCCTGAAATCCTTTTGAAAACCCTGAAATCCCCAGGCATGTGCTAATACCAGCCAGTTTGCCTGAATATGCACAAATAATAAATAAAAAGAGCCACATGTCTGGTTGAATCACAGATCAATTAGGAACCTTGAATGAAGGCTTGCAGATGCTGCCCTTGCAATTTATGGTTTGCATATTCCTGTTCCTACACTTTATAAGGACAAAATGAGAGTATGAGGGCTGTTAGCATATCCTGCTGACAATAATATTCTAATATCCTTACTTTTAAGAGTTCTATTTTGAGTAACTGTTTAAACAGTGAAAGAGAGGAATTTCATGCTTTCTTGTTGAATCAGCAAAGCCTTGGAATATCCTGTTGCTTTTCTCTTCAGCTATTTATAGCTTGGGTTTTCTCCTTCCCAACACTTCACTCTTGGAGCCTGTAAATCCAGAGTCATGAAAGACAGAAGAATTTGTGATTATATGAATTACGAAAGCCCCTGAACTCAAAGGTTTAGACTTGCATTGCCTGTGTCACTTTGTTGCTTCCTCTGGCTCCTGTAGCCTCAGTTCTCTCTCCAATCAGGCTGGATACAAGGAGTGACTGTTCCAGCATGAGGAAAATGAAACCTTGGAGGTTTGTGCAATCTCCCACTTTGGACATTTCCAAGAGGTTTCCTCTTTCCCTGTGTCAGAACACATGTGTGTTCCTGCTGCTCAGACCTGCTGCAGCTCCTGGCAGCTGCTCTGACAGCTTCTCCTTCTTTTAAGTAACAAATAGTCATGGATTCTGCTCTGCCCTAGCAGAGTGGGGTGAACAGGAGGCAGAGAAAATATTAATTGGAGTATTGACATATTAATTGCAGTATTGACAGCTTCAATATATTGGAAAGGAATAGATTTACAATGCAAATGGAGAGATGCTCTCTGAACTGTGCTTGCTCTTAATCCTGGTGCTGTGGAACTGAGGATGTTTGCTGTCCATGGCATGTGGTGGTTGCAGGTGTGCTCGGGAAGGGCTTTGGATTGGCTGCCTTCCTCCTGAAGACTGCAGGAGATGTCAAACCAAAGAACATAGATCACTACATAGTCCTCAGAACTGTGTGGATTTTGTCTCCCCACAAAAAACTATCACTGGAAAAGCACTTCATGGTTTAAGGCAGCAGCAGGATTGCTGTGGCCTTGCTGGGTTATTTTGCTGCTGCAGTGGAAGGAAAGGAGTGGAATGTGTAGGGCAGGATCTGCCTCTGCTTTTATAACTATTCCTGGCAGCAGGATCTGCAGCCTAGGCCTAAGTATTTCCTTTTGGTTTTCCATACCACCTCCCTCTTCCATCTTATGGTGGAAATAGAGCCATTCCTCAGTCATTGAATACCAAAGTCCTGTTTCCTGTTAAGCTTCTATGGTGGAAAAAAATGCCTCCAGGAAAGAACCTCCATCAGGAATCGAGACAAATCTGGCAGCATGGCTCCAAGGCCTGGAGGGATGGGCATTGCACAGAGCTCTGCTCCTGGAGATCAAATGCCAGCCCTTCAGCTTGGACTGGATTTGCATGTGCAAATTATTCATTAGCACTTTATTTTGTATATTCTCTTATGGTACTTCTAACAAAACACAGAGCAGCTCCTCTCTGGGTGTAAGAGCTCTGTTTGTGTCTCTCTGATCTCTTGGTAGCTAATAGAGGTTTAGCTCCAGATTTTGTGTTTCCTTGGCTACTCACAGCATTGTTCCCTAACCCAGTGTTTAACATACTTTCAGGGTGATACAGCAATAGGCAAACATTTTACCTTAATCCACTAAACTACTAATTTAGAAGTAGAAAACCACCAGCTTCTGGAGTTTAGTCACTGCAATTTTGCATCTGTTGTCAATGGTAATTGCAGAGCACACAAAGCTTGATTGGGAGAAGCAAAAAACCTGCTCATTCCATTTCTTACTTATCAGAAATTAAAAGCCAGCTTGCCTTTGTGCATGACATTTGTGATGGCACAACTCTGGGGCAGCACCAAGCTCTGAGTCCCCCAGCTGGCACAGAGCCCTTTCAGGGAGCTTTGGTGATGCAGCTGATGGAATCCTCGCCTTGCAGTAGTTGTGCCCCAAACCAGCTGTAAAGCTATTCACATACTCCTACAGAATGGGTCTTTTTTCTTTTTAAAATGTAAATACATCTCCATTTACACAGGACAGCGCCCAAGTGTCCCCCCAGCAACGTCTGGGAAACCACATTTACCGAGTTAGAAACTTTGGGTTTAAGGATGAGATGGCTTGTACCTAACTTAGGTATCTAAAGATTGTAAGTTTGCTTAAGGAAGGCAAACATCTCTTCAAAGAGTGCACCGGGAACCTGCACAACATCCCAGCTCTGCTCCTTTGGAAGTGAGCTGCATTATTCCTATTTCTTACAGTGTTCCATCAAATGTGTTGGGATAAGCCCTGCTGTGTTTGTCTCACGGAAGGAAGGTATTCCTAAGGAAAAGGGGCATTTCCCTCTGCACAGTGTGTGCCCAGGGCTGTGCCTGAGAGAGGCAGCCAAACAGGCTGGTGTGTCAAGGCTGGCATTGTGAGGGAAATAAACAGGCCTTGGGGGGAAATGACTGGTGGAACGTTTTCTACCCTTTTCCTTCACAGCTTAGCATATCTGAGAGACTGGTTATCTACCAAAGTATGTGGCAGTCCTGACGGACTTTCCCATAACTTCGTCCTTTAGGTTTCTACCAATTGTGATGGCACTGCTTGCTCTGTATGCAGCTGATCTTAAAAAAAATAAACAAGGAAAGAAAAGAAAACCCCCAAACCAACCAATCAATTCAACGAATAAAAACCTTCAAAACCTAGTTATGAATTATTTTCTCAGGCAAATGATTTTTCATCAAAATGTCTTGAATTTTTCCATACCAGCACAGTGATAAAATCAGCTGCATTAATTGTGTTAAATCCTGCGTTGAAATCAGTACTGAGACTTAAGTGAATGGACGTATATAGGACATCTGCACATCTGAATGATTCCAAAATCCTGTGACATGCTTTGTCTTCCAGAATACACTGAGAAAGGAAATTAAACCTGGGGTTTGTGTTACAGAAGGAGTAAATTGTTCATTTAAACACAGAATGGGAGTTACATCTACCTTTCAGGTTGTCTATCATCTGAAAAACTACTTCAATAATCATGCTCATAGAAACATGGTTCAGAGCTGGTTGTCTGCCTGGAGGCCAGTAAAAAATGGAGCACCACAGATATCTGCTCTGCTCAACATCTTTATCAGAGTCCTGGAGGAAGATAGGAAGAAAAGCCTCATCATGTTTGCAAAGGGCATTGAACTGAGGACAGGGCTGCCATGGGAGCCAGCTACACGACCTGAAGGGGTGAAGCTCAGGCGAGTGAGTGAGGTGAAGCTTAGGAAAGTGAGCTTAGGACAAAGCCTTGCCTCTGGGAAAGCCTGCCAGAGACCCAGCCTGAGCCTGCCTGGGGACAGCTCCAGCAAAGGGCCAGGCTGGGGCACCAAGTGAGGGAGCCCACAGTGCCCTGGCAGCACCCTGGGCAGCACCTGCAGGGGCAGGGGGTACCTGCTCTGCTCAGCACCCAGGAGATCACATCCCAGATCTGTGCCAGGCTTGGGGCTCCTGCTACAGGAAAGGCTGAACTGAGGGGAGTGCAGTGGAGGACATCAAGGTGCTCGGGCTGGGGCACTTGCTCTGTCAGAAGCTGAGGGAGGGAGGCTGCTCAGTCTGGAGAAGAGTCTGCTTTGGGGGAAGGTCACAGCAGCCTCCAGTACCTGTGAGGGGGTTGCTGGGAAGTTCCTCACTGCAGTGCACAGTGGGAGGAGCAGAACTTAGACCTGACTTTGATCGATCAGACTGGATACAAGAAGTGACTTTTCCCGGATGAGGAAAATCAAACCCTGGAGGTTTGTGCAATCTCCCCCCTTTGACATTTCCAAGACCCACCTGGTTTGACCTCAGAGCTTACCCTGACTTGGACCAGAGATATCCCAAGATCCCTTCCAACCTGAATGATCCCATGAAAATTACAAATTGGAAGGATTTCTGGAGGTCATCAGGAGATATTAGCTAAAGTTCAGCTGAGTTCTTAGTATCTGCATGCATGGAGACTCCACAACATTTCCAGGTGACTTGTGCCACTATCTGACTACTCTCAAGAATGACAAGACTCTGAAAGTTATTAGGATTTAACAATTTCTTCATGTCTTGAAACAAAAGTTATAAAAATATAGGTCAAGACTGGGTCAGTATGGATAGGTTGAGTGGTAGCATCAATATAGATAATGTAGCACAAAACTCCAAGATACTCTTAAGAAATAAGAAATAAGATTTTTAAAATTGCATAATATAATATTGTCTTTGATCTGATAAATTGTCCATCTCTCACATGTTACCATAGTGTATCCTTGTCTTGTTTTCTCTCTTCCTTTCCTGTTATCCCATGGTTATACAAAGCAGTCACAGGATGAATTTATGGTGGATCTGCAGCTCAGGGAGCAGCTGGGAGTGAGGAGAGTGCAAGGCGTGAGTGGTGCAGCTGCAGTGCTGGCACTTGAGCTGTGTTGGAGCTGAAACACATTTATTTGGAATGGAGGAGTGTAGATTGCCTCAGACAATGCTACACCACTCCAGGACACTGGCTCTGAGTGCCAGCAGAGTTTGGCTTTGCTTCAAAAGTATTTTTACCTTGGAAGTGGTGTGTACATCTCGAATATTGCACTTCCCATTCTGCATTGCACTTAACATTTCTCTCATATGGCTGACACATAGCTTAACAAATCATTATGTGGTATCTGGGGAAAAGCAGGTCAGTGGAATCTCAGAGACTGAGGATCATTTCCATAATCTTCATTAATCCTTTCCTTTGAAGTAAAAATATTCCAAATGGCAGTAAATGTCCTTACAGCATTTTGGCACCAGCAGCCAGCCTGGGGTGTCTTCATATTCATTGCTGCATAGGAATAGATAGGGATGAATAATCTGGAGCAGTGGGTTACAGTTTCACAGGGATAACAATTAAGAAAGAAAAACAATGGCTTTTCATGAGAGTCTGTTAGGACCCTGTTGGGAATTTTTCTATTAATAGTGCCTTATTTCTCTCAGTCATCTCTACAACATAAAATCCAGCAGAGCTGTCATATAAAATCCTAACTAGTGAGAACTGTACATGAAGATGATGATAAATATAGATGCTCTGAGGGATGGAACCCCTCTGCTCTGAAGCCAGCCTGGTAGAGCTGGAGAGGGAAAAGGGATGGAGGGACAGAACACAGGGAAAGGCTTCCCATTGCCAGAGGACAGGGTCACATGGGATCTTGGGAAGGAATCCCTGTGACGGAGTTGGGGCCCTGGACCGAGAGAAGCTGTGGCTGCCCCGAATCCCTTGGAAGTGTCCAAAGCCAGGTTGGACAGAGCTTGGAGCAACCTGGGATAGTGAGAGGTGTCCCTGCCCATGGCCAGGGTGGAACAAGATGGGCTTTCAGGTCTCTTCCAACCCAAGCCAGTCTGGGATTCTATGATAAATGCTGTTTCTTTCTAGGAATGGGCATAATCAGTAATTAGGGTTATTTAGGGTGGTCACTGCCCTATGACAGGGATGTGGCAGGTGCTGTGTTGTGATGGACAGTTGTGCATGTTTTGAATAACTATGAGAACCCCAGCAGCAGGAAAGGGAGCACCAGCCCTTTGGCAATTGCTGTCTGTATTCATGGTTTAGCAGCAGTGCTGCCTGCCAGGAAAAGCAAGCAAGGTGTGAAGGGAGAGCTGATATCCTCAAGGAGACCAATTACTGTAACTGGCAAATAATAACCAAAGGTTTGGTCAGCCAGGCCCTTCTGGAGGTGTGATGAGGCAACTCTGCTCATGGCTTTTAGCTCCTTAAAGGCATTAACTGGCAAGAGGTGCTCCAAACTGAGCAATTTTGATTCAGGTTGGACAGTTCACACCTGTAAACAACACCTGGCAGATGCAAAAGGCCATGGAATAAAGGGGAATGAGTGATGGGTTGCTGTGTCTGTGGGTGGTGGTGCATCAGGGTTAGGAGTTGCTGCTGGGAAGCTGGAAGGGAAAAGCAGTTTTTCAAACAATGTGTAATGCCCTGCTAAGAAAGTCAGCCTGAGAGAGACTGGAGTTTGTGTCTGTCTAGACTTCTGCCCACTAAATATAAATCCCAAGCCTATGGAAATTGGCTGTTGAGACTCAATGGAAATCCAGGTGTTTTGTCCTTTTCTTTAAGAAGCTGGAGACAGTGAATTTTCCTTTACAGTTATTGCAAACTGTAATTAATAATTAATTGAGGTTGGAGCTAGATTATGCCCAAGGTCCCCTTTTCACCCAGACCATTCTAAGATTCTATGAATTAGTCCATTTGTGTGTAACCCCAGCTGAATTCTCAGGCTGCATGCAAAAATCCTTGAGCCAGGTGTGTTTACCAACCAGCTCTGAAAATATCTGTCCTTTTTATTCTCTTGAGTAATTTAACCAAACTAACAGGTTTTTGCCCATTGCAACCCAACAGGTTTTTTAGTGCACTATGCTGAGCAGATTCTAAAGGTGTTATGAAACAAATAGAGAAAGACCAGCTAAATGCAAGGCCTCCTTTCTTTTGGCTGATTAATATTGTTGAGATTTAGGACTAACCTTTGCAGGAACACTCAAGTAATAATTCAAATTAACTAATTTAATTAAAATTTTAAATGTGATTTTAACATGTATTAGTCAAACTGTATTAAGCCTCTGGGTGGTTAATCGTAATCAGAATTAATCTGGCCTTAATTTGATATAGCTGACTTAATTTCCAAGGTCAAATTAAAGTTACTTGACTCCCGAGTTTCTATGAGGAGGTGCTCAAAATGTTTTCTCTCTTGTCTTGAAGATCCTCCTTTTCTAGGACAGTGAATAATCACCACTGCTGTTACTCTGAAGATATTTATAGTCTCCCACGCAGATTTTGGCCAGGGCAGAGTTAATGTTCTTCCCGGTGGCTGGCATGGGGCTGTGTTTTGGACAATTCTGATTTATTTCTTCTGAGCCACTTGGCAATGCCTCCAGCATCCCTTGGTTCACAGCTTCCTACCAACGTGATTTAATTAACGCTGCTGCAGTTGGCTTCCGACAAACAGCCTTATCAGGGCTGTCCTCAAGGTGCAGGATGCGCTCAAGGTACTGCTGACGGGTGAACCTCACAACTTCCACATTCCCAAAGAGTTTGGATAATCATCACAAAGTCTGGATGTTTATCTGAACCTTATTCAAGCCATTCCAGCCCCCTTGGGTCTGCAGATTTAGGTTAGAAATCTTTGACGTAAGAGTCCTGGTATTTCCTGCTCCTGACAGGGTCAGATATGCTCGAGTGTCCCTTTGAGGTGACATTTGTCTCCTGTTTTCACTGCTGCTGTGGGGTTATCAGGTCAGCCATTCTTGGATTTGGGTGCAGGAAGAGACTTAAACATGTTCTTGGTCTCAAGTATAAAGCAAAACAGCAAAGCCTAGAAAATGGGCTTTAAAGGGAGGAGAGGCACAATGGGAAAATTTGTAAAAGACAGCGAGGGGTTGTGACAGCAGGGGTGCAGGGGCTGTTGTGGGAGGACAGACATCTGCAGATCGTGGGCCTTTGACTGATTTGTGGGTCAAAAAGAAAGTTGCTTATGAAAAATAAGATAAATGAAAAGATGAATTAAGAACATAAATGAGCAGGAGAAAGTCCCTTCATGTTCAATTTAGGGTTACATTAAGCTTTGCTGAGACAGAAAGAATACAAATAATGTACACAAAAGAGTAGAAATGATAAAAAAATCAATCCAGCTATGTTGAAGATCAGGAGGGAAGAAATCCTAACTTACAGCACAAAACATAGCTCTAAGGCTACTTATTACCCTCTTTTTCCTCTCAAAGAGCTTGTCACTTAATCAGGTCTCAGTATTCAGGCTTGGGGGCACTGGGAATATGTTTTCTACAATTTCTGAAATCACAGACCTAAAGCTTAGGGCAGGATTTATGCAGGAATCACCCTAGGATCAAACTGCTGAGGAGACACAAGGTCAGGCATATCTAATCACCCCCCAAGGATTTAGGAAGTGCCTTGAGCAAGAACCCTGGCAGGAATTCCTAGTGCAACCATCCTGCCTGAGGGTTGGGGAAAGTGATGCCTTGCAAAGATGCAGTTGTAGAAATATTAATCTCAGCCCAGCTGACAACAACAGGGAAAGACGTTTCCTTTGTAAATCTAATAAAAATGTTAAAAACCAAGCTAACCATTGAAGAAGGAGCTAAAATTTGCCTTTGAAATAGAAGAGCTTTCATGTAAAAGCAACTTAAGTCTTCTGTGTGATAAACCAAATAACTTTCAACCAAATAGATATTATTCTAATCTAGTCCTTGAAGTTAAAAAGTTTACCTTCTCTGTGATTTCCCCATTTGTGACAGCCCCTGGTTGTGTTTTTACTGTTGTAGCAGCTTCTGGCAGACTGCATGTCTCTCACATTCACTACAAAGTAGACAGGAATTTTCTCCAAGGGCAGCTGGCTGGGCTCCAGTGGAAGAATGCAAGTTATTCATAAGTTCTGGTAGGGTCATTTCTGCTTAATATGGTCTGTTTTTATTGTAGATTTTATGAAGAAAAAATAAAAGCTGTGAATATTTTTAATCCCCTGGGATTGTTTTCTTTCAAACGTGTGGGAAATGGCCTCCACCCCAAGCCTCAGCACAGAGTTATGTTGCTGTTTGTCCTGATAATGTTCCCTTTTCCCACCTTTTCCCACCTTGAGACCCGACAGGCTGCCAGAAGGTTCCCGAGATGCAGACAGCACATGCTGTGCTACTTTGAGGACAGAATTGCTGCTGCAGACAGAGACCCATCAGTGTTCTGGTGAAGGCTGCAGGAGTGTGGGCAGAATGGGCCACCCTGCATACCCCCCTTTCTCAGCACAGGCAGCAGCAGCAAGAAGGGGCTTCCTTCTGCCTGGATCACCCTGGCAGGAAAGGGAGAAAGGCCTTGAGGGGTTCAGGCAGATTCAATACTGAGAAGACACAGCAGAGCCAGGTGAATTTTGCTCAGTGCCATGGCACTGGCAGGTACCAGGTGCCCATCCAGTGGAACAGGGCTTTCCCTGCTCTTGCCTCCGTTTGTTTCTGGGTTTTCTTTGTGGTTCTTTCAGCTGGAGCTGGGATGTGTGGGAGTGCACATGGGATCACTCCTGTCTTAGGAAAGAGCTGAGGGAGCCTTTGCCAGCAGGGGAAAAGCTGGGAAGCTGGAGGTGAAGTTTGTCATAAGGACAAAAGGATATGAATTGTCGAAGCATAATCTGGAAACTGCGTGGAGGCTTCCAAGCAGTAACGACGTTCTTAGGAGATTTCCTGGGAGGAGGAGGAGGGAACTTGGTGCATTAAGAAAGAGATTATATAATAATGATACAGAACCACCGATTGTGCCAACTGAAGAGTGAATTTGATGAACAGGGAGCTCCATTTCCAGCTTAATTTCCTCTTAATTTCCTTCTACAGTTGCAAGAGCACAGCTATGGAAGTAGAGTGTAACTGAGGAGGAGCAGTGCTTCACTGATGCTGTGAAATGGGTGGGTTGTTAAACCACGTGAAAGTGTGATTGTGCCTCTAACCTCCATCCTGTTGTAATTGGAAACAGCACCACAATCAATGTGGTTTGCATGTTAATGGGTGAAAATTCAGGGAAATTAAACCAAATAATAAATTGACTATTTCACTTTATAAATGATAATGTTTCTGTAATACCTTTTAATTCAACATTTCAGGCTGCTTTACCATCCAAACTGTCTTAAATATTGCAAAACTCAGAATGTAAATTGTATTTTATCTGGCTGTGTGTATGAGGAGTGCAGAAAAATGGGTGATTTCTCCCAGGTCACTCCAGGACAGCTGTACAAGTGTGATCCACAGAACCTTGTAACACTGCATTTTTAGGTGGGAGACACCCTATGGAAGTTGCATGCAGGGAATGAAGGACATTGGATATGGCATGTGGTTGGTGAGGACCTGCTGGGAAGCCTCTTGGGATGTTTGTGGCTGATGTGACAGCAGCTGGGCAGAAAATGGTTTTCATCTGCCCTGTGCTTAGAGTCAAGTAGACAGGTTAACTCAGCCCAATTTGTTCCAATCCCTCTCTCCCCAGACTGTTTTTCCTTTGACTGTTCCGAGCCTGTCTTTTGTTTCCACTCTGGTCAGAGAGGACGCTTTAATTTCACATGAAAGAGCAGATTGATGTGTGATGCCAGGGATTTACCCAGCATTGCTGGCATAGTCAGTTCTGCATTTTGGCTGCCTGTATGTATTTGGAAATTGGAGCATTAAAAAAAGGGGGAGACTATTCCTCATAAAGCTGAGCTTTCTGTGGCCCTTCTGTATATTCAGAGCACTGTCCAGACATCATCTAAATAATCTTGTGATCTTTCCAGGGAATGGAAATGTAAACAGAGTTATCTCCTTTTCTGAAACTGAAGTAAACTACTCAAGGCCAGCAGTAGGAGAGGCTCCCCTTCCCTTTCCACTACCTTCCTTCTGAAATCCTGGGTACAAGTCCCTCTCTTCAGGTTTGGGATGGATGAGAAAGGAAGCGAAAGCAGGAGGCAATAGCAAACTTTGAGAAGGCTAGACTTACTGACTTATCCTGTTTGCCCCTCAGTCTAACATCTGCGTGTGGAAACGGGGAAATAGTGTACCTAGAGCACAGAATTTGTGCATGATGAGGGTCCTGAGCCTGCCTTGGAAGTCACACTGCATCATTTCTGCTCCAGGAGCACTGACCAATTAGCTCCTGCGCCAGGGAACAGTGGAAATCCTGCCTTTGGCACCATGATTTTTGTGCCAGAAAGCTTTATCCAAAGGTGGTCACAGGTGTCTTGGTTTTGAAAGACAGATATCTGCCAAGAAAGGCAGGACCCTCTTTTTAAAATGGAGAACATAAACCCCCTCCCTCCAAATTATTATATTTTTTAAGTTAAGGGGCTCTCGGGCAAAGATATGGGAATAGGAATAACAGTTATTTATTAGGAAAATTAAAATAGAAATACAGTATTACAAAGAACAAACCCAAAACCACTGACAAAGTCAGAATACAGCCTGACACCCCATCAGTCAGGCAGGTGTTATTAGCAGTCCCATTAAATGGTGGCTGCATCCTCCTGCAGTGACAGATGTGGTTCAGTTGGAGCAGTGCTCCTGGAGAAGGTGCAGTTTTCCTCCAAAGGTCCAGTGATGATGTGGAAAGGTCTGGTTTTCCTCTGGAATGCAGTGGAAAAAGGCTGCCTTGGTGTTCCAAATCTCAGTTTTTATTTAGGTAGGAAAGGCTTGGCTTCTCCCCCTGGCTGGAGCATTTCCCAATGGGATGATGGAATTTTATCAGTCATGCAGTGGGACCCAATGGGATGATGGAATTTTATCAGTCATTCAGTGGGACCCAATGGGATGATGGAATTTTATCACTCTTGCAGTGGGGCTCAATAGCCCATTAACAGATGATATCTTCCTGGAGGAAAGATGGGTTGTGGAAAAGATAAAGAACACTGCCCCACCTGTTTGTATCAGATGGCCCATTAGCAGAGAATATCTCCCACAGAGATAAGGATCACTGCTCCAGCTGTTTTCAAGAGATGGTGATAGAATACATGCTTTTGGTCACCTCCTGTATTGCAAACTAAGACAACAGGTCAGGTAATTTTTTTTATTCCTCTCCTTCACTTTACAAAGAACAGCAGCTGAGCAGAACTACTCCTACATGATGAGGTTCCCTTTATAATACTCTTGAAAAACAAAATTATTTTTGAGGCGGGATATACCAAACATGTTTTTATTATGAATGGAATAGATTTCTTTCATTCTTGTTAAAGTACTTTGTCTTGGCAAAACCCATTTCTAATAATTTCAGTAATGGGACACAATGTGGGAAGTGTGTGCCACCTGCTGAGAGCACAACTCAAGTAACTTGCTAGTAGAAATGCATTTTTTTCAACCCATGCATTTGATGTAGAATCAACCTGTTGAGTTCACCTAGGCATAAATTTTCAGGTGACTTTGGACTGGAGATCCTGAAGCAGTTGGCTGGGAAGCTCACCAAGCGTTCCAGACAGCTCCACTGTCATGGGCTGCTTTGGGCCTTTTCTCTTTTGTGTGCCCCAGCCAGGACTCTGCTGATCCTGGCTTGTCTATAAGCCTTGGAAGGTGTTGGTTCAGTGCTATGGTTTCTCTATGATGTTCTCTGAAAGGTTTGTACAGGTTTCTTTCATTTTCTCTTGGCTTATTTGCCTTTTATTCTTTCAGAGGTGTTCACACTTTTTGCCTCCTACTAAAGCTGAACTAGTAGTCCAATATAGGATATATTTAAGCCTTCCTGCTGCTTGGATAGAGCCCATCTCATTTTTCTTTGAGAAAGAGTAAAAATTAATTTTAATTATTCAGAAAGTCACTGGACTGCCTCTCTTTAAAGCCACACCAATCTCCCTTTCACTCTGCTTCTCTTCCTCCCCCCCACGACTTTCTTTTCAAAACACAATAGATTATTTTCCTTTTTCTGGGTATTTTCATCCTCCTGTAAAATTCACTAATGAATCCTTTGTGTAAGTATTAGCCTGATCTTTCAAGCAATAAATGGGAGCAGAAAAATATGACAAAGCCTGAGTTCAGAGTTCTATATTTCATATGAAATATGAAATAACATCCTCTTTAAAGCAAGGTTTTTCTGCAGCCGCTTTGTTATTCCTTTAGGTGTTGCCTGTGAGCTCTTCAAAGCCCCAGCCTTGCATTCTGCTTTTGGCAGAGCTGGATCTCTCCAGAAGGAGGTGTAATGTAATAAAAAATGAAGTAATGGCTCATTTTTAACCATTTAAACCACCTCAAAACCTTACTGGATGCTGATGGTCTGGTCATTTGGGCAGGGAAATTTCCAGCTCGTCTGCTGCCTTGTGTCCCTCCCTTCACAGCACCCAAGGTAAATATGTTGCCCACTCATGAGGAATTTAAACTGTAAGATTTGATGAAATAATCCTTTCCTTACCAGATGGATACTCTAACAGGGTCCTGTTATACAGATGGCACATTGCTGTCATAGCTACAGAATTTCTAATCACAGCAAGAATTAAAGTAAGATTTTTAAAAGATGGCTCCTTCCAGAAACCTCCAAAAGGGCCTCACACTCAGCATATCGCCCATTCTCTCAAGACCAGTGCCTGGCACTTGATCAGTTTTATAATAAAACAATAACCATGGAACCCACTTTCCCTTTAGGAAGTTCTTTTTTAAAAGAAATTACTTATTTTTATCCCTAGAAAGCACACTTTTCCTGTCTGAGGTAGGGGAAAAGGAGTTTCTCCTAAATAAAAACATCATCAGTGTGTTTGATGTTCTGGTGTAAATGTTTGAGAAGGGAGGCCTTCCAGTGCCTGAGGGGAACCTACAGAAATGATGGAAAGGGACTTTGGACAAGGGCCTGGAGGGACAGGTCAAGGGGGCATGGCTGTAGGCTGACAGAGGCAGGGTTAGATGGGATACTGGAAAGAAATTCTTCCCTGTGTGGCCTGGCACAGGTTGCCCAGAGAAGCTGTGGCTGCCCACAGCATGTAGAATCCAATCACTTTGGGTGTCCAACAATTATCCAAAGCAAATTACAAAACATTTAATGTGGCCTTCAATCGCGTTAGGGTTTGCAATGACACAAAATAACACAACTTGAAACCCCACTGGAGAGCAGCATAAACACACTTGTGGAGTTTCTCAGAGTGATTTTTCCCAAATGATAGACACAATAGAAGACAGTGATGTTTGTTTTCCAGCAGTTTTTGCAAAGTTGCCAAATGTTTCATTCCCTTCTTCCCTGGGTATGCCATGGAGGAGAAGTTCCCAGAGAGAGTTCAGTTCCTGTTTGGCCTCTGTTTCATTAATATTTGTGTACACAAACACACTGACACACCAGACAATGCTCTCCCTGCAGAGCACTCACACACATCCCTGCTGCCAGAGTATTGTTTTCTACATGGCAGGAAACGATTCCAGAAGTTACTTTGCAGTTGTCTGGCAAGAAGTGAAGTGTTATAGATTCCTCTGCTTCCAACCTCATCCCTAGGTGGAGTCAGGGAGATATTTCTGACCTGTTTAATTGGACAAATTCATCACTGGGCATGGGGCTGGGGGGGATTGGACTCTGGAGCAAATATTTTCTGACCTGTTCCCATGTTTTGGCAGCCTGCATTCCGTCCTTTTACCATCTCCTCACCTGGGGAAGAGATGGGGGCACAGCAGCCAGGTTCCCCTCTGACTTCCTCTCAGTGGTGGAAGTATAACTTTCCATGGGCCACAAAAGAGAAAGGTCCTACCTTTTAGCAGGAGCTCCGGAGTAATTAAAGCAGGGGAAAGAAATGTCACTAAATTTTGAGTCCATCTCCCTACAAGACTAAGATAAATTATTCAAATATCATCAAACCTCAGGCAAAATAACTCCAACAGCAGAGGGAGTCTGAAAGGAAGGAGAGGCACAAACAGAAACTGGAGAGAGGAAATGTCTCTGTTAATCCCCCAACCATTTTGTGCTCTGTGTTTCTTGTCTCACATTTTAATGATTTGGCGTAAGTGGGGAGAAAAAATACGTCAGGCATGTTCATGCTCATGCAAAGCAGAGTTGTGTCCTCTCTGTATACAGAGCTCATGATGGAGATGTGAATGAGAAATTTCTCTCTTTCTGGAATGCAAAGGATTTAGTGAACTTTGGGAACCTTCCTGGATCTTTCTCTTCCTTAATACTTGTAATGCAGCATTGAATATAGAAGGGGAGATAATTTGTATTAGCTGCTGGCAATGGGTTCTTTGTTTTCAAAATAATTTGAATTTCCTTGAACTTCTCTTTATTCGATCAAGAACTATTTGCTACTTCACAACATTTCCCGATATGCAGTGTTTTTCAGTGGACATAAAATGCTTTGCTGCTGGAAAGAGATACCAACAAAATGTTGACCTTAGCAGCTTGAGTGATGTAGGCAGGCTAGGAAGGGAACATCCCCAGCGATGGTTTGGGGAAACATTCTGCCTTCAGGTGAGCAGAGATGACAGGAAAACTTCTAATGAAGCAAAGCAGGAGCAAAGCTGCTCCAGTAATGGAATAACATTAACGTTTTCTGGAGAGCTGCAGGACTCTCTGTGCCCCCGGAGGGTTTGCTCCTCTTCCCCTTCTTGCCCTCCACATCCACAGCCATCCCAAAGTTTTCCTGATTGTTGAGGCAGGTGCCTGTATAAGAGAAGAATGGACTGAGGAGCAGGGAATTGGATGTACAGGTTCTATTTTAACAGTGAACTGCAAATTGTGACTCTTGCAAGCCCTTTGGCTGCATCTTTGTTCAGTATCTTCATGGAGAAAATTAGATCCCTAAATGAAAAACATTCCATCTTAGATGAAAGCTCTGAAAAGAGAGAGACAATGGAGATTGTTTTAATGTAAAAGTATCATCTGAAAGCAGTGAAACAATAAATTAATGAGCAGCCCACCTTAATCTGAGCCAATTAACAAGCCTATCTTCTATTTAATTAAGTACCTATTGTACATTATTGTTTTAATTATTATTTGAAAGGTAATTGAAACACCTCTGCTGGTAAATACCTGAACCCATATACTAAGAATGGGTGAGTTGGGACTTCTTGGCAGAAAGCAGCCTAATTCCAATGTAAGAACCCAAAAACACAGCTCACAGAGCTTAGTGCTGTGTCTGGGGACCAGCAGAGTATGAACATCCTTGGGCCTGGACTTTTGGGCTGTTTGCAAAAAAATCTGGATTTCCACAACATAATATCCGCCTGGTAATATGAAGTGGGGAAAAAAACTATGCTATCCAACACGGAATGAATTAATCACAGCTAAAGTAGAAAAGTTGAAGGTGTTCCCAGAGAAAGTTGAGTTTGGCATTGGGCAAAAATATAGGAAAAAGGCCTGGGAGGAGGAGAGAGGTGAGATTTTGGATAAATTACATTTTTCTGTTCTGAGTACTGGAATAATCTAAGAATAATGGAAAAAAATGTCATTGAATCCCAGAATAATTTAGACTGGAAAGTACCTCTGCAGACCATCGAGGTCCAATGTCTTGTTCAAGGAAGATTTAGTTAGGTCTCATTCTTACAGGCCTTGTCCAGTCTAAGTCTGGATATCTCAGTGCCCACACTCTGGACATTTTTGACAACCTTCATGGTGAAATAACAGTACAGAACTGGTACATAACTGGAATTTTCCATAGCATTACAGAAAGGTTTGTGCCTCTAAACAACACAAGAGATTTTCTCTCAATTATATGTGTATTACTATAGTAGTAGGGCAAGACTTTAAATATTAAACTGTAGTCCCAAAACTGCTCTTCATCAACATATTTGTATTGATTAAAAAATGGACATTCCAGCCTTTGACTCACCTGCTCAGGAAATCAAAGGCAGTGAAAGGACATGAATATTCTGTATTGCTCTCTGCTGCAGGTGCCTTCATGAGGAGCTGGAAGGACTGTCTCAGAGATGTGGCTGCATTTGGATCCCATGATTTATCAGCTGGACATACACAGGAAACAAGTGATGGGCATGTTACAGCTACTTTGAAATTGCTTTTTTGCATTTTTTTTTTCCTTTTCTGTTGGCTTTTTTAGAAGCATATGAATGCTCTCAAGGTGGGAGGTCTTCACAGTCTGGACTCTTTTTTATTTATCAAAGTTTTTATTGTTATGTGATCAACAAAATCTGAGATGTGGAACCACTTATAAAACGTAAAGAGACTTGGGTAGTCTGTAAGTGTTTGCTCAGCCATTGCCACAGGGGTTAAATAGGAGCAGATGGTGGTGGGGGTTAGTCAGGAAGAACAGTAGGTTGTTCCCAAAAGAATGGGGCATGGAGATTGACTTTATGGATGTAATGGCCCTGAAGAAGTCACAGCAGGATTTCTGGGGGTTGTAGCAAAAATAATAATCTTTTGATTATATTTATATACCATATATTTAATAGCCTTTGGAGGAGCTGCCCGTTTTGTTTGCCAATTCGTCAACCACTTATATTGAAAAAGATTATTCTTCCTGAAGGAGGCTTTCTGTGTTTAATCAGATTATGGCACAAAGATCTTTAGTCCTTTTCAGCATTTGGGAAAAAATACTATTTCCCACTACATTTAGATGCTTAATTCTTGAGTCTGCATTAGATCCATGGCCTGTTATTTCCTATATAAAGCCTATTTATAATCCCAGTTAGAGATAGTACAGCTGCTTCAAAGCTGCTTGCCAAAGCAAAAAAAAAAATCAAATACAAGAGTATTAAATCTAATTTTCTGTCCTTCATGTAAGACAAAAATACAATGTTATTCAAACTAAGGCAAAAATGTGGGGGAAGTTGAAACAATTCGGGCTGGCTCAGCTGTTTCTAATTTAACCAATAACCTTATGAAATTCCTCAGAACTGTAGGTTTTACCTTTTAAAATGGGGAAAACACCAATTGTTTGGAGGTTTATCATATACTTGAAATGTTTAAAAGGATAAAAAGGTGACCCAGAATGTTTGTGGACTGTTTGCTCGGTGTCAGTTCTGGAAAGAGTGCCAGGGCAGGCAGCTCCAGACCAAGGGAGCGCAAGAGCATCAGCGAAGCATTACAGGCTAAGGATGGATTTGATGCAGTCAGGTTTTCCTGTGGGATGTAGGCTTTGTTAATGGCCTGAAGCTGAAGCAGGGCAGGTTTAAAGTAGCTATTAGGAAACAATTCTTGGCTGATGAGGATAATGGGACACTGTCACAGGGTGCCCAGAGAAGCTATGGCTGCTCCATCCCTGGCAGTGTCCAAGGCCAGGTTGAACGGGCTTGGAGCAACCTGGGATAGTGGAAGGTGTCCCTGCCTTTGGCAGGGGATGGCACTGGATGGGCTTTAAGATCCCTTCCAACTCAAACTATTTTATAATACAGTGTTTTCAAAAGCAAAGCTTTCAGCCCCAATACATTAATCCCTAAGAATCTCTGTCACGGAAATGTAAATGTGTCCAGCCACACAGCTGTGTTTGTGAGCTCAGTGTACCGTTCTGCCCTGCGGTGCGACAGCGCTGGCCCTGGCCCTGACCGGGGGCACTGCCCGGGCCCTGCGGGTCACGGCGTCCCCACGGTGCCACCCCTCGTGTGCTGTGTGCGGCTGACAGCCGTGTTCCCCTGACAGCACCGCCCTTTTTCCCCCTCACACCGCTGGGCTGTGTCCCCTCACACCACCGGGCCGTGTCCCCTCACACCGCCGGGCTGCGTCCCCTCACACCGCCGGGATGCGTCCCCTCACACCGCCCTTTGTCCCCCTCACACCGCTGGGCTGTGTCCCCTCACACCGCCGGGATGCGTCCCCTCACACCGCCGGGATGCGTCCCCTCACACCGCCGGGCTGTGTCCCCCTCACACCGCCCTTTGTCCCCCTCACACCGCCGGGATGCGTCCCCTCACACCACCGGGCTGCGTCCCCTCACACCGCCGGGCTGTGTCCCCTCACACCGCCGGGCTGTGTCCCCTCACACCGCCCTTTCTCCCCCTCACACCGCCGGGCCGTGTCCCCCTCACACCGCCGGGCCGTGTCCCCCTCACACCGCCAGGCGAGCCCGCGGCCCTTGGGGCAGGTAAAATGGGCTTTTGAGGTCAATAGCTGTAATTGGATTAAGCGTTGTAAAGGCCTCCACCTCGTGGCTGTTTTGTGCAATGAGCCGGCAGCACCAGGCATGGCTGGAATTTAACTTAACAGCCATGCTAGGCGCTCTGCACGTTTTGCTTACTTCCCTAATGAGCCTTTTGGGAATCTTAAACCGTGTGAGAGGAATGTAAGACATGATGTTAAAGCAGCGGTGTCCCGGGCTGTCCTTTGACCTGGTCACAGAGTCACAGAATATCCTGAATAGGAAGGGACTCACAGGGATCACAGCCCCTGGCCCTGCACAGACACCCCAACACTCCCACCCTGTGCATCCCTGGGAGCGTTGTCCAAACACTCCTGGAGCTCTGGCAGCCTTGAGACTGTGCCCATTCCCTGGGGAGCCTGGGTTCCAAACACCCTCTGGGGAAGAACCTTTTCCTGAGCTCCAGGCCCAGTGCAGCCATATCCCTGGGTCCTGTCCCTGGGCACAGAAAACAGGTCGGAGCTGTCCTTGTGCTGTCCCTTGGGAAGAGCCGCAGCCAGCTCCTGGGGAGCTCTGCCCTCAGTATTCTCCAGCTGAACAAGCCAAGGGCCCTCAGTCGCTCCTTGTATGGCCCCTCCAGACCCTTCACCATCTTCATGTCCCTCCTCCGGATTTTTCTCAAGGAAGTTGAAAAGAGAAAGAGGAGGATGCTGCTTGAATTCCTTTGCATGTTTGCACACACTTTGTTTAACCTCTAGCGGCTCTTAAGCGGACTCTGGGCTGGCCATGCCCATGTGCTGTGTGATCCTGCCTCTGCACCCCATGAGGCACCTCCTAAGTGCAGACCAAAACTGGATCAGGCTGTGGAACAGGTGGTTTTCTGGTCAGACAAGAGGAAAAGCAGTTGAAATATCTCAGATGGCAGCAAAGAGCTGATATATAGTCTGTTTTTGTAAATGGCTGTTGGCTGAGAGGAGACACTGAAAACTTCTTGTAGAAACCTTTTGACTGGATATGGCTAGCCAAGTTTAGAAGTTTTAGAATATAAGAGTATTTCAGTTAGAATGGACTGCAAGAACCATCAGCCCAACTGCCTGAGCACTTCAGGGCTGACCAGAAATTAGAACGTGTTGTTTAGGGCATTGTCCAAATGTTTCTTGAACACTGACAGGCCTGGGGCATCCACCAGCTCTCTGGGAAGCCTGTTCCAATGTCTGACTACCTGCTCAGTACTGAAATACTAATATCCAGTCTGAACTGCCCCTGGCACACCTTTGAACCATTCCCACCCATCCTGACCCTGGATCCCAGGGAGAGGAGCTCAGCACCTCTCTTTGCATATTCCTCCTCAGGCCTCTCCTCAACTCCTTCTCTCCAAAGTAGACAAGCCCCTCCAAGGACCTGCCTTTAGACCTGTCACTCTCCTCTGGATGCATCCAAGGACCTTCACATCCTTCCCCAGTGTTGGGGCAGCCCTGCTCATGGGGCTCCAGGTGAGCCCATGCTGAGCCCAGCAGGACCATCCCCTTTCTGGATGAGGGCACCATGCTGTGTGTGTGATGCCCCAAGGATGGGATTTGCCCTCTGCTCTCTTCTCTCCAGTACTTCAGTGAGATTCTGGCCACCTCGTGTGACACAGAGAGCAGCCTGAAGCAGAGGATGATTAAATTCCCACTTCCTTTCCTAACTCTGCTCAGCCCGACTTTCTGAGGCAGTGATGGTGGGTCCCAAATGTGCTGTTGCCGAGAGGGACAAACACAATGGTACTGCACTAGGCTACCCTTTGTAAGCAGAACTTGTTCTTTCTTTCTCACATCCCCCATCTTTGGCCCCTGCCCCCAAGGAAATATGAGCTGCTTCTCCAGGACTGTACACAGCTGTGGTTTAAACAGTGCTGTTTGATCCTGAAGGTGGGTATGCCACAGAGATTAGAGATCTCTATTTGATCATGAGAGCTGAGGTTCTGCTGAGGTTTATACTAATCCTCATTTCCCACTTAATAAGGTCTTTCAGTATATTCTGAAAAGAGAGTTTTATTAAAAAAGTAGAATAAAATTGATCTTTGGAAGTCCCAAGCTACCCATGTCACATGAATATTCTCCACTTGTATGCTTCTTTCTTCTCTCTAAAGGAAAAACCACAAGCTTCATTGAGACTCTAAGTGGATTTAACTAGATCAAACCCAAACAGATCCTCTTTCTTTGTCAGGTCAATTTTAAAAGAATGTGACCAATCTAAATTAATAATTGCTAATATTAATTGAAAATAAACCATGTACCACTTCTTGATTTTGTCCATCCTTCAGCAGGTCAAAGTATTTGTTTCAAAATTACCTTTCTGCCAAATCCAGTGAGAATGTAAGCAAGTTAGATATTTAACTACTTTTTATCTACAGATAACTCATTTTTCTTCCCAATTTCTTTCTCAATTCTTTGGCAAAATTGCCCTGGTCTGAAGACAGTCAAAGCCCATTCTTAACCCACCATTCCCATTTCAAAGCTCGGGAGAAGAATTCCCAACAGTTTAATAACTGAGTTGTGCCTTTGGGTTTATGCACATGCTACTTTGTTCCGGCCCAAGAGCTCCAGGAAATGTTTCTACCCAAGATAGCAGATCTAATCTCTGCCTTTGTTACCATGGCCTGGCACCAGGAGATAAGCTTTCCTTGAAAGCTGAGCTGTGACTGTATGGGAACAATATTTGGTGCAGCAACTTCTGCTTGATTAATAAAAATGAGTAATTTAGAGCGCCAGTAATCATTACAGCTGGGTCACTTTGAAATTGGAATAGTGGGTAACGGGTGGCTCTGAGCCCGAAAGGTTAATCAAGAGAGGTAGGATGGGGTCCTGAGCAAACTGATCAGTAAGGGGCATTCCTGCCATGGCAGGAAGTGGAAACAGATGATCTTTAATGTCCCTTCCGATTCAAACCATTCTGGGATACTATGAAATAACAAAAATGCTTGTGAAGAGGGCAATTAATTGTTTTACCTGAGTGCTCTGTACCTCCAAACTCCATTTAATATACAGAGAAATCAGCTCTAAGCACTAAACCAAAAGTTTTAGTGGTACCACTGCAGTTTCTATCTGATGTCTTCCCCGAAAGCAAAATCTTACTGCCTGCCTTGTTCTGAAGGCTGTTTTGTTAGTTAAATAGTTAAAAATCATACAGTCACAGGATGGTTTGTGTTGGAAGGGACCTTAAAGCCCATCCAATCCCATCCCCCTGTCATGGGCAGGGACACCTTCCACTATCCCATGTTGCTCCAAGCCCCATCCAACCTGGCCTTGAACACTTCCAGGGATCCAGGGGTAGCCACAGCTTCTCTGAGCACCCTGTGCCAGGGCCTCACCACCTTCATAGGGAAGAGTTTCTTCTGAATATCCAGGCTAAACCTACTGTCTTTCAGTTTAAAGCCATTTCCCCTTGTCTTGTCACTCCATGCCCTTGTACAAAGTCTTTCCCCAGCTTTCTTGTAGGTCCCTTCTGCAGAACAACTGTGGCATCAGTGAAATAAAACTCCTATGTTTAAAACCAATTACTGAAACCTTAGAATATTTTATTTTACAAGATATTTTAAATTTTCTGCTTCCAGATTTATATTTTTTTAATTGAAGACAATCAAGAACAGTCCATTGATGAGGCCATTTACAGTAAAGCTTCTAAAATACATTTTGGACATTGCTTACTAATATTTATTGATCTGCAAAGAAGCTTCACCCCCTGTTTCTTGGGTTACTGAGCCTGTGCTGGGAAAATCACACTGAGTATCATAGAGTGGCACTACCAGAAAAGTTTAGTTGGATGCTGAATATTGCAGTTCAGCTGTGTGTTCTCTCTGTTTATTCTGGTTTTGAGGAGTGGATTTAGAAGTACTTTTACCAGAACAAAAAATACAACAATAAAAACTCTGTAACTATAAGCATCAGGAACTAAGTGACTTTAACAAGCATTCCAAGAAGTCTGCAGAAATGCTTTGATCACAAGAACATTTCCAAACCCTGCAATACTGCCACTGGTGTTATTAAGCAAGAATAAATTTTATTTTGGCATTCAAGAAGTGTAACAGAAAAAATATGATGCATTACCTTCCTGTAAATTATTTTATTGTATACACAGAAGTTTATATTTTAAGTTATTTAAGTGTGAGTATCTTAAAAATCTTCATAGCAGCTCAGGAAGGCTGGGCAAAGACAATATGTGTTTTTGCAGACATTTGAGATCTTCTGCAGCTGACAGACATGGGAAGGGCACTTCCCCTCACCTTCTGCTCATCTACAAACCATGGAAAGAAGAGGTCTCTATTTTACTGACTGGATTCTAAAACTCATGAAAATTAGTTTATTACTTTTGTTACATGTTAATTACTGGGCACAGACAGGGGTAGAAAGGAGTAATTCAGAGCTTTTCCAGCAGACCTATGGGCTTCAGCAGCAGTCCTGCTAATTTAGGCCCTGCATTTTTGAAATTATTATACATGCCAATATACATGGCACCCTAATCAGTGGATTCAGAAAATGGAAATGAAGTACACAGATAGAAGAAATGGGGAAAGTTGATCAGGCTGCCTGTGTCTGGAATGTGGCCTCTGTTACTGAATGAGCAGCTTATTCTGGATCTGAACACATTGCCTGGTTAAACAGGAATGGTCTGATCTAGAGATGGCTGGAAAGGAAATGAAGGAGCCTGTTCACCTCTTCAGGCCAGAAATGTGTTATTGTTTGTATTTAACTGGAATCAACATTATTTCTGACACCTTTCAGCATAACAGACAACCTTTTTTTTCAGACTCTTAGACACAGGAGCCTGAAGACAGGAGGTAAATCTACCCAAGACTGGAGTATTGAAGTAGGAATTTGTCTTTTTAAGCACAACTGTGATCTTTCCTTACAGGAGCTGTCCCTGTGCCTAGGCCAGTTGCTGCAGATGCAGGAACAATTAGTTTTCCCAGCTGAGCCTATGTCAGTTACACATGATGTGAATTAACGAAGGTTCACTGTGGATCTTCAGAAAGGGCTTGGCATCGAGTTACACGAAGTGAATCTGCTGCTCACTCTTTTGGAGCAGAGACAAGCCACGGACAGTGAGCAGAGCGTCACTTGATGCTCCACTGTGCTGGAGCAGAAAGGGCTTGCTTGTCTCACATGCTGCTGTGGCTCCAAACCAAATTTCTCTCTTGCAAGTCAAGCTTTATAAGAGAAGTTCAGCCTGTCACAGGGCACAGGCAAAGCTCACTTTAGACTGAGGTCTCAGAGTAGTGACAGGAACCACCGCTGTGCTCAGACTGTGACCAAGGGATTTGGTGACCAGGGGACAAGGGGAATGACCTCTGCTGCTTACAGCTGCTTACAGCTGGCTTTAGCCCCACACTGCTGCTGCATCAACCTCCTGAGGTCCATTCAGGACTTCATTTGACACCCACTAGAGCTGCAGACCAGTAGGTTGGCTTTGGTACGTGTTATAAGGTAAAGCTGAACAGCCTGCCAGGGCTGTGCAGACCATCTGCAGCCGTAGCTGTGGGTATTTGTGCAAACAATTAGATGTTCTCAAGTCTCAGAAAATGAGCCTGAAATTCTGGCAGCATAGATGTGTGGCTCCTGGTCTCCAGTTTGCATAACTGCAAGCCTGGGTGTTGTTACCAGCACCAGGCTCAGAGCATCAGCACCTCACTCAGCCTCATCTCAGAGCCCTGCTTTGTGCTGGATTCACTATCTGTGACCAAAGGGCAACCACAATTTGAACGCTGTTGGCTCACCCCTGCTGACTCAGGAGCCAGGTCCCAAGTAGTGTCAGGGGACATTCAGATTGGATATTAGGAAAAATTTCTTCATGTAAAGAGTGGTGAAGCACAGTCACAGGCTGCCCAGGGCAGTGCTGGAGTCACCATTCCTGTAGGAGTTAAAAAACTGAGCAGACACAGCACTTCATGATATGCTTTATTGGGCATGGTGGGATTTGGTCAAAAGTTAGACTCAGTGATCTTGGAGGTCTTTTCTAATCCCCATGATTTGGTGATTCCTTCCATCATTGATGCAGAGCTCCTGATACTGCTGGTTCCTACTGTGGGCTCCTTGCACTGTGCTTTGCAAAACCTGTGCAGAGAAGGGTACAAATGGTCCTGTCTGTGGCAGTGAGTGCTCTTGGAAACAGCTGAGTTCTTTTGGTGGAAAGCCAACAAAATCACCCCAGAGCAGACATTTTATCTGGAAAATTTCAAACCAGACCATGAGTCTAACAAATCAATAAGGCCCTGAAAGCAGGCTCGGAATGGAAACTGCCAAGTAACCTGATGCCAAATGATGAATTAGCCATTTCTGTCTGTCATGTGTGTCTGCATTAGCAACTATGTTCTGTACGGGGAAACGCTTTTTATCACCCTTTCCTATGGAAGGCTTTTTATTCTTATTATGAATAAAGGCTCAAGTCCACTCTTATTTAACTTATCCCTTTAATCCTAGAAAATGCTATACCTGACAGAAGGCTCACATTTCACACTGGGAGAAACAGACAATAATGAAAACATTTATATGCAAAACATTCCAAGTTTTAAGAACACCTCTGTTATGCTAAGAAGAGTGTTACTGTGGAGAATACAGCCCAATCTGGTAGTAAAACTAGCTCTCCACTACCTAGAGGTCTTGGAAAGTTATCCTTGTTAACTACTGGGGAGGTGCTAACTTACAGTCTGGAAGGATTTCAAAGGATGCTTTGGCCTTTATGGGCTTAAATGTAAAAACTGAAACTGCAGACTAAAAATAATAACTCAAAAATTATGAACTCATAAATTGGGTGAACTTGGTTTCTTCAAATGCTGGAAAAACACATCTCACATGCCTGAAGATATTTAGTGCTCTGTGGCTGAAGAAATCCAAAGCAGGATTTTTAATAATGTGAGAAATATTTAAATTAGCCAAGTTGACACACACACTAAAATATAATATTGAGATTGGAACTGTGAACTAACACATTCATGCAGATGAGGATAGGTGGGGAGAGAAGTGCCAAGCAATTTTCATCAGAGTCTCAGCCTGTATAGACAGGTACCTGGAATCTGGACTTACATTAGGTTTAAAACAAAATGCTTTTCTGACAGGCTTAAAAGGATCAAAACTACAGCTCTGGAGAACTAAACATTTATTTTCTTCTTTGCTATGCAAATGGCACAAATACCAAACTCATTCCCATTTCTGGAAGGGTTCAAGGCCAGACTGGACAGGGCTTGGAGCAACCTGGGCTAGTGGAAGGTGTCCCTGCCCATGGCAAGGGTGGAATGGGATGAGCTTTAAGATTCCTTCCAACCCAAACTTTTCTAGGATTCTATGGTTTGTTGTTCCATGAAGTAGTTTTATTTCATGATTTATGATCAAGGATGCCTAGATCTCTTTCATTTCAGCTTTATCAGAACACACCCACAGGACAGCTCTATCTAATTTCTGACATGGGGCGTTGATTTGATCCTGAGCCCTAACTCACTCCTCCTGAGAAATAAAAACTAGAAGAGTTCTTTCCAAGGCATGAGGTGCAATAATTAAGCTCATCTGTCAACTGCATTCCAGAGGATAGCTCCCGGTATGAGAGGAATGGGATGCTTTGTGATTTTATCTATGGTTTGACTGTCTGTCACTGACTCCAAAACAAGTTTTTGTCTGTAGAGCCAAGTGGCAAAGCAGCTGCCCTTTGTAACAGGATTATGATACTTGAAGTAATTTCCTCTTCTTTCAGAACCTATTCTGGGTGTCAGCCAGGAAATATTGCTTTTTGCCTGACAGATAAGGGATTGCAGAGCTATGTTCTGGACTAATTCTGTTAGCACAATGTAGCCGTGGAAAGGGGTTTTAACCCTTTAAGTGCGGCAGAAATAAGATGCACAGCTACATGGTCGTCTTTCATGATAGGAAAGAAAGAGCCAAGTTTATTCAGAAACACACTTGGTTTTATAGCATGACTCGCAATTCCAAGAGTAGAAAAAAGATGATTGGTTCAGAGAGAAGACACCTGGTCACGCACCACAACTGGTCTATCTTTGTTATTAATTCCTTTTTATTTTGACCAAATTATCACCCTGGGAGAAATTCTCCCTAGCCTTGAGCTGGGCCAGCTCATGGGCTGGGAACAGAGCTGAGAAACTCCAGCCTGGAATATTTTTCAGGCTGTAATTTTCTTGCTTTCTCAATATGTGTCCCTACAGCACTGCATCAAACATCTAACCTCAAGTCCTTCTGCAGTGTATAGGACTTGCAGTAATAAAAGAACTGAAAATAGTTCTGCATATCCCAAGTTGGTGTAACATGTTATAGGCTGTCATGTGATGGAACTTTTGTAGATTTTTCTGAATATCAAAGTTCATTTTAAGTAATTCAGAACTGTTAAGGAGAAAATAGAAAGGTATTAAATGCTAGATTTTCTCTGCTCAAATTATTAAAAAATCTATCATTGGACCGGTTTTGAAAAAATATACTCTAAATAAATACATTTTCCCCAAATATAAAAAGTACTCTTGCTTTTTGAATTCTTCTATCACTAGAAACTCTTAGTGCAACTTAATTTACTTTCCAGAAAGCCTTCCTGTAGAAAAGACTTGAGTAAATATTATGTATAAAACATTTGGACATAGGGATGGGTTTGTGTGTATCTGTGGTGTTTGCTGCTATTTTAAGGTTGTTTTCAATCTCATGTGAAAAGTAATTTCATTTTATATTCTCTAACTTTATTAAAAATAAGACTAAAAATCCATTCTTTCTGTAATCCTTTCTCACAACATTTCGTTGTGATGTACCAGCAGAGGGAGATAATGTTCTTGTTCTTCCTCTTGCTTCCCTAACACAGTCTGGTTGCCTAATTGTAAATGTATTGATACCCCTGACATGGCCAATATAATATATTGAAATTCTCCAGAATACAATCCTTTTCAAGGACAAAATTTTAATACACCTTTAAAAAATATTTTTCAAAAAATTCCTATATGCAACAGCAATTACTCCAGTGGTGAAAGCAGTAACTGTGTAGTAATTTTATCTGTTTTCATAGAATCATGGAATTGTTTAGGTTAGAAAACCATCCAAGACCATTGAGTCCAGCCATCCCCCACCACTGATCAAAGTGCCACATCCTCACATTATTTGAACACTTCCAGGATGGGGACTCCACCACTGCACTGGCCAATCTGTTCCAATGCCTGAACACTCTTTCCATGAAGAAATTTTCTCAGAAATTCCCATTCTAAATCTCCCCTGGTGCATCTTGAGGCTATTTCCTCTCATCCTGGTTTTGTTACATCTATGTATCTAGTTCTCTATAAATATAGTCTGATGTAAAGTTCATGCATGCAATTTACTGCATATACATGGGAATTTCTTGGAGAAATCAAATGAGAGATCTCCATGGACTGGAAGAGGAGCTCCAGGTGTTTAGGGTGGATGTGGACACCCATGGTCAGTGGAGATATTGATATTTTAGGGGCAATGAACCCCACACTGCCTCATGCACTGTATTTCATACACAACCACAACTAAGGTTTGCATGATGACATGGCTGTGGGTAAAAATAGTTTGGAATAATGGATAATTAGCATGAATTCCCTATGTGCAGAATTAAAAAATTGAAGTACAGGATTTATTGATCTTCATGAGCTGATCTTGAAAAATTACCTTTATGGAATGGCTCTTCTTTTGCTTTCAGTGTGTCATAATGTTCCCAGTGTTTTCATAAAGAAATACATTACTTCTTTCATTAGGTATTTAATATCTTGAATTATCCATCAGTTTATCTTCTCTTTTGTTTTTCCAAGTAAGCAGCAGAGCAGGTCCTAACTTGGTCCTGGTCTTGCTCCATAATTGTATTAATGAAGACAGCAAGTCTGCTTCTGAGCCAGAAACAAAACTTTTGACCCCTGACTTCTATGTCATGATCACAGGATGGCCTGTTTTATAAAACAAATGTTTTATAACCAAAAGCAAAGTGATTTCATCTTGCAGATGAGAAATGATTCAGTGCTAAAGCAGGGTGAAATGGTCTCTTGGCTCAGGCACAGGGTTTGTTAAACAAACTACTCCAGTTGCTACAGCTACTTATGCTTGTGTCTCACTCTTTTTCACTGGGATGTGAGAGTTTGAAATGTTTTGAACTGTGAATCAAGCTGACATTTATATTTAAGCAAACCTCTATGGAACAGAAAGAAGATTCAAAATGGCAGAAATGTCTCTGCAAGAGTTCTAGATCCTTCACGATGTAGAACACACAGCATATTAAAATATCTAATTTTTACGACTTTTACATGAAAATCTGCCTGTCATCAGAAATGTTTGTAGAACACAGGGAATTGCTACCATACGCCTGCCTGTTTTGATTCTGCTTTAAAGCATTAATTGGAAAGCCATGAAATATTAGAGCAGACTGAGTTTAAAAGGGAAGCAGGAACCATAAAACACAGGATGGCCAGATACTATAGGTGTGAACATTTCAAAACAGATTTCAGTTCCCAGCTTATCTCTTTATAGCTGTAGGGTAGGAGCAGGGAACATAGCCTGTAGCTTAGTTTCAGATTCAAACCTTTTGGGAAAGTGGAGATCAGAAACTTGCAGTTCTTCAGCATCTGGATTATGTAATAAAAACCTTCATTCCTACACAGATGCTAGAATCCAAGGGTTTGTTTCCTTAACTAGAGCAGGTTGTTTCTAGTCAGGTGGGTTCTGGAGAAAACTCACAATGTGTTACCCTTCTGAAGAGTCAGAAGGAGTCAGAAGGCAGAAGTAGAACAAAAGTTACATACATCCCATTTTTTATATTAAATCACAGTTTTTATAGTGTTGGTAAAGGTAAGGTACCTCACAGGAAGCTGTGAATCCTCTGTGACTGAAAGGTCATGAGATTGTTCAGTATAGAGGCTCTCTGGTTCTGTCTGCAAGAGAACTTTTAACCATCTCCAGTGAAATACCTTGGTCACAGAGCAGAGGGATGAGTACTAAAAACACACTGTCCACTGTGAGAGCAGCTGCACTGCTGCAAAGCAGAGGGCACAGGCTGGAAAAGGGTCAGAGGTTATTTGATCCCTTCAGAGTCTGAACCCTCATCATATAATGGCATTCACATTACAAAATCTTCCTCAGAAGTTGTGCAGGTCTTTTCATGGTCTTTGTAGATGAATATGAAGATTATAACAATATAACCACAGATTAATCTATCAGCCCTTTCTCTTTTCTGCACCTTGCTTATCTTTCCTTGTAGATCTCTAAGCAGCAGCTCCAGTGAGCTGCATTGCCTGCTTCTAGGCTCCTGACATGCCTGCTAATTCCTGCTGTAGCATTCCTGTCCTGGGATGACACTTTAACCCTGTCCTTGCCAAAAACAGCATAGGTTCTGTCTGCATACAAGAATTTGAGACAAAAAAAGGTTATTTTTAGTTTTAGAGCAGTGAATTTGCAACTCTCATGTGCAGGACCAGAGTGTCTGCCTACATAAAATACAAAGACAGGACTAAAGGCTGGTTAAGCAAATATGGTCAGTGCACTGGAGAGCTCTCACTCTGCAATACACACACTTCTCACAGAGAGAGCCAAAGCCACCTATCCAAAACAAACAGCAACCATTCCCTCCTTTTCCACAGTTAATCAAGTTCGGGGGAAAAAAAAAAAAAAGAAGAAGAAGAAGAAAAGTAGGGATGGGACTTTTTGGCGGAGTTGGAATAAAAGCTTTAAATGCATAAATGCATAACAAGTTTGATGGAGTTCCAGAGGAAACAAAATATTGTCAAATGTCTCTGACAAGGTGGCCCAGATTATCTGGGATACGTGCAGAACTTGCTGGGCAGGAGAGAGGTGTCGTGAGAAAGAGCTCTGGTGGATGCAGCCTGCTGTGAGTGGTCCACGGGATCCCAGGAGGAGCATCTGTTTTGGGACCAGCAGTTGCACTGTAATTAGAGAGCAACATCAGCTTTCAAAACAATCATTTTGATGTTCTTCTTCAGATGGAAACTTGAGTTTTGAAGTGGAGTCTTGTTTACTATAAATGAGGATCAAACAGGCAGCTCTTTCCTCATTAGCAGCCACTGGACAGTAACTATTTTTAGCTGCAAATTACAAAATGAGGCAGATTCAGACAGAAGCATAGAGGGTGAAAAGTATTTCCTTCCCAATCTTTTAAGCTAGTATATAAATTGTATTTGTTTTAACTGAGATGCTCTAGGAAAAGGAATTTAAAAATTCTTTATTCCACCTAAGCTCATACTTTACAACTGTCCAGGATGAATACATAGGGAAAGAGTCATGGGCTGTTTGGGTTCGAAGGGACCTCTAAAGGTCAGCTGGCCCACACTTTGGCCACACTCGGTGTGACAGTACAGGAGGGTGGTGGCAAGGGTTTACACTATTAAGACCACATCTGTTGCATTCTTCCATGCTACCAAATTGCATAAAGAAAATGTTAAATTCCAGTCCCAAAACATGCACGAAAAGATGATCAAGGTGAAGTTAGAAACGCTCAGAATTAGGAAGTGAGAATACAACTGAAATATCTGTGCATACGAAGGAGATTCCAGTGGACCTCGTGAGGGTGGCACCCACAGTGGCAGAGCCAGGGCTGCTCCCTCTGGGGTACCCCGACCCTGCTCCCCTCCATGCCCTGCCCACAGCCCCCCACTCTGATAATCCCCAGGTGTTCCTGCCACAGAGCACTCCCGCAGTGACATGGCCTGACCTCAGAGTGCCTGTGCTTTGCTCTCATTCTGGCATCATACCAAAACCTTACTGTAGAGCATGTCAGAAGGAACATAGGGATTTCTTTCTTTTTTTTTAATAGACGAATCTTTGGCAAACTATGAAAACCATTTCATTGGAAAAGAAGAAAAAAAGTAATTCCTCTTGCTACAGGACTTTTTTCCTGCAAATTTCAAAGGCCTGCTGTGAATAATAGTGTCAGAGCTTCCAAGCTGCAAGCCTATTTTATAGTGGAAAGTGTGAGGCAACCAAAATAAATATCAGTTCCCACTGTTACAAAATAAAGATTTTGCTTTATGTTGTACCTTAAAAGCCGTGTTCGGGAATGTGTTTTTTGAGACACAGAAGTAGGTACCCCAGAAGGTTATTTTTTTCATATAGGCATTGGGTTTGTTCACAACAAATTGGGAAATAATTTGAGACAGAAAGAACCCTATGGCTTTCTTTATGATGCAAAACGTAACAGGAATTTGTCTCCCTAAAGGACTGAAGGCAATACTTAAATCCAAATGCTGCCAGTCCTTAGGATGTTTGAAATACATATTTCTATTTAATGGCGTGAGTGCATCTCTCTTTACACAGTTTGTGAGTATTTTTGACAAACCTGGTCCTAGTTTTCTGCTAGCAGAGTTACAGATGAGACAAGTTTTCCATGGTTTGGGGTTTTATTGCGAATGCTTCGCACAGCTCTGGTTATGTGTTTCCTTTTCATGACATCAGTGGTGAAGGGGAGAAAGAATGTAAACATCTGCTTTTTATAATTCAATTCCAGGCTTATAACTTGATTAGGATAAGCAATGTTTCTACATGATTTATTTTCCAGTCACAACAATGCGCAGTTTTAGCAGCAATTTAAAGATTAGTAAAATAAGGATGGAAACTAATGAGGTAAATCCTGCTTCATGATCTACCTTTTTGAACTGCACTGAACATTGTGCAAAGGCTGGGGATTTCCCTCTCACTCGGTTTTTAAAATGATGTCCCGTTATTCCCCACAGTGCAGGATGCAGCCCATGGAAAGGAGGCTGAGTGCACAGCAGTGCTGAGGTGAGATGGAGCAAAAGGGAATTTGGCTCCTGACTCTCTACAGGGCTCTTCTATGTAGCATTGGGTCAGGACTGAGTTTTCCAAAGATGCCTGCTGGCACATTGCTGCATCCCTAAACAACTAAGATAGGCCTGAAATATAAAACCTTTAATCTTTTCCATCGCCGGAGTAGGGTTAAAATTCCACTCTGGTTGCTTCCCTTCCTTTGTTTTCCAGGGTTTTCTCGCACCAGGAACTGACAGTGCCTGAAGCCATGGTCCTGGTCAAAGTCTGGAGTCTTTCCTACTCCCTTTGAACTATTAAATTTAATTATATGCTCATGGGCACTGAGGAGGACTTCATTAGTAGTTGTATGTGTAACTGAAGCCAAGGGACAGCCAGGGCAGTAGCGCATGTCAGAGTGATTTCAGTCTTGTATCACGTTTCCAATAATAAAACACTAAAAATCACAGAATCCCAGAATGGTTTGGGTTGGAAGTGACCATAGAGTTCATCCAGTCTCACCCTTGCCATGGGCAGGGACACCTCCCACTATCCCAGGACAGAGCTCCAAGCTCTGTCCAACCTGGCCTTGGACACTTCAGGGATCCAGGGACAGCCACAGCTTCTCTGGGCATCTGTGCCAGGGCCTCACCATCCTCACAGGGAGCGATTCCTTCCCAATATCCCATCTAACCCTGCTCTTCTGGGACGAGCCGGCACCGCCATCCTCACCTGCGGCAGGTGCGGGCACAGACCTCGGGCCGTGAGAGACAGGTCCTGCCGGGGGGCGGCCGGGGAGGGAGGACCCCAGGTGAGGGGTGAGCTCAGGGTGAGGGCAGAGACCCCAAGGTGAGGAGTGACCCCCAAATGAGGGCGGGACCCCAGCATAAGGACGGCGACCTCGAGGTGACGGAGTGACCCCCAGGTGAGGGCAGGACTCCGAGGAGGAGGCGGGACCCCGGCGTAAGGTCGGCGACCCCGAAGTGAGGGAGGGACCACAGCTGAGGGAGGGACCCCGGGGTGACGGCGGAAACCCTAAGGCAAGGACGGCGACCCCGAAGTGAGGGAGGGACTCCAGGTGAGGGAGGGATCCCGAGGTGAGGGCAGGGTGCGCAGCGGGCCACGGGAGGCGGACCGGGGCGGGTGCCGCCTCAATCCGCAGCCGGTGCTCCCGCGGCGGCAGCTCCATCCCCATCCCCATTCCCGGCCGGCAGCAGCAGCCCCGCGGCACGGCCGGGGCTCAGCCCTGTCCCTCGGGGCGGCGCTGCCCCAGCCCTGCCCGGTAGGGAAGGCGGAGCGGGGCCGCAGGCGCGCGCAGACAAAAGCGGCGGCGCTTCCTGCGCCGCGCCTGAGGGGAGCGGGCGGTGGGCGACGGGCTCCGCTCTCCCCTCTCCCCTCTCGGTCTTTGCTCCCCTCCGTCTGCCCTCGCCCTTCCCGGTCTGTCCGCGAGCTCTCCCCGGTCCGTCCCGGTCTATCCCCGCGTTCTCCCCGGTCCGTCCCGGTCTATCCGCGCGTTCTCCCCGGTCCGTCCCGGTCTATCCGCGCGTTCTTCGCTGTCTGTCCCGGTCTGTCCCCGCGTTCTCCGCGGTTTGTCCCCGCTCTCTCCCCGGTCCGTCCCGGTCTATCCGCGCGTTCTCCGCGGTCCGTCCCGGTCTGTCCGCGCGTTCTCCCCGGTCCGTCCCGGTCTGTCCGCGCGTTCTCCGCGGTCCGTCCCGGTCTATCCCGCGTTCTCCCCGGTCCGTCCCGGTCTGTCCCCGCGTTCTCCGTGGTCTGTCTCCGTTCCCCCGGCCCAGCTGCCCCCAGTGCCTCTCCCGGCCGCCGCGGGTGCGGCGCGATGACTGTCGGTGGGAGCCCCGGGGCGCTGGGCACGGTGCTGCTGCTGTTGCTCGCCCTACGCGCCCGCGCTGTGCCCGAGCCCGAGGCGGTGCCCGAGGGAGCCTCCACCCTGGCCTTCGTCTTCGATGTGACCGGCTCCATGTACGACGACTTGGTGCAAGTTATCGAGGGCGCATCCAAGATCCTGGAGACATCATTGAAGAGACCCAAGCGGCCCCTGTACAACTTTGCGCTGGTGCCTTTCCACGACCCCGGTAGGGCATTCCCCCCTGTGGGCTGAGCGGGACCTGGGTCGGGGCGGGCAGCAGCTGGGAAGGGCAGCAGGGAGTTCCCGAGGGCTGGAAAAAGGCTGGGTTTCCTCCGCTTGCAGAGACTAGAGCCTAAGTATTCCTGTCCCATCGTAGTCCTTGCCGCACGCGTTTCTCTGCCGAGGGCGAGTAACAATATGTGATCACTTCGCTGTCTCTCTACAAAGCTTCCCAAAGCCTTCGGGATAGACTAGAATGGGCTTTAAATGTGCTTTGTGCATCAGAGCATCTTAAGGGATCAAATACTCCCCTTAATTGTTCTGATACAAGCTGAAGTAGCGCCAGTGAACTGCACGTGTAGTAGTAACGGTGCTACTGATTTTTTTTCCAATGCTCTTCTATGGGAGTGCACCTAAGAACATGCATAATGCAGTTGCATTCTTCCTCCTGTCTTACTTTCCCATGTTTACATGCAGAAACTTACAATGAAATGATCCAGAAGCTTTACATGGTATGGGTTTGTTTTGTTTTGTTTTGTTTGTTCCCCTCACCTTTTTTCTGTCTTCTGCTGTACATCATGCATTCCTCTCAGCATCTGTTTTTTGTTCCGTTCCTATCCATTTTCTTTGGCTTTCTTCCTCTTTCCTTGTCAAATTATTCTGTTGACTTGAAGAGGAAATAGGAACAGGATGCCCCAGGCTGGTGATATGTGCTGTACTGTGTAGTAAAAACTCCCTTAAAAAAAATCAGAAAGTGAGAAAAAGCCCTTGAAAATTACTCTTTGGCTTTAGTTCCCATGGAATATCTCAGAATATCTCTGATATTCCTAAACTCAGTGCTTAAGAGTTCTATTTTTTCAGGGATGTCAGCAAAAAAAATGGACATCTTTTCTATTTCCCCCCAGTAACAGATACTTCTGCTGACATTATTTTGCTATTGGTATAAATACCTTAAACCAAATGCTTAGAAAATTAGAGGGAATAGCTTGTATAGGTTCTATTTTTTTATTACAAAGAGTTCTTCATTGTGGTATCAGAGTGTTCTATCACAAAAGTGTTGTTACTGTTACAACATTTGATGTCATTTTCTTTTTGTTTTCCTTCTGTTCACCCTTATCCCCCTCCCCCCCCGCCCTTTTTTTTGTTATTTTATGGAACAAGCTTATATGGAACTTAAAAGGCATCCTGCCACAGAAATAAACAAGAAGGGAAAGATTTGGGTCAAGTGTAGAACCTAGAACTCTTTTTTATCCTAAGCTGATAGATCTCTTTGGAGCTCTTTTTCCATGGAATGGCCAGAATATCAAGAGGATGGGTTGGGAGTGTTTTAGTGTGGTTTTCTCTCAATGATAGCACATCTTCACTTGAGTGAGCAGAAAGAGATTCAATCTAGGAGTTGATAGTTCTGTTTTTCAGAGTGATTGGGTAACTATTTCATCCACAAAAGCAAGAAGATCTTGTGTGGTGCACTTTTAGTTTGGGGGTTTGTTTTGTGGTCCTTTGTTCTTGTGCATCCTAAGTAGAAAGAAATCTCAGCTTTCTCTCATGGGTAGTCCTCTGCTAAGTTTTCATCACAGGCCACTTTCATGTCCTCTGTTTCAATAGCTCCTTTTTTCTTTCTCAATGCATATGTTTTCTGTTTTTCTTCTGCACATTTTCACCTTTTCAGTCGCTTCTTCTGCCCTCCTCACATTCTTGCTCCCACTGCCTCTCCAGGTTCTTTCTTTGTGTTCCAGACTGACTCCTGTGACCATGCTTTGCTGTACCACCCCTCCTTGCTCTGTACAAACCTCACCAGTAACAAATCCACTGCCTCCTTCCCCTGCTTGAGTCACATTTTCCCACTCAGTGACTCCTTGCTTCCTTGCCTCCTCCCCCATTCCCTCTCTTTGCCCAGGAGATCCCTTTCCTTGGCAAATGTTCGACTTCATTCAGTGGAGTGACTGAAACTTAAACCTGCAGAGAACTGACCTGTGCAGCACAGAGCTGCTGGCAAACGTGCCTCGGAGTATCCTGTTACACCTCTCTGTGTGGAAGCCCAACTTCCCTGAGGGGGCCTTACTTCTTAGCGTGATGGATAACTTGTGAGGGCAGGGAGCTCTCTCAAAGTGGAGGATGGACAATTTTCAACTTCATTTTGTCCTAGTTTCTGAAAGATATTTATTTGGTCTTTCTCAGAGTTAGAAAGACACACTACAAGCCAGTGTGTTGAATTTTATGGATGTGTAAGGTCCAGGTGACTGCTGGTCATCTTTACCATACATCTGATGATGACCAAGCTGCGGCACTTGAAAAGAAAATGCAAGAAATGCTGTTGTGAACACTTCAACCTCTATTTTTGTTTTGTTTTGTTAATCTATAGAGAAATAACTTTATGCAAGAACCTCATAAAAATACTGCTTGGCAAGTATTTCACATCATTCAATTCGTTTACCTAGTATTGGTCTATCTGAAGGGTCCTCAACTAAATTAATGAGCATGAAGGTATTTTTTTTACAAGTTGTGTTGTTATTCACTCAATCCTTCTTCCAAAAAAAAAGAGCTTTATATGTAGCTGCCTCACAGGCAAATTTTCTGGGTATTTTTGTGAGATGCTGTGGTCCCTGGGGCAGATGGGACTCTACAAGGGATACAGATACAGTTGGGGCTCGGGTCCAAGGAGCTTCTCTTTGAATAAAGGTCCCCTGGTGCAGATACTCTATTGATAGGTAATTGCAATTAAATTGGGCATGGATTTGGTTTCAAACTGTCTTATTTCACTAGAGTGTGTTGCAGAGTGCACTTGACATCCCACAGGGTACAGCTGGATTGTAAACAATTTGGTAAAAATGTAGTCTAGCAGAATATGGGAGAATTTTTAAATAACTCGAAGTGCTGCATTATTAGTGTTTCATTGAGGCACTGGAGCTTGTCCAGGGAAGGGAAAGGAGCTGGGGAAGGGGCTGGAGCACCAGGAGCAGCTGAGGGAGCTGGGAAAGGAGCTCAGCCTGGAGAAAAGGAGGCTCAAGGGGGCCCTTCTGGCTCTGCACAACTCCCTGATAAGAGAGGACAGCCATGGGGGTCGGCTCCCAGGGAACAGAGACAGGATAAGGGAAAAAGGCCTCAAGCTGTGCCAGGGCAGGTTCAGGTTGGACATTAGCGAAAACCTTTTCACAATAAGGGCTGTAAGACATTTGCACAGGCTGCCCAGGGCAGTGGTGGAATCCCCATCCCTGGAGGTGTTCAAAAACCAAGTGCATGTGGCACTTGGGGACAAGGTTTAGTGATGGTGGTGTTGGGTTGATGGTTGGACTTGAGGATATAAAAGGTCTTTTCCAAACCTAAATTATTCTGTGATTCCATGATTGAGATGTGCCAATGTGCTGGGGTGGGTGGTGGTAGATTTAAATGTAGTGTTTTCCCTTCTGCAGCGGCATTTTGGTAAAACAGGAATACAAGTATATTTTTGGTATCAAACCTGAGGCTTTTGGCACAGAACTGTGGCCTATGGAAAAATTTGTCATGGCTTGCACATTCCTATTCCATGTACCATCTGGTGGGATGCAGAGAGTTCAACTTTGGAAAATCCTTTTGCTTTGGATTCTACTTTGTGAATAAGCATGTGCAGTGCTTTAACAGATTACAGAGATTTTTTTTTTATTGTGGGCTTTCAATGCCTAAACGTGATCACAGAACTTTTGTAGATAGTGAAAAGAGCTGTTGACTAAGAAATCTCTTGCCAGACTTGTGTTCAATGGAAAAACTGGCGTGGGGGGTGGAAAATTGTCCCAAATTTAAGAAAAGTTGGAACAAGAAAATTTTCAACTGGAGCTAAAGCTGAAGATCAGCAAATGCTTTTGTAGTTGCGTGTTGTGGGTCCTGATGTCCTACTAACTCCCATTGTATCCTGTGGAAATGGGATTGAACTTGGAATGTCTTTATTTAACATCTGTGGCCAGCTTTGCTATTTTTTCTTTATGCCATTAAGGAATTTTGGAATGGAAAATAAGCCTGAGAGGACAAATTCATCCCTGGTATTTTTCTGTAAAGCTAATGGAATTATACCAGTCATAACTCACTCTGTGTGATTTAATCAAGCATTCCTTTAGTGTGAATGACTATTCTATAGACCAAACTCCAGTAATTAATTAAGACAAAAATGAAGGGAATATATAACCTCTGGACTCTCTAGGGTAAAGGATGGTGTTTGCCTGTTCATGCTCTGCATATCTACAGAACTCTGAGCATCTCCTGACCCTTTTCTAACAAATCAAGAAGGCAACACTGTGTGAGAAAAGGGGAAACATTAATAATGCTTAGTTTAGATGGGAAAATAGTATTGAACTTAAGTCACTTAGTAAGTGTATAGAGCTAAGAATAAGTTTTTATTTTTCCTTGATCCCACTCCTCTCTTTTGAGAGAGCAAAGCTCTTTTCTGTCTTGAAGTGACGTTATGCACATAGTTAAGCACGTAGTTATGTTTAACTGTAGCCTCTTTTCTTTAACAGACTGGCAGGGCTGTGTCCATAACATGGTTAGGCTGCTGAGCCACATACTAGCTTGGATCAAGTTCAGGAGGTCATATGAAAAGTCTAGGAACTCTGAGTTTTGCAGGTTTGATGGGTTTTTTTAGAAGTTATAATGAAGAAGTAATGTTTTTTCCAGAGGAGGAATTCTATGAAATTAAAATTAGGCTATTAACGGAGTTAATGTTTTTTGTACTTCCTGACAGAAAAAATACTGTGGCTATGCAGATGGATAATGAAGGGAGAGGGGAAGACACTCCTGTGTCCTTGCTGTACCCACAGCTGGATGGTATCATGGATGATGTCACTGCCTCTTCTTCTCACATCCAACTCTCCTGATAGCTCCATGTGCTGCCCTGCACTTTTGCATTCTTCTGTCACTTGAGGTCTTTGGCCTTGGGCTTTACTCTCAGATTTATGAGTGTCTAAACTTCTCAGGCAGAGGCTGAATGTGTGTAAATCACTTGGAGAAGATGAAGAATGGCCCTTCTGGTATAGCCTTGAGAAGAGGGGCATTGTCTTCAGCATTCCCTCTGCTTCCTTTTTGGGGTGGAAGAAGTGGTTCAAGACTTGTTATTAGTTCTAGTAAAGAACAGGAACATGGCTGTAGAGAAACACTACTGTGGCAGTGGTTTTCAAATCAGGGAGAACAAGTTTAAGGGAAATGTGATATTCTGTACTGGTATCTGAGTTTGCCCACACCATGGAAGTGGTGCTTTTACAGGGGATGGGAGCAGCACAAGAAAAGACTGGTGTCACAGAAGCTGTGCCTGCCCCTGGATCCCTGGAAGCATCCAAGGCCAGGTTTGATGGGGCTTGGAGCAAGCTGGGCTAGTGGAAGGTGTCCCTGCCCATGACAAAGGTGAACCTGGATGGGCTTTAAGATTTCTTCCCACCGAAATCAGCCTGTGATTTTATGATTGTAATGAAAAGGGAGACAGCTGAAAGATGGAGAGGAATATGACCCTGTGTTCCTGTTCACATTCCAGGGCCCTCCTTACCTTCCTTGGTAGGTAAAACTGCTTAAACTCTTTGAAAACTGTCTGCTATTTGAACTAGACACATTATTAGGTTGCCCAGAAGAAATAAACTGCTTAGCAGTGAAGTTTCTGTGGGCAAATATTTTGTGAAAACTGGGTGTTTATCAAAAACCCATCGTTTTTTAGGATAATGCATTGGTTTTGCATGACCTGGTTTTTGGTCGTGGAGGGCCACAAAGATGGCTCCTGTGAAAAGCTCTGGAAGCTTCCACCATGTCCAGCAGAGCCAATCTCTGATGGCTCTGAAGATGGACATGCTGCTGGCCAAAACTGGGCCAATGAGAGAGGCTGGTAATGCCTCTGTGATGACATATTTAAGAAGAAAATCAAAACATGAGTTTTTCATGTTTTTATTTTTTTTTTCATGGTCATGGGTTTTTGCTCCTAGTCAGAGGAAAGGAGGAAGTGAGGACATGTGAAAGAAAACAAAATGGGGACACCAAGGTCAGTGGAGGAGGAGGTGCTCCTGGTGCCAGAGCTGAGATTGTTCTGGAGGCCATGGTGAGACCATGGTGGAGCAGCTGTGCCCCTGCAGCCAGGGGGATCCATGGGGATGCAGAGATCCACCCCCAGCCCGTGGGGATCCACAGGGATGCAGAGATCCATAGGGATGCAGAGATCCACCCCCAGCCCCGGGGGAAGGTGCCCAGGCTGGAGCAGGGGATGCCTGGAGCTGTGATCCAGTGCAGACCCAGTGGAGAGGGGGCCCTGGTTCCAGGCTGGAGCAGCCTGTCCTTGGAGGGCTGCAGCCCGTGGGAAGAGAGCCCCATGCAGCAGCAGCAGCATTTTTGGGAGGGCTGTGTGCCCGTGGGAGGGACTCAGCTGTGGCAGGTGTGGTTTGGCTGCTGCTGGTGGCAGTGGAGCCGTGCTGGAGAAGTTCATGGAGAGCTGTCTCCTGTGGGAGGGAGGGACCCCACGGTGCAGCAGGGACAGGACTCCTCTCCCTGAGCAGCAGAAGAAAATCTCGGTGATGAACTGACCCAAACCCCCACGGCCTGTCCCCTGTGCTGTCAGTGGGAAGGAGAGAGAGGATGGGGAAAGAAAAGGTGTTTTAAGGGCTTATTTTACTTCTCATTATCCTCCTCTGATTCTATTAGTAATAAATTTCACTTTGCAGCCTTAAGTTGAGCCGGTTTTGCCCTTGAAGTGTTTTCTCACGGTCTTTATCTCAGCTCATGAAGCCTTTGTTAACTTTTTTCCCTCTCCTCTGCCCAGCTGCAGCAGGGGAGGATGAGCAAGGGACTCTTGTGGGTGCCTGGCGTTGGGCCAGTGTCAAACCACGACAGATAGGGAAGAATTGCCTCAATTCTCTGGAAAGAGTAAGGTCAGAGGCCAAGAAAATCATGCTCTCCACTTAATTCAAGTAGTTGTGTTATTTGAGAGTTGAGTGGCTTTTATATTGCTATCAAAATCAAAAGTGGGGAAAAAATGTGGTAATTTAGGAAGTCTCATCTCCCTCTTCTTCTGAAGGATCACAAAATACCAGATTAAAGCTGTCACAGCCCATCTGTCAGAGCAGTGCTTTTTGGTGGCCTTAAATTTGTGAACATCCCATCTGGCAACTCAAGGATGTGTAAGGATTTGGGGTTTTTTAGAGGCTGGTTTATTTTGTACTTAGATACAGAGTGACAGCAATAATGAGTGCACATCCAAATTCTGAGTTTTTTTCCTTGGTACTTTAGGAGATGCAGTGTAAAGGTACAACTGCTCAGTGCTGTCTTGAGAGCCAATGACAAGCAGACCCGGGAATAATAACTGGAATTCTGCTCTTTTGTGCTAAAACTGATGAAGTATTGCTATTAATATTTCACTGGTGACAATTTAAATGGGAAATACTGCTTCCCTAAAGCTCAAAAACTGCTCTGTGTTGTTACCACTACCAAATGTTATTGTTTCTATCACCAACCCCATGTAAGGGAACAGCTCTGGACTGACAAAGATGAAGTCTAAAGCACTTACAGACATTTTCTGTCTCTGAGGCTTCTAGGATAACTGTAGTGACCATGTGGGAAACAAGTGTTTGAAACCTTCTTGTCACCCTTAAGAGAGACATTGTGATATCTATAAAATGAATTCCCTGTGATTGCATGGATGTTTTCTCCTTCCTCTAGATGGATTTATCTGGGGTCCCTCCTAAAAGTAGCTGCTTATATATAAGACAGTAAATATTGCCAGTGCCAGAAGCTCCAAAACCTGTGAGGCAGCCAAAACATTGTGACATGATCCAAAAGCCTGTTAGAGCATCATTATTTTTCTGCTGTCTTAACTCTGCATATCCAGCCCAGAAGGTATGCACAAGGGTGAATTTCCCCTTTGATTCTTGATTCCTTCTGGCAAGGGAAAGTATTAGTCTCCCTATTTTTATTTGAAGATACAGTAGAGATTCTTTCCTTGGGAAAAAAAATGACAACGTCTCAAATAGATGATTCTTTTCTGCTTTGAATTACAAATTATTTTTCATGTTACATTTGAAATTGTTGCCTACAGAACTTAGAAGCTTGTTCTATTTTGCTTTGCTCTCTTCAGCTCCAGGTGGTTATAATTCCAAGGAAAACTCTGCAGCTCATTAAAAATGTATTTCTGTGCTGTTCTGTCCCTATAGTTACTACTGATGTCATTTATCAGGCGAGCCTTTCTGTTTGTTAGCAGTGTGTGCCTTTTCTCTAGAGCTTCTGGAGTTTGCACAGAGGATACTTCACCTGTTGTGTCCCACGTAGAAGTCACAGTACCCTTGTTAACTCAACTTTTAGGTATGTGACAATATCTACTCCCAGTTTCTTAACCACTTTTTAGGCAAAGAAACTTCCTCATTCACCTTCTTCTTTCCCACACTCTGAATTTATCTCCCAGGAGTTACAGCAGCTTATGTTTCACACAATCACATGGAGAAGCCCAGTTAATCCTATTCATGGCAGTAATTGTTTAACACAAGGCTACACTGGCTACAGGTCTTGATGGGAGCTCTGTGGTATGGAAAGAAAAGAGCAATTTCTGCTGCTGCATGCATCTCCTGGATTGGTTTAAATGCACACAAATCAAATTCCTACTGCTGTAGTTAAAAAAAGCAGCTATTTGATGCAGATCCTCAAGTACTTTTAAGCTATGAACGAGCTGTCCCTCTGAGACAGATACAATGTCCCATTTTCATCTGGAGAAAACAACTGTTTTCTGAGAATGCATGGTAATGAAGTGAATAAAGAGCCATGAATATTGTGTACATCTTTATCTCACTTTAACTGAGGCCATAGTGTTCATTATACAGGGAATTGTCACAGAAATTGACAGGAGGAGGAAAGTTGACAAGGAGGCCAATCAGAGTATTTGCTTCTTGAAATGCCAAGCTTGCTCTTTTCAAGTGCTGATCCTAGAGGAAAACTAGGAAAAAACATGTCTTTGTGGTGGGGAATTAGAATCATAGGATTGTTAAGAGAGGTAAATTGTTAAGAGGTTGGATGAGACCTCTGAGATCATGAGTCCAACCATTAATCCAACACTGCCATGTTTGCCACTAGAGCATGTCCCCAAGTGCTGTATTGATGTGTCTTTTGGACACCTGCTGGGATGATGACTCCTCCACTGCCCTGGGCAGCCTGTTCCAGTGCCTGGCCACCTGTCTAGTGAAGAAATTTTTTTCCAATATCCTTACCCTCCCTAGGAGCAACTTGAGGCTTTTTCCTCTCATCTTGTCCCTGTTCCCCGGGTACAGAGCCCAGTTTTCCCCAGCTGCTCCCTCCTGTCCGGGATTTGTGCAGAGCCACAGGGCCCCCCGAGCCTCCTTTTCTCCAGGCTGAGCCCCTTTCCCAGCTCCCTCAGCTGCTCCTGGGGCTCCAGCCCCTTCCTCAGCTCAATTGCCTTCTCTGGACATGAATTAATAATGAATGAATGCCTTTACTGAAGAGAATGAAGTCGAAGTCTCAGGGGAAGACGAAGGAAAAGAACCACCCAAGGCCTGAAAACTGGTGAAATTGACACTCTGATCCTTATTCCTTGCTCTGTGTGCTGCACTGCCATCCAGCAGTACTCACTTGGTTAGGATCAGGCATGAGGCCATGCCCAGGTGCCTTTTGCAAGCTCACTTTTTTGTGATGTAGGGGTGTGCTGTGTGTTCCTGCAGAGGGTGAACAGTACCTGTCCTGCAGAGGGGGCGTGGAGTGATGGGACTCCCTGTGCTGCTAGAAGTTGTGTTTGAGCTTTTCTTAACTAATGGGGAATAGAAGGAGATTGTATCAGGTTGGTGATTTTTTCAGTTCATCATGCAATGTTCATTCTGCATCCTGCTGGACCAGCTTGTTAGAACCCTTAGAGCTATTTCTACTGCTATTTTTCTGTACTGTGAAAACAGGGAATGGTCGTGACCCAAAGGCTGCCAGACCTCCAGGAGCTTTTGGACAATGATCTCAGGCACGGGATGGGATTTTTGGGGTGTCTTGTGTGGGGCCAGGGATTGGACTGAATGATCCTTATGGATCCCTACCAACTCAGGATGCTTTCTGATTCTATGGCTTGAGGTCTCTGTCATCTTTTTTCTGACTTGTGCTTTATCCTTTGTGTGTATATCAGAGTCTGCTTGGAATTGATACTAGTGTGGATTCACTCAGTGGAGAATCTGGATAAACCAGATTGAGAACTATAGAAAAGGAGCAGAGACTTCATTTAGTTAATGCACTTTGAATGTGGCCTAAAGCCTGGCAGGAGGAACCCTACAGACAGAGAGCCCTCAGATGCCAGTTAGTATATATTTTCCAGTCAATGATTTGATTGTTGGCATATGCTTTGGTTTTGAAGGAGACACATGCATCAGAGGAAATATTGAGAACATACGGTTTTCAGTTTGCAAATGGCAAAACAGTTTCTCTGTTGAAAGAGAGTGATGGTGTTACTTGATCAGCTCGCTATGCCTTGGTAATCAGCAGTTTTGTTTAGAAGGAATAGGATGGATTTAATGAAATGTGCTCTGGGCTGGCTGCTTTTTGTGCTTCGTTACTCCAGCCAGGGAGAATGTTTTACCCCTCACTTACATTGTTGAACATAATGTGTCTTTTATAACTGTTGCTGGTGTTTAGGATTTCCTGTTTGAAGTGTGCTGCTCTGAGATCATATTTACGAGATCCTTCAGTGATGCTGTCAGTGAATTCATGCCTGTGCAGTTGTTGGGTGAGCTCTGGGTCCAAGATTTGCGTTTTGCCAAGGGATAGTTTGTAGTGTTGCATTTTTAAGGGGGATCAGAATGGTTTAGATCAGGCATATCCCCTTGTGGTCTGTGGTTAAGCTTCTTTTGTTACCTTTGCGGAACATGTGCAACCATGTTACTTTGGTAACTGCTTTTGCCAGAGGAGAAGCACAATGACTTCATGTTCCTGGATCACTTGGATGGGACCATTTTATGTCAAGATACATGAAGCCATGGCACTGAGGACAGGATTAATCCCATTTTACCTCAGGCACTTAACTGAAGACTCTCAGATGAGAATCTGGTGACCCAAGGGCTCTTTCTGTAAATCACAAAATGAAACTGGCACCTTTAAGGAGCAATTAATCCCTTGTGAATTCTAAAATATTCTTTGGAGATCTCATTTGCTTTCACTGAATGTAGGGAAAGCAAAGGTTAGTTTAGTCAAAGCCCTGAATTCAGAATGCATGAAGTTAATTGAGAAGCTTTCTGCTTTCTAACATTCTGCACTGGGCTGACTGTCCACATAATAGTCCCCGAGGTTTGTTTCACACCTAGGTTTTCATCCTTCCACATAGATACCAAGGGGTCTCAGAGGGGAATAGGCTATTCCTACATGGTGATTCCCTGGCTCCCATCAGCAGCTGAAGAAGGTCCCTGCCTGGGCAGCCCCAGTGCCCTGAGGGCTCCTGCAATCCTGCTTTGCCAAGGGCCTTGGTGCCTCTCTGATCATGGGGTTACTCAGAAGCTTGTGCACCTCCTTTGCTCTCTCCACAGATTCTTGGCAGGGTTTGAACCTTGGGTGTTCAGAGACCCCTTCTGTGTCAGCTAAAGGAGTAACACTGGCAGCTCTGAGGCTGACAGTGCCATGGGACAATCCCCAAATGAGGGCTGGGATGAGCCTTGTGCTGTGTACTGCAAATGTAAACAGGCTGTGTGTGTTCTGCAGCACTGCTAACTCACTGTTCTGTATCCCTGTGCTCCTCCATCTTGATTTGCTTTGGCACCCTTGGTGCTCCTCTTCACTCTGTGCACTTTGCCAAGTTGTAGCCCTTCTCCTAAAACATTCCTAGCCATGGATTTCAGTCTGCAAGGCATTACTGGTGAGATATATGCATTTTTGTAAATGACATATTCCCAGACAGTGAGCCAGCATACAGCAAACATCACAAACAACCAGAGAGAACTGAAAGAGTTGAATTTATTCTCAGTGATGTGTCCCTTTTAGCAGGCTAGTCTTGCTGGAATAGTGGCTTCCTTACCATTTGCTTTTGGGAATAGACCAGTAAGTGTGTGATATAGGTACAATGAATGAATATTACAGCTTTAAAAGCCAATTTCGTGTAGCCTGATACATAGTGGAGGCAAATATCAACTTTATAGGATCAATTACAACCAGCAGAGCTTGCTTAGTAATGAGAGGTAACCAAAGCAGAACAGGACCCCAGTTCTCAGCCTGCAAAAATGCTGCTGAAGTGGAGTGAGTGGGGGTGGGTTTGCAGCATGGAATGAAAATGAAGGAATGTCTTGTGTTGCTGTAGTCCCTGCTAAATGTCTGGGCTGTTTGCTCGGGATAGCAGCTCTGAGCTGTGACTGTAGGTTACTGCTGGACTCCTGCCAGCTCGTTTAAATTAGATTCCTAGCCCGGGGGCTGGGGTGGTCAGCAGGAAGCCATTGTAATTTTCATGCCTTGGACACCAGTGTATTTTCATGAGCTGAAGTGAAGTGTCTCTGGGGATGCTGAATATCTCTGAAACATTTCCTGAGTTCTCTTAAGCTCTGCAATGGTATGTCCGAGTCTGTTTTCCAAAGGATGGAGCTTTTTGTTTAGTTAGTGAGGTCTTAGTTCACTTGAGTAGTATGCTTTTGCTGTTGGAACTTAGTGAGGAACAGAAGAAGAGGAGGAAAAGCTGTGCAGGAAAAATGATGGGCTCCTTAGGACAGCTGGGAGTCCTGTAATTGCTTTTACGCCCTCATATTAATTTGTATTTCTGTTTACTAAAATCTTGGTGAGATTGAGACTTCAGGCTACTGTGTCAGAGCCAGGTTTTTAGGTGAATAGGAGAAATGTTTGGGCAAGCACAGAGTTTTAGGTAAAAGAGCAGTAGCTGGAGTGCCTAAGCAGAGAGTCTGTGATTCTGCCCATCTGTGGGCAGATCCTTCCCCATTTTCTGTTACTTACACCAATACAATGGTGGTGTGATTTTTATCAGAGGTCTTTAGCATCTCTGTACACTCTAATTGCTGTCATGCACCACAGTTGGAGTACCAGAAGCACAGCAAGAGCCCGGGGTGTGGCACAGGCCGAGTCCCTGGTGATGCCCTGGTACTTTGTTGAAATAAGACATGGTGTGCACTGGCTGGGGTAACATTTTGGCTGCTCTCCAACAGCATTTGGAGAACATAATAAGGTGCTTGGGCAGCGGTGCTTGATTTAACAACATACTAACATACTACTTAAAGCCCTACATATCAGTGTCTTAGGACGTTTCAGATGTCTGTGTGGTTGGTTTTTTTTTTTTTTTCTTTTGGTGTCTTAGGTTTTTGTTTGTTTTGCTTTGGTCATGTCTTTCCCTTTTAAAATTTTACATAAGCTGAATCAAATCATAGGGAATTCATGTGACCTACCCCTGACTCACGGTTTTCTGTGTTAAACACAAGCTCACAAAATGCTTTTTTCTCTCTGAAATGTTTATTACCTTTTTTTCCATTTCTTTCCTGGTCTGTCTGACTCCTCATCTTTTTATCTTCTTTGTCTCTGTATTCAGCCCATCCCTTCTTCAAAATTTCCATTGACCCTTTTCCCTCAGAGGTTCAGTGTCCCTTCTCAGTACTCCCCTCCATATCAAGGTTTCTTGGCAGTCTGGAGTATCCTTTGCTGGATCCCGGTGGTGAAATGTGTGGTGCTAAAGACAATATATTTTTGCTCTCAAAGAGGTGCTGTGTTACCCACAGAAAGGTTTGTGGAGAAGAGCACAGAATCATGGAATGAGTTGGGTTAGAAGGGACTTCAAAGACCATCTAGTTCCAGCTCCCTGCTGTGAGCAGGGACACCCTGCACTAGGTCAGATACTCAAATCGCTTGTTCTGTCCCTCCATCCCTCGTTCCAAGTCCCTCTCCAGCTCTCCTGGAGCCTCTTTAGGAACTGGAAAGGGCTGTAAGGTCTTCCTGGAGCCTCCTTCAGGTGAGCACCACCAGCTCTGCTAGGCTGGCTCCAGAGCAGAGGGGCTCCAGCCCTGGGAGCATCTCCCTGGCCTCCTCTGGACTCTCTCCAGCAGGTCCATGTTTTTCTTGTGCTGAGGGTGGAGTTTCACCAGAGCAGTGTTGAGGGGAGAATCCTTTCTCTCCACCTGCCAGGTGCTGTTTGCCTCAGCCTGAATGAGGCAGGTAGCTAGGACACATCTCATTCCCACTTCACATGCTGGCTGTGGGAGTGAGTACTTTTGTAGAGTTTGTTCTGGGTCAAAATTGAACCAACTGACCCTGATATTTTGTTTTCTGAAATTGTGCTGAATCTGTTGAGTTACACTTTCCTAAAGTTGTAACTGTAGTGGACAAAATAATTATTTTTCTGCACTGCTTCCTGCTTCCCTTTTCTTTAAGGTCGTGGCTTTTTCTTATCCCCAGCTGCTTGGCAATCCCAGATTCATTCTCAAACAGTCCAGGTTAGCAGAAGCAGAAGAAGCTCTTTAGTTTGGGAGCTTGATTAGAGTGCATGAGGCACCCTGGGGCTGAGCAGAGGAGGTGATGGCTTGTGTAGTGGTGATTCTGGCCAGCAGGACTGGCAGTGGGCTCAGCTGGCAGAGCTGCAGCAGGCAGGGAGGGAGCATCCCTAGTGCTAGTGAACTGGAAGGATTGAGTTACACGGGATCTGTGTATGAGGGAGAATCTGGACGGTCTCTGTGAATGCTGACAGTGGGGGAAAAATGTGACTGCTTTGTGTGTCAAGCTTTGTTCTCAATATTCCTGCCGTGGCTTACGCTTAGGGTGTGAAAAGCGGGGATCATGTCATTGCTGTAAAACGTTGGCCCTTTCTCTACCTTCCAAAGTTGATTTGAATGTCATTCTGTTACCCAAATGAGCCGTGGTATAGGGAGATGAAAATAACGACTCTTGGCTAAATGGCGTTTTGAAGAATTGGCAATTTTACCACATCAAGCAAATAATTTAATGCTTTGGGGTTTGGCACAGCCACCGATATGATGTATACCCATGGTTTAGAGGGAAGACACAGAAACACTCCCCAATCTAGAGGTGGATGGTATAGTATGGTATGGAGCTGGAGCTGGAGCTTAGCAAAAGGTAAAAGTCTGTATTCCTTTCTGGAAAGGACACAAGGGAGGCAACTGAAGAGATGCTGTTGCATTCCTGCTTTGTGGGGATGAGTCTTGGTTCATCTCAAATTGTCCTTTTTACAAAACAAGCAAATAAAAAAGCTCTGAATAAGTGGAGCATATTTTGAATTAACTCATTAATTTGCAAAATGTTGCTTAGAGGTAGATTTGAAGTACGTAAAACTTTCTGCTCTGTAGATAATTTTGACTGTGGGTATTTTATTTATGGGATAACTCAGGCCCATCTCACTTTGTGTTGTGGCTATGTAGCATTAAACTTGCTTAGTTACTTGCAATGAAAGCCTTTTTTCCCAGTTTGATATTCTGTCTCTGATCAGGTTTTGATCTCAGTTAAATGGAGTAAATCCAGAGTAATTCCATTATAGTCAGTGATGCTAGTTTGGATTTACACCAGTACAACTGAGCTCAGAGTCTGGCTTTGGTTGTCTGCCATCTTATTCTGCTAAATATTACATCCTTCCCAAATATCCTTTCTCCTCTTGTTTTCAGACCTTGCTGGCTCCTCCTACTTTACCAGATTCCAAGAGTAACAACATAGGTGAAGTTTACATGATGAAAGATTGTTTAAGCAGGGTCTGGTTTTTATTAGCTCAGCTGGTTTTCATTCTTTCAGCCCTGTTTGAAGTCTGATTGTGCTCAGGCTGGGATCTGGATCCATCCTGCTTTTCCTACTTGACTCAATTTTGTCCATTAGAAGTGCAGTGTTTTAAATTACAGGGTGCTCCCCAACATTATCGTTCAATAAGAATTATGTGCCTCAGTGATGTTTTAAAAATATTTTTAGCTCCAAAGATCAGAAAAAAGTAAAAAAGAGTACCTTAAGGCATTACTGCTAATCAACAGCATTACGTGTTTGGAAGGGCTCAGTAAATGGGAGATGTGACTTCGGAGAATGAAATGAATTAAATTTTTCTTGGTTTTGCTGGTATTTCCTTAGTAGAAGTGTACATGAACTTTTTTACAGAGTATTTTAATTTATCATGTGTGAGAAACATCTGGAATTTCATCTAGGCTATTCTGTTAGCTAAATAGGGTTTGTTATTCAGGTTTGCAGTTTGGACAATTTTATCTGTGTTTATGTAGTTTAGCTGGACACTGGGGTCTTGGGCCTTGTAATAATTCCAGAAATGAATCCATAACATTTGTTATAACATTTTTACAGTTGGGCTTATGCTGGTACACTATTGCTACATTCATGTGATGATAAATAATCCTGCCCAAGATATTCTGCCCCAGCTCTAGGGTTAAAGAAGGGATGGGAGATGGGAAATGTCACCTCCTTTAGTTTGGAAACCTCAGGCACAAACTCTGTAGTTAAGCAAACCACTTTGGAATGTTTTTATATATATTCTGTTGATTTTGTTAGCCTTTTCAGGTATCTTTAAGTGCTTTCCTGAAGATTTGCCTCTGGCAACAAAGGGGATGTTTGGCAGAACTGGTAATTTAAACCTGAGCCATCCGGCCTTAATCATTTAGATGCTGTTTTGTACTGCAGACATCTGAATGAGATCTTCAAGAGAAGCTGGATGACTATCCATGTCTGTACCTGAATAGCTCCTGAATTCTGTGAAATGACAGTCTTCACTGTGACCACTGCAGTGGGCAGTTGGTACAAAAAAAATGGTGCCTTAAAGCCCAACAGGCTTTAAACAGGTTCTTTAAACAGGTTCTTTAAAGAATTAGTGATGCCCTCACAATCTTTTTCCTTGGCATTCATGTTCAGGAAAATTGCCTTGACTCTCAATGTATGCAGGAATTCCATGTTGGTTTGTGAATGTCTTTAAGAAGCTGGAGGGGGGGGCAGAGAGAGTTTGCAGCTGGAGCACTGAGCAGCACAGCAGGACAAAGACAGGACCAGTCTCTAAGGGCAGGATTGAAGACAGGCTGGGCGAGCTGGGGGTGTTCACCTGGAGAAGAGAGGTTTCTGGGGAGACCTGAGAGCCCCTTCTAGTTCCCAAAGGGGCTCCAAGAGAGCTGGAGAGGAACTTGAGACAAGGGTTGGAGGGACAGGGCAAGAGGCTTCCCATTGCCAGAGGGCAGGGTTAGATGGGACACTGGGGAGAAATTCTTCTCTGTGAGGGTGGGGAGGCCCTGGCACAGGGTGCCCAGAGAAGCTGTGGCTGCCCCTGGATCCCTGGAAGTGTCCAAGGACAGGTTGGACAGGGGCTTGGAACAACTTAGTGGAAGGTGTCCCTGTGCATGGCAGGAATGAGATAAGCTTTAAGGTCTCTTCCAAACCCAAACCATTCCATGATTCCATGCCACTCACTGGTGACATCCTCAGTGACTATACTTGCTGCAGCACCTCAGGAATTAGCACTCACCCTTCACTGGTGTTGACTCATGAGGGGAGTGGTGACCCGACCACTTCAAATATCCATTGTGAGCTGTCAGACTGTATTTGAAAGGGCCTGCCAGTTCAGAGAGTGGGTTTTCTTCCAGACACAATGCAGACCCTGAGAAAATATGCTTTAGATAGACTTACACAAACAGTGCAAGTCAGGTGATAACATCGATTTTTGGAGCTTGATGGCTTTATGGTCACAGATCCAAATTCCCCAGAGAAGAAATCTTTGTGCTCTGTGTTGTATAAACAGGCTGAACAGTTTAGTGAAAACAATCATCATGGTAAATGCTTCCGTTTTTAAACTGTAATCATTCTTTCAGAGCAAGTTGGTAATTATTTAGCGATCGATTATTTCATTGCCCTGTGAGAGTTCTATGTTTTTCCAGTAGTCAGCTGAGTACATTCCAGTCTGTTTGGGCTAGGCCAGATGGAGGGTGAAACTGGGAAATACAAGGTTCAAGACAAATGAGTTAGTCTAAATTAATTTCTGTCTAAATATAAATAGTGGCATTATTTCAAACAAATTTTACAAGATGAACGAACAGAAAACAAGGTTTTGCCTAATGTATTCCTGTTTAGCTGATTAGGGCAAAAAAGTTAATGTTCTCATCCTCTTTTCCTCCTCCCTCCCTGTTCACATCTGCTTTTTGAGTTAGTTTGGAGCATGCTTGCATTTTTACACTAGAAAAACTCCATGGAATTTTATAACCCACAGATAATATTTAATGTTTCCTTCTCTTCCACAGCTTCCTAAAAACTACTGAGCACTTAAACCTGCATCAAGAGCAGAAACATTCTCTTGCCTTTTTTTTTTCCTTCGTCCCAAGCCATGAAACAACTCTCTTCTAGCTGCTGAGCTCCTGTTGTTCTGAGGCTTTGCAGCGCTCCGTGGGCTGTGCCGTGTCCGTGGGTCAGGGCAGGGACACTGAGCCCGTGCAGGGGAGGTGATAGAGATCTGCACGGCTGGGATTCTGTGCTGGGCAGACAAGGCTGGGCAAAGCTGCCCGGATTAGCAGCTCCCCAGTTAAGCTCTCGTGGATCATGCTGTAACGAGCTTCCTGGAGTTCTTGCTTGCGTAGAGGAGTTGGCAAAAGGCAGCACGGTTGTCGGGGATGTGCTGGCACACAGGGAACAAATGCCGTTTGTGGGACTCATCAATGGCATGTGAACAGGGCTGTGGGCCAAGTGCCAGGCCTGTCACACACATGCACCTGTGCTGCTTCTGTGAACTGGGCAGCCTCATCTAGTGGAAGGTGTCTCTGCCCATGGCAAGGAGTTGGAATAAGGTGGTTTTTAAGGTCCTTTTCAAACCAAAGTGTTCAATGGTGTTCACTGGTGGCATCCTCAGTTACTGTGCTTGGTTGCCAGCTGCAGCAAATCAAATTTGCCCTTGAAATTAGTTTTTTGTAAAGCACTTCCAGAGGCTTAACTTTGAGTTTGTCCTGAGACAAACCCATAGGGAGTAAAGACGCAGCACTTTAGTACTGCTGGTGGTCAGCAAAGGCACTTGCCCTTTCTGCTCAGAATGGGACAGGGTAACAGCTACAGCTGAAATTCTGGTTGGTTTTTTACTGTGGATGGTCTCTTCAGCTTTAATCCATGCAATTTATCAGATCCTTCTGTTTGTATCTTTTCTATGCAGACATCAGAAATGTCATAGAGTTATGGGTTTACAGAATCCCAGAACGGTTTGTGTTGGAAGAGACCTTGAAGTCCGTCTCACTCCTGCCATGGGCAGGGACACCTTCCACTATCCCAGGGCAGAGCTCCAAGCCTTGTCCATCCTGGCCTTGGACTCTTCCAGGAATGGGGCAGCTGCAGGCTCTCAGGGCAAGTCCTTCAGCTTGCTAGAGAAGCTCATCTGCTTTGAAAACTTCTCCTACCCTTGAGGGTTTAGGTACACTCTGAAGGATGCTGAAGGAAGGACCTGATGAGCTTTTAGGATTCTGAATCCTGCATGGATCCGGGTCACACTGAGACAATGATATGCTCTGAGTGCTTGGCTGAGCTGCTGGTGATGAACCCCCAGAGCTGCTATTTCACAGCTGGAGAAGCAGCCTGAAATTCTTCCTGAACAAGTGCATGGCTCTTCCAGCTTTGGGCTTCTTTCTGGTCTTTTCTCAGTTGACATTTAAAGCTATATTGTTATATAGGACAGGAGGAAACAGCCTCAAGTTGCTCCAGGGGAGCTTTAAATCAATATTAAGAAAATATCTTCCTCAAAGGGTTGACAAGTATTGCAACAGGCTGCCCAGGGAAGTGTCACCATCCTTGGAGGGATTTAAAAGCTGTGTGGATGTGTCACTTGTGGATGTGGTTAGTGGTGACCTTGGCACTGCTGAGGCAATGGTTTGACTTGATCTTAGAGGGCTTTTCCATCCTAAATGATTCCATGATTCCCTATTATAAGGTGTTTTGCTATCTGACTGAGATGTCAATTTTATCTGACAAATGGCTGTGGGTAGAAATGATGCTTAGACAAGGATTGAGGGATTGTTTACATACCACAGAGTTCGTGCTAGTCAGTGAATGTGCAGATTCCCTTTCCAAAGTGACAACTAAACATGTGTCTTGCAGCCCTCAGCAGCGCTGAGTGGGAGAACTTCTGTGCAACAGGATTCATTTACCAAATAGTCATTCCCAGGAGTTGTGTGAGTACTGTGGGGAGAAGCTCTGGTTGTCGGTTCTCCTGGCAGATTAAAACCATGAAGTGAGTGCAGTGGTGTAGAGGGGGAAGAAAAGTCTCTGTGCCTCTGTGTAGATGGCTCCCAGCAGCCCAGCTCCAGGGGTTACAGCCTGTCTCGGGGGGGAGAGCTGCCAGGGAGCCCTGTAAGTGCAGCTGGGCCGGACTCGGAGCTGGGAAGAATCAGAGGCAAGGCATTCTCACTGCTGCAGCCCCTGGAGAGCAAGGAGACACATGAGACCGCTGTCACCTCTGAGCTATTCTGGCAGTGTGGAGACACTGCTCAGCCTGGCTCTACTCCTTTCCCCTTCCCCTGGGTTGTGGTGAGCATTCCAGTTTCTCAGGCTTGGTTCTCCAGACTTCCACAAGAAGTTTATCCCTTACTTGAATGGTTTCTGCTTAAAAATGTTTTTCTTGGTGCCATTTAGAAAATGACACAATTACAAATGATACAGGCAAAAGTGAAGGGATGGGAGAGAGCTGCTTCCAGCTGACTTACCAGTTACCAAAGAAAACAGTGCTCTAATGTAGCTTTTGTGAAGCTCGTCTGGCCATGAAAAACTTGCTATATCTTTCTTTTTAAATCGACATTTCAATCCAAACCACATATTTATAAAAATAGAACTAAAATGTTTCAGTATCCTCTTTTTCCTGGATTGGCTCTGTCAGATAAGCTATTTTGCAGTCTTATTTTCTGCTTCTTTTTCCCACTGCCTTCTTGTACATTAGAGTCTTGCAACAGCCCAGGTTAGAAGGGACCTTGAAAAAAATCATCTGATCCAACTTCTCAAACAGAGCCCTACCAGGGGTAAGAAATATGTCTGATAGGTAGAAATAGAAAATGAATTAGAGTCTTCACTGCATATGTTAGCAATAGATTTTTAAAAAGACCAAAAAGTTCACGTTAACCTGGAACACCAGTAACAGTCCTTCTTTGAACATCCTTAAATGAGTGTTTTAACTTCAGCTAGTCGATGCCTCTTTATTTACAGTGGTAATTGAGGCATCACTGGACCCTTGTTAGAGCACTAGGGATAATAATCTCAATTGGATATTGTCAGAGTGAATAATTGGTGTACACGGACAGTGTTATCTGCTGTAACATTCCATGTTCTGTCAGCTGCACATGGATTAGTTCTGTGAAGTGGAGACTTAGCTGGAATGATGCAGAGATTTGAATTTACAGTTGTAATGCCTGAAAGGACAGGGTTGGGGTTTCTAATGGTTTTACACTGGTAATCCTTTAGCAATTCACTTTATCGTGGAATGCTTGGACGGGAGCTGGGGTCTGTTGTAAATGAAGTCAATAAAAACTCCATCAGTTACTTGGAAAGAAGGCAGATGCATTTTTAGTAGTAAAAAGGAAAAACAATGTTTTAGGTAGAGAGAAACATCATGCAGAATATCTGATTTTTGTACTGAATGTGACACTTCCTTCTCCCAGCTGCTGGCCTCAGATTATTTGAGTTTTGCTATGTTGGAAAATCTGCATTCTCAAAGAATGGCAGCTGAATATATCCTAAGGCCTTTTAGAGTATCAAAACGATGATGTTCATACACATGTATGTATATGTGAGAAGGCACAAATAGGTCATCCAGAACCTTGGTATTATTCTCCTAGAATTTTCAAAATGAAATTTTTTCTTTCTTCCTTGTGTTCTATTGAGAGACAAGTAGCTTGGTATAAAAACTGAGGAGTCTCTATTTAGCAGTGTTTGAATTATGCAAGTGTAGGTAGGTCTGTGTTTAGTGTGTATCTTTTCCCTTTTTTTAGGGCTAATTGAGTAATTATGTGGTTGGCTGATACTTTGCTGAGCAAAATTTAATTAATGTTTCAAGGATTATGTCTGGCATCTGAAGGAATTCTAGCTCAGTCTTTACGTTTTTGTGTTTGAGCTTCGTATCCAACAGCAGTGTTTTGTCCCAGGCCAAAGAAACCTCCAGAGACTCATTTAAACCTGATACACCATAGTGCATGGATGGTCAGATGGAGAGCCACCCAGGGGATCAGTGGAATGGAGCACCTCTCCTATGGGGAAGGCTGAAAGCATTGGGATTGATCATCCTGGAGATGAGAAGCTTTGTGGTGACCTAATTGTGGCCTTGCAGTACCTGAGGGGAGCCTACAGGAAAGACTGAGAGAGACTTTTTACAAGGAGTAGAGGGACAGGACAAGGAGGAATGGCTTCCCGCTGCCAGAGGGCAGCACTGATTAAATGTTAGGTGGGAATTGTTCCCTGTGAGAGTGGGGAAGCCCTGGCACAGGGTGCTTAAAGAAGCCGTGGCTGTCCCTGCATCCCTGGAAATGTCCAAAGCTGGGTTGGACAGGGCTTGGAGCAACCTGGGATAGTGGAAATGTCCCTGCCCAAGGGATGGAGCTAGATGAACTTTAAGGTCCCTTCCTACTTAAGCCTATAATTCTATGATGATTTAAAATAAACTTTTCTTTTGCCATGTGAAAGCAAACCCTCAACCATAAGCCTGTTAAAGAGCAGGATAGGGTAAGTATGGGAACATACTCAGCGAAGTCCTTGTGTTCCCATGGTCTCTTGGCAGTTTTAAGCACTGATGGATTAGTGCCATGGTCTCCATAAAGCTTGTTAGGAGAATGGCCTCTTGAAGAAAATACTGCTTTATTAATAACTGGGGGATAATTACCCCAGTTAAGCATGGTTCCTGCCTTGGACTTAGGTGTGTGCTACATAATGGGGATGTAGAATGTTTCCCCTCATCCCAGACTGAGCAGGACTGGATTATCCTGCTCCAGGATGCTCAAGTTGCTGACAGTGACTTTATTAACTTACAGGGTCTGCTTTTGTGTAGCTGTGGGTTCTGAGTGCATTAGTAGCTCCATATCCTTTGGGAAAGCAATGCAGCTGCACTTTCAGCAGGAAAGAGCCAGTTGCTTTTCAGTTTGCTGATGTCTCAAGATCAAAAAGCTGACTTGGCTTCAGTAAGGTAGCTCTCTCCAAGGATCTTCCCAATCTCTTTGAAGGAAGTAATATAATCTTCCAAACAGAAGAAGCTTTTGATTAGCCATTCTAATTGAATTAAACTATCCTGCAAATAAAAGAAGCTGTGACTTTTTTTTGCCAGTCAGCCGCTGGACCCCTCTTGTTGTGAGGTACATTTGGGGACATGGTGGGGGCCTGAGTTCCATGAAGGAGGAGCTTTATGGATGAGGCTGTGGTACCCTGCAGTGCCAGGAGGGTCTCCATGGTGGAGCTCGGATAGTCCTGGCCGACAGCGGCTCAAAATCAATCATGCTAGATGTCACGGTAAATAAATTCATTTTGTAATGCAGTATTAAGTATAAATTTTGAATTAAAATTATGTTTTAAATCTTTCTTGATTTGACTTCAGCATGGTAAGGTAATTAATGACAAAGCAGCACTGTGAAATGGGTAGTTGCATTCATTCTGCCCGATTCCTCGGTGCATGTTCTTTATCTAGTGCTGTTACAAGTGCAGAAGGAGCAGTGCCAAAATACACAGACCCAGAGATGAGACAGAAATAGACCTGGACTGAACTGGAGTTCAGTCTGGAGAAAGAATTTAAAGAGCATTATGAACTGAGTTTTACTCTGTTCAGCCTGTTGTTAACAAGGGGAAATAAACACAAACAGAAAGTGAGCTGATGACCTTCTCAGATGTTCAGTGGGAGTCGGGAGCACGGGCCAGCCCCGGGATCCGGTGCTGCCCCCAAGCTGGACAGTAAGGAAGCTGTGTCTGCACTCCTTATCAGCTGGTTGTCCTTTACTGTAGGCTGAGAAAAGCAAATCACTCAAAGCTTTTTCCCTTTGTGTCTGCTCGTGCCTTTTGTTGTTGGGAAAGCAAAGTAGCCCCATGGACGCCCGCAGCAGGGGAAGCGCAAAGCGCAGATCTCCGGGCATGCAGGAGATGCAGGAGAGCACAGGCTGCAGTCCTGCATGTACTCGGTGCTGGGATGGAGCTCAAGCTCAAGGCTCGGATGTCAGGGACCACCTAGTTGTAAGAGCCTCCCATGATGTGCGCGGCTCGCTCAGCCCTTGGCCTCTCTCAGGGCCTGTCAGCCGGGTTGCCAGCCGTGCTGGGAGCTGGGCACTCATCCACGGAGGGCTGGCCACAGGCTGCAGAGCCAGCTCAGGCACGGCGCTGTGGCCCCGCGGGGAACAGACCCCCGGCACTGTGCAAAAGACAGGGAGGGAGGAGGAAGGTGGGGCTGCTCCACATTTCAGCGTTCAGTATCTTTGCTTGTCCTCAGAAAGGAAAAAAACCAACCTTGCTGTGTGTAATTCTTTTTGGGACATTTAATAGCCACTAAGATCATTACTTTAAATCTGAACCACATGGACTCAAGTTTTCTGATCTCTTTGCCCATAGTTGTGCACCAGCAATAGACAAAAACTTCTGGCCTTGCAGTGGAGCTAGAGACGTTCAGTTGGATTATTTCCTCAGAACAATAATCAACCTGTGTTTCTATTTAATTCAAACTATCTTTTTCTCATTTCCAGGCTAAGGGAGTAGTTTTTTAAATTAGGATTCCCTGGTTAATGTGATAAACCACTCATGCAAAGGGCTTGAGAAGCTCTAAGGCTGTTTTGTGCATCACTCATTTAAGAGAGCATTAAGATTTGCTACAAATCTGGATTTATTTTAACCATCTCTGGGTAGAGGAGGTTACTCTGCACATACTGTGGTTTGTGACTGTAGTTCTCAGAAGGTGGAGTTAACAGTGTGCTGGGCAAATCTGTCCCTGATTTTTATTGTTTCTTACTGCATGCGGTTAATAACATTTAGACAACTGCACTTGAGGCTCATAAGCTAAACTTAGTGCTTGTTGCAGTAGACAAAAGATGAGAATTAGATTTTATCCACTGTGGGTCTCCAAGTGAGCTTTTCTTTTCCAAGAAATGAAGTATGTATAATGCTTTTTTTTGTCATTGTTCTTTTCCTTAAAAAAAAAACAAAAAACCATGAGCTCATAACTATTAAAACAATGGGAAATAACAACACAAATGTGGTACTTGCTAAGGCACATTGCTAGTAAAGCTTGTGTTAGATCTTTGGTCACTCAGTTTCAGCCAGCCTCTGGCCACTGTCCTAAGGTGAAGAGTTTGGTGCATGAGGGTGGTGGCCCTTGCTATCTGTGAGGCTGGAGCTTCATCAGCTCCACTGATGCTGAGTTGGGCTGCTTAGCAAGGCTCTGATATTACCAGGATAATCTAGATGGTTTGTCTGTGAACAGACAACTAATGACAAACTGAGTGAAAAACTGTGAGCAGTCTGACTCCTTCCTGTCTGCTGTTATGCTTAGTAGTCATAAGTCATGAGGCTAAAAAACTGTTTAAAAAATAACAAAGTGAGTGTGTTAAGAAACATGAGCTTGCTGGGCTGGCTTGGCACATTTCTCTCTGGTTAAGAATCTGGTAAAAGTTGCTCAGTGCAGTTTCTGGGCTCTTCAAAAAATTAATTATAGCCAGGTTAGAATCTGAAAGCAGCTGAGTCATGAGGGCATATCATTTAGGAGGAAACTTTAAATAGCTTATTACATGTTCTAGTACTAAAAGCATCTTGGCTTACTCAATGCTCCCTGAATCCATTGGGATGGTCCTTCCAGTGGGGTGTGTGTTAGCCATGGGGGACTCATGACTGTAGGCAGCAGCTCCATTGCTGCTTTGTGCTCCTGGAAAAATTCATCGAGGTTTCTCCCATCATCTGAATGGGAGCTGAGGGTGTCCTTCACTTCAGAGCACAAAGGCTTTAAGTTTGGTCTTTCTTTACTATGTGGTGGAGTCAGCTTCTTGGTTTGGTAGTCTACAACAGAAGTTTGCAATCAGTTAAAATAGAGCAGCATTTTTTGGTGCATTAAAACATAATGCTGTAAACCAGCTTCTGATCCTGTGTGCATGTATTTGTTGGCTGTGTGAGGAACAAAACTATTCAGTATCATTTGAGATGGCAGTTAGAAGTGGTTTTCTTTTATATAGTCTCACCTGTGTGATGACTCTCCCTTTAAGGGGAAGGAGAGCCCTGTGAAGCACTTCCAGTGGCAGCTTGTGAGGGATCTGTAGAGGGAAGAGCCTGCAGGACCCAATTTGCTGTTGGAAAATTGCAGGTTTCTGCTTCTGTGCCCTCAGGATGGACAGCTGGCTGGAGCCTGGCTGGGAGCAGCTCTATCATTGTTCTTACTCTCTGAATTCTTGGCAGTGGCTGCTCCTAAAGGTCTTCAGAGGCATTATAAGCAGAGCTTTGCAATGGATTGGATACAGTTCTCTTCTTTCTCTGAGAAGAGCATTAAATCAGATAAACCTCGGTGCTCAGCACCCTTAGTAAATGGCTCTTAGGGAATAATTATACACAGCTTCTTTTGGCAGGGATCTTGGTTCAGGTATTTCAGCTGTCCCATCTGATTACTCCTAATCCTTCAGCATCTCTTCATTTGTGGTGAAAATTGTTTGATATATGTCTACTCACACACATATATATACACACATATATAAATGGGCAGGTGAGGATTTGTATATATGGGTATGTGAAACCTATATTAGTCCTCTGATCTCAAAAACTGTCAGAATTGCCACAGCACAGTGCTAGACTTGTCAGTCCACTACATAAACAAAAAAGAATGTGGAAGATAATTGTCACCCAGGCTTTTTCTGTGTATCCTGTGTTATGAAGAGATAACTAAATATACTAGTAACTATAATATTAGTTTTTACTAGCATATAATTAATGTATTTATATAATGTAACAGTGTAATTATTGTGGTATTATAATATATAATAAAAATGTAGTTATTGGAATATCAGGGATTTGTTGCTATTCTGTGGTAGGTTTTGGGGTTTTTGGTTTTTTCTATTTCTTCTTTTTCATTTGTAGTGTCATAGTTTTGGAATTTATATTTCTTTGGAAGTATTCAAAGATGTGGAGGCTTTTTGGGGGATATCTTTGCTTTAGTTAGTTAGTTTTAATTCTGGATATGGCTTTGCATCAGGAAAACATCCTCGCTGTGAATTAGAAGAAAGAATTCTGTGGGTGAGAGCACTCCACAAGGTTTAGCATCTCTGCCAGAATTCCTTCAGCTGCCATGTATCACTTAGAGTATTTTTATTCCCTCTAGAACAAACAAATCCAGTGTTCTGAGTTGATGAGAGGTAGGCAAAAGACTTCCATATTCCTTTGCTAGATCTCCTAAAGCACTCAGCTGTCCAAAGCAGACATTTGGTGCAGATGTGTTCCATGGTCGGGACTAGGGGAGTGCCAAATTTGCAATCACCGTCAGTGGTAATTATGTGTGATTGTGTGTCATGGGGAAATCTGTGGTTTTCCCAACGTGCTTGCTGCTCAGCTTGTACATAAACATGTGGCCATTTGAAGTGTGGCAGAAAGCCATGGAAAAACAGCAGGGCCTTTTGGAATAGCCAGTTTCTCAGGTTGCTGCGGGCTTTTCTCCTTATTTACCAATGAGATGGTTTTTACAAGACTTGCCCCAGAAAGGAAGCATCAAAATCCTTGATCTCTGTGTTACTCAGTCCTATGTTGTCGTAGTTGTTGAATTGCTTAGGTGCAAGCTCAGATGCCACAGTGGCTACGTTGACCTTTGTGATTTCAGTTTTGGAAGTCCAGGCTTTGCTCTGGGATGTGCAGCCATTCCTTTAAAACGTTTCCTTTTGGCTGTTATCAGTTTGTGTGTATGCAATATTGACTGTTGGATTCCCGAGTTGGTCTGGAAGAGCTGACATTTATGCTGTACTTGTGAGGCCAGAGAGCTGAGTTGGTGCTTCAAAAAGACTCACTGCCATTCTGGGGCTGTGACAGCTTTTTCATCTTTGCACAGCTCCTTCTGAGTGACCATGAAAGTGAGTAGTGGAGAGAGTTTTGGATTAGTGAGCAATGGAGAGACCCCCACAACAAACCAGTTCCAAATATTTCCATATTGGTCCCCAAAAATGGATTCAGATCGCAGCATGAGAATGTAAAACCACACTTCTCCATCACTGGAAGCGTCCAAGGCCAGGTTGGATGGAGCTTGGAGCAACCTGGGATAGTGGGAAGTGTCCCTGCCCGTGGCAGAGGGTGGGACTGGAGGGGCTTTAAGGTCCCTTCCAGCCCAAACCATTCTGTGATTCTGTATTCTGTATTCTGTTAGTGTATTCCATGTGTCAAGCTCCACCTAAAGAGCTAATGAAGTTAAAAAGCTTACTATTTTCTTTTGCTTACAGGGTGTAGTTTCTGAGTGAATATTCTGTTTAAACTATGCTTGTTAGGTAAATTGAAATAATTTCTCAAAATGTCCTCTCACTTTTTTATATTCTGGACACTTTGAAGGCCTATGTTTACCTGTGCTGGTGAAGCAGCCTTACTTGGAGGTCACAGAATGAGGATGAAAGAAGCTGAAGCTGGTGAAGGCTATTAAAGCTTTTGTGAAAGGCTGATGGCACAACAGTGTGTGAAGGACAGCTTCTGGCTTTTCTGGGACTGGCGAGTGTTCAGGTGGTGAGGAGGAGCACCATCACTGTTCAGGCACGGCCTTTTTGTGGAATCAGCTGAGGACATGTGCCCTGCACGGCTCCTGCGGGGCTCTCTGCTCTGTGCTGCCCACAGCACTTGATGCTGACCCTGCTCTTGTGGCCCGGGTGCCGTTTCCCAGATGAGCTCCTTGTTGAGCTCTCAGCAGAGGGCGGCTGGAGCCCTGGTCCTGCTGGAAGCTGGCCAGGCTCCGCTTGGCATCGGCACTGCTGGAGCCAGCCCGTGCTGCCTGTGGGGGAAGAAGGACAAGCTCTCAGCCCATCTGACCTGATGGGCTGTTTTAGCTTAGCTGAAGGAGTGTTGCTTTTCTTTTTTTTTTTTTTTAATAGGGTAAGAAATCCTCTCCAAAGGATTTACTGCGCTAGCCTGAAACACTGAATCCCTCAATGGATGGGAATGATGGAGCTAAGGGGGTTGCTGTATGGATAAACTGCAGTCAGTGACGTGCTTTAGAACAGTGCTTGGCAAGGGGGAGTTTGGAAACAAAACAATTTGGAGGTAGCTTTATTGCAGGTGTTTGATTTAAAGGATACCCAAAGGAGAATAGTGCCAGGAGGAGTGGGAACACAGGTATGTGAAGGAACAGTGAGTCCTTATAATGGCTCTTTTAATGATAGTGCAGCATTTTAGTACATGACATTCACAGATAAATGACTCACACCCATACAAAAAACCCCCAAGGACACTTTAATGGTCTAGGAAAGGTTTTGTGTGATCTTGTGGGTGACTTTCAAAGAAATTAAACCAAAAGACACTCATGAATAGAGCTTGGTGTGGTTAGACTAGACCTTAGCGATGGCAGTTGTAACTCCAGTGAAATAAAACCTTGGGTTTTTTTAAAAGAGAAAAATATCTGTATTATATGGCAGATAAGTGAATATTAACTTTTATAGAGCTTGGAAAGTGTTGTGAGGTCTGCTGAGGCAGCACTTCCCTGTAAGCTGCAACTGTATTAAATTGGCACCGTTGCAGTTTCATGCTTGGCTTTTACCCTGACAGCAGAATTGTGCCCCATTTGGTCTGTCAGAACTCAACTGATCTCTTTGAGTGCTTTGGAGCACTCAGCTGTCAGAAATCTCTTCATTTGTGTGTGTGTGTGTGTGTGTGTGTGTGTGTTTATTTATTGATTTTTGGCATGGCACCCTGACTGCGCTTGCTGAGCTGGGCGAGTGCCCATGGCCAGGGCAGCAATGCCTGCCCGGGCCAGGCAAAGAATGAAGGGCACTGGTGCCAAGGCAGATTGAGGTGAACAGGCAGGAAATCATGGCATAGGAACCAGCTGGCTGGAATCACATTTGATCCCAATCAGGAAGGCAGCTGTGTGAGGGGCAGAGGGAAAGCTCTGTGGGATTGGGAAATGCTCACATATGTGCTGCTGTTATGCACCCCAGGCAACTTCTCTGGGACGTCCTGCCCTTCCACAGCAGACAAAGACATGGCAAATACCATGAATAAAGTTGTTCCTGCTTTGTTTCTTTCTGGCAGCTCCTGCTAGATGTGCTGGGATTGGGGATAGGGCTCACACTGGCATTTTTCCAGAGGTACTTTTTTTTTCAGGGAAGAAATGTGGCACGTGTCATTTTTTTCTTTCTATTTTTTATTACAGGAGTAAAATTGCAAAGCCAAGTATGTGTGTTCTGTCCAGAGAGGCCTCTTCACATTTACCTAGAATCACAAAATTGTGGAATGGTTTGGGTTGGAAGGGACCTTAAATTCCTCTTGTTTCACCCTCTGCCATGAGCAGGGACACCTTCCACTATCCCAGGTTACTCCATGCCCCAGACTTGGACACTTCCCGGGTTCCAGGGGCAGCCACAGCTTCTCTGAGCACTCTGTACCAGGGCCTCCCCACCCTCACAGGGAAGACCTGTTCCCCAATATCTAGTATTTTCAAGTTTGAAGCCACTTCCCCTCATCCTGTCCCTCCAGGCCTTTTTCCTAAGTCCCTCTCCAAATCTCTTTGGGCCCCTTTAGGCACTGGAAGGCTGCTATAAGGTTTTACCGAAGCCTCGTTTTCTCCAGTCTGAAGAGCCTCTTTCTGGAAAAATACATTATTTCTTGGTCCAGCAACATTTGTTCTGGGAATTTTTGTTCCCTTTTTATTACTAAGAACAATTAAATGTTTGATCAAAATCAAAGGTGAAAGGCTTTATGTGCCTATAAATGTTTAAGGCAGAGTTTGGGAATACTGTAAAATTAAAGTTTTGAAGTCATAGGTTTCAGTACTGGGGATATCATTCTCTACTATTTTTTTCTGTTCAATGCTTTTAGTTTCATTTTTTTGCTACCATTTGTCTTTGGATAACTCTATTTTGTTTGTATTTCATTCTAGAAATTGGTCCAGTGACAATAACCACAGATCCCAAGAAATTTCAATTTGAACTTAGGGAACTTTATGTTCAGGTGAGTAACTTGTTTCCTGTGTGGTTCTAGCAAAGACTGTTTCCTCACACTAATCTTTCCTCTTGTGCTGATATTCCTGCTGCAAGCATTCATCAGGATGTAGATCACTTAGCTTTGTCATTTTGCCTGCACAAACTGTCATCTTCCTGCTCATCCTAATTTAGGGCTGTGATTCATTCCTTTGTCTTAATTTACCTCATTGTGTGGAGACATGGTTCAATAACACAAGAATGAATAGTCAGGTAATGCTAACATTTAGTTGGCATTTTCATTAGTCCTGCCACTTGTCCACAGACACTTTTATGGACTTCTAGTGTGTTCTGGAAATTATATTCCATGAACACTATTCAAACAAGAGGACTGTGAGACCCCTCAGATTTTCCATAGGTATTGCCTTCCCTGCCATGCATTACTTGGCACTTACTGATTCAAAGGCTTCTTAGAATCACAGAATATCCTGAGTGGGAAGGGACCCACAGGATCATCAGTCCAACCCCTGGCCCTGCACAGACACCCCAACAATCCCACCCTGTGCATCCCTGGGAGCATTGTCCAAATGGAGATCTCAGCCTCGGGGCTGTGCCCATTCCCTGGGGAGCCTGGGCAGTGCCCTCCACCCTCTGGGGAAGAGCCTTTCCCTGATCTCCAGCCTGACCCTGCCCTGACAGAGCTCCAGCCGTTCCTTTGGGTGATAGAAAGAAAGGGGGAAGTGTTGGAATGAAGTTATCCTTACTGACAGAACATATGTTCCTACTGTCCTGTCTTTAACCAAGGAAAATGCTTCTGACCTGTGGTGAACCTTGCTGGAGTCAGCAGAGCTGAAACTGGCACATGGTGTAATCCCTGTAAGAAAAGATTGCTTGAGGATTACTTTAAAAGTTGGCAAAAGGTTTGAAATCCAGAAAAAAACAATAGTTATTGCAGTTTTCTCCTCCATGAGGAAATTTAAGCTTCAAAACTCCATCCAGTTTTCATGTTTTGTTTCCTCAGTAGTTATACTGGACAGTAATTGCAGCTGTTTCTAAAAGGTGGATTATTTAGGTGAAGCTTTTGGGAATTTCAAACTCTTAATTTCTAATCAAGTTGTTTAAAAGTTTCTGTCTAATTAATTTTAGATTTTGTTCTTTAATGCTGGTTGGTCACATATTTCATAATTACTTTCAAGATATGCTCGTTCTGCTATATGAAGGCTGTCACTGACTGGTGTTCATCCATTATGTTGGTGAAGGGCTAAAATATAAATCAAAAAATTGTTAGAACAGGACTGATAAGTCATCTTGCAGTAGAGAAAATGTGAACACTTTCTACAGGTTTGTTACCAGTATATTTCCAAAATGACTGATAAAAGACGGAAGAGTGAATGGTGTGGAGGTAGAGGAAATTTTGAGCTTGGGTTTATTTTAAGAAAGGGCATGGACCAAATATTCTCATTAATGAACAAAGCTAAAATGAAGGTGAAGATAAATTATTTCAAAGCATCTTGAGTATTAATCATATTATATCAAAATATGCTCAACTCGTCCTCCCTGAACATCAGGGTAAGCCCAGCTCTTGTTTTGCTTTCATCTGTCACAGAATTGTTAGAGGGTCTTTTGGCTGACATTTGACATCAGGTAAAAATTAGGTGTGTACATTTCACTGCAGAAACTGGGCCCTGTTTTCTTTTACATTCAGAGTTATAAAGGACATTTTCCTTTGATACAGGATCAGCTTAAGAAGTTATCACTTGTATTTCATCTGTAATTACCTTTGAATCCTTCTTATGGATATAATTTTTGCTTTTTGTTTTGTTTGGTTGGTTTTTTTTTTTTTTTTTTTTTTAATTTTTTTTTAGTTAGGCAGATTTTTTGTGTCTTTCTGTGGGCCTGTTCAAACTGAAGGGAAAATGAAGCTTCCTCAGCTTTACTCACCTCAGCTTTTTCAGAAAGCTTCATGAGGTAGCTGTATTTAATTTCAATTTGGAGAGAAAGGCAGGAAATACTGAATAGAAATTTTTCTACTTTTTTTAAGTAAAGGCAATACTAATGTTAAATGTTAGGAAGCAACTCTGCCTGTGAAGGTGGGGAGGCCCTGGCACAGGGTGCCCAGAGAAGCTGTGGCTGCCCCTGGATCCCTGGCAGTGTCCAAGGCCAGGCTGGATGGGGCTTGGAGCAACCTGGGATAGTGGAAGGTGTCCCTGCCCGTGGCAGGGTGGCACTGGATGGGCTTTAAGGTCTTCCAATCCAAACCATTCCATGATGATGATGTTTTTGTTGTTGTACCAGCTGCTTTTTAAGAGTATTATTCTACATTATAGGAATAAAAAAAGTCCATGCTTGTTCTCAGAACAACCATTTAGCTCAGTAATGCTTTTCATGTTCTATGTAGAAAACAGATGCTGTCATACAGAATATTATGAGATGATAATCAAATAGACTTGAAGTGGGAATAGAAATTTCCCTGTTCCAAGTGGATGTCTGCAGAAATTAGCTAATATTTTAACTTTACCCACAAATTAAACTTTACACGGAAGAGTCTTCTGCTGAAAGAATTTGGATATACTGATGTGTCCCATTGGACTGTATAGGCATTGCCAAGATAAAGTTCTGACATGTGTCAGAAATCTTCTTGGAGAGTTCTCTCTTGAATTTCAGGCTGTCTGGCGTCTACCACTTGCTTTTCCTGTAAGACTAAGGCTACATTTAGTAGAACTGACTTTGAAAAAGAGCAATGACTCTTATATGAATTTCAGAAAAACAGTGACCACATGCTTATTCTTTAGCATAGATGAGAAATTTTTTGATAGTCTTGCTTTGAAATGAGATTAAGGATCCTGATAGATTAAACTTATTCCCAACACAAATATTTTACTGAGGACAAACAAAATTCTTAAGTATGAAGGACTTCTTTCCCAGCTTGTGTAGATTTATATATACATATGTGTGAAGGCATGTTGACTGTAAAAATTAAAGAAATCAATTTTATATTTAATATTGAATATGCAGAGATCCATTGTAAATGACTGGGCAAGTTTTACAATTTGTATCAGCTCTTTGGAAAGTTCTGTCTTCAATATGCCAAGTTATTTTTTTATGTTAAGTTAGTGAGATTTTATTTAAACAGTATTTTTCCCAAATTCTTAATTTAGGGAGAGAAACGAATCCTTTCCTATAAAGATAAAGTCATACTTGGAAGCATTTTGGTTCAACACATGGTCTGAAAAACCTCCAGCTCTGCAGCTGCTGCCGTGCCGAGCTGTGGGAGCACAGCACCTGTGCCCTCTGCCGAGCTCCCTGTCCCAGGGAGGAGTCCAGGGCAGGTTCTTGCTGCTCTGGTGTCCAGAGGTGCTCCTGGAGCTCGGCACTGCCTGCCTGGGACCATTTCCCATCTCTGTGCCCCTGACCTGCCTCCCCAGAGCAGGGGAGTTGTCGGCCAGAAGGGAGCATCTGAGTGTGGGAAATGGGGCTGTCACAAAAGCTGGGGCTGAGCATGAAATGGGTAACAGTGACCTTGACACCAGCCAACATCAAGGCTCTTCCTTTGACTTTGTTTTCCCTTTGGAATTATTGCAGTTGCTGCTTGTGAGTGTGTTACAGCACTCTGCAGAAACCATAAAATCCTTAGGATGGAAAAGGTGAATAAATGATTAAAGGCTGAGGAAGTATCTGTCTTGAATGTCTCAAAAGAAAGTAACTTATTTTGTATGGGGTTTTTTTTTCTTAAAAGAAAAAAAGTTCTGTTTTCTTTCTACTTGTGAACAGGGTGGTGGAGACTGTCCAGAGATGAGCATTGGGGCAATAAAGATTGCTCTAGAAATTTCCCTGCCTGGCTCTTTCATCTATGTATTTACTGATGCCCGATCCAAGGATTACAGACTGACCCATGAAGTGCTTCAACTCATCCAACAGAAACAGTCACAGGTACCGAGGGGATTTGCATTCCCAGCTGGGTTATATGTTTAATGCTCAGTTTCTCATTGACAAAGGGTGGAATTCTCCTGTGTGAAACTTGGTGAAATCTTTTTACAGAAGGGACCGTAATACTGCATTTTAAGCATTTAATTTTTTTTAATAGAGTTAATTGATCTGGTTAAGGAAAAACTTAGTGGAATATTCTTTTTATTTTTGTGAAATAGATAAGGCAACTGAATCTTCTATCAGTGTATGTGTTTTTGGTAGCTTATCAGTTACTTGGATTTTTTTGTTGTTCTAAAAGAAGTATTATGTCAATGACAGGGCTGATTGGTTTTTAAAGGGATTTTTGTCTGTTCCTTTTCTTCTGCATTGCTTTTCCATCATAACTGAGTGCAATGCCTCTGTCCACGCAGAGTAGCAAACTGACATATTCTTCTGTTGTCTTGCCTTAATGCTGCCCTGGCAGTGCTTTCCTCACCTATGCACCATGTGTCCAATGATTCACTGATTTTTCTTTAATCCAGGTGGTATTTGTGCTGACAGGAGACTGTGATGACAGGGATCATATTGGTTACAAGGTCTATGAAGAAATTGCCTCAACAAGTTCTGGTCAAGTTTTTCACTTGGACAAAAAACAAGTTAATGAGGTAACTTTGCTCGAGTTTTGCAATCAATAAAGTGAGGGATGAGTTATACTGTAAATCTTTGAGACCTTATGGTGGGTTAGGGAGCAGAGGAGGAACTTCTAAATGTTCTGATCTTAGTATGTGGACTCTGTTCCACCTTTCCCTTCCTTCCTTTCTCCATCTTCTATATCAGGATGCAATTCTGTGACTTCTGTTGACATTAGGGAAGTGTGAAGTGGCACATCTCACCAGAACCTCACCAACTTCCCTCTTCCTGTGCCAGAAGTTTTCCAGAAGAGCCTTTAAAAAAAGGAGTGGTTCTGGGCTCTGCGTAGCCTAGTGGCTTCTCTGCTCAAAACAAGAACACACATTTGGCTTTAAATGAGCATTTTGTGAGCAAGCAAAGGACTGCTACTTAGCCTGGACAAAAATGTTCCCCACACAGGATAGTGTGGACTTTCAGGTTTCCACTATTCACAGAGTCATGGAAGTAACTTTTCAATTGAGATTATTGCTACAGTACTTTTGCCACCTCTGCTGCCCTCCTGGTAACTGTGGTTCCTGACCCACAGCCATGAATGACTGTTTGCTTTGGGAACTTTAGTGAGTCTCAGACAGAAATGAAACTTCAGAAGTGCGTGAGAAAACAGTTTGGAGGGAGGTGAAATCACATGGTATTTATCTGGAGAGCTGGAATTGTTTATAAATGTTGTAAATGTTCCCCTTTGAATTCCCAGTGTAGGCAATAACTAGCTGAGGTTTTTTAATAAAAATTTACTCTGCTTTGTTCCTTCTTCTTTCTGTCTTAAAATTTGGACAATGATAAATGTTGGAGATAAATTGCATTTTTGTACAGCTGTTGCCTAGAAAAATTGAAGTTCTCATTGGGAATGATAGAGGCTATTGGCAGTGATGTGAAGGTGATCAAAAGGAGAAACTTCCCAGAAGATTTATCCTCCAAAAGTTAGGTTAAAATTTGGAAGAAAAGAAATTACCTGCTTGGTCTGTTCCTGGCCTGCATTTTGCTATTATGTATAAAGGGTAAAACTTCTCTGTGACACTCCATGAAATCCCTTTATACAGAAGGGATCATCATGGAACAAGATGGTCTTTAAGGGCCCTTCCAACACAACGAATTCTGCAACCCTCTGATACTGCCAGTGGGGAATGCTCTTTGCCAGGACTGGAGTTTTAGGATAAAAGTTTGGTTTGATTGTTGTGGTTTTGTTTTCTTCTGCTTTTGAGAGGTGGAAGTGAGCAGATAAAGCCATTTTAGGTGCTGCACAGCACCGTGTCCTGGAGTGGAGCTGGCACAAGCTGCTTTCTGGGCTGCCTGCTGCTGCTTTCTGAACTTGGCACTTCCCTATTTCTAGGAACACTGGCTTCTGCCTGAAAGGATAGACTGTCTTGGAATTTTGGGTAATGTTTTAAGCAGGGAGTTTCAGTAGCCATTTTCACCCTCTTATAGCTTTATCTCAACATTTCTTTTGAGTAAATAATCATAGAATTGTAAAGTTGTAAAATGTTCTGGGTTGCAAGAGATCTTGATGATCATCTCATTCCATCCCCTGCCGTGGGCAGGGACACCTTCCACTGTCCCAGGTTGCTCCAAGCTCCATCCAACCTGGCCTTGGACACTTCCAGGGACCCAGGGCAGCCACAGCTTCTCTGGGCACCCTGTGCCAGAGCCTTGCCACCTCTGCACATGAGCAGAGGGTGAAATCAGTGGGTGATGTTTTTGCAGCATTTTTTTTTGAGAGAGGGAAAAATACAGCCTATGGCCACTGGAAAGAGATACTGAAAGAGTGTAAGAGATTGCCTAAGGTGGAAAAAAAGCAAACCCTAAATCACTTTCAGAGGTGTTCCACAATAACTGCTGAACAATTTGTGTTAAAGCCAAACCTAAAAGACTCTGCAATTTTAGTGATTATTGACCTTACATAAATCTGTGTCTGGGCCAAGTGACTGTGAAAATGAGTAGACCAAATTGCTGCCATCCCCAGTAAAACCTTCTCTGTGGTTTCAGTTCTGGATCAGCATTGATCAACTGTTTATGGGATAGCCCTCAGGCAGGATTCAGCAGCAATCAAGCAATCACACTTGCCCTCCTTTCTCTCTGAGGAGTCGATGATGTGTAAAGAATGCAGTTTATAAATGCTGAAGCACACTCACCGTTATGGGCCCAGAGACAGCCAGTGCTGGATTGGGGATTAGGAAATAGCTACAAAGTCCCTGCAGAGTACCCTGCCAAACCAACGACTTGTTTTGTTAAAACATTTTGATTATTCTACCCCCCAAAAACCCAAACAAAGCTATTTTTAGTATGTAAAGTTTCAAACCATTCCTCTTGTTCTTGCCCTTTGAGCATTGAGTGCAGAATGAAGCAATATTCTAAGCTTGATACAAGGAAACACAGCAAAACATTTCTTGATACACAACATCCAGTGCTTGTGTACTGAGAAGACTATGAAAGCTTAGTGCCTTCTTTTTACTTCTGAAAAACATGCTCTGATTTCAAATACTACAATTAACCTGGGCAAAATTATTAGTGATTGACGAAGTTGTGTTGGGTTCAGTCCAGCAAAGCATGAAATACATATGTATCTCCACTTACCTGCTGAAGGTAGCTCATCTAAGAGTCTGGGATGAATGTCCTGTTTTTATAAACTCACTGTGATTTCTGTGCATTAAATAAATGAGAATATTTATCTAGTTAGAGTATCAAGGCCTCATCCCTGGGAGGGAGTGTTCAAGGCCAGTGTTGGGGCTCCAGGTTGAACAACCTGGACTTGGAAGGTGTCCCTTCCCTCCTGGAAGGAGAGTGAGACAAGATGGGCTTTAATGTCCCTTGCAATACAAACCATTATAGGATCGTAATATTCTGAAACGTTGTCCCCAGTGTCTTGGTAAGCCTTTATCAAAGTGCTTTATCAAAGCATTGAAGTCCTGATTTTGAAAAGTGTTTCATTAGGGTGAGATTTCTCTGGTTGCTTTTGTAGACTCAGGGCTTAATTTGCAATAATTGCTTGAAATTTATATGAATCACAGAATATACTGAGCTGGAGGGGATCCTTGGAATCTGCAAGGATTGAGTCCAACCCCTGGCCCTGCACAGACACCCCAACACTCCCACCCTGTGCATCCCTGGGAGCATTGTCCAAACACTCCTGGAGCTCTGGCAGCCTTGGGGCTGTGCCCATTCCCTGGGGAGCCTGGGCAGAGCCCTCCACCCTCTGGGGGGAAGAACCTTTCTCTGGTCTCACCCTCCCTGACACAGCTCCAGCCCTTCCCTCAGGTTCTGTTCTCATGACATTAAGAATATTCATCAAGCATGGGTTAAATTCCCTGTTAGGAGCAGATTCTCTATTTTCATATCTGTGTCCAATTTCCAAAAGGTACTACTAATTTTGACTTGAACTGAAGTTACATTACACCACACCAAATGATCCTTCTGTAAGGAAATTCCTGTAAATGGTTGTGATGCCCAAAGGTTTGTACTGATGTCAGAAGGGGTGGTGAGATGAATTGTGATGATCAGCAGTGTGAATATGGTCCTGTGGAAAATAGTTGGAGGTTTATTAGTTATTGGCAGTTCAGGTTATGTCTCCAGGTTGTTTTGATTGTTTGTGGCAAAAATGAGTCATTTTGTCTGATGAACTGGACTGATCAGTGTGGATAAAGCTAGGGGTTCACAAGGACTGAGCTGGTGAGTGGTGTTTTTCCATTTCTTTTAGTGTTGAAGCACTTGATTTCTCTTATTTCTAACATTTCTGTAAGAAGGGAAAACTCCTGTCTTTAGACTGCCTAAAAATATATCTTTCTTCCTGATTTTTAAAATAAGTAGAAATGGATCTTCCATATACAGAACATTGATAGCGGAGAACTGAGAATGACATGGGGACACGGCTTTGACTTTGATGGAAGAAGGGGATATTGTTGAGTGACTTGAAAACCGGATGAATCTGTGTGGGAAAAAAAAGAGATTTTGGAATTGAATGAGAAGAATGTGAATGAAAGGGATGCTATGGATGAGACAAGATTGAGGGAGAACTGAAGACAAGACTGGTGACAGAACATTTAGAAGGGATGGTGCAAAAGGGGTTGTTGTTTTGGGGGAGGTGCTGAAGGGTATCATCTGTAAGATCACAGGGAATGGTGGTGATCACTCATGAGTGCTCTGCTGTAAACAGAGGTGCCTAAACCCACGGGAGAACATCCTATTTCTGCTGGCCCTTGGTCCTCCCAGGAGATGGCAACCCAAGAGTTACACCCACACAGCTTGAATTGGTTACAGGTCCCTGCTGTGTATGACCAATGTGTGTCTGGGTGATGCTGCAGAGGAAGCAATTTGAAATCTTGTTTACTCAGTTAAAGGTGTAAAAGGCCCCTCCACTGCTTTTCAAGTATACAACACAGGTGATAAAGTCAAAAGTTCAAAATTACAGTATAGAATAAAGGTTTCGTGCAAACCTCTGTTTCTTGCCTTTTCTTCTCTCTCATCCCAAACAGGCATTATCCATTTTCATAGAAAAAGGAGTAATGGTTTATGGTTTCATGGGAGAAGCAGCTGAATACTTCTATTCTGAAGATACATAATATACAGTGAATGCCAAACAAAGAAAGGAAAAACAAATAGTTATAGCTGGTCTTTCTCTGTTTTCTATGGAATTTGGAGTCTGGAAAAAATAAACCACGATCATGTACCTAAGGTCTGTCATAAAGCAGCTGCAGAAGGGCTTTTAAAAGGCAGTTGAAAGCAGACAGGCTTAGTTATTGTGCTTCCTAACTTTGAAGAGCTTGAGATACAACACTAAGACTTTTCAGTCGTGTGGTTTTCATACATGTCATATACATCATTCATGTTCTATTTTTACAGTATTATTTTCTCATGCACTGTCTCAGTTATGTTTTTGATGTGCATTTAAAAACATCACTAGAATATTTTTCCTCTTTGGGTATAAGTGTGAACCTCTAAATTTACTTAAGCAATGAAACAGTTAACCTGAAATCCCATTGCTTTGACTGCTTGAGAAATATTCTTGAGTCCCAGAATAAACAAATGGGAATAGAGACCATGCTCCACAGATTTTGCAGGTTTCATTATGCATTCCAAGAAATGACCTGACCGCAGGGCAGGTTGCAAGAGCAAATTTTCTGGGGAAATGTTATAAATCATTGCTGTATTTGCCCTTCCCCCTCTAATAATATTCATCACGTCATATTTTGGCAGAACAACAAAAGCTGCTGTTGTTTTGGGGGCTTTCTGTAAAGGTCCCAGAGGAGAAAAAACCTACTTCTAAACCAGTGTTACAGCAGTATTGCAAACCCCTTTGGAATGACAGGGCTGGGAAATGGATCTCCCAGAACTGCCTATTGAACTCATATAAGCAAGCTGCTGCCAGACTGCAGACAGCTGGGTTGTTCTGTTGCCTTCCATTTTCAGTTTTGATCTTGGAAACTCTCAGAAACTGAAGTTCATATGGGTTCATTGAATTTTACAATCTGTTTAAAAACTTACCGGTGAAGGTGAGATCCTGGAATTAAATAGGAACTTTTCCATATACCTCATAAAAAAAATGCTCATCTCACTGGGAATAGAACACTGAAATTCCTTTGGAAGCATTTTTGGACCCAGATGTATAATTTCTCAAGTAGAAAATTAGTTGTGTCTTTTTGAAGCCTTGTGATTCCTGTTCCAGGCTTGTCTAAAGCAAACACAAGTTACTCCCTAGCTGGTGTCACCAGCTGTTGCACAAACCCCACTTCTCTCCTGGGCCATGTTCCTGCAGAGCTCAGAGCAGCACAGGCAATTTTACTGTGATTTTTTTGGGAATGTTTTGCAAACATGCACAAGCACCTTTCTCAGGCACACCCTTGGTGGGGAGACACCTGGTCAGTGCTGTCTCACCCTGTGCTGGGAGCACTCAGCATGACTCAGGTGCCACATCGCTAAGAGTGGAGGGGGAATCATTGATGAAAACCTGCCCCCACCATTTCAAATCTGTTTTCATTGATGCCCTTCACTTACTTAAACTTATTTCGTCTTTGCACAAATGTTTCTGTAACAAGAGAACAAGTAGACTTTTATAGTAGGCTGGAATCTAGTTTCTATCACAAAGTCATCTCACACACAAACCTATGGCAAATTTCCAATTTTTTAATGATAAAGTAGGCAAGTAATGCACAATAAACCAGGGGAATGATGTTCTTTTGGGCAATGTGTTGAATTGGATCTTAGGTTGAAGGACTTGCCCTGGAGACCCCCAGTACTGAGAGGTAACACATCCAGGTTAATTTATTGTTGGTTTCCACGTCTTGAACTGACAATCAAAAGATGGCTCACTTTCACAAGATGTTTCTCAATGCCACCATGGTCAACTGCAACTTAAAATCATGGTTCAGTATTGCTGTGAGTCACATTTACATTGTTACACAAACCCAGTATTACTTCAGTAAAAATAGGCTGCAGCTCTGTGACATGCAGAGGTGATGCAAACTTTTATAGTTTGACAAGCCAGGTGTATTTCTGGGGAGCTTGGGTTGGTTGTGGTGGGTTTCCCTTGGCTGATTGTCAAGCTCCCTCTCAGCCACTCACCCCTTGCAGAGGAGGAATGGGTTAAGGAAGCTTCTGGGTTGAGATAAAGACAGGGAAATCACCAGTTGTTGAGGGCAAGACTAAGTTTACTTAAGGAAAATTAATTTGTTGCCAATTAAAATAGATACTCAATTATTCCTTCAGGTGGTGGGAAGCAAAGACAGGTAGGAACACCTTTGCCTCACTTGCCCAACTCAACTTTTCCCCTGATTCCTTCTCCCTTCTGCAGTGCCAGCAGGAATGGGGTTGTGCTCAGTACACACAGGTTTCTCTTGGCTGCTCTTCCTCCTCACACCCTTCCTTCACTGTGGGCTCTCCCATGGGCTCCTGTCCTCTCCCTGATGTGGGAAGCTCCATGCCCTGCAGGGACACACCTTCCAAATCCATGTTCCCCTCCAGTCCCACCTCTGTGCTGTGCCTAACAGTAATTTGTACTGGGCATTTTAGGGGGAAAAAACCCTGGAAAAGTCCATAGATAGCAATTGCTCAGTACATTTGGATGAGAAAATTTTCCTTGTTGCTTCATGCAGCTAATAACTGATGACCAGAAATGTCCACAGGTTTGTATCCCTAATTCCTTTTAAAAGTTACCTGTGGTTGTCGTGTAGAGATGTATCCAGGTGTGCTCATGTATTCCTTAAACACCATGCTGACCACGGCTTTGCTAGTATCTTCTATTAAAGTTGCATTTCCTTTTAAGTATTCACATTTTAAAAAATAAATCAATATGGAATCTCTACAAAACAGTAGAGACAAGCATTTCAGAAGAAAATATTTCAACAGCCAGTACTGCTGACAGTATAGTAACTGTTCTTTTCTCCTCTAGGTGTTAAAATGGGTTGAAGAAGCAGTTCAAGCCTCCAAAGTGCATCTCTTGTCTACAGACCATCTGTCCATGGCTGTAAACACTTGGCAGATCCCTTTTGATCCCAGTCTGAAGGAAGTTACAGTGTCCTTGAGTGGTCCTTCACCAGCAATGGAGATTCATAATCCTCTAGGTGAAGCACTTTATACTTTCTTTTGTGATAGTGAAGAAAGGGAAGGAAAATCCCTTCTGATATTTTATTTTTTCCCAATATTCCTTGTTTTTTTTCCCATAGAGGAAACTGAAAAACTTCCTTATTTTATCCACTTCATCTCACCTCCATCTTTGTTACTATTTGTCATTGCATTCCAGATTGCTGGACACTTTTGCCTTTCATCTGTTTTTGTATTCTCTGAACCATCATTTAAGGGTTGTATATGATGATTGTGTTTTATGTGAAGAAAGTTCAACCGTGGTCTGGCTTTTTTGAACTGTGAGAACATTCAGAACCAAACCTGTCTCCCCTGCCCATCTCCAGCTTAGCAGTGTGTGATGAGGAATTCAATGACAGATTTGGAGCTAATTTGTAATTGAAGCTATTTTGAACAAATCTGTTGTTTATTATTATGTTGATGCCTTAGGAGATTGGAACAGCACTCGAGAAATAAATTCAGATCATATTTTGTATTCTCTGAATGACTTTTGCCTAAGGATATAGCTTGAGTAGCTTGGAAATATTTTATGCCCAGGATGGGTTCCCTGCAACGTGGTCTGGTCTGTCCTGCACTGAGGCATTCCTGTTTACAGGAGAGAGATTTGCTCGGTGTCTGTGTTCAAGCCATGACAACACACAGTCCTGGGTGCAAGTGTCAGGCTTTGCTGAAGCTGCTACCCCACCTCTTTTTGGCCTTTCTCATACATCAGCTCCATGCATCTAAATCCACAGGGTTTCACTGAAATTACTCAAGGCACGTCTAGTTGGTTTTGAAAACGTGCACTGGGGCATCCCAGTCTCCACTTCCTCTTTCCCCTTAGTGCTGTGAAAGAGCCAGGTGAGTTTAAGGGCTGATGATTCTTCAGGGTCAGCCTTGAGGGCAAAATCCCTCTCTAGAGAGCCAATTCCTGCACACAACCACCCACATATAAATTAACGTTTTCAGTATTCTGTCAAAGAATTGCAGGGAATTTTGACTGTTGTAAATGTCATTGACTGCTAAGTAGTGAGTAAGTCAAGTATCAGAAATACATTGGTACAAAACAACAATATTGTATTTACTCTCTGGGGTTTTTTTTAAGCAATACTGTGTTTACTCCATCCTGTATTTACTTTCTGTTTCTGTTTTTTCAGGCAAGCAGCTCAGTAAGGGATCAGGACTGAATGAATTGCTAAATATCCACAACTCTGCAAAGGTAGTAAATGTCAAAGATCCAGAGCCTGGAACATGGACAATTAAGGTAAAGTTATTGCAGACCTCATGTATGATTTTCCTGTAGCATATAAAGGGGTTGTATAATGATTTGTTATGTTGTTTATCTTAGGTAGTCACAGCTGAGTCTGTGTTACAGTAAATGTCCTGTGATCTTGTATTTAATATTGTTATATCCCTCTTTACGTAGATAAAGCTGCATGATCCCAGCTTTCCTAAATAGATGTGGAAACAATCCTACTGGTGTAGATCCTTTCTGACTGAACTATTCTATTGTAGCAGTGTAAATACTCTATAGTCATTTTTGGGGGGGAAGGCACCCGGGTGAGGCACTTTATAGGCAGTGCTGAATGGATCCTGCTGTGCATTGTCCCTGCCCTAAGCACAGAGGTGCTTTGAAAAGGGTCATTAATTCACACACAGCCCTGGGGGAGCTCTTGATTCTGCTGCAGAACTGCAGCTACAAAAGCATGTTGAGCTCAGCAGCTCTGGGGAGAATTGTTGAATGTCTGTCTAGGACTGGGAGCTAATCAAATGAGGGACAGGGACTTTTTATATGGGCAGATAGTGATGGGACAAGAGGGAAAAGTTTTGAACTGCTGGAGGGCAGGGTTGGAAGGAATTGTTCCCTGTGAGAGTGGGGAGGCCCTGGCACAGGGTGCCCAGAGAAGCTGTGGCTGCCCCTGGATCCCTGGAAGTGTCCAAGGCCAGGTTGGACAGGGCTTGGAGCAACCTGGGATAATGGAAGGTGTCCCTGCCCGTGGCAGGGGGTGGCACTGGGTGACTTTTTAAGATCCCTTCCAATTCCATGATTCTATGACCAAAAGTGCTGAAAACTCCAGTACAGAGACAACTTGGTGGGCTGTTAAAAATGAAAAAGGTTTGGGTCCTGCTGGACATGGTAACATGAGCCACACTGAGTCCTGAGACTTTTTCCTACAATTAGTGCCAGAAGATTCACTTTTATCACTTGTTGGAGATTTCTAGGGTGAGGGATCAGTGCAGCAAACATGCAGTGCCCTGCAGCCCAGAGGGACAGGGCAGGAGGAGCCCTGTCTGCTCCTGGCTGTGTGATGTGAGCTGAGCCACTGGTGTGTGCCAGCATCCGAACGCTGGGGGAGAGTCCTGGGCTCAGTGTGGGACACCTGCAGAGCCAGCAGTCCCCTCGTGCCCAGGCTGCCACTGGTGGCATGCACTCCTGGCAGCAGGACAGCAGCCCTGCCAAGCCATTAGGCTGCTCCTGCAGCCAGGGCCTGGGAGTGTTTTGGGGGTTGGGAGGTTTTTTTAGGTTTTTTTTTTTTCTATGCTCAGCATAATGCTGTCTCCAGCTCCATGAAGAGCATGAATAAAACTTTCAAATTGATATATTTTGGGTTCAAAAAGAAATGAAGAAAATCTCTTGAATATGTAGTTGAAATATTTTAATCTAAATTGTATGAGCAAGCCACGTCATGCATTTCTTAATAGATGCCTGTATTTTGGGCAATACTTGGATGCTGTTTGCAAGACAGGAAAGCATCTTTCACAAATATGTATTTGCTCTTTTGATTATACTCATCCAGCCTGGGAGGGGAAACACTGTTGTACAGTCTCTGTAATCCATGTTCAATAACAAATGAGAAGAGACCTAAACATAATAATTGGAAAGCAGTCCTGTGTGATAAAACTAATTCCTGGTGTTTGCTTAGAGACCCCCAGCTCCTAGACATGACAGTGAGAGTTGTGTTAATTGTTATTAGGAAATAGTAAAATTTTGAGGTTATTCTGGCCTTAAAACTTGCAAATATCCAAAGGTCTGAGTAATTCATAAAGAGAAATGATTTCCCAGTATTTTTCTGTGGATTGTGTACTCGGCTTTAGTCCCTGGCTTGGTTTATTGACACAGAGATTTTAAGACTTAAGACTTAAGCTTTGTGAAAATTTTATTCACGCCATAAACTCCTTATACACATGCTCCAAGCTATAAAACAGAACTTTATCACTGAGTTGATCTAATGAAATTTTAACTGGCAATTAACGCTTGATACCTTGAGTTGTTTGGTACAATTAAATATTTCTTTATATTGTTAACAGCTGGCTTATATAAAAAAGGCTTTAGTGGTGCTATTTCTGAGGTGAAAGGCTAACTAAATAGAAGGAAATATGTTGTTCTAATCAGATAGACATTGATTAGTCATGATGTCTAATGCCTGTCCCAAGATTGTTAGTTACAAGAAACAACTGTTTAATTTGGTATTCGCATGCAGCAGTGGGGGTTACTCTGGAGTAACCTCTCTTCCAGATAGATGCAGGAGTCTGAGAATGGATCAGGTAAAACTCCAGGGAAAGCCCAATGGAAGCTTCCACCCTGAAGGGTGTAGAAGTAGGAGAGAAGGAAAAGCTACGGGTTCCTGTGCACCTTTGGCAAGTAGCAGCTGACCCTTTCTTTCTCTGCATAGAGTCGTAGGAAGTAACTTGTAATTACTTCGATTTGTCTTCTTTAAGATGAAAGACTTGCATCAAGGCAGCTGTACTCCCCAGAACATGAAGCTCAGGCTGTTCAAGGGTAATGGATGGGTGGGGATTGTTCTGATTTGTTTTTTGCTGGTTGAAGCAGAATGACAAGGGGAGGGTAGAAGGGTACAGAGCAGAGGGGAGAGGGACCTCTGCACCCTCTGCTTTCCCCTTGGCTGGGGAAGAGAAGCACCTTTAATGCATAGATTTTTCTGTTGACTTCTGATTCACTCACCCTTTTCTAGTAGAGTTTGTGATCAGGTCCTGACTTCCAGACCGCTCCCATTGCAGGCACTAGCGTGTGGCAAGGAGTTGTTGATTTGTTGGTGTGATTTACTTCCAAGACAAACTGGCTCTCTTTGCTGGCACCACAACTGTAGGGCCTGGATGTGAAAGCAAAGCTTTATTCAAGGTGCTTTTGCTTACAACTTTATCCATGAGGCTCCTCTGCGTGCTGCTGTTAACCGTGCTGGAGTCAGTCCTGAGCTCGGAGGCTGGCTCACCCTCTGTGCAGTCCCTGCAGTGCAGATTCCCTAATTCCATGTGCTGGCTGTTTTGCAGACGTCGAGCAGCGGGAGGCACTCTGTGCGCATCACGGGGCTCAGCACCATTGACTTCCGGGCTGGCTTCTCCAGGAAGCCCACCTTAGACTTTAAAAAAACATCCAGCAGGCCAGTGCAAGGTTTGTTTCCACTTTAGTCCGTGCTAAATAGCTTCAGGCCCCCAAAATCGAGTAGAGCTCTATGATGAGCTTTGTGGTAACTCCAGGGATGTTGTGGGTTGGTTCCTGGGGGGGCTTTGTACCTGTGTGACTTAAATACAGACATTGCTGTTTCTGTTACTTTTGGAGCTTCAGATAAGCACCTTGGCCCAGGGACATGGTGAGGAGCTTATAAAGAAGCTGCTATTTCAGAAAAGCCTATTGAAAATCAGTAATTTAAACTCTTCCCAGCTGGGTCTCCTCACATCTAATAAGCAGAGCTCAGCTCAGCACAATTTAGCCTTTCCCTGCTTCGTAGGTAAGAGCTGGAGTTGAATGCTGCATTTATGGGGTAGTGAGCCATGCAGATGGAATTTAATCTTTCATGTTTTAGTTGTCTGTTTTCTTTAGCACTTAAAATAGCGTGTTTTTGTTTTTCTAGGGATTCCTACCTTCATGCTGCTGAATACCACAGGGATCCTGCTTCCAGCTAGAGTAGACCGACTGGAACTTCTGAGTATTACAGGGGAACTCCTTAAGACCTTGCCTGTGAAATACTATCCTGACAGAAAGCCCTATGGACTATGGAATATTTCTGACTTCATTCCACCAGATGAAGCTTTTTTTGTTAAAATAACGGGCTATGACAAGGATGATTACCTTTTTCAGAGAGTTTCAAGTGTCTCATTTTCTAGTATTACTCCTGGTAAGAGACTAACTTGAATTGACTGTATATTTGTCTCATCTGAATCAGTTAAAATTGAGATCTTGTATGCTTTTATAACTTACACAAGTACTTTCTGTGCTGTTTCTTTCCAAAGTTGTGTCTCTAGTTCATGATGGTCAATACCTACTAAGTGGAGCTTTATCAGAAATTGAGCTTCCTTTTAATAAAAGGAAAGGATAGGATGTGTATTAATAGCTGTTAATATACTTTCTGGGGGATGTTTTCTTTCTTCAGATGCCCCCAAAGTTACAATGCCCGTGAAGACTCCAGGATATTATTTACAGCCAGGCTCTGTTCCTTGTCATGTTGAAAGCCTTATACCTTTTACTCAGCGTTTTACTAAAAATGGAGTAAAACTGGGAGTGGATCAGTTCTTCAAGTAAGTAGTGACGTTTTTTCACAGTACTGCTTCATTTCCTATTTATAGCTTATGATTTCTGTTATTATTTACTGCTATATGCTGTCTACATCCCGCTACTTCTAGTCTGTTATTTTTGGTGCTCTTTATCTGGAAAGCTGTATTTTATGGAGATATTGATAATATATATAGAGAGATATATCTATATATGACATATAGAGGAGGGTGTACACTTTGTGCATGTGATGGTGCTCTGAAATAATGATAAACTGGGTCTAAAAGTCTAGAAGGCAAATAGTTTTAATTTATATTTTTAAAAGTTATGCAAAATTGGTAACTCGCTTTGTTAATGAAACACACCTCTCACTCTGGCCCCAGTGATAAGTAGATGAATGGGCATGCATTAATTGGATTGATTTTTTTATGCCTTTCATGGGTGCCCTAGAAGTATGTCCTATGACCTGCCCTAGAAACTTTCATCTTCAGAAAATCTCTCAAAATAGCAAAATTTATGTGATGTACCAGAAGGCTCTTCAGATTTCTGTATAGAAAAATAATTATGTGCCCTTTCTCTGTAGGGTGAGAGAAGAATAATTAAAAAAAAGTTGAATTAGTTAAAATACTCATAAAATGCCCTTTTAATTCAGTTTGTTGAAACCAAAAGTGAAGTGTACACTAGCAAACAGTGTCAGCAGCCTCCTATGCAGCCTGAAGTAGCTCAGGAGCAGACTGAAGACTAAATTCTGCTTTCCCCAGCAGGTACAGCATACCCAAGTAAACACATCCTGCAGCTGCCTTGTGCACTGCTGGCAGTGGGAAATGCAGCAGCTTGGTGTGGTTTGGGTTTTAATGAGGTGCCACTGACACACAGTCAGCCCCAGCACAGCACATACTTGGGCTGCTGTGTAATGTTTTCCATTCCTTAGGTATCAAACCCCACGCTTCTCCGTGTTCTTCACACATCCAGCTGATTCGGCTGCGTTTTTCTTTTTTCTGTTACGGTGCGGATGAATGAACACATCATCCAAGTTAATTTAACAAAACATGTCTCAAGCCAAGTACTATTGGTCACAGTTAAATAGGATCTAATTCAGCTTGGCTTGTTTGCCTCTTATTTGTAGTGAAGTTCCAGGCAGGGTTAGTCCAGCTTATTAGTTCAGTGCAGATTTGAATTGCAGTGTTCTTCTGCATTGAATGAGTTTTGTTTTGGTGTCGAGATGTCTTTACTCAACTGTTTTAATATTTATTTCAAAACCAAAATGGTTTACAAGTTGAATATCATATTTCTATTGTAACAGTTGTCTATGTGAAAATATCCTTAGAATGACTACAGGTTCAGGGTTCATGAGGAGAACAGACTTTGAAATTATTTTTTTTTTCTTTGGTTCCGGAGGGTACTATCAGCTACAATAATAATTCCTAATTTTAAATGAGTAACATATGTTAGGAAGAAGAAATTTTTTTTAAATTCTATCAGCTTTGCCTTTTTACATTTCTGCGTCCTGTGGTAATGTAGTAAGAAGATTTGGATTTTGCTTAATATCCCAGTGCATTTTTGCTCAGCCTGATATAGGAGGTCAAAAGCAGTAGTTGAATGCCTTATTCCAGTGGGCAATCAGTGGGAACTGAGCACTGAAGTGCACTAAACAGCAGATCCCACCAGTCCTGCAGAGATTACAATCAGCAAAAATAAGACATTAAATTCTGACAAGAAAGGCAAGTCATGTACTTAATCAAAACAACAATCATGATATTTGTGGTTTCTATTCAAGTCTAGTAAACCATGCAGAATATATCACTCCAAACCATGTGCTAGGAAGTGAAATTAGAGGTTTCATTTCTCCCTGTGAACCACAGCCTTTTTCTGGTGATTTCCCAGCTAGGTCTGGAGCAGCATGGTGGGGGTGTCCAGGAGGTGAGGTCTGATACAACCCGAGCACCACCATGCTCTCTGCAGTGACTGAGAGAACCAGGGTTCATCTGGGCTTTGAAGTTGGAATGTTTGTAATTCCCAAGCTGCCCAGACAAACAGCCAATTGTACATCCAGTCAGCAGATTACCTACCAAATTCATTTTACTGTACAGGCAATGGTGGTGCTGGAAGGTGCTGAGTTATCCCATGAAATGTGCTGTGACTTGTGTGCAGTTACAGCTCCTCACCCAGTGCCCGTGTGTGGAGCAATGTGCTGAGCTGTTAGTCCTTGCTGCCAGTGTCAGTTTGATTTTTTTTAAATTTTTCTTTAATAGTCCACCAGAGATCTTTGTTTTGCCAAGCTGTTCCACCCCCCTGGGCACATTTCCCTTTGTGCTTCTGTTCTCAAGGCTTCCATGTTTGACATCTGGTGTGTAGCACAAGTCAGGAAGGAAGCGGAACAGGATTGCCTAACCTCACTTTTAAAATACTTTCCATGAAACAGAGGAGTTTCTCACTCGTTATTTGGAAGAAACATCACCTTACTCTTTGGTGCTGGCAGTTGCTGCCATGTTCATGTGCCAGCATTGCACTGGGAAAGGTCATAGATTTGAAGTATGATACATTAGGTTATCTAGAGTAAGTATGAGGTAAGAGGGAACAAGTAGAAAGCCATTTAAGGTCACCATACACTTTTCATTTGTGATGTGGTTGGATTGTATGTCTCATGGTGCTACAGCACTGAACTTCTGTGCATATTCCAAGTCTCTTATTCCTTCTCTATCCTTTAAGGGCTGATAAATCAATCTATTCAGACAAACAAAGGGGTCATTAATGTAGTGTTTTCCTGTAATGTGGCAATGACTTGCCAAAGCTCTCACAGATATTTTGGTGCTTATCAGTTTTGTTTATGTGCCATAGTAACAGGCCATGAAGAGCACTGGGACACTGCAGAACCACTGGTTTGCTCATTTATGTCATCCTCTATGTGTCTGTAGTTTATAAAATGTGGTTTTGAATCATGAGAAACTGAGAATGTTTTGAAGCACATGTAAGTAGCCTGTGTAGCTACAGTTTTATTCCCTCCTTGCTTTCATACTGTGTGTGATACCAACATGCTGTTACTGCCCAGCAGCCTTGGCCTTGCTGGGACCTAGGGAAAACCTGCAGTGGTTCTCTGGGGTTCTCTGGATTCCTGTACCTGTGAGTTTGGGAAGCTCAGGTGAGCACATGAGACCTTGTTGCCTTTGCTGGTAAGAGGCATGGGTTTGGTACCACGTACTGACACAGAAACTTGCTGGCATCAAGAAATGTCTTCTCAGGTGGTAAATACAACAGAGCACAAGCAGCTGAGGGAGTGACAGCAAATACACTGCCTTTGGGTATTGTGTGACAACTGCTGACTTGTTAAAGGTTTATTTTCTGGTGTGCAAGTGGGACATTCTGCAAAATCTTATGAGAAAATACCGTCCATAAAGTGACATCCAGTTTGGTTCACCAGAGGGTCTGTCCTGTCTCTTAATGACTGAGAAACTCTCCTGTGTTTGCAGTCAGGAAACCAGGCTGGTGTAGCTCTTGGTTCCCTGAGGGATTCAGTGAATGCCCTTTTCTCCTGCAGAGAATCATCCAGCATGAGCTGGGACATTGCCCAGGTGTCTGTGTCCGACGAGGGCTTTTATGAGTGCGTGGCCACCAGCACGGCGGGGACAGGACGCGCGCAGACCTTCCTCGATGTGTCAGGTGCGTCCCAGCCACCCTGCTGGGGAGGATTACTTGGGCTTGAACACTTCAGAAAAGCACATGGGGCTGATGTATTTTATCGGCCTCTCTTAATTTTAAGTGTATTTTTAATTACTTTGTGTTTTCCTCACCCGTGTCCACAAGGGAGCTGAGGTTTATTCAACAAACCTGTTTTAAGTATCAAAGTTGGTTTGGTTTTAATTCCTGCAATCAGTTGGACTTGCAGAATAGATCTGACCTGTAGAATCCAAAGCTTAAATCTCTGATTTCAATTGTTCTCATTTTTATTTCACTTTGTAGCAATTGTATCTTGGCTTGATTATATGTATATGTTTCCTGATAGACAAGGAAGTATGAAAGTTGTGTTCAAATTTCTGCTTTTTTACAATACAAAATTCTGTAACTTTTTGGAAATCTCATCTATTACCTTGAATTTCTTAAAAGTGGTAATAAAGATGAGGAAGTAAACTGAATGAGGTAAAAATAGGGCTAATCACAAAGATTATTTTGAATAAACAGTAGGCTTATTTCTGTCTGTGGATAGATGAGACCTCTGCCTGTACTACAGCAAATTTTGTCACTTAATTTTTCACAGTTGCAATGCAGACAGAGTGAGAGGGAAAAATAATTTCTGGTTTGTAGCAAAGATCCATTCTATATAGCCTTGTGTTGGTCAGATATGAGTCTTACAGCAAAAAGCTGTTGCTGGCAAGCTGGGAGAACACTGAAGCAGTGAATTTTCTGTGACAGGGAGGAATGGGAGAACTCAGAACAACAGGGTTTGACTCAGGGTTTCCTTTAATGGCTTGAAATTAATGTTTTCTTGCCCCTTATCTCCTGCAGTAGCTACTCCAGGTAAATTAACCTGGATTATGAGTCACAGAATCACAAAACAATTCAGACTGGAGGCACCTTTGGAAATTGCCTAGTCCAATTCACTCAAAGAGAATTGGCTTCTAAGCTTGATTATGTTTTTCAGGAACTTTTCCAGTTAGTCTTTGAATATTCCCAAGGGTGGAGATTTCACAAGTTCATGGGCAGCCCTCAGTGCTTAATTACCCCCACTAGGAAAATATTTTGTATATCTGGTCAGAATTTCCTCTGCTGCATGTTATGAACAAAGGATGAACAAAGACTCTCATCTTTTTCTTTCCTCTCCTGTGCCCTGAGAAGACTCTAATTGTGTATTCCATAAATCAGTCCTCTCAGTGTGAAGAGAGTGGCTCCAAAACCCTTCACCTTCCTTTTTCCAAGCAAAGATATTCCTTTCTTTGTACTTTGAGCAAATGCAAAGAAGCCAGTGTGATAGCATTGATTTTATGCAAGGCAAGGTTTGTAGAGAAAGAGCCCTCCTGTGCCAAGGGATGAATTTGAGGAGAGAAACATCCTTTTATTCACATGAAGTAGTGAGTAGAACAGAACAGTAACATCTGTGCTTACCCAAGTCCTGGTTCTAGAGCACTAGTTTATATTTTGGCCACAAAAATCCTTCAAGAAGAAAGAATATTCCCAGATGCTTGTTTCAAACCATGGCTTGGAGGGCAAGAAATTGTGGGCATAAGGATTCTCAGTCTAGAAATGGCAATCATTCTCCTCATCAAAGAGAAACGTGAAAGAGAATCCTGACCTTTTTCTTGTGATGTTTGTAGCACTTGAAAGCCAAGAGTAATAAGGGAAAAAAAATCCCATATCCCCTCGTTTACAAAGCACAAGTGATGGCCTGGAACTGAGTCATTGTGTAAACATGGCTATTTGTTCTCTTCAGAGCCCTGCAGAGTATTAATGGGAGATACTTTGAAATCCTTGTGTACAAATATTTGCAAGAAAATTACTTGAAATTTCTTCTTGGAGCAAACAGTCTTTTCAAGTGTTCTTGGTTTACCCAACTGACAGACAGTATATCACTGATAATCCATTCTGGCCACTGCTGTGTGAAAGGTATTGGAGCTGTGCCAACATTTTCTCATTTCACGGAAAGCAAACACTTGAGTTTGACTTTGTTTTACTCTTATTTAATCTTTAAAATGTCAAATGGCTCATTAGCTTGTGCAACACCCTAAATGAAGAGCCAGAAAAGTGCTGGGGGATGGCTGAGTGTGAGCACTGCTGTGGGCAGAGGCTGGGGTAGTCCAAAACTTGTGTTGTCCCACAAGACTGGCAGTCAAAAGATGGGAATTCCAGTCCTGTACTGCTTCATCTCTCTCTTTTCTGAGTTCAGGTAGCATATTTCATAATAAGTGTGTGGAAAGCAGTAGAAGATTTGTTTCTCCCAAACATCCCCAACCTAAAAGTAGAGGGGAGAAGCTCCTTTCAGTAAGCAAGTGTAGCTTTCCCTGACTCTCCCCTGCCTGGGTTAAAGTCTATGGATTTGGCAGTGGGGGCGATTGCTGTGGGGACTGTGTTTGCAGGGAGGCAGAGCTGCACACCCAGTGCACAGTGCTGTGCAGGGATCCAGCATGGAGCTTGTGAACCTCATCTGAGACCCCCCAGGAGACCTTGAGGAGGAGGATTTATGGCTGGTTCAGACCTTAGGAGTAACTTTAACCCTTTTTTTATTTATCTGTAATAAATACAGATTTTTATTTTTGTTTATCCCTGTTATCCTTGCTTTTTTTAGGATAGTTGTGTTTTAGTGTGTACTGATAAAGATTTGGTCTTGCTCTTACAGCTGTCTCATTTCTGCACAAGCATCCCTCTCAAAGTATTATTTATTGTGGAGTTTTCTTTGTTCAAGAACCAGTCTGGGTAAAACCAAATGGAATAGATACGTGATATCTTTAATGGGAAGGCATAAACTCATAAATAATGCATTTTCTTTCTTGAAATGTTTCCTCCTTGGTCAGTAATATCTCAAAGAGGAGCAGAATGACTGCTGCTATTTTAAGCATCTGTGGTTTCAAATAATTTCAGTAGAAAATTACTGCATCTGCTTTCTTCTGGGAGCATGATAGAACTGTACAGGTGGGTCAGGTAAAAAGCAGATAAATACTGGGAGTTTCAACATAAAATACATACAGGAAAAGATAATGAATTTCCCAGAGAGATGAGTGGAAGTGAGAATTGAAGGGTGTTGTATGTAGCTGCAGGAATTCCTCCTGCCTGGCTGCCAGAGTTCATCCCATATACCCAGGGACAGCTGGTGTGCAGCAGTGCAGTGCTGCCTGAGGTCACTGTGGGCTCCAAGAGCTGGGGCTGGGACCCCAGGCCCCCCTGGAGCTGGTACCACTGGCATGGGATTCCTAAACTCCTGCTGTGACTGCAGCAGCTGGCACCCAGTCTATTTACACCAGTCGCCCAGTAGCTGGCACTTAATATTTTCAGGGATACAGAGAAGGAACAGGGACTAAGGTTACTCTGGGAGACTTAAAGAAGGGATTTACTAGTGAGAGAATAAGCTGTGCTGGTTGGGCCAGAGCTAGGGCAGGCAGGACACTGACTGGTGGTGCTTTACAGGGGACAGGCCCCTTTTATGCCCCTTCCTACCTATTCCTCCCTTTTCTCCTCTCTGATTCACTTCCCTGCATATTCCTTCATGAGTTTGCCAGCTGGCCCTCAGCCCCACCATAGCAGGGACCTTGGGTTTGTGTTCTTATCAGCTGCACAGTCTGGGCTGGCCCCTCTGCAGTGATGCTGGTAACTTTTGGTGCCCTTCAATCAGCATGGGGAGGAGTGGCTGTTGGCATTGTCTGCTGTCTGTCAGGGCTGTCTGTGTACTGTGTTTATTACCTCCCTCTTTCTTACTCTATTCTATGAAGTCCTTAATCAAATAAGAGCATGGATGCTTTCTCCTTCCACATTTTTGTATAGAATCCATCATGAAAAGAACTCAGTAATGGTGCTAGCACTAATGGTTTTAACTTGGTTCCATTGCTGCTGCTGGAAGAATTTCCTACTAACATATTTTCTTCCGTATACAACCTGTAAAAATCTACTGCATAGTTCAAATGCCGCCAGGTGGGGTCACACCTGGAGCAGAGATCAGACTCGGAGGCTGTGGTGGTCCTGTCTCCCTCCCATTGCTATGACACTATCCCTTAAAGAACACAGAGCTGCCTCTTCTCATACAGGATGTGGTAGTTGGGATCTAGACCAGGTGTGTCCTTGTGATGTGAGCTCCTGGCAGGTAGCTCAGCATCACAGAATGAGGCTGCTGCCCTGCGTTCTGTTAGTGGCTTCACCATGGGAGATGAACCCAGATATTAAACCTGAATTCTTAAATAATTAAATATTAAAACTACGCTATAAAGGTCCTTGTTGCGCGGCGTGCCTGCAGCCGTTTACCAGGACGCACAGACAAGGTTGTCTCACACCTTTGCCGTCCCTTGCAGAGCCGCCGCCCGTGCTGCAGGTGCCCGCGAACGTGACGGTGCTGCCCGGGGCCGGCGCCGTGCTCAGCTGCCTGGTGCTGAGCGCCGGCCGCTACAACCTGACGTGGCAGCGGCACGGCCGCGATGCTCGCCGGCTGGACCCGCTGCGCCTGCGGCTGCTGCCCAACCAGTCCCTGGAGCTGAGGCCGGCCCGGCTGTCGGATGAAGGCAGCTACAGCTGCACTGCTGCCAACGAGGGCGGCTCCGCCACGGCTTCCGTCTTCCTCACCGTGCAAGGTAAGGGCGGCGCGCCGCGCTTGGCGGGGCTCCTGTTGGAGCAGCTTGCGCGCAGCTTCGGGCAGACTCATCCTTGGGAGTGTCCAAGGATGGATGGAGCTCGGAGCGAGCTGGGATAGTGGAAAATGTCCCAGCACGTGGCGCGGGGTGGAACTAGAGGGGCTTTAACATCCCTTCCAACCCATTGTGTGATTTCATTAACAATCAGAACTAAAAAAGGCAGCGTAAGTGAGACCAAACAAATCTAGGTCTGGGCTTTTGCTGTGTATCAGGAACAAATTTAAAAGAAAAAAAATATAAATGCAGTAAATGGTATTGGAGCAAATATTTTTAAAATTTTCAAGTAACGCAGGGGGTTTTTTTTCTATTTGCTTTGATTATGTGGAGATTTGAACCTTGGTTCTTGGTTCACCTGTCTATGGCTGAGAAGAGACAAAACTCAAAACTGCATAGAAAGAAAATGATTCTGTCACTTGTAGGTGATTCCAACAGATTTCTGCTTGTGATGCTGCTGGGTCATGTTCTGTGAAGAGGAGGACATTGATTAATTAACTTTTCTGCTCTAATTCTAGTAATTTGTTAGCTAATGGAAAAATAGAATTATGGAAAAAAGAAATTTTGAATTGAATAGCTTGACCTAAGGTGCTCCAAAACAGTCGAAAGTGGAGTTGTAACACTTATTAAAGGGATGTAATTTTTCCTGTATTGGTTACCAAGGTATAATAAGTAGGTGTGGAACAACTTGTGTAGGGCCTAGTACAGCAGAATTAATCGCGTTTTTTCAATATCTGTTTGAATTACCCTTAGATTGCTACAGCAGAGCTTTAACTTAATTTCTAACTAACTTAGATTTCTCTAACCTGAACTTTTAACAAAGGCAAAAGGAAAAAAGTAATAAAAAAACCTCAACCTCCACGCATTTGGAAAACCTAGTTTTGAATCGTACAGAATTTTTCCATCAAGACACTCATTCAAGCATGTCAGAGGTATCAAGAGAAGTGCCTTTCTCCCTTGTTCATCTCTTCCTGGCATTTAGGTTTTCCTCCCTAATATCTGTAGCTCAGCTGGGAGCTTTCATACAATGACCACATTGCTTCTGGTAATTTTTTTCTAGTAAAGCTGAAGATGTTCTAGTGCTGCCACAACAGAATACTGAGTTTCAAATCACTTATATATGTAGAATGCTTGTATCAAATAGTTGGGAATTACATTTTGGCTGGTCCTGGTAGTGGTAACAGCTTTCAAACGTGTTTGAGAGAACCCTCTTGGGCAGCTCAGAGTCGAGTTTTCTTTGTTTTTTGTAAACGATGCTTAGAACAGAATAAATACATAGGAAACACTAAACTGCAGCTGAATTCAACTTTTGCAGTGCCTGCCTCTTTTGTTTGGAAAAAGTAATTTACTGTCAGCCTACCTGATGGCTGCATGTGGGAGCTGAATGGTATCTGAAGGGTTTGCAAGTACTGTTCCTTGTGATCATTTTAATTTTCTTGGACAGAATGATTTCCATCAGACTTCTGGGGGTACTCAGTGTGTGATTGTCATGTACAACTTGTGGTGCTTGTTAGGGCTTGAAATAGTTTTCAGAAAACAGTTTTTATTTGGCAGCAAAGAGTAAAGGGTGGCCAGATGTAAAAGCTACAGCTTTATGGGCTTGTCACTATTAACATGCCAAAGAGGGAAATTTGAAATCTTGTTGACTGATGGAGATGGCTCCGTGCTTTGTGTAGATGTAAGTAATTCAGAACGTCAAATTGAATTTATCCTGATGCCCTTTATTATTGTTGGACCAGCTCCCTGTAGATCTCTGAATTTTGGATCATAAGAGAATAAACACTGCTTTCATCCTTGTTTTCTCTCTCATGAGGAAGTTAAGGCAGAGAACAAATGCTGGTGGCTCTAAAAATAACCCAGCATCTGCTTTTCCTACTGAGGAAGGTTGTAGTGAACCCTTGTTTTGGAAGTGTTGGGTTTGATGCTGCTGTTTCTGGAAGGGAACATTCACGTGACTCCTGTGCCAGCAGCTGTGCAAATACAGCCTGGAGTCTTTGTGGGGCTGACTTTGTGCCCCAGCTGTGTGCTCTGTGCTCAGGAGAACAACACTGTGTCCCCAAGCCTCTCACTGCTCCCCACGGCCAGGACACAGGTAGGGCACAGCCCTGTGTGGAACTCGGGCCTCTCTGTAGGCTGGGGTGCTGCCCAGAGCACTCTGGAAGCTCCTGGAATACAGTTTGATAAATCCCAAGGAGTCTTGATGCCCACTGAGTGCTAGGACTAAAAAGTATATGCTCAAATTTGGAGTTGTGAAAAGTGGCTATGTAGTGTGAGTTGCTCCAGTCGTCCCATCAGGTCAGTCTTGTATGGAAACATAAATGAGTTTATGAGGGGATTCCTTACTTCTTCAGGTGCCTAGAGGAGTATATTGCAGCTGTGTGAGGCTGGAGATTGGCCAGGAGTGTGAAACATTGGTGATCCTATGTATTTTTCAATATGTTTGTCACTGATGACTGGAATTCCATGAACATTTAAACCTTTTCTTTCTGTTTTTGTTACAGCCTGGTAGGTGAAATGTGAGTTTGCTATTTGCCTATTTTTTAGGCTCAATTAATATAGCATATGGTGAAAGCTTGATGTTTTGTTTGTGGTGTTTTCAAATATACATCTCAGTAATATTGATTTCTGGGGGGGATGTAGGAATTTGCATGCTTTTTAAAAAAATTGAAACAGTATGTACGCATGGTGAAGAGATTGATTTGTGGTGGCTTTTTTGTTTCCTTCTTCCCCTTGAAGAATTTCAACTACACCATTAATCCCCGGAAATTTGGGTGATGCTAAATGTGATTTTATGATAATCTTGGTTTTTCATGTGTTCTGGTATAAGAGTGTTGCATTGCTGGCCCATGCCCGTGGGGACAGGTGACAATTGCGATGAGTCAGCATGGAAGAAAAAAGAGCAGGTGTCAGGTCTTGGGTGGAAAATCCTTTGTTCTTCTTCCCTGTAACACAGGAGCTCTCCTGAATGCAGCCAGAGACCAAGACCCCCAACAAGGGGTGAACACAACTTGTGAACTCCCAGATTAACATTCTAGAAACAGTGTAACTAATCATAAGTGGCAACATAACTCTTATTTACATAGTCACTCCCATGACCCCGAGTGCACAAACGTTAACTCTCCCTAACTTAACAATGTCCCCGAATTTAGGGTGTTGCTTTCCACAGTGTCAGGCTGATCCCGGCTGTGGCTGGCTCACTGGCCAAACTAGACCCAGACTGGGTCTGTACTTCAGAGCAGACCAGGAAGGGGTTATCTTGATTATTGCAACTTTCCTTTACCCCTGCAACACAGCTGTGTAATGGGGAGAGACTGTGGCTTGTGTTTAGGTTGGGATTAGTGGAGATGTTATGAGTCAGTAATCTGAATTCTGGCATTGGGTTAGCAAGCGGTGAAATCAGCGTCCTGCTCAAGTGCATCTTTTTATGTGAATGTATAGGCGAAATAAAATCATACATGCTGTAGTTACTGTTCTCTTCACACCATAGTGGGTTTCCTACATCTTATTATTTAAAAGTATTCAAGTGCCTGTCTGGGATCACCATCACAGCACCTTTCAGCACCTACTTGCAGGGAGCACTGTTAAACAATGCAGTGTCCAGCCACACCTGCAGGAAATAAACAGATTTATTGTGTGCTTCACCTGAGTCAAGTGTCTCCTTTGGGCATTGAAGAGTTGTCATTGCTGTAATAAGAGTTGTGCAAGTGCTGTTTGGCCAAGCCAGGGGGTGACAGGAGTGCTGTCCTGCTCTCTGAAAAGCTGCCTTAGATGGGCAGTGGGGAAAAGTGGGTCCCGGTGCTGCCTGGGGAACATTCTCCTGGGGGACTGCTGGGGGCACTTCCCAGTGCCCAGAACTGGAATACAGCTGAAAATAAAAAAAAAATAGCCCAGGAGACAGCGTGTGTGACTTGGCTCAACAAAGCAATGCTGATACTCAAGTACATCCCAGCCAGGAGCAGAAACCAGGTCTGGATGAACACAGTGGGGTTTCAGCATGAGTGTACTACTATGTGGAAGAACTCCAGGGAACAGACTGCCCAGATGGATGAAAGGAGAATTACCTTTGTGGCATAACTCTGATTTTTTTTCCTGCTCTTTTCTCTGAAAAGATACAATACAGAAATAAATACACTGGTCTTTCAGATCTCTCTCTAACTGATGGTGTGAATATTGCTCACTTAGGTCTGTGAATGCATGCTGTGATAATGGGCAGAGGAGCTGGTTATACTGCTCTGCAATCTTTAAATACTGTGAAAATGAGGTCGAGAATAAAACTGAAGTACTGCTGCTTCAGTTGCTATTTCAAATCTAAAGTTAATTAAATGCAAGGTGTCTGTACTAAAAAAAATCAAAAACAGTTTAGGGCCTTTTGTGCCTCTCTCTAGGCTGTTCTTTAGAACTATTTGAGGCTTGGAGCAACCTGGTCTGGTGGAAGGTATCCAGGCACATGATAGAATAAATAATCTTTAAGGTCCTTTCCAACCCAGACCATTCTGTGATTCTCTTTCTTTACTTGCAACATGTGGGTGCCCCTCTGCAGACTACCAGGACAGGGGATGCTACAGGACAGCACACCCTGCACCTTGGTGGGGATGAGAAGGGACTGGGAATGGCATCACTGGGAATTTGGTAGCTAAGTAAGGCAACTGACAAGTGAATAAGGCAAGATTATTTGTCAAGGTGATGCTAATTTTTAGTTAGGTTCCCTTAGTTGACGCCAGAAAAACAGATGAGTGTGACTGGCCAATTGATGCTGAAGGCTTCTTTTTGTTTATCCCTCTTAATATCTCTTATGGAATCACAGAATGGTTTGTGTTGGAGACGCCTTAAAATCCATTCAGTGCCACTCTCTGCCATGGACAGGGACACTTTCCACTATCCCAGGTTGCTCCAAGCCCTGTCCAAGCTGGCCTTGGACACTTCCAGGGATGAGGATCCACAACCTCTCTGGGTTAAAAATGACTGAATTCTATTGAGTTCACCAATTGCTTTTCTAGTGAAAGCTCCCCTGAAATCCGTAACATGCTTTACAATTGTTAACACTGCAGATTCACTTCTCTTCCACTTGTGTGTCTGCACATATATCGTGACTTTCATTCTTATCCCACAGCTTACATTCTGACAATTGAGCTACCTGAAGGTTTATGGGCTTTAGTGTCCAGTAATCTGAATAAATGTCACAGAATCACAGAATGGTGTGTATTGGAAAGAACCTTAAAGCTCAATTAGTTCTGACCCCTGCCATGGGCAGGGACACCGTCCACATTGCTCATTGTCTAGTGTTTGCCAGAATTGGCTCTCCTGCTGCTTTTTAAACCTCAGGAAGGCCAATATCTGAATTCTGACCTAATGCCTCTTATAAAGGTGGTTTAGTCTGAGACTTTGATTGACTATGTCAGTGGAAACAAGTAGGCTCTGACCTTCATTGGGTTGCTTTCTCACCATGGAGCTATTTGAAAATGGGAATATCATAACCTGTGTTTTCTAACAACACATTTTAAATTGCTGCTTTTAATTTCTTTTGGTAGAACCTCCAAGGCTTGTAATTTCACCCAAGAACCAGACTTTTACAGAAGGTTCTGAAGTGTCCATCAGGTGTTCTGCCACGGGTTACCCAAAGCCAACAATTGTGTGGACACTCAACGATATGTTTATCATGGGCTCCAGCAGGTGGGACTTGAAGTTGTCTCCATTTATTTTAATATCATATGTGAGAAGGAAGGTTTAAATTGTGCCAAAATATTCTACTACTTCAACAGGAGTCTATGAGTTTTGGAAATAGTACCTCAGTCTTTACTTCAATAACTCTTTAATTGTAATTGCCTCATCTCTAACAGAGAAACACTTTAGTTCTCTTCTTCAGGTTGTTTTACAAGATTAATTTATGTAGTTTTCACAAAATGTAGTGCTAGATATAATAGTACTAATAGTATTTATCATGAGGAAAAAATCCTGGAAACACCTATTTATAAACATCTACTCATGCTGTTGTGGCTGCCTGGAGTGTGGATATAACCACTGTTCTTTCTAACAGTTTTGCTTGGTCCCCTTTGTGTTCCCAGGTACAGAATGACCCCAGAAGGCACCTTAATCATAAGAAAGGCAATTCCCAGAGATGCAGGAATTTATGGCTGTTTGGCAAGTAACTCAGCTGGGACAGAGAAAGAGACATCCATCCTCACATACATCGGTAAGCAATAAAAACAATGTAATGAAATTTTAAAAAGAAACTAATTTATCATCTGTTCAAATGAGTAGAACCCTGCAGAATGTACTAGTAGAAATTTCAAAAATCTCAGAAGATATGATGAACAGCTCACAAATATCCCTTTTGTTTTCTGTTAAAACCTGAGTAGTATTGTTAGGTAGTATTTGGAGCTTGATGCTCTTTCTAAAAAGAAAGCTCTTTAGGTTTAAAAAAACCCCTAAAAATAGTCTTACTATGGGATGGGCTGGGAAACATGAGTGATTCTTTGGAAAAAAAATTGTGTTTCTGTATCAAAATACTGTGTTAAAACACTGATAGCAAAGTATTAAACTGTTTTATGACTGATATCTGGCTGGAGAAGGAGAATGACTCTTCATGTTTGTACTTTCTACATGGTGAAACTTTTCTGATTTTGTCTTTATATTTCCTGTACATTCTGCATATGATTCAGGTGCTCTGGACAAGACTTTACTTTTCCTTGTTTCCCAGTGTTTATCTTTGACTTTTAAGTCTGTTTGACTTTTAATGCAAACATTCTTCCATATATCATGGGAAAATTAGAGTCTTTTGTGGTTTATATCTTAAAAATTACCTATACTTTGGGTGAAGAGCTCATTTTTTTCTGTCTTGTTTCTTTTTAGAGGAGCCAACATTGACTGTAGTTCAGAGTGAAATTCTGGTTGGTCTTGGAGACACGACTGTTATGGAGTGTAAAACTACTGGAATCCCACCCCCTCAAGTGAAATGGTTTAAAGGTGTGCTATTGCTTGGTGATTGAGTCATTTATTTAGCAGCAATATTTAGAACAATGGTCTGGAAGTGACTTAATTTCTCTCAAGAGCATCACGCTGTATTTAATCAGTGATAGACCTGTGAAATTCTCTAAATCTAGAAGAAATGGCATTGACCTCTAGGGCATAAATTCCTGCTTCTATTTAAATATGGTGAATTAACACACTATAATCAATAATAATAGTAGCATAAAATAATAGTAGCATAATTAATAATAATAGTAAAACAAAGCTGAGCCTTCTGCCTGCTTAAATAAGGTTCATTCTTTCAGAAAATGTTTAGCTTTATGCTACAAAAACCACAAAACATTTTTCTGAAGCCTTTCTTGTTCTGTTTTCATGTAGCCTCTAATTAGAGAAGGCGACATAAAGCCTGACACACTGTACTAGTGCTGATCTCTGCCCAAAGGTACTTGGGTTTGTGTTTGCCTTATGGAACCAATAAATAAAAAAGGATGTATTTAATGTAGTAGTGGACTTTTCCTCTCAGTTGAGTGGGAGTCAGAGTTCTCATCTGCTAAATTCCTACAGCTGTGTTGTGAACTAACTCAAACTTGGACACTGTTTTGTTGGGATAATTTTCATAAATATAAGTATATATTTGATATAAACTGTTATATTGCCTTTTTCTGTCTGGACTTAGGTGACTTAGAGTTGAGGCCATCAGCATTTCTCATTATTGATATTCACCGGGGTCTTTTGAAGATCCAGGAAACACAAGACCTGGATGCTGGTGACTATCAGTGCGTGGCCACCAACGAGGCAGGGAGGGCTGCTGGCCACATAACTCTGGATGTTGGCTGTAAGTAGTTAAAACCTGTGTGGGACACATTCAGATTGCAGAGTTTCTGTACTGGTCAGGGAGTGGTGCTTTGGCTCCCTGAACCTTTCTAACAGATCTCTGTGTGTGCTGGGAACACCTTTTGGTGGTGTTGACTGAGCAGTTTCCTTGCCCCATTTGGACTCCAGCTTGGCATCACGGAATGGTTTGGGTTGGAAGAGACCTTAAAGCTGTTTCCAGCCCAGTCTTAACTTCTTTTGCGAAGTATAAGAGTTATGTGGAGGAAGAGAGGCACAGGAGGAGGAAGCTGTTCAAACCTCAACCTAACAGAATTCTCAAATAGAGAATTAATTACACAAACTTGAGTTATAATGTGGGGTTACTGTACAATTTAGCCCTTCCTCTCCTCTTTTCCTAATTCTTTCCATCTGCCTGTGGCCTGACACATTGCAGCCTGTTAAATGTTCCTGTCAGGCACATCTGCTTTCTGAACGAATGGCACTGTCTGCAGAGACAAGGAATTTAGCCATGCTGATCCTTAGAATGTTTCTGGAGTTGGGAATGTTAGAAGAGAACCTGTGCAGAGTGGGACATAAGTTGAGGCCCTCAGTGGCATTGGGGAGTGGGATTGCTGTGCTGCAGTGCTCACTTTGTGTGCGTGCTCTCTCCCCAGCTCCGCCCGTTTTCACCCAGGAGCCGGGTGACGAATCCGCGGATCTGGGCTCCAACGTGACACTGCCATGCTACGTGCAGGGCTACCCGGAGCCCAGGGTCACATGGAGGAGGCTGGATGGGGCTCCCCTCTTCTCCCGGCCCTCCACACTCAGCTCCAGCAGCCAGCTCAGGACAGGCGCACTGGCCATCCACAGTAGGTAGACCCAACCTCAAAAGAACAGAATTCCATGAGGAACTAAGACAATGAACTATGGAAAAAGGCTGGATTTTTATCACAGGTTGTGTTTGTGATACTGATGTCATTGCTGTTGACATGCAGTTCATTTAGCTGTGAGCTTCTGAATTCAGTTGTGTTTGGTCATTGGCTTCAATCTTCTTCATGCAGATTAATATATCTTCATTGAAATACACGTGGCCTATAGTCTCTGATCCTGAGGAGCATGAATTTTCATTTTTTGTGGTTTTTGTTTTGTTTTGGTGGGGTTGGTTTTTTTTGTTTTGGTTTGTTTGTTTGTGGTTTTTTTGGGTGGTTGGGTTTTTTTTAGCAGAGAATTGGTTCCAAACTCAGTGTTTTAGACCTGTCCTAATTTGGGTAATAATAAAAAACTTTTCAAGTGGCTTTGTGATTTTGATTATTTTGGAGCATTTCAGTCACTCTAATGCTAAGCAATATTATTCTGTCTTCTTAATTAGCTTTCAATTCCTTTCTGTATTTTCATTGCATCTGTACTTGGTGACTGATGGAAAGAAATGCTCTGTTTCAAACTGAGTGTTTGAAGGTGGGGGAGACGAGGACGTGGTGTCCATGTGCAGAGGGAGGGGCTGGCTGTCCATGTATCATTTCAGATGCTGCAACCAGCTCTTTTCTCCCCCTGTAGATCTGTGGGTCAGTGATGAAGGGACCTATGTGTGTGAAGCTGAGAACCAGTTTGGAAGGATTCAGTCCCGGCCAGCCACGGTCACCGTGACAGGGCTGGGTAAGAGCAGTGCATGGCAGTGGGAGCTGCTGGTGTTTGGGCAGCACACAGGATGCCTGGGGGTTATGTCCATACATGCTGACTTATCTGTGTGCTGTATTTGTGTGTCATCCATAGAAACTGAATTAGAAAACATTTACATGGGATATTGCAATTGATTTCGGTGGATTTTGCTTGTTAGAACCTTTTTTTGACTGGCTGCACTAACTGGAATTAGTTCCACCCACACTTTTACCTTGGACCTTAAAGAAGTGATTTATCTTTTTTTTTTTTTTTATTCCTAAGTAAGTTTATTGAGGAATGAGAAATCACCATAATGATGAATGCTAGTGATGGGGTTCCTGCCATTTAATTAATCTTTAAAAAAAACAACAAAAAAAAGCAGCAATGAACGTGGTTGTGACAACGTTGAGATAGGTGGGAAGGAATCTTGGTGTCCAAAAAGACAATAAATGAATCCCACAATGGTTTGGGTTGGGAGGGACCTTACAGCCCAGCCAGTGCCACCCCCTGCCATGGGCAGGGACACCTTCCACTGGCCCAGGTTGCTCCAAGCCCCATCCAGCCTGGCCTTGGACACTTCCAGAGATCCAGGGGCAGCCACAGCTTCTCTGGGCACCCTGTGCCAGGGCCTCCCCACCCTCACAGAGAGCAGTTCCTTCCCAATATCCCATCTAACCCTACTCTCTTTCAAATATCCGTGCTGTTAGAGGATTGGTTGTTTTCTCAGTTTGACATCTGGCAATAAAAGGAAAAATAATGCAATGGAATGTGTACATTTGCATGAGGATAAGAACAGAGTTTCTCTGCCATCAAAGAAACCATTTGTTAACTTCAAACTTATTGCAAGAGCCAGTAATACTGATAGTGTTTGATAGACATGGTTTTACCTGTTTAAAAGTATTATTTAATGCCCAGTACTTAATTTAATTTTGCAGCCGTGTGCCCAGGTGTGTTGCTGTTGGCTTTTCACAGAATGTGCCGATTTTCTGCTGGGCTCTGACCTCTCTTTTGATCCTTCACAATTTTATGCCCAGTGGAAATTACAACTTACTTTTTGTCCTCTCCAAACCCACTACTTCTGTTCTATATTTTGCCCAAGTAAGGAAAAATGATACTTCAACTTGGTACCAGGGGAGCATGAGTTCCCAGGGAAACCCTTGATAGGATCCAGTTTCAGCTGGACAGCATCTTCCATTTGCTGCCATTCCTTAGGCTAAGGATCACTGTTTGTGTATTTCCCCAGCTTCCCATCTCTTGTGCTACCCCTCCCCTACACATTTATCTTTTTTTCATGTCTTCAATTTCATATTAATTTAATTTAATACTTTATATGACTATATAAAAATTCCTAATAATTTCTTCTTGTTCTTCCTTTTGTTCAAGTCACTCCTCGGATTGGAGCAAGCCCTGCCACAGCCAATGTCATTGAGGGCCAGCAGCTCACTTTGCCTTGTGTTCTGCTTGCTGGGAACCCCATTCCAGACAGGAGGTGGATTAAAAACAATGTGGTGGTAAGACCAGTTTGTTTCCTGTGAGATTTATTGGCAGAGGAAAGCTACAACTGACATCTCAAGGCATGATAACAGCTTGGTTTGATTTACAAAAGTTAATGTGATCACTGCCCATGCCAGGGAATTTCTGATCCTGAAGTACAGATGAGGGAATAGGAGATGGCAGTGAGGGATGTGGAGGTCTAGAAAATAACTTGGAGCCAAAGTATTTGTGAATTATCCTTTTATCTTCTGTTTTGCTTGCTTTCAAAGGAGTTTTATGCAATTTTTTAGCTCGTGAACTTCAGCCTTGGACTCTGAATGTGGGAATGCTAATGGAATATGACTACTAGAATGACAAAAGTAGGTTTTTAAAAATAAAGGTACCAGAAAATTTCTGTAGATTTAGGATGTTTTAATTTTCCTGTTGCTGATGGGCTGAGGTAAATTCCAGTGTCCCTGTTCCCTATCCTCCTTTCCTGGTGGTGCTCTACTCAGAGCATGAATGAGTGTTTTATTTTCCCCTTTGGGAACATACCATTGCCAGTTTATACCTCCTGCAGACACAGCTAGGTGATCTCTATGGTCCCTTCCCACCCAAACCACTTGGAGATTCTAGAAAGGTTCTGTAGACACCACTGGGTTGCCTGTGTGTATGAAACTTCAGTTCTTTAATACTAAAATTTCTGACTTTACCCTATGAAGCTGCTTTCTATCTTTGTTGCTAATTTCTCCCTAAAACCCTTTCTGCACAACTGGAATTAAAATATTGTAGCAAAATGCCTAATTTATTTTCACAAAGCAGAACCTGGTACTACTTGACTCCTGTTCAGGTTTCCTGCTCAGTCTAGGTGTCTCTGGGAATCTCTGGTTTTTCCTTAGGCTGTGCAAGGAGCCCAGGCTGTAAGCTCTGTGAGAAATGCTGGCAGGATCCTCCTTGTTGAGTTGCTAATTCCTCTCTCTAGTAGTGCTGGTTTCCTGTCATTGTAAACTGCTGGGAAAAACTGTGCTCCAAGGAAAGTGTTGGAGTAAGTTATATTTAGAGAAGAATTCAGCTGCTTCTGAGTGTGACTGGAACAGATTTGCTTTCTAACAACCCTTTATGAGACAGGGCTGTGCTGCCAAGCTCAGCTTGATGTTGCTGTAGGATATATAACTCTTCAAGGATTACTCCTTGGTGAAAGTTACCATTCTCTTTCACAATGGTTTGCTTCAGAGCTGATCTGTTTGATGCATGTGGAAGTTAGAAGAAGGTTTTGATAGCTGTAAAGGAAAATAGTCTACTTGTGGAAGAAGAACAAGTCACTGCACTTACCAAGTACAGGAGTAACCAATAAAAATACAGTGAAATAATTGAGCTAAATTTGGGTTTGCTTCATTAAAAGCAGGAGTGGCAGCACAGGATGTGCTGTGGCAGAGCAGAGTAGCTCTTGCAGTTCTTACTCTCACTCCAGCAGTAAATATGAGGTGCTACTAAAACTCTTAAGTAAAAGCAGCTTTGCATGAAAGATGGAAAGTAGGAAAAACTCTAGTAAAATTCTCCAGGAACACATAATTTTTAACAACGTGACATAGTCAAGCAAATCCACGGAGCATCCCAAAGCGAGCATTGTTAGGGAGTATTCTGCCAGTGAAAGGTTCCGTCTCTCCCTTGGCAGCTGCTTCCCAATCCGTACGTGAGCGTGCGCAGCGACGGGAGCCTGCACCTGGAGCGGGTTCGGCTGCAGGACGGCGGGGATTACACCTGCATGGCCAGCAGCGTGGCGGGCACCAGCAACAGCACCACCACTGTCCACGTGTTCGGTGAGCAGCAGCCTGCCCTCCGTGCCCGGGGGCGAGCAGGGCCACCACTGGCCACAGCAGCCTCCAGTGCTGGGCTGCTCTCGCTGCCGCTTCTGGCACGGCGCTGCTTTGTAAAGTAACACGGGGGGGACACTGGATCCACTGCACGGGGAGTGAGCAAGGCTGGTTCTGAGTAAAATCAAATAAAACAATCTCGTGCTCGCAAAGGATCCTCATTGAAAGGCGGGGCTGTGCTGGCTTCATCTGGTTTAGTTAAAAAACAGGTGCAAGTGGGAGTTTGCTGGAAAACCGTGAGAAGTGCTGTCTGAATGTTTCATAACTGGGGTAAGGAAGCACAGCTCATGGGAGAATTAAAATGAAAGAAAATGAATTATGAGTTTGGTAAAAGTCATAATTTGTTTGTTGTTTTTGGTGTAATCCCCATTCTCCTCCCCCTTATTTTTTCTCTTTAATTAAAACATACCAAAAACTGCACTGACAGCAAGACAAAGTGTTAGCACTCTGGTAATCCATCTGTGTTTCAGCTGAGCATATTTGTGTTAGCTCAATCACTTTATGGTTTCTCACGTGTTAAATTTTCTCACATGTTAAGTTAATCGTGGGAGATTTATTTTAAGCTTCACTGAAGATGCTGAAACCTCTTTTTATATAAAGAATGGCTATAAATTTTTAGTACAGGCAAGTTCTCATAAGATCTTCCATCTCAACGCTAGTTTTTTGAATGTTTCAGAGCTTGAGAACAGAAAGGAATATCTTTGTGTGTGTTTAGAAACATATTGGTTTTGGTATTGTACCCTTAAATCTTACCTTATTTTTCTGTTACTTCAAAGGCAGCTCAACTGAGTGAGGAAATTCAGGTTTTTATTGTCTCCTGTTACTGATTTTGAGAAGCAAAGCCTAAAATGTTGTCAGATGATAATGTGACAAAGCCCTTCTGAAATAATTTCAGTCAGTGAAATACAACCTGCAGTCAGTTTAAAACTGCCTGCACATAATGCAGTGATGAGCCTATGGCTGGCAGGCTGTGTAGTGAACAGGGATTTATTCTGTCCTGAAAGGCTGGAAAGTGGCTCCTTTTCCATGTTAAGATTGGAGAAGAGGCTTAAAGGTCCCAAACCCTGCTTGCCTGTAGGAAGTAGTAATTGGATATAAGGATTTTATCATACATCAATTGTGCCACGTTGAAATGAGTTCTGGATGTCTTTAATATTTGCATGTGTTTGTAGTCCTGCCTGTCATTCATCATGGACAGCAGATATTCAGCACCATTGAAGGAATCCCAGTGACACTGCCCTGCAAAGCGAGTGGAGTTCCCAAGCCATCCATTGTCTGGTCCAAGGTAATCCCTCACCTTTGAGCTGCTCATGCTGAAAAATGGGCTGAACGTGTAATTTAGTTGTCATAAAAACTATAATTAAAGAACATGGCCCAAAACTCCAGTTGTGAGGGATCTGGAAATCTCTCTCTGTTCAGAGCTGCTTTTGTTTCTTAGAGCAGAACTTTTGGCTGTGGTCCTGCTGCAGCTCAGTGTTCTATTCTTTGGCAGGGCTTAGGTTATCGCTGTATCTTTATGGGTTTTACACTTTAGAAATTGTTCCTGTTCCTGTTGTGAGTTGATAATTTGAGTTTAGGCAGCCTGCCACAGACTAAGAGTTTGTTTTTCTTGTGGAGCTCTGACTTTTTTCTCTGAGGAAAGTGTATTTAATAATGGCATTGTGGGGTTAGCTCATGACTTTTCAGTCATGACCTTGATAAGATGTGCACTGAGGAGGACCTCAGCCTTTGAGGGAATTTGTCTTGAAGCCAGTTGGGTTTTATTTTCCCTCCTTGAACAGGGTAATTTCTGGTAGTAACAGTTATTTGGGGTATGTTACAGCTCACATGATGTGGTGTGAAGTTGCTTCTGGGACCTCAGAAGCTGTGCAGATGTAACTGATTGGGACCTTGGGAGCAGCTTTGTTTCAAAGAAGGAATAGAACATGGTTAACTGTTGGTCTGGTAGGGAAGAGAACATGGGAGGATTTATTTTTCTTTATTTTATCACTTATTCAACTACACGATGAGGAAGCAGTTGACTAAGAACAAATTTGTGTAATGTATACAAGATTCAGTTTGACATCAGAAATCAATGTCAAAATTAACTCCGTTGATTATTATTCTTGAATATTATTTTTTAAATTTTCTTTTAAGGTTTTGGGTCTGTAAAATGTAGCAGGCTTTCTGCATAAGAATCCCTGTGCTTCTGTTCTTGTTACTACTTAGAAAATGATACTTAAGGACTGTGAAAAGTTAATTGTAGTTAATTAGTTTGTATAAATGGAATTTTAGGGCCAAGTTTCTTAGCTAATGTAAAATATTTTGTCCATCACAGCCTCGAAAAAACAAAAGCAACTTTTATTGAATTAAATAATTGTTATTTGCTTTATTTTGGAAAATCCAGACACTGTGGACTTTTATTATTTTTCTTTCCACAGAAAGGAGAGGTAATCCTTCCCAGCAACGTGAGGTTCTCAGCAGGGTCAGATGGAAGCCTGTATGTGGTGTCCCCAGGGGGAGAAGAGAGTGGGGAATACGTGTGCACTGCCACCAACGCTGCTGGCTATGCCACCAGGAAGGTGCAGCTGACTGTCTATGGTGGGTGTCACCTCAGCTCAGCTGCAGGGTCCTTGTCACCCATCCAGTGCATTGGGAGCTAGGCACAACCAGGGCACATGGGATGGGAGCTTTTCTCTAGTCAGTGCTTTGGGATCCCCAAACCAGGTAGTTTTATACATGGCTGATCCCAAAAGGCCTGTCCTTCAGCCACTATAATTCCCTTTAAGCCTCCTTATCCCTCTTACCCCGAGTTCACGGACCTTGGATTGAGCATAATTTCAGCTTTATGGAAGTGGATATGAAGCATCTGCACAGGAGTAGAATTTCCTGCTGAGAGAAGAATGAAGATCCTTTAATCCCACCAGTCCCAAGCCTTCCTGTCATCATCAATCCAATGTTATTAAAAATTGGTTCAGGTGTAGGTGTGCTTTGCAAGGCTTTTGTGGCTTGGAGTTTCTGGTGTTTCAGTTCAGGGAGTGGTTGCTAACTACCTGTGCAATACAGAGCTCAGCACATGCAGGAATTACAACCATCTGTTGTGTCCATCTTTTTGAAAGGATAGTCCAGGCTTTCTGCTATTTGTGCTATTCCATGGGGGCATCAGCTGGTGTATGAGCTACAGGCACTATACATCAGTATGGCCGTGATTTATCTCTGTTGCAGACCGGTCATTAAAACAGGATTGTAATGTTTTATACCTGACAAAAACCGAGATGTTGTATGGTGTTACATTTGTACAAATTTGTATATTCATTGCAGCTTCTTAATGTGTTCCATGTTATAGTGAAACCTAGAGTGTCCAGGCCTGGAGAGCAGCAAGGAAATGCAGATGATAAGCCCATAGAGGTCTCAGTAACTGCAGGGGAAGATGTCACACTTCCATGTGAAGTGAGGAGCTTGCCACCCCCCATAATTACCTGGGCCAAAGACATGCAGCTCATATCTCCATTCTCTCCAAGGTAACAATATTTGATGAAAACAAAATAGAAGTAAAATTCCCTCTAAACTATCAGGATTTTGGAAGGATGTGTGATTTCTGATTGCCACAGGATCACTCAGAAGGTGTTACTTTGTCCTGCCTGACCTGTTGTACTGGGTCTTGAAACTCTCTTTCCCAAGCCTGCTAAGCCTGTCATAGTTGCACAGCTCACATTCCAGCACGTGCTTATATCCAAAATCAGGAGGAAAGAGATCCTGGGTATTTGTACTGTGGTGGTGCCCAGAGACCCACATCATCTATGCATGATTATAACTGTTTAAAAACTGTGTTTCTTATGTACTTCACATTTATGCCCAGGGGATCACTGTCTATGCTTTACATGAAGTCTGGGCTGGCAGTAGGATACAGATGATGATGATGATAAATGTTTGGGTGTGCTGACAAGGGCGTGTTGCTTGCTGTGTTTTGGACCCAAAAACTCACCAGAGACTTTTGAACATGTGAAAGCAGAGTTAAATACTTGTAAAATGTTGCGCTGACAGCCTCAGAGAATGAAGAGCTGTGTTGGACCTTGTTGGAGTTCTCCCTTATTATTTAATGTGGCACAGAACAAGAGGGGAGATGAGCTGGTGACTATTCCCTGGATGCTCCCCAGTGCAGTGCCAGGTACTGTCACAGGCTGTACTGCTGCTTTCTGCTCCTCAGGGTCCCTCAGAAGGGCCAGGCACCAGCTGTGTTCATAAAACAGGGGGATGGCAAGGCTGGCCACAGGCACACTGTGATGGCTGGTGTCTACCAGTGATCCCAGGGATGGAATCAGCCAGTGTCTGAGCTAAGGAATTGTACTGGAGATCCTCCTTCTCTTGTGGCCAAACCTGCACCTTGGAGGCGTTCCTGGGAGCCTGTGACAGCCTCAGCAGATCTTTGGCCACCGTGTCTGCTGAAGGAGGCTCGTGTGCAGGGATTTGGCTTGTCAGTAATCCATGAGGGATTTTCTGCTGTGTCCTGTGAGCACGTTGCATGCACTAACAATTCTGCATTCTTGGTCTCTTACTTGTCCTTGTTTTACCTCAGGAGACACTGATAAATTAGGGTACTTGCTCATGGCTGTTGTGGTGAGATCCAAATTGTCCAGAGGAACAGAAGTCCAGCTCAGCCCGTTCCATAAAATTGTTTACAGATGTCAGCAAAAGTTACAGATTAGTACAAACAGAACTGTTTGAGACCACCCAAAGATCTTGTTAGAAATGTGAACAGTAAACAAAGGGAGAGGGAAATCAGATATGAAGGAACTTTTATCAGAAAGCAAATGTAATTACTGGACAAAATCAAGGAGAAGAAGTTGCCTCAGAAATTTGTCTTTTGGGCTTATAAAAAAAGTGCCAAAAAGTTTGGAAATATACAGGCAGTGGAGGAGAAGTTGTATCAGACAGATTTTACACTGGAGAAAATACATTTCACTTTCCTTCCATTCATCTCTCCAGCCATTGCCATCCCCAATTTCACCATTTATGTCCTTATGGTAATGCCCTAATTAGTGCCACAGAGAGGAAGGCAGATGATCTCACCAATTTGGGATGTTATATTGAGTTACCAGGCTTGAATTTCTTCTTGTCAATCCTTAGCTGTCATTTTTTATTCCCTCCTCACTTATTCTCCCTGTCTCTGTTACCTTTGACTCCTACAGAAGATTTTGGCTTAGCTGGCCAAAGTAGCTCCTGGTGTTACAAATCTGTGACCAGAACTGTGGGAGAACTTAATGTTGTGTAGTTAATTATTTACTGGGAGATAATGGCAATTCCTATAAACACCAGAACTGGTAGTTTTGATTCAAAATCTTGTCTTCCATCTTGAATCAATGTAACATCATTTTTTGCCAGGATGAAGCACTAATAAAAGTTGTAACTTTCTGACCCTGCTGACCTGAGCTAGCAAAAAATTTTAACAAGAGGGGTGAAGAGCTCCATTTCTCTGCCTCTGTCACATTTTAATAAGTCTATAAATATCTAGAACCAAATTTTGTAATTTGCATCTTAAATTTTGCATATTTGTTATGTATTCTGAATATAGGGGCCCCATAAAGAATTAGAGAAAAAAAAAGAGTAACTATAAGTCATAGTTGCATAATATGGTCAGAGTAGTGTTATTTTAGCTCGTAGCAATCATTAGCAGTGTGTAAGGAGAGGTCATTTGCCTTTCCATACATGTTTATATGGTTTATCTGCTTCTTCTTTTTCCAGACACACTTTGCTCCCCTCAGGGTCAATGAAGATCAGGGAGACCCAAGTGTCAGACAGTGGAATGTATATCTGTGTCGCCACAAACATTGCTGGGAACGTGACTCAGTCAGTGAAGCTCAGTGTACATGGTGAGTTGGAGCTCCAGGCTTCATTGTCTGCAAATTTCCACGTGGAACTGAGCCTCTTTAAGAGTTTTTCAAAGTTTTTTTCCTAAATGACCTTAAATCCTCTCAACTGCTGTTCTTTCAGGTTGCATTATCTTCATATGTGACTTATTTATTTTGTGGAAAGGAAATATTGTATAAACACCCACAAATACATAGATATGTGTAAAGGTGTCCAGTGGCTCCAGCCAGGACCTGTCCCTCTCCATTTTCTTACCTTTCTCTCGTGTCACTCCTTTGTCTCTCTCCTGCTCTCCCCATACTGGAGCCCAACCACTGTCTCTTAAACACTCACAATGTCAAGTCGGGAAAAATGTCACTTGTTATTGTTTCTTGCATTTTTTAAAAGTCTTTTTATTGCCAACGATCCTTAGGGAAAAAAAAATACTGTGGCAAAAGACTTATGGTGGATTTATATTATTCTGTAGGACTGATGAAATCACTTCCAGTCATATTTTATCTCCTTGTCTGAACTTGTGTTTGGAAATGTACAAAGGTCAGGGATTATGGAAAGGAAATTAAAATGCCAAAAGGAAAATATGATTAACTCTATCATAAAAGCTTTTGAATTGTTTTGTGTTATGAGGAGCCAGTACCCACAGCTCTTCCAGTGTGCTCAGAATATGACAGTGCTTATGGGAGCTGTGCAGTGTGGCTTGTTCAAATGAATTCAGCACCAGGGTATCTCTTATGCTATTCTGTGCAGAGAACATGCAGGGCTGCTTTTGTAGTCACCTTAGGGCATTTGATTTCAGTAAATAAGGAACATTTTCTAAAATGATAAAAATAGAAAAGAATTTCATAGGATCATAAAATGAGTTGAGTTGAAAGAGACTTTTAAAGGTCACCCAGTGCCACCCCCTGCCATGGGCAGGGACACCTCACACTATCTCCAGGGTGCTCCAAGTCCCATCCAGCCTGGCCTTGGACACTTCCAGGGATCCAGGGGCAGCCACAGCTTCTCTGGGCACCCTGTGCCAGGGCCTCACCACCCTCACCATAGAAAATTTCTTCCTTATACCTGGTCTGAATCTCTTCTCTCTTAGTTTAAAATAGTTCCCTCTTGTCCTGTCCCTCCATCCCTTGTCCCCAGTCCCTCTCCAGCTCTCCTGGAGCCCCTGTAGGCACTGGAAGGTACTCTGCAGTCTCCCTGAAACCTTCTCTTCACCAGGCTGAACACCCCTAGCTCTCCCAGCCTTCAGAATGATTCTGCACGTTGTTTCTTTCACATTTCTGTGGACTAAACTTGTCTTCCTCAGTTCCTCCAAGGATCCAGCGTGGGCCTCGAGTTCTGAAAGTTCAGGCTGGGCAGCGAGTGGAGCTTCCCTGCAGTGCCCAGGGCATCCCTGCCCCGTCAGTCTCTTGGTTCCGAGGCACAGGCGCCGTGCCTGCAGACGGGGGGAGGCTCCTGCAGAGCCCGAATGGAGCTCTGGCCATCAGCAGCCTCCAGCTCCCTGATGCTGGCATCTACACCTGCGTGGCCACCAACAGTGCTGGCAGTGACACGGCAGAGGTCACACTACAAGTGCAAGGTGCTTGTTTGGGGCCACGCTCCTGCCCTGGCCCAGGCTGGCATGGGGCTGGGGCATTGCAGGGCTTTCCCTTGCCTGCAGTTGCATGATGCAAAAGCCACATCTGGTTTAGATGTTATGTTCTGATGTTAATTGAGGAGAATTAGAATGAGGAAATAGTCTTTGGAGAGGTTGCAGAAATAAAAAAAAAAAAAGAAGCGTGCACTCTCTTTCTCTATGTATATATATTTAAATTAAAAAATGATGTTGAAATGGTGAAAGGGTAAGTGGTCAATGTGCCAATTTAAATATGTAGTGTAACTCCTCACCTGAGGGGCTGACAGATGTCAATGGAGCATGACTGACTTAAGCTAAGCAGGAGCTGTTTCTTCTTTGCAGAAGTCTAAAGGCAACATTTTGACTCTTTTGAATTAGAGATGCTGAGAAATGCTTCCCACAGACAACAAAGAACTCTCAGTAACTTTATTTAATTATACAGAATATTCTTTGTACAGTCTCAGTCTGCACAGGAGTTTAAAATGAGACCTGGGAACAAAGGATGGCAGTAGCACTAAAATATGTGGTGTGGGGAAAATACAGTTAAAATAGTATTTTTCAGATTATGCAGAAACATTGCCTTCACAATAAATATAGCAAGATTTAAAGAGAGTTATTTTCTTTCAAGTTTGAAAGCCTCTTTGTACCGCTTACTTCTTAAATATTCTCACTGAAATGGAAACTACTTGTATCGTACCCATTCCAGTCAATGTAAGAAGGGTTATTGGAATGTGACCTGTGTGAATGAGAGAGGCTTAGTGTTATGTATCATCAAACTGTATTTTTATGTTTGGAGCAGAGATCAAGCAGTTTTCCTGGGTCTAATTTTCTTTCAGAGCCTCCCACTATCGAGGACCTGGACCCTCCATTCAACAGCCCCTCCCAAGAAAGAGTGGCCAACCAGCGCATCGCATTCCCGTGCCCTGCAAAAGGTCAGTCAGTGTCTTGGCTACCCCTTGTAGTGACAAAAGGATCGTTTTCTGCTGACCATTACGAGTTACAAGGCTGCTGTAAAAATGTCTGATCCACAAAGTATTTTCCATGTACGCTTTATATGGAAAAATTCAAACTAACAGTGATTTAAATAACCACTGTGTGTGGAAGTCCTGTGGAAAGTCATTGCTAGCCAGCAAGGATTTTACGATATTTAGGATGAAGATTTTTAATGTTAAAATCATCCTGGAACAGCTGGGGCTTCCTCTTGGAAGCCTCTGGCCTCCCTGCAGGTAGCAGGAGTTGTTTGAATCAGTCTTGTTGTGAGCTGAGCGAAGCATTTGTGTCCGTTTCCCCTTTTCCTGGCAGGTATTCCCAAGCCTGCCATCAAGTGGCTGCGGAACGGGCGGGAGCTGAGCGGGGCTGAGCCGGGGCTCTCGGTGCTGGAGGATGGGACCCTGCTGGTCATAGCTGCCCTCACACCCTCGGACAGTGGGGACTATGTCTGTGTGGCAGCCAATGAGGCTGGAAGCACACAGAGGAGATACAGCCTGAAAGTCCATGGTAAATAATGCATACAGCCCTTGGGGAGCTGGCTTGGAAAAGTGTCTTGTTCTCTTCTTGCAAATTGCATGGCCTAAATCTGCCCTTGTGCTGTTAAATTATAAAATCTGAGTACTTCCTATTTTTCAGACACTCTCTATAGTTTTTCTTTTCCCATGTTTTTTCTGTTCTCTGTGACTTTATGCACAAACCATCTTTGTTTTCATCAAGGATCCAGGTACATCTTATTCCTAGAAAATCCAGTTATACTTGAAAATTTTAATGCAAATAACAAATGAAGCTTTGTACTGTAGAACTTAGAGATTGAGGGTTAGGTCTGCATTTCAAATGAGAGAAGAGTTATCAGAATGAACACAGACTAGGAGATTTCTAGTTGCTGATCTTCTTCTGCCATCATCCTAGTTAGGAAATAGAAACCCTACAGACTACTTTTATTCCAGCCTTGTTCACTTCCCATGACAGTTAGTTCTAATGCCTGAGCAGGATTATATCCTTGTTTTGAGAAGAGCAGGAATTCCATCTCGTGCCAATGGGGCTCCTCAGTGGGGTTGGAACTTTCTAATCCAGCACTCAAGGCCATTCTCTCTGAATTCATAGTGGGACAAATGATAGATGGGGTTCTTGGGCATGACTGGACCATTGAAGAGGAAGGATGACTCTGGAATAGGCTTCTTTCCTATTCTAAACAAATAACACCAGGTTTCAAGATTAAATTTCAGATTTATTTTAAGATTCTGCTCTTAAAACGTTGATGGTGCTTGTGTTGGAGCAAATTTCCCTAGGAGTCTGTTATTGAGCAGGAGAAGACTGGTTTTGGCAAAGGGAAGAAAGGATACAGGGAGATATGTCCGGAGCCTAAAGACAAATGGAAATGTTGGGAAGGGAATGAGAAGGTTTTGAAAAATTTTGATTTATAGTGGTCCTTGATGGGATGGAAAGGAGGAAGGAGGGAAATAGGAATAGGAAGATTTAAATCATAATGTTGAACTTTCTTGCAGTTCCTCCTGAAATTAGAGATCAAGATAAGGTGACAAATACATCTGTGGTCGTTCATCATCCTGCAAGTCTGTTCTGTGAAGTAACTGGTAATCCCTTTCCAATCATCTCCTGGTATAAGGATGATATCCAGGTATGTGGGATTAATCTGTGCACTTTTGAGGGCTTGGTATGAGAATTCATTCAAAATAAATACAGGTAAATGCCTTTATGCCTATATTTAAGTGCTCTAAGAACACATCCACGAAAAGGCAGCTCAATATGGCTTATCCATTAATTCTGCAAGTCAAATGTAAACTCTTTATTTTCAGTATTTCCTTAGGAATTGGCCTTGGCAACCCCCCAGTATTTTAGATGCAAACCATGCAGAGGGGACCAATATTGCCATTTTTTTTCATTCTACAGATGGAGAAATAAGAAGTTTTGGAGGAGAATTGAATTCCTCAGGATTATCCTTGAGTCCTCTGTTTCCACTTGTAGCTGATAAGTTGTAGTTTAAGATGAGGAGAGGTCCCTTTATGCACTCTTGGCACTGCCCATTGCTGCTGGTTGGAGTTTCCCCATTCCCTGCCCTAGGCTGAGCTACAAACCATATTGAATACATTGCAGCAGGGCAGGAGATTAGTGCTGAAACTGAAAGGGGAAACAGATTATCCTTCCACTAGAACTACCATTTTCTTATAAAAATCCAGCTGTGATACTTGGCTGCTGTAGCTTGGATCACATAAGGCTAATGTCTTGGGTTCCTCTAAGGTTGTGGAAAGCAGTGCTCTCCAGATTTTGCACAATGGGAAGATACTGAAGCTCCTGAAAGCTACTACTGAGGACGCAGGACAGTATTCGTGCAAAGCCATAAATGTAGCAGGAAGTTCTGAGAAGCTGTTTAACCTCCATATACTTGGTTAGTTCTGTGGCTCTGGGGTTGATTTTTGTTTGGTTTGGGTTTTAGTTGGTGATTGGAAAAACAGGTGGTATTTAAGAAGCCAATACATTACAACTCATTATAAATTGATTCTTCCATTCACTTCCCATGAATTGTTGGCTGCTGAAGCACTGATTGGTTAAACTTTGCCATTCTTGTCCCAGCACAGACAAAATGTTGCTTTTGATTTCGGGGCTTTGGTGCTTTGTTTTGTATTTGGGGTGAGCAGTACAACAAAAGGGTGTTCCCAGGTAGAGTTCACCAGTGCAGGTGTGGAAGTGCTTGTCACGATAGGATGTTGTGATCTGCAGAATTTCCCCTCTGCAGTGAACACTAAAAGTGTTTCAAGGGAATGTTAAGATCCACTGCTGAATTCCCTTCAGTCACAGGGCACAACTTCCCTGGCTAAATGCTAGTCCTCCCTTAATGTTTGTCTTTTTAAAGTTCCACCGAGCATAATAGGTGCTGATACACCTGGTGAATTGGCAGTCATCCTCAACCAGGAAATCCATCTGGAATGCAGAGCCAAAGGCTTCCCTGTTCCTGACATTCACTGGTTCAAGGATGGCAAGTGAGTACTTTGCAACTTTTGTGGTTTGTGTCAGGCTCTTCCTCCCCTAGAGCAGAGAGGAAGGGGGTGCAGTGTTTAACTACTGAGTGTTAACTTAGCACCATCAGAATTTGGGGTGGTGTGAGGTGGTAAATTTCTTTAATCGAAACTTAACACCTCACTTTTCTTTCTGAACTCACCCATTATTGACACTTGCAGAGCAGATTTTGGGTTTTTGAAATGAGATGATGGTTGAAGCAAGATAGTCAGAACCGTTTCTTTGCATTTATCCTGTGAGTTATTCTACCTGCATTATTTTACATGCATCATTAGTTAAAATGCAGTTGTTTAGCTGAGATGATTTTTTCACTGGTAGACAGAAGTCATATCAGATGTTTTGCTGGCTAGTGCATTGTGCAGTTCTGCATGTATACATTAAAGGTTTGAAAGGTTATATGTACATGTGTATATAATAAAGGTTTGAAAACATTTATAGCCTGCATGTTTTCCATGCCTCATCTCATTTTCCAAGAAAGCACATCAGGAGAATAATTCTTAAATATTAGTGGAAAACCCAGCTGGGCTGGGTGTTTTTGGTGTTTAACAAGGTAGCTCAGCATAGGCATTGGTCAGGACTCACAGATACTCTGCTGTGACAATTCCTTACTCTTTGTTATGGGTATGTTACTCTTGTGTAGTAATTGACATTTTGTTATCAGCAAAGGCCTAGCATGACTAAATAAATTAGGAAAAGGAGCTGAGGTCAGGTGTGCTACTCTGGTTCTGATGCTGACATCCTGGAGGTCTAAGCAAAGTACTTTTTGTGGTTTTATTTCTTTTAGAAGGTAGGAGTAGAGTTAATCATAATAGCTTATCACTGCATGGTGGTTCTTGTAATTAATGCCATTAATTTAGTGCTAAATGTCACTCTCAAATGTCACAATTACTGCCACCAAAGAACCTCTTCTTCTTACTGTCAGTTTAAATTAATGCTGAAAGGGTGGGGGCAGAATTCTGTGAAGCAAAATGGTCTCTGTTTCAGGCCCTTGTTTTTGGGTGATCCCAATGTTGAGCTCCTGGACAGGGACCAAGTTCTCCACATCAAGAGTGCTCGCAGGGTTGACAAGGGTCGCTACCAGTGCAGTGTCACCAACACTGCTGGCAAACAAGTGAAGGAGGTCAGGCTCGTTGTCCACGGTAAGTTTATGGAACGCCTGGTCCCAGAAGATCCTCTTCTTTTACTCTTAAGGTTTCTTTTTGAATAGAGATACTCAGGCAAATGCAAATTAAGTCTCTGGTAGTACAAAATTCGTGTGTAAACTTAATTTAATCATCATGTGTTCACAAAATGACCTTTTTGAGTATTTGTATGTTTGAAGTTAAGTATGGATGTGGAAAAACACATTGAAATGTTGTTTATGTGCTTCTTTTTCTGCTTAGTGAAAGCAAAAAATCTTGAAGGGTGTTATCAAATTCTGCTGTTAGATTCAACTGAATTTTTATTATCACATTGTCTTTATTGTTTTGATCTGTCTTAGGGAGGAGAAAATTAGACACGTTTTGCCTTATTTTTCTTAACCTGTCAGGATGCACCCTGTGCTTCCTGGGACTCAGAAATTCTTGTGCCAGAAGTGTGAAGGGTAGGGATTTGAGTCTGTTAGCTCTCAAGTCCTCCCTTGCTATTGATTTGTTCCTGAACATTGTGTGTGATTCTGTGAACTTAATGTGCATTATTTGCCTCATCTGGGACATTTGTGAAGCACAGAGCACCCACAGGCACAAGAATGTGGCTGCACACCAGTTGTGGTGAGACCTTTTTCTATCAGGAACAAAGAGAATGCTGGGAGGACCTGCAGGGGATTGTGGCTGTTCTGAGATTAGAGGAATAAAACAGCTTCCTCCTTTCCCCCCAGATAAAGTCTTCACACATGAGTAGGTTTATTTCAGGCTCTTCAGGAAAGATGAATTTGTGACAGCAGAATGGAACTTCTCTTTACTTTTATATTTCTCATTAGTCCTGGCTGGACAAACAGAAGCCCACAGACTAAGTGAGGAACCTCAATGCTAATTCTTGCTGGTTCATTGTTTTAGCTGTTTAGCCCTGCTTTTGGCTTTGATATTTTCCCAAAACACCATATTAAAACCATTCCTCATCTCTGATAGAGAAATGCTGTCACCTTTGAACTGGGTGTGTTTCAGCATATTCAGTGGATTTGGAGTTTTGATACAAAAAGTATTTTAATTAGTAAATATTTCATTGTGGTTTGATAACTACAGGACCAGTCTCAGGTGGGGATTCATCCATTCACAGACACTTTGCTTTACATTTCTGCAGTGTTGTTTTCAATGACCACTATGGAAGTCAGAGGAATCTGTGGATGTACTGAGCATGTTTGGCAGCAGAGAAGTCAATGTGTCTGCCAGATGTGTCTGGTCCTTTCAGCAGCCATAAATTTAGTCGTTGCCAATTGCACTGTGTTTTTATTGCTTCTATAGAGATTTATGGACTCTTTATATTGGCTGATTTACACAAGAGCTTGTTTGCTAGAAAAATCCGAGTCCTGCTGCCTAGAGAGCAAGGGAAATGACTATGGGCCAAAAAGCTTCAAAAATAGGAGGATATAGAGAGACTGTTAAGCTCATACTTATTCTCAAAGTAACTGACTTCATCCTCAAATGTTTGGAGCATGGAGCAGTTCCCACTGCTGTTGTGAAGGCTCTTGGGTGTGTTGGGTTTTCAACAGCAGGATCCTTGCTGGGAGGATGCACCTCCCCAGGCATCCAGGGATGGCTGTTTCTTGGATGGAGACAGGGAAGAGGACTGCCCAAATGCATTGCAGGAGGCTTGGAGGCCCAGCTGTGCTAACCTGGCAACCTTGGAGCCTGGTGGCCTTTTTGTTGTGTTCTCTTCATGCTTTCCACCTTGTGTGCCTTGAAGGACTGTACAGGTGATAGATGAGCTCTTCTGGGCAAAGAACCAAACAAAACACAGCAGGAAGTGTTGGAAAGCTGATGAAAATATTTTATTCTTACAGCATTCTAATATGTTGTTTAAATCTGCCCATATTTGTAGGCTTTAATGCTGTTGTTTTGTCTTTTGAACTAGTCCCCCCTAGCATTAAGGGAGGAAACATTACCACAGAGGTATCGGTGCTCCTCAACAACCTGATAAATCTGGAATGTGAAACCAAGGGAATCCCTGTGCCTACCATCAGCTGGTACAAGGATGGGCAGCGTGTGATTTCCAGCCCCCAGGCTCTGTACGTGGACAGAGGGCAGTTCCTGCAGATCCCACGGGCACAGGTGTCAGACTCTGGCCAGTACTCGTGTCGTGTGAGCAGCGCTGCGGGGGCTGCAGAGAAGCTCTTCCACGTGGATGTCTATGGTGAGGGACAGCTCCTGGACTGCCTTCCTGCTCCTGCTGAACAGCTGTGGAAGGGATTTGCTGCCACAGCCTGGCAGCAGTGGCTGTCATTAAATTCTGGCCTCTGTTGGCAGGGCTGTGTAGAGGGAGATTTAGACCCTCTGCTTTATGGGACTCTCCAACAGCTCTTGGCTTCATGGGATCATAGAATGGTGTGGGCTGAAAGGGACCTTAAAACCCATCCAGTCCCACCCCTGCCACGGGCAGGGACACTTTCCACTATCCCAGATTTGCTTCAAGCCCCATCCAGCCTGGCCTTGGACACTTCCAGGGATCCAGGAGCAGCCACAGCTTCTCTGGGCACCCTGTGCCAGGGTCTCACCACTCTCACAGGAAAGAATTCCTTCCTGATATCCCATCTAACCCTGCCTTCCCTTCACTGGCCTTGGTACCATGCTTTCTTCTACTCAGCTGTTTCTTTTCCATGTATGTCCATTCTCTATCTCACATCTACGTGCTAAACAATACTTACTTGAAAGAACCACTCTGGATGAGATCTTTAGTGTACTCCTATAAGTCCTTCTTGTCTAGTTCTTCCCTCTCAAAGTACTGCATGTCCTCTGGTCAATTTTGAGCTACATTGTTTGACTTCTCTGCCTTGCCTTGCCCAGCAGCAAATTCTTACATGAAATTGTGCATGACATGATGGCAGATGGAGCCAGAGTGGGTAGAACAAACCCATTTTCTCTTAATACATTTTTTTGGCTACAGAATTAATGGCTTGCCATATCTTTCTATTTTCTGCAGTTCCTCCAGTAATCGAGGGTGATGCTGACACAGCCCACAACAGGCAGGTGGTTGCTGGGAATTCCCTGACGTTGGAGTGTAAGGCTGCTGGAAACCCTCCCCCTCTCCTGACGTGGTTAAAAGATAGGGTTCCAGTGAAAGCAAGTGACAAGCTCCGTGTCCTGGCTGGGGGGAAGAAGCTGGAAATCCTGAACGCTGTCGAGGCTGACCGGGGCCAGTACTGGTGTGTGGCCACAAGCATAGCTGGAGAACAAGAAATCAAGTATGACGTTGAAATCTTAGGTGTGTGAGTTGCAGATTTATCAGGTTCCTATATACCTAAGGTGGAAAGTTTCCATAAAACCTATGGTTTAGTTTTTGGTATTAATATATTAAGATCAGTTAGTCATGCTCAATCTAGCTGAACCTGGGTACTGCACAACTTTTCTGTCCAGGGCTACAGAACAGTTGAAGACTTGTACTTTCAGGTTGGTTCTTGAAGGATTTTTGTGCATGTGTTAGGTAAATATTATTCTCAGCAACCTCTAAAATTCTTCTTACTTGTCTTCAGAGAAGAAAATCCCAGAAATACATTAAAAATATCACTTAATAGTTGCCTCTGGGAGAGGACATCTTTCTCTGAATTTGAGTTGTGTTGTGCGAGTTTTGAACCTTATACTGAAAAAAAAATTTCTCTTCTGTATCCTTTGAATCCATTACCACAGTCTGTATCTCAGCATCCCTTCTGAATGTCTCGAGGTCTTCTCCTGACATGGAAGAGAATTGTAAAGAACTGATTTTTAGGTTTTGCCCACTTGAACAGAATACTGAATGCAGATGTAGAGCATCCCTTCTGCTTCTGCAGGTAAATGTCACTGGTCTTGATAGTAGAGGAGCTGTGCTTCCTTCCCAGAGAGGATGAGACAGGGTAAAGAGGACCTGGAAGAGGATCCTCTGCACCTTTGTTTTCTCCTTCTGCTGACAGAGGGTGCCAAAAGGCCCCCCCTTCCCACCCATTCACAAGGTTCTTCTGACAGAATGTGGAAAACCCAACCAAACAAGAAACAGTAAAAAAGTGAGCAGTGATTTTGAAGCCACAAAATTTCACTGGGCAGATGTTTCCCTTCAAAAAGGAATAGTGATTCATAATTAATCAGTGTGTGTTTAACAGTGCTATTTGAGAGACTTGTTTGATATTTCTGATGTGTAAATGTTTCTGTTGGTGGATTTTTCTCTCTTACAGTGCCACCATTTGTGGAAGGTGGGGATGAGCTCTTGGGCTACATTGTGATTCTCCATAGCCCTTTGGAACTGGATTGTTCAGCAAGAGGGACACCCTCACCAACTATCACGTAAGGGCACTGGTATGACAGTAGAAAGATTACAAATAAATCTGCTGGTTGGTTAGGTGAGCTTTGTGACCCACATGTGTTCATCATGGTGGTAAATGAGTAGAGGACAAACTCCTGGCTCCACTGATAGCACCATCAGGCACACACTTGGTAACATCAGAATTTCATTTTAAAGTAGTTTGGTTTGTTGTGCCAATATCCATGTCCTGGAGATGAGGATAGAAAACTAGAGCAGACGTCTTTGCTAATGCAACTTAATTTGCCCTTCTGCCACGCTGATTGCTTTTGCTTTGGAGGTTCCTTTCTGCCTCTGGTGGTATCTGCTGTCACCTTTCTGACACTTTCTTTAGTGGCTGATCCCCAATATTCCCTTCTGATAAACTCTTCAATCCATGGCACTCAGACAAGGGGAATACAACCTGACACTTCCAGACTTCCCTAGAAATGCAGTTACTGAGGCATTCTGTTTAATAGCATTGTGCATATTTTAAGATTGTTGTTGATCTTACTCTCACTGAGAGCTGAGATGGAACTTTCCTTTTGATAGGTGGTTCAAAGATGGTCAACCAGCTGGAGAGGAGGCTGGACACAAGGTCTTATTAAATGGACAGAAACTTGTCATCTCTCAAGCTCAGGTGTCAGACAGCGGCCGCTATAAATGTGTGGCTGCAAACAAGGCGGGAGAACATGAAAAGGAATTTGATGTTACAGTGCATGGTAGGTTACTCAAGGTGGGAGGGAAGCAGCAGACTGCTTTTATTTCAAATTGCTGGCAAGAGGGTGCTCAAACTTTCTATAAATGTTTATTTGCATTAGCAGGTTGAAAAACTGGAGAGGAGGTTAGATGAAATAGAATCATAGAATGGTTTGGGTTGGACACCAGCCTCAGCAGGGACACCTTCCACTAGATCTGGAAGTAGAAGTGAAGCTGCACTTACCTCTATATATTTAAATGCAGATGTTTAAATGAGGCATCGTTTTTGTTTCTGGTGGTTTTTGCAGTTCCTCCAACCATTAAATCAGCTGAGCCTTCTGAGAGAGCAGTTGTGCTCTACAAGCCTGTGACACTGCGGTGCATAGCCAGTGGCATCCCCAGCCCTTCCATAACCTGGTTAAAAGATGGACAGCCAGTAAACACAGCCAGGGGAAATATCAGAGTAAGCATGATTGTTTTATGGGATCCAAATAGTGGAAGATAATTGCCATAAATTACACATGCTTGTGCTTCTTTTCTTTTTTCTTCCCTCACACTGTGGTACAAAAGTGCTTAAGATCCATCCTGCAGAGTGAGGGGCTTTTTACCTGATTAGGGTGCTGTCTCAGGTAATAGCAGTGTTCAGTAGACTGAATCCCACTAGACACCTCATATCAGGAGAGTCCATGACTGGAAATTCAGAATCCATCTCCTTTGATTTGTACTTTGCCCTTCAAGATCAAGTGGTTATCTGCTGATTGTGAGATGGCTCTAGCCACTCATCCCTGTGAAGTGGGGTTAGCTGAGCTGTTCTGTAATCACTGCAGCAATCACTGTAATTCCCCTCTCCTGGTGAGATCCTGCCTTTCCATGGAGAACCCTCCCCAGTGCTCCCATGTTCCAGGGGTGAGTGCTTGCGGTGCCTTTGATTTCCCATGGCTGCAGCAGTTGTCAGCACCTTGCCTGCAGTCTCCTCTGCCTGCCTGCCCCTCGCCAGCCAGGTCTCCTCACACCTGTACATTTCCTGATGCCGCTGTCCCGGGGACGCTGAAATCTCTGACCCAGCGGTTTCCTTGTCCACGAGCCGGGGTTGGCAGGGGACGAGCCCGGCCGTGTCCGTTCGCCCTCTGGCCCAGCGGCTGTGCCGGGGGCAGTGGTGTCACACGGCTCCTCTCTGTGTTTGGGAACAGCTGGAGGCCTCGGGCCGTGTCCTGCAGCTTGGCAAGGCGCTGCCCGGAGACGCCGCCCGCTACACCTGCGTGGCCACCAACGCAGCGGGGGAGGCACAGCAGCACACCCGGCTCCACGTGCACGGTAACCCACCGGGCTGCCCACCTGCAGCACCTGGGCTCGCTTTGCTCTGGCTTCTCTCCTGCCTCTGCACGTCCACCTCTCAGTCCTCTGTCTCTGTCACACTCCGTTAGTAAGGAGTGAAGGCAAAAACTGCCTTTTGTAGTTTGGCCTCTCTCCTGTAATACCAAAGAACACAGGAATGAATGAATGAATGAATGAATGAATGAATGAATGAATGAATGAATGAATGAATGAATGATCGATCTTTCCAGGTACCTCTGCTGCTCAGAGGTATCCCAAAAAGCCAAACACATTCCTACTAACCCACCCCTCAGAAGGGTACTCTGTTTCTGAATCAATAAGTGATATGCCACCACTGGCATTACTAATTTCATCCAAGCTTTTTGTGCATGCTGGTATTCCCCGTGACCCTAGAGAATGGGAAATTTTTACAGGAATAACTTCTGAGAAAGGAACGTTTTCTTGTGAGAGGATTTTTCAGCCTGTTTAAAAGGAATTTTCTTTTGCAGCTAAATCAGTATAAAAAGAATCAGGGAAACTTGAGAAGCTGTTTGCATGTGAATTTAATAAATGAATGCTCTCATCATGATTTGCGTATATTTGGCTCAGAAGTGGTCATGAAGTGTTGTGCATTGCTGATGTGACCCAGTCCTCAAAGGAGGTGTGGGAATCCTCAGGAGGTGCAAGAATGGACTGTGACAATATTCTCACAGAGTATGGCTATGTTGACTTTTATTGCCAAACCAAGCCAGTAACTGGAAAACGTTAAACTGAAGCGAGGAGAGGTTGCAGAGTCTCTGTGGATGGGACTTAGAGGAGCCACATTCAGACTGTGATAACTGCACCACAACTAATTTCAGTGCCAGTCCTATGCTCATAAAGCTCTCCTTTGCTGTCAGTCTTCATGTTCAAACTGTTATTATATGGCATTTCTGTCATGTTTCAGATTTTGGAACTTCAGGAAGGTAAAAGCTGTCTACACCAGTTTGCTATCACCAGGTGAAGTGAGAAGATCTTGCCACAAAAAAGAATTGCTGTTTTGTGTTGTGTACCCATTACTTGCAAATCTACTTTAAGTTCCATTTCTCCTGAAAAAAACCTAAAATTAACAACAGCAAAAAAAGTTGTATTCCTCTTGCCACTAATGAGATTATATAATTAGAGAGTATTCCCATTTCAGAGATGAACTTTCTGGAGATATTCCTGGGTCACCCAGCAGCTGAAGCTTGTGCAACTCGTTGCCCACAGTTTCTCTGAGGGTAGATGAGTTTGTGATTGGATGCTCTGCTAGCTGGGTGGCTGAATTAATGAAAACCTGCTGCTTCTGTCTTTCCCCAGAACCACCCAGTCTGGAAGATGCAGGAAAAATATTAAATGAAACAGTGGTGGTGAATAATCCAATCCATCTTGAATGCAGAGCATCTGGGAACCCTCTGCCAGGTATCCATGTGCACTTTGGGGAACATCTCATAAAGGTTTTCACATTCATGTATCTTTGGAAAGTAATGGATATGCTGAACGTGGAGCTAATTGTGTGGTTTTAAACCAGCTAGAGACTATATGGATGGGAAATGTCAATGTATGGGCTGACATGGAGGAAGGGTTGAGGAATTTAGTGATCCCCACTGATAAATGAGTGAAAAGATATCCCAAAGATAATCTATTCCCTTGTGATGCCCTGTCCACAGGCAAGAGCACTATTTGATTTCTACTGAATGAGCTTTAAACACACCCACTTTTATCTCCTGTCAATTCAGTATTAGTGTAAGGCAGACCTGAAATACTTCATGGATTGAGTGTACCTGCCAACAAGTGTGCCTGTGTCTAGGACTTTTTTCATGTGTGGTTTTTGTTACCTGGTAAGATCTAAAAAGACATATTACTGTGAGAGCAATTTGCTGTATTAATTATTGTAGAAAAACAGGGGGAATAGTTACTAAGAGCTTATATCTAATATAGCAAATTATTCTCGTGCTGATTATAGCAACATTTTCAGAAGAAAGGTGTTATTAGTTTCAGATGTGCATCCAGTTTCTTCTTTTCTTTTCAAGAATTAATTCACAGCAAAGTATTATTTTCTAGAATAATTTATACTTGCATAAAAACATTAAAATATTGAGGAAGTAAAATGTTATAAATGCATAAGAATTTTATATCTATTTTACACTCCTTTAAATTTTTTTTCTACTTTTATCTTTCAAATTTTCAGTTATTTTAGAACAAACAATTAAAATGATGGATTTCAGATAATTTATGCAATAAGAGCAGTTTGGTTACCCCTAGTGTGATGTGATGGCATATCCTATTGTCAAGGTAGAACATGAGTCAGGAAAGGGAGAGCACAGAATCCCACTGGAAGAGAGAGAAGCTGTGTGCAAGTCTTGTCTGTCAGTCAGGCCAGAGAACTTTGTGGGTGTGAATCTTTCCCCAAAACCCCTTGTGTGCTACAGATAATCCTTCCATGAGCAGTAATTTCATCTGAGTAGTGAAGTGGTGCCAGCAAAGCCTCAGTGACCCATTTTCCTGATGGATGGTTTCATCTTTTGGCTGAGATGCAAAATCTGCAGATTTTCTTGGTTGTCAACTTCCTATAAAATTTTCTTCTGCCATAACACCAAGTATTCTGCTCTTTATTTTCAGTTTTTTTAAGCTGCCAGTTGTACTTTGATTTGGCTGCTTACAATTTGATTCTTTGTCCCAGGTAGTTCATTTATGTAGTGATAATTTAGGGTAAAAAGTAAAAAAAAAAATTATATATATTATAGAATCCATGGATAGATCCCCTGTATCATGGTTTGGGTTGGAAGGGACCTGAAAGCTCATCTCCTTCCTTCCCCCTGCCATGGGCAGGGATGCCTTCATATTTTTGTGTGGTTTTAAACAGCTGCTCTTTACCTTGGTATAAGAGAAGTAAATGTCCTATAATTTGCTTTGTGTGATAATTTCTCAATGTCAGAACACTTTTCTATAAATATATGGGGGGGTGTGAATGATAGTGTCAAATTTCCTGTTGAATTGTGGGGCACAGTCAGTATTTTGTACAAATCTGGCTATTTCCTAGTATTCTGTTACATTTTATTATTCTTAATCACGAGTGACACTGCCACTGACTGTTAAACGTTGGCATGTGTGTGAAAGCTGAGGTGGCCAGTGTGGCGAGTGTGTGGTGCCACGTTTGTGGGGGTTGTCAGTGATTTGTCCTGTTCTCCCCCCCAGCCGTGTCATGGTCCAAGGACGGGCGGGCACTGGCCCACAGGGGACAGGTGCTGCACATCGAGGCCACCCAGGTGGCCGACTCTGGCCTCTACAGGTGCCTGGCCACCAATGCTGCGGGCACGGCCGAGCTGCTCTACAGCCTCCAGGTCCATGGTGAGTGCAGAACCACGGAGCTGTCACTCCTGGAGCTTGGGAAACACTTGTGAGAGCACTGAGTCCAGCTGTGCCCCCACTGACCCATGGCCCCTAGTGCCTGACTACCTGTCCATGAAGAAACTTGTCCTAATATCCAAATTAACCTCTCTACCCCAGCACAACTTGAGGCTGTTTCCTCCTGCCCTGTATTGTGAGAATTAAGAATAATACATGCAAGTTCCACCTTTGCTTTCCTCCTTTTCCAGTTTGCTTAACAGACTTGGTGTCACTCATCACATTATCACAGATTCTCAGGGTGGTTTGGGTTGGAAGGGACATTAAAGCTCAGCCAGTGCCACCCCCTGACATGGGCAGGGACACCTTCCACTGGCCCAGGTTGCTCCAAGCCCCATCCAGCCTGGCCTTGGACACTTCCAGGGATCCAGGGGCAGCCACAGCCTCTCTAGGAATTCCATTTCAGGGCCACCCTCATACCCTCACCACCCTTACAGCCAGGAATTCCTTCCCAATATCCCATCTAACCCTGCCCTCTGGCAGTGGGAAGCCATCCCCCCTTGTCCTGGCTCTTCACTCCATGCTCTTCACTCTTCTCTTTTCTCACGGATGTTAAAATAGGTGTTTTGAATGCAGAAAATGTGCCAAGGGAAGTTATTTCTAGGAAGAAAGAATTTGTGGAAAAGATATTTCGTTTAAGGGATCACTTGAGCAATTTGGAGTTCCAGGCAGTTGCTGGGGTTTGTTTTAGGTGACTTTGAAGCTCACAGCAGACAAAGGACACAGATGAAATGCTCTTTCATAATCCAAGACTTTTAAAGAAAAATGTGCTGTATCTAAGAAGATGAAATGGAAGTGTGGGTGTTTGCTGACATGAGACACCTGAGCAAAAGCCCAATTGGAGCTTTTCCAGTGATTTCAGTGGCTTTTGGATGTGGCCATATTCCAAATTCTTATCTTTGATACATGCATGTGCATGTAGCTGGTTTTCTGTGGGAGTCTTCCCTGCAGAAGTGTGGCCCAAATTTGGCACAGTGTCCCCAGCTGAGAGGTACACACAATATATAGTTCCTATTAATCTCAGTTAATGAGTTGGGCAGTATTTCCATGGATTTAATGACCATCATGGGAAAAACTGATGGCACAAGACACAGTCAAAGGCAATTAACCCCACCCAGTGATTAATTCCCAGGAAATCCTTAGAGTGAAGGTCATTATTCTAATAATTTAAATGGAAAATAACCCCTCAGTACACATACGTCTTTTTAGGGGTGGCAGAATTTCAGCAAACACATCCAGAGTTTTCTAGGGAACTAAAATTTTCTGATTAAGACACAGAGCTTCCCCTTCTAGAACAGAGTATGTGCAGTTGCAGCCACAACTGATGGTATCAAAGGAACTAATTGAGTCGAACTCCTGTTCATGACCCTGCTTCATTCAGCTGGTGTCCTGCCAGGCTGGCAGTAGAGAGGTGCTGGCATTCACCAGACACAGGTTTATCATCCACTGTCCTTAAGAATTTGTGAGTTTGAGAAGGCAAAACTTGAGCGTTTCTCCCTCTTTACCAGTGGAAGCAGTGACCCCCTAATGGAGAGCAGGCTCAAATGCCAAGTACTGAAAATTGTGCTTCATTTATGGAAAGGCTGTTCTAGATTTCCATGAGCACCTGCCTCAGTCAACTACTGGTCTTATTCACCAATTTCTGTTGTCAATAGTGTTATCAGATCTTTCTGGTGTTAAAAACAATGCTCAATACTGCAGGCTTAACATTGAATGGAACCAGGCAGACCAACTGAAGGAAGCACATGGAATTCCAGTGTAGTTAGAATTCACAAGATTTCATTGTATTAATTTTTTTTCACTTCTATCTCCCCACTACAGCTTTCTTAGGCATTTGAGAACAATGAATGCCATTGCACTGCAATAGGAGGAACTCTGTGTGTGGGGAAAATATTAAAAAATTATAAAATCCTGTGCCTTTTTTCTGCCCTACTGCTATTACTGAAATATATGTACAAGTGAGGAGAATCACAGGATCATGGAATGGTTTGGGTTGGAAGGGACCCTAAAGCCCATCCAATTCCACCCCCTGCCATGGGCAGGGGCACCTTCCACTAGCCCTGTCCAGCCTGGCCTTGGACACTTTCAGAGATGTGGCAGCCACAACCTGAGTTACAGGCTCTTAGAGGTTGCTGAATTCATTAATGAATCTTATTCTCAGTGCAGAACTTTATATATGTTTTCTCCCCTCACACAGGGCGATATGTATGAGTAGCTCACACCATTCTCATCCCTTTGCAGGAGTGACTTCAAGCATTAAGTTTTCATCTGATACTGACTTTTAAACTTTAAGTTATCAGTGGTAGGAGCAAATGGAATCGTTTTGATTCTCTCAGTACATGAAACATCTTCCTTTATTAATTATTCTTGTCTCCCTTTCTACTAGAGCCCTACAACATTTGCTAGACTATGTGCCTAGAGTAAGTGCTTTAGATGTTCCATTGCAATGTTTTGTGTCATCAGAGAGGCAGATGTTTTCCAGTCTGATCTTGTAAACATTTCCATATGCTCTGCCTGGCCAATTTATCACTCTGTGTATGGATTTGCTTTATGTGGTTTATATGGTAAACTCCTTTCTTTAATCCCCACCACTCCTAAAGTCTTTCACAACGTCTAAATGGAATACTAGAAAAGTTTGAGGGAATATTTTCTGGCTTTATGGTGTGGTTCCTGGGTTTCACAGCTGTCCTCTGGGCTGTGAGCCCAGTCCCACATATCTTGCTCACCTTAGTTTCACTGCCTGCTCATGTTAGGGAAGAGCAGAATCTGAGACGTGACAAGAGTTTAGCAGGAATAACATGAGAAAACAGAAAAAAATCCAAAACTAGGTAGCCTATTTTATTTCATTGTGATTAATACTCTTGTGTTTGTTACAGCCCTTTTTCTGTGGTTTTTTTTTTTTTTAGTCCCCCCATCCATCTCTGGCAGCAGTGACATGGTGACAGTAGTGGTCAATAATCCAGTGAGACTGGAGTGTGAAGCCAGAGGCATCCCTGCCCCTATCCTGACGTGGCTGAAGGATGGGAGCCCTGTGTCCAGCATCAGCAATGGACTCCAGGTACCAGGGTCACATCCTGCTCTGTGGTGTTCCCTGCTGTGGGAGGAGGCATTTAAGTCAATGCAGTTTGTTGGAAGAGAATAAATTGGAGGATTTGGAATAATAATATAAGGCCTTTTGCTCTGGGTTGTGTGAGTTTAACTCCAGTACTGCGTGAAGGGGAAGACAGAGATAAACTGAAATAAAGTGGTCCTTTCAGCTGATGTCATACTCAGTAAGTTTGCACCAACAAATTTTCCACTTATTGGGAAGAAGAGGAAATAGGACCAAATTCCTCTGCTGAAGAGATCTGGAGAGCTCATTACATAAAACAATAATTCAGAAAAGAAAACTAACCTCTGATATAAGGAGATCTTTCAGAGGTGAAACTAGAGGCCATGGTTGATTTTTGGAAGTTGATTTTATAATCTGAAAGGGAAGAGGTGCAATCTGTGTTCTGTGGGGACAGCTCAGGGCACAGATGAAAGGTGTGACAGCATGTTTGAAGTAGGTGGGAAAGAGAGAGGGAGAGAGTGTGTCCAGATCCTGCAAAGTCTGGAGAATGCCAGAAATTCCCTAGGGACTAATCTGCTTTCACAAGTCTGGATTGGAAGAGAACACTGGAGTGCAGGGAGATGGTGGGAAGCAGTGGCAAAACAAGTGTTCCATCTTGAAATGAGCCCTAAGAGCTCCCTCTGCCTGTGTTTGACACTGGGGTGTGCCTGAAGGTGCTGTGCTGCCACTGCAGGTGCTGTCAGGGGGCCGGGTGCTGGCACTGCCCAGTGCCCAGCTCAGTGACACGGGGACATACACGTGTGTGGCAGTCAATGCTGCGGGGGAGAGCCAGAGGGACATCGACCTCCACGTTTATGGTGAGTGACAAATGTCTTTCTTCGGGTTCTGAGAGCTGTTCTTGAAGCTTTAATTTAACACACTGGGCCCAGACCCTGAGAAGCATTGAGTAAAATAGTCCCAACCTGTAACAGAAGGCCAGGTGAGGAGGAGATGTATGGAAGTTAAAACATAAGTATGAACATCCACCCTCATTTACTAAAGCATGTAGGCATATCCTTGAAGAAATGTAACTGCAGCAGTGAATTTACAAGTTTGATATATAAAAGCTCATTTATGAACAATGAAAGAAAATACATATTTGTGTAAAACCAGGTAGATCTGCCAGGTGAGAGATATTCTTGGGGCCAGTGCTCTGTTGTCTGTATTGCACTGGAAGGAGGTACTGGGAGTTCCCCATCCAGCTCTGCATTTCCCATGCCATTCCCAAGCCTAAATGGAGGAGGCTCTTTTACTGCTAAATAGTGACACTGTGTTGAGCCCAGCCAGTCAGCTCTGTCTCCTTCAAGGAGCAGGAAAGAAGTGGTTTTTTTAGGTTGTCAGTTTTCCAGATTGTCAATAAATTAATTCTGAAATATTTTTGCCTGAACTCGTTTAAATTCATCCTCCCTTCTGAATAGGACAATGCTCTCAGTTACATGGTGTGATTATTGGGAGTGTCCTGTGCAGGATTTTGGTGATCCCTGTGGGTCCCTTCCAACTCAGGATATTCTGTGATTCTGTGTTTTCTTGTAACTTGTATTAATTTCGTTCTGGGTTTTTTGTAACTTGTATCAGATGCCTTTTCATATTATGGAATAGTTTGGGATTGAAGGGAGTTTAAAGCTCACCCAGTCCAAACCCATGCCATGGGCAGGGACACCTTCCACTAGCCCAGATTGTTCCAAGCCCCATCCAACCTGGCCTTGGACACTTCCAGGGATCCAGGGGCAGCCACAGCTTCTCCGGGCACCCTGTGCCAGGGCGTCTCCATCCTCACAGGGAAGGATTCTTTCCCAATATCTCATCTAACCCTGCCCTCCGGAAGGCACTCCTGATTGTTCTGTTCCTCCAAGCCCTTGCCTACAGTCCCTCTCAAGTTCCCTTGGAGCCCCTTGAGGCACTGGAAGGGTCCCTAAGGTCACCCCATGTTGTGTTCTCAGAGCCCGTGGGTGCTGTGCCAGCAGGGATGCCAGGGAGTGTGACTGTAGCAGGTTTTGGGTTCCCTTGGACAGCTCAGAGCATTTGTCCAGCAGCGAAATGAGGATGAACAACAATCTGATACTTGTTTTAGAAATGTTACAGTGTCAGATGTGTAGGGAGAGGCGTTGGAAATTGAGGCACCTTTGTAGTTTTGCTTCTGCTTTCAGTAGGCCAGTGGTCTCTGCCAGTCTCCAGCATTATGGCAATCCCATGTGGAAAACCTTGCGAGAAAAGTTGGGAGTTTGGATGAGTTCTAAGCAGGGGCAGCTGGCCAAGTTACTTGTTCCTGCATTTGACTTTCAGAATTGTCTCCCTTGGTTAGGGCACCCCTGAATGAAGTCCTGGTGACTTCTGCATCTGGGAGGGGCAGTTCAGAAGCCCAGGACTCTGCTCTGGCAAGTAAACCGAAGTTAATACAGACTGGAACATTTTATGTCTAGAGCAAGGAATATCAGAGTCTCCTTTGTAGTTTGAGGACAGGTGTGTATGTCTGTATTTATTTTCTGGAACCTCTGTCCATTTTAGCTGGAGGAAATGAAAAGAGTTAGGAGTTATGTATGTTTAAAATTAGTGTTGTATTAGAAGCTGGCCAGAGTTGAGCTTAGCTGCAGGATCAACTTGAGTGAGACTGTCACCAAAAAGTAATGTTGCTCTTCAGACTTGCCTCATAAGGGCAATCTAATTTTGAAGCCACAGGAGGAAAATAATTTTGAGTGGAGTTGGAGCTGGGTTGGTTGGAAATGTGCACTGAGCCAGGGGTTGGAACAAGCTCGGTTACTTGCAGTTACTATGAGCATAATTAGATTAATTTAAAACCTCATTCCTTCAGAAATAAATGCTTTGGTGTCTTTCTCTGTGTCATAAACTCAGTTTCCTTTTGAGCACATTTCAATCCATTGAGCCAAGAGGAATAGTAATTGGTTAAAAAGTCTTTGGAAATAAATTTCTCTTCTGCAGGAATGAATCAGCTTCCAATTCTCAGTTCCATAATACTCATAAAGAATCTGGGCCTTCATGAGTTCTAGAAAGAAAAAAAGAGAAACAGATTTTTTTTTTTCCACTTACTTTATTTCTTATCCACAGGGACCAGGCTTTTCCCTAAATTATTTCCAAACTGTGAAATCAGCAGCTCTGCTCTGTACTTCCTGGACAAGAAACACAAAGCTTGATTGTTCCTGGTTTTTCCAGGCCACCTCAAGAGCTGTCTCGCTGTCCCCTGAGTGTCATTTTGGGACACGTTCTGGTCTCTTGTGTGTGACTAAGCTAGTGTGCTTGTTCTCACAGATGGTCCCACTGCCTCCCTTCTCACCCCAAGGTTCTGTGCACTCAGACCCTCAGTGTCTGGGGTCATGGGTCCCAAAACCAAAGGGCAAAGGAAATGTGACAACAAAGGCTCTTATATTTGGTCCTGGTCAGCTTTTTGGGGGGCAGTATTTTGGCTGTTCTTTTTGACTTCAGCCATGAACACTTGCCCCATGGAAAGCTGCTGACTTGCTGCATTCAAGGTTTAGTTCTCAGTTGCCTTCTCAGTTACTTTTGTTTTTCTGATTGTGGAAACACAAAATTTTAAAATGGGGGGGAAAAATATGATTTCTTAAATCCTGGCACTGTTAAGAACACCTAATGGGTTTCAATTGATGTGTCCAGTGTTTTGGGGTTTTTTATTTCTACACAGAAAACTTTCCTTTCAAAAAGAGATTTTTCTACTGTCTGATTTAGAAATAATAGTGTAATAATGAGGTTATCACTGAACTGCAGGACAAATGTAAATATAGTGCTCAGTGCCAACAACTGCAATAATTAGTAGATGCCACACAAAACTGATACATGAACTAATTGTAGATTATTTTTTTTTATTAAATCATTAACCCATTGACTTCCTTTCCAACCATGTAAATTCTCATTCTGTCAGCTGTATTTGGCCAAGTGTGGGCAAGTTCTCTGTAAGTCAGAGTTTTCCTTAAAGCCAAGTATCCTTCTTGGCATTTTCAGCTTCATGAGCTGTTTCACTCAGGAGCTCTTTTTCCTTCTTGCAGGAATGCATTCCCTATTTTTATATATTGGGGATTTTCCTTTCTAACTACGTTTCGAGGGGATTTTTTGCTAGTCTTGGCTTATCCTTATGATTTCTCTGTAGCTCATACTTCACTAGTATGCATTTTGTGCAGAAGATATTCTGTAAATAACAAAAACTATTACTGTAGTTTTTGTGGTATAAAGAGAATGAAGTTGTGGGTAACTTAAGGTGTGTCATTTTATCTTTGCTAAATGAAGTCCCTTAACTCCACATTATGCTTGCTCTGGGAAGTCTTCAATGCCCAAAGGTCCCTTGGTTTGAGCAATAGGACAAGAGGAAATGGCCTCAGGTTGTGCCAGGGGAGGTTCAGGTTGGATATTAGGAAAAAATTCTTCACAGGAAGGATGGTCAGGCTGGCACAGCCGCCCAGGGCAGGGCTGGAGTTGCCATCCCTGGAGGGATTTAAGACCTGCGGATGCTGCCCCTGGGGACAGTGCTGGGGAATGGTTGGACTCAGTGGTCTCAGAGGGCTTTTCCGAGGTAACCAAGCGTGTGACTGTGTTGGTGCAGTTCCCCCTGACATCGTGGGCGAGGAGCAGAACGTGTCGGCGCTGCTGGGCCAGGCCCTGGAGCTGCGGTGCCGCAGCAGCGCCGTGCCCCCGCCGCGCCTCGCCTGGCTCAGGGACGGGCGGCCCTTGCTGCAGAAGCCAGGCCTGAGCATCTCTGGAGATGGGAGCGTGCTGAAGGTAAGTGGGGCTCCTTCCTGGCCAGTTACATCCCCATGGAGCTGCGGCAGCATTGGGCTCTCTGTGTGTGTGAGGAGCGAGGGGTGTCGGAGACCCCAGCTGTCCGCTACAGAGCTTGCTGGATCCATGCTGTGTTATTTACATTCAGGGAGACACACGTAAAAATAAAATTGAAATCTGAGCCCCCTCTCCTTACACGTTTCATGAATAATTACGTAGGAAGAAGAAACCCAGGTTTTCCTTTTGTCCCCAGATTGAAGGAGCTCAAGTGCAGGACGCCGGACGCTACACTTGTGAAGCGACAAATGTTGCTGGGAAAACTGAGAAGAACTATAATGTCAATATTTGGGGTAAGATTTATGAAGTTTATACCAGAAATGGGAATGAAGCTCAGATCTGAATTATGGTGTGAGACACTGAAATCCTCTGTAGTTCATCAACACTCAGTTGCTGAGGCTGGTGCAGGGAGGTGCTGTTGTATTTGCTGTACTTGAACAGGCCCAAGACAGCGCACGTATTTTTCAAATTGCTTAAATTTAGTTGTAAATTAACACCAGTTACTCTACAGGCCTTTTTTGAGCTTGCAGGAATGAGAGTAGTTAGAGCTATAAGTAGTGAGTAGTATCCTTTCTCATGGCAGAGGGTTGGAACAAGATGATTTTTAAAGTCCCTTCCAGCCCACACCATTCCGTGATCTATGATTCTATAATAGATACCTGGGTTTGCATCCATAACTTTAATGCCATTTAAAGTAACATACCAACTTTGCACTTACTGAAATGCTGAAGCATTGGAAATTCAGATAAATAAAAGCTGCTTCACCTAGCTTTATTTGCTCTACAAATTTATTAGTGCTGAATCATAAAAACAGCTTTAATAATTTTTTTTCTATGGCTCTGTGATAAATGTGGCTTAGGACATTATTTTAATAAATGCTTTTGAGGGAGTTTTCTGCATCATCATTTGCTTCTCATATGCAAATTGAAATTGTCCCTATTTTACTGTTATAAATCAATTTCTTGTTTTGGAGTCACAAGACTAGAATTACCTATGAGGGTTTGTAACAGTAAAACGACATTTTTCTGTACAGATTTTAAGTCTGTCTTTATTAAAAGACCCATTCATGGCATTTAAATTAGAGGTGGGTTGTAGTACTATTTTTACCATGCCATTTTCCCATGCTGAAGCAAATACCATTTACTGTGCAGATCAACCTCTGCTCTCCTCTCTCTCCCCCAGACTTTTGCACAGGCCCTTTGCTGGAGGGATTTAGATTTTTTTCCTTTTTGCAGTAAGATCATTCCAGTAGGATTTGAGTGGAGGGATAATTCTTTGCTAGTTAGCAGCTTTGATGGGATAAGCTTGACAGAAACCACAGGCTGCCTGTGAAAGCCATCTGTGGATAATTGTTTGGAATTATAGTTTTCATTTATGCCCCAGCACCAAAAGTCTTCCGTGCCATATTTTGACATTTTAAATCCAGGAAATGTATCCTTCTGAGGATTGGTGAGATCCTGAGAGCTAAGTGTTGATCCAGGAGCCAGCCCATGAGTTAAATTAAGAAAATAGCACAGGCTTGTCCTGGCTGGAAGCAGGACAAATAAAGGGTAAAGCAGACAGCACCATAAGGCCCCACAAAAGTGTTGTTTCAAACTCCACACATCTGGTTGCTGCTGGAGAGCTGGAGGTGTCAGAAGGAGAAGCTGGCTATTGTCATGTGCATTTAAAAAGTGCTGCATAAGTTGTTCACCTGGAAGGTTTTATTTGCCAAATTCAACCTACATTCTCCTCTGCTTTTTCTTGGTCTCTACCTACTCTATTTTCATCTGATGAAAATGATTTCTTGATTGCTAAGAGGCAATTAATTAGCTCTTCCCTAGGGATTGGACCAAAGTGCTTTAGGACTTTGAGAATCAGAGTAAAACACTGGTCCCTTTTGTCTGCAACTGATTCTGGTTTAGAGTCACAGAGCTGTAAAGAAAAGCAATCTTTCTGTTGCAAGAAGGTGATCAGAGGGGTGGGGTCCATAGCCTTGGATGTGGCAGCCAATGTGCTGATGCAGGAAAAAGTCAAAGGAAAAATGTATTTAAAAATGAAATTTAAAAGTCACTGATGATGATCTCTGTGGGTTTATTGGCTGAAGTAATGAATGAGGCAGGCTCTTAGAGTTGGAGTCACTTGACAAAGTTCCCCAAACCATCTTTGTTTAGTGAAGTCCATTAAAGGCAGCCCAAAATAAAGCCTGTGCATGCAGGAGCACTTAGAGCCAAGAAGGATGGATGCAGTCATTCCCAAGTGTGTTGTTCACTACCCAGGGCCTGGTTGGCATTGAGCAGACAATTCTTGTCATTGCTTCAGAGCTGAATGGGGGAGATTTGCATGAGGGTCATTTGGGGTTTACTGCTGGCTGATAACGTGTTGTTTCAAAGGCTGCACTTATTTGACTTTTCTTTGCAGTGTCACCAAGTATTTCTGGCTTGGATGACAGCTCTCAGCTGACAGTCACTGAAGGGAGCTTGATTAGCCTGATCTGTGAGTCCAGTGGCATCCCACCACCCAGCCTCACCTGGAAAAAGAATGGTGGGTAACTGCCAATTGTCTGTTTTATAAAGCAAGTGGGATAATTCTGACCTGCTGGGTTTTGTTTTCATCTTGTGTACATTTTGGATGGTGTGTTCTGAGGAGCTCAAATGTGCAGATATCTGCACAGTTCTGACACTGGGTAAAGTGAACTCCAGGGGTAGATTATTCCCTTCTCTCTCTCTCACCTCTGCTTGGGTTAGGTGTTCCTGAAGGTGCGAGAGAAGTGCTTAGATTGCTTAGCTGACAAAAATGAACTGTGGAGCACTTAATATGTTTGCTTACCTTGGAGCAGCAGGACAGAAGCACAGTGCCCCATCCCTGGAAGTGTTCCAGACCTGGGTAGATGTCTTTTGAGCAACTGGAAGGTGCCATAGCAGAGAGTTGGAATGAGATGATCTTTAAGGTCCCTTCCAACCCAACCATTCTGGGATTCTTAGACTTGTTTATGGATCCCAGATGTCAGGGCCAGGGTCACTGGGAGTTCCTTGGTGTGGAGTTGAATTTCTGCCCTGTGATCTGCTGCATAACAAAGATTCTCTGGGCTGGTTTTAAATCTGTAGCCATGGCATCCTGCCAAGTGGTGAAGATGCATGTAGTTATAGTAATTGCTTTGAGGATTCACCAAACCCTTTCTCTCGTCCCATCTTGTTGAAGAGTAGTCTGCACACCTTTTGCTTGTGGGCTTAAAGTTACATTGCCAAACACCTCTTTAGGAATTGGCAGACAAAGCTACTATTTTCAGCACCTTCTTTTAAGCCTTGACCCTACTGGAGATGGAATATAGGACAAAATAAGATAATTTACTCTTCTAGTGTGGTAATTCTTGTGTTATTAATCAATCTTACTTATATTTGTGTTTCTCTAAGCTGCACAATTCAACATGGTATGTACTTGCTTTAATTAATTTTGGCTCATGGAAAGAACAGGTTTTAATTATGGAACTCTTATTCCAACACATAACATTTTCAGAGAACAGGAAGTTGTTTTAAACCTCTCTCTTGGAAGCCAAGAAAGGCCTTGTATGACATATAAATGCACTGCAAGGCTAATGTGTGTACACTAAATGGCAGAAAGGAGACTTAAACCTGCTAGAAAGTCTAGAAAAGTAGTTAAAAAGGAAGAGGAGTATAAATTTCACCATGTTTAACACTTGGTGCGCTTCATAGAGAGGACTTTAAATGCACAAGAGGGAAAGGAAGTTGTTGGAAATATCCATGGCAGGTGCATTCCTTCTGTTACGAAGTCTCCCTGCAGTTTGGAAAGATGAAGATGGATAATCTGAGGTCTCCTCAGCAAGACTGAGGAATCTGCTCAGAGAATGCAGTGGGAATTTGCTGTCATGTTTCTGCTGAGGATTTCCTGAGAAGAAGCCTGGGACACACAACACACAGATGGTGTGAAACCTAAATTATATGTTTCGAAGCACTGGCTGTTCTGTGTGAGACAATCATACACTGAAAAATGAGTCATATTTTACTGAAAGTGCTGAGCTTTCTGCTAAGTGAAGGTGTTCCAAACTCTTCATGGATGTGAGGGACAGTCAGTGTGCTTTCCCTCAGGGTATCCCATGAAGTCAGTGGTTAATACAGAAAGTCCTCAGGATCTGCTTGTGCCAAGTTCCTGCTCTTTGGGAAAACTCTGACAGAGTACTTCTAATATGGGCAACTGTGAACTCAGTCTCTTTGAATGAGCCGGGGGACTTCACACCGTTTGATTTTCGTTTGCTTCTGGCCATTTGTGTGGTCTTATGTGACAGAAGGTCTCTTGCAGGTTCTCCTGTGGTGCCAGAGCCATCGGGAAGGGTGCGGGTGCTGTCTGGGGGCAGACAGCTCCAGGTTGCAGTTGCTGACCCGTCTGATGCTGCATCTTACACCTGTATTGCTTCAAACGTGGCTGGGAGTGCCACCAAAGAGTACATCCTGCAAGTGTACAGTGAGTGCCAGCAAAACTCTGATCACGGATTACCAGTTCTGCAATGATGTTATGGGAGTGTGAGGGTCTCCAGAGACACAGTGCTGACTGCAGGACAATTTAGAGTTAGTTCAAGGAGAGCGTTATGTCATTAAAATTTTGGCAATTTGGACCTATAGCTTGACCAAGACATTGCATATCCCTGTTGAAAGTGCACAATCCACAGATGTAACCCCTTTAGTCTTGTCCCCAAGCAGCAGTAAGTGATGACAACTGACTGAACTTAGATTTCCCTTCATTCCCTTAGACTTTACTGTATTTTTGTTAGGAATAAAAGGAGGTATTTTTAAACAATTCCACAGAGAAGAAAACCTTCCAAAATCTGTAGGGATTGACAGTGCTGGGGCAGTGTTTTTAAATATAATTTTTTCTCTTGTTTGCATTTTAAAAATTACCTTAAGTTAACATTTTAAAAAACATTTTTATTTTATGCTATGGGAGAGGGGGAAAGGAGGTGATTTGCCTTTTACTGGCTCTGCTGCTCTGGAAAATTGACTCAGCAGCAGGTGACGATTCTGAAGTGCAGCTTCTAGTTGACTCCCACACTGTGTGCCTTGTTTTTCCCTAGCTCGACCAACTATATCCAACAGTGGTCCCCACCCATCGGAGGTCATTGTCACGCAGGGAAGCGAAATATCCCTGGAGTGCGAAGCTCAGGGCGTTCCCGAGCCAGCAGTGGTGTGGCTGAAGGACGGGCGGGCACTGGGCAGTGGCAGTGGCAGTGGCAGGGACGTGGCAGTGCTGGCTGGGGGCCGTGTCCTGCGGCTGGAGCGTGCCCGCGTGTCCGACACCGGCCGCTACGTCTGCGTGGCCACCAACGCCGCCGGGCTGGCCGACAGGAAATACGACCTCAGCGTCCACGGTGAGTGGGGGCCACCTGGGCACGTGGAGATTCACCACTGGGTGGCCAAGCAAGGGTGTGGAGCTCAGTGCGCCTCCTGTATCTGCTGCAGGGGATGCAGCTCCAGTTGCAGTGTTAGGAAAAGCCCAAATCCAAGTTTATAACTCCTGAATATTTTAAAATTGTAGCCCTCTTTCTGTTAATATCAATCCACCCCAAGTTGCTTCATCACTCGAGCTAACCACAGGATATGGTACAATTTTACAGGACATTGGGGTGAGTGTCATGGTGGGAAATATTCGGTTGTTGGAGGGAGAAGGTTTAACCAAGACCACTCTCCTACTTGCCCTCAGTAAACTAATATTTGGGTGACACCACATTTTGTGAGCAAAATGAATTTGTATTTGCTCTGAAGTATGGCTTTTCCTTATTCTCTGCTGTAGTTCCCCCAAGTATTGGTGGTTACCTGCAGCTGCCGGAAAACATCAGCACTGTGGAGAAGAATCCCATCTCCCTGGTTTGTGAAGCCTCAGGAATCCCCTTGCCAGCAATAACGTGGCTCAAGAATGGGTTGCCTATCACCTTGAACAGCTCAATGCAAATCCTCTCAGGTACAAAAGCTGGAGGGCAGATGGCAACATTTCGCTTTGTCATTCCCAGAATTACACTTCATTTAGCTCTCCTATTTATTTTTCTCCACCTCTCCTGCTTCACAGTTGTTTTTACTGTTGAAAGAAGAAAAATCTTTGAAAGAAAAAATGACAAAAACCAAAGCGTATCTTTAATTTCTATGGGTCTGTATATGAAATCAAAGAGAGCTTCAGAGATGAATGCATGTAAAGGCATTTCTGGTCATGTTGTTTCTTTGACCTTGGGTTTGCCACTGGCAAGTAGAAATTTGGAGTGACCTTATTATTCTCTTCAACTTCCTGAAAGGTGGCTGTAGTCAGCTGGGGGTTGGTCTAGTTCACCAGGCAGCAACTAACAGAATGAGAGGACACATTCTCAAGCTGTGCCAGAGGGGAAATATAGGTTGGATATGAGGAAAAAGTTTTTCATTGAAACAATGATGAAGTGTTGGAATGATCTGCCAGAGGGGTGGTGGAGTCACCATCCCCAGATGTGTTTAAAAAAAGACGGGATGTGGCACTCGGTGACATGGTCTAGTTGAGGTGTTAGGGCATGGCTTGGACTCAATGATCTTGAAGGTCTCTTCCAACCTAGTCATTCTGTGAATTCTGTGAATTTCATGACAATACGTTTTGATGGAGTTTCTAATAGTCTGTGATAGCCACCATGCAAAGCCTGCATCATGAACCTAAGAAAACTATCAGACAGGTAAAGAGCTGGAAGGTATTTAAGAGCTCAGCTAGGACTGCATTTGAGGCTGATAAGCTTCAGGATATTTTAATGAGTGCAGCTTTTAATGTTACAGATAGTCCTGTCCTCTGTTTTTCCGTTTTTGCATATGGTGTGTGGAAAAGGGAGTGTGTGTGTGATTGTTTCCCAGTACGAACCTGGCTCTGGGAACTGCTCTGCATTCCCTTCTGTGTCAAGCTGCCATCAACAAAAATAACATCTTCTGGGCTTGATTGTTTCTGTCCTGTCTGTTGCTTTCTACACCCACACTAATCTCACCTCCTGGATCGTGAGTCAGGAAGGGAGAGACAAAAAGATGTTTATTGTCTCTAGATATTGGCTGTGTGGGAGGGGAAACACGCCAGGGCTCAGGGCTTTGTTTTCCTTCAAGCTTTGTGCTTCAGAAAGCTACACGTTGTTGTAGTGAACTGTAGCCAGCATGGCACTTGGAACTTTATTTGTGCTTGCACAGCTATAAAAAACAACAACAAAAATCCTCCCCTAATTTTGGAGTTAAATAACTTTGCCAAAGCAAGATTTTGGTTCTGTTGATTGAAAACATACTTGGCATTGTAGATACTTTCAGTGTGTGGACACACTGCTGGCAGCTTTTAGTCAGTTAATTCAGATAATGGAATCACAGAATATCCTGAGGTGGAAGGGACCCACAGGGACCATCCAATTCAACTCCTGGCCCCGCACAGGACACCCCAACAGCCCCATCCAGTGCTTGAGAGCATTGTCCAGATACTGATGTTTGCTTTTGATGATCCTTCCTGCATATCTTCCAGGAAAATGAAAAAAAAAAAATCCTGCTTTGCATGATGCCCATGCCCTAAGCTGCACAAGGGCTTCAGGAAGGAGAAGAGCTTTTGTTTAACCACATGTAGAAAATCCATCCTGCCTCAGCACGGGAGAGATGGGTGTACTCTGGTGTGTGGGGCCAGGGAAGGTCACAGTCTCCTGCAGGCAGGTTTCTGCTTTTGTTTTGGCCTTGTGCAGGGGTGAATGGGAGAAGGGATCAGGGAGACACGAGGCTGGAAGGCCTGAGCCTCGCTCAGTCTCCCAGTGCTCCCTCCAGCAGGCAGGATTCCTTGGGCAGAGGCATATCCAGTAACCAGCTCAGCAGTTGGTTCCTCCAAGTACATGATCAATGCTTTCTGGGCTGTGTCCCAACAGTGATAGCCACAGGCAGGAGCTGCCCAGGGCAGGTGTGATGTGGATTAAGGAATGGTTGCTGATGGAAGAGCTGCTGACCAGAAACTGGGAAAAGCTGTAGTTTGGCTTCCACCTCTGGCTTCACACTCAAATGCTCCCTAATGTCTGTTCTGCTGTTCCTCTGCAAAAAGCAAGGAAAGAGAAGTTACTCTGCGATGGCAAAGCAGGGGTATTCGTGATCTTTAGTCAAACATACTTGCAAATCTTCCTTTTAAATGAACTTGTCTGTACAAAGGTAACTTGACAACTACAGTGTTAAGAAGAATCTCTTCTTTTAAACCATTGCATGTAAAACAGTGCTATTTTCAGTTGTTATTAGTATTATTGATGGCACAATTAATGCAAATGCTGGAAGGGAGAAATGGAATTTTATTTCTTATCTATACATATGAAAATACCTTAAGGGTATTTATAACACAAGGTGTTTATAGAAATAAGCTTATTTTTGTGTGTACACACATAAAAAGCACTGATGAGGCATTATTCATTTTCCTGAATATTCATCTAGAATCTCGGTATAGCAAAGCACTCTTGTGAGTGAAAACCCTGCTGTCTGAGGTACTGTGTGCTGTCCCAATTTCCTGCCCAGAAGTGTGTGTTGCAAGCACAGCGTTCCTGCCACATTCCAAGTGCCAGTCCATGAATTCCGTGCAGTGGGGCAGGGTGTGTGTGCCCTGCCCTGCCGAGCCCTAGGATGGTGCAGGGTGGCAGGGCAGGGTGTGTGTGCCCTGGGGTGATGCTGGGTGGCAAGGCAGGGTGTGTGTGCCCTGCCCAGCCCTGGGGTGATGCTGGATGGCAGAGCAGGGTGTGTGTGCCCTGCCCAGCCCTGGGGTGATGATGGGTGGCAGAGCAGGGTGTGTGTGCCCTGCCCAGCCCTGGGGTGATGCTGGATGGCAAGGCAGGGCTCTGATGCTCTTTCGGCTGTCTCAGGGGGCCGGACACTGCGGCTCAGCCCCGTGGGAGTGGCTGACGAGGGACATTACACGTGTGTGGTGACCAACGCCGCAGGGGAGGCCAGGAAGGACTTCCACCTGTCTGTCCTGGGTGAGTACCTGCTTGGGTTTGGGGCATCACAAGAGAGGGGTTTGTTCTGTCACAGGGGGGCATTCTGTATTCTTTGCTGGTATTTTAAAAAATATTATGCCAAAACACACATCCTTAGGGGAAAAAAAGTGAATTTGATACCACAGACAGAAAATCAGGTTGTAAAGAGAAGCTTCTCCTACACAGAATCATAGAAACCTGGAAGGGTTTTGGTTAGGTTTAGCACATCTCATTCTTTCCCCCAGCCTCCATGCCCACCACTATCCTGGGTTGCTCCAAGCCCTGTCCAGCCTGGCCTTGGGTACTTTCAGGGATGACACCCTGTGTCACAGCCTTCCCACCCTCACAGGGAAGGATTCCCTCCCAATATCCCATGTATCCCTGCCCTCTGGCAGTAGGAAGCTATTCCCCCTTGTCCTGTCCGTCCTTGTCCAAAGTCCCTCTCCAGCTCTCCTGAAGCCCACTGAGGTCCTGGAAGGGGCTCCAGAGTCTCCCCTGAGTCTTCTCCAGGATCAGCAATCCCAACTCCAATACAATGGAAGCCTTCAGTTAGCAGAGCCTTTAGTATAACAAAGGATATAAACCAATGTGGTAGAGGGTGATTCTGCTGATGTACTTAGGCCAGGAGTTGTCTAGCAGGCTCTTTAGATGCTATTTGGAGCCATTAATGTATTATTTTATCAAATGGCTTAGTTCTGCAAATCAGTATTTTCCCCAGAAAACACTACTTTTTGGTTTAGTAACTGTTATTTTTATCAATAATTGTCTGGCCTGGCAGAGTGCAGGTTTTCTCACAGAATTTCTGTGTAGAATTTTGTTCTCAGTTTCTTTCTCTGGGGTGCTGAGCATCCTCATCTTCCCTTGCCTTCAGCTGACTTGGACATATTCAGCCTGTAAATGATAATTCCCATTCAAGTCAGTTCATGTGTATTTGATGAGCTCATGGAAGTGTAAGTGTGGTAGAATGGAAGAGATGGATAAACACTGGGAAGCATTCATTGTCTGAATGTTTTCTTTGGAGGGTTTTAGTAGCAGGATGTTCTTGAGGCTTCTGGGAATCTCTATTGCCCAGTGAAGCTGATTTCAAGTGGAAAATTTCATTGTTCAGTCCTCTCTTCCCTCCCCCCCAGTAATTTCTTTGTCTTTTAGAGGACAGTTACTGGAATGGGGCCTAACAGTGGCACAGAATCCTCTCCAGTCACTGTCAGTGGGAACTGTACACAGACATGCCAGGGGTTTTCTGGGTTATTGTAGGAGGTGCAGCAGTTTGCAGGCAGAGCTTGGTGTAATAAGCACAATATTTATAGATTTGTAAAAGGTTTGGTGTGTCTTTGCCATATTTTTGAAATTAAGATGTGTTGACGACTTACTGTATTATTTTGGAGTCAAAGCGATGAGTTGCTGTCTTTGTTTATGAATAGTAGTAACTTCTGGCCTGACTTAAGTCGTGAACTTCATGATTTTATTTCCCCCTCATTTGTTTCCTTCACTATAGTTTGAACTCTTCATTAGTTATCAGAAATCTGGTGTAACATTCTTGTCTCTGTTGACAATTAATTCTGCATATTTCCATGGTTCATTCTTTTATAAAATGTTTTTTTCCAGCAGTGAGCTAGATCACAAATAAGCTGCTAAATAGATTTTGATTCCTTTCTTTTTAGATCTTCTATCTAGGCTGAAAGTTTGCATTTTGCGGGATTATTAAAGCATAAATCTGGTTCCTTACTCTGACCATTTTATTACAAAATTTCCTATATCTTCTGGAGCTGCTTTCTAATAACTACTATAGGTCTCCTTTTCAGCCTGTTACACTCCATGCCTGCTTCAACTTGTAGTGCCAGTTTCTTTTGGCCTAATCTACAAGTGCCTTTACCTTGAAAGAAATAATTGATCACAGCTTTTAACCACCACAGCTACTCCCTAGCACGTTCATAATCTGCTCTCCTCATCCAAAAGCATAAGTTGACCGGGATAATTTGGATACATGACAGCCACATTAGCCATACAGTAGGAGTTTCCTTGCCTTGGGTTGGCTGTTTGGGTGGATGGGATAAATATTTTAGGGGTTTTATCTTCCACTTCCCTAGAGAAATGTAATTTGTACCACAGCAAGGTTTCTTTGGACCTATGTAGCATATTCATTCCCTTATGGAATTAGCTGTATTTGCAGAGAGCACTGATAAGCTGTGGCACAGCATTCACTTGTTGGGAATCTGTTGTATTGCTCTTGGTTTTTTATGGCAGTTACTGTGTAACCAAAGAGGAGTTTGTTTTCCTAATCCTTTGTTCCTGGGCTCACCCCTCCTAGCATCATCAAGTAGCCTGTTGCATTTCAGTGTTGCAAAGAATCCATGCTGATGCTGTGTCCTTGCCTGTTGCAGTGCCTCCAGGGATTGTGGGGGACAATGAACTGGAAGATGTGAAAGTGAAAGAGAAGCATGGAGTTACCCTGATGTGTGAGGTGACAGGTAAAAGAACAGTTTTTGATTTGCCTTTGCTCATCAAGCCATGGTTAGATCACTACTGGTGCTGCACAGCCTATTTTAAATGGGATTTCAGTCCAGCGGGATTTTTAAATCCCAGGTTTCACTGTGGTGCTTAGAGCAGGACTAAGCACTCCTTGTAAAGGTTGGATGAGATGAACCAGGAGGGATGTTGCTGTGATATTTCTTCTCCAAAGGCCTGTGGAATTTCAGAGAAGGTGTATATCACTTCAGGTGGTTCAGAGACTTCAGAATGCATATTCCAAAACTTCCCTCCTTACATGTACATGAAAAGCACTCTTGAAACTGTATTTTCCTGTTTCACAGAAATCTTAGTATATTCTAGAGGTTATGCACCAACTCATGTTTCCCATTTTCCCAACTCCATCAAGGGAACCCCATGCCACAGGTCACGTGGCTGAAGGATGGGCAGGCTCTGGTGGAGGCTGCAGATGCCAGGATCGTGTCCAGTGGGCAATCCCTGCACATCCCTGAGGCACAGCTCCTGGACACGGGCCGGTACACATGTCTGGCATCCAACACTGCTGGGGACAGGAGCAAAACCTACAGCCTCAACGTGCTTGGTGAGCAACTGGGCTGCCTCTGCCAGAGGAACTGGCAGCTGGGAAGAAAGGGAGGGTCCTGTTGGAATTCTCTAGGGCTTTATTGACAGCAGTGCAGAGGTTGTCTGTCTGTGATTAGAATTTCACATCTTAGTAATTGATAAGTGATAGTGGTTTAGTAGAAACACCAGTGTTGTGCTTTAGATAGCAGAGCTGGAACATAGGGAACCTTCACATCGTCCCTATGGAATGGGCAGGACAGCACTTTGGCTTATTGTGATTCAAGGAAGGAGCATCTGAAGAGCATTTCAAATTGTGATCTCTTCAGAAAAGCTGAAACCATCTGCGCTTCTCATTTTGTTTTGTTTTGTTTTCCATAATGGTTGTTGCACAACAAAGTGCAAACAATGGTGAGTTTGTTTCCCTCAAACAACTTGTTCCTAGGCTCATCCCTCCTTCCAGGATCATCAAGCAGCAGTTCTGCTCAAGGAGTAGTGGTTGCATTCCTTGCGACCTTAGCTTGACAAAGGCATGGATGGGAGTGAATTCCACTCATTTGGGATCACTGCTGACTTCAGGACAAAACATAAAACCAGCTGAGTGTTGTTTGGGTCTGGGTTTTGGTGCTCCTTGTAGGAAAGCCCCCCGCTAGCTGAAGCTGCAGCCAGATTCCTAGACTGAACAGGGATCAGAAAACAGGCTTTTCTGAGACGGGCTTTCGTCCCTGTGGTTACTGATTTTGTTGTTCCCAGTGGCTCCAAGCATTGTGGGAGCAGACAGCCAAGGGAATGCAGAGGATGTCACTGTTATCCTCAACAGCCCCACCTCGCTGGTCTGTGAAGCTTATTCCTACCCCCCAGCCACCATCACCTGGCTGAAAGATGGGAATCCCTTGGAGTCCAGCAGAAACATCCGTGTTCTGCCAGGTAAACTCTGCTCTTACTGAGAAATAACACCTAATGCTTTTATTGCATGTTTTTCTGTTACAGACTTCTTTTAAAAAATAGAAGGATATATTTTTCTTAAGTGTAATGGACTGGCACAGGTTGTCTAGAGAAGCTGTGGCTGCCCCATCCCTGGAAGTGTCAAAAGCCAGGCTGGATGGGGCTTGCAGTAACCTGGGATAGTGGAAAGTGCTCCTGCCCATGGCAGGGGCTTTAAGTTTCTTCCAACCCAAACCATTCTGGGGTTCTTTGTACTTCTCTAGCACTTCCTATTCCAGTATTTTTAAGTACTTCACAATTAACTGATCGTTTATATGTGTTTTGTTATGTATTTATCCTTTTGTACCATCAAAAAAATTGATGGGAAAATTCATAGGAGTTAATGATAAATATAAATGACTTGCAATTAAGTGTGGAAGTTAGATGGAGAGAGATATAAATTAATAAAGAGAATGAGATGGGATTTTTCTAGGTCATTAGTAGTTTGCCGTTTTTAGTTAGTAGAATAATTTTTCCCTAGTACCTGTGGAGCTTCAGAGGGAACACTGGAGTACTGTAGATGTACAAGTACCTTACCTTGCTAACTGCAAGAGTTCAGAGAAAGAATGAGTCCTGGCTAAATATCTTCAAGAAATTTCCTGCACAGATTTCTTGAGAAATTTCTGAACAAATTTCCCAAGAACCCATAAGCAACAGGGTTAAGATCCACAGCACTGCCATAAATCATGCACTCATTTGTTACATGTGGTAGTAAGCAGTCAGGTTTTCTGGTCTTCAAAGGGCAGATTTTGGACAAAAGGGTTGGAAATATGCTGCATTTAAAGTATTTAAGTATTTAAATAACTGGGAAGCAAGAATATGGTGTGAGTGCTATTAAAGGTTGTTGTCTTTGGCAGGTGGGCGGACCCTGCAGATCCTGAATGCCCAGCAGGACAGTGCTGGAAGATACACCTGCATAGCCACAAATGAGGCTGGAGAGACACTGAGGCACTATGAAGTGAAAGTCTACGGTATGGCAATGCTTTTGGTTTTTGAAATTTCTTTTAATTTTGCATTTTTCCATTTTACCCATTGCAGTGTTGTCTGTCCTGCTGAATACAAGATTTCCTATTAGTGGCTTTGCTGGTCAAACATCTGCATTAGCTCCTGGCATTGCTGGAGGAAAGACACCAGAAAAGTTGATTGTTGCATTCTTTGCAATGTTGTGCTAAAAGCCTTTATATCACCCAGGGGAGGACATTTAAGAAATACTGAACTCCAGTTTCCTCTGAAATCTTTTGGTGCTGATTTTCAAGTCACATGAGTGCAGCAAAATGGGAGATGTGAGCAAAGAATCTCCTGAGCACAGAAACCATTTTAGAAAAATAGGCGAGGGCCTCTAACATCTAGTGGGACACTTTATTGAGGAAGTTAAAACAGGAGGATACTATTTTTATATCCTTCCATAAGATTCCATATGCACAAAAATGTTCCCATTCAAGTCTTTCTGTCAGCACATTATCCTCTGAGCATCTCTACCTAAATACTCAGTTTTAATGCTCAAGCTCTTCATTATGGGCTCAATCAATCATGATTTTTACCTTTTCTTTTTAAATTTCCCAGTCTGATTTGTAATTGGTTTGCTCCCTTACAGTAACCATACTGTTATTTAATTACATTAAGTCCCTAATAAGGCCCCACTGGATTTAGAATAATGAAAAGGTGACAAAAATGTTCATTATGTGGCTATGTGGGAACGTAACACCCTCCACCCCCAGATGCCATTGCAACTGTCAGTTATTAGGGTACTGTAAGTATTAAAATTCCCAGTGGAAAAAAAGAGTAGAAAATGCTCTGAAAGCATTTTATATAATTTCAAAAATATTATGAGACCAAGCTGGGGGGTAGCTGAAGAATTTTGAAACATTCTATTTTCCTTCTGATTCAGAAAGAAACAAGATTTTGCAACACTGGGATTTCAGTGGAAATGTTGAGTTTTGACCAGCTACCCTGAGTGTAGACTTGTGATCAAACATGTTTCTGGGAATACTAGTTTCCATTAAAATGCTTTTTAATGACTACAATACCCTGCACTTTATAGAATTGAAACCAGGCATGTAATGAAGTGCTGTAGTTAGGTAGGGCTGGAGCCAGGTTTGCAGGTTTAAAAACCTGCATGTTTAAAAGTGTTGAACACAGCTTTGTGTATTTTTGTACATAATACCTGTACTAAAAGTGGCTGAAAATACATACATATATATAAAAGTAATAATTTGGCTGTGGGCAAGAGGCAGTTTATTGGGGGAATGCACTTGCTTTCCTGGAAGTTATCATCTGGGATCTCCCTTTTTCTAGTTAATGTTGAAATGCTGCAGCAGCCAGTAAGCCATGACAGTCTCTCCCCCTTCTGCTTTTGTCTGTGTGCAGTTCCACCCACCATTGCCAAAGGGGATATCTCGGGGACAGGGCTGTCCCCCAAGGAGGTGAAGATCAAGGTGAACCACAGCCTGACTCTGGAGTGTGAAGCTCACGCCATTCCTGCTGCTGCCATCAGCTGGTACAAGGATGGACAGGCCAGTCACAAACTCGATTCCTTCCCGAGGGCATGTGGGACAGGAACAGCTGTGTGTTCCCTGTCCCTGGAAATAGCATCCATGCAGGGCAGCAGGAGTCACCCTCACTCCCTGCTGCTGGCAGAATCACTGCCCGGCAGTTTGGCACGTTTGCTGTCACCCAGACCTCTGAAAATCGACATCCCGCCTTTTGGTGGGTGCCCGGCAGTGCCGGAGTCAGCGGGGCTGGAGGCTCCAGGCCTGGCACTGGCTGTGCTGTGCTGTGAGAGGGAGTGCCCTTCTTGGCAGGAGTCCCATGGTGTGGCCACAGGGCCCGTGGCTGTTGTGTAAAGCCCCCAAAGGCTCTGTTACAGATGGTTCCCTCAAGTGCTGCCCTTGCAGAAGTTGCAGAGCCTCCCCCTCGGTCCTGGCAGAGCTCACAAAGCCACAAGAGCATCTGGCTGCTCCGGGGGGGTAAGGCACAAGTCCTGCCACACACAGCGCTTCATGAATCCTTCTGGAGGGCTTGGGAAGGGCAGGGCCTCGGGGACGCACTGAAATACAGCACGGGGATCAATAAAAAAGGAACTGTGCTGCTCTTATATGAGAAAGGAGAGTATAATCTCTTGCTTGAGCTGTTCTTGGTAGGGCACTCATCATGGAGCAGCTCTTCCTGGATTTAGAAAGCATGAGGGAATAACTTGGATGATTACTCTCTGGCTCTTTCAAGTGTCCTGCTGTTCTGGGATCCTTGGGAGTCCTGGCCATATGGCCAAAGAAAAGCTCAATTTGGGGAGTTAAGAGGTCCCCAAAGGCAGTGGCTGTGCACACCTGACTGCCAGTGGCACAGCAGCTGCTGCTCCTTAGGCTTCCCTGGGTGAAGACTCCTGTCCATGGGCTGAATGAATTGTCCCCTGCAGGCCAGGAGTTCAGTGCTGACTCCCTAATCATGGAAGCATGGATTCATGACATGGTTTGGGTTGGAAGGGACCTCAAAGCCCATCCAGTTCCACCTCTCCCATAGGCACGTATCTCCCACTAGACCAGGCTGCTCATCTAATGTATTCTGGACACACAGTCTGTGTCACTGCAGCCTCTGCTGTCACGTGTGAGCCACATTTGGGCACAGGAGTGTCTAATCCTGTGTCTCTCTGTGCTGCTGCTCTGTCCATTCTGTGTTCAAACCATGTCTTTGCTGGGCAGCAGATCTGTAGGATGGATTAAATCCATTTGTTCACCTCACAGAAAGCTGGGAGTTTTCCATGTTTTGGAAACTTGGCCAGTGAGTTCAGGGGTTGGATCAGCCTGATTGGATCCATTGTCACAAGAGCCCTGGCCTGATGGGGATGGCATCCTGGGGCTAGGAGTGATGGAAAATCACATCCTTGAGGAGACCAGCCACGATCAGAAGGATGAAGATGCAGAGTTTCTGACAACCATGAAAAGAAAATTGTCTCCAGGAACTTGGAGCTTGATTGAGTTTACTCATGTTGCTACCACAAATCTGGCTATTTCTAGTGTATTCTTTGCTAAGTATTAATTTTCTTTTGAATTGACATTGCAGCCACTGCAGGCAGATGAGCATGTCCTGATGCAGGGCAGTGGCCACACCCTGCACATCAAGGAGGCCCAGGTGTCAGACACGGGGCGCTACACTTGTCTGGCCTCCAACATTGCTGGGGAGGATGAGCTGGAATTTGATGTAAATATACAAGGTAAAAGGGTAATAAAACTCCCCTAGTAGCCTGCTTTTCTAGTATTCTGGGATATTTGAATTAATAATTTTAGGTCCTTTACCCTTGTGTGGTCAAACCCAACGCTTTTGTGTTTTGTGTGGCTTTAATTTCAGAGATATTTTGCTCATTGCTGACGTTTTGTATTTGATTATGCTTTTATACGTTGTGTTTCTGAAATCAGTGCAATGACATAGCAACTCTGATCTTCCTCTAAATGCCATGAAAAATTCTAATTTGTTTTGAACTAAAACATACTTTATTTTTCTGGTTTGAGTAGTATTTAGAGGCCCCAGACACAAGCATCCTATTGGCCTACTGTGTGTAAATACACGGAAACATTCATGAGTAATTTCTGAAAATTTAGACAAAATGAGCTTGAGTGAAACCAGATACCTCATTGTTTAAGAATTTTTGTTGATGAATACCCTCTGTGTTTGTTACCAGGTCATCTTACCCTGTTATTTATTAGTCTTCAAAAAATACTCAGTAAATTGCTCAATTGTTCATTCTAGAAGAACTAGAATTTTCCTGGGGGAGGGGTTGATTTGATACACTTAATTTTTATTGCTGCTATTGAACATTACAATACCGTCTTGTTTCTTGACTTTACCAGCTATTTCTGCTGAAAAATGCTATCATTTTTCCTCTTCTTTGTTGTAGTTCCTCCTAGCTTCCAAAAACCTTACAGGGAATGGGAAGCTGGGAACATGGTAGATGCAGAAAGAGGTGGAGAAAGTAGAGATGTGATTGTCAACAATCCCCTGTCACTGTACTGTGAGACCAACGCTGTTCCTCCTCCTGTGCTCACATGGTTTAAGGATGGGCATCCCCTGAGCTCCAGCGACAGAGTGCTCATCCTGCCAGGTGGGTGTTCAGCTGGCACTCTCTGACCCTGCACTGAGGTGATCAGAGGGATGGAGCCCCTCTGCAGTGAGGAAAGGCTGGGAAAGTTGGGATTGTTCAGCCTGGAGAAATGAAGCATCACTGTGACCTTCCAGTGCCTGAGAGGGCTGACAGGAAAGCTGGAGAGAGACTGTTTACAACAGATGGAGGGACAGGAGAAGGGGGCATGGACTCAAATTGAAGGAGAGTGGGTTTAGATTGGATATTGTGGAAAAATTCTTGGCTATGAGGGTGGAGAGGCCCTGGCACAGGGTGCCCAAGAGAAGCTGTGGCTGCTCCTGGATCCCTGGAAGTGTCCAAGGCCCGGCTAGACAGGGGTTGGAGCAACCTGGAATAGTGGAAGGTCTCCCTGCCCATGGCAGGGAGTTGCACTGGATGGTCAATAAGGTCCCATCCAACTCAAACCATTCTAGATTAAGGAATGGCATTAGTACTGGTGATGACACACTTCCCCCCTTCAAAGCTCTTCTTTAATGTTATTTTCAGACTTCATTAGCTGGAAATGTTTCTCTCCAGTCCTTGGCCTTAAGTTGTTTCCTTTAATTTAAGAAGTGTCCCTAAAATGATGTGAATGTCACCATTGAACTCTCACAGTGAATCATGGAATCTCAGAATAGTTTGGTTTGAAGGAATCTTAAGGCCCATCTCATTCCACACTCTTCCATGGGCAGGGACACCTTCCGCTATCTCAGATTTCTTCAAACCCCATCCAGCCTGGCCTTGGACACGTCAATGTGTTGCAAAATGAAATACAGCAATGATACCTTCTCTCTGCTGTGTTCCTGATTTATTTCCTTATTAAATTTGCTTTGACAGAAAGATAATTGGAGTAGAAAAGCCAGATAACCAAGGGGTGAGGCATGGAAAGTATGTTTGCAGCAGAAAAATGACCATGATCTCCTACTTAAGCTCGTGGGGAAGGGAAAGAGCTGCCTGCAGTCATGAGTGTTGCTATGCAGAGATGGTTTGGGATGGAGTGTTTAAAGAAGGGCAGTGGTAAAATAAACACCTGCCTGTCCATCTTGTTCATCTCTTGAGAGAGCAATGACAAATACTCCCAAAGTGTGTGTCCCAAATATTTCCTCTCCTTCTGAAGGTATTTATATGGCTTTGCTTTTATAAAGAATCATAGAGTGAAAAGTGCCTCTGATCCCCAGAGTGAATCTTTTCAGTTTGGAACGGAATATTCTGTGCTTATATTTCCTTTTGCATATTAGTTCTGTGCCATCTTACTGAGAAATATTTCTATTTTTGATGGAAGAGTAATGCCTGGCTGCGTATTGCTGCAACATATTCTTCCATTATGTGAAATTAATTGCTCTTTTCTAGCATTTCACTACGAGCATGGCTGCACTCCAATTATCTGCCTGTAGAAAAAGTAGCCAGGAAATGAAAACCTTTAGCTACTTGTAATTCAGACCAAATGCTGACCATTCATAAATTTGCTTGTTCATGTCTCTGGTGGTGTGGTGTGGAGATGATGGAGAGTGCTTGATGCCACCGTGGATTTTGTTTGCAGGGGGCCGGGTGCTGCAGATCGCGCGGGCACGGCCGGGGGACGCCGGCAGATACGCGTGTGTGGCCGTCAACGAGGCGGGACAGGACTCCATCCACTACGATGTCCGAGTGCTCTGTGAGCTGCCCTTCTCCTCTGAGTGCCAAAAAGGGCTTCTGTGCAAAATAACCAACCACTGTAGTCCAGGAGTCCCTAGTGTTTTTAATGTTTGTTTGTAAACTATGACATTAATGTGTTTAGGGTGCTAGAGCTGTACCAGCTGTACAGAGTTGTGTGAACAGACTGTTCTTAGCTCCACGTGTGTGGGTTATTATTATAGGAACTCAGTTGTGTTACAGCTCTCACCATTCAGCAGAAAGAAAAGCACAGGGAAAACATAGGTTTTATCTTGGTATCTCTTGTTCTCGCTTCAGCTTCCCATTGAGAATTATGACCAATGCTTTTCTCTCTTTATTTTGGCCATCATTTTCCACAATACTTGCAGAACACCCAGAGCCTGAAGGGAACTGAGGATTTAGATTAATGAATGTCTGCAGAGCCATTTGGATGACCTTTTGTGTCTGTTGATGTACTCAACATTTTAGCCTTGGGAGACACTTCTTTGCATCCATGGTGGTGTTATACCACTGAAAATAGCGATTTATTGTTACAAAGGGGTCCTGCCTTGGAAATAATCTTTTATTTTGATCAAAGAACACAGTGGAATAATTGGAAGATGAGTTTTTATCTCTCCTTCTCTCTGTGTGCTGTGAATAAGTGTAGTTCTACTGCAGTCCTTGGAGTTGGGCTGAACTACTCATGGGATGGCTTTATCTTTCACTGGATTCACTGGGGGGTTTCACTCCTTCCTCCTGCAAACCCAGTCTGATCTCAGAACCACCTGAGAGGTGCTGAGTGCGTGTTCTTCTCACCTTTGCTCCTTGCAGCTCCCCCATCCATCAGTGGGGCCAATGGGGACCTGTCAGAGGAGGTGACCGTGCTGGTGAGCAAGGAGGCAGCCATGGATTGCATTCCCAGTGGGAGCCCTTCCCCAAGGATCACCTGGCAGAAGGATGGCCAGCTCTTGGCAGAGGATGACAAACACACATTTCTGTCCAATGGAAGGAGGTTACAGGTAGTGTAACCTTTTTGATAGTGGAAAAACTGGCTTTTGGCAACAAAACTCAGTCTGGTTTTGCTGAGTAGGAAGTATTTTCTTTCTTCTACAAGGTGCTGCAAACATAAGGAGTTTTTGTCTTTTGTTCCTGTCCCTCACCTGCTGCTTTTCACTCCCATGTAGTTCCTCAGATCCAGCCATTTGTGGGTTCATGCTATGAACCACATCTGTTAAAATCACTTGCTTTCAAATATTATAGACCTTTTTTGAGAAAATAGTGAAAATAGTGTATTATGAAGAACTTTCCTTCCCACTGATGAATGAAATTGAATAAAACTATGAAAACACAGAGCTGGGCTTAATCCTCTCCACTTGCTTCTTTGGCAGTGAGTTGTCTATATATTAGTTCCAAAACCATGTTTTATATTTTTTTGCCTTAGATTTTGAATTCCCAAATAACAGATACTGGCAGATACGTCTGCATTGCAGAAAACATAGCTGGAAGTGCCAAGAAGTATTTTAACCTCAATGTTCACAGTGAGTACCATCATCCATAACTTCTGTCAAATGCTAGTTCAGCTTGCATGTGTTGTTTTTAGCAGAGTGCTCAGACCCCCTCAGCTTCATTCATGGGAGTCCTACTGGGTATGATGAAGATTCTGAAAGACCAGAACTCAAATATCAGTTTAAAGTACCTTGACAACATATGGCTGCTCATAGGTGTTCCAGAAAGGTGGGAGTCATTATTGAGGGGGACTGGTGTGGTGGCTGTGTTAGCCCAGCTGGGCTTGCTGAGCCCTGGAATCATGAATTATAAGCAGGTTGGATTTTAGCCTGTTTTGATACATTCAGAAAACACATTTTTTTCAAAGAAATTAATGATAGAAAGCATTAAACAAAGATACACAGCTTGTAAAAGCTTGGTTTTTAGAAATGTGCCCTTTGAGGTTCCTTTCTGTTCTCTATTTTTGTTTTCTTGTGGAGTAACAATAGAGCTAAAATAAATGTTGGCTTTAAGCATCAGAAGTTTAAGACAAATATGATCAAGATGTTTTTCATAGAACAGTCTCCACTGCCTTCCCTTCCCTCTCCTGATAACTTCAGAAAATCAAGACACCTCTAATTAACATTTCAGAGTAAACCCAGACTTCCCCTTCTATTTCTGCCCACTTTCAGCTTTCCATCCTGAAAAGAAGCATCATTCCCTCCAATTCTTCTGCACCATTCCATGTTTCAACCTGACAAGGAATACTGGCAGCTACATTTTTTTTCTGCTTTATCTGATAGAAAACAAGGGCTGTCCTTTCTCCTACCTACAGACAGTACCAGCATCCCAGGAATGTAAGGAGTCAGCTTATTGCACAAAAAAATGCAAAATTTGCATTTTTCCTCTGCAAATTTACCTACTACATGGCACAGATTTGTAGCACTTTTTGCTATTCAGTGTATTTAGCCAAAAGTAGTGTTGTCGTGGGAAGAATTTGCCCTGCAGTTGTTCTCTGAGAAGTTATTTTCTGGACAGATAGTGGAGTCTGTCCAGATTTCCTGATGTGTGAGTTTTGCTTCTAAATCAAAATATTTCACTTTTCCTGACATTTGTGTTTAAATTTAACCTTCTGTCTTAAAAATATTTGGTTTTAGTGATTATGGCTAAATACTATTCTCTTAAAAGTAATATTTGTATGAAGTTTCAATTCTACCTCAATGGTATTACCAACTTAGGTCTTTTTTTTTAATGCATTTTAATTTGAAAAATTAGAGTGTAGCTGGTCAGGAAAAGACCACACTGGGTGAAGCACTAAGGAAAATGCATTATCAGAAAGCAGCAGGATCTGTGTTTTGTCAATGTCAAAAAAAAGGCTATTTCCCAGCATTTTTATGTGTTTCTAATAGAACTGGTCTCATAAATTTAAATAGAATACTAAAGATGATGCTCTTTATTAAATTGAAAAATTGACTTCTGGTCTCCAAGGTGAGGTGATAAAACTAATACAACACCTTTTAAAACACAGGAAATAAGCACCCAGATTTAAAATAGTAGGGAAATAATAGCTAATTTTCATGCTGAGTGCTATATCTGAGACCGTGACTGTGTCTTTATGCACATACAGATACATTTGCATATGCACATTACCTGTGGTAGATTTGTGGGTGTTTTTTGCTGCAAAAATTGAAATCACCCACTGACACAATTTAAGCAAATTTCATTAAAGACAGCTAAGATTTTGCCCTGTACATTAAATTACCCATTGCCAATAATCCTATCTGTGGAAAAGAAACATGTGAAAGTAAATAAATATAAATAACTATCAAATGTCATCAGAATTCTCCACTTGCTCTAGTGAACCATTTTATCCTCTTTATCAGGGAAATATTCTTCAGTTATTCCAAGCTGAAAAATATGGACTGAATTCCCCATTTACATGGACTAGTCTTGTTTGTGCAGTGCCCAGAGGAGCCATAAACTTGCCTTAATGACTGGTTTGTGTCACTCAAGTGGCAGCAAACAGCTGGAGCATTTCAGGGGGAGATGGGCCAAAATACTTCAGCCTTTCTGTCTTTGAAGAGGAGGAGTCCATGTGTTCTTTGGAATGATTTTTTCCACACAATAAAGCCAAGAACAGGCTTTTGCTTTCTTCTTCAGTGTTTTATATATCCCCACTGCAAAAACATGGCAACTAGAGCTTGGGGGTTATTAAAAGGAACAGATTTACAGGTCTTTCATTCTAAATTGTTCTTGTAGAAAGGTCACATGTCAAACTATTCGTGATTTAAAAATTCTGGGACTTGTAAGCTTAAGGAATGCACCCCTTGGAGCAATGCTGCATGCCAGGATTTTCCAGTGCTAACTCACTGCTAAGCAACAGGTTTATCTGGTTGATGGAACAACTCTGAACTGTGTTGGGAGGAATAAGTTTGGGGTCTCTGTAGGTGGAAAATGGACTGTTCCAAAGAGAACAGGTGCAGCAAGGAATCAGGAAGTGATAGTAATCCTACATATCCTGACAATGGGAATTTGCTCTGTCCTTCTTCACACAGCAAATATCCATGAGCAGTGTTAGAAAATTGGCAGTGCATTGTCAGGATCTTGTGTGGATTTGTTAGCCCTCCCAAGCCTCTAGCACAGAAGGACTGCAGATGAAATAACTGACATTGTTGTGAAGTACAGGAACAGGAATGACCATTAGATTCATTTCAGTTATATTTCCAGATGCATCCAAAAAGCAGTGGATCCATTCATAGGATGTAAAAGATTTTTGCAACCTGGCCCTTTGGCAGAATGCAGCTTTATTGTAGTAAATCAAGATCTTGTGGGAAATCCTTTGCTGATGCAGTGATAGATGCTATTAATGTATTTTTCTCTCCACAGTTTCTCCAAGTGTTGTTGGAACTAACCCTGAGAATCTGACCGTGGTGGTGAATAATTTAATCTCTCTGACTTGTGAGGTCACGGGCTTCCCACCTCCTGATCTCAGCTGGCTCAAGAATGGAAAGCCTATCAGTTCAAATTCCAACACTTTTATTGTACCTGGTGAGGAATCTCAGCTACTCTGCAGCCTTCAGGCTCAGCTTCTGTCTGGTTTGTCTTGATAGGGCCCATGGCCACTCTTCATGGGGCACAGTGCCTGTGCTCAGCCTGTTGCACCTGTAATTCTGAACCTGCCTTTGGGATTGACATAATCACCACAGAGCAAATCTCCAACCTTCTCTCCTCGCTCCAGGTGCTCGGATGCTGCAGATTCCCCGAGCCAAGCTGTCAGATGGTGGAGAATACACTTGTACTGCCAGGAACCCAGCTGGGGAAAGTCAGAAGAAGAGCTTCCTAACTGTCCTTGGTTTGTGTTTTACTGTTTTCTGAAATAATATTTCAAAGTGTGGGGAGATTCATCTGCTTTATTGGGTTGTTCCAACAAAATGCAGAACTGAATCTGGGCTCCTTCCCCAGTGCCCCCGAGCATCAAGGCCCAGGGGGGAGCATCGGTGACAGTGCTGAACGTGCGAGTGGGCACCCCGGTGAGCCTGGACTGCGAGTCCAATGCCATCCCAGCCCCCGTCATCACCTGGTACAAGAACGGCCGCATCATTCCCGACTCTGCCGCCGTGGAGCTCCTGGCAGACGGGCAGACCCTGCGGATTGAGGCTGCAGAGGTGGGCCAGGCGGGGGGGAGGCTGCATCTGCTGCTGCTCTGCCACTGCCAAGCAATTACTTCAGTCTTTCGTGGTGTGTTTTATTGCTGTACATGGGAGATGTGTTTCCTGGAGGCTTTTCATCCTGTGAGAAGCACTTTGAGTTGACGGAGGCACAGGTTTTTAATGTCTCTAAACTGTAGCATTAAGGTAAGAATCCATAATGATTTATTTTAAAACTTTTTTTTATTTCAGGTTTCTGACACGGGACAGTATGTGTGCAAAGCCATAAATATTGCAGGACGAGATGATAAAAATTTCCATCTCAATGTTTATGGTGAGCACCCTCTGCATCGTCTACAATGGTTATTCTAATAACTTAGATTTAGCAAATTAGGCAATTCAAAATCAGTTTACATAACATTCTTACTGGTTCCATTCAATTCACAGTGCCTCCAAGTATCGACGGCCCTGAGCAAGAACTGGTCAGTGAATCCATCAGTAATCCTGTCACCTTTGTGTGTGATGCTACTGGAATTCCTCCACCTACATTAGTGTGGCTTAAGAATGGAAAACCGATAGGTAACATTGTCTCATGCTTTTCACTCCTCTTCTTCCCCTCTTTGAGGCACCACTTTGCTGTTTGCTGTCTGGTTTGTGTTTCTTCATTTGTCTCTAGAGAGACTCTTATGAGAACTGATTGGAATCTTTGTTTTGAAACTCTGATGGAACAATTTCTCCCAAAAGAGATGTTTGCTCCCTGTATGCTGGTTTGGAATGATGACTTGTTTATGTATTTTAGAAAACTTGGATTCTCTTGAAGTTCATATTTTATCTGGTGGAAGCAAGCTTCAGATCGCTCGCTCTCAGCTCCTGGACAGTGGCACCTACACGTGTATTGCCTCCAATCCGGAGGGGAAAGCTCAGAAAACCTATGTGCTTTCCATCCAAGGTAAGGAATGGGGGAGGATGCAGAGAGCAGAACTGGTTGAACATTGGGTGAATGTGACACTGCCTGTGCTGGGAACACTGAGATCACATAACCACGTAGAAAAGTGGAGAATTTGGACTGTTACTTTTGTAACCAGAGAGGAGAGTAGTTGGAGAATTCAATACTTCTGGTTCAAGATTTGCATGGAAAAGAATATCCTTAAGCCCTGGCTGTGGAACTTGAACAGAGTTGTGGAGGTTGTATGTGTTTGCTGCTGGTCACATCCTTCCTCCTGTTGAGCACTGGAGCTGCCTTGCTTGGCTGCAGAGCAGCACGTGGAGATAGACTCAGGAGCAGTGGTATCTGTTGTGCCATAGGAGGAGTTAGCAAAGACCTGCAGCCAGAATTTTCTTAGGAATATTTCCCCCCATCTCAAATGACAGATTTGTTATGGAGTTGTCTCCTGCCTCGCTGTGAATCACCCTTAGTCTGCAACTGTTGTGTTTTCCTCTGTTCCTAATGACTCATCCCCACTAATTGCACTGGTATACCCCTGCTTGTCTGCTTTTCCCCGAGTTTGGGAATGGAATGTGAAGCTGGTTGTTTGATCAAATGTGTCTGAAATTGCTGAAATGCTCAGAACTTACTAGTGGGACTGACAGTCTTGACTTCATGGATAGCAATACTGTCATCCTTGTTCCGTGGGAATGCAGGCTGGAAATGGCTTTAATTAGGATGGAATTAGCATGGATGTTCACAGGGCTATGATGATGTTTGTCACAGAATCCCAGACTGGGCTGGGCTGGAAGGGACCTTAAAGCCCATCCAGTGCAACCCCAGGTTTTTCCAAGCCCTGTCCAGCCTGGCCTTGGACAGTGCCAGGGGTCCAGGGGCAGCCACAGCTGCTGAGAATCCGTCCCAGGTGCTGCACTAAAGTTCTGGTGCTCACGAGCTACTGCAGTGTGGCTGTTTCTAGTTCAGGTTACATTTCTTGCTGCTGAACCTCTTCTCTCCATGGTGCATTTCCAGTTCCTCCCAGCATTGCTGGCTCTGAGATGCCAAGTGAGGTCGGTGTCCTCCTGGGAGAGAGTGTCCAGCTGCTCTGCAATGCCACTGGAGTGCCCACCCCGGATGTGCAGTGGCTGAAGGATGGAAAAACAGTTGTCAGTGATGGTTTACAAAGGATAAGGCAAGAAAAATAAGCAGACACTGCATTCTCTTTTATAATTTTAAGGGTCCTAAGGAGGGAACGTGAGGAGAGCCTGAACTGGAGTTTAGCTAGGTTAAGAACATAATCTCCCTCCTTAGCTTCTATAAATCAAGTATAATTTGATTCACTTTTTAAAACTTAATTTTCTTAACAGAGATAAGTGTATGATATTTATGTCTTTCTCAGTTAATGAATTCAATGAAAGTTCATCAGCTTCATGAAAGTATATTAAGATAATTTAGTTCCTTTGGAATGGAAAGCTCTGAGGCATGGAACCGTTTTACTTGATGCTTTTCATTATGGGTCCTTCAAAAGCCTGGCTGGACTTGAATCCTAAAACTAAGTTAAACAGCACATCTCTAGGAAAAACTTCTTAGCCTATCTCTAACAAAAATATTTTGCACAACACAATGATTCTCTCATCAAGCTCCCAGGAGGATAGAGGTAGTTGCTGAAATCTCCAGACCAGACTGTTTATTTGCCAGGTCAGAGGAACACTAAACAAACTCACTGTGCTTTGTAATGGTCCTTGTAGAGTTACTCCAGATGGCAGCACATTAAATATCTCCAGAACTCTCACCTCAGACACAGGAAAATACACTTGTGTGGCTACTAACCCTGCAGGAGAGGAGGACAGGATTTTCAACCTGAATGTATATGGTGAGTTCTGCCAGATGTGAGATCCAAGTCTGCTCCATAATCCCATCCTTGGGAGTGCTCCCAAGGGAGAGCCCAGAGAGGGATGCCTGTCTGCAGTGGAATCCTGCATGCACATGTTTCCAATTGCCTGTGCTGTAGATATTATGCAGGATAATTTATCAATGACAAAAAGGGTTGAAATTGCTGGTAAATGTGTTTTGGGATAAACAGGAATTAATTCTTCGGTGGATTTCATAATAGAGGGATTCTGCTTGTGGTGATTTTTTATTTCTTGTGGTGAAGAATATATTGGGGCTGATTTCCTGTGACACTGCTGTTTTGTTGCATTATCTTCTCTAATTCCAATCAAAGCACATCAGCTAAGATCAGAGTGGTATGAAGGGAACTGATGGTTAAAGGTCCCAAGAGTTTAAAAATGAGGGAGTGTTGGAGGAAATTGCACAGTTTTACATCCAGGGGCTAGTGAGTGTAACCCTTTAACAGCATAGAGAGTGGATATTTTAAGTTGTGGAAAATGTGGTCATTAAGTACAGTGGAGGGAAGATGGGAGAGTTCTTCCCAGGCAGGGTTTCACTACGGGGTAGGTGTCTGTCCCGCTCACCCAGACTCGGAGCCAGTGGGAGCACAGGCATGAGCAGAGCAATAAGTAATGACCTCTGGTATCATAAAAATCCACAGCACATCTTTTTGGCTCTGCACAACAGCAGGGAGTTTGTGCTCAGTTTGTATTGCTTGAAGTTCAAGCAATAACCAACTTAAAGGTCTTATTGGTGTCACTGTCACAGTGAGTGATGGGATGCTAACTGAGCCAGCACCTGGAGATGCACCTGGCTGGGCTTCTTTATGTAGTGAACCCCCAAGGCCATGGCTTTCAAACTAACCTGTAACCCCAAAGAGCCCCAGAGCTCTTGGGGGTTTGTGTGATCACCCAGAGTACTTACCTAGACATTTTGAACTTTCTCTGTTTAAGAATGAAGTCAGCAGATGCATCCAGACATCAATAAATTAACTTTCCCCCTCTGTGATTTCACTGTATTTAAGATTTATTGAAGGCCATGAGTTCGAGTCTGGCCCTGGGTTCAGCCCTACCCTTTCTGCACTGTCCTTTTCTCCCCAGGAATTTCAAGCCCTGAGCTCTGTGTTGCTTGCAGCAGGTTGCCAAATCAAAGAGAATTCTACTGTCATTGTACAATACCTCTAATTTGAAATATATAAATGGATGATTCTTAGTGCTAGGTATTATTGTCTGAGGATTTACTCTACAGAAAATGGGATCCTCTTACTGAATTGCCAGTGGGGAATTAGGGGCACGATTTCCTGCAAGGTGGAATGGTTTCAAGAGCCTGTTTTAATACATTCCTTTTCATCATCTACAAAATGCAGTTCCTCCAACGATAGCCAATAGTAAAGATGAAGCAGAGGAGCTCACTGCCCTTTTGGACACCTCCCTAAATATTGAATGTGCTGCTGCTGGGACCCCCCCACCACAGCTCCACTGGCTGAAGAATGGCCTTCCTCTGTCCGTCTCCTCCCAGATCAAGCTCCTCTCAGCTGGGCAGATCCTCAGGTTGTTTTTCTTTTCTTTTAACTAGATGACTTTCTGTTCTTTTTTTGCAGTATCAGCATAATTCTGCTGTATTTTTGGAAGCAAGAGTAAAATTTGATCCGAACCATGCCATAATAAAGGTAATATGTTCCATGTATTCCATTTACAGCTTGCTTTAATTGTTTTTTCCTTAGACTTGCCCGAGTGCAGGTATCTGATACTGGAGTGTACACTTGTGTAGCATCTAACAGGGCTGGAGTGCACAATAAACATTACAACCTGCAAGTTTTGGGTGAGTGTCTCTGAAATGTTTTTGTTTTAAAAAAGGTTTTATGTAAAGAGTCTTATTTCTTGATTTCTTAAACCTACTCATTGGTTTTCTTTCTCACCAATACCTTATTGCAAACAGCCACAAGTATATCTTAGAGATTATCAATGGAGAAATACTAACTTTTCAAAGTATTGGAGTTTTTTTTAATGGAAATTTTTTAAACCATAGAAAAGTCCTTACATGAATTGTCACCCATAACCATAAAATCACAGGTGGGTTGGAAGGGGTCTTAGAGCTCATCTAGTTCCAGCTCCCATAGTGTGTCACAAGTTTTTTTAGGAAGAATAACATTTAATTTGTAAACGAAGTTTAGCACAGGAATCTAACTGGGGAAGAGCAGAAGGACAGCTGTTCCAGCTGTGCTGTGCCCTGAATACCCTTGTGCTGTGTGTGACAGAGCTCTGTGCCTGCAGTGTCCCTGTCCCGTGTGTGACTGAGCTCTGTCCCTGCGGTGTCCCTGTCCCTGCACTGTCCCTGTCCCGTGTGTGACTGAGCTCTGTCCCTGCACTGTCCCTGTCCCTGCACTGTCCCTGTCCCGTGTGTGACTGAGCTCTGTCCCTGCACTGTCCCTGTCCCTGCACTGTCCCTGTCCCGTGTGTGACCGAGCTCTGTCCCTGCAGTGCCGCCCAGCCTGGACAATGCGGGGGGCACGGAGGAGGTGCTGGTGCTGCGGGGTGGTGCGGCCGCCCTGGGCTGTGTGAGCAATGGCTCCCCTGTCCCCGACGTGTCGTGGCTCAAGGACGGTGTCCCCCTGCCCCTCCGGGCTCACCTGAGCTCCAGCAGGAGAGGGATGGTGCTGCAGGTGCTGAGGGCAGAGCCTGTGGACACGGGCAGATACACCTGCGTGGCCTCCAACGCCGCTGGGCAGAGCAGCAAGCACTTCGACCTGAAGGTGCTGGGTGAGTGTTCCCTCTCAGCAGGAGCAGGGGCATGCCCTTGAAACACCTCCAGGGATAAGGAGTATTTTCATAGGCTCACAGAATCCCAGAGAGGTTTGAGTTGGGAGGGACCTTAAAGTCCCACTTCTGCCATGGGCAGGGACACCTTCCACTCTCCCAGGTTGCTCCAAGCCCCATCCAGCCTGATCATGTCAATAAATTATATATGAGAGAAATAAGGAACTAAAAGATACCTAAAGATGTTTGAATGTGCAATACACTATGTATTTCCCACGTACTGAAATGTGCCATAATTCATATATTATAAATTCTATAAATTAATAACTTAGCAGAAATTCAACTTGACAGGAAGATGCACAGCTGAAAGCACAACAGTTAAAAAGCTGATAAATATATTTGCTGACTTTATATAATGTTTTATCTGCTTTTTAAAAAACATCTTATAAATAATTCTAAATCATAAAATATTCAAATTAATAGGCAGAGTCAGATAGAATTACTTGAGTTCCCCAGTGAGTTCATGATGCAGTCAGAAATAATTTAATGCAGACTAATTCTAATGCAGTCTAATTCTACAGACTCTATCCACAAGATCATGTTTCAGTCAGTTTTTACAGGTGTTTTGAGTCCATAAAGAACTGGAATGTTTTTCCTTCTGCAGAGCCACCTCATATCAATGGTTCAGATGAACCCGAAGAGCTCTCTGTCATTGTTAACAACCCACTTGAGCTTCTCTGCATCTCCTCTGGCATCCCAACGCCCAAAATCTCATGGATGAAGGATGGGCGCCCACTGCTGCAGACTGACAATATTCACATACTAAGAGAAGCCATCCGAATAACCAGTGCTCAGGTAGAGTGTTTGTTTCAAAATAGACTCAGTTCTGCAATCCTTAAAATAGTTCCTGCCTTAGGACTATCCTCAGAAGTGTCTGAAAAACCCCTAAAATTCACCACCTGCATTTGTGGTTAGAGAAGGGTCCAGGTCAAACAACCTTTAATAATCTGTATCAATAAACTAAAGCTGGATCCAGCTGTGGACGCCCAGGTGAAGTTCCCCAGACAGAGTGGGATTGATTGCTGCTTGTTTTTAAAACAAACACTTCTGGGCTGTACAGTGAGGAGTTTATGGGAAGGAGAAACCAAAAAGATGTTAATGATTCTGTGCACAAAAGGATTTCCTCAGTACCCGAACCTGAGCCTCCCTTAGATGGATCTCTATAGCCAATTCCATTTTTAGTGCTGGACACACATTATGAAGAGAGATTTTATAGAGTCCTGCAACTCCTGAGCCGTCTCCGAACAACCCCATCAAAGTGAAATAAAGAAATATTCAAGAAATTCATTACTTTCTTTCCAGGCATTCTGTGTCTCCTGTGTTCAAGTTCTGCCTGTTGTATGTTGTTACCATGTTTGTATTTCTTGGTTTTTCTGAGTTTTTCCCATAATCTGCTTTCTGCTGAAGTTGTTCCTGTGTTACCAGGTGGAGGACACAGGAAGATACACATGTTTAGCATCTAGCCTGGCAGGAGATGATGACAAGGAATATTTAGTTCGAGTGCATGGTAAGCTTAATTTAGGGAAAAAAAATTCCTCAAAGTGTAAACTGCTAAGATACATGCCAGCATCTCATTTAACAAACACATATTCCTAAAGATGAAATATTCTGTGATATTACACCATATGATCATAATTAATGTTTCTGATTAAGTATGGTTATTCTGAATGTGATATACAGTTAGAAGGAAAGTTCCACCAGATTTATGTTACAATTCCAAGTCTTATTTTGAATATCCAGGAAGCTCACAGATGTCAGTATTTGGTTGGATCAAGTTTGTTGTGCTCACACTATCGAGATGTGAAATATACTGATATATTCAACACATGTATTGAGGGGAAGAACTAATTAATGATAGCACAGCTTTGCATTTATTTTAAACTTGAGATAAATCAGAAAGTTTCAATAAGTAGTTTCCTTGATGGTTCATATGTGTGGTGTTGATTTTGTTCTGTTTTTTGCCCCAGTCCCCCCCAACATCGCTGGTACCGGAGGGCCCCAGGAGCTGACGGTGCTGCAGAACAGCCAGGTTATCCTGGAGTGCAGGTCGGATGCTGTCCCTCCTCCCACCATCTCGTGGCTGAAGAATGGAGAGCTGCTGGAGGTACTGAGCTTCCAGCCTTTGTGCTGGCCTTCTGCTGCAGGTGTCACCACAGTGCTCGAGGTCTCTCGCTCTGCTCACTCGCCCCTCAGCCCGAGTTACATGCCCGGAACTCAGAGCAGCTGGGTAGCCCCAGTGCCGCTGCAGTCAGCCCCAAATGAGCCCCCAGAGCCAGCGGGCATGTGAAGTGGCCATCCCGCTGTTACTTGTTCTTTTTTCCTTTAGGGGGATCCCTTGCTCTTCCTGGATCCTCTGAGCAATGCTAGAAGCCTTCGGTAAACTCCTGAATGGCTTCCCAGGAAAGGTAGCTGAGACAAGACTGCACTCTATGTTTCCTTTGGCTATATTATGCATCCTCCTACTCTAGTAGCATTTAGAAAAGAATTGAAATTCTTTAAAAGAAAATGGGTCATCTAATCACCAGGTTTTGCACCAAGTACATCTTTCCCACTCAGAATTCCATAGTGCCATGGCAAGCCAGAGAGTCTTTGCTGGTTGAGAGACAGTTAGCAAGATGAGGATTGTTTATACACAAAGAATTTTTTCCTTCCCATCCTTGGGACCACTCATAAAACAGGTCATTTTCAACTGAACGTTAAGGTTCAGTTATTAATTGAACTTTAATTAAGTTTTTCTCTCAACTTTTGTTCATTAATAAAGAGGAAGCAAGTACAGATTTTGAATTGTCTCCCTTAACTGTGATCCATCACTAAATCTTCACCCAAGTTTCTGCTTGTTTGCTTTCCTCTGACATGTCATTCCTCAGACTCTTCCTCTGTGGTAGATTTAGAAGAATTACATATTACTGGAAGAAGGATATGGTGAGTGAACGTGTCTTACAGAGTGCTGCTAGGGACCATGATATAGCCCAGGAACCACTGAAAACAAATTTAACAAGACCATTCTACTTCTGGACAATTAATTCTCTAATTGGGTGGTGAGGTTTTTTAATAAAAACAAGATTGAATAAGGCTTGGAAATAAAGTATATGAATGCTTTTTGCCTTAGCTGTCATTGGAAAGCTGGTGTTTGAAAAGCAGTGCTTAGGGAACATAAACCATGGAAAATAGTTACTGTTAAAAATATTCACCAGAAAACAAAAGTAGAGGAACTGACTGTGGCAGTCAGAGGTGCTCAGCTGGTAACCTGGGAATTATCTTTGCACTGATAGTTCTCTTCTTCCTTCTCCATGAACTCATGTCAGAATGTGAAGACTGAAGTTTTTTGGGACTTCAAAGCCCATCCAGTCCCAGCCCCTGCCATGGGCAGGGACACCTTCCACTAGCCCAGGTTACTCCAAGCTCCATCCAGCCTGGCCTTGAACACTTCCAGGGGCAGCCACAGCTTCTCTGGGCATCTTGTGCCAGGGCCTCACCACCCAATGTGAGGTCATATTCTAGACATCAGGAGAAATCAGTGTCCTGCCCAATGCCCATTTGCTTTCTCAACCCCAAAGAAATTAACAGCTGACTAATCCTGAGCAGCTGGAAATAAGTGTCCTTGGGTGTGGGAAGAGAGGTGAGGAGCTCCTTAGCAAATCATCCTCCTTGTCTGGAAAAGTGGAGGTGTCACAGTGAAAAGACAGAGCTGGGGAAAGGCAGGTTCTCAGCCTGCAGTGTTATTTCAATTTAATTATCACTGATTTTGTGAAGCAGCCTTGCTGTGGAGATTGTCATTCCTCCCGCTTTTGTTGTCTTCCACTGGGGAGATTTTGAGGTGAGGCCTGCCTTAGTACATCTCTGTGTGCTGAGTGATGGAATTGTGCAGCACCACCTTCTCTGGCAGCAGATCTATGGAAAGATCTGGCCTCCAGCAGCTTTGAAGTCCCTCGTGGCACTCGAGGGATTTTGGAAGTGAACATTGAGGGTTAAGAAAAGAATAGGAGCCTCCTGGCCTAACCTGGCTTTTTTCAAACATTAAAAGACTTGCTGAATTTGTATTTTTTTTCCAACATGAGTTTTCTGGCTTAGTTTGAGTAGAGCCTAAGGATTAAGGATTCATTCCCTGTCTTCTGTTATCTCTATGTGTCTGTATTTAGAAACCATCACACAAGTTACTTCTCAACAGGAAATGCCAGTGATTGCCCAAAATCTGTCAATAACCCACGCTGGTGGTGAATTGTGTCACCTGAGAGCTCCAGCCCTGCACTGCAGCCTTGGAGCTGATGCCTGGAGTGAGAGCAGGGAGTACCAGGGTGCTAGTGCAGAACACTCTGGGGTGCCCTTCTCAGATCCTCTAACCAGAGGAGTAGATGAGAATGTCAGCTTTCAGTTCCATCCAGAGGGTGGGTAGCACATACTGGAAAAGCTACGTTTGTGCTCTTTTTCCTGACGAGTTTTATCCAGTCAGGTCTCTGAGCACTCGTAGCTGATGTTGCTTTTAGTGATTGATGCAGACACAACCCAGGCTGGGTGTGGTAAAGCTCTCACTGAACTGGCTCCTGGCAGGGGCTGTGGAGTCACTGCAGGGCTGGGAAGAGGGGCAGCCCGTGCCCAGAAATGCTGGCTGGTGAACTCCTGGCTGGTAAACTGAGCTGGCTAAGCCTGTGCTGCCTCCCAGCTGAGCCAGACTGTGATGCTGGAAGAACAGCATAGAGAAGCTTCGATTTCTTCTGCCTGTAGGGTGCATAGATAACAAGATAAATAAAAATAATCAAGTGCTATTAGGTGCCCCTTTCCATGAAAACTCCAAAGCCCTTTGGCTCTGTAACAGCTGCCTCCTTCAGGCACAAGCCTCAGTAGGGGTTTCAATGGAGAACCAGTAAGCAATGCTAAGTTTTAAAAGCTTTCTTTACCCTTTTCTCTTCAGGGATGTAAAGGCAGCAGTGAGTTCAGTCCCTGGTTTATTGGTGCCGTTCTCTCTTGGCTTTGATTGCTGTGCAGTGGAAGGATGTTCTGTGCTCAGGAGAGGCCAGCAGTGAAGCTCTAAGCCCCTGCCTGTGTCTGTGTGTGCCTGCAGGGAGGCCCCCGGCTGCGGATCCTGTCCAGCGGGAGGTACCTGCAGATCAACAACGCCGAGCTGGGTGACAGTGCCAGATACACCTGTGTGGCCAGGAACGTGGCAGGGGAAACCACCAGGGAGTTCCTGCTGGCAGTGCACGGTAACATGGAGCAGGCTCAGGCAGCTGGGGCTTTTCTTGCAGGAATTCAGGCAGCAGTGACTGAGAATTTGTGGTCATTTCCCAGTTGTGTGTTGGTCACTCAGGCCGTGCCCAAACTGTGGGGCTATATGCATGGCCTCATGTCCCACTGCTGAGCCCACAGCTGGCCCCCAGGCTAAGGGACCTGCTGGGCACTTGCCATGGCTCACTCTCCATCCCTCTGTGCTTCCTGCAAGCAGAGGCTGCATCCAGCCATCATCTGACATGGAGTCAGGATACATCCAGAGTGAACGCTCATATCCAGGACTGATAAATGCTCTTGGACAAACCCAGAGCAATTCTTTGGAGCATTTGACTGGCACCCTGGGGACAAGGTTTCACAGCTGGCTTGACAGGTTACTTGAGAACTGTGGCAACTTCTCTGTGCCTGGAGAGGACAGGGTTTGAGGGGCCTAACACTTGACACTTGTCCTGTGCTGCCATAGCCCTGAGCTCCATTCTAAACCTTTTTATTTTCTCACCTCTAGTCTGATGAGGAGCTATTCTACTCTTACACTCAGGTGACTGGAAGGAACTTTTTTCCCTTTTTCTATTCTGTTTCCAGCCCAGTCACATGGGCCCTGCCTTATACTGTGTCCCCAATGACTGGCCTTACCTGGTCCAGCTAAAGTCCTTTTTTCTTCTTAGTGTATAATCAGGAAGCAAGGATATCCCCACAACCTTAGCTTGCTGAACTCCAGCTGTTTTAGCTCAGTGATGTCCTTTGCAGTACATTTCAGCCAAACTTTCTTTCTTCTTTCCTGCTGCACCTTGGCAATTACTGTCGCCCAGAATGGTAAGAAACTTGTTCCTGTCTTTGCAGAACCCAAACCTGCTGCTGCACCTCTTCTCATGTGTTCAGTTTCAAGCATTGCAATGTAGAGTTACTTCCTTAGTATCATCAGCAATTCTCCCTTGCAGTGGCTCCCACAATCCAGAGCAGCCCCCAGACCGCCAGGGTGCACATCAACACCTCTGCCCTGCTGGAGTGTGCTGCAGAAGGAGTCCCAGCCCCCAGGATCACCTGGAGGAAGGATGGAGCTGTTTTAACCGGAAACAGTTCCAGGTATTGCCCAGAATTTAGCATAAATATTTTTCATTGCTACTTAAGAATGTATTTATTACAGAAACTTTACAGAACTTAGACATTAAATTGTTCTAGAGAAAAGTAGGGGCACCAAAGGTTTCACCTTTTTGTTGTTAAGAAGGATTAAAAAACTCCTTTGGCAACCAAATGTAGTAATAATTATTCTAACATTAGAGATTTTGAAAAGTAAATGTGAAAGATCTTTAGATTTTTATATAAACACAGAGCTTTGGGATGGAGCTAAGCAATTTCATGCAGTCCTAAAGCTATTCTGTATTTTCTAATACATGAAACTTTTTATGCATATTCTAATACCAACTTCTGTTATAGTGAATGGTTTCTGTGTCCTGACTGTTTTATAAGGAAGTAATTTGGCATTTTCTAGCAAAAATAAGGAATGAGCAAATAATAAGGAATTCTGTTATATTGCAAAGAAAAAGTACAGGCATTAATTAAGTTTTTTTAAGGTTAAATGAGAAACCATAACAAAGAGGATTGGCTGTTTTCTGTAAATCCAGTATCAGTTATGTGAAATCACCATGTCAACCAGATTTCATCATTTCTTTGGGAAATGGATGTGCTGGGAAAGAGTGAAATAAGTGAGAAAACTCTGTGCCCCAATTAACTCATGCCTCACTTAGGCTGTCGGTTGTGTCCCCTGAGTCATCTCTTCCTCTGCACTGCCAGGGTGCCCAGTTGAGGCGTAGCGGGCAGCACCGTTTGCTCTGTTGCAGGTATTCATTGCTGGAGGATGGGTCCCTGCACATCCCCTGGGCACAGGTGGCTGACACGGGCAGATACGTGTGCATGGCCACCAACGCGGCGGGCAGCGAGCGCCGGCGCGTCGACCTGCGCGTCCTCGGTAAAGTTCGGCGCTGCCCTGAACCCGCTGGCAGCAGCTTGCTTCTGCCAGAGCTGGTTTCAGTTCAACCCCTTGTTAGCTGCTCTGCTTAAAAAAAAAAAAAAAAGGGAGAACTGTATATGTGTGTATGTATATATATATATAATTATTCTAAATAATTAGGCTTTGTTTGTCCTTAGTTCCTCCAAGTATTGCTCCTGGGCAGACGAATATCACGGTTACCGTAAATATGCAAACCACTTTGCCTTGTGAAGCCACTGGAATTCCCGGACCAGCAATTAGCTGGAAAAAGAATGGGCATCTGCTTAGTGTTGACCAGAACCAGAATACCTACAGGTGAGAGGTGTTTTCTTTTTCACTGTGGTTCTCAAGATTTCAGAGATGATTTTGGCACTTGAAAAATCTATCTGTACTTGAACACTACCTTGTCTAGCCAGCAAATTCGGTGGGCTGATTACCTGAGAAGGAAAGAAGTATTTCAATGGCTTTTACTTTCTTTTTTCTTTGTTCAGACTTCTGTCTTCAGGTTCCTTAGTAATCATTTCTCCCACTGTGGATGACACTGCTGTCTATGAGTGCTCTGTGTCAAATGATGCAGGAGAAGATCAAAGGGCAATTGATCTCACTGTTCAAGGTAGAGGGGATATTGCTATTACATGTGTGTGGCGCCCAGAACTTCTTTGGGGTGTTCCAATGTTGAGATTTTTTATTTCTTTCCTCTTTGATACTGATATTCATAAGTCTCTGGTATTTCCAACAATTTATAGCAAATGAATGTGGGCAAGTAACCTTTGCACTGCTCTTGATTTCCAGTGCCCCCATCCATAGCAGATGAAGCCACAGAGCTCCTGGTAACAAAACTGTCTCCAGTCGTGGTTTCCTGCACTGCCTCCGGTGTTCCTGTCCCCTCAGTTCATTGGACCAAAAATGGCATCAAGTTGCTCCCCAGAGGAGACGGCTACAGAATTCTCTCTTCAGGTAATGTGCTGCAGGAAATCAGTATGACCAAGCACATCCATTAAGTAATGAATTACAGAAATGCCAACAGTCCCCCAAAGATCCCCCCTCTGATGGCTTGGAATGAAATGAGGGATGCTGTAAGGGAGCACCTGTGCCTCGAGGATGCTCTGCACGTTGTGGTGCTCTCTCTTGTCGCAGGAGCTGTGGAGATCCCGTCTGCTCAGCTGGCCCATGGGGGCAGGTACACCTGCGTGGCCCGGAACACTGCAGGCTCTGCACACAGGCATGTCACTCTGCACGTGCAGGGTAAGCTGGAGGTTGACGAGCAGGACTGTTCTGGCAGCCAGCATTGCTACTTCAACCTGCTCAGGTTGTACAATTTTTGTGCTCTTCTCTGTTTTCTTAGCCTTGAACGTTATGCTTTTCCCATTTTCTTTCATTCCACAGAGCCACCCATGATCCAGGCCCAGCCAGGGGCATTGGATGTCATTGTGAACAATCCCATTGTGCTGCCCTGTGAGACCACGGGCACTCCTCAGCCCGTGATCACATGGCAGAAGGAGGGCATCAACATCATCACCACAGGTATCTCCCAAAACCTGGGACCCTGCCTGCTCCCATGACACAGACACCCATTTTCTTGTCTGAAACTTGGGTTTCTCCTCTCTGTTCATTTAAAACCGAACACCAAGCCAGAAGTGTCGTACTTTGATTATATTTGTTTTAGGGAGCAGTTACATGGTCCAGCCAAGTGGCAATTTGCACATTGCCAGAGCAGCTGTGGAAGATGCTGGCACTTACATGTGTGTTGCTCAGAATCCAGCTGGCACTGCTCTGGGGAAGATTAAGCTGAAAGTTCAAGGTAAATCACATTTAAACTCCTTCTCTTGGTCCAAACACAATTCTGAGCAATAGAAAGGAACCTAGTGCTTTCCTTACAGTGCTTTGATCACAGTGTGATACGATGCTGAGCAGAGCCCAGAGGGTTTTCGATGTCTACTTTAGGATATACTTTTAGAATTATTTTCACTAAGAACTAAAGTGTTCCTTGCTTCTTACAGTATCTAATTCTTTGTTCCTTCTAGTTCCTCCTGTTATCAAGTCCCACGTGGAGGAATATGTCGTTGCTGTTGATCAGTCTGTCACTCTGCAGTGTGAGGCTGAAGGCTACCCTGGGCCAGAGATCAGCTGGCATAAGGATGGGCAGCAGATAACAGAGTCCATGCAAAGGAGAATTCTGAGCACGGGAGCTCTGCAGATCCTGTTTGTGCAGCCTGAGGACAGCGGCCGCTACACCTGCACAGCAGCAAATCCCGCAGGATCCAGCACCTCCAGCATGGAGCTCACTGTGCATGGTAAGGAGCTCTTCCTGTGAGGATGGGGGCACTACAATGGCTGGTCCAGACAGGCTGAGGACTCTCCATTCCTGGAAGTGTCCAAGGCCAGGTTGGACGGGGCTTGGAGCAACCTGGGGTAGTCAGAAGTATCGCTGTGCACAGCAGGGCGTTGGAATGAGATAGGCTCTAAGGTCTGTTCCAACCCAAACCATCCTGTGATCCTATGATAAGTGGGATTGTAGGGAAACGATGTGTGTTACCAGTGTAATCCCACAAAGTGTAAGGAGCTAGGGATGTACAGGGAGAAGTTCAGGAAAATTGTGCTACTTAATATAGGGGAGTGTTACTAAATTGTAGTATTGGCTAGTTGCTTGAATTTCATTGATGGAGATGGACAATCCAGAAGGTCCAGGCAAGGATTTTCTTCCAGTGTTGTGCTTGGATAATACCCAGAGGAAATGTTTTTAATGATCTCCCCACAGTTCCACCCAGGATCCGCAGCATGGATCCGCAGTACACGGTTACAGAGGGCTCCCAGGCTGTTCTGTCCTGTGTGGCTGAGGGGATCCCAGCACCAACAATTAACTGGAGGAAGGACAACACGCTGTTAAGAGACACAGTGGGAAAATACCAGACTGTGCCTGGTGGAGACCTCATTTTGGACAATGTTGTGGTAAGTTCCCTAAAAATCTAAGCTATTACTGGACATATTTGGCAGTGATAAGATCCACTTCTGGGTTAGTCATTGTTTTGTTTTGAGTTCGTGTTCTTAATATTCCAAAATCATCATAAAAGTTTCGTTTTCCACTGGGGAGTAAAATCTATGAAGAATTTGTAGTGGTAAATCTTCAGGAAGGATAAAAAAGAAGTGTTCGCCGTCCTTTAGATTTAGGGAAGTGGAAGAGCTCAGCGAGCATTTCTGCTGAATGCTTGTTCCAAGCCTTTCAAGATTCTCTTACTGATACAAGTGGTGTGTGCTGTAGGATATATCCCAGCTGAAATTTCCCCACCATGTTTCCTTCCAGCCAGAAGACTCTGGCAGTTACACCTGCATTGCCACCAACGCTGGTGGGGAGGACACACACACGGTCACCCTGACAGTTCATGTGCTCCCAGCTTTCACTGAACTGCCTGGAGATGTAGCCTTGACCAAAGGGGAACAGCTCCGCTTAACCTGCAAAGCAACTGGGATACCTGTCCCCAGAATAATGTGGACCTTTAACAATAACATCATTCCAGGTGGGTCCCTGATGGTCATTTGGCTGCAGACTTATTTCCTCTGCAGCATTGCAGTTTAGGGCAGGGAAGAAGAAAACTCTAGCTGGAATAAACTTTCAGTGATTGTATGAGGAATATCTTTAGCGTAATGCAATCATGTAATTAAACTGCTTCTGAGACAAAACTGTAAGGAAGGTAATTAAAAAGTGGTCCCTGTTCTGTAGCCAATAATGTAGCACATTAAAAACATTAATATCTGATGGTACTTACTCAGCATCCAGCAACTGATGCTCAAAATTACAGGGCAGCTGAAGTGAGTTGGTGCATGCGGGCAAATGTCACAGCAGTGACTTCTTGTGCTGTCCTGGAGTGTCTCAGGGATGCACAAGACCCCACAACTGTGCTGCTTAGAGTGCACAGATCCAAACACTTCTGTGAGCTGTGTACATTTCAGTCCCTGGCATGACCTTTCCCTGCTCTCCCTCCAGCACAGTATGACAATGTCAATGGGCACAGTGAGCTGCTCATCGAGAGGGTGTCCAAGGAGGACTCGGGGACCTATGTGTGCTCTGCAGAGAACACAGTGGGCTCCATCAAGGCCATTGGCTTCGTGTATGTCAAAGGTACATGAAATTCAGCAGTTGTGGTTGTTGCTGGACAGCTCCACGTAACCACTGGTTTGAATAGTGGAGTTAGAATGGGATGGGTGGGAAGGGACCTTACAGCCCATCCAGTCCCAACCCCTGTCATGGGCAGGAGCACCTTCCACTAGCCCAGGTTGCTGCAAGCCCCATCCAGCCTGAGCTTGGACACTTCCAGAGATCCAGGGGCAGCCACAGATTCTCTGGGCATCCTGGGCCAGGGCCTCCCCACCCTCACAGGGAAGAATTTATCCCTAATATCCAATCTGAATCTGCCTGCTGTCAGTTTCAAGCCATTCCCCTAGTATTTAATACCTTGCTGATGGCCAAATGGGAAAAATCCAAACAGGTTGAAATTCTCCCTTCAGAAAGTCAGAGGTGGGTGATCCCTGCCAGTGGTTCTCATTAGGGACATTTTATTTTGGCTCTACTATTTCTCTGCCATCCCTTGTTTTTTCAGAGCCTCCAGTCTTCAAAGGGGATTACCACTCCAGCCGAATTGAGCCCTTGGGTGGCAATGCCATGTTGAATTGTGAAGTCAGAGGAGATCCCCCTCCAACCATCCAGTGGAGCAGAAAAGGAGTGGGAGTTCAGATTAGCAAAAGGATCCGACAGCTCGTCAATGGTTCCCTTGCTATCTATGGCACCGTGGTGAGTCCTGCCCCTGTACTGTGAGTGTCTGCCTTGAACTTGATTGATAAAGGTATTCCTGATCATACCGGTTTGAATAAGTCAGGCTAGATATTTATCCTTTTTTGATTTCATCTTTAACAAATGCTTTAATTCAGACTAGAATTAGATTTGAATTATTGAGGCAAAAATCCCCAGGGGGTCAGAGTTCTCTTTGCTTGTCAGAAGGACTGAATGTACATGCCAATTGTTGATGTGTGAGATCCTGGTCATGACCAATTAAATGGGACCTTTCTCCTGACCTTAAGAGAGCCTAGGTTCTACAAGTCAGCAGGAAAGATATTGCATTCTCCATCTGCATATCTCGTATTCCAAATCAAAATTCCTAATCTGAACAGCAAGGCCCCTATTTTTCCCCATGTACTCATGTCTGCATTTTGAATTGGGTTTAAAATTCCCTGCCAGGAAGGGCCCTGTAGACTGAGCCCCTGTTTTGTTCCTCAGAATGAAGATGCTGGTGACTACAAGTGCGTGGCAACCAATGAAGTGGGCGTGGTGGAGCGCAGCCTGACACTGACCCTGCAGAGTAAGGCTCAAAGGGAGGCTTAATGCCCCTTAAGGGAATGAAAACCTGCCTATGGAGAGGTGCAGGCAGCTCCTGGGGGCATGTTTCAGGTTGGGCACGGCCTTGGAGGTTTGGACTCATCTCCTCTTCCATGGAATCACAGAAGAGCCTGGGTTGAATGGGACTTTAAAGATCACCTGCTGTGGACAGGGATGCCTTCCACTGGAGCTGGTTGCTCCTTGAATGCTTCCAGGGATGAGGCAGACAAGAGCTTCTCTGAGAATCTTCCATCATGAATATGTGACAGTCTGGTCTAAACTGTGATGGAGGTCGAAGAGAGAGATGTAAAGGGTATTTGAGCCTCATTGTAGAAACCAGTGTGGAATGAATTGAATCACTCTCTGAAAGGGCCTCTTTTTCTTAGTTCACTCAGTACAACTGGAATAAACTAGACTCAACTTACATGAAGTGAATCCTAATTCTCGTTGATATTATTTTACTTTTGGCAAAAATAATATGTTATAGTTTTTCTTTGCTAGTAGGAGAATTTCTAAACATGCCCTTCCTACTGTAGCCTCAAGTATTGTGGGTCTGTTCCTTACCCCTCAGTTTTCTCTGGACATGAATAATAACGTCTTCCTGTGGATTTTATGAAGAACAACCCATTTTAGCAATAATGAAGATCATATGCTCTTACAGCTGGGCCTTAATCTCTGCTTTAGTCCTCAAGTTGCTGCATGTTCAAACCAGCTTTTGTTGGCATTGTAATGTGTGTCTGGTGGCACTTGGGAACATGATTTAGTGGTGAACATCAGTGGTGGTGGTAGGTTGATGGTTGGACTTGGTGATCTGAAATGTCTTTTCCAACTTAAGGATTCTGTGTTTCTATTTTGCTAGTGGGGGATCAGCAATAATAATTTTAGTCAAAGTAAACCGACCTGGGATTTCTCTGCGCTCGCTTTAATACCAAATCAACCAAGCCTGTGCCCGTGTGCTGTTGCCCCAGAGAACCCTTTCTCTTCCAGGCCCCCCTGTCATCACTGTTGAACCGGTGGGGACCGTGCTGGAAGCCGGTGCCACAGCAGTGCTGGACTGCCAGGCCAGGGGAGAGCCCCCTCCTGCCATCGTCTGGTCCCGCCAGGGCCAGCCCGTGCTGGGCGATGACAGAGTGACCCTGCTGCCCAACGGCTCCCTGCGCATCGCCGCCCTGCAGAGGGAGGACACTGCTGAGTACCAGTGTGTAGCCAGGAATCTCCTGGGATCCGTCCTCGTCACAGTACCCCTGACTGTGCAGGGTAGGTGCACAAAATGTCAGAGTGACTTTGAAGCTGGTAGATGACAGCATTAATCTGGGTCAAATGTGGTTCAACTTGCCCACGTTTTATGGATGATATGTTTGATCTTATCTTCTTTATAAGCATTAAGTCTAAGCTAAGCTTAGTCTCAAGTGCCAGTGGGACTGTCTTTCATTAAATTTTATTTTATTATACTCATCCAGCTGGGTGAGACAGATGCTCTGAAGTGTGTGAGAGATAAAAAATATAGTGAAAGAATCTTGAACCAGATCCTATCCTCAGAGCACATTATAACTGAACTGTGCCCCTAAAGAAAAGCATTTAGGAGCATATTGAGTAATTGTCTTTGAACTACAGTAAGAGATTTTTTGTACAGTAATGACATGAAGCGAGATGGATTTCCAAGGGTCAGGAGGTGCAGTTTTCACTTCTCTGTGTCGGCCTAAGGGAGCTGTCGGCGCCAGCAGTGGCCAGCAGCATCCCTGCTCCCATTGCAGTGCACGGAGGGTTCTCCAGCTGGCTGGAATGGCGGGCATGCAGCGTCACCTGTGGCCAGGGTGTGCAGGAGCGTGTCCGGCAGTGTGACAACCCCGTGCCAGCCAACGGGGGCCGCGGCTGCCAGGGGCCCCACACCGACCTGCGCAGCTGCCAGCGCCAGCCCTGCCCAGGTACTGCTGCAGGCACACAGTCCCACAAGGGTCTGGGTTGGAGGGACCCTAAAGCCCATCCAGTGCCACCCCTGCCATGGGCACGGACACCTTCCGCTGGCCCAGGTTGCTCCAAGCCCTGTCCAGGCCTTGGACCCTTCCAGGGATCCAGGGGCAGCCACAGCTTCTCTGGACACCCTGTGCCAGGGCCTCCCCACCCTCACAGAGAGCAGTTCCTTCCAAACACCTAATCTAAATCTCTCCTCTTTTACTTTAAAACCTTTCCCCCATGTCCTATCACTGTCTGCCCGTCTAAGTCTCCCTCCCTCTATTTTTTTACCCTATTTAAGTGCTGAAAAGCCATAATGAAGTGATACTTTCCATGTGCCTTGCATTAAGTGCCCAAACAATGAACTTTTATCACCATGGATCTTCATGGCAGATTAATTTTTCTAAGTAGTTTTAACCAATTTTGGAAAGAAGGAGGAAATTTCAATAAATACTGCAAAAATATTGTTTCATGAAAACTGCTTTTCTGGTCCTTAGTGGATGGGAGCTGGTCAGAATGGGGGCTGTGGGAAGAGTGTTCAAGGAGCTGTGGCCAAGGGAACAGGACGAGAAGCAGGACCTGCAGTAACCCCCCAGCTCAGCACGGAGGGAAGCCGTGTGAGGGCAGTGCTCTGGAGTCAGTCATGTGCAATCTTAGGCCTTGCCCAGGTAAGAGAAGTGTAATTTAAACTTATTTGCATGAGGGACTTCACATACAAGTCTCTTTGTTTCTCCAAACCCAAATTATTTCAGCTTATTTTTAGTTGTTAATTATTTTTTTTTTAATTTAATGAGTTCTTGGAAGCAAGAATCATAAAAGTAAGTGTAAGAAATCCCAGCAAAATTTTTTTTACACCAGTAAAAGTATTAATTTTATTTTAATTTGTTCCAGTACTTGTTACCTACATCCTCACAGCATAATTTCTCTCTACTTTAAACCTATCCTGCAAAGCCAGATAAAATAAGAAAAGAACCAAACCCAAACCACCAACTATTCAAAAGCTATGTAAAAATTACTGTTAATAATTTAAGCCTTTATCTGTATATTTTCCTTTGTTGTTACAATTTTTAGCCACATTTGCTCCCAACTATGTGAATGTTCAGGTTTCATTCCTATCCCATAAGTATTTCCCACATTTAAAAGGTTGTAGTTTTTTTCAGAGCCTTCACCACTGATACGTTCCCTTCTGTACAATTTGCAGTGTTTGATTTTTCCATTTTTCCGTGGCTCTGCTGGCATTGTGATGCCAAATGCTTATCCATGGACCTGAGACTCATTTCTCTAGGTTTTGGCAGGAAAATCAGCTCTGGCTGCTGCTCTCTGGCAGCTTTTAGCCAGGCTGCCTTGGCCCTACTCAGGCCTCCATCCTACCCAGGGAACTGGGAAACTCCAGGTTTCATTAAGCATTCAGTTCTGATGTTCCACAGTGGTGGTAAGGTGATGTAGTCAAAAAACAGAAAGGAGTCGAACTCTGCTTGTCAAAGTGCTGACTGGGCCACTGCTCATGGCATTTTGTGGGGGATCAGGGATATCTCAGGTGTGTGTCTGTTCTGGGGCAGTGTGGGAGGATTTGGGATGTCCCAGGTGTCTGTTGTGGGCAATGTGGGGGGATCAGGGGTGTCCCAGGTGTCTGCTGTGGGCAGTGGGGGGGATCAGGGATGTCCCAGGTGTCTGCTGTGGGCAGTGTTGGGGATCAGGGATGTCCCAGGTGTCTGTTGTGGGCAGTGTGGGGGGATCAGGGATGTCCCAGGTGTCTGTTGTGGGCAGTGTGGGGGGATCAGGGGTGTCCCAGGTGTCTGTTGTGTGCAGTGTGGGGGGATCAGGGATGTCCCAGGTGTCTGCTGTGGGCAGTGTTGGGGATCAGGGATGTCCCAGGTGTCTGTTGTGGGCAGTGTGGGGGGATCTGGGATGTCCCAGGTGCCTGCTGTGGGCAATGGGGGGGATCTGGGATGTCCCAGGTGTCTGTTGTGGGCAGTGTTGGGGATCAGGGATGTCCCAGGTGTGTGTTGTGGGCAGTGTTGGGGATCAGGGATGTCCCAGGTGTGTGTTGTGTGCAGTGTGGGGGGATCAGGGATATCCCAGGTGTCTGTTGTGGGCAGTGGGGGGGATTAGGGGTGTCCCAGGTGTCTGTTGTGTGCAGTGGGGGGGATTTGGGATGTCCCAGGTGTCTGCTGTGGGCAGTGGGGGGGATCAGGGATGTCCCAGGTGTCTGTTGTGGGCAGTGGGGGGATCAGGGATGTCCCAGGTGTCTGCTGTGTGCAGTTACAAACCAGTTGCTGTTGCAGTGGCTGGCGAGTGGAGCCCCTGGGGGCCGTGGGGGCCGTGCAGCACCTCGTGTGGGAAGGGCTCCCAGACGCGGCTGCGGCTCTGCAGCAGCCCGGCCCCAGCGCACGGCGGGCCCCGCTGCCAGGGCCCTGACACGCAGCTCCAGCTCTGCTACCGCCGCCGCTGCCCAGGTGACAACAAACTTCTCTTTCCCTTCCCCAGTTCTGCTTCGGTCGTGGTTAACACTTTCTGGTTCTAAAAGTCTAATCCCTGAAAAAACTCCCCTTCAAGTTTTTAATTGTCACTGACTGTCATTATTTAGCATCTACTATAGACCCTACAAATGGGATTTCTTTTTTTGTCCTTGTTGCTTTAGCTCACAGAAGCCGCATTTTAAATTTTTGATAGTTAAATTATAGGTTTCCTAAATATTTATTTTTAAAAATTTCTTATTTTCTGTTATTCATTTATCCTTTTCTTCCACATTTCAATGCATGCTTCATGAGAGGATAGGAAAAATGACATTTCTGAAATAGGACTTTTATATTTGCCTGAATGCAGAGATAATGGAGGGAAATTTCATGGACTGTAGTGTGCAACATGTTAGACTGAGCCTTCTGGCTTCATGCTCCATTTTGCTCTTGCCAAATCCTACACCAAGTCCTCATCAAGACCAGGAAGCAGTAGAAGGGAGAACTGACTTTGTGATGGTGGACTTTAAAGCCCATCTCATTCTCATCTCATCCCTGGCATGAGCAGGGACACCTTGCACTATCCCAGGCTGCTCCAAGCAGCCCTGTCCAACCTGGCCTTGGGCACTGCCAGGGATCCAGGGGCAGACACAGCTTCTCTGGGCACCCTGTGCCAGGGCCTCCCCACCCTTACAGAGAGCAATTCCTTCCCAATATCCCATCTAACCCTGCCCTCTGGTACTGGGAAGCCATTTCTCCTTGTCCCAAGTCCCTCTCCAGCTCTCCTGAAGCCACTTTAGGCACTGCAAGGGACTCTTGACATCTCCCTGGAGCCTTCTTTTCTCCAGGTGAACACCCCAAGCTCTCCCAGGCTGGCTCCAGAGGAGAGGGTCTCCAGCCCTGGGAGCAGCTCTGGGCCCTCTTCTGGACCCTCTCCAGCAGCTCTATGTTCTTCCTGTGCTTCTGCCCCCAGAGCTGGAGGCAGCTCTGCAGGTGGGGTGTTACACTGGGGGATCAGGGCATGGGGAGTTCTGGTCCCACCTCGCATGGGTAGGGACTAGGGCTAGTCCAGCTCTCATCCACTTGCACCCCAGGTCCCTGGGCAGAAATCCCTGAGTAGCTGAGATGCAACAGAGAGTCAGTGACATCCACGTTCAGTTTTCCCTGCTGTAGCACTGCTGTGCTGTGATACTCCTGTAGTCAGAGGCTGTAACTCTCTCCCCAGTGGATGGGAAGTGGTCCCCGTGGAGTAGCTGGAGTGCCTGCAGCATGTCCTGTGGGGGAGGCAGCAGGCAGAGGACACGCCACTGCTCCGACCCAGCCCCACAGTTCGGGGGACACAAGTGTGAGGGAAGTGACATACAAATGGATTTCTGCAACAGTGATCCTTGCCCAGGTAAGGGCTTTGAGTTGGGCTGTTCGCCCACTCTCTGGGTTTGGTTCTTTTCTTTTGGGGGAAAAAAAAATTAAGAAAGTTGCTCTCCAACGAAAGTAGTGTCCTAGCTTGACTGACTGGTTTTAAAACCCTGAGGAAGATCAAATCTGACTTACTCTTGCAGTTCATGGCAACTGGGGCCCGTGGAGCAGTTGGGGAACTTGCAGTCGGACGTGCAACGGGGGCCAGACAAGGCGGCACCGGAGCTGTGACAACCCACGCCCAGCCAGTGGAGGCAGGGCCTGTGCTGGGGCTGACGTGCAGATCCAGAGGTGCAGCACGGACCTGTGCCCAGGTCAGTGCTCACAACAGCAGCAGGAATGCAGCTTTCCCTGCAGGGCATCAGGGTATATGCCACATAAGGAATGTAGACCACCCACTGAAGTGTCCGAGGCCAGGTTGGATGGGGCTTAGAGCAACCTGGGACAATGGAAGGTGTCCCTGCCCATGGCAGGGAGTGGGACAGGATGAGCTATAAGGTCCCTTCCAACCCAAACCAGTCTGGGATTCTCTTTCTGATGGCAAGTGTTCACACCTGCCCATTACAATGGTTTTGTTGTCCTTTGAGCTATTCCTTTGGAACCTTGGTTCCTCCAGGAAGGAACTGACTTCAGCATAACCAATGCAGCCTGAAGCATTTAAATTAAAAAATTGCTTTCTTCATTCTTTATTCTGCAGTGGATGGAAACTGGGGGCAGTGGCAACCATGGAACCAGTGCTCTGCTTCCTGTGGAGGAGGAGAGCAGACCCGCGTGCGCCTGTGCAGCAGCCCAGCCCCGTTAAATCATGGCCGTCCTTGCCCTGGGGACTCCTCTCAGATATCCAGGTGCAACACCCAAGCGTGTCCTGGTGAGTATTTACAGCCTGCATGCACTGACAGTGTGGTGAAAGCCTGTGGCACTCCTGATTTCACTGGTGCTATCTCTCATCTTGGGCAGTTGACTGAGTAATTTAATTTTTTGGGCTTAAATCTGCCCTGAAACTGAAGCTCAGTTCTCTCTCCCCTAAAATACCTAACAGCACATATCACATGGGGTTGTGTTTTGCCTCTCCCCATCCCCTGCACAGGTGGGCCTGCACGTGCCAAGGGCAGCATCATTGGCAATATCAATGACATGGAATTTGGGATTGCTTTCCTGAATGCCACAATAACTGACAGCCCGGACTTTGACACCAGAGTGATACAGGCAAAGATCACCAACGTCCCTCGGACCCTTGGTAGGCTTCTTTGACTTTTGTAATTTTTTTCTCTGAATACACCAATACCTATCGTCTTCTGGTTTAAATGTGAAGGATTGCACTAGTTCTAGGTCTTTATATTCAGCTCCTCTGCATATGGGTCTGTGATGAGATCAAAGCTCCCTGATTTTCTGTGGTGTTTCCTTCAGGCCCAGCAATGAGAAAGCTCGTTTCCATTCTCAGCCCTGTTTATTGGACAACTGCCAAAGAAATTGGGGAAGCAATGAATGGGTTTACACTCACTGATGCTGTCTTCAAGAGAGAAACTCAAGTGGAGTTTGCAACTGGTGAGTTCCCTGCGGTAGACCAGCTTTTTCTGTGTCCAGTAAGCCAGATAGACAGCAGAGGACCATTGCTGAAATTTGGGTCTTGTGTTTACACTAGTATTTTTTGACTGAGCATGGCCTCCTGAAGCTTTATTCCACCTTTCAGAGTTCTAGTTTGAAATGTGTCATGTTTTTTATCATGGGCATGGTACACCTTACAAAATATAAATAACTGGTCAAGGGACTCGAGTTTTGATTCCAAGTGGCTGTTGGGAGTCTGTGTTTGGAACATGTGATAAATGAGTGTGCTGTTAAACTGCCAGGTGAGATCCTGCGCATGACACACGTTGCCCGGGGCCTGGACGCAGAGGGGGCCCTGCTGCTCGATGTTGTTGTCAGTGGCCACATGCTGCAGCTCCAGTCAGTGGCTGATGTCAGTGTCAAGGTAAAGCTGCTTCACGTACTACCCCTGCTCCTATGCATCTGTACTTCTCTCACCCAGAGGAAAGCAGGAAACACTGAGTTCTGAAACCTGCTGCACTGTATGTGACTTCTTTTGAGCCTGGTTGAACTGATGATGCTGATGATGCTTTTGAAAGCAGAAACTTCTCATGAGAAGGGTGGGTGTTGGTGTCTCAAGAGTTTGAGATGTTGGCAGGTAGTGTTGAGGAGGGTCTTCAGTGCAGTTATTGATGGCTGGCATGTCAGTGTTGCTTTGGGCAAAGCTATAACAGTGCATCTTTAACCTTTCTGACTTAGTAGCAGGCAACCAGTATTTTACTGTATTAATCCCACCATGCAATAAATATACCTGAAGTTGTTGATATTTTGTAAAACTGCAATATGTAGTCGTCCAATATTTATAGCCCTCTGCAGTGGCAGAATTTGTCTCTACGATTTGTTTATTTAGCACATTTGTCAGCATCTGATTTTGAATAAAAGCCAAATATTTAGAACCTCAAAAGATTGTTATTGAGGAGTAAGATATTTTTTTAGAAATTTTCTGCTGTGGCTTCTATCATCAGGATCCTCAGTACATCAGTCTGTATCTTTTTTAAAGTAATAGACCAGGCAGCGTAAGATTCAGCAGTTAAGATAAGAGTGAAAGGGACCTGTGTGTGTGCAATACCCTTTGTTCAGCAGTTAAGATAAGCCCCTTTCTCTCAGCACATCTCACAGCTCTGAAGGACAGGCCCAGGTGGTGCTGGTGTGGGAGCAGCTGATGGCCAGGGTTCTGTTGCAGGATTACACAGAGGACTACATCCAGACGGGCCCTGGGCAGCTGCATGCACACTCCACTCGCCTCTTCACAGCAGACGGAGTCAGCGTTCCCTACACATGGAACCACACCATCACCTACGACTCCACCAAGGGGAGGATGCCCTTCCTGGTGCAAACCCTGCGTGCTGCCTCCATCACTACAGAGTACAACCCGCTGGAGGAGGCCGTGGCTTTCAAAATCCAGGCTTCCATTGCAAAAGGTATTGTTCCAGGCCTTCCCAGAAATCAAACCATGGGGAAAGGGTATCTTCTCTTCCTAGAGCTCATGGAGTCACCCATAGTCTCAAAAGGAAATTTTGTGGAACTTGGATAGCTTTAGTGTAGATCCCAGGACCTGAAAGTCTTGTTGATGTACCCATAAATTAACTATTGGTTAGCATTGCTAACTGCTGGCTTATATGAACCTAAGTCACCAAAGGGGATGGGCATGAATTTATGTGAGCAGATTTTCCTTCGAGAAACTCTAATAAATGAGCAAACAGGTCTGTTACTTTTTTTAGCTCTATTTGGGCTTTTTTTTTTACATAGTAGGGAAATTACTCTGGTTTGGAAGTAAATTAAGCAGAGAGATTGCCTGTTTCAGTCTTTCTTTTCAGTAACAACATTCTAAATTAAATAAAATAAGGTTTTTGACATTTGACAGACTAGGGACTCACTGTACAATTTGGAAACCAAATACATTTTTTTTCTAATTTAAAAAGAGATCTGATAAAAGGGAGTCTCCAAGTCAAGATATGTCTGTGATTAGATCTGACTAAGCCTTTACTGAACTTACATTTATTTCCTCCAACAATTAAGATACTGGTGTTCAGGATTTTTTAAAATTTTGGTTTTTATATTTCAGTTTTCAAGCAGGCAAAACCCTGTGTCCTTTGAGGAGTCTTTCCCTGAGTTTTCCATTGTACTTTGTAGTAATACACAGTTGTGTTCTTCTACAGTGACCTCCTAAGATTTATAACATGGTGATTTGTTTGGGTCTATTGTCCTCCTTTTAGTGAAGTA